>NC_143408.1:10000000-12400000 GCF_052110815.1 Crocodylus siamensis
TAGGTCATAAAGGGAAATAAGATTGGTCAAGCAAGACCTACCCACAACAAACCTATGCTGGGTATCCCTCAGGATATTGCCTAGACATCTAGTCTGTTAAGGATGGCCTCTTTTTGATCTTTTTTCCAAGACCTTCCCCAGGATAGGGATCAGGACTGATGGGCCTGTAGTTTGCTGGATCTACTTTCCTCCCTTTCTTGAAGATAGGCACGACATTGGCCCTCTTCCAATCTTTGGGCACTTCACCAGAGTGCCAGGAGCTTTCAAAGATCTGTGCCAGGGGCTGAGATATGATGCTAGCCAGCTTCTTGAGTACCCTTGGGTATAACCCATCAGGGCTGGCTGACTTGAAGGTATCCAGCCTGTCAAGGTGTTCCTTCATGAGGTCAGCTTTGATGGAGGGCAGGGAATCTCCCTCACCCAGGCCTCCCTGACCCACAGTGGTTAGGGGTGTCCCATGGGACTGGTGGAAAAACTGATGCAAAGTACCCATTTAGCAAGTTTGCTTTTTCCTGGGCATCAGTTGTCAGTTGCCCTATCTGGTTTAGCAGGGGTCCAACGTTGCCCTTGCTTTTTCTCTGGCTCCCCACATATCTGAAGAAGGACTTTTTATTGTCCTTGATTTTTGTAGGTAGCTGGAGTTCCATTGAAGCCTTGGCTTTCCTGGTTTGCTCTCTGCAGGTCTGGACCAGAGCAGAGTATTCCTCCTTGGTGGTGGTTCCAGTCCTCCATCCTTTGTAGGTCTTCCTTTTAAGATGCAGGAGGAAAGGCTGAGGGAACTGGGCTTATTCAGTCTGTAGAAGAGAAGACTGAAGGGGGATTTGACAGCAACTTTCAACTGCCTGGAGGGGCTTCCAAAGAGGATGGAGCTGGATTGCTCTCAGTGGTTGCAGATGACAGAACAGGAAGCAACGGTCTCGAGTTGCAGCAAGGAACATTTAGATTAGATCAGGGGTCAGCAGTGTTTTTGGACAGAGTGCCAGAAACACCTGCAACCTCGACTTACAAGACATTGGGGTTCAAGGGGCAGATGGTGGGGGAGTAGCCAGGGACCCAGTCTTTATGTTTAGTGCAGCCCTGGTGACTTCCCTGCCGTCTGCCCCGAGGTGTGCATGCCAAGCAAATTGCCTTTGCGTGCCCCGCTCTGGCACCCATGTGGGGGATTCCATACCCCTGGGTTAGATATTAGGAAAAAACTTCCTCACTCAGAGTGTAGTGAAGCACTGGAAAGGCTACTCAAGAACTGTTGTAAGTCCTGAAGACCCAGCTAGACAAAGCCTTGGCTGGGATGATCTATTTGGGGCTGGTCCTGCTTTGAGCAGGGGTTAGACTAGATGGCATCCTGTGGTCCGTCTCAACCATAGAATTGTAGAAAGCTATGATAAGGGGCAGAGGATGAGTAGGGTTAGATTTAATCTGCATTCACCTTACAGTATTGAAAGTACTCATGTTGTTTACTTGTACTTACATGTATAGACAGGACCTTGGTAGAGCTGTCAGACTAACCTATGGTATCATTTTGTATGTGTAATTTAACTATGTTTAACTGTGTGTTCAGGATGAGCGAGCATTTCCAAAGGGAGACTTCTTTCCTCCAGAGAGGCCCCAGCAACTTCCCCGTAAGTTCCACTCGCAGCTTAAATTCTTAGCTTGCAGTAGGGCAGATGAAGCACTTGAAACATCAAACTCACTTTGAAACAGCTTTGCCCAGTTGTCTTACATTTAGAAAGTTTTTTTTCCTCTGGCATTATTATAGTCATGATGTGCGTGTATATACAGGTGTAACAGCAGATCATGCAAGGCTTATTTTTTTTAGTAAGCTGTTGCTGCATGCCTTATTAGCTGTGGAATGAGGCTGAATGCTCTCCAGGTTGTGCTTGAGATGCACTTAAGGCCAATTTTTTTCTAGCTGAGACTTTCAAAATGTAATGGCTCTATAGCAATATATCCTTTTTAAGAAGGAAACAAAACACATGAAATAAATGGAATAGTGATAAACGGGAGTGCACAGGATTTTAAAATGCTCCTTCTATTTAAAGCCTCTTAACATTCCGCCCCTGCCTTCTCTACCTCCCCCGCCCCCCCCAAAAAAAAGAAGACAACCCAAAACCTGGCTTTCAGCAGCATGATAAACAAACATTTCAGCACAAGATATTTTTTCCTATGTGCTAATCTCTAATTTAATGAAATGACCAGAAATAAAGTGCTACTGAAGTTCAGGCGTGACCATTTCTTTCCTCCTTGCAGTAATCTGTGCTTGGTGCTTCAATTATTTTGAGGTCAGATTCAGCTGGTAGTTCTTCAGGTGGCTCCATTTTGCCTCCTTTAAATGTTCTAGCTTTGTATTTTGGCCTTTTGGCTGGAGAAGGGAGTTTTTGTTAAATTTCTACCATTATGTGTCTATATACATGGTTTCAAGCAGGAAAATGCTGCTTTTTTGCAGGATACTGTTCTTAAATAAGAGGCATTCTATCTGTTGTAACTTAGAAAAAAAAGGAGTGAATTCAGCAGTACCTGAAGATCTTGCCATTTTCTAGTTAAAGAAATCTAAAGATAGGTGTGTTGGCACTGGGGAGAACTGACTGGTAGAATAAGGGGAACTGTGGTAACTTGGTAATATAAAGCTTTTATGTTTTTAAAGGAAATAGCTCTTTTTTTTCCCTCTCTCTTCCCTAATATATATATACTGTTTTCTGAAGTAAAGGGTGATCTGTTTATTACTGTAACCTGGTAAATTGCATGTTCCTTCCTGCTTTCTTCACCTGTAGGCATGTTGTAACAAATAACAGATTGGTAATCTGTAAATTGTTTCAAAACAATTCCTTGTTTACACCCCCCCCCCCACACACAAATTCCATTGGTGTGCATCTCTCAAAGATATCAAACATTGTTTCCTAATAACAGGACAATCTATATTATTTTCAATTTTTCTAGAATAATTGAAGTATAGATACCATCATCAACTAGAAGAACCAAGTGGCTTCCAGGATCTTTTTAATAACCTTTGTTCACATGAAAACTGACACATTCAGCACTCCCAAAAAATCTCATGTAGGGGGCTTCCTGAAAAGGCATGGCTTCTCTCACTTATTCTTGTTCACACATACAAACATCTAAAAACTAGGAAGAAAAATCTGCTTATTAATGTGCTTGTGCTCATGCACACACACATGCTCTTAAAGATGGTGCCAAGCAAGTGTGGGTGGGTCGTGGGGAGTTTTGTTTTTGATGTTCTTTAATACACAGAGCACCAGGAGGGACCCAGTCTTTCAGTTGGTAGATTATTCAGTCCATTTTAAGTACTGTAAATGTCAAAACAATGTTTCTAGGGACACTGCTCCCTGTGAACAAAGAAGTCTGGCTTTCTCCTTTCTCTCCACCCAAATGCATGTTATAGCTGCTTTGGAGGAGGAGGCGGAGCTGCTGCTCAGGAGTGCTCATCGGCTGTCACACTGTAGTGTTAGATTTATCTGTAACAGAAGATGTACCAACCATGATATTAACTGTATATTGACTAGGGAGGAAGGTGGTTTATTTTTCTTTTTTGGCTGGCCAAGGGCAATACTCTGTTTAAAAGTGGAGGTTTCCCTGTGTGTTCCTATGCTCTCCTTAAATGGAGGGGATTTGCGCAACATGGCTTGTGATTTTTCATCCTCTTAAGTAATGTTATCTTCCATGTTGCAAGAGAAGCTGTTCTCCTCAGTAGCATCAAGGAGCTGACCCTGGGGAAAAATAGCCTGATTTGAGGGATGCTCAAAGTACAAATTGGAAGGCACTTGGAAAATCAAACTTGTTCATGTGTCAAAACTGCAGGCTCAAGGGTAGGCCTCCAGTAAGCCCTGATGAACAATTTATTCACTTGTTGTTATCTTTACCAAATACTAGAAATCAATGTTTTAACTGACTGTTTTCTTTAGATGGTCTAGGTGGTATTGGCATGGGATTAGGGCCAGGAGGTCAGCCTATTGATGCAAATCATTTAAACAAAGGCATGGGAATGGGCAACATGGGACCTGGAGGTAAGAAAACTACACACTTCACGAAAGGATTATCTAGCTTCTCTTTGTCTTATCAATATTATATTGTTCTTTTCAGAAATACTCCTTTGTGCCCCTCAATAAAAGGTCTCTACTTACGTTCAGGATTTATTGTATAAGTGAAACACTATAGTAATAAAGTACAAAGCAAGTCACCTTATGTGGTACCCTTAAAGACCAGCCAACATAAGGCTCAGCTTATGCAGGTAAATGCCAAAGTGGCTGGGTGACTGGGATCACTGTCATCCTGCAGGTCCTGGGAATCTCCTTGGGCTGCTTTTTGCTGGAGTAGGACCTCAGAAGCTCTAAGTCTTGTGGCAGGTTTAGGCTTCCAGTCCCTTAACTGTTGCAGGCAGGAAGGAGGTATGAATCCATGGGTCTCCCAGCTCTGAGGTAGTCCCCACTGGAGTCACAGTGCCTAGAAACAGCACAAAGGGTGAACTGGCAGAAAACTGAGCAGTTGAAAACATGTAATGTGGATGTTTTAAGAAAAAAGAAGCAAGGTTTAACTTAACTAGCTTCTTATTTCTGCCCCCCTACCCCTGGATTGCACATTTTCCAGGATCACAAGTCTTTTCTAAACAATGATCTCTAAACTAAAAAATGCCCAAAGTTTTAAAATTTTGTAAATGTTTAAAGAAAGTTGCATTTCTCCAAAACTAAAATTTTCTGAATGTACTTTACTTTCTCTCTTTATAAGAGGTTATATCACCTGAGACCTGATCATAACAGTACTGTAAATCATCCCCTTTCCATACCCATAAATGAGATACTCAAATTTTATATTCCCAGAAGAGGGCAGTTTAAGTTTGGTTGTGCATGTCATAAAGTCAGAATCCAGAACTGCAGTTCAAATCTTACCTTTTTAATCAAGGGCCTGCCTTTGTTTAAACACGCAAACAGATTCTATTTAACTAAAAGCACTTGTCTTTATGTATTGACTTACGCCACTTTTGGTGGAATGCAATACAGTGACTTTTGGGTACATGGTTTGGTTGCTTTTTTTTTCCCCTCCGCTTTTAATCCATTTAACTCTTTGGGTCTGGTATTTGGTTATTTAATACTCCTGTAACTTTTTTAATAGCAACAGTCATTCAAGGATTCTGTCTAATTATCAACTTCTTTTATTTAGGGAGGAAATCTTCCCTGTAATTGAACCTGAAAACTTGGGGTCAACTTTTTCAGGGTCAATTTGTAATTAGAACTGTTTGGTATATTTGGGGTTTCTTTTTTTTGTTGATTTGCGTATTTTAGACTTTTTAAAAAAGTTTGCCAAATAAATGTGTCTTCCTTGACACTTGGTAACACATTAAGGGTGCTGACAGATGGGGGGGGTATGATTCAGCTATTAGATAAAAGTGCAAAAAAGCCCCACTAAAGTCCTCGATCTATATAGACATTGGGTGAGCCGGGTCTGACTAACACGCTGCCTCTTCTGGGCATGTCCTGGTCTCAGCGTGGGAAGCGCACTGAGTTTAAAGAGATCCCCCCTCCCTTTTTCACGTCTGCAAGCAGCCTAAGTGATTACATTTGACAGAACATCTGGAGTGGTCTGTCTAGCAACTCGCACTTCCTGGTTTTGGTTCTTGTGCTCTAGCATCAAACAGAAAACTTCCAAACCCAGTCTGTCTTTGGAAACATTTCTGTGAATTGGTTTTATAAAATATCTTGCATTTAAAGGTATTTCTATGCAGCAAAGAACAATGATGTTGTAATGTGAATAGGCACACTTTAAACTAGCTTTCACTAACATACATACAAGTGAGGATGTGGCAGCAAGGATTTGTTTAGCCTATGTTAAACCTAGGTATAGATTTTAATTACTGTACCATGTCACTGCATCTTCATTGTATTTATCAATGCCAGCTAGACTAAAGCTAGCGTGGGCAGGAACACTTTTATGATATTGCTTCTCTGTAGACATCACGTCAGAGATCTAACCAGTTGATTAGTGTTGGTTTTAATTGGCTTTAGTCCCTTTAGTTAGCTCCATCTAAGTAAAATGGCTTGTACTTCAAGACTGGTTTGCTTGTTATTCTCTGAAAGGGAAGTGACACTTAATCTAGAAGTCTTGTTAATTAAAGTTTAAGTCACTTAACTTCTTGTACAGTAGAATGCAGAAGATGCCCAGGAGTGTTGTTATAATTCATAAATGACTTGTGAATTTGTACCAGTTACCCTTGCATCATAACTCTTAATGTGCATTCCCTTCTTAAAATCCGTAGTTCTTATTTGCCTGGAAAATCCAAGTTGGAGAAGACCCGTATCTAACTTACTTTGAGAGCATCTTGATTTTTTTTTTTCTTTTTTTTTTTTCCTGCTGGTTGGGCTTCCTCTTAAAAAGGAGTCTTGCAGTCTTCTCCTCAGTTCTCGTATAACAGCTTGTCTGGTCATTGATTACTTTTCTTTTATTTTGGCTTAAGAGTTTAACAGTTGCCTTTTTCTGTAGAGGAATATCGTATGCTTAGCCACCTGATCTGATTATTAATTGCATGTATACAACAATTCTGTCTGTATAATTTTTCCCCCTCCCCTTTTTTATTTTAAGGAATGGGAATGGAAGGCATGGGCTTTGGAATGAATAAAATGGGAGGTACGTTGCTGTGCATCTAGCTTTGAAGTACACAGTTTTCTTGGTCTATTTATTAGTCTTTGTTTCCCATTAAACAAACAAGAGTCACTTGGCGTCACTGCATTTAAATTTAACATTTCCAAACATGATAAGCTACACAAGTTTTAGAAAAGTTACTGTAGTGCTGATCGGCATTGTTCTCCCAGGAGGGCTAGCTCCATAAGTAAAGCACAAGATGCTAAGTACTTAAAACTGCGGCATTATTTACAGAAGTGAATAGTGCTAGCTGTGGACTTCTGGCCAGATTCCATGCAGAAGCAAAACTGAAACTGCAGGCTAGGGCAGTTCAGCTTTATATTTTGTCTATAGTCTAAGGAAGTCCTTGCAACTTGTAACCACTGTAAAAAGTGGTATGGGAAACTTGTGCATGAGCTCTCACAGCTGCTTTGTTCTTGTTAAGTTTACTTTTTTCTATAATGATACAGATCAGCTAACTCTGGGCTAAGGTTATGGCAATTTTAAGTTGTGTCCCTACAGGAGTATGTGGATGTAATAGTTGCATCATAACAGCTCATCTATCACTTGATAGTGCTACAATTGTAAAATCTGTCTGTACCCTTAATATATACCAATTCTGACTCTGAAGTAGCCCCCACCTTCAAAATTACATCTTTCTGGGATGTCATTCTGCATGTGGCAGATTTCCCTAGAATATTCCTACCAGTATTTTGAAAGAGTAAACCTAGTGTAACTCATCCTGATCCACTGTAGTGGTTTATTTTGGAATTCAGTTTTTAATTTTTACTTGTATTAAAGATGATATTTATTTCAGGAATGGAGGGTCCTTTTGGAATGGAAAACCTGGGTCGCTTTCCATCTGGAATGAACATGGGCAGAATGAGTGGTGAGAAATTACCTACATTATAGATAACCAGTCCGTACAATAGACAGGATATCTCTGTTTAGAATATTCAGAAATTACTTATTGAAGTGTTATAAGGTCTTGAGTCTTCCTGAATTGCCATCTCCTAGTTAGGAAGTACTGTTTTTTAAAAATGTTCTAGAAACTAAATACTGTGTTTTAACACTTTCAGGAAACTTACTGGGTTGCTAGTAGGGGTGTACTGATTTTTAAAGATTTTTGGGGGGGCCAGTACCGATGGCTGACTTATTAATGAACCATATCGGCCAGTACTGATCCATTGCCCATATGCAAGCCTGGCAACTTGGAGAGCAGTGTCTGGCTGGTTAGTCTGTTGGGAGGGAAGGGAGGGGCAGATTGAGGCCCTCATAGTGAGGGAGGGAGTTGGAGCAGGGCCTGGGATTGAACCTCAAGCAGCTCATCGGGGGCGGGGGTGGCGGCTTCTGCTGCTGCACACACCTGCAGGGAAAGCATTGTGGGGCATATGTGCCCTGGATCTGTGCATGGGGTGAGGGTGGGATGCTGCTGCAGGCTGGGTGCGCCACCAGGCCTTTCCTGGCAGGGTGTTTGGGCTGGGGCTGTGCTGGGGTGGAGTGATTCTAGCCCACCCTGTAGCCCCCCTCCCAGTACCATCGTCACCCACCATAAGTGCAGCCCTAGCCCTACTCCCTCCCTCACCATGGGGGCCTCAGTCTGCACCCCCTTCCCCCCAACAGACCCACCAGCCAGACACTGCTCTCCAAACTGCCAATAACGTCAATTTTCCTGTTCATCAGTGTTGATTGCAATATGGACTAATGTACTTGCACCTCTAGTTGCTAGCTTTCCAGAAAATGGCTGCCTAGGGCATGAGGCCTCACTTGTTCATTTGATGTAACTTGACTTCTATTAGATGAAGGCATCTTTTTAGATGAGACTTCACCTTTCTGACCAGAACATAATGGGGCAACACTTAGTAGTTGCTATTATAAGAATGCTGTACAAATCACTTATTCATTGGAATTTGGATTTGCAGCCTGGATTATTATTTTTTTTTATTTCATTGCTGTGAGTTTCTCTGCACAGACATTGAAATAGACTATTTGCAGACTTTTCACAAAGTCATTTCACAATTGCAAAGAAATAGGTGTGCAAGTGTGTATCCTGGTAACTGAGAACTTGTGCTTTAGGCAGTATTTTTATATACATTTGGGACTGCAGTTTAAAATACAGGAAGCTGAGCATCCTTTTTGGCTGTTTGCTGATTGCTGCTTTTTTGGTGTTTGGACATCTTAAAATGTCCAGAGCCTTGTTTTTTGGGGTTTTCTTAGGAACATGAACTCTAAACTCTGGAAAAATCTTAGCCTAGTTGTAGGATGATCTAGAATAAGGATAATATACCACCTAACTTCAGTTGGGATGAGGAGGTCAGCCAGAATTTAGAGAGGAGCTGTAGCTCAAGCTAGTTTGTAACTATATGCAGATCTTCCTAAATGTGTTGATAGTATCCTCCAGGAAAGAAGCTAGAATACTTTTGATATTTCAGAAGTAGAATGCCTTGTCTTAAAGACAAGACACCTTGGGGACAGTTTAAATTTCTAACTTCTTAGTGGCTGGGGGCTGCAGGAATGGATGACCATAGTGTGCTCCCCCCCGCCCCCCCCAACCTACCTAACTGCAAGCTCTCCCAGCACCATGTGAGCAGGCAGTCTGGTTCCCCTTGCTGTATGGCATAGGGAGGCAGTATCTCTGTACCGCGATACAGGCTCTTTCAGCACTATAGGCTGCATTGCACTAACTGATGTTTTTCTGCAGAGATGGATCGAGCAATGGGTGGAGGATTTGAAAGAGACTTTGGAAGGAATGAGATGGGGATGTCTCGTACTTTTGGAGATGCCCTTGAAAGAGGTATAGGTAAGTAAACTGGGCTTTCGTAACAACTTGTGCATCCCAGAGCTGTGCCTGCAATAGTTAGAAGCTATGTTAAGAATAATCTTTTCAATGGTTTGAGGAAACTTTTAGTTACATTTTCTGAGTACAATTTGTTCATCTGAACCAGTGGTGCCCCATTGGCTCATGGGTCAGATGAGTTGTGCCAGGTCTGCCTGTGGGTCCCATCCAGCATGCAGTGCTGGCCCAGCTGGGTTTTGCTGCAGCTGCTTGGAAACAGCTTGGCCAGCCTGATTCTGTATAGCTGCATCCAGCCCTGGACAGACTCTGCCTGTGCAGTTGGAACAAGGCTTGGAAGTTAGGCAGTGGGGGAGTGGTGACAATGTTAATTGCTGCTGGTTCCCATCCCCCGCCCACCCTCCCCCATCACCACCACCACCAAATTTGTGGACCCAGTGGTGAGACCCACAGGCCTTATTACATGGCTCTGCAAAACAGGTGTTGTGCACCCCAATCTAAAATATTTTAGAACCTTGTCTGTTGATCAAGCCTTGTGAATGGTAGAGAAGACTGACAGTGCTGCTATACAGTGAGTGAGAAGAGTTTCATACTAGAAGACCACAGGTCGTAAACATCATCTTAATTTTCACTGCAGTTCTTCAACTAGGAAACGGAGGCAATGAGGAAAGTTCTGCCTGATCAAAAAAAAAAAAAATCAAAGCCCACATGAAAATCTATAACCTAGAAATTAGGAAAGAGAAAATGTCCCAGTTTCAACTGCCACTATCACAGAAATGTGCACTAACAGCCTGAGAAATTCTAGTACACAGACTTTGTAGGGGAGGGGATTAGGGAAACCTCATGTTGCTATATAAATTTGAAAATCCGGATTTTCTACATCTTCCAAAAACATGCTTCAGAATGAGACTCCTTCAGAAAATACAGTCAACCTATAGATTATGAAATAACCTTTGTGACGACCATCTAAATGTTGAGCATCTAAAACGTGTAATAGTGTGTTTGTCTCTCTCTCTGACTGGTCGCATCTGCCTTGAAATAATGAAAGGCCCATTAGTACTTGATCTTTTTAGTATCTTTTGTATTCTGAGTGAGTTTGTTAGGGGATTTTGTTGAGCAGCACTGTTTTTTGGAAGGGTATTTTGCCTCTTCCTGAGAATTGAACCTAAATAGGGGATTGATGCTGCCCCAGGCTATAAAAGACCAGTTGCCAGTGACTATCGAAAGAGAGCTAAAAGGAGCTTATGGGGGGAGTTTGAGGTAGTTCAGTTTCAGGTTTTGTTTTTGTGTGTTGTTTTTTTGTGGTGCTTTTCCTCCCTGTTTCCTTTCTTTTACTTTGTTACAAGGGTCTGGTTTCCTCAAGGGTTTGCAGCCTTTTTAAATAAAAAAAAACAAAAGGTCGTGGCGGGGAGCTGAGGGTGACAGCTCTAGCATCCATGGAAGAATTTTCAAGACTGGGGAAGTGAGGATGACTGTAATCAGTGGGATGTATATCATCTTTGGGGTTGCTCTGTAATGTCAGCTACATGTGCATGAAGTGTTGCCTGATGGTGCTTATGGAGAAGTTGATAATCAAGGGGCTGGTAATACAGCTATCAACAATAGTGGAGTTCAGACAGGATTCCCAGTAGGTGATGGAAGAAAGTGGAGGCGAGACCTGCATGTACAGATGAGAGGTCTCTGAAGCCTAGCAAGAAGGATGATTTTTGATGGACACATCAGAAGAAGGAAACCCTTAAGAACAGGTGACTGAGATGTCAGTACAAAAGAGTGCAAGGGTTAACATCCTTCTGCTGGTGTAGGCTGGAGCTTGCAACACAGTCCTAGTTGTTGGCCAGAAGTCTACATCCCTGTGGAGCAGCAGGCAGCTGCCTGCACTCTGCTGCAGATTCCTGACCCTTGTACAATGAGGGAAGCACAGATACAGTAGAGCAGTAGACTTTGCAGTGAAGGGGCTGCATGGCATGGCACATCTCTGTCCCCAGACTGGATCAGACGTCTTTTATAGGCCTGATTTACCCCATGTGCCATACATAGGTTGCTGACCCCTGACTGAGCAGGGTGAAACAACCAATTTATAATCTGTATATAATGAGAGATGAAGAGGAGGAATGCTTAAGATCTAATGATATGATGACATAGCAGTAAAGAACAACCAATTCCAGTCAAGGGGAAGAGAGAATGAAGCTTAAAGGCAACCTCATTTCAGAAAGAATGAAAACAGCTTTAAGCTAGATCAAAAGATGATTAACTGACAAAAGGAGTGAAAGGAAAAAGTTCTGAGATGTAGACACCAGGAAATGACAGGTTTGTATTATTGGGGATTGACTCTTAAAAGGGGCTGACAAACCAGCTACAAGGGATGACTGAGGAAGCAGGAAGATGTGTTGTCTGCCAGGAATAAACTCATGAGATGGGCTGGACAGGACTCCTATGAGGACAGGGAACATTAATACATTAATTAATCATTTTTCATGGAGGTACAAATGATATGACCACATAATCTCTGAAAAGAATAAGGACAGCTATATTAAGCTGAGGAAGGTAATTCAAGAACTAGAAGCTCAGTTGATCCTCAGCTGTTTAATTTCCTGTCCCAAGAGAAAAAGGGAATAAGCAGGACAAGATAACTGAAGATGTATAGCCCAAGGAAGCATGACCAGCACTTGTAGCTAAAGGACTTTTATCTTCTAGAGAGAGGTTCCATTTGTAGGGAGGAATAAGCAAGGTAAGAGGGGGTGGCCCAAAGATACCCCCCCCTTTTTGATATAGGAAACTAGGTATGTCGCATCCACTGCTCTCCCCACATCCACGGAGCCTGTTGTTCATCACAGAAGGCAATCATGATTTCACCTTGGTGAATCCATGCTGGCTGTTGGTGATCACCACCTTCTTCTGCGAGTGTTTAGAAATGGATTCCTTGAGGACCTGCTCCATAATTTTTCCAGGGAATGCAGCCAGTCTGTAGCTGATGGGCCTGTAGTTTCCCATATCCTCCTTCTTCCATTTCTTAAAGATGGACACTATATTTGCTCTTTTCCAATCATCTGGGACCCTTCCCAGTCAACATCTGTTTTAAAAAATAATGGCCAACAGCTCTGCTATCACATCAGCCAACTCCCTCAGCACTGTTGGGTGCATTGTGTCCACTTGGACTTGTACATGTCCATCTTTTCTAAATAGTTCCTAACCTGTTCTTAGGAGATGAGCACTTGGCTGCTCAGCTCCTCCCCAAGCTGTGCTGCCAGGTGCAGTAGGCTAGGAGCTGATCTTGCATGTTAAGACTAGTGAAAATGGCAGAGCGCTCTTCAGCCTTTTCCACATCATCTGTCACTAGATTGTCTCCCCTGTTTAGTAAGAGACCCTAACATAGTTCCTTACTTAATTGTGAAAATGCTCATGATTTACTATATAGTTCATTGGGCTGGATGCCAGGAGAGTCAGCAGTTTTAAGCCACGGTGATTCCACAGCTCAGCACTGCTCAGTATGTATGTATGTATTCCAGATCCAACCCACCTCTGTGAAAACAAAGGATCCTTGCGCTAATTAGCCCTCCATTCATGATGGGATGCAGGTGTTTTTGTCATGAGTTCTGGGTTCCTCCAAAAATGTATATGCAGTGCAGGGCAATCGGGTCCAGTTTCACCTCCTGGAGGGCTGAGCCACAATAATCATTTGTAACAGGCTGAGAGAAGAGCCAGCAGCAGGATTTTAGGTAAATTGTTTGGGGCCTCGTTTCATGATTGTTAGACATTTAAGGCTGGTGAAGAAACGGTAATAATTGGAAATGGGGAAGAAAGGTGCAGCTTTAGCTGTGGCAGTGAAGAAGAACTTGAAATTGTATTTCCTGTGGTGGCTCACCATGACTTGAAGACTCAAGGTTGTATGTGGGGGAGGGGATTGCTCAATGAGCACTACTAAATATCTTATTCAGATGGGCTACCTTATCGTTGTGGTAGATTTCCATCAGCTCGTTTGCCCACTATGGGCCATGTGTTTTAGTCATGCTTAGTGTTGGCTGCATTTAATTAACTTCACAGTTGGTTTCTGTTACTGAGCACATGCTATTTTTGGCAGCAGTTTAATGATATTCAGTGTATTTAATTAAGTTTCTTTGTATGTGAATGTAAGATGAGGGGCTTTTTTCTCCATGTTGATTATGGGGAAAAATAATTTGTCTTGTATTCCAGTAAATATGGTAGCTATGAATGGAAGTACTCTCACATCCTAGCTGATTAGGTGCCTGGGCAATAAAATGGAAAAACTGGAATTCGTGATGTTGGATCCAAAATGAGGCATTATAGTAGCAGTGAATGTATGGTGGAATCCTAGTTCCAACTGGAATGCAGATATTGAAGGGTGTTGAACTGTTTAGGTAGTTTAGAAATAATAAAGGTGGTAGCAAACACAGGAGGAGCTTTGTCTTGGAGATGCTGTGAGGGGAGAAGAAGAATAGCTCAGCAGTGACTGAGGAGTCTTTTCTGGGAGCCGGTGGTCTGAAGACCAGAAATACTGGAGTTCTGATTTGTGTTGTCTGTGTGTTTGACTTGTGCCTGTTTTAGGGGTGACTGCTTGGTAGGGTTTGTGCTCACAGCTCTGTGTGGAGTAGTTTTCTTTAAGTGGTTGGTTTGGCTAATTGAGGGGTGGGGCCAGGCAGCCCCTTGCAGACAGAGAGGGAGTTTGCCTGGGGGTTGCTTTTTGTGTGTGCTTTTTGGTTTTCTACAATCTAGATAGTTCCTATAAGAGGCATTAATGGAGACTGAATCAGCACTTATTTGCCTGGGAGATTTCATGTTTGTGTTCCTCCCAGGGATTCGAGACCATTTCATCTGCACCAAGTGTAAGATTAAGCTGGTGTCCTTCTTGGAGGAAAAGATTGAGACGGTTGGAAGCATATAGGTATCCACCCTGAAGCTGTTAGAGTGTTCAAAGAGCATGGAAGATAAATGGCAGCATGTGAGTGCTAGAAGGAGGGTCTCCAAAACTCAAAAGTAAGACTGAAGTCAGTAACTGCTTTTTGCATACTGTTGTGGAGCAACTGAGGAAAAAGTAGAGGTGAGGACCCCAGCAGGTAAGAACTAGAGAGCCGGAGGTGCAGGGACCCAGTGATGGGGGTTCTAAAGCAATTGCATCAAGAGGGGAGAGAAGAGCGATGGGAATAAAAGCACCAATTTGTTATCTGGATTTGGGGTCCTGGGAAGTGTGTTGTTTGCCTGGAGCCCATATTCATTATGTTACAGAAAGACTGCCAAAGCTCATCCATCCTTCAGGTGACAGTATTACCAGAATGACACTGATCAGATTAAAAATCTTCCTAGTCTCCTCCAAGGAGACTTGTGGCGTAAGTGGTGTTCTCATCAGTCCTTCCAGTAGAAGGAAAGGGCTCAGACAGGGATGATTACCTCATGCAAGTAAATGTACGGCTGAGATGGTGTTGATGTGAAGGTTTTGGATTCTTTGACAGTGGAAAGATATTTGAGGGAGGAAAGATTGCTAGCAAAAGATGGAAGCCACCTGACCAGAACTGGAAAGAGCATCTCTGGGCATCGTTTGTCCAACTTGGTAAAGAGCTTAAGCTAGGTTCCATGGAGGGGGGAACAAAACCCTTCAGCCACAGAGCAATCAACGTGAGAGGAGAAGCTTCTGCTCAACTTGAGGAAAGGTCTAGAGCCCAAAGAGAGCAACAAAGTGTATAAAAGGAAACAAGTAGGTGAGAATGCAAAATGTGTCTGATTGTATGTGTACAAATGTGAGGAGTATGAGGAACAAATGAGAAAAGATGGAAGTCGCGGCCTGTGAAATGAGCTATGTTTTGATTGGTATCACGGAGAATGTCAACTTTTGAAGTACCGTCTGTTTCAGGAGGACAGATCTGAGAGAGAAGGTGGTGGGTATCACCTTGTGTATGTGTTTGACACACGTGTTCTCTGTTCAGGAGGAAGAGGGTAGCAGATCCAAATGTATTTGCATGAAGGAAAAAAAAATGAAAGGCGCAGTAGTGATCGAATCGTGGGGCTTTGTTGTATATTGCGAAGTTGGGAAGAAGAGGTAGATGATGTACTCTTCAAGGAGGTGACGATAAAATTATCCAAAAATTATGAAATGATACTGATGGGGCACTTCTATTTTCTGGAAAACTGTTGCAAAATAGTACAGCCAAATGTAATGTATTGAGCAAGTTGCTAAAGCGAGTGGCGGACAACTTGCTATTTCAAACATTTGGATGCAACTAGGAGGTCATTTACCTTGGATATAGTCTTGACCCAGTAGAGAAGAATTAGTGGAGGGTGTGAAGATGATTGAAGACTTTAGAGGTGGTGATCACAAGATGATAAAATTCATGATCCTGAGACTGGGAAAATCTGAGGTCAGCAGAACTAAGTTGCAAGATTTCAACAAGGTGTATTTCAGCCAATTCAAGGAGAATAATAGGCATGATGCTACGGGAGGAGAGACCAGAAGGTAGAGGCCCAAGGGGGCTGGCAGCTCCTAAATGGCATGGTATAGGAATCTCAACAGAAAACTAATTCCAGCACAATGGAAGTACAAAAGGAATGCCAAGAAACCAGTGTGACTGCACAAGGAGCTTCTAGGTTGCCGCAAAAGGAAAAGGACAATGGAATAATGGGCAGATCACGGAGGAAGCGTGCCGGGAACTAACCTGCAGGGGGGAAAAAAAGGGGAGGCAAACATTAAAAAACATACTTTACTTCACAAAATGTGAAGGATAGCAAGGAGAGGGTCTTTAAATATGTTGGAGTCTTGTACCTTTGTTCAGGGTTGGGCCAATCACCATGCTGGGGTCAAGAGGGTATTTTACCCCATGATCAGGTTGGTAATGGCCTGTGAGGGTGGTTGCCTTCCTCTAGCAAGGAACATGGATGGCTCTCTTGGGCAAAATTTTAACAAACAAGAAAGGTGCCGAAAGTCATCTTCCCCATACTTTACCTGTGGCAGGTTAGGGTGCTGTGTGTTATAGTTGTGTGACGGGTTAATTTTATATAGTTTTAGTAGCAGATTAGACAAGAATCTGCACGGGATGATTTGGATATGCATGATTCTGTCAAGCAGAGTTTTGGACTAAACATTCAAAGATCCCTTCCTGCCCTCCTCTTCTATGATATTATGATTCTAGATTTTGGGAGTATAAGATGTGATGGTATAGAAAAGTATTAATTGGAAGGACGAATAAAAAAGGACTTTAAAGAAATTATTTTGGGATTTGATCTAGACCCCCAGGTTAGACTTGGAAGTGGCTAGGAAATGGAAATCTGTACAAAGTTTTGGAGACTTCAGTAGTAGTGGAAATGTATTAATAAAAGAGCATTGGAGAAATTGAAATGGATTCAGATACAAAGTGTGCTGCCAAATAATGGTAAGGTGCAGTTAGGTGATTTGGATTAGTTAATAGGTGATAACTGGCTGGATAGAAACACTACAGAGAGGGTCCAAAGGCAGGTGATTAAAATGATAACGGACTTAGAAGGCAAGCAACATGAGAGCTTGAAAGGCAGTTATGAGGGGACACTGTAGAAATCTTCCAACCATCTGAAGCGCTCTTACAAAGTAGAGACACAGTACCTTATCTCTAATGCTGCAGAGGGCAGGATGCTTGAGTGGCTTGAAGTTATAGCCAGGTAAGTTTAGATTGGGTGGAAAAACTCAGGAAAAACTTCACAGTGAGGCATTGTAACAGACTACAGGTTTAGTTAGGAAAGAAGTTTAATGCAGCTGAGAAGGTTATGGGCGAGATGCAGAAAGAGGAGCTCTGGTCCTCCCAGCTGGAGGGTGTCATACATGGAGTTATGCTTGCTGTCCACAACTTGTAGTACAGAGGGTGTTCCGGTTTCCCCATGCTTCTGGGTTTTCCTCGTTGCTACATGGGGCTGGGAAATAACGTATGGACAAACAAACTCCTCAGACAGGCCAATAAGAATCAGTAGAGGGATCTAACAAGAATGGAAATTTGGACTCATTAAAAAGAATGATTATTTTTTCCTAATATCAAGATATGCAAGAATAAAATGAGAATAACTAACGGCTTAGCTGAGTTTAATATTCTTTGAAAGTTCAAAGCTAATAACAAAAGCTTCCTTAGTCATCCTGAAACGAACAGGACGGAAGAAGTGGGGCTTCTGTATGATGAAAACGCTGGAGAGGGCAACCTAGGCATGACCCAAGAACTGGGTCATATATTTATTAGATCTTTCTCTTCCCCCATGGCTCATCAGGGGGCGGGGGAGGTGCTGCTTGCACCCTGGGAGGGCATGGAGGTTGGGCGGGGGCATGTGCCCCCAAATAGGGGCAGGAGGGCTGCAGCTGTGGGCTGGAGCCAGGGCGATAACTGGACTCTTCTCGGCAGGGAATGGGCTCAAGGCAGGTGGCGTCAGTGTTTGGGGGGGGGGGACTATGGAGGGGGCTATAGCCCCCTTCCAGTGCTGCCACTGCCTGCCCTGAGCCCATCTTCCACCAAGAAGAGCCTGGCTGAGCTCCAGTCTGCAGCTGCAGCCTGCCTGCCCCGCACAGATCTGGGGGCACATGCCGCACCTCCCATGCCCTCCCAGGGTGCAAGCAATGTCAGGAGGCCCCCCCCATGAGCCACAATTCAGTCCTGTGCCCCACCCCACTCTGGCTGGGCAGCGCCTACCCCCTCCCACCCTCCCTCACTGTGGGGGGCATTGATCTGCCTCCTCCACACCCATTCCCTCCCCCCTCCCCTTTCATCACAACAGACTTACCAGCTACACGTAGCTTTCCAACCTGCTGGGCTGTGCTCCTTGTTGCCTGCATGCTGCGCTGCGGCTGCGCATTATTAACACACAGGCATGTATTTATTTGTCAAATTATCAGCCACATTATGCCAATTTCCAGTACAGCCAATTTTTCTTTATATTGGTACCAATCTGATATTACTCGTAAGATAATGAAAAAAAGAATAGTCTTATATGGAAGTAAAAGGCAATAGAGACAAAACAGAACATAATTTTATCTGAGGTGGATGGTCTCAGACTAATTTAATATCCCACTGTAGTAAGATAGGACTTTTTTTCAATATGGAATGGATTTTATAAAAAAAATTCTCCGTATTCAGTAGTTATGT
This sequence comes from Crocodylus siamensis, assembly GCF_052110815.1. NCBI lineage: Eukaryota > Metazoa > Chordata > Crocodylia > Crocodylidae > Crocodylus > Crocodylus siamensis. The sequence continues at coordinate 10,018,520 of NC_143408.1, forward strand.
TGGGCCTAAATTATATGGAAAGAACTTGTTTCCGACAAAAAAAAATAAAAGGAAAAAAATTCTGTACCAGGTTCAAGATTTTCTGAATTGAAAATTTATATTGGCTGCATTTATTTCTCTGTTTCATCTTTGGCTTTCATAGCTCCATTGACTTTTAACATGGAGAGTGGGGGGAGGAAAATTAAACTAATTGAACTTTTTTGGTTTTGCATTGTTTGCGAGTAACTGAACTTTGTAACTTATTGCATGGAGTCTGACTTAGTACTAAGGAGAAGGGTAATAATTGTGTGTGTGTGTGTGTGCGTGTGTCCTGCATCTACCTACCATGTCTGGCAGAAAAAGAGAATTTTCAGTTTGGGGAGGGTGGTCTTAAATTTCCATAGCCAGCAACCAGTTTCCTTATTGGAAGAGCATCCTAATACTTTAATAATTAAAAACATATGTAAACTGTCACTTAGGCATTTATTTTTTTATTTCACGGTAGCTGTCCTTGGACACTTTGAACTCTGTCCCTTTTTATATTTGGATCACGTTTTGTAAGCTCTTTTTGCACATGTAGGAGTTATAGATTTCACTCTTAAATATAAAGCTTGCATTCTGAAGCACAGCTCTGTTTCAGAGTCTGCAGCTACAGAATACGCAGGACTGAAGAACTTCAGCCAAACATTGTACAGTTTCAAATACATAAACATGATATCTTATCCATGTGATTACAAAATGAAATAATCTGTGTTGTGTGTTCTAGGTGGTGGAACTGCTAGCATTCCTGGAATTGAGAGGATGGCACCTGGCATTGACCGCATGGGCTCAGGGATAGAAAGAATACCTTCTGGGATGGGGCATGGGATGGAGAGAGTGGGGTCTGAAATGGACAGAATGGGTCTTGTTTTGGATCGCATGAGTTCTAATGTAGATCGTATGGGTTCAGGAATTGATCGAATGGCCCCTCTGGGCATAGATCACATTGCTCCTAATATTGATAGGATGGGTCCAGCTATTGAGAGAATGGGTTCAGGAATAGAAAGAATGGGTTCAGGAATAGGTTTTGGGATTGATAGAATGGGTACTGCTATTGATCGTGTTGGTACAACCATGGACAGGATGGGATCAGGTGTAGAACCCATGCGAACTGGCATGGATAGGATGGGTCTAAGTATGGATCGTATGGTACCTGCAGGAATGGGGACTGGAATGGGTCAAGTCCTAGATAGAATGCCAGCTGGATTGGATCGCATAGGAGCTACTCCTATGGAAAGAATAGGATTAGATCGTATGGCTGCTGCTCCTATGGACAGAATGGGATTAGATCGCATGGGTGCTACAAATATGGAAAGAATGGGGCCTGCTATGGGACAGGGAATGGGAGCAGGTATAGATCGAATGGGACTTGCAATGGGAAGCAATTTTGAAAGAACAATGGATATGGATCGTGGAAACTTCGCAGGCAATTTTGCAGGCTCTCTTGGAGGAACTGGAGGACCTGCAGCTGGTGTAGCCAGAAAAGCCTGTCAAATATTTGTGAGAAACGTGAGTAAAATTTCATAATTTGTCTTCAATCCAGAGAACTGTTATGGCTGAACATAAATACTAGCTTGACTGCACATTTTGAGAGCCACATGTAGAATGTTTATGGGGCATTTGTAATGTTTAATTTGTTTAAAGCATCACAGTGAAAAGTTATGCAGACCCCGAGAATCTCTAAGCCAGTTCTCCAGAGTCTATTGGTTTCCATTATCTTTCTAATTCAAGGTGTTGCTTTTTACCTATGAAGTCCTGCTCAGCTAAGGGACCACTATGTTATGTTTAATTGTAATTCTTAATGTTAGCCAAGAGCAGCCTCCTGCAGCTATCATCTGTGGGCTAGGTTCGCTTGGCAGAAATGGATAGGATCATAGGAAAGTAGGACAGAAACAAACCCAACAAGTCATCTAGTCCAGCGCCCTGCTTGGGGCAGGATTAGCACTAACTAAAGCACTCCAACCAAACGTCTGTTCAACCTGCTGTTGAAATTTTCCAGGGATAGAAATTCCACAACTTCAGTCTGTAGCCTGTTCCAGTGCTTTGATTACCTCCCCCCCGGCAAAGTCGGAGAATTTCTCTTAATCCCCAACCTAAATGTTCTCTGCTGTTCCTTATGGCCACAGAGAAAATACCATCTCTATAAATCTCCATTTCAAGTATTTGAAGACTACTCATTGAGCACAGTCGTCCAACCAGTTGTATATCCATCTTAAAATACTTTCATCTAGTTTGTGTTTCCTTACCTTGTTGAGCAAGACTGCCAGAAGCTGAGATGTATCACACCCACTGCTCTCTTCCCTAGGCACATCAGCCTTTTCCCACAGGTCCACTCCTGGGGCCTAGAAGGAGTTAAGCCAGGGAAAGTATGCCGGAGTTCAGTCTTTTGGGAAAAACTCTTACAGGAACTTTTCTACTGGTTTTTGCCAAGTTGTTGTTTGTTTGTTTTTTCCTGGACGGGCTATTTTTGCTCCAGGAAAAAAAGCTTGAATGTCTGCACATTTCTGTGTTCTACCTGGAGAGTGGTGATTTTTCTGGTCGAAACCAAACAACTTTACATGGCCTAAGTAGTACTTAACCTATTCTCTTACTACTCTGTGCTGTTTGTCTCCTTCCCTATTTTTGCTGCCATCTGTGCTTGTCATCTGGTAGCTACTTCTGTTCTTGAAGACCAAAGTAAAAATCCATTAAATATTCAGCCTTCTCTTTTTATCTATTTATAACTACTGCCTTCTATATTCTATAAGGGACCTATGGCTTCTTTGGTCTTTCTCTTAATTTTATAGCATCCCTTTTAATTTCCTTTTATGTCCCTTGCCTGTTGCATCTTGAATTGTGCCTATGACTTCCTGATTTTTTTTCTCCCTGCACACACAGTGCTCTTCCCTGATGATGCAACCAAGTTTTAGTTTTTATTGGATTCCTTGCTGGTATCTTATTGCACTTCCCATTCTTCTATCACATTAGGATAGCATGCTCTTGTGCCCTTACTACAGCTTCTTTAAAGCAAAGCCAGCTGTGTTAGACTGCTTTTCTCCTCAGACTTGCCTCCTTGGAGATCCTGCCCATCAGATCCCAGAGTTTCTTGAAGTCTGCTTTTCTGAAGTCCAGTGTTATTTTTCCGCTCTTTTTCCTTCTTCCCCTTACGTCTTGATCTATTATCGTTTTGTAACCACTCTCACCCAAGTTATCTTCCACCTTCACATTTATAAGAAATTTTTCCATTTTTTGTGAGCAGCAAGCAGAAGAGCCCCTCCTCCCTTTCTTTTGGCTTCTGTACCATCTGTATCAAAAAGTTAACCCCGACATACTCTCCCTCGGCAAGAATTTGTCAGGCTAATCGTGCACAGCTGTCCTAGCAAATGTCCCAATAATTAAAGTCCCACATGAGAACCAGATCCTGTGGATTTTTGTTGTGGCTTTTTTGGGGAAGCTTTTCAGTTGCTTAAAGGCCTCATCCACCTCTTCCTCCTGGTTTGGTGGGCTATAGCAAGAGACTACGATGGTTTCCTTCCTGATGCTCTCACCTCTGACATTTATGTATGGGAAGAGCACCTTTTTTTTTTTTTTTCTCTGCCTGTCCTTCCTGAACAAGTTGTATCCATCCACAACAGTATTGAATCATGTGAACTATTCTGCTACATCTCTGAATTCCCAATTACATCTCAGTTCCTTGATTGTACCTCCAATTCCTCCTGTTTGTTTCCCATGCTTCTTAAATGAAACATTTATGTACTTACGCATCTAACTGATTTGTCTTGTCTTCTCCCTGGGAACATTGCTAAGGCTTCATAGATTTCGTAGACATTAGGGTTGGACCTTACAAGATCATTGGGTCTTAGCCCCCTGCCCAAGGGGCAGAAAGTCCGCGGCAGTCAACTGATCTTAGCAAGACAGGAATCCAAATGTTTCTTAAAAGTGTCCAGTGTAGGTGCTTGCACCACTTCTGGGGAGAGTCTATTCCAGGCCCTAGGGACTCGGATGGTAAAATTTTTCCCTTCTGTCCGGCCTAAAACAGTCTTCCAGGAGTTTGTGACCATTGGACCTTGTCTTCCCTTGGGATGCCCTGATGAATAGACTATTTCCCAGTTCCTGATGCACACCCCTTATGTACTTGTGCCACTAAGTCACCCCTGAGCCTGTGCGTTTCTAAGCTGAAGAGTCGCATCTCTCTCAGCTTGTCCTCATAAGGCCTGTTCTCTTGTCTTCTAATCATGGCTCTCCTTTGGACGCTCAAGTTTTTCCACATCCTTTCTGAATTGCAGAGCCCAGAATTGGATGCAGTATTCCAGCTGCGGCATCACCGAGGCAGAGTAAAGTGGGAGGATGACTTCCTGGGCCTTGCTTGAGATGCATTGGTAGATGCAAGCCAGGGTTTTGTTTGCTTTGCTGGCTGCAGCGTTGCATTGGTGGCTCATGTTCATCTTGTGGTCAATCATGACCGCCAAGTCTTTCAGTCATGGTGCTAGGAAGTGTAGCACTGCCAAGCCTGTAAGCATGATGTGGATTTTTTCTCCTGAGGTGGAGCACCTTTCATTTCTCTGTCTTGAATGCCATTGGGTTTTGATTCGCCCACCTTGTGGCCTGCCGAGGTCGGCCTGAATCGCCAACCTATCCTTTAGTGCGACCGCACTTTTTTCCGTAACTTGTGTCGTCAGCAAACGTGGCCAGTTCGCTTCTGACACCAGAGTCCACATCATTTATGAATACCTTTAAAGAGTACAGGTCCAAGTATGGAGCCCTGGGACATATCACTGGTCACCATGCGCCATGTTGATTCGGTTCCATCAACTGTCACTCTCTGGGTCCCACCACAGAGCCAGTTCCCCAGCCATCAGACCATAAGGTTGTTGAGGCTGCAGTTCCCCGGTTTTACCATGAGGACATCATGGGACACCAGGTCAAAGGCTTTTTCTAAGTCCAAATATATGATATCAACGTCTTCTCCTTTATCCAGGTGATGTATCACCTGGTCATAGAAGGAAATGAGATGGGTCAGGCTTCTGCTATTGTATCCCCTTATTAATATTTTCTCCAGGTCTCATAGCACTTTACTTGCCTCTGGGCTTTTGTCTCCATCCTATGTTGAACCTAGTTTAAAGCTTTCCTCATAGATTAGCAAATCTTTACATGAAGACACTCTGCCCTGTCTTTGTCAGTTGAATCCCATGTCTTCCTAGTATTCCTTCCTGGAATATCACCCCATAATCAAAGAAGCGAAAGCACAGCTGGTGACACCATATATGCAGACATATGTTGATCTTTTGGATGTATCTGCTCCTAACTAGCTGGGCCTTTACCTTTGACTGGAAAGATCAGTGAGACTACTAGCTTTGGCCATCCCCTTGGAACCGGAGCCATTTAGCCACTTTTGATATGTTCAAGGTGGCCCTTGGCAGCATTGCTAGTGCATACATGAATGAGTAGCATGGGTCAGAGGGCTGGATAAGTCTTTGCTGCCTTCCTGTGACATCTCAGATTCACGTTCCTGGCAAGCAGCACACCTCCCATTTGTCAGCCTTCCTGTTGGCTGGGATGCCTGCATGTACCACAGTGGGGAATCACCAACAACTACCACCATCCTGTGCTTCTTGGTAACAGTGGTCTTGATCCTCCCACTCCTAGGGGTACATGGTTTTGGCCTTTCCTGCCACTGGAAGTGGCTCCTTCCCATCCAATGCTAGGGCTTCATACCTATTCTCCAGCTAGACAGCTACAGGGTCAGAAGAGGAGTGCTGTCTGTTGCCAGAGGTGACGAGCTGCCAGCTTCTATCTTCTGGGGTATCTTTACTTTCTGTGTCTTCCAGTGCCCTCTCCGGCTGCCCTTCTTGCAGTGTCTTCTGTGACTGCCTCTCTTCCACGATGCTGGTGGCTTCTTTTGCACATTGAATTGATGAAGGCCTTGTGTTTGCATCCATGTGCTCTTGCATCTCCCTTATCAGACTTCTGAGAGAATATACCAGGAAGCACCTCTCGCATCACAGGCACTGTGTCCTGGCTCTCCCTGGCAGAGATTTGCAAGCCACAGTCCCTGTAAAGCCAAGCCAGAATCTGGGAGGAAGCCCTAGTGGTTGGTGGCTGTGCCTAGACTGAACCTGCACAAGTGCAGGTAGAAGAGGAGATGGCAGTTGGCATTGCCTCTAGGCTTTGGCATTGCATAGTCTTCCAGCCATCCTTTTAATTCTCATGCTAGCTCCTTCCTCTGATGCTGCAACTTCTGAAGAAATCCCTGTTCCTCTTCTTCCTTCCACTGAGCAAGCTTAGAACAAAGTGTCTAGGTAACTCACCACTCAGTTTTTTCCTGTTTACTGGTCCTGGTATCGCTTGGTCATTCTTGGCAGTACCTTTTTCAGCTTTGAAACTCCCTTCCCCCTCATGCCTGTCAAGAGCCCAAGCCTGGACATCTTTTGGGAGGAGCATAATACCATATTTGGGTAGGATTAAATATTGGGATGTTGTCTGGAAAATTGTTTTATCACTTACTTTATCTGTCATGTATCTCCTGTTTTAACTGTAAGCTGCCTTGAACCTTTTTTTGGGAGGGTGGCATAGAAATAAAATAAATAAGCAAATTTTGATTCGGGAGAGATACTCCGCAGCTAAGTGCAAGCAGTGATAAGCTGTATAGAGGTGGGTGGGTGTGTGTGTGCGTGCACGCACATCTTGGGACAGCACCGTGTAGTGAACGTTGATGATTAGATGAATTGCTGAGTAGATTCTGTCATGACTGGCTGTTGTTTTATTGCCTCCAGCTCCCTTTTGATTTCACATGGAAAATGCTGAAAGACAAATTTAACGAGTGTGGTAAGTTACTTTGCATCACTAGAGACCGTCCAAAATTAATGTACTCACTGCATATTTTCCTGAATCATAACCTGAACAGCCTTTTCCTGCCAGATGTAATAATACCAAAATATCATTCAAATTTAGGAAATGACTGGAGGCTAGCAAGTTTTAGATCTTTGAATAAGTAGTATTACATATCTTGTATACTGCAATATAATATTCAATTCTGATTTCTCCTTTGCTGCAAGTAGCAATCTTCAACAAAAATACTATAATGCCATATCAGGAACGATGGGTACCTCAGGTTTTTCTGAACCTAAATAAGCCTGTTCTTATCCAAGTCTCCTTTTAATGGAAAAGTTAAGGGGACATACTAGCAGTAAACCATGCAAGAAATGCCCCCAAAAAGATTTCTTAACCCTGTAGAACACGACCCCAAAATTCACATTTCTGATTGGATAAATTAATAATACATTCTAAACAAGAAAATCTTTAAACTGTAGAAGTTGTGCCAAATGCAGTCTGTACAAGATGAAAGGAGTCTAATCAGATTAAGCTGAAATATTTAAATGATTTCCAGAAATGTAATACCAAAGCAAAAGGAGGTGGTTGAGAATTTGATCTCTTTAATACCAGCATAAGGATGGGGAGAAAAAAGAAAGTAGACTGAAATAAGTCTGGGTAGAGATCATAACCACACTTCTTGTTTTTGAGACTAGGTTACAGGAGGAGTTTCTGAATGTCCTTTTTCTAACATCATGTTAGAGTATAGAAAAGACTGAGAACTGCTCATGTAAACATTTATGCCACCCATAGTAACAGTTGTTTTAAAACTATTTGGGTCATGAACCTTCTATTTTTCTAAGCTATGTTTAAAGGATTTATTGATGTGGATCAGTTTGTTTGGACCTATTGCATTACATATGAAGTGGGTGATGCATTCTGTTAAAGGGTTAAACTTATTTGTGGCCCTCTTCTTTCACTTTCCAAAGGGAAACAATATAATGTGCTAGAGGCAGCATCACTTTTTGCTTTTCCAGTCGATCTCAAATTTTAATTTATTTTAAATGGCTGCAAAGAATATTTAGGGTTTTATGGGCATCCTGTTGCCTGTGAACCTTTGGATGGAAATTGTCCAGCAAGGAGTTGCATTTGTGATATTTGATCTTGACTTCTGTAAAATAAGCCTCAGATGCTTGATTTCCTGTTTATTCCAGCAGTGAATAAGTTATCCCAGTTCAGTATTCATGATCTTGGTTATCAGTAGAAAATAACTAAGGGCATCAACTATCACCCCTTCCTGTTAATTCTTTAAAAATGACAGTAAGCAATTCATCCTTTAAAATAGCAGGTTAATCTGTAGCTTTGCAAAACTGAAAAATACTTGTTTCTCTTGAACAGTTTCTCATCGCTAACTTTAAATAGGGCAAATTTTAAATAAAAAAACAATCACTTAACTGATCAGTGACTTGATTGCAACTGAATATTCCTGCTGCGTTAGGTTCCAAAAACATGAGGATCTGTTTTGGTTTTTTTGAATACACATGTTTTTATAGCTGTATGTGAAAACAATCTTTTATGGTTATGAGATCACTTGATGGTGGAACACTGTTGGATATTGCATTATGCAATTTTTTTCCATTAAACAGGTCATGTGCTGTATGCTGACATCAAGATGGAAAATGGGAAGTCCAAAGGGTGTGGTGTGGTTAGATTCGAGTCCCCAGAAGTAGCTGAAAGAGCCTGCAGGATGATGAATGGGATACAGCTTCGTGGCAGGGAGATTGATGTGCGAATTGATAGAAATGCTTAAATAGTTGCCTTTTAAAATATGGATACCAGATCCTCTGACCTTGTATTTTTCTTGTTAACCATTTTAATTTGACTGGATGTAAAAATGTTAAACAATTCAGTTGCTTTCTGGAGTAATTTTAATTACTTTTTTAACAAATGGATCTCCATTTTACTGTTTTTTGCATTGAAACTGCAATGTGCACAATCCTTTTTTTGTAGTTGTGGCATCTTGTTGACATTACAGATGTATACAGTATGACTTTGATAATAAATGCAAGTTACTGAAAATTCTTGATCGTGAATGCATCCATAATTAACAGATAATCTTATCTACAAATCTCTATAAACAGCCAGTAGTTTGTGCTTTCATAGATGTCTGGAAATAGGTAGGTATATCAATCTATCTTAACGTTTTCAAAGCAGTAGAACTATTGCATATCACATTTTAAGATGTTACTGTCTTGTGTGCAGTAGCATCAACATTTGAGTATTTTATGGATCATTGAAAATTCTCTCCAAACCTTAGTGGATTCCTACTCTGGTCCGTGCTTCTGATATGAGACTGATTGGAGATTTTCATACTTTCAAGAGACATGTTGGGCTAAACTTTAGAGTACAGAACATCGTTTCTAGGCATTCCCTAGTTTTTATTTAAAGGATCCTTGAACAAATCTTTTGCTGCATCAGGCAACCCCCCCAAACCATACCCAGATCAGAAGGCTTTCCTGTCTGAAGTATTAACAATAAAATGGGACTGCAGTTGAGCTGAAACTAGGAACCAGGCTATCTTCCATTGAAAGGTGACACAACCCCTTAGAGATGCTACATTGTTGCACAACTAAGATGAGTTTTGTGTGTTGCATCATAATGTGCCAGACATCAAAGCAATTGAGTCCTTGATAAAAACGGCAAATCAACCTCAAAGAAGCTACTCCTTCACAGTGGAACCTTTTTTTTTTTTTTAACAAAAAACATCTGGCATGACTCTACCCCAACCCCCACCATCCCACAGTGCTCTATGCTCCCTGCTCCCACCAAGAGGGAGGGAAGGAGAGGAGGGAGGGAAAGCAGCTGGCTCCCTGGCAGTCTGCTCCAGGGTGAGCTGTCAAGGAGGCTTGTTAAACCCCTGTCTTCCTTCCCTCCCCCCACTGCTGCCAGGTGGCAATGGGGAAAGGACAGCTATGGCAGTGGCAGAAGCTTATCAGAGGGCAGATGTCTCTCCCTGGTAAACCTGTACCATTTGCTGGGCTTCCTGTGTGCAACTTTAAAGAGGCTGGGTGGCCTTTGAGTCCTGAGGACAGGGGGAGCCAAGGAACAGCCCCCTGGCTGGTGAAAGTGTTTTTGCACTCCAGTTAGGGGCTTTTAATAGATGGTTGTAGGGGTTTTTTGTTTGTAGTGCTACAAAGTATGCAGTTCTAAGAAATTCCTGACTATTTCCCTGGATATCAAAGCAGCTATACAGAGAATCCTCTAGAAGTTTTCATACTTTGAATACATGGGTATAAAACCTTAAGCTAAAACAATTGCAAAAATACCCTAATGAGACCCCAAAACCAGTATCTGGGGCAATCTCATCCACCATTCCCTTTCCACATGCCATAAGCCCTTTCTGGTTGTTGAGTTAACCACCTAATTTAGGTGCCAGTTGCAGGATCAGTCACCCTACAGAAGGGGTAGAATGGATAACTGTTGAGATTCCTGCAGTAAGAAGAGCCGGAGCTTTGTCAGAAGCCTCCATGCAGTGGCAGGGTAGAGAAAATATGCGGAGTGGAAGTCTGACCTACTTTATTATGAAATAAAAATAACTTCTCTATAAAGCTAGAGAGAAGGAATTGTGTTAGTCTGAAATCAGGCAGTAAAATTAGTGAAAACATTTTATTTGTTCTGTATTCATTTAACTTTAGTCGTCTTTTTTTTTTTTTGGCTGTCTCTTCCAGCGTACACTGCTTGTCACCTTCTTTCAGGACTTGTAGGCTGACTTTTTTGTTCCTTAGAGATGAATGCCTTTGCCCATTGTGTTGCCAGTTAGTACTGTCAGAGTTGCAACTACCATATTTACTAGAATCCACGGTCCGGGAGGGGGTGGGAGGTGGCCCGGGCCAGGCTGTGTCTGAACACTCCCTATTTACTGGAGGACTATTATCTTCCTATCGAGCGACTGCCACCAACAACTTGGAAATAGGGAGAAAGTGAAGGGAAAAAAAGGACCAGGACAGTTTGCTTTTAGGAAAACAAGCTCTTCAGAAACTAAATGCTGTTGAGGGAGATATTGCATGTACAAAGGAAATGACTACGGGGTTAGCAAGCTATGGCCTGTGGGCTGGATCTGTCCTACAAAGGTCTAATCTGGTCTGTTTTACTAAGGGCATGCTAATCCCTAGACATTTGATCCAGTCCACATTTTACTAATAGTGCTGTGATGGCTCTGGGAGCAGTGGAAAGCTAGTTGCTTTCCCTCCCTGCAGTCTGCTCACCACTGCTGGAGGGGAATGTAGCCCTTCTGTGCTAGCCAGGTCAGAGGTGTGGCCCGTGTTAATAAAAGGTTGCTGATCTCTTGTCCGCTGAAATTCCAGGTTTTGGGGGGGGGGGACGGCAGCCTGAGGAGGAGCCGGGGCGTGGAGCCTGCTGCAGGCACCACCCAGCGCTGCCAGGTCTTAACTATGAAATAATCGCGCGGGAAACTCAACGGGGCCATGCACTGAACAAATATGCAACTAACAGGAAGTCTTGTTTACTTTATCTTGGTCCCTGCAAGCAGCAGCAGCGAGAGCCGGGTCACCGAAGCTGCAGCGTTTCTTTGCCGGAGGCCGGCAGCCCCGCGTCGGCTCGGGCTCGGGCTCGGGACCGCGGCTCGCAGGTGCCGCTCGCGCTAGGCCCCGCCTCCGTCCCGCGGTGAGGGGCGGAGTCACCCGACACCCGGCGACCACCGAGCTCCCGTCCGCTCCGCCCCGCCCCCTCGGCGCGGCGTGATGGTGTCATGAAGGCGCGGCGGAAGGAGACACGCGGGTTCCCAAGATGGCGGCGTCCTGGGCTTGCCGGGTAAGCGAGGAGGCGCGCGCGGGCCCAACTCTCGCTTTGTCCGCCGGCGCTGGGGGGCAGGGTGGCGCGGCCGGGGCCGGGGCCGGGTCGTTTGGGCCGGGCCGGCCGAGGGAGCGGGGTCTCGGGGTGGCGACGCAGGTAGAGCTCGTCCCTGGCGCGTGGCGCCGCTTCTCCGGTCCAGGAGGCTGGAGCCGGAGGCCGGTGGTGGCAGTCCGGGGCCCAAAGCAGCTCTCCGGGCCCCGGCTTCTCGCGCTGGGCTGGGACGGAGTCTGGGGGTTTGCGGCCTGGGGGTTTGTCGGGGCCGGGAGCGGAGCCCGCTTTGCCGTCCCGTGTCCTGCCTCGCGGTGAGGGGGCCGCCCCTCCTATCGGCGGCCCCTGGAGTCAACGGAACCTGCTGCCGTGGCCCGACCTACTCATGCCCCGGTGTCTCGGGCTTTCCCTGCACGCTTCCTTCCCAGCCCTCTGCTATCTTCCTCACCCCCTTCCAGCCTTCTCTCCTTTCTCCACCACCTTGATAAGCTGCAGGGTCCTGGGACCCCATGGCCTGCTGCCGCTGAGGCCCAGCCAGTGCTGCGACTCCTTCTGGGTGTTGCAGAGCAGTTACTTGTTTGGTTTATGTTTTGTGCTTTCCCCAAAACGCCGTAGGGGGAAGCACAACATATAAGCCATGCTACTCGTGGTGCTGTAGGACAGAGTAGCGTGGACGAGCAAGTGGAATATTCAAATCAAACTTGAACAAAGAACTCCCTAAATAATATTCCAACTTATCACTTTGCTAAATGCTTGCCCGAATAAAAAGGCCATATGATACTTCTGGAAGATGGTCAGGCTTGGCCTCTGGGGAGTGAACCTGGATTTCCCTATTCCTTGCAGCCCACCCCCAGAGGAGGCAGGTTGCTGCATTCGGCAGCTTCTGGATAGTCTTCAGGGACAGCACAACGTAGAGCACATTGCAGTTTTCTAGCCTCAATGTTATAGGCTACAAGGGTGGGCAGATGTCTGTGTTGAATCCCATCCTGTTCACAAGTGCAGGGTGATGCACCTGGGGAGGAACAACCGGCACCATACCTACAGGTTGGGGAACTCCCCTCTTGTCAGCACGGAGGCGGAAAAGGATCTTGGGGTCATCATTGACTCCAAGATGAACATGTGCTGGCAGTGTGGGGAGGCAGTTAGGAAGGCCAACCGTACCTTGTCATGCATCCACAGATGCATCTCGAGCAGGTCCAAAGAGGTGATCCTCCCCTTCTGCGGCACTGGTCAGGCCGCAGCTGGAGTACTGCGTCCAGTTCTGGGCACTGCACTTCAAGAGGGATGTGGACAGCATCGAGAGGGTCCAGAGGAGGCCACTCGCATGATCGGGGGCAGCAGGGCAGGCCCTATGATATGAGGAGAGGCTACAGGACCTGAACCTGTTCAGCCTCCAAAAGAGAAGGCTGAGGGGGGATCTAGTGGCCTGTTACAAACTAGTCAGGGGGGATTAGCAGGCATTGGGGGAATCACTATTCCCCTGTGCGCTGCCAGGTGTGACCAGGAATAATGGTCACAAGCTGGCAGAGGGCAGGTTTAGGCTAGATATCAGGAGGCGCTACTTCACGGTCAGGGCAGCTAGGATCTGGAACCAACTTCCAAGAGAAGTGGTGCTGGCTCCTACCCTGGGGTTTTTAAGAGGAGGTTGGATGAACATCTTGCTGGGGTCTTTTGACCCCAGTATTATTTCCTGCCATGGCGGGGGGTCAGACTAGATGTACTCGGGTCCCTTCTGACCCTAGAAACTATGAAACTATGAAGAAATGAATGATGGTTGCCAGATCTGAATCTGAAAAAAAGGGGTGCAGCCTTCAGAGAGACATAGACAGATTGGAGGATTGGACCAAAGGAAATCTCATGAGGTTCAATAAGGACAAATGCAGAGTCTAGCACTAGGATGAAATGATCCCATGCACCAGTAGAGGCTGGGGACTGACTGGCTAAGCTGCAGCTCTGCAGAAAAGGATCTGGGGCTTACAGTGGACAACAAGCTGAATATGAGCCAGCAGTGCATCCTTGTTGCTGAGAAGACTCATGGCATCCTGGGCTGTGTTGCCAGTAGGTCAAGGCATGTGATTATCCCCTCTATTCTGCACTGGTGAGGCCACATCTGGAGTACTGTGTCCAGTTTTGGGCCCCCACTATAGAAAAGATTTGGACAAATTGGAGAGTCCAGTGGAGGGCAACAAAAATGGTTCAGGGGTTGGGGGACATGACTGATGAGGAGAGGCTGAGGGAACTGGGCTTATTTAGTCTGGAGAAGGGAAGACTGAGAGGGAGACTAATAGCAGCCTTCAACTACCTGAAGCGGGGTTTGAAAGAGGATGGAGCTGAGCTGTTCTCGGTGGTGGCACACAACAGAACAAGGAGCAATGGGCTCAGATTTCCAAGATTAGGTTAGATATTAGGAAAAATCTTTCTTACTAGGAGGATAGGAAAACACTGGAACAGGGTACGCAGAGAGGTGGGATGATCTAGTTGGGGATGGTTCTGCTTTGATCAGGGGGTTTGGCTAGATGTGACCTTCCGAGGTCCCTTACAACCCTCACTTTCTGTGATTCTCACCGAGTGAAGTTGGTGAAAAGCAGTCCAATTCACCACTGCACCTAGAGATCCAGGTGCAGCAGAGAATGCAGGATTGTCCCAAGGCTGCAAACCTGAGTGCCAAAAGGAGGCTGAACCATCAGTGATGGGTGTCCCAGGTCCCCTCCTGCCTCCCACCCAAGTGCTTTGTCTACTACCATCACCTCTGTCTTGCTTGAATTCAGCCTGCATCCAGTCCCCAAATGCACCTAGGTACTGGGAAAGGACAGAGACTGCAGGGGCTGGGAGAGGAATATAGAGCTGGGTTTCATCTCCGTATTCATGATGTGCATTCTAGATTTTACCCAGTGATTGAACAGGATGCACAAAGATCAGGAGGGATGATAAAGATGGAGCCCCAGAAGACCCCACAGAAAAGGTCCTGAGGAGTGACAAACACTTGCCCATCATCACCTCAGGAAAAGGTGGAACCAATTAAGAGCAGTCCTGTGAACAACCTCCTGCTCATGTAAATGTTTTATCAGCACCTCCATGTTCAGTTATATCAAGGCCACCGAAAGATCTAGTAAGATCAGTAGAGTACAGTTCCCTCCATTCATCCCCAAGTGAAGATTATTGACCAAGGCCATGAGTACAGTCTCCATGTATATCTGGGATGAAAGCCAGACTGACTGGGATCCAGGAAGGTGATCATACAGGATCCTGGTTTTCTATGATACAAAAAAAAAAATCATAAGTTCTCTGATAAGCCCAAAATCTGAAATTAAAATGAAGTGTGTGTGTGTGTATAGAGGTATCAGTTGAACACAATGTTTTATTGATGTTTGCAATTTGAAAGCAATCTGGAAACCTACCAGTGCCTCAATCACTATAATAAAATTAATTCTAAATACCTATACATTTTTATATTTGATTTTGAGTTTTGTATCGTGGAAAATCAGAGCTTCCCCTGCCCCCTTAGGTCACAGAACGTAGGTCCAGGCCGCTCGCCCCCAAGCCCAGCCTCCCTGCTGTCCTGGTGCCCCTCACTTCCCCACCACAGTACCCCCTGGCCCTGCTGGTTGGTGCCCCTTGCTTCAGCATCCACAGCCCCTACCTCTTCCCCCCGCCCCCCCCCCCGGCCTTGGGGGCCCAGCTGCCAAGGCTACAAGGACTGGGACCTGGGTTCACAGCCCCCTGTCCCCTGGAGTGGCCCCTGAGCCCCAGCTGCCACCCACAGGAGGCAGCAGCTGCTGCTGCAGTGTAATGGAGCGCAAAGCCCAGCTCACCCTCCCCCATGGACAGTATGGCTGAAATGGAGCCTATGCGGTGGGGGGAAAGGTGCAGGCTCGGGGCAGGGGGCAGCTCCCTGCTGCTGTGCGCACTCCTGCAGGTGGCAGGGGGGACCTATGTCCCCCGCATCCGTGTGGGGCAGGTGCAGGCTGTCCACTGCAGGCTTGGGCTCCTTGCCCTGCCACCCTCCCCGGGAGCCTCCGCAGCCCAGCGGGCATCAGGGCCGGGTGGGGAAGCTCCTTGCTCCTTCCCAGGTGGGGAAGCTCCAAGCAGCGTGGGGTTGTGCCTCTGGCTGTTGCCAGGCAGGCAGGGAGCACCTCGTCAGGGAGGCGCAGGGCTTGCAGTGATAAGGAGCTTCCACACCCAACCCTTCTCTGCCCTGCCATGCCAGGTGTACTGCCTGCTGGGCCGTGGAAGCCCTGGGGGAGGGCAGCGGGGTGGGGAGCTTGAGGGAAAATGGAAAACCTGGATCCCTGCTGTTCATACCCAGATGTGTCTGAAGCTGTTGGGCATCCACCTGTTCAATAACCTTTCCAAAAATGGGAGGCTGGAAATGAACTGATTGCTGACGGGGGAGTTAGCATCAAGGGATGTTTTTCTGAGTAGGTGGGGGGTGGACAATTGCAGACTTAAGGACTTCCAATAATGCAGCCCAAAATTACATTTGCTTTTTTGAAACTGTATCATGTGACTGAGTCAGTGATTAAACAACTTGTCCAAAGTCAAAGAAAGTGTCTGTAGTGGACATGAGATTGTCTCAGCTCTTTTGAATCCCAGTCCAGTGACTTGATTTCAGTGCCTGCCTTGTAGATGGAAGAGGCAATATCAAAGCCAGGCAGTGATGAGACGAATCTTTCATGGCTACTGAACCACCCATAATGAAGAAAGCAAACTAGTCTGCTGAAGTTGGCCAGTAGCTTTGGTGTGAATATTTCCTGTTCTAGTGTTCCAGGGTTAGTTTGTAGAAGTTGGAGCCACATTATGTAACAAATAAGAAGTCATAGGTTAAATATTTGGTTATGAGTTTAAATGTAAAGGAAAGTAACAGGCAGCATCACTGAGCTTGGACGCTCAAGGGCTTAGTTCTTACAGTGTAGTGTTAGCCAGATGTTTAAAGGAAGGAGCCAAAGCTCGAAATGTTAGTAGGAAGGGGGAGCATAGGTGACACATGGGTGAGGTACGGGGGTGCACGTGACCCGCCCTGAAATTGGCCCTCGCCGCCTGGGAAGTAGGGAGTGCCAGCCAATGCCCCTGTCAAGAAGTGCTGACGGTTTGTCGGCGATTGGCTGCTGGTGCCCTGCCAGAGCCAGGAGGCACCAGTCTCCCATGAGTGGCAGTGCCCTGGAATAAGGTAAGTTGAAGCCACTGATCTGTAAGTAGAATTTCTGGACTCTTGAGGACCCCCGTACCGAAAGGGAGAGGTTCTGAAATCTGAAGATATTTGAAGATGGGTAGTAGCCACTCAAGAACTTTTAATTTGCTTGCAGATGGCACCTTACACGAAAGCTGTATGTTATTTTCTTATTGCTTTATGTTTTCTCCATGTGTGGCAGGACTTAGATGGAAAAATAAAGGTCAGAACCTGTTATAATCCTGTGGGCCAGCCTTATATCCCTATCCAAGTCTGTGCCTGCAGGCTGTTCATTTGTCTTTGATATTCTTAGCTAAAATCTAATAAATATAATTGACCTCAATTTTCTTTGTATCTCAGACTGGGCTGCTGTACAGCTAACACAATAGTTCACGGAAAAATAACTCTAAATTGTTAGCCTGGTCTTTTGGTGACCTTTGATAGAAATGTGAGGCCTTTCCTGTACTTAGCCAGCAAATGAGTCAGTGAACAAATGTCAAGTTTCTGGCATAAAAGGGCACTTGAGAATTTGAAATCCCATAAAGAGGATGATGATCTTTTGCTGACCCCAAATGGAAAGATCAGGTTAGGCTTTTCAAACTCTGTACTAAGTGGCAATAGAATAAGGAAAACACAGTTTCAGCTCAAACCAGTGGCACCCTAGTCCTGTTGTCCTTATTTCATAGACTTTCGGTACCAGCTGCTGCACAGGGTGGTTTGAGAAGCAACTTTAAGAACAACTGTGAGAGAAGTTGCACGCATAAGAAAAGTGTCTTTTTACTTCTGAATAGTTAACAACTAGAATATGACCTGAAAAATGAGGGTTCTTAATCTCCATCAATTTATTTATAGAAGATGTTTTTATTATACCCATAAATAATTGAGCCTTTTTTGCCTCCTGCCAAGTCTAGGTTCAATGATATCTTGTTCCAATAAGTTTCCACTGTCACGCTGTAAGGGCTGGCTTACCAGGCTAGATTAACCTGTGGTCTGACCCAATATGGCATTTCTTATTTTGCTGAGAAAAATAATTCTATAAGATTTTAATTTGTTACTTTTTAGTTTCATTAACTATGAGGCTGGTCAGGCAGTGGAACAGGCTACCTAGAGCAGTGGTTCCCAACCTTTTTTATACTGCAGCCCAGTGGGAGCAGGGTAGGGCACACAGAGCCAGCTGCCTCCCTCCTGGGGCTGTCCTGCCACGCAGCTTTAACCCTGGAAGCCACTCGCCCAGACAGACAGATGGGGGTCTGAGCGGGGAGCTTGTGCCATGACCTGGGAGCCAATCCACTGCGGCCCGGTGGTTGGGAACCTCTGACCTAGAGGAGTTGTGGAATCTCCATCCCTGGAACATTTCAACAGCAGGTTGGACAGACACTTGGCTTGGATGGCTTAGAGCAGGCGTGTCAGACTCACCCTGGCCCTGAGCTGGGTCCAGACTGCAGGCGCTCCTCTCGGGCTGGGTACATGGGGCTGGTTTTGAGTGACCATGGGACAGGCAGCAGCATAGGTCCAGGGGCACAAGGCTGCACAGAGCTGCGTTCAGGCAGTACAGAGTCAGGGGCATGTGTCCATGAGGAGCCAGGGGTGTGCAGCAGTGCACAGCTCCAGCTGGGCGGGAGCATGTGGTTGCGTGAAGCCATGTTCGGCCAGAGCTCTGAGCTGCTGTAAACCCCTGGCTCCTCATGAGTACATCCCCCCAGCTCCACGCTGCCTAAATGTGGCTCTGTGCAACCGTTTGCTCCTGGGACTGCTGGCCAACCAGAATTCCACATCTCCGGGCAGAGGCACAGACCTGTTTTTTGGGTAGCTGTATGCTTCTGGCTCCGTGCTGCTGCCCAGCAGCCAGAACTCTGGGTGGGTGGCAGTGCCAAGGGCTTGCACTGGATTAGTGGTAGGCTGGATGCAGTGGTTCCATGGGCTGTATGTTTGACATCCCTGGTGTAGAGAGAGGTGGTTAGGTGTGTTAGTCTTCAGTCAGGCAGAAGGCTAGGTAGATTTGCACCTTGTAGACTAACTCGAGGCTCTCTGTCTGGCGGCCTGCAAAGGACTAGTTTGTGGCTGCTGCTCTCCCATTGCTCCTGCTGCAGCAGCCGGGAGCAGGAGGCTCTGGGCTCCCCTTCTTTCTAGCTTCTGTTTTTTGTTTTGCCCCAGGAGACGGGGTGCCCCAGCATTGCATAGCTCACAGCATGAAGGAAGCCCATGATGTGGGTGTTGACATGGTATGATGCAGCAAAGGAGCTTGTGTCCAGGGAGCTGAAGGTGGGGCTTGGGTACCTGAGCCTATGAGTCTGCATGTGCAGCTGTGGGGGGAACACCCACATTCCTGATGCAGCTGGGGGGATGGAAAGGGGAAAATGTGCCCACATGCCCAGTATATCTGGGAGGGGTAGAGAGCACTGGCAAGCCTGGTGCGGCCAGTGGAGCGCTTGGAGGGGCCTGTGGCCCCCACTGGTATGGTCCAAAGGGTGTGCAGCTCCCCCCCACTAAGATGTCTTCATAAGATGAAGCAAGCCCCACTAATTATGAAAGTTTATGCTATGCATCTCTGATTTAGTTAGTTTATAAAGTGGAAATTACTCTGATTTCCTGGGATGTTGTAGTCAGGGATGATCCTGGCTTGAGCAGGGGTTGGACTAAATCAGTGGTTCTCAACTTTTTTTGTGTCAGGGCCCATTTGTACATATCGATAGCCAGCCCTGACCTAGTAAATTTGTTGAGTAAGAAACAGCCCCACCTCTCGCAACTCTGCTGGTGCCCCTCACTCCTGACCTGCTGCCCCCTGCCTGTAGTCCCCCTGTGTATGGGGTGGATGTGTGCCCCCCGAGATTTATGCTCCCACAGTAGGCATGGGGCTGCAACTTGGCTGGACCGGCATGGGTAGGAGCTGCTTCCGTGGTCCAGCAGGCAGATCCAAGTGCAGGAAGGTGGAGCGACACAGCAAGACTTGTTGCTGCCGCTGCCCTGAGCTCCACACCAGCTGCGGTGTCAGCAGCATTAGGAGTAATGGGGAACAGGGCATGCTGCCCTCGCTTCCTGCAGCCGCCACCTGTTTGCATGCTGGGCCACAGCTGTACCCCCTGCCATGGCCTGAGCACTCCCCTGACGCTGCAGCTCTACCGCAGAGGGGAGGTGGGGTGGCGAGCAATACGGGTAGCCTGAGGGAAGCTGTGGTCCAGCATGCAAGCAGCTGGTGGTGGGAGGAGATAAGGGTAGCATGGCCCCTGCACCCCCCCCCCAAATCTGTTACTCCTCATGCTGCTGGCTCCATAGCTGGTGCAGGGTTCATGGTGGTGGCAGTGACAGCAATGAGTCTCAATGCCCTGCTCCACCCTCCTGTGCTGGGACCCACCCGCTGGGCCATGGAGGTGGCTCTTGCCCGTGCTGGTCTAGCCAGGCTACAGCCTTGTGCCTACTGTGGGCGTACAAATCTGGAGGGTCATGTGTCTCCTATGGTGCTCCCCCATGCCCCATAGACTACTCTGCAGGGAGCTTCAGGAGCTGCTCTCCACCCTGCCTGGCTGCCACATGGACACGTGGCATCTCCTGCCCGATCGCCCTCCTCCTGCTCCCCCCAGCCCCGAGCAGGCTGGAACTGCTAGTCTGCAAGGGGAAAACTGCACTTCCCCACATTTTTCTGTGATTGTTCACAACCCGTTCAAATATTCTTGTGACCAACTTTTGGGCCTGTGTTCAATACAAAGCTGCAATTAAAAGTAGGGACATGGCATGGATCACAGAAAAGATTGCTGGCTCACTAGTTGGAAACACGGTATGGAGATAGTGTTGCAATGCAGCCATCTCTTGAGTTGCTCCCAGTGCTCTGTTGACATTTGTTGGTGGGACTATATGGCTTAAGAATATACAGTTTTAGAGCTGATACTATCTATGGCAGACCTCTTCATGTAACACTCCTGTTCACCTTAATCTGTATTTATCCTTCAGTTCTTTCTGTTGTTTTCACTGTGGCTGAGGAGGCAAGAGGGATGTGTTGATGGAAACCAGGAACAGGTTACAGATGTGGGGATCTGTTTCTGGCCTTTTACTTATCTCTTGGGAGCTATGAGCTTTCATATCATGATGGTGAGGATGAAGAGCTTTATTCTTCTCCCCTCTAGGCCACCTGTTTGAGACCTTTGGTTCTTATCCTTTGAAAGGATGAATGATCTTGTAATTCAGTTGCAGGGCTGCAGATTGAGAATTTGTTCGATTCCTGATTCTTAAAGATTGATTTTGAGACCTTTGTTTGCTTCACTGAAATTGAGATAATAGGTTTAAGTGATGTTTGTAAACTGCTGTAAGATCTTTAAAAGCACAAAGATTTTTAGGGGTGCACCAATAGAGATTTTGGGGGCTGATACCAATAGCGGATCAACGCCAGTGAGGGAGGGAGGGACACACTCCCCCCACCCCCTGCCTCTCCCCAGTGCCCTCCCGGGGTGCGTACAGCAGTGGGAATTGCTCCCCTCCCCGCAGTCCCCAAACAAGCCACGGCTCTCTCTCACAGCCTCCCCACAAGCTGGGCAGCCCCTGTCCCATGGATCTACGTGGGGTGGGGCAGGGCAGGCTGCAGCTGTGGGATGGGGCCAGAGGCTGCACCGGGCTCTTCCCCGCGGGGTGGGGAAGGCTGGACTGTGCTGCCCTTGGGGCAGGCAATGGCAGCGCTGGGAGGGGGGCTACAGCAAAATGTGGGGTGGCTGCAGCCCCCCCCATGTAGCCACCCTCCCAGTACCGCCCCCCCACAAAGCACTGGGAAGAGCCGGGTGCAGCCCCAGCCTGCAGCTGTAGCCTGCCCTGCCCCACCCCATGCAGATCTGGGGGCAGCCCTGCTCCATGCCCTCCCAGGTTGCATGCAGAAGCAGGAACCGTTCCACACCCCCCCAAACAAGCTGTTTGGCTCTGTCTCGCAGCCTCCCCACATCATCCCAGCTGGGCAGTGCCTGCCCCAGCCCCACTCCTCCTTCACCGCAGGGACCATTGATCTGCACCCCCTCCCTCCCCACACACACATCAGACTTACCAGCTGCAGGCAGTTCTCCAAGCTGCCAGGCTGTGCTCCTTTCCAGCATGCTGTGCTGTGGCTGAGTGTATGCACGGGCATTTATTGACCAAATTATCAGCCACATCAGGCTGATTTCCTATACAGTCAATTGTCTTTATATCGGTGCCGATCTGATATCGGACCAATGTATCAGTCCACCTCTAAAGGTTTTCCTACCACTGGACCCACTGCTACTCAAGAACTTCTTTTTCCCTCCCACCAAGCAACCTATTTTTCTGTGGCTACTGTAAGAGCGCTTTAGAAGTCTCTTTCTTTCTCCTCTGTGAAGAGCAGATGAGGTCAGTTTCTGAAATCAGGAATACGAACGCATGTATGCAAATCAGAGAGACAGGTGTAGGGTTAGACCAATGAGTGGTGATAGATGTCCAATTTAATTTAGCCTGAAACGGGGAAGCTTTTAAGTAACTGTTTCCAGCTCATCTCATTATAGAAAGAGACTCCTAATATCACTCAATCCATTCATGTCTGAATTTGCAAATAAAAAGTTCCTCTAAGAGGTTCAAATGTCCCTATTCATTTCTTTTGGATGTTGATTCTGCAGGCTACTGATGACAGACTTAATCACACTAAGAGCTATTTCACTGCTGACCATTTTTTGCAGGAATGTCTAACTACTCATTGATTACAAGTTGAACTTTGTTAGAATTGCCTCATTTTTATTGAATCTGACTAATAGGGTGCCCAAAAATACTTCTGAACATGATAAAGCTGAATAAAGCTGTCCTTGCTGGTATGTATCATAACTTAACCCTTGCTTTTTTTTGTAAGATGAGTGGTGGAGGTGTAATGATGGGTTTTCATTACCATATTTACTTGAATACAAGACAAAGCTTTCTCATCAGCATGGGTGAAAAAGCCCCTTGTCTTACTTTCGCCTACAAGGAGAACTCATTAAATACATTGTCTATCCTTAAACTGCTGCCTGCCAAAAGCAACATGTGCTCCGTAATGAAAACCAGCTGTGAAGTTGATTAAATGTGGCCAACACTAACCATGACTATAAAAACGTTGCCCATATTGGGCAACCATGCTGATGGAAACTTTTTTTAAACTAATTTTATTAAAGACATATTTACCACACTTCACTTAGAAAGCTTCATGTATTGAGCATCCCTGTTTTACCAAAACTTCATATCACGAAAACAACTACATATTCAAAAGCCTACAATTACATATATTAAATCCTTAAACAACATACATCAGCTTCCCACAAAAAACCCTTACAGAACTCCATGAAAAAACCGTTACCTCAATATCACCTGAAACTCTCCATCAGTCCTCTCTGTTGGTTCAGTGAAACAGGCGTGTCCAGTCCTTTATCCTCCACTTCTTCTCTGCCTATTCTTCCCTGATCTCTTCCTTGTCCTGAACAATGTAGTATTTCAGTTCACGCAGGCACAGCTTCAGGTGTTCTTTCAGTGAAAGCCAACCCCTTAAAAATCCAGAGGTTTTTTACTTTCCATAAACTAGTCTTAATGCATGCTAATAAAGTCCCTAATAAGTCCCTTTGGTATGAGTCCATACAGTACCATCTCCTGCACTAACGACAGGTCTGTTTTGTTGACACTCAAAGCAGCAGACCCTTCCCCATACCTCCTTTGCATATGTACGCTCCCAAATCACGTCCCGCCATTTCTTCTCCGCTCCTCTCCCTTGGTCATCTAGATGAGCTTGTCAAGCCCCATCTGTGGTGCACCTCTCTCGTTGGCAAGATATTTCTTACACCATCCACGCTAAATCAGCATGTTCACCCTTTAGTTGTTTACCCACCACCACTCCCTCCCACCTTCTTCACTTGTCTTTCTGTGAAATTTCCCACCAGTGCCATCCTGTCTCTCTCCCTTACCCCTTTCATTAATTTCTTATGACCCTTCTGAACCTCCAGCCCTAGCGTCCCTGTTTTATACCTCTGCATGAAACAGTCTATCCTGATATAATGAATGGACAGTTGCCATGCCTTTGGACACTTTCAAGAGGTCTAATATATTCCCCACTTCCTTAAAATTGCACTCGGGTGATGCATGCTCCCCCCACAACAGACTTACCAGCCGGACACTGCTCTCCAAGCTGCCGAGCTGCGTATCAGAATCGGATTGATATTGGCTGATGCGGCTCGTTAAAAATCGACTGTCGGTATCAGCCCAAAAAAATCTTTATTGTTGCACCCCTAAGTTTAACACCTGTCACTTCTCCATACTCTGATGTATGCTTTAGCACCCTTTCCACTGAAAGTCTGTCTCTAACTACTACATTTATATCATTCCTGTATAATGCATTTTACCTCTCTCCTTCCTGGTATCTTTTTACTCTGCTTATGAACTTGTATTTTCTTATTCTTTGGGCTAATGGTTCCGTGCTGCACGTAAAGGTGCCCGCTGTTGCCACTATTATTTATCTCACCCCTGTATTCATTTTGAAAGCCCTACTTAGATGCCCATTAATTTGGACTTGACTCTCTGCTTCTCTATACAGTAACCTTATCCAACATGTACATTTCTCTGGGAACCCTGTTTTTCCTAGCACTTTGAACATGTAGTCACGATCCATTCTGTCGTATGCTTTTTCTAAATCTAGGTTTGCTGTAACTGTGTTTGTTTTCCTCTCTTGGATGTAGGACTTTATATCTCTGATCAATCTGGAGATCCTTCTACCTGGTACTGTGCATACTTGGTCTTCATGTTTATCTTTTGGAGTGCTTTCTTCATCCTTGAAGTCAGTGTCTTGGCCATTAACTTATAGTGTCCATTAAGGAGTGTAATCAGTCTCCAGTTTTTCAGGAGTTCCTTCTCCCCTTTCTTAAAGACTAAGATCACAACACTTCTTGTAAATCCTATCTTTCCCTGCCTCTCCTATTTCCACTATTTCTTTGAAAACCTTCACTATATCCTTCCCTACTTGTGCTGAAAACGTCTCATAAAATTCCATAGGTAGTCTGTCTGCTTCTAGTGATTTCCCTCTTTTAAAGGTTTTTAAGAACTCCTTCACTTCCTATAAGCTTATCTTTTCTTCCATCTCCTCTGCTTCCTCCTCCTCTACTTTGTGTTCAGTCTCTTCCAGAAAAACCTTTATCGTCTTCCTGTCTGTTTCCTTTTTCTGATCTAGCTCTTCATAAAATCTTCTTGTTTTCTCCAACACCACCTCCTGCTTTTGCATCCAGGCATCACCTTCTTCCCACATTGCTTTTAGCTCTCCTTTTGCCATCTTCACTCTGGCCAAAAAGCATCTGCACCATTCTTCCTGCCCCTCTACCTGAGCTCCATTTGTTTGCTCCCAACACAACTTTTATGCTCCTTGACCCTGTCCAAATACCATATTTGTCCTGCACGTTCTCCACACCCATTACTCTAAGCACATACAACTCCATCCACCTTTCTATGTCTTCTGCCTGTAATAAATATGTGTACATTTGTACTATAATCACTCATTCCCTTGACTTTTCCCCTGCTATGAACTTTATCCCTCTTAATTCCTCCCTCCCAAATTCCTCTTCATGTTTCTTCTAAAACTTTATACCCATCACTGCTCCAGTAAGAAATTCCCAAGTCTTTCTGTTTTGCAAAGCAATTGGGCTGTTGAGATGTTCCATGTGCACTTCCGATATCTCAAACAGTACCTTTTCTATGAACTCTTCTTATCTGTTCATTGTTGATCCCATCTGCATCCCGTCACTGGTTGATACTGCTTTTATCTGCAGCCTCCGATCCTTCGTGACATCTCTCAGTGTGTTTTCCATGTCTTTCTGCCATGCCACTCCTGGTGGACTGGTATTTCATTGTGCTTCTGCTGCTTTTGCTCCTTGTCCAATGTACCTTCGCCTGCTTTTCTCACTTCATCTCCTGTTCTCCTCTGCTCCTATCTTCCCCCTGGGCCTTGTTCGTTTTCCCGTCACCTTCTTTGCCATTGCCTCTGTAGTTGTTGCCACTTCCACTGTTGCTCCCATCTTTCTTCTCTGTTTCTCCATCTTTATCCACTCTCCATCTACCTCTAGACTTTCTTCTCCTCTCTTCATTTCACTTTCCACCTCCTGGTTACTTGCCATCATTTCTATTGTTTTGAGCTGCGGGTTTCCCACCTCCAATCCTTGTACCCTGACGCTCTGTCAATCCCCATCTCTGCCCTTAAGGCATTGATCAGGCTTTCAGATGATCACTTGATCTTAGCCCAAGAGGCTGAGAAAATACTAATTTACTGAAAATACTTTTTGCATGTGGCCCTTAAAAAAAATAAAATAAAAAAGGATGGGGGATGTTTCCTCTGCACGAAACTGGTACTAGGCTGGCACTAGGAGGAGGGCAGAGCCAGCTCTGACACCCTCCCTTTGGTGCCAAAAAATTAATTTCTTAGAAAATGTTAACGTTCAAGTCACAAAGTTAAAAGCACAAGGAAATACAGAAAGACCCAAGCAGGGGGCTACATAGTAGAGGATGGGGAGAGCAGTGGGAATGCAACTAAGTGGCATGTGAAACATGCAGCCAACTAAGCTTGGAGTTGGGGAGGTAGGAAGGGGGAAAGGGAGAGAGGGGTCGCAATGCTTACAAAGCGGAGAATATACAGGAGACCTTGCACAACAATACCACATCGTATTCATATAGGGAGATGATTTGGAAAACCCATACAGTTACAAAGAACAAGATGAGGGATACAATTGCAGGGGTGGAGAGGAGTCCAAGGTTAAAAGTCCCTGGAGGCAATTTGGCGCAGTTGGGGAGAGGGGAGGGAGTGGGGAGCGGGAAAGCGGTCAGGTGGTCCCCGCTGAGTTGCTTCCAGCCAGCAGTCTAGTGGGGTCCACGTACTGACGCTGTCCCATGATGTGTTGTACATAATGTCCCTTGATCTTTGAATGGTGTTGGATGCCATGAGGCACTACATCAGCTTGGCGTTGCAGCTGGCACACAGGATGCTGTTGCTGCTGGGGTCCCATGCCCTGAGCACCCCAACAGTTGGTGGCTTGACAGTCACATTGTATCCCCAGGTCCTCAAGGTGTCTGCAATGGATTTCTCTTGCTTCTGTATTCGGGCCTTGATGAAAGCTTGCTGCCGGTTCTTGAACGGGATAGTGAGATCTATCATCACAACATGCTGGCTGTCTTTGTTGGTCACAACAATGTCTGGGCACAGCTGGCTCTCACAGAGTAGGACATTGCGGTTGTTGGACATGGTCTTGCTGAGGCCAGTATGGCCATGGCCAGTCAGTCCTGGACAATGTTGTTGCGCAGTTGCCACACTGGTGTGGGGTGTGCAAGTGCACAGTAGATGGGGGAGAGTCTCTGCCTCATATCTGCAAGGGCAGCACCTCCTGTCATGGTTTTCATACTGTGCTGTGCCATTGAGTGGCATGCACCTTTCTTGGGTATGAGCACCGTCATCACCTTCTTCTAGGAGCTGGGCTTGTGGTGGATTCCCTGCACCGGTTGAAAAGCAGTGGCAGGACAAGGCAGCCTTGGTCTCTCTTCAGTTCCAGTCATGAGTGCGGGGCTATTGAGCATACGGATCCTTTGTGGAGGGTATCTGGAGTACACAGACATAAAGAGCAGTGCTGAACTGTGGGGTCACTGTGGCTTGAAACACTGCTGACCGCTGGGGCTCCACTCAATGAACTGTATGGTAAATCACAAGCCTTTTGGTTTTGAATGAGTCTCATGCACAGTTTAGCAGTCACGGGTTGTTAGAGATAC
Source organism: Crocodylus siamensis (assembly GCF_052110815.1). Classification (NCBI taxonomy): domain Eukaryota; kingdom Metazoa; phylum Chordata; order Crocodylia; family Crocodylidae; genus Crocodylus; species Crocodylus siamensis. Next base: position 10,046,091 of record NC_143408.1, read on the forward strand.
AGTTATATACATTAAAAGAATTTTGCAAAAAAAAAAGTTTGTACTACATGTAAGTAAGTAGAAAAGTACTGTGCTAGAAGTTGCAAAAAAGGTAAAATGCATAAATTTAGGATGAACTAAGTCCATGGGTTACTATATATATACAAACTACTACCAGTAAGTTTATTTCAAGGTTTTCAGTGTTTTCAAGTTTTCTCCTCACTTAGCATGTGCTCAGGAAGAAGAAGGTCTGACAGTAAGGAGGGGGAAAAGCGTTGCGGGGGGGAAGAAGTTAGGGGGAGGCAGTGGGCAAGGGGACTACCTGACCCTCCAGACTTATTTTCCCTGCTGTAGCAGTGGGAGGGAGACAAATTCAAGGCAGATCTCCAATAACTAGATTATATACCTGGAAAGTTGTAACACATTTATAGATTTTCTCTGTAATCTGATTACTGGGGAGAGGTTGCCTTATAGTCAGGGTCATCTTATGTTTGAGTAAATATGGTAATAATAATAACCTGTAATGGGTGGTTTGGTGGTGAATGAATTCTGGGACAGCTCCCAGCATCTGGTCTCTGAAGTTGAGCCGCTGATGCTCCCTTCCTGCTGTGTCCTTTAATTCACCTTTTTCAGTGGCTCTTTGACCATTTGCTGAAGAAGATCTAAATATTTTTTATAATGTTAACTAGATCTTATGTTTCTCTTAGAAATGTCTTGTCAGTGGCATACGGCTTATATCTGGAAGATACCCGGCTCCTATACTCTACAGTGGTATAATATATAGAATGGGCAGGCCTATTTTAGAACTACATCAGGTAAGTTGATGGCTGAAAATTTATATTAATTGACAGTGTTATGCTAATAATTAAAGTGCTGGAAATGCATACATTTCTGATTAAGTGGTACCCTAGACCTCTGTATTCAGAGACGTGACTAGTAGCTCAGTATCAAATATACAGTCAGTTCAGTTGAAAAGCTTTTCAGTTCAGTCCAGATGATAAGTCTCAGTAGTGTGGCTCCAGTAGTTTCTCCAGTGACCATTGCAGACATGGTGTAGGCTCATCAAGCTGTCAGTTTAACCACAGCAATATGAATCCTTAGCACTTAAAGAATAATTTTATTTTTTGCTTGTCTGTGCACTTCTGCTGCACACAGCACAAGATATATGGAAGGTCTTGATAGCTGTGTAAGGTTATGTTGTTCCTTCACCTGCAGTGTTTGACCAGTCTCAGGATGCGTGGTTATCATTCATCTGGCACATTCGAGACAATCCATCACTTGGTTTTTGTAAATCTGACTTTTGGTACTTATTAAATAAATTGTTTCTTTGGATTGTACAAACTGTAATAACTTTCTTTAGTTTAGATGTTATGCCTCTGGAGGAAGAAAAGGCTTTATATCAGGGTTTGTTGAAAACATCAAGCAGGAATTAGCCAAAAATAGAGAGATGAAAGAAAGTATTAAAAAATTCCGAGATGAAGCTAAAAAGCTAGAAGAATCTGAAGCGCTCCAGGAAGCGAGGAGGAAATACGTAAGTCTTCCCCAGGAATTCCTTTATTGTTTGTCATTTCCATTCACTCAGTAAGTAAACTGTTGTATTAAACAAGACATTGAGCAAATGAGTTTGTCATTTTAGGGCAGCTGTATTCAGCATGGTAGCACTGATAGCTGTAATGCACTTGTGTAAAATTCTGTCTTCCCAGAAGGCATTTTACTGAATAAAAAGGTAAAGAATAAGCAGGTAAAAATGTGATGTGACAATATAAATAGAGTTGAAATTAAGAGTTTTTCTCATCATTGTGATTCACATTCTTAAAGGATTATAGAATTGCGTTAAGTATTTTTGCACTAGTGAGGAATAGATATCTTATGAATTAGACCTTCTTTCAGACTGCATAATTGCCAGATTCACCATAGGGAAGAATACAGGAAAATATGTAAAAGAAGCAAGTAATATTCCTGGATTGCTTTATATGTATATAATTGCCTTTAAACATTTGTTTATTCTGTATTTTTCTATGCCTACCGAGTTGATTGGATGTCTGTGAAGTAATGTTTCCTATGCTACTTTAAAAATATATTTTGAAATGCATGGGGCTCTTGTTCATCAGTCCCTCTTCTGTACAGTAAACTCTTATGAGTCCTGTCCAATTTCTTCAATACGCTTCTAATGGAACTTCAGAAGCTAGCAAGTTACAGCTGACTTATTTTAGTTTGGGGATATTTTTCTTGTTCAATTTTTCCATCATATATTCTCCTTTTGGCATTCTTTTCTGTTTAGGGCACCCATTAATTTACACTGTATTGATTTGGGCATGGATTTAAAAAATTTAGGATGATGTAATCAGTGATTGAGCACAACTGATACTAGTTTACTTCTATCACTGCATAGAGATAAAAGTATCTATACATCTTTTTGTGGCAGAGTAACTAGAGCTGTTTTTTGGTCCTGTGGTAGCGTGATAACTGGAGAGTGCTTTATATTGGATTGTATTTATTCAGTTTTGTTCTTTCCATATGTAGTTGCCTAAAATCTTATTTTGCTGCAGAAAACCATTGAATCTGAAACTGTTAAGACGTCTGAAGTGATTAAAAAGAAGCTTGAAGAACTAACTGATACAGTTAAAGAGGTAAAGTAGAACTTTACAAAACCTCCCAGAAGACAGTTTGCTCATGTTTTGCCCTTTGTATTGTTAGCTTCCCTTACCTGTTTCTTCTAGGTAAAGGGAGGACCATGTTACTATTTATACATACCAAGGTAAATGAACAGACATTCAGTGATAAATATTTGAAAATTCTTTATTGTGACAGCATAAAAGCAGATGTCCTGGTAATGCTAGTGGAGTAGACTTTGGCCATGATCTTATTCCATCTGCTGCATGTCTGCATCTACACAGTTGCTCACCCAAAAGATGCACTTAATCTCATCCCAATCCTGTTGTCTGGGGAGGTTCATAGTTCTCCCATTCTCTCTGTGGGCTCTGCATTTCCAGAGGCAGAGCCTACTCACCTCTGGGAGATAAATAATTCTTCTGTGCTGGGTCAGGATTGAGAGAGGGCTTCTCTCATGTTGTCCTACTTCCTGGACAAGTGACCTAATCGCTTGCCCAGGGTGGGTCTCTCTCTCCCTCCCCACCTCAGATGCTTGCTCAGTGTAGTATTTGTCCACCTAAGTAATTGGGAATGGAAGCAGAAGCTAGTTGTTTCCCAAGCTCAGTTTTTATCAGCAGAGCTTAGGCAAGAGTGAAGTGCTTCGGTGGACTTTCCGGCTTGTTTCTGAACATGTATTGTAGATCAAGTCTAGTCATCTGAGGATCTTCTCAGGCTGAAATGAAAATGCATAATGAATTTAGGTTCCTTAGCTTTCGTGGCGGCTGAGCGGAGTGAAACAGGATCGTGTCTGCTTCAGTAAATGCCTAAAAGCTGTGTAAGTGCTGCATAAATGCCTTGGAGGCAAAAATAAGTCAGCCATTGTGTTTTTGGATATCTGAACATCTGAAGATGTCTCAAGGCTGGTGCTTATTTAGTCATGCTGTATACCAGCATGAAATTGGGGCGTCTCCCCTGGGAACTTGGTCAGAAAATCCAGTAAATTCTTCACTTCTGGCATTTTTTTTTTCCAACAAAAATATCCTATAGGCTTATGCCATTATATTTCAGGCTTTACTCTCGCGGGGCTTGTAGCTAAACCAAGGTTTGGCAAAGTTCCAAGGCTTCCAATGGAAATCAGGTCTTGCACATGATAGTAACTGTGGTGATGTAGTTAGAGCAGCTGTTTTCTCTTGGTCAGCATTGAGTTAAATGTCCAGAAGCATTCTGCATGCTTGGGCGGTGCTGAACTCTCAGGTGTACTTCAGTCAACAGTAGAAATTAAGTAAAATATTCTGCTTTGTAGCCCACATACTAGAGATAAGTGTTTCTCACCAGCTTGTATAATAGTATCTTGAATCATCCAAATATAGTGGAGGAAAAGGAGACCACCTAGTGGTACTCCTGGCAATTGCTTCTTTGTGAATTTGTATTTCCCTATCCACCCCAGGACTGCCTGCTGCCAGTGAGGCACTGAGATGCTTATAAAGAGCGTATGCTAAGCCTGCTGTGCTGGTTCAGAGAGCACACAGATATAGATGTATTTGGTAATTGCTATTCAACAGCGTGGTTTTATATCTAAATAAAGCATCCTCATAGGAACACAGGATTGTCAGTGACTGGTGACAGTGCACCAGAGCACTGTGTCCTGCAAGTCATTCACCTGTGACATAACAGGTGCTTGTAAATGTGTGGGTGTCTGCTCCAGTGTACTGTAATTACAGTGCATCAGAGCAGGCTCGGCTGGTGCTAATTGGCACACTCCAGCAGCCCAGGTGTCTTGTGTATTCAGCATCCCCATGCTTCAAAATGGCAGTGGGTCTGTTTTAACAAAAGCTCATTGAACAGGCTCTAAAGCACCCCCACTGCTGCTTTAAAGCACAGGATGCGAATACACAAAATGCTGCGGGTGCTTTAATTAGTGCGGCTCCCAACAGCCAGACTATTTAAAGAGTCATCCCCACCCCCACCTTGAAGCACGTGTTAAGACACCCAATGTTTTTAACATAAATTGACTTTTGTTGCTACAGACCTTGACTCCATTTGCTATGTTTGCTGCTGCTTCAGTGTTTTACCTGGAGACATCCAAAATGCCAAAATGAAGAATCTCTTTCATATCCATGTGGAAAAGTCCATTATTTTAAATGATTTCATATTCCTGTTTTATTGTAGGGTTTGGATGAAGTAAGTAAGAGTGATATTGGCCGGAAGATAAAAGAAGGTGTAGAAGAAGCAGCCAAGACGGCAAAACAGTCTGCAGAGACAGTGACCAAAGGAGGGGAGAAACTGGGCAAGACAGCAGCATTCAAAGCCATTTCTCAGGTACGCTTATGGATGACATACCTACTTGAAGGTGATATATTTTATTGGACCAACCACATGATTGGGGTAGACTTAAACAAGTTTTTAAATGCAGTACATTCTTCTTCACACCTTGTCTAAGTCCATCCCAGCTGTGGTTGGCTTAATAAAAGATAACACCCACAGAAATCCTTGCATCTTTCATTTTCCTGAGCTGTTGTGGCTACACGTCATTCCAACAATACCTGCAGGCACTGAGTCCATTAAAAATGAGCAAACGGGCTTCCTTATTTAACTGTTGATGCTTTGAGGGTTGCAGTTTGTGATGTGCTGTTTTCAGCCAAAATTGAATTGTCGGGGAATAAAGGCCCCAAGGTCACGGTGGGCCAAGGGTTCGTATACGGGACAGGCGGGATTAGCGGCGAGGAGTCTGAGCGGTACGCGGAATCGTGCGGTTTCAAAAATAGTTGAATTTTATTTACTTACACTTCTGTAGCGTAGGTAGGAAGTTTGCTTCAGTTACAGTGCTACCAAAATGAACAACAGAGGGGTCTGTTGGCCCATGGGGTTCCCGAGTGAGCTCTTGCTTTCTACCCCGAAGGATAGGCGCGGCTGCCCGCTCGCTAGTCCCAGGGCTGGTCAACAGCTCGTTAAAGGGATACGAATAACAAAATCGTAACATGTTGCGACCCCAGTCCAAAGTGGAATCAATGTCGGAGTTGATGGAGAACGATGCCGAGGCCAGTGCCGGGTATGATGAGGTAAAGCCGTGATCTCAGTAAGTCGGGTTGATCGAAATCGTGGTCAGGGTCGGTGCCAGAATCAGTCCGGTAGCCAAAAGATCAAGACAGGAAACGAAGAGGAATCGAATAGCCAAAATCGCAGCGAGGAAGACACCAGTGGGCTAGAAGCCCTCCTTAGGAGTAGCCCCTGCCGCCGCAGCCCCTGCTCTGAGGATCGTTCTCTCCCTGGGAAACGGTCCCTAGCCTCTGCTTGCAGGCCGAGCACAGTCTCTCCTCCAAAACACCCGCACACCACCTCACCCCACCCGGGTGCCTTTTATATGAATTTAGTGGCCAATCAGGCTGCTCGCTTCATAGAAATTTCTAGTCCAATTACATCATGCAGTCAGTGAACTGAGCATGTGCGTTAGATCAGATTACCTCATGCTCTGAGCAAACTGAGCGTGTGCATTATGGCAGTCTTGCTTGACAAGCCTTGGGGTCGAGCAGGGGGCGCAGGCTGGGCATGCAGCGGAGTTTTCCGCTTGCTGGGCTTGTCTGCGCATGTTCGGATCTAACTCTATGTTATCAGCGTACATACAAAATTTTGCTCTGACATGAATATAAAGTTTTCAGAGGAAAACCTGTTTGATATACAAGTGTTGCAATATTTTGAGAAATGACAGAGCCACAAGGTGCCAAGACTGGGTAATATTACCCAAGAACTTTTAAAAATGTAAGCATCAAGTGTCTGAACTGCTACTAAATATGCTGCCTCTCATGCAGATTGACTTATTGCTAGCAGAGCAGAGAGTAGCAAATGCACTTTGTTTATTGGAGCAAATGTTAATCGCTAGCTGATTGGCATAGGAAGGAGTTTATCTTTGTCCAGTTTCTCTCACTTATGCTGGGGTATCAGTGGTAGCCTCCTTCAGAAGGGCGCGTCGGACTAGAAGGACAGTTGGTCCCTTCAGTGATGCAAATTTTCTTGTTTCTCTGTTCCTAATAAGATGTCATCTGCTAAAGGTCAGCTACAGCCATAACAGCACCTCACATTATACAGTGGCATTTATGTAAGGAAGCTTGTTATCTTGCCACAGCAGATGCAGCTAACTCCTTTCAAGATCTGCCAGCTCCTTCTCTGAAGCAGGCAACTATTCTCTCCTTTCTGGCAGGCAATTATCTTGTAAGATTTGCTAACCTGGGTTTATACTAACTTTCTGTGGGTTACACATAGTTTCCCCACATTCTAGCAAATGTCTTCATGCACCGTTCATCTTTCGTGGACTGTTTCAAAAGCCTTTTAATAGGCTGAACAATCCTCCTTGCTTCTCTTTATCTTTTGAAAGTGCAAAACAGATTCTCGTTCTTGGCTTAAAAGAAAGGTAAATGTAGAGAATAACTGAGAATAAATACAAATTTGAGTTGGTCTAATAAAAGATATTGGATCTACCCAAAGAACCTTGTCTGAGAATAAATAGGAATTTTAACATTTAAGATCTGTGTTACTACAGTATTTAGGAAAGATTTATTTATTTGGACAGTCTACTGCTGGGTAATAATCATAGGGATTCAGAAGTCTTTTTCCGGCCTCAACAGCTCACAGAGTAGAGTAACTTTTGTAGTTACTGGAGATTGTCTTTCGTGGTTATAAACATCAAGAATAACTGAACCAAAAGCGCCGAAGTTCAACATCCAGCCTGTGACTCCAGCCCAGGAAACACTCAAGCATCTCTGTGACTTTATCTTTGTGAAGAGTTCCACTGATTTCATGGGAGTTATTCAAGTGCACAGATTTATTTAGGCAGACAAGGTTCCTTGTGTGAATCTGATGTCTTTTATTAGACCAACTTAAATAGTTGGAAAGCAATTATTAAGCAAGCTTTCAGGTTCAAAACCCCTTTGTCAGGCTAAGGAAGTTTCTGCAGTTGGTGTGTGCTCTTCCTGGACGGAATGAAAAGTAAAGAAACCAGCGGCTGGCCTGGGCTGCACACAGGAGAGTCGGTGAAAATGTAGATTGAGGAGTCAATGGGTGAGAGACAGGCTTGGGGGAGGGGGAGAGAGGGGGATGAATAATGGAGAGGTACCTGCAGAGTCGGATGTCAGGCAGGTTATAATGTGTCATAAATCCAGCGTCTACATTTAGTCCATGATTTTTAGTATCCAGGAGGTTGATGAAGTGGGGTTCATAGGCTCGTCTCTGGGAGGTATTTTATAAGTTTCCTTTGAGGATCAGGACTGAGAGATTGGAGAGAGAGTGGTTTTCTTGTGAGAAATGTGCCCCCATAGGTAACTGGGTATTCCTGTCTCCCATAGATTTCCCGTGTGCGTTCATTCTGGTGCGCAGTTGTTGTTTGGTCTCTCCTACGTATTTTCCTTCAGGGCATTTGGTGCATTGGATGCATTTCTGGAGGTGCAGCTGTAAGATCTGGGAATGCTGATGGCTCTGTTGTGGGGTGTAGTGATCGTGGGGGCGGTGGAGATGTGTTGGCAGGTTTTGCATTTCTTGTCATGGCATGGTCTGGATCCTTTAGGTGTGTTCTGGACTTGAGGAAGTTTGCTTCTGGTGATGAGGTTAGCGAGGTTTGGTGCTTGTTTGAAAGCTAGGGTGGGTGGCTCTGGGAAGATCTTTTTAAGAGTAGGGTCTCTTTCTAGTATGGGTTGCAATTGTTGGAGGATTTTCCGTACAGGTTTGAGGGAGGCGTCATAACCAGCGGTGTGCGATTTGTGGGGGGGTTTCTTCTGTACTGCAGCAGTTCTTCACGTCGTATCCCGGTGGCTCTTTCAAATGTGTGATCTATCTCTCTGGAGGAGTGTCCTTGGACATTTTAGTAAGGTTTTTTAAGAGCCTATCCTATGTGTTAAAAATGTTGATGGAAAATAATTGCTATTTACTGTGGTTTGCTACAAAATCAGCAATATCCATATTTTTTCAATGTTTTTATTTTGGGCAGGGAAACAGCACTATAAAGCTGCACACAACTTTGTCATTAGATAAGATAAATATGCTGGCTCTACCTTGGGGGTCTTTAAGACAAGGCTAGACAATCACCTTGCCAGGGTTGTTTGACCCCAGTACTCTTTCCTGCCACGGCAGGGGGTCGGACTTGATGGTCTGCTCAGGTCCCTTCCGACCCTAGAAACTATGAAACCCTCCTCTGTACACATGTAGATTACTAGAAGCTGGCTTTCTCTTGTGTATTACTTCTGTTAAGTGCCATTTTATATCAGAACACATCCCGTGATGATTGGGAGTTACATTCCACTTGACTTCTACCGAGAGTGTCACTGGAAGAATCTGGAACATCAGAAGTTTAATAAAGTAATTTAAGAAATAAATTAGTGTTGTCATGGTGAGCACGTGTTGCTCTTATATGACAGGAAATGGGTTTAGTACCCAAGCTTGAAACTGAGTCCTGCTCTCATTGATCACAGTGAGATGAGGGTAGTGTCTCTTTTTAGCAGAGACTGAAATAGGGATACAGCTGTGCAAAGATTTCTTGTATATCTGAGTCCAAGTTTATAGAAAAAAAATTAAGTATGGACAAACATACATTTTCAGTAGCTACAAAAGGGGAGGAGTTGTCCCTGAGGTGCAGCAACTGTAATGCTGCAACACTTATGAATGATGAGCTTGTAGCAATATAGGTATACCAAAAATTTCTCTGACTTTAACCCTGCCTTATCCAGGGTCAGAGTTGGATGATTTAGCACAAAGTCCTGTAGCAATACAAGTGTACGTCTAGCTCTTTACCTTGTGATAACTGTTGTGCACTTCCAAGAAGCAGATCCTCCTCCCTTTCCGAAGCTGTTCCAAGGGTATACATGTCAACCCCCAACTTCTCTTCCTTAACAGAAACTCGGCAGGGAAGGAGAAATCCACCACCAATTCTGTTCTGTGGGATCACTAGCGCTGTTGAGATTTCTGCATACATGGAATTTAGCTCCACAAGCACTGATCCTGACTTTTGCTGTGAATAATTGAGCTCCTTCAACCTTTTGCTCAAACGTTTACTTATGGGGAATTGAGGCTTTTTCTTTATTTGGGTATGGAACTGTAAAGTGAATATCAGCTTTGCAAATGCTTACTCTTTTGGCTGCCTCTCCCTGTCCTTAAAAACCAAATGCGCTCCCTGTTACAGTCTTGCTGTTTTGCACTCATGGCAAACCCATAGGCATTGCTTTGTAACTGGAATCTTCTTTACTGTTTAGGTTTCAGGAATCCTTTGTTCCTTAAAATCCAGCAAGTCCTTGATGCCTTTCAGTACTCACCCTTTTCAACTCCATATTCATCTCTCTGACCTGATTTGCCAGCATTTTCACTCTCTGCTTGTAGGGTCTTTTGATTCAGTTAGTTTTCTGGATTCTTGTTCGTTGTTCTATCATAAGCCAGATTCAAACTTAAGTCTTTGGTACTTCTCCTGTCCAATTCAGGTAAATCTCCGAAAACAATACTTCACTCAGCCTTGCCGTAGGCACGTGCATCTCTGACTGATATATGCTGAGTTGCATTTGCTGACAACAGAGATCAATGTAGCCCATAGACTCTGCCTCAGTTTTCTGAAATAAGATCATTAGTTTTTTGTAGCAAATCCACTAATTGAATGTTTTTCTTTTAGGGAGTAGAAACAGTTAAGAAGGAAATGGATATAATAGGGCATACGGGTCCTTACAAACGTCCAGAGCGACTAAGGAAAAGGACTGAATTTTCTGGAGAGAGGCTCAAGGAGCAGAGAATATTCGAAGCTAATGAGTACGTACTGGATTAATCATAAAGAGGTCATTGCTATGTATGACCTAATGAGTGTTTTTAAGTTTGGACTATAAAGTAGTAAAGGTGAACAACTTATGGGGGTGGGGTTAAGCTGCAGCATAAGGGATGGTTTAAGTGATCAACTTGCTCATAATATTGGGTTCAAGCAGGCAGGGGTGGAGAACTGGAATTATTCCATTTCTAAGGATTGTGGTATTGGATTACTGCAGTAGCTGCTTCCTGTTCAGAGTTGCTGCCAGCTCCTGTTGGAAAGGCATGTTTTAATCCCTCTGTAACTTCTGTTTAGAAGACTGGGTTGGCTTGAACTTTCTCAGGTTTATTCTGAAGAGAAAAGAATATTTATGCAAAGTTTGAAAAGATGTGTGAAATGTTTTATGAATTACAAAGCATTACAAAATAATATGTTTTCCTGACTTGAAATTTCAACTTCTTTGCAATATTTTTTCCTCTGGTAACTCATTTTGTGAATGTCTTTGGTTAACATAACTTTAATAAGACCAAACTTGAACTCCTGATCTTTCCTCCAGACTCTTCCCACACTCAGTTCAGACAGCGGATGTCTCAAGCAGCACCGTTGGTAGTACAAGATACTGGACAGAAAGATGCTTAGTATAGCTCTGTGTCCTTTTCTTCTGTTTCTGAGGACTTAGTTTGTGCATAAACTGCTAGCCTTCTGCTCTTCCCTAGGGAGGCCATGGGTGTGGTGGTACACAAGGATTCGAAATGGTATCAACAGTGGAAAGATTTCAAGGACAACAATGTGGTCTTCAATAGTAAGTGTTCCAGTGGTTAAGGAACAGAGCTTTATTTTCTGTGATCTCCAACTCTTACAGTCTGGGATCTGATGCCATCTGTGCAACTAGTCTTCACATAATGCAAATCATGGCCATTTTTGTTGCAGCTGTTAGTATTAGGTAGTGTTAAATGAGAAGTAGGCGTTGCTACCAACACGGTAGTTATTCCAAGCTTCTCCATCTGTTTTTGGAGACAACCCCAGCCTTCAGCAGAAAAGTATTGTTTTACCACTCCATATTTAACAGGTACCAAAACCTGATTTCCCCATTGCCTATGACCAGAGATTGTAAGAACACTGAATTCTGAATGCCTCCTACTAACCAGACACTAAGGGTACAGAGAAGCTGATACAACACTTAAAATACTTGAAATGCAGTGCTTTAGCACAGCGTTTCCCAACCTTTTCTGTTCCATGGTACACTTACCTGGCCTTTTCCGTCCCATGGCACACCAGCCCAACATGAAGTGGGCAGGGGGAGGAGGGTGGCAAGCGGCCAAATGGGTGGGGGCTGCAAGGTATCTGTGTGGGCCTGGCCAGGGCGCAGTGACAGCATGGGGTGGTGGCACTAACTGTAGCCATGCCACCCCCCAAATTCTGCAGCACACGTGGACGTGTCCAACGGCACACCAGTGTGCAGCGGCAGTTGGGAAGTGCTCCTTTAGCAGCATGCAGGCATACACAGCCTCCCCACTTCCTGCTGGAGCACTGTTTGGTTCAGGTAGTCCTGACCTGAGTTTTTCTAGGCCTGAAGGATACTGTCAGGGACAGTTCCCGGGGCTTTGACATTCATGCAGAGGAAAAAAAATTACTTGTAAGGGCTATTGATAAGGATTAATGGTAAAGAGTGTTAATCTCTAATTTTAGGAAAGTTAATGAGCAAAAATAATCGTTTGCTGAAACAGGAATATGCTAATTGTAAAAGAGGGATTTGGAAGGGACTTGAGAGGTTTAGAAGTGACCTATAAATACGATCTTACACTGAACATTCTAATTACAATTTAAGAAGTACAAAAGTGAAATAGCTGAACACTGCTGCTGATCTCCTTTCTTCTTTTTCAGGGTTTTTTGAAATGAAAATGAAGTATGATGAAAGTGATAACGCATTCATTCGAGCCTCCAGGGCTGTGACAGACAAAGTCACAGATTTAATTGGTAACATTTCATTTTTGTGAAAGTTTATTACTGGTGTATAGCTATGGCCATTGACTTTCTAAAGGCGGGGGTTAGTGCTGCTGCCATTGGTGTGTTACTAGCCTTTGGGAAGGAATCTGATGTTTTGCATCTATGTATCTAAGTGGAGCAACAACCAAAGCAAGGGGTGGAAAATAATGACAAGTGGGTGTAAGGGATAAAACTAAAACCCCAAGCAAAACTTATAGCATCTTCTGGACAGTTCATTCCGATTTCTGTTAAAGAGACAGCTCCTTCAATTCTGTCTCATCCTTGGTGATGCTTGTCATGCCACTAGTCTGAATTAATTGAACTGAATTTGTTTTGACAGGTGGGTTGTTTTCAAAGACAGAAATGTCTGAAGTTTTGACTGAGATTCTCAAAGTGGACCCAGCCTTTGACAAAGACCGGTTTCTAAAGCAATGCGAGAATGATATAATCCCTAATGTTCTGGAGGTAATTTCGAACGGTGGAACATGATAATGGAAATAAGTGTCTTACATTCTTGTAAAAGTTACAGACTTGGGCTATTCCATTTTTGAATGATTAACCTGGAAGATGGGATGGCTGTTGGCCCTCCAGCCCATGGTTTCAGCTTGGTGCATCTTCCAAAATAACAAAAGTTTGGCTAAGGAGAGAAGGCTCCCGTGTGAGAAGTTAGTTGCGAATCATCCCACGTGAGTTAGCAGTTTTTAGAAGGCTCTGACAGTGCTGGAAAACAAAACGCCTCTCTTACCTAGTGATGAATGTTAGGAACTCCAGAGGTTTCAAACCAAGCTAGATGAATGGGCAGTAAAGGGACAGCTGCACACTGGACTGCACACTGGAAGAAAGAATTCTCATTACTCATTTACATTGCAGTTCTAACGTTTAGGTAACTGCTTGGGGAAAAGATGTTGGCACTGCAAATGGATTAGTAAAAGTAGCTGCCAAACAAAAAAATTTAGGTGTTTGTTAAAGGTTTACAAGTAACATCAATATCATAGTACCGCTTATTTCAGTAATGGTGTGCCTCCACTTGTGTGAATATCGTGTTATCACCTGATGTTAAAAAACATAGCAGAAATAGAATGGGGCTCAAGTATGGGTGGCAAAAGGAATTACAGGTGCGACTTTAGGAGAAATTTGAAAATTGGAATTTTCTGAAGAGAATGAAGTGTTGATTTTTTTTTTTACAACATGTCTATACCCTATCTCATAATCAGGGATCTGGGTTTTCTGTTTTCCATGGAAAAACAGCGTAAAATGCAGATTTCCCCCTTTACCAGAGGAACCTGTGGATTTCTCATTATAGCAGAGAAACCTGCAGATTTTGCAGTTTTGCAAAGAGCTGTCTCGACTGGCAGAGCTCCAGCCTGTAAAGGGCTGGGAGGGAGTGGGAAAAGGGTGGTCAGGCAGGGGGTGCACATGTATATGCACAGGGCCTCCAGGCACCTGAAGAGCAGCTCCTGCAGTAAGTATGGGATGCAGGGAGAATTAAGGCCCCCATAGGGAGGGAGGGAGGAAGTTGGGCAGGGCTGGGGCTGGGGCTGCTGCCCATGTCGGGGGTAAGTGGGGCTTGGGGCCCAGGGCCACAGTGCATAGTAGCAGGGCTCCGGTGGGGAGCAGGATAGAGCTGAGGGCCGCTCATTAGTTGCTGAGTGATGGGCACGAGCATGGCTGGGGGGTTGTGGGGGGACTTTCATTTTAAGCACAGATTTTGGGGGTTTTATCAGAAAATTTGAGATTTTTTATTAGGGAAAACAAGGATCTCTGCTTATGATACAAAAACAGAACAGTGGAATGATATTACAAGACATTATTTTACAATTAAATTTCAATACACTAAACTCCAATAGTAAAAGGAAGCTTTTAAAATCTGTTTCATTATATGCGTGTGGAGCACATAGCCCCAAAGAGGCCTTGGGGAAAAAGGTAGTGTGGGAGAGCAGAATACTGTGGGGTTGTGGAGGGTAGGAGACCTGGCCAGATGTTAAATGTGTCCTGGCACGACAAAGCAGTTAATGTTTGAATCAGAAACTTCTGTATCATGGATCCAGTGTTTTTGTAGTAAGTAGCTTAGCAATTTTTTCTTTGGGACAGATTCTTTTAACATCTGTGTTACCATTTGTTGCGGGAAACCTATATATATACCACAATAAATGTAGCGTCTGGAGGAGAGCATCAAGGCTAGAGACTTAGGAAGATTCAGAGAATCGGAGACTTGTTAAGGATGATGCCTATAGTGGCACAGTTGTGTTTTGAAAGAACTGCCCTGTGATCACATCTGCACTGTGGAGTGACTGGATTAGATGAGTATCTCAAACTAATTAATCACATGGATTGTGCTTGTCATGTGGACAGAACTCGAAACAAAATAATATAGGAATTGTCACTCTGAATCTGCCCTATGTTTCCTATAATCTAGCTGTCCTCCTCCTAACAATGGTAGGAGCAAAATGCTTCATGAAAGCTGTAAAAACCAAGTGTTGCACTCTTAAAGAATAAACCTCTCCTGGAAAAGTTTTTTTTTTTAAACCCCTGGGACTTCTGCCCTGATGCATGAGTGATTTTTTTTTTTTCTTCTTCTTTCTACTATAAGACATCCTGCCTAGTGTAATTATGGCTGTTTTTATTCATATTCAGATTTAATTGCCTTTCTGAAACTGTTAGTTGTTTGGCTTCATTATATTGTATCAATGAGTTCCACATATGCATTACTCATTGTCTTCAAAATATTCTTCTATCAGCTACAAACAACATACTGCCCTTCATTTTCACTCAGTGGCCCACTGTTGATCTTTTGCCATTGTTGAAAATGGATTATTTATGATTGTTTACTACTTGTTTCTGCTTCTGCTAAAATATATCTCCTGAAATATGTGAGCTGGGCTTTAGGTATAAAGATAATACTTTAATTATCTAAGTATCTGTGTCCATCCGAAATAATGTGACTGTATACATATGTCTTTGCTTCATGTTGCTTGAGTATAGGATTTTGCCTTGCCCCTCAGTAGGGCATGCTAGGAGTAAACACTTGTGGCCTAAGGTTGGATTTAAAGAAATTCACTTTTTAAAGGATATCCAGACAGATATTTTAGTGGGAGACCTTAAGTTTCCTTTGTATATTTTATTTGTTACTCCTTTTTTAGGCTATGATATCAGGGGACCTTGATATCCTGAAAGACTGGTGCTACGAAGCAGTAAGTATATATTAATAATGCATCTGAAAAGGTGGGTTTTCCTCTGCCCCCTGGTTTGTAATTGTGGGCCTATAATATTCCCATGATTAGGTTTGGGAAATAGATCAATGTAATAGTTGTGTTGGTATCATATAATAGTTATAAGCTGTTATGCTAGCTCTACAGTCTCGTGCTCTAGCCATACAGATATAGCAAATCTGCAACTGTAACAGTTTTATTCAGGATTAAATGTATCGGTATAGCAATTTAGCTTGCTTGTACTGGTACAGTTGCATGCAGGTGTAACGTGTGTATCGTAACACCTGAAGCCAGATCTCTAGTGGCAACTCTGCCACTCCTTTTGAAACAGTTGAAAGTAACATCGCTGCATGGTGGCGTTCCTTCCCTTCTGTGAGCCGTCCAGCCACCCTCTCCACGGCTGTGAGTATTGGTTTTTGCTTCAGTCACTCCTTCGTTTGAGTTTTCCCTATACCTTAGCATGTTCTTGAGTGCTGTGAAATATTAAACAAAGGGGATGCTGCTGTTTTCTTGGGTACATTTAGTGCATGAAATTCCAGTACATGTAAATGGCATTTATCTTCTGATGATGGGAGTAACATTGAAATCCCATTTTAGCCTTGTTGAAGCAAACTTCTGCCTAAACTAGCACTGAAGGAGCAGGTGTAAATGTATTTCTTCTCTCCACCCTTCTCCAAACTAATCTGACACTTGGCAGCACAGAACTGTTTTTAAAAAGTCATTTTAATTGTTAATCATTTCTATTGCTTTGAAGTTGCATTATTTTCCACCACAAGGGGGCTGGAAATCAGATGAGACTCTGCAACGGATCTTTAACATTTTGAACTGGGCAGGTCTGCAGTCTCTCTTGATTATTTGTATGTTTGTTCTGGGTAAACTCATCCTTCTAATGAGGATAGTGTATAACACTGGGCTTTTTCAAGCATTCAGAAAGGTATCTGTACTGGCTTGTGCATTTCTCTATTAAACAGTTGATCAAATCAGCTTTCTAATTTATAGAGTAGACTTACCGCAGAGCCAGGAGTAGTTATAAGCAAAGGTTGGCTGTCTGTTTTTTTTAAATGGGTTTTACTTTAAAATTAAAGCTAGCTTAGTCCAGAGATCTGCAAATTAAGTTGAGAAATATGGGGATTATCATACTAGGGTCCAGGATGTTAAAGGGTGTCTCGTCCAAAATTGTTCCAGTCCTTATTTATAGCAAATCAGCACCATGTAATAAGGGGAGCAGGGAAAATAACCATTCCCATAAATGGTCTCAAGCTGTCACTGCGTGTAACAACAACAAAAGGGCAAATCACGCAGTCCAAAAGTTTTAGGACTCTGGTTTAGTTTATGCTAATTGGCTTAGTCAAATTAAAATTCTGATCTGCTGATCAGTTTAGTGCAGATGCTTGAGTGTATATACTCATCCTAATTCACAAACAATGGAGCTCAAACCAGTTCTGGGAATACTTGAATACGTATACTACAGGTCCAGAAGTACAGGCCTGAATTTGTTAGTTTCCCTGCTTTCTCTCCCTGCAAAAAGTTTCTCATTGTACTCCCATTAAAGCCCAGTCTCCACCAGTTTGTGGAGGATATTTGTAGTTTTAGGAATTAGGTTTATAAGGTCTTCAAGGCAGTGATGGTGCCTCCCATTTTATTTGACAATTGCCTAGTACTTTGTTGGTACTACAGGAAACAAATAGTAATTTAGCAGCCGGGACAATAGTTCTGGATGTATAAATAATGAAGCATATGTCTGTGTGTCTAAACAGGGGCCAGAAAAAACTGGGCTAATCTCCAAGGTCTGACTGTGCTGGGGAAACGATCTGCTTTCCAGGCTGTTTCTCCCTGTGTGCTGTCATATTAGAACCACAAGTGCTTTGGCTATCAGACGCATTTAATACATATATTCTCTGCCCTTAATTGTATGCCTATTGTTCTGTCCAGTTGCATCCCAGAGGGAGTCTCAGTGGTCATAGGGTTGTAAGAACTCAGAGCATTTAATGCAACCATAATGATATTTTCCATTCAAAGGGTAAACAACTTGTTTGCAAAAAAATTAGAATGTTCAGTGTTTATTTTGGTCTTTTTTCTTTTGAAATATTCTCAGTAAGAAATCTCCCATCTCCTTTGATATTTTTTTTTTATTGGTATGCTTGGAGATGAACATTTAAAAAAGAATAACCCATGTTTATGTTGCTTTGCTTAGACGTACAGTCAGCTTGCTCATCCAGTCCAACAAGCCAAAGCAATGGGTCTCCAGTCCCACTCCAGGATCCTTGACATTGATAACGTTGATGTAAGTCTCTGATTTTGCATTTCTTGCAGCATGGACTATGTTTTGACCTCTGGTTATAGATTTTTCTTATTCAAGATTTCACTGTGGTGGTTGTATTGCTGTAGCACCTAGAGTTTAATTAAGAGTTTACTGAGAAAAGGCCCCTGAACAGCCAAAACCTGCTACCAGTTGCGCAGTAGCTGTGACAGGATTAGAGCATTAGCTGCAAGAGGCATTGATGCTGATGAGTAGACTGTTCTGATTTGTGAGGCTGTATTCAGGCATAATTCTGGAAAAAATCTCTTCATTCTGCATTTTCAAAACAAGGTGCCTGTCTTATTTGAAGGCACATGGTATCTGAGAAAATCTGGTTTATGGAATTCAGAGTTAGTCCAGTCTCAACAGCCTGAAACTAAGTACAGCATAACCTCATAAATCTGACATGCTCAGGACCAAATACCTGCTGGAAATTTGAAAATCCTGAATTTTTGAAACTGGAGCAGCAGCCGGTTGTGGAGTTGGGGGGAGGGCGAGAGCAGTGGCCATATCCAGAGTGGTGAAATGGGGTTGTGGATGGTGACCGTGGCCATTGTGTGCAAGCTTCCCCCTCCGCGTCTGGTGGGGGAGAGGGAGTGGTGGCCAGTCCCAGAGCAGTGACTGCATGCAGAGCAGGGTGGTGGATGGTGGCAGCAGCCGCCACATGCAAGCTTCCCCCTCTGCGTTCATGGGGGGGAGCAGAGGGGGGAACTTGCATGTGGTAGCTGCTGCTGCCATCCACAACCCTGCAGCGCCACTCCGCGTGTGGCCACTGCTCGGGGTTCCCCGATGCAGTGTACAGTATTTTTTTAAAGTGCCAGATTTTCAAGAATTCTGGATTTTTGATATTTCAATTTCTGAGGTTACTGTCTTACTGCTCTTCAGGGTACTGTTTCCTGTCTTCTGTATGGGATAAGCTTCCTACACATTTCTTTACATCTTTATGTAGCTTTATGGTACGTGGATATTTTCACCTCCTTGGGGGCTTTCCCCAGCATCCAGACTTTTATAGGTTGTTGTGGTATTTTATTCTTTCTAATCAAAAGTAGCACAGTGAGGCAGGCACTAGTGAGAGTCTTAATTTGCTTCTTAGCAAGACAGGAGGTCTTTGTCCTGCTTCTGGCCTCTTCCACAGAGAGGAATGTCCCCAGAGGATTCACTAGTCTAACTAGACATTTGCATTGATCTGTTTGGCCATTGGTGACATATTTGAAGGAGTCATTTCCACCTCTGATCAGAGTCTTGGTTATAGGACTCTAGGAACCCCTTCATGCCATGGTGTAGATTTAGGCCACGTACAGGCGTTACGTGAATTGTTGTTCATTTAGTTTCTTGTAGGGAAAAACATGCCCCTTCTGGGAGGAAGATTTTCCAGGTGTCAACCTGGAAGATGTCCCTTGTGAGACAGACCTCTTGTGCATGAATGACCTTTTGTGCATTCCTTTAGGGCAATTAATTAGAAAGACCCAGCACATTTGTGCAAAGGGCAGTGTTAGTGTTTATTTTGTGTGGTAATTCAGTTAATCAGGGTCATGCAATACAAGAAAGCCTGTATTTGAGAGAACTGACTCTTTTGTTGTGGTTCTTGATGTGAGGAGAGTTTATTGTTATAAGAGAACCCATTGTCCTGTTAGTTTAAATACTGATAGCTCATAACATTTGCCAAATGTGTTCATAACGTGAATGCTCTGTATCTGTAGTGCTCAACCTTTTTGCCCAGGGCTGGATTGGCAGTACCTGGTGTTCCCAAGCCGGCGCCTGGGTGGGGGCCAGGCTGGTCCTGTGCAGAGGGAAGGAGACCTGGTGTGGCCCTGCCCTGCGCGGGGACAGAACAGGACAGGTCCCAACATGGCCTGACAGGAGGAAGGGGGACATGGCCAAGTCCTGCAAGGGAAAGGGGGTATGGCCCAGTGCTGGGGGAAGGGACATGGCCAGGTCCCAACCTGGCCCCAGCGGGAGGGAAAGGGGGCACGGCCCAACCCCAGTGGAAAGGGAAGGGGGCATAGGTCAGCTCCACGGGAGAAGGTGGCATGGCCTGGCCCCAGCCTGGCCTCACGAGAAGGGAAGGGAGCATAGTTCAGCCCTGACTGAGAAGCACGAGAGGTGTGGCCTGGCTCTGCAAGGGAAGGGGTTGCAGTCTGGCCCTGTCCAGCCCCGACTGGCCATGCAGGACTTGGGGTTTGGCAATTTGATAAGGGGGCGGGGCAGGGAAGGTCACCATTCCCCGCCTTCAAATTTCCTGACCCGTGGGCTAGATGCAGTGGTTCCACGGGCTGCATTTGGCCCATGGTCCGGAGGTGGAGCACCCCTGCTCCATATCCATTTAAAACCATTGTGTTTTAAGTAGAGGAGTCAGAACTGGTGTCGTGCAGTCACTGGGAATGAAATAAATGTGCCAATATGTACTTCTAATATCCTTTGTGTTTGGTCACTAATTTGTCTGTTTTCCCTTCAAGCCTTTCTTTCCTTCCCCATGTCTTTATCACTTTCGCAAGAAGAATGTCAGTTTTTGCTGTGTTTTTTTTTTTTTTTTTTTTTGTATCCCAGTCACCATCTCTCCCACTTAGGGATGTCTCTCATAGAGCAGATCCTTTAGGAAAGTAAATCAGTGGAAATATGCATTTATGGGCTGACCTTCTTAAAAGGCAAATCCAGTGTTTTCTTTTGGGGTGGAGATGCTAAAATGTATTATTAATGGTGCAAAACAGGAAAAATGTTCAATAAGTATTTTATCTACTCTGGGAAGAGGTAAGATGTGCTTAGAGTGATGAAGTACTTTCCAGTCCATTTGTAATTGAGGAGGATATTAAGTTTGTTAGGGAGAAATATTTTAGAAGCAATAGGCCTAGACAACCTGCCCCCAGGGGCCCTGGAAGAGCTAGTTCATAAGATCTTTGGCCTGTTGGTACTCATGTTTAATATCTCTTAGGATATCAGGGAAATTCTGGGTATCAAAGAATGCTAATTTTGTTCCAGAATTAAGAAAAGAGAGCAGGATGACTCAAGTTGCTGTACGCTGGTTAGCTTGTCATCAGTCCTGGCAAATTGATGGAAAAGGAAAGTACAGGATTCAAGGGCAGGAATATAATTAATGCCAGGCATCCTGATTCATGTCAAGCTGTACTTCTTTCTCTGAGGACATCACACGTTTCACTGATAAAGATGGGGTAGAAAAACCATACATAAATATTTATGAGGAGTTTGGCTTAATACCATGCTCTGTTCTGACTGAGAACATTCACCACTAGATTCTTCAACAGAGCGCATGTTCAGTAGATTAACTGACTGTCTCAATAAGTAGTCATCAAAGGGAAACCGTGAAATGGTAATGTTTCTAGTGGTGTTTTTCAGGGCTTGAACTGTGTCAGACCTAATGCCAGCAGTTTCACTGGTGATCTGGAGGGGAATATAAAATCACTGCTAATACTTGTTAATGACAAACTGATGTTCTGGCAAATCACTAGCAGTTGCGCAGGGCAGTTTGGACCATTTGATAAGCAGATATCGCTCGAACAAAAATGAGTTTTGATGCATCCAACTGCATCCACTTGTTGTTTGTTTCAAAAAGGGAGAGGACATATTAAGGTCTAAAAAACTCCTTAATCTAGTGGAGTAAATCAACAAATCATGGGCATAAGCTGAAGTCAGGCAGATATGAATTGAAAATAAGATATGTTTCACCGGCGAGGGCAGTTAACCATTGGAACAAGCAACCAAGGACTGCGGTGGAGCAGTCCACCTCCTGATGTCTTCTGGATGCCTTTCTGGTAGTTATGCTGTATCCAAACACAAGTTCCTGACATAAGTAAGTGGGTAAATGGGCAGCCGTTGATAGCCTGTGTTAAATAGTGTCATAGTTTCATAGACTCGGAAGGGACCTCAGTGGGCCATCTTTTCTTGCCTGCCAAGGGCAGGGGGTCGGACTAGATTCACCAACCCTGGGGTCACGTGATCCCAGCCAGGTGCCTGTCCAGTCTTCTCTTGAAGACCCCCAAGGATGGGGTGAGCACCACCTCCCTTGGGAGCCCATTTCAGATTCTGGCAACCCTGACCATAAAGAACTTTTTCCTGAGTCCAGCCTGAACCTTTTCTCTAGTAGCTTATGGCCATTGTTCCTTGTCGTTCCAGGGAGTGCCCTGATGAGCAGATCGTCACCGACTTTGTGTTGCTCCCCTTATGAATTTGTACGCCACCACAAGGTCCCCTCTCAGCCTTCTCTTGGAGATGCTGAAGAGGTTAAGGTCCCTTAGCCTTTCCTTGTAGGGCCTTCCCTGCAAGCCTCCAGTCAGGCAAGTGGCCCTTCTTTGGACCCTCTCCAGGTTGTCTGCATCCCACTTAAACTGTGTTGTCCAAAACTGGACACAGTACTCCAGCTATGCCTACCTCTGCCTCTGGATTATGCCCAGCAATACCACTGCCCCCCTACCAGGACACCTCTTAACTCCCTGGGCTTCACTTCACTCAGATGGGCTGAGTTTGTTTCTCCAGCACAGCCATCGCACTGGGGAAATGAAACCCCAGCTGGGCTGGGTTCCCAACCCCAGCCCGATCGTAGGGCTGGGGAGAGGAACTGAGCAATCGGGCTCTGTTCCTTTCCCCAGCCTGATCGCAGCACTTGGGAGGCGAAGTGAGCCTGAACTCAGTCCCCTTCCCCTGTGCTGTGATCGGCTTCCTGCAGCCCAGGGGCGGGAGACGGGGTGGGCCAGGGCTGTGTTCCCAGCTGGTGCCCTGCTTCTCCCCTGTCTCCCACCACCTCGGTGCTTCTAGACTCGAAACATTTCAACTAGCTTCGTTTTGTTTTGAGGGTGTTTCGAAGCCCGTTGTTTCAATTCGATGTTGCTGTTTCGAGTTTGAAATGAGTCGAAACAGTGTAGAATCAAAACAGCCTGTGAAATTTCGCACAGCCCTAGTTGTTATACTATTTAATTGTATCTTGTTAGTGTTCATTTTAAATTAGATTCAAGTAGAATCTAACAGGAGATTGCTTAAGCAACTTGCTTTGTTCGTTATAAGGGGACTTAAAGTTGTTTAATTCACTCTAAATCCTGAGTTCCAGGTAAGGATAAAAGTTAAGACTGTTTTTACTGCAAGAATGACATACAAGATATGAGTTAATCCTTATTGGGTGTTACCTGGGGCCCAACCATTTAGCTTGTCTAGGGAAGAATCCCAGGACTCTTGTACACATGCAGGGAGGCCGCTCTGACATGCTGTAACAGCACATCGGAGCGGAGCGTGGCAATTGCCAAATTCCAGCAGACTCCACAGTCACGTGTATCAGTGTTCCCACGCTGAAAAATGGTGGTGGGGCACTTTAAACTAAAGTTTGTTCGATGAGCTTTAATTCAAAGCACCCTGCCACCATTATTCAGTGTGGGGATGCTGATGCATGTGACACTCCGGGCATTTTTAACTAGCACGGCTCTCAGATCTGCACTAAAGTGCCCCCCGCTTCCCCCCACCTCCCAGAGCACGTCTATAAAGCCCCCAGTACCTTTTGCAAACTGTTTTGTGTCAAACTAGATGTTCTACTGATCATTTCTGGCCCTGAAGTCTGCTAATCTCTTTCTGTGCCCAAAGATGGGAGACATGCATAGTTATTACAAAATAAGCTGAATGGGGCTGTGGAGTGCTGTTACATGGGGAAAACTCTGGAACAGTTTTGTTTTCATCTCCAGGCTATAAATAGTTACAGATTTTCAGAATGGCTTTGACTTATCAAATACGTTACAGGTTCAGTGACCCACTGCTAGCTCTTAAGTTCTCCTGTGGTGCTCTGCCAGTGGCACACTGCTGGCAGTAATTTCAACACTCTTCACATCAGAGATAGCACAAACACACGAATTGCATGTTAACTATCCCAGATCTGTTAAAGCAGTTTCCCTGGCTGCGGGAGCCAAAGTGGGGAATGAAACCAGTAGTCTCCTCCAGCACCCTTACTTGCAAAACCACTGTGTGGTTTGTGTAGATCAGCAATCGGAGAGAGCTATAATTGGAGTAGCTTACAGTGCTGAAAGTAACGGCTGAAAGATGGTAGTTATTTTGGGCTGGATTGGAGGAACAGGGGATTGTGATGTTTGGCAGGGCTGGGCTGTGGGGAGTTAGGACTGTTGAGGGCTGATGCACCTTTTCTTGAACTCGGTGAGTGCTAGATGTTTTTTCAAAACAAAAGGAAATGGATTTGGGGGGGAGAGAAGGGGGAGCATGCTTTTACTAAAGCACAGTAAGTCCATTAGTTGCAATTAAGACAGTTTTAAAGTAGTACAGGGTAGCTGAAGTGTGACAGCAGCTGTTTTCAGAGAAAGTGTTTGACTTCCTCTACACTTAACCTTGGATGAGCACATTTTTTTGTAAACCAGACAAGACCACTCCTTCAGTCCTAGAAAGACTGTACCTTTCCATTTTGTTGTCTTTGTATCTTATGGCCTCCTGAGAGACCATATGCTTCCCTTTCCTCCCACAACTCCTCTGAAATTCAGAGGAATCCCTTTCTACCCTTTCTGAAACTTAGGGAATTAAATGCAAGTGCCAAGCAAACAGGAATGTGCATTGCAGCTGCAGTTCCCTTGATAATCTTGAGCAATAAATAATGACATAATGAACTTTATTGCCTTTTTTTCATATCTTAGCTAATTTAAGAGCATTCAATATTAAAGTCTGTCCAAGAGACATGACTTCGTTGTATAATTGAATAATTCCTGAATAATTCCTCCTCCTCCCATTTCAAAATGGTGCACTTAGAGTAGCAGTACTGAAGTGGTGGCTGACCTAATTTTTAACCAGGGTTTTCAGCCATTTACAATTTCCTTGAAATATTACGCTCTGGGGTAAAATGTTTTATGTTCATTCTTAGGCCAAAATTGAATTTTGGTGAGGGGGAATTAAAAACAGATTCTTAGTATGTTATCTGAGTTATTGAATAGAGTTAAAAGACATGTTCTCATTCTTCAGATCCTTTTCCACATTTGAAAACACCTACTGTCAGAGACGACCCCAGCAGGGTGCAGGGCCCGGGGCAAATCAGCCCATGCGTGGCCCCGCCTCCGTTCTGATCCTGGATCCAAAGAAGCTGGATGGGGAGAAAAGGGGGCAGCAAGCGGCTGGACGTGTTGCCACCGCTTTGCCCAGCCCCACTCTGGGGCCTGGGGCAGTTGCCCAGATTTGCACCCCCAGGGATGGCCCTGCCTACTGTATTGAAAAAGGTTTATGTTCATACATTCAGTGTTGTCATCCAAGAAGGTGACTTAGTTAAGAATGAGAGAGAACTTTTAAAAGGTTATACATGAATAAACATGTCAAATTACCATATTTATCTGAATCCAAGATGACTTTGAATTTGAGGCAGTTGCAATCAAGGATGTCAACTTGGGTGAAATTTTTCTAAACTATTTAAGTCATTCCTGTACACTTGAAAACTTTAGCCTGAGTCATAATATATTTTCTTAATGGAACAAACTTAATTTTGCTTTATATCTTTTGTGTTTAATTTCACAGGTTTTTAGAGGGGTGAGAGATGGGTCAGTGGAAGCCTCCTGGACTTCCTAACTGATTAAAAATGCCTTTATCAAGTGCAGCGGGGCTTACTTTATTAAAGGCTATTACTAAATGGACGGAAAGTTTCAGACTCATAGTTGCTTTTGAGTGGAAAATATACTCGCCTTAAGAGCAGGACTGTTTTTAAGATGTCTCTAATTCATAACAGTTCTTATTCTCATTTTCAAGAAGTTCAGCTTCAGGCCAGTAAGAATGAACAGATTTAGTCCACAAGGAGCTATTTTTAGAAAGCTTATAGGCATATGAAAACTTAGTGAGAGAATGTTTTGTGATGTTGTCTATAGCAATTATACAGGTACAACTGTTATAACTTGGTAAAGTAGCCGAAGTCAGCCTTGAGGAGCATAATGGGTTTGTGACTTACTTGGCGCATCTACACATTCATTAGTGCACCGTAATTAAGGTACAGGAAACCCCCACTATTTGCGGCTTCGGCATTCGTAGTTTTAAATACTCAGAAATGCTGAACCTGCTTCTTAAATACACTTACAGGAGCCTCTTGGGAGCTCTGCGCTTGCCATCGCCGGGCTCCCACTGCTGCGACCATGCTCCCGCCGTCGCCAGAGCAGCCGTGCCTCCCCCAGCCGCCAGGGGCACGGAGTTCACGATCGCGGATTTTGCCATTCTCGGGGGATATGAGAATGTATCCCCCGCGAATGGTGAGGGTCGCCTGTACTAACTTAAGGCACTGTAATCAGTGCTGCTGCACAGTAGCACCAGCGCATGCTTTTTTTGTGATGCTAACGCGCAGTAGACTTAGCTCATTAGCACAGGTTTTGCCTGCCATGCTAATGCTCAGTAGAATCAGTCTACTGTGCATTGTAGCATCTCATTGTAGATGCGCCCACAGTGCCTTTAGAGACTCTTGACACTGTTTACATTAATATGAAGACAGTCTCCTTTTTCTAATGGGCAAATTTTCTCTCATTGCAGTTGGCTATGGGGAAGATGATGGAGCAAGGACCAGTATTAATTATCACTTTCCAGGCCCAGCTTGTTATGGTGATTAAGGATCAGAAAGGGGAGGTGGTAGAAGGTGATCCGGTAAGTGATGCTTACATACTATGTGTTTAAAAATGAGCCAGCCAGTTGTCCATTCCAGTGAAATTGTATGTTCTCATTTTTAATGTAATCTAATCGTGGTGTAACAAATATCTACAGTGGAAGCCCAGCTAATTTGTATTTATTTGTGTCTCAGCACAGTTATCATATTGCTCTAGCCAGAGGTCTAGCTGTATGGAACCCTCTATCTTTACTGAATTCTCATTACATTGGTCTGGTTGCTACAACATTATGAAATATCAGTAATTAAAGCTTGTCAAATAAGCAAGTGTGCTTTGTGACTCAGCCTTTACCTTTTTATTTAGGCAGTTCACTTGTCAATTAGCAAAGTTTTTGTACTCCTGTTGTTCCAGAGCTCTGGCACTAGTGCTGCTGTTTTTCACAGAATCATAGAAAAGTAGGGCTGGAAGGGACCTCCTGAGGTTATCTAATCCAACCCCCTACCCAAGGGAGGATTGTCCTCAAACTATCCCACGCAAGGACTTGTTTAATGCATCCCTAGAACTATGCAATCAACCCTGTCACGCAACTACAAGGCATATTGCCCAAAGACACCAGAAGCACCTTAACCTACCACAGGTAAAGCAGGGGGCAACAGTGTCCAGTGTTCTGCTGCTGCAAGGGCTGTTAAATTACACTCAAGAAATGAAGGACGAGGGTCTCTAGGAACAGAGATCTAGAAAATGGAACACATGCTTTTAAAAACAAAAGCAAAAAAGACAGGGAAGTATTTGGAAACATAAGGTCTTTGGGAAAGATGAGAGCCTTTAGAAACCATGCAAAAGTGACTGGTTAAACCAGAAAAGTGTAGCAAGCATGGGAAAAGTCAGTGGAAATAGCAGTTGATCCAATAATTTACACCTCAGTGAAATCGTAGAACAAGTGAGAGAATCCAGATGCTACTTCCGGTCCACTTCTGGGTCTGCCGGGGAGTGTGCTGGGGGGGACCCCCAGCACCCCATCCCTCCCCAGCTTGGTGATCAGCTGCAAGGGGTCCCTGGGTACCCCCCCACCAGACCCAGGAGGCACCAGTCACGG
Source organism: Crocodylus siamensis (assembly GCF_052110815.1). Taxonomy (NCBI): domain Eukaryota; kingdom Metazoa; phylum Chordata; order Crocodylia; family Crocodylidae; genus Crocodylus; species Crocodylus siamensis. The sequence continues at coordinate 10,073,575 of NC_143408.1, forward strand.
AGCCAGGGGGGTGCAAGGGGTTCCCCCAGAGCGCTCCCTGGCAGACCTGGAAGCGGACCAGAAGTGCTTCTGCTCCACTTCCGGGTCTGCTGCTGAGCACACTGGGGAGCTCCCCGCGCTTCTGTGGCACACTTCGTCTGCCCCACCATCGCAGCACTTGCAAGCCCCTGCTTCCTAGAGGTATGTAGAAAAAACGTTTAAAGCTGTCTCTATGTCTGAATCTTTCCAAATCTCTCCAAATTGATTCGGAAGGTTCTGATTTGATTCAGAGAGATTAAAGGGTCCTCTGATCTGATTCGGATTTGGAGATTCAGCCATCGAATCGGGCCAAATCTCCACAGAATCAAATCAGAGACCGAAGCGTGACACAGCCCTAATGACTGGTTACTCCACCTCAGACTACTATGCCAGTTCATTGGAAATCCTAGAGGAAACAGGGCAAAAACTCCTGGGCAGCACTGGGAAGCAACGAAGAGTAGAGATATTGTTTGGAGAAGGTTAGAATGCAGTGAATAGTTTACTAGTTCGCCACAGATCAGGTTTTGCATTTGTAATTAGATCTAATTGCATTTGTAATTAGATCTGTTAAACAGTGGGAGTTCACTGAATAAATCTCAGCAGTGATATATGCCGAGTGTGAAGTAAGTATGAATGTTCTATCTATTTTGGTTTCAGTGCAAGGAGGAATGTGGTCTGCTGACTGCTAAAAGTCTCTGCTGCTTGGGAATATCATCTTGGTGTGGTTTTGACGAGGCCTAATCCCTCTGTCCCGTAACAGCCGGCCTCTTCCTGGCTGAAATGTAGGATGCTTCTGATTCTCACATTAAGAAATAGTAATAATAATAATGATGACATTTGGGAAAAATTGCAGCCAGACATATAAAACATTAAAATCCTTAACTTGGGAAGAGGGTAAGTCGTACTTAGGGGCTGTCTACATGAGATACTTACTGCACAGTAGCACTGCATGGCAGCAAGGGTGATGCGATGCTACTGCACAGTAGTCGTGGGCTACTGCACAGTCAGCGTCACAAAAAAGCTGTTCGGTGATGCTACTGCACAGTAACTCCAGTGTAGATGTGGGCAGCATGCCTCGGTTAATCAGCTAGTCGTTTCTTACTATGGCAAGTTTATACAGGTAAATCATGCAGCAAGATTGTTCTTTCTGTGCATGTTTTTGTTTGCACCCACATTGTCCTAAATCAGATTAATTGAGAGTTTCATGAGACTCAGGGAGAAATTTTATTTGAGTTGGCTTGGGTTTGTCTTCCTGGCTGGAAAACACTAAGGAAAGTAATTATATGTAGCACTGCTTCTGGCTGGGAGGAACTGTCTACTGGGACTCTCTGAGCCATTTTATTCCCATCAGCCTTCTGAAAGAAAAGGCAAGATCCCATTAATTGAGAGTAAATTTAAGTGAGGAGCTGCTGTAAGCCCCTGGGTGGAAGGATGAATGATAAGAAGTGTCTGGGATTCTGCCAGCAAGGTAATAGTCACTCTGCTTGATGTCATGCCTTCTTTTACATACTCATACCACCATCTCTTTTGTTAGTGCCTAACTATGCATACCATGTCTTCACCTTGGCCTATCTGAGCATATGTCATCCATCATTCCTGCTTCTCTGGAGTCCTGTAGAAAGGCAGGATTGAGTCTCGCTGATAGATCAGAGGACCAACAGATCATGTTAGATTTTTAGTTCCTGTGCAGTTCCAGGTTTTATATTTACATATTTTTTGTCCATCCTAATGCCTACATGAAATGGGCCTTAGGGGCATGAAGAGCCTGGAGGCCCCAGACATGTAGGGCATTTATACATCTATTTTTTTTTCAGTGACGTGCTGGAGATCTGCTGGTTCAGAACAGACTCAATTAATCAAGTCTAAGGCTGTGCGAAGCTTCAGTCCCTAATTTGATTTGATGGAGATTTGGCCCAATCTGGTGACTGAATCTCCGAATCCAAATCGAACCAGAGGACCCTTCAATCTCTCTCAAACAAATTGGAACCCTCTGAATCGATTCAGAAGGATTCAGAAAGATTCAGCGAGTCAGACATAGACACAGCTTTAAATGTTTTTACTACATAACTCCAGGTATCAGGCGGCTTGTGAATGCTGTGATGCTGGGGCATGTGGAGCATCCCACAGGAGTGCGGGGGGCTCCCCAGCGTACTTGGCAGCAGATCCGGAAGTGGACCAGAAGCACTTCCACGTCTGCCAGGGAGTGCACAAGGGGCTCCCCCTCATACCACCCCGACTTGGCAACTGGTACCTCCTGTGTCTGGGGGGGCACCCGGGGTCCCTCCATGTGCAATCGCCGAGCCCAGAGGGGGTACAGGGGGCCTCCCCAGCATGTTCCTTGATGGACCCAGAAGTGGTCCAGAAGTACTTCCGGTCCACTTCAGGGTTTGCCATCGAGCACGTGGGGCACTCCTGTGGAGCACTCCATCCGCCTGAGCATCACAGTGTTTACAATCTGTGCCTGGTACCTTGAGAGGGGGGGGTGTATGTGTATATATATTTAAATCTGTGTCAATGGCCATTGCTGATTAGCCAAATCAGGATCGAATCTTCAGATTCAGATTCGGCTGAATCAAATCAGGGACAGTGATCCAAATCAACAAATCAAATCACTGTCCCCGATTCAGACCAAATCTGAATCAAACAGTGCCCATTTCGCGTGCCGTTAATCACGTCTGCTCTGCGCACGAGCTGAGGCAAACTGCACTGCAGTTGTATAAGTGGTAAAATGTGTGTCAACACACAGAAAATGGTGGTGGTGCACTTTTGAACTAAAGCACCTTCGAGAAGTTTTAGTTCTTAAGTGTGCCACCACCATTGTCTCAGCATGATGCGTATTTCACCACTTATACAACTGCATGCGTTGCAGCACCAGGCGCTGCAATGCATACATGTGAAAAAATGCCCTTAAGCAGAAACTAGTAGAAAAGAGTGCATCTGCACATGTGCTTTACTTCAGAATAGACTACTTTGGTCTATAGTAAAGCATTATGGTCTTCACTTGTGCTGGTATTAGAGTGCAGTAAACTAATTAACTCCAGCATAGGCTAATACTGTGGGGGCAGTACTATCTGATGGTGGAATACTTTACTGTACCAAAACACATGTGTAGATGGTGACTGAGGCCATAAATTGCACCTGGTCAGCCCAGCCAGCCAAGGGCCTGCTCTGCCTCAGCTCAAATTGCAACTGTCCTGGATGCACATGTAAACACTGCACTGGGGAGCAGTTAACTCTGGCGTGAACTGCCTCAGAGTTTATTGCATCATATTAATTTCACATGTGGATGCACCCAATGAAAGTTAATTGTCACGGGGTAGAGAATATTCAAGAAGTTGGGAATATAAGTTTGTGTCCTGGACTTTTTACCCTATTACTGGTGGAGCCTGCAATAAAGTTCAGGCTCAGATGGCCAGAAGTCTGTTGTTCACCCTGAAAACTATTTATCTTGTCCCATTATATCATACTACATATGGTGAGGAGCCTCTGAAAACGTAAGGAGATGGCTCCTGAGAGTGACTTATCAACAGGGATCCAGGTTTTCTATTTGCCAAGTGCGCATTTTCTCCTTTAAAAGTGAAAAACACAGGAAATCATGGGCTTCCAGCCTGCAAGGGGCTGGGGGGGAGTGGGACGCAGAGGGTGCTAACCATGCACATGGCCAGCAATACAACCAGACAATGGTGGAGAGCAGCACCCTTAGCTGCCTGCAGATAAGTCTGTGTGGGTGATCCATTTGGGGGCCAGATTAAGGCAGCTATGGTGAGGGAGGGGGTAGGATAGGGTTAGCAGCTGCAGCTTGGGCTGGGGGCACTGCCCAGCCGGGGCAGTGTCCTGGAGGCCAGGGAACAGGACAGAGCTATGTGTGGCTTGTCTGGGGGAGGTGGCAAGGGTGGGGTGGAGCTGGCTTGCAGGTGAGGGATGGCAGCTCCCATCCTCTTTGCACACTCCTGGGGAGAGGTCAGGCACCAGAGGCAACCTGTTGGGAGAGCACATGCGCGCCCCCAATTTGTGTACCCACAGCAGGGTGTGGGGCTGCAGCCTTGCTGCCTCTGCGGTTCAGTGGTTGGGACCCAGCATGGGAGGGCAGAGTGGAGTGGGGGGCTTAGTGCTGCTGCTCCTGCTACCAGGACCCCCATGCCAGCTGTACCGCCAAGGTGAAATGCCCCCTCTCCACTTGGCAGCAGCAGGGAGGACACAACTTCATGCACTTAAACCTTGCTGTGTCATTAACTCCTGTTGCAAGAGCCTGTGAAACTTTCTGGAAGCACCAGCTCTCCTGAGTGCCTGGCTAGCCAGGCTGTGTCTTTGCAATGTTTAAGACGTTTAATGATATATAATGGGTGACATTGCAAGGATCCTGGAGCTGACAGTTTCCAACTGATTTCCATTAAAATTAATAGATGCATTTAATAAATATGGCTCTCTTCAACTATTCTGTTTAGCTTGGCCGGGAGGTTTACAGAGAAAGGACTAATTTTAATGATGGGCCCATCTGGACTGATTTACATCCTGTCACATCAACTTGAGGGAGAGGAAAGGCCTGTTTAGTGATTTCTTACATTAAATTAGCCCATTTATAAAAGCTGGCCACTGACGTGATAATTATTAAATGGGATATCAAAGTCTGTTTGTCTGATTCTTTTGCAACAATAATAAATCAAGGAGATGCATTAAAATCCTGTAAGGGAAACAAAGCTAATGAAACTAATCAAATGTTAACTGCTGACCAGCAGCTAGCCATGGTTCAGTGTTGCTGCTGAGTTTTGATCAGATCACAGGAAAACAGGACTGGAAGGGATCTAACAAAGTAATTTATTTAGTCTGTCACCTGCTCATGGCAGGTTTGTTCCTGACTAAACTGTCTCCGCCAGGTGTCTGTCCGACCTACTGAGAAGAGATGGAGATTGTACAACTTTTCTAAGTAGCCTGTTCCAATGCTTGACTACCCTCATAGTGAGAGAGTTCCTTCTAATGTCCAATCTGCATTTCCTCTGATGCATCTGGAGGCCTTTGCTCCTAGTCCTGTCCCCTACAGCCAAAGAACAAAGCCCATCCCTTGCTCTATAAATGGTCTTCAGTTATTTGAAAATTGTTATCAAATCCAGGCTCAATTTTTTTTATTCTTCACCCTCAAAACATTTTACCACTAGATAAGTGTAAAGTGATGCACATGAGGAAAAAAATAATCCAAACTATCCCTATACTATGATGAGCTCTACATCAGCAGGTATGATACGGGAAAGAGATCTGGGAGTCGTTGTGGACAGTTCACTAAAAACATCAGCTTAGTTCTCATCACACATCAAAAAGGCAAACAAAATGTTAGGAATCAAGAAGAAAATGGTAAACAAAATTTAAGCATCACTGTGCCCCTTTATAAATTCCTGGTGCATCCACAATTTGAATTTTGTGCCCAGTTTTGATCCCAACACCTTCAAAAGGATATAGAAAAACTAGAGAAGGTACAGAGAAGATCAACCAGGATGGATTGTTGGTATGGAGGGGCTTTCATATGAGGAATGACTAAAGAGGTTAGGCCTGTTCAGTTTAGAAAAATTACACTGGGGGGACATGATAAGGGTTAACAAAATACTACATGGTGAAGAGAAAGTAAACTATTATTTACTGGCTCTCCCAACACAAGAATTAGCAGGTCACAAAATGAAAGTGGTAGGTAGTAAGTTTAAAAGTAACAAAAAGGAAGTTCTTTTTTCACACAGCATGTAATTCAAATGTGGAACTTGTTGCCACAGGATGCTGTGAAAGCTGATAGTTTAGCCAAGTTAAAAAGGGGATTGGACATATTGGAGGAAAGGGGCATCAGTACATATTGAACATTGGAATTAGGGGCACAGCTTCTGAATCAGAACTTAGACCTTAAATGCTGGAGATTGCAAGTGGGAGAGGAACAGTGGAAAAAACCTTGGTCCTATAATGTTCAGTCTCACTTTCAGCATCTCTCTCTGCCAGCGTATGGCACAGGATACTGGGCAAGATGGACCTATGGTCTAACAAATCCATGGCAGTTCTTATGTTCTAAACATAGCCCTAGTTCTTTCGGCCTTTCCTCTTTAGTCACGCTTTCCAGGCTTCTAATCATTTTGTTGCTCTTTGCTGGAGTCTCTCCAATTTGCCCATGTCTTTCTTGAAGCGTGGGGCCCAAAACTGGACACAGTACTTCAGGTGAGGTCTTATCTGCAGTAAACAAAGCAGAAGAATCACTTCCCTTGATGTGCAAGTGGCACTCCTGTTGATACCACCCCATATACTGTTGGCCATTTTTTGCAACAAGAGCACACTGTTGGCTCATTCAGTTTATGGTCAGTAACCCCAAGGTCCTTCTCTGCAGTACTGCAGCCCAGCCAGTCATTCACCAGCCTGTATTTGTGCATGCAGTTATTCTGTCCCAAGTGCAGGACCTTACACTTGTCCTTCTTGAATCTCATCTTATTGATTGCAGACCATTTCTCCAGTCTATGCTGATCATTCTGGATTCTAGCCCTGTCCTCCAGAGTGTCTGCAACTCCACTCAGTTTGGCGTTATCTGCAAATTTGCTAAGCATGCACTTAACCCCATTACCCAATTCATTAATGAAGCTGTTGAACAATGCTGGCCCTGGGACAGACCCCTGGGGAACCCCACTTGATAGTTCCTCCCAGCTAAACATTGAGTCATTGATGATTACTCATTAGGACAATTATACAACACAGTTATGTATCCAGGTTACAGTACATTCACCTAGTTTGCATTTCCTTAACTTGTTATTGAGAATGTTGTGGGAGACCATGTCAAATGCTGGCCCTTTCCCATCCAGAGTCTGTCACCTTGTCATATAAGGCAATCAGGTTGGTCAGGCATGACTTGCTCTTGGTGACACCATGCCGCCTCTTCCTGATCACCTAGTTCTCCTCTAGGTGCTCACAATAGACTCCTTGAGGACCTGCTCCATAATCCTTCTGGGGATCAAGGTCAGGCTGACTGGTCTGGTTGCCCAGATCCTCCTCCTTCCCTTTCTTAAAGATGGGCACTATGTTTGCCCTTTTCGAATCTTTGGGGACCTCACCTGACCCTCCACAGGTTCTCAAAGAGGAGATCAGGTGGCTCTATAATTACCTTGGCCAGTTTCTTCAGTAACCTGGCATGCATCCCATCTGGCCCTGCCAACTTGAAAGTGTCTAGCTTCTAGTAATCCCTAACCTATTCTTTACTACTTGAGGCTGTTTGTCTCCTTCCCTATTTTTCCTGCCAACTGTGCTTATTATCTGTTTTTGTCCTTATTTCTGGAGACTGGAGTAAAAAAAGGCAGTAAATATTTCAGCTTTTTCTGCCTCGTCTGTAATGAGATTTGCATTCTGTAAGGGACCTATGGTTTCTCTGGTCTTCCTCTTGACATATGTATAGAATCCCTTTTTTATTGCCTTTAATGTCCCTTGCCAAATGCATCCTAAATCATGTCTGGGCCTTCCTGATTTTCTCCATGCACATTAGTGCAATATTCTTGTACTCTTCTGTAGTTCTATGGCCATGTTTCCACTTTTGATGGGATTCCTTTTTTTGATTTTCAGTTTGTTGTTTAGTCATGTTGGTCTCCTGTTGCATCTCTGATTCTTCCACCACATCAGGATAGCTTGCTTCTAAACCTTTAATATGCCCTACTTTAAGTCCTACCAGCTCTCTTAGACTGCTTTTCCCTTTAGACTTGCATCCCAGGGGATCCTGCCCACCAGATCCCTGAGTTTGTTAAAGCCTGCTTTTCTGAAGTCCAGTGTGTCTTTTTTGCAACAAAATACAAAATACAGCTGGATCTGGCCCTCCAGGCACTTTCATCTGTGCCATGCCCAGCCCTTCTGCCTATGAGGGTGGGAGCGAGGCACCTACATCGGCCCCCAACATACCCTATTATGCCTTGCTCGCACTCTGGGCAGACAGGCTGGCTAGCATGGGGCAAGGCTGCTCCTGCAGGCTTCTCCCGTGTCCTGCTCCCTCTGGGCAGGAGGGAGGGAAGTGGGGAGGAGGGGGACTACAGCTGGGGCCTGCCCAGCATGGAGCTGGGGCTGGGCAGGTTGTGGGTGTGGGGGGGAAGGGTTTTGGGGACCCCTGGCAGGCAGTGGGGGCAGCAGCAGCAGGGAGGAAGGATGCTCTGTGCTTGGCTCCTGGCTCTGGCCAGTGCTGCAAGGAGTTCAGCCCCTGCCGGGCCATTTGTTTCCTGGGCGCTTCGCCGCACTGCGGGGCACAGGAAGGAAGCCCTAGGCACTGGAATGGGCTGGAGCAGGGAAAGCAACTGGCTCCAGTATCTGGTGCTTTTCTCCTGTGCCCAGCAAGTGCGGGGAGCACCAGGGAAACAAATGGCTGTGCTCCTCATTGCAGTGTGCAGCACTGGCCAGAGCCAGGCACCAGCCCCCACACCTGCTCCTGCACCATGGGGGAAGTGTGTTGACTACAGGAGAGGCGAGTGTGTTCCCAAGCCACACATCCACACTGAACAAATGCCACGCAACCTCCCAACATACCCTATGCCCCCCACAGGCTCCCCCCACATCCCACCATACATGCTCACGCACCCCGCCATACACCTCCTCACCATACACACACACACACACACACACACACACACACACACACACACACACACACACACACACACACGCATCCCCACCAAACACCCCTCACTACACACCCCTCCACTACACACACACACGTGCCCCACCCCGCCCACACAATGTAAAAGACTAAGATTTTATGTTTTAGTTGTTATGCAATCACTGCTATATACAGTACACAAACACAAATCGGGACAAAAATATTTTTTGTAATAAAATTTAAATATCTTATAGTAGGTGTTCGACTTTTAGTGTGTGATTTGTTTTTTTCTGGTTTTAAGATGGCAACTCCTCTCCCCGAAAAGGAGTATTTCTGGGAGGCAAGAGGAGGGACTTCCAGTGGCAAAGGTCAGGGCTTAGGGGTGAGACTTCTGGTTCCAAGATGGGTACCGGGGGATGGGGCACCTGTCAAGGGGTGGAGCTACCCATGCAACCCTTGACAGCTCACCAAACCTTGTTAAGCGGCCTTCCACCTGAAATAATTGCTCACCTCACCTTAGGATCTTAAACTCTATCATTTGGTGGTCATTGGGCATGTCTGCACGTTCATTAATGTGCAGTAATTGGAGTTACTGTGCAGCAATGCAAGTGAACGCCTTTTAAGTGATGCTGCTGCACAGTAGCCTAATAATACTCTGCAGTAGTGTTTAGCACTGTTTCTATTGTGACACGCTACTGTGCAGTATTATTAGTCGACTGCACTGTTAGTGTCTTGTAGACACATCCACTGTCATCCAAATTACCTTCCACCCTCACATTTGCAATCAATTCCACCCTGGTTGTGAGGAGTAAGTCAAGAGCAGCCTCCCCCTAACTAGCCTCTGTACTATAGGATCATAGGAAGGTAGGTCTGGAGAGGAACTCACAAGGTCATCTAGTCCTGGCCTCTGCTTAAGGCTCGAAAGCAGGGGTGAGGAGCATAATTTGCTGGGGCATCTGTATCAAAACCCTATGTCCAACACACTCCAAGAATTTGCTGGAATGCTTGTGCATGGTGATGTTTCTATCCCAGCAGATGTCCTGATAATTAAAGTCTCCCATGAGAAACAAATCCTATAGTTTGGAAACTTCCTCCTGTTGTTTAAAGAAGGCCTCATCTACTTCTTCCTCCTGGTTTGATGGTCTCTAGCAGATAACATCTATGACATCTCCTCCTCCCCCTCCACCCCCCACTCTCCCTTCTGACCTTAGAAGGCACATTGCCTTTATTTATAAGGAAACACCGCTTTTTTTTTTCCCTGCCTGTTCTTCCTGAGCAAGCTATAGGTATGACCATATTCTAGCCATGGGAACTGTCCCATCACATCCCTCAGTTATGTCATAGTTCTGTGATTGTACTATAACATTCAATTCTTCCTGTTTTGTGTTGCCATGCTTCTTGCATTAGTATATAAACGTTCTAGGTATCTAACTGATTTGTTATATCTTTTCCCTGAGAACAATACTAAGGCTCCCACTATTGCTTTCCCCCACTAAGTTTTTATCTAGCCCCTGGCTCTTTACTTACCTCTGAGCTTTGGTGTCCATCTCCTGGTGAGCCGAGTTTAAAGCCCTGCTCACCAGGTCAGCAAGCCTGTACACAAAGACACTCTGCCCTGTCTTTGTCAGGTGGACCCCATCTCTTCCTAGTAGCCTCTTCCCTAGAACACCACCACATGGTCAGAGAAGCCAAAGCCCTTCTGGAAATGCCATCTGTGTAGATGTTGATCTCCAGGATGTGTCTGCTCTTAACTGGGTCTTTACCCTTGACTGGAAGGATTGATGAGAATACTACCTGGGCACCCATCCACTACTCTTGTGTCCAGAGCCATGTAATTTCTTTTGATCCACTCATGGTTGCCCCTGGCAGTATCATTAGTGCTCAGATGGATGCCTGCCTGCCTTGCAGGAGGGAGTCATCAACCACCACCACCACCGGTTGCTTCCTCTTGGCAGCAATGGCCTCGCTCCTTCTACTAACTATGGTTGCACAGCTTGGTCTTTCCTGCCACTCCAGGGCTTCATACCTGCTTTCCAGCTGGACAGCCACCGGATCAGAAGAGGAGAGCTGCCTGTTGCCAGAGCTGACACAGCTGTCGGCTTCCACCTTATGGGGTATCTCTGCCTTCTGTCTTCCAAAGCCTTCTGTGGCTTTGCCTTTTCCATGATGCTGGGATTCTCTCTGTACATCGAGTTGAGGAAGGCCTCATGCTCACGGGTGCTTCTGAGCTTTTCCACCTGCTCCTGCAGCTCCCTTTATCTGATTCCTGCTAGTATCCACCCAGACGCACCTCTCACCCCAAGCACTCCCTCCACCTGGCTGCCTTAGGCAAGGACATGCAGGCTGCAGTAGGCCAGAAGCTGGTCCTAGGATTATTATTCTTGGTTAAAAAAAAAAAAAAAAGCTGCATGTTGTAAAGTCTTGAAATGGAATTCACATGCTAATAATCGCAGCAGTCACCTTGTTTTCAGTTGTTTCAGTTGCATCTGCTGTGCTGCAAACTCCCCCACAGTGAGGCACATGGGGTGTTTGGGAGTACACAGATGATTGTGCCAAGCATCCAGCAGTGATATCTATTTAAAATGAAATCAAGGAAAAGATCCCTGTTGAGATTTGCATGATCAGTGTAGGGCAATAGGCTTTAGACAGCCCAACAGAACATCTCTTAAAGGTCAAAGAATCAGCTTTAAATTAAATCTTGAGGGACTGTGGTGCTGTACTTGTCACAATGTACCTTGGAGATAAAGAAGAGATTTAATCTGAAATGCATCATCATGGCTGAGAAATTTGCTTCTGGGAGTCTGCAGGTGTTTGCAGTCCTGGTTTCTTTAAACATATGCAGCAATATGTACTGCACAGTTAAGATTCACATGTAGCCATATTAAAAGGTACAAAAATCAAGGTACTGCTCTTGCAGTGCAGTGATGCCATAAAAATAAGCCTTGTCCTTTTGGTTTAGTCCTGTTTTGTGTTGAGGTCTTCAGCACCGCTCCCCTTTTGCAATTTTTTTTAAGAGGCCCGTTTCTGGTGTTTATTTTCTTTGTTTATGCTTTGCCTTCTTTCCTTAGAGACTACAGTGAAATAGAGGCTGAAAAATGTCATAGTTGGAAAATTCAAAGTTTTTAAGTTCCGACTGCAGTATTAACTCAGCTGTGTTGTCAGTTTTGTATGTTCCTTACACACTTTAAGAGTCATAGAGGAGAATACAGTACATATTTAACCAGACTGCACTGTGCACTTGATTTAACACTTACAGGAACCATAATGGGTGAAGTACTTTTGTTTTTGTGACTTCATGTTGCAACTTAAAATAGGATGGGCAGTTTTTTGTATTAAAAAAGGAGATGTATGTGGTTAAAAGGAAAGAGATAAAAGGCTAAACATGGTCAAGCAGGAAACGTGCTTCCAGAAGGCCCTAACCAGCCAAAGGCTAGAGATAAGAGACTGGGTCTACCTTTGGACATGTGCGTGGGCAGATATGCATTTTGAAAAGGGAGCTGCAGGTGATGTGATCATTATTTACACAACCCATATTTTTCTTCAGTTACAAAGAAACTAGAAGCTTTCCCTTTATGCTAGGGGCCTAGTCAAAATCCAAGCAAAAACAAATATAATTGAGTTTGGGGGTGGGGGTAGGGCAAGCACTTAATGCCAGAGGAGTATGGCTTTTACACTACCCCAGCCTGGCCACAGAGAGAACTGCTCCCATCATCCCTTAGACACTCTGCCATAGCCCCAAGTTACCCATCATGCATTGCCCCTGCCACCTCAAATGCCCCCTGGCTCCACTTTGTCCCATTATCACACATATCCCCACACTGAGCCCCCACACCATCATGATCCAAACCCAGAGTCCATCCCTCCACATCCCACTGGGTCTTACCCTTCCCCCTCACTTTCCCCATGAACCCACTGCACCCTGCACAGACCATCCCCGTCACTCCCAGCCCTACAGCCTCTCACCATCCCCCTCCCACCCCCTCTGAGCACCCAAACCTTCCTTCAGTCCCTCGCACCCTGTGAGCCACCTCTCACCCACAATCCTTGCTCCCAACCTCCCTCAGTTCCCCTAACCTAATGCCTTGGCACCTCCTCACCCAATACCTCTCCCCCCACCCTAAAGCTCCCTGGGACTGTCACCCTCCAGTCACCCCTGAGCAGCTCCTTCCCCTCAGACTGCCTCCCAAACAGGTCCCCTGACCCTCATAGCCCCCAGCCATGGTGCTGGGGGGTGGGGAGTGGGAACAGGTCTGTAACTGCCCTTCCTTGCCCCTTCTGCCTCCATTCCCCACAGCATACCCAGAGCTGGTCTTCACTGTTGGGGTCAGAGGAGGATTTGCTTCAGCTGACTGCAGCACCCCTACCTGGAGAGACCAGTCCCTCTGGATCTACCCATCCCCAATTTTATTCTGCCTTTGATGCACTACTGACTCCACCTCCCACCGCCCCATCATCAGCTGCAGCAAATAACCTAGGTAAGGGTCACTGCAGGAAATTAACCCATTTGCCTTGCCTTTGCAATTCCTTCCTGCCTCTGACCTCTGCACCAACGCCACCACACAGCTGGGCCTGCCCTCCCCTCCCTGTGTCTGATTTTGTGTCCATTTGAATCCCCCAGGAACAAAGCCATCCAATACGGCGTCTTAGGTAGTGGCAGTCCTTTATTGGGCTGCACATCCTAGGGCATGTGAGCAGAGAAACATTACCAGGATAATAGAAGAGAGGCTAGCTTGATTGGTGGAAAATCAAGGTTTGTTAACTCCTATGGGAGGAAGATATTAACAGAAATCGAGTTGATAATAATGAGCCATGACGTCAGCGAACTCCGTCAGGCCATTGGTCCATGCCGAGCAGTTTCTTTTAAACCCTGAGTGGATCAAGAATCTGAGCTTCTTCCCCCTCCGCCCCCCCCGTCCCAGATCAACCCCATGGCATATATATGAACAAGGGCCAGCTTCTAACTATAAAGTTTAGGTGTCATCCCTTGGAAACTTTCATTAGGGTGTCAACTGCTCTTCCAGGTGTTGGTGTTAAGCTGGTTGTGAGAAAGTGCTTCCCCCTTCCCTCCCCGGTGCCACAGAACTTGCATCTCTGCGCAGCTCAAGTTTTGCAGCCCCACTGTGTGTCCAGGCAGAAGCTAAGCAGTTGCCTTTGAAACGCTGCTCAAGAGAACGTGGGTTTATGATGCACAGCACTTCGGTAACTAACTAAAGCAGATTCTTCTGACTGCTGTAATTCAGAGCCTCCCCCTCATATTTCCACGCCTATATTATAATCGACATGCATTCACACATTAGATTAGATTAAAAACAAATTACCTAAGTACACATCTGGGAGATCAGCCAACACAAACGATCTGATCTCTTGATTGCGTTTCCTTTTTGAGAAGGAGAGGTTAGCCTCTCTGTGGTCGACACTGAAGCTGACTTTCTGCTGTGAGCTCAGTCCTCATCAAGAGCCCTTTTCTTCACTGGAATTAATCCAGTTCACTTAAAATTTGCCAGGATAGAATTTCTCTGGAAATGAGCTCAGAAAATCAGGATCTCATTTTTTGGCTTGTCATAACTCAAGCTGTTGATCTTAGTTGGCATTGTCGAGCCTGCCTTCGCTGTGGGGGGTGTGTTGACAGAAGCTGTTCTCAGCTAAATTATTCTGCTGCTATAAATGACTTACAGTTACATTCCCAGATAAAAAAAAAAAAAAATAGAATATTAGGATGGAGTTAATGTTGTTTGATGTATTTTAGTATTTGTGGTCCCAGCTTAAACTGAAATCCATACAAATCATATTTTATTTGAGACTACAAGTATTACAGCGCACTAATCGTAATGACATGGCATCGCTGCAGGGCAAAGAAAATTGTTTGGGACCCTACCTGTATGCCCATTTTCAGACCTCACATGCTTGTAAAAGCATTTATTTTTAATTGGTTATCAATTGTCTCTAATTTACCTTGGAATAAGTGAGTATAACGTATATATCCAAGCAAACAGAATATGCTTTCTATGGTCAGATGGGTCCTGGATGTTTACGGACAAATTATGTTAATATTTAGAGCAGAAGCTAAGTTGTTTGCTGGTTGTGCTGAGTAGTGAATACCAAGTCTGTTATGTCCCATCTGTTCTTGAAACGGGTTTGAGATTGTCTGATTCAGGCTACGACTGGTGCCATATCTCAATTTTGTCTGTTGAGCCATAAGTATGGGAGTTTCTTTCCGGAGCCAGTCAGATGCATTTCCTGTATTTTTTCTTCATCTGAGTAAACAGGGTTTGTTCTTTTCTGTATTGTCACTTTTAGACTGTCCCTGCAGTGTAACTGAACCTAGCAGATGTTGTATTGAATCAGAGCTGGGCACTAGTTGGCCTGGTCTCCTGTCTGTATTTGGTGGGAGCCTGCGCGACTGTGGAGCTGTCTTTCTTTCCCTCTTCTGTGCATGTCTCCCGGCAGTCTCACCGGGTGGCCCCACAGGCTTGTTAGATGCGTTCAAGGGCTGTGGACACCAGCTGGAGTTCTCTGCTTGTTCTCCTGCCTCGGTACCATACTTATTAGCCTTTTGATCAGCACTCCTGTTCCTGTTTTATCATCCTTTGTCCCAAGACTTTTGTGGTTATACATTTAGTGGCCTCCCTCCAGCCAGCGTATAACAAATAGGACCGTCTCTTCCCATGCCTACTGCTCCACAGGAAGTTGTGAAAAGCCCTGTCATGGGTGATTATACGTTAAACTGCTTTGGGGGAGATCTCTCCTAAACCCAGTTAAGCTGCTGAAGATGTGAACCAAAAAACCCACGCTTTACCGGAAGAAGCAGCTCGTTAATTCGACCCGGCTCCACAGCATCTGTATAGATCGCACACTTCAGTGGGGCTTTTTGATGCTTTTATCTAATAGCTGATTCAATCAGCTATTAGATAAAAGTGCCAAAAAAGCCCTGCTGAAGTGTGCGATCTATACAGACTTTGGGCGAGCCAAGTAAAACTAACGTGATGCCTCTTCTGAGCATGCGCAGGGCTTGGTGCCAGGGTGCGCTGACTTAAAAATAAAGCACCATTTTTTTTTATGTCTGTAAGCAGCTTTAGTGATTCACTTAAGCTCTAAAGCATGAACATTCATTTCCTTTGCACATTTATGTCACGTCTAACGTAACTGGCTGTTCCCATCATCTGTATGAACGGACTGCAGCCTGGTAACCGTTGGTGCAGGACCCTTTATATTCAAAACACTAAACAGATGGTGTCAACAAGGGCTTTAAAAATATAGCGCTTTACAGATGATTTACTGTTAACTGCCTGTTCTTTTGTTTCCTAGGTGGAAGCTAAACCATTGTAACACTCAACCTGAATGAAACAGGTTTAAAATTATAGCTGAAATTTTAGCTGTACTATACTGTTCTAGGAGTAGACAGATGGAACTGTTATGTTAACTTCAATGCACACCTCTCTGCTTTTTGTCTTCTCCGCTTTAAGCTGTTTACTGTCGCATCTGTCCACAGCCAGAGCGAGGAAAAAATTAAGACTAGAGCAGAAGTTATAAAGAAAATCAGCATATAGCTGGCCACCAAGCCCACCTACTCTGTTATGTTGCCTGGGATGTGCAGTTTCAGTTCTGACAAGTGAATTTGTGTTCCAGGACAAAGTGCTGCGGATGCTATATGTGTGGGCGCTCTGCAGAGACCAGGATGAGCTCAACCCATATGCTGCCTGGAGGCTGTTGGACATTTCATCATCTAGCACAGAACAGATCCTCTGAGAAGAATTCCATCCAACTGCTTCCTAGCCCTCTGCCTCACGAAAATGAACTCGTACCAGTCTACACCATAATGAGAGAACTGCGTGAAATAGCCTAGATTGGTTCCTTTTCAGAAGAAGAGGCTATTAGGTGTGACACCATTTTACTGATTCCTGTTGTGAACTGCCTGGGTCTGACATGTCATAGCCATTACACGATAAGAATGTGTACCATACATATAACCATGAATGATATAAGACGTTAGCAGCTGCTGTTTCTTCCTTTTTTTAATTTCAGCTGGGGGAGGCTAATCTCTTTCTTTCTGGTGTTCCCTAGTGCTTCCTGATTTCGGTGACGGTAGGTGTTGGATGTTAGCAGTGGGAAAGAAGGTATAGTTTGCAGAGTCTGCATCTACAGAAACAAAGAGAGCCTCCCAAGCTCCCTGACAGGCTCTTGTAGCACTTTCAGGAATTTACCAGTGCCAGCTGATGTACACTTCTTTTACTAGGTTGCACCAATAAGCCTTCTGTTGCTGCAGGGTCATGCACTTTACTAAACCAGCCAAACCAGTATCCAGCCCTTCCAGCAGCAGTGAGCCCAGTTTCCAATGATATACATTTCCCCTCCAATACATGTGGATCCCACAGTTTGGCAGGAAGAGCCTTGATAGTTGCAGTGTTTCTAGTCATTACATCCACAAAAATTCTCTGGAGGTCACGTGACATTCGGTGCTGAACACATCCGTCTGAATAGCATGCAAGTGGCCAGCAGCAGTTACCTGCTGGGAGCTCTAGTTGCATTGGAGACATTGGCAGAGCTTTGGGACACTGGCCAGAAGTAAGAGGAACGGGCAGAAAAAGCTGGCATCTGCTGTGGATTTAGCAACAAAGTGCAAAAATTTGGTACATCACAGTCCCCTTCAGCTGACCGAAGGAGAGATGACCTACTCTGGACTTATTAAGGGAGCACTCTCCTGATCCAAGTAGAGATTTATGCTGCAGTAAAAGGGAGCACCTGGCATCCTCCCAGAGGATGGGGGGCAGCTGCAGAGCACAGAGGCTGAGTTGCTGGCACACCCCAAGCTGACTGGTTCTCTTGGCCTAATAAAGGTTCCTTTTGAGAAGTTGTTTTCATGTATTCTTCAGCTGCGCCCTTCAGAAGTTCAGAAATTCTGGCAAAAGCATAACTGTGTATGGGAAGAGAACAACTGTCTTAAACTGGAAAATGAAAGGACTAAGCTGTGGGTTTTCAGCTTGTCAGTGAATACACAACAAGGGGAAACAGCAGTTTTTGCTCTGTAATTAAATAATTGTTGGATCTTCCTCCTGCAGATGTCCAGATCACTTCTTTAGTCAGTCTAAATGGAATTAAATGTCTAGCTCAATGGCCAGCATTATTTCTGGAGCAGCTGTCTCAGTTCTGAGTGCTACTGCATAAAGCAAGTTCAGCGGCACCCACTGAGCTCCTCACAAGGGTTGTACAAACCCTCTCTGGCTGGCTACCAGGCTGGGCTTTCTCACTCTCAGGGCAAGAGGATGTGTGGGCTTCATAGCCCTTGCACGTGCTCTCTATTCAGCCAGTTCCACCCTGGGTGCTGTCACAAGTGGAGTCATTTTAATTTTTTTTTTAATTGAATGTCATTAATTTATGTACTGGTGCCTGAACTCTGAACAAATAAATCCCACAATGCAGAACACAGTGATGGAATGGTGAGTCCCTGTGTTTGACCAGCTCCAGCATGGGAGGGTAGATGTTTGGCTTGGGGCTTGTTCATTGAAATAGGTTACTGGAAGGATTTTTTTTCATCCGCAAGCTAATAACGTATGCCCTTTGCACAGAGACTAAGTCTTTAAATGCCCAGAACCACCTTGAAATGAATGCGACACTGACATTGAATGTTTGAGATGTTACTATAGTGGAGTCAGTGCTACACTGCCATGGCTATGTAATAAGTCAGAGCTCCCCAAAAATCAGAACCAACTTCCCTCATTTCCTGAGAAACTGAATTTGGACAATCAGCAGTCTATACAGGAGACCGCAGGACCCTGTTCTGCACAGAGCATACATTTAATACCTCCATCCTTTGCTTTCTCTGGGGTATTTCTGGGAAACACTAGTCAACATTGTTTTTTAAAATACCCCAATATGAAAGGCACTAAACTTAAGTTTTTAAAATAGTTATTTCCGCTTCCCTCAGGCAGCTGCAATGACCCAACTTTAGCTGGGTTGTAGCAACTGTTCAATCTTATGTTGGTTTCATGCCATTTAGTTGGCAAAACTAAATTCAGTGTCTGAACTGGAGATTAACACCCACCCCACCAAAAAAAAACAACCCAAAAAACACCCAAGGCCTCAGCATGGTGCTAGACAAACAAGCTTCCTCTTAGGTGAGAGGCAAAGTGGATGTTCTTATTTTTGCAGCCATATCTGAACACTTGCATTGGGTGTGCATGTATGCTCCTTAGGTACATAGCAGCATGTGGGTTACTTGGCCAAGCCCTGCTTGGACTTGTAATTGCAGAAACTGAGCATATAAAACGGCTTGTAACCAATGTAATTAATTAAAACAACACCAAAAGGACAGCCAACAAGTCTGCTGTGAGTGAAGTTGGCTTGGGGATCTGTCTGTCAAAAACAGGCTAGGTTCTATGCAAACTAATCCTAAATTCCCTTCTTGGTCTGACCACTGAACTGTTTTCTTGGAAAGACTCCTGCTGTGGGAGTGAGCTGCCCGTCAAGCAAGGGCTTGGAGATGGGGTGCCCTTTCTGTAGCCTTTTTGGTGGTGGTATTTATATTTCCTCCAAGGGGAGCATGCCTCTCTGTTGCCCTGACTCACAAGGAGTTATCCAGTGATTTGCTCTCCCTGCTGTTAGAAGGTGCTTGTGTTGATATAGCTGATAACAAGAAGACAGTTATTTGAGAATGAAATACCAGCAATGAATAATGATCAAAGAGAAAACTTCTGGGCTTATGCTCACCTTATCCTGTTAGCTGAAGGCCTGGGCAAGCAACTGAGTCTACAGTCTGGAACAATGGATCCGGAACTGGGGGCATGGTAGTAGGTCTGTAGCTTCCGCCACATATCCTCATAGTATTTACAATTGAAAGTATGATGATAAGGGGGCAGTGTGAACCGTGAGAAATCTGGAGGCTTGCCAGTGTTCTTTCTTGCCCAAAAAGGGAATGCAGGATAGTGGATATAGTGTACTTAAATTTCAGCAAGGCTTTTGAGAAAGCCCCATGTGACCTCCTGATAAGCAAACTGGTGAAACGTGGATTAGACAAAATGATCACAAGGTAGGCAGAAAAATAACCACAAGCAAAGGGTAATTATAAATGGATCCATATCAGAGTGGCTGGAGGAGTCCCATAGGTTCATCCTGGACCCAGTGCTATTCAATGTATTTATTTACAATTTGGATGCTGGCATAAAGAGCATCTTGAGCCAAATTTGCAGATGGTGCAAAACTGGGAAGGACTGCAAAAACACTGGAGAATAGGAGCGCAATTCGGAAGGAATTTGGCAGGTTGAAAAGCTAGACTGGAGCCAACAGGATAAAGTTTAATGCTGGCATGCATAGTGTTACCCCTCGGGAAGGGTAATAAAAAACATGCAAAATGGGTGACACCTGGTTGGATGGCAGTACCATGTAGAAGGATGTAGAAGTCTTGGTAGATCACAGACTCGATAATGAGCCTGCAGTGTAAAGCAGCTGCACAAAAGGCGAACGTGGTTTTGGGCTGCAGCAATAGAAGCACTAGATACAAGATAGAAGAGATGATGTTTGCCTCTGTATTTGGCACTAGTTAAGCCACATCTAGAGTCTTGTGCACAGTTTTTGGCTCCAAATTTTAAAAAAGCTGTGGAGAAGGCCCATATGCAGGTGACAAAAATGATAAAGGGCTTGGAAGGAAAGACATATGAGGAGAGGTTGAAGGAAAAGCTTGCAGCTTGCAGAAAAGGCGCTTAAGGTAGTACATAATAGCAGTCTCCAAATATCTGAAGAGCTGCCATAAAGAGGAGGAAGAACACATTTTCTCTCACTGCAAAGAGCAGAACAGGGATCAATGGCTCAAAGTTGCAGCAAAGCAGGTTTAGGTTGAAGTTTTTTCTGATGCACACTGTTAGAGCAGTGAGGCAGTGGAATAGACTGCCTGGGGAAACTGGAATTTCAATCACTGCAGGCGTTCAAGAAGAGGTTGTGTAAGCATTGCTCCGGGATGATCTAGGAGTAGCTATGCCTGTGTTATACTATAGGTTTTTTATATGCTTCAGCAAGGATGGTAGACCCTTCTGTGAGTATGACGCCTGCCAAGGTTCAAGGAGATAGGTGTAGGGGTTTCTGGGAAGCTGCACCTCAAGCTGCTGACAAGCGAAATTTGTGATGTGACTGTGTACATGTTAAGGTGCAGTGGGGTGAAAATGGCAGGCATGCTAGGCCCTGCTGAGGCCAAGGAGCCTGCCAGCTTTCAAGGAGATAGTGCAGGGGTTTCTGGGAAACTCCACCTCAGGCTGCTGATAAGCAAAACTCATGACTTGGGTGACGCTGCGTGCATGTTAAGGTGCACACTTACTGGCACTGGGGCCACTACCCAACTCAGCAGTGTGCCCCGGTGAGGTCTCCTCCTCCCCTACAGCCTCAGTCCAGTTCACCACTTTAAATAACAACAGGTAAAAACTTAGTAAGCAGCACAGTAGCATCAGCAGCATCTCAGGCAGCCAAACAGTCACAGTCAATGTCAGAGCAGTCCTTTCCCCCTCCCCCTCCTTACTTTGTTTCCCTGCAGGCAAGCCCAGCTTCAGCTTCGAAAATTGAAACGTTTCAAAACTTTTGAAATGTTTTGACTGCCCTCGTTTTGTTATGAGAGTGTTTTGAAGGCCTTTGTTTTATTTTGATTTCGCTGTTTTGAACTCGAAACGAATCAAAACAGCGTTGAAACAAAACAGCTGATTTCACACAGCCCTAGCAGAAAGCCATGCCCCGGCCCTGGTCCTGTAGCCCTGGCAGGGCTGGGAAGGAGAGGGGGCTGCAGGTTGTGAGTGAGGGGCAGTGGCAGGGCCAGAGGGCTGTGGGTGGGGAATGAGGAGCACCTGTGGGAGCTGGGGGCTGCAGGTTGGGAATGAGGGGCAGGAAATGGGGTCATCAATGGGGTCATCAATGGGGTCATGCTGAAGAAAAGGTAGGGAAGCACTGGGTTATGCTGTAGCTGTGATGATGCATGAAAATGTGAGAGGCAAAGATTTTTATGGGCAATATCTTTCATTGGACCAACTGTACAGTACCTGCACTGTGCTTGTTCCTGGACACTGTCCATGTGCCCCATCCTGTATCTGTTTCAGCTGAAGGCAAGCCAGTCCTGGGAGCCTGACAGTGATCTGCCCTCTTCCTTACTATGCAAAGTCCTTGGCTCAGCAAAAGGTCCTTGGCTCCTCAATGTGGGCCAGGCACCAGAGTATTCCCATCATGATCTATTGAATGAGTCGTGCGGGTGAGTCTGTGACTAAGGAGCAGTAATGACTGCTTTGCAGTACCCATCTTTGTGTTTCCTCCACACTACTCCTAGTGCAGGGGTGGAGCTGCCCGTAGAAATTCCCATGGCCATTTCTTCAATTGTCTTCTTAAAATACTCTTCTCTGCCATGGAGGTATTACAGCACTGCCATGCATGGGGAGCCATGGCTATTCCTTAGTTTGGAGATAGTATCATAAATTAGGGTTGGGCAGGACCTCAGGAAGTCACATGTAGTCCAACCTCCTCAAAGCAGGACCAGCCCCAACTAGATCATCCCAGCCAAAGCTTTGTCTAGCTGGGTTTTGAAAACCCCCAAGGATGGAGCTTCCACCACCTCTCTGGGTAACTTGTCCCAGTGTGTTACTACCCTTCTAGTGAGAAAATTCTTCCTAATATCTAACCTAAACTTCCCTTGCTTCAACTTGAGCCCATTGCTCCTTGTTCTGTCATCTGCCACCAATGAGAACAGTCCAGTCCATCCTCTTTTGAGCCCCCTTTTCAGTTAGTTGAAGACTGCTATTAAGTCCCCTCTCAGTCTCGTCTTCTGTAGACTAAATAAGCCAGGTTCCCTTAGTCTTTCCTCAGATCAAAGGAGCTTCACTATTACATGTGGTTCCCATGTCTGCCATAGCTTGGTACTTTCTGTCTTATGTTGGAAGGATTTGGGAGTAAGGGCTGTCTTGATCACATGTGTACACAGTGTCTGTGATGATGGAGTCCTTCCTGATCCTTCTCTAAGGTCACCTGGTGATACTAACACCTAGATAACACATGTGCACAGGAAAGTGTTCCTGCTCACGTGTCTGGGAAGGTTGATTTAACAATGTAAATGTTTCTCAACCATGGATAGAGGATTTCCAGAGCTGGGATGCCAAACTGTGTGAAGAGAATGGGGTATCAAACAGTGTAAATTTCAGGAATTGGGGCCATGACTAAAGTTCATTATATACAACCTGGGAATAGAGGCAGTACATAGTGTGGCAAGAAGGGATGACAACTAATAGAGAGCCTCTAACAAGTGGCAAGATGCAGGGTATGGAAACCTGGTGAGAGGTTCTGCAGCACATGGTACAGCTTATTCCCCCACTTCCCCAGCTAGACACCCCAGTGCAGAGAGGACAGTAGGGCCTCATTTTAGCATAGCAGCCTAAGAGTCAAGGGAAACTCTGAAACGAGTATTATTCCCATAATGCAAAACAAAAGTGACTCTCTAGTTAAGGCAGTGATCATGTTCCTGTGTCTTCTTCGTGGCTTAGCTGCTGATTCAGAGCCATTTTTGTTTAGTAAATCTTAAGTTCTTAGGTCATTGGGGAATCTGAACTGCATATGTGCATTAAAGCTTTGGTTACCCATGAACATCTGCCAGCAGTGGCATCACGTGGGAGGTGCATGGGGGTGCACATGGCCCCCCTGAGAACACCAGGTCACTCTGGGGGCATGTGCCCCCCCAACTAAAGTGGCACCAGTTGCCCATGTCTGCCAGGCTTTCTCGAACAACAAGGCCCAAAACTCCACAGGAGTAGTTGGCCAGTGTTGTCCAGGAAAGGACTCTAGGAAGAAATATTGCAGTTCCTGCCTCAGTGCTCTGCAGTCTCCTCTAGCCTGTGAACAACAATGTTGGGAAGATTTTGCTTCCCCTGTCAATCTGAAGCAACACATTGGTGAAAAATGGTATTTCCTGCACCTTGAGGGTCTTGCAAGCCATGGGTTGGGGGAGGGGGTGGCACTGTCCTACCTAAGAGTGACCACAGTTAAAATGAAAGGCAAGTCCCTCATTGGGAAGGAAGCCCATCAAGCTGCCCATCATCCCAGATCACCTGGCTTTAGGCAGGTACGTGTCAGAATGATCTGAAGGCAAGTCAAAGTCCCCAACATGCGGGGAACTTCTGGGCTAGCTCCGAGCATGCGTCCCTCTGGTCTAGTGTCAAAGTGGCTGGATCTTTCCTTCTGCTGCACGAAAAACATTAAAATAATATATGTGAAGCATCAGGTGCTATTTGCTGAGTTTCAGAAGATTTTATGATCCCGTTAAGCTAAGAATTAAGAAAGAAGTAATGAATTTTGCTTTGTCCTTTACAGGAGGTCTCCCACTTCTCTTCTCAGCACACTGGCCTGACTGTACTGAATAGCCTGTCGCATAAATATTCCCTTGCGTTCTTCCTCTGGACACCAGATAGCAGCATGGAGTGCAGTTTCACCTTGCTGACTTGAGCCACAGCACAGACCTAGATACCACTGTTGCTATTTGATACCTTACCATGAAAAATGACCTTCAAAAATGTGTCCAGATAATATATTCATGTGTGTTGTAATTTTCCAAGTGTCTAAAAGAAAATGTTGACATAAAAACACTGTTTTTGTTGAAAAAATTGAAAACTTCTAAATTGTGGGAGAAGCATGCAAAGGGATAACGTGCTTCTTTCTAACTTGGGGGGGTGGGGAGAGGGAGGTGAGATAAATGCCACTTTCTGACTATCTCTGGTTCCTGTCTGTTTACCAGGCCTCTGGGATGGTTTCCATATCATAAATGTAGTATGCTTTATCAACTCTAACACTAAATAAGAACCTTTATTAAAATGAGGAAACAATACCAAGATATGTTCTGCTATGTGCCTCTGCAACCTGTTGTGCTGCTTCCAGAGCCTTCCCCAGTGCTCTCCTCTTTCCTGGCTTTCTACTCTGGATTGCAAGCGAGAAACGTCCCCATCCTGTCAGCTGCAGGGCAAGTTGAGGGGTCTGAGCTGATTTGGTTCTGCCTAGGCCATGCAGTTTTCTGTCCCTCCCTGAGAGCACTGGGGTTGGAAGGGACCTCTACGAAGGGTGACAGTCACTGGCCAGCTACACGTCAATAATGAGAGCACTCCTTCCCCCCCCCATCATCCCCATCCCTCCCTCCCTCCCCTTACTTTACTTTCTCTTGCCCTGCAGGGAAGCCAAGCCATTGAAGGTAAGCCCAGCTTTCCAGTCGGAACTCGAAACGTTTTGAATTTTTCAAAATGTTTCGCACTGCCCTGTTTTGTTTCGACCCTGTTTCGAGCCTACCTGTTCTGTTTTGACTTTGCTGTGTTGAGGTTGAAACAGCTCAAAACAGCGTCGAAACAAAACGGGCGGCAAAATTTCGCACAGCCCTAGTGGCTGTGATGGCCCCTGGTGGCCACCTTAGTCCTGCCCGGCTCCCACTCCAGCCTGTCAGAGTCTCACCCTGCTTTCTTGCCTTGGTGTTAAAGATAATGCTGGGAGGTTGCCCTCAGAGGCTAGTGAACTCTGGGTGCTTGCTCTGTGTACTCAGTTCTTCTCTTGGGTCCAGCTTGGATCACCTCATTCAGGTTCTGACTCCAATGCCCACAGTCTCTTGGCCCTGGTTGCTCTTATTGCAGACTTCTAAATCTAGGCCCACCTGCTCTGGCCTGGCTCCTCAGTCCCAATCTTTCCTGTAGTCTTGCTCAATGGGCCCCTTGGCCCCGTTTCACTCAGCATCTAGCCCAGCCCGCTGGCACCTGTGACCCAAGTGAGGCTGCTTGCCAGCCCCCTGTGGTCCCTGACCCTGCCTGGGCTGCATGCTGGGTGCCCCCTAGATACCCCTGTGGCTTCTTTACCACCTCAACTAGCCACAGCCAGGGTCCCAGCAAACTTCTGCCCAGTAACTGCTTGCTCTTGCCTGGGTTCCTCCTGTTGCAGTCCAGGCCAGCAGGAGCTCAGTTCCCAGTGGGAGCCAGGGCCAGACTGACCATCTGGTTGAGGGGCCACACTGGATTCCACCCCTGTTGAGTCATGTGGCCCCCTTCTTGGCCAGGGGTTCCTAATTAGTCCAATACTCATCACACCCGAGGGTAAGGCTGGTTTAACAGTTGGCATTCAGCCCTTGCTTTCTCCCCTGCTGTCCTTTAACCTCTTGTGAATCCCTTTGGTTTCATATTGCCCTGCACCTGGCTCCAAACTAGCTTCCTCCTTAATTGTAGCCCTTTGGTGCTGGCTCCCTACCTCTTAAGTAGTAGGGGTTAGGGGTCCCTGCTACATGAAGCCATGCACCCCTCAGGGTGGGAGGCCTTAGACCACAACTGGTAAGAGGAAGTAATAGGTGGTGGTGACTTGTGATGCTTTCCTGTGGAGCAGGCTGACCTGACCTGTTGGCTTGAGAAGTCTGTTGCCTGCCAGGAACTTGCAGCTGAGATGTCACAGAAGGTCAATGAGCCTCCTCTGACCCCCTGGCTACTATCCCATGCTGCTCATCCATGTGAGCACTATTGAAATGGCCAGGGGTGATTTTGAGCAGATCACCTCACCTCACACCCCACCGAGTACTCACCTGCCCCTCTGAGCACTCAAACTTCACTGCAGTCCCTTGCACCCTGGGCACTGCTCACCCACAGTCCCCCTTATGCCCACCCATTTCAGCCCCAACCCCCCAGGCCTGGCTGCCTGGAATCCCATCTGTCCCCCACCTGTGCCACCCCCATCTCCTCTAGGGACCCACTCAAATTGGGTAGAAGCCAGCTCCTCCACGCTCTTGATGTCAGTGTCTGTTTTCTTGAGGTATGCCTTTTTCATAGATTTCACAGACATTAGGGCTGGAAGGGACCTTGGGAGATCATTGAGTCCAGCCCCCTTCCCCAGTGGCAGGAAGTCAGCTGGGGTCATAGGATCCCAGCAAGAAAAACATCCAGGTTTCTCTTGAAGGCGTTCAAAGTAGGTGCTTGAACCATCTCCGGCAGCAGGCCATTCCAGACCTTGGGGGCTTGGACAGTAAAGAAGTTCTTCCTTATGTCCAGCCTGAAACGGTCTTGCAGGAGTTTATAACCATTCAGTCTTGTCATCCCCTGGGGCACTCTGGTGAACAGATGTTCCCCCAGATCCTGATGAGAACCCCATATAAACTTACAGGTGGCCATCAGATCACCTCTGAGCCTGTGTGTCGCAGAGCACCCAAGTGCTCTGTGACTGAAAGCAGAAATGGCTCAGGAGAGACCCCTAGTGGTGAGAAGGGGGAGGCTCAACTGCCAGTCACCAGGGCAGCACAGGTGCTGGTTGCTAGGAAACCAAAGGAACCAGCTGACAGGAAGGGGCAGGGCTTAGCCCTTCTTAAGCCCAGGCATGAGGCCAGGAGGGCAGTTCCCCTCTGGCGGCCAAGGAGAGGGGAGTTTGGCTAGTGCAGAGAGAAAGGAGATCAACTGCATGAGCATCCCCTGGTTGCGGCTCTCAGTTGGAGTATTTCCGTGGTAGGGTAGAACGTTGTTTTGACCAGATGGTTTAGTTTTATGTTATAGCCCAGGGGCTTTGCATTTTTGTGTTTACTGTTTTAACTGGAGGACCAGGTGAGGCTATGAGGGGTTGGAGGAGGCCTCATAGGAGCTCCATGGTAGCATAGGGACCCTGGCATCAGAGAGGGCGCAGCATTTTGGGGGTGCATTGACCCCAGCCCCAGAGTGAGAGGGGGCAGTAAGGAGCCCCAGAAATAAAGGAGAGGGCCAAGGCATAACAGGGCCCAGGGCAAACCACGTCAAGTATCATCTGCAAGGCTTGGGCTGCGGTGTAGGGGAGGAAAAGGAGCCACAGATAGCGCCCCCTGGCACCGGGCGTATGAAGTGGGCAACATCCCGCTAATTACATCAATCAATCAATTAAGATCAAGGCATGGCAGGTGAGTAAGCAGGCAGTTAGCCCAGGACAGGAGGGCAGAGCCACCAACAGAAGGGCTCCAGCAGAGTTACCCGTCGCACTGTGCTTTTCCAGGCTGAAGAGTCCCATAGCTTTCAGCCTCTTGTCATAAGGTCTATTTTCCTGACCTCTGATCATGCGTGTGGCTCTCCTATGCACTCTCTCAACATCCTTTTTGAATTGTGGAGCCCAAAACTGGACGCATTTACTCCAGCTGTGGCCTCACCAAGGCCGTGTACAAGGGGAGAATGACGTCCAGGGATTTGCTCGAGAAGCATCTATGGATGCAAGCCAGTGTTTTGGTTGCTTTACTAGCTGCAGCATCATATTGAAGGCTCATGTTTGTCTTGCGGTCAGTCATGACCCCCAAGTCCCTTTTGTCTGTAGTGGTAGTCAGCGTAGCACTGCCAAGCCTATAGACATGCTGCAGGTTTTTCCTCCCAAGGTGAAGAACCTTCTTTTTTCAGTGTTAAACACTATCAGGTTCTTGTCCACCTGTTTCCTGAGCCTGTGAAGGTCAGCTTGAATTATCAGGTGTGGATGCTTTACCCCAGAGTTTGATATCATTGGTGAACTTGGCCAGTCCACTTCTGACTCCAATGTCCACATCATTAATGAAAAGGCTGAACAACATAGGTCCAAGGACAGAGCCTTGAGGGACCCCACTGGTCACAGGGCACCATGACGATTGACTTCCATCAACCATCACCCTCTGGGTCCGACCACGGAGCCAATTCCCCAGCAAGTGAATCATGGTGGACCTGAGGCCACAGCTGGCCAGTTTTGCCAAAAGGTGATCGTGAGATACCAGATCGAAGGCTTTTTTGAAGTCAGGATATCTGATGCCAATCTCCTCTCCCTTGTTCAGGTGATAGGTCACCTGGTTGTAAAAGGAAATGAGATTGGTCAAGCATGACCTACCCACAACAAACCCACGCTAGCTGTCCCTCAGCATGTTGCCATCAGCCAATCTGTTTAGAATGGCTTCTTTGATAATTTTTTCTGAGACCTTCCCCGAGATAGAGGTCAGGCTAATGGGCCTGTAGTTTGCTGGATCCACTTTCCTCCCTTTCTTGAAGATGGGCACCGCATTGGCCTTCTTCCAGTCTTCGGGCACTTCACCAGAGCACCAGGAATTCTCGAAGATGCATGCCAGGGCTGAGCTATGATGCAGGCCAGCTCCTTGAGTACCCTGGGGTGTAAACTGTCAGGGTCAGCTGACTTGAAGGTGTGCAGCCTCTCAAGCTGTTCCTTCACAAGGTCAGCATTGATGAAGGGCAAGGCACCACCCTCACTTAGGCATCCCTGTCCCATGATGGGCAGGGGTGTCCCGTGGGACTTGTGAAAGACTGGTGCAAAGTACCCGTTTAGTAAGTTGGCTTTTTCCTGGGCGTCAGTCATCAGTTGTCCCGTCTGGTTTAGCAGGCGTCCAATGTTGCCCTTGCTTTTCCTCCAGCTCCCCACATATCTAAAAAAGAACTTTTTATTGTCCTTGATACTTGTAGCCAATTGGAGTTCCATCGCAGCCTTGGCTTTCCTGGTTTGCTCCCTGCAGGTCCAGACCAGTGCAGAGTATTCCTCCTTGGAGGTGGATCCCATCCTCCATCCTTTGTAGGTCTGTCTTTTTTTTAGCCACAGGAGGTTAGCTAGTTCCCTGGAGAGCCAAGGGGGGCTGCTGTGCCCTCTTGCTGCCTTTCCTCTGAGACGGAATAGAATTAGCTTGTGCATCTAGGATCGCTCCCTTGAGGAACAACCACTCTTCCTGGACTCCCCTCCCTTTGGGGTCGTGGTCCCTTAGGGCCTCACCGGCAAGTCTCCTGAGTTTGTCAGTCAGTCCTCCTGAAGTCAAGGACCTCTGTACTGCTGACTGACTTGACAGCTTTTCAGTGTATGGTGAAGGTGATCAGCTCATGGTTGCTGTCACCCAGCTTCCCTTTGATCATTAGGTCACTAATTAGGTCATCCCTGGTTGCCAGTACCAGGTCAAGCAGTGCTTTATCTCTTGTTGGCCCATAGACTTCCTGTGTCAGACAGAGGTCATCCACACACGACGAAGCTTTGTGACTGTTCAGATTTGGCTGAGAGCTCTTCCCACGAGATGTCTGGGTAGTTGAAGTCTCCCATGACAACCATGGACCGGGAATGTGCAGCTGCAGCCAATTCCCTGGAGAACTGGTCAATCTTTTGATTCTGGAAGGGAGGTCTGTAGTAGACTCCCACCACTGTATCTCCTGTGCCGTGTTCCCCACGGATTTTAACCCAGAGGGTCTCTAGTTGTCCACCCTGTGTGCTGATGTTGGCTTGTAGAGATGTGTAGTTCTCCTTGACATAGAGCTATACCTCTGTCCCTTTTGTCCACTTGATCCCTCCTGTACAGGGTATAGCCATCTATACCCATGGTCCAGTCATGGGTGGAGTCCCACCAGGTCTCCGTTATCCCTAAGACATCGTAATTGTTTGTGTTGAGCGGGAGGCGAGCTCCTCCTACTTATTCCCCAAGCTCCTGGCATTTGTGTACAGGCAGGCAAGTGTCCCCTTGGGGGCCCCTGCCTTGCCCACAGCTTGCTCTAGGGCTGGGGCAGGGGTAGGCTCCATTAAGCACCTTGGCCTGCTGGCTTTGCAAGGGTTGCTCTGTGGGCCAGCAGTGGCGGTAGTCCTCCCTTCCCCCGGCGGGCTTAGTTTAAAGCCCGGTGGAGCAGGTCAGCCAGTCTGGCTGAGAAGAGCCTCCTCCCCAGGGGGGAGAGGTGGAGGCCATCCCTTCCCAGTCCACTCTCACCAAAGAGCGGGCTGTGGTCATGGAAGCCAAAGCCTTCCCGATGACACCAGCGCCGCAGTCTGTGGTTTACTACCTGGATCCTCCTCTCCCTCAGCCTGTTGCCTGAAACTGGAAGGATCGAGGGAAAACACCACCTGCACCCCCAACCCCTTTAGCTCTGCTCCCAAATCCATGTAGCGCTTCATGACCCAGCTGGGAGCACTCCAAGCCATGTCATTGGTGCCCACATGGATAAGGAGCAGTAGTGGTCAGTGGGCTGGAGGAATTTAGGGATCTTCTCCTCAATATCTCAGATATGGGTTCCCAGGAAGCAGCAAAATTCCCAGGCTGAGGGGTCGGGGTGGCAAATTGCCCCCTTCATCCTCCTCAGGATGGAGTCTCCCACAACAAACACTTCGCATTTTGTCTTGGGGAGAGCGGGGGCGGTAACTACAGTACTGCCTGTGTTGCCTGCAGGAGCTGGCAGCTTAGCAGGCTCTGCTGGGGCTGCAAGAGGTTATACCTGTTGCATAGCTCTAGCGGGGCAGGGGCCTTGGTGCAGTGGGCCTTGGGGCCCTTGACCACCTTGGTCGAACCCCTGGGCTGGACAGTAAGGGAAGTCCCCGAGTCCTCCCTTGTCCTGGAAGGAGACCATGGTCTACCCTCCGGATCCCGGGGGAGAAGGGCCTGGCAGTAGGAGTCTATCTCCTGCTCGCAGTCCCCGATGGCACGCAGTCTCTGGACTGTGGCCTGGAGCTCCTCCCGCTGGCGTGCCAGAAACCCCAGCAGGGAGCAGACCTCACAAGGGGAGGTGGCCATGCTCCCGGGCCCCAGAGCCTGAAAAGGGGACAGGCCGCCCCTGCAGCCGAGAGCCAGGGGCCCCGTCTGCGTGGAGCCTGGAACGATGGGCTCCGTCTGGGTGGAGGTCTCTGAGGTGCCGGGGCGGGGGAACTGCTCCATGGCAGTTGGGGGTTGCTGGGGGGCTTTGGGGTGCAGGGGCATGATGGGTTTTCACCCATGCATCTCGCACTGCTCCCTAAGCCTCTCTGGCAATGTGTTCTTTTATGTCTCCTCCTTGCAGTGTTTCCTCTGGCTACCATGAGATCTCAGGTTGCAACTAAGCTGGGAGTAGAGATCTTGTTTGGGGAATCGAGACCTGGGGATCTGCACAAAATGTCTAGTCCAGTGAAGCTACTGCTTGAGGATCATTGACTGTTCTGGTAACACTGGCTTCAGCAAGGATGCTGGTGTTCATGCGACCATCTTCTCATTTGATGCAGAGGATTTTCTGCAGGCATCATTGGTGATACTTCTCCAGGCTCTTGAGATGACAATGTTGGGTCACCCACTTTCACATCCATAAAGGAGAGTGGGGATGACAACTGCATTGTAGATATGGATCTTAATGTCTTTTCAGAGATCGTGAGCAATAAAAACACACTGAAACAATTTCCCAAAGGATGCATGCATCAGACCATGTGCTCAATCAGTTGAGCTTTGTTTTTGAAGACGCTTGGAGTTTTTTACAGACCTTCAGGTTTTGAGGACGTTTGATGTTGAAAAACCTTCACATTGCTTTTGGCTGTTTTTTGGTGCTTCAGAGAAATCTAGATGTTCATAATGGATTTGACAATATGATGATCTGTCTAGCAATCGTCCGTTCCTCACATGGCCTGTGTGATAGACATCCATATATAGACAAATTGACATAACATAGTTGAGGAGGTACAAGGTAGGGTGAGGGTGTTTCCAGGTAGTCTTGTACTTGTCACTGAATATGGTGTTCATAATGACAAGATCATGCTCCGCACATCTTATCACGCAAAGGATGCCATGGGAATTGACTTTCCCTACTTCCTTCCCAACGGCGGCACTCCAGAGTTCCAGATCATGTCCAACTCTGGCTTTGAAATTACAGAGGAAAAGGATCTCATCTTCTTTGGGATAATTAGTCAGAACAGAGTCAAGGTTGGAGTAAAATTATTCTTTGAAATCATCGTAAGCATTGTGTGTCAAAGCATATACACTGATAACAGTGGCTTACTGGTTGGTGCTGAGCTTAACATTCATAGATTCATCAATCATAAGGCTTGAAGGGACCTCTGAAGATCATCAGGTCCAGCCCCCTGCACCAAGCAAGAAAGCTAACCGGGGGTCAGGTGACCCCAGAGTCCAGTCTCCTCTTGAAGATTTCCAAGGTAGGTGATTGCACACCTCTGGAGGGAGCTTATTCCACAGTCTGGACACACTGACTATGAAGAAGTTTTTCCTAATGTTGAGCCTGAATCAATCTTCCAGGAGTTTGACCTTCCAATGTTGAGCAAGCCCTCAGTAGCTTCAGAGCAGGACCTGGGCTGCTACCTACCACCGAGACATGCTCCAACTCATGGCTGGTGCTGGACTTTGCCCTCCATGCATCCTTTGCAGTTTCTAGACCTCTGCTGAGCCATGTGCTACCTTCCCCTCCAGCCCTGGCAACACTACTGCCTTTTCCTGTGGCTGCATCACAGATTTTATGATGGACATCCCTCTGGAAGCCAACAGCCTTGACCCTCCTCCCACTGTAGCACCATCTGGGGGCCTATGCTCTGTCCCACAGCCCAGTTTGATGGGCTGGTCAGGTCCCCATTTCCACATGGACCCTTCCTGTGAAGGAAGTTAGCTGTGTTAGCCTGAAGTCAGGCAGAAGGCAGGACAGGGCAGCACCTTAGAAACTAATTCATTCAGGGAGGCATAGACTTTCTTAGGCAAGAGCCTACTTCATCAGATGCCATGAATGGACTATTCATGAAGGACAGAAAAGGGGAGAGAATAAATCCTTATTCACAAGAGGAGCAGGGCACTGCACTTGAGGCCCTACCTCAGCTGCTCCCAGGTGAGGTCCCTGCCCTTCCTGGTGCCACTGATGCTGGCCCCATCACAGCTGCTCTTCAGCCAGCAGGTAGGTATTTGCATCCCTGGCCACTGCCCTTCCATAGCCCCAGGGAAGAATCAGCTCCACATGTTTCCTTCTTTAGGAACAAGGAAATAAAACATGGTCCTGGCTGAAGATCAGGCCAGAAGAGGCATGGGAGGTGGTGGGCAGGAGAGGTAAAATGACCAGCCCCTCCAGTTTACTCTGGAGTCCATCCAGTGGCTCCACCAAGGAGACAAAAACCTTCACAGTCTGAGATCTTAAATCCCGAAGAGGGGCTTGGCTACTCCATGGTGTTCAAAGACAGCACTGTCCACAGATTGTTCCAGTCATAGTTCATAGTTTCATAGTTGGTCGGGTCGGAAGGGACCTGAGCAGATCATCGAGTCCGACCCCCTGCCATGGCAGGAAAGCGTAGTGGGGTCAAACGACCCCAGCAAGGTGTGTATCTAACCTCCTCTTAAACACCCCCAGGGTAGGAGCCTGCACCACTTCTCTTGGAAGCTGGTTCCAGATCCTAGCCGCCCTGACCGTGAAGTAGCGCCTCCTGATATCTAGCCTAAACCTGCCCTCTGCCAGCTTGTGACCGTTATTCCTGGTCACTCCTGGCGGTGCTCGGGGAAACAGGGACTCCCCCAATGCCTGCTAGTCCCCTGACTAGTTTATAACAGGCCACAAGATCCCCCTCAGCCTTCTCTTTTGGAGGCTGAACAGGTTCAGGTCCCGTAGCCTCTCCTCATATCATAGGGCCTGCCCTGCTGCCCCCGATCACGCGGGTGGCCTCCTCTGGACCCTCTCCATGTTGTCCACATCCCTCCTGAAGTGCAGCACCCAGACCTAGACGCAGTACTCCTGCTGCAGCCTGACCAGTGCCGCATAGAGGGGGAGCATCACCTCCTTGGAGTCCACCTATCCCAAACGTGCTTGGGGCCAGGGGTCACCCCAGAGATGCTCAGATGGCTTCCCTAGGCTAGTAGCAGTCCATTGATCAACTGGATGCCACTGCCTAAGCTGAGTGATGGCAGCTGGCTTGGACGGAGGTCTCCAGGCTGGGAGGGAGTCATCTGGCTGCCTGCTCAGTCCAGAGCCCATCTGCCGCACTGACCATCCACCCCACCTGCTATTGCCAAAAGCATAAGGTCACATGCAGGCTGTAAGGGGCCTGTTTCTAACCTGAAGAGAGCTGTGCCTTGAAACCCCACCCAGAGCCTGCCCCCAACTTCTGGCCCCAGCAAATGAAAGCAAACCTGGTTGCCTGCAGGCAGCTCTCCCAGTGCCAGGACTCAGTGACTCAGGGCACCGCTGCAGGAGTCTGACCAAGCCTCCAGGCCTATGGAGCAGGCCCCGAGCAGCCTGCAGAGCAGTGGAGCTTCGCAGCGCCACAAACCCCTCTCCTCAGGCTGGGTATCGTGTGGGGGAGGAAGGAGCAGCTCTTTTCTACGCAGCTGCTCTGCTCCAGAGGAAGTGGCTCCCAGGTCATGCTCTAACATGGAGCATCCTGGTGCTATTCTGCATCTGCACATCGGCAGGGTCTGTGTGCTGTAAAACTACCAGACTTCAGCTCGGTCTTCAGTCACCTGCTTGGCCCAGCCTGCCCCACCCAGCCAAAGGAAAATCCTTCCCAGCTCCAGCTCCTCCACATACTGTTACTCATCCCCAAAGGTGACCCCGCACCCGTGGCTTGTTCTGTATGGATTCAGTCTCCTCTTAGAGTGCTCTAATAGTGCTCTAAATCACAGACACACTGTGATCAAGGCAGGGAGTCTCAGGAGGTGGGATGCTGGGCAAGCAATGGAGCGTGTGACAGTGCGGGGGCAGAGGGGCCTGCTGCCTTCTCCCCTTAGACGGGACAGAGACCCTCCGTCCCTTGCACCTGGGCTCGCACCTGCTTTACTGGTGCTTCCCTTTTCTGGGACGCTGCAATGTGGTGAGGGGTAATAATGGAGCACCATCATAACTCATCTTCTGATGGAAGGAAAGTCCTGGGGCTGGTCTCAGAGTGCTGCAAGGGAACTGGGGGCTGCTAATTCCTGAGAACAAGGAGACAAACTATTAGTCATTAGTCAGGGGTCCCTAGCACTTCTTCAGCAGTGGATAATCAGCACAGGGAAAGACTTGTTTCCTGCCATTTACTGGGAACAACTACAAATCAATGCATAGTTCCTTCCCTGCCACGAGGCTCAGCTCCTTCTCCCCAGCAAGCTACACTTCCGACAAGAAATGAGCTGCGCTCGCGCCTGGGTTGAGGGGCAGAAACCTACTTGCTCATTGCCTCAGACTACAAGCTTCTCGGGGCAAGGGCTGTGCTTGCCTTAGTGGTTGCAGCACAAGGGGCTCTCAGCTCTCCCGCGGGGACTTGGAGTGCTGCCACGGCAATGACATCTTGCTGGTGTGCTGAGATGGAGGACATATAACAGCCCCCTGGGCCTTTTCTACACCTGTTCATCATGATCAGTATGCCTGCCATGGCCTCTTAGCCACATTCTCTCTGGACTGAGAAGACCCCAACCCTTTCAGTCTTTCCCCAATAGTTGGGCTTTCCAGTGCTATAGCTCATTTTTTCATTGCTCCTTCTAAATGCTCTGCTGTTTCTGAGTTGTTACGTAGGGGTCAGGGTTGCTATAACAGCATTGCAATGCCATCAGTGATATTTGCTCTCTCACTTCTGATACAGACTAACCTTCTGGTCCCACGGTTGCAGTTTGCCAGAGAACTGCCCACTTGCTATGGAGCCGTGCTCTAGAAATTCAATTTGTTTTTTTCTTTGTGGGTTTCTTGCGCTCCTGGCTGCACAGAAAAGTGGACATGTGAAATGGGGAGTCCTTGCAGGGCCTGCAAGGCCACAGCTGAGAGAGGTGCCTGGCCTGCTCTAGAGATTTCTGCATTGCGAATCTAGACACTAAGGAGGATGCTCTGTAGCCTTTTCAAAGTGGAAAACAGGGGGAAAGCATAAAAAGAGAATATCTCCTCAAGCATCTCTTTTCATATTTAGTTCAATTAAAATCTGGCATTTAAATGCATTGGTCTGATGTTGGTGCAGAATTTGTTCCAAAGGCTGCAGAAGCTAAGGTCCTGGCAGCTGGGTATGGGCACAGCTCAGGGCCCTGCTGTTGTAACAGTTACAGCCAAACAAGCTGAGCTGTTTCTCCAGGTGCAAACAGACATGATGGTTGAACCACTCCAAGAATGTCACTGATTAGGAACTGGTTCACAGCTGGCCCTGGACAGACGTGTCTACACATGCTGCTAAGGGGTCTGAGTAGAACTGGGACAGCTCAAGGGTTGCACTTCTGCTGGTAGCCATCAGGGGGTGGTAGAGTGCCCAGACCATCAGGCCTTCCAAGGGCACGTACCTACATGCAGGGGCATGTGTTTGTCCCAGCAAAAATAGCAGAGGTACAAATTTGTGCTGCTGCTTTTTGCCCCTCTGAACACCCCTGCACGTGAGGTTTGGTGCAGATCAAGTTGTCCTGGGTGGGGTAGAAGATGCTGTGTGCTGGCCCCGCCGACTTACCTGGGATTTTGGGGGCCTCCTGCGGCAGCAACAGTGCTGGTCTGGCCAGTTGGAACCTGGCTGGCAGCGAGAGCATGGCTGGCCATTCAGGATGCATTTCTGGTGATGCACACTGCTGCCATGAGTGCCACCCCTCTTTTATTTCTGCAACTTTTTTTGATACTGGGATCTCCCAGTGTCAAATTTTGGTGCTGTGCTGCAAATCAGCAATGCGGCGAATGCTTGCCTGTGCGCCATATGTGGTTTGTGGCACCTCAAACAGCTTTGAGGCACCACAAACTGCATGTGCAGGCGCACCATCCGGACGCGCCCCCAAGGGTCCGTGCCCAGAATTTCCCCAGGATTCCCCTGACAGGGAATGAAGACCCAGATTTGCTCCACACCCAGAAGGAGGAAGCCTTCATTTCCAATAGCTGTACTTTTCTGCTCTCCCTTCTCAAAAACAGTGAGCTAAATGGGACTGATTGCATTGAATAAAGAACGTTGTTATACTTGACCAAATGCTATGTGGTTGGGGGGGGCAGAGGGACAGCTTGGATCCCATCGCAGGAAGTGGATTCCACTGGGCAGGGTCCAGCCTCATTTGGGGCAGGAGCATGGTGGAGGGTGCAAGAGTTGCCAGGTGCTGGAGGGGTGGGGGTTGTGTGCCCCATGCTTGTGGTGCCCTAGGCTGGGGGGGCTGGGTGCACTGGGGTACCCCAAGAACTCTGCTACTTTGTTTTTGTAAGGACCTCATTGGAAAGTTTTTCTCAATTTCACCGCCGTGGTCAAGGGACAGTGGTCCCTGGACAGTGGGCTCCCAGGCTCATTTGGGGTGGGGAGGGTGAATGGAGAGGTAGCCAGGGGCTGGGTGCCCACTGCCCACTACCATCACTTACTGCCAAGCAGTTCCCCAAAGGCAGGCTGACTGGAGGTGACTCGTGAGTGCCCTCGTACAGACAAGGCCATTCATTTCGGAGCTGTTTACCCGTCTTCCCTTCGCCCAGTTGCTCCTGCCCCTGGAGGAGACTTGCTGAAAGTCCATTTATTGATAAATAATCATTTCCTCAGACATGACACAACATTTTCCTTTGGGAGAGTAATGGACGAGCCCCATGTGAGTGTGAAAGATGATTTAAAAGGAGCTCCATCATCATTACTGTTCTGGAGAGCCTTGGCGAGCAAGCACCGCCAACGGGAGCATGTCCATTGCTCGTGATTAATGTTCAGAGATTAAACATCGGCTCAGTTGAGGAAATCCTGTCTCTCTGGCCTGCTACTGCAGTTTTCCCAGTAAATGTTGGGGGCAGCTCAGGAATATCAGCAACTTCCCTGCACGCGGCCTGAGCAAAAGCAATTCCGTGCCCGCTGAGCCACTGTGTTCGTAGTGACAGCCCACCTTGAGGTTAAAGGGGAATGATCTTCACTCATGGCTTAGGCCTCAAAAATAGAAACTCCTTTGATTCACCTTGGGCTTTAGTGACAAGCCACTCACGCTTGATTTATTTCTATCTTACCTTCATCAGTACAAGACATGGTTCAGTACCTAACATTGACAAGTCCCGGTTCCCCAAAATCATGAGCCTGGCTTTAAAACAGCAGATTTTAAAACAGAACAGATTCAGACCTGCTTTTTCTTTGTTGTCTGCAGTTTGAACTGCTAGTGATCACATGAGTTAGCTAGCTAGTTACTGTGCTCCCCCGGGATAGAAACTTCCTTTCTTCAATTAATGAAAGTTGAGATTCTCCTGCAGTTGCTCCAGGTGCTGGAGCTTTAAAAAAGTATTACATTGCCAACATACAATCAAAATGTAACAGCTGGCATCACTGAGAGCATCCTCAATGAAAAGGGGTAAGGTGTTAGATGCGTAAATGCAGGAAGGACTGTTGTATCTCAGGGCTGTGGTTTTTTCTTCCCTTCATACTCCACTTACCAGATTTATTTTGAAGGATGTTACATCCTTTGCAAGGATAACAGGAGAAAAAAGCTTGCCAATGAAATAGTCCAACCAGAGCCAGCAATTTGCAGTGAAGACAAATCTAGAATATCCAAGCTAATCCCCATGGCTTTGATTGTAAAGTACAAGTTTCCCCCGATTTATGCGGGTTCCGTATATGCAAATTTGCTCTTATGCGGTGAGCATTTTTACACCCATAATTCATTATATGCCAGGTAAATTCGCTTTTATGTGATCGGCGTAGTCCAAACAGGTAGGTCTGTGGCGGGAGGGGAAAGGGCCACGGAGCCGGGGCCCCGCTCACCCCAGCCCCTGCTGCAGCAGCCCCGGGAGCAGCCGGTGCCAGCTGCCTGCACCGCAGCGTGGCGCAGCCCAGGAGCTGGGGACAGGTGGAGTACGGCACAGCCCGGTGGCTGCGGGCATCTGGCACCAGCTGCTCCTGGGGCTGCTGCAGGGAGCAAAGCAGAGGGTTGGGGGTGGGGAGCGGGGGCACGCCTCTTGCTGCTCCGTGCCCCCCAGGAGGGCTGTGGGGCTGTGCCAGGCTCTTCCCAGGGGGTGCGTGCCCCCGGATCTGCATGCGAGAAGACAAAAGGCTGCCACTGCAGGCTGGGACTGGCGGTGGCACCAGGCTGTACCCAGCGCTCGGTGCGGGCCGCGCCAAACACCAGGAAGAGCCCAATGCTGCTGCCAGCCTGCTGTCGTCCTGCATGCAGGTCCCAGGGCACGCACCCCCTGGGAAAAGCCCGGCACAGTCCCCACGCCTGCAGCCCTCCCGGGGGGGGGGGGGCAACAAGAGGTGTGTCCCCCCAACCCACTGCCAGTTCCCTCTGCTTTGCTCCCTGCGGCAGCCCCAGGAGTGGCACCCCCTTCCCGACTCCCAGCCTCCCTCCCTCCCTCCCCCCCCACCATAGGAACTTATCCCTATTTGTTACGTTATAAAGTGGGTTTGCTGTACGCAAATTCAATTTATGCGCTGTTATCCAGGAGTGCGTGTACTGCATAAAGAGAGGAAAGCCTGCCGTTAATTAGGAGTAAATCCCCCTGTTTAGTTTAAGTAGTAAGGTGTTCACAAGGCCTGGAATTGCGAGGCTGAGGGAGACGGCACTTCAGACCAAGAACAAAGTCTGCCTTGAGATAGTACTTCCGGTCGCTGGTGCTCCCAGAGGGACTGAGGAACACAAACTACACCGTGCCAAGAGATAGCCGAATAAAGATAAGCAAGTGCACGAGCTCCCAGTGCCATGCCAAAAGGGGTCATCACGTGTGGGCCACAGGGGTGGCCTGCCTCTGGGCTTGTCATTGCTGAGACCATTTCTGGATCCTCTGCCCGGTTTTGATATTACCAGGTCAGAAAGGAAATGGGAAGACTGCTCGCAGCAGCACTGCAGGGATGATCCTGGGCTGGAAGACCTGCTTTACCATGATTTGTCCGGTCAGTTTATTCAAAAGAAGATTAAGGGATGATTTA
Source organism: Crocodylus siamensis (assembly GCF_052110815.1). NCBI lineage: Eukaryota > Metazoa > Chordata > Crocodylia > Crocodylidae > Crocodylus > Crocodylus siamensis. The sequence goes on from NC_143408.1 coordinate 10,113,659, forward strand.
ATAATGGTCTGTAGGTAATTACCTGAGGAAAGACTCCCAAGAAGAGCCGTCTCTTAAAGCTCAGAGCCAATGACAAAATAAAACCCAATGCTTAAAAATGGGAGGAGGAAGAAGAAGAAGAAAAATCAAACTGGAACCAGTTTCCCAAGGGCAGGGGGGCTCCTGCTCTACAACTCATTCATGGGAAGCTGGGCATCTCTCCCAAATACATGTGCTGTAGCACAAACCAAAGTTGTTGAGCTGGATGCAGGGGTCCCAGGATGGGCCTCTGTCATATGTGTTGTGTTCATTAGCCAGACCCCAAAATCAGGAAACAGGCCCCAAAATCATGAGATTTAAATAAATTCAAATCCTGTTTTTTGACATTTTAAAGCCTCCTGTTCTTCTACCAATCTGTTCGCATTTGTGTGTGTGATCACTTAATGCACACATAAGTCTCTTTGCCATCAAACAGAAGAGCCTTCTGCAAATCTGATGTTCATGCCTTGCTCCCCTCCTGGTGCCATCCCTCTTTCCGCCAAGTCCCTTCCTTAATGTTCTTCCCTGACCCATCCCATCCCATCCCCTGCCCCCACGGTTGCCTGAAACTTTACAAACCAGATGCAAAGATTCCTGGTAGTGTTTTAGCATATCCTGCACCTGAGCTGTAGAACGGAGCCAGAAGATGAGCAATGAGCAACCAAGGAACACGGAGCACTGTCGCTGTATCCAGTCTTCCTATTATTTTCAATACAATTATGTGCATAAAAATGCCATTACAACATCAGCTGCCCTGCCGGCTGCCAGCGAACACTAACCCAAGCAGGAGTTTCTGTTACTCAGTGCAGCAGTTATATCTATCCCCCTTGAATATTATTATTTAAAATAGATATGTCCTTTCAGTCACCTCTGAAACATGCCCAAAATGCTAGTCATTTTGCACAATCTGGATAATTACATAAAATATCCACAAATTACCATACATTACTTTAATTGTTTTATATTTGAGAAATTCTCATTGTAATTAACTGTCTAAGATGAGGCCTGCCTCAGGGCACATTGTCTCACATGGGGGAAAGAGGTGGGGTCCTCAGGCCTTTCTGTCAAGCATCCTTTGCTGGCTGTAGACAGGACACTGAAATGAAGGGTTCGGTCTGGATTGGCATTCTGGGTTCACTTCTGTGATAATATATTATCTCTCAGTTAACACAATGAAACATACATTTATTCCTAAAATCTTAGGTATGCTTACAGCTTCACTTAATATTTTGCTCATTCTTCTGCATATAGCCATTTTACATGGTAGGTTTTCTTCTTTATAAAGAATAAATAAAGCTTTTCTTCTCTTCTGTCTCTGTGTACAGGATCATTATGACAAAGAAATAAATCTTTAGGTCAATAAAATGTTATGTACTTGAATAATTTTGTCACTACATTTGTTCTATTTATTGAGGAAAGAGAATTATTTCCTTTCCTATATTATCCACCGCTGAATTGACATTTTTTTACTGCAGTATTTCATAAGCTGTTTCTGGGGGCATGAGGAAAAAAAAACCCAGCAGTGCAGTATGTTATGCTTTCTTGTGGTACTGTGGACAAATGTTTAGGTAATTGCTATTTTCCTGGAACAGATTCTCAAACATATTTAATTATAATTTTCACCAAGCTCTGGATGTACTTATGCAAGACCAGTTTAATTTCATAATGCTATTTGTTCTGTATAAAATTGATAATTGTATTAGACGAAAATTTCAATTTGCTTGACGTGCTTGTCAGGTTAGAAATATATTGCTAACTGATTGAACCTATGTGTGTGCTTCCATCTGCTAAGTATATAAATATATTTCATAGAATCATAGAACATGAGGGTTGGAAGGGACCTCAGGAGGTCACATCTAGTCCAACCCCCTGCTCAAAGCAGGACCAGCCCCAACTAGAGCATCCCAGCCAAGGCTTTGTCAACCTGGGCCTTAAAATTACAGACCTGCTAATCAGGCACAAGAGCTTGACCAAGAATTCGCCAGGGAACTGGATGAGTCTGCATGCTCTTGGTGCCTGGCTATCATGGGAGACTTCAACTCATGGGAAGATCACTCAGCCAAATCCGAATCATCACAAAGCTTCCTCATGAGCGTAGACAAGCTCTACCTGACTCAACAAGTCTATGGACCAACAAGAGGTAAAGTGCTGCTGGACCCAGTACTGGCCAGAGGGGATGATCTAGTCAGCGACCTGAGACTCTAAGGAAAGCTGGGAGACTAATCACGAGCTGATCACTTTTACTATCCATTGCAAAGCTGGCAAGTTGGTCAGGAATGCAGAAGTCCTCAACTTTAGGCAAGCTGACTCTGATAAGCTCAGGAGGCTTCTTGTCAAGGACCTAAGGGGCCATGGACTTGACAGGGAGGGGAGTCAAGACGAGTGGTTGCTCCTTACTGGAGCGATCCTGAAAGCACAACGGATGTCCATCCAATCGTGGAGGAAAGGTAGCAAAAGGGTAGAGCAACTCCCTTGGCTCAGCAGGGAACTCATGGACCTCCTATGTCTAAAAAGAGAGGCTTATAAGGGATGGAAGACAGGAATCACCACTAAGGAGGAGTACTCTGTACTGGTCCGTACCTGCAGGGACTGAACCAAGAAAACCAAGGCTGCAACTAAACTCCATCTGGCTACATGTATCAAGGACAATAAATAGTCCTTTTTCAGATATGTGGGGAGTCAGAAGAAAAGCAGGGGTAACATTGGACCCTGCTAAACCAAATGGGACAACTGACAACCGACACCCAGGAAAAAGGCAATCTGCTTAATGGGTATTTTGCATCGGTTTTTCACAAGCCCAAAGGGATGGCCCTGCCAAACACAATGTGGAATAGCCAGGGTGTGGGTGAATTTATACCTAGCATCAATGTAGACCTTGTAAAGGAACACCTTGAGAGGCTAGACACCTTCAGGTCAATTGGTCCTGACAGTTTGCACCCCAGGGCACTTAAGGAGCTGGTAGGCATCATAGCCCAGCCACTGGCAAGGATATTTGAGAATTCATAGTGCTCAGGTGAAGTGCCCAAAGACTGAAAGAAGGCCAATATGGTGCCTATCTTCAAGAAAGGGAGGCAAGTAGATCCAGAGAACTGCAGGGCAGTCAGCTTGACTTCAATCCCTAGGAAGATTTTGGAAAAAATTATCAAAGAGACTCATTCTTGACAAGCTGGCTGATGGCAACATCCTGAGGGATAGCCACTACGGGTTTGTTGTGGGTAGGTCTTGCTTGACCAATTTCATTTCCTTCTATGACCAGATGACATATCACCTGGATAAGGGAGAAGAGTTAGATGTCAGATAACTGGACTTTAAAAAAGCCTTTGATCTGGTGTCCCATGATCTCCTCATGGAAAAATTGGCCAACTGTAGCCTTGGCTACATCATAGTCTGATGGCTGGGGAATTGGCTCCGAGGTTGGACCCAGAGAGTGGTAGTCGAAGGAAGTGAATCATGGTATGCCGTGACTAGTGGGGTCCTCCAAGGCTCCGTCCTTGGGCCTGTACTCTTGAACATCTTTATTAATGATGTGGCCATTGGTGTCAGAAGTGGACTGGCCAAGTTCGCCGGAAAAATGCAATGTACTCCATCTCAGGGGAAAAAAACCTACATAACACTTATAGGCTTGGCAGTGCTACGCTCGCTAGGAGACGACAGGCTGAGAGCTATGGCACTCTTCAGCCTGGAAAAGCTCAGGCTCGGGGGCGATCTGGTGACCACCTATTAAGTTTATTAGGGGTGCTCACCAGGATCTGGGGGAACGTCTCACCCCCAGGGATGACGAGATCGAATGGGCACAAACTCCTCTGTGGCCATTTCAGGCTGGACATAAGGGAGAACTTCTTTACTGTCTGAGCCCCCAAGGACTAGAATGGACTGCCGCCAGAGGTAGTTCAAGCACCTACTTTGAACACCTTCAAGACACTTTTGGATGTTTATCTTGCTGGTATCTTGTGATCCCTGCTGACTTCCTGCCCCTGGGCAGGGGGCTGGACTCTATCCTCTGGGGTCCGTTCCAGCCCAAATGTCTATGAAATCTAGGACCTATGGTCGAAAGGGACTTGGGGGTCATGATTGACCACAAGATGAACATAAGCCACCAATGTGACACCACAGCCGGTAAAGCAAACAAAACTCTGGCTTGCATCCATAGATGCTTCTCAAGCAAACCGCAGGATCTCATCCTCCTGCTGTACTTGGCCACAGCATCCATTTCTGGGCTCCACAATTCAAGAAGGACGTGGAGAAGCTTGCGAGAGTCCAGAGGAGAGCCACGTGCCTGATCAGAGGGCAGGAGAACAGGCCTTATAAAGAGAGGTAAGAGCCATGGGACTCTTCAGCCTGGAGACACACAGGCTCAGGGGTGACCTGACTCTGGACTCTTTAAAGAAATGTTTGGATGCTTATCTTTCTGGGATCCTTTGACCCTAGCCGACTTCCTGCCCCTGGGGCAGGGGCTGGATTCAACGATATTCCAAGGTCCCTTCCAGCCCTAATGTCTATGAAATCTGAAAAAACCTCCAAGGATGGAGATGCCACCACCTGTCTAGGTAACCTGTTCCAGTGCTTCATCACCCTCATAGTGAGGTTTATACTAATATTCAGCCTAAACTTCCCTTGCTGCAACATGAGTGATCTATATTAGCAATGAAGCGTCAGTGACATTGATACAGTCATTGAATGAGTTAATTTAATGTAAATCCCTTTGTGACAGTGTTTATTGCTTTCTCCTGTGGCCTGATATAATTCTCTCTGTTAGTTATACTCTGTAGGGAACTCTACCGTGTATAGCAGTTTGTCTGCTGTACAGGTCACCAGCTGATAGAGGTGGTGTGATATTGCCCCATCTGACAAAGGCGCTAATCAGCTCATAGACAGGCTTTGGGTTGGATTCTTGGCACCCACCAGTGGATCATAAAGGGGGATGAAACCATCCCTAACTGGGAAGAGCATTCCCCTCGAAAATGATAATTTGGGGCTATATCAAACTCACTGCTCAGACATTTCCAACTTAGCTTTTGCTTTTTCCTCATCTAGTGTGATTGGGTCCTGGAGGATTTGTACTGTGCCTAGCAGGGGCATCTCTTCCATCAGTGGGGAGCTAGGGCACCCCAGGGAGAAATTCCATTTCATCTGGCAGAATCCCAGTCTCTCCATTCATTTCCTTGGGCAGCATTTAGGTGCCTCCAGAGACGGATGAGATTTCACCCAGCATGTACCTCTCCAGTCTGTCTATGAGGAGCTTTGACTAGTGCTAAGACATGCCTCTCTGATTGCAATTTTCTGGGTACTGATGGTTTAAGATATGCATAGCTTAGCAGGATTCAGGATCTGAGCAGAGAAATAGGTACCTGGAGAACTGCAGCTACCTAACAGACAGTAAAATTGACTGCAGTGGGTGCATCTATATATGCCATTAAATGGGCTTATTGCTCCATAGTTTATTGCTCATGGCTTACACATGAGCCCAGAGTGCAGCACACTGAGCCAGGCTGCAGCAGACCCAGCCAGCAGGGGGTCCAGCGGGGTCAGCCCGCCAGCAAAGAGCTGCTCCGACTGGGCTCAGTGTGCCACGGAGGGGCTGGCTGGGGCACAAGGGTACTTCAGTGTGGGGCTAGCCAGCAGGCAGCCCCCTCACTGAAGCACCCTCGTGCCCCAGCCAGCCCCATCAGTGTGTACAATGTGCCTTGCTGTACATGAAAAAAATCCTCTGCCACAGGGTAAGACTTGTATTTACAAGTCCTGCCCTGCTGCCGAGTCTATTAATTTTGTGCGCCCTAATAGGGGCACGCGTATATGCACTGAGAAGCTAATTAGTTAACTGGGCAGTAAACATCTTATGTAGATGCACCCAAGGTAAAGTAACTCCTCCTCTAATAGTCTGGTGGTTAGAGTGCAAGGCTGAGACATGGAAGACCTGGCTTACAGAGGTTTGCCCCTATGTCCTCTGCATCCCAGCAACCTGCCTTAACTGTCAAACCATGGGTTAGGCAGAGTTGAGAGTATTTTTCACCTTCTCCTATTGAAGATGGTTCCTGAGCAACCAAGATAGCAAGGGTCATATGGACAGAAGGAGACCAAGCAAGCAGGAAAGGGGTGGGTCCCAAAAAGGATAGAATCTTGGCTTCCATCCCCCGCACCCAAGGCTGGTGATGCGTTTTACCCAATTACCACTTAATGCCAAACGCATCACATACCCTAACATAAATCACTAATGCCACTGGAAAGAATGTGATTATTTTGTATTGCACTACGGTAACAGGGGGCAGGACCCTGAGTTTGCCTTCATTTCCAAACAGTTGCTTCAGGTGTTTGCAGCACCCCTACCTGGAGAGACCAGTCTCTTTAGGTCCATTCATGCCCAGATTTATGCTGCTGTGGCAGCACCGCTGGGTCAGCCTCCCACAGTGTTCATCATCTTCTGCCTTCTGGTATATTCTGCCTCTCACTCTGGCTCTGAACTTTGGATATCCCGACTTGGGTCTGGCTCCCGATTCTAGTTGGGGCTCTTGGTGTATCCTTACTTCAGCTCTGCCTCCCAGCTCATCTGGACTTTGGCACTGGATTCTAACTCTTAAACCTTGACTTGGCCTGTGCTTTGGACTCTGCCCCCAGGTTCCCTTCGGATCTCGTAAAGTGGTCCCAGATTCCTGACCCCTGGACTTGGCTTGTGGTTTGACTACTGCACGTTGCCAGTAGCCTAACTACTAGGCCAGACTGCTGGTCTTCCTGACTCCCAGATGCGGTTCAGAGTCATGCTTCCTCTCTAAGGCCCAGAGAGCATTAAATTACTTTAAGAAAAAGAGAACAGCTTCAGCAGCAGAAAATGAGAGACGCACCCCAGAACAGCCGGTGACTGAGATTTGTGGAGACGTGAGCTCTAAGTCAAGGCACATCCCGGGCACATTTACATGTGCATTAATGTGCTGTAATTACAGCGCATGTAGTCTAGTACCTGTAATAAAAGGGACTAACTAAATGTGCTGTAATTGGCAGTACTGAGCATTAGCGCTAGCGCATTCTTTTAAAGTGACACTAATGTGCAGTAGACTAATTCTTCTGCGCATTAGCGTGGTTTTTTCATACTGCACTAATGCGCAGAAGAATTAGTCTACTATGTCGCTGGCATATTGTGTACATGCACCCCCTTTGTTGGGTGCTCTAATCACTAAGTCATTGTATAAAAGTGGTGTCATCTCCTACAAGAGCTTAGATGTGGCATAATTCAGTCCTTGGAAAGAAGGCATCCACCTGGAATGTGTAAAATGCTCCACATATCCAACATTTAAGCCCCTGCCACCTCACCCCCCCGGAAAAATAAAAGTTGGCACCAATGAAATATAGTCTGAACCTGTCTGCAGGATAAGCCCCTTCCCCTTAGGTGAGGTATGTAGCATAGTATGTAAATCAAGATTTACAAGATAAATCTCAAGCATGAGATAGGCACAGAACAGCTCAGTGCTGTCAGGACAAAGGCAATTGTGCACATGTATGCAACAGTGGAGAGAGACAGTTTGACATGATAGTCTGAGGTCAAATACAGGGTGGTACCTTAGAGACTAACTTGTTCAGGAAGGCATATATTTTTGTAGGCTAAGGCCTACTTTTTCAGATGGGCCAGTTCAATCTCTTGGCAGCATCTGACTATGTAGGGTCTAGTACATTAAATTTTACGCCTTTCTGTGAACAAGTTGGTTTTTAAGGCGCTCTGTGGCAGCTGAAAAGTATGTCTGTGTGATAAAAGTGCTTGCTGAAGGCTCTATGAAGATTAGACCAAGTGTTTTTCTGTATTTGTTTAGATATTAAGCTATAAGCTGTTGCTAAAAGCCTAATTATAGTTTACGATGTAGTGAGGCCTTGTATAAAGTAAGGCCTAATTAATTTAGCAAAGCCTAGAAGTAGTAAGGCCCTGTGGCACAGTTAAAATTACCTTATCAAAGGAATGCAAGGCTTGTACTGCTATTGGTCAGTCTATGGACAGTTGAAGAAAAAGGAATCTAAGTGGTCATACGTTATCAGTGTCCTTCAGAAGCTATAAATTAGCTGAAATACTTGGAAACCATTCAGAAGGAAGATGCAGCTCTGTGAAAAGGATTAGTTAGCTGTTGCCTGGATCAGTGGGCCTGTGGACCTCCAGGAGCCCAAGAACTGCATTCCAGGGTCCTGCCCGGCACCCCTCAGACAGCGTTGTCCGGGGACGCCTGACCTCGCTGAACTTTATGAAAAGAGAAGCTTGCTGTATATTGGGCATCAATAAGTTGCCGACGCAAATTGCTTTTGTCTGTCATCATTTGTCTTGTTACTACGCATAGTTGTGTTTTTCTTAAGTCAATAAATCTTTCTTACCTTTCTACCCCCGACCACACTCTCAATCTAAACCCTCCACAGGCGGCTGGGACAGTGCTCTGTCATATGCAATAGCAGAAATATAGATGCATTGATGGCTGGGTTGAGGGTGTTATGGATGGCAGTGGTATGATCTGAAGGACTCTGCAGTGAATGGCAAGTGTCTTCTCTTTCCCAACATGGACAGAGAACCTGGAAGGATGTGGGCAGTGGGGTTCCGCAGGGCTCGGTCCTCGGGCCTGCACTGTTCAACATCTTCATCAGTGACTTGGATGAGGGGGTAGAAAGCACCCTGTTCAAGTTTGCTGATGACACTAAGATGTGGGGGGATGTGGGTGCACTAGAAGGGTGCAATAGGCTACAAGCTGACCTTGACAGGTTGCAACGGTGGGCGGATGAGAATAGGATGGGGTTTAACACTGATAAGTGCAAGGTGTTGCACATGGGGAGGAAGAACCGGCACCACACTTACAGGTTGGGGAACTCTCCTCTTGCCAGCACGGAGACGGAAAAGGATCTTGGAGTCGTCATTGACTCCACGATGAACATGGGCCGGCAGTGTGGGGAGGCAGTCAAGAAGGCCAATCGTACCCTATCATGCATCCACAGATGCATCTCGAGCAGGTCCAGGGAGGTGATCCTCCCCCTCTATGCGGCACTGGTCAGGCCGCAGCTGGAGTACTGCGTCCAGTTCTGGGCGCCACACTTCAAGAGGGACGTGGACAATATGGAAAGAGTTCAGAGGAGGGCCACTCGTATGATCAGGGGTCAGCAGGGCAGGCCTTATGAGGAGAGGCTACGGGACCTGAACCTGTTTAGCCTCCACAAGAGAAGGCTAAGGGGGGACCTTGTGGCCTGCTACAAACTGGTCAGGGGGGATCAGCAGGTATTGGGGGAGTCCCTGTTCCCCCGTGCGCTGCCAGGAGTGACCAGGAATAACGGTCACAAACTGGCGGAGGGTAAGTTTAGATTAGATATTAGGAGGCGCTACTTCACAGTCAGGGTGGCTAGGGCCTGGAACCAGCTTCCAGGGGAAGTGGTGCAGGCTCCGAGCCTGGGGATTTTTAAAAGGAAGTTAGATGAGCACCTTGCCGGGGTCATCTGACCCCGGTGCTCTTTCCTGCTAAGGCAGGGGGTCGGACTAGATGATCTACCTAGGTCCCTTCCGACTCTAGCTACTATGAAACTATGAAACTATGACAGGCTGAGACACCACAACAGGAATGACTTGCCTGGAATCACCCAACCCGTCATTAGCAGAGGCAGGGTTTGAACCCAGCTCTCCTGACTCACCAGCTGCCCTCAGTTCCTGCTCCTTCTTGTTCAGTGCTGCTAGCTCATTTGACAGGCACACAAATTTCTAAGGTGGCCCTGGCCACCAGCTTTAATAAAGCATTCCTTTAATAGCTAGCACCGACCGAGAGCCATGCACTGAGTGTGCTATAGGAAGAATAACCAATTAAACACCACACAACTCCCACATGGGGGAACAGATATAGAGCCATGAAGTAACATAGCTAGGGCCAAAGAAGCTCAGTGAGGGTCAGCTGTCAGGTGTGGCCAGCCCTGGTCTTGTACTCTATTCACTAGATCAGTGACTGTCACCCAGGGTACCAGGGCCATGAGAGCCTTTCAAGGGTGCCATGGAAGTACCACACATTGTTAGCACTGTTAGATGTGCAAACATGATTCACAAGATAAATCCAGCAATTTCAAAGAGGAATCCAGTGGGTTAAACACCTCAGACTTGTGGTCCTTCTGAGTTCTTTGCAACAGAAAAAGAAATTGCTCTATAATTTTGTGTAGTCAAAGAAGTGAAGAGAAGAGCTAGAATTTAAGGGGCGCCACGAGTCTAAAAAAAAAAAGTTGAGATCCACTGGATTAGACCTCACAGCCTTTTATTCACCGGGAGTGAAGCTGTGGTGACCTGTAGCTTCGGAGGCACCTGGAACAGGGCTTGTTTGGCCTTCTGAGCATGGTGGGGACTTTGCAGAAGCTGCCACAACAGCTGCTCTGCGTAAAGTGTTTATTTACTACATGCCTCTGCACTAGCAGGATGACAAATCAGCACGACAGGAATTACGGCTTCCCAGGCTAAGCCTGCTGTGTCCAGGGGCTCAGTTCTGCTCCACTGGCTCTACGCTCAGTCACGTTGCACATGACCTGCAATTTAAAAAGCTTCAGCACATGTGCCTGATTCTCCAGGCATAGCTGCATTTGGGTATATCCCATGCTACCCAGTTCCTGTGGCTTTGGGGAAGAGGGGATTGGTGGTCCTTGGCAGATGAGCAGGGAGACCTGTGAAGGGCCCTGATGGGAATACAGGAAAGAGGGGACAGAAAAACTTCCCACAAGCATTTTTCTTTCTGCTAATGGGAAAAAAAACCACCTGGTCAGGTTTTGAGCAGCAAGCCTTGGGTGTGTGGCAGGGGAACTGCAATCCCGCATGGAGAGACAGGTGCCAGGAGCCAATTCAGCAGTGCAGCATGCGAGTGAAGGCAAGGACCAGCTGGATGCAGACGTATGCTATGTTAATGGCTTGCATTTATGACTGGTTATTAAAAGCAAATGGTCTAAAAACACCACTCTTGGGTGGGGCGTTGAACTTCACAGTTGTCTCAGAGCTGGGGAAGGCAGCGCACTGTCTACAGGGCTCTGCAGGCTTTCGAGAAGCTGTTCAGTATTTTCATGATCCCTTCCAGCCCCTCAGCCTACATGCCCCATGCCCTCAGCAAGGACTGGTATCATTGGGATTGAGAAAAAATGCTCGCTCCCAGCAAGCAAGGAGCTAAGGGAACACGTGATATAGAATCATAGAAAATGAGGGCTGGAAGGGACCTCAGGAGGTTACATCTAGTCCAACTCCCTGCTCAAAGCAGGGCCAGCCCCAACTACATCATCCCAGCCAAGGCTTTATTTGGCTGAGTCTTAAAAACCTCCATGGATGAAGACTCCACAGTCTCTCTGGGTAACCTGTTCCAGTGCTTTACTACCCTCCTGGTGAGAAAATTCTTCCTAATATCTAACTTAAACTTCCCTTGCTACAACTCAAGCCCATTGCTCCTTGTTCTGTCATCTCTTGCCACTGATAGCAGTCCAGCTCCGTCCTCTTTTGAACTATCCTTCAGGTAGCTGAAAGCTGCTATTAAATCCCACCACAGTCTTCTCTTCTGCAGACTAAACAAGCCCAGTTCCCTCAGCCTTTCCTCCTAAGTCACGTGCCCCAGCCCTCTCATCATTTTCATTGCCCTCCACTGGACTTTCTCCAACTTGTCCACATCTGTTCTGTAGTGAGAGGCCCAAAACGGGACACAGTACTCCAGATGTGGCCTCACCAGTGCTGAATAGAGGGGAATAATCACTTCCCTCGATCCACTGGCAACACTCCCACAAGTGCAGCCCAGTATGCAGTTAGCCTTTTTTTGCAACAAGGGCACACTGTTGGCTCATCTTCAGTTTATCGTCCACTGTAACCCCCAGGTCCTTTTCTGCAGAGCTGCTGCCCAGCCAGCCAGCCCCCAGCCCGTATTGTTGTCTGTTGTTCCATCCTAAGTGCAGGACTTTGCACTTTTCCTTATTGAACTTCATGAGATTTCTCTTGGTCCAATCCTCCAATTTGTCAAGGTCTCTCTGAATTCTAGCCCTGCCCTCCAGATGATCTACTGCAACCCTCAGCTTGGTGTCATCTGCAGACTTGCTGAGGGTGCATTCCCTTCCATTTTCCAGGTCATTGATGAAGATATTGAACAAACCAGCCCCAGGACTGACCCCTGGGGCACTCCACTAGATACCAGCTTCCATCTAGACTTTGAGCCATTGATTAGTAGCCTTGGAGCTCAGTGATCCAGCTAGTTTTCTATCCATCGTTCAGTCCATTAATCCAACCCATACCTTGTCCATTAATCCAACCCATATCTTGTAAGCAAGAGTGCTGTGAGAAACTGTATCAAAAGCCTTGCTAAAGTCTGCATCCACAGAGCCAGGCATCTCATCCTAGAAGGCGATCAGATTGGTCAGGCATGACTTGCTCTTGGTGAACTCAGGCTGACTGTTCCTATCACATTCCCCTCCAAGTCTTAGAAGTGGATTCCTTGAGGACCTACTCCATGATTTTTCCAGACACTGAGGTGAGACTGATTGGTCTGTAGTTCCCCAGATCCTGCTTTCCACCCCCCTTTTTAAAAGATGGGCACTATATTTGCCATTTTCCAGTTGTCCAGGACCTCTCCCAGTTGCCACAAGTTTTCAAAATTGATGGCCAGTGGCTCTGCAAGCACATCGGGCAGCTCCCGCAGCACGCTTGGGTGCATCCCTTTTGGCCCCATGGACTTGTACACATCCAGCTTTTCTAAATAGTCCCTAATCTGTTCTTTCACCACTGTTGGTTGCTCACCTCCTCCCACCTCCTACTGTGCTGCCAGGTGCAGTCGTCTGGGAGCTGACCTTGCCTATGAAGACTGAGGTGAAAAAAGGCATTCATCACTTCAGCCTTTTCTGCATCCTCTGTCACTAGGTTGCCTCCCCAATTCAGTAAGTGGAGGCAGGTCTTTCTCTGATCTTCCTCTTGTTGCCAACGGACTTGTAGAAATGCTTCTTGTTACCCTTCAGGTCCCTTGCTTGCTGCAACTCCGGTTGCACTGTAGCCTTCTTGATTGCATCCTTGTATGCCTGAGCAATACTCCTATACTTCTCCCTAGTTGTTTGTCCAAGTTTCCACTTTTTGTCAGCTTCCTTTCTTTGTTTTATCTCACTGAAGAGTCCCCTGCTAAGCCAAGCTGGTCTTCTGCCCTACTTGCTAGTCTTCCTGCTCATTGGGATGGTTTATTCCTGTGCCCTCAGTAAGGTTTCTTTAAAATACAACCAGCTCTCCTGGACTCCTTTTCCCCCTCAGACTGGCCTCCCAGGAGATCCATCACCCTTGTTGCTCTCCCCTCTGACCTTAACCCAGAAACTTTCAACAAACCTATCTCCAGTTTCATACTGGAGGTCTGAGCAATCAAACAGGTCTTTTACCTAAAACACAACTCTTCCTCTTCTCCCTGCCTGTCCTTCCTGAACAGTTTGCACCCATCCGTGACAGTGCTCCAGTCATGTGAACTCCCACCAAGTCTGTTATTCCAGGCAAGTCATAGTTCAAGTGACAGTGCAAGGACTTTCAGTTCTTCCTGCTTGTTTCCCAGGCTCCGTGCATTCATGTACAGACATCTGAGATGACTAGCTGATTGCCCTACTTCCTCAGGAAGAATGAGAAGGCCTCCCATGTCATCCTCATGCTTGTGCTGCCTCCAGGTCACCTACTTCTCTACTTACCTCAGGGCTTTGGCCTCCATCCCCTGGTGAACCTAATTAAAAGCCCTTCTCACTAGATTGGCAAGCCTGTCTGTGAAGATTTCATAGATTTCATAGACATCAGGGCTGGAAGGGACCTCGGGAGATCATCGAGTCCAGCCCCCTGCCCAAAGGGCAGGAAGTCAGCTGGGGTCATAGGATCCCAGCAAGATAAGCATCCAATTTACTCTTGAAGGTGTTCAATGTAGGTGCTTGAACCACCTCCGCTGGCAGACTGTTCCAGACCTTGGGGGCTCGGACAGTAAAGAAATTCTTCCTTATGTCCAGCCTGAAACGGTCTTGCAGGAGTTTGTGACCGTTCGACCTCGTCATCCCTTGGGGCGCTCTGGTGAACAGACGTTCCCCCAGATCCTGGTGGTCACCCCTGATAAACTTATAGGTGGCCATCAGATCACCCCTGAGCCTGCGCTTTTCCAGGCTAAAGAGTCCCATGGCTCTCAGCCTGTCGTCGTAAGATCTATTTTCCTGACCTCTGATCATGCGCGTGGCTCTCCTCTGGACTCTCTCAAGCTTCTCCACATCCTTTTTGAATTGTGGAGCCCAAAACTGGACGCAGTACTCCAGCTGCGGCCTCACCAAGGCCGAGTACAAGGGGAGAATGACGTCCCGGGATTTGCTCGAGAAGCATCTATGGATGCACGCCAGCGTTTTGGTCGCTTTATTAGCCGCAGCATCGCATTGCAGGCTCATGTTCATCTTGTGGTCAATGATGACCCCCAAGTCTCTTTCTTCTGTAGTGCTAACCAACATAGCACTGCCGAGCCTATAAGGGTGCTGCAGGGTTTTCCTCCCAAGGTGGAGAACCTTGCATTTTTTGGTGCTCTTCCTTCCCTTTGTCAGATGGATCCTAGCTCTTCTTTTTTTTTTTGAAACAACATCCATGTTCAAAGAAGCCAAAGCCCTGCTGGTGACACCATCTGTGCAACCATGCATTGATCTGAAGGGTGTGTCCACTCCTGCCCATGCCCTTCCCCTTGCCCAGAAGGCTCTAGAAGAACACCCCCCTGTGTCCTTCACCTTTGCACCCAGAGCCCTGTAGTCAGTTTTGATCTCCTCAGGGCTACCCCAGCAGTATCACTGGTGCCCACATGGATGAACAGCATGGTATAGTAGTCAGAGAGCTAGATGCATGGGCGACTGGTGCCTCCCATATCGGGGGGGAGCACCAGCAGAGCACAATTTGCGGGGGGACGTCCCCCAATGGCCAGCCGGTGACCAGGGGCGGGGTGGGGGGCAACGGCCAGCTGGTGGCCAGGGGGGATCTCCCTGCAACAGCGGAAGAAGTGCCAGCACAGTGGAGCCAATTTTAGCAGGGGACACAAGCATTCTCTGTGCCCCCTACCACCTGGAACGCTCTCAGCAGGGGCACATGCCCCACCATGCCTCCCCCACACGTCGCTTATGGCTGGATGGGTCTCAGTAATCCCTCTATGGCATCTCAGATCTGGACTCTAGTCAAGCAACAGACTTCCTGAGACAACAGATCCGGGCAGCAGATGGATGCCTCTGTCCCTTGCAGAAAAGCATCTCCAACCACCACCACCCATTACTTCCTTTTGATGGCAGCGGTCTTGATCCTCCCAGCCTTGGGGGTTCATGGGCCGGCCTGTTCCACCAATGGAACGTGCTCCTCCTCTGTTGCTAGGGCTCCATAGCTGTTCTCCAAGCAAACCGTTGCAGGTGGGGATGGCGACTTCTTGCTGCCAGAGGTCAAAAGCTTCCAGCTTTGGCCTCCCTGGAAGTCGATGTCCTCTTCCCTCTCTAGTGCCACCTCTGGTGGTTCTTCCTCTGTAGTCCTAAAGGTCTCCTCCAGAATTGATGAACTCCTCTTGGTGGAGGATGCTTTGGAGACTTGCCACCTCTTCCTGTAGCTCTTTTGCCTGGAGACAAGAACCACCAGAAGACAGTACTCACATCTCAGACACCCCTCTACCCGGCTGTCACTTGAAGGAACCTGCAAGCCACAGTCTCCACAGCACCAAACCAGGACCTGGGTGGACACTTCAATGGTGTGTGGGGCTGCCTGGACAGACACCTCGCAGATGCAAGCAGAGACGGAGCTGGCAGTGGCAGTGGCTCTGGCATTGTGACATCCTCCAGTCATTTTTCTGGGTCTCAATCTACCACTTCTCGCTTTCTGCACCTCTCTTCAAGCAGAAATTTCCTACCAAACTCCTCTGTAAGCTGGCTTGTTTGCTGCTCCTTGGTCCCAGAAGGTTCCCTTTTCCCTGCTGTCTCTCACCAAGCTTATAGTGAAAGAAGGGGAGAGACAGTGTCTGGGAAAACTCCCTATTGAACTCCCCCTTGCCCTGGACTGTAGTTAAAGAAGGGGCTTAAATACTGGCCTAACTCAGGAGTGAGCAAAATACAGGCTGTAAACTGGATCCCTCCAACTGATAGGATCTGCCCTGTGGGTGAGTGCCTGGTATCTGGCCTGCAGTACTCTGCATGGGGGCAAGCGCTACCCACTCCTGCCTAGGGCAGCCTGTGCAGTGCTCCCACCCACCCCGGCCCCAGTCAGTGCACACGGTTTCCTGGCAGGGCTTCTGCCAATGCGGCTGCAGCCACCTGGGCACTGGGTACTGCTGGACTCCCCAGCACCTCCAGTGGCTCTTATTTGTCCCTGCTGCACTGTTCCAGGCAGCAGGTAGTGTAGGGAAGCCACGGGGACATGCACTAGGCACCGCACACCCAGCCAGGCATGGGGGAAGCTGCAGCCAGGCGGCTCCTGCCCCAGAGTATGGGACTCCAGGTCCAGCTCCTGGCTGCCTATAAACACACTCTGCGGGCCTGTCATGATGAGCAACCACCTGCGGGCAGCCAGGAGGGTGGAAGGCAGCTGGGAGCTGGAGCCCATGTGCTGGGACAGAAGGCATCTGGCTGCAGTGTCCCCCCTGCCTGGCTGGGTATGTTGTACCTAGCATGCATCACCACTGCTTCCCTGCATTATCTACTGCCCAGAGTAGCACACCAGAGGCAGAAGAAGAAGGTGCCAGTGGAAGCAAGGGGAGTTGAGCAGTACCTGGGCAGCTGCAGCCACACCAGGAGCATCCTGGTACTAGCAGTGTACACAGCTTCCAGTGTACACAAGAAGCTTTGCACACTGGCTAGGGCTGCTCCAGGCAGGAGCAGGTGGAGTTGGCCCCATGTGGAGCACCATGATGACAGCTGCAGGTCAGATGCGGGGCCGGGGATGGAGCACGCTTGCATTGCACCAGCTGGGCAAGCTCTGCTGCATGCGCTCCTGACTCCCTCTTCCTTCCCCTCTGGCCAGCTCCCAGGACTTAGATGCAGGAAGCACACACACACTCCTCACCCCATGCACACCCTCCCCACACACAATATACAAGAATAAGGCTTTATTTTGAGCTATGTGTGTGCCTGCCACTTTAAGGCCATGGAGCTGGCAGCCACCAGGTGCCTAATGAGGGCAGCCATTTTAGGTGCCGGGCTGCCTGTATAAACAAGGCAGTTTGGGTGCTGGAGGTCAGGCAGTAACATCTCTTGGTCAGAGGGCTGGTGAGGTTCAACTGGAGGCTCCTGGTCCTGGGTATGTCCTGAAACTACACCCTGCTGGGAGTTGGTGGGGCTCTCAGTGGTGCGGGAGCCCCCAGGAAATGCCAGGCTGGTGGTCACCCCAGTGAAAGGTGGGTTGGGGCACCCTAGCCCTCACTGCTGGGTTGGCTACCCCTCCATGTGTAGGGCCCAGGGGGTGGGCCCCTAGAGAGTGAGGGGCTAGGGACTTGATACAGATTGAGAGAGTATCCTTGACTGGCCCTTGGTGGGGCCAGGACCAGATGGGTCAAAAGGGCCAGGGGCCCACTATGAGGGATGCCTGAGAGCTGAGGGCCAGGGGTTCTGGCTGGCCTGGAGGTGGGCCAGGGCTGGTAGCTGCAGGTCCTGGGGGGACCACACCTGAGAGGGGAAAATGGCTTCAGGGAGCTCCATAGCCTGTGTGAAGGTGGATGAGGCTGCCTGATGAGGGGATTCTGTCTGGGGTTCAATCAGAAGGAGTTTGGGGCCCAGTGTGGGGCTGGTGATGACAGGAACACCTAGATGCCATCTGCAAGGCTTGGGCTGCAGTGTAGGAAGGAATGGAGCTGCAGGTAGTGCCCCCTGGCATCGGGGCAGAAAATGGGCAGCCTCCTGCTTAATTACTTCTACCAATTAAGATCAAGGTGTGGTGGGTGAGAGAGTGGGTGGCTGGCCCAAGAGCAGGTGGGCGGGCCGCATGGATCGGCCCTGAGCAGGACGCATGCATGCTTTTTGAAATAAAATTTAAAATGTTATAGTCCAATGTTTGATCTTTAACATATGATTTGGTTTTTATCTATTATTTATAAAAGTAAAATCTTCTGAAATATCTTGTGTGCAGTCCTCAACAGCTCACAGAAATTCATTAAGCAGCCCTCCAGCCAAAATAAGTGTCCACCCCTGGTTTAACTGCTGAGTGTTAGCTGCTTTAACCTATGCATGTTTAGTGTCTCTTAACTAAAGAAAGGACTTGCCTTAAAGACTCCCCTTCAAAGGGGGGGGGGGGGGGCAGCAAACTGCCCTGTGAACTAGATTGTTAACTGCTTGCTGCTCCTGCTCAATCACTCCCTGGTCACTTGGAGTCGTCTTTTATACCCTCTTGGCCCTAGATTGGCCCCTTTGTTTAGGGTTTTTGTCAGACACGGGCAGCAATTGCCCACTAGTGGCACCCCTGGCTGCTCAGACCACACACCCAAATACACAGCCCAAACAAGCACTCAAGTCAAACGCACAGGCATCCCAAGCTCATTTACCTTCCCGGAGTAGGATCTGATGCCTGGCTCTTCTTGCTCCCTGCAAACTGCCCTGTTTGCCATCCCTGTTCATTAAGTGACATCTTGACCTCCTTGAGTTACTGTGCCCAGCCACAGAGGCCTGCTTGTATTATGGACAGGGACATCTTCATGGGCAGTGTTTGTTAAGCCTTTCTTGGGGACAAATTCGCATCTTACTGCCCAGATCTAAAACCTCATTTGATGTCTCTTTAGAGGTGGGTGGTTGCTGCACTATAATCAATTGCTCCCTACACAAGGGTCAGCCCAAGGAGGGAACAGGGGGGCAGAGCTGCTGTAGAAGGCTGCCGGGCAGAGGTACTAGGCTGCTTTGGAGACTCAGGGTCATTTCCATGCTTTAATTTCCTATGTGACCATGGTCGGGTCATTGAGGTCAAATCCTCACATACATGTAGGTAACCACTTGCTCGCAAAAGGAGAATTTAAGTTAAGTGCCAAATGCGCCTCTGCGATGTCCTAGCCCCATCACCATAATGTCTGATCAATAGTTTAAAACAGAGGGGTGCTCAGGCAGTTCCTTCATGCTGCGGTGGACTAAAGTGGGTGGGCTCCCTGCAGGGGACTGAGATTTCCAGGTTCTTTTTTCTGAGATTTCTAATTTCATGAATGAGTAGAGTGGCTTATTCTTGGGTGCTGTGCAGGCAGATGTGGCTTTTCTAGGAAACCCACAGCAAGCTATTCTGGGGGAAGAAAGGCTCCAGAAGGTAGCAGTGGCAGGAGCAGGTGGGGAAGCAGAGGATGAGGGGCAGCAGAAC
Source organism: Crocodylus siamensis (assembly GCF_052110815.1). NCBI lineage: Eukaryota > Metazoa > Chordata > Crocodylia > Crocodylidae > Crocodylus > Crocodylus siamensis. The sequence continues at coordinate 10,132,950 of NC_143408.1, forward strand.
TGGCTCAAAAGGGCAGAAGAATCGGCTCTCTCAAGGGGCTTCATTTCTAGCTTTTCTTCACTATTGGCAACAGTGTATGCCCCTGCCCCAGACTCCTGAGGCTGGGAGAAGGCAAGTCAGGGTACGTGGAACCCAGGGTTGTAGTCGGGGGAGTACGCACTGACCTCCACCAGCCTTCCTGATAGGACCTCAGGTTTGATAGGCAGGCAAAAAGCAGCAACATCTGCAACTCCCTCCTGCTTGCTCCATGAGCGGGATCCGTTCACTGATGCAAAAAGTTGGGTTGGGTGTCTGTCTTCTCAATGGGATAAGGGAGGACTGATGTCTCTGAAGGGCTGGGAAGGATGGGAGGATAGCATACCTTTCTTGGGGTCAGGGCCAGATTAATGTCTAGGCAAATTAGGCATGTGCCTAGCTGGGGCCCAGTCCTTCCCTCTGTGGTGGTGGTGTGACTGGCCCCATCCACCTCCCTGCCCTTCCCCTCCCTTCCACTGGCCTTGCTGCTGCAGTGGCTGCTTTCTAGCAGCAGTGCTGGGGTGGGGAAGGGGGCCTCAACTGGCCCTGTGGCCCACGAGTTTGTTTGCTTAGGGTCCACTAAAGGGTTAATCCAGCCCTCCTGAGGGTGGGATCTCCAGCAAAAGTCCTTCTGATTTCAGTAGGCTTGTATCGTCCCCAACTAACGGTGTTTGGGAAGAGGATGAGGAAGGAGTGGAGGAGACCTGGTGCCAGTGCAAAAAATAACTAAGACTCTTTTAAATATCTTACTGGTTTCAAGACCAGCAAGTTAGTCTGTCAGATCAGTCAGACTTCCCCAGCGTCCTCTCCTTGCTCATGGCCTATGCGGCCAAGTTCCTGACCTTGCTTACATGCCCCTGTCCATCCCACACAGCTGTAGAGCTGAGCAGCCAAACTGCTGCTCTCAAGTGATGCAGTGCCAGGGCAGATCACCTGATACCTGCTGAACAACCAGCTCATTACTTTTAAACAACACATAAAAACGGTTTCTTTAACGGTATAACAAGATGATGGTGATGGTCCACTGAGGTCCCTTCCAACTCTATGACTCTATGAATACAATATAAGCCAACATCTTGCCTGCCAGAGACCCCACACTCCCATTTACCTTGCAGCTCAGTCAGCAAACTAATGGTCTTGCTCCCTCCAGGAAGCCCCTACTTGCTTGACTTTCTTCAGTGGCAAGTCCGATCTCTCCACAGTAGGCCTGTGTGAAGTGGCTAGTATTCACTTTGGATTTGGGTTTGGCCGGTTTTTTTTTTTTTTTTTTTTTTTTTTTTTTTTTTTTTAAATCATTGTCCTGATTCAATTCGGCCAAACTTGATTTGGAGATTTGGCTGCTGCTGAATCTCTGAATTGGCCGGGCCCATCCCCCGCCCCCTCCCAGCTCTGCAATGGCTGCCCCAGCTCCTGGCTTTTTGAATGCCCCCCAGAGTCCAGGTCCAGCTCCCTGCTGCAGCAGGCAGGGACTGTGTGAATCTCTTCCAAATTGATTTGGGCCTTTTTAATTGGTCCTGACTCTACTTGGAGATTTGGCTACTGAATTGGACCAGATCTCCTTCAGATTGAATCGGCACCCAAAGCTGTTAGAAATGTTATTAAAAATGCATTATCAATAGCAGATTTAGAAAAAACACAGCTGCTAGCCCTCCTTGTCTCCTTAATGGGAGAGGGAAGGGGGGGGTTGGAAATTGAAGGGAAAACCACCAAAGGCCCTTTGTACTAAGGTATCACTCTCTCTTTGTTCTGCAAATTTACTATCTCTTTGTTACACTAAATCACACTTTCTTTCATGACCCCCACATTCTTAGGCTAAGATAAGAGCAATTGCCATTTCAGCCTTCAGGTTGAACCTTGAGTAACCTTGGATCCCTTCTATGCACGCGTGATAACCTAATGCATATTAAGCCTATCCGCCCCGCATACTTAAGTAGTTAATTATAATGCACATGGGACGTATGAAGCGACATGTTTACATATATGTTTGTATGAACCGGAAATGAGTTGTAAAAGTTCCTCCTTCTGCACACGTGGTCAGGAGAGAGGGGATAAAAGCCTGCTAATGATTGTGCCGGGGGGGGGGGGGGGGCAGAGTGTTTGATCTTTTGTCTCTCTCTCTGACCCTATTTGCAAATATATACCTTTTGTGTTGCTAATAGAGTGTGTCTGTAGCTGAAGGTTTTTTCCCTCCTCCCGAGAAACGAACCAGGATTTTTACATCAAAGCTTTGCATAGCTCTGCCTCTCAGTGCTAACTATCAGCTTTTCATCTGTACTCACCAGACAAAAAAAGGTGCTGCTAGAAAAAGGTCTTTTGTTTTACAGGCCATGCTTTGCTCTCTTATAAAATGTCAGCGGTCAAGGGTTGAGATCCAGACCTGGGTGATTAAAGGTGCTCGCTGTCCTCATGTCTTCAGTGTAAGAGCCTAGGACCACAGAGCACTGGACTAGATGCTGTCCCTTGGGCCACTGAGTCTGTTCCCCTCAATTTACAAGTTGTCATCTACCAAGGACTCCCCCAAAACACCACTTTGAATCCTCACATGCAACCACAAGGCACAAAACCAGGCACACCAAGAACAGGTAAAAGCAAGGTGCTGTTAATGCTCTGTTGCAGGGACAGAATAATTGGTTGATATCTAACCAGATGATCCTGGGCAAAGAACCATGCACTCTGCTACAGAGGAAGACTATCCCTCACAATCCCCTGACTGGCCTGGGGGGGTGGGGAAATATTTTTTCTATGCCAAACTGGGTGATCCAGAGCCTCCAGACAGGAACCTCCCTGTTTTCTAAGTAGCAGCAGCAGTGGAGCGCTGCTGTTGGCCTCTCCAACATCCCAGGACTTCAGAAAGCAGCTAATCCCCACCTGACCTCCCCAAGGCCAGTAGTATTTATGAAGTGGGGGGAAAAAATCCTTCCTGGCCCTTACAGGTGATCAGCAAAAACAGTAAGTATAGGACTGTCAGAAACCAACCATGCTGAAGTACTTCTATACCCCAATACAGGGTAGTGACAGGACAGGCCCAGAGGGTGGTGGCTTTAATCCTGCCCTATTCCCCTACCCTGGCTTTTCAGGGTCTTACCCTGCTGTCCTTCCTGACGCACCTTGATGGGAAAATACACTTGGAGGCTGCCCTCAGGCCACTGAGTTCTGGCTACTCCACCTAGTCCTGCTCCTCTTTGGGTTCAGTGCTCTGCCCCTGAGCAGCACTGCTCCTCTTCCCCCTTGGTTCTGGCCCAAATTGACCCACTTGACTCAGGGTACTGACCCTGCTGGGCACCAGCTCTCCCTGTGGGACACCAGCCCTTCTGGGTACCAGCTCTGACGCATCAGCCCCACTTGTGACCCTATGGTTCATATAGCCTTAAGGGCTATAAACATGGCTCCTGCCGCACCTATGCTTTGCAGATATTACTCTGTCCTCTTGTGCACCTGGTCCTCAAGCCCTGTCCTCTTGTGCTCTGGGCCCTCTGCCCCAATGCTCTGGTCTGTTGGCTTGACCTAGACCACTCTTTCATTGTCTCACTAGATCCCTTGTCTTGCCTTGCCTCTGTCTCGCACACGTGGAGGGGCCCTGTGCTTGGTTAAGCCCCCAAGTCATTGACTCTGCATGCTTGCAACCTCCCACTACTAAACTGCTTGGTTTTAGCCCCATGCAGCCCATCGGGTCCTAGACATTTTTTGCTTGTAACTTCATCATCTAGCTAATTCAAGTTAAATCTATGATCCACCAAAATCCCTAGATGCTATTATCCAGCCATGTACTTCCTCATTCTGTACTTGTGCATTGGTTAGTCTTACCACAGTGCAGTGATCGTCTGTGCTGAACATCATTTTGTTGCCTGTAGCCCAGCTCTCAAATCTATCGAGGTCCTCCTGAATTCTACTTCTGTCCTCCCAAGTGTTTGCAGTCCTTCCCGGTTTTTGTGTCGCCTGCAGGCTTGATCAGAAATCTTTCTACCCTGGAACCCAAATAATTAATAAGCATGTTAAACAGCATAGGACCCTAGTATAATCTTGCTCAAAAGCCTCCTGTCATTCTGACATTGATTTGTTCACCACTACCCTTTGCTTGCAGTTGGTGAGCTATGTACCCATCTTTTATGTAGCCCAGTTTCCAGTTTTCAATAAGATAAATAAATAAAGGTCTGAATATTGTGACTTAGGCAGAATCAAACTATAAGGAGATGCTATTTTTTACATGAAACTAGGATGCAGAAGAAGCTATATCTATTTGTCATAAAACTGAACTCTGGCACCTGCTTTTAATCCTGGAGTCACTAAAGACTCTTCGCTAAAAACAGGATTGTTTGTAGGACATGTAATTCCAGCTTACAGGAGAGGTTGTTCAGAGAAACCGCTTGAACCCTAAAGAAATGCCTCCAAAAGCACGGGTGGCTGAACCAGCCAGAGAAATGATCCAAATGATGGCAGTTGCCAGCACAACAGATCACCGGCTCAAGTTACAGGAACCTGGGTACAAGGATAAAGATGGGCAGCCTGAAAAATGCAAGCATCGTGATCCATGGAAAGCAACATGAAGGGCAACAAGAAAAATGCCTTGTCCTCAGGTAACTGTTCAAGTAACAAAGAATACAGAACCCTCTCATGTCTCTGACGAAACTATTTCAAGGCAAAAATGGCAGGAATGCATGCACTGATACTGGAGACCTCCCCTTAACAGAATGGGGAGATCGGCACTGCGACCCTAGCGGATCCAAAGACCCTTAATATACAAATGCTTCAGAAGACTTCTGCCAGGCATTCAACTGCTACAGTTGCAACACCGCTAATCAAGTCCTGATTGGTGCAGAGTGAGATGTGCACAGGCAGCCAAGGAGATCCTGGTAGTGCTCCATAGAGCGGAATGACACCATCATTTTTTTTTTTTTTCTTCTGTGCGCAAGGTGGACACGCAGACCCATCACAACTACTAGAAAGTATAAGGGTGAACCCACTGCTAAGTCCACCCACACTCCTGAGGCTGTGATATGAGGATGAGGTAACAGTTGGCTCAGCAGGGCAGACAAGAGTCTACGAATGTGCTACAGTGCCTTCACACCTCTGCTGGGAGGCTCCAGGCAACTCCACAAAACATCAAAGACGACAAGGTGCTGAAATAAAACAACTTGTATGTCGGAGTCAGCCAGCTTTTATGCAGCAAATGCTGTGAGATGTTCCTCCTGCTACCAGGTGATGGGTAAGCTGTGTGTGCAGTCTGGGATTTTAAGAATGGCAAACCAACCCCAGTAGATTTAATATCTGTTTAATGAAATCTGTTTTGGAGCTAGATATTTCAGCCTATATCCAATAGTATATAAGCAGTCACTTTAAAAGCCCTTAGTGGTGTTTAGAAGCCTGAGTGTGAATCTATTCCACCAGCTTCAGTCCCTCAAAACCCACTGATGGATGGGATTCTCCTTGGTGCTTTGTGTGACTCTGTCTTAAGGATAAGATGGAAAAATAACTAAGCTTTAATGGCATGCCTTCAAGGCCTTAACACAGTGGGACAGAATTGCACTTTACGGTATGAACCTTACAAGTTCATACCTTACACAAGTGTTTTTTATTTTTTAAAGAAAAATACCAGGAAATGAGAAGACTCAGTAAGGCTGTAGGGTAGGTTACAAGAATGACACTGCTCAGGTCTTCATAGCACTCTGTCTAGATCGTCAAGCACTTGAACATCATCATCTTGACGTCTTATAAAAGGGCACTTGTACACATGACGATTTGCTTATGTACACGTGATGAAAATCATCATTTGGCTAGCATGCACAAAGTTTTGTTGTCTCAAACTGTCCCACAACATAGATCACCTCCTGATGTATTTAGTTTGATTATGGCAACTTGTCCCAGTGTAGACAACAAAAAAAAATCTGTCACATACATGTCAACTTGCTATATTAGATGTCCTGAGCCCCTTTGCCCACCAGGCGCCACTACAATTCACTGCTACTTTCAGGTAGTTTGCTGTGTAATTCACAGGTATTCTGTGTAATGAATATTTTGGAACACTAGGTGTAGCTGCAGAGCCTGACATGGATGGATCTTTTACTGACTTTTTAGATCATTAATTAAATTAAACATATATTTAAAAGAAACCTTTTTGTGTTGGTCATCTCCAAATTTGCTCTACTGACAGTTGGGGTATGTGGGGGTGTTGAAGATTGGGGTACTCTATTCCAGGAGCACAGTTGCATCAAGAAAATTGTTACAAGCCCCTCCCCTAGTTTATTACAGGAGACTCCTACAGAGGTAGAACTATGTGGTTGTGCAGCAGAACACTTCAACATCAGTTCAGGCTTGGGCAGGTATTGTGCATGTAGGGTTCCACATACCCCCCCCCCCATGTATTAGCCAGACCACAAGATTAAAATCCCAATCCTAGTTTTGCAATGTTTCATAGCACCCCTGGTTTACGACAGACACTATCAGCTGTAACACTGTGTGGCCACTCAGATCTGAACCCCAAATTCAGGCTCTGGAGGCTACTGTGTTTGGTACTTTCCACACTCCCCAACTTGTAATCAGTCCCATTATCACTGCCACAGCTAGGTGCCAGACCCCCCAAATAAATTCCCACTCCCAGTTTTGCTGCTCCCTCCTAGCTGCCCCTTTTTAGATCAGATACTCTCAGGGGTGAAACCAAGAGGAAGCTGAGCTGGCCAAAACCACAGTGGAACTAGAACTCAAATCATAGAATCACAGGAGTTGGGTCAGAAGGCACCTTATAGATCTTCAAGTCTGACCCCTGCCAGGGCAGGAGAAAAAACTGGGCTCAAATGACTCCAGCTAGGTAGGCATCAAGCCTCCTCTTAAAGACCCCCAGGGTAGGAGCCAGCACCACTTGGCTTGGAAGTTGGTTCCAGCTCCTAGCTGCCCTGACTGTGAAGTCGTTCTTACGGATGTCTAATCTAAACCTACTCTCCAGCAACTTGTGACTGTTATTTCTTGTTATGCTAGGGGAAACAGTGTTTCCCCCAAACCCTTCTGGTTCCCTCCCCCTAATGAGTTTATAGACAGTCACCAGGTTCCCCCCTCAGCCTTATAGTTTCATAGTAGCTAGAGTCGGAAGGGACCTAGGTAGATCATCTAGTCCGACCCCCTGCCTTGGCAGGAAAGAGCACCGGGGTCAGATGACCCCGGCAAGGTGCTCATCTAACTTCCTTTTAAAAATCCCCAGGCTAGGAGCCTGCACCACTTCCCCTGGAAGCCGGTTCCAGGCCCTAGCCGCCCTGACTGTGAAGTAGCGCCTCCTAATATCTAATCTAAACCTACCCTCCGCCAGCTTGTGACCGTTATTCCTTGTCACTCCTGGCAGCGCACGGGGGAACAGGGACTCCCCCAATCCCTGCTGATCCCCCCCTGACCAGTTTGTAGCAGGCCACAAGGTCCCCCCTTAACCTTCTCTTGTGGAGGCTAAACAGGTTCAGGTCCCGTAGCCTCTCCTCATAAGGCCTGCCCTGCTGACCCCTGATCATACGAGTGGCCCTCCTCTGGACTCTTTCCATATCGTCCACGTCCCTCTTGAAGTGCGGCGCCCAGAACTGGACGCAGTACTCCAGCTGCGGCCTGACCAGTGCCGCATAGAGGGGGAGGATCACCTCCCTGGACCTGCTCGAGATGCATCTGTGGATGCATGACAGGGTACGGTTGGCCTTCTTGACTGCCTCCCCACACTGCCGGCCCATGTTCATCGTGGAGTCAATGACGACTCCAAGATCCTTTTCCGTCTCCGTGCTGGCAAGAGGGGAGTTCCCCAACCTGTAAGTGTGGTGCCAGTTCTTCCTCCCCATGTGCAACACCTTGCACTTATCAGTGTTAAACCCCATCCTATTCTCATCTGCCCACCGTTGCAACCTGTCAAGGTCAGCTTGTAGCCTATTGCATCCTTCTAGTGCACCCACATCCCCCCACATCTTAGTGTCATCAGCAAACTTGAACAGGGTGCTTTCTACCCCGTCATCCAAGTCACTGATGAAGATGTTGAACAGTGCGGGCCCGAGGACCGAGCCCTGCGGGACCCCACTGCCCACATCCTTCCAGGTCGAGAAGAACCCATCCACTACCACCCTCTGGGTGCGGCCCTCCAACCAGTTGGCAACCCATTTGACTGTGTGGGCATCGACACCACAGTCTCCCAGCTTTTTGATGAGGACAGGGTGAGAGACAGTGTCGAAAGCCTTCCGGAAGTCCAGAAAGACTACATCTACAGCAACCCCTGCGTCTAATGATTTGGTGACCTGATCGTAAAAGGCCACCAGGTTGGTCTGACAAGACCTGCCACTGATGAACCCATGTTGGTTGCCCCTGAGCATGCATTCCCCCGCAAGGCCCTCCTGGATGTGTGCCAGGATAATTTTTTCCAAGAACTTACCCGGGATTGAGGTAAGACTAACTGGCCTGTAATTTCCCGGGTCCTCTTTTTTCCCCTTTTTGAAGATAGGGACCACATTGGCCCTCTTCCAGTCCTCTGGCACCTCGCCAGAGCACCACGAGTGCTCATAGAGCCGCGCCGGGGGTCCCGCAATGACCTCGGCCGGTTCCTGTAGAACCCTAGGGTGAAGATCGTCCGGACCAGCAGACTTGAACACGTCCAGCCTCTCCAGAAGTACCCTAACTAACTCCTCGCTAACCCCTGGCCCAGGCGTGTCTCTCCCGGGGCCCGAGGGGGGCCCAGCAGGGAGGTGGCTGAACTGGTCCCTACTTAGGAAGACAGAGGCAAAGAAATCGTTAAATATGTTAGCTTTGTCATCTGGCATGACGACTAAGTTGCCCATCGTGTCCTGCAGGGGCCCCACATTACCCGGGACCCTCTTTTTACCCCCTATGTATTTGAAGAAGGACTTCTTATTGTCCTTAATCTGGGAAGCTAGTCCTATCTCCATCTCTGCCTTGGCCCTCCTGACTGCCCCCCTACATCCTCGGGCGACTGTAACATAGTCCTTCTTGGTGATGACCCCATCCCTCCATTGGGTGTATGCCTCCCTTTTAGCAAGGAGACATTCCTGGATGCTCCTAGTGAGCCATGGGGGTTTATGTGCCCTCCTGCTCCCTTTGACCCTTGTTGGGATTACCTCCCTTTGGGCATGGAGGATCATCTCCTTAAGGAGCAACCACTCACCTTGGACATCTGGCTCCCTTCCCCTCTGGGTCCTTAGCGCTTCCCCAATGATCCTCCTTAGCTTGTTGAAGTCAGCCCTCCTAAAGTCTAGGGCTGTTGCCTTGCTGCAGCCCTTTGCCACCTTACGCTGGATGGTGAATTCCAGCAAGCGATGATCACTGTCTCCCAGGTGGCCCATCACCCGCAGGCCCCTTACCAGGTCATCACCCGTGGCCAGCACCAGGTCCAACAAGGCGTCTCCCCTGGTGGGGCTGTGCACCTCCTGGGTTAGATGGAGGTCCTGCACTCTGGCTAAGAACCGACGTGAGCGATCAGACTTGGCTGACTGCTCTTCCCAGCAGAAGTCTGGGAAGTTCAGGACCCCCATGATGACCACATCCTTAGCCCTCACTGCCTCTGTGAGCTGACCTAAGAATTCCTGGTCGAGCTCTTCTCCCTGGTTGGGAGGTCTATAGTAGACTCCCACCGTTAAGTCTCTCTCCCCTGGACTGCCTTTTACTCTAACCCAGAGCACCTCAGAGTGCCCCCCCTCTACCCCCTTGCTAATTAACGAGGAAGTATATTCCTCCTTGATTGAGAGTGCTACTCCTCCACCTTTCCTTCCTATCCTGTCCCTCCTGTATAGCCTATAGCCCTTGACACTCACCGCCCAGTCATGCGATGAGTCCCACCACGTTTCTGTGATCCCTACTATGTCAGGGCTGGTGACAGCTAGGAGGAGGGCGAGTTCCTCTTGCTTCTTCCCCATACTTCTCTTGTGAAGGCTGCACAGGTTTAGGTCCTGCATGCTTTCAATGTAGGGCCTGCCCTGTTGTCCTTGGATCATGCGGGTGGCCTCTTCTGGACCCTTTCAGTGTTGTCTGCATCCCTCCTGAAGTGGGGCGCACAGGACTGGACACAGCACTCCAGCTGCGGCCTGACCAGCGTCGCATAGAGGGGGAGGATCACCTCCCTGGCTCTACTTGAGATGCACCTGTGGATGCACAACAAGGTGCGGTTAGCCCTGCCAACCATGACCTCACATTTGTTGGCCCATGTTCAACTTGGAGTCAATAATGACTCCAAGATCCCTTTCTGCCTCCGTGCTCTCAAGAAGAAAGTTTCCCATCTTGAAAGTGTGCTGGCTTATAGGGAAGCCTGCTACCTGCACCGTAGACTCCCCTGAAAAAGAAAGTGCCTTTAATCTGAAGTTGTCTCCTTTCCTCCCCAGCCAGTAGATTTTAGAAACTTGCTTACCAGTTGGCTCAAGAAAGAGGGATTTATGCTCAAAGGAGGTGCCTCTACATATGCATTAGTTGATGCTTATTAAATCTAGTACCTTTGCGCACTTTTATACATGCCCTGGGAGGGGAGAGGTGGGGCTTCAATTAGACTGGCTCTGAGAGCTGCTCTAATTAAGGTGCCACAGCATCTTGTGTACCAGTGTCCCTGCACTGCAAAATGGTGGTGGGGTGCTTAAACTAAAGCTTGTCTGAGCTTTAGTTCAAGCACCCCCATCACAATTTGGAAGCACAGCACTGCTGGTACATGAGACATGGGAGTCTGTTGGAGCATGGTAATTACAGTCCAGCAGACTCGATTAATCAAGCAGCCGCTGTGTCTGTGTATAGGCACCCTTCATTGTGAAATACTAGGAAAATGCACATTAGCCTGTCTTAATGTGCATTAACTAAAGAGCAAAGTTTTTTTTAGTGATGCTTAATGCTCATTAGCTTATTTTAATGTGCATTAACTTAATAGCGCACTTTTTTAGTAACTCTTTAATGCACATTAAAATAGGCTAATGTGCATTGAAGCACCCATGGAGACACGCCCTAAATGCCAGGTCTGTATCCTGAAATTTTAACTACCCTGGTTGTGCTAGCTCAATACTGCACCTTGCAGTAACCTTTGTACCACCTTGCCTGGGGTCTGATCAGCTCAATTAACAAAGCAGTCAGTACTCCAGCAAAAATACAACACCTACAAGCAAGCACTTTGAGACGCTCCTGCATTTTTAACACTACTACAGTCCTGCACCTTCCAGCCCATGGAATATTTTGCTTGAGTGAATTGGTATGTAATCAATCCTTAATGAATGCTAATTTACCATAATTAAGGATTAAGCAGAACCTTTTTTCCTGCTATGGTAAATTACAAATTTGCCATTCAAGGTATCTGGTCTGTTGTGGAAAATGAATTGTTTTATTCTGGTTAATGGTTTCAGTGAGGACTCCTGATGAAGGGCACATGTCAGCACAGAGGTTGCCATGAGGCAAATATCAATTACCATGACTTATACTGTGTTTGCCACTTACTCATTCATTATAAATAGGCTCTATCATATTTATACTGTGGTGACTTTTAGCAGGGGGTAGGGCAGAAGGGAAGGACTTGGAAAGAAAAGGGAATGACACTGTGCCTGAGGAATAGCAGCTGTAATAGGCAAGGTGCAGGGAGGCAGGAGCCCATGTGGTGCTGAGGGGGTAGCCACACCTGGGTACTCTGGGACCCAGCTGTGAGCAGATGTAGCTCAGCTTGTGCCTGCCATGCACCTCACTGGCACAAGGGACAGACTGGTTGACCACAAACCAAAGCCTGGAACTTGTCACTGTCCCACTTGCTCGCTGATTGATATCACCTTTGGGGGAGGCTGCTCACACCAAATTGTGTAAGATCACTGCAGTCCCTGAATGCCACCTCTAGTGCACACAAATACAGCTGTGCCCCTCTCCCTGCCTGGCCAGGATAGGAAGCTGCTGCTCCACACTTGTGAGTGTGGTCTCCAGTGAGGGCAGGTCAGGAAGCAGCTGTTATTACCCTAGCAGAGTGAGCACCAATTAGTGTGGTGTGACGCAGGATGCCCTTCCTGCCCAGCCATGTGGGAAGCAAGGGTTTATTCCCAGGGGACTTGCCATCTGAAACCCTCTGGCTAGTGCACGCACCTCCATATATGCAACACAACATTATGCCTCCATGCATCAGACCGAGGGTTGGCCTGCATGCAGTGCTTGCACTGATTTGACTACACTGGTTTAAAATCCAGCCTTGTTAAATCAGTGCAGTTCCCTGGTGTGGCTGCAGCTGTACCAGTGTTGCCCCTTTGGCCAGAGCACTTACCTAATACTCAGGGCACATATCAACAGGGTTGGACCCTTCACAAAATGCAACATCACAGCTGGAGATGGTCATGGTTAGAACATAGCTGGAGATGGGCACTAACCATTTAGATCTTCTCAGCCTACATCTCTGACCCTCACCACCATATCATCATATGGCAAGGCTGAGGGGAATGCATTTCACCCCATCTCTTAAAGCTGTGTCACTGTGCAGAAGAAATGCAAGACATGTGGACCCAAAAAGAGAGTGCTAAAAATGGAGCAGAGTGCTGTTGCCTAGTGGTTAGGGTGCTATTCTGGAGTTTTGGTCTCAGGAGCATTGACACATTTTACGGGAAAAAAAATCACTGTGTGTAAAATCAGAAATAAACCTGCAAGGAGAGGCCAGGACTCCCAGATTCCTCCTCAGACTTTCTCTGTTTTTGGCCCCATGAATCTTATGGTCCTTTCTGCATTGTAACACAGCTTCAGCAGGAAGGGGAGGGAACGTGCCAACCTCAAACGTACCCACAGCCTGGTCATAGACTATTAGGACTGGAAGATGTTATTTTGACCTTTCCATACCCTGAGGAGGGCACTGAACCTGACTCATGTGCTTCCAAGGCAGGTGTTCTAGCCATCTAGATATTCATGAAAGGTACTTGAACTGCTGCTGCCACTTGCTCCAGTTGTATCCATTTTTGCTGCTTTTTAGCAGCCACAAGGACAGGTGGTGGGAACCTGCTAGTTTGCTGCTGGGTACAACATGCTGGAGAGGGCAAGACACAGGCAGCGACTATCAATATGAGCACAAGACAGAGTTCAAGAGCAAAGCAGTTTGGCTCCTAACACCAAGGCATCAGGGTCTACCTCTCTTCATCTCTGAAGAGAGAGAAAACTCTTTCATGCCCGCTTCACATGGGTCAAATTCGGCCCTTGTGCAAGGGAAGGCCAACTCACCTTCACTGAAGAGCTCCCGGTTTGAGCTGAAGAGCTCAGTGCTGGGTGAATCAAGAGACGCTGTGGGTGGGTCTACACGAGACGCTTTTCTGAGCAGCACTGTAGTTCACCGTGCGGTAAGCATGTGCATCTACATGTGTACACACTTACTGTGCAGTAAATGATGCTACTCATGAGTAAATTTGCTACTTGCAAATGCAAACAGCAAATTTACTTGCAATTAGTTACTGTGAAGTAATGCAGGTGTAGATGCCAACCAGGAGCGGATTTGCTCCCAGTCAGACTTGCCACTAGGCAGCCAGCCGGAGGCTAACCCCAGGGCTCCTGCTGGAAGCCTCTCCTGCCCCAGGGCTGAGCTGGCTCTGTCTGCCCCAGCCTCAGACCTTTAAAAGCTTGCAGGCATTTTGAGCCCTGGGGCACATGCGGGCAGCCTGAGGCCATTCCAGGCTCCTGCGCCCCACTGGGCAGGCTTCAGGCTTGCTGCACCAGCCTGCCTGCACCCTGGTGCTGCTGTGGCTGCCAGACCCGCATGGTCCAGGCCTGCAAGGTGCAGCAGACTCCTGTCAGGCCTGTCCACACCCAGACCCAGCTGTAGGCTGGCCACTGAGGCCAGCTTCAGCTGCCCACAGCCCACCCCCAGCAGCCTGCCCGGATCCTGCAGGGACTGTGGGGCATTGCCTCACCACATTGTTAGAAATATTATTAAAAATGCATTATCAATAGTGCTGTTAGAGCTCCCTGTCTCCCCGGTGTAAGAAGGAGGGGGTTGGAGGGGAGGACACTAAGGGCTCTTTGTACCAAGGTATCACTCTCTCTTTGTTCTGCAAATTTACTATCTCTTTGTTACACTAAATCACACTTTCTTTCATGGCTCCCACATTTCTTAGGCTAGATAAAAATAATTGCGATTTTAGCCTTGAGCTTGAACCTTGTATAACCTCGAGTTCTTTCTAAGCACGCGTAATAAGCTAATGCATATAAGCCTATCCGCCCCGCATACTTAAGTAGTTAATTATAATACACATGCGATGTATGATGTGACGTATTCACATGCATGTTTGTATGAACCGGAAATGAGTTGTAAGAGTTCCTGCTTCTCTACACGTGCTCAGGAGAGAGGGGATAAAAGCCTGCTGATGAGTGTTCCCCGCGGGCAGAGTGTTTGATCTTTTGTCTCTCTCTCTGACCCTATTTGCAAATATATACCTTTTGTATTGCTAATGGAGTGTGTCTGTGACTGAGAGTTTTTTTTCGCCTCCCGAGAAACGAACCATAGCAGATTTCAGCAACAACATGGCTGCCAGTCCCAGGCTGTGCCCTGGCACTCAGCACTGCAGGCAGCTACCCAGGGCTGGCAGCAAAAGGACAGCTGTGCAGAGGCCTGGAGAGCATCACAGGAGGCCTGATGGCTTCATTGCTTCCCTTCCCTGTGCCTGCCCCCTGGGGCCCAAACTGCTCCATGGAGAAGGCTGGCGAGATTGAGGTGCTGTGGGGGGCAAGGTGAAGGTGCAGCACCAGTTTGCATGGGGCAGATGCTCCAATGCACATGTGTATGAGGGGCTGTCAGGCCGGATGCAGGGATGTGGGCACAACCAGTTGGCACGGCAGTGCTGCATAAAGGTCAAGGCCTTGCAGGCACAGTGGGTCACCATTATCAACCACAATCATTGGTTAGGGAGTTCCCTTTATGCGGCGACTGATAGAGATCCTCACATCCCGGGACCAAGTCTGCAGCCATGGTGTGTACTGCAGCACAGGCAGCCTGTCCAAGCCCCATCCTTGCCTGGGACCCACAGTGATGTATAACCAGGGGAGGGACCTTTGGGACACCAGCAGCCCACCCCCCTGAGCTCCCCACCTGAGGCCTCCATCAGTAGCCCAAAAAGCCTGGGCCAGAGCCTGCCCCGGCAGCTCTCAATTCTCAGTCCCAACAACAAGGCACAGCTGGCCACTAGCTGCCAGCAGTGCAAGCTCCTCCCCAGGGCGGGCACCGCCTGGGCACCCAGATGCTGCACCCTGCCATCTGAAGATGCTGCCTGGAGCCACATGCTGTTGCCACCAGCCAGGACTGAGTGGAGCTGCTGGCCACGTGGTAAACCCCACACTGTGGGGAGGGCCTTCCCTGCCCTGCCCTCTGCTCCTGACATGGCCTCTGACCCTGGCCCTGTTCCCTGCCCAGCAGTGAAAATCTTTATTGAGCAGCCCGTGCCCCCACAGTTAGGTGCGCATAGATCTGTCACACACTGAGGAATACGTCAATGCTGGCGGCAATGTCTTCCTCCGCTGGCCCTGCACACCAGCTGCCAGATGGGGAGTTGCCCACACGGGGGGACCACTGGCAACCATCACCCCTGGGTGAGCCACCCACCCGCTGGGCGCTCTGTGGCACGTACACCCGGTTGCTGTCACTGCAGGTGGTGCTTCTGCTGCCAGGTGCTTGTGCAGAGGCTGGTTCTGGGTGAGGGCAGCAGGGGCAGAACCTGTCCCCGCTCTTTCCTTTGCTTGCCTTCTTCCTGTCCCCATCCTTACCTGTGGGGACCAGCGTGGCCCCTGCCACTGCAGCTGCTCTCCTGGGGACTTGAATGCTGGCACCCAGAGCCCTTCCCACCAGCTTTGGGAGCAAGGGTGGAGTGGCCCTACGGCTGCCCAGCCCCCCATTGCAGCCTGTGCCCCTCTGAACACGAGGGCAGTTGGTGTGGGGGCTGCCAGGGCTCAAAGGCTGTGCTTTTCAGCTTCCCTTGCTCCTCCAGCTCCCCGAGCAGATGGGAGGGACTGCGGGGCGTGCTGCCAGGCACTCTCCACATACGGATGAGCCAGCACTTGCCTCCGCTCACAGGGGCTGGGCTGTGGCACCCTTCTAAGGAGCTCGCAGCACCGTGATTGAGAAACACTGACCTAGGTCAACCCTGGGTGCAAAATATGCTTGTGGCAGTGATACTGGTGGGTGTTTGCAGCTTTGGCCTTCCAGCAGCACTAACCTCCAAGCCCCATTATTCTGCACAGCATGTGGAAAATGAGCCCTCCCAGGCTCCCAGTGTGTTTACAGCTCTACTTTTATAGTGGCAATTTACAAGGGTGGATTAAGCAGCCTTTCAGGCATATTAAAAATGACTTGGAACTACTGCTAATATCATTAAAATTTGGGAGATTGATGGCAAAGGACATTCAAGTGCTGGGATGGGTGTGAATGAAAGCAGTTTCTGAGGGGCAGGAAGACTCAGCCCCTCTGCCTGGAGCTTTTCTCACAGCAAATTTGCTCAGATTGCCAGCTGAGCCTGCAGCTGCCCACAAAGGCCCATCTCAGGGTTATTTCCATGGCAGGGCTATACAGGATATATAAATATGCACTCCTCTAGAGCCATACAGAAATGAGGGCTGACTCATTTAAGGGATTAGCCAACAAACTGAAAAGCAAGCTCATTATTTTGGGGAAATTCAATGATTTTATGGTCAATTGTAAAAGACCTAACAAACAGAAACACAGCACTGGTGCTGGTTGGGAAATTTATTTTCTGATAAAATATTTATGTACTTTCTATTTTTATGAGAGAACTTTTTCCATGGAAGATGTTGATCTTTTTTTGAAAAAAAAAAAAGAAGCACAAATTGGAAAGTGTTGACTAAACACTGAAAAAGTATTTGTTGAAAATAGAAAAACTCTTGGTATCCTTTTGATATTTTCAGGTTGCCAGTGAAAAGTCGAAATACGGGCTTCCCTCAATTTATGCAGGTCCTTTATATGCAAATTCACTCTTATGCGATGAGCATATATAGATCCATAATTCATTATATGCAAAGTAAATTTGCTCTTATGGGTGGGGTGAGTGGGAACAAGCTGAGTCTTGGGCGGCACGGGGTGCAGCACTCACCCCAGCCCCAGCTGCAGCGGCCCTGGGAGCAGCCAATGCTAGCTGCGTGCACCACGGCACGGCACAGCCCAGGAGCAGAGGTGAGCGGGAACAGGCAGAGCATGGTGCAGCCCAGTGGCTGCAGGCAGCTGGCGCCGGCCACTCCTGGGGCTGCTGCAGCTGGGGCTGGGGTGAGTGCCGCTCTGTTCCCTCTGCTTTGCTGCCTTGTGCAGCCCCAGGCGTGGCACCCCTCCCCCCACCCCTTCCCTAGTCCCAGCCTCACTCTCTCCCTCCCTCACCGCCATGGGAACCTATCCCTATTTGTTACGTTGTAAAGTGGCTTCGCTTTATGCAAATTCGATTTATGCGCCGTTCTCCAGCAAAAATCGAGGGAAACCTGGATTTCAATGAAAGGAGGCACTTTCCATTAAAATATTTAAATGTAAATGCTGGTTTCCCAGTAGTTTCTAAATTCAAATCTTCCAGAGGAATTTGTATCTCTTTTGGGTTCTTGATGCAGGGGGGACATAGGGTGGAGCTCCTCTAAGCCACGCTGGGATTTACCTGATGCCTGGCAAATGCTTGCTAGAAGAAAGTCCCAGTGCCAGACAGATTTCTCTGCCTTGCGGGAGGTAGCTGCTCCTGTGGTTCACTGCTGATGTGATATAAAACCCCGGCCCACAAAATATTTGACTGGAATTTTAGAAGTAGCCTAAGGGATTTTAGGTGCCCTGTTTGCATGATGTTTGTGTCCAAGGTCTGTGAATGCAGAGCATGTGGTCTGCTGAGTTTCTTCCTCTGTGAGCCAGGATGAAGTTTCATTTCTTTGGGGTCCATAAGTCCAGGGGTGCTCAAGCCTTGGCTCATGGGCCAGACCTGGCCCCCGATGCTTTAACATCTGGCATCTGGGGCTCCCCATGGATCAGTGGGGAACTCCATGGGCTATGGCTGTGCATGCTAGGTGCAGTGTGCAGAGTGGCATGAGGCTCCATCCTGGTGAGCGGGGACTGGGTGGGAGCAGCATGGGGCCCCGGAGCCCAATCCCAGCTGTACAGGGGCAGTGCGTGGTTCCTGAGTTCGATCCCAGCCGGGAAGGGTTAGCATGAGGCCTTCGGAGTCTTATCCTGGCTAGGCAGAGACGGCATAGCGCCCCTCGGCCTGATCCTGGTGACAGGGGTGGTATGGGTCTCAATCTGGCTTATGGACTGGCCTGGCGCCATTCGACTGGCCTGCAAAGCCAAAACTGTGAGCACCACTGCTATAGGCCAGGTGCAGGCAGGAGGAGTCACGTAGGGCAGGGGTCGGCAACCCTGTACAGTGGCAGGTCACTGGTCATGTCCTGGCTGTGGGTGCAGGCTGCTGATTCCTCCCCCATGCTGTGGGCTGCCGTTTCGCCGCACAGCACCTGGGCCACCTGCTGCTGCCTCCACTGTGCGCCATTGCCTCTGCCATGTACCACTTCTTCCTGCCCCAAATGGCAGCAGGAAGGGGTCAATTCAACAGTGAAAATGAGCTGTGTGCGTACTGTGCAGTGCTGGGGGGTGGGGATGGGGGGGTTGTTGCCAAAACCCAGGTACCATTCAGTCTCTTGAGCGACAAGACAACAGCCCATCTGTGATCAGGACTCTTTTGCAAGCCTAGACACAGAATTCAAAGACAGTTACAGTTCCCTTACTGTGTGATGACCCTGCGTGTACACCAAGTCAAGATACAATCACATTTCCCAATGATCCTCCATTCCCTCTTAGCAGGTAAAGCATTACTACCACCTAAATCAGAAAAAGAGGCAAGACACAGGTCTATAACACAACTTTTTATTTATTATACCCCCAGCATAAGAATAAGCACCTGTCTCTGCCTATCTTGCTACTTGCAACAGCATAATACAAATTCTCACCTACACTAGCTAAGACAGATACAGGGGGGAGCTAGTACCTAGGCTGGCAGCAGGTTGTCTTGACTTTGCAAAGGTTTTCCTCAAAATGTCCCCTGTTCACACCTGCTATTTATATGTGGGTTATTTAAATAAATATTCTGATCAGTGTTATTCAGATTTCTTTGTTTTATTTAAACTTTGGGAACTGGACTGAACCAGTTTTCCTGTGGACTTGGAAGATGCCAAATAGCTAGGGTCTGGGCCCCCAAGAAAAGCTCAGGTCTGGATGGGAGGATTTCTTATGTCTTTCCCTTCCCAGCTGGGAGCGCTGTCTGCCATGTTCTGTTTCTTTTACTTTGCTGAATGGACTAATTATAATATACAATTGGTTAATAAAACATCAATTGCTACTTCTAGCTGCTTTTACACACCTTTTCAAAAAGCAGGTATTCATTTTTGGCCTAGTCTAATATAAAAGCTTGATAAACAGGTTCTTATTCTACTTTCTCAGGTTACTGCTTCTGTTTTAAATGCAAGCTTATTGATTATATATCAGTTTAAGCACATATCATTTATAACTGGGCTTTTCTTAGGTCTGCAGTCTGCACTAGTCAGTGTGGTTTGTCAGTCACTGGCCATGTCTACAGCCTACAGTGGCAGAGGCGCTGTGGGAAGGGGGAACACTGTGGGGCATGCTACAAGGCAGAGAGGGGCGATGCACTAGGTTGCAAGCTCTTGATTCCCTTGCTGGCTGGGTCCAAGCACTTTGCAGCCTGGATTCAGCGTGCAGGCTGTAGATTGCCAACCCTGATGTAGAAGGCTGACAAAGTTATTTCTATTGCTCATTGCAATAATTTAAAAAGAAATACACAAATCTGCACAAGTCCCTGCTCATGGGAGAGGGAGGCTGGCACCTTCCACCAGGCTTCAGCTCCCTGCTTTAAGCACTAAATTTTCAGCTTCACATACGGCTTTGTAGTTTCCTAACAAGAAATTCCCTTTGGTCACTGATCCATAGCAGGGCTGCAGAAAGAGCTTGCTGCCTGTCTAATTAGAAGGCTTGGACAGACTGATGGGCATGATTGTTAAAAACTGTTGACTCTGCTCACCGACAGAGTAAGAATTTGTGCAAAAGCCTCCTTGTGGTAATTTATCTGTTGTTCTCCTCACAGCTGGACAGGATAAGAGACCAATTAATTCTCTCCTTAAGTGTGGATGTCAGGCTTTGGACAGCATTACCTGAGCCTGCAATAAGAAGCAAGGCTGAGATTTTAACAGTCTTCATTCAATGTTTAGGTCCCAAAACTTTTATGTGCCTGGGGGTCTGATGTCCACGGGGAATTTATTTGCCAAGCCCAGTTCTGGGTCAGTAAATAACTCACCCTGACCCACTCTCATCTCCAACCCGTTGTCTGGATTCGTTGCTCCCTTCCGATGCTTCCTCCCCTCTGCCACCCAGTCAGAAGGTAGGCAAAGCATCTGGGCAAAGCATCTTCCCCTAGCCACTTATCCTAGCAGCTAGACAATGTGCTACTGACAGGCTTTCTCCCAAATGCCTCTGAGGGCATCTTTAGCTCATGCTTTGGCCCTGGACCTCCTGCTTCGGTGCCAACTGGTAGCTATGGGGCATGCTGGTGTTTGCAACACGGCTCATTAGTGAGTAAACGAACCAAAGGCCTTGAGACCAGGCTACATGTCTCTATGGTATCAATGCTAGATGGTAATGGGATGTGTCATTGCTGGGACCAGCTTGTACTGGAGACATAACTTACAAGAGGTAAGTACGTTGTGCTTGTCCCCTCCCTGCTCCTTGCTAATTTCTCACATGGCTCTTATTATGAGAGCTGCTTTCCCTGGGTCTTCAGCACCTTTTCTTCATCTTTCTCTGGCTCTTTCCATATACAATTTCATGATCTGGCCTCAGGCAGGAATATTTCAACCTCACCTCCAGCAGTTGGCTGGATCACTCAGTAAATTTACAAGGTCAGGGACTGGAAATTTTCCAGAAAATAACTGCTTCTACTAATTGAATGCCAAATAATGTATTTCGAGGAATAGCTGGGGGCATTATCTGCACCAGGAGCAAAATACAGGCAGCAGGTGAGCTCTTTACACACTGTGTGCCCACCCACAAGGAGTATGCTCAGGTATCATTTAGTTGCACCCAGATACAAGTCTGCATGTGGATAGCTACAAAGAGGGTAGGAATTGCAGGGCTCTGCTCTCATGGCTGACCATGCTCGGGAACATTTACAGTACATGGCTGTAGCTAGGATTAGCCCCGTTCATTGTCTCTTGCGTCTAGCAGGGAATGTAATCCTCAGTGTTCGGGCCTACCATGCACTACCAGAGCAGTGTGCAAGGCTCCACTACTAGGCAAGTCTCTCTAGCAGTGCACCCCACCCCACGGGCCTTCAAGGTGCAGGGCATTTCCATGTACTGTTAGCTCCTGAACTGGAAACAGTACAGCTGGGACAGTGAGGCACTAGGAGTGGTCAAGTTAGCTGTGCTGACAAATGAAGCAGGTTGGTCTCCATGGATCACTGCACAAGTGCAGCTGCATCACTTGTGGCTCAGAAGCAAATGGGTCATGCCCCTCCTGGTTTTCTTCACTGCTTACAGGGGGACTCTGCTTAGTCTGTCTCAGCACTGCTGGAGTAATGTCAGCTGGACATGCTGTGGTGTGAGCAGGGTGTTAGCCTGGGATGCAGGGGACAGTAATGGATCCAGGAACAGGGCCAGGGGTGGGTGGACTCCCGCTCTGGCTGTACTGTGCATCTGCAATGAGGTCTGAGCCTGCTGCCTCGTTAGTGTGGGCTCCTGCTGGAGCTCAGTGAGCAGGGTACTCAGAAGTCACTGGCCGGCCAGGACGTGGTCTGGCCAGAGCCCCTGTCTTCGTGATGCTCTGGGGCCCAGGGGGTGAATGGTGCTACTGTTTGCTTTTCTCCTCCTTCTCCCTTTCTCTTCCAACTAAATTCAGCAGCAGGGGAAAAGAGGAGACGTGTCGCAAGGCAGCGCTCGCCCTTTGGGCTCTGATGCATGTGAAGTGGGTAGACCCTGCCCTGACTGTTTGTGCGTGGTGCACACACTTCTGTTAAAAAGCTAACGGTATAAAAAGTTACCTCTGGAGTAATTCCACAGTCAACGAACACTTGGGCTGATTTCAACCTGTTTGTGCCAGTGGATGGCTCAGGTCCCTGCACAGCCCATCCAAGGCATGTGCTGGAGGGCTGCTGGTGCACAGGCCAACGAGTCCTGTCCTCTGGCAGTGCTGTACGCCAGCACCAACAGACTCCTCTAGAAGAAAGAGAAGCAGTGTGATAATGAAGGCAGCTCAACTGTCTGAACGCTCAGAGTTGTTAAGCCTCCAGGGCTCCCAAATCTCGTGATTCTTATCACAAGTTTCATAATATTGGGTATTTTTTATAAGCCCCTGTAAGGAGGTGCTCGGCTTCTCAGAGCCTGAAACCCCGCTGCTGTAGCTGGTCAGTGCATAGCAACTGCCCTGGCTAAGAGGCCAGGGAGAAGGCAGGGGCTGCTTGGGGACCAGCTGGGGCTGGGGCCACCAGAAGGTTTAAGAAGCAGTGGTGGGAGAGGGCAAGTTGCTGCCCTGGGGAAAACCAGAGAGCTAAAATGCCCTCTCCTGACCCTTAGGGAAGCAGAGGGTGGTTGTGTTTCTGCTTGCTTGCTCTGGAGACAATATTGCTCTTGTCAAATAAACTGGTCTCAGAACCTGAAACTGGAACTGACTTGTCTTCTAAGGCAGAAGAATAAGTAATCCACTTACATCCCAGTTCCTGGAATTGCTCAGCTTTTATTAAGAAAAGTGCATTTCTATCCCTCCTGGTTGTGTAGAGGAGTTGAAGATGTGACCTGAGTGCACCCTAAAGGCACACGAGCCAGAAGGCAAAGAAGCATGTCCCCAAAACAAGTATTTAAAAAAAATTTCTCATGTACTTTTGGGCTTCCCATAGCATTGTAATGCTTGGAGCTGCCATTGTAGATGCTTTACTTTTAACCAATTGCCATTTGCTGCACACAAATTCTCTAGCCAAGATGACCCAAGGGAGGACTTTCAAGTAGGGGGCATCCAGATGAGTACCAGCGCCCTGAGGCACTTGAAGTGGGACAGAAAACCTGAGGCGACTAGAGGTGAACTCAGGTGTCTTTATAGGATCACCAGAAGCATGGGTGACAAACTGGCACTTCTTCTGGCAGACAAGGAATTTAACCTCATTGGGCTGACGGAGACCTGGTGGGACAATACATAAGACTCGGCAGTGGACATTGAGAGCTTATGGAAGGACTGAGTTGGGAAGAAGGGAGGTGGTGTGGCTTTCTATGTGAAAGAGCAGTACCCCTCTCTGCAGGTCATATTTGATTGCAGGGAGAGGTCCCTTGAGGCCCTCTGGGTCGGGGGCTCAGGTGAGGGGGACCTGATAGTAGATGTATACTATAGGTCTCCCTACCAAGGAGTGGAGAGCGATCAGGCATTCTCCAGGGAGGCAGCCAGCACTAAAGACCTGATTGTCATGAGTGATTTCAACTACCCTAACATCTGTCAAGAAGACCATTTGGCCAGCTCCAGCAAGTCAACCAACTTCCTGGCAGCTATAGATGACCTGTTCTTGACTCAGGCAGTGGAAGGACTGACTATGGGTAAAGACACTCGAGCCCTCCCCAGCAGACCCAGAAGTGGACCAGAAGTACTTCCAGGCCACTTCTGGGTTTTCTGCTGAGCATGTGGAGGGCCCCCTGTGCTGCTGTGGGACGCTTCATGTGCCCCAGCATCGCAGCGATCACGAGCTGCGCTGGTACCTTGAGGTATGTAGAAAATTTTTTTAAAGCTGTATCTATGTCTGAATTGTTGATTCTTCGAATCAGCATCGAATCTTCAGATTCAGCTGAATCGAATCAGGGCCAGTGATCTGAATCAACGAATCAAATTACTGTCCCTGATTCGGGCCAAATCTGAATCGAATAGGGCTTACTCCTCACATCCCTAATAGCTGCCTACAAGTATGTCAGGGGTGATTACCAAGATCTGGGGGAGCAACTCTTCAGAAAGGCACCCCCAGGGAGGATGAGGACCAATGGGCACAAGCTAATTGAGGAAAAATTTAGGTTGGACAGTAGGAAAAATGGGTATCTAGAATCTGGAACACACTCCCAGCAGAGGTGGTGCAGTCACCATCCCTGGCGGTGTTCAAGAGGAGGCTGGACAAGTGCCTCGTTGAGCCCAGTTGAGCCCAGTCACCTCCTGCCCATGGTAGAGGACCGGACTTGATGATCTTACAGGTCCCGTCTGGTCCTTTGATTCTATGAACAAGCTGATATCCACCGCACTGATTCTTCAGCCATCAGAACTGAAGGCAGGGTTTGATAACATGATCATCAGTGAAACGATATCACCCTTTAGTCAAATGCTGGTGAATAACAAATGAAGAGCTCTGCAGGAATCCAACCAAAGGCATAACAGGCTGTGTGCCCTTGTCAGCAGGGATGGGCTGACTATCCGTGCTGCTGCAGAAGATGAGCTGGCAGGGGCAGCAGCTGCTGTTCACACACCCCTTATAAATGGACCCCAGAGCTGGCATCTAGGTAAAGTGGCAGTGCCTCCCATCTTTCATCTTTCCCTCTCGCTCTCCATCTCTCTTATTTATTCCATGCAAAGTATACAACCTTAGTCAGAGGCACTGGGAGAGCCCTGCTCCAGAAAAATTCCTCTAGCCCAGTGTTGGTCAAGCTTTTGGCCCCTCAGGCCAGATGAATGGCACAGGACTGGTCCACAGGCCAGATCAGACCCTGCAAACCGGGATCAGGAATAGTGGGAGCAACGGGCAGGTCTCCCCTTCCAGTGCCTATTTCGCAGCCAGTCAGGGTCACCTAGGGAGCAGGCAAAGAGCAGGTGCAGGCAGAAGGAACCGACTCACCACCACTGCTATCCCTGGCCAAGCTTGGTGCCCCATGCAACAACTCCCTTGAGCCCCTGGCTGGAGCGGGGCAGGCGTGGTTCTGGGGCTCCTCCGTGTCCCCCGCCAGCGGGGGACTCTAGCCTGGCCTTGCTCCCAGTCTCCGCACGGTCTGAGGGCTTGTGCATCACATCCCCCTCTATTAAATGTTAGATCTGTCTGTGTTGAGCTGGCAATCCAAAACAGAGGCATTTGCCTTCTTGCAGCCCACGTCCTGGAGAGGAGAAGGACTTAAACCTTATCCATCTCCTCAGCATTTCCTGCTAGCTACATTATGAAGCTACTTAGGATCCCACTGAGAGATGCCTGACTCTCCCCAAACATGGTAGTGGAGGCTAGGAATCTGATATGGAGCTGTGCAATGTGCAAGGCAACAGAGCGCTTACATGCCATGATATCTAAGTAGCTTGTTGGATCTAGCCTGAAGAGAAGGAAGGGATATGTTCATAATAAATATTACTGGCAGGAGATTATTTGGCCAGCTGTATTCCCAGACATATCCAGGCTTTGTTATATGCTTTGGAGACAATTTTGGACTTCATAGTTCATGGCGTGATCACATAAATGGAACCGTGGGCTCAGGAGTGTCATCGTGCGGTCCAGCTGTCTACAGCTGGGAGGGAATATCAGGGTGACAGGCAAGTCCCGAAACTGAATGTCTCAAATCTTATTTCTTCGCAGAGGCATTTCATCAGAAATGGACTTCTGTGGACGGACTTGCAGAATTTAATATATTACAAGTGTCACAAGCTGTTACTTCTTCCTGAATGGGCTTATCAGCTTTGGCCAGTATGCCAAAACCCGCCTTCAGACAGGCGCTCTTCTCCAGCCCTGCTTCCCTGCTGCTACTGAGAGCAACAAGAGCTTTGTCTCCGAAAGGACCGCAGGATCATGCTCCCAGAGCCTAACTGCACTGATGGTGTAGATGATTTCCCTGCAGATAGGGAAGAGGTGGACTGTGTAGTTGGGGAAGGGAGTGCAGGGGTAGTGGGAGTAGGGCCTGTGGCTCTGGAAGGTGGGAGGAAGCATTCGCTTATGTTATTGCTGTCCAGCTATCCCAGAAACCAAGTTTCCCCACTTACAACTCCAGCAGGGACTTTGCACCAGGCTTTAGGGCCAGCTGAGAGACATAGATTTGGAAGGCAAGTCAGAAATGTTCTTCGCATCTCTGTGAGCTGCCTGAGTTTAATAAGCCTTCCCTAGGAGTGAACCTACTCACCTTGCTTGGTAAATGAGCACCAGGAAGGGGGACAGATTGACTTTTATTAGTAGATGTTTTGGATGGGGAATCCAGGAAAAAGATGACAAAGTTGAGATGGAAATACAAAGCGCCCGATACTGTCATTTCCAAACTTTAAAGTTTTCAAGGGCTGAGAACACCAGGGCAGCCCAGCCAACAGGGACAGGCTCCCTCAGGACCAACAAGCTTTTGCACAGTTTCATTGCCCGGCAGGGTTTCAGAGGACTTTCTCTTGAATTTCCCCATCACCATTTCCATCATCCAATTCAGAGATCCAATTTGGCCTTGGTAAGACAGAGATGACACTTTTTTTACACAACAGTGATTTTCTGCATAGTAACGAGGACTCTAGTTTTCTTGCTGACACAAATTACTTCGAATGAATGCTGGCAGCACGGAGGCCAATGTAAACCCCTTGGGATGTACCTTGAAAGTAAAAGCTTAGATCAAGACATAAATAAAATGAGACATATTTTCAGCCAAGGATGCCTACAGTGAGATAACAAAATCCATACTGAATCTGATTTGCTGATTTAAATAATAAGGACAAAAGGACCTTTATAGCCAATGGTTTAAGTGGTACTCGATATTCATATAAGGGTTTGCCTGGAGGCAAACCAGGACCTGTGCTTCTATCTCTAACTTTATATACTTATAGGTTAATGCCCACCTTGGCACACACAAACTCTGTGGTTGTGGATGTTTGGAGTTTCTGCTACTTGCAAACTCAGTGCACTATGTCTGGCTCCCCAGTAAAAGGAGTGTAAAAATTTGCACTTTGGTGCAGTCTCTTTTCTGATTAAAGACAAATGAGCCAAATTCTTCAGTGAAATGTGTCACAGACAAATGAAGATGGATCACGGCAGGAACGTCACCAGCATCAGTGATACAAATGAGAATGAAAAATGTATGCAGGGAGGGAAGGACAGACATTTAATTTTACTTTTAACCTTTATTATAAAAAAAGTTAACAATAAAATATGATGGTGCAAAAGTGTGTGCTCCTTGTCTCCTGGGGCCAAGCATAAAATGCTTATCACTAACAAAACACCTGGATCACCAGAGATTAGACCCTCCTCCAGCACCCTTCATGGGGTTATACATTTAGAAGCAGTCATCCATCTTTTGCCTTGCAGACTGCCCCCTCAATGGCCCAGCGAGACACAGACTGAACTAAATTTTCTTGCAAGCCAAACTGAAATAGGACGCAGTCCTGTACCAGGACACACAAGAGCTGTAGTGTCTCCTTACTCCTGTAAGCCAGTTCCCATGGCTCTCCACCGTCACCACCCTGGCCTGACCCAGCAGGAAACTGGTGATCTGAAAAGATCACACTTTCCTCAGCTGCTCAGTACAGGACAGAGAAAATCAGTAACTGAGGGGGACAACTCGAGCAGAAGCCCTGGGTGATGCTTTTTTTTTTTGGGGGGGGGGGGGTGAGGATGCACAAAAGCAGCCATTAGTGCAGCAGTGGCTGATCACACTGTCACAGTTGGTATGGCAGAGGGGACAGTGCAAGAAGGCGTCAAAAAGCATCTCCTCCACCTCCTCCTTGCAGAAGGGGCAGGCTGCTGACACCTCTGGGTCTAAGTGGCAGACAAAGGTGCTGGTAGCCAGGGCCCTGAGCAGTAGCAGCCATTGGAGGCCACAGGTCCTCTTGGTGATGGTACAAGATGTGCCAGGCAGGGCAGGATTGTTCTGCCATTGCTGCTGCTATGCACTGCCTCAAGGCCATACCAGGGTGGGCAGTGAAGACACAGACATGACACATCTTTGACTGTCCATGTGTACACTGCCTTCCTAGACAAGATCTCAAAACAGATCTCACCACTGTTGTTGAAGGTGGGTAGGGACAGTAAGGGATCAGACCTGTTGCTCTTGTTGCTGTCCATGGCCAGAGACAAAGGCAGCGATGAAAACGGCATGTTCAGCGAGCTGCCATCAGGTAGGGCCCATCATGGTCCTCCAGGATAGCAACAGCATCCGCAAGAAGGGCAGTCTGCACTACAGACAAGAGATGGGAAGCAAAGCAGACAGAGTGCAAATCCAGTTGGGCAGCCAGGACTTTGCTGGGAGCCAGGTGGGCTGAGCTGAGTCAAAGAAGTAGATCAGTTTGATGGTGTGGGCCTGGCCAACGGTGGCAATGAGGCTTTCGAGGGCTCAGCCTGGTACTCCTTGCTGCAAGGCCAGGTTGTGAACCAGGAGCTCCTGCACCAGTTCTAGAAATTGCAGGTGTCTGAAAGGAAGACCGAAGGCTGTAATTTCTTCATCTGGGTGATGGCTGAGCCTGGGCAGACCCATAGGCATGTTAGAGCTGCGCTGCAGGCTTGGCAGCATAAACTCCTTGTCTTTAGCATCTGTGTTCATGCGCATGGCTCAGCACATCTCTCTCTGCAGCATTAAGCCTGCTTGCCCTCTCACTTGCTTGTAGTTTTGTCAGTGACTTGAGCTCTTCCCCCATTTACAGCCCCCAGGGTTGTTTCACTTGTTGTCCCTTAGGATGCAGCACACTCAGAGGAAGAGGAAAAAACTAGAAGAACTTGTCTTCTGGGTGGTTGATGCTCCTCTGCCCTCCCACAGTCTCTGGCCTTACCCGTAAAGGGGTCTTTATTTCTACACAGTTGGGTCTCAGCACCTGCAGCCCTGTTAAAGAGATGTAGGTTAGCCCCATGCTCAGGAAAAATCTGGATTTCCCCTCATGCATTGTGTGTGGGGACTGTGGTTTGTGGGACAGGGAGAAGCACAGAGCCCCAGCTTCATCTAGGCTTTGGTGTAAAGTTTGAGTTTGTGCAGTGCGTTGGTATAGAGGTGCGTAAAGGGCCCAATAGCCATCTGTGTTTCCAGCTTAGTTCTAGCCTTGTCACTGGTCAGCTGAGCTGTATTACTACCCAGAGTGTTCGCAGCTGGTGGATAGCAGAATGATATTCAGTGAAGGTTAGCTGTGAAATACGCAGCGGTAACTCTGACTAATTGCGGACCAAGCAGCGGCAGCACCACCAGGCTGCGGTGCAGGCAGCAGGTGGCAATGCTTTCCCTCCTGGAAAGCCACATGTCCTTTAACAGTGCCATTACATGGCAAATACAGGTTGCCACTATAATAAATCTGCCCAGCCCCCAGCCATGGGTCTGTAAGTCCTCAACGGTGGAGCAGGCGGAAGAAGATACTAGAATCTCAATGGCTGCAAAGGAGGATAAAGGTTGCAGCAGAATGAGATCCCCAGTTGTCTTGGTCTCCTTGCCGCGGGATCATGGGCCTGTTCTGTCAAGAGCTGTGTGGAAGATGATGTGTGGCAGCTACTCCAAGATAAAAGAAGTCACACGCAGGCATCTTCCATGAAAACAGCTTTTCCAACAAATTTCTCAGGCTCTTTGGTGACCAGCTAATGGCAATGGGAGCAGGATTGTGAGGTCTGGAAGCTCCTAGTTATGAACTGGCACGAAGGCAGCAGTTACAAGAAGGTCACCTAGCACTTGGATGATCCAGGAATGTGATTTGGCAGCTGTAACTTTTTAGGATCTGCTCTGCTTACCCCACATGGGAATGCAGCTAGAAAAGGTGCCTTAAACATAGCCTAATACAGCATTTTGTATTTCTTTTTGACTGGATAACCATGTCAGCAACCGTTACTGAGGTACAAAATACCAGTGAAGACACCATCATTTTTGGGACCTGGAACATCAGAACTCTCATGGACAACCCTAATAGTGAATGCCCATAGCGCCACGCTGTAATTGTGGTCCGAGAACTCGGGCGACACAACATCGATGTAGCTGCACCGAGCTGCACTGAGTGGGAGGTGGGTAGCTCAAAGAATACAAAGGGAGCTATGCCATCTTCTGGAAGGGTAAATAAGAAGGAGAATGCACCAGGCATTTTTGCAGGCAAGCATTTGACAAGCAACGTTCTTGCAGGCAAGGTAAGGAGTATGGGCTAGATGAATGGACTGTAAGGTGGATGGAAAACTGGATAGAGCATTGGGCTCAGAGAGTAGTAAATCAATGGCTCAATGTCTAGTTGGCAGCCGGTATCAAGTGGAGTGCCCCAGGGGTTGGGCCTGGGGCCAGTTTTATTCAATGTCCTCATCAACAACCTGGAAGATGGCATAGAGTGCAACCTCAGCAAGTTTGCAGTTGACACCAAGCTGCGGGGAGTAGTAGATCTGCTGGAGGGTAGGGTTAGGATTCAGAGTGACCTAGACAAACTGGAGGATTGGGCCAAAAGAAATCTCATGAGGCTCAACAAGAACAAGTGCAAAGTCCTGCACTTAGGACAGAACAATCCCATGTACCAGTACAGGCTGGGGGCTGACTGTCTAGCCAGAGGCTCTGCAGAAAAGAACCTGGGGGTTACAGTGGACAATAAATTGAATATGAGCCAATAATGTGCCCTTGTTGCCAAGTAGGCTAATGGCACACTGGGTTGCATTGGTAGGTGTGTTGCCAGTAGGTCAAGGGAAGTGATTATTCCCCTCTATTCAGCACTGATTAGGCCACATCTGGAGTACTGTGTTCAGTTTTGCCCCCCCCCCCCACACACACACACACACACTACAAAAAGGACATGGACACATTGGAGACAGTCCAGAGGAGGGTGACAAAAATGGTTCAGGGACTGGGGCACATGAATTCTGAGGAGAGGCTGAGGGAACTGGGCTTATTTAGCCTAGAGAAGAGGAGACTGAGAGGGGAATTAATAGCAGCCTTCAGCTGAAGGGGGGCTCAAAAAAGGATGGAGCTGGACTCTTCACAGTGGTGGCAGATGACAGAACCAGGAGCAATGGTCTCAAACTGAAGCAACGGAAGTTTAGGTTAGACATTAGGAACAATTTTCTCACTAGGAGGGTAGTAAAACACTGGAACTCTTGTAGAATCTCCATCCTTGGAGGTTTTTAAGACCTGGCTAGACTAAGCTTTGGCTGGGATGATCTAGTTGGGGATGGTCCTGCTTTGAGCAGGGGTTGGCCTAGATGACCTCCTGATGTCCCTCCCAACCCTCACTTTCTATGATTCTATGATGATTTCACAGACTTAGTTTTGCCATTAAGAATAAATTCATAAATCAACTTGAGTTCCCTTTTGGAATTATTGAGCACCTCATGACACTCCATCTTAAACTGGTGGGAAGCCAATATGCCACTGTCATGAGTGCATATGCCCTGGATCTCAATGCTGCCAATGAAACGAAGGTGAATTTTATGCTGTTCTTGACCAAGTCCTTTCTGATGTTCTGGAGGCAGACAGACTTATTCTTCTTCGTGATGTCAATGTCAGAGTCAGAAGGGACTCTAACTTGTGGAACAGAACCATCAGCAAGGAAGGAGTAGGATAGGTCAACTTCAGTGGCATCCTCCTCTTGACCAAATGTATGGAACATGGTCTTACCATTATCAACACCCTCTTCCACAAGAAAAATCAGGCACAAAACCAAGTAACACCTACAATCTAGGCATTGGCACCTAGTTGGGGCTGGTCCTGCTTTGAATGGGGGGGTTGGACTAGATGACCTCCTGAGGTCCCTTCCAACCCCACCTTTCTATGACTCTAAGACTAAGGTCTTCCAACAACAAGCTCCTAATGAACAGTCCCCATCTCAGGTAATCCAGATCCATGGTGAGACTCCGGAGAACCCTGAGTATTTCTTGTACTTTGGAAGCCATATCTTGCAAAAGGCTGACATTGATGAAGAAATCTAACATCGCCTCAAATGTGCAAGTGCAGCCTTTGGATGCCTGAAGAGAAAGGTGTTCAAAGATCGTGACATTGGATCCAACACCAAGGTCATAAGTTTAAAAAGTAGTCGTGATCCCCTCTTTGTGGTATGGACATGGACAATATACAAGAGACATCTAATGTTGGAGAAGTACCATCAATCCTGCATGAGGAAGATCCTCTGAATCCAGTGGGAAGACAGATGCATCAATGTTAGTATCCTCCTGCAAGCAAACACCACGATATTGAGGTGACGCTCATCAACATCAACTTTGTTGGGCCAGCTATGTCATCTGGATGTCTGACTCACTCCAGACTCCTGAAGCAAGTTTTATTCTCCCAGCTCAGCCAAACTGTATGCTCAAGAGGAAGGCAGAAAATGTTTTCAGGGACCAGACTCAAGGCCAACTTAAAAAAATGCAACATCGATGTCAACTTGTGGGAGGCTATTGCCTAGGATCGCTTCAAATGGAGAAAGAGTCTGCTGCAAATATCTCAGTACTCTGAAACCTTCTTACAACAGGAGATGGAAAAGCAGGAGCAGCAGAAACAGTTGGTCACAGACAACTTCAAGAATCCAGCGTCACCCACCCCACGTGGAAACGCGTGTCCAAGCTGCAGTAGAGTCTGTTGATCCCAGAAAGGCCTGATCAGCCATCTGCAGATACACAGACAAGACAATCATCCTCAACTGTGAGGGATGCCCAAGAAGAAGCCTTGTTACTGCATTTCTGAGGGGAGGATGCCAAGAAAGATAGCTGCCTAGGATGGTCCAGCTGCACTTCCCACCACAGAGCCAGACTATGACTCCTTTCACAAAGGTCTGCTGTGATTTTTCTGGGCAGACAGACTTAGCGCAATGGAACAGGGTTGGCTGGGTGAGACATGATGTCCACGAGGATGGAAGAACTGGGAGAGAGTCCAGGGCGCAGAGGTATTCTGGGGATGGTAATGTCAACAAGGTGGCTGGAGTGGAAGCAGGGACGATTACTTACATTGCATGAAAGGGGTACATGGGCTTTTACAGACATGAAGTACATGGCAGACCCTGGTCCTAGAAGCAGCACCTAACACAGTTTAAGGGAACAGCAAAAGAAAACAGATTATGAACCTACTGCCATGGCTTCAGTGTTGGGACAAAGGAATGTATTGCTTGAAGCTTGGGTGTCCTAGCACTTTCCCCAGTCCACAGGGTAGGAGACCATGAAGTATGCAAGACTGAACAGTTTTGCTGTTGCTTCATTTTCTTTCACCATCCTTCACTTTTAGTCCATCTAGACAGATTAGACAGATCTCTTGGATAGTCTCTTAACACTGCATCTAGCAAGTCTGTATCCTCCTCTTCCCTCATCTGAACAAGAATTTAACAGCCTCCTTCCAGACCCTGCACGCAAGAGACACTATTTCATAGCTATGGAGCTTAATGTCATAGTTATTGATCTCTAAATAATGTTGTTCTGGAAGGCTGAACTCTGCCACTGTTGACTCCTATTTGCTAATGCCTATTTGTTATTATTATGGCACCAGCAGTTTAGAGACCCTGCCTAGCAAAGCGTTGTGAAGAATGAGACGGACACAGAGCACTGAACCTCTCTGTACTCAAGTGTGTGTCAGACTCAAGCTCGTGTCAGGAGCATGGCAGCAGTGGCACCTTGAGCAGCTCTGTGTTACTCCCTACACAGTTGGCCTTCACTGTGCTGCGCTGACACAGCTTGCTATCTGTTCCTGCTCTCCTAACCACTAGCTTCCCACTCCAGAGCACTCAGAGGGATGGAAATGCAGCTATCTCTGGAGGGATGGATGAGTTGCCCTCTAAAACCTCTGGATGTGAGAGTAACAGGAACCAGCTCCCCCAAGAGAAATGAAACCATTTTAGCTCATCTTCCTGGTGTCAGCATGATGAATAGATGCTTTAAGTACCTCTAACAAAACTGGTCATACTGAGATGCTTGAGGAGTAGCCACAGACAGTGATGAGAAAGAAGGTGTTTTCTAGCCCTTCATACCTTTCTCAGGAAGCTGTCTTGGGTAAGAGCTACTTTAGCTGCTACATGGGTAACTGTGGTTTTATGACCTTTGTACCCAGGGCTTACCCAGTGTTAAAGCCTTGCAGACCAATGACAAATACACACCACGATGGCTTCTCACTGGGGACACTGACTCAGGCCTTGGAGTCAGCATCACAAAAAGGAGAAGTCTAGCAAATCATCCTTTGCGGGCAAAGGACCAGTGTCCATGGACATCGGCAGCCTCCAATGCTCTCTTGGTGGAAGAAGAGCACCGCTTTGAAACTGGAGACTTAAGGTTGGCCCCAAAATCCAGATTTACACCCTTTCATGAAAGTGGCATGATGTTTAGAGGTGCTGAGTCCCCATAGCTGCCCAACCATCCCCTTGAATCAGGGGTGTAGCTTCCTGAAAACAGGGCTTCCACATTCAAAAATCTTGGTGAGTGCAGTCATAGATCAAAAAAAATGGATCTAATGGCTCAAATAATATAATGCAGATATCTTGGAAAATGGGATAAAGTTTTACTGCACTCAGGAAAAAAGCAAAAGCAGATTGCTTGCTTACAAGCTGTTCCCAATAGACTTTTGCTTCTTAACCTTAGGCTAGGAAATTCTACCATGAATATTCAGTTTCCCCTAGTCCTGTTCCACCCGCTGCTGTAACTGTGTGATTAGTGCTGATACAAATGATTTCCGCATCTGCTAAAAGTAGTTTATGCAGTCCTGTTCTCCCGTTTGACTTTTATCTTCTCTGGGTACTGCCATCAAATCCTCAAGTCTCACTGCATTTTCACACTGTCTCTGTTTCTTTTCCCCCTGTCCCTTGGGGCCACCTCTCAGGTGAAAATAGGCTTAGTAGAATCTGTCAGCAAGGAGAGTACTGAGACATTGAACTTTGGACTTACCTTCTTTGGATTGACATCAAATCCAGATCTAACAGCCCATTGGTCAGAGGCTTGCCTCCCCAAGCCCCAGGTACAAAGCTGTAGGAAAATGGAGATGCATTTTCTAATTGACCAAGACCGATAGTCACATAGACTCAGAATCCTTCCTGTCCTGTCAAATACCTCTCAGGGTGTTGTGACAGGGCACCTTTGGTGCTTGCCACTTTAAGAGGCTTGAACAGGCTGTGGAGCAGCTGGCGGGTGCGGTGTGGTTTAACCAGGCGGTCACATGAGCACAAGAGGGCTCCTGGATTGGAGGATGGGGCTGAGCAGCCTCAGTATAAACCCAGGCCCTCAGAGCTAAGCAGGGAGTTGCTGTAGGGAAGCTGCTGGAGTAACATTGCCCAGCTGGAGATCTGCTCCCAGAGCATCTGGTGGTGCAGGGTAGGAGGTATGGGGGTGGAGGAGCTTCCTGGTCCTGGGGAATGACCTAAAACTACACTCTGCTAGGGTTGGATGGTGTGGTGGGGCTGTTGTGACAGGGTGGTTCCCAGGAAATGCCACACCAGTGCCTCCTTAGTGGAAGGTGACTATGGGGTGCTCTATAGCCTCAGGCCCCATGACCTGGTGGGTTACCCAGTACAGGGAGCAGGGGAGAGGTCCAGGCAGGTCATTAGAGGCCTGAGGCCCAGGGGTGTAAGGCCTTGTGGTGGTGTAGTGCCCCCAGTGAGGGTGTGTGGGAGAAGGTTGTGTAGAGCAGGGATTGTGTGGGTGGGCCTGGAGGACTGCATAGGCTGGCCTTAGAGATGGAGTGATCTGGGTTTGGAGGAGCCTGAAAAGGTAGACCTGTACGAGAGAAAGGGCAAGTGGCTCATTAACCTGACCAGACAAACCCCTGACTGGTCAGTGCTGGGGCCAGGATCAGAATGGTCGAAGGGCCAGGGCGTCCACTGCAAAGGATGTCCAGAGCCAGGGGCCTGGAGTTATGACTGTCCTAGAGGCAAGGCCAGATCCTGTGGCCAAAGGTCTAGGAGGGGGGCACTGCTGAGAGGAAGAAGGATGCAGGGAGGCTGGCAGCCCAGAATGAGAGCGGAGTAGACTGCCTGAGAAGGAGGAATCCAGCTAGGATCTGAACAACAAGTGGGCATAGGAGGAGGTCCATTGTGGGGCCAGAGCCATATAGTGATGCCATCTGTGAGGCACGGGACACAGTATAAGGGACAGGTTGAAGCTGTGTACTATGCCCTTGGCATTGGGCAGTAAATGGGCAACCTCCCGCCTTGTAAACATCTATTCTGGTTACATCAAAGGCATGGCAGGAGAGGCAGGTGAGTGGACTGCCTTAGACAGGTGGGTGGGCCATGGGGTGGCCACCTGTCACAGGTATGAACAATGCTCTGCTGTCCTCATCTCTTCTGGGCTGTCCTCGTGTGTGTGGTGTCTGTGATCACAATTCCAAAGTCTTCCCCTGTCTGAGAACTGGTCGATAGAGAGATGCTTCAGTCAGCCTCTCAAACCTATTGGTAAGCTGCCCGATGGCATGTGCGCTATGGCAAATGCTCCGGTTTCATTCTTAATACAAGACCAAGATATTTCTCTCTTTTCTGGATAACTCTGGAGATAAAGGGCTACTGAACAGTCTGATTAATCTTGGCATTTTTTAAAGGCATTCGATTCAACACCTTGTATTTTTCTCAGCATTTTCTTTTGAAGGCATTTAATCATTTGTCTGCATCTGTGGTGGATTTTTTCTAGCTCTCACAGCTATATGTTAAGGTAGAAATATAGTAATATTTGAGCTGAAATTATAGTTGGGTCTTTAAATGATTGATTTTGATGGATAAATCTTGTTTATGCTGGTGCATGCAGTTATTGTCATGGCAGTATTTTCTTCTGGACATCCTGGTTCGCATGTTACTATGAATATATATCAATTGACTCAGTTATTGTATACTTTTATCTTCTAAAGTTATGCTTAGTTTGAAGTAGCTGAAATGCTCATAAGATTTTTTTTTCATAATTAATGATTTAGCTCTTTTTAAACATGTAATGTTGGGCCAACGTTTGGCATTTGCTTGCAATCTAATTGAGCTGTCACTTCTAAGAGTTGCATCATCTAGAAAATCTAGATCCTCTAGTGTACTGTTACTGATCTATCTGATCCCTCTTTATATCCTCCTACACTTTCTCTCATATTGAAAACCATAGTGATGTCAAGTAGGGGAGATGAGACATCACCTCATTATTTGACATTAGTGTCATTATTATTCTGCATGCTTAAGTCTGCCTTTGACTTGATTGCAACTTGACTTGATATAAAATCTTGATGATATTAATTACTTTTATTGTCATACCTGAACACCTTCAAACAGTGATTCTCAACTTTCTGGCCCCATGGGCCAGATTAATTGTGTGAACCTGGTCCATGGGGTCAGACCAAGCCCTGCACGTCAGGATGCCAGGACTGGGCACCGGGACGTGATACTGCCCCCCAACCCAAGTGCCAGGAGCAGGCGCTGAACTCCAGTGCTGCCCCCTCCCAGGTCCCCATTGTGCTGGGTTTTGGCCCTGGGGCCCATTTGCCCTGTGCATTGACAATGCATAGGCGGTGCACATGTACCCCGAGCTTGGTGGTGCACCCCTGCAAAAAGCCTGCGGGCGGTGGCTGCTTGCCACTCCTCTTCCCTGCCGGTCCCTGACTGCCGCTGGCCACCGCTGAAGCTGCCATTGCAGGTGGTCACCAACTACTGGTTGGCGCTTGCCACCCGCTGCCCCCGCCCACCAGTGACACCGCTGTGGCC
Organism: Crocodylus siamensis; assembly: GCF_052110815.1. Lineage (NCBI taxonomy): Eukaryota > Metazoa > Chordata > Crocodylia > Crocodylidae > Crocodylus > Crocodylus siamensis. Next base: position 10,170,469 of record NC_143408.1, read on the forward strand.
ACCTATGGGAGCTCCACACTCACCGCCACCACGCCCCCCACTGCTGCCGCTGCCTACAGGAGGTTGCCGTGCCCCCCCCCAGCCTCTAGGGGCACGCGGCATTCATGGGCCTGTAGGTTGGGATCAGGCATCTGATCCAATGCCCAGGGGCTGGGGTTCCTCACAGAAATGTGGGGGACAGGTGCTACTGTTTTCCTAACATGAAGTTTCTGGACCCATGGGGAACCCCATAGGCCAGGTGATGCGGCACAGTGGACCAGAGTTTGAGCCCCCCTGCCCTAAAATGTTTGACAGAGACAGTCAGATGCTTTCTGGAAATGCTCTGGTGTGGCTTTTGCCTTTGTTACTCTCTTTATTTTGGTTAGAATGAAAATCTGGTTGACAAAGGTCAACATCCAGCCTTCTTTCTTTAATTTTAATTCTTTTATCTGGCTTGAGATATTGGAGAAGGATTTGCCTATTTCTTAAAGGCTTGTAATGCCTTGCTTACTGCAGCAGTTGAGGTTGCCTTCCTTTGTTATTTGGGCTTTAATTAGGGTGACCATATGTACTAGTTTGGCCAGGACAGCCCCAGATTTTATAGGCCATCCTGGTGTCTCAGCTGGCTGGTGAAAAATGGAAACAAGTCTTGGATTGGTGCCACCCTGTCTCACTGCCCAGCCGGACTCATCCTGATCAGTGGCTACAGGCGGGGCGGGGCACTGCTCCTCCCACCTGGGGCAGGGATTGGCCAGGGGGGTGCAGTGCCTTCAACTTCCTTAAAAGTATGGTTGCCCTAATTTGAGTGTCATGTTTCCATTGGCTGGAAGGTGGGGTTTTGTTTTTGGTTTTTTGGTTTGTTTTAAAAAGTCAGTGATTTATGGGTGGTTTCATCCTCACAAGCTTTCGACATCTTTCACAGCATCAGTTGGGAGATCCTGTGGGGTGGCATGCAGGGTCTGCTGCAGTTATTAGTTAGTGAAGGGGCACACTGCGCTAGAACCTAGGGCTGTGTGAAGCTTCAGGTGGTGATTCGATTCGGCCCCATTCGGTGGCTGAATCTCTGAATCTGAATCGAATCCGGGGGCTAATTTAAAGGTGTGAATCTATTTGAAGTTCTCCGACTCTTCGGAAAAGATCTGGAGAGCTTTGAAGCTTTGGACAGTCTCTGGTGGCTGCAGCAGGGAGCTCCAGTTGACTCCAAGCTAGTAAATACTAGGGGTGGGGGAGGGGACCATGGGGGGACCCCCTCCTACTCCCCTAGCCCCCCCCACATGCCTGACCCTGCCTGCCCCAGCTCGGTACTTTAAAGAAAAGCCTCAGTGCTCACCAGGTGCTGCCAGGGTGGGGGGTGATCCCCGTTGCCACCCCACTGCCCCATGCTGCATGGGGGTACTCCAAACAACCCTCGGTCCCCCAACCCTCCCCATGGGTGCCCCACACCAGCCAGCTCTGGCCCTTTAAGAAGAAAAAAAAAACCAAGAAAAGCCCTGGGGACTCACCCCTCCTGCAGCGGCCTCAGGGATTCGGGGGCTCCTGGAGAGCCCTGCCCGCCCCCCCACGTGGCATGAGGCAGTGGGGATTGCCCCCTGCCAGCAGGAGCAGTGAGTCTGGGAGTTTTTCCCCTTTTTTTAAAGGGAAAGAGCTGACCCATGGGGGGGTTGGGGGGATTGTGGCAGAGCCCCCCATGCAGCATGAGGCAGTGGGGGGCAGCAGGGATCACCCCGCTGCCCAGCAGCACCCAGTGAGCCGGGGCTTTTTTCTCCCCCCATGTGCTAGGAGCTGGGGCAGCCATTGCTGGGCTGGGAGAGCTGGTGGGGGATAGGCTTGTGCCCATCAGATTTGGCCAGATTGAATTGGGACAATGATTCAAATCACTGAATCAAATCGCTGTCCCTTGGATCGGCCGAATCTGAATCTGAAGCGAATACTAGCTGCTTTGGCTAGGCCTACTAGGAACTTTGTCATGCAGCTGACATCCTCTGCATGGCACGGATGAGCTTCCATGCCAGGACAGGGTGTGGATTTAGTGTTTGGTTATTGTTAGTGTTGTCTCTCAGTGCTCAGAGAATATTCAAACTGCTTCTGGAAGTACTCAGCGGGCTGTGCTCTCATGTTAGAAGAAAACCTCTTCTTTGCAGGATGCCACCAGAACTTACTTGGCCCCTCCAGGCAAGAAGGTCCTCAGAAAAAGCCATGGGTGGATCCAGGAGTTTGTAAAGAGGGTGCAGAAGCAGCATCTAGCAGGTAGGGTGGATATATTCCTGCTTCCAGCTCTGCCTCCTCCCCACAAATAAAAAGCCTCCCTCGAGGCAGATAGACCATGTTGCACAATAGCTGGGGACTTTCTTTAAGTTTTCACATCAAGTAAGAATTTATCCCCATTCTCAGTACTCCCTTTCTTCCCCTCCATGCTCAGCAACATGTCCTCTCCCCTCTAGTTTGTTCTCCCCTCTCCCACCCTCTGCCGCTGCTGTTGCCAGCTGCTCTAGGGGCACCGGGAAATTCCTATTTCACTCTAGTTGGGCTGCAAGAAAGCTGGGCTCAGCCAGGAACAACAGTGTCTGCAATAGGTGGGTTCCCCCCAACCAAGCCTGCTCCTGGGTTAGCAGGGAGTAAGGAGGTGCTGTTGTCCCAGGCTGAGCCCAGTTCCCTGTGCTGCCTGGCTGGAGTGGGGTTGGAATGACTGTGGAGCTCCTCTGTCCCCAGGGCAGCTGGAAACAGGAGGGCCAGTGCAAGTGGTAGGGCAGTACTGGCAGGGTGGGAGGCTGGGCAGGGATCCACAGCCAGGCAGGGATCTGGCAGTGGTAACAGCGTGTTCCAGAGCTGCGAAAGAGCCACGATCCACGGCCTGCATGCCCCTGCCCAGGGTGTCTGGCAGTGGACTGTGCTCTGCCCCGGTTCTAGACCCCAACATCCCAGCCCGGGGCAGCTCACTGCCCTGCCTGGCTCCCTGCCAGTGCTGCTGGGGCAGTCTCCATGGAAACCCTGCCCCCATGCTACCACGCCCCACTCTGCTGGGTTCTCCATGGAAACTGACCACAGCAGCACTGGCAGGGGGTGCTGGGAAATGGAGTATACTGCAGGCGTGATCCAGCCTGCAGGTCAGACTTTGCCTGCCCTAAGCTAGACTGCTGTTAGTGGTGATAGGTGACAGAACAAGGAACAGTCTCAAGTTGCAGCAAGGGAGGTTTAGGTTGGAAATTAGGACAAACCCCACCTGGAGGGTGGTGAAGCACTAGAACGGGTTACTTGGAGAGACTGTGTAATCTTCATCCTTGGAGGTTTAAGGCCAGGTTCAGCAAAGCCCTGGCTAGAATGATTTAGCTGGGGATGGTCCTGCTTTGAGCAGGGGGTTGAGATGGGAGGACCCTTCCAACCCTAATTTTCTATGATTTTATGATCTCGTGCTCTGGTCTCAAGCAAGATGAGGCTCCCAAAATGGAATGCAAAGCCTTGTTTGGGAGCTGCACACTCACTGCCAAGTCACACAAGTTTAACAGAGGGTACCTAGGGTCAACACCTGTAGCATCTGCTGCCACCACTGTTGCAGCTTTTATCGTCTCACAGTTGGAGTTTGCAGCCACAGCACAGTGAGTTGCTGGGCTCAGGGAGAGGAGGAGGAAAAGGGAGGAGATGCTCATGGAGCTGGTGGTGTCATCAGAAAGGAAGGCTGCAGCTGCAAAGGAGTGGAGAAATAATATGGGGTAGTACCAGCTGGTCAGCAGGGACATTTCTAGGGCAGATGTACATCAGGACTTCACACATGGCAGAAGGCCACAGTGTGGTTGTGGGCATGCTAAAGCCGACAATACAGATGTTAGTGAACAATCCCCATTTAAAGAGGGCTTCCCAGCAGGATCTCACAGCCATGCTAACCTGCAAACAAGCAGCAATCAGGCTGTTTTTCAGTTCCCACCCCCCCATCCCCAAGTCTTTCTTCCACAGGCAAGTACAACTCCCTTGTTCCTGAGACAGCCCTACTCTCCTCAGGCAAGGGATGCCCTTTCCAGCTTCCTTCAGCACCTCACCAGGATCAAGAGCTATCCTGCCCAACCTCTATCAACACTGCAATAGGGTCAGCAGCCTTCATCACCCAGGTCTACAGAACTAACTGTTCCCATCAATCTCTGCTCATGTCTCTGGTTCTAAAGTAGTGGTACATGGCCTTCAGGTGATCTCAGAGAAGGCCATTCTCTATGGTGTCTCATATCTCTTTATAGTTCGGCATCCTTGAGCACACAGCACAGCGTGAGGTGCCTTCTGAGTGCCTGGATCATGCTACTGTGAGCTGCCATGCTGTGGCCCAGCATTTGGCAGGGGAGCTCAAAGGGGATGGAAAACATGCCAAGGTAGTCAATGACTCTTCTTGATCAGGAGAGAAAAGCCAGTATTTCAGGAGCTGCTTGGCTAGGGACTGCAAGAGATCAGAGAATCATAGACAAGTAGGGCTGGAAGGAACCTCTGGAGGTCATCTAATTCAACCTCATGCTCGAGGCAGATGATGGGCTTTCCTTCTTTACTCCCACTGTGTCAGAGCCCTGTGGAGGTGAACCTGACCAGGCCTTCAATGGAAGGGAGCGCCGAGCAGAAACACGATGGTCATGCAGTCTGCGGGCTTACTTGTCTCCATTTAGCAATCCTTAGATCCTCCTGGAAACTCGGGGCCAAAAGGTATGCTAGGATCTCTGCTCTTTAGAGATTGGATTTAGCACTTTTCAAAGCATGCCAGCTGGGAGGGGTCTTCAAACTGGGGTGGGATTTGAAATGTTTCACATATACATCTGTCCTCTGTTAGTTTTGTGCGATCGGGTTTCTTGGTACTTCTCCCCCCCCCTTTGTAAAACTTAATTTTCAGTTCTGGCATACTTATGACACCAGCTCTTCTGTTCTGATGCTCTGAGAGTTGATCTAAATTTACTTGTAATATATAGGTGCTCCTGCTCAGAACTGGGAATTCTTGGTTACTTTATAAATTAACTCTGTATGGAAATAGTGTCTAGTCAAAGATGAGTCCCAGAAGCAGGAACAGTCGTACTGTCTTTCACTGTTTTGGGAGCACAGGCCAAGACTGCTTGTTGCTTTCTTCATTTTATGGTCTGCATCCTCCAATGCAATCATTACGAAATGCCTGTCATGCCTGTGAACAGTATCAGAACACAGGGGCATTGGTAGAACGGGTTTATCACAGTAGCTATCGGTTGGTAAATAACTTGATGAAATTATTTTTTCAAGTATCATGTTTGAAACCTAGCTCAGAACAACTGGCCGTTAATTAGCTTCTCTGTGTTGGAATTCAGAATTAACATTGTTCTCTGAGTAGTGACTATTTATCTCCCCAAGTGTTTTCTGGCTTTACTTTCAATTTTGAATTTCCTTTTATCAGCTCTGGGCCATCAATGTTCACTTGCTGGAATGAATTTGAGCTGATATTTGTACTTTCTTTCATCACACGTGACTCTCCTTGTTGCAGCCACTGTTTTGATGTTCCAGAAACCACTTTCCGGGTATGTTTTACTTTCAGAAAAGACCTTCACAGAACCTTAGGTGCCAATGTTTTTCACCAAGCCTCATCATTCCCAAATCCACTACTTCAGCATGCTGTTTGTCAGAACAGCTACCTTATTGTATTTAATTTTCTTAACTGGCTTTTATCCGAATAGGTTGTTGTTTGCTTATTGCTCAGCCTCCAGGCAGAACAGTGTGCTGCTCTTTCTTTGGTCTCTGTGAGCAGGTCTATCACCCTGCTGCCTTAGGTGAGTCAGCTCCATTCTCAGTTTCTCAGACCAGTTTTATTCTTCACAAAAACAACCTTGAATTCTCAACAAAAACCCAAATCCTCTGTCCTTTTTTGGATGTTAGGAGGGGCAATTTTAGTTCTGAGCTTCTACCTCAGCACAGCTGGTTACCTACCCTTCTCTCTCTAACACTCACCTCCTGGAGCTCTTAACATTTTGTGGCTCTACACTTATTAGCTGGTCAACCATTCCAGCTGCTTGCCAGCCTCCCAGCCAGGTAGACTATTATCCATTGATCACCAACAGCTGGATTCCTAGCCTCTGAGGGGCCAAGCACCCTCCAACAGTCCCCTCCTTGGTTCAGCCTGGGGTCCTATCAGGAGTTAAAACAACCAGATGCATTGTTGTTAGGATCATTGAAGCACACAAACTCACAGCTTTTTCTCTGGTCCTTTAGGATTGCACAATGCCTCTACCTATGGCAAACACTACCCCGACTACCTTTTAAAGAGCAAATTGGTTGATAGTCTGGCAACAGTAGGGGGCGCTACTATGCAGAGCCACCTGCCTTACTGTGCCAGGCCCAAAACCTTGCTTCGGGAGGTTACAAGCCGGTTGTCCCACTTCCTGGAGCTGGCTGTTCCACTTTCTGAAGAACACCTGCAAGCCAAGGATAACGCAGCCACCACCCAGGCACTGGTTTCTGGCAGGGTTCTGTGCAGTCTGGGGCACACAGACCCTGTGACCTTTGGGGGTGTTTTGCCCACAGTAATAATTCTGGGTGCTTCCTTCAGCCCAAAGTATCCCTAGATGGCATCAGGAAAAACTGAAGGAGACTAGAAAGAAAAAAAACAAAACTCTGCTGGCCAGGCAAGAGGTGGAAAGCCTCCCCCGCTCAGCAGCACAACAATACAGGTTGTGACCCAACACCTTTACTGATCGGGGAGGGGAGCAGGGTGAGAACAAGGAAGTCAGAATACACTTCGAGCAAACAAAAGCAACTTGAGTATATAGTCTGAATACAGCGACCCTTTTAAGATGCGACTGGCCCACACACAATTCCTAACTCCTGGCAGGTTTCTGTGTTTCTACTTACAGAAATCACCAGGCAGCTCCCCGGGGTCCTTGCTTGTAGCTTTCAAAATGCCCACCAGAAGGAAGAGAGCGCTCCCTGCCCCCAGCAATTATATGTGGCCTGGCCACCTGCTTGACCAGCCTGAACCAAGAAGCAAAGAGAGAGAGAGGGGTCACTTGAGCTAACCCAAGTGGGGGCAGAGAGAGCGGGAGAGGATTTCTTCACACATGGCATCACAGATAGGCCCAGAGGAAGATGTTTTGCTTCGCACTTCCATGTATTGATGTGGAGCTGGTTATAGGTGGAATGTTTTGTTTTTTTTCTAGGGCCGTTAAAGCAATTGTCTCCACTCCCCACCCACCGGGTACCACAGGGGGCCGCAGTGACTTACAGCTCTGCTCTCCACCCTCCATAGGGAGCAAGGGATGGGTGTCTCCTGATGTCTCACCTCCATTTTCCATGAGTGCTGCTGCTACCAGGAAACCATAGGCTCCCCTGCCTCCCTTCCCCTCCCCCGCTACTTTCCCCCAAACTGGAGAGAGGTGTGGGGATTGGGAGCTGGAGAGCCAGAAGCCTGGTTCTGGCAGTGGGGAGTGCCCAGGTGTTGCCGCAACAGTGAGAGCATGAGGCCTTCTGGTGGGGCAGGGGGCACTGGGATCTCGTGGCAGCAGCTCCTGTGCCTTGCTGCCATGTTGCCCCAAGTCCCCCCTTGCCGGGATTTTGCCTCTCCAGCTTCCCGTCCTCCAGACCGCTCCAGTCCTGGCAATGGCAGTTAACGCGGTGAGGGACTCACGGCAGCAGTGGGGGGCTGTTATGCCCCGCTTCCGCAAGGCCCTCCTACCCCCACCAGAACTGAGACTCTGGCTCTTAAGCCCCCAGTTCCTGCAGACCTCTCTGGTTCTGGTAGTGAAGGTGGGAGTCTCATGGGAGTGGAGGCATCAGGGACATCGGGGGGGGTCTTTGATCTCCCAGGTTGGGTGGCTTTAAATAGCACCTCATTTAAACAGGTTAGGAACAGGTGTTGCTTTTGTCTTGGGACTAGTTGTTCCTGTGTTTGTCCCAGAACAGAAAAGTCCCTGGGTTGGCATGCACACACATTGCTCTCCCAATCAGCATTAGTAAATGGCTGCATGAATTGTTGCTTTTCTGCCATGGGTTCAATGATGCCATCTCAGGACAGCTGTTTGGATGCACTTTGCAATGTCCTGGAACAGTTAATGCTTCTTATTTTGCAAACGTTTTTAGGTTTGGCTCTGGGACAACAGACATGGGCATCTGAATGACTGCATTTGTTTTCTCCTGGGACAAATTGACTTTTTTAGTAGATGTTTTGGATGGGGAATCCAGGAAAAAGATGACAAAGTTGAGATGGAATACTACATCTGTTTGTAGCCACAGGTACTCTTGTGGGGCACTTTTGGAGGGTGCTTCAAAAGGTGTGTGTGGCTCATGCTTTGAAGCATTTCAAAGATATTTTGCACACAAAATGTGATGTCTGCCCATGCCCTCAGAAAAACATTGTGGCTGGCAGCTCCTTTACTGTGTCATGATTCCTCAACTACCGGAGCTTTGGGGACTCTGGCATTTGGCATTATTGTGCTCTGAGGACCAACAGCTGTTTTTCGGAGGGGATGAACACCTATTATTCCATTTAAATTTAATAGGACTAGCATATGCTCAGCATCTCGGGAATCAACAGCAGCAAAGCCTGCAGCTTAAAATACCTTAAAATGAATGGCTATTTGTGAAGCCATTTCCCAGGAAATCCATTCCCACCTACTAATGGACTTGTGACACGAGAGAGAGCAGTCGTCACCAGCCACCAATGTCTCTTTGGGCCCATGAGGATGAGATTTTTTTTTTTTCCTGCAAGGCCACTGTAGCCATGTGCCAGGCTGGCCTGAGCGATGCTGGCAGAGCTGATCCTCTGATAGATTCCCTGCGGCCTTGGCAGCATTGCTATGGGGACAACAGGTATTCAAAGAAACAGTGGTCCTGGGAGAGCCAGAGCAGCTGGATGACAGGGAGATATATGGTCCCTGGGGTCACCATCCCTCAGTGGCAGGTCCCTGCAGGACTCATTTAGCACTGTGACTCCTTTTACATTACTCAGAAGGTTAAATTTAAAAATAAGACTGTCCAGATTTGCTGATGACATAAAATGAGATGAAAGAGCAAATAACTCAGCCCTGATTGGTCAGCTTCAGCAGGATCCTGACATATTTATGGAATGCTAAGTGGGAAGTGGCATTTAATAGACCTGAGTGCGAGGATGCTTCTTGGGGGCAGTAATACAGTTTTAAAACAAGTGTCTGCTGTGTCCCTGAGCCAGGCTGAGAAATCTGCCTCCTCCATCCTGCCCCCTACAATGCAGGCAGTATTTATTACAGAGCTGATTCACCAAAATACTGATCCTGGAGCCAGATTAGAGTTTTAGGATTAGTATGGTGGCAGCAAAGTTCTCTATGGGGTAAGATGGACTATGCCTAATCAATAGCTCCTGAATATTGATGTCTGAATCAGTGCCCTCATGCAGAAAGATAGGCAGACTTATCTATTCATGCCTCTCTCTGAGTGAGGGACACCTAACTGAAGGGTGCCACAGGTCTCACCAGAAGCACATCTTATTATTTTCATCGTGATGCATCTTTATAGTAGCTGAGGGACAGAGACGGCAGCAGAGCTGGGGGAGTGGGGGTGGGCAGGGGTCCCCCATGGTTCTCTCCCCCCCGCCCCCTTACCAGCTCCAAGTCTGGGGATTGGGGACTGCCCAAATCATCAAAGCTCTCCCAATCTTTTCCGAAAATTTGGAGAGCTTTGAATCAATTTGGACCTTTTATTTGGTCCCCTGATTTGATTCGGATTCGGCCACCGAATCGGGCCAATTCTTCTCCCAATTGAATCACCACCCAAAACTTTGCACAGCCCTAATGTATATCTCCTGGCAGGTGTACTGTGCCATGAGTTAAGAGCACTGTGGTCTGCCCTTAGCGGCTGATCTGCGCTGAGGATGGGATGCTTTTACCTTTATCGCCTAAGGGAGTTCTTCCCTCCGAGCAGTGGCTGAGGTCCGTGGTTTGGCCCTGAAAGTAGCACTTTCTGCCACGCTCTGCCAGCAGGAAGGGGGTTGTTAGACAGATCTGAGGGTTGTGCGCAAACTGCACATGAACACTTGAGTGTGGGTCAGCCCTAGAGAATCAGTGCTTCGAGAAATGCAGTTTCTGTGAAGAGAGCGCCTGCCTCAAGAACCATCTTGGAGGCTTCTGTGGAGCTGCATGGCAAAGCTAGCAAGGTGACTGAGACTGGCAGAGCCGGAGCCTTGGTAGCTCTGCCAAACTGTGAATAAGAAGTGACCAGGCCAAGTCAGACTGCTGCTCAATGGGCAGCCAAGCCCCTGGGACTAGGCCAAGTTCAAATGGCTCCTGGCACAGAAAATGAACAAAAACCATCCAGTAATAAACAAGCTCCCCAGAGCCCAGAGTTGTGATGGTCTCTGTTGTGTTAGAGCTGATGTTCCTAGAGGAAAGATGAGACATTAGGCACTGGGCTGGGAATCTGGACCCCTGAGACTTGTTCAAGGCTCTGAGCTACTATGTAATCTTAAGCAAATCCCTTCTCTGCAGTTGTCTCTCTCCCTGGGCATGTTTACACATGCATTAATGTGCCTTTTCTAATGCATATTACATTTAGTGCCTCCAATTTGAGGTACTAAGTTAATGCACATTAGGCTGTACTAATGAGCAGTAGTGCATTCGCATGCTTTTTCAGTGATGCTTAATCCACACTATACTATTTTACTGTGCATTAGCTAATGTCACAGTTTTTTACACTACACTTTAATGTGCAGTAAAATAGTTTACTGTGCATTAAAGTGCGCGTGTAGACGTGCCCACTCCTATTTATCTGTTTAGCCTTGAAGCTCCTTTGGGCAGGAGCTCTCTCCTGGACACTGGCAATGAAGGAGAGCTTTACCAGGAAAAGCACTACAGCTCGTTAGTACAGGGGTACAGCCCTCCCTCCCTTCCTCCATATAGACACTTCTGTTTTAGCTTTTGTCAGTTTAGCCTGATCCCCTACAACATAAATTAAACAAACAGACCACCCATATGCCAGAACAGGAGTATCCTCATAGAGATTATACCCATACAGTCAGTTGGCACCATTGTTCTTTACAGAGTGTGGTGAATGTGCCTATGAATTCTTTGATGGCTGCTAAGTCCGATGCACAAGTGACAGGCCTGCCCACAGGTAGGGCACATCCATGCACTAGCAATTCTTTGAATCCAAGCAGCATATTCTTCCTTTCTTCCTTTGACACCAGTCATCGCAAAACTTGATCCGGTCCACCTCACAGCCCCTTGCTCCATCTGCAAGCTGACTTTGCCAACCAGAGCGGCATTCGGCACAACTTTCCCAGTCACCTATGGAGATTCCAAAGGATGCTAAGTCATCTTTGCAAGCATCCCAAAATCTGCACAGCAGCCTGCCTCTCTTTCTAGACCCTTTGTGAGCTTACCTATACAATTTACCCATGCAGTTGTAATGACTAAAGGGCACACCTTAGTCCTATGGGTATAACTGTGCTATGACTGCCACCTTTACTCTGTCTGTGCAGCAGCACATGATGGACTCTGAGCCTGCCTGGAGCTTCTAGGTGTTACCATGACAAATAATAAATAATAATTTTTATTATTAATATATAGAGCAGGAATGATCTTAGTGATTGAAGGTCAGGGGACTGAAGCTATTCTGGGAGATTTTTTTTCCCCCAGCATGACAAAACATCATTAATTGTACTGTTCAACCCGTTCACAGTATCAATCCCGGATTGCTTTCAATAGTCACTGAGAGATCAATGCCAATCCTGGTAGACTTCTAGCCAAACGGGGTGGGTTGGCAACCCTGGGGGGACCTGAAAGCAGGAGAGAAGACAGCTTTGCTTCTGGCCACTTCTAGTTAAATTCCAAAGAGGGATACTCACTGCCCAGGTCCACTAATGGAGAGTGTCCATGGCTGTTGTCCTGTGAAGGAGGTGTCTCCAGTCCCCCTTCTTACAAGGGTGCAGAAAGGACTCTAGGATATATATCCCAGGCTATGTGGATTACTGGAAGTCTGCTGAACAGCTTCTCAGTGATACCAGAACAAATACATCAAGCACCTACAAGTAAATCTACACCATGGCCCTGATGCTGCCAGCAGCATCCACTCCTGAACAGACCCTGCCCACCCAGCCCTGCCCACGTGTGCAAACCAGGAATGGATGCAGCCAGCACTTGGGGTACAGCCATTCCATCACTCGTGAACCCCACCCTTGGTGCATGACCCAAGGCAGCAACATCTTCCACAGCCTGAAAAAGCCTGCTGGAGAGCCCCTTGGTCAGAGCTGAATCACAGTCCCGCCAGGGGGCACAGACAGTAACCTTCTGTAGCTGCCAGCTCAGTAGCAGCCTTTGATTCCAGCTTTCTTGAAAGCTGTAGGTTTTGGGTAGTGCACAGAGGGAGGGGAGTAGGATGGGGGCAGAATGCCATGACTTTCAGGGAGTAAGGGATTTGTGGGGGGGGTGATGGAAGAGATGCTAGGAGAGGCAGAAGCCCTTCACCATCCTTACCAGATGGTAAAACAGTTTGGGAGAGATGACACCTAGAGGGAAAGGGAGCTTACCAGAGGGGCAGGACAGGGTAGCTGAAATAGCAGTACAGAGATAGGAGGTAAATCCTGGGTCTGGTGGCAGAGCCAGAGGCACTTGGCAGCAGGGATGCATGGCGGCCGTGGCGAGGCCTGTAGGGCACTGGCCGTGGGGCCCTCCAAAGCGTGGGGCCCAGGGCAGTTGCCCCAATTCGCGCCACTTCCCCCAGGATGGCCCTGACTTTGCCCAGTGTAAGGGAACATGACTGTGTAAGATAGCCTGCCCCAGCAGAAGCAAGAAGAGGTGGTTTCAACTGCCCATACTGTTCATAAAAGCCAGTCAAGAAAAGGAAGTTTCCATAGGGGTCACCTGTACGATTGCAACGGTAAGAGCAAAAGCATCGAGGTCTTTCCCCAGTGGGAATCTATTAAACAGATCCTGGTTGTTTGAAGTCAAAAGCAGTGTCTGGAATCCACTTTGAAGTTTGAAAATTTGAGTGCGATCCAAATGGTTATCCAGCAAAAAGTATCGGATTTATCTGATGGCACCGCATTGCAGATCAAGGCTGCAGCACAAAATGCATTGCAGAAATGTCTCTGCCTCTTCCCAGTGATGTATGAATCAATTTGCACATTCACAGCTCAAATGCTTTTTTCACAGAATAACAACAAATGTTGAAGTGTCTAGAGAGCTCGTAGTCTGATTTCACTCTCAGCCCAAGCAAAGGGCCAAGACCAAGGGACTGCTGGGGCATATGGAATTCATCTGAATTTCTCAGCACCAAGGCAGACACTGGCAGAAATACCATAGTAGTTAATCACTGGTCATCATGCCACCCAGATGTATCTCACTGTTTCTCACTGTTTTGGGTGTTTTCTTTTGGTTTTTTGTTTTTGCGTCCTCTCTCTGTCTGCATCCTCCTACGTTAGGTTTTGACTGTAAATTCTTTGGGGCAGGGACTGTCTTTTTATTCTGAACAGGGCCCAGCACACTGAAGTCCTGGTCCATGCTTGGGGCTCCAAACACTGCAGGTACATCAAGAAAGTAGTAACGGTGCTTGGCATGGGAAGGGTGAGGCATCATAGAAACCATGGCTGCTGCTGTCCTTATGAATGAAGGTTGCTGCAGCATGGGACCTCAATTATCATCAATACAGTGGGCTCCCTGAGAAGGTCCCACTCTTCACCATTTCGGAGTTCAGTGGAGAATTTCTGCCGTCACAGCTGAGCAGAGGGCTTTGTTTGCTTGTTTTGTTGGGCCCTGCTTCATAATTCTCATTTTACCGAGCACAGTGGCAGAGTAGTTATAGTACTTACAGATGCAGCTGCAGGTGTGTGAGTTCAAGCCCCGCACCAGATGTGGTCTGAAGCCGGCCTCCAGTTATAAGTGGATACCTGGGGACCAGAGTGCATTGCTGGGCCTTTGTCACATCACCTACGACAGGACTGTGAGATTCCTTTGGGAGTGAGGGGTTCTCCCCGGGAAGGCTTGGGAACTAGAGGAAGAAGAAGGGAGTTCGGCTGTGCTAGGTATTTTGTGAGCTAGCTCTCTGTGGTTGTGATTGAATTTATTACCGCTGTATGATGCACCTAATTAATTTTACAACTCACTCACCTTCCAGCTTCCTCGTGGGGATGCAGTATGAGTGCTCTTCCTAAGGTGTGGGCTGAGCTAAACGCCGTTCTCGGCTCTGTCTTGCCTTCGTGGGCTTTCATCACCCTTCTCCTCCTATCTACTCCCAGTGGAGCCTGTACCCTTGACAAGGCCAATGAACCCAGTTCCTTTCATTTTTTTGCTGTTATACTCCCTGGATCATTAATCCCTTCATAAACCATATAATGGGGTTACATGTTGCAGAGGTTTGGCAAAAATAATTGAAAACAAATTTAGAAAAGCCCCAAAGTTCCATTTTTGATATTTTCTATGGACAAGATTTACATTTGTCAGGTGGAAAGGATGTTTTTGCTTCAAAACTGATTTAGGGTTTGGTTTTTTTAAAATGGTATAAAACAGGATAAACAACTCAAAAAAGAAACAAGGTGTTTTTCTTAATCAAAAAGCCTCACATTTTCATTTTGGTTGATCTGAAATGAAGTTTCTTTTTTTAAAGAAAAACTGCGTACAAGCACTGAACTAAACAAATCTATTATTCACATGGTCCTCACTGGGGACTGGCTGTGCTAACACAAAACAGGGTCCGCGTCTCTGCATGAATGACTCATGGGGCTAAATGGAGTATAGGGCACATTCATGCTGCCCTGTTGCATTTACACTCCACTGCACAAACACCAGCTCCTGCCCTAGAGAATATATAGACTGAGGAAGGAAAGAGAAATACACAGAGTTTACAGTAGATGAGGAGAGACAGGTTGTTGCTAGCAGGTAAATGGCTGGAGGGGGTGTGGAGCAAGCTGTTGGGTGGATGGGGACGGTAGGTATAGGGCAGTGCAGGAGGCAGCAAGAAGCTATAGCTAGGAGCAGTAGACAAAGGGAGGAATGGAGTAAAATGCCTGGGAGAACAAGAAATCAGAACTGAGATTTCTTCATTTTGTCAGAAAGCCATTTTCTGCTAAAAAACGTGTTTCTGGTAAATTTGTAAATTTCTGACGCGGCCTGTTGCACTACTGGATCGCGCGATCCAAGCTGGAGTCGAAAGTGTCCACAAAGCTAGAGCTCCTCTTAGAAAGGCGGGATGATTGTAAAGTTTGTACGGAAGGAAGATTATCTAACATGCTCACTGGGTGTGTCCACATGTTCATTAATGCACTGTAATTATGGCACATCAAGGTACTACCTCTAATAACAGGTACTAACTTAATGCGCCGTAATCAGTGATACTGCGCATTAGTGCAAATGAATGCCTTTTGTGTGATGCTTAATGTCCATTGGGTTAATGTACTGCACATTAGCATGGTTTTTGCTGGCTGAGTTAATGCACAGTAGAGTTAGTCCAATGGGCATTAAGTGTCTTGTGCAGATGTGCCCAGCGTCCTGAAGTGTTTGATCCTGGTGGTTTTTGTCTTTGAGACTTAGTAGGCTGTGGAGTACCTTGTGTGTCTCTGCTTGCCTGATCTCTTGGCTTTATGAAAGTTTGTGCACCTGTGCAGACTCCAAGTTTGAGCTTGACACTCACAGATAAAGAGTGAAATAGGGAATTCTTGAAAAATCTGAACTTAGTGAAGCATCCATAGCATATTAAAGGAATTAACACCCTACGATGCTGAACCAGAAGCAATTGGACTTGTAAGATCCTGGGCAGCGGAGAGACTGGAAGAAAGCAAAAGGCACACCTGTTTCAAATAAAAAAGAAAAGACAAACAAGCTACTGTAATCGGAGGCCTCGAAGACTAAATTATGTTCCTGGCAAAATAATGGGATAAATATTAAGACAAAAGATTGCCACATATCTCAAGGGCAATAGAAACATGACCAATAAGTCAGTGTGGCTTATAGTGATGGATTTTTGCAGAAGGAGTGACATTATTTTTTTAAAATAGAGTTATAAAATCTGTAGGTGAGGAAAAGGCAGCAGATGTAGTATAACTAGATTTTAGTAAAGCATTTGATACTTTACCTCCCAAATACTAAACTGAGAAATCAATTCAAATGGGAATATTGTGGGTTCTAAACTTGGTGAAAGATCATGAAAAGAAGGTAAAGACAAAGAGCAGAGTCTCAGGTGGGGAAAGTGTTGTCTTGCAGGATGACGTGGGGGCTGGGTTTTGGAGGTACAAGGTTTCTATTCTACATCAAGACTGCAACATCACAGCATCAGATATCTGCTTGGGAGGTCAGGTGCATTGAAAGAAAGCCACTGGTGAACTGCTGACCAGTATTGTCCTTACACTCCACTGCTTGTCTTTATTCATCTGTTAGCTCTTGTCTTGTATATGGGTTTAAGCTCTGTGGAGCAGGGATTGGGTCTTTTTTTCCAACACCAGCACAGTGGCATTCAGGGCCTACATGAGGACTGCCAGGCACAAATACAACTATTAAACAGTAAGAACAATATGAACATTCATTCTTACTGTTGCTCCATCTGAAATAAGCATCATTTCTTTGTTGTGCAGTTGTGATAATTCCTTGGCACCCTTGTCAGTACCATTTTTGTTTGAGTTTGTCACGTTTTTTTAATGTTTTCATGTTTTGAAGCCAATTTTGAGTTTCCTTTTAAACAGAATTTCTGCTGGGGGACAATCATTTCCCCCACCCCATGGGAGTCGCCCTGTAATTCAGGAATGGCAGTTAAACATCGGTGTCTGAATCTGCAGCTTTTTTCAATAATTTCTTCACTATTTGTACTCCATTTTCCACCAAACCATTGGATTGTGGGTATTTAGGACTTGAAGTGTTGTTACAGAATCCATATTGGTTTGCAAACTCTTTAAAATTAAGACTGTTGAATTGAAGTCCGTTGTCTGTCCTCACAATTTGTGGAATCCCATGTCTAGCAAAAGTTGATTTGATGACATGGTTTGCATGATTTGATGGCATGGTGTTATGACATGGTTTGCTGTTGTGCTTTCATGCAATGCAATTTCAGGATAGTGAGAATAATAATCCAGCACTAATACATTATTTTTTCCTGCATATAGGAATAAGTCAATGACCACTTGATACCACAGAGCTACGGGCTCCTCCATGACCATCATGGGCTCTTCTGTGTTCTGGCGTGCCACGTCACCCCGGTCAGGGCACCTGTGGGCTCCAGCTGGGTTGGTTGGCCTGTGCAGCACCCATGGGTCCACTGGTGAATGGCTGGTTACTCTCCATCACACTTGGCCTGTGGACCTGAAAGAATGCGGGGAAATGGTCTTGCTTCCTAAGACCATTTCTCTTGGTTGGACGGGCCTGCTGGCCCTGCCAAAATACAGTCTTCTACCCCCAGAGTCCCTGAGAGCTCCTGGCCTCTCAGCTCTGGCAAGGGCACCAAAGGAATATGACCTCTATCCCAAGTCTCCAGGAGTAACCAACAAAAGAAAAGCAAAAGCAGGGAGGCAGTGGTTTTCCTCCTACTCTCACATTTCTGATGGGTGCTGGGCCCTAGGCTCCTCAGCCCCACTCTCTCCTTTGGTCCTGGGCATCGCCTCCCCGGGAGGCAGAATCCCCCTCTGGGATGTCCCCAGTGTCTGGGAGCCCACAGCTGTTGGACCACTGCTGCCACCTCTCTCTCCCCCGGCTCTCTCTTGCGCCAGCTCTTGTAGCCAGTTCCCATTGCCGGCTGATGATGCCACGCCTCTGCGCCATCCCAGCCACACCAAGAGTTTACTAATGAATCGCATGGGCACTGCCCACTTCCCACCACTGTGCCTGCACCTGGTAAGTTTTCCTGGGTCACAGCTCTCTCTGAGCCATCTCCCTGGGTCTTCGGGCTTCCCTTGGCATGTCTCTGCCCGCAGTACAGGGGTCTCCGGCCCCTCAGGCCTCTCACCCTGTGACAGGATACTTGACTAAACAGCAAGGGACCCTGACAGCCCCCTTTGGCTAGTTCATCTCCTGTTTCAGGTGTACCCTGTGGAAGACCAAGAACTTGCTCATAAACAGATCTCTCCGTTGAGGGCTGCATTAAAATTGGACTGAGTGAGACGTACTGTATTCTTAGCATCTTGCAATCTAAGTTAGTGGAATTAGAGAGCACGCCTGGACTGGGAGTTTCCTCCATTGGCTGGAGCATGCACAACTCCTGAGCCGAGCACCGACATGCCAGGGAGACACAGCTTCGTGCAAAGCCTGCTGGGCTTGGAGTTTTATTGTCTGCTAGAAATAAACCTCACCTGCCTCGGGGTGAATTTGCTTCTCTTTGATCTGCATGCGCATTCGTGCATGGCTTTGGAGCATCGTTAAGAGGACTCAGGAAGCAAAGGGAGATACTGAACAGCTAATCATTATTATGGCAGTAGCTGTTAACAGCAGGAAAGCCTGATGCCACAAATTACTGAAGTCGGAGAGCTGATGTTGACTGTGCACTTTACACTCTCATCCTCAGGCAGCCAGGAGCTGTCTTCCCTCCTCCTTTTCCCCCACCCCACCAACACACTTGTATCCCTAATCAGGGCAGCACATAACACAGGAAAGGTGTGGTTGTGTTGACTCAGCCCCCCTAGGCTGAGAATCCAGTTCAAATACATAAAAACCCTGCTTAGCACTCTTAATTAGTTCTTGAAAAACCGAGTGTTAAGTGAAACGAGCATTAAGTGAAACTGAAAGTTTTTGAGGACCCAAGATGGGGGCTGCAAGTGTTTTTAATGACCCAAGATGGTGACCATGAGCGTTATAACGAAACTCGCCAAGTGCTAAGAGAAATCAGGTATCAATTTAAAATGAATGCTATAGCAAAACAGTGCTAAGCAAAACAGCATTAAGCGAGGGTTGCCTGTAACAGCAAGTCCGCCCTGCCTTCCAGATAATAGCTGTCAGACAGGTAGAGGGTGTTTTTGCTATGGGAGAGTAGCTATGGATGGGGTGTTTTCGGCAATATCAGCGTTACCTATCTCCTGCTGCACCTGCTGTCCTTTGCACACCTTCCATGTGTACCCTGGCCTGGACTGCAGCTTCACTGTCTTCTCTGAGGCTGTTGCTCTCCCTGGGTCCAATGCCCATGACTTTGCTGTGGCTGGGATCTGTCATCTGCTGTAGGGTTGGGATGTTGTTGCCATTTTGTCTTGTATCTGATCTGATGGAAAATCCTAGTGTTCTGGCTCGAGCTGTGATTGCAATCAGTGCCCTGTTTCTCCTGTTGCCTGGGTTACAGCCCCTGTCAGACTCACAGAATCACGATATCCTCTCTCTCATACAATTTTCAAGCAAAGAGCACGGTCCTTAATATTGGTTTCATCAAGGCAGTCATGCAGCTATCCAGAGCATAGGGCATCGTCTACCGGTCATTGGCAAAGATAACTGCTGCTGCCTGTACAAACCGCTGTGGCAACCTGTCTTGTCCTCTGATGGATGATCCTCGCAGGACCTGGAATAGTGTCTCCACATAGGACTGTCCACAAATGTCTGGAGCTGATGAAGCTAAAGAAGGCAGGGCAGGGGGCAGGAGTAAGTCACTCTTGTTTGCTAAGCTTGCCTAAACTTGCTAAGCTTGCCTTAACCAAGGAGGACTGGACCCCACTACTGCATACAAAATACAGCACAGAGGAGGCTTGCACTGCACAGCACCTTTTTCTGTGGTCATCAGCCTACTCCTGCCATTAATAAATGAGAGCAAGCAGGTGCACCTACCCGTAGGCCCTCGTGTTCAGAGTGGTTTCAAGTTGCTGGCTCTTTCCTACATCCTTAGCACATCAGAAATAGCTACTTGTACAGATTTATCTTCTGAGAAATGACAAGCTTAGGTGGTCTTGGCAAGAGCATGAGGATAGTCAACAGGACAGAGATGAGAGAAACGAACAGGGTCAGAGATCCGTAAGGTTTCATAGCCTCGACTTCAGCAGATACGTCTGTCTGACTTCAGACTAACATGGCTCCTGAATGCTGAAAAAATGACTGACCCAGGCTGTTGGGGAGATCTTCCCATCACAATGTCCTGCCCTTCGTCAGCAATCCCTTTTAGTCCTAATTTCATTTTGAATTAGTTCATGAAGGCACTAAACAGCACATTCTTGGAGGTATCTTGTCGTACAGACGTTGGAGTTTCAGCTCTCAGGATCTCCTACAGGCTTGACTCCCTGGAGAAGGACTTTTTCAGTAATGTATTGTGGAATTGCCCCTGACACAGCTGTATTGCATCATGGAGTCACATGACTTGGGGTCTATTAGGGCACAAGACTCCTGAACTACAGTTCCCATGAGACAATGTAAAACCATGGAAGGATATAGTAGAGCAGGGGTGGGCAAAATGCAGCCTGAGGGCTGCATGTGGCCCACCAGGCCATTCAATCCAGCCCCCAGGGCCCCTAAAAAATTTAGAAAATTAATATTTAGTTTCCCCTGGCTGCCTTTCATGTGGCCCTCGATGGCTTGCCAACACACAGTTAGCGGCCCTCCACCTGAATTAATTGCCTGCCCCTGTAGTAGAGTAATCTTGAAATGACCCAGAACAGATCATTTCAGGACAGGTGAATAAACAGTTCATTTGCAGAAAGTCAAACTGTTTTGCTTTCCTTCAACAGGGAAGGGGAAAACAGCCCTTGTAGTGTTTCCAGGTCAATGCTTTTCACATTTCTGTTCCATGAAAACAACTGAAGCTTTCGAGTTATTGCTGTTATCTGGAACAAAAGCTAATGTAAGAATGCCATTGTTTCCACTCTAGGGAGTGGAAAGTCCACGCTGTGTTCACTTCTAAAGAGCAACTGTCCCCCTTTTTGGCAGTTTTGAGTAGCTGTTGCTCATGGGAAGGATGCTGGATCTCCTACCTCCCTTCCCCCTCCCCCCCCACAACTGCCACAGTACGTATGTTTAGGTCAGGTGGAAGATCCCTGTGGTTTGAAAGATCTAGATCTAGATCTCAGCCACCCAAGGGTGCAGGTATGTGATTTATGCAGTAGGAAGTGACTCTTGTTTGCTAAGCTTGCCTAAACCAAATGAGGATTGGACCCCACTACTGCATACAAGATACAGCACAGAGGAGGCTTGCACTGCACCGCACCTTTTCTGTGGTCATCCTCCTCCTCCTGCCGTTAATAAATGGTAGCAAGGAGGTGCACCTACCCATAGGCCCTTGTGTTCAGCGTGGTTTCAAGTTGCTAGCTCCTTCCTACATCCTTAGCACAATGTGATCAGTACTGATGGAGGTGCCCAACCTCTTGTAAAGTGTTCACAGAAAATAGGGTGTGGCAGAGCACTCAGGTGCCCTGCGCTTGAAAGCAGAAATGGCTCGCGAGAGACCCCTAGTGGCGAGAAGGGGGAGGCCCAGCTGCCAGTCACCAGGGCAGCACAGGTGCTGGTTGCTAGGACAACCAGTGAAAACCAGCTGACAGGAAGGGGCAGGGCTTAGCCCTTCTTAAGCCCAGGCATGAGGCCAGGAAGGCAGTTCCCCTCTGGTGGCCAAGGAAGGGGGAGCTCGGCCAGTGTAAGAGAGAGGAGAAGATCGACTGCATAAGCATCCCCTGGTTGCTGCCACGGGTTGGAGTATTTCCCGGTAGGGATTGAATGTTGTTCTGACCAGACAGTTTAGCTTTATGTTATAGCCTGGGGGCTTGTGTTACTGTTTGTTGTTGTTGGACCAGAGGACCGGGTGAGGCTAGTAGGGGTTGGAGGAGGGCTCATAGGGGCTTCACGGTAGCATGGGGACTCTGGTGCCAGAGAGGGCACAACGTTCAAGGGTGCACTGACCCCAGCCCTGAGAAGGGGAGCAGAGGATTGGGAGGGGGCCAAGTAAGGCCAAGGCCGCCTGAGCCCTAAGGCAAGAGGCCCCAGTGTGGGCAGTTGCGAGACGAGCCAGAGAGCGCCAGTGAGGCGCAGAAAGGGAAGTCAACCAAACAACGTCCGGTACACCTGCGAGGCTTGGGGCATGGTACAGGGGTAGTTGGAGCCATGCATAGCCCATAAGGCTGGGGTGCACCGAGTCACCCAAGATAGAACTAAGACTGGGATACATCAGGGCACCGTGTCAGAGAGGACAAAAGGGCAGCCTCCCTTAAACATTATTAACATCAAAGATGTGGCGGGAGAGATTGTGATGGTGTTTTTTATATCACATTGGCACGGTAGGGAGTGCTAGGGGAGCTCATGGCCACCCCTAGGACCCCGCGCCGTCACATAGGGCAAACACTGAGAAGCGGAGTTGTGCAGAGGGAAAGCCTGATCAAGTTGAAGTGCTTCAGTGAGGACTCAAACCCTGTCAGATATTTCAGGACTAGGCTGCAGAAGCCAACAAGCCACACTGACTTTGACGGGGTCCAATTTACACTATGGAACAGAGAATAATAGTCACCACTGCTAGTTAGTGCTTCAGTAACGGCACCTTCCCTTCCTAGTTGTTAGCACAAAAGTAGTCACTGCAGAAAAGGACCTCTACCCTCTAGCACTTTCATTTGTACCTGGGAGCGAGTGAAGAGGGAGTCTGGGGAGTGCAAAGTGCACGTGTTTAGTGCTCTTATTGATCAACCTGAGCTAGAAAGATGGCCCCTGCTTTTTGTACCAGCTGGAATTGCCATACGCTCCCCAGGAGAAATGTATTTGCCTTGTGCATGTGAGCACATTGCCTCTTCAAGACTGGCTCTAGTGTTGCTCAGTCTGCTTCCGCGTGGCAGCACAGGAAATTCTCTTTTAGCTGCTGTGCTGGGGGTTTGTCCATTCCCCTGAGAGTCACAGTGTCCCTGTGTCAGGTGTCCAGACTGTAGCCATATTGGGCTAGAGGAAAAAGCAATCAGGGCTCATAGAGGCGATATCTTTCATTAAACCAACAAGATTTTTTCCAAAAAAATTCTTGCAAGCTTTCAGGCACAAACACCCTTCATCAGGCATCAGAGAAAAGATTGTAAAAGTTCTCCCGGGTAGAAATTAAGCTTCATATTTCATAGGATTTCACAGAGGATTTCAGTGTCCCTGTGAGCATTCATGTATGCACACACAGCAGGATACCACATTAGCATCTCTCCCAGGCATGGACCATACAACCCTTCATCCTTCCACCACAGATATACACCCAGCGCAGATACACCACTCATTAAATATAACTCCCCCCCCCCACCACATGCATAGATACCACCAACATGTTCAGCCCCTACACACATATATAAACCCTACTTCACACACCCCAGTGCTTGCAATTTAGCACCATTTCCTGTGACAGAAGCCATCTTTGAGTTGCTGGCTCCATCCTCCACCCTGGAAACACTGGGGCCAAACAGGACTGAGCATTTTCTGCCATGACTGGAGTCTGTGCTCTGCTCCTATTTCGGTGCCCCCACTAAGCATAGAGCTAAACCTGCCCAGGGTCCTAGGTGGTCAACATGCACAGCTCTGCTGCTGCAGGTTATGCTGCTCTTGGTACCCAAGTCAGCCAGTTTAAAGCTAGCTTGGGTAAGTCTGCAGGTCTGAAGTTCACACATCTGAATTTCAGTGGAACGTACATAGGAAGTGCAGGGCACGACTGGGCCAGGGAGTTCTGGCTTGGGGTGAGTTTCTTCCACAGGTGCTCTCAAAATCCATAAAACTGCCACTTTCTCCTTGAACAGACCCTTCTGTGCTGTGACAAATGCAGCATAACACCTGCCAGTAGCTAAGACCTCTGCGGTGAGATGAACAATATTCACTGTGCCTATCTAAGCCTGGTATGCCCCTTTTTGTGCGTGCCTGGTAATTCAGTGGCATGAACTTGCCTACTGAATGTCATATGACAGATATCACTGGACACACTCTTGACAAGTGTATAGGCCTTCTGCTTCATCAGAAATAGCTCTGTGTACAGATTTATCTTCTGAGAAATCACAAGCTTAGGTGGTCTTGGCAAGAGCATGACGATAGTAAACAGGGCAGAGATCAGAGAAGCAACAGCTTCAGCCTTGGTGGAGCACTGTGTGTGTCCATGACATTTTACCAAAACTAGCAAGAAAAATAACACTTGGACATAGGGTATGATCAATGGAAAGAGGCAAACTGCAGGCCCATCGCAGACACAAGAGGAGTCATATTGGTGCTGGGGAGGGCAGGCCTGCAGTTTGACTTTAATCTGCGTTTAACCTTAATCTGTGTTAGTGCCAGAAGCACCCACAAGATAATGGAGAGAGAGCCACGCATGCTGCCTGGGGGGCTTGATTGTACATACGGAAGAGGGAGTTGGCTGAGGGTGGCAAGAGAGACTTGGGACTATCCTGGGACTTGCAGAGGATTCATAGATTGCGTAGACATTAGGGCTGGAAGGGATCTTGGAAGGGCATCAAGTCCAGCCCCCGCCCAAAGGGCAGGAAGTCAGCTGGGGTCATAGGATCCCAGCAAGATAAACATCCAAATGTCTCTTGAAGGTGTTCAAAGTAGGTTCTTGAAGTTCTTCGTTATGTCCAAGTCCCCAAGGACTGGATCACCATCCCCCGCATCCCCCGCACCTTGTCATCCCTTGGGGTGCTCTGGTGAACAGACATTCCCCCAGATCCTGGTGAGCACCCTGATGTACTTATAGGTGGCCACCAGATCATCCCTGAGCCTACACTTTTCCAGGCTGAAGAGTCCCATAGCGCTCAGCCTGTCATCATAAGGTCTGTTTTCCTGATCTCTGATCATGCGTGTGGCTCCCCTCTGCACCCTCTCAAGCTTCTCCACATCCTTTTTTGAATTGTGGAGCCCAAAACTGGACTCAGTACTCCAGCTGCAGCCTCACTAAGGCCGAGTACAAGGGGAAAATGATGTCCTGGGATTTGCAGCAACATCACATTGAAGGCTCATGTTCATCTTGTGGTCAATCATACCCCCAAGTCCCTTTCATTCATAGTGCTAGCCAGTGTAGCACTGCCAAGCCTATAAGGATGCTGCAGGTTTTTCCTCCCAAGGTGGAGAACCTTGCATTTTTCAGTGTTAAACACCATCAGGTTCTCATCTGCCCATTTCCTGAGCCTGTCATGGTCGGCCTGGATCACCCTCCTGTCCTAAGGTGTGGATGCTTTACCCCAAAGTTTGGTGTCATCAGTGAACTTGGCCAGTCTGCTTCCTGGAGGCCTGAAGCTGAACGGATATTCTGGGCACAGGGATTGAAATGGGGGTTATCCAGAGGCAACATGTAGGGGGTGCATGTGCGGCTCCGAGCATAGCAGTGTGACCCCTACAAAAAGGTGCCACGCGTGGGCGGTTGCCGACCCTTGGTTGGCAATTGCTATCCCCCACACTGCCGACAGCGCCGGCGGCGTCTTTGGGAGCCCCCATTTGCTGCCGCTGCACTCCCGCTGCCGCGCTCCCTGGGGGCACATGTTGTTCATGGGGTTACCTGTCTGTGGGAGGGGTCCTCCAAACTAAGGGCATTTATAGATGTGCTCTGGGAGGTGGGGGTGCTTTAATTAGCACAGTTCTGAGAGTTGCACTTATTAAAAGCACCCAGAGCATCACATGTATCAGCATCCCTGTGCTGAGAAATGGTGGCAGGGTGCATTGAACTCAAGCTCATCAAATCAGCTTTAGTTTAACGTGCCTTGCTGCCATTTTTCAGTGTGGGGATGTCAATACATGCGACACTGGAGTCTGTTGGAGCACGGTAATTACCACACTCCAGCAGACTCGATTAATTGAGGCTGCTCTGACACGCTGTAATTACAGCGTGTCAGAGCAGCCTCCCTGCATATGTAGAGGAGCCATTAGTCTGTCTGTCCGAGTGGAGGGACAGGGGCCCTGATTATGTCAATCCATTCCCGGAGAAGGTACATGGAAGTCACTGCCCTTGGTAACAGAAACAGGCATTTCCCACACAAGTAACACCACCCCTTATGCACCTTAGCTGCCACCCTGTGTAAAGCCACCCCATGATCTCTTGTCCATCCCAAATGCCACCCTTGTGCAAATCCTCCCACATGCTGGATAGAAAAGAAAGAACAAGCAAGTCATAGGTCCACTGCTAAAAAGCCAGGGTGACCTATTAACAGGAGATGCAAAGAAGATGGAGCTGCTCCACAGCTACTTTATAACTCATTCTTCACCAAATAAATAAGCTGCAACCAGACAGCTAATAAAACTCATGTAGACAACGAAGAGGCAGGCCTGAAGATCATGATAATGAAAGAGATGCTTACAGAGCTTTTGAATTATCTGAATGAATTTAAGTCTTGGAGTCCTGGCAATAATATTTACAGTCATGGGAGATTGGTGAGGCAGTAGAAGACTGGAAAAGGGCTGACATACTGCTCCTCTTTAGGAAAGGAATTCCTGGGGAATTATATATTGCCAAGCCTGACTTTAACACCGGAGAAGTTACTAGAACGACTTATAAAGTCAATTTGTAAGCATCTCAGGGAAAAAAGGCTGATCACAGGCAGCCAACATGCAACTCTTAAAATCCAATCAATTCCAAACTAACCTTTTCTTCCTCTTTGACAAAGGAACTATCTGGGTGGTTGCAGGGAATTAAGTGGATGGAGTGCATCTGGATTTCAATAAGGCTTTTGAGAAAGTCCCAGATGACCTTCTTACAAGAAAACTGGAGAACTTTGAGCTAGATAAAATTACAAGGTGGATAAATAATTGTCTCAATAACCACAAGACAAAGGCAATTATAAAAGTATCAATATTGGAATGGCAAGAAGTTTTGAGCAGGCTTCCATAGGGGTCTGTCCTGAATCTGGTGCTATCTGATATGTTTATTCATTATTTGAAGGTTAGATTAGAGAGCTTCCTGAGAAAATCTGCAGATGACACAAAACTGGGAAGAATGCAAACACGTGGGGAATAGGAGTACAATTCAGAAGGATCTTGTTGTATTGGAAAGCTGGGCTAGAGACGACAGAATGAAGCTCATAGCAGAAAAATGCAAGGTGCTACGCCCACTGCAGAATAATCAAAGCCCAA
Organism: Crocodylus siamensis; assembly: GCF_052110815.1. Taxonomy (NCBI): domain Eukaryota; kingdom Metazoa; phylum Chordata; order Crocodylia; family Crocodylidae; genus Crocodylus; species Crocodylus siamensis. Next base: position 10,197,321 of record NC_143408.1, read on the forward strand.
ATATAGAATGGGGTCTAACTGGCTGGATGGCAACACTGAAAAGAAAGATCTGGAGGTTTTGGTGTATCTCAGACTCAACATTAATCAGGAAGGAAGGTGATTCAGTAGTAAAATGCAATTTTGGGCTGCATCAACAGGAATACTAGTTGTAAGACAAGTCAGGTAATAGTGCCACTCTTCTCAGTGCTGCTGAGGCCTCAGCTAGAGTATTAGGTATAGTTCTGGGAACAATATTTTAAGAAACATGCAGATAAATTAGAGAGGGACCAAAAGCAGGCATGGACAATGACCGAAGGTCTTGGGAAGGCAAAGCAAATGAGAGAACTAGGCATGTTTAGCTTGTAGTTAAGAGGGGAGATAATAGCAGTCTTCAAATATCTGAAAAGCTGCTGTCGGTCTGCAGGGAGTCACCAGTGTTGTCAGACTGGATCCCATCAATGTTGTTATGTGACTCAGTGTTGTATGTGTTACCAGTTACATCAGGCTCCTTCATGGTCTGTGCACTAGGGCTGTGTGAGGCTTCAGATCCAGAGAAGCTTCGGATGCTTTGGCGTCCAAAGCAGCATGTCCAGATCAAAGCACTTGCTTTGTTAGGCTTTCCGAGGCGGTTCAGAAAAGCTTCAAAGCCGCTTCGGACATCCGGCCATAGGGTATAATGGGGAGTCAATGAAATATCTATACCTTTGTTGTTTTTTGTTTGATTTGGATGAAACTAGCAGGGATGGTAGCCCCCAGTAAGAGCATGATGCCTGCCAATTTTCAAGAAGATCGGTGCAGGGGTTTGATGGAAACTGCACCCCAAATTTGTGAAAGAAAAACTAATGTCACGTCTATGTGTTACACCGCGGGGGGGGGGAGGTGAAAACTGCAGGGGTGGTGTCCCCTGCTGAGGCCACAAAGCTTGCCAAGTTTCAAGGAGATAGGTGCAAGGGTTTGGGGGGAACTGCACCACAAGCTACTGACAGGCAAAACTCATGACATAGATGACCCTGTGTGTGTTAAGGCACAGTGGGGTGACAGCTGCAGGGGTGGTGGCCCCTGCTGCAGCCATGATGCCTGCCAGCTGTCAAGGAGATCGGTGCAGGGGGGTTCTGGGGCCCTGCACCCCTAGCTGCTGACAGACAGAACTCATGACATGGGTTCTTGTGCAACTGAACTGTGCCTGTCTTGGGGCAGTTGATTGTCTTTCTTGATTATTTCCTCTCCTTAGTCTGTGGTTTTGTCGTTGTTAATCCTTGCTTGTTAATTCGTTATGTAGTAGCTAGGTACTGTGTATTGAGCTGGTCCCTGAGTGAATCATGATTGATTGGTAACTGGTAACACAGTAGCTTAGCAGCCAGGTCTGCAGTGATGCCCTCTGTCCCCCTGCCCCCCGTGCCCCAAGACAGACACAGTTGCACCAGCGCCCATGTCACGAGTTTTGCCTGTCAGCAGCTTGAGGTGCAGTTCCTCCCAAACCCCTGCACCGATCTTCTTGAAACTTGGCAGGCTTTGTGGCCTCAGTAGCAGCTACTATCTCTGCAATTTTCACTCCCCTGTGGTGTAACACATACACAACATGAGTTTTGCTTTCAAGAATTTGGGGTTCAGTTCCCCCCCAAAACCCTTCACTGATCTTCTTGAAACTTCAGAGGCTTCATGCTCTCAGTTTCATCCAAACCAGATAAAAACCAACAAAGTTATAGATATTTCATTGATTCCCCCATTATACCCTATGGCCAGATCTCCAAGGCGGCTCCGAAGCTCCGGAGCCACTTTGGCCAGATAGAAGTGGGAACTTGGTCTGGAGCTCCGGATCGGATCCCTGGCATCCAAAGTGGCCAGATCTGAAGCCGGATCGAATAGCTGCCTACTCACACAGGCCTGCTGTGCGCATGCAGTCAGGATGCCATCTGTGATGTGGTGCCCCTAACAGCATCGTTGTTACTAGAAAGAGACAGCAGGCTTTTAAGCTTAGTGACAAAGAATTTGGCCAGGTTTCTTATCTACAAATAAGCTTCAACACTAACATCCATGACCAGCTGGTTCATGACTGTTTGGGCCATTCGCAGGCATGGTACAGACATAAACATAACTGCTAAGCCCAGTACAAAGTGTTAAGGGTTCTCAGGCCCCTTTTTATACACCATTAAAGAGAAGTTCATGTTTACAGCAGCCACATCCTTGTTCACATTAGTTATTAAAACATCTTTATGTGACATCATCCATGTCTTATTTCTCACTAATTTCTGCTTCCTGCCTTGTGCTCCCTGCCTGATCTCTTGCTCTGCTTTCTGCTTCCTGCCCTGTCAGCTACTGTGCTGTCTGTCCTGACCCTATGCTGCTAGTTGTCCCATGCGGGGCCTGCCTGTGCCACTTGTAGCACTTGTACAGTAGGTTGGCCACCCCTGGTATAAAGTGTTCCTCTTCTTACTTGAAGTTGAGCTATCCTTTAATTTAATTTAATGGAACATCTCCTTGTTCTGTACAATGAGGGAAAGTGAATTGGTTTATTGACTTACCACCTTTTCTTTTGGCTTGAGCCCCCTCTTATTTGTCTCCTTGTTAACCTAAGCCATGCTAACCCTAGTCTTCACGGTCTCTCTTTAGGGAGATCTTCTGAGGCCTTTTGCCATTCCACTTTATTTCTGTTCCGTTTCTTTTCAGCCAGAGACTAAGATTTTCAAACCTGATTATGAAATCCAGGTGCTTTGTTTTCAGGGATCAAATCTGAAGCACTTCAAGGGCCTGATTTTCAGAGGGCAGGTTCTCACCCCTTCCTGAAAGATAGGCACTGTTCTGGAGTTTCAAGTTGGCACTCAGAGAAGGGAGGGCCCATAATGTGGACAATAAGCTGAATATGAGCCAGCAGTGTGCTATTGTTTCTAAGAAGGCTGCATTGGTAGGTGTGTTAAATAAGAGGTTACCTCCGATCTGTCAGTGTGGAATTGCTCTGGCAGAGCGCTGCCCTAGGACCTCCCGCTGCACTTCCCCTTGAGCCTCGTGTCCGAAGGAAGGGCCATGTCCTCCACCTCTGCAGCCCAGAAGCAGTAGCGAATGTAGAGACAGGGCAAGGGAGGCACAGCCTCCACTTTCTGTGCCGTGCATACACAGTAAACTCTGAGCTCAGTAGCTTCTCAGAGTGAGGTCTGGCCCAAAGCCCCAGCCTTTATGAGGCTTTAGAGGCCAGCGGGTGAACACTGTTGCTGTTGGCTCTTTCCGTCCCTCTCCTTCCCTGCTGAGCAGCAGGGTGACAGCACTCGTCCTGGGCTTCAGAGCTGCGGGAAAGCAGGAGCTCCAGCCAGGCCCCGCACTGAGAGCTCATTTGCAGCACAGCCAAAGTGGTGTGTGACCGCACAGCTGCACCCCCTCCAGATATGCCCCTGCCCAGAACAATCACAGTAGCAGAGGGACTTTCCTTCCTGCTCCCATGAACAGTTGCAGGTACAGCCACTTCCTCACCAGGTTGCAGGCATTGCAGACAGAGCTACTGCAAGGCATTCTCCCCACATTTGCCCCAGGGGTTCACCCCAAATTGAACAGAACCTCCAGCTCCCCCCATCCGTTCTACCTCCGGCTGCACTCCTACACATCTTGAAAACCCCCCTCCAGCAGTTGCTCCGGGCTGTCTGCTGGGTGGGACCTCACCGCCTGAGTTCAATTGCCATCACAGAGCCGGTCCTCTCTGCTGTCGCAGGTGCCACATCAGGTGGTGGAGCTGTCCTGGTGGGAGGGAGCCCATGACTTGGCTTATTGAGCACCTGGTATCCAAGGGACACCAGGCTTGCTGGTGGCTCAGTAGTTCTCTCCCCATGCCCACATGCTTAAGGTAAGTGGAGTTGCTATGGTAATAATGACTCACTGTTTTGACAGCAGTTGTGGCTGCAGACTACTGAGCAGCTGCTCTGTGCTGGAATCAGACTTGGCTCTTGGCAGGTTTGTTGCCAGCTCGGTGTAGCCGGGGTGTAGGGAACCTCTACTGCAGGAGGCAGTCACATGCGAGTTGCCAGAGCCCTTAGGGATGCTCTGTTAGGGCAGAGGGATGGAGCACGGATGTGTTGTTATCTTCAGTGGCTAGGATCCTATGAGTATACCCTTGTTAGAGGAGCTTTCCAGTTTCCAAGAGTGCTCTTGTTCCTTTAGTGTGATGCTGCTGTCCCTGGGGATGGGGCCTGCAGGTAAGACTGCTGGAAGAAGCAGACTTGTGTACTTTGCAATGGTGGTTTGACAAAAGAAGGTGCTGCATGAGAATCTTGACCTTCTGGAACCCAGGACCATACCTGTCCCATGAGGCCATGAGCTTTGTGCTACAAAGTTAGCTGAACAGGCAGTGGTGCCAGCTTCAATGATAAAGAAGTGTAGGGAGCTCTGTCATGGAGACAGGGTCTGCTAGGGGAAAGGTAGCACCAGCTTGCCATGGTGGGTATCTAAGTTTGCTTGTTCTTGACGGAGAGCTTTGCGAATAAGGGAAGCCAAGCTGCAAAGTCACTGAGGGGAAACTAATATGCCTACTGATTCAACAGCATAAGGGAAATGGCTTTGGTAAATCCTTGCTTAGCAGACACTCTAGTTCTGCTAGCTGGCTTGCAGGGATATTCCTGTAATCTGCCTACCCAGTCACTGTAATGGGATCAGGGAATAAGCTACATGGGACAATGAATGGAGTCACTGGGGGTCAGGAAGGGAGGCCCCCTGGAGGAGGATTTCCTTTTGTTTGCACAAATGTAACACAATTGTCATTCCTGCTTGTGCAACAGGCACTTCACCCAGTGCTGAGATGTCAGCATGGGATGTCAGAACAAGATGCTGTCTGGGTGCAAAGAGAGCACAATGCATGACCAGAGCAGAATAGCAATGACTGGCATCCCCCACATTCGGGAGTTAACAAATGCCCATAGGGCAGGGCAATGGAGAAGCAAGTCCAGTGCTTGTGTGGGGCAGAGAACCAGGGTCAATAACTGGACATTAAAGGGTACTGCAGACTTCATAGGAGCACACACCCAGTCAGATTGATGTAATGGTAGGAAGCATGAAAACGAGATTTGGAGCACTTAGCCTCAGCACCACAAACTGATACGAATGATCAAACGGACATGTCCTTGCTTGTGAAACAAAGCACCTTGTTCTCTGAAGTGTCTAAGGGACATTGAAAGGTATTTGCTGAGGTGTGGAAGGGACAGAGAGGGCTCTTGTGGAATTTTCTAAAGTGCCCAGTCTCACCAGGGTGTCTCCAGCAGCCACTCATTAACATCGTCAGAAATCAAGAGTGCTGGTGGGAGGATGCTCTTAAGGTGGCCCCAATCCTGGGTCTGGCCCATGCAAGCAGGAGTGGGGGTGGAAAAGCTGAGGATGCGGTGTAGACATCCCCTGAAATACTTTTGAAACTCTGTCCCTTAGAGTGCCTTGGAAAATGTTGCTAGATATCTGACTGCTGCTTCTGGTGGGTAAGTGGAAGGAGGCCTCTTGGAAATCCCTCCCATAATGTAAAATGGAGAAGGGACTGGTCCATTGCATAGTGTTAGGCCTGAACCTAAAGCAATGACTTTAACTGCAGGCATTAAATGCTGTACTCTAGGAAAACTGTGCTTCCACATCAGCTGCAAGGTGCAATTTGGGAAACAGGTGCAGAGAGTGTGCATGCAGGAGCCTGAGTTCAAGGCATTTGGGGCTGAGCAGTAGGGCTGTGCAAAATTTTGCTGGCTGTTTCGTTTCGACGCTGTTTTGACTCATTTCAATCTCAAAACAGTGAAATCGAAATGAAACAAAAGGCTTCAAAACAGCCTTGAAATGAAACGAGGGCTGTCAAAGCATTTTGAAAGTTTTGAAGCTGGGCTTGTTTGCAGCTAAAGAGAAACTGAGAAGAGGGAGGGGGAAGAATGGGGGGAGGAAGAACTGCTCTTATATTGACTGTGTAGCTGGCCGGTGACTGTGATCCTTTCCTGAGGTCCATTCCAATCCCAGTGCTCTGGGGGAGGGAGGAAAAAACGGCATAACTAGTGCTGTTTGAACTGAGCTGTCTCTGTGTTTTCACACTTAAAAGTGACACAAGTTTTGCTCTGAACAGTTTGAGGTGCAGTTTCCCAGAAACTCTTGCACCTATCTCCTTGAAACCTGGTAGGCTTCATGGCCTCAGCAGGGGCTACCATCCCTGCAGTTTTCATCCCACCGCACCTTAACACACACAGTCACATGTCATGAGTTTTGCTTTTCAGCAACCTGAGGTGCAGTTTCCCAGAAACCCCTGTACCTATCTCCTTGAAACTTGGCAGCGTTCATGGTCTCAGAAGGGGCTACCATCCCTTCAAGGTTCATCTGAATCAGGCAAGAAATGACAAAGTTATAGGCAGTTTCGCCTATGGGCAAAACGTCGAAACAGCGAAAGTTTCGATGAAATGAAACAGAACAGCAGTTTCAAAATGAAACAAAACTTGAAGCAAAACACTGTCCCATTGAAACAGCAAAATGGAAGTTGAAATGAAATGGTGCTGTTTTGCACAGCCCTGCTGAGTAGAGAATGGGACAGCGCACACCAGGAAGATCATCTATCTCTTTGTCTACTGACTGGTCTGGTGGGATTTTCTTGCTTGCAGGAAGCTTCAGTTAACTGAACTCCAATTAACAGAGCTGCTTATTTCCCTGCCAGAATCCTAGGGCTGAAAGCTAGAATCACACAGTCACCATGATTATAGACACAGTCAATTGCAAATTGTAAGCAATTTGCAGCAGGGAATTTGCCTGGCTTCATAATGCGCTGTGTATATTTACAGCGCTCTAAACAGCAATATAGTCATTAAGGGTTATTAATAACACCATCCATTTTTCTTAATAAAACTGATACTGAGTGGGTTTGTCTCCTTTCAGAAGAACTCCAGTAGCACCTTGACAGCACCAGGAAGTATCCCCTGGGCACTGGTGGATTTTGTGTCACATGATATCTTTGCAGGGGTCACACGAGACAGTGAGGGAGGTGAATGTATAGTGTGTAGAGAGTTTTTTTTATCAGCTAAGGCAGAAGGGATGCCTCTGAGGATCCTCTCTGAGGATGCAGAATCTATCACTGACAAAATAAATATGCTGTGTAGTCATTAAGGTGCAGCTAAAAAGCGTCCCATCATTAGCCATGGATTTCCTTTTAGGCTTTCCAGTGTAGGGTGCTCCAGTCTGGGCCTGCCTACTAGTTCCCTCTCACAGTGATGTGGGAAGTTGCACTAAGCCTACCTCCATTTTCCTTGTACACAGCTGATCACCATCCCCCATTTTTGGGGCTTGCTCATATTCCAGCAGTCTCCTTCCTATGTGGCAGCCACTGCTACTTTTAGGGAATGGGAGTCCTGTACTCTCTGGAAGGGAGGATAGGCTTAGACCCAAGAGGTCTCTTGGCTATGTTAACTTCTATCGTGCAACTCCCCAGAAGCTGTTATGAAAGGCAACTATTGCCATTTTTCTATCTTTCTGAGCCCTTTTTTTTTGTCTTGTCCTCAATCTGATGCAGGCCCTGGCCAAGGATGTTGTAAACCTGCCTGGTTTTGGACAGACATCACATTTCAACTGTTCAAATGTATCTGAAGTGCTGCAAAGGGCAAGTTGCACACACATACACACCCTTTTAAATGATACAAAAATGGCTGAAGCACTCAAAACCTAACCCCACTGGAATGAGGCACTATTTAGAAGAGCTACAAATAAAGCTCTTCTTGTTATGTATGAATGCTGTACGCAGTGCATTGGAGGACTGCTCGTTGAATTTGCTCTTTGAAACAGTGACTTTTTATCATGGATCTGTCATTTTTTTAGCATGTGATAAATGGCATGAGCCATGTGACACTTCCTAAGAAATCATGCTAAAATGATGAGTAAATGATGTCAAATGTAGGGTGTGGGGTGTACACAGCTCAAGAGAAACCCACAGAACCAACCACAGCATATGGCAGAGGGATGGTGCACGGTGCAGATACTGCATGCTGCAAATCCACCCTGCTGCATGCTAACACAAGTTGGATACTATATCTTTGTGGGCAGGATCCAACCCCTGGGCTGTAGGTCACTTATCTCTCAGATACATGACAGCTCTGACCTGTTGTAACAATTGTTACACTCATGTAAGATAAAGAACAAGATGGGTTTACTCTTATGCTAGAGGTGGTAGGAAACCACCTCTCCAGGGATCACCACCTCGTAGTGGTGGAGAGGCTTGCGTGTTCCAATGATCCTGAGAGCAAGGCCGTTGGGAGCTTCGTGCTCCTGGTAGGGGCACCCATGGCGGCAAGGTCGATGCGGAGGTTCCTGAGTAAGAGCGATCCAAGAAGACCTCAGTGGTGGACCAGGCAGAAGAAAAGTGTAACCTCCTTTTCAGTGGCTGTGAAGGCAGATGAAGGCTGCAGCAGATCAGGGTCTCCAATCATCTTGGATTCCATGCCATTGGACTTAGATCCCTATCTGTCAAGGGCCACGAGTTTCTTGATGTGCCACAACAGGCGTCTTCCTTATGGGAATCATACATCTCCTGTGCACAACAGGAAACTCCTACAGCAATAGGCGAGTGGCGATGAATGCTGATGAGATCATGAAGGAGAACTTCTACTCACAGCTTGACACCATCCTCTCAAATATCCCAAAGGAAGATAAGATCACCCTTCTTGGAGACTTTAATGACAGAGTGGGAAGAGACTCAAAACTCTGGAATGGTACTATGGGAAAAGAAGGCACTGGAAATTCAAATGCTAACAGGGATCCTTCTCCTGATGAAGTGCGCAGAACACAGACTTGTCATCACAAATACCTTGTTCCATCAAAGGAACAAGTTCAAGATGTCTTGGAAATACCTTAGATTGAAACACTGGCATTTGATTGACTGTATAATTGTTCAGACTTGTGATTGCCAGGGTTTCCTGATTATGAAAGCCATGACTAGCACTGATGACCACCACCTTATCCATTCCTGCATGTCCATCAGAATTGCTCCTAAATGAAGAATGCAAAGGAAGCAGATCACGCACAAGTTAAACATCAAGTGCTTAAAGGACCCACTCAAGTAGAGAGAATTCATAGATTCTAGGGCAGGAAGGGACCTCAGTGGGCCTTCTAGTCTGATCCCCTGCCCCTGGCAGGCAAGAAAAGGGTCACCAAACCCGGGGTCATGTGAATGCAGCCAGGTGCCTGTGCAGTCTCCTCTTGAAAACCCCCAAAGATGGGGAAAGGACCAACTTCCTTGGAAGCCGATTCCAGATTCTGGCAACCCTGACCGTGAAGAATTATTTTCTAATATCCAGTCTAATCTCCAGTAGCTTATGGCCATTGTTCCTTGTTGTTCCAGGGGGTGCCCTGGTAAACAGATTGTCACCTACTTCATGTTGACCTCCCCTAGCCTTTTCTTGGAGAGGCTGAAAAGGTTGAGCTCCCTTAGCCTTTCCTTGTAGGGCCTTCCCTACAGGCCTCTAGTCAGATGAGTGGCTCATCTTTGGACCCTCTCCAAGTTGTCTGCATCCTGCTTTAACTGTTGCACCCAGAACTGGACACAGTACTCCAGCTACGGTCTGACCAGTGCCGCATAGAGGGGGAGAATAATCTCCCGGGACCTGTTTGTGAAGCACCTATGGATGCACGACAAGGTGCGATTGGCTCTGCTGACTACTTCATCACATTGATGTTCATCCTGGAGTCAACAGAGACTCCAAGATCTCTTTCTGCCTCAGTGGTGCTGAATAGACCACCCCTCAGCCTATAGGTGCGATGGCAGTTCTTTCTCCCCAGATGCAGCACCTTGCACTTGTCCTTATTGAGTTGGATCTTGTTGCTTTCTGCCCACTTCCCCAACCTGTCTAGGTCAGCCTGGATCTGGTTCCTCCTCTCCAGGGTGTTAGTTTCACCTCATATTTTTGTGTCATCCGTGAATTTGGACAGGGTGCTTCCCATCCTCTCATCCAGATCACTGAAGATGTTGAACAGCATTGGCCCCGGAACTGAGCTGTGAGGGGCTCTGCTGCACACATCTTTCCAGGTTGACCCTGACCCATCCACCACCACTCTCTGAGTGTGATGCTTGAGCCAGTTTGCTACCCAGTCTACTGTGTAATCATCCAACGCAAATCTCCTCAGTTTATTTATAAGGGTGGTATGGGATACTGTGTCAAAGGCCTTCCTGAAATCCAGATAGATAACATCCACCTCAACTCCTGCATCTAAACATTTGGTGGCCTTGTCATAAAAAGAAACTAGGTTAGTCAGGCAGGACATGCCTGCTATAAACCCATGTTAGTTACCCCTCTGCATCACATTAGCCAGGGTCCCACAGATATGTTCCTTGATAATTTTTTCTAGGATTTTCCCTGGGATAGAGGTAAGGCTGACTGGTCTATAGTTCCCCAGATCCTCTTCCTTCCCCTTCTTAAAGTTTGGGGCGACACTGGCCCTCTTCCAATCCTCTGGGACCTGACTCGAGCACCAAGAGTGCTCATATATCCTTGCCAGTGGTTCAGCTATGACACTTACTAATTCTTCCAATACCCATGGGTAGAGTCCCTCTGGTCCCAGTGATTTGAACATGTCCAGTCCCTCCAAGTGTCTTTTTACTGTGTCGGCACTGACAGTTGGTCGGCCGATGTTCCCCTTGTTGGTATCCATGATACATATTGAGGGTTCATCTAGGTTCCTATTTAAGAAGACAGAGGCAAAAAACTCATTGAAGAGCTCTGCCTTGTCCCTGCTATCTATCACTAAGCCCCCTGCCCATCCTGTAGGGGTCCTATGCTACCCTGCACCCTCTTTCTGCTCCCAATGAACCTAAAGAAAGACTTTTTATTGTCCTTAATCCCTGCTGCTAGCCTGAGTTCTAGAGCTGCCTTGGCCTTCCTGACTGACTCCCTGCAGGCGTGGGCCAAAGAAGTGTACTCCTTCTGTAGTATAGTTTCAGGAACTCTTGAATGAGACACTATCAAGAGAGCACCCAGAAGGAGTTGAGGAGCACTGGATGGGACTCAAGACAGCTGTTCTCTAATCCTGTGAAAATACCATAGGATACAAGACCAGGAAATATCAAGACTGGTTTGATGAAAATGACACTGAAATTCAAGGTCTCATCAACAGGAAATGGAAAGCTCTCTGTGCCTGGCAGAGTGATATCAGCCCTGCCATCAAGAAAAATGCACACCAACAAGCAAAATTAGAGGTACAGAGAAGAACAAGAGAACTGAAGAATGAGTGGTGGATTCAGAAATCAAAAGAAATTCAACATTTTGCTGATATCTGTGACACTCGTGGCTTCTTCAGTGCTACCAAAGCTGTCTACGGCCCTAGCACTCAAGGCCTTAATCCTCTAAGATCAGAGGATGGAACAACACTCCTGAAAGACAGCAAATCCAGCAATGGTTGCTGCAAAGAGCATTTCCATGACCTTCTGAATCATGACTCAACTGTTGATGAAGAAAAGATCAACAACTTTCTGCAATCAGAGAAGACCTCAGTTTGCTGCCTACCCTGGCAGAGGTCGGGAGTGCCGTCAGGAAAATGAAGAATAACAAGGCAGCCAGTTTTCAGAATGCCTGCAGAGATTTGCAGAGGAGGAAGAGAACAACTTAAGTGTCAGCTTCATGTCCTCATCCTTAAAATATGGAACAAGGAAGAAATCCCAGCCAACCTAAGGGATGCCTTGATTGTTACCATCTTCAAGAAGGGAAAGCAGAGCTGTTTGCAGAAACTACTGAGGCATTTCATTGTTGGGCACTGCTGGGAAAGTCATCACCCATATCCTTGCTAACCACCTTCTCCCACTTGCGGAAGAAATTCTTCCAGAATCTCAAAGTAGCTTCAGATCATCTCGAGGAACTGCAGACATGATCTGTACAGCATGTCAAATCTAAGAGAAGTGTTGTGAGCAAAATTGACCTCTCTATTTGGCCTTCATCGACCTCTCTAAAGCCTTTAATTCTGTAAACCATGAAGCCCTATGGAAAATCCTGTCCAAAATTGGCTGCTCAAACAAGTTCATCAGTGTTCTGAGACTTCTCCATGACAACACATCAGCAAGGGTTCTGAGCAATGGGAATCAAACAGAACCATTTGAGGTGAAACCTGGAGTGAAGCAAGCACCAACTTTGTTTTCCATCTTCATCACCACCACAATGCACCTCATCAACAGAAATCTCCCACTTGGAATTGAAATTGTGTATAGGATGGACGGAAGGCTCTTCAACCTCAGCAGACTCAAGTCCGAAACTAAGACCACATCAACATCCATAATGGAGCTCCAGTATTTGGATAACAATGCTGTCATTGCTCAATCTGAAACGGACCTCCAAACCATTCTTAAAGTATTCTCAGAAGTGTATGAGAGTACTGGCCTAACTCTAAACATCAGGAAAATGCAAGTCCTTTACCAACCTGCTCCAAATGGAGAAACAACCTCCCACTCCATTCAAATCAACGGAGAATTGCTAGAGAACATGGATGACTTTGCTTATCTTGGAAGCCATCTGTCATCAAAGGTTGGCATTGACACAGAAATACAACACCACTTGAAATCTGCAAGCACAGCCTTTGGATGTCTTCTTAAATCATGATATCCTTGCTGAAATAAACCTCTTGGTTTATTGAGCCATTATCATTCCAACTCTGCTATATGGCTAAGAAACTTGGGCCACATACAGAAGACATCTCAAGAGCTTGGAAAAATACCACCAACAGTGCCATGGAAAAGATGAGACAGATGAAATATAAAAATGCAGCATGAGCACTATATAAAAATGCAATGTGAGGTAGTGAGGATCAAACACTGGGGACAGTAAGTGAATTAGGTTAGATGCACTAGACTGATTTAGCATAACCTTTAGACAGATATGGGACATTTGCTTTGGGAAATAGGTTTTAATCAAAGGGGGAATGTGTTCACCAGGATATATTTACAGTCATGTTTTCAATGTACCTTGGCTTTTCTTGTTTATTACAGGCTTTGCTTTAAAGTGGATATCTTAGTTCTTTTGTTTTCTTTAGTGACACTGAGCTTAATTGATATGTAGATGTAGCTTTTAGGTTTCTCCTACAGAAAGCCACTTCAGCTTTCTGGCTTGCTCTGAGCCTTGCCACACCCCTGCAATGACTGTGCTTGGTCTCTGCCAATACTTAGAAGGAAAAAAGAAATACACAAAATGGGGGGTAGGGGTGGCTGCAGGCAAGAAGGGGCTTCTGTTATATAAATGTCCAGAAAGGGAGTGTGCAAAGGGGGCTTTCTGCTACAATGCTGGTTACTGTACAAGCAAAGGAGCTCCTAAGCAGCCTGCCAGCTTCTAACATGGACCCATCTCATGTCTCAAAGCTGGAGTTTTGAGTTTGGCATAGGATCACTGAAACATCCTCAGCTTATACAAAGTAAATAATTAATGAAAGAAACAAAAAAGAAGGAAAGAATCATAAGAAAATAAGCAGTGCCATACTGGGGCAGGACAATAGTTCATCCAGCCCAGCACCCTGTCTCCAACAGTTGCAGGAGCAGACACTCCAGAGGGAGAGCATCAGAGTGGGCATATCCAGAGTGACCCATGCCCTGTTCATTATCATCCTTGGCATTCATCATCACCAGGGAAGAGATGCCAGAGAACCTGACTGCTCTGTTTAATAGCTATTAGTAGATCTAATATCCACGTACTTGTTTAGCCCCTTTTTGAACCTGCCTGTACTATCTGCCTCTACAGCCTCTTGTGCCAATGAGGTCCACAAGTTAACTACACGCTGCATAAAAAATTTCTTTCTCTTGTTAGTTTTAAACATGTATCCTGTTAAATCAGTAGGTTCCCCCTAGTTCTAGTATTCAGGGACTTGGTGTATAACAGTTTCCTCTTCACTGTGTCCACCTCTCATGATTTTATGGACCTCTATCATATCCCCCCTCAGCCTTCCCTTTTTCAAACCAAAAAGCCCTAGTCTTTTTAGGTTCTCCTGGTTTGGCAACTGTTCCATGCCCCTGATCAGCTGGCTCTCCCTTGTCCATTGGCATATTAACACTATCAAAAAAGTCCAGAAAATGAATAAGGCAGGTATTCCCTTTACAAAAACCATGTTGGTTCTTCTCCAGCAGATTATATTTGTCCATGTGACTGGTGATTTCCTTCTAGAATCTCCTAACTTGGGGGAAACAAGTCCCTTATCCTGGATTTGAGCACAGTGAGGAATGGGGGGCAGGTGGATGCTGCAGCTGTGGCTTCAGTTCTGACCCTGATCCAGACCCAGACCCAGTCCCAGACCCAGGCTTAGAGTTAGACCCATGGCTACTCCTTGGTTTTGGCTCTTTCTCTGGCTCCAGCCCCACTACAGACCAGTGCATGGGGCACATCCTGGTTCTGGCCCCTGCCTGGCCAGGAAGTAGTGGTGATGTTGGCATCAGCTCTGGCCCTTGCTCTGGTCTGAGCCCAGGGCTGGGACGAGAGTTGCTTCTGCCGTGCCACTGCTGCCAGGCCAGGGAGGCGGGGGGGCTGGAGCTAGCTTGGAGTGGGGCTGAGAGCAAGGGCTGGAACTGCAACTCAGAGGAAGGGGCAGTGAAGGTGGCAGGGGAGCCAAGCATGGCTGGGTAGACACCAGGGAATGCGGGGGCAGGTGGCACAGAGGAAAAGGGGCCCAGGGTGGGCAGTAGGGAGCAAGGTGTAGGGGGGAAATGGATGGGGGTCAGGTTCCTTAACTGACCCACGCCTGCCCTCCCCTCCCCATTGCCTGCCCCTGCCAATTCTTGTCCCTCTACTGATGCTTTCCCTATCACAATTGTGTGTGTGTGTGGGGGGGCAATGATGAATTTAAGATGAACCTCCAATAATTATATTTCATATGTGTACAATGATAACAAATGTATACATTTTCCAGGTGGAGAATCGAATTATTGGGGGGTCCTCTTGAATTTGAAGTTGTCTTGTATTTGCATAAATAAGGTACTGTTGTCACCAGGTCTACAATTTGAATTCATTCTGAACTCTTGCATGAATGCCATACAATTTTGGTGAATTATTAGTATTTAATTTATTGATTTGCTGTAAAACTTCTGCTGTCATCATTTCAATGTGATACAACTTTACAGCTCTGTCTACTAGGAAGGACTGATATGATGTGGGAATTGTTCCATTATCTTCTCCCATTATCTTATGCATTAAAAACGGATGCAAAGAATTAATTTCACTTTTCTGCTGGGGCCCTCTTGTCCTTGAGTGCACCTTTTACATGTTGCTCATTTAAGGGTCCCAATGATTCTCTTGCTAACTTCATGCTTCTGGTGGGTTTTTTTAGTATTATTAACTTGATCATCTTTTGCTAGACACTCCTCAAATTCTTTTTTGGCTTACCTTATTTCACTTTTACACTTGACCTGCTGGAGTTTGTGAACTACCCTGTTTTCCTTTTTTGGGGCACACCTTCCACTTTTTGAAGGGTGCTTTTTGCCTTGGAGGATGTCCTTAATGCTGCTGTTAAACCATACAGGGGTGTTATTGGATGGCTTGTTACTAGGCCTGTGCGAAGCAGCTAGTATTCACTTTGGATTTGGATTCGGTCAATTCGGGGGACAGTGATTTGATTCAGTGATTCAAATCACTGTCCTGAATTGATTCGGCTGAATCTGATTGGGAGATTCGGCTGCTGCCAAATCAGCTGAATCTCCGAATCATCCAGTCCCATCCCCACCAGCCCTGGCAATGGCTGCTCCGCCCGCCCCAGCTCCTGGCATTTTGAAAAAAAAAAGCCCCAACTCAATGGGTGCTGCCAGGCAGGGGTGATCCCCACTGCCCCACACCTCTTCCATGAGCCCCCCCAGAGCCCCGAGGCTGCTACAGGAGCCAGTGAGCCCAGGGGCTTTTTTGGTTGTTTTTTTTCTTAAAGGGCCAGAGCTGGGGTGGGCAGGGCATCTGTGTGGAGTGGGGGGACTGGGGAGTGGGGGCATTGGGGGGGCTCATGGCAGAGTCTCCCATGAAGCATGGGGCAGTGGGGGTTGCCCCCCGCCAGGCAGCACCTGGTGAGTGGGGGCATTTTTTTAAAGGACCGGGAGCTGAGGCAGGTGGAGCAGCCATGTGGGGGGGGCTGGGGGAGCAGGCAGGGGCTGGGGTCTGGCAGGGGTCCCCCCATGGTCCCCTCCCCCCTTCCCTAGGCCTTCCTCCCCCACCCCTTACTTACCAGCTCGGAGTCCAGGTCCAGCTCCATGCTGGAGTGGGCAGAGACTGCCTGAATCGTCAAAGCTCTCCAAATCTTTTCCAAATCAGAGAGCTTTGAATTGATTTGGACCTTTTAATTGCTCCCCTGATTCGATCTGGATTTGGAGATTCAGCCACCGAATCAAGCTAAATCTCCTCCGAATTGAATTGGCCCCCAAAGCTTTGCACAGCCCTGCTTGTTACCCTTTCTGATTTGTGATAACAAGTACAGCTGTGCGAAGCTTTTCCTGAGCCTCTAATGTGGTATTTTAAACAGCCTCCAGGCTGCTTGCAGGCCTTTTAATTTTTGATTGCTCCTTTTAACTTCTTTTCAATTTCATTTTTGTGTAATTTCCCTTCCTAAAGTTGTATATCAGTGTGATGAATATTTTGGGCTTACCTCTTCCTGTTAGGGTGTTGAATGTTATGGTCACTACTACAGTATGGCTCACCTACAGACACATCTTGAACAGGGTCCTGTGTCTTAATAAGAATTAGGTCTAGAATTGATTTTCCTCTTGTGGGTTCCAAGATGAGTTGTGCTAGAAAGCAGTCATTTATCACATCCAGAAATGTTACCTCTGCATCTCACTCTGATAAAGTGTTTACCCAGTGTATGCGAAGACAGTTGAATTTTCCCGTTATTTTTGTCTCTCTCATTTTAGCTGCTTCTCTGATCTCCCTAAAAAATTCATAATCATCTTTATCTTTCTCATCTTAATGCTATGTTCTTTTTATTCAAGTACAGGATTTATACACATAAGGGCTCTATAGTAGTTATTAATAATTAACTGCTGAATTAATCTAAACTTAGAAAGTGACATCACATGAGCTAATAATCATTCTGTCTCTAGTCAGTTATGGGCCCTGGGTTCTGCATGCTGTGAAAATCAAAAGGAGAAATCAACACTTTTTGTAATAGCTTCTTGAAGGAGCTGAATTCCTTTGTCTGCCTTCTGCTTCTTCTGCATGAGAGTAATCACAAGTACACTGTGTCATCCACACACTCACTGCCTACATCTGAGAGCTGCTACCCACCATGTGGAGCCTTTTTCTGCCTCAGTTTAGTCCTTTGCAGTGATTTCTCATTTAAAATCTAGCCCTTTGATAACAAGCAAGTAGCACATTTCACTCTACACACAAGGAACAAAGAGGGTTAAAATTAGACATAAGCTTGTATGCATTTCTAGGACTACTGTCCTTGATGGAACAGCTCTGGATGGAGGATTTGTACAGCGTGTACAACTTTGATTCTTTTATATAGAGAAGTGGAATTGGCTAGAGTTTTCTTGTGTCATTTTGAACCAATGCAGGAAGAACCTGCTCTGGGAGGGCTCATCACAGAATAAATAATGGCTTTGGCTTTATTTGACCTCTTACCAGGGGAGATATATTTTCAAAAATACAGCATTGGTTTGTATCTCTCAGCAAGGAGGCATGTAGCAAATATTTATGTTACACTTTGCCAGGTCCTGGATGACAGTAACAAGGGCTGGGTTCAAATTTAGGGGTTTTCCACTGACTTTTCAAAGTTAGCTCAAGCCTCCATCAAGAAACTGGGGAAAATAAAATTGGACAGACTAATGTGAGCGGACTGCCCCACTCGCAAGCAAATGTTAAACTAGAACAAGATTTATCACAAGGGAGAAAATAAAAGCGGCAGACACCTTAAAGAAAACTTAACAGTTGAACCTTAACTAAGACCCAAACAGGTGATAGTGACTGGCAAACCAACCCAGGGAGATTCCCCCTAGCCCAGTCAGTCAGTTGGGAAGTGAGTCTCAACCAGGACTGCCACCTGGGGACTCTACCAGCTATACCAGCCGACTAGCAAGCATTGGGCAGGGAGGTCCACCCTGGAGGCCCTGCTGCTCCTTGCTGCCAGGAGTTGCTCTGCTCGGGGGGCTCTACCACCTGCACTAGCCGAAGGCACAAGTGCTGGGTAGCGAGGTTCACACTGTAGTTGCTGGCACTTTTATGCTGGGGAGTGCTGACTGCCTCCGAGGGTCTTCACTGCTTCTCCTTACTGTCTCTTCATGTTGTTATGCAACTTCAGCTCTTTTAGGTCCTCTTGTACATCACTGGCAGTCTATGCTAATTATTTTTTTTAACTATAATGAGGCTCAGGCTTTTCCTTAAACTTACTGTAGAATCCGACACTCAGAAGCACTTTTACTTCAAGGAGGGTGCGTCTACGTGGGATGCTGTGTCGCTGTAGCAATGAGTTACAGCGATGTATCTCATCACTATGGCAACATAGTGTTGGCCAGGCATCAACCGTGATGCTGCCGTTACTGCGCAGTAGAGCTGGAAATGACTCATGGGGTGCTGGAACTGCCCAGTACTGGTGGGTACTGTGCAGTCAGGGGCATGTGTAGATGTGCCCGGAGTTGATTCAAGCTGGGTCCTGTTTGGAGTTGCTCTAGACCTTCCCCCCCCACAACTTTGCATTAAAATTGAGGACCTCCCCCCTGCAGACCTTTGCATAGCTTACACGGAGGGCTGACTTTTTAGTAACCTTTGTATCAGTTTACACTAAGAACATTTATGTGCCTACAAACATTGCAAACATGGAAGGGTGGGCGAGTGGACACAAAATCTGATCTACCTGCCCTTTACAATTTTTTTATTTTAACCTGAAACAGTATAACTCAAGCCCATGAAAACAGATGCAAGTAGCTCCTCAAGCATGCATATTATTGAGGGCATGTAGGTGAAGAATACACAAAGTTACTGCTATAGAACAAGGATTTCAAACTCATATGGCACCCATGGACCAGATGAGGACCAATGTGGGGCCAGACCACAGGCCAGGTAATGGTACATGGCTGGCCCAACAGGCTAGATAGGGCCCACAGACCTCCCTCCTCCTCCTCTATGCTGTGTCTAGTGCATGCAGTGCTCACTCCTGCTGGTCTGGGACACATAGTTGCATATGGTGCCTACCTCAGAGCAGGCCAGGGGCATGCCATGTGCAGTGTGGATCTCAAACCTGCTAGAGCCAGCACCATGTGAAGTGTACATCCTGGACTGGCTGGAGTGGGCAGTGCGTGTGGTGGGTTGTACCAGGTCCTATGAGCAGAACATGCTTCAGTCCAGAACATGCTGGATGGAGTGCATGGGTCAACTCTGGACCCAGGGCCTGGATGATGGGACTTTGGGGGATGGATCTAGACCATGGGTCATGTCTTTGACACCACTATTATAGAACATAACTGTAATCAAATATGCAGAACATATGCAGGTTTTATTTATTAATTAAGATTCACAAACTTCCTGCAAGTCAAGTTGCAGACAAATAGAAATCAGCTTCAGTCTGTTTGCTTAGAATAATAGAATCATGTAAAAACAGAGGTGGAAGGGCCCTCAGGAGATTATAGTCCAACCCCCTGCTCATGCCAGGGATGATCCTAACTAAACCATCCTAGATCTATTAAGACTTCAAGCAACCTTGTAACCAAGCCAGTCCCAAGCAAGTGCCCTAGCAACCAGGATTTTTCACTCAGTCTCTCCTGGAGACGTTCTACTGTATATGAATAATTTAACATTCGTGGGTGAGACAGTCAGACAGATTTTGGTGCCATCAGACCCAAACCTTAGACTGAATTTAACCAAGACCCCAGGCCTCACACTGTGGCTTAGTATTACCCTGGATCTAGCCTGTACCAAAGGTCCTCACCCAATGTGGGTGAAATCAGGTGTCTGTGTCACTGGAAATGCTACCAGGGTACACTTGGAGCAGCTTGAAAGGGAAGTGGGAGCTGCTGCTCCACAGTGCATCTACATGAGATGTTTACTGTGCAGTAGACTAATTAGCTGCACAGTAGATGTCTTATGTTTACACGTGTGCTCTTATTAGTTTGGAGTAAATTAATTTACTCCACAATGGGATAGTACCAGGTTAGTACTTGTAAATACAAGTAAAAAAACTTGTAAAAAAACTCCACAGCAGTGTGCATAGAGATACTGATGGGGCCGGCTGGGGCACAAGTGTGCTTCAGTGCAAGGGCTGCCTACTGGCTAGCCCCACACTGAAGTTCCATAGTTTCATATTTAGTTTCATAGTTGGTAGGGTCAGAAGGGACCTGATCAGATCATCAGGTCTGATCCCCTGCCATGGGCAGGAAACAATGCTGGGGTCAAACAACCCCAGCTAGGTGATTATCTAGCCTTCTTTTGAAGACCCCCAGGGTAGGAGTGAGCACCACTTCCCTTGGAAATTGGTTCCAGATCCTAGCTGCTCTGATAGTGAAGCAGTACTTCCTGATGTCCAGCCTGAACCTACTCTCAGTCAACTTGTGGCTGTTATTCCTAGTTATCCTGGTAGTGCTTGGGAGAACAGGGACTCTCCCATTCCCCACCGGTCCCCTGGTAAGTTTATAGATGGCCACCAGATCCCCTCTCAGCCTTCTCCTGTGGAGGCTGAACAAGTTCAGGTCCTGTAGCCTCTCCTCATAGGGCCTGCCCTGCTGTCCCCGGATCATGCAAGTGGCCCTCTTTTGGAACCTCTTGATGCTGTTGACATCCCTCTTGAACTGGACGCAGTACTCCAACTGCGGCTTGACCAATGTCGTGTAGAGGGGGAGGATCACCTCCTTGGACCTGCTTGAGATGCATCTGCAGGACACGATGGGCAACTTAGTCATCACGCCAGATGACAAAGCTAACATATTTAACGATTTCTTTGCCTCTGTCTTCCTAAGTAGGGACCAGTTCAGCCACCTCCCTGCTGGGCCCCCCTCGGGCCCGGGAGAGACACGCCTGGGCCAGGGGTTAGCGAGGAGTTAGTTAGGGTACTTCTGGAGAGGCTGGATGTGTTCAAGTCCGCTGGTCCGGGCAATCTTCACCCTAGGGTTCTACAGGAACTGGCCGAGGTCATTGCGGGACCCCTGGCGCGGCTCTATGAGCACTCGTGGTGCTCTGGTGAGGTGCCGGAGGACTGGAAGAGGGCCAATGTGGTCCCTATCTTCAAAAAGGGAAAAAAAGAGGACCCGGGAAATTACAGGGAGAACAGGAACTCTCCCATTCAGGGGCAACCCACTGGTCCCCTGGTAAGTTTATAGATGGCCACCAGATCCCCTCTCAGCCTTCTCCTGTGGAGGCTGAACAAGTTCAGGTCCTGTAGCCTCTCCTCATAGGGCCTGCCCTGCTGTCCCCGGATCATGCAAGTGGCCCTCTTTTGGACCCTCTTGATGCTGTTGACATCCCTCTTGAACTGGACGCAGTACTCCAACTGCGGCTTGACCAATGTCGTGTAGAGGGGGAGGATCACCTCCTTGGACCTGCTTGAGATGCATCTGTGGATGCATGACATGGTGTGGTTGGCCTTCCTGACCACGTCCCCACGTTGGTGGCCCATGTTCATCTTGGAATCAATGATGACTCCAAGATCCTTTTCTGCCTCTGCACTGACGAGAAGGGAGTTCCCCAGCCTGTACGTATGCTGCTGGTTCTTTCTCCCCAGGTGCAGCACCTTGCACTTGTCAGTATTGAAATCCATCCTATTCTCATCCATCCACCCCTGTAACCTGTCCAAATCTAGTTGTAGCCTGTCCCTCCCTTCTGTAGAGCCCACTTCTTCCCACATCTTAGTGTCATCTGCAAATTTGAACAAGGTGCTTTTCACCCCCTCATCCTAGTTGCTGGTGAAGATATTGAAGAGTGTGGGCCTGAAATCTGAGCCCTGGGGGACCCCAATGCCCACATCCCTTCAAGTCGAAAATGACCCGTCTGCCACCATTCTCTGGGTGTGGCCCTCCCTTGTGACCTAAGATTGACTGGGGGCAGCAGCCCCAGGTTGGTAGGCTGACCCCCAGGGCCCCCTGCCATTTGGGGCTGCTCTGACTCAGCTCCTTGTGCTGCACATGAATAAACTGCAGAGCTTGTTGTTCTGCTGTTAATTGCTCCCAGGCACGCATTAAAACAGCATGCCCAGAAGTAATATACTCTGGAGCAATTAGCTCCTGAGTTTTTTCATGTGCAGTAATAGCACATGTAAACACACTCAGCCAGAGCGACTGTTACATGCACCTGAGCTTCGTGAATACAAGAGAGCTAACCTGTCTCCGCTTTGATCCTGGATAAAGCAAGGGCAAAGTTGGAGCAGTTTTGCCATATTTGTTTCACTCCAGGCTCATGCAGAGTCATAATAAAGGTACAATAGCTCCCCCACTCCTTGTGAAGTTGTTCCAGGCATATGTGTGTCCATACCCATAGTCTGCCCCATCTCAGGGCTTCTTCACACAGGGGATCTTTTGTGAAATAAGCTCGGGTGGAAATGTAAAGCACTGCAATTCCCCTATGTTTATTATCCATGTGGCTTCTTTAGTTGCACCGAAAAGCCTGTATATTGTTAGGCTAAACACTTCCAAGGTGGACTAATAAAAGCATCCTCAGTGTGGAATAAGAGCGTGCACATGGGAGCTAGGGTAGAATAACTATTCCAAGCTGCTTCCCCATGTAGGTTGGCTTCCAGACATTCGCAGCTGTGCCATGATTTCTGGAGCAGCTCTCTTTTCGTATCCGATGCTTGCTGCAGTGTTGATTCAGCGGAGCTGATGTTCCAGATGGGGCTGTGAGAACATGAGCACTTACGCTCTGCTCAGTCCCTGAATGCCTGTAAACTGCCTACCAGCCAGACTGCTAGAGACAGAA
Source organism: Crocodylus siamensis (assembly GCF_052110815.1). NCBI lineage: Eukaryota > Metazoa > Chordata > Crocodylia > Crocodylidae > Crocodylus > Crocodylus siamensis. The sequence continues at coordinate 10,220,108 of NC_143408.1, forward strand.
CACCTGGTAACACGACATAATCAGTCAAGGGGATGCCTCCATGTGCCATGGGGCAGTCGGGCTGCAGGAGCTTTGTGAGCTTTGAGGGAGTGTAAATCATGACTATTCTTTACAGATGAGCTGGCGTTGTCAGTGCCCAGGTGTGGTGCAGCTGTTCACACAAGAATTATGCTTTTTTCAGGATTATCACTATCATTGATAGTGCTTCTCCGCAGTCCTCTCACTGAGAAGAGGTCACATTGACACTGCAGGGATGATGTTCCCAGACAGTGAAGATACATAATTGTATGGTACTTTGTCTACATACTAGTACTTCTGTATTGGTGGGACTCTGCAGGGCTGCAGATGCCTAACATGATTTAGGGAATTGGCCATATGTAGCACAGCAAGGATCAACTGTCCTGACTGAGAAATACACCTGAGCAACTCTGAAACCCTGGCCCCATGCTGGTGACAGGCTGTTGCTTGTGGTAGCAGCCAGAATGTCAGATGTGGATTCAGGGGTGGGATGGGTGCAAGGATAGCAGCAGCATGAGCAGGGTTTACTTTCCTTCCTGATCTCAGCCCTGCATATTGCAGGCATAGCATTGGTCTCCATGTATAGGAGGCTTGGTGCCTGTAGGGGCTGACCATGGGGTCTCTGAAGCTAAAAGCAAGGACTGCTATTGAATGAGGTGTGGACCAGGCACTCTAGCTCAGGAGCCGAAGAGCCCCACTGTGTCAGACTAGGTTATAATCAGAGCTGGCTGGAAAGCAGCATTTTGGCTTCACAGGAAATTTCTTCCCCCAATTCTCTGAAACCTTTTAAAATTATTATTATTTCTTGTAAGCCAAAAGAAGCTCAGCTCCAGCACAGCTCAGTGGAATTGTGGTTTTTGGCAGCATCACTGAGTCATAGTGGTAAAACTGGCAAAAACTTTAATTTCACTTGTGCAGCAAACCCACCACTGAACTTCCCGACCAGCAAGGTCCTCTTGCCTCCAGGACCCCTTCTCTGGAGCAAACAGAATCCAATCAGGGATCTGTTGGAACCTTGCCTTAATCAGCAAAAATTCATCAAACCCCAGGTATTTTGAATGATGTATTTGAAGCCTGACAAACTGGCATTTTCCAACAAACTTTATTACAGCAGAGCATTTCTGACAATTTTAGTTACAAGTAAAGCTGGCTGGAGACTTTTCAATGGGATCACTGGGTGCTAGAAGTAAAACACTTTCTGAAATACATTCAACTTCACTGGAGTTTTTCTTTGGGTAAAAAATGGGAAGATGTTCCAATAATGTTGAAATGTCCCATGCCAACGTTTTGGGAAATGAACATTTTGACTTTTCTGGTTTAGAAACAATTTTTTTGTTTAGATTTTTAAAAAATCACATTGGACTAGATAATGCAAAGCAAATAACATATAAGGCAAAGTAAAATCATTGACATTGAAGGGCCTTAAGAGTGGCTGCAGAGGAATATCCCCCAGCATCCTCACTAGAGAACTTCTGGATCTGGAGCAGGCCTGTTGACAGAGCATAGGGAGGGTGTTTTTCAGAGCCATCCTGGCCAGGGCATGCTGGCACCATGGCAGAAGAAAGCCCTTTGTTTGTTGCTCCCCTTATTTCAGTAGTGCTCAGTAACTCCTGTCTGTGCTCTGTTTCTCCCACATCCCCATATTATTGTTCACTCAGCAGCTAGATAGTTATGTGTCCATGCAGGCAGGTGATAAGTGAGCCCTGTGTATATGTTTCTGTGTTAGTGGCTGAGCACAGGTGAGTTGAGAATAGGCGAGTTGTCACCTGCAACAGATACGGCTTAACTCAAGGTTGAGGCTATCTCTGTGGAACTTGTTGGGGAGAATTCGAGTCCTCGGTCCCCAAGGGCCTTCAGTAATTGTCTCTCTCTTCTACAGCATCTATGGATGCTGAGCCTTTGCCATAATTCAGCCTCATGTAGCTCTTCCTGTTATTGTTTTGTGATAAAAAGTGCTTTTGTTGTAAGCTGCAACAAACTGCAGCTTGTGTACCATCACTGAAGAGGCGGGGAGGGTTGTCTTGTGGAAATTGGGACTTCCGGCTTCTTTATCCAGCCTTACCAATGACCCACCGGAGAGGGCCTTGAGTAAGTTACTTTACACACCATCAAGTTGATCCACCTTCTTGATTCAATCCAGTCTGCTTGGCTTCTGACTAAAACCTTGGCCACCCAGCTGGGTTTACTCGCTTTGATTCCTGCCTCTTGGCTGAAGTGCAGGCTACACTCCCCATGGATGCTATTGCTGCCCTAAAGGACCAGCTCTGGACATGATGAGCCTTTTCTAATAACAGCTCCATAGATAGGCCATCCCAGTTGCTGCCTATCTCTTTGACCATGGACAGGAATGAGAATGGCAGGCCTGGTACCCTGCTCCTCCCTCCCTGTATCCAGTGAGAACAGCAGTGGAACCTCCTTTGAGATCCTGCCTAGAAAGATGCTTTACATGTGGACTGTCAAAGTGCATAATGCCCATGTCCTCATCGCCCATCCTGGCAGGAGCCAGCTCTGATGACACCCTACAACTCTTCCATTTCCTAGTCCGGGCACACAGTTCATTTGAATTTGAATACTTCACCTTGTAACAAATGTGGACCAGTTTGTGTTGGGTTGTGCCATTGAAGGGGTACTCTGCAGCGTGAAAGAAGGTTGATTAGTCCTAAATGTGAAGGCTGTTGTGGGGGGAGGGAATTTCATGCTTGGTCCCTGGGTGGGGGAGGCACACACTTTTACGCTTTCACCTTTTATTTGTAAATTTTTTTATAATAAAGGTCTTAAAAAGTCAAAGTCTCTCTCAAACACACAGATAGGGCCCTTTTGAAGTGCTCCCAGCTAGGAATCTTTCCAGGGGCCTGACTTGCCCAGGCTGCACCTCATTGTCAAACCAGGCTAGTAGTCCTTTCTGGATCCTTAACAGGCCTCTAAAACCTGCCATAGAAGCATTTAATAATGTTCAGGAGCACCCTGAAATGTTCAGATGTAAGGTTCACTGGACAGGAAGGACATGAGAGAGTGATGGAGATGCAGATTGGTGCTGTGTGCTGGGTTTTTTTTCTGTCTGACCCCACTATTGTTCCTAGCTCCCAAGAAAGGGGACATAATAAGAGCAAGAGCTGATTTCTGCATTAGGTAAAAATAAATGATTAGTCATAACCAGCTCAATGGGAAAGCCCCAGCTGCCACTTAAGAGCAGCTCATTTCCATGCTAATAAGGAACCTTCAGCTTGGCTCTTTCCATGATGCAAGGAGACATGTCTTTGATTGATGATAATGCTGTATTGCCAGATGTTCTTTCCCCAGCTACCTAGTAAGCAACATGGTCTCCACTTAGAAGGTCAACCAACCCTGATCTCCCTCCAGGAACATTGCCATGGCTCTCAGCCGTACAGCTCTAGAACCCAAGGCTGAGGCTGCATGGATCCCAGCCCAGCTGATCTGTGCACACTGAGCTGCAGATCGTGGGCTTCCCGTCCTACCAACTGGACTGTGACAGACTCAGGTAGGCAGCCTTTATGTGGCTTCCAGATCCTTGCTTTCACATAGTAGTTCTTGGGTGCTGGGTTACGTGGGGAGCTGCCTCTCTCCTCTCATGATGCGTCAGGCTCTCAAGGTTTAAAAGAAAGGCATTCTTGCTGCCTCACGGGGTGGGGAGTTTGGCTTTGGAAGTCACTTTTCCTCTTTGTCCACCAAATCCACCAGATCAGATGTCCATTGGGGCATCCATTTTACAGGCTTTCCTGAAAAGGAGGCAGGTGTGTGATGGGATTTGCCTGGGGCTGTACAGAGGCCAGATTGTTGAATAGATTTCAGAAATGTGTACAAGAAGTTGGTGTCTCATTCCACAAGATGTGCTGTATCTCAGTCACAGCTTAGTGGGATGAATTGTATCGTCCCCCTAGGTGTGAAAAACAGTTCCTTCCATTGTAGGATTGTGGGGTGATATCCTAGGGCTGGAGTTTGAAGGGGCTCATGATCAAAGGGTAATTATGGTCCATGACTGTGACATGTGCAGCATGTTGGGTTGGACATGGGACATGTGGTGTGCAAGCACAAGCACTGAAGAAAGTGAAAGGATAGGCCAAAGACTCTGTAGGGTAGAACCTGGGCTCAGACACACATGATCCACATAAGGGAATGAGGGTCTGGGCTTCCCAGTGCACTGGATATGACACTGTTGGCTGCCTATCCTGGGGAATGCCCTATTGATAACCTCATATGTGGGAAGTAGGGGCTCTGGAGAGGAAGAGATATACATCGTTATAAGAAGGTGCTTGGATCCTCAAGGACTCAGAACCCAACAGGCAGTCAGTGGGTATTAGTGTGCCTGGCTGGGAGACTGGGGCCAGCTGGTGATGACCAGCTAATCAGGTGCAGCCATCAAAAGGGTTAACAACTCCAAGGGCAGAGTAGAGTATTGGGAAGACGTCAAGTCATATCAGGCCTCTCCTGAACATCCAGAAAGGACAGAAGGTCTGTGTTGTATTGTGTTGTGTTGTTGTGGACTCAGAGATGCTGTGGCAAAGGAAAAAATGGTTTGAGAAACTGGGAGCAGGGTTGACTTACCTATTTCAGGCAGCAGAAATAGCAGCCTTCTTATAATCGTCCAGAATTGCATCAGGGAGCTAGAAGAGGAATGAGGATCAGAAAAGAGAAAATTGGTAGCAAACATGAGCAAAGGCTGAAGGCGGTTGAGGAAGGGCTCTGAAGATGTATGAGTCTGTGAGCAAAGAGGGGTGGAGCACAGCATGGTCCTGGGATACTGGATTGCCTGCCTCCAAAACCAGTGACCCACAAGACAGTGGGCTCAGGCCCTTTATTTTAGCTGGCTGGGAAATGCTGGAAGCTGGAGGGAAACAAGGCATTTTTCCCATTTTTTTTATGTTCTTAGTTCAGATCTGTGTGGCTGGGGACACTGGTAGATGGAGAATTAATGGAATGATGACATGACATCAGCCAAGGCAATGAAAGCTGAGCAATGTCAACAGGGGAGGCTTTTAGTCAGACTGTCTGAAATAAAGACTACATGCCTGATGAGAGCCCCTACACAATCCAGGCAGAGAAGAGTCATTGCTGGGGTGAGAGGAGATATCTGGGGAAATGTTTTTTGTTCTCATCGTTGTGTGGGGCTATCCATCCTCCTGGTGTCACTCTGTCCATGTTCACTCATGCTGGTTGCATGTTACAGCTGACAGATGATGGCTGTGGGAGATGTAGGCTCATTATATGGCAAAGGTTATGGTCAAAGGCTTGAGGGCCTCGTGATGTTTCTATCCACAAGCTGGAAAAGAAGCGTTTAGTGTGACATGACTCCTGGGCAGGAGACTCCCCCTTCTCTGTGTGGGGAGGCCTATGAACAGGATCAAGGAACAGGAAGCCTGTGACAGAAGCCCTGTGAATGCCCAGCAGGCTACATCACTTTCTCTCATGTTCATGGGATTGCTGGTTCTCCGCTATAGTCTTCCTAGCCCTGCTGGTTTGGGCTGCTCTGAGCTGTCTGCCCAGTTAATTTAATAAGCCTCTGTCTTACTTCATCCAAGACCCTGACATAAATAATATATAATGTATCAAAGTAGAGATTGGTTCCAATTATAATCCATTAGTAACCTCTGGACCATGGGCATGACCAGGATCAATATTGGGAGTCGGGAAAATGTAATTTCTCTTCCTCTCTTTGGCCTCCCTGTTTCCACTGTGGGATCTCAGAACGTGTCTTGTCCAAGCTGCAGACAGTGTAACGTGATCTGAAATGATCACAGAGCAGCTCGCTTAGAGAGGTCCCAGGCTAGAGGCTGCCTTCAGAGCCCCGCTGTGTTCCAAGGCTGAGCAAGATAGCCAAAGTAGCATAGTCTTGGCCCTTCTCCATGTCTGACCAGCACAAGCGGACTTGTGTCTCCACATGCAATCCCTCTGAGAGGCTGGAGATCCATGTAGTAACCACGGACCATGGGTTCCATTTGTCCCAGGCTCCCTGCAAAGAGAGCTATTAGGACGGTGCCTGAGAGATATCGATTATTCCCTCATTGCATGGCTCCCCACTATGGCAGGAACACAGCCCTTAGTGTGCTCCAAGGACCCTGAGAGAGGGTGCCCTCAGGATCAGTAGTCTGAACCACACCTGCCCCTTGAAACATGGTGCAAGGTGCCCCCTCTTGGGGGAATCTTCTCCCATCATGGGTTTTCTCTGTCACTGTCAGACCAGAGACTATGCCCTTGATTTTCAGGAGGTGGGGCAGGACTGAAGAGCCCAGACCATGTGGAAAGGTGCTGGGATCACAGCCAGGCATTAAACACTTCTCTCCATTCCCTTCCCTCACTTTCTTGTTCCTTTGCTTTTCCCTCCAGGCCTAGATGCCAGAGGTTTACGCTAGCTCTTACCCCCACCCCCACCCCCTGGGATACTTTAGCAGCTCAGAGCAAACCCATCAAATCTGGTAAATCTAACTACACCCTCTGCTGTAGCCTCTTAGCAAGGCTGTGCTCCTTGGTTAGACCTATTCTTCACCTCTCCTCTCCAGGTGAAGAGCTGGCATCACACCTTGAGAGAGGCCATTCTGGAGTTCATGGTACATACAAGCCAGAAATGGGTGACTTCTTCGCTAGACGGCTGCCATCCTAGCTAGCCAACAGGCTGGGGAGCAAATCAGCAACCTCCCAAGCTACCACTGGCAGAAGCCACCCAGCTTGAGTTTTGGAGCCAACACCTTAGGGACAGGGGCTATAAATACCCTTATTGGCTACAAGTCATCAGTAGAGAACAACAGATCATTGCAGAAGGGAACCCTGTAATGTGCCCTCCCTAGAAAGTTGTAAGGGCACAGCCAGGATTCACCACTTGGTTGCAGCCATTAGTATTTATGTTACAGTGGCACCTACAGGCTTGAACCAGGGGCAGGGCCCATGCACATGCCCTGCAATCTGAAGCCAAGTGCTTCACTTGGTTCTGTCTGTGCAGCCGAACAGATGGAAATGGTGGCTGGTGAAAGTGTCTGCCCAAGACTGCCTGGGTCCTGGCACTGTGCCACAGTTCCTGGCTGTCTGGGTGGCACTTGCTGTACCGGGTGCCCAGACACTCCAGCCTGCTCCCACCTCCCTTGCATACAGTAGCTCTTAATTATTCCATTCTCCATCCCTCCAGACTGCTGGAAGGAAAGTCCCCAGCCCAGTGAGTCACAGCCCGTCTGTTCCCATGACCTAAAGCCAATGACATGGAAGTCTTTGCCAAGCTGCTCTTTGCAGTTGTCCAGTATCTCAGAGCGCAAGAAGCCATTAGATCCCAGATAGGGCCATCACCTGCAAGGCAATGGCCAAGTTGTAGGCTACATTCACTGGTACTAGAAATCAGAAATCAGCTCCCTTGGCTCCCGCACCCTGACAGTGTCACAAGTGACCCAAACACAAACAGGGCCAAACCCAGTCCTGGGAAAAGACAGCGAATCCCCACTAGAGTCAACAGAGCAACATCTCGGAGGTCCAGAGCTGAGCTTGGCTTTGAAGACAGCCTTGTGACTGGCTCTTGGGAAGCCAGGCTAAACATAACCATAGTGAAGCTAAGACTTGACCCATAATGCTTAAAAGGCCTATGACGTGCTAAGAATCTCATCCTTGGACTGACCCATTGTAAGCTCTGAAGTTTCTAGAAATGCCATGCAGCCCTGGCAGGTAGGGAGTAGCACTACTGAGCTGGAAACGGAGGGCAAGAAGTGGGAGTCTGTTCACCCAGGTCTCCCCTCCCTCCCCCAACCTGCTTCCAAGGCAGGAGGCTTTGACCTGCAGAAGAGGTAACAGGAGACAGATATACAAGGAAATAAGTTGCATCAGAGTGCTATTATGCTAAGTAAACCCAACCAAGGTATCCAATCTACTCAAGGGATTTGGGCCCCCTCTTTGCCTACATCTTAAACGGAAACAGGAGTCCAAATGTTTCAGCCTGTCTGAAACTGTGAGGAGGGCTAAGGCATTGTCTTGGTCTAGTCACAAGGGGAGATTCATTCTGACCCATTGCGCCAGACTCTTGCTATACTGATAACACAAGAAGCACAAAGGAAATAAAATAAAGGGGTGAAGCCAATGCACTGGGGAAGAGGTGCTGAGCAGCAGTCCAAGTCTCACAACACAGGTTTTGTCCAGGGGTAGGCAAATCTGATTGAGAAGGGTTGGCATTGGATGCACTCTGATTTCCTGAACCGATCAGGACTGTTGCAGGGCTGAAGAAGATAGAATAATGGCAGCAGGGGTGGTGTGACTCCTGCTGGGAAGAGGCTAGTCAGGATTCGCACAAGCCTTGTGCAGCTCCTTCTCGCGCCTGCTCCTGGACAGCAATATCCACAGAGGGCTGCTGCCTTGGTCTGATACCCCTTGATGGATGTGTCTTCCCACCATGATGTCCCTGGGTGGTTGTGAAACAATATTAGCACCTTCCAGAAACCTGATAGAGTCTGGTTAGAGCAGTAACATTGTGCTTGCTTGTCCAGCTGTGTTGCGGAGCTCATCAGAGGCAGCTGGTGAGACACAGCTATGGTGCCTGCCACCCCACCATGAATCTGTGCTCTGTATTAGAAATGCAGGTGGGGGAGCACTGGCCAGGGGTATTTCTGGAGGGCTCTTCCAGGCTCAGTAGAGAGCTCAATGCTATTTGACATTTTCACCGTGGCTGGAAATAAATTTAAAATCACTGGGTCTACACAGCTAGTGAGCAATGCTCAATAACCTGTGCTCTAGCAGGGTACACAATGATGCACACTCACCCAAATGCACACTTAAGTCCTGACTGGGCAAAATCCTGCATTGAGCAGGTATTAAATGCAGGATGAGGTGGGAAACCCTCCCAGGTTTTAGCCTAAGAGCTTAGTGGCTAGTATACTGTGCGGAAGTGGGGGAGACAGGTTCCTCTTACCCATACAGGGTTTGAACCTATATCTCTATTTTCCAGCATCACGCTGTAACCACCAAATTAGGCATTTTCCAGGCCCTGCTGCATTTTTCTCTTCAAGCTGGCCTCCTGGGCAGCCAAGGGAGCAAGATATGTGGGGCCAGGAGAAAAGAGAGCAAGACAGGGGTTGTGTAGCTTGGCTGCTAACCTGGAAAGGGGGCTCTGGATTCTCACTCCCAGTGGGGCAGAAGTTTCTCACTGCTCTCCATCCAGTTTATCCAATATTAAATGCAAGGTACCATGGCTCAGCTTCAAGAGGAGAGTTGGAGGGGAGGCTAGATAGTACCTAATCTGTGGCCCGGTACTTGGAGCACCTTGGGAGGCAGGAGAAAAAGGTTTAAATTGCTTCTGAGTGAGTGGAACCTGTGACCTCCACTTCCTGAAAGGCCTAATTGCTAGGCTATTGGGCTAAAGCATGGAAGGGTCCTCCCCAGGCTGGTGCCTGGCTAGTCATGGGGTTTGCCTGGTAACAATTTAGGGACTTGCACTTGCCCAGGTTGCATGGCCAGAGTGCAGGCTATTGCATGTACTCAGTAGCCATATGGATGTGTGCGCACCCATGGGCAAAGCTAGAATTTTGAAAAGGGGGGCAGAGATGGTGAGATGCATCATCACATGTGAAACAACACATTTTTTTTCCAAGTTAAAAATGAAGTAGATTTACTAAATGCTAGGGGCCTAGCATTGTATTAAAGCAAGAGAAACCAAAATCAAAAACAAAAAACAAATATTATTGAAGTGGAATGAGTTTATAATAATCTGTAGGGCTATGAAATAGGAGCTTCATTACCAGAAGCAGCTAACAGACAGCAGAATTGCAGAACAAAGGATAGTTGCACTGGTGGACATCAAGACCATTACAAAGAGGAGAGGGTCATTAGCACCTGTGGAATGAAGAGTTTAGAAGGAATCAGGGACATATAATGAGCCAAGAAGTCAATTGATTCTCTCAGCACTGCATGACTAGAAATGCTGCTACCACTGCAAGGGGGAGCAGGAATCAAAGAGAGTGCAAGTGCACCCATACTGTATGTGGAGTAGGATCACAACCTGCATGCAGGTGACCCAAATGGCGATGATAGGGCCATGTAAGTACCAGTTGGGCACATAACGGATTCTACTCCTGATGTCCACTTAAGAAGGGACACTGAAAAACTGGAGATGGTGCAAGAAGAACCATGGAAGGAAATGCCTGACGGAGATCTGGAGCACCATCTGCTTAGCACATCACAAAGATACTTCATCAGCACTTTCACAGGAGAAAATTCCAGGTATTAACGGGCTCCTAATCCTGTACAGAAAGGCATAACTGGAACTCGTGACTGGAGTTGAAGACAAACATATTGAAGCTAGAAATAAGGCATAGATTGACTACTACTGCGAGTGATTAACCACTCAGAGAAACTGCAAAGGGAAGTAAGCCATTTTCCATCTCTTGATGACTTCAGACTCAGGGTGAATTTCTCTGTGAAAGATATGCTCTAGCCAAACTCAGATTACTGGGCTTAATACAGGAATAACTGGATGACTTTAACTTAGGAGGTCAGGCTAGAGGATCTGTTGGTGCTTTCTAGCCTTAAACTCTACAGACCAGATTTTATTACCCTTTGCCTGCCCAAAACAGCAGTTTTTCAGCTTCAAAAGTGGCATTTTTGGCATTTGTACACAATTTGCTATTTTATTACCCCCGTAGCATAGATGTGCATGTGTCCACACAGCTAGTGCACCTGCTAAGAAGGCTAACAGAGGGAGCAAACAGTCACAGTTACTGACTGGAAAAGGGTCAACATGGGCATGTCGACATGTGTCACTATGGTGATCTTGTTACTGCACCGTGATTTAGCATTTCCTTTTGAAAGTACTAAATCTGGGCGTAGTAATAGCCCATGCTGCGCTGTACGCGCAGCACACAGCTATTTTTAGCAGCTTCTTTGCCGTAGGGGCACACTACACCAGGGAAACACGTCACTATGGTGAAGTACTTGCTGGTCACGTGTAGTAGCAAGCTGGTCACCATAGCGAGTTGCTACGTCGCTGTAGCATCACATGTAGATGCACCCCATAGCACCCCTCTTCAAAACAGGCAGAAAGGAGGACATGGGGAAGTATAGACCAGTTAGCCTGACTTCAATACCTAGGAACTTACTGGACAGTATCATTGGACATTTGAAAAAGAGGTTGGATAAGCATTGACTGGGGATGTGGCTATGCCTGGCGCGTGCTGTGAAGGGCAACAGCTGAAAGTCCAGGAGCCTTCCTACCTCCACTGGGAGATAATGAGATATAGATAATGAGAAAAGCTCTGCAGCCCAGAGCAGGAGGATATTGGAGAGTCCCTGACTAGCAGTTAGAGCACTGTGCCGGGAAGTACTTTGGTTCAAACCTACCTCTAGGGTAGAGAGGCTTGGAGCCCTGGTTTCTCACTTCCACTAGGCTAATTGACTGAGTATTTTTCTCATCCTGTTTTTCCCCCCTGAACTTATGCTCAGGTATGTATGTTTGTATCCATGTACCTGCCTCGCCAGTGCACAGCCTAGTCAAATGTACACGTTTAGTAGCCACGTCGGCATTCATGCATCCGCACTGCATGGGTAAAAGCAACTGTGCAGTTGTGCAAACTGTGCCTACCTGCCAAAAAGGCTAATTGTTCAGCTGGAAAACTGTTTTTAAACAGTTTTTTAAGTGATTACTTAATGCATTTTTATATTTGTGAACTGAAGGCTTTCTTCCTGTTAGGAAGAAAGTTGTTGTTAAGATGTTTGCCTAGCTTTTGTTTTTGATTTTGATGAATATGATGATGACAACATCATCATTTCATCAATAGCTTCTCAAGTATGCTTTTGTCTCCTAAGACTGTGCAATAAATCAGGGATGCTGTCTCAACAACAAGTTCAAATTGTTCTCCCCAGACTTTCTGGCATCTGATTATTTTTCTCCAGACTTTAGCATCCAAATAATATTTTTGCCAACTTGTTGTTGCATCGAGTGGTCTGTGCAGCCTCTGACACATCAACATCTTTTTCTACAAAGTCCACTGGATCTTGAAAGTTCCTCAGACCAAATCTACTGAGTCTATAGAGTTTGCCCACTTTGCCACGATCTGCAAAACCTATCAAGACGTTTGTATCATTTGCCCAGACTTTCAGACACCATCATTTTATAGTGAATAACTGCAATATTATTTGCTTACTCACCTTTATTAAAAACCATCTTATGCACTAGTCTTTACTGAATGCTAATGTGTAGAATAAAATTGTTTCTTGACCAAGCTGTTTTTGAGGTATGACTTAACAAAAAATCTGTAGATTTTTCCAGATGTAAAAATGCTTCTACCAAAATCCCATACATCTAGAAAAAGCTGCAGTACATTAATTGCAAGTTTTCCAGAACTATTTCCTCTCGGGTAGAACACTGTAGAGAAGGAATATCAATGAAAAAGGATGCTTCTTCAATAGCATGTCAGAGACTGTTTAAAAAGCTGTCTGAGCCCATTCGTTGCATCTCATTTAGTCATTTACACCTAGACAAACTCTGCTAGAACAGGCAAACTGGAAGTAAATTTCAAATCACTGCTGATAACAACTGTAGGTGCTCCAGAAATTGGTGGAGTGGTAAATGCACTTTAAAGTTGCAGGGATTTTTTCCTTCCTGTTAGCAATGGAGGCATTCGTTTTCCATGTCCATCTCCTCATTACAATATTCCAGACACAGTTTCAGTAACAAAACCATAAAAGCCATGATTGTTAAATCCGAGTCATTTTGGGCTACGCAACTGGAGTCAGCATAAAGGATTTAATTTCCAAAGGCTGACTGCTCAGTGCTTTTTGAATATCAGATCCAAGACATACACCCCAAATTTGAAGCACCCACATTTTTTTGCCTCATTTGAAGATGTCACCTGATGGAGAGATTACGGAGCAGTCCACAGCTAGGACCTACTGGCATTGGGGTGAAACCTGTATGAATTATGACTAGAGGTAGATGAAGGGTTGGTTTGGTTAAAAATCTACTTGTGTTTAAAAAAATTGATATCAGATTGTGTATTTCCAAATAGGAGGATATGACATTTTGTCATTTTTGAGAGGTTAATTTAAACGTGTCAGATCTGTTACTGCATTTCTAAACAACAGTTCCACGGATCAGGTATAATTTGTAAATAGGTCATTTCCTCTCTTTTTAGTTTGCTGTGGTATTACTTTTAACTGGTCACACAGTAGGATTCAAAATATAAAACAGCATGTCAGACCATTCCCCAGTTTTAATGGGACAAATACAGAACATACATATATAGCCGGATCTGTAAAACCTCCACAATTGTGGGTCGGGGTCAGCAAAATTTTAATCGGGGGGCTCGGGGAGCAGCCCTCTACCCACTGACTCACGCGGCCCGCGCGGAGCAGGGGCAGGATCCCCACCCCATCTGTCACTGCCCTGAAGTTCCCCTGCTCCAGGACTGGGACCTGGGCTACAGTATGCCAGATCGCAGGTCTGAGCTGGGTTACCTCCGGTTTTCCTCCTAGTCTGTGAGCAGTCGTGGACAAGGGCCTTTGCGGGCTCCGATGAAAACAAACGCTAAAGCTACAACCGGTCTGTGTGCACGGCCAGTTGACCAAAACCCTCCATGTGCTCTGGCAGGCATAATTTTGCCAGTAGATGGGATCGCTGGATTAGTGGGACATCAAGCCCATCAAAGAAACCAGGCATCGACACTCGCGGGATGAGGAAGGGAGGAGTCGGCTCACCGTGAGCCGTGGGGCAAGTGACTCCCTCACGCTGCCCGACTAGGTGGCAAGGCGGCTGCCCCCGCCGGGCAGGTGGTTTCTCACGCCGGCTGGGGCGCCCCCCGGACCCGCTTGTGTTAGAGCCCCTTCGGCTTCAGGTCCTGCGCACCGCCGTCCTGCAGGGGCGGCGGGAAGGCAGCGCGCGTTGCGCGCGGGCAGGGCGGGAGGAGGCCGGCGCGGCCGGGTGGGAGCGGGAGCCCCGCCCCGCAGCGCCGGGCGCCAATGGGCGGCGGCGGCTGCCCTTCAAACGCGGGCGCAGCGGGCGGGGCCGGGCCGGCGGCCGCCTCCTCACGCCGCCCGCGGGGGTTTGTTGGGGCGGCGGCGGCGGCGGAGCAGCTGCGCGGCTTTTCCTCAGCCCGGGTGAGTGGTGGGCGCCGCTCCGGGAAAGTTTGCCGGCAGGGCGCGCCCGCCTCTGCCCCCAGCGCCCCGCCGCTCCGTGCCTGCCCGCGGCCGCTCCTGCGCTCCGGGAGCGCGGCCCAGGGGACCCTCGTCACCCCGGCAAACTTTTTCCCCCCCCCTTGTTGAGCGAATTGACCCTTGTGCCGCCGCAGGGAGCCCGGCTAAGCGCCGTGCCCGGCTTCGGGCCGGCGGGGGCGAGCGGAGAGCCCGGGACACGGGCTTGCTCTGGGCTTGCTGCAAGCGACGGGCTTTAAATGCTGCAAACAACGGGTTTTAAATGCGCACCACTTAAAATTGTTGCAGTCACTGAAAACCTGGGTGGGCCAGTTACAGGCCACAGATGCCCCGACATTTGGCGTCTCCCAGGAATAGAGCGAAGGGTTTTGGATATGATCTATGGCTGCTGGAGCACTTGTGCGCTCTCTCGAGTGGTTTGTTGCTGTCATAAATCTGCCCAGAAGCTTTTATCTCCTTAGGATAAAGGGAGCCCTGCTCATGGGAAAGAACAGGCTTGGTTTTTGTTTGTCTGCTTGAAAAGCGTCACCCTTCTGCCTCGCTACCAGGTACTCGCCCTTCTTTCCAGACCGTCGCACTAGAAAGAGCGGTGCAGGGTCCGGCACTGGGTCACTTTTCTGTTGGGCAGTTGTCAGCGTGGAACGTAAACCGGGGGAGTAAGTGCAGCCACCTTTGGGTAGTCGGAGGTGAGAGGACACCCTGGTTATCGCAGTAACATCCAGCCCACGTGAGCACTGTTCTTCTGGAGGGCGGTTAGTAGAGCGGCCCACGGAGGCTTGTTGTTGATCTCGGTAGGAGCAGCCTTTGGGTTACTGCTGATCAGATGATGTACTTACAGATATCTACTTGTTTGGCTTTCTGGAAACATTGCCACTCGAGCGTATGCTGGGCAGTGTGTGGGCAAGGAAGCGGCTGCTGGGGGTGGCGGGTATGTGGACACTTGTAGGGATCCTGTAGCCCAGGGAGCTGGGGAGACTGGCTCATAATATGCTCCCTCTTTAAATGAGGTCCCAAGAGCATCCTTTCCCTGAGCTGTGTAACGACTATGCCTGCTTTTGAGCTGTTGTCTCCAGGGTCTCATGGGTAGTGATTCTGGGAAGGGCTTTGTATCAGTCTGAGGTTCCTTCATGTTTATTTGAGCTCCCAAACCAGGCCCAGCCTACTATGGGTTGGAGTGGAAGGGAGAGCAAGCAGGGTTTCATCTGTTCTTGCCCTTCCATAGGCAGGGGATGGCACTACTGCCCTGCCACCTCCCTCCCAACTAAGTTTCTCTGCAGAGACTGGCAATGCTTTTGCCAATTTCCTGAGCCAGGCTCTAAGCCAGTGATTCTTAACCAGGGTGCCCTGGCACTTCGTGTTAGCACTGTTAAGTGTGCAAGCATGATTCACAAGACAGACCCAGAGGTTTTAAACAGGGATTCATATTGTCAAGAACCTTCTCTAGCGATTAAGGAAATTATTGCTTCCAGCAAGGGTTATTCGGATCTAAACGAGCGGGTCACTTGCTACCCGGATCGGCCGTGACATCAAAGTTGGTGGGCAAACGTTGGAAGCTCTGGAGCAGTGACGGGCGTCCTCCCACTTCCAAGATTTAGAAGGAAGCTAGGAAGTGAGAAACTCAGCAGCAGCGTTGTGCCTGTGGATCTGAAGAAGCTGACTGGGGTAACCTAAACAGCCAGCACTGTCTGACTTACGGCTCTGAATTGCCTTCTGGTACTTGGGGTCTTTCCACCACCTTCAAATTCATCTGAAAAATATTTAAATCAAAAACTATTCACAGCTTACTTTCTGTTTAAATGGAGTCCAGCTCCAGCCATTGGCTTGGGTCGGAAGGGGCTGCCCTTGCTTCCTGGGTGCTGGACTGTGAGGCTGGACTCGTACGCCGGATTGAGCCTAAACGAAAGCTCATTTCTCCTCTCCACCTCTGCTCTGCCTGTGATGTCTTTGTGGGGGTGCAGTAAGTAACACATGTCCTTGTTGTCTTGCAGGATCAGAATTCAAGCGGTTGCTGTAACCTCCGGGGCGCAGTGCTGTGCTCGGCTTCACAGCCAGGAGGTGGCTGGGGTAAGCTAAAGTACTCGGCAGAAATACTGCAGGGTGCTCTGAAGTGACAGCGCTCCCTCATTGACCATGACCTGGGCACACTTGGCAGGATCAGTGTCGGCACCTCCTAAGCAAGCTGTTCCCAGTGCCTCTGTGTGGCTGCTCTACCTCCTGTGAGATGTTTGAGGCTTGTCAGTTCCCGGGCTCTGATTTTAGTAAGCTGTTGGTCCCTCAGTCCGTTGTTCAACACTGCCTGGCAGCCTCCTTTGCCTTGAACCCTCGTATCACCCCAGGCTCTCCTCTTCAGCTCTTGAGCTTGGCTCTCCTGCCTTCTTCCTGCATCCCAATATGGCCTGATGGCTCAGACCGCAGTGCTGCTTCCTGACGGGGTACTGGGCTTCCTGAAGGGATACCGCAGCTGACAGTAAGCTGTAGTGCAGGCTTGCTCTGGAAAGTCGCAAGGTTTTGGTTCTGACTCGCCCAGTGCCTGCTTGTCAACCTCCACTGCTTCTACCAGAGAGTTACTTCTGCCCTACCCCACTGGCTTACCTGGCTAGCTAGCTCCTCGTGCCACATGCTGACTGCTGTCTGTCTGAGCTACTTTGGTCAGTTGCTTTTTTCTGCTTAACTGATTGGCATTTGATTGATGCTGACTGTAAGTGCTTTGCTCAGCTCTGGCTCCTTGTTCAGCCTCTGCCTGCATTGATGAGCTGCTTACTGGCTGCACTGCTTGTTTTCTTCGTCCTGTACTGGACCCTTGCCCTGTTCTCCCTCTCCCCAGCCTTTGCCTTGTCCTCTTAAGGCTCGTTGCTGTGGTTGTTGGTGTGACAGGAGCACCACAGGCTACTTTTTTCTCCTTCTTCAAACTCGCCTTGCTTTTTTTTTTTTTTTTTTTTTCCTTCCTCTCCCTTGCAGAAGGCCTCGCTAATTAAGGGGATCAGCTGAGTTTGCCATGATCCCTCTTCCTATCTGTTGCTCCTTTCCCTCCTATCACCAGTACAGAAGTTTCTTATCAGCTTGCCATTTCCTGTGCTGCTTTGCTCCCTTAACTTGTCTCATTTGAGCTACAAACCCCTTTTTCTGTTTGCTCTTCCACTTCCTCCAATAAATAACGAACCATTCATTGGAACAGGGGTGCTCCATCCTGATTTTTGTCCATGTCACTAGGGAGTGCGATGCCAAACTCTCTTGTGCTGTGTCTCTCCTCCTGCAACTATGTACCTGGATCAGCTTCAACAAGCAAGATCCAGAAAGTCACATCCCCAAAAGTCCCAGTAATCAGATGGTTAAGACACTCTTTTGGGATGTAGCCCATTCTGGGGTCCAGTCCATGCCCCAGAGTAGAAGTATAAAAGCAGACTTCCCTGGTGAGTGCCTGAGCTGCTGTGTACAGTGTGCTGACTATTGAGTATTGTGGTCTGGGCTTTCTCTGAGTGGCAAAGGGCTAGCTTGACTTGGGTGCCCAAGTCCAGAGGAAGATCCATGGCTGCAGATTCTGAGCAGAGCTGGCCTCTTCCTTCAGGTCCAGAGTTAGGCCCCTAAATACTTCTATGGCAGGTGTTGTCAACTGGGTCTATGCAAACCCCTGGGGGTATCTTGCAAAGGTCCTGGGGGAATGCAGGGGCAGGAGGGGATGGAGCGCCACCATCCCATGCTGCTGCCTCATAGGAGTAGGGCTGGGGTGGGGTGAGAGCAGGGCTACACAGATGCTGCGCTGCTGCCACTCTGCATGCCCCCCCCAACTCCATGTCTGGTCCTGGGGGTACACTTATTAAAAAGGGCTGAAAACCCTAGTCTTAAGGCATGGGGCTTAGACCCCACTCTTCATGGTGTCTGCTGACTAGCTGAGTCGGCTTCCTGCTCTCTCTTGACTGCTCTGTAAATCTTGTTCTTGGATAGTTAACTATTCCCAGGAGTCCACTGAGTGCCTAACTCAGGGCTGAGGATCACACTAGATGGCAGAGCACCTAAAAAAAACAAACAAAAAACCCCCGGGTATTGAAACAGCTTAATGACTTTTTGCAGATTAACTGCTACTTGAAAGGGCAGGGCTCCTAGAGGAAGCTGTTTGGAAGAAGCAGGCCAAGTGGTAGGCTTCAGTAACCCACCAACACATTTGGTTTTGTGTCACTCTCCGGCTAAATTGCATGTGGAGAGCAATGGAGGAGTCCGTCTCTATGCCAATGGGCATGGCCACTTAAGTGGTAAAAGATCTTGCTTTTAAAACTGGAATCTTAGCTTCATATCTTGACATCCCTGATGTACAAGCTCAGATAAGTTGATGGGCTAGGTCTGGACTTCTGGCAGGCTGGATGACCCACCTGTGGATCTGGACTGTGGGGATTCTTGCTCTGACTGCCCGACACTGTTTGTGCAGCCAGCATGCAGAGTTTAATGCTGCCAATTTGCATGCCAAATAATGATAAATGAGAAATTTGGGGGTATGGAAGGGTGAGGGAGGGGTGCCAGAGTATTGTATTAACCCCTTGAGTGCTTTACTGTACTTGCACAGCCCAATAACCCACCTCCATGGGCCAGGTGTGGCCTATAGCCTTATGTCTGACCTCAGGTAAATGTTGGATATGAATATTATTACACTTGATTAATCTGGTAGTCGGCTGTAGGCTGCACTCTGCTCCCAGGAAAGCTGGCATTCATCTGAGCCTGCCTTTGCTGGGCAGACGGAGCACAGGGCATTCTTCCAACAGGGCTGTTTACATTGGTCATAGAGTACAGGGCGTTGGTTGGACACCCTCTCTGTCGGCACAGAGGCATAGTGCTGTGGGTTTACCAGCAGTCAGGCTGAGATATAGCGGTCTAGGATGCTCGAGCTATGCTCCCTGTAGTCTTGATCTGTGGCTCTGGAGCAGACGCACCTCTGGTACATTTTGCATGATCTCTTTTGCAATCTAAATAATGGGTTTTGGTATTTTAAGTACAGTGACATTTTTGTCACAGTGACTTAACCCCTGATTCCAGGCTGATATCTGCCCTTCCCTTGCCAGATTTAGCCTGTCTGCCATAACGGGACTGGGCAAGAGTTTCAGAAGGAGCCACGTGATCTGGGGACAAAGACCCTGCCTAATCCTAAAAGAAGACTGGGGAAGCGGGCAGCTGACCTTAGTGGGGATTGGGCAGCAACCTGCCTACACAGGGCTCAACTGCCAAATGTCAGATCTTCCGAGGCATTTAGGCCCCAATCTCCCATTGAAATTCAGACTAGTTGAGCACCTACACAGTTTGAAGCAGGGATGTCAAAGATGCAGCTTGTGGAGTCCTTTCTGTGGCCCCAATGGACTTGGTGATTTAGTGTGGAGGGGTTGGGGTGGAGGGTGGGGACAAGCAAGGGCTGTGCAGATGCAATGCTTGCACACCCTATACCTTCTATGGCTCTGCCTATACCCTATACTGCCTGCCACTGCCAGACCCCTTGCTGCTGCTGCTGCTGCTGCTGCTGCTCCTGGACCTGTCAGCTGTTGGTGGACCTATGGATCTGGCCTAGGAAGAGCCCCATGGTCTGGATCCAGCCCTGGGTGAGTTTGATGCTCCTAGCTTGGCCCATTTACTGTTGCTTACTCACTTTCTCACCCTCCCTTTTTTTCCCCCCTTTTGCACTCTCAGAATTCAAACAAGCAGGGGCACAAATCCTGTTGAGCTGTTTCTGGGTACTTTGCTCAAAGATCTGGCACTCTGAAGTGGGCCCCAATTCCAGACTTGTGCTCAGGCATGCACAAAGCTGAGCCCCATGGATATAAGGAAAAACTTCTTCATGGTTTGTGTGACCAGACTCTGGAATAAACTCCAGGTGGGGGTGGTGCAGGCACCTACCCTGGAGATCTTCAAAAGGAGATTGGACGCACACCTTGGTGGGGTTATCTGATTCCAGCAGCCTTTCCTGCCCAGAGCAGGGGGGCTGGACCTGATGATCTCACAAGGTCCCTTCCAGCCCTAAACTTCTGTGAAGCTGTAAGGGTGGGATGCTTGGAACGTTGCTCTGAGGCTGCCCTGCAGGTGGGAAGAGCTCCGGTCAGCAGGGTTGGGAGAAGATGTGGAGAATTGCTGTAAACAAGTCCCTGGGACCAGTCTTGGCCACCTTCCTTGGTGAGTGCTGGATGGTTTCGGGAGTTCACGCATGTGACAATTATTCAGGAAATTGCTTGCAAGCAGGAGCCCATTGTTATTCTGTTCAGTCCTGCAGAGAGCCACTTCTCTGTGCGTGTGCCATTAGCACAGCAAACAAGCATCCTTAATACTGATGATGTGCTGGGAGCTCTGAGCACAAAGAAAGACCTCTTTGGTCTGAGCCCTGGCCCATTGTCATGAGCCCCATATTAAGCTTTTTAGAAACAGGAAATATTGGGATCTGTTTCTTTACCTTCCTTCTTGTGTTGGAGTACATGGAACAGGGTTGGGCAAAATATGGCCTGCGGGCCAGATCCAGCCTGCCAGGTGTATTCATTCAGCCCACAGCACTCCCCCTGCAAACACATTGCATCCTGCCTAGCTCTTCTGTCCACGAAGGTGGAGCAAGCTGCTCACATGTACAACCCTCCCAACATACCCTCCTATTGGGCTTCACTCCCACCGTCGTGGGCAGAAGGGCTCTTCCCAGCCAGCAGCTTCTGGGAGGGGCTCCTGCCTCAGCAGGTAAGGAAGTGGTGGGGCTGGTGCAGGGGAGTTGTAGCTGGGTGGAAGCAGGAGTGCAGTGCAGAGCTTGTGTCCCAGAGGGGCAGTGGGAATGTGGAGCCCAGCTGGGCAGGGTGTGGGTGTGAGGGTGAGGAGGCATAGGGACCTCCCACACTTTCCCCACCCTCCCCTCCCCCCATGGCATGCAGCTTCTGCTGGCAGCAGTAGCAAGTGGGGAGGTCAGGATGCTCATCCCTGGAGCAGGTGCCCGGTGGGGCGCAGCTCCAGCCGGTGCTGCGTGGTGGGTGGGAGCAAAGCGTGACCTATTGCCGGAGCTCTGCACTGCGTGCCTGCAGCTCCAGCACTCACAGAGGGGGAAGTCCTGCACTGGAGCCTGCTGCCTTTCCTACTCTGCCCGGAGTGGAGGCAGCCCTGCCCCTTGCTTCCCTGCGGAGTCCAGCGCGGGGCTTCCCCTCCGAGTGTGGAGCTGCAGGCGCAGAGCCCCTGCGATAGAAGTGGCCGGGCAGGCTGTGCTGCGGTGCACTCCCTGCCCCCAGCAGAGCGCTGGCCCTTTTTATCACAGGGGCTCCGCGCTGCAGCTCTGCACTTGCAGAGGGGAAGCCGCGTGCTGGGGTGGGGCTCCCTCCATTCTGGGCAGAGTGCAGGACCCTGCGCAGCAGGGAGCAGGGGAGGTGGCAGGCTTCAGTGTGAGGCTTCCCCCACTGCGAGTGGTGGAGCTGCAGGCGCCCGGTGCAGAGCCCCAGTGGTTGGGGCAGGCTCCACTCCCTCTACCCACGCAGCTCTGGCCGCAGCCATGCACCATCAGGCTCCTGCGCCAGGCATGAGCACCCTGACCTCCCCTCCTGCTGCTGCTGCCAGGCTGTGGGGACTGCACGCCATGGGGGGAGTGTGTTTTGGGGGGGGGGGGGCCCTAGAACCCCCCCGATCATGCCCCACACCCATACCCTGCCCTCACAATCCCTACCAACTTATAGATATACCTCAACATACCCTGTGCTCCCCCACACAGCCACACCCTCTCACAACCCCCAGTACTCCCCGCCCCCACAGTGAGTGACACTTTAGTTTTGAGTTATTATGCAATCCTTTCTATATACAATACACAATCACAAGTCATGACAACTATTTTTTGTAATAAAATAGACTAGAAGTCAAACACCTAATATATTATTTTGGGGGTTTTTTTTTCTGGTTTTAAGATGGCAGCTCCTTCCAAAAGGAGTACTTGGAGGGGGTGAGGGCAGCAAGGAGAGGGACTTTCACTGGCAAAGGTCAGGGGTTAGGGGGCAGCTCCCAACATCACCAAAACTTGTTAACTTCTCCCTGAAATAATTGCTTGCACCTGATGTAGGGTCCTGTTTTCAGCTCTGACAACTAGCTGTAGAAATAGAAGCTGAGGTTCTCAGGTGATCACCTGACACTGGTGGTGGTGTTTTTTTGGGTTTTTTTGGGTGGGGAGTGTTTCTCCCCCCCCCCCCCCCCCAAAGGTGCTAAGCATAGAATTTTATATTTCACTTCCCATCTCCTAGTTTGTGTTTGTGTTACTCGTATAGTTTGTAGGCGTAAGCATCCACACAACTACTGAGCATCTACAGTACCTGATATACTGGCTAGGTATGCACTTACCTGAGGAGGTAGAGGGCAAAAGCCTTTCTATGCTTTAATCCCAATAGCTGAATGGTTCGGGTACTCGCCTAGCAAGCAGGAGACCCAGATTCACCCAAAGTGGGTTTCAACCTGTTTGTCTGACTTCAGCCCAGGGCTCTAACCACCAAGCTACAGCCAAGTCATTTAGCTAAGCCTCTCTTCGGTACTTTTAGAGCTGAGCCACTGCAACTTGTATCTAATATTTGTTGGATAAAAAGGGTAGAGAGCATTTTCTGGACCAGTGACAGCAAGAGTCCAGATTAAAACCTAGGCCTGATGCTTCTCTAGCGCAGCATCCATCTTGCTGAGCCACACTCCTATTTTTCCTCCTGGCTCCATGTTGTCTTGTCTTGACTACCTGGAAAGGAGACTTCAGAATGGGGCAGCGAACAGTCCTAGTCACAGTTTTTGCTAGGTAGAGTTCTGTGACACATAGATGCCTGGTTTCATAGTAGCTAGAGTCGGAAGGGACCTAGGTAGATCATCTAGTCCGACCCCCTGCCTTGGCAGGAAAGAGCACCGGGGTCAGATGACCCTGGCAAGGTGCTCATCTAACTTCCTTTTGAAAATCCCCAGGCTAGGAGCCTGCACCACTTCCCCTGGAAGCCGGTTCCAGGCCCTAGCCGCCCTGACTGTGAAGTAGCGCCTCCTAATATCTAATCTAAACCTACCCTCCACCAGCTTGTGACCGTTATTCCTGGTCACTCCTGGCAGCACACGGGGGAACAGGGACTCCCCCAGTACCTGCTGATTTCCCCCCTGACCAGTTTGTAGCAGGCCACAAGGTCCCCCCTTAACCTTCTCTTGTGGAGGCTAAACAGGTTCAGGTCCCATAGCCTCTCCTCCATAAGGCCTGCCCTGCTGACCCCTGATCATACGAGTGGCCCTCCTCTGGACTCTTTCCATATCGTCTACGTCCCTCTTGAAGTGTGGTGCCCAGAACTGGACGCAGTACTCCAGCTGCGGCCTGACCAGTGCCGCATAGAGGGGGAGGATCACCTCCCTGGACCTGCTCGAGATGCATCTGTGGATGCATGACAGGGTACGGTTGGCCTTCTTGACTGCTTCCCCCCACTGCCGGCCCATGTTCATCGTGGAGTCAATGACGACTCCAAGATCCTTTTCCATCTCCGTGCTGGCAAGAGGGGAGTTCCCCAACCTGTAAGTGTGGTGCCGGTTCTTCCTCCCCATGTGCAACACCTTGCACTTATCAGTGTTAAACCCCATCCTATTCTCATCCGCCCACCGTTGCAACCTGTCAAGGTCAGCTTGTAGCCTATTGCACCCTTCTAGTGCACCCACATCCCCCCACATCTTCGTGTCATCAGCAAACTTGAACAGGGTGCTTTCTACCCCGTCATCCAAGTCACTGATGAAGATGTTGAACAGTGCGGGCCCGAGGACCGAGCCCTGCAGAACCCCACTGCCCACGTCCTTCCAGGTCGAGAAGAACCCATCCACTACCACCCTCTGGGTGCAGCCCTCCAACCAGTTGGTGACCCATTTGACCGTGTGGGCATCGACACCACAGTCTCCCAGCTTTTTGATGAGGACAGGGTGAGAGACAGTGTCGAAAGCCTTCCGGAAGTCCAGAAAGACTACATCCACAGCAACCCCTGCGTCTAATGACTTGGTGACCTGATCGTAAAAGGCCACCAGGTTGGTCTGACAAGACCTGCCACTGATGAACCCATGTTGGTTGCCCCTGAGCATGCATTCCCCTGCAAGGCCCTCCTGGATGTGTGCCAGGATAATTTTTTCAAAGAGCTTACCCGGGATTGAGGTAAGACTAACTGGCCTGTAATTTCCCGGGTCCTCTTTTTTTCCCTTTTTGAAGATAGGGACCACATTGGCCCTCTTCCAGTCCTCCGGCACCTCACCAGAGCACCACGAGTGCTCATAGAGCCGTGCCAGGGGTCCCGCAATGACCTCGGCCAGTTCCTGTAGAACCCTAGGGTGAAGATCGTCCGGACCAGCGGACTTGAACACGTCCAGCCTCTCCAGAAGTACCCTAACTAACTCCTCGCTAACCCCTGGCCCAGGCGTGTCTCTCCCGGGCCCGAGGGGGGCCCAGCAGGGAGGTGGCTGAACTGGTCCCTACTTAGGAAGACAGAGGCAAAGAAATCGTTAAATATGTTAGCTTTGTCATCTGGCATGACGACTAAGTTGCCCATCGTGTCCTGCAGGGGCCCCACATTACCCGGGACCCTCTTTTTACCCCCTATGTATTTGAAGAAGGACTTCTTATTGTCCTTAATCCAGGAAGCTAGTCCTATCTCCATCTCTGCCTTGGCCTTCCTGACTGCCCCCCTACATCCTCGGGCGACTGTAACGTAGTCCTTCTTGGTGATGACCCCATCCCTCCATTGGGTGTATGCCTCCCTTTTAGCAAGGAGACATTCCTGGATGCTCCTAGTGAGCCATGGGGGTTTATGTGCCCTCCTGCTCCCTTTGACCCTTGTTGGGATTACCTCCCTTTGGGCATGGAGGATCGTCTCCTTAAGGAGCAACCACTCACCTTGGACGTCTGGCTCCCTTCCCCTCTGGGTCCTCAGCGCTTCCCCAACGATCCTCCTTAGCTTGTTGAAGTCAGCCCTCCTAAAGTCTAGGGCTGTTGCCTTGCTGCAGCCCTTTGCCACCTTACGCTGGATGGTGAATTCCAGCAAGCGATGATCACTGTCTCCCAGGTGGCCCGTCACCCGTGGCCAGCACCAGGTCCAACAAGGCGTCTCCCCTGGTGGGGCTGTGCACCTCCTGGGTTAGATGGAGGTCCTGCGCTCTGGCTAAGAACCGACGTGAGCTGTCAGACTTGGCTGACTGCTCTTCCCAGCAGATGTCTGGGAAGTTCAGGTCCCCCATGATGACCACATCCTTAGCCCTCACTGCCTCTGCGAGCTGACCTAAGAATTCCTGGTCGAGCTCTTCTCCCTGGTTGGGAGGTCTATAGTAGACTCCCACCGTTAAGTCTCTCTCCCCTGGACTGCCTTTTACTCTAACCCGGAGCACCTCGGAGTGCCCCCCCTCTACCCCCTTGCTAATTGACGAGGAAGTATATTCCTCCTTGATGTAGAGTGCTACTCCTCCACCTTTCCTTCCTATCCTGTCCCTCCTGTATAGCCTATAGCCCTTGACACTCACCACCCAGTCATGCGATGAGTCCCACCACGTTTCTGTGATCCCCACTATGTCAGGGCTGGTGACAACTAGGAGGAGGGCGAGTTCCTCCTGCTTCTTCCCCATACTTTGAGCATTCGTGTAGAGGCATTTGAGGCCTCCAACGGTTGTGCCCACTGACCCCCTAGTCTCAGCAGTGCCCCGTCCCCCATCACTTACCTGCTTCTCCCTTTTGACCATTGGTCTGGGCTCGCTGGCTGTTGCTGGGCCTGGTAGTTTGTCGTCTCCTCCGCCCTCATCTTCCCCCTCTCCCGACGAGCCTAGTTTAAAGCCCGCCGAAGGAGGTTCACCAACGTGGAAGAGAACACACGCTTACCTTTAGGGGAAAGGTGGAGCCCATCCCGTCCCAGCATGTCTCTCATCACGATGTGCCGGTCATGGCTGAGGAAGCCAAAGCCCGCCTCGAAGCACCATTCCTGTAGCCTCCAGTTGGTCTCCGCTATGCACATCTCGTGGCGTCTGCCTCGACCGCTCACTGGCAGGATGGAAGAGAAGACCGCCTGTGCGCCCATCTCCCTCAGCACGCCTCCCAGAGCATGGTAGTCCTCCATCAGGCGATCAGGGGCTCTCCTGGCCGCATCGTTAGTACCCACATGGACAAGGACCATGGGGTAATAATCGGTGGGCTGGATGATGGACTGGAGCATCCCCTTCACATCCTGAATCTTCGCTCCGGGCAGGCAGTAGACCTCACATGCTGAGGGATCCTGGCGACAATGGGGCCCTCCGTACCTCTCAGGATGGAGTCACCAATCACGATGACGCGACGCTTCCTCCTCTTAGGCCTCTTGACTCCCGCTGCCCGCACAGGACATTGTGTGCGCAGAGTCTCCTCCCTGGTATCTTCCACTGCTCCCTCCTCCTCCAGGGCTGCCAGGGCCTCGTACCTGTTCTCCAGATGGACAGGAGGAACTGGTGCCGCAACATGGTTAATAGCCCTGGCACGGGAGACCGTCTGCCACTCAGCAGTGGAGGGCTCATCCCGGGCTGCCCTCTCCTCGGTCGTACCACCCTGCAGAGAAAGAAAATACCTATCAATTTCCTCCTCTGCCTCACGGATTCCCCTCAGCCTGCTAACCTCCTCCGGGAGCCCCCGCACCCGTTCCTCCAGGGTCCTAAGGTGGATACCTACAGGACAGGTGCAGGAGTCCCCAGTCCCTGCCCCCCCAGACCTTGCCAGGCAGTTCCCGCAGGCCAGGGGGTTGGAGGACGGCAGCCCCCCCGAGGGCTCCGTCTGGGTGGAGGCCTCGGACAAGCCCCGGGAAGGCCGCGCCCCCCGGGCAGGGGCCCTGGCAGAACTCCATGTCGACACCATCGCAGGAGTTACTGCCCTTACTAGCAGAGCAGGGGTCAGCCTCTGGGCCCCGCCTGCTCACCTGCCGGCGCGCTCTTACAGACCGCGCTCTGTTCACGCGGCTCGGGAGCGTGGCTCCCTACCGGCTCGGCATGGTGTACACATGCATATAGGCATGCACTTGCCTGGTCAATGCTGAGCATGTTCAGTAGTGGTGTGGATACTGATGTGCATATACTGCGTGGGCAGTAGAATTCCAGACTGAAGTAAGTGTTAAAAATGTCACTTGTGCAGCTGGGAAACTGCCATTTGGGCAGGTAAAGGGAAACTGAATTCTGCTTCAAACGTGTAGGATTCCCAGCAGTCTCTGAGCTGGTATGAGCTGCTCCCCAGGGGAGCAAAAGAAGCCACCTTAGATTTGTTGCTGCTTTCTAATATATATATATATATTTTTTTCTGTGCTGTGACTTTGTGGTTGAGTTAGAGGTGCTTTGGAGTCTGGGGTTGTCTAAGGCTGTATTTTCTTGTTCCTTTTTTTGGGGCAGGTTAAACCAATGTTTACCCTGACACAGGGAAATGTTCAGTTGAACAGTTCCCTGGAGGTCCATTGGCCAGGCTGCAACAGCAGTAGCAGTACTATAGCTATTGGACATGCTTAGTAGGGCTATGTAAAACAGCACTGTTTTGTTTTGACTTCCATTTCACTGTTTTGAAGGGACAGCGTTTCGTTTCGTTTCAAAGCACTGTTCTATTTCATTTTGTCAAAACTGTTTTGCTGTTCGTCTGGAAATGTCAAAACGGCTTCAAAACAAAACACCCGGCGAAACTTCACGCAGTCCTAATGCTCAGTATGTGTTTTCCATTGGCAGGAGATGTTCATATTAGCATTTTAAATCCTATCTGAAGCTTTTGGGGACTCGATAGGTGCTTCTTGCTTAAGTCCCTTGAGGAATCCCTTAATCTATTATGCGCAGCAATGGAGGAGAAAGTGAACATTCCCACCTCTTTGCTAAATCACTAGGATATTGAGCAGAGTTCCTGGTTAAAAGTGCACCAATATATTGGATTGGCACTGATGAAAGGAAAATTGGCATTATTGGCAATCAGCTTTTTTTGGCCAACACAGGTGATAATGTCACCAATAAATGCTACGTGCATGCACGCAGACACCACATGCACGCGGCCAGAAATGCAGCTGGGCAGCTTGGAGAGCAGCATCTGGCCAGTAAGTCTTGGGGGGAAGGGAAGGGGCGGGGGGGGGAGATTAAGGGACCCCCCTGGTGAGGGAGGGAGAAGGGCAGGGGTAGGGGATGGAACTGAAGGCAGCTTGTCCAAAGGGGGGGGGCAGCTCCCCACCGCTGCACGCAACCCTGGGGGAGGCATGAGGGGCATGTGCCCCCCCCGGATATGTGCGTGGGGCAAGGGCAACCTGCCTGCTGTGGGCTCAGAGCCAGGGGTTGTGCTGGCCTCTTCCTGGTGGGGGCGCTGGGCTGGGGCTGCACTTGGGGCAGGTGGTGGCAGCGCTGGGAGGGGGGTACAGGGTTACTACAGCAAATTTTGGGGTGGCTATAGCCCACCCCATAGCTCCCTCCTCCCAGTGCTGTTGCCTTCTGCTGCCACCCCAAACGCTGCCCCAGCCTAGCCCTCCCACCAGGAAGAGGCAGATGCATCTCCTGGCCCCAACCTGTAGTGGGCAGCCTGTCCTCACCCTGCTAACCAGTCTGGGGGCACATGCACCCCATGCCTCCCCCAGGGTGCACACAGAGGAGGGAGCCACCTCTCCTCCCCACTCTCATCCCCCGTGACCCCCAGACGAGCCACCCACTGCTGCATCCCATGCCTGACCCAGCCTCCCTCCCTCACCGTGGAGACCCCGTTCTTCCCCCCCATGCCCTTTCCCTCTTCCATGTCCCTTCTCCCTCACAGACTTACTGTCTGGACACTGCTCTCGGAGCTGCCAGGTTGCATATTGGCTATTGGATTGGTATCGGCTGATATGGCTGGTTAATAATTGGCCCAAAAAAATCTTTATCAGTGCACCCCTAATCCTGGTTTTCTCTGACTTTTTAACTGCCCCCCTGCAAATTCTCTGACCCCAAAATGAGTGATTTTAAAATGAAAAATGCCTACCTATATACATACATACAGTGTGTATGTATAGGTATCAACTGAACACAATGTTTTATTGATTTTATATTTACAATTTTAAATCGCTGTAGAAGCCTGCCAGTGCCTCAGTCCCTATAATAAAATATATTCTAAACACCTATACATTTTGGTATTTAATTTTTGGGTTATCATGGAAAATCAGAGCCCCCCCCCTGCCCCGGTGCCCTTTGATTTTTGCCAGGACTCAGGTCCAGGCCTCTTGCTCACAAGCCACAATCTGCCTCCCTGCGGCCCAGCTAGAAGGGCAGCCCCTAACTGCTGGGGCTACGTGACCAGGGACCCAGGCCTGCAGCGCCCCAGCATTGGCTGCTGCCTGGGGGAAGCGGCAGGTGCTGCAGCCTGAGTGGGCAGCACGGCTGGCGGAGAGCCAGTGGGGAGGGGGGTGGGATGGGGTGGAGTGTGTGCGGGCTGCCCGGTGTAGCTCGGGGCTGCCTGCCCTGCTGCCGGGGCCTTTGCAGCCCAGTGGGCAAGACCCGGCATGGCAGGCCAGAGCAGGGCTGAGTGGGGAAGCTCGGTGCCGCTGCTGGGAGCTCCGTGCTGCTCTGGCAAGGCACCTCTCCCCCCACTGCTTCCCTACCGGGTGCCTGGAGTGAGCGGGAGGGATTTGGGGGAAGCTGAGCAGGTCCCCCAGCAGCCGCTGCAGCAGCAGCCTCACGTGGAAGCTGCATGCTGGCTGGACCAGGCCTTTCTTTTCATGAGGGTGGGAAGGAGGCACACAAGCTGGGTGGGGTACGATTAGCTGGGTGCCCGCAGGCTGGATGAAATTGCCGGGTCGGCTGGGTTTGTCCTGTGGGCTGTATTTTGCCTGCACCTGAGCTACACTGTTTCGGTGGTGACGGATGACAGAATAAGTAACAATGGTCTTAAGTTTAGGTTAGATACTTGGAAAAACTTTCTTACTAGGAGGTTGGTGATGCACTGTGACAAATTACCCAGCAAGGTTGTGGAGTCTCCATCCCTGGAGGTTTTTAAGGTCTGGCTTGACAAGGCCCTTGCTGGAATGATCTAGTTGGGACTAGCTCTGCTTGGAGCAGGGGTTGGACTGGATGACCTCCTGAGGTCCCTTCCAACCCTCATTTTCTATAATTTCTATTATTCTAAATGTGTTGGAGGGGTCTCGATTCCAATTATGGCAACCAGGGACTCATGATGTCTTTCTGAATTTTACGTATGGGTGCATACACTGGAAAGGAGGCAGTGCATAATGTTGCCGCAACTCGGTCCCTCGTTGGAGCTAGACACCTGCCCATGCAGTTCATGTGACTTTTGTAATGGAACATCCCATGAATGAACATCAGGTGCTGCAGGCAAGGACAGGGGAAGTCATGTAATGTCTGGAGTGCTAAATGGCTCTGGCATCTTGGGGCCTTTTGGGAACCGGGTAATGTTAATCATGCTTCAGCAGCCTCTTTTGTATTCTCTTCCAAATGGGGTTGTGCTCTGCAGTGCATGGTGGGCCCCAGCACTCATGCAGGGAGAGCTTTCTCTGACCTACGCCAATGGGAATCAAGGCAGCTTGGTGTTTCTGGAAAGAAGAATGCAGGTGCTTAGCTGTGGATTTCCGCACCTGACTCTGAGCACCCAGGTTTTCATGTTTTTAGACTCTAACTTTGTGGTAGGGTACTCCTGCATAGGCACTGCCTAATAGAGACATGAGCTATTTCATTATGTGCAGCAGTCATGGCGGGACTTACCAGTTTTTGCAGGCCGTCTGTGGTGTAAATAGTTCTAATCCCATGGTTACTCTGCAGTGGCTCCGTCCCTCGGCACTGATTTGAAGAGGGATGAAGGGGTGGCCGTCATCTCAATCGCTGACTGCCGTTTGTGCAGCCCCACTCTTTGGTGGTGATTGGCACAGAGGTCCCAGTGGGGGGAGGAGGGACAAAGGGGCAGTTGCCATCATGTCGGCTGCCTTCTGTGCCACCCTGCCAACTGGTGCTTTCCTCCTGGCAGCAAGGATCAGATCAGCATTTTATTTTTATTATGTGGTTTTGCTGGGTCTTTTTCTTGCAGACGATCCTGGATTTTGCAGTTTCCGCAAAAACCACAAATTGTGTAGGTTCCCAATTATGTGTGGTGTTCTTCAGTGTCCCAGATCAGCTTAGCGGCTAGAAAATGATCTCACTTTTTTTTTTTTTTCAGCCAGGTTTGTCCTTTTTCCCATTTGGCAAGCATGGCTGCTTTCACAGTGGGTGGGGGGTGGTATAGAGGTGCTGCAGTTTATATGGCTCATTCTCAGTTACTGAGCTTCACGAACTCGCAGACTGAGGCAAGCAGGGACCACTGATCATCTCATCTGACTCTACCATAGTCCAATAGTGTGTATTCCACCTGCTGGCTAGTTTAGTCTCCCTCAGTGTCTTCAGTGATATCTGCACAGTTTTGGAAATGGTATTTGTTACCCTGGGCTGCTTCTGCTGGCTTCCTCTTCAGCAGCAAGTCTGTAAATCTTTTCATAAATGGCAACTATTCCAAAAACTGTTTTGAAGTGGGTGTTTATTTGTTTGGGTATTTCTGCCAAACAGAGGATCCATTTATTTATCTATAATTTATTTATCTGTCTACTTGCCTACAACCTACAACTGGTGCAAATCACCTTGCTATCTGAGTGAGTACTGTGATTACACGAGATGATGATAGCACAAACTGGAATCCAATTGTGTGCCTCCTAACAGCACTGTCTCTGGATGTCTGTAAAAACACCCCCCCCCCCAATTAAAAATAAATAAATATAAATATATATTCCCATTCAATCTGGCATCTGATTCCTCTGCTACTTTCTTCGACAACCACTATCTCTTCCCAGGATGTCTTCTCCAGGCATGGCAGCTCTAATGATTTATCCAGCCTATCTTTAAGTGCTGAGGCTTTAAGCATATAAATTCTTCAGTGCATTTAAAACTTTAAAAAAAATAAAAAAATCCAAAGGGATAATAGAGACTGGGCCAGTAACAACAACCAAATCTTCAAATCCTTAAGGGGAAAAATAGATGCTTCCACTGTGCACCTTATTGCCCAATGTTTGTGTGTGCATTGTCACATGCAGAGGCAGGTATAGATGTACTTCCCCTCCCTCCTGGGGCACATAAGCACTCCATGTAAAAGCTTTTCTGAACCTTGCATTATCCAAGCCTTTCGCTGGGCCCTCTGCCTCTTGTAGAATGCAGAATGCAATTGCCCTTGTGTGTAGCGCATTGTGGGTTTTGGCATTGTCCAGGATCTAGAGCTATCTTAGTTGTGTTAAGGTGAAAACAGTTAGAAATGGCCAACAAAGCAATAAAAGAAGTCCTAAGGTTGCTTTTTACGTTCTGCTGTTTTATGTTTGTTTGTTTGTTTGTTTGTTTATTTTTTTAAATCGGGTCTCACTTGCCCAAGGCAGGGTTTGGATGCGTTTCAGTAAGAATTAGTTCTGCCACTGAGAACATGAAGCCTTGACTTCTTTTCTAGCCATGTGTACTGCAAAACGGCCTGCAGCAATTTGGTTTCGTGCTACCATTTTTGCAGGACCCCTGCCTCCGTTCTTTGCTCCGGTCTGGCAGTAGGGGCTGAGTGCAGTGGAAGGGATGTCTAGTCCGCTAGCTTCATGGGGAGAACAGACTTCCCCTCTTTTTTTCATATTTTCTGCAAAGCAGCTCTAGCAGTGACTGAGTTGTCAGTGTAGCTGTGCTATTCACTCTGCCCTCGGCCTGTAAAGTCAGGTTGCCTTAGTTACCATGACTCATGATCACTAAATATGTATTGCTAGGCTAAGGCAACACAAAGGGAACATGATAAATTTCCCTGTTGGCAGCAGGAGCTGAGACTTATACTCCCAGCACTGCTGTGCACGCTGAGAATGACGGGGAGGAAAGGGGATGCCCTGAGGTTCAGGATGTGGTTAATTCCTGCCCCAAGCTCGCAAGGCCAGATCCTGTATTCACTATTGCTGTTTATCTTTTGGCTTGTTGCAGCAGGTAGAGACCAAGACTGGGGACCAGGCCTCATCCATACAAGAAAGATGGAAATGACAACTCTGCCTCAAAGACTTGGCAGTGTAATGAGAGAGACCAAGATAAGACCCAGTGGGAGCTGGGGAGACCGAAGAACAATGACACCATTGTCTTAGTTCAGCAAGATGCCATCATCCTCAGTTTAGACCAGGTAGGCGTCGTCCTAAGTATAGACCAATTAGGCATAGAGTAGTCATCCAAGCATACACCCAGTCTTCCTGCTGCATTGCTATGTGCTATTCCTCCGGACAATCTACTGTCCTGCCTCTCACCAGACCTTCCCATGTGCTTCTCTCCATCCCCCATCCTTCCAACCGCTCCCTTGTCGGGGAGTGCCACTTACTTGCTCCTCCTGTGTCTACCCACTATTGTTGTCACTGTCTAGGACTGGGATCTTTGTTCTTAGTGGCTGTTCTTTGGAAGGAGTCCCTGAATCTGTGCCCAGGATAGCCTGAATATAAAAAGCTTCTGGAGAGTGAGACCTGGCAGACTGCAGCAGCTCCCTAGGGACTTGGATCCCCACTGTTCTTCCCCAATCATATATTCTAGGCAACGATCCCATAAGCCCTCCAAGGAAAGACTAGGCACATTGACAGACCTGTCCATCTCATGGCTCTGTCTGATCTGAGCTGATCCCTTGCATGTTGTAAGTGGGCTTTCAGCAGTGTCTAATAGACTAAGACACCAAGGGCAGAGTTCTCTCTCTTGTCTAAATGACAGTTTTCTAGTTATGTAGATGGTGTTTGTGGCAATTACAAGCAGGTTGTAATTCTGTTCCCCCTGCACTGTGGATGTGTGTAAGCATACATGTGTTGAATGAGCATGTGTAGTTAGATACGAATTGCAAAAGTATGCCTGTTCTGGATAGATATGTACCCGTAAGTCTGTCTCGGTGCAGTCGGCCAGAGACCCATGACTCACTGGTGTTAGACTGAGGAGTGCTTCCCATATTTCAGCTCCAGTAGATGCATAGCTAGGTGTAACAGAGTGGTCTGTCCCCTTAAGGGGCAGCCAGCTGTGTTAAGTAACTGCAGCTGTAGGGAAGCTGCTAATAAGGAGCGACTAACTGGGAGCATAAAAACCCCAGTGTGGGAGCAGAGGGAGACTGAAGGAACAGTTTGGGGAGAAGGAGCTAGCTGTCAGTTTGAAAAAAAGACTGCTACATCAAGGGGTAAAACTGGTGCATTGGTACCAGAGCCAAAAGTATTCCTCTCCAAATGTCTGTAATAGGGCATTGGGGGGGGAGGGGGGTTGTTGGTTTCCTCATTTGCTTACTGGTTTGCAGTTTAAAGGCCGTGTGCAAGTTGGAAGGAGTGGATGAAGAGAAGCCAACTCTCCTGCAAGAACTAGCAGGCTAAGCAACCTGCTTATACCAGGGCACTTGCCTAGGAAGCAGGAGACCTGGGTCCCATAGGGCCCCTTAGCTAGAACCTGTACTGGTACAGTGCTCTAACTACCAGACCACAGGTCGGGCATTATCCAGGCCCCTCCAGTGCTTTTTTTGAAGGTGGCCCCCTGGCAGCCCTAAGAGGGGATATGTGGGATCAGGAGGAAGATTGGTGTGGAGCTCGGTGAGATGGCTGCTGCTTTCAAGGGGAGGGGTGCCTGGGTTCTAGCCTAGCCGCTAGTCTTCAGTGGGGCAGACAGATCCTTACTATGCTGATCTCCAGCATAGAGTAGTAAATGCAGGGGGCTGACTCTGCTTCGGCAGGAATGGTGGAGAGGGTCTTGCATAACGCCTTGACTTGTGGTTTGAACATTATCCTGGAAAGATGGGGAGCCACTGTTTCAAACTCTTTGTTGGGGAGAGGCCTTGAACCTGAGTGAGTGCCTGAACTACTCAACTACTGGGACTAATATATGCAGTTGTGTGAGATGGGCAGGGTAAATGGGGCAATGGCCCCGTGTACCAACTTGGGGGAGGGAGGCAGTGGGGCAGGCAATAGAAAGCAGCTGCTGTCCTTGTGCCCTGGGCACCTGGCTGAGTCCCTACACTCCTGAATAAATGTGTGGCTCTTCCCTCCTGTTTTTTGGACCCACATCCAGATATGTGTGTGCGCACTCCGTACATAGCTTACTGAGCATGAAGTGTGTATGCTCAAGCTTACATGTCCACAAGACAGAGAGAAGACCAAAAATGGGCAGGTATGCCACTAGAAAACAGTCATTTAAGTGTGCAAATAGAAATAGAATTTCACCCCCCTGATTCTGTAAGCACTTCTGAGATCTCAGCCAGGGATCCCAAATGCTGCATTTTTCCTGGATACAACAAATAAGACTTCTACCTTTTATTTATTTATTTATTTATTTATTTATTTATTTATTTATTTATTTTTGAAAGGTGGAATCGGGGGGTGTGGATCTTTTGCTTCTGCAGCAGGGGCCTCCGCTGGGAGAAAGTATCTATAGCCATCAGTTGGGGAAACCCCACCTGAAGCACTGCAGCTTTACGTTTGCTTTCTCCTGGTGGAAGCGGAAACTGCTATTACTGTATTTCCTTTCTTATAATGTGCACCCCAACTTCCAACAGGTACATTTTTAGTGTGTGTGTGTGGGGGGGGGGGGGGGAGTTGCATGTTGTATACAAGACAATGGGTAACACTGTTATATCAAGGAATTCAATGTTGCACCTCCTGCCACTTGGTGCATGAAGGCAGCCAGACCACAGACGTGCTTTGGATTGTAGGAGTTTCTGTCAAGGCTTGGGGTCCTGCTATATAATCACAAAGCAAGCTGTCTTTTACTCTGCGGTTGTCTTTGTTTCTACTTCCTCCATTGTCCTCTCACGCTGCCCACTGTCACTTCCATAATTCCTGCTCTTTGGCCACAGGCAACTTGAAGCCCCCATGCTACTGCCCTCATAGTCAGCAATGCAAACTCATCTTCAGTCTTGCTGCTGTGTCTGCTCTGTGCACTGAAGTTCCCTCATTGCTTTTTCATACTTCTCCCTCCATGGGAATAGAGCCCCATCCATTCCCTGACCAGTGCCCCCCCCCCACTTTTTTTCTTCTGGCCATCACAGTTAAACAACTGCATCATGCCTGTAAGGATATTGTTGTGTTTACCGACATGGAAAGGCCAGAGTCAACAGGATGATGTAATGGTAGCATGTAAGTGAAAGAAATTCTAGCGGGAGTGGCTATGCTAATACGTTCCTGTGAAGTTAGTGTGGCTTGGCCAATGCTAATGTGATGTTGGTATGGGTGGGGGCAAATTAGTAGCCCTGTTGTGGATTCTTAGATGCTTAATGTGAACTAGGTATTTTCAGGGTCATGAACTGGCCCTGGCAGAACTTGGTGCTGTGCATTTGCTGAATTTCTTTTGTCTAGTGATCAGACAGATTTATGCGACCTATACAACTTAAATATGTAAGCAAGTCTGCCCCCTGCTAGCACATTGTGGATGTTTGGGACAGCTGCTTTGTATTGCACTGGGGCAGTATTCAAGCAGGAACCCCATAAAGCAGGCCGGGGGGGGGCAGGGAGAATGGGGCAATTTTAGGGGGGCATTTCCTGTAACTAGTCCCACAGGTACCCTCCATCAGGAGTTCAGGTCAAGGATATCAGTTGTGTGTGCACCCACAGCTCTGGATTCTCCCAGAACATCTGTTCATGGAAGCTGAGCTCTTGCCAGTTGTGTAAGGTTTCTCTTTGGAGGCTTCAAAATAGGAGTGAGAATTTGTTGCCCCTTAGCAGTGGGGAAAAAACACTAGAGCCCGCTCTCTAGTACTGAGAGCTTAGGACTTAAACATTTTACTGGCTAGATGTCTAATTGCTAGCAAGGTTATAGAATCGTAGGAAGTTAGGGCTGGAAGGGACCTCAGAAAGTCACATCTAGTTCATCCCCCTGCTCAAAGCAGGTCCATCCTCAGCCAGATCATCCCAGCCAAAGTTTTTTGTCTAGCTGGGTCTTGGAAAAACTTCAGGGATGGAGCTTCCATCATCTCTATGGGTAACCTGTTCCATTGCTCCTTGTTCTGTTGTCTGCCACCACTGAAAACAGCCCAGCTCCATCCTCTCTCGAACTCCCATTCAGGTAGTGAAGGCTGCTATTAAATCCCCTCCGACTCCTCTTCTCTAGACTAAATAAACCCAGTTTCCTCAGTCTTATTGCAGAAATCATGTTTCCCAGTTCCCTAACCATTTTTTGTCACCCTCTGCTGGATTACCTTGACTTTGTCCACATCCTTTCTGTAGTGGGGGCCCAAAACTGAACACAGTACTCCCAGATGTGGCCTCACCAGTGCTGAACAGAGGGGAATGATCACTTCCCTTGACCTACTGGAAATGCACCTACCAGTGCAGCCCAGTATGCTGTTAGCCTTCTTGGCAACGAGGGCACTCTGCTGGCACATATTCAGTTTATTGTCCACTGTAACCCCCAGGTCCTCTTCTGCAGAGCTGCTGCCCAGCCAGTTGGCCCCCAGCCTGTACTGGTGCGTGGGATTGTTCTGTCCTAAGTGCAGGACTTTTCACTAGTCCTTGTTGAGCCTCATGAGATTTTTGGCCCAATCCTCCAGTTTGTCTAGGTCACTCTGAATCCTAGCCCTACTCTTCAGCAGATCTACTACTCCCCCCAGCTTGGTGTCATCTGCAAACTTGCTGAGGTTGCACTCTGCCATCTTTCAGGTCACTGATGAAGACATTGAACAAAACTGGCTGCAAGACTGACCCCTGGGGCACTCCATTTGATACTGGCTGCCAACTAGACATTGAACCATTGATTATTACTCTCTCTCTCTGAGCCTGATGCTCCAGCCAGTTTTCTATCCATCTCATACTTCCTTAGCTTGCCTGGAAGAATGCCTCCTATGAGGTGACTGGCTCTGAGGATGCGGGGAGACCACTGGTTGAGGCGTACTTTGATTTTTTTAGGAAGGTTTTTATATGGTCTCCCATGGCAATCAGGCTGGTTAGGCATGACTTGCCCACAGTGACTCCATGCTGACTGTTTCTAGACACCTTCTCCAAGTGCTTAGAAATGGATTCCTTGAGGATCTGCTCCATGATTTTTCCAGGCATTGGCTGACTGGTGTGTAGTTTACTGGATCTTCCTTTTCCCTTTCTTAAAAATGGGCACTATACTTGCCCTTTTTCCAATCATCTGGGACCTCTCCTGATTGCCATGAGTTTTCAAAGATCATGGCCAATGGCTCTGCAGTCACATCAGCCAACTCCCTCAGCACCCTCAAGTGCATCCCATCTGGCCCCATGGACTTGTACATATCCAGCTTTTTTAAGTGGTCCCTAATCTGTTCTTTTACCGCTGAGGGCTGCTCGCCTCCTCCCCAGACTGTGCTGCCTGGTGCAGTTGTCTGGGAGCTGACCTTACCTGTGAAGACCGAGGCAAAAAATCCATTGAGCACCTCAGCCTTTTCTTTGTCTTCTGTCATTAGGTTGCCGCCCCCATTCAGTAAAGGACTTGCACTATCTCTGATCCTCCTTTTGCTACTGGCATAGTTGTAAAAACCCTTCTTGTTACCCTTTACTTCCGTTACTAGCTGCAACTCCAACTGCACTTTGTCCTTCCTGACTTCATCCCTGCATGCATGGGCAATGCTCTTATATTCTTCCCTACTTATTTGTCTAAGTTTCCACTTCTTATGAGATTTCTTTTTGTGATTTAGTTTCCTGAAGAGTTCCCTGCTAAGCCACGCTGGTCTTCTGCCATACTTGCTAGTCTTCCTGCACATCAGGATGGTTTGTTCCTGCACTCTCAGGAAGGTTTCTTTAAAGTACAGCCAGCTCTCTTGAACTCTCCTCCCCCTTAGACTGGCTTTCCGAGGGATCTTGCCCATGAGTTCCCCAAGCGGGGTCCTGATGTGGATGACCAGAAACAGGAAAGTGTTGTCTTCTGTGTAGATACATAATTCTTCTGTAGTTTCAACTGACAGTTTTGTGGCTTGTGCTTTCCCAGAGGAGAGTTCTGCTTCACCCTACAGATCCACACAGCTTTTTCCAGTCCTTTCAGTGGGAAGTACTTGGACACCTCTAGAGAGATTCTTGGTTATACAGGTGACATTTGGCTTTCCATCCATTGTAACTGGGCTTCTAGCCTTCGCTAAGATGTGTTCAGCTGCTAGGCTCTCTTGTCCTGTAACTTGCTGCTTATAAATAAGGAGGGATTAGTTGAGAAAGTGGAGGTGGAAGGTAACTTTTAGCTGACAGTGACCACAAAATGATAGAGTTCAAGATCCTAAGTGAAGAAAGGGAGGACATCGGCAGAATAAGGACACTGGACCTGAGAACAGCAGATTTGAACAGACTTGGGACTGGTTGGTGGCTTCCCCTAGGAAGCAAGTCTGATGGTAAAAGAAGACCAGGAGAGCTGGCTGTATTTTAAGGAGGGTGCATTAAGGGTGTAGAAACAAGCTATCCTCATGGGATAGAAGAATAAAAAGTTCCAAAGGAGACCGGTCTGGCTAGACTGATCTCTTCAATGAGATGAAACTCCAAACAGGAATCCTACAGTAAGTGGAACTTCTTCACAGAGGGAAGAGTATGAGAATACTTCTCATGAGAAAATCAGGAAGGCCAAGGTGCGTTTTTGAGATGCACCTGGTAAGGCATGTAAAAGGCAATAAAAAAGGATTCTATGAGTGTGTCAGCAGTAAGAGGAAGACCAAGGAAAGGGCAGGCCTCTTTCTAAATGTAGAATTATTTAATGAGGTACTTAATGCCCCCCCCCAACCTTTTTAAACCTCAGTCTTCATGAGTAAAGCCAGCTACCAGGTAATGAACTCAGTTGACAGCCGGGATGGGGATGCAGACAGTCTGGAGTAGTGGGAGAACAGACGACTTAGAGAAAATGGATGTTTTCAAGTTGGCAGGGCTGGATGGGATGCGCTTCAAGGCAGTGCTTCTCGGCCTGTGCTTTGTGACCCAAATGCAGGTTGCAAGAATATATGAACGGGTTGTGAACAAACTTAAAAAACGGATCAGCAGGCTTTAAAAATGATTCCCCTTTTAAAGGAGAAAAATGAGGGGAACCGTTGGTTTTTCACTTGCAGGCTGGCAGAGCTCCAGCCCTTGGGATTGCTTGCCCTCTGCCCCACACACTGAGAGGCTGGGGGCAGCAGGCCGGGAGTGGGGGCACTGGGTCTGGACTGGCCGTCAATGTTTACAAATGGGTCCTGGTACAGAAAAGGTTGAGAACCACTACCCTAAGGTACTGAAGGACCCAGCCAAGGTAATTTAGGAGCCATTGGCCATCCTCTTTGAGAACTCATGGAGGCTGGGTGAGGACCCAGATGATTGGAAAAGGGCAAATATGGTGCCGGTCCTAAGAGATTCCTTGAGGACTTGCTCTATGATCTTTCTAGGTATCAAAGTTAGACTCGCTAGTCTGCAATTCCCTGAATTATATTTTGGAGCACTTGGAGAAGAGCAAAAAGGTAATCGCAAACGGCCAGGATGGCTTTGCCAAGAGCCAAGTCATGCCTGACTGCTCACCCCTGCCATAGAGCGAAATCAGGTTAAACTACGGCTTGCAGGTTGGATTTGGCCCGCCAACTGATTGGATCTGGCCTGTGGCTACCCCTGTATTGCTCCACATGGTGCTGAGCCCCACCCAGGGCAGCCATTGCTGCACTCCTGCCTGTGCCCACCAGCCCTGGCCAACACATGCGGCTTCCCGGAGGGTGCTGCTTGATTCCCCCAGCTTCCAGTGGGTCCTCCTCTTCCTCCTCCTGTCTTGCTGTACTGCTCCAGGAGGGGCAGGGGGGAAGCTCCAGCTGACTCCTACCCCAGTACGTGGGGCTCCCATCTCTGACTACCTTCCACCCACTCTGCCCATCTAGCACAATGAACAGCCCCTTGATGGTGGAAGGTGGGCTGGAGCTGAAACCCTATGTGCTGGGGCAGGAGCCACCCAGCTGAAGTTTCCCTCCTGCTTGGACCGATGCAGCAGGGACTGGAGAAAAAAGAGCACCTGCTGGAGGTGGGGTGGGGGCTGACCAGCACCTGGGTGGCTGCAGCCACACTGGGAGCAGGCCTGCGCACTGACTGAAGCCCGTGGGAGTGCAGTGCTGGCTGCCCTGGGCAGGAGCAGGTGTGGCTCAGCCCCGGGCAGAGCACTGTGGGGGCAGCCGCAGACCCTACTACCTGGGCGAGTTCTGCTGCATGTGTCCCCCTGCCCTGCCCTGCCCTGCCTTCTCCCTCACTTCCCGCTGGCTCCTGGGACCTAACATTTCAGGCAGCACTTTCCTACCTCATGTGCAAACCCACCCCACACACAATATACAAGAGTAAAACTATTTTGAGCTATTATGCAATCATCTTGGCACCATCTGTCTCTGCCGGGCCATAATTTCAAACCTTACACTCAGTTATGCACATACAGAGCCACCCATCTACCCAGCCACAGTGCAGCCTTCTGTGCATGTTCAGTTGCCACCTAAGAAACTTGTCAACAAGTCGGCACTGCACATAGGATAGGATTTCAAACAGTGCGCAAGTGCCAGAAATAGCAGCTATGTCCCTGTGTAATGTTGTTTGCGGGTGTAAATTCAAGTAGGATTCTACCCTTTGTGTTCAGTTCTACATTTGCTCTTGCTCCTTAGTTTGGAATGAGACCTTGTGGGGAATAGGCTGGTAGTAAGGCAAGGATGCCTGCTCACATGTATGCTTCAGACCTCTGCTGGCATAACTGTACAAGCTGGGATGGGAAGATGTGTGACTTCCCCAACAGGGCTGTCTCAGCAGAATCTGCTAGGATAGACACGGTGGCATTAGGAAAACTGCTTTTCCTGCTGTGAGGTATTTGCCTGGACTGGCTGCTGGAATAAGCCATTTCAATGAAAGCACTGCTTTGTGGGCTTAAGGCTCCTTTGTGCATCTTGAGGCTCCTTTTGCCAGTATAGTGTACACTTATTGCTGTCCTGTCAGTATTCTTTATGTGGGTGTGATCTCAGTAGCTTCATTAAGGCAGAGTGACCAGGGCAGCAGCCCTGCGTGCCGACTTAGTTGGCGGTGGAAAAATAATAGCAGCTGCCACAGCAGCATAGTTGCACTGGTGGCACAGCACCAGCTGGAAGTCACCCCTACCTCCCTGTGTCATAGTTGCACCAGCCTAGCTGCTTTTGTTACACCTCTGCATGGGTTTGGCTCTGGACATGGTTCCCTTCTGGTGTTCTTGGCAGCCCTGCAGTTGAGAATACAGCCTGACCAGGGATGCACATCAAAGCTGTCCCCTGAAGAACTGTTAAAATCCTGTTACAACAATAAAAATCACTTCTTCCCCAGAGAGCTCAGGGGGCAGTACCTCTAGCTCAGCCTGTCAAGACGAGCGTTCTTCGTTGCAAAAGCCTGCTGTAATCTGGCCAAGAGAATCAAGGTGCCTAGACGCTTGTGCAGTACAGGCACGGTGGGTACCTGTGAGCACTGAGATGGGTGTCAGCCTATTTGCTTTGAGCCTCATGGTGCAGGTGACTGTGATGACAAACTCGTCCCTGGTTATACCTTTTAGGAAGTAGTACCAACAGGAAAATGCAGATCAGTCGCCCTTCCTGCTTGTTTTCTATGCTCCAAGTAACCACTATACACACTTCTCTATCAGTACACAACTAGGGAAACGAGCAAAGAAGCTCTGAGAAGTGCATAGCAGGACATAAAGGTCCAGGGGTCTGCTACAGCCAGGGGATGTAGGCACTGTGACTGCTAATAGGGTAACATAAAGAAAAGCCTAAACTTAGCCTTCCCTGAGTTTATGCATTATGACACTGGCCCAGATTTTTTGCTGGTATAAACCAGTGGAGCTGAAATGGTGGACATCAGTGGTGCTTCACCAGTTTGTACCTGCTGCAGCCATGGGCCTCAGTATTTTAGTGTAATACTGGATTCAGATATCGGCTGGAATGGAGAGAACTGGGGAGAGCACGCTTGGAAGAATGGGGGGTCCTGGATTCAGTGCTGGCTTGTACCTTGGCAACCTCAGGGGTTTTTTTCTTGCAGTGCCACAGGCGTTCCATGTGATCTTGGACAAATCACTTAGGCTTGGGTCCACGAGGGATTTAGGTACTTAAGTCCAAAATTGCAATTCTCAAAACTCCTGCTAAGCCAGGGCCTAAGTTTTTGATGCTGAAGTTCCTGCACGACTAAAAGACTGCTTCTGAGCAGGCCTAGCATTGCCCCAGGCTTCACAAAACTGATTGGCTTAGTGTTTCTCTCATGCCTATACCCTGTCAGGACTTGCAAGCTAGGCAGTCTGCCTCTGTTGCCTGCATGGTACAATGTGGTTGGTGACCAGGCTCCATAAATGTGGCAGCCACCATTCTTTTTCAAAATGCAAGTTGGTGGTGACCTCCTTTTATCCAGTCGGTCCCAAGATGTGGGAGACCAGGATTTATTTCTCTCCTTCACATGGG
This sequence comes from Crocodylus siamensis, assembly GCF_052110815.1. Taxonomy (NCBI): domain Eukaryota; kingdom Metazoa; phylum Chordata; order Crocodylia; family Crocodylidae; genus Crocodylus; species Crocodylus siamensis. The sequence goes on from NC_143408.1 coordinate 10,263,576, forward strand.
GATTGGAGCCTGCACCTCTCAAAAGTACTGGAGAATAGGTAATAGTGGTCTCACTTCTTAAAGCAGGGGTGGGCAAAATACAGCCTGTGGGTTGCATCCAGCCCACCAGGCCATTCTATCCAGCCTGCAGGGTCCCTAAAAACAAAAATTTAGAAAATTAATATTCATCTGATTGTGGCTGCCTGTCAAAAATGACAGGAGCAGGACCCAGGCAGTCCTGCTGGGACTGAGGACCCAGGGGAATCTCGCAGGACTCACCAGCAAGGCCAGCCCTGCCCTGCACCCCAACAACTGGAAGTCTCTACCTGCCACAGCTTTTGCTGCATGCCTGCCATCTGCTCCAACATCATGTGGCCCCCAGCTGCATCAATGGACCACAGGAGCAGAGGGACCATGCGGGTACTCCAGGGCTGGGAGAGTGTGTGTGTGTGTGTGTGTGTGTGTGTGTTCATAGGGTGAGTCCCATACCCCACCATACACATGCACGCCACCCTTGCACTGCCATACATGCAGACCCCTACACCCACACCCCCTCACACAGCCCAGTCACCCTCTTCCCCACACAACCGCATAGTTTCATAGTTGGTAGGGCCAGAAGGGACCTGAGCAGATCATCAAGTCCAACCCCCTGCCATGGCAGGAAAAAGTACTGGGGTCAAACGACCCCAGCAAGGTGTTCATCTAACCTCCTCTTAAAGACCCACCAGGCTAGGAGCCTGCAGCACTTCGCTTGGAAGTTGGTTCCAGCTCCTAGCCGCCCTGACAGTAAGTCTAGTCTGAATCTACCCTGTGTCAGCTTGTGATAGTTATTTCTAGTCACTCCTGGTAGTGTTTGGGGGAACAGGGACTCCCCCAATGCCTGCTGGTCCCCTCTGACTAGTTTCTAACAGGCCACTATATTTCCCCCGCCCCTCCCCCCAGCCTTCTCTTGTGGAGGCTGAAGAGGTTCAGGTCCCTTAGCCTGTCCTTGTAGGGCCTGCCCTGCTGCCCCCCGATCATGCAAGTGGCCTGCCTCTGGACCCTTTCCATGTTGTCCACATCCTTCTTGAAGTGTGGCGCCCAGAACTGGATGCAGTACTCCAGCTGCGGCCTGACCGGTGTTGTATAGAGGGGGAGGATCACCTCCTTGGACTTGTTCGAGATGCATCTGCGGATGCATGACAAGATGCAGTTGGCCTTCCTAACTGCATCCCCACACTTCCGGCCCATGTTCATCATGGCATCAGTGATGACTCCAAGATCCTTTTCTGCCTCTGCACTGATGAGAAGGGAGTTCCCCAGCCTGTAGGTATGCTGCTGGTTCTTCCTGCCCAGGTGCAGCACCTTGCACTTGTCAGTGTTGAAACCCATCCTGTTCTCATCCGCCCACCCCCGTAACCTGTCTAGGTCTGATTGCAGCCTATTCCTCCCATCTAGCGTGCCCACATCCCCCCACATCTTAGTGTCATCAGCAGATTTGAACAGGGTGCTTTTTACCCCTTCCTCAGCCAGGTCGGACCGTTCCAGGAGGTTCCTGGCCGAGATACAGGACCTCCACTTAATTTAGGAGGTGCACAGTCCCACCACAGGAAATGCGCTGTTGGACCTGGTCCTGGCCACAGGCAATGACCTGGTAAGGGACCTCCAGGTCCTTGACCACCTGGGTGATAGCGATCATCACTTGCTGGAATTCACTATCCAGCGCAGGGTGTCAAGGGCCTGCAGCAAGGCAGTAGCCCTAGACTTCAAGAGGGCCAGCTTAAATGAGTTGAGGCGATTAGTGGGAGAGGCACTGGGGTTCTCGAGAGCAAGGGAACTCAGTACCCAAGATGAGTGGTTGTTCCTTAAGGAGACGATACTCAGGGCCCAACGGGTGACCATCCCAACAAGAAGCAAGGGGGGCAAGAGTGCCTGAAAGCCCCGCTGCCTCACCAAGGGTGTCTGGGAATGCCTGATTGCCAAAAAGGTGGTGTACAGCTGGTGGAAGGGGGGTGCTATCACCAAAAAGGAGTATACCTCATCTGCTTGGGCCTGCAGGGGGGCTGTCAGGAAAGCTAAGGCAGACATAAAGCTAGGACTAGCATCCAAGATCAAAGATAATAAAAAGTCCTTTTTCAAATATATAGGGAGGATGAAGAAAGCACCGGGAAATGTGGGGCCTCTGCAAGATCCTCTGGGCAATCTGGTGGTTGCACCAAAGGAGAAAGCAGACCTCTTTAACCAATTCTTCACCTCCGTTTTTTTGTGCAGGGACCAGGACTTCCCCACCGTGATGCAAGACAGACTCGAGGGGAACGCCTCTAGACCTCAGGTTGAGGAGGACTGGGTTAGAGAGCTTCTGGAGGGGCTGGACATGTTCAAATCAGCGGGTCCAGATGCGCTCCACCCCAGGGCGTTGAGGGAGCTAGCAGGTGTTATTGCAGGGCCCTTGGCATGGCTCTACGAGCGCTTGTGGTGCTCGGTCCAGGTGCCAGATGATTGGAAGATAGCCAACGTGGTCCCCGTCTTTAAAAAAGGGAGGAGAGAGGACCCGGGCAACTATAGGCCCAGTCTTACATCAATCCTAGGGAAACTCTTTGAGAAGATCATCAAGGAGCACATCTGCGATGGGCCAGCTTCAGGGATAATGCTCAAAGGCAACCAGCATGATTTCATTAGGGGCAGGTCATGTCAGACCAACCTGATTGCCTTTTATGATCAGGTCACAAAAGCAGGTGTCACTGTGGATGTAGTCTTTCTGGACTTCCGCAAGGCCTTTGACACCGTCTCCCACCCCATCCTCATTAAAAAACTAGGCGACTGTGGCATTGATGCCTAGACAGTCAGATGGATTGCAGATTGAAGGGTCATACTCAGAGAGTGGTGGTGGACAGGTCGTATTTGACCTGGGGGGAAATGGGCAGCGGAGTCCCCCAGGGCTCAGTCCTTGGGCCCACGCTGTTCAATTTCTTTATCAGCGATTTGGACGATGGGGTGAAAAGCAACCTGTTTAAATTTGCTGATGATACCAAAATTTGGGGTGAGGTGAGCACGCTAGTAGGGAGGGAAAGACTGCAGGAAGACCTGGATAGGTTGCAGGGGTGGGCTAACAAAAACAGGATGCGTTTCAATACTGACAAGTGCAGGGTGCTGCACTTGGGCAGTAGTAACCAGCAGCATGCTTATAAGATGGGAAACTCCCTTCTTGAGAGCACGGAGGCAGAAAGGGATCTTGGAGTCATTATTGACTCCAAGATGAACATGGGCCGACGATGTGAGGTCTCGGTTGGCAGGGCTAACCGCACCTTGTCGTGCATCCACAGATGCATCTCAAGTAGAGCCAGGGGGGTGATCCTCCCCCTCTATGCAACACTGGTCAGGCCACAGCTGGAGTGCTGTGTCCAGTTCTGTGCGCCTCATTTTAGGAGGGATGTGTACAGCATTGAGAGGGTCCAGAGGAGGACCACCTGCATGATCCAGGGACAACAGGGCAGACCCTACAATGAGAGACTGCGGGACCTGAACCTGTTCAGCCTTCACAAGAGAAGGCTGAGGGGGGACCTGGTGACCATCTATAAACTCACTAGGGGGGACTAGAAGGGTTTGGGAGAGACCTTGTTTCCCTGAGCCCCCCGGCATAACAAGGAATTATGGCCACAAGTTGTTGGAGAGTAGGTTTAGACTAGACATCTGTAAGAACTACTTCACTGTCAGGGCAGCTAGGATCTGGAACCAACTTCCAAGGGAAGTGGTGCTGGCTCCTACCCTGGGGGTCTTTAAGAGGAGGCTTGATGCCTACCTGGCTGGAGCCATTTGAGCCCAGTTTTTCTCCTGCTCAGGCGGGGGGTCGGACTTGAAGATCTACAAGGTCCCTTCCGACCCGACTTCTATGATTCTATGAATTCTGTGCCCACTGAGCCTCTGTGTAGGAGGGGGCTCTTTTAGGTATGCTTTAAAGGAAAAGAATAAGCCCTTACTGTTTTATACAAGGGAGCTTACTTGCTGCCTAATGGGGAGCTCTCTGGGCGGGAGGTCCCAGGTAGAAGAGATGTCTAAGCCTCAGGGATGGGGAGGGTTTTAGATGCACCCTGTTTGTTTCCTTCTGACTACCTTGGGCAGCCCTCTGCCCTGCACACTGGCATCAAGAGTCCTGTTTTGAGACACCTGGTGCTGTGTGCGTTGTGCTGGGAACCTGGGCAGCTCGCTCAGACCAGTGCCTAAAATGAAGGCAGTGTGATACTGTGCATTGTGGTCCCTTGGTCCCTTATGGGATCTTGACCCTAGCTTCTCTGTGCCTCCATTCCCAGCTGTGCAATGGGAATACGTAATGAAGGTCCAATCTGGCATGGGGGACCGGTGGCACGGAGCTGTGTTGTCACCCATCCTCACCATGGCGATCCCCTTTGCTGTGCAGCCTGCAGCTCTGCTGCATTTGCACTTCCCTTGCTGCAGAGGAGTCTGGAATGTGCAGCAAGAGTGAGTGCAGACAGCCGGCCACGGCAGTGGTGGGGACTGGTGTCTTCTAGCCTGCAGCCATGGTCAGGTCACAAACTCTGGCCTGTGCTGGTAAAATGCAGCTTACAGTCACTGCTTTCATTTGCCAAAGTCTGAATGAGCTGCAAAGAGTTAGTCTGCAGTCCGACTGTGGGAGAGCTCTGACAATCCCCTTCTCCCAGCAGCCAGCAATATATTCTCTGTGAGGATGGGGTATTAGCTGATAATTGTGAAGAGAAAACTTCTAACTCAGTAGCTGATTCCTGGCGTGCAGGGTAGGCAAGAAGTACTTTCTGCTAATGGATTAATTTCTACCCCAGTAACACCTGGAATAATGAGCTGCAATGGGTATATATGGAGATGTACTGACACGACTAGTTGACTGCAGGGAGGAAGGAGCTTTAATTCAAAGTTATTTGGCTGGGACCGACACTTCTGCAGCCAAACCTGGGCCCTATCCACCTGGATCCTATTCCCTATCCCAAACAAATAGGATATCTCCTGAGTATTTCATTGAATGCAGACTGGATCTATGTTATTCTTTGCCCCTCATCACTTCCACAGCTTTGGTGTGCTGTCTGGACTTCAGAGGAACCTTGGGTGTCTAACCTCCGGAAGCTGACTGATGGCAAACTACAGAGATCTTTCTTCTGCCACTCAGCATTCAGATTAGGGACTGCCAAGCTGTTTTATATTCAGCTGTCTGGCTGAGTACATTAATTCTGAACCATCTAATAGTGGGTGCATTTTGATTGGCAGAGCAAGTTCCCAGAATCCAGAATGTTACAGAACAGCTGTCTTATTCTGTTGCTTTTGTTGTCTCAAGTGAAGAGTTCACACTTTGAAGTGGTATTTTTGGTGCCTACAGAGAAATCATGAGTTCATCTGTACTTAAATACCTACAAGTTGCACGCTAATAAACCATGCAGCAACGAAGGTCACAATCATTTGTTGTACTGCTGAATAATTTAGAAAGAGAGTTGGTGAGACCTGTTGCATGATGGGATTGCCAAGCTTTGAAAAAGCGTTGTTTTTCTCTGGCAGACAAGGTTCTTTGGATAAATGTGATATCTTTTATTAGACCAATTAAATAGTTGGAAAATGTGTTCCTTGCAAGCTTTTAGGAACAAACACCCTTCTTTAGGCATAGAGAGTGTCTGCTGGTGTTTTGTGTTATCCATAGTAGAATAGAAGCTAATATCCAAAATACAGGTCTGTGAAAATGCAAATGTGTGGCAGTGAGGATCACAGGCGATGGAGATAATAGGTATGAGACCGGGGCGGGGGAGGGGAATGGGGAAATGGTGACCTGGCGATAGAATATATCTAGTGAAACGTAGAGAGGTTACCTGGGGTTATCAGATGGCAGTCAAATTATAATGTGCCATAAATCCAATGTCTATATTTAGTCCGTGATTCTTTGTATCCAGTAGATTTATAAAGTGAAGTTTGTAGGCTAGTCTGTGAAAGGTGTTTTGTAAACTCCCTTTGAGGATTAGAACTGAGAGATTGGAGAGAGAGTGGTTGTCTTGTGAGCCGTGTGCAGTCGCAGGTAATTGGGTATTTTTGTCTTTGATAGATTTTTGGTGTACATTCTGTTGGTGCTGGATTTAGGACCCAGCCCTTATACCTTTGTCCCGGGTAAGCACAACCCTTGGATTGACCACAGCACCTGCCAGTTGGTAATAGGTGAGTTTATTGATACACAGTGCTAGGAAATAAAAGCAGCGCAGGCAAAGCAAATAGAGCATGCATTACCCAAACTCCCCAGTCCCAGAATATACACAAGGAGAGTGGTCCGTCCATCTGGTACATAAATGCCACCTTGAGGTCTTTTGCTTGGGTGTCCAACGTCAGCAGCCTACGAGGTTGGGGGCTGATGCCAACTGTTTTCCCCTCTCCTTTCTTTTGAAAACTCGGTATTCTTTGTTCTTCTGATGACTCTTGTTCCGTGGCTGTCACTGGTTGGTCACACGGCATCGTCAGCCAAAACCTCGTTTTCAAAAACCTGTCACATGCCCACCTCCTAATTTGGGGCTTTACTGGTGTCCTTCTAATTTGGTCTGTCTCCCCAGAACCAGAAAGCTTAAGGTTTTTTGCAAGCAGGCGCTACTGCCCTGTAGCCAGGCCTATTTGTATTATGAAAATAAAGTTTGGATGTTTTCAGTTACCCAGGATGTATGGCCTTGCTGTTTTCCTGCCTGGGTTAGACACTCTGGTTCTGAAGGCTGGGAGACCTGTGTGACTTTGAGACCAAGCTCTTTAGAAATAATTTAACCCTTGCTGCTATAACCATAATTCTAATACATCCTATAAGCCACTTTTCAAAAGCAAACCTTTAAATACCATTTTCAAGCCAACTGTTCATTCTGGTGTGCAGTTGTTTCTCCTACATATTTTCCATCTGAGCATTTAGTGCACTGGATGAGAGATTTTGCATTTCTGGAGGTGCATGTGTAAGGTCCAGGAATGGTGATGGTTCTGTTGTGGGGTGCAGTTACTGTGGGAGTGGTAGAGATGTGTTGGCAGGTTTTACAGTTTTTGGTCTGGATCCATTCGGTGTGCTTTGGGCCATAGGAATTTTGCTTCTGATGATAAGCTTGGCAAGGTTGGGTGCTGCTTTTAAAGGCTAGGATGGGTGCTTCTGGAAAGATCTCTTTAAGAATTGGGTCTTCTAGTATGGGTTACAGTTGTTTGAGGATTGTCCATATAGGTTCCAAGGAAGGATGGTATATCATAACTAAGGGTGTACGGTTCATGGGGATTTTTTGTACTGCAGTAGTTCTTCATGTGGTATCTGGGTGGCTCTTTCACAAGTGCAGTTTATCTCTCTGGAGGAGCATCTTCGTTGGGCGAAAGCCCTTTTGAGATTTGTAAGGTGAAGATTGTAGGTATTCTCCTCAATGCAAATTCGGTGGTACTGGAGGGGTTGGCTGTATATTACAGCTTTCTTGGTGTGTTTGGGGTGATTGCTGGTTCTGTGTAGATATACGTATGTTTGAGTTTCTGTAGAACCAGGTTTCTAATGTTTGTGACCAGTAAAGAGCCTGCAGTTCTTTCAAATGCCAAGACCACGTGCAAGGAATGTATAGCACATGTCCTACATTGCAACTATAATTGCCATAAGAACTTGCTCTTGCGCAAAGGCTATAAGAAGAGGGGTTGGTTCTGACTAGCTCCTAATGCACTGAATTGGAAGTTGTTGCTCAGTTTACCCCTGAAATGCAGTCTTTGAACATGCTGGTTGTAGTTCAATAGTGTCACCCCAAGAATGGGGAAGAGTCTATTTGCTACTTCCGAATCCTTCTAGATTAAAAGTCTCTGTTGATGCACGATATGTTCACTAATTATTGAAATCCAGTTTTGTGAGTCTTCCTTGGAGTAAGAATTGTGGTGGGAGAAGTAGTTTGATTCTTCATTTAGGAATCGGACTCCAATCCAGATGGGGCCTCACCAGTGCAGAATAGAGGGGAATAATCATTTCCCTCGAACTGCTGGCAGCACTCCAACTAATGCAACCCAGAATACTGTTAGCCGTCTTCACAACAAGGGTGCACTGTTAGTTCATATTCAGCTTATTGTCCACTGTAACTCCCAGGTCCTTTTCTGAAGAGCTGCTGCTTAGCCAGCCGGTCCCCAGCCTGCACTGGTGCATAGGATTGCTCCATCCGAAGTGCAGGAATTTGGGCTGCTTCTTATTGTAAGAAATCCCTCATGAGATTTGTTTTGGTCCAGTCCTCTCATTTGTTGAGATCTCTCTGAATCCTAGCCCCACCCTGCAGCTTATTTACTGCTCCCCACAATATGGTGTCATCTGCAAACTTGGTGAGGGTGCACTCCATCCTATCTTCCAGGTCATTGATAAAAATATTGAACAAAACCAGCCCCAAGACTGACTCCTGGGGCACTCCACTTGAGACCGGCTGTCAACTAGACATCAAGCCATTAACTACTACACTCTGAACCTATGAAACTAGTTTCTATGAAACTATGAAACTATGAAACCTGATGATCCATCCAGGTTTGTACCCACCTTACAGTCCATTCGTCCAACCCATACTTCCTTAGACTACTTGCGAGAATGCTGTGGGAAACAGGAGTGAGAGCCTTGCTGAAGTCAAGGTGTAGCGATGTTAAGCTTGCCTTATCCCCCTGATAAAGTCTTGCTTGTTATTTGGTCATTTGCAATTGGTAAATTGTGCAACAAAGTTATATCATGTCCACTGCACTCCCTGCATCCACAGAGCCAGTCATCTCATCAGAGAAGGGAATCAGGTTCGTCAGGCATGACTTGCTCCTGGTGAATCCATGCTGACCATTCCTGATAACCACCTCTTCCTCCAAGTGCTTAGAAATGGATTCTTTGAGGGCCTTTTCCGTGATTTTTCCAGAGACTAAGGTGAGGCTGACTGGTCTGTATTTCCCTGGATCCTTCTTCTTCCCTTTCTTAAAGATGGGCACTATATTTGCCCTTTTCTAGTCATCTGGGACCTCTCCTGATTTGCCATGAGTTTTCAAAAATGATGGCTGATGCTACTGTAGAGTCGCTGGCCAACTCCTTCAGCACTCTTGGGTGCATCATGTCTGGCCCCATGGAGTTATATGCATCCAACTTCTCTAAATGGTCCCTAACCTGTTCTTTCAACACTGATTACACACCCGTTCCCCAAACTGTGCTGCCAGGTGCAGTAGTCTGGGAGCTCACCTTGCCTGTGAAGAGGTGAAAAAGGCATTGAGGCTTCCCCCATTTAGTAAAGGACCCACTTTTCTCTTGTTGCTGACATACTTTTTACCCTTCATATCACTTGCTAGCTGCAACCCCAATTGCGCTTTGGCCTTTTGATTTCATGCTTGCATGTCTGAGCAAGACTCTTATTCTCCTCCCTAGTTGTTTGTTCAAGTTTCCACTTCTTATAAGCTGGTTTTTTGTGTTTTAGCTCACCGAAGAGTTCCCTGCCAAGCCAAGCTGGTCTTCTGCCATACTTGCTAGTCTTTTTGTATATCGGGATGGTTTGTTCCTGCCCTCAGTAAGCCTTCTTTAAAATACAACAGCTCTCTTGGACTCCTGTCCCCCTCAGACTGGCCTCCCAGGGGATTCTGCCCATCAGTTCCTTGAGTGCGTCAAAGGCTGCTTTTCTGAAGCCCAGGCCCTTACTCTGCTGCTTTCCTTCCTTCTTTTCCTCGGGATCCTGAACTCAATCATCTTGTGGTTGCTACCGTTCAAGTTGCCATCCATTACTACATTCCCCGCCAATTTTTCCCTGTTTGTGAGCAGCAGGTCAAGAGCATGGCCTTTAGTTGCCTTCTGCAGGACTTGCACCTGGAAGTTGTCCTCAGCACTCAAAACTGTTATGGATGGAGGTCCTAATATGTTGCTGTGATGGTGCTGTTCTCCAGGAGGTGGTGCATTTTGGATGATGGTGGGGACACAACTGCCTGAGTTTTCAACGCCGTTTAAATCCCTGCTGCACTTTTCACAAGAGACTCGTGCCAGCTGAATTCCAGCACAGTTAATTATGTTCTGTCCATTACCTTTCCCCTTCAGCTATTAACATATACTAGTTCTTCATTCCTTGTCCCACACTGCTGGCATCTGATTGTATTAGTTTGCCACGGGGATGGAATAAACCCCAGAGCAATTACATGCCTCGTCCCAGATCTTGACAGAATGAGTGTCTTCTTCCTTTGCTCTCATTTAATGAGAGCATTACTTCCTCAGTCTTGCAGGGCTCTTGCCTGACAATTCTTTATCCCTCTGGCAGCAGCTGATTCCTCTCAGATTATTACTAAATGGGAAGGCTGGTTTGACAAGAATCAGCCAGACCCATGGCTTCTGGCAGAAAGAGCCAGGAGGAAGTGTCTGCCCTTTGTTGGCTGCTTTTCCACCCGTCTGGATGCTTGTGCCCTCTCTAACTAGCTGGGCATCCATCTGCTTATTTCTTTCATGCTCCATCTGCAGAGCTCCCCAGACTGGCTTCAACTTCCTCCTTTTGTTACTCAGTCATGCATTCACAATGAGCAGTTGGAAACTGAGTTGGAGTGAGGACCGTGTCCTCTCCTGGTGTCTAAACAGAGCATCACGCGCTGTGACAACTCCAGTTGAGTGTAAAGCTCTCTTTGTAGGTGGGCTGTTTTAAGTCAGCCTCAGCTAGTAGGGTTGGCATTTTAGCTTAGGCATAAGCTTTAGCTTAAAGCCAGAAGTCCTGTCGAGCATCTGCTCCTGATGCTCTACCCACTGATGTGGCATTGTAGGAGGTGGTCCATGTAAGGTGTTGAGCTGGGGCACCTCTGGATCTAATGGCACAAACCTTTTCTGACTATGCTTGTGGGCCCAGCTCTATTATCCAAGGCTGCTGTTGGCTCCTTCGTCTCTCTAGGTGGCCCTGTCAGAGCTGTGCTGATCCTGGCAGTAGCTGTCATCTAGAAGGCACTGGGCTTTCTGATCTATTACAATAGCCCAGAGCTTCTGCATAGGCAATGGCATTGCTTTGGGTTCCTGCTGTGCTGTGACTCATGATGCCCAGCAGAAGCAGCATCCCAAACCAGTCGCTGTCTCAGAGTCCAGTGCCACCACGACAACCTGTGGGCACAACCTCCTCTGCTCCCATGCTCTGCCTGACCAGTCTCAAACCCTGTATAGCCCTCCCGTCACTGGAACAGATGGAAAGGTGCAATGTGAGAACTGGCACTGCCGGCAGTACCTTGGGGTTACAGTTGGGTTGGTGGGTGTTGAAAATAGCAGATAAATGATGTGAGGATCATGCTGCTGGAGTGACTGAAGGATCTTAATGGTTTGGAAGGAGACCGAGCATTATCTCTGCCGGGTCAGAAGTGTCTCTTGAGGGGCACAGAGCTGCCCACGCCTGCCCACCTGAGTCCACTTAGGTGCTTCTCAGCCAGAAAATTGCCACTGGGCCAACTCCAGGCTCCTCTCCAGTGCCTGGCATTAGGTCTGCTAGAGACCAAGGGCTTGGGATTGGGCACTGGGGACAAGCCCTGAACAACCTTTGTTCTAGCTCTGGAGCATGACGCGAGGCTGAGGTCAGCAGAGTGGCCCTAAGTCTCCAAGTGAACATTGCTGACATGATATAGACAGGCCCTAAAGGAGCACAGCTTGGTTATTTCCAAAAAGAAAAACCCTGAGGCTGAGGCGAATATGATTGCTATCTGTAAAATCTTTGCAGGGTAAACACCAGAGATGGAGAAGAGCTAGGTAAGCTAAGGGACTGGCCCAAGAACAAATGGGGGTAAGCTGTGTCTGAACACATTTAGGTTGGAAACTGGATGATTCCTACCCATCAAAGCAGTGGAGTCCTGGAGCAGCCTCCAGATAGGAGAAGCAGGGCAACAAAACCTACAGGCCAGATTCTGTTATCCCCATAAGGTGCATGAGTGGACTTAGGTGCCTGTGTGCGATTCTGTTACATTAGGCTCCAGTCCCTGCAACACTGGCATAGGAAATGGTGGGAGGATCCTCCTCCTCATTACTTTTTGTGACTCAGCCTCTTAGGGGAAGATGATGGCACGTTACAGAAGGAATTGCATTTAATGGATTTTCAGAGACTTGAACAAGGTGGACTAGAATTGTGTTGAGGTGTCTTAAGTCCACTTAGACACCCTCTAGGTGGAATAGGATGTGGCCCTGTGTGGTTACAATGATACTGCATACATTTATGAAAGGGGCAATATGACGTTTGAACCTAGTGACCCAGGAGGCCCCTTCCAGTCTGTTCCTAAAATGAGAAATTACAAAAATGACCCTGAGAAGTGACTTTATTACCATCTTTTATTGTGTTGTTACATGGGAAAAGTAAAGAAATGGCTCTCAGTTTGAGCTGGGAAATATGAAAGAATGTATCTGCAGGGCCTGAAATGTCTCCCTGATCAAGTGTTTATGTGTTGTGACCCATCCTTCCCCAGTATCGGGTAGAAAGCTCATAGCAGAACGCCTGTGCTCTGTTTTGAGATGGGAGCTGGGTGGCTGTTCTGTGGGTGCAAAGCCACATGCCACAGGGAGCTGCATTTTTTCTCTCTTAGCTAGCACAGCTCTGTAGGGGATGGCTGGGTCAGTGTCTCTGTTCCCACAGGGAATATTCAGAGGTCCCAGAAGCAGGGTCTTGCACGTCCTCCCTTGCTGAATTGATGCCCAGGCTGGGTTGCCTTTGATTTGTGGTTAGAAAGGGGCTACTCTGAGCTTGCTGGGATGGAGGAGAAGAGCTGCTTGCTCTTTGCATGGCACCTGCTTAGAGAAAAGTGATGGCTGTCTGGCCAACTGAGTTTCAATAATCTGGGCCCTTAATTAGATTGTGTTCGACAACTTGGAGACAGAGCCTGTGAGAATGGGTTGACGACTGTCACACAGGGCGGGGAGGGTAATGCATTTAATTTATGGCTGCTTCTGTTTGTTTAATGTTATCCATTTCCCTTTCAAGTCTGAACCGCTGCCGGATGCACCGTCTGGCAAGCAAATTGGATTCGATTGCAATGGAATATTCTGTGCGGGAGGCTCATCTATAAATGATCCAATTTCAGCCCCTAGGAATAACTCTGTCAGTCTCCAGTTCTCCCCTCTTTGACTGACCTGAATACAAATCCTCCTTCCTGCTGCACTACACAGCAGCAACCAGTCCAGCCTGGCCGCCAAGACAGAGGCTCAGCTCAGCTTCAGGCAGAATGAAGCCCACCTACATTCAGCCAGGCTCCTTTGGCCGGGCCATGCACAACCTCTGAAGATCTGCTTCCACTAGGCTAGCAGGGCCAAGTTAGGGCTTGCTTAAGGCTGGAGTAATCTGGGCTACTGCTAGCCTCGGCAGGGGAATTCAGGCCACAGCATAGGTGGTTTGGGGCATGGTGAAATTGGGTGGGGCAGTTTATACGCCTGAACTTCACCATGGAGACAGTGCTCTTACACTGCTTCTTCCAGCTGAACCCTAGATATCCACGGCATAACTTACCCTTCACCCAGAAAACATAATTCCAGCCCCTGCTGGTGTTTTGCCTAATGTGTTCTTGACTTTTGCAGCCCATGTTCTTTTAGGAAAATTGTATTTAATATTTTTTGTTATTCTTTAAAAAAACAAACTGATGATGCAGAAAGCCCATCAGATAGAAGCACACTGAACTCTGATCTGAGCCAGAACCTCAGATCCACAGTATAGGCCTCTGCCTATATGGCTATGCAGTATCTAATAGCAGTAGCAGATTGTTATCCTCTATATGGCTGCCCAGGGGGAACGGGATGCACCCTTTGCTGTAGGTTTTGCAGCCATTTGCTGACAGCGGAGAACGTATGGGGCTCACAAGCAGTGGGCTTAAGTCCACGTTCTGGAGGGCAGTCCACTTCACCGGTTACGAACCCTTTTGTACCCTCAGTCTCATCCTGTCCTTCTCTGACCCTATCATCTAGCCCTAGCTCCTATATTTTCTCTCCCTGTTCCAACACTTGTTCATGCCCCTGTTCCACTCCTGCCCATCTATTTCTTTACACTTGGATCCTGCCTTTCCACCCGCTGTACCAGTTGTCCCCTGTCCTCAGCTTCTGTCCCTCTTATCCCATTACCTACTCATATACCGTTTTCCTTCCGGCTCTTGCTCCCAATTCCTTTATCCCCAGGCACTCTGATTGCCTTTCACTTTCTGCCCTACTTATCACCTTATTGCATTCAAGTGCTCTTTCATGCTGCCAGGTGGGATACCATTAAGGCCAAGGTAGGCTCCTGTCACTCAGTTCCTCTGTTGAAGGGAGAATTCTTTCATTCAAGACCCTGGCAGATGTTGTATTCACCTTGTAATTAGCATATTAGTCACATACTAAATTATAACATGCCACAGTTCAGAGAATTTATGATGGAACAAAATGGCATACCAGCCATGATGATATTCCATGTCTAATGTCTTTAAGTTGACCATAGGACACATCACCCAGACCCGGGCCTGCCCCTGCCAGTTGCTGGCAATTAGCTTAAGGCATTGGACAGTGGGAACCTCCAGCGTCCTGTGCCTGATCCTGGGGAATGGGCAAGAGGCAGCTCCAGGGCTTGAACCAGACCCAGAGCTGCCCCCTGGACGATCCTGTGCAGGCAGCCCCAGGTCCAGGACCCAGGTCTGCCTCCTGCATTGCAGCGCAAAGCTTTGCATGTTCCTGTGCAGGGAGAGCCTATGAGCTCCGTGCACTTGGGGATATTTAAAGTTGCCCTGCCATGGTGTGGATAGCTGGAGGTTGGGGAGCTCCTGGTCTCTGCAGTCTTGCAATTGGGATATGGGATTTTTTTTTTTTCCAGATCCCCCAAATCAGGTGTTTTGCCAGACACATCTGGTATGGCAGATGCATTGTTTCTGAGTTTCGGCACAGAACTCCTGGGATCCCATCATGTGATTATATAACATCTCCTAGCTGTGTTAGTGGACAAACAAATTGCAGGCCACAACTAAATTACTTGACTAAAGTGTCGGAGTATTTTCTGTTACCCACTCGGGCCCCGTCCACACACAGTGTGGATGTTTGGTTCCCCAAGGGCAACTAGCGGCAGTGCACCTTGCGCCACCACTGGTTGTCCCCGGGGACTGCCTGTGCCACGTGCACTCTGGCATGCTGCAAGTTACCCTGGGGGTGGTAAGGGGCACTGGGCTGGCCCCAGCAGCCTTACCTGGGGTCCTGGGGGAGTCCCAGGGGCCTCCCAGGGCTGCAGCAGTGGCAATTCTGCTTCATAGAGCCTGGCCAGCAGCCACTGCACAGCTCCGGGTGGCTCAGTTCCAGTTTTGAGTAGCATGAACTACCCCTACGTGCACCGCTCTGCTTTTTTCTCCATGTTTTTTTTGACTCCAGGAGTCAAACCCCTCTGTGCTGCTCCCTTGCAGCGTGGAGAACAACTAAACATGTAGTATGTGACACCGCAGATGTGTCTGCAGTGCGACGCTTGTCTGGATGCGGCTTCTGGGTGCAAAAATACTCCAGTATAGGAACAGGGAGGCATGAGTGTCTCTGGAGGGCAATCTTATTTCTAGAAAGGGGGTACTTTGATCCATTTATACATATGCTCCAGGAGGTGGGGTAATTACCACACTCCAGAGTCTGCTCTGATGCACCATAATTACAGTGTATTGGAGCAGCCTCGATGCACATGTATGGGTGCCCTTTGTACTCAGAGGGGTATAGAATTGCTCGTACCATTTAGCGGTGTAACCCAGAACTGGTTGCAACCTGTGCTTTGGTTGTCCCAGTGACAGAATAGCGTTCTGCTCATAGGCCTTCAGAAAACTCAAAATTTGACTAAATTTGGATGAATATTCACAGTAACAACTGTTCTGAAATATTGAAATGAAAAATACAGACATGTTTGTTGGAACCAAAGCTTTTCTCTTTGAATTATTAAGCAATCCACTTGCAAGCACTGGAGAGATAACAAGATAACAAGGAAAATCTGACAGGTGCTTGACAAGAACAAATTGTGTCAAGCCAACCTGATTTGATTCCCTTGATAGGGCAGCTGTTCTAAGGGACAAGGAGATGTGATGGATCTTGTGGTTAGTAATGCTTTTGACACTGTCACTTGTAATATTCTCATAAGCGAACTGGAGTAAGATGGTCTAGATGAGGGGCTGGTAACCTGCCGCCCATGTCTGAAGAGATTCTGTCCAGTCTGCCAAGGACAGTCCCACCATTACTATGTTTTGTGCAAGAGCGCACCAAGTAGTGGTGGACTGTCTAACAACTGCCTAGGATCTAGCTATGTTAATTCAGCTTGGCGTTACTGAAAGGTTGCCGATCCCTGGTCTAGATGACATCACCATGAGGTGAGGGCAGTATTCATTGGAAAAACACACTTTGAAATACAGTTTTCAGTTTGACATCATACCATTGTTAGAGGATTTCAAGCACGGTCCTGTAGATCTGTTTCTAGCCAATATTTTCATTAATGACTCGGCAGTGTATTTATAAAATGACACAGAGGTGGGAGGGATTGCGAGCACTTTGGAGGGCAGGTTAGTATTCATGTGGTTTTTTATAAATCAACAAGCTCTGTAACTCAATTAAGACTAATGCAACATAGTAGACTTAGGAAGGAGAAACCAAACACACACCTACAAAATGGAGAACTGGCTAGATAGCATCGTGCAGGAAAGGATATAGAGGTTGTCATCGGCTTGTGTTCAGTTTGACGGATACCGTCGCAGAACAAAGGAAAAAGTAATTCTTGGTTATATTGACAGGGATGCTAGAAAGGGAGATAATTACCATATTTACTCGAATCTCATTTTACCCTGAACTTAAGATAACCCCTCCCCCAATAA
This sequence comes from Crocodylus siamensis, assembly GCF_052110815.1. Classification (NCBI taxonomy): domain Eukaryota; kingdom Metazoa; phylum Chordata; order Crocodylia; family Crocodylidae; genus Crocodylus; species Crocodylus siamensis. The sequence continues at coordinate 10,280,319 of NC_143408.1, forward strand.
TTTGATTCTCTATATAGAAAATTTATAAATTTGTTACAATGCTTCAGGTATAGAATCTAATTATTGGAGAGTTTTCTTACATTTGGCAGCCCCCCCACCCCCAGATCTGCTACAGCAGGGAAAGCAGTGGCTGTGGGAGGGCGGTGGTCAGGCTGCCACTTTGCCCTCTGCCCCCCCCACCACTTCCTCCCCCTGCCACCTGCCCCCCCCCACCCCCGGCTTCTGCCCCTTCCTCCCACCTACTCCCCAGTCTCTGCCTCTTCCCCTTCCCTCTGCTGGCTGTCAGACACTGCTCAGGCTCTGTTCCCTCCGGGAGCACAGCACCTGGAAGCGCAGCCCGTGCTGGACCAGGCAACAGTGACAGTGCTGCTGCTTGACCGGGCAGGGAACAGTTTCCTTGTACTCCCTGCCCACGAGGGGATCCAGCTTGAGCTGGAGCTCAGCTGTGCATACCAGTAAGGGGGGAAGGTGGGCATCAGCTGTGGAGGGGATGGGCAGGAAGCAGCTGTGGGTCTGCCTCTTGTTCTGACTTGGGCTCAGACCCAATGCCAGCACAGCAGCTGCCTGCTTCCCTCTCTGCTTTCAATGCTTTGCTAATCAAAGTTGAGGGGAAAACCCCATGCTGATGGGGGGGACCCTTGTCTTAGATTGGAGCAAATACGGGATTAAAAGCTGCCAAAATTTCTCTCGAGTGGGATAGTCTCCGCGTGAAAAGAGGCGGTGGCAGCATCCCAGAGGAAATTAAAGGACTGGTATTTTGTCCTGGCTTAATTTTTTTTTTTGTCTTTAATTTTTTTTGTCTTGAAACACCTCCTAAAGATGTCAGGCAGCACCACATATGATCTGTGAACTCTGCCTTAAGAGCTGGTTATTGTGTAGTTGCCCAGCGCAGTGCTCACACACATCAGTAAGCTCTGCTAACCGAGTGGGCAGTGCTGTCTGGCAAAACAATTAAGTAATATTGTCCCAATCAAGGTTCTTATAATTTTGGTGGCTTTCTATTTCTTCTACCTTGCTCAGTGCTGAAAAGTCCTCGGTAAAAGTACTGTGGCTTGTCTTGGGCACCAGGCTTGAGGAAGGTGTAGACTTTGGAGCGATTCCAGAGAACAAGAACTTTGAGGTATAAAGGATACGACATATGAGAAAAGGTCCTGCCAGACTCACTGTGACCTGCTCTTCTTCTCACCCGACGTATCTTCCCTTCTGGGTACCCAATGGGCCAACTTCAGGAGGAGAGGAAAGGATGCTCTGGGTAGTGCCTAGCTCACAGCCTGCTGGTTAGAGCATTGTATTGGGAAGCTGGAAAAATGCAGGCTCTGAGCCCCCCCTCTTGATGGTCTGGGTCTGTTCTTCCTGGACAAGATCCCAACCACTAGACCATGGAGATAAAGGCCCTTTCCCCCATTAAACAGTTGCTAGATGTGTGTTCTCTTTCCAAGCACGTGTTGAAGGACTTGTGCGCGCAGCCGAGCAATCCTCTTCTGCTGCGGGAGGAAACAAAAGCTGAAATCTGTGCATGTGACAGAAAAAATGGCACCTGTGCAGCCGTGTAAATGGCAAATGGGTGCAAAATAGGTGAAACAGGATTTAGCCTTAATCTACGAAAGGAGAATGCTGTCCGAATCTGGGTGTGGGAGGTAGGACATTTTCTTGATTTGCAACAAAGACTTGGCTTGGATACAAGGAAAAGTGGCTAATGGTGAAGGTTGTGTAAGACTGCAGCAGGCATTGTAGATGCATTTCTTTAAAGATTTTTAAGGGAAGGTAGGCAAACATCTGTCAAGTATGGCCTAGGTATACTTGTATACAGGTATATGGCCTAGGTATACAGGTATATGACCTGTCAGAGGCATGGTGGCCATTTTCCACCTCCTTGTGTCTGTGATGCTAAGTACTTTTTAGTTGGAAAAAAAATAGATTTTTTTTAGTCAAAATTGATATTTTTCTATAAAAAAGAATTTATGGGGTGGGGAAGGATTAGAATAGTGCTTGAGGAGGGTGTGGGGCTAATTTATGGCATGCCTGCTAAAAAGTTTGGCCTTCACTGCTGTAAGCTATTTATAGGAGTATCTAGTAATTAAATACAAAGGAACTGATTTACTTAGCATGTAATTACTAAGTACTTTAATTGCTAATTAAAATAGTACAATTACCATCTGAGTTGCTCAGCATTTCTGCATATTGTTTATATAGCCCACAAATGTTCTTGCTAGTCTTCAGCAATTACATTACAAATTTTAATAAATGTATTTGTGCTTGTACTCCATATAATATGAATTAATGAGTGCTAAAACCCAAGGAAGAGTGATAATATCAAGAAAAAAATTAATTGTACCCCAGTGAGGGACTATTTTAGCTAGACTGACTCTAGCTGATACATTGTGTTCCCCTCCCCACCTCTACATAAAGCCTTACTTAGTAGATTATTGATTACCTGTGATAACACTGATACAAACCCCTTTGGAACATCAAAGTAGTCAGAACCCAGCTTTTTTACCACCAGAACAGCCTGAAGTGTTGCATGAGGCAGGGGTCGGCAACCCTCAACACGCATGCTAGAGCATGGCACGCCGGGCCATCCTGCTTGGCGCGCCACAGCCAGCCAGGGCTCTGGGTAGCTGCCACTGGCCACGGAGCCTGGGCTGCCTGCAGCAGGTGGCCAGGAGGCTGCCAGCCCTGCTGCAAGCAACCTGGGCAACATGGAAGGCAGCAGCTGCCCAGAGCCCAGGCCGGTTGTGGCAGGCAGCCAGGAGGCGGCAAACGCTGCACTGGGCTCCGTGGTGGTGGTGACTGCGCGCGCCTTGGGGCACGTGGCGGCGGAGCTGCTGTGCACGTGCAGGGCCTTTTTATGTTTGAAATGGGTTTGTTACGCTGCAAATGAAACCACATCGGCATGTAGTTTAGTTTGCAATGTAGCTCCCTGTAATGTCGCAGCCTTTGACAGCTTGCCCCCCCACCATGGGAGAAGCGGGCTGAAGGCAGAAGCAGTGAGGGGGCCTGATTCTTTTTTTTCTTTCTGCACAGCCTGCCTGGTTCCCATGGCCGGGGGTGAGTTGCCGGTGGGCGGAGCAGCCCCTGAGCTCTTCCCTGGGCCTATGTGCTGGAAGCCCGCCAGGCACTGCTCCTTGTGTGGGCTTGGGGAAGAGCTGGATCCAGCGGGTGCTGCCTGCAAGCTAGGGCAGCACCCGCGCAGCTAGTACCGTGCCTGGGCAGCCCCAGGGGGCACTGCCACCACCGTGGAGGATGTGGGCAGGCTCCGTTGAGTGAGCCTCTTTTCTTTTTCCTGCAGAGCCTGCCTGCCTTTCCTGCAGCTGGGTGGGAGAGCTGCTGGTGCGCTCCGGACCTTCCCTCCATGGTGCGGGCCCCCCCCCGGGTGGCACCTACCCACTAGCAGCCCACCTGGGCGGCCCCAGGGGGTGCGGCCAACGCCAAGGAAAGGACAAGCCCTCCCCACCCCTCTGCAGCTTGGGGACTTGTCCTCATCACATGCGCAGCCCAGGAAGTGCACCCAGATCAGTGAAGTGGTGCTATGGAGCGTCAGGCTGCCAGGGGCAAGGGCAGGTGGGTGGAAGCTCCAGGTCAGTTGAGGTTGGTTGTGCAGCCCCTGGCCCTTGCCCCATCGTGTGCCCCGAGGCAAGTGTGCAGCTGCTGCTGGCAAATGATCTGGGCCAAGGCATCCAAGGACTCCAGTGCATCCACTTGCAGTGCCTGCTGCAAACTGGCCTACCCGGAGCTGGGCTGCTCACACCAGGCCGGGGTCTGGAGCCCTGGCCAGGCTCGTTGCTGGCAGCAGCTGCACACGCACCTTGGGGTGCATGGCAGGGAAGGGACCAGGGTTGTGCTGCCATGACAAGGCTCCCCTGCCAGCCACCCCAGGCATGCCAACATCTTAGAAGTCCAGGTTGCTGAGTTTTTTGGCACTCGGCCCAAAAATGTTGCCAGCCCCTGGCATGAGGGATTAACTCTTGGCTAGAGCTCTCAGATACTTGAATCTTGGTTTGATGACCACAGCTGTAAAATGGTAATAAAAAGAATTATTGTGGAATACTATGGTTTGATTAGAGTCTTTAGTTTTGTTTTTTTTTTGGGGGGGGGGGCCTTTTGTAAAAATGAAAATGAACGCAGTTTGAAATGAAAAGTTGAAAAGTTTTGTTCAAAAATGTCAAAATGAAACATTTCAGGCCAGATCCTTTTTCCCACACTGATGCCTGAGTGGCTGCAGAGAGAAGGATGCGGACTAACAGCTTGAAACTGCAGCAAAGTAAGTTTAGATTGGATATCCAGAAGAACTTCACTGTTAGACTAGTACAGCAGTGGAATAGATGGCCTAGGGAAGCTGTGGGATCTCCATCACTGGGGGTGTTCAAGAGGAGGTTAGACAGCCAGTGGTCAGGGATGATTTAGGCATGTTCTGCCGTGGGTATTTCCCATGCTTCTGAGCTTTGCTGGTCCCCATTTCCCCTTTTCTGCTACATATGTCAAGGTGTTTTTAAGCCTCCCTCAGAGGCACTGAGTGTTGGCTACACCCAAGGCTGGGGACTTTGATTGGGGTGTGCCCATGCTTCTGCTGGGATCCAAGCATTCGAGCTCCTCGGTATTTATGTGAGGCGGCAGGTGAACCTCTGAAGGGTTGTGGAGTTGTTTGGAATAAAGTAAAGGGCGAGCGTAGGTTGGCATAGCCATTCTGCAATAGCACCCTGAATGGGAAGCCCTTAGTGGTCTTGGGACATGCAGTCAGTGCCATTTGTTCTCAATCATTATTCATCAGTGTTCCTTGAAAGTGGCATGATTAGTACTGCACACTTCACTGATGAGGAGCCTTATACCTATGAATGGGTTTGGGGCAGACAGGCTTCTGCAGTGATGGACTGAGTTATGGTGGCATTTCAGCATTTGTTTTCCTTGTGCCATATATCTCTGCTTCCTGGGCCATCATCCTCAGTTCCTGCCTTGTCTCCCAATTAAATTGTTCATTTAAATGTTGATCTTAGAAGTAACTCCCCACCAAATTGACATGACAGCTCCTCCACCTACATAGTTCAGTTTCCCGAGTGGTTTTGTTTTGGGCTGTGATGTATATTGGTGTTTTGGAAGCTTCTAGTATTTCAGCTCCATTCTTGCATAAAGGAGACTGCAAGCCTCTCAAATGAAGGGTGACTGTTACACTATCCCGTTTCAGATAAGATTTCAGTTCAAAGGTCTGCACAAGCCTAGTAGCTCACCAGTCTCTTGTCACCAAGCTATGCCGGTTCCTGTAGTCAGTAGCACCTAAGGGAGTGATGTATCTAACATCGCAGCCAGCTGCTTTAAACTCCCCAGCCCAAATGACCTGGTGCCCATTTGTGCACCTCAGTTGACTCAAGTGTATAAGTCCACATTAAGTCTGAAACTCATACCTCTGAAGCTGCAGTAGGACACTTTACCTGCTCTGCCGTTGTGCCCTGAGAGGGTTCACCCACCCAAAATGCCACTGCACCTTGGCAGTCCATGACATTTTGATTAAGAAATGAAGGCAATGCAAATTAACCCAGAAAACATGAACTGGGTTAACACTGGCAAAAGCATAGGTCCAAAAATGTAATTGCAAACGGGGATTCTTTGAGTGGGTTCATTGCTAGTGAGGTGCCACAGGGATCCGCTCTTGGCTCTCTCTTATTCATCATTTTTTATCAATGATCTGAAAGCAAACACAAAATGTGTACAGACAGTTTGTAGATAGTAACAACTGCTCCTGGAACACTGTTCTGATGTCTGTAATCCAAAATGATAGTGAAAAATTGGAGAACCATCAGAGAAGAGCCACAAGAATGATTAAGGGGTTGGAACAAGGGTTTTGGGACCAGGGCTCGCTCTACGCAGCTACAGGGAAGGTGAAGGGGCACAGTCTATAAGTCCCTACCTGAGAAACAGAATTTTGATAATAGGGGGATCTTCTGTTTAATAGACAAAGGTTTAAAAGATCCAGTGGTTGGAAATTGAAACCAGATTCATTTAGATTAGAAAGAAAGCCCATGTTTTTAATTCAAGGGAGAACAACTCACTTGTATTTTTAGTGGATTTTCCACCATTGGCCATTTTTAGTTCTGATGGGGATTAATTCTGGAAACACCTATTGCTTGTGATATATGTAGGAGGTCAGATTAAGAGGCCACAGTGGTCCTTTCTGGCCTTGTCTGTGAATCTGAGATTTAAAATCAACCATAGATCCCTTTCAGAGAATAGGCTGCTTATTTCAGACCAGCCCAGGTTGGTAGTGTTCAAGAGTGAGAATGACTTCATGGTCTCTTGTATGTTTTTCTCCATCCATTTCCTAGTGCAGATGTATCCAGAGCAAAATCTCACTCTTAACTGAATAACAGGTGATCTTGCAAGCTGTTAACAGGGTCCCAGCTATAAAATTATTGGCAGGCAGCTGGTAGTGTTGTTGCAGGTAGTGTTGCACCTTTGCTTTAGCCAAAGGGACGTGTTTGCTGTCAGTTGTGGTGCCGGTCTTTCAGCAGCTGTTACAAGTTACCTGTGGAGCTGCTTGCTGTCTGCATTGTCATACAACTGCTGTCTGCCAGGTAGGCCTATACAACTAATACAACCTATGAATCACTGGGCTCTGGAAGCCAGACTTCTCTCGTACCCCTGTAGAAAAGGCTTTCCTGGTCAGAATGAAGTACAGTTGACTGAGTTGTACGGGGTAGTTTGCTCTGCTCTTTAGTTGTGCCCTATCCTTGAATAAGTGGAGATTTTCAACCTCTCAAGCAGTCTCTTCCCCACCTTGCATAAACTGTGAACTTGAAGTTGTAGCAAATTAGGTTTAGACTAGATATGAGGAAAACCTGTTTGCACTGGTAAACAGTGAGGCAATGGAATAGACCGCCAAGGGAAGCTGCTGGCTCTCCATCATTGGAGGAGTTCAAAAACTGGATAAGCATTGGTTGGGGGTGATCTAAGAGTAGCTACATCCGGAGTGCTCTGTAAAAAGCAGCAGTTGGAAACCAAAGAGCCACCCCCTTGCATGGCCACATGGTTCATTAGGAGAGAAAGAGAATAGCTCTTGCAGCCCAGAGTAGGTAGCTATGGGAGGGAGCCATGCTCAACAGCAGGAGAATAAATCTGAGCTTCACAAATTGGCTTAGTTATGAAAGAAGATGAAAGCAGCCTGGGTAAGTGTATAGAGAGGATACGTAAAGGGGAGTTCTGGCTGTCTAGATAGAGCAGTAGTTCTCAGCCAGGGTGCCATGATTTCAAATAGGGATCCGTAGTGTTAAAAACATTCTGACCTGTTGTGGTCTTTCTGAGTTCTTTGCAACAGAAAAAGAGCTCCTATTTTTCTCTATAGTAAAAAAAAAAAAGAAAAAAAAGAGAGAGTGAAAAAATAAGAGCTAGCATTTTCCAAGGGGTACCTTTAGTTTAAAAAGCTTGAAACTACTGAGTTAGAGGGCTTACGATGTGGAGTCATGTTTGCTGTCATCAAATTGCAGAGCAGAATGGAGGGTATTTGACTTTTTCCCATGCTTCCGGACTTTGCTGGTTTCCACATGAGGTCAGGAAGGTATTTTTTTTCATTTCTTCTGGTGTTATAGGTGTCAGGAAGATTTTTTTTTGTCTTCCTCAACAGCATTGGGTGATGGCTGCAGACAAGCCTGGGGATTTTGTGTGATGTGCCGATGCTCCAAAAAACTCCGAGGTTCCGGTTTAGAAAACAAATTTTCCCAGAGTCCCAGCTGGCTGACCTCAGGGTCAAGCCAGACTCCACATTTGGGGATCAAGGAGGAATTTTACTCCATGGTCACATGGGTAGCGATTGTCCCTTCTTTGTACCGAGGGGCTCTTTTCCTTGGATCTCCTGAGTGCATTTTAACAACACTTGCACTAGTGGGACCGTCTTTGTTCCCCTGTTTTATCTCAGGCAGGTTAGGTCATTTTTGGTGTCTGAGGACCTTGCAGCTGTGTGACAGGGTTGTTGTTTGTGTAGTTTTAGGAATAGCTTAGACAAGTATATAGGATAGTTTGGATAGGAATGATCCTGCCTTGAGCAGTTAGACTATATGATCCCTGGAGATTCAGTCCAGCCGTACTTTTCTATGATTCTTTGGAGGCTTTGACATTTGCAAAGTCAGGTGATATTTTTTATTCCTGACATTTCTGCAAAAATATCTTTAAAAAGGATGGATGGAAAGCTGATCTCAAAGCAGCACTGAGTGAACCTCATTCCAACTCTACTTGAATAGTAAAACTATGCAAATGAGGAGTAACTGAGCAAACAGTGCCCACCAAACATCGGAGGCTACAGGAACTGGGGCAAGTAGGGACGACCCCAGTAAGAATCATGAGTCAAGTGCTCCAAAATCATGAAATTTGGTTTTAAAAAATTTCATGGTTTTTTTTTTTGTTTTTTTTTAATAATCCATTTGGGGTTTACTTGCTTTCCAGTTTTGAACCTTTGTGCATGAGGTTTTCCATTTCCCTTTGCAATCATGAGAGGTGGAAGTTTACTCATTTTTAAAAGACAGCTGTGATCCCTACATCTTCATATGACTCTAGAAGTTGGAGCATTAAGTAAAACATCAAATAGCATGAAACTTGTGATGAAATCCTGAGAGCTGGCAATACTGGACTGAGATATATCAGTATTTGAAGAAAGATTGGAAATGACACGGACCCGAAGTCTGCGCAGGTTGCAGAGGTAATATGCATTTCTGCCTCTTTCTTCACACTTGCTCTCAGCCAGCTGGGACTCTGGGAGCATTAGTTTCCTTGTCGTATTCCTACATCCACCCAGGGCCAGTCTCCTTCCATAGCCCCACTTGCAGCTTTTCCTGCTTCTGTTAAGAGCCATATGCACAGATGGAGTCTAAGGAGGGGAAATAATAGCCTGAGTTACCTGAACTTTTCCAGGCTTTACTAAGCTCAGTCAGGCTCTGAGTAGTTAAGTTTTCTTCCTGTCTCTTCCAAGTGCACTTGCCAGTTAAACCTCATGATAGTCCATCATTCCAGCACCCCTTCCCCAAAGCTTCAGTTTAACTAGAGGGATATGCACAACTTCCACAGTGCTGTGAGTACATACTTGAAGGTTGAGTGAGCTAGCTGCTACCCTTGGCTCAGCTGCACACCAGGTGTGCCATTGCACCAGACATAGTCCCTTAGGGAGTATTACTGTCTTGTAATTACAAGTTGCCCTTTCCCCGTGTAATGTTGCCATTGCAGCCATCAAGGCTGAGTGTATTGCTGGGTCCAAGCCAAAGGTACTGACTCTCTTAAGAATCTGTCTGGGATCGAGCAAGAAGCTCCTTTGTTTCTGTGTGAGCTGATGAGCTCTTCCCAGAGAAGTGTTTTTGGGATTACTGTCAGCTGAATTCGGAAAGGCATACAAACCAAGTGTGGTGATGGCCAGACTTAGCTGGCCAGCACGCTCACTAAGGTGTTTTAGCTACCAAGGCACTTGTTCTTATTGTGTGCGTGAGTACCTGTTGTACTCAGATTACATGCATTTCTTTTCTGCACGTCCCAATGTTATCAGAAGCTTGTCCACTGGTTTTGCTCCAAGCCTCTATGTCAGAAGCCCTTAAGGAAAGTGAACAGGGATAACTCCTCCAGTAGGGACAGGCAGTTAGTCATGTTAGTCTGAAGTCAGGCAGAAGGCAAGGTAGGGTGGCATCTTGGGGCATATCCAGATTAGTGCAAAAGTGCAGTTTATGGCACTGTAGACCATCTGCGGCACTGCAAACCTCACGTACTGCACATACGGGTGTTTGTCATACTGCTAATTAGCAGTGTTATGAGGTTTTTTGACACTAAAATCCAGGTGTCACAAAACCTGTGGTAGAAGAAAACCAAGCCTGGCCAGCTGGAGCCAGACTCCGGCTGCCGAACAGGCTCTGTGTGCCCGGATCGCCACCGCTGGAGCCTTGGAAGTCTCCCAGCACCCCAGGTAAGACTCCTGAGGCCAGCCCAGGTGCTGGCCCCAGCCTCCCCTACACCACCCAGGGTAACCTGCCGCATGCCAGAGCGCACGTGCACGGGTGTTCCACAGGGACAAGTAGCAGTGGCACAACTGTGTGCCACTGCTATTTGTCCCCAGGAAAACATATGTACACACTCGTGGGGACACACCCTTAGAGTCTAACTGGTTTAGAGAGACTTAACCTTTCTAGGCAACAGCCTACCATGTCGGATGCTGTGCACTTTCCTGTGCCCAGTGTCCTTGGACCATGCAAGTATCTGGCATTAGGTTATCAGTTTTGCCACATTCACCTTTCAAGCTTGGGCTACACTTAACAGTTACATTGGAATAACCTTGTCAGTTAGGAGCTGACGCTTTACCAGCCTAGCGAAGCTGGCATGAAACCATACTGTAATTGCAGTCACGGTAGTACGTTTGGACTTGTACTGGTAGAATGGCATCCCCTGTCAAGAGCACTTCGCCAAGGGAAATGGACCAGCAACCCTGCGTGTGGACAAAAAGCCTATAATGGCAAAAAAAGTTATTTGCCAGCACTGGGAACTCATGCCTTGAGGATATTAAGGGCCTTTTTTTACTTACTGTATATCAGGGCTTTCTCTGGCGCACTTATGTTACTTAGGGGACTGCTTTTTCTATACTCCTAACCAACATACCTATAGGAAAAACTGATAAATGCAGACCAGGCCTTAATAAGTGTGGCTGGGGAGCCTTAGGTGAGTTTTAGTTAGCAGTACAGAGCTAAACTTGGGAACATCAGCATGGGCAGCATGAGTGTGTTACCTCTACTTAACTGTTCCCCTCCCACCAGAAACCATTAGTCTCCTCCCAGGGCTTACATGTGTGTGATTGAATTGCGTCCCAGTTCTTCCTGCAGCTGCTGACAGAAAGCTGATAGAAAGGCGATGTCCATTTATCAGTCGCATGTTTCTATGTAACATGTAACTTGGTAGAAGACGTCTTATGTTTTAGTAATCTGTGTACTCAACAGGTTTTCAATTATTTATTGACAATCCAACCTATTTGACTAGCTGTCAGCCAGTTCGCTTTCCTCCCAGACAGTGGCCAAATGCATTTCAGAAGGAAACTGCATCAGGTGCATATCAAAGAGGACATTTAAAAATTGTCAGGCAGCTGTCCACCTGTTCAACTAAAAGAGCATAGAACAACTCAGAGCTTACCATCAAGACCAAAATGCCTAGTGTATAAGGCTTATGTACTCAGCACTCTCACGTATGGTGGGGAAACATGGACAGCTTATATATATCAAGAGAAATGGTTGCACAGCTTCCACCTGTGCTGTTTATGCCACATACTCAACATCAGATGGCAAGATAAAGATACCAATGCAGAGGTTCTTCAAAGGGCAAATTTACCAAGCATGACAGCCCTGCTCAAACACAGATGACTGCCGTGGCTAAGTCATTTGCGCAGATCGGAATATGGAAGTGTACCTAAGGACATGCTATATGGGGAACTATCAAAGGAACAAAAACAGGAGGACATCCCAAGCTTGACTACAAAGACATGTGCAAGCGAGATATGAAGGCATTTGGAATTGATCCTGACCAACCTTGGCAAGCGATCGTAACAAGTGGCGTCATCGTCTCCACCAGGGCATCAAAGTCCATGACAGAAATTGGCTCCAGCAGATTGAAGAGAAAAGAGCCTGTAGGAAGCAAGCAGCTCCCAAACCACCCAACCATGACATACATTTGTAACCGCTGCCACAGATCGTACAAATCTTAGATTGGACTATTCAGTCCCATGAGACACTGCAAGCCATCTACATAATAGGCTGCGGTATCCACTGCCTCCCATAGATGAAAGGATGCCAAAGATGTCCATCTCAGGGAGGAAATAATGTGCAAAGATACAAATATTTCTGTCCTCCTTGAGTAAAGAATAAGGGATTTAGAAGAAGCCTTTTTGGGCAATGGGTAGCCAAGACACCCAAAGTCTAAGGGAAGGAAAGTACTGTTGTCAGGGAGTGAGGGTGAGCGCATTGTGGCAACATCTGTTTAGAAGACAAGTGCCATGTGAGCCATGCAGTGAGCCCACACTGAGGGTAGCCTCACTGGTGTTGTGATCTGCAATGGGTGCAAATTGTGCTGCACAATCTAGGAGAGTAAGGGTGGGCCCAGTCCACAAAACTGGACATAAGTTAGACAGACTTCCCCAGAGTCAGGCCTGCTGAGGACCTGCCAGGGGCCTGAACGCAAGTGACTCTGCTCACAGTCCCTCAGGCTGCCAGAGGCCATGTGTGCCTCTTACAAAAGCCGTTTTTTCACCAGCAACTGGCCCATGCCAGTTGGGTAAAAGGATCCATCTACAGTGCATGGGGAATCTTCCTCAGCATGCATTCAGGGTCATCTGTGGGCAGCCTGTAAGACAGTGGCTGGTGGCCCAGATCCAGGGTATCACATGTATGCAGAATGATGCTGCATGGGTAGAAAAGTCTGAAGCTCAAAGTGCGTAAGAGGCGCTTTTTTTTTTTATTATTATTTTTTTTTTTTTTTATTTTGTTTTTTTGTTGTTGTGCATGTTTGTAAGGTGGCCAAGGCTGTGAGTGGAGGATAGGAAAAAAAAATTACAGGGGAACATGTTTCCCACTGAGTCCAGTTCCCTATTATATCTCAGAACCACACCATGTAAGCCCATATATTAGTTTTATTTGTTTATTAGATTTATGTGGAAGCCTTCCTGATAAGGCCCAGGGCAGCTTACAGAAGCAAACTAACATAAAAAAAAAGTGAACATGAGAAAAGCAGGAGCAATAAAATGATTTGGAAAAGCTAGCAGATTTTATTTATGGCCAGCTTATACCCGTTTTTTTCTTGTACCAACATTGTGCTTTAGCTTAAACAGCTCTTCTCTCTCCCTGATGTTTTCCCTTCTGAATTTATAGAAAACAATCCCATCCTCACTCAGCCTTTGTTGTCAGGCCAAGTGTTTTAGTCTTCTTTTGTCCGTTTAGATTATCCATTCCCCTGGTCATCCTAGCAGCTCTTCTCAACACCTGTACTAGTTTGAATTAGGACAGGTGTTGAGAAGGATTCTCCCCCAGTGGTTCTCAGCCTTGCAGGACTCAAGGCATACCTCGATAGACTCGAAGCACACCTCAGAAAGAGCCAGACGGCTGTTGGCTTTCATTTGCTCCTTGATCATGGAAAAGCAATAGAGCAATTCTTTGTTTTAAAGAATTCAGAGAGACTGCAGCAGGTCAGACACTACATATTCCTGTTTGAAGTCTGAGTTCATCTTGTGAATGGTGTAGAGGTGTTAACACTGCTAAAATATGTGCAGCCTGTGGGACTCTGAAAGGGAATTCACAGCGCCCCAGGATGTGACAGCACCCTGATCACTGCTTTACACCTTTAATGCAGGAGGATACAGGGTGGGAGTGAGGCACATCAGTGAGAGAAATGGATGTGTGGACAATACATCTTGAAGAACTCTGGTTGCTGAAAAGTTAACCTTGTTTTTTTCCATACACTGATGTCCAAACAGATTAGATGTACTGCATGTCCTTTGTTATAAAAATCAGTTAACTTATCAAAGAAAGCGATCTGGATTTTCTGGTGCAAAAAAACCTTTTGTAAACCCATGTTGCTTTTTATCCCATTTTCCATTAATCTCTGTGCGTTTAATTATTCTTTCCTTCAAAATTTGTTAAAAAATCTTGTATATTTTTGAGGCCAGACCAAGACATGTGTTGTTACCTAGGTGTCACTTTTTCTCTTTTGTACACATACACATTATGTTTACTATTGTCCAGTTATATTTTACCACCCCCAATTGAACAGATTGCTTCAAAATGGATCTTACTGGAGTTTTGATTGCATGTGTCAGTTCTTTCAGCGTTTGGGGAACACAATTATGCGATTCTCTTGACCTGAGCGGATAAAGGTCTTTGAATTTTGATTCTACTTTGGGTGTGAGAAATTCCACATACTCCGGGCTTGTCACAGGTTTGCATTTCTCTTTCTGTATAGCTCTAAACCCCTTTCTCTATCTCTTGGTCAGGATGTGGCTCCATGTCTCTTAGCAGCTAAGTGTGATGCTTAGAGCAGCGGCTAGCCACTTTTTAACAAGCTGCGGGCTAGTGGGTGGCTGCTGTGGCATCTCAGCGGTAGAAAGCTTTCCCTGCACTGTGCTAGAGTTGTGCAGTTGGGAGCTGTGCCTGCACTGCCACTGCTGCTCCCAGCACCCCCTGCTCCCCAGCAGCAGCATGGGTGCAGCTTCCAGCTGGTGGGCGCTGCACAGGTGCTGGGCGGCTGGAAGCTGTAGCAGTGCTGCTGCCACTTCTATGCCCCCTCCTCTTGGCTGAGGGCAGGGGCAGCTGGAGACTCCCCAGGTTTGGTATGTCTGTATTGGGTCAATGCCACAGGCAGGGGGAGAAAAGGGAGCGCAGAAAGAAGCGACAGCAGCACAGCCAAAGCTTCCAGCTGCCTGGCCCTGGCACAGCTCCTCATTGCCTGGTCCTAGCATGGGTGTGGGGACAGGCAAAGCCTTATGACTCCATGGGCCAGATCCAGTGGCTCCGTGGGCCAGATCTGGCTCATGGGCCATATGTTGTTGACCTTTGGCTTAGAGGTATAGGTTTTTGCTCAGTGACTGGTTTTAGAGGCTTATCTACTTGCTGGAATGCTCATTTAAAAAAAAGCTGGAGGTGTCTGTATTTGATATTATATTTGATATACTTTTGCACAGAGAGGATTGTGAGAATGGCTGCATTTTATCCTTGCCAGGTGGTGCCTGGATAATTTATACCATGACAAAACTCCAGCTTCTTTTTTCTGCCTTTTAATAGCCTAGAAGTTAGTATTCCCTTTGCCAGCAGGTACAGTTGGGTGTTAGGAGCTGCTGCAGCCACATTTGCACCCAAGTAGCTCTGCCACCACTCCCAGTAGCCCACTCCCAGTACCACTCTGGTGCCAGGGAGCAGAGCCCAGAAGGTGCTGTCCCTTTGTTTCTGTTCTGGTAGCGGTATAAGAATCAGCTTGACAGAGTGACTGCAGTGGTAACCAGGCCTCTGGGGCTCTTGGTGTTTGTCCTTCTGGGATGCAGCCAGGACTCCTCATTTGTCTCGGAAATGGGGTTTCTTGATGGTGCTGAGCTTCTTCTGCAGCACTCGGGCGTGAGTGCTTAGGGAAAGATGCCAGAGCCTGTGATGAGGAAGCAAGCCAGGCCAGTGATATATTCCATCTACTCATGACCTCTCTAATTCATGGAGTCCACGCAGTACATCAGAGGCACATTCAGCAGTTAGGCTGCCAAAAATATAGCAGCCAAAGGCAGGTGGCTAGGACATTGGCACAGACGGCATCCGGCAATGTTAAGGCTCTGCTGCCATCCACAGAAAGACTTCACCAAAGGCCAGACTATAAGGGTGCTGGGCGTGTCAGTGGCCACATCTACATGAGACGCTACTGCGCAGTAGCGTTGGGGGGCACTGACCATAAAGTGATGCTACTGCGCAGTAGTAACAGGCTACTGTGCAGTAGCTTGTTGCTACTATGCCCTAGCATCAGAAAAAAACCATGTGGGGATGCTACTGCACATTAACACTGGTTACTGTGCAGTCATTTAGTACTTGGTTATGCAAGTAACAGCTGCTCAGTCTGCTGCTCGTGTAGACGCAGCCAGCATTACTTCAGTAGTTTCCTTAAGATGCCCCAGTAGCATCGCAAGAGCTTGGTACACAGTGACTCTTTTCTAGATCCCCAGTAATAATTTTTGCTTCTAATGATGCTAAAACTCCCATAGTTGCATCCAGGTACACTCCCTGTCAATTAAGATGTCCACAATACCTGAAATAGACTCCCTGTCAAAATTAGGTTACAGTCTTGTTAAGGTTGAGAATATGAATTAGGGATTTAGGGTGAAATTCGGTAGGGGTAACCTGCACTTTTCCCAAACCAGGTCAGTGTTAAAGGAAAAACAATCTAAGCAGTCTGGCAATGCCTACCCAGGGATCCAAATACCCTCAATTCTGTCCTGATTGTGACATGAGGTATTAACAATGCAGTTGGTAACAGCAAGGTATAACCTGGTAGTAATGATTAAGATGTTTCAGTGTTTGTGAGAAGGATGGTTTTATGGTTACAGGCCTGGACTGAGAACCAGGGTGGCTGTGTTGTGTTCCTGCCTTGGTCACAGGATTCTTCTTCTTTGTGGTAGTGCTTATAATTATCCATGTGGACCTGCAACTTTGGCATAACTTCTTGAGGGTATCCCCCTGTGATTGCTCCCGAGCAGTTCTTGAGAGTCACCATTGTGGATGAATTCTCTCTTATGCTCTGAGGCTCTTCTGGACTCTTTAAGGCAGGGCCTCTCTTTTACTCTGAGTCTATGTAGTATGTGACATGGGCCTTGATCTCAGTCATGGGGTCTCCAGGTACTAACATGACACTGATGCAAAGAAAGAAGAGTTAGAATGTTGTCTCTGTGATGGCTCTGAAAATGTACAAGAAGCAAAGTGTTTTTCTTTTCCTTTTTTTGTGAGAACTTTTATTGGACCAACTGTATAGTTGGGAGAGACATTCGACAAGCTCTCGGGCACAAAGCAGCTGCTGGTGGGTGGTAATTTCTGTTTGATGTGGAGACTAGCATCTGATGTGGCCCTTTTGTTAAACTTCTTCCTCAGCAGTTTGTCCAATAAAAGATATCATTTAAAAAAAATGCTTGCCTCATAAAAAAGGAAGCAAGCTATGGTCGTTTAAAGAGTATGCAGCCACAGTGTGACTTGGGTTTGGCATTGGGTTTAATGAATCCAAATGCATGCAGTTAGATCCCCTTTGTGGGGGGTGAGGGAAAAAGTTGCCTCTGGCTGAGTGACTCCCAAGGACATGAGAGAGGATAAGCCCCTTGTGCTCCCATTTAACTAGAGAAGTCTGTGTAGCAACCTAACTACAGAGAACAAATGTCAAGCTGCAAAGTTTGCTCCTTCTCTAATGCAAGTTGCTAATGAGATGATAAAGGCTTTGACACTCCAGCACCATTGCTCACTAGGGCTAAGTACAGACGGTCAAAAAGCCTGAGGCTGAATGGATTTGATCTTCACAGGTTAGTGTAAGCTGTGTAGAGTGAACTGACAAGCAAGTGAACAGACATTTATTTTTGATTCTGGAAGTACAGCCACGTGTCTGCAGTGGCCTGGAAGCTGGGGTGTACTAGAGCAGCTTGCCTGCTCAGCTGGAGCAGACAGGGCCATCCCACCCACTCTGCAAAGCGGGGGAGGGGGGGTTTGCAGGGGAGATGCAAAGCATTGTGAGATGCTGGAGGACTGTGAGTTAATTTGAATCTGGAGGGGATCTGGGACAGAAGTTCAATAAACCTATTTAACCTAAATCAGTTACTACTTCCACCCAGGTTTATCTTAAACCAGTTTCAGCCATTTTGAAAGCAGTTTATATGCATTGAACTTCTGTTGCATTACAGATTTGAACTGGTTTCTGATCACTTATACTGGTCTGTGTGTAAATTCTGTCCCTAGCCTAGGAGTTTCTTCTAGCACAGGAAATGCCAAAGTGATTTGGCAGACTTAGCTTTACTTTCTAACTCAAAGGTTAAAGACACAAAGGTTCACGATTACAATTTGCTGCCTGCTCAGGCTAACATGGGCTTTTCATTGGAGAGGTGTATTTATTTTCATGTTGGTTTAATGAAAAGAAGTTCGGGCTGGTTCCTGATGATGAGATCAGTCTTTGTGGCACTGCCTGGGGACTGGAGAAAATGTAAAAATCTCCTGATTGTTCACTCACACATTTAAGAGCATAGGACACAGAACTGGAAAGGACCTCTTGGGTCACAGAATCCAGACCTTGCTATTTCAGTTGCATCATTTAGCTCAGTTCATAAACTGATTAAGTTCCATCTTAAAGATAGTTAGATGGAGGTTTTGTTCAGCAGGACGTCCAGTAACAGCCACAAACTAGGATCTCTTCTGCTTGGGTGTTACTGGTACATGCAGCACCTGAAATAATTTTTTTTTCCTCTCCCTAACACCGTATGGTTCAGGTGACCAACAAAACAACTTGAGTCACAGATTGTGTCAAGAAGGAGGAAACAGCAGGCTGCTGGTTGAAATTGTGTTCAAAATATTAAGCAGTAAGAGATTAATTAAAGAAATCAGGGGAACTTGGAGTGGTTTTCTACTGCCCAAGCAGACTCAGCTTTAAAGAAATGCATTGAAACATCAACCGCCATGCTAGTTCCAAAGCAGGCAGTGTTCTTTGGGTAGATGTGATATCTTTTATTAGACCAACTGAGTGGTTAGAAGAAAGTCCTTGGCAAGCTTTCAGGTGCAATCGCCCTTCTTCAGGCAAGTCTCTGCTGTTTTGAGACTCCAAGGAACAAGAGAAGCTGAAAGTGTGACAGGGTGTCAGTGAGAATGCAAATAGGTGGAAATTTGGAAAACAAAAGGTAGAGTAGACTGGCTTCCCAGGGATCCTCATCCTCTGAGTGAGTCAAAGTCTGTTTTTCTGAAGTCCAGGGTCCTTACTCTCCTGCTCTCCATCCTTCCTTTCCTCAGGATCCTGAACTCACAGTGTTGAAAAAATTTGAGCTGTTGTGGTGCTTCTGAGTTTTTTGCAACTGTTCTACTATTTTTCCTTAGTTAGAAAAGGAATTAAAATAAAGATCTAGCTTTTTCTGACTCGTGCCTCAAGTCTAACAGGGGGTGCCTTGAGTCTAAAAAGGTACCGTCTTGGGACCTTCCCCACTTTTATAATATTGGGTCTGGTACCCATAAGTCTTAGCAATGAAACATTTTCAAGGTGTATTACAGTCATTAAATGAAAGGAACCAAAGACATGCAAGATGCATGTGAATTTGATTACTCCCAGCATCGTGCATATAGAGCTGGTGTTCTGCTGCCTGAGTCATGCCATCTGCCACGCTCCCTCTCTTTCTCCCAAAAAACCTCTGCTGCTTTGGTTCATGGCCAGACCTTTTAGATTGGGCATGTGGTTAGGAAATAAAGCAGCCCAGCAACCTTTAAGTCAGGGAGAGCAGCAAGTTAAAGAGTTTGAACAAATTGTATTATTTTATTTGCAGTTTTAGGGATGGCAGAAATAAATCTCCCAGCAATTTATTGATGGTGCCAAGTTCTTTCAGAAAGAGCCTGCTGAGGGAACGTTTTTCTTTATCATCAGAGTCTGTGTGAGAATTATCTATTACCAGATTAATGGGTCCCAGTGAAGGTGTCAGCACAATTTGTGTCCACGAGTCTCCATGTCACCCAGGTTGACATATCAGATGAATGTGTTTGCTGAAATCCTTATTGATGTCTGGATGCTGCTGCCTATGACCCCAGTCTAAGAGAGCTATTGCTTGCACACAGGCAACCAGAGCATATCCAACAGACAACTGCCCAGAGGTCCCAAGCATTTCAGACAAAGGCAGCTCCAGCTCCTCAGCTTCGGTAAAGGATTACTTCTCTCTTGCAACCTTGCTGTTAAATGTGGCCTGATGCAAAGGGGGCCATGTCAGACCATGGCAAAAGGAGCATGTCATATAAGAGATAAGATGCCCTAAAAGTGTTTAAAAGCTAGATTTTTGTAAAGGTGCCATCTGCCACCAAAGGCGTTTGAAAAGAGCTGTCCCATGATTATATGGGCAAAGACCCAAATGACCAGCCTGAGCTGACACTGCCAGCCTGTGGTCCGCACAAAGAGTCAATACGACCTCTCACACTTATGTGCATAAGCAATAAACCAGAAGGGCCTGAAAAGAGAAGGCTGCAATTCAGCTCCCTGCAGTCATAGCGAGCCAAACTTTCTCAGCACAGCCAGATCAAGACGATGTGACAGCCGGGCATGAAACCAGGGCACGTCTAGAGGTGCACAGTCCAGATCCTGCCAGAGTCATAGATTTTTGAGGTTGGAAGAGGCCACTGTGGTTAAATAGACTGCCTGCATGGCACAGGGTGGATTGTCATTCTGAATTAATTCCTGAGTGAGATTGAGAAAATCTTTTTGAGAAAGTTATAAACTACATTTAAAAATGGCCAGTGGTAGAAAATCCATCACAACCCAATAGCTAATTACCTTGCTGCTGAGAACATGCACCTATTTCTCATCTGAATTTGTCCAGCCTCAGCTTCCAGCCATTGGTCCATGTTATATCTTCAAGTGCATGTAAAAAATTTACTTGCAAATACTCACTGTGCAGTAGTGCTTGTGTAGATGCTTGATTGTTAGCAATTTTGCTCCCAGTCAACAGGCCACCAGGAGGCGGGAGATTGCTCCTTGCCCCTGGGAGCAGCAGGCAACTCCAAGCCCCCAGCTCTGGCATTGCATTTGGGGAGCGGGGACTGGGAGATCCTTATCTCCCAGCACCAGCTCTGCAGCTGCACTGGCACTGGGAGCTCCCTACTGGTGGCTGCTGGGGAGCCTGTTCCCCACTCAGCTCTGCAATCATGTTGCTGAGCGGGGAACAGGTTCGCCAGCCCCTGCCCTGCTCTCATGGAGCAGGGTCTGGGAACTGTCCCGGTCAGGGGCAGGTCCCAGCCCTGTGCCCCAACTGGGTGATTGAGGTGTGGGGCTTGGAAGAACCTGCAGGGGTAGGGCAGGTCCCAGCCCCATGCTCTGACCTGCCAGTGGGGCAGCTAGTAGTGAGAGCCTGGCTGGGCAGGGATCCCCGCCCAGAGAAGGGCTTGCTGCTAGCTGCTCTACTGGCAGACTGGGGCAGGGAGCTAGGATCTGCCCCTCCCCTGAAGGTCTTTCCAAGTCCCCTGCCCCAGTCAAGGAGCCAGGGCTGGGAGCTCCCTGCTGCCAGGGCAGGGGGACATTATCCCCACCCCGGCAGCAGGTAGGCCCCCACGGGCAGGGAGCAATGTTCCAGTCCTAGCAAAGAGACCGCTGTCTCCTGGCCTGTTGCTTGCTACCAGCCCCTGGACTAGCAGCCAGGGGGATACCTACAGCTCCCCTTTGGTGGCGGCAGTGCCCTCCAGGTAGCCCACATTTTTTTATTGTGACTACCCCCTTCCATCTCAGAGTTCCTGCATCTCATGGTGTTCCCCATCAATGTCCCCTTCTCCTCTACCGTCCTCACAAAACAGAGGACTGTGTCCAGCCCTGCCTTGGGGTCCCTTGGGTCTGCCCCTGCCCTGCCTTGGAAAAGCCATTGGCACAGTGACTTATCACATGAGCTTGGCGCAGCAGCATTCTGGGGTTTACCTTCTGAGGACGATGAAGGAGAGGATACATTGGAGATGGGGCATAGCCAGTGAGGACCTTCACCCTTACAATAACTCCATATAGTCGTTAAAGCATTATTTAGGGCAACTCTTCCACCTGCAATGTCCAGTGTGGGGATTGCTTTGCTTTTTGAGCAGGAAAAGTGAAGCTGTCCACAAGAAGTTGAGTCTCCACTGTCTTACCCTTGGGTAATGCCCCTACAAAGTGGGTGTGGGATACCAGTAAGAGCATGCACAGAGGGCATGATGGCATAAGGAGCAGGGTAAGGGAGAAGCAGGCTCCTGTTGTGCCTAGATTGCACTTGAAGTGGGACTCCGCATCCTGGGGAGTCCACCATTGTTTTTATCCATCTGCAAGGTCCTCAGAGGCTCCAACAGAAGCCTGCAGGGAACAAACATAAAACCTTAAAACTAGCCCTAAAGCCAGGAGGGAGCTGCGGGGTTGTAAACAGTGCTGTGAGGGAGCCCCTACACCACCCGGATCCAGACAGCTGATGTTTACTCACCAGCCTTGCTCCAGCCTCCTTGGGAGGACAGGAAAGGAATGAATTTATTACTGCAAATAGCTTTAAAGTAATTAATTGATCTTGTCAAAGGCAGGAGATAATTCCATATCTGTATAATCCCAGCAGAAAGATCCATCTCATCCCCTGGCAGGCCTGCTTTGATAGAGCCATTTCACAATCACATGCTGAAGTCAGAAAGAAGGACATTATACTTAATGATTGTAACTAATTACAACGAAGTGAGCATACTCCGTCCTAGATTCCCTGGGCACAGCTGAGTCTTTCATGCCAAATCCTGCTCCTCAGGCATGTTTGTACACACAGTGATGGCTTTGGCAAGCATTTATTTACAGAACAGAACAGAAACTTTTTGCTCCCCTGGCACTGGCTGTGCAGGAGACTGGACTTTTGTGTTATATTCAGGGAGCCTGCTGGCAGGACCATGTATGCTAAGTATGTACAGCTGCTACCACAACGGGGTCCTGATTCCTGGCTGTAGGTCCTAGGCACTGCCATTGCACACGTAAACTATGGTGTTTGTGTACGTACAGTCTGAGATGCTGCTGGCATCGGACATCTCAGCACATCCACAGGGAGCAATGAGGCCTTCATCAGTGACTCAGTCACCATAGAGGCAACAACGTCTTGGACTAACCAAAGGGCAGCACCTGAGTACTAGTGACAGCCCTGAGCCCTGCTTCACCAGGCCACTTCCTGGGTCCTTGCTCCAAATGGCATGCTGGCAAAATGGTTCCTTAAGGCCCTCATTTCTTGTAAAATTAAGAAGCTCCCCCCATTTCCCTAGTGCCCTTTCTGCATGGTACATTCTCCCAATCCTGGTTCCTCTCTCCACAGTCTTTTCCTCACTCAGATTCCTCCCAAAAGCCACTTCCTATGTATCTCCCACTAGATGGGAACTAATTGACATAGGTGTCTGGGGAGTGAATTGAATTGTTCCTAGGATGTCACTGATTGGGAAGTGGTTCACAGTTGATGCGGGTCGGTGGTGCCCATGCACAACATTGCTAGCAGTTCATTTGAGGAGCGGCAGTGCTGTGAGCCCGCCACCAGTGGGTGGGAGGGAGTGCCCAGCTCATCATGCCTTGCAGTGGCAAATCCCCAGTGTTTCTATAGGACCCTAACTGGACTCCAAGGAAGACAAACAGGAAGACTCTAGTTGCCTACAATTCTGTGCTTCCTCTTCTCTTCTACCTTTAACTTCATTAAGGACCAGTTGAGTTCAATAAAGACCATTCCTTTCCTTTACCACACTCTGTGTGGTGCTACCCTGACTGGAGGTGTCTGGGTGGATGGTCTGCCTGGATCCCTGCTTCTGTGTACCTGGGCGCTCCAGGGGGACTGTCCACAGTATCTGCCTCCTACTAAGGTTCCCTACAGAGCCACTTAATTAATTTTCTTTACCAGCCATGGACCCTGCTTCAGGGCAACCTAGGGTGATTTGAGGTGGGGGGAGGTGGATTTACAGCTTTAAAAAGATTTTCCCTGGAAAGCTGCTTACTTAATTTCAATTGCTAGCAATGGACTCCACTCTGCAGCATCACAGACTTATTTTGGGTGGATGAGAGTGTGGAGAAGTGGCCGGGTGGGCTACGGGGGTGATTGGACTCCTGCCCCTGGGTTTTCAGCATGCTGGGTGCTCTGGGTGGTTGCCCAAGGTCCCTGCCTCACACCACCTCTTTCAAAGGACTTTCCTCAAAAGCTGCTTAATTACTTTTAATGGGCAGCAGTGGACCCCAGTCCATACCATGCCAAACTGATTTGGGGAAGGGGAGAGGGGTAGCCAGGTGTGGAGGGGCTGCTCTAGACCCCTGCCTCCGGGTTCCCGGGATACTGGGTGCTGTGGGAGCTGTCCAAGGTCTGCCTCAGGCTGTGCTTAAAAAGACTTTCTCTAGAAAACGGCGTAATTCATTTCAGTTGCCAGCAATGGACCTCACTCCCCAGCATCACAGGATGATTTGAGGTGGGGGTGAAGAAGTGGCCAGATGGTGGGGGGCTGCCTGGCTCCCTGCTTCTGTGTGCTTGGGGGCTGGCTGGCTGGGGGGTAGGGGGAACTGCCCAAAGTTTTGCCACTTTTAAAGAGCACTTTCTGCCAAGGGGCTTGTTAGTTTGCTTCTATTAATTGCAGCTGATCAGGGTTCACTGTATCCCAGGCTGATTTGAGGTGGTGGCTTTGGCCAGCTGGCGAGGGGGTGTCTGGGGCCCTGCTTCTAGGTGCCTGGGGGCTGAGAGCTGAGACTCTCCGCGGTGTCTGCCTCATGCTGTAGCTTTCGAAGAACTTTCCGAGGACGCTGTTCAGTTCATTTCAGTTGCTGGCCGTGGATCCCACATTTGGACTGAGGGTGGAGGGGTGGCCAGGTGTGAGGCTGCAGAGGTGTCTAGGCCCCTGCTTCTACTTTCCTGGGGGTTGGGGGCTCTGGGGGCTGCCCAAGGTCTCTGCAGCCTTTAACGAACACTCCCCCAAGCCACTCATCAGTTCATAGGGTTGGGAATCTTGGTCAGTTGCTATGAATGCAGGAAGAAAACCCCACAGCATGCTCATAGGCTTGGCAGTGCTATGCTTGCTAGCACCACAGCTGAAAGGGACTTGGGGGTCATGACTGACCACAAGATGAACATGAGCCACCAATGCGATGTTGTAGCTGGTAAAGTGAACAAAACTCTGGTTGGCGTCTGTAGATGCTTCTCAAGCAAATCCCAGGATGTCATCCTCCTGCTGTACTCGGCCTTGATGAGGCCACAGCTGGAGTACTGTGTCCAGTTCTGGGCTCCACAAGTCAAGAAGGACGTGGAGAAGCTTGCGAGAGTCAAGAGGAGAGCCGTGTGCATGATCAGAGGGCAGAAAAACAGGCCTTATGAAGAGATGCTGAGAGCCACGCGGGTCTTCAGTCTGGAAAAGTGCAGGCTCAGGGGTGACCTGGTGGCCACCTATAAGTACATAAGGGGTTTACATCCAGATCTGAGGGAACACCTGTTCACCAGAGCACCCCAGGGAATGACGAGGTCCAACGGTCATAAACTCTTCCAAAACTGTTTCAGGCTGGACATAAGGAAAAACTTTACTGTCTGAGCCCCCAAGGCCTGGAATAGACTTCCCCCAAGGGTAGTGCAAGCACCTACTCTGGACAGCCTCAAGAAACATTTGGATCTTTATCTTGGTGGGATCCTTTGACCCCAGCCGACTTCCTGCCCCTGGGGCAGGGCGCTGGACTCTGATCTTCTGAGGTCCCTTCCAGCCCTAATATCTAGGAATCAGGAATCTGTGAATGGGAGGAAATTGGGGGAAGTGCTTTGTAAAAGCCATGGAGACCTTGGGCAGCCCCCTAGAGCATCCAGCCCCTTATGAACTTCGGAAGCTCAGGCCCAGGTAGGTTTCCCAACACCAGGCCACCCCTTGCCCAAATCGGCCTCAGGTGTGTAGTACAGGGTCCAGCGCTTACAACTGAAACTTTGAAGAAATTCATGGCAACCTCAGCTTGCAGAAACAAGGGTCCAGGCAGGCTCCCACCCAGCTGGCAAACCTTCCTTCCTCCCCCTAGATCAACCTGGGATGCTGCAGATTGTAGTCAAGTACAGGCAATACAGGTGGGGCAGTAGAGGTCTGGCTGTGGACCAGAGCATCCAGTTGCCATGAGGGGAAAGTGTGAGGAAGCGCAAACTTGTCTAAACCAGCTTGTACATCTGAACACTTGTGGTTTATACCACTTTTGATCCAATCTAAGTGTTACATGTGTCTGCACCCTGAAGGGTCAGTACCTGCTCTTGGAGCCTCTCTTGTCGTGCTGGAGCTCTCATTCCCTGTATTGTGTATGAGCACCGATCTTGAGCCCTTTCAGGGACAGCTCTGTCTGTGTCTACTCAGCACGTTCAGGGGGCTGGAAAAGTAATGTTGCCTTGCACAAAGTTTGCCATGTGAAATCCATACTAAACAGCAAGACAACTAGGGAAAATTATGACAGTATGGATCAAGTGGCTGGCTGTTATTTCTGCGCCAAGGAGTGTTTATAGCTATCCCTAGGGCAATCATCACATTGGCCAATAATAATTGTTTTCAGGAAGCATTTGTAATTATTCAGTGTTCTCTAAGGCAGCCGTTCCCAATCTGTGATGCACGTACCACCAGTGGTACACAGAAAGCCTGTCACTGGTACGTTAACAGATTGATTATAATTACTTTATATGACAAAAAGTTGCTGGTGGTACTTAAGGTTGTATCATTTTAACTTGGTAGCGTGCAATCTGTTTGAGTTTGGGAACCGCTGCTCTAAGGCAAGCAGACCAAGGGCACTGGGAAAATAGAGGCACCAGAGCCAAGAGCAGCTGCCCTGGTGCCTTAGGTTCTTGTGGCGGGCCCGTAGGGGGCGCTCCTGCGTTGAGCCGCCCACCTCCCTGCGCCCGCCCACCTTCCAGGCTCCGAGTGCTTCCCTCGGGGCGCCTTGTGCTCGGCCGACCCCTCTCCCAGAGCACACTCGCTAGCCTGGGGGTAACGTCGTCCCCACCACCCCGAGAAGGGACCGACTCGGCCCTGTGTCCTCAGGGAAACACAGGCCTAATAGTCCGACGGGTACTCGACCCGGTACAGGCACTTGGGGCACTTCCCCAAGTCCGGGGGCAAAAAGCAAAGTCTCCCTTAGTCCGCAGACCTAAGGGGTCTCTTAGGCGTAATTTAGACCCACCTGTCAATAAGTCTCCCACACCAGTCAAAAAGGAGAACTTTATTGATTACAAGGGGTAGGGTGAACTAGGGTACAGGGCTGAGCAATATCTTAGAAATCCTAGAGAGCAAACAGTGTGGCTGAGGTAGCCTTTTGATTACTCATCTGTGTTACTGCCAGCTAGATATCTAATCCGATTGAGTAGCTGACTCACACGCATCTTCCAGAGTTCTCCCGTTTCCCCCCTGGAGTCTGGGGGTGAGAGAGAGCTCGGTCCCGATGGCAAGGCTCCTCTGTCTCCCCTGCTTGGCTGCTGCTTCACCTCATGGCCGAAGAGAGCGAGCCTCCTCCCCCTCCCAACCTATATAGCCCCTGAGACCTCATTCACCTGGGCCAGTGGAGGTCAGCCCCAGTTGGCTGTCAGCCAACCAATTTGAAATACATCACCTGTTACCGGGCAGATTCCAGCTCCCCAGGTAGATGCCCCCCACCCAGGTGATTGATGCAAGTCACCTAGGCAGAGGGAGCAGGTTCCCCCTCCCTCAGGACTGCAGCCAGCTCAAGTTACCTAAATAGACAGGCCGAGGGTGCGGTCCCCCGTGTGCTGGGCCCACCCTAATCAAATGGTTGCAGCTCAGAGATTTTAGTCACAGTGTCACAGGGCAGAGTTTTTGGGGAGAAACAAGGTGGCTTTCTGCCACAGTGCTCTCTACTTAGTTAACATCATTCTTATGCAACCGGCTCCTGATGCCCAAAGGCCATGCAAGGCGATCTCTCCTTTTGCAAAATTCAAGGGATGGGTCAATTGTAAATTGCTGCATGTATTATCTTTAATGGCTTTGCACAGCTCAGCTTGCCTTAGAGAAGCCGGTAATGAGGTGCAGTTCTCTGATTAGAGGACATCACAAAGGAATCAACTTGTCTCTATGCGGCGGTGGTCAGCACTCTGCATTTGCTTTGCAGAGGACCATCTAGTCTCTTAGGGTCATGTTACAGGTTACCTTTAAGCCATCATAAAAGCATTGACAAAGTACATTAGCCCATCATAAGTACCCCATATATGTTTTAAAGTTATGCCACTCAGAACAAGGTTTATCTTTAAACCCTGTTACCTATGCCATTCCAGGGTATTGTTGGTCAGCTGCCTGGAGATAAAGTGATCAATTTGTAGTCCTCCAGATTCCCAGGATGCACAACTCCTAGCTCTCTACCCCATTCTACCCTCCAAATCTCAACTGGTCTCCTCCTACCCCCTCAACCCTGAGAGTAGCCTTCTTAGCAGCTGCAGCTCAGGGAGATCAGGGCGTTGCGGAAAGCTTTCCTTAGGCTGTATGATCTTGCCTGGCTGCTCTGTGCTGAGCACAAAGTAGCCAGGCCTTGGGTGTCATGAGACCATGCAGCCAGGGGAAGCATGCTTTCCATGGCTCCATGTTCCCACCCCCACAGCTCTCCATAACTCCTCATCACCTGGACTTGGTGGGGAGGGGGGCTCCAGGAAGCTTTCCCCTTCCTCACTACACCAGTGGAGAACAGGGGGGAAAAGAGCCAGGAGCTGTGGGAAATTTTCAATTAGCCTCAGGTAAAGTGAGCTTAATCAGAGTTTCCCCATGCCCAGCACCCAGCTTAAAGGTGCAGGCAGCCCTGAGCAAGGCTGAGTTGCGGTGGGGGCCTGAGGTCCGGTTTGGCAGTGCTCTTTGCAGGCAGCTGGCAGGGAGTCTGCTGCCTGAGCTCTGCTCTTCGGCCTCCTCCCCTCTAGGCCAGGACATGAAGGACTTTGTGGGAGAGCTGTGGCCCCATAATGCCCAGCCTGGGACAGGAGTGCAGGGGGCTTAGCAGGGTTTGTTACAAGTGGCTGGTGCTTGTCAGACCCCCACCCAGCCAGGATGGGATTGCATAGCCCCCACATCTGAGCAGCCCCCTTCCCAGCCTGCATGGCCTTCCCTATCCTAGATCCAGCCTCGCCCCCCCTCCCCCCAGTCTTCCCTAGACAAAACAGCATTGAGAGGCTAATTGGAGCAGGTTGGCATAGGGCTAGCCAGCTAGGTTTGGCTAAGTATCTCCCCAGGGCCCAGCCCTCTACCACCACACACAGTTCATTAACACGAGAGTCTCTTTTTCCATTCATTTATTTCTTGTCAAATAAAATGCTTTAAATAAGTGCGTAAAAGCACTTTTACATAACCTTAAATGATTTAAGCAGACCAAGGTGAGCTGCTGCCAAGGGGGTCTGCTGCCAAGGTGAGCTGCTGCCAAGCACAACAGTAGTTGTGCTTTCCCCTCCTCATACCCTCTCCTCACTGCTACTGGCTGGCCACTTCATTGTGGCTCAGTTTCCCTGGTCTCACAAAGCCCCTGGTTCTCAGCTCTGCCTTGGCATCTGCTCTATGCCATGCAGTGAGCATGCTGGCTTACAGCCTTGTGCCCCGGCTATTCCTCCCCTCTCCTGCGCTAAGACAGTTCCCCCATCCTATCCCGCTGCCCCTAACCCAACTCCCCTCTGCCTTTTCTCATTACTTCTTCTCAACTGTCGCTTCAGTTTTTCAGGATTTCTCCTCTCTCATCCTGAGCTCCCACTGCTGCGAAAGTAGGGAAGTCACAGCCCCCATGCTGGTTTCTTTGCCTCTGAGCTACATGCCAGCCTCCCCTTTCTCTTCCACTCCCGAGGAGAGATAAAGTGCTGGCTCCTATCCACGCCCCTGCTCGCCAGGCCTTCTACTGGCAAGTCACAATTGTGCAGGTCTGAGATGGCATTTCGGCTTTACCTGTGACTGCTTTGAAACTGGTCTAGGTTTATGATGGCATACCGTTCCACAGATTTAAAATGTTTTACAGGTAACCTGTAAGAGCACCCTTCCAGATAGATTTGTCCCAAGATCTATTATGCCTGTTTGTCTCAGAACAGAAAAGTCCCGGGATTGGTGCGAACACACCTCATCCTCCCGGTTTGTGGTTAGTGAGCCGCTCAATGCACTGCTGTTTTTCTGCCGTTTATTCAGTGTGCATTCAGACATGTGTCACAGTGTCTCAGGACAAACTGTTAATGCATTTTATCCCAGGGACCTTTTTAGGGGTTTGTTTCAGGACAACGGATATGGATGTCTGAATGATTAATCACACTTTGCCCCAGGAGAAATTGTTTTTCCTGGGAGGGACAAATGTGATTTCTGTTTGTAGCCTTATTGTAACAGATCATGCTGATAAATGTGGACTTTTGCTTTGCTGTCCGGAACAGATCAGTGCAGCCAACTGTGAATGCTTTCCAAGAAGGGTGAGTGAAGGAGCGTGCCCGGGACTCCACCAATCTTTGCTGTTTCAGCTGTGTGTAAATTCACTCCAGAATTGTTTATTAAATCTCGCCATTTCACTTACTAGCCTCATAGCAGATCCAGTCTGTTTCCTTTAAAATTCAGTGATTCTCACCTGGGGTGATGCAGCACCCATGGGTGCCACACAGTCCTTTGAAGGGTGTTTTAAGGTGCGAGACGATAAGGGAGGTGTCAGGAGATAAGCACATATGGGCAGGCTGAAGCTTATCCTATCCCCCACCCCCACTGCCTGGCCCCTTTGCAAAGAGATAAGCACCATAATATGTCAATTAATTTTTGAAATTGGGTGCCTTCCAGTTCACAGAGATATGAAGGGATGACTCGAGTTGAATGAAGGCTGCCTCAGCTCTGAAAAGGTCGAGAATCAGTGCTTTAAAGTGAGCAGCAAACTTCCCCTCTCTGCTCTCCCAACTGCTCTACGTCGTAGCCAGCGCATGCTGGAATGCAGTCTTGAAATAACTCAGAAGTGAATTTTTGCTAACTTAATTACCATCGGCATATACACTAAAATCCTCAATCACTGAAAACGGCATGAATAAAAAAATGATTTTAGCCAAGCTATCGGCAAGTGTTCCTGCTTAGAGCTAAAGCATCCAAATGCGGATATACAGTAACTGTCTTCAGAGGGAAAAATGTTTCATGCTGAGGGATTTTATCCAGTGCAATCACTGCAGTATTTGACAATATCACTTTGCCAGCACTAAAAAAGTGCTTAGATCCCATTTTGAACTGTACTGCATATCATAGGTGTTTAGATTTTTGATTAAAGAAACACTTCACTTCTGCTCTTAAAAAGTACTTGGTTGAGCAGGGAGATAATGCAAAGGTTGCTGTCTGGGAACCTCCTCTAATTTACAAATCCTTAAAAGTCCAGGCAGAACAAACAGCTTTGCAGTCTTTTTGGTGCAATTAGGTTAGCATACTTGGTTGGGTCAATGACTGTGCAGAAAGCATGTGCAGCATTAAGTCAATTGTGCTGAAGTGCAGGTGGAACCGGTACTTTGGACTGCTGGAGTCTGCCACGTGCTTTTAGGAAGTCATGTTCCTGAATTTCCCTGGGGGCTGATTGAGCTGTATTTGGTTAGCAGATGAACTCCTCAGAGGAAAGAAATCTGACTACTTATGAGAAGCTAAAGCTACTCGGGAAACCACCTGGCTACTGGCTAACTGACTTAGCCAGAGACCTTTTAATGGAGAGTGAAGGAGGGGAACACAATAGAAATCCTTCTGCCCCAGCTTTAGCCACCCAGGACTCAGAGCAAAAGGAGGGGGATAAAGCAGGAGAGAAAAGCAGTGTAGGGTATAAAACCATTTTTCATGCTAAATCAGTCTGATCACTTTGTTCTTTGGGACAGGGCAGACTTCTATCCCGTACAACACCTGGTTGCAATAATAACTACTACAACAGCAGCACCTGGACCTTGACTGACACCTCTATGCTATATTAGTACCCGCAGGAGTCCAGCTGTAATGCTGGGACTCAGCTCTGCTGTCATGTAAAGCCATAATGACTCTGTGGGTGAATGTGATATTTTTTTATTAGACCAACTAAATAGTTGGAAAAACTTTTTTTGCAAGCTGTCAGGCACAAACACCCTTCTTCAAGCAAAGGGAGACTCTCAGCACCTGCGTTGCCTTCCAGCTTCACCTGCACTGACAGTGCTAAACATAAAAAGAGACAAATAGTTACTGGGTCATAGCAATTCATCAAGGGCAAGAGAAACCTCCTTGATGCCCAGCACGGGCAAGAATATGCCAGCTCAGACTCGGGCTGGGCAGAGGTGTGGCACAAACCTCAAAGCACAACGTGCTCCCAGCTCTGCTGCCTGGCAGGCTCTGCAGTTTGCTTCCCAAAAATGTCCAGCAGACGACAGCAGGGCACAGGTGATGCAGGCTGGGGACAGGTGATCTGCAGGGGGGTTTCAATCCAAGCACCAAACTCTATATGAGGCTGCAGTACCTAGTTGTTCAGTAATCACTCAGAGCCAAGCAATTTGAAAGCAGGCTTGTCCCTGCCTCACCGCTCTTCCTCTGCCCCACTCACAACCACCTGATCCCTGTATGAGGACATAAGAACCGTGATAAATAATTTGGTTTGTGAAATGGGGTGTTGCTTAATTCACTGAAGTTATGGAGGGAGCCTGGGGCCTAGCATGGTTGGGAACTACTGCTCTAGGGACTGCTTCTTTACATACAGAAATCTCTCCCCACTCATGTTGGTAGGTAAGAAAAAAAATTGGGCATTCTTGAGAGAAATGTTTGCCAGCCCTCTTTCAGGATGGGAGTAATTGCTTATGCGTCTTTCAGCAAGCCTGTAAATACAGGCTGTCCTTGACTTACGACAAACGGCAGTTACGACGTTTGTAAACTGACGCTTGGGTTTTGAAGTTCCGACATGGGTTTCAACTTTACGATGCCGAATGCTGGTTACAGGTCTGTCGGTGGAAGGGGAGGAGGAAGGAAAGGGCCGTGAGGGTGCAGATCAAGGACATTGCGGGAGTGGGGGCTGGAATAGGGAGTGGGGCAAATGCTCCCCAGCTGGGGCTGTGCCGGGCTCTGGGAGCAGGGGCTATGGGTGGTGGGGGAAGCCTCAGCTTGTCTGGCTGCTCTGCCAGCTGCCCCTTGCCAGGGCGAAGCAGGCTGTGCCGGGCAGCCACGGGAGAAGCCACAGCTCATCCGGCTGACCCCTCGGCCGCTTGCACTGGGGTGAGGCAGGTGGTGCTGGGGCTGAGCCAGGCGGCCGCAGGAGAAGCCACGGCCTGTCCAGCGGCTCCTGCCGCTTGTCCAGGAGGGCGTGCAGGTGTGAAGAGTGCTCACAGATGCTCGCTAGGCAGATGCTCGCTAGCTAGGGCAGCTGGACAAGTTGTAAGCAAGGGTTAGGCGCTCCAGGGAAGCCATGCGAGCTGGTTCCATGTGCAGCAGACATTGTCCATGAATGCAAAGCCTGTGTCAGAAACAGCTAAATGAATCTGAGCACCCTGGGGGTGGGAATGAGATGCATGTCCAGGCTCGGCCAGACTGACTTCAGTGCTGAAAGAGGAAGGAGAAATGTTAAACATGGACAGGATGAGCTGGAACAGCTGGTGAAGCAGCAGCAGGGACCTTTACACAAAAAAGCAGGGAAACGGCCTTTCCTGACTGCCTAGTGATGGACCCTGGGCATGGAGAGTCTCCTCTGTGGCAAGGAGAGTCTCAGCCAAGGCTGAAGTCAGCTTAATCCATGACTTGGGATTAAATAGATGACCCCTGCACAAAAAACTGGTTGAGAGGAGATCCACCTCACCCCTGGGAGAATACCAAGACTTCTGCATTTCTTGCCTCCCCCTCCTTTTGCAGCCCCTAGGGTTGTCAGGCAAGTCTCCATGACTCCTTGCCCCAGATCTTCTTGGATTTTCTGAGCGGTGTCTTGGGGACAGAGTGCCTTTGCTAATTGCAGCTCTCAGCGGAGTCATGAGCAGCACCTCACTGCCACCTTGGTGGCTCCTGGTGGCCCAGCCCAAGCTACTGTTTGCTGTAACTGCTTCACGGCTACTTCATCTTGCCCACCTACCATAGCACCCTCCTTATAGGAACAATCATTAGACGAATGGTTCTTGCCTGGTGCTTTGATCTCTATTACTAGAACACCTGTTAGCTCACATGTTCAGAGCCCTAGACACCAATCAAATAAAACCAGAAACCAACATAAATAATAGCTGGGATGACCATAACTGCCAAGGTGAGAAGTACCTGGGCTGAACATGGCAGCAGCGTGACAAGTTGCTTTTCCACCCCTAATGCTGTTAATCAGCAGAGTGCGAAATCTGCTTTATGCACAACAAAGAAATGGAGTTGTCTACAGGTGAAATAGGACTAGGATTGAAGACGAGAAATCCAGCTGAACCAAGGGTTCAGACATACCTTCTTTGCAGGTGTGTCACAAATTAGCCTCACCCTTCCCCAAGTGCCACTCTGATCACCTTCCCCTGCCCTGTTTGCCGCTCTGCTTTCTGCTTCATCCCCAGACTGCTGCTGTCCTATCTGTGCCCTTTCTGATCTTCTGTGTACCACACACAGAAGCTGCCCGTGCCATTTATGGTATGCATGCCACACGTTGGCCACCGCTAGGTTAGTGCATGGAGCTGCAATTACTCTTCCTCCTATATAAATGTTGTGCTGAGGTCGTGGATATTGTCTTTTCTGCCGGAGTAGAATCTCCTTGCACTCACTCACAGTTCACAAAGGACCACACTAAAGCCTGGACAATCCTCTTGGCCAAACTAGTCTCCTTTCATGTCTCGGGCACTTCTGGCTGACTCTGGTGACACTGGGACAGTGTTGGAATAGGCAGAGAATCACCAGGTCCATACACCTTCGCCAGGGCTCCCCAGACCTCCATCTGGATAGAGCAATGGAGGCAGATGCATTTGCTGCTATAGAGAATTATTCCCCTCTGGCTGGCCTGGGCTTGTGCTGCCCCAGAGAGCTCTAAGAGACCGACTGGCCATGATACCTAGCTGTTGCACCTAGGGCCTTCTCTGGCTCTGCTACTGCTCATACACCACAGCCATTGTCTGGCTCCCTAGCAAGACAGCTGAAGTTGCTGCATCTATTTGTCCACCCATTTCAGGCACCACACCCAGCTCTCCTGTCCATGGAAAATCCCAGCTTTTTTCTGCTGTTGGTTGAATGGCGTAACTCAGCATCCCAAACACAGCTCACTGTGCCGTGAACCAGGTCCCTAGTGAGGTCCTGTTCACCGGCATAACATCACGGAGAATCGTTCATGCAGCAGTAATTGTATTTGCACAAACAAGCCTCATCCATATCAATCAGAAAAAATTACAGACAGCTTGCAATGGAAACGTGTCAACATCCCTCCAACAGCATTGGGCAACCAGAGAATGGCAGGATCAGTCGGAGCATGTACTCATCTCTTAGGCAATAACCTGTGTCCTGGGGCCTGTGGCACACAGACAGGTGCAGTGAAGTCAAGATTACTATAAGTAGTTGGAAGCTGAAGTAGAAACACCCTCACTTCAGATAAGACAAGGCGTTGTGATGCTGTATTTGGAGAAAGTGTTTCCTGCGCTGCTGCTGCGCAGTCAGCTCCTAAGTGGTGTGAAGAGGATTGTGGAAAGCATGAAGAACACTTTTGAGTGCACTGTGGGCATCTCAGTGCCTCCATATAACTGCCAGGGTGGCCTGTAAAATTGGCAAGAGGCTGGGGGTAGAATCTGACTCAGTCTCCAGATATCTCCTAGTCCAGTGCAGTTTCCCTGGGTCTGGGGAGGAGACGCATTCAACTGGCATACAAAGATGCAGAATTAGAAAAGCATTTAGCTGCACAAGGGTGATCTCTGGCCAGCCGGCCCAGGTAAAGGACCACAGTAATGGTGCAAGTGGGCAAGTGAAAGGCAGGTAAAGGACCACTTGCAGGTGCAAGTGAACGGCTGCGAGCTAAAAGTCAGATTGAAGGAGAAAGAGAACTAAGAACAAGGAGACTTTGGGTCCAGGCTGCAGAACAAGAGGGAAAATAAATGCTTAGTGGTAAGTACTTACATGAACAAGCCAAAAGGCTGGAGCCCAACACACCAGGCGAATGAGGAGGAGCAACTGGGGGTGTTTGGAGTTAAAAAAATAAGCAAGAGTTTAAAGAGTTTAAGAGTACAAATAACAAAAGTGTAAACTGTGTATGTGAGCTAGTGTGAATGTTAGAGGGAGAAAGCAAGCCTGGGCATGTGTACCCAACTGGGAAACAAGCCAGGGGGCCTGCAAGCGCTCAAGCCCTTTTCTTAAATTAATTTTCTGTCTCTGTGGGTTGCTTCTCCCTGGGCGCGTCTACACATTCATTAATGCACCATAATTATGGCGTATTAAGTTTATTACCTATAATTACCAGCATACACTTTTTTGTGATGCTAAAGGCATAGTAGACTAACTCTGTGCATTAGCATGGGTTTTGCCGGCTGTGCCTTTAGCATCTCATGCAGACGTACCCCGTACGTGTAGGTGCAGTACAAAACAGGGCCCAATCCTTAATGGGATCCCAGGCATTCCTGGAGCAGGGGCAGTATCCATGAATGGTGGTTCATTGTCCATTGTGAACAAAACACAGTGAATGTGAAGGCTTGTGGTCATCACCTAGGGGCAGGACACATAGGTATTTGGGATGGCACTACTTCTGGCTTTATGCGTCCAGCCATTTTCTGGAGTAGCTTTCTGTAAAGATACCATCTGTTTCTGTGCCCAGTTCAAGATAAGGCTGCCACCTCCTGCCTTAGGGATGGCTACTTTATGGTTGTGGGCAAGTGGCCCTGCAGGTATTGCAGGTATTAATTGGATCCTGGGTGTGCTAGGCGAGTGCCTTTATTCAGATGAGCTCTCCTCTCAACTGTGCAGGATCCCTGCTCCTAGCATATGTTTTCATGAGCTATTGTGTCCTCCAGCTCCACCTGTCATAGGGAGAGGTCCTGTACAACCAGGCATACATCCTCAGTTGCCAGAGAAAATATACGGTTAGGAAGGTAACCATCTATTTTTATATGAAAGCTATTAATATGCCCCAGAGGCCACCCCAGACAAGTATGACTGACAAAGGCACCTTTGTCAGAGAGCCCCAGCAGTGGTGGTGGACATGGAGCTCCTTCCAGGAGGAGCTGTGTTGGTAGGTGGCAGGGAGGGGCAGAGATGCTGCTGCTGCCTGTGTGTCACCTGGCACAAGGATGAAATGAAGACTCCAGGCTCCAGGGCAGCCCAGCCTCTGCACATGAGACCTGCGGCACCGGGTGTGGGAGAGGTGTGAGGACATGACAGCAAACACGCATGGCAGAGTGAGTTGTGAGGGAAGGCAGCATGGCTACATTGCTCCCAAGGCACAGAGCAGCCCTGCTGGTGAGTGCAGGCGAGTGGGAGCAGCTGGAGAGCAGGACTGCCAATTAAAAGTGCTTTGTGTGCTGTCTTTGGAGTCCCGGGAGCGAATACGGAGCAAGGCGCTAGAGCGATTCAGACTAGACAGGTTCCCTGCCTCCAAGCAACTCCTGCCACCACCCAGCTGGCTTTGTCATGCTGCTAATAAGAAGTTCTCTGGGCTCCTATTGCTGGTGCTCCACCTTTTATTATAATTGATTCTGCATCGCCATAGGAACCCGCTACAGAGTGAGTGAGAAGCAGCTGCCTTCCCTGCACTTGTTCATCAGGAGAGACGGCTGCTTCTTCCCATGAGATGGCAGGCAGCAGAACCTGGAGTCACTATGACTGAGGCACTGGGCCCCCTCCGGTGCCTGGCAGGTATTATCTTTAATTTTTGTGTCTTCTTAGGTGCCTTTGTTCGGTGTGCGTGTGCATGTGTCTGCGGGGGTGAGGAGGGGGAGGCAAGAGAAAGCAACAGCGGGGGTGAGGAGGGGGAGGCAAGAGAAAGCAACAGGGGAAGCTCCTGTACACCTATATTGCAAAGGAGCCGGGTCTCTTGCCGTCCCCAGGTTGGAGAGAGCCCTGGGCTGGCATGGGGCTCAGTGATTAAGACACCTTAAGTGCAGCACTGCCTTTGAAAGGTGAGCTCTTGAATATAGGCAGTGAGGGCAGGGCAGGCAGGGGATAGCTCTGTGTCCAGGCCTTGAGGATGGAGGATCCAGAGTCCAGGTTGCCCTGGGCTTTCAGTGCCAATAGTCGCCCTGCTTCCACTCCAGGATTTCCCAGGCACACTGGGCAGGAAGGTGGCAGTGCATGTAGTGAATGGATCAAAGCTCTGCTGAGGTCTCGGGTTGCTGCTGTCTGCTGCGGTGGCCAGACCCTGGGCCTGGGCAAGTCGATGTGCTGGTGATGGACACAGGCAAATCTCTTTCAGCCCCTTCAGTGCCTGATATGGTTTTTTTCCTTCTCACTTGTGCCAAAGTATTAGCTGGTCAGAGGTGACATGGGACAAGGCATCACTGATGTGGAAACCCAGTGGGGGAAGGAGAGGCTGCCAAAAAGCCAAGTCAGCTGTTGAGAGCACCGTGGACATCTCTGTGCCAATAGTAATGACTGTGAAGAGAGATCAGCAAAAGAGACAGCCGGTACAGTGACTGAATGCATGACAGTGAGAGCTCACAGAGGTCCTTGTGCTGCTCTGCCCATGCTGTCAGTCCCTCTCCTGTGCAGGCTAAATGCACCTTTGTAGGTATGAAAACCCCCTTTTGGCAGAAGAGAAAAGCAGTCTTTTCCCAGAAGACCAGCCCTGCAAGAGGGGAAAAGGGACTTCTAAGGGGTTTTGTGGCCAATGGGACTGGAGAAGAGGAGGACTGACCAAGGAACTAGCTGTGGGCTCGCAGTGTGGGCAGGGTGTGCTTCCTGCAGCCTTGGGGGCAAAGACACAGGAGGGGCATTTGTGCAGAATTTCCCCACTACATTATGCAGAAAGAATCGGGTAGAAACAGGTGTGCCTCTGCCAAAGGCCTGTACACTATCACACCTCCTGACATCAGAATCTCTGATGCCATGATGACACAAGGACAGACATCCCAAGGGAGGGAGAGGAAATACATGCAGAGGCCAGGATGCCCACTGAGGAGCAAAGCAGGCGCCCGCACCACTATGTGACTTGTGAGCCTGACCAGCCTGGTAGGAGGAGGCCACAAGGAAAGTCCTCCCAGGCAGCTCTC
This sequence comes from Crocodylus siamensis, assembly GCF_052110815.1. NCBI lineage: Eukaryota > Metazoa > Chordata > Crocodylia > Crocodylidae > Crocodylus > Crocodylus siamensis. Next base: position 10,318,600 of record NC_143408.1, read on the forward strand.
TTCAAAAGGGGCTGCTATGCACAGGAGGGAAGCATATGGTACTTAAGGTGTGAACTTGGCTGGGGGATGATTTTGGAGCTTCCGGGTGGGGATGGAAGATGGCCTGAACTACTCAAATGGCCCCAGAGCCTGCTGTCACACCTAGATCATGCCATGAGTTTCAGTGTTTAAACGGCATCAGCTGGAGCACAAGTGCTTTCAGTTTTTAGGACCTATCACCCTAAGATCACAGAGTGCTTTACAAATTAAGCAGAAATATGTTCGGGCCCGTGGCGATGATTTTGGCACTGATATTCTGCATGCTCCATGGCTGTATGGCTCTCTGTCAAGTAGAGAACAGCAGTGTCAAGTGAAAATATAGCTCGGGTGGACTGTGTTCCCAGCTAGCTGAATTTTGCCCCAGAAGTCCCCCACCCTCTCATTGGGTCAGTTGATTGGTACCCTCTGCCAGATGCCAGAGGCATCAGACAATGACTCACAGTTCAGAGGTGGAGGCAGAGTTTGGAAAATAGACTTCCAGTAAGGTAGTGAAAATGTCACTTCACCTGTCACCAAACTGCAGCCACCTCTGGAGGAAGCATGGTGACTGAGTCACAGCACGGAGTAACAGCGCTCAGCACATTAGAGCAGGGAGGGAAACAGACCAAGCCCCAATCAAGTCTGCAGCAGAGCCGAGGCAGAAGAAATGGAGCTGTCCCAGGTGGACACTGGGGCTAACCCTCCCTGCCAGAGTACCCGGCACTCCTTATTAAGCCTACTTTTTTACCTCTCATCCGGAAGCCAGCACCTCTTTCCCCCCAGCTAGAAATGTGCATAGGTGTGAGGATTAAGCCTGCAAACAGTGCTTGCAAATTCCCCCGTAAAGAGGGGCATTACTAGACCGGGATTTGATAACATCGTGTAGTCGTGAGTGCCTCAGTTTAAAAGGAGGTTGTACGTGAATCAGATACCCACTGGATGGAATGAAATGTTTGGAGACTGAGCTAAGAAGTTTGATGACTATTTCTGTCTCTGCTCTGGAGGGCAATGGAGGTTTCTCTGCTAATCTCTTGCTGGCACTGACATTAATGTGGCAGGGGCTGTATTTATGCTGGCAGCTGTAACTGTACCCTAGTGGGATTCATTCATTTGAATCAGCAGTAACATTTACTGAAAAAGGAAATGTAAACTGTGTGACGCTGTCTGCCTCAGTTAAACATATTCCAGATTCATACAACAGAGCCGTGGACAGGGCAGCTTCCCAGAAACGCACCCAGCCGCGTGCAGCTCCTGGCAGGAGAGAGAGAGGAACTAGCCTTGGACAGACAGCCGACAGACAGACAGTTTGTCTTTGGGAGCACAGGACTCAAGGGGCCTTGAGACCGTCATCCAGCTGCTGTTGATTCACGTCAGTCCTTTTCACATTTCTCTTGAGCTTTCTTGGGCCCCAAGAACTCCTCTCTCGAGCAGAGACGATTGTTTTTCCTGCATCTCCAAGTAAGGAGCTTTTGTTTGCTCCTTGCCACAGAGGGCCTTGGAAGAGGCAGCCCTGCCTATGGTGAAGGAGGAGAAATTAATACGGGGCAAATGGGGCCCGTTCCTGAAAGATCCTGAGCTCACATGGAGGCAGAGGGATTGCTGCCAGTATCTGGCAGGGTCCTGCCTTTAATTTATTGAAAATGAGCACGTTCACAGCGTTTAAACGCTAAATGGCTGCCTTGGGCAGTTTGTCCCGGGGTCAAACCCTCCCTTTTACACGCTGGTTGGACATCAGTTGCTTCACTGATTTTTAAACAATGTCTGAGACAGGATGTTTCTTCATGGGGAGCATCCTGGCCTTGTGCCTTGCGAAGCAGCCTGAAAACCTTCGCTCCCCAAGTGTATAGGGAGCAGGTCAGTTGATTTATTGCTTGAGCTGAAGATTCAACCCCTCGCTCGATTCAACCCCTCGCTCCCTCTTCTTGCGCTTGTCTGTTGGCACTGAGCGTGAGTTGTGTGCTAAAGTACAACCGAGGGATAGCTTCTGTCGTTGTTTCCGGCTTCTTGTCACCTCCTTGTAATGGACAGTTGATGAAAAACAATTTAGACACAAATTTTGATGTAATTTGTAATGCATGAGTAGTTAAAACACGGAGCAACTGAAATCACTGTTCTGGGAGGACTGGTCATTGGACGGCAGAACTGAGCCGTGTTAGTATTTCTAGTGATTGTTACAGGAGTGGCTTTTCCATGTGCAGATGCTTACTCCATTTTGGACCCATCTGGCACGTTCCAGTTTAGTTCCTAAGGGTACATTGGCTCCTCATCTCTGCCTGTGGACAAACTTCATTTTTGAAACAATTCAAATGGCTCTGAAGTGCTTTTGAAATGTTTCAAAAGGCTTTCAAACAATGTGCACAGAAGATGAAACTTTAGAAAGCACAAGGCACTCTCTAGAGTGTGACCAAAAATGTATTTGAAGGAGGCAAAGATTATCTTATGCCATTTTGGTACCCAGCACATCTGTACTGTTGGTTGGTCCTCCAGTCATCCCATTGCTCAGTCTTCTCCCTGCTTATGGTCTACCTGCACCGGGTTGCTGCTGCCACCCCACAGTCTCTTGGCATTTGGGCTGTTTTGGGCACAGTGGCTCCTGGCATTTGGGGGCTCCAGGATGCTGAGGCTCCCAGCACTCTAAGGGCTCCTGGGTCTCTGGGTGCTCAGGGCACTTAAGGCACCAGGGCTCCTGATACTCCAGACCAGGGGTGGGCAATTATTTTGAGTGGAGAGCCACTCACTGAGTTTTGGCAAGCCATCGAGGGCTGCATGACAGGCAGCCAGGGGCAGATAAATATTAATTTTCCAAATTTTTTAGGGGCTCCGTGGGCCAGATAGAGTGACCTGGCAGGCCACATCTGGCCCGTGGGCTGCATTTTGCCCACTCCTGCTCTAGACACTCAGGGTACCGCTGCTCCCAGCACTTTGGGCACTGCAGGTGCCACAGCTGAGGGCATTCTGGGTGCTCAGGATGCCAGGACACTCAGACTGTGGACCCTGGTGCTCCCAGCATGTAGTGTGCTGTGGGCACTGCTGCTCCTGGCACTTGGATGGTCAGGGCATCACCGGAGTGGGGAGACCCAGCAGCGCCAGAATTCCTGCTCTAGCCCCCGCTGCCTGTACACCATCACACCTCCTAGCTGGACAGCATGCTGCTGCATGCAGCCGTGGCAGTTATGAAAGGCTCCAGCTGGGGAGTGCCACAGGGGCTGCGTGCGGCTGAAACTGTCCATTTAAAAAAAAAATTCAAATCACCCATTATACCTTTAAGAGTTTCAGGTGTTAAGTCTCTCTGCCCCCTCAGTGACTGGCCAGATCTGTTGCAGAGCTGCCTGCAAAGAGCCCAAGATTTACTGTAAGGATCCATATTGACATAAAGGGCTAGAACCAGCACTGTGGGAGCCCTGGTGCTCCTGAATATCACTTGAATGACCCTGAAGCTGCACTAGAGACTAAATGGAGAGCCCTCTGGGCACCCATATGATACCCAGCATCCTTAGCTGGCTACCCCAGAATCAACTCTCTGCTTGGCTTTGGGGGCAGGACTGGGAAATCTGTCCCATCAGCCTGAATTCTCCATGACGCAAGCTGAGATGAATTCACCTTCGTGCTCCGCTCAGAGGTCCCATTGCATAAACTTGATGAGAGTTGGCTAGTGGGTAGCAAGCTGCGTGAAGAGGGGTGTACCTGGAAAGTGTGCCTGCAAACCTGAATGCATTTCTTTGGGTGTACAGATCCTCCTGGCTTTCTGATCAGTTGTCTCCACCCCCATGATGATTCCTGGGGCCCAGAAGAATATGGTCCAGGCTGAAACAGTTCCTGCACTGTGCCGCAGTGCAGACCCTTGATGTTGCCTCTGGAGGCTGGGCTTGCTTGATGTGTCTGGGGAGCTTCTGAGGGCTCTGCTACTGAAGCTTTGGGCAGGCCTCTGGACATCCTTGGTGGGGAGAGCAAGACCTCTGGTTGCTCTGGAGAGAGGCAAACCCCTTTGCTTTCTCCACTGCACACAGCCCTGCACAGTGGAGCCAGACCTTCACTACCTCATCCCTCAGCCCTTGCTCTAACTATTGCGTTCATCTCTTGATGGCCCCAGGGTTGCTCCAGGGGCCCAGAAAAGTGGTCCAAACTCAGACAGTTCCTGTACTGTGGCTCTGAAATCCCACCCACAGGGCAAGAATGGAGTAGAGTTAGTCTAAGATGTCACCCCCTTCTCTATGCCAGGAGTGGGAAGAGTTTGCCAATGCACTGGGATCTCTGCAAATGCCTTCATCCTAAATTCAGGAAAATTCCTTGCAAATCATGTGCCACCTGCTAGCTGCACTGGTGAGGAGAAGGCAGGGTAGATTTTCATCTTAGATACTACCCAAAGTATGTATGCATATGTATAACATGAGCTTCTGTGGGCTGAAACTCATTTCATCAGATACATTGATGAGAGACAGGACTGGAGTAAAGGGGATGAGGTAGGGATTTGCATAAAACTTTAAGCCGAACCTTGCAGTATTTTGTGCTCCTTGCAAACTTTCCGGACCCCCGAGAATCATGCCTGTGACCATCTCTTACTATATTTTATCCTTTGTTTTTAAATACAATTCTGCTTTATTTTAGAGTACCTACACAAGTAGATACCTGCTTAAATCTAACACTGAATTCTTATTTTAACTCAACCAAAATATCCCTTCATTGTTCCTAAAATGATGACAATGATCATTGATTTTTTAAGTGAATTCTCTCCCACTTTACCAATTTGCATATCTCATGAATGTATTTTTTCAGTTACTAAGGGAACATGAATCTTAATAAAACCCAATCAAATATTCCTTAATAAAAGCTGCATTCATTAGTGCCTTGTCGGAACCACTTGCTGTCTTCAAGATTCCTTGGAAATTAAGGTTTAAATCAGTACATTGTAACAAAAAAAAAAAAAAAAAAAAGGAATGCATCTGAAACGATAAAGGAAATCCAGGGGAGATTATGTGTGAGCAGAAATTCTTTATTTATTCAGAATAACCTGATAAGAAAGGCCATCGCTGGTACATTTCCATGTGAATAAGCATTGTGTTTACTTTGGTGCCTGCGGTCTTACTGTGTTCAGGGAGTAATTTGTGCAAAATCCCTTTGCAGTGCCGAGGGCCTGACTCCATTTGCATCTAGCCCCTACACACTCCAGCAATGGCACAAACGGGCCATACGGTTGGGAATTCCTGCAGCAGACGGGTATCCCCCAACAAGTGGAAAACTGTTTTTCAGCCTTCATCTGAGAGGTCTGCCTGGGAGAGGGAGTGTGGCTAAACGGTCTGTGCACCGGCTATTCTCACCCGCAGGATTGACCCTTTGGAGTAGCCGGAACAGCCTCTGGGCGACTTCAGCGTGTAGTCTAAACAGGGCAATATGGGGAGGCATTTCCCAATGAGCATTCGTTTTGGTCTGTGTCTACAAGAGCTTTCCACAGCTGGGTCCTGGTCCATGACTGGGGTTGCTACATGCTGCCGTACTGCAGATAAGCCAAGCCCAAAGCACGCTTTAGAACTAGGCCCTGGGGGCTTCTGCAAGAGTGGGGCAGCGATGCAGGACAAGTGCCAGGGAAGACCTTGCTTTCTTTATTAGGGACAGAGAGCAGTGGTCCAGCGAGCAGGGAGACAGCATCCCACCGAGCAATGCCCCGTGCGGCTTGCAGCCTCAGCCTCCTCTGCTTTCACTGAAATGCAGACTGAGCTGCCCAGGTACATGAAGTGGTGAAGGGGCTCCCTGCACAGCAGGGGCACACAGGTATTTGGGCTGGAGTGGGGCTTAACAAGTTTTAATGAGCTGCTGAGGGCTGCCAGGGTGGCCCCGCCCCTTGACAAACACCCCGCCCCCTGGTCACCATCTTGGGACCAGAAGTCCCACCCCTAATCCCTGACCTTAGCCACCTGAAGTCCCTCCCCTTGCCTCAGGAAGTACTTCCTTTGGGAAGGGAGGGTTGCCATCTTGGAACAGGAGGAAAAATTATAAACTAAATATCAAGCATATTTTAATGTTATTTAAAATATATGTTTTTGTTCTGGTTTGTGTGTTTGCATTGTGTATACAGAGGGGATAGCATAATAGCTCAAAATGAAGACTTACTTTTGTATAGTGCAGTGGTGCAGTTGTGGGGGGCTGTGAGTGTGTGGGGGTAGGTGGGTGGGTATGGGGATGTGTGGGTGGGTGGGTATGGGGTTTGTGTGGGGCTGCGCGTGTGGGTCTCCGATGGTACCATGGGGCTGGGCCAGCAGCAGCAGCCGCTGCCTAGAAAGGCAGTCCCGCCACAGAGCCACTCCAAGCCGGCTGTGTGCCCAGGGGGTGGCAGAACAGGCCACGGCCAGGCAGTGCCTGGGCCAAGCAGACTCAAGGGACCCACTACAGACTGGACAGAGCCCCTCCGCGAGCTGGGTCTGGCCCATGGGTTGTACTGTGCCCACCCTGCTGTACAGCACTCCCCATTCTACTGACCACCATTTCTTGTCATAGTGACACTCCTTCAGCCTTGCTTGTCTCATTGTTTGGGTTCGTGGTACTGATCCATCTGTCCATATCAGGGGCAGAAAGCACTGATCTAATCCCTGCATTCTCACCGACAAGATATCATACTTGTGCTGCTTCCCGGTTAGTAGTTAGCTAGGGTCCGAAGAAGAGCAGGTAAGAGCTACCCAACTCTCTGATGCAGTGGTTTGAGCTACTGGCTGGGAGAAGTGGGGTTTCCAGTTCTTACTTTCCAGACTGTTGGTGCATTTTACATTGGACATTTGTTGGATAAAACCCAGATGTATTCCGAGACACGTGGCCTGGAAGCTCCTTCCCAGGGCAATGCCCTCAGCCCCAGACTGCACAGGCTTGCCTCTTGCTTGCCTTCCTTCTGGCCCAGTGACTCATACAATCTTGTCTGCCCAGTCGCTCATCTTCAACAGGAGGGGCCAAGACAGATACCAGCGAGGAGCCATGTCAAATCCTATTCCACTTTGCTTGAGCCCCTGCAAAAAACCCTCCAAAAACAAAACAACCAAAAATCCATGACTGCCCTCACTCTGTCAAAGGGCAGCAAGGAGAAGGACCTTCTGTAAAACCTTTTGTACTAACTGTTTTTTTTCAGGAATTCAAGCAGGGGAAAATAGGATTGCACGTGGATGCTTAAAGCCGCTAGGTAACTAACAAGGGAACAGACTCAGGCCCAGGGTGTCTGATCTACAACAAGCATGAAGCCTGCAGGAGTTTCGGGGGAAACATCTCTAAATCCTACCTCTCTTCTCAGGTGCTTCATCAGGACCAACAGGCAGCGGGTAGGCTACCAAGGGAGGGCTAAAGAGAGGAGCTGGAGTCTGAGTTACCAAATCCAAGGGGGAATTGCAGAGGCAGAGTCCAAGCTGGAGGCCGGGTCAGGGCTCTGGAGTCAGAGGCAGAATTCATAGAATCCTGAATCAAGCTGGAAGGGACCTCCAGAGGTCAGCTAGTCCTACCCCCTGCTTGAGGCAGGATCATCTCTATCCAAGTCATCCTATACAAAATCCATAATCCAAAAATCTATGTATGACTACCATCAACCCTGACACAACACAAGACATAACACTCCGGCCTGCCACAGGTAAAGCCAGGGAACCACAGCAGCCACTGTTCTGCTTCTAGAGAAGATTGCCAATACATGCGTGAGAGATCCCAGGTAGAGGACCACACTCCCTGCTACAGAGGAAGGCAAAAACCCCTACAGTCCATACCAGTCTGACCATGGGGTAAAATTCTTTCCTGACCCCAGATACAGTGATTAGTCTGACCTTGAGCAGGGGAGCAAGACCCTCTAGCCAGGTACTTCTGGCTTTGGCCCCAGGAAGCACATTGGGACACTACAGTCAAAATCTCTAGCCTTGGCTGTAGCCAACACCCAACATCTTTGAGGGAGACTTAAAACCACTCTGACACATGGAGCAGAAAAGCAGGAGTGGGGGCAACCAAAGCTCAGAAGCAAGGGAATATCCATATTAGAACATGGGTATAGCTGTGCCTAGACCATCCCTGACCAACGGCTATCCAGCTTCTTCTTGAGCTCCTCCAGTGATGGGGAGTCCAAAGCTTCGAGAGATGCTCTAATTAAAACAGCCAGTGCATCTTGTGTATCAGCGTTAACTAAATAGCATGTGTTTTAGTGACACTAATGCACATTAAAAATAGGCTAATTCACCCACCATGTCATAAAACTCATTGGGCATAAAGCATGTAAAAATATTTAACATATTTCGACAAGAAAACATGTTAAAATCTATGAAATAAGTACTCAAAATGCAACAGGTAAAAAACTCAATCCTAGATGCTGGGTGTGAATCAAAAAGTCCATTCTGTCTTTCTCCACTTCTTTGCTGCCCCATCATCTCCAAGGTGTTCGTGGTCCTGGCTGACATAAAAGCACAGTTCATTCAGTCCTAACCATACACAGGCTTTTACTGTAAAAGTGAGTCCCTTAAAACTGAGCAGGTTTCTTAACATCCATAAACTTACTTCAAAACACAAGTAAAAGTGTCCGTAGGCATAGGCGACTCATAGGGGATGCACGTGCCCCCCCCTTGACGGGGCCATTGCCCCCTCCCAGTGGCCGACACCGATGCTCTTGGTAGGGCTGGTGCCCCGCTGACAGGGCCACCGCTGTCAGCGGCTTCTGCGGGTGCCGCCCAATTCAAGGAGGCACCAATCACTCATGTCCATAGGTATTCTTTATCTGGCTCCCTCAAGATAAAGCCATATAAAACCACATCTTTTGACAGTGCCTGCACAACAGTTGTCACGTGGGCCAAGTGTATGACCCTCCTCCAGACTGACTGTGCAAAGTTGTGGTCCCAAAAGAGGCGGCCCACTGTTTTCTCCACCCCACACATTTCTCTGGAGCACCCACGAGGTTCCACCCAGGCCCCATCTATATCGCAGTGCCCATGCTGGCAACGTGCCCCTTGCTACTAGCCATGCTAGGTTGGCTTGGTCACTGGCCAGGGCCTTGTTTGACTCCCCCCTTGACATGCTATAGGGCTTGTTGGAGCATTGTTCACTATACACTTGCTCAAACAAAAGCTTCACTAAAGCATTGGCCAGAGTAGGCCTGAGCAGCAAACTTGACCGATGCCTTACATAAGCAAAACCTGGCATGTGGATCAGATGGGCACTCCTGCTGAACGGTGGGAGGGGGGTAGAATACTCCAGTATCATGATGATAAAGCTGGAATGGGAACACCCAGATCAGGATGTGAAACAAGCCCATGGCACAAAAGGATTTAAGATAAAGATTCAAGATGGAACGCAATCAATAAGTCATTTGCTTTGATCACTGTTTAAAAGGAGAATTGGAAATCAGGGGAACTTTGCAGGAGCCGAGGGGAGCCTGTGTGGTATTGAGACTACCCCAAAATGAGAACACTCTAAACCACACACTGTATTTTTTACTCATATGACATTATTAACTAAATGTTTTTGTACCAATCAGACCCAGACCCATTTTGTACCCTTGGCACTTACAGACCCACCACACATTGTTTTTTTGAACAGTAAGCTTGATTAACTTCTAACCCTGTTTATGATATTAGGTGAACACTAGGGTAGTGCTGCACATATATATTATTTACAAAGATTCCCATGCTGTTTGCATAGTAACACCTTTACTGGAAGATTATTACATTTGTGAATTGCCATTAAAATCTTGACACTTTTATGCCGGTACAGACAGGGCCCACACACAAAATCCTAAAAGCGTCACTTAAAGGCCCATTGATTAAAACCCTACTTTTGGCTTGTCTATGTAAAAACTTTCTTCATCCACAAGACGTTCAGAAAAACCCAGCTCCCATAAAACCTTAAACAAGAACATGTATGCCATGCTATTGTAAGGTTTTGCTAAATCCAAATTCATTAGGGCTACTCCTGGCTTCCAATGATAAATAAGTGCGACCTGTAGTGCTCACAGCGCACCTGTGCCCTGCCACCCAGGAACAGCATATGCCTGCTCTTTGTGTTTAACCTGAGGAAGCACATCCCTCATTCTTCAAACCAGTAATTTAGCCAGTAATGTATCGTCTGTATTTTAAAGCCTGTGTCTGTATAAGTTGCCAGCTATTTAAAGACTGTCTCTTGAACAGTTAACCAACAATACTAGTGGTAAAATGTTTCCCTTCCAACCCCTTTTCTAAAATCTCCTTAAACATTTCCAACAAATCTGGCCCTCAAAGACTCAAGAACCTTATATAAAATTTACTGGCACTCCATCCTTGCCAGAGCTCTTTCCCTGCTTAAATGTCTCAAGGCAGTTTTCCATTTCTTTTAGTGCTACCTCCTCCTCTGGCCTCTGGGCATCTTGTTCCCCCACTTCCCTTTTTAGTTCATCCTATAACCCACTAACTCTCCCTTTATCCACCTCCTTCTGGTATAAAACCTCATAACATCTTTTTGCCTTGTCGAATACTTCTTCCTGCCCTTCCACTCAGGCTCCTTCCTCCTCCTGGGCTGCCTTGATCCCCCCTCTCATTCATCTTACCCGGGCACAGAAGCATGGGGATCAACTCTGCAAACATAGTATATCTGCTTGCACCTGTGTTGAAAAGGACTCCATCTTATCCCCTTGTCGCTTGCCTAAAACACTCCACACATTTAAGGAGGCCACCAACACCATTAAAACTTCCAAAGAAAAAGTGTTCTTTCCTTATGCGTCATCCTTACCATGTATGTTTGGGAACTCCAGTCTCACATTGCAGACCTTCCCGGGGCGAACAAAACCCTCCATCTCTCTTCTCCTTTGATGCTCTAGCACTTCTTGTGGCCCACTCAGGGCTAGACACCAAGGAGGACAAGGGAGAGGTGCTGGGATCCTCTTCTGAATCTCCCTGGCATGTTTTAGCTTCCTTTGTCTCCTTCATTTTGGATTTCTTCCTTTTGCCAAAAGGTGCCTGTGCTTCTCCCACTTCTTCCTCCTCTTCCTTTTCACCCACTGCCTCTTGCCCTGCCTTTATCTATTTCTGTTCTGGGTTCCTACCTTCCTCCCCTTTCTCCTTCTCACCTAGTGCCACCTCCCTCTATGCTTTCCCACCAATATACCCATCATCTCTTCCTCCTCTTCCACATCACTTTTCTGCAGGGTCTCCTGTACCACATCCACGCCTCCTCCCTTCTCCTCTCCTCTTGCCACTCTTCTGCTGTTTCTTTGCCTTGCTCCAGACTCTATTTGCAAAGGACATGGAGCAGGTCCTAAAGACATACACTTCTCCTCGCCACACAACTTGCACCTGAGAGCTGCATTGCAGTCAATAGCAGTGTGCCCGCTCTCCTCACACGTAGAGCAGGCTGTCTCTACACAGTTAGCTGCCTGGTGCCCCTCCAGCCTACACTTGCTGCATTTCATGGTCGGTCCAAAATAGATAATGAACCCCCAGTGTTTCCCTAATGTAATCACTGTGGGGAGGTGCTCCATCGTGCCTGGACTTCCCAAGTTTTTGTTTAAAATTACTCTCGCCCACCACAGCTCAGTCCACACCCCCTACTTGTTCCTAATTTTGTCTACCCACATCACCTTTTCTAGGTGACCTTCCAACCATAATTTAATATCTTCTGCCGTTATAAAAGCTGAGAACATTCTTAATATAATTACTCTTTCACATGCTGCTTTGTCTGATAACAACCTGAAACATTGGAGCTCTGGGCTCTTGCTTATCTCATAGCATTTCCAAAACCAGTCATACCCTTCAGTGGTGTAGAACGCAAACGCCCACATTCGTTGATTCATAAAGGCAATCAGGCTATTTAAATCCTCCAAATGCACTTTGAGGATCTCAAATAAAACATCTTCCATAAAACCATATCTGTTCACTTCCTGTTTGTTACCATCAGTCCCTTCATCAGCCAAAGCCACCTTTACCAGTAAGCATCTTCCCTCCATCACCCTCTGCACCATCTGAGACGGGCATGCTGTGTTCTTCCCGTAAAGCCCTGCTTCCCTGCCAACGTTTCCCATCTGCTGCTTGCCTTTATCTGGATACCGCCAGTCAAATTCTGTCCATGGTCTGCCACTGTGCTCACTCCTGCCTCTAGTTGCTATCCTCTGTCCTCCTTCTCCATCTTCTGCTGCTGCTGACTCACCAGTTCCCATCTGTTGTCCAGGCTCATGCCACTGCTCACCTCTGTAGTCTGTCCTCTGTTGCCAGGGTCAGTCACTATCAGTCAAATCAGAACGAAGCTGCAGACTCCTTCACCTCCACAGTAGGTCTACCACAGCAGACCTTCAGCCAGAACTGTTGGCTGGCCTCCAGTTTCCATCTTCAGGTGAACTTAAAAGGGGAGACTGTGCTCCCCAGCACAGGGCCCTAACAGTGGCCAACTGGTTCATCAGCTGGGGTGCAGCTGCCAGTTACAGCCTTAGGAAAGTTTGGCTATCTCGTTTTGTGGGCAACCCCAGTTTAGAATCACTGCTTTAGAGTGTTTTACAGAGGACATGTATGATTGTTCCCATTTTATAGAGGGGAAAGTTGAGGCACAGAGTGGGGAAGTGATTTACCTAAGGGCACCCAGAAGGCCAGTAGCAGAGCCAGGAATACAAGCGTGGACTCCAAATCCAATGTTCTGCCCTCCAAGCCATACAGTTTACATTGGAGTTTGAGCTGTGCTTAGGGCAGTGCAGAGCCTTACTGCACAAAGAGAACTCTGAAAGGCACCAAACTTCTGGCGGAGCAATCTCCATAGGTTCACAGGGGATGCCTGCTGTCCCCCTGCGTCCTGCAACAGGGGCCAGCTGTGTCCCTCTTTCCTGGTGTCTGGTCCCAGCCTCCCACTGCTTAGGCAACCTGTTAATTTTCATTGCCCCCACAATGCAGCACATGCAGATGTACATGTGGCATTTTCCCGCAGTCACAACTGTGGTCACAATCAGCATCTTCCACTCTGAAAACCAGAGCTCTTTTGGGACTGAGAAGAGGTAACTCATAAATGAGGAAGGGAGGAGGACTCATGACAGGGGGACCCTGGACACAGCTCTGCTGCTTGAGCATCCAACAACCCAAAGCACAGATGATTTTGTCTGTGTCACAGTCTGATATATCAATAGTGTCTGTCAAAGCCATATTGGATTTATCAACGAAGACGACACTTGCAACTCTGGAAGGAATAAAGGAAGTAGTGCTGGAACAGAAATAAATAAGGGATCCACATTGTATTAATCATTATCATTTTCTGGCATAAATACTGGGGGAAAAAGCCTGCAAACAAGCAAACAAAGAGACAGACGGCAAGCTGGCCAAGAGCTTCAGTGAGTTTGGTATTGGAACAAACAGATCTAGGTACTTGCAAGACACAAGCTGAACAGCTCGGTGTCTCTGAGTCTCAGTTTTATAGCAAGTCACATAATATTTGATGTTTCACTTAAAGCCCCAGCTCGTGACAGCATAATTACATGAGAAACTTGGATACTATTTAAAAGAATCCTAAGTGAGTGTGTGTGTGTGTGCGCGCGCGCGTGCGCGTGCATGTGTTTTATAGATCTATATATAGATAGATAGATAATATTTGTAAACCAGTCTCGGCTGATTTCAGGCATTTTATTCAGTTACGGCTACTGGCATATGATCATGTGGAGCTGGTGATCCTAACTTGCAATTCAAAATGCTTCAGATTCAGAGGTGATTGGCATGGGGACTTGGTCTGGACTTCTTTCTAATATTAAAGGAGAAATAAGCAAGCATATTGGTTTCTCATTCTGTTTGCTCCAAATCTCAAGAAGGCAGCTCCCATTCTCTTGGAGATATTAGAGCCCAACTTCAGATTCCAAACCCTGGTGTCTGCAAGGCAAAGGTGCAACACGAACTTTAATACGCGCAGGGTGCGTCTACATGTGGAATTACAACACATGAATAAACTTATTGCTCTGGAGTTAATTGCACCCAGGCAAGCTGTTTGAATGTGCACGCAGGAGCTATAAGCTCAGCACGGCACATGGAGGCAGGTCAGGGCAGCCCCAGCTGGCAGGGGATACTGCAAATAACTTTTGCTGGTTAGCCACACATTGAAAGCTAAAGAGGCGGTGGTCATGGGGGACCTAAACTACCCGGACATCTGCTGGGAGACACAGACAGCAAAGTCCCACCGCTCACGCAGGTTTCTAACCTGTGTACAGGACCTCCACCTGACGCAGGAGGTACGTGGTCCCACTAGGGGGAATGCCTTACTGGATCTGGTATTGGCAACAGGGGATGACATAGTAGGGGACCTACAGATCGGTAGCCATCTGGGGGACAGTGATCACCTAAAAGTACAATTCAACATAAGGCGTTGAGTGGGTAAGGTAACCAGTAGGGTGAACGTGCTGGACTTTAGGAAAGCTGATTTCAGCGAACTCAGGTGATTAGTGAGGGACGCACTGCAGAGTAGTAGTTTTGAAATGATGGGAGCCCAAGAAGGGTGGCTGTGCCTTAAGGAAGCTATCCTTCGAGCACAAAGCGAGACGATCCCCGTGCGAGGTAAAAGAGGGAAAGGGGCCAGGAGGCTTCCCTGGCTGATCAGAGAAATCCAGGGCAGACTAAGGGCCAAAAGGGGAGCACATAAAAAGTGGAAACAGGGAGAGATCACCAAAGAGAAATATACCTCTTCTGCTCGTGCTTGTAGGGAGGCAGTTAGACAGGCCAAAGCTACCATGGAGCTGAGGATGGCAACCCAAGTAAAAGACAATAAGAAATTGTTTTTTAGATATATAGGGAGTAAAAGGAAGGCCCAGGGAGGAATAAGACCCCTGCTAAATGGGCAGAAACAATTGGTGACAGACAGAGGGGACAAGGCTGAACTCCTCAACGAGTTCTTCGCCTCAGTGTTCCTAAGCGAGAGGCACGACAAGTCTCTCCCTGGGAGTGTAGGGAGGCAGCAGCAAGGCACCAGACTTCCATGCGTGCACCCTGAGGTGGTGCAGGGTCACTTGGAAGAACTGGATGCCTTTAAGTCGGCAGGCTCGGATGAGCTCCATCCGAGGGTACTGAAGGCACTGGCCGACATCACTGCAGAGCCACTGGCGGGAATATTTGAACGCTCGTGGCGCACGGCTCAAGTCCCGGAGGACTGGAAAAGGGCCAATGTGGTTCCCATTTTCAAGAAGGGGAGGAAGGAGGACCCGGGTAACTATAGGCCAGTCAGTCTCACCTCCATCCTTGGCAAAATCTTTGAGAAAATCATCAAGGCTCACATTTGTGAGAGCCCGGCAGGACAAATTATGCTGAGGGGAAACCAGCATGGGTTCGTGGCAGGTAGATCGTGCCTGACCAATCTAGTCTCTTTTTATGACCAGGTCACAAAACGCCTCGACGCAGGAGGAGGGGTGGATGTCGTATACTTGGACTTCAGGAAGGCCTTTCATACGGTATCCCACCCCATACTGGTGAACAAGTTAAGGGGCTGTGACTTGGATGACTGCACAGTCCGGTGGGTGGAGAATTGGCTGGAGGGTCGCACCCAGAGAGTTGTGGTGGATGGGTTGGTTTCGACCTGGAAGAGTGTGGGCAGTGGGGTCCCGCAGGGCTCGGTCCTTGGACCGATACTCTTTAATGTCTTCATCAGCGACTTGGACGAGGGGGTGAAATGTACTCTGTCCAAGTTTGCAGATGACACTAAGCTATGGGGCGAAGTGGACACGCCGGAGGGCAGGGAACAGCTGCAAGCAGACCTGGACAGGTTAGACAAGTGGGCAGAAAACAACAGAATGCAGTTCAACAAGGAGAAATGCAAAGTGCTGCATCTAGGGAGGAAAAATGTCCAGCACACCTACAGCCTAGGAAATGACCTGCTGGGTGGCACGGAAGTGGAAAGGGATCTTGGAGTCCTAGTGGACTCCAAGATGAACATGAGTCGGCAGTGTGACGAAACCATCAGAAAAGCCAATGGCACTTTATCGTGCATCAGCAGATGCATGACAAATAGGTCCAAGGAGGTGATACTTCCCCTCTATCGGGCGCTGGTCAGACCGCAGCTGGAGTACTGCGTGCAATTCTGGGCGCCGCACTTCAAGAAGGATGCAGATAACCTGGAGAGGGTCCAGAGAAGGGCCACTCATATGGTTAAGGGCCTGCAGGCCAAGCCCTACGAGGAGAGATTAGAGAAACTGGACCTTTTCAGCCTCCGCAAGAGAAGGGTGAGAGGCGACCTGGTGGCTGCCTGTAAGTTCGTCAGGGGGGCACAGAAGGGAATTGGTGAGTATTTATTCACCAAGGCGCCCCCGGGGGTTACAAGAAATAATGGCCACAAGCTAGAAGAGAGCAGATTTAGATTGGATATTAGGAGGAACTTCTTCACAGTTCGAGTGGCCAAGGTCTGGAACGGGCTCCCAAGGGAGGTGGTGCTCTCCCCTACCCTGGGGGTCTTCAAGAGAAGGCTAGATGTGTATCTAGCTGAGGTAATGTAGGCCCAGCACTCTTTCCTGCTTATGCAGGGGGTCGGACTCGATGATCTATTGAGGTCCCTTCCGACCCTAGCATCTATGAATCTATGAGTCTATGAATCTATGAAGCACCCTCATGCCCGAGCCAGCCCCTCCACCATCTAACACATGCACTGCTGCGGAGTTTATGTACTCTGCAACGGGATAATACTTGTGTTTACAGGTAATATCCTGCTGTGGAGGAAATTAGTTCCCTCCAGCCTAATGGGGTGCATGTGTAGAGACTGGGACGTTTGCTGTGCAGTTAATTAGTCAACTGCTCAGTAAACATCTTGTATAGTGGTGCCCACAGCCTGTTCATTTGAGCTTCTGCACCATGCAAATCACCCGTTGCATTACCAGTTGCATTACCAGTTGAAGCACGTTCCAAGTTCCCTCAGAAGAGTTGTCTATACATTGGTGTCATCTTCCTCATTTCCTCAGCAGGCAAGCAATGGGCCAATGCCTAGTTCCTCGTTTCTTCGGATGAAAGGTCAATGGGCCAGTTCCTGGTTCCTGCTATCCTTGACTGGCAGGACAATGGGAACTGGTTCACTTTGGGCCAGACACTTACCACTGTATTGTTTGGATCCAAAATAAAGAAAGGCTCTCTGGGTGCTCCATAGTATTTCCATGCCTGGGTTCTTGGAGGAACAGAAAAGGCCTGCCACAGATGAATTATTAGCACAGCGAACTCAAAGTGGCACCCCTCTACTAGCCTGGAGCAGGCACACAGGCCAAGGATATGCCGTACCCTTTTCCTGCGATTGCTTCTAATGGAAGTACTGTGATCTTCAAGTTTAACTGGCACAGTCATCGTGACAGGTACACTTGCACCCTATTCTTTCTGCCAGTTTTAGAAAGCAGCCTTTTGAGCCGCACTGCAGCCATCTCAAAGGACCCAAAGTCCCAAAGGCTTGGAAACCTTATAGGCAAGGTTATTTGCAGTAGAGTGTCCAATGAACCAGGCCTCCAAACAAGGAAGCAACAACTGCATGGGTTTATATTCCACGAGGTGCCTCAGTTGGTGAGTATTAGGAGAAACCCATGCCCTTGGTGCATAAAGAGATGGGGGGGCATGACGGTCTGTGCCTCTGTTGAGAGCAGCTGCTTAGTAAGCCTGTTTGCCTGCAGCTCAGGTCTTTCTCAGCACATCTGTACACAACAACCATGTTTTCCATGGGCAGATTTAAGACATTTCTATGTTTCAAGCCAGGGCCCGCTGCATTTGCACAGCAAAAGAGGCAACGGCTCCCTTCCCCAACCCTGCTACATAGCAAAGGGCCTGAGGTTAACAGTTGGATAGCTCACCGGTCTGCTCCAGCTGGTTTCTGTGCTAGGAAGGTAGGAGTTAACCAAGCCAATAGTCTGTCTTTCCTCTGCGGTGAAACTTGTGGCACCTCAGACCCTCTGAATTCAGCCACAGTCTGAATGCATGGAGTAAACAAGGCACCACCTGCATGAAAAGCTCCATCATTCATAGCTTTAAGTGGGTTGCTAAGAAACACAACTTCTCTGTGGCCAGAGCTCATCTCTCCTACACTCCTGCCAAGCTTTGAATTCAGACACATTCCTATCTCCAGAGCAAACCTGGGAGGAGAGAGGCCAGGGAAACACGCAGCTGAAAGCCATGGTCGCTGACAAGAGCACTTGAATCCTAAGTGGGTGTCCAGAGGGTACAAGTCTCACAGGACTTGGGAAAGCAGCATGCAGGCTGGATACAACTTCTGTGTTTTCCTTCTTTGAATGCCAATGTAGAGAGGAACATGCAGAGCAGGAGTGTAGGAGAGATTGCATGATGGTTGTGGCCTGCCACAAAGACTCAGCTACCCTCATTCCCAGAGACCTGCAAAGGAAGCAGCAATAATCAGAGTGACGCATAGCAGTGGCAGCAGCGGGACTGCCCCTTTTAGAAATGAGACTAAATAGGGCAGGGTGTGTTCCACTGTGAGCACTGAGTACACTTGCCATGGTGAAGCCTTGCAGCCTTTGGATGCACCAAGACCATCGTCTTGTGATCTGCTGGTGGCTCCAGGAGGAGAATAACACAAACCCAGCATTTGATTCGTCTCAGCATGCTGGCAAAGATACACTGCAAGGAATCCCACCGGTTTTAGGACTTATGTTCAGATTCATGCATAGAGTTGCCCAGCTAGAGCACAACCTACTAAACATGCTCTGTAGACTCGCAGACATGCATGCGTGCTGGACATGCTGTAGGGTTGCAGACTGTGTGTAAATGTCAAAAATAGCCGTCATGGCTGGGAAGCTGCTATTTGGGTATGTAAAGTGAAACAGGATTCTGCCTTTAGCCTGTCCTCAGTTTGGCTGGATGCTGGCACTTTGAAAATAACAGAGGACATTAATCTCTCCCTCGCTGGGCTCTACTGGGTATGATGAATTCTGCAGGAGAACTAGAGAGATCTCCACAGCAACCACTCTATGGCAACAATCACCTGGAGAGAGCTATCACCTCCCCAAGAAGGACCTGTGCATTGTGGTGCTACAGTGTGTAGCAGCTGCTAGACAAAACCATTTATCCCACAGCTAAACAGCATCAAGAGCAAGACTGCTGCTATCAGGGGCCTCATGGGATAGCATGGATATACTGTACAGTTAATAGGAGATAAGGGGCTTTTACTTGTGGGATGCAACAAATCTGTGTGGCGGGCCAGTAGGGGGTGCTCCTGTGTTAAGCCCACCCACCTCACTGTGCCCAACCACCTTCCAGGCTCCAAGTGCCTCCCTAAGCGTGCCTCACGCCCGGCCGACCCCCTTCCTAGAGCACACCTGCAAGCCTGGGGGTAATGCCACCATCACCTAGAGTCTGGACTGATCTGGGACCTGCACCCTCTGGGAAACACAGGCCTAGTAATCCTCGAGGGTACTTGACCCACTACAAGAATTTGGGGTGCATCCGTCAGTCTGAAGTACAAATAGTGGTCTTCCTTAGTCAGCCGAACCAAGAGGACCCCAAGGCATAATCTAGACCTTTTCCCAATAAGTCTCCCATGCTACAAAGGAGAATGTCATTGGTTACAAGGAGTAGGTTTGGAATAGGATACAGGGTAGAGCAATATCAGCGAAATACCTTAGAGCAAACAGTGGCACGATAGCTTTTGATCACATATATGAGTTACTGCAAGCTATATATCTACTTAGATCTCAAGGAGCTTACTCACAAGTATCAGCCAGAGGCAGGTGGAGATTCCCTCTGGAGGCAGGCAGTTCCTTGATCATGAGTTTCAAGAGAGTTTCAGACAGTCCAGCTTCTCTCTGAGTTCTTGTCATGGCCACTGCCCCTCCTCCTGGGCAGTCCTTCAATGATGTAGCCCTTATGATCTCATTTACCTGATTCAGTGAAGGCCAGCAGCTGTTGGCTGCCAGCCAACCAATTTAAAATGCATCGCTGATTGCCGGGTAGACTGTCAGGGTCTTTAGCCCCCTCCCAGTCATGCTGGCATTGCTTAGAACAAAAGGGAACTTAAGCCCCCGCCCAGGTGTGCGTGGCCAGTCCTGTAGGCAGAGGGAGCAGGTTTCCCTTTCCCTCAGCATTGTATCCAGCTCAGGTTACAACTCAGCGTTGACTTAAGAGATGGGGCAGAGGAGTCTGCCCTTTGCAGTGACCATGGTAACCAAATTGTCAGATAGCAGAGTTTGGGGAGAGACAGAGATGGTTTTCTGCCACAACCTGCTTGTATAACAGTCCCCTAGCAACACTGTAGAGGGAAGCCTCAGGTTTGACAGCAGCCCAAGGGGTTATTTGGACCCCCGATAAGTATGCTATTGCAGTTGCTAAAGCTTATTGCTTTAGGTGAGGTCAGTATCCATGGAGACGTTATCACTGCCATGGTACCAGTGGTGGAGAGATGGGAAAGAGGGGAAACAACCAGTGTTGTGGCTGGACATTTAAATAGCATCTCAACCTGACTGTGATTGCTGCCACATTGCCTTATCCAGGTGTCTGATGATGCTGTGCTCTTTCTTGGAGTATGGGGAAAGGCTGCTATGTTCAATTTGTCAGACTGTCTTCAACTTCAGGGAAACTTCTGACAACAATGCTGCATCAGATTCACGGTCTTAGCTTTAACTGGAAGGCAACCCCAAAAGTGAGTTCAGGGTTTTCCAGGGCAGGTACTAGCATTTCTGGTGTTACAAAAGCAGCTTAGGCTCGACTGACTGGGGCTCCTTTATGCCAAAGTCTGAATAAATCCTCACTGAAAACCCATCCTGGGCCAAACAGATCACAGGCTAGGTCACAAGGATGACTCATGGTGGGAAGGGAAACAGTTGCCCCAAGGTCACACAGCAAGATACTGGGTAAGTGGGATTAAAACCACTTCCCAATGTCTGGACTAATGCCTGGTCCATGCGAGCATAGTACCCTTCTGCATCAAGGGAAGCTAACTGAGCTGCTCTAAGAGCGATATCAGCTCCCTGAGGTGTTGAGGCAGTTATGCTCATGTTATCCGCATGCATGTTACCTGAAACACCCCAAGGATGAAGGAAAATGAATGGAATAACTGAGGCCTAAAAGTCCAACCCCATTGCTTTCCTGCTTTCTAACAAGACCTACATAGAGTAAAAGGTCATAAAAACTAAGAAGGATGGCCTGGGAGCAATCACAGACCTGAGAACTTCCTTATATTTTGGGCTATAAATTGCTCATGTGCTCATGTATCATGTTAGAGTGAACAACACTGGGCACTAAGGAAATATGGTCATTATGTGATAGAAATCCCCACCAGATGGGATTCTGATAACCAGCCATGAAAAGGGCACTTTTAATTTCTCTTTAAATAGACACAAAGGCCATGCTGGACTGACAGCGCTGCGCCTGGCCTCTGTGCATAGTGCAGGTACCCAGTGCTGGTGTAAATGTTGCCTGTGCTGCCCACAGACAAGTCAGACCTACGTACATGATGGGACATCCAGCCCATGGAATCCGTTCCAGTTGAAACTTCGTGTCACTGAGCTCAGCCCGGCTTGGCCAGGTCTGAAGACTGATGGGTGTTCGCACAGCAAGAGCCAGTGGCTGCTCCTGGTCGCAGCATTATAGTCAGTCACAGGCGTTCAAAGAAATCAGAAGTCATTCCTTGGTGCTGATTTTTTTTCTCTCTCCATCTTTAGCCCACCTCTGGATCACATTGCAACTTTTTCTTTGGGCTGGAAGTTAGGTTTTGGGGGGGTTTTAAAGAAAAAAAAGTAAATTGAGATTTTCCTATAGCCTCCTTGGGGCCTTGAAGAAAAACAGCAAATTCTAGCTTCAGCAGGGTTGCTTGACTTATTCATGGGCTCATTGTGGTGACTGACTTCAGTGGGAGCAGCCAGTGAGCCGGATCCCTGACCACCTCCCTGCTAGGGCTGCATTTCCTTTCTCTAGTGAAGGGTGTGCGCAGGCAGAGAGGATATTCCTGTTTGGCTTGGACGGAGAGCCTGGTGCTTTCTTTGTTGCGCTATCAAGGGGATGTTTCACAGAAACAAAACTAGTCCAACTCTGCTCTGAATTACATAGGCGCTAATCAAAGACCTCTCCAGAGGGCCCAAAGAGGGTTTCTTCACGTTCACCAGGGAGAACATCTGGCTGCAGGATCTGACACCAGGATCTCTGTAGGAGCCAAGGGCGAGGTAGTTAGCTGTGTTAGTCAAAAGTCAGGCAGTGATCCCCTTTGAGACCAACTTTGTCAGAAAGGTACAAGTTTGTATAGGTGACAGCCTGCTCTGTCAGATGCTAGGAATGGATTTGCAGATATCATAGCTCCTATATCGAAAGGAATAAAATAAATTAAATACAAAGTATAGGGAAAAGGTGAGGAAAGTATAGAGCAGGGGGAAGTGGAGCTGAAGAACTCAAAAGGGAAGAACAAAGCACTGAGGGGTGGTAACTCTTTTCTATTTAGTACCCCTGCCTACTGTAAGTGTGTTCGTAGCATCTGACATAGCAGGCTGTTGTTTACAAAAGTTTCTGCCTGTTTGAACAAGTTAGTCTTTAAGGTGCCACCCTGCCCTGCTTTCTGCAGGAACAGAGATACCAAGGCTCAGGAACTGGCCTGAACTTGTTGGTAAGGCTGTGGCAGAAATGGTCTCAGACTGCAGACAGCTAGCTGAGTTTGAGTGTTGTTGAAGCTGCGATGGCACAGGAAACTTGTGAGAGGCAGGCCTTTTTTGGGTAATCTATTATTGGACCAACTGTATATTTGGGAAAGCTGTTAAAACAAGCTTCAGGCACAAAATGCCCTTCTTCAGATATCACCAAAATGCCTTACCTAGTAGGTAGACAAGGTTCTTTGGGTGAATCTGATATCTTTTATTAGACCAACTTAAATAGTTGGAAAACACTTTTTTAGCAAGCTTTCAGGTTTAAAAACCCTTTGTCAGGGTGAGGAAGCCTCGGCAGTTGGTGTCTGCTCTTCCTGGATGGAAGGAATAGTAAAGAGGCCAGAGGCTGGGCTGCATGCAAGACAGGTGGTCAGTGAAGATGTAAATTGAGGAGTCAGTGGGTAAGAGATGGGCTGGGTGGGGGGGAAGAGAAAAAGAGGATGAATGTAGCAGTTGTATAGTGGAGAGGTACCTGGGGAGTCAGATGTTGTGCAGGTTATAATGTGTCATAAATCCACTGTCTACATTTAGTCCATGATTTTTAGTATCCAGGAGATCGATAAAGTGAAGTTCATAGGCTCGTCCCTGAGAAGTGTTTTGTAAGTTCCCTTTGAGGATCAGGACTGAGAGACTGGGGAGAGAGTGATTGTCCCGTGGCGAGTGCGGCCCCACACGTAGTTGGGTGTTCTCGTCTCCGATAGATTTGCGGCGTGCATTCGTTCTGGTGCGCGGTTGCTGTTTGGTCTCTCCTATGCACCTTCCCTCTGGGCATTTGGTGCATTGGATGAGATGTATTACATTTCTGGAGGTGCAGCTGTAAGACGCAGGGGTGCTGCTGATGGCTCTGTTGGGTGTAGTAATCGTGGGGGCGGTGGAGATGTGTTGGCAGGGTTTGCATTTCTTGTCATGGCATGGTTTGGATCCATTTGGTATGTTTTGGGCGGTAGGAAGTTTACTTCTGGTGATGAGTCAAGTGAGGTTCGGTGCTTGTTTGAAAGGTAGGATGGGTGGTTCTGGGAAGATCTCTTCAAGAATCAGGTTTCTTTCTAGTATGGGTTACAATTGTTTGAGGATTTTCCGTACGAATTCGTGGGAGGGGTGATATGTCATAACCAGCGGTGTGCAATTCGTGGTAGGTTTTTTTCTGCACTGCAGCAACTCTTCACGTGGTATCTGGGTGGCTCTTTCAAACGTGCATCTCTTTCTCTAGCGGAGTGTCCTTGTTGGGTGAAATCCTTTTTAAGATTGGTGAGGTGGCAATCCTGGGTGGTCCCCTCAGTGCAAATTTGGTAGTATCTGAGGGCTTGGCTGTATATCACAGCTTTCTTGGTGTGTTTAGGGTGATTGCTGGTTCTGTGCAGATATGTATGTAAGCAATTAACAGGGAAGGGCCAGTTGGTGGCACTAACGATCAGGCAGCAGAATTCCCAGGTGTTGTTGCTCACTCTCTGGAAATAGTTTTCTCAGGCTACTCTTCACATCAGCTGTGAACAAATGTGGCCTTTTTAATATCCCTCTGACGTCCTTGTCCTTCTGTTTTATGCCCACAGCCTAAGAAAGCTAGACTCTGACATCAGAGAGTGCCCCCAGGCAATGGGGCCAGTGGACCACCGCCTCCTCCTGCCATAGAGATGACAACTCCCCTATGCAACTTCTGTGAGGTATGATGCCCCCTTCCTACTAAGGTTCCTCCTTCCCTTTAGGCTCTGTGTATAAAGGCAGAGCATCTGGGTCAGAGAAAAGGTAGCAATTCAGCGGTGTTCCCTGGGAGGGGTGGGCAAAGCTATGGGTGCTATCTATGCCCTTTGCTGGGACTTCCCTTGACAGGACACTGCAGGATCAGAGGAGCTAGACGGTACCATGGAAAAAGCAGGTCATTACCGAAAAAGGCTGGCAGGCATCAGGGACCTATTCCCAGAGGAGCTGGCTGATGGGACTGGATGACTATTACCCAAGTGCTATGGTGAACTGATTGTGAAACTAAGAGCACCAGGAATCCTGGGTGCCACAAATCCGGGTTCTCGCACACGCTGCAGGACAAGCTCCTGAGACGACTCGAAAACCAAGATTCTGCCTGAAAGTTTGCATATGAAATATCCCTTTTTGAAACTTTCCCATTTGGAAATAGTTTTCCCAGGAGAAATTTGCAAATGTGGCAAAGTATTTTTTCTTCGCAGCCCACCCTTACCATTCCTAGTATTGCTTGCTGGAAGGATTACTTCAAAACAGTTTGCAAGAAGCGAGGATTTCTTTGGGTGATGTCTTTTACTGGACCGACTGCACAGTTGGGATAGAGTTAGCCAAGCTTTCGAATGCAGGACATACTTCTTCAGGTTACTGAAGGATCCGAAGAAGAACATACTGCATTCAAAAGCTTGTCTGATCCTATCCCGACTACGTAGTTGGTCCAGTAAAAGCTATCACCCACAGAAATCCTTGCTTCTCATATAATTCCTGGACCGTCATGAGTACAAAATCACTCCAACATTTCCAAAAAGTTTCTCTTTGAAACTAACAGTTTCTGCACTATTTTTCACAGGGCATAAGTTAATCAGAATGGAGGAAAAAGTGCAATTTTAAAATGACATATTTCAAGCAATGCCATGTCCTTAGAATCATAGAGAAGTAGAGCTGGAAGGGGCTCCCAGAGGTCCAGCCCCCCAAACTAGTTCAGCCCCTGAGGTTGGAGACAAGTTTCACTTTGAAAGAAAAAAAAAGAAAGAAAACCAAACATTTTTGCCAAAATTAAGTTTTTGTTGCCAAAGAGCTCATTGCAACAGAGCTCATCCAACAAAACACTTTAATCTGAAAATTTTTGAACAGCTGTTTTTCATCCTTCCTTATACATAAAAAGTCATGCCTTCAATTAGCAGAAGCAGCTCCATGCGACAGAGCAGGCCAAGATTGTCAGTACAGAAGAGTGGCTAGTGGAAGAGTTTGGGACCACTGCCTGCCCGTCTAGACTGGCTGGTGAATAATTCAGATTAACATTCAGATATAGAGTCCTTTGGAAGGGGCTCACTTGTGCCATTTCATATATAATGGATTTCAGTTGAGGGGCCACCATAAAGAATATCATCGTCATCAATAATGAAGCCTTCAAAGGCTCGAGTCAGTCCAAAATTAAAAATGTTTCTAGTTCGTTTTTCAGTCTGGTTTGTGTCACCCCAAATGAAACATTCGCTATTAGGCTCCAGTGCTGTGAAGAGTTTAATGTCAATCAAAAGAAAACAGTTCCTTTTTGTTTTCAGATTTTTTTTAAAGTGCTAAATAACCTATTGCAAACAAGAAATGCTATTGTGAAATATGAAAAATGTCGAAATGAAACAGATAAAATCCCTCCATTTTTCTGTCAAGACCATTTGCTAAATCCCACCCCAGTTTGTAAACACTTTCAATGCCCTCAGAACAGCATTCGGCTTTGAACGTCCGATTTTTCTTGAGGGGTGGGAATTGCTGTGCTTTTTGTGAGGCTGCTTCCAAAGGACTGGTCTGGTGGTGGGGAGCAGTTAGGAGAGGTTTCTCTTGGGGCTGATGGTCTGGGCTGGCTGGCTTTGCAAGTACAGCTTGGCAAGGACTCTGGAGGAACATGCTGAGCCGGCTGATGGAGTGCTGTATACCTGCCCACGATAGCTAGGCTGCGAGAGACAGGGCTCTGAAAAGGAAGCCTTCTTCCTCATGCCCTTTTTTTTCCCTTTCAGGAGATCGTGGCTGGCTCTGGAGCGAGTGTCAAACCACTCAGTCCTGTTTAGCATCGCTCACAGCCTGGGCTTGCAGACATGGAATAGCCCAGGAGGGCGATTGCTCTTGGGGTGTGGGCACAGCAGGAATCCAGCTGGGTCTCATCCCCAGGCATAGTTTTGTGTGCACTAGGGGCAGGACGATGCCAGCGGTGTGACCAGCCCTCTTCTGGCTTCTCGCGTGGAAGCTGTGCTACGCCACTGCCATGAATGATGTGCCGACGATGGATTATGAACTGCTATCCCCCTCCCTGGTTGAGCACCCAGCCAGCACCATGGGCATGGATGCTGAGCAGAAAACCGTCTTTGCCTTTGTCATCTTCCTTCTGGTCTTTTTGGTGATGCTGATGGTGCGCTGCTTCCGTATCCTGCTGGACCCCTACAGCCGCATGCCTGCCTCCTCCTGGACCGACCACAAGGAGGGGCTGGAGAGGGGCCAGTTCGACTACGCGCTGGTGTAAAGAGGTGTAGGGTGGGGCGAGCCTGGAAACTCTGTGTGCCTCCCTCCCCTGGCTGGCCCCAGCCCCAGCCCCAGCCCCAGCCCCAGCCCCAGCCCCTCCTCCTCCTCCTTTCTGTGTGATGCTGCCCTGGTCCTACTGGGATGCTCTGGGCTGAGAGGTGTGGCAGGGACCTTTTCTAGGGTTTTTTTTCTCTTTTGTAAGCACTTTTCTGTGTTCTTCTCTGTCTGCAGCACCTTTAGTGTTTGGTATTTTGAGGGGGCCTAGAAAGGATGGACCCATCCAGCTCTCAAGTCCAGGCAGCCCCGCTTAGATGGCGTTTTTACTGTGCTCCCAAGTGTCTTGTGCTGTGCTGAGTGGTGATGGGTGGGACAGGACCTGCCTTAAAGCAGATTTCTCAGGGTTTTCCTGCTTGGGGGCGCTCCATGCAGGACAGGGCAGCTTTGTGTAGCAGCTTCTGCCTCCTCCTGCCTGTCTAGGCAGTGCTGACTGCGTGGAGCTGAATATGCATCTGTATTTATGAGGCAGTTTAGACAGCAAACCTCTAGTGCTGGCTTCTGTGAATACTCACTGGTTGAACAATGCTTCCCCACTCTCCAGGTGGGCAGCCCGCCATGCCATGTGAGCACTGCCTGTGCCCTGTGCCCATTGTATGCAGCTGGAGCTCAGGCACGTGTCTGTCCTATGCCTCTGGTGCTCTTGAGGCTGCCGCCGAGAAACAAGCTCCACTTATCTGCTCCCGTTCCACATGTGCCATAGCTGGAAATGAGGTAGTAAAGCTGCCCAGGAGATGCCCCATCTCCACTCCATCTCTCGTGCGTTGCCGGTGGTCGGCTGCACCTCCTTGTTTCTGGTAATGGCTCGTGCGGGGCAGGAGTGGGTGGGCAGGGCATGCTTCTTGGCAGCGCTCACAAGAGCACCAGGGAAGCAGCACAGAGATGCCCAGAGGGACTCCGTGTGATCTTGTGACCAGCTCTGCTGCCCGACTTAATCAATGTGGAGACCCATGTGCAGCTCCCTCCCTGGCAGGCCACTCCCTGCTTTCCTCAGTAGTGAATGCTAGGCACGTGTGTATCCCCACTGTTGTGGTCAAAATGCCTCCAAACAAAGATGTAGCCACATAGCTATCTGTAGACCCTGCTGTGGCAGCAACTCTCCAGGAAGCCCTGGCCTCTTTATTGTGGAGCTGCTGCTGTGACACTAGGGACCTAAGGCACCATATGACACTTGGGATACACGCTTTTGTGAGCCCAAGCCTGGTAATTATGGGCCCCACTCCCAGGTCTCTCACTCTATCCAATTTGGTCAAGCCCTCAGTGCTTGCACTGTGGCTGCAGTGGAAGTGAAGGATGCTCAGGCCTCCCAGGTGCCCTGCTAGGAGCAACCCGTCTCTCCTGGCTGCCCAGTACACAGGGAGCAAAGCAGAGGTGTGATGGAGCTTGGGCTCACACAAGACCAAATTCCTGCCTCTTGCCCAGGATCCATGCTTGTTTGCCACAGTGAGCTAGACATGGGGCTAGCAGGAGCCCTGGCAGGCTACAGCTGTTGGCCAGTGGGAGGGTTTTGGGGGGGGAACTGTACCCTGAGGGGACACCCTTCTCCTTCACTATGGAAATAAAGGCGAATTTTGCTCACTCCTTACTGCTTCTCCTCCTCTCTCTGCTGCGTCTTACCATGCACTTCAATGCAAACAAAAAAATCAGGCCCAGGCACCACCTTGCCCCATAGTGCCAACTGCTTGTGCCACCACATCTCCCTGTAAGAGCCAGAGGCCAGCCCGCCTGTCCACTTCCCCCGAGTGATCTGCTGCAGCATAACATCGCAGACCTTGTGAGAGACATGGCCAGGCCCATGTGCTACCACCTCCCTCAAGGCAAGTCACGGTTGGGTCCACTGGCAACCATGGGTCCCTGTGCGAGTTGGATCCAGCCACATGTGCCCTTGCCTCTCCTCGAGACAGAGCTGGGCCAACGTAGCACTGCTTCTCTAGGCAAGAGAGAGCTGGGCCCAGAGGCTGCTACATCCCTCTTTGAACCACAGCCAGACCCACACCCCACTGTTCCTGTACTGATCCAGAGACCAGCCCATAAACCACTATGTTCCCTGATGTGAGCCACAGCAAGGCACGCTTTACCTTGCCACACTCCCTCAGTGAGTCACATCTGGGTCTACACACCATGATGTCCCCTTGTGCAAGCCACAGCAAGGCATGCATACCATAAATGTTCCCTTCTAGGCCAGCTCAGCACCACATCGCTGGGTGTGAGCCAGACATGAGGTTGTGTGCCACTATATCACCTTCGTGAGCCTGAGTCAGCCCAGGTGTCAGCACGTTTTTCTCTGTGAGGCCAAGCCAGCCCCATGGGCCATCACATCCCCCCATTTGAGCCACAGCAGGTCCACCT
Source organism: Crocodylus siamensis (assembly GCF_052110815.1). Lineage (NCBI taxonomy): Eukaryota > Metazoa > Chordata > Crocodylia > Crocodylidae > Crocodylus > Crocodylus siamensis. The sequence goes on from NC_143408.1 coordinate 10,347,743, forward strand.
GTGTGAGCCAGAGGCAGCGCATCATCCATCAGCTCCAGCTTTCCACACTGACACTGCAGGGCAGCAGTGCCAAAAGTGTCCTCAACCCCTGAATGTTTTTATGCACTTGGTGTCACAGTGTTCATGTGGCAGTGGTCTGTGGCACAGTGAGAAGGTGGCATGTGGCATCCTAGGCCAGGGTTCCTGGTTAATTCACTTTGGCTCAGTCTGTACCCATTCCCATGAGAACGGCATTGGCCACTTGTGGTGTGATGAGAGGTCCCTGGACAGTGTGGGACACATTACACAAGAAAAGCCTCCACTTCCATGGCCAGCACATCATCCCTGTGGTACATAAAGGGGTAGGTTTAGTGCCTGCTAAAGGAGAGGGAAGGAGAAGAGCTCTCATCTACCCTGCATTCCTGGGGCAACTAGGGGCTTACATAGCTACGGGATAAGTTAGAGCAGCTGAAGTGCCGCTCTATATACTATTCTGCTCCTCATGACCCTTCTGACCATGCTCCTGATCCATCCCCTGTTCCACACCGATGTATATAGACTAACTGTCCTACCCACTGCCATGCCTCTTGACCATGTCAGAGAGAAGTAAAATACATATGAATCAGGGTCTAACGAGTGCCCTAGAAAGGCATTATGAGGGTACTCAGTACATCTTTTGCTATGCCAGAAGAAGCTGGTGCCCGGCAAAGCTGGGCAGAGGCCATAGATGGCTGCTGTATTGGGATCAAGGTTTGCATTAAAGAAAGGAGCCACTGGAAGGGAGATAGGAAGTATGGCAGTGAGGCTGGGACTGATCAGCTGCATCTGAAACCTGTGGGTTTTACTTTGTTCTCAACACCGCAAGGCACCAGCGGTGTGGGGCCAATTCATGGGAAGAGTAGGCACAGCAGGGAGTAAGGCACTGAGGAATCCATTGCTCAGTGTGGCTAGAACGGTGACCAACCCAAGTGCTGGTTGTTCGTCTTTGAACCTTCCTGGCTCCTGTCAGAGTAATGGATGATGGAGCCAAGTTTGCACCTTTTGGGAGCTCTGTTCCCCCACTTTATATGGGGGTCATATGGGGCCAGAAGACCATACAAGGAGCCTAGCCCAGAGTATACAACTCCACTGAATTCCACAGCATCTCAGTACACTAATGCAACCCCACATTTCAAGTACTTTGAACATAAAATGCAAGCTGTTATATACTCCTGGAACCTAGGGGAACATATGATCGCAAAGACTTGAAGCATGCATATCATGCTTATGAAGTGCCGGTCATCAGGGCTGTGCGAAGCTTTGGATGCCGATTCAATTTGGCGATTTGGCCTGATTCGGTGGCCAAATCTCCAAATCGAAATCGAATAGGGGACCAATAAAAAAAAAAAAGGTCTAAATCAATTCGAAGCCGTCTGAATCTTTGGAAAAGATTTGGAGAGTTTCGATGATTTGGGCAGTCCCCTCCCACTGCAGCAGGGAGCTGGACCCAGACTCGGAGCTGGTAAGTAGGGGGCGGGTGAGAGGGGGCTGATGGAGTGGACCTTGGGGGGGGGGGGACTCTTGCCAGACCCCATCCTCTGCCTGCTCCTGCAGCCGCCCCGAACCCCTGCTCCCCCAAGGCTGCCCCACCCACACCAGCTCCTTGTGCTTTTAAAAAAGGCCCCACTCACTGGGTGCTGCTGGGGGCGGGGCAATCCCTGCTGCCCCCCACTGCCCCATGCTGCATGGGGGACTCTGCCACAAGCCCCACCCCCCCACTGGCCCAGCCCTCCCCCACAGCTGCCCTGCCCACCCCAGCTCCGGCCCTTTAAGAAGAAAAACCACCCTGGGATTCACCAGCTCCTGCAGTGGTGTTGGGGGGCGGAGGGGGGTAGAAATGGGGATTGCCCCCTGCCAGGCAGGAACCTGTGAGTACAGGATTTTTGGAGCTGGAGGTGGGGCATGGGGGGGGCTCGTTTGCAAGCACCTCATGCAGTGTGGGGCAGTGGGGATCTTCCCCCCCCGAGCCCAGCAGCACCTGCCGAGTCAGGGCTTGCTTCTTTCACTCCCCCCACACCCTCAAGTGCTGGGAGCAGGGGCCTGGGCGATTCAAAGATTCAGAAGCAGTCGTATCTCTGAATCAGATTCAGCCGAATTGATCTGGGACAGTGATTCGAATCACCGAATCAAATCGCTGTCCCCCTGTAAAAAAAAAACCACCCACAGACAAAAACCGGTCAAATCCGAAGCAAATACTAGCCACTTCGCTCAGGCCTACTGTTCATATTTGCATGCACTTTCCAGTATTGCTACCTTATTAAAAAGCTTTGAGCCCCAGGCTGGAGGGTCAGTGAATAGTAGCTTTTATCACAAAGAAAGAGAGAGGTTGTGTATGGTCACCGCAGAGACAGCTGAGAAAAATCCTTCTCTGTTAGTATGACAGAACCATGTCCAAATCAAGAAGCCTTTTGAGCTAAGGCACCAAATAGATGCACTTCAATTATCCTATTGCTAACGACTACATTAAAAACACTTCTCTCCCAGAACCAGAGAAGCTCCCCACTAAGCTACCCTGCATAACAGTTTGGAAGACACTGAAAAAGCATATCAAGTCTGGCTTTAGGAGATGGTGTTAGCAGGACACAGAAATTCTCACAGTGCAAATGCAGGTATCTACTGGGGTAGGAGGGACTAAGGCCAAGCTGTACTGAGGTCCGTGTCAGATGAGGGGGGATCTGGTGACATTAGTGCAAGTGTCATGATAATTTGGGTGATTAATGACTTTTTTTTAAAGAAAAAGTGATGCTGCAAGTTTACTTGCTCTTTTGATCTTTGTTTCCTACACCCACAGGGGCCAGGAAACTAATCAGGTTTTCCAGTTTCTAATTTAAGAACATGGCTTTTTTTTTTTTCCCCTCCCCATAGCGAGAGAAAAAAGCTCAGGCTCAAATATGTAGTACACAGCCCCAGCACAGGTGTCACACATACATGTGGACTCTAGGATGGATAGTCACAGGCACATCTGGGGTAAGGCTGAATGAGTTGATGTATCACAAGTACACACCAATTAAAGAATTTTTTTTTCTTTAAAATTCTAGTTGGTCTGATAAAAGATATCACGTCTACCATGAGTCCTGATTGCTAATACACACACCCAGCACGGGTGTCACAGATACACACCTGTACATACAGCCCTAATATTGGTATCACACAAATATTCTGATAGATACAATTTTAGCACAGAGGCCACCAACACATACAAATACATGCAGTCCTAGCATGGATAAATCACAAATGCAAATTAGTTCATGTAGCTGTACCACAGGTCTCACAAATACATGTGGGTATGAGGCTTCTGCCGTGGGTGACAAATTCAGTGCAATACAGTCTTTATCAGGACTATCAAGGCACATGCCAGTGCCTGCAGCCCTAGCAATGGATGTCACAAATACCTACCAATACATGCATTTCCAAGCATGGGTGTCACTGTGCCATTAATATACAGCAATTATGGTGTGCTGGACCCCATGGCTTAGGTCTTTCACTCTACGGTAGGCTGACAGCCAGTGGCATAGCTGTCACCTAATAGAGATCCTTTCTAGACATCCCAAAAGTCAGCCTGACTCCACTGGGCTGCTAAACGAGGTGAAAACAAGCTGTAGGCAGATGGGTGGCTTCTGGAAATCAGGTTGGCCATGCCCATCTGCCCCTACCTGGGATGCAGGGAAATGCATGGAATTCAGTGTGGAAAAAAAACCCAAATACTTCTTCTGGAAGAAAGTTGCAGCATTTGCTGCCCTCTTGTGATGCACAGTGAGACAACGAATGCAATTCAAAGCTTTTTCCACAGAAGCAAACCTGTTACCCAGAGGAGTTACTAGAGACAGAAACACTGGCAGCAAGGAGGATTTTGCCCCGACTCTGTGCAGGTGCAGAGTTCTCCACCAGTCTTCCCAGCGATCATATGACCAGTGTCAAGCTTGTCCCTGTTACTTGAACAGCTCTCAGCTACCCATCCCTAGCATCACTAGGCATCAGGACTGTGTGGAACAGCATCGTTTTGTTTCGACGTCCGTTTTGTCATTTCAAAGAGACAGATTTTCATTTTGAAAGTACTGTTCCATGTCATTTCATCGAAACAGTTTCGCTGTTTCAACGTTTCGCCTACAGGCTATCATGGGGAATTGTGAAACTTTGTCATTTCTTACCTGATTTGAATGAAAACAGCAGGGAGGGTAGCCCCTGCTGAGGCCACAAAGCCTATCAAGTTTCAAGGAGATAGGTGCAGGGGTTTCTGGGAACCTGCACCTCAGGCTGATGACAAGCAAAATTTGTGGCACTTGTGGGTGTTAAGGTGCAACGGGGTGAAAACAGCAGGCATCCAAACCAGGATCCAAGCAGGTGCGGTGGGGTGTCACCACATCCCCAGCGATACAGAACACTCTCGCTCAGACCACTGGTTGGTGGACAGGACAGGTGTTCCCAGGCAACCGTGGCCACATCCGGCTACGTCTGGCTGAGGCTTGCTCAGTAGGCCAAGGGGTTGCACAGCAGCATCTCCACATTCTCAGTGAGATAGGCAGCCACCAAGGCCCGAGTGCTACATGGCTGATTGTGGGGTCTGGTGCCTCTGGATCCCACCATGGAAGCCATGCCCTTGGCCCACACTGGCAGTGCCTGTGGTGGAAGAGGAGACTGGATAGTGGATGGCATGCTGGCACGGGACAGTGGATCCCCCGCCCCTGCTGTTCTGCCTCCCTGACTTCACCAGCACCTGCGTCCATTGATTCAGGCTTTGACTGCTGCATATGTTGTCCTTCAGCCTCAGGTCACACATGGCGGCCAGCACATGAAATGTACTGGACCACAAGGATCAACCTGTTTCCTGATGCCCTCCTTCAGCCACCCCACCTGAGTCTGCACATCTGATGAGAGTGGCTTGCCCCAGCCAGGACCATTGATCCCCCGGAAGCTCTCCATCTGGCTCTGAATTTCCCTCACTACAGGGATTGCCTGGCTATGGAGGGCATCACCAGTGCTGAGGGTCTCAGTGGCCTCAAGGAAGGGCTTGAGGATCACCAAGATCTGGGAGATAGTATCCCACTCATCTGTGTTAAGGGGGCTGCTGATCCCAGTCTCCTCGAGCAAGGCCATCTCATGGATGGCCTTCTGTTGCTCCACCAGCCTTTTAAGCATCAGGTATGTAGAGTTGCACCAAGCCTCCACATCCTGCATGATTTTGTGCTGCGGGATGTTCAGCTCCTCTTGTTTGTCTTGTAGCATCTTGTCCCCCTTGATGCTCCAGTGGAAGTAGCCTGCCACCTTCCTGCATTTTGAAATGAGCTTGCCAGTGGTGCTAGCTAGCACTGTCCCTAGCAGCCCTGTCCCCCTCCAAGGTGTCCTGGACAACGAGGTGGAAGTTGTGTGCCACACAGAGAATGTTAACAAAGTTGGCATCATGGACTGCCTTGATCCTATTGGCCCCATTGTCAGTGACCACGAACCCGCAGATGATCTCACCCTGCCCAATGAGCCACCCCTTTACCAAGTGGTTCATGGCCCCCATGATCTCTGTTGCTCTGTGGGACTTATCCATCACCTCGGCTTGAAGGAGAGCCCACCGACAGCCTGACTGGTTGCACCACTGCCCTGAGAGGTAGGCATGATTGCCACCCAGCTGCTCCAGATGTCCAAAGTGAAGCGTAAGGCCAGCTGTGGACCTGCCTTGTGCAGCTTCTCCCTCAAGTACTCCCTGCATGCCTCATACAGGGAGGGCACCACCATCTTGCTGAAGGTGGTGCATGCAGGCACTTGGTAGGATGGGGCCGCGAGCCACCTGAATCTTGGCCCCTCAACTAAGGAGAAGGGCTGGCCATCGACAGCAAGCATCTCTCCATTGTTCTGGGTGATCTCACTTGCCCTTGCTCCCCTTTCTGTCCATCTTTCCCCCACTGTTCCGGGGTGACTTGCCTCTGCTTTGGTGGGGACAGGAGTACTTCTGTTTGAGCATGCTCCCTGGTGCTAGGCTGAAGAGGAACAAGGGCAATGGGGAGGTGCCTGCAGAGATACATCAGTATCCCCATGGTGCTCATGTGTTTTGATCCCTTCCCCCAGCTGGTTCTGGCTCAGCAGTGCAGGCAGATAGCTTATGTGGGATCATCTGCCAGCTCAAAATGATCCCAGACCACACTACCCGCCCATTTTTGGGGTGTGGGTGCATGTGCAGGTGCTGCCTTTTCCCCCTCCTCAGCAGACAAAGATACAGCAACAGGACGAGCAGACTCAGCTGAGCCACTTGCCTCAACCTCTATGTCAACCTTCTCCAAAGTGCCTTCTGGGGAAGGAGACCTGGCTCTCGGGGAAACTTGAGGGGTGTGGAGCACAAACTCAGCTGATTCCCCTTCCTTTCCCAGAATTTCCCTTGCTATGGCACTCAGCTCCAGCTCCAGCTCAGCTGTTCCTCTGGCACTGGAAGGCTCAGCACAGGAAGTGAAATGGGGGTGGAGGAGACTCATGCTGGTGCTGCTGCTTGTTGTCATGAAGGGGGAGGGGTTATGGCTGGTGCTCTTGGAGGGGATGCAGACTTAGGGAAGCAGTGCCAGTGCCACTGCCTGTGCATCTCCTTGCTGCCTGTACTAGCGGAAGCCGCATGCCTGCTTGTTGTAGGAAAGAGGCTGTGTCTCAGTTGGGGTGGGGAAAACTTACAGCTCTCCCTATACCCCCTGTTCCGCCCCTTCCTGAAGGCTTGCCAGCTGCCTTTCCAACACATTTCATGGTGTGATTCATAGTGTCTTTGCCTTGGTGTGCTGGAAAATCTGTGTCTTCTTCTGTAACGTTATCTGATTTATGTAATATCTGTATTTAATATTTAAATGTACATACGTGTTCCTATATAAATTCTATATTATAATATGCAATATAATTATGCTGTGCAAAGCTGCACAGTGAGTGTAATGCACACTGTAAGAGAAAGCACAGATTTGAAAAGAATCAAAATAAACTAACAAAAACAAAGAAAGGATTTTTGGGGGAGGAATAAATTATCAATGGATACAATAATAAAAGGGTATAGAAAGTAAAAAAGGTATTGATGAATCCCACTTGCTAGGCTACCAAGTAGGAAATGAATGGTAGCCTTTGCCGTCTGATGCTGCTGAGCTGCTGAAAGACACAGCTCAGTAACTGATCCCAAGGCAGAAAGCAGCCAAGTTCAAACAATGCTGCTTTTTATGCTTTTTTCCCCCATCCCTCCCCCAGAGCACTGGGATTGGAAGGGACCTCAGGGAAGGATCAGCCACTGGCCAGCTACACAGTCAATATCAGAGCAATTCTTCCCTCCGATCCCCTTCCTTTCTTTACTTTGTCATGGGCAACTGGTGCTACCTTAGTCGAGCGGGGGGGGGGGGGGGGGGGGGGGGGGGGGCGGGGGGCATGTGCCCCCTCTGAGACCAGTCCTGCCAACTAGGGGTGGGGGGAGGATTCCCCCCACAGCCTATCCTGTGGCTGACCTCACTGTCCGGGAGGCGGACTCCCGCGGCCAACCCTGTGACTGCCGATTACCGCGGCTAATCACTGCAGCTGTTTTGGGGATTTGCTGCTGCTTCTGGGAGTGGCTGCGGCTGCTTCTGGGAGCAGCTGCAGTGATTGGCCAGAGCTTGCGGGGGGGGACACTTTCACTCCCGTCTGCCCATTGCCTAAGTGGTGATTGTGGCTGGTCAGGGGGTGCACTGGCTCTCAGGGGGTGCACATGCACCCCTGCGTACCCCTTATGCATTGTCACTGCTTTCCGTTTCCCTGCAAGCAAGTCCAGCTTCAAAACTCAAAATGTTTCAACTAACCTTATTTCATTTTGAGGCCGTTTCAAAGCCCTTTGTTTCATTTCAATTTCACTGTTTTGAGCTGGAAATGAGTCAAAGCAGCATTGAAACAAAATAGCCAGCAAAATTTTGTACAGCCCTACTAGGCATGTCTACATGTCCCATTAAAGCAGCTGAATAAATTCTAGTGCAGTTCATGCCAGAGTTTATTGCTCTTGGGTGCTGTGTTTGCACATGCTCCAGGGAATGCAGCACATTGAGCAGGGCCAGATCAACCCTGGCTGATGGGGCCCCAGGAATCAGCCTGCCAGCCTGAGGCTGCTCTGACCTGGTTCAACGTGCTGTGGAGGGGCTGGCTGGACCATGAGGGTGCTTCAGTGCCAGGGCTAGCCAGCAGGCAGTCCCAGCATTGAAGCACCCACACGTCCCAGCCAGTCAGGTAAGCGTCTACATGTGAATTGCAACAGAGTAGATAACTTTGCCGTAGGGTAATACTTGTGTTGACAAGCATCATCCTACTGCAGAATTAATTAGTTTATTCCATCCTAATAGCATTGCACATGTAGATGCTAAGGCTTTACTGTGGAGCTAATTAGTCAGCTCCGCAGTAAACATCTCATGTAGATGTGCCCCCTGGGTGCAACTCACGGCCCTGCACCCCTCAGCCAGGGTTGTAGCAATCTCTGGGAACAATGAAGATTGTCAGGCATAAGTGAGAAGAACTGAACAGCAAGTTTTATTGTGGAACAGTAGACAAACCACTGCATTCTTTTAGTCTCTCTGACTGGCTATTCCTTAACTGAGGGACCATCCCCCAATTCCCAACTCTAAGTTAGGGACTGTCTCTAAATGATACATATTTAGCACTACATGGATCTGAAGAGTCAGTGCATTAATGAAGGCAATGAAACATTTGAGAGTGAAATATAGGGCAATAAAGTATACTCTTCCTGCTGTGTCCTGATACACTGGGTGTTGCTCTAGGGTACTGTAGTGGATCATGTCAAAGATTAAAGTCTTTGATTTCGGATGCCGATGGCAAAAGGTCAGGTGGCAAAAGGTCAAAGACTAACACAACAAACTCTGCAATTGTAGTCCCACACTATTATTCTTTAGTTTGTAACAGTACTGCATATATACACCCCTGTCTGTGCCTCATTTCAAATCACTTGAGCTCCCATACAAGAGAGAGAAACTGACCTTGACGACTCAGCACGAAAGATATGGTTACCTGGTAACGAGATAAAAATGAAAACTCCAAATTAACTAACTTAAGTGAAGTTGTAAAATTAAATAATGTACTATGCTTGGCCTCCTGTGACCAAACAGAACCAGTACCACCCAAATATAAAAAAAAAAAAAAATGACCCACCTTTTCCTGAAACTTGAGCAAACAAAGAGAGCACAAGTGCCAACTCGTTAATTATTCATACCTGGTGTGTAATAATTGGCTACCCTACTTAATATAACTTTGAAAGAACTTCCGCCCAAGGCGGAGATCTCAGAGCATTCCCAGGAGATACAATTTGTAACCTGATCAGTTACAGACATCTCCCCACCCCGGTTTATTTTTTTTTGGCGTAACCCCATTTCTGCCGGCCCGTCTTATCTTCGTCATCCGTCTTCCTTGTCAAGAGCTCTCGGTAATCTGTATACCACAGTAATTTGTGTGAACTGCTTAAAACCTGTATTCAGCAAGTCTGCAACCCACTGTAATCACTGGGTGACAGAGCATCTGCATGCTGTAACTGAATAAATCAACTCCTCTGCCTACACTGCACTACATCAGTAGCGTAAGTAAAATAAACTTTCTGTGTAACCATCACGCTTGAAAGCATCTGACTCCTGCTCGCTGTTAACCCCTACCTGTCTGGTCATAAATTCCTCCTCGTGCCAAGCCGGTCGTGCTGACCCAGGCTCGCAGGTCAAGGGTGCACCGGTCATCGGGGCACGACAGATCACAGTCTGTGGTGTAATATGTATACTGATATATCATGATATAGTTTACAGCTGTATGGTCTTATTTAGGGCAGCAGAGATTATGGCCATTTATAGAAATGTTAGGTATCTTTTGCAGTATGTTCAACCTTACCATTAATCACTGTATATTTCCATATATCACAGTACATTTCCCATGCATTGTATTCTCAAGATTAAGTGGACACATGCTAGCCTACATTTATTTCCATATTATGATTTATCATCATAAACATGCTACCCTATATTAGCATATGGCACACTACCACACCCCTGACCCTGTTCCCTATAGCTGGCGACAGCAAGGGGTGCTGGCCGAGAGGGCTAGTGAGGCAAGACGTCCCACCCTGCTTCTGGGAGGTGGCATCAGCACCGCATGATGGATGGTGGTGCAGTGTCCCTGCCCTTCCCCCCGCAATCATTCCTGATTGGGGGGGGGGGGTGTGGCGATAAACTAAAATGTATAGCAGGACATACTACGCTACTTAAATGATATTATCCATAATAAATTACTGCAATGACATTTAATGGAACATGCGATTATAGCATATTATATATATTACTAGCCAACTGCCTGTCAAGAATGGCAGGGGTGTGAGGAACAGGCAGGGACAGAGCCCCGTGCCTCCCATCTGGGGCTGCTTCCCCCTTCCCTCCTGCTGCTTGGGGTCTGGGCCTGCTCCCCTCCTCCCCACCGCAGTGGTAGGGGGAGGGGAGCAGTGGGCCCAATGCAGGGGTGTGCGGGAAGACTGGGCCAGAGGGTGGGGAGGAGAAGCTGACCCACCACAGTGGTGGTGGTGTGTGGAAGCAGTGGGCCCAGGACAATGTGGTGGCAGCAGGGGGACAGGAGGAGCAGGCTCATGGCTGATACGGGGGTGGGGGGGCAGGGGAAATGAGTGGGCCCAGGTCTGGGCCCGACAAGGGGTGGGTGGAGAGGAGGCCCACTCCTCCCCTCCCTCTGCTGCTGTTTCATTGGGCCAGGCCCCTTGCTCTTCCCTTCCCCCTCCCCCACCACTGCAATGGGAAAGCTCCTCCCCCCACATTGGGCCTGCTCCGGCCCCCGCTGCATCAGCCCAGGTCAGCCCTTCAGGCAGCAATGACAGAAGGTAGGAGGGGCAGGGCACGGCCAGTGCCAGTGGCTTTGCCCCTGCAGCATCCTGTCCCCGCTCTCCCTTGTTCCACTGCCACCACATCCAAGGAGCAGAGGTTGGGGTGAGACCAGCTCTGGTTGCCTCAGCCCCCCTCCATTGCATCCTCACCACCTGCAGGGAGCAGGGCAGTGGGGGAGAGGCCAGCAGTGCTGGCCTCAATCTGCTCCCGCCACTGCCTCCATCCCCCATTTCCCCACCATCATGGCAGTGCTCCGCCATGCTGATACCTCCTGTCCCAATGCTGTAGTCACACTCCGATTGTCTGTTTCAGCCAGCTGATCACAGTGCAAATAAGACATTATGGACAGACAGACAGATTAAGGCTTTTATACTATTAGAATGACATGATGGATATAAGAGCCTTGTCAGTAGAAGGGTGGAATTAAGATAAGGATTTAGAGCATCAGCAGTAGTAAGAAGCAGGGTTTACAGCAAGATAGACAATATACTATGACACCGGCTTATCTTCAGCCTAAAAGGCCTTGAGGTTAAGGACTGCAATTTCTCTCTACCCTCTGCTTGCCTGAGGTGAATCCAGGGGCATTCGCACATACATTTAGGACTCATTTAAAGTGTTAATCATTCATGATACAAGTAGTAACCCTGATACACATTAAAAACAACTTATGGTGCAATAACATATCAAACAAGCCACAAAGCTATTCTACATATGTTGTGTAATGTCTTTGTGGCTTGTTTGCATCAGGTCTTAAATTAATATGTGGCATATTGTGGGCTCACTCTGATGGATTCTGATGCTTAGCTGGACATGGGGATCAGACACGGGCAGCACCAAGGCCTGGAAAACAGGCATCTCCTACCTGATTAGTGGAGATCCTGGTTTTCTCCAATTAAAAAATCCCCAGTTTTCAGGTTAAAAAAAAGTAACCCAAAATCCATATTTTTCTGTGATCAAAATGAACACCACTTATATAGTGGTGTTTCATTTTGATTCTGGAAAAATATGGTTTTCGGGTTACTTTTTTTAATCAGAAAATTAGGGATTTTTTTTTTAAATCAGGGAAAACCAGGATCCTTTTTTTAAATCAGGATCCTTGCTGATCAGTGTGATCCTAACTATCCCTACAGCCACAACCCAAATCTCCCGTTCAGAACAAACCCAAAACAAAAATAAAAGGCATACCTTACCACTCCTGCAGACTGCTTCCTACAGCACTTCTCCTCTAATGAGGCTCTCAGCCAGACCAATCTCTTAGTCCTGTACTCTGGATTATATGGTCCCTGACTCCTCCCATTCTTGTCACCTGTCCTGGCTCTCTGGAAAACAGGGCCAAGGTGCTGCCCATTATTCAAATGGACCATGAGGGTACTCGGTCCCTTCCTTCCCTGCTCAGAACCCTGCAGCTCAAGTTTTTGTAAGCAGCATCCTCCCCCACCCACCTCCTGGACCGGCTCCTGCTTCCTTCCAGTAACAAGGGCAGGGATTCCCTGCTACACTCTGGCCCTGTGCGGCCTGGTGCACCGGCAGCTTTAAAGAGTGCACTTGTTGCTGGGCTGCAGCCATGCTTTATAAAACGTCCTGAGCACTTGAACCCAGAAAGTGGGGAGAGGATTAGTGGGCTCTGGCTCGTGGCCCCTGGGGAGTTCTAAAGAGTGAGCTGAGGCAGCTTCCCGGGCTCCCCATGCAGGACTTTGAACCCCACATCCTGCAGCTCTGGGTGCTGGGGATCATGGGGTGTTAAGACAACCAGCTGATTGCTGGGCTGGCCCTGACAGCCACAGTCCTGGAGGCTGGACCCGGCAATCAGCTGCTTGCCAGCTGGCTGGCCCTGTGGCTCTATGATCCTAGGTTCCCCCTAGGCTAGCAAGTAGTAATGGTGTGATTTGGATCTAATCCTACCATTCATGTCTGGCATGATGGGCGGTGTGATTGTTGGGATTGGAGATCAGCTACCATCATGCCATTCAATAAATGTGTGTGTGCCAGAGGCCACAGAACCTTAGAAACGTAGGGCTGGAGGGGACATCTGGAGGTCATCTAGTCCAGTCCCCTGCTCAAGGTAAGCTCAACTCTATCCAAACCACTCAAATCAAATCTGTGTCTAACCTATTTCTAAACCTACACAATGAAGCCTGATGCACAGCTGCAGGGCACTTTGCCCAAAGACACCAAAAGCTCCCTGACCTGCCACAAGTAAAGTTGTGGGGGACAAGTGCTGTCAGGCTCCTACTGCGGCTGCATCCAGTGGGCATCCAAGCCTCCCCTCTTCATGTGTCCTGCTGAAGGGAGAATGCTTCACAGCCCCAGGTATGCTCCGGACCATGGACAGAATTTAGGAGCAGCAGCAGCAGCTTTGATGAGACCAGACCAGGACACTGCCGGCACATGGTGGGCCACCTTTGCATGGCTGGGCTCTATCAGCAGCCCCCAAGCATCACCCAGCAGCTTATTCCAGAGAGTGGCAGTGAGAGCCTCATTCAGCCCTGTCCTCCACATGGCCTCCAGCTCTGTAGCACCCTTTCTCTCTGCCTCCTTGTGCTGCACAGTGCCAACCTAGTGGCTTCCACAGTGCGCCCTTGCAGAGTTCAGGATTCTCACTCAGCCCCTCGCTGTGACCAGCCTCGGGACGGCCTTAGGGAGACTAGGCTTGAAACCAGTTTTCAGGTGCTGTATGGGCAACCAGAGCAGCCGCGGGTGCTTAGTCACAAGCAGGGGCCATCAAGGGGCTCATCCCGAAGTGCGGGAGCCGCACTCATCAACACTCAGGGGTTTGGTGGGAAGCTGAGGTCAAGGAGGAGAACCGCTTCTGGGGGCAAGGGTGATATGGAAACACTCGAACAGGACTTCAGGGGAGGCAGAGATGATTGAGACAAACACTGCCGGGTAGCCGAAGAGACTGTACTTGGTGTGGACTCTGGTATGCTGGCAACAGCTCCTGCCTTTCCTGAGTCTGAATGGTGGGAGCTGCTGGCAGTAGACAGAAAGTAGAGGGAAAAGTTGGTGTTTTAATTCTTCTGGAATAAGACTAAGCACTAAGACGAAGGGGGAAACATCCACTCCCACCTCTGCACTTAATGATGGAAATGGGCCAATGATTCTTGTCCACCAATGAGTAACAAGTGCATACAGTAAGGCAGCTTTCCTGGGGAAGCCTCAGAGTAGATGCCTGGCTTTCATGTCACACTGCTGTTGCAGTCTCTGACTCTGTTGCAGATACTCCTTATGATTTATCGTTTGGCTCATTCACATGCAGGAGTCTGTTAGAAACTCTTTCCCTCCTCTCCCAGAATCATAGAAAATGAGGGTTGGAAGGGACCTCAGGAGGTCACCTAGTCCAACTCCTGCTCAAAGCAGGACCAGCCCCAACTAGATCATCCCAGCCAAAGCTTTGTCTAGACGAGTTTGGAAAGCCTGCAAGGATGGAGCTTTCACCACTGCTCTGGGTAACCTGTTCAACTGCTTTATTACCCTCCTAGAGAGACAATTCTTCCTAATATCGAACATAACCTTCCCTTGCTGCAACTTGAGGCCATTGCTCCTTGTTCTGCCATCTGCCACCACTGAGAAAACTCTGGATCCATCCTCTTTGGAAACACCTTTCAGATAGTTGAAGGCTTCTATTAAATTCCCTCTTAGTCTTCTCTTTTCTAGACTAAATAGGCCCAGTTCCCTCAACCTCTCCTCAGAAGTCATGTTCCCCAGCCCCCAACCCATTTTTGTTGTTCTTCGCTGCACTGTCTCCAATTTGTCCACATCCTTTCTGTAGTGGAGGGCCCCAAAACTGAACAGAGTACTCCAGATGTGGTCATACTGGTGCTGAATAGAGGAGAATCACTTCCCTGGACCTGCTGGCAACCCACCTACCAATGCAGCCCGGTATGCCACAAGCCTTCTTTGCAACAAGGGTGCACTCTTGGTCCATATTCAGCTAATTGCCCACTGTAACCCCCAGGTCTTTTTCTGCAGAGCTGCTGTCTAACCAGTCAGCCCCCAGCCTGTATCAGTGCAGGGGATCGTTCTGTCCAAAGTGCAGGACTTTGCACTTCTTCTTGTTGAACCTCATGAGATTTGTTTTGGCCCAATCCTCCAACTTGTCTAGGTCACTCTGAAGCCTAACCCTACCCTCTAGTGTATCTACCACTCCCTCCAACTCGGTGCCATCTGCAAACTTGCTGAGGGTGCAAGTTTGCACCCTCCTCCAGTTTCACCAAGGATCACATTAAGTGACTGCACAGGTCTCACTTCACACTATGAAGATGATCATCCTGGAAATATGGGGAGAGCTAGGTTTCATCTTCCCTGCATTCTGATTCCGCCATGTTCTTGTTAATGCTAAACACGGCAGGTCTCCCTCTCCCAGCTAAATGCAAGACAAACAGTCAGACACACAGGCCGTGTCTACACCAGATGCTTACTGAGCAGTAGCCTGTTCCTACTGCACAGTAGCATCCCCGGGCACTAACCATGACGTGACGCTATGACACAGTAATGAGCTACGGTCCAGTAAGTATCACTAAGCAACCGTGCCAGGACGCTACTGCGCAGACATTAATACTTGGTAATGCAGGTAGTAAATGACTGGTCAGCAACAACTGCACAGTCACCATCTTTTGTAGACATGGTCACAGAGAAGCTGTTTTGGAGTTCTGATTTTGTATATGTGGAAGAGCATTTGGAAGAAACACATTGCCTGGTTTTATTAGTTGATCAGGTAGTGTTAGATGGGGATTGGTAGCTGGTCACACAAAAATTCCTAACCCTGCCAAGTACCACCGAACCCTGTATTTTTATGCCATGGGAAGTTTTATTGTTTTCATCTGGATCCCTGTTCCAGTAATTCTACTTGGTTTTAAACATCTGACATTGAAAATGAAGTCATACTTCCATGCCAGTCTCTTCCTCCTTTTTCAAAATGGAACTGTTTTTTAAAAAGCTGACTAATAAAAATACGTTGCATTTGTGTCCTTTGCTGCTTCTGCATAATGAATAAAGAAAGCTTGAAATGCCTGGTAGGCGGGCTGTGTTTTAAGTACCTTTATCTACATATGTTTTAAATTAGAAATTCAAGTCTTGTTTCTCCTGTTTTCACAGAAGAGTCTTAGGCGGACTGCTGAAGTACAAGAATCTGACATCAGAGGTGCCTTGGAGATGAAAGCTGACTGGCTGAGATGGGAAGTGACTTTTATTCAGATTGTTTAAAGCTGTTCAGCGCCTTTGTCTCTGTTAACAGCTCTAACTCAAATATCTAACAAAAGCTTTGCAAACATGCATCTTGTAAGATTTGACGTGACATTCTGTAGGAAAGCCCATAAACCACATCTCTGAAAACTCAGCTCCAAAGGAAACTAGATTTGCCATTTCTAAGGCAAAAGAAATAGATGAAAGGCTTCCCTGGCTCCTTTACTCATGTAAAGATGCAAAAACAAGTTGCAAACTATCTTTGCTCTGAAGGTCACCTTTAATAACTGTGTGCGTTATCCTCTAGTAGATCCTCTAAGGGGGTGGTGAGGAGAGCCCGTCACAAGAAAACGACATCTTGATTTCTGGCCTCAAGTGGAGAGGTTGTCAGGGAATCTGATCAAAATGCAAGTACCGCTGTGATCTCCGGAAGGAGCCTGAATCCTTAGGACCAGGTTGTGTCACTGCTTTCTAAACAAGTGACCCAGAGGATATTTGGATCTCAAACAGCTGTCCCCTGTACCACTCTGGATTGAGGGGGCTCTTTAATACTAGTGCCTTGAGTAGGCAGGATCTCCATCCAGGCAGATGCTTGGGAAGTGTTATGGTTCCCGTGCAAACCTTTTATAGAAGGACAGGTTATTGCAAGTTAAAAACAAAAATCTCAGTCATTTTCACTAACTTGTCTGTACGCCATGAGCGTGGTCAAATCACGATGCCGGTGGAATTGTAACCTACATTTTAGGCTGTGTCGAGCCCTGGCCAGGGGGACTATATTATGATGTATAGGTGCCTGTACAGGAAAGGGGTTTGATACCATGCTAATGAATACAGGGGTGTGCTGTATCTTGTACATGTGTTCTGTCAGCATTCACCCACCTGTGACTAGTGTACAAAGAGCACAGCATACACAAAGAAAAACCACAGGCTTTTCTGTCGTGAAGACAGATTTTTTACTCTGCAAGAAGCAGGACTTTCCCCTCACATGAGCCCAAAAGCTTGTCTGCTACAAGGTATTAACACAAACGACATCCCCCAGGCCTGCACAATATTCCCCACCACTATCGCGTTTTTGTTGGGCTGGGACCAGCGGTGGTGGCAGCTGGGGGCCCCGCTGCCCAGAAAGGCAGTCCAGCCGCAGAGCTGCCCCAGCCCCACTGCCTGCCCAGGGGGTGGCAGGATGAGCCATGGCCAGGCGGCGTCTCGGCCAGGCAGGACCAAGGGAGCTGCCCTGGGCCAGACAAAACCCCTCATTGGGCCACATCTGGCCCACGGGACATACTTTGCCCAGCCCTGCTAGACTCTCTCCTCCTGAATCCCCCACAAGGCTCTTTGTGCCTGTTGTTCAAGTTCAGTGGCATTGTAGTTGTGTCAAACATGATGAGAATTTCCTTTGTGACTTGGAAATATGAAGCAGTAGAGACGAACTAGCCCTTAGAGTAAGGAACAACCTGGCCATGACCGTGCAGGGAGTTACCATGGCCTCGATCACTGTGTTGCCAAAACTTTCTTTGAGTACATGCTGGGTGCTGGACTTAGTTGCTCATCAGATAGAGACAATGGAAACACCAGCACCGTTCTCCTTGCATATCATAGTTGGCAGTCCCTCAATACGAGGAAGACAGCCTTCCAGTAAACAGGGAAATCATTGGTGAGTCCATAAATGACGGAGACGCCCAATTTAAGACCTGCATGTTTGACTGCAGATGTTGAAAATAGGTCCAGGATGAAAGAGCGGATACTGGTGATGTTGGGTCCCAGCACTTTCCTTTCGTCTCTCTTGTCCATCTGCCTCCACACTGAGGCGATGTTCCTTAAAATAACTGATTTGCGCACGTAGCTCCTTCTACTGTACATATTTGGGGGCTTGAACCAAAGCTCACTGGGGCCAGTAGCAAACTCCACCTTGCAGAAACAAGAGGCAGACCCATGTAACCCAAAATAATTTTATTGTTGCTGTTGTTTCTGATACAAAAAGGGATTCCACAAAGAGCCGGCTCTCTCTGTGGGGCAAGGTGGCACAGCTTCTGTACGGGATGTGCCCAACGCTTCCAAAAAAAAAAAAAAAAACAACCAGCAAGAAATGTCAATAAAACAATCACCACACCAGACTGGAAGGAAGGAAAACATTTCACTTTTTCATTTGACACGTTTGGCTCAACACACACACACACAAAACCCCACCTCTGAGCATTTATTATTATTATTATTTTTTTTTAAAAAGCACCTTTTGGTAAAAAAAAAACCAAAACAAAAAAAAAACCAAAATAAAGAAGGCCACCCATCATGTCATGAGGTCTGGTACTCTTGCAAAATCCAGCTTGTGTGGTTTGAAGCTGCATTAAGCAAAAGAGTTTTCAAGTTTGATATTAGCCACGATACAGTATATGTACACTTCCCCTCCACTCCGTGTGGTGGCAGCTTACCAGGAAAAAATAAAACAACCCCCCCTTCCCCAAAGTACCAAAAAAGCTACTGGAATATGCACTCCTCACAACAATGATCAATCATAACATTGGTGGTTATACATAAATATGAAAGGGTGGATACAGTGCAGTAACCCTGACAATTCAATACCAGCACCAGCTTCTGAGAGCTGAAAGCACCTTAGATTTGGGGAACTGTCTATCAGGTAGTCTTGTGTGTTACCAGAGTGAATTAGCACCTTTATTTCCTTTGCTGATGCACAGTGTTGATGCAGAACCAAAACTGGAGTTTCATGCAAAACTAGGAAGTGGCATTCTAGAAAACAGCTGCATGAAATATAGCCCACTGGACAGGAAGCAAAGCCTGCCTGTACAAGCCTGATACAGATTCACTGAAACCAGATTGTCCAGACTCTTTTTAGTGCATCTAGTTGGTCTGCATTGACCAGAGATTTAGTATTTATGGCATCAGCTTGGCCTGACCAAGTTCCAATAAGCAGCCAAAGCTGAACGGAGTCCAGACCTGCACTTTGAACAATGCCTACTGACTCTAGGCACAGACCTGTAGCACTAGGGGTGACTGAACTTGGACAGCTAAAAGCGGAGGCACTCAGAATCAAGGACCGTTTAGACAATGGGGACCTGACTGGCTGTGTCTTTTCCCACCTGCTTTCAAGACAGCAAGGTCACTTTAGCCCTCTGCTCCCACCCATAGGAACCTCTCGGAGAACCTGGAAACACACTGCCAGTGGCGTCCAGCAAATCTGTGTCCCGCAACATGGTGAATAATTTCCCTCGGGTAATGCAAAGCTGCCTCTTTCCAGCTCAGGAAGGGCCTATGTGTGCTAGGCCCAGACTTACTACATCCTTTTGGATCATTTACATTTTTTGTTCAAGCAAAATCAAGCCAATTTCTTTTTACAAATTCTGCCAAAGCTGCTTGGCATCAGACTGCTGATGTAAAGACATATGTAAACACCTGGAGTTGCTGGAGCTCTTGCAAACTGCAGTCTGGGGAGAGGGTGTTAGTAGTAGGAGCTAGTATTGCACATCTTCAGAATACTGCAATATCAAAGCCCTCAGCTGGAACAAAACCCTGCAGCCCTTCATATTGGCAAGCGGGTGATGTGAGGTTTCAGATCCAAACAGCCTCTTCACTCCACATGGGGTGACAAATATTAACCCTTTTTTGTGCTGCAAAAGGGCAAAAAAGGACCATCTGGAACACAGGAGAAAAGGCGAAGGAGAGAGCGAGCAGCCACTATAGGTTTAGTAGGATTTTCCGTAGCACCATTATGACAATGCAGAGGCAAAGGGAAAACCAGATTAGTTGGAAAATGGCCCATTACGAAAGCTTCTCGAGAGTTCACTGTCAGCTCTGTCCTCAGGCCCCCCCCATATCCCGGGATGTGGAGTGGAAGGCAGCCCTTGGCCAAGGGAGACAGGAAGATTCCCCATGGTCAGCTCAGACCAGCAGTGTCTATTGTACGGGAGACGTGTAAAGGGGATGAGTGCAAGGGAGGGAGTCCCAGATAATGGCATTGCAAACCACCAACAAGGGGTTTTCGGGTTTGGCCTTTACACACAGTGACACTGTAAAGCAGAGCAGCCTCTAGCTGCCTAGGTCCGGTGCTGAACCTAGAGGCACATTTCCCATCAGTCATGTGGCGCGGCCAGCGAGATGCTGGCACAGGGGTGCAGCGAGAGAAGAGGGATTTGCTTTTAGGTGTGGATGGCAATGCTAAGAACTGTGCTGTTGGTTGGCTGGCTGGTTTGTTCTCATGATTGCTAGTAAAGCTGGAGCTGCAGCCTCATCCTGAGTGCTTGGCCAAGCTCCCCTGCTAGGTAGTTGAGGTCATTCTTGGCCTCCAGTTTCTGCAGTTCCTTTTTGCGGTACAGGGGCACACTCATAATCTCCAGCATGTAGGTGCCAGGGACTATCTTCTTGCGGCCGAGATGCAAGTAGCTGAGTCCTTCTTTTTGGTGAATGCGGAAGTAGCCATCCTCATTCCCGTGAGAGATCATATAGCGCACACGGTTCTCCAGGGGCTCCACAGCTGGCAGCAGCTCCAGGATATGCTCCTTGTGGGCCAGGTCCGAGAGGTTCAGGAACATGGGCAAGGGAGCATCAGTGTCCACACTGGCCAGATTCACTCTGCGGTCCTAGGGAAGACAACCCAGGCCACATTTGTTATTGGTACCCAGAACAGCTTATGGCGAGACATAGAAAGGCACTGATGTGAGACGGGAACCCTCACAGATCGCCTCAAAACAGCTCTAAGATGCGGGAGTGCTGGGGATCCTACACATTTCTGAAGCACTGCCCCTCCTGCTAACTTTTTCCTTAGATATCCCTAGTGCTTTGTCTGGCCCACCTGAATGAAGCCTAAGGCCTCTAACCCCTTGTTCTAGCCTTGCTGACAAATGAGGTTAACTGAACTCTACCTCTTTGAACAGCTGTGCAACTCAAGGTATTTACAGTACAGCTGAGATTCCTCAAAGGAGAGTAAATACTGGGCAAAGCCCCTGCACCTTTTACAGACTTATAAATTATGAGGACAGAAAGGACCATTATGCCCCATTCTGACCTCAGGCATTACAAAGGCCACAGTATCCTTTGCCCAGGGGCCCCCGCATCGATCCCAGCCTGCCTACTTGAGAGATAACGTGTTGGAAGAGATGTCTGGTCCTGATCCACAGACCAAGTGATGGCCCCATGACCAAAGGCAAGTGGTTTCATTGGTTAATAATAGTAAAACCCAGATTCTTCACCGGGTTAGGTTCCCAGTCTCCAACAGTACCTACTGCAGCTGTGTCCTTCAGTTTTTATTTCAAAGGGACTGCTTATGAGCTCCAGCTGAAAAACGGTGCCCTTTGAAGCTGAAGGGAAGAGCTAAGCAGCTCATTCACAGCTATTTTCTGTGAATTTAAGCGGGTTGCAAGCTACCCAGATGTGAAGGGTATAGGTCTTATTGTAGTCTCACGGTTAAAAATGGACATTTATTTCTTGCCTCAACTCAACTCACGTCTGCTCCAGCCACTGGCTGCCAGAGTGGATCTCGATTCCGTGAACGTGAGTTGTGTCACTACCAAAAGGCGCCTATGCATGAGTGTGGAGGCTGCTCCGGTGTGCTGTACTTCCAGTGTGTCAGAGCAGACTCAGTGAATCAAGTCTGCTGGAGCATGGCAATTGCTGTGCTCCAGCAGCCTCCTGGCACCTTGCTTATCAGTGTCCCTGCACTTAAAAATGGCAGCAGGGGTGCCTGAATCAGCTTTAGTTCAAGCACCCCCACCAGCATTGTTAAGCACAGGGATGCTGATACCGAAGATGCTTTAATCAGGGTGGCGCTTGGAGCCGCTCTAATTAAAGTGCCACCCCTTCCCTCCACCCCCAGAGCACGTGTAAAAGTGCCCAACGAGAGTCTGAAGAGCCTTGTAAAGGGTGAATCACTGGTAGATATGCTGCCCAGTAGCTTTTCTTTTTTTCTTTATAAACTACTAAAAGGATTACACATTCAAATGTTTTTTATTCATGCTTAATATAATGAGCAGTGGTGTGGCAGGGCTGGGTGCCATCATCAAGACCTGCATGCAGAGTGTGAGTACAGCAGCCCTATCTCTGCCCCTGGGCAGAGCTGCCATTCTGGATATTTTCAGCAAAGGCCAAGTTTTGTGTGGGAGGGGACGGCTCAGTGCTGCGCAGAGCTGAGGACACAGTGCGTGTTGAAAGGCCAGGTTTATGTCTCCCTGTGAATGTGTTAGAAGGTGGGCACTCTGATTGTCTGTGTCACGCTGTGGGGTCTCAGCATCTCTTGCCCCTTATTACTATACCACGAATAGCTCTCTATTTTCTAACAGTTGAACTAACTAGGTTACAGTTTGCTTTTGAGCTGCCAGCTTAGCCAGGCATAGGTTGAGCTGATTTGGAAATGAATGAGAAGAAGCACATCCTGCGACTGACCCCCATGCCAGCAAGACTGGGGGTGCCATTCAGCTCTCTTTCTCAGCCACTCTGTTTAGGGACCTCTCTCTCTTCTCAATCTAAGCCAGAGGTGTTAAACTCATCAGGCTTTGAGGGCTGGATGAATGGCCTGGAGACAGTCTGTGGGCTGGATTAATGGTGTGGGGCCATTAGGTGACTAAATTTGGATGCCTAAATGATGCAAAAAGTCATGCCACCCTAAGCCTTGGAAGCATGCACAGAGCAGTTGTTGGGCATGCAAAAGATAGCAGGAGCTAGTCAAGGTAGGTCATGCCAGACTCGCTTGATATCTTTCCTTAATATGATAAATGATTTTTTAGAGATGGAAAACCTAGTTCAGTGCAGTGTTTGATATGTGCCCCTGTGCTCCTGGGAAATGAGTAGTAAAGCTAGAGACGATGACTGGGATTAGTGCAAGGATTGTTGGGGGGGGTCAAGAACTAGGCATGGGAAGAAAGCAATGGATTGTGGTGAAAATGGGACTATTGGGCTGGAGGGAGGGTGAAAATGGACTCCTTAATACTTTCATTATTAGCTTTGGCCAAAAGGTAGAAGTGTGCTTATGACAATACTTAATGACACAAAGTTATGAGTCCATGGGCCAGACTGGGCTTGCAGACTGCACCCTCATGCTGGATGCAGCACGATGTGGGGGCAGTCTGATGTGGGCACTGACATTATGCTCTCCCTGGACTGGCTCCATGGTCTATGTGTACTATGTCCTAGACTGGCCCTGCACACCATGTGTAGTGTGCATCCACCCTGACCCCAAGTGCCATATGGACCCTGCGGGGATGATCCTGTGTGGACAATCCTGCAGGGACTGCATGAAGTGTATAGACAGGCAGCACCACTGATTAGACCGGGGCGGGCAATTATTTTGGCTGGAGGGCCACTTAATGACTTCAGGTGAGCTGTAAAGGGCCACAAGGGTAGCCCCACCCCTTGACAGATGCTCTGTCAGGTACCCCACCCCCTGATCATCATCTTGGGACCACAAATCCCAACCTTAACCCCTGACCATTGCCACCACATCCACCCACAAACCCCACACCCACCCCCTCTGCAGGCAGGAGCTCTCCTCCCCACTCACCAGCTGTACAGTCATGCACCACCAGGCTCAGTGCCTCTACATGGGGCTCCCAGCTTGGAGGTGGAAGCCCAGAGCCTGCCTGGTCCAATGGCACGCAACCTCTGAAAGCCCACCACCCAGTGGCTTTCAGAAGGGCAACCACAGGCTAGTAATTATTGTTTTTTGGAGGGGTCCCGTGGGCCGGATAGAATGGCCTGGTGGGTTGGATGTGGCCTGCGGGCTATATTTTGCCCATCCCGGACTAGATGATAGGCCTTGGCAGGCCAGATTCAGTCTACAGGTTATGTCTTTGACACCTCAGGTCTAAGCCATCCAGAGGGGAAAACCTTACCTGGTGCCTCTCAGTCCCATTGATACTGCGCCGTTGTCGGCCCCTCTTGGGGTAGCCATTTATCTTACACTCGTAGCAAGTCTCAGGAGAGAGCAAGTTGTCCTCATCTTCCTCCTGTGGGGCAGGGAGGTAGGGGCCTTTGCCAAAGCCAAGTCCAGAAATACAGTGCCTGGTGCCAGAAGTGGAAAGAAAGCAACAGGATTCATTCCCAGAACACAGGAATAAGCACTTGGAACAAACACATGGTATTGTTCACACTGGACACGGCAGTCTGTTCTTTTCTGGACGCCAAGACAATAGGTTCAGTTGTCAACGTGGTCATCTAAATCCTTCAAATGCCACTTATGTGTAGGTTGGCATTATTCCTGGGCATTTGCCCTGCACATGCTGATGCTCAGACTGGTATGGGCACAGCGGGGATTTTGAAAAGGGCTGTGCAGACCATGTGGCGCATCATCACATATAACACAACATACATCTTTCTCTAGTTGAAAAGAAACTAGGAGATTTACTAATATGCTAGGGACCTAGGGCCATATTATTCAGTTTAAGAACAAAGCAAAAACAAATACAACTTTATTAGAATGTGCATTAATTTACGAAATCATCATGTATAACTAGGTGAAAAGAATCAAAAGATGTTGTTTCTTTAGTGGTGTAGTCATTAGAATTACACATGCATCTCTTTCAGATTCCTAAAACAAATCTAGGTTTCTAGAGCATCTTGACAGTGCATCCAATGCTTCACTGAAAGTTAACGTGAGTTAATGTTCCCTTGAGTTAACACTTCTAGCTAAAGCTAAAAAGGCTACAGGGAGCTTCATTACCAGCAGGCACTAGCAGACAGAAGAATGGCAGGAAAAAAAAAAAGATTAACTAGTGGAACATCAAGACCATTCAAATGGAGAGAGGGTCATTAACATGTGTGGAGTGAAGAGTTTAGAAGGGGTTAGTCAACTTATAATGACCCACAAAGTCAAGTGACTCCCTCACTACTGCCAGAATAGAAATGCTGCTGACACTGCCAGGCAGTTGGTTTTAAAATTGTGGGTGGACCAAGAATCAAAGGGGGGTGCAACTGCACCGGTGGGCCCCACATGGACCCACCTCTGCAGACTGGTCATACATTCTGGAAATAAAATGACAGTAAGTGCTTTTCCCCCCAAATCACTGTGGCTGATCTCTGCACAGGGCCAGGAGGAAAGCAGCAAGTCAGAAGGTCTGTGTCTCAGTGAGGTGGCTACTTACCTATAAGGGACAGGGGCTTGGGGTCTAGCTGGGGCCTTTGCTATCAGTGAGGTGGAAGCTGCCTCTGGCATTGCCCTGCACCCTTTTTTCCCCGGCCGTGTTAGTGGCTCAGCTTCAAAAGGAGCATTGGAGAGAGAAGTGAATAATGGCTGATCTGCGGTGTGATGGTTGGAGTCCTGTGCTGGGAGGCAAGACTGGCCTTGACTCAAACCCCTCTGAGGGGAGGAAGGCTAAAAACTAGGCCTGCCATTTGCTGGGCAAAAGAAGGTACAGACAGACGTGAACACACACACACACGAAGCTTCTTGCCATTCCTGAACTGCTGTCACTGATCTGGCTGACTCCGTTTCTGGGCATCTAAGGTTGCTATGAGTACAAGTAGGGGCCCAGCTGCTTCTGTTTGTGCCCAGTCTGTGAAACAATGTAGTTGTGCCTAACTGTCTACCCATGAAGAGCTACTTAAGACAACCAAAAATACCAGGCAGGTGACTACATTTGGATGCCTAAATGATGAAAAAAGTCATGCCACCAGTTTTGGTGGCATGCACAGAACAGTCAATGGGCACTAGCAGGGGCTAGTGAAGGTAGATCATGCCAGGCTCACTTAATACCTTTCTTTAATATGACAGATGATTTTCTAGAGAAGAGAAACCTAGTTTATCTGGACTTCAGTGCAGTGTTTGATATGTGCCCCTGTGCTCCTGGGAAATGAGTAGTAAAGCTAGAGAAGCTGATTGGGATTAGTGCAAGGATTGTTGGGGGGGGGTCTAGGCAAAGGAAGAAACCAACAGACTGTGCTGAAAGTGGGACTGTTGGGCTGAAAGGACGGTGAAAATGGTCTCCTTAATACTTTCATTACTGGCTTTGGCCAAAAGGTAGAAGTGTGTTCATGAAAATACGTAATAACACAAAGTTATGAATTACTGTCAGAGAAGGTATGAAATATGCAGGAAGAACTGGATGGCCTGGGCCACCAGGGTAATAGATGTGGGATGAAATGCAATTGTACAAAGTGCACTTAGGGACTAATAACAGTAATTTATGCTCATAGCTCATCAGTTGGAAATGAATGCACAGGAGAAAGACCTGTCTGTATCAGTGGATCATGGGAGGATTAAAAGGTTTTCTGATGTAGCCCTGAAAAAGGTAAATGTGATCCTAGAATTCACTGAGGGAATATTTCCAGAAGAGATACAGGACTATTAATGCTATTGTACAAGGCACTGGGAAGAATCTGGAATACCGTGGGCAATATTCAAGGCTGTCGTGGCAGAGCTGGTGGAAGCTGACATTTCACAAGGGCCCTGACCCAACACAGCAACTCACCCTTGTCCAGCTCGGAAGTATCCTCCAGGGCAGCCACACAAGTAGCCCCCATCAGTGTTTGAGCACCCATAGCTGCAGGGACTGCTCCCAGCTGAGCACTCATCCACATCCTGGCACCCACCAAAGGCCTGGTCAAAGTCGAACCCAGAAGGACAGATGCACTTGAAGCTGCCCAGGGTGTTGTAGCAAGAGGCAGAGCCACAGACTGTGGGGCTGGAGCACTCGTTTTCATCTGGAAGAAGGACACAGCAGAATCAATCAACCTTTCTGGGTGCAGCAGAGTAGGAGGGGAGGGCACAAGGGGGGACACATTGCCATAGTACTCTGTTTTTGGGCTACTGCTCTGGCTGCTGTGCTCACAGCCCACAATAGCCAATGAGACTAATGAGTTGCAGCTGCTTCCCATTCCAGGTCAACTTGTTGTGGGGAGAAAGGAGAGGCGAAGGCCAGCTCTGTTGCATGTGCGGATGTATTGCAGTGTTTGAACATTTTGGGGTTGAATCTGCTTATATTACAATGATATTTCCCTCATTAGCTTGTGTATGGGGAGAGAAGGGGTTAATCGTGTTTTGAGGTAGCTTTTTGAGGGAGTCACATATAACCAGGGTGTCCAAATGCCAGGTCTCAGAGCCTAGGGAGCCAGAAGCTATGCCTGGGCTGGCTTCAAGAGGCACCCAGAAACTGTGGAAAGCTGAGTCCTAAGCAAGTGCTCCTCTGGGGAACCCATGACAGAGGCCAAATCATAAACTTAAGCACCTAAAAAAAATGGCCTGCCTGGCGCTGCAGTTGGTGTTTGTAGGAGCAGCAAGATCTCAGCACCCTTTGCAAACCAGCCCTGTCTGTGGGTACCTGCTGCAGAGACCGTTAGGGACTTGGCCCAGGCAGCCCAGTTTTGGCTTGGGATACCCCAGCTGGGTATATGTCCCAAACAAAGAGTGCGATCTCTCTTTAATCCAGCCTTAGGTTCTCTTGGGCAGCGCAGTGCCCAAGGCTAGGTTTGCAGGGAGGATGCAATTCTGAACCCAATGTCCTGCATCAGTTAAAGACAAACGCCAGGGAGTTGCTGACCTGCCAAGGTGGGGAACAGCTTAGCAGGGGTCAGTCCATCCCCCAGTTATTATGCTGTCTGCTGTGGCAGCTCCCTCCACCAGCAGCCTTGGTCCCACACTCACCTACACACTGGTTCCACTGGTAATGTTGCACGTAACCCTGGGGACAGCCACAACGATAGCCTCCCAGTACATTCTGGCAGCCATGCTGGCAACGATGGTTCCCATCACACTCATCCACATCTAAGAGCACAAACAATACAAATGGCTCATACAACCAGCGAGGAAGCCGCAGCGTGCGGACACATGGAGAGCCTGCTTGCACAGGGCTCTGGGACAGCTCAGTTTTCCTGTATCCATACTACGTCCTGGATCACTGAAGAGTGTAATGTCAGAGCTATTTGGCAGATCCCCAGTCAGGCCCCAGCATGATCTGTCACCATCAGTGTTCACAGCTCAACCTTTCAGAACAGCCAGCAGGGCCTACTTGCGTGGTCTGGAGCCCATGGCCTGCCTCTGCCTGGGATGGCCAAACTATACAGGAGTGGTTTCCTGGTCTAGAAGAGTACTACCACGGTACCAACCTCAGTCCTGTCTGGACAATCTGAGCCTACTCCACCTCCATTGACCACTAATTTCTATTAGCAGCAGTGTCCATCTGTCCTGGAGGAGGTAAGGCTCCTCAGCCCATTGCTGAATTTGGGATCCCTGCCAGCAGCATGATGGGGTGGTGGTGGTGGAGAAAAGGCATGGAGGGAGTCATTGCAAAGCAGCATGTTTGAGAGTTAAGGAAGTTCCTTTGTTCTCAGAACTACATGCTCAGGGTCTCTGCAGACTCAGGAAGGGAACGGTTGCCTTTGGTTCATATTTCCTAGGTCTACTTTGCATCCATAGCTCTATCCTGAAAGCTGAGATTCTGGTTTTATTTCATCATAAGCTATGGCCCTGAGCACAGACCTTACTATGACTGATGTTCAGGCTAATCCTACCCCAACTCAAGAATCTGAAGAGTGAGCAGGGGCAGGAAAGCCCCCGTCAGAGGCTCTTAGGTTTGGGGCCCTAGTAAAAGCCCCTGCCTAAGGCCATGCTATGGGCTTGGAGGTGCATCCTTTCTCTTGGGACAGTGAGGAATGACTGCCTGAGTTGGTGGGGGCTATCTGCTCTGCATTGCTGCACCCTGCATAGGATGAAGACTGGCTTTTCTTCCCCACTTAGAGAGTGTTTTGTGTAGCGGTTTTTGCCTAGCATGAGATTCCATATGCTAAGGGCTGCAATAGCTAGTGGCAGTATCTCTCTGGGACTGCATACTAATACCAGGTAACGACCAACCCTTCTGGCTGCACAGAGTGATTTTTAACCTTTCTTAGAGACCATAGCTTTGTACTGAAGAGCATCCAGAAATCCAGGTTAGTCCGTACTGCTTGAATTTAGACAAAGCAAGAAGAGTAAGTGCACTAGGGATGCTTCTCTGGACAGTGAGGAAGGAGTGTTTCAAAGAAGAGTGGATAACAAGTACCTTCACAGTTGACACCAGAGCTGTCGAGGGAAAATCCTTTCTGACACTCGCAGTTGTAGCTTCCTGGTGTGTTCAGACACTGTCCTTTAGCTCCACACAGGGCAGGCTGGGAAGTGCATTCATTATTGTCTGGAAAACCCCAATAGCATTTTGTGACCGATTAGCCTGAAACTCGTGTTTCTTGTCACTTAAAGACATACTTTCTGGAGAGGCTTTCCTATGATTTTGGCTGTTCTGGTACTATGCTGCTGAATATGGTCTCTTTAGTGGAGAGAAAAAAATGCATAGACTTGAGATGAGAGAAACAGAAGAAGAACAGGATAGCAGCAGTCCAGTGAAGAGTTTGTGGAGATATTGGGCTGGACTCTAGTCAGAGCAGGGAGCTGGAAGCAGCTATTTTCAGGTTCCCCTTGATGCTAACATTAGCCCAGCTAAACTAGAGGCTGCATCGGTGTTGGGGTGAGGTTGGGGGGCCTAGGGGGAAGGTGGTTGCCAGAGTTGCCTGGCACAGAGGGAAAGGCCTTACTCACCAATGCAGGATGAATGGTGCTGGGTGAATCCAGGAGGGCATTTGCAGTTGAATCCGCCAATGGTGTTCACACACAGGAACTGACAGTTGTGCTGCTTGGTGGAACATTCATCCAAGTCTAAGGTATCAAACATAAAGCCACGTGCCTCTTATTTATCTCTTTCTACTTCCCCTGTACATATAGCAATTGGGTTGCCACACTGAAGCATACACAACATATTGGTAGAGAAAGCCAGAGTGGCAGGGACTGGCTCTTGTGTAAGAAATACAAGTGTGCAGCAATCCTTGCGTGCCACCTGACCCTGCATTAATGCAGGCTGCTCTGGCCACATCTCAGAGGCCACTGAGATTGGCCACTTTCTGATAGAAACATTTACTTCTGGCTCCGTAGCACAAACCTCAGTCTCCCCTAGTCACCCTGAGGAGGACGCACTACCGTCCTGAGAGCTGGGTAAAGAGTCCAGCAGCACAACAGCTACTGTGACATGTGAGAGCTGAGTGGAGCCTTACCCGCTCAAAACCTTGGGATATCCCTGGGTTTATTTATTCATAGCAGACCTGCAGCGACAGTACAGGGGGTCGAAGTCTAACCCATGAAACCCAATGAAAAGGTTCCCACTGATGTCAGCAGGGTCAGGAGTTTGCTGTGCACACTCTCATGCACACCCCTGTCAATTCACTTTTGTCAGATCTGGCTTTGAGCCATGAGGCTACATGGAAGCAAGGACTGTGACTCAGGGGTACGGCTTCCTCCCTCTGCTATCTCCTTGTCACCGGGTGGGTACCTTTGCACGTCTTCCCATCTTCATGTAGGATGTACCCTCTGGGGCAGGAGCACTGATAGCTTCCCTCGGTATTCTTGCAGATGAAGTTACATGGCTTAGGCGACTGGTTACACTCATCCATATCTAAACGCAAGAGGAACAGGGCATATCAGCATGACCTGGGGATGAGCCGTGCCAAGCCCTGATAGAAAACATGAGGGATCTCATCAAATAGAAACTTCTGTGCAATTAATCAACTCCTTTGTGAGAGATCTCTGACCCTCTGGGATAATGGTTTGAGTAATAAAATTTTGTATAAGGGGTTCTGTTGGTTGGAAGGATGTGAGTGATGAGAGTGAGACATGAGAGAGAGAGACAGCCAAGAGAGTAGGAGCTGTTATGGGATGTGGAGATATGAGGCCTTGCTGTGTCACGCTAAGCACAAGCCCAGCCCCTCACCAGTTAGTGTGTGGTAGGTAATCCTCATCCAGGTACACGCGGCTAGTGCCCTATAGGAAGGGGACCACCTTACAGCTGCCTGCCCTCTGCCGGCACAGGGTTGTTTCACCTCCGTGCTGTTCGGAGGCAGTGGGGAGCTCTGAGCTGTGGGTACATAACTATACAGGCGACATGAAGCATACTCATTTGGACATGCTAGACATCTTCTCACTGCCCAGCCAAGCCCACTGTCCCAAGACCAGGCTGAACAGTGCTTAAGCTGGACAGAGACAGAAGTTAGAGAGGGACAGGATGGTTACTATCACTACTAGTGTGGGCATTTCTTCTATTTTTGTCTCATGACCATCACGGATCCTGGCTCCCAAATTTGGGCAGCTTTCCCCACCTATGTCAGGGACATTGTGTAATCCATGCCTACGTGCTTTGCAATCCACAGCTCATTGAGCTGCCCTTGGACACCATCTGGAAACTACCGCTGGAGGAAGCAGCAGCTTGCTGGCAGGCAGTGGTAGCAGCAAGGAAATCATGACACCACCTTGGCCTCAGCAATAACTTCTCATGTTTTTCTGGCTGGAGTATGAGGTGATGGCTTTGATCTTGCAGTCAAGCTTCCCAGGACTCCAGCTCAGCTTACACTGCTGGGCAGCAGGGCACATGAGACAGCATCCCTCAGAGTTAAGGGTTTGGATGCCGGGAACAACCTTCCCAGTGGCTCCTGGATCCGATTCCCTGCAGTCTAAGTGAACTCATTTGGGTAAAGTGGGAGGCTGGGTCTTGGAGAAGAAGAGGGAGGGAGAATGTTACTGTTGGACAACTTTCTTTATTTTAGGCAAAACAGCCTAAAAGTGTGCAAGGCAGACGGAAGCATAGCTCAGGGAATAAGGGGTTAAACTGCATGTGTGACAGAGGTAGCATGCCCTTGACCTTCACTCTCAATGAACTGTGGGCTGGGAGGTCCTTTGTGTTGGCTCAGTGTCTGTATGAGTACATGCGTGTAGAAGCACAGTTGTCAGGCTCTGGTCAGCACTAACCCACGGCACTGCAGGAGGGGAAAACTGCAGGATCCAAGCCCAGGTGATCTTTTCCACCCATAGGGAGGAGGAGGAGTGGGGGCTGAACAGATACCCCCATGCCCCAAGTAGTGAGGTCAGAGCTGAGGCTCTAGGATGAGGCTCACTTCTGTGACATACCTGTGCAAGCTGTGCCTGTGATGTCTGTGGTGTAGCCCAGCTTGCAATGGCAGCGGAAGGAGCCGATGCTGTTGATGCACTGTCCGTTTTTGCAGAGATTAGGCAGCACCTTGCACTCATCAATATCTGGAAGGAGCGAGTAACTCGTTAAAGCAATGGCTCTGCAGCCTGCTGGGTCTGCGCTAAGACCAGTGCTGCTACAAGGTAGTTCAACCTCTGCCCGCCATGGACCATGGGGGTTAGCTACAGCCCAGGGCAGGGGGCAGAATGAAGACGCACTGCCTCAGAGGCAGCACTGAGGACACTGACATGGGGGAAATAGTTTCAGAGCTGGTAGGATCGGAAGAGACCTAAGCAGATCATCAAGTCCAACCCCCTGCCATGGGCAGGAAAGGATGCTGGGGTCAAACGACCCTGGCTAGGTGACTGTCCAGCCTTCTTTTGAAGACCCCCAGGGTAGGAGTGAGCACCACTGCCCTTGGATAATAATAATAATAAAAATAATCATGTCCCTCAGCACCTCAGTGTGCAGGGGATGTGTAGCACCTTCACCTTGACGATGCAGCCTCCTCCAGCTGGTGTGCTCTTCTTGTATCCATGCCCTGACCCCCTCCCCATCCTCTTCAGGGTGATTTGGATCCCTGGGTGCCGTCAGAAGCAAGCCCTGCACTGCAAGTCTCTGGCTTCATTCCCCAGACCAGCGTATGCAGCCTGGCACTCACCTTGCCCATCAGTGGAGTACCCAGGTCCATGTGGACACATCTTCTTGTATTGGGTAGTGCCTGGGAGAGGGCAGAGTTCACACTGAGTTCCCCAGCCACGTCCACCATTGCAGCAGCACTCAGACTTGGTAGCCAGGTTGCGGTTGGTGGAGGACATCTGGCACATAGTCTGCAGCACTTCAGTGAAGCAGAAACCCTGGCGGGTGTCTGGGAAAGAAAGAGGGAGAGAAAAGTAGTAACGGAGACAATGCCAGTACTGGACATGACAAGGCAGCCAGAGTCCAGCAAATGTACTGGCTGGAGGGAAAACCCTGGCCTTTCTGCAAGCAGAAGGGCCTGGGGACATGACTGTTTTTAAGACCCACAGCTGGAGATGGGATGTGACAGCAGCTCTGCTCTTCAGGTGATATTGGCAAGCCTGTCTTAAAAGACCTAGCAGACCTTTCACGTGCTCTCCTGGGGCCAGGCCAGGACTGCCCTCTGCAGATTTCTAGTGCTTGGCCCAGCTTAACCTGAAGACCCCAGGCCCTTCCTGTCTTATCAACATGACTAGCGGTTCCACAATCTGTCCTCAGTGCTCATCCCACAGGTGCATGTACCCTGCTTTCATGCCTCCTGCCCGACCCAGCAAATTTCATCGTGTTACTCTGTCCCCCCAGGTCCACAGCCCTTCTCTTGCTCTTCCCTGAACAAACTCCATGTCTCCGCACTGCCTAATCTAGTGCTTCTCAACTTTTTAAGTCTCAAGGCATCCCTCTATAACTCTTCTAAATTTAGCAGCACCTTGGGATGCTGGCTGAGATTTAGTGAGCTAGAATCTAAATACTAACAAGTCCTGGGGGTTGCCTTGAGGCTCTGCAGGTTGGAAAACACTGATCTAGCTGGTGTCAGGGGAGGGCAATGGGTATAGGACCTCACCCTACTGTGCCCAGCTCTTTCCATTGCCTCCCCGCGCTCCCCCTGACCCCCACCCCATCTCTAGGGAGTAAGTGTGATCTCTGAGGCTGAGGCTCAGGCTGCTCCCTTGGGGTCATGCAAGCTGGCAACCAGAGGTGTCTGCCTCATAGCCCTTCCCAGGGGTCCTAGGAAGGTAGGAGAGGCTATGGGAGCAAGCTAGGCTGAAAAATGTGGCCCTGTTGATGTGTCTGCCCACCTGCCCCGTGTCCAGCTTGGAGTGTGGGGGCATGCAGCACAGATGTGTCCCCAGAGATGCAGCTGGGGATGCCACTGGTCTGCAAGGCACTGCAGCAGGTGTGGGGTGAGAGACATGGGGATGAGAGCATTTTGCTCCTCACACGTGGGCTGGGTGCCATGGATCTCCTCAAGGGCTTCGCAGCATCTCAGGATCTAGAACCCTGATTGAGAAGCCCCACTGAAGCATGCTGTCTAGCAAGGGGGCATTAAGCCCCCTGGCTCAGTATCAAAGACTGCTGAGTAGGCAGAGCAATTCGCTGGCAAATCTGAACAGCAGTTCTGTGCTGGAGACCCCCACTCCCAGCATATTTACTCCTTTTTTGCCAGCTCTGAGTCTCCAGGCTTGCTCAGAGGAACAGGACTAGGCTGCTGTGGGACTCTTCCAGCTGATACAAGTCTCTCAAAAGGAGATTAGGGAGAATACAACAAGAACAACCTGCTGCCCACTTCAGACCTGGTCCAAGCTTGATACAGCTGGTTGCGGTAATTACCAATGCACTCAGTGCCAGAGGGGCTGACTTGGAAGCCTTCGTTGCAGTCGCACCGATAGCTGCCCACGGTGTTAACGCAGCGGCCATTGGGACAGATCCCTGGCTTGGTACGACATTCGTTCTCATCTAGGAGGAACAGAACCAAAGAAGTGCACGGTGACTCACATGGACACAAGCCACTATTGAAGCAGGTCCCTAAGCACAAGATGTGCTTTCATGAGCTGTTACTACACAGGAAATAGATCTAGGAGTCATTGTAAACGGCGAGCTAAAAACCTCAGCTCAGTTCTCATCAGCTGTCAAAATATAAAACAAAATGTTAGGGATTATTAAGAAGGGAACTGTTAACAAAACTGAAAATATCAGCACGCCCCTTGATAAATCCACACCTTGAATACTGTGCCCACTTCTGGTCCCCTCCCCTCAAACGACAAAGTACAGAGAAGGGCAACAAGGATGATTAGTGGTATGGAGGGGCTTCCAGATGAGGAGAGACTAAAGAGGTTGGGCTGTTCAGTTTAGAAAAGAGACACTTGCGGTGGGACATAAGGGTTTACAAAACACTAAAATGGCAAAGAGACAGTAAATAGGGATTTCTTCTATTCTACTCTCTCTCAGCACAAAAACTTGGGGGTCACAAAATGAAACTAGTAGGTAGTAAGTTTAAAACTACCAAAAATGAAGCTCCTTTTCTCACTTCATGTAATTAAAGTGTGGAACTTGTTGTCACCAGATATTGTGGAAGTGGACAGTTTAGCCAGATTCAACAAGGGACTGGGCATATTATTGGAGGAAAGGGGCATGGAGATATTGAGCGAGGGAGGGGTTGGGGCACAGCCTCTGAATCAGAACTTCCTAGACCTTAAATGCTGGAGGCTGCAAAAGAGAAGAACAGTGGGAAAAAAAACCCCTGGTCATACCAAGTTCGCTCCCCCTTTCAGCATCCACTATCTGCCACTAGGTGACACAGGATAGCGGGCAACACGGACCTGTGTTCTGCCCCGGTAAATAGCAATTCTTATGCTTTTATGTTCAGTGTGACAGAGCTGCAACACCACTGGAGCAAAGCAGGACAAGCTTAGGGGAACTGTAATGTGCACCAGCATGTCCCAGATTTCCACCGGTGGGTTGGCTGACTGCAGTGTTTCAGAGCTACTCCCTCACCCTCTCCCTATCCTGCCCTTGTTTCAAAAATTTGGGAAGGGTTGGAGTTGATGCAGTTTCTTTGGCTATTTATGTAGGCTGAAGTAAACCTCAGCTTCCCTTAAGGTAGACATGTGTTCTCTTCGTACAAGTCCAGGAGCTCTTGGGGTGGGCTAGGATTGGCCAGCAAGTTCTAGTGTAAAACAATAGGGGGACACGTCTAAATTCAGCTCTTTGCAGAGGAGGCTGCAGGTGAGGGCAAGGAGAAAGGCCATGATCAAGTGAAGCTAAGCACAGCACAGCGGGGCCCTGATCATAAGCTGGGCCTTCGGGTACTGATACAACAGAAGAAGCTTGTATTTGGGCTCTAGGCAACTTCAGACTGACAGCTGGACACAGGGAGAAAGTGGGACCAATGGATACCCAGGGGCAGGGCTGGACAGACAGCTATCTGCCTGG
The DNA here is from genome assembly GCF_052110815.1 of Crocodylus siamensis. Lineage (NCBI taxonomy): Eukaryota > Metazoa > Chordata > Crocodylia > Crocodylidae > Crocodylus > Crocodylus siamensis. The sequence goes on from NC_143408.1 coordinate 10,383,708, forward strand.
ATTCATAGATTCATAGATTCATAGATGCTAGGGTCGGAAGGGACCTCAATAGATCATCGAGTCCGACCCCCTCGGAGGTGGATGGATATTGGCCACTGTGGCAAATGCCCCCTATAGATGACTGATACCTGTGCAGCTTTCTCCATCAGGCCTGCGCTGCATCCCTGGTGGACAGATGCACATGAAGGTACCGATGAGGTTCTTGCACACCATTCCTCGAGACTCACAGTCATGGAGGCCCTCAGCGCACTCATCCAGATCTACAATCAAGACCACACTGTTGAGGGCGCTTGCTTCCATCCTGCATGAAACACTTTGGCCCAACATTGAGTGAGATTTCTGGACCCCACCTTGTATAAAATTACTTGGTCTCACACTGAGAGGGCCCTTTGGCTCCAGCCACAGTGCTCCACAGACAGCAGTTCATTACCGCCAGGGAGGTGCAACAGTGCTCCACAAGGGCAAGTGAAGCTGGTTAAGGGCAAAAGGCTGTGGAAGGGGCTGGAAACTCCTTGGCAAAACTGGCCTTTACCTTTGCACATTCTCCTGTCTTCCCGGAGGGCATATCCAGAGGGACAGGTGCACTCATAGGAGCCAAAGGTGTTGATACAGCGGAAGGCACAGAGCAGGGGGTTCAGCACACATTCGTTGATGTCTGAAGTCAGAAGGAGGAGAGTGAATCTGACCCCCACACTGCAGAGGGACCAGTTAGTTCCTCTAGCAGACGTTGCATTGCTGGTTATACCCTGTATATCTCTATGGCTATTCTAGGCCGTGTTGTCCCTGGGGAGAGAGTGGTGATTGCTCCCTGTTATAATGGCTTGACACACACTGCTATTGTACCAGTAGCTTACTGCAGTCCCACAGGCCCTAGCACTGCCATGGAATGAAGAAGGCAGGTACATCTTCACAGCACTGTCACAGGGATAAGAAATACCAGTCTTATTCCACACGGTAGGTAAGAAGCACGCAGCACCCAATTCTTGGAAGAATCCCAACCCTTTACTGTCTCAATATGTCTGGTTGCCTCTCAGGCCCTTTTCTGTTTGCAGAGTGATGCTATGCAGCAGAGGCGATGCATAGGGCGTGCACTCGGGTGCACGTACACCCCCTGCGCATGGCAGTGCACCCCCTGCAAAAAGGCACCACTGACACTGCCGGCAGCACCTGTGGGTGGTCACTGAGCCCTGGTCGGAGCTTGCCACCCCCCACTGCCAACACTGCTGGCGGCGTCTGTGGAAGCTTCTCACTCACTGCCACCGGGCTCCTGCCACCACTGTGCTCCTGTTGCCATCAGTGTACTTGTTCCCCCCACAGCTGCTGGGGGCATGCGCCGTTCATGCTATCTGGCCTTCATTACTGCATCTCAGCACCTCAAAACCGTATATGCCCTGAACCTCCCAACCAGCCTGCATGGCAGGGCATGGCTAAGAGCTCCATGCAGCCTGAGTGACTTGCCCCGAACCACACAGGAAGTTTGCAGCAAAGCAGTTCTTTGGTTGGGGTGGTTCGGGTCACTCATGCTCTAATCCTATGCTATAATCACTGCACTATCCTTCTCTAGCAATGGAGTCCAGAGCTCAATATGTTTTTCCTGCCTTTACAGTGGGTATGGAGCAGAGATCAATAACCCTTAGTACCAAGAGAAGCCCTCTCCCATGGGTTCCACTGTGTACACCCTGTCCCCTAACCTGTCGATGCTCCAGGGACACATCCTGTCACAGGGAAATGATCTAACATGCATCCAAGAGTGTGAAAGATTCAACTCTGATGCAAACACGTGTTGAGGATGGGGGTGGAGGGTAGGGTCTGAGAAAAAATGGGAGAGACTGTGAGGGTAGAAGGGGAAGGGTGAGAGAATACATGTGAATCTGCACCTTGCTGCCTGCTCAGTACCTTTCCCTCCTCACTGCAGTGCTGGATGTCTCACCCTCCCAGCCAGTTGCACTAGCTCCACTGCAGGCTTGCAAACCCAACAAGATGCACTGGCCCCCAAGGAACGTTACCTTCACATGTCATCATGGGGCCTGGCTCAAATCCCTCCTCACAGGTGCATTCAAAGCCTCCTACCACGTTGCTGCAGGTCCCATTCCCACAGGGGTTACCAATGGAGCACTCATCTGTGTCTGAGGAAGGCCAGGAACAGCATTAGAAGCTTGATCTTGTGTCACAAGAGACCCTGGGGGACATCTCTTTTGGCAGCCAGTATATTCGACTAGAAGCCAGGGTGGGTGAGTCAGAAATTCCCCTTGGATTTAAGGGCAAGAACAATGGCTAGAAGCATCTAAGCCAGAATGAGGCAGGCAGCAGGTTGTCCCAATTATGCAGTGGCTCCTGCCTCCTCCAAAAGGATCTCCTCTAGTTTGAGCTGAAAGCACTTACCAACACAGTTGACTCCAGTGTAGTCCAGGTTATACCCAAAGGGGCACTCACAGCGGAAGGAGCCATCAGTGTTAATACATGCCCCATTTATGCAGATGCCCAGGTTCTCAGAGCATTCATTCACATCTGAAGTGGAAACCAAAAGAAACTTTGAAATTCCTGATTCATTAGTAGCTTTCCATACACTGGCACTAAATGCATCCAGGTGCTGAGAATAGCTCCCTTGTGAAGACAGGGCTCCATGGCTACAGACTAAGGATTGTGGGGCAAACTATGGGGCCTCGCTCACGGAAGTAAGTGGGAATTTGGCTTCAGGAAGGATTGAGTAAGAACTGAGTGAGGTGCCCCAGGTACAACAGGAAGGATCCTGAGCCCACAGAAAGCACAGAGAGCTCCTGGCGCAGGAACTCAGCATGTCCACGACACAAAATACATGAGCCTGACTACTTCTTGGTCTGGAACAAAAGGCATGTTGCTCCCTGGTACATTTTGTCCATTACATCATTTGGCCCATGTGTAATAGTGGGCCCTTACCCTATTAGCCCTTTAAATGGACTGTTTTGAATGGCGACAGAAAGAGTTAGGCCTAGGGCACATAAATTCAGCTCCAGAACAGGAGAGGGACAAGACTGGCCCAGATGAGGAGCTCCTAGTAAACCTCTGCACTCCCAGGGATTACAGGCTGGAATAGAAGCCTGCTACAGGCTGTCGGTAGGGAGCCTGCAAGCCAGAAAGGGGCATGCAAAGAAAAAAAGCCCCTTTTGCTGTTAAGAGGCTCATTTAATAGAGTGGTTGATGACTACATGTTGAGGGCTCACAGCCCTGTGGGCTCCTTGGGACTTTGTGCAAGCAGGCTACCAGAAGCCCCTTGGGCTGATAGCAGCATGTATCGCGCTCTAGAAGAGCTACTGGGGGGTGGGAGGGGGTTACTGTAAGTAGGCCAAGAAGGGAGGAAAGCAGAATACACCAAGACCCGACAATCCTGGCATGCTGGCCTACAGTAAGAGACTCAAGGAGGACTGCAGCCCTGAGCAGCCTCAGTTGGGGGAACTGCTCAGATCTGGGTGGCCTTATTTGGTGAGACAGATGGCCCTAGGGGACTTAACTGGCAGGCAAGTAAGGGCTTAAATGGGACCATAACAACTACTGGGCCAGCTAAGGATGCCGCAAGAGTGGGGAGAGACACCTAGTATTTAAACTGAGGGCTGCCTCCTAAATTTAAACTGATTACCAACTAAAGCATGGAAGGCAAAATGAAGGCGGTAACCTACTGAGGAGCCAGAGCACTTAATAGACCCCAGCTGACAGGCAGGGGGAATAAAGACCTATGAGGAAGCTCAGGAAGGCTTGTTACACCATGATGTTCACAAAAATCTTGCCTTACCTTCTCGGGTATCGCCTGGGCCAGGAATGGCCCCATGGCCATATGGACACAGCTCCTGAAAGGCAACTGGGAAAAATGAGAAAAGTGAGATGTGCTAAAAAGTGCTCCCAACTGCTGCAGCTGGAATACACGTCACAGAGCCCCTTAGGGAAACCCTGCCTGGGCTAGTGACAAGGCTTTGTACAAAGATAACTCATAGGGTGCTTAGGGAATTAGCTGGAGTCATAGCAGAGCTGCTGGAACAACTGTTTGAGCACTTGTGGTGCTCTGGCCAGGTCCCAGAGGATTGGAAAAGGGCCAGTGTGGTCCCTATTTTCAAGAAGGGGAGGAAGGAGGAACCAGGTACCTATAGGCTGGCCACCTCTATCCTTGGCAAGAACTTCGAGAAAATTGTTAAGGATCACATTTGTGGGGGTCACAGAATCATAGAAGTCGGGTCGGAAGGGACCTTGTAGATCTTCAAGTCCGACCCCCTGCCTGGGCAGGAGAAAAGACTGGACTCAAATGAGTCCAGCCAGGTAGGCATCAAGCCTCTTCTTAAAGACCCCCAGGGTAGGTGCCAGCACCACTTCCCTAGGAAGTTGGTTCCAGCTCCTAGCCGCCCTAACTGTGAAGTAGTTTTTGCAGATGTCTGATCTAAATCTACTCTCTAATAACTTGTGTCCATTGTTCCTTGTCATGCCAGGGGGTGCTAAGGGAAACAGCATCTCCCCTAAACCCTTCTGGTCCCTCCCCAGTGAGTTTATAGACAGTCACCAGGTCCCCCCTCAGCCTTCTCTTGTGAAGGCTGAACAGGTTCAAGTCCCGCAGTCTTTCAATGTAGGGTCTGCCCTGTAGTCCCCAAATCATGCGTGTGGCCCTCCTCTGGACCCTTTCAATGTTGTCCACATCCCTCCTGAAGTGTGGCGCCCAGAACTGGATGCAGTACTCCAGCTGTGGCCTGACCAGTGCTGCATAGAGGGGGAGGATCACCTCCTTGGACCTGCTCGAGATGCATCTGTGGATGCACGACAAGGTCCAGTTAGCCCTGCCAACCGTGACCTCGCATTGTCGGCCCATGTTCATCTCGGAGTCAATAATGCCTCCAAGATCCCTTTCCGCCTCCGTGCTCTCACGAAGGGAGTTTCCCATTCTATAAGTGTGCTGCTGGTTACTACTGCCCACGTGCAGCACCCTGCACTTGTCAGTATTGAAACGCATCCTGTTTTTGTTAGCCCACTCCTGTAACCTATCCAGGTCTTGCTGCAGTCTTTCCCTCCCTGCTAGCGTGCTCACCTCACCCCAAATTTTGGTATCATCAGTGAATTTAAACAGGTTGCATTTCACCCCATTGTCCAAATCGCTGATAAAGAAATTGAACAGCGCGGGCCCCAGGACCGAGCCCTGGGGGACTCCGCTGCCCACTTCCCCCCAGGTTGAATATGACCCGTCCACCACCACCCTCTGAGTACGACCCTAGAGCCAATCTGCAATCCATCTGACTGCGTAGGCATCAATGCCACAGTCGCCTAGTTTTTTAATGAGGATGGGGTGGGTAAAATGATGCTAAGGGGCAATCAGCATAGGTTCATAGCAGGCAGATCCTGCCTGACTAACCTGGTTTCATGTTACAACCAGGTCACAAAATGCTTGGATGAAGGAATGGGGGAGATGTTATTTACTTAGATTTTAAAAAGGCCTTTGACACAGTGTCACACCCAATTCTTAAAAATAAACTAAACAGTAGCAATGTAGATTATTACACAGTCCGGTGGGTAGAACTATGGGACGCAGCCAGACAGTGGTGGTGGACAGGCTGGTTTCTACCCAGAGAAATGTGGGCAGCGGAGTCCCCCAGGGCTCTGTCCTGGGACCAGTACTATTCAATATCTTCATTACTGACTTGGACAAAGGAGTAGAAAGCACCCTGTCCAAGTCTGCTGAGGACACCAAATTATGGAGGGAGGTACACAAACTAGATGGCAGGGAGAGAATCCAGGCTGATTTGGACAGGTTGGGGAAATGGGCCGAACAGAATAGGATGCAGTTTAACAAGGATAAGTGGCACGTGTTGCACCTGGGGAGGCAGAATCATCAACACTCCTACAGCCTGGGAGGTACCACTCTAAGTAGCACAACTGCGGAAAGGGATTTTGGAGTCACAGTCAACTCCAAAATGAACACGAGTCACCAGTGTGATGGGGTAATAAGTAAAGTTAACTGCACCCTTTCTTGCATAAGTAGGTGCATCGCAAACAGGTCTAGGGAGGTGATACTTCCCCTCTGTGCAGCACTGGTCAGGCCACAGCTGGAGTTCTGTGTCCAGTTTTGGGCGCTGCACTTCAGGAGGGATGTGGATGGCCTGGAGAGGGTTCAGAGGAGGGCCACTCATCTGGTTAAAGGCCTACAGAAAAAACTCTATGTGGACTGATTGCGAGACCTGAACCTTTTTAGCCTCCGCAAAAGGAGGCTGAGAGATGATCTCGCAGCTGCCTACAAACTCATTGGGGGAGGGGAGGGGGGCAGCAAGAAATAGGGGATAAAATGTTTACCAAGGGACCTGCTGGGGTAACTAGAAATAATGGCCACAAACTGGAAGAAAGCCAATTCAGATTGGACATCAGGAAAAAATTCTTTACAGTGAGGGCTACCAAAATATGGAATAAGTTTCCAAGGCAGGTGGTGCTTTCCCCCACCTTGGGGGTGTTTAAAAGGAGATTGGACAGACACCTGGATGGGGTCACCTGACCCCAGTACTCATTCCTGCCCAGGGCAGGGGGTCAGAGATCTAATAGGTCCCTTCTGACCCTAACATCTATGAAACTATTAATGACTGATGATTACACTGCTCATTATATACCACCTGCCAGAAGCCCAAGGGGTGGGGAAATAAACAGCACCTTTCTTGGGTATCAGAGTCACAAAGGGGTGCAATGACTTGTCCAAAGCCATCCACAGAAGTGACAGCAGAGCTGAAAACAGAACCCAAGATCCTGAAGGCTGAATGTTCCCTTTCCCCCTGCCTGAAAGAGAAAGCCTCCAGTCTGAGTGCTGCAACCAAGTGATGAACATTTGCTTTCAAGGGCACCATTTCCCTCATGGGATCCCTGCACTAGCAGGGGTGTCCACACTCCAGGGTGCACAGAGGCTCCTATTCCTCACAGCGCTGCCTGTGCTCCTTGTTGCATCTGTTGCACCTCATTCCCACAGCTGCAGCCTCCCCACCCTACAGCAGTTCTTGGTGATACATGACACAAGGGGCCTGAGCCACCTACCATTCCCTTCTTGAGGGCACAGCTCACATGGGTCACCCCAGCCCTCTCCAGGCATCTTGCTGCAGCAGCACCGGGCTTTGGTGGTATTGAAGGCCTTGGGGACGGAGCATTTCCCGTTATCAAAGCGGGTGAAGCAGAAGCTCTGGCGAGTATCTGCAGCGGGATGGAGCAGAGCACGAAAGACATGCATAGGCAGGCTCAGTGTATCAGACATTCCCTCCCAGACTTGGGCTGTGGCACAGATCGGCTCCCAAAGGACAGAGGCCCTGGCTCTTGCAGAGCAGTGTAGGAGGTGACGCTGGGTTGACACTCTTCTCCTGAGTGCTCCCTGGGGCCCACTGCGCTCTGGGGACTCTCTTGTGTCTGAGCACATGCAGAGGCCAACCCAGTCACAGCTGACGTGAGGATGCAGCACCAGATGTCACAGGAAGCACTTCTGCAGTCTTTCCCAGCTGGTGGGCAACACCCCCGACTTGCCACTGACCTCACTGGCTTGTAGGCAAGGCTACAGACACTCACCAAAGCACCTGCGGCCATTGTCAGACAGGACAAAGCCAGGGGGACAAATGCACTGGAAGCTGCCGGGGGTGTTGGTGCAGGTCCCAAATAGGCAGATGTTGGGCTCCTCTTCGCACTCATTGATATCTGGGAGAATGGGGGACATGAGGGGGTATTTATTACACACGGACTCAAACAAACATCTTGTAACTCTTTCCATTAACATTACACTGGTGGATGTAAGGGCCATGTGGAGCTAGGAGTGGGGTAAGTCTGACCCATGCTGGAAGATGGGAAGTAGCACCTACAGCCCATTTCTTGGCAGGCTCTCCTGGACAATACACTTCTGTTAGCCTTGCAAAGCACTTGCCTGGTCAGCACTGCCCACTCCTGAGACTAAGCTTGTCCCCTCGGCCCATCTTCCCAGCACAATGCAGGGTGCAGACACTGTGCTGCTGCCCGTAGGGCCCAAAGTCGCCTGGTATCTGACCTGCTCCAGACATCAGAAACCTGAGTTGCACAGCCTCACAGCTCCCCATGAGAGGCAGGGCCATGGAGCTCTTTTCCTACTGCACTGTGCAGGCCCCTCCTTACACAAAGACAGAATCAGTGGGAACCATTCAGAGAGCTGTGGCCCAGCTGGCCAGGCCTAATTATGCCCATTAGACTGCAGCAACGTGCACATCTTCCCCAGCCTCCCACCTGACAGTTCACTATAATGAAAATCCTCCCAGTGACTGTGAGGTGAGGCATCTGTCAAACACTTTTTTTCAGAGGGTGCCAGGCCCCACTCGCTCTGCTCCTAATTTGCTGTAGAGATGAGGTTTTGGGCACTGCCTGTATCTCTGCTGCCCATGAAATGCTGGCTTCACCAGATGGGGCAGTGGTTACAGCCTGAAGGCATGGACAGTACTGGACCCTTGGTACCGGAGACTGAATAGAGGAATCAACGTTACCGATGCAGTTGTCATTCTGCACCTCGTACCCCGGGGGACAGATACAACGGAAAGAGCCTTCCAGGTTTTGACATGTTCCAGGAGAACAGGTCCCAGGCAGGCTCACACACTCATTAATGTCTGCAAATAAACAGAGGGGAAAATGACAGATAAATCTTTATAAAATGAAGGCACCCAAAGGGTTGAGCTCTAGCTGCTTAGAAATGTATGCCACTTTGGCACACAGGGGAGTGTTCCAGGCAAGGACTGATGCCCCAACCGTGCTCCTGCCCAACAGGTCCTGCATGGGCTGAAGAGGAAATGGAGCTAGAAAACTCCACTTCCATCTTTTAAACCCTAAGGGCAAAGGTCCCAAGTGAAGTACTCACTTTGCAATCTGCAGCTGATGTGCCCACAGCTAGGCACTAGGTATTGGAACCTCTTGCACAAAGAAACAGGGAACGGGATGTTTTATGTATACATGTGTCCCGCACTGCAACCTTAGCAGTGCAGCCAGGTGCCTGGGTTAGTAACAACACATCCTTCTAGCCAGATTATGGCAAGATCATGACACCCCAACCACAGGATACCGCCGGTGTTCAAATTAATCCCTTAAAGGACTCAGGCTGAGAATATAAGGGGCTCATGGTCTCCCTGATGAATATGATTATGGTTCTCTGCAATACCTGCTGTCTATAAGGCTCTGTTTACCTGCGGTTTGCACAATGTGGTATTGGACATAGTGCAATCTTTGCCTGTCTGAGGCAGGGAGAGCCTCAGGTGCTGCTGGGAACAGCGTGTGTGGCTTTTGGTAGCCAGTCAGATGACAGGGCTTTGGCTGTGGAGGTTATATTGCCCTGCAGGTGGCCTGGGATTTCTGGCCCTAAAAGTGGTCTCAATTCAGGGAATGAAGCTGGGAAATTTGCTAGCCGATCCCTCTGAGAGCAATAAACTTAGAGAAAACAGTCTGTCCAAGAGGACTGGATCAGTGCCTTCATTTTTGACTAAAGCAGCTTCTGCAATAAAAGGGTCAACTCTCTGTAGCTGAGGATTGTGCAGTGGTGTGTGACCTCAACCCCTCCCTAGTCTACAAACACTGGGCACTGGGAGCTCTCCTTGCTGGGACTAGAGCTCCACATCTCAAACCCACAATGTCTTTCAAACCTGAGTTTTGCCGGTGCTCAGGAGTTCTACACGCACCACCAGGAGTAAAGACCTTACGTTACGGGGTGCTTTGCAACCAAAAAGATGGCTGACTCGTGAGCAGGAGGTACCCAAGCATTATAGTGCTATTACCCGAGATGTGCCCAGACACTCACCAACACAGTTTTTCCCATCTGGGGTCCGGTCGTAGCCTTCCTGGCACAGACACTGGAAGGACCCAATGCTGTTTATACACTGGCCGTTCCGACACACCTGCCCCACCAGGGACGAGCACTCATCGATATCTGCACAGGGTACAAAAGATATGCACAGTGGAGTGCGAGATGCAATGCAACAACTCCACTGGGCTGGTTGTATGCCACCCAACTGTTTTCTCTACAGCTGGTTTTGGGTGCGACCCCAAACTAAATAGTGATACACCTGCAACTGTGTGTGACAGTAGACTCTAATACTTCTGGAGCTGGCACTTGTACGCGCTCTTACCCATGCAATCGTTGTTGTGTGTTAGCTCAAAGCCAGGGAAGCACAGGCAGTTGTAGGAACCCACTGTGTTCTTGCAGGTGCCATTTCCACAAGGCTGCCGGTCACATTCATCAATATCTGAGGAGAAAAGCATGACAACAGGTCAAGGGCTGAGCCGTTTCTGGCTCTGGGTGCTCAGTTACGGGAGGGACGGCTGCTTGATTTGGCAAGAGTTAACATGAGGACTCACAAACCTTGAATCAAGGTAGCATATTGGCTCGCTCTCTGCCAGGCAGTGGCAGTTTCAGTTACACAGCACCAAGCCATTAAGTCCCCAGAAAGTTTTTACTCCCATGCTAGAACAGATTTAAGTGTCCCCGAATGTCAAAGCGGCCCGGTACAACATTTGCATGGCTGCTGCCCCATCCACACTGACCCATGCACATGGTCTGCTCTCCTGTGGCTTTGAACCCGTTGTGACAGACACAGATATAGCTGCCCTCAGTGTCAACGCAGTCACCGTGGCTGCAGACGTTGGGGATTTCCTGGCATTCATTACGACCTGGAACAAAACGACGCAGAAAATAAGGTACAGGAAAGACTCCAACCAAATTGGAAATGCAGCTCCTCTATTCAGAAGGGGGCACTGTGTTTGTTTCTGGGCCATTACGGATTAATCACTAAACAACTGTGATTTCATCTCTCACAATTTTATCCCACGTCTTACAATATTTGACAGTTTCTTAAAGCCCCTTTCTCCCGGATTCAAGAGAATCTGAATTTTCATTTCTAAAAACAGGAAGTTTCTAGCTCTCCTGGTTAGGGGAAAACACTTGTAAGCGTGACCCCTGAAAGCGCTACTACCAGAAAGCAAAGAGCAGCAGCTAGAAAAAAGTCCCCTGGTACTGCTCCTCTGCCAGCCTCATTGGGAGGGCAGGGAGTTCACAGCCACCCTTGCAGCACTGAGTCACTGCTCGCGCACATGCACGCATCCCTTTACACAATCTTGGATCCACCTATGCCCCATGCAGATGAATACAGCCCAACAGCAGCTCTGTAGGGTGAGAATCAACCCCGTCAATGTATTACTGTAGTTCCTGAAGTTCACTCCAGGACGTGTTGTAGTATGGCAATAATCAGGACTATCTCACTATGCAGGTTGATTTAAGCACATTCTGAAATTTAAGAGATGCTCATATCTGGTCGGTTATATGTTTGGAGCTCATTGATCCAATGGCTATAAATTTGTCCTGAACTCTCTACCTACTCCCTGCTCTGCCCTACCAGTTTTCAAGATTTTCTCCTTTCAGGTGTGGGTTTTGGAGCACTCTGAAGTCAGCCTATAGAAATAACTAAGTGTGTAGGTGAACACAAGGCCCCCAGTCCTTGCCATACTTTAGCCCTAATAGCTGAATGGTTAGGACATTTACCCAGAAAGCACAGGTTGCATCTCCCCTACAGCTTCTTCACCAGAAGGGGTTTTGTTTTGGCTTGTGACTTTTCAGCACAGCGAATGAACTATTCAGCCACAGCTGAAAAACCATTTGAAAAATTCCTGACTTGTGACCTTGTGGTTAATGCACTATGCAAAATAAAAGCTTGATTTAAAAAAAAACTAACCAGGTTTAAAACTTCTTTTTGGGATGGGAGTCCTAAAACCCAGTTTTCCTGCTCCTTGGACAAGTGCCTTGACTACTTAATTCACAGACCTAAATTATGAGAGGACCCTTCTCCTCCTCTTACACCTGTTAGTCGTGGATTTCTGTTCGGCTGCATCTCTGTGATTTAGACAGTTACACTGCCAGAAAGGCCATGCAGACTTCCAGGCCGGTGCAAAGCTCACTGAGCATGCTCAGTCTCTTGACGTGCACCCCTGGGGTGCACGGGGTAACAGAATCACTACCTGCTACAAGTACTACAAATGTCACTCACACAGCTACACAGCTGCTATTTAGATGCACAAAGGGAAGGAGGACTCTACCCTTAGACATTCGGCTGTCAGGCAGACGCTTGCCCCCTGGGTCTGCTTCACTAGGGTACTCAAGCAGAGCTTGGAGGATACCAGAGGCATTTCAGTTGCACAGCCACCTTGCACAGACTAGTTTTTCTAATGTGTATTTCAGACACCAGATCATTACAGCATTTCCACAGTGGTCTCATTCCTCTGCATGCCTACAGCCCTACTAAACTTGGTGCAGCACAGTCACAGACTGTTAAAAAAATCCTGAGATCCGTAGTCACAAATATGCCAAGAACAATTAAATCCTTTCTCCAGTCCATTGCCATGCAAAGTAACCATGCAGGAAGTTCAAGCACATACTGGTCTCCTGACTTCGGTCCTATGCATTGTTTGAGTACTCCCCCGGTATAAATAGTGAACAGTTCCCATCTTACCCACACAGGCTCCACTAGGCGACAGCTTGTATCCAGTTGAGCACTCGCACCTGTAACTGCCTGGGATGTTGATGCAATCAGCATTGCGCTGGCAAAGATTCTCACCACTGCTGCATTCATCGATGTCTGAAGAGAGGAAGAAATCACTGGCACTGACTGCACAACTCCCCTTGAGCGGGCCACAAGCAAGCACCCTGGCACCTGGTCAGGCGCCAACAGACTTGCTTCTAAGATAGTTTCCCTAAAATATTCTGCTTGCCACATGGAAGGAATTTTTCTTTTCTTGTTGCTACAGGCGGTGGTGGGGCGGGAGGGGTTGTTTTGTTTTTTTTCTGTCTTTCTCAGGAAGTTTGGGTGCTGGCCACAGCCAAGACTAGGGGCATGTGACTGGGATGTACTGATGGTTCTGCTGGGACTAAAGCACCTGTGATTCCTGATTAGAGAGTCTTGCCCCTCTGGTCACGGTCAGACTGATGGCCACGTTTGAGCTCAGAAGGGAATTTTACCCTGTGGTCAAATTGGCATGGACTCCTTTGCTCTGTAATGGGGGGCATGTCCCTCTTCCTTGAATCTCTCAAGTGTGTTTTTTAATAACTATTTTCTGTCCTTGCGGCAGCAGGACATCAACAGAGCACCTGTCCCCCTGCTTTACCTGTGACAGGTTAGGGTGGTCTTGGGGTTTGTGCAACAGGGCTACTTGTACAGTTCTAAGAACAGGTTAGACAAACACTTGTGGAGGATAATTTGGATAGGGCTGATCCTGGACTAGATCGCCTCCTGAAGTCCCTTTCAGCCCTATTTTTCTATGATTTTATGAATTTAAAAAAAATACTAAGACTGTGAATATACATGCTTTGCATTATTTTTTGTTTCTGAAAATAAAAAATGTGTGTTAGTTCTGGGACTTACGGGAACATCTTCCCGTTTCGAAATCTCTGATCTCAAAAAGAGGAAACGATACATGAAAACATGTTAAGATCTTCTCGCATAAAACATACCACTGAAGCTTTTTGAAAAATAACAATCTTTTAATAACCTTTTGAGGTGGAAAAGGAACATTTAAAATTAGAATAAAAACCAGACAAAGGCTTTGCTTCTTGTAATAAATATCCTGCTTCCAATACCCCATTGGCAGAGATGACTTGAGTGTCATTCCTCATTTGTAGCAGTCAGGTGCCCCATCACCTACTGCTGGGGGCCAGCACTATGAAGAGCAAAGCAGGCAGCTCCTGGCCAACACAGCAACTACCACCTTATTACCTTCACAGATGAGCAGAATATTGTTGTAGCTGAATCCAATTGGGCACTCGCACCGGAAGCTGCCGATCTGGTTAATGCAAACGCCATTGGTGCAGATAGCAGGGATCTCGCTGCACTCATCGATATCTGCATGGAGAATCACATCCCCATGAGTAATGCGGGGAGATGGGGGACAGGGAAAGCATCAGCCCAGGGCGGGAAGGAAAGAGCGATGTTATGGCGTGTGCCCTGCTCTCCCTCCTGTGGCTGCGGGACTACTGCTGTGTTCTGGCTCTTGCTGCAGTGAATATTCACAGCAAAGGACACTTCTGGCTGACCGCAAGTGACACGAGGAGCAGAGGGTACCGACTCTCCCTTTACTGATATTGTTCGAAGGCCCGGGCTGCACTCTAGAGACTTTCGGTTCCTGACAGAGAGAGGCTGGATCCTTGCTCACATGAGCTACTTCATCTTTGGTCGCGCTCATTTGGGAAAGAGATTCCATTTTTCACAAAACGGCTCTCTCTGCACGTACTCGCCCTCTAATGTCCCTGGGAGCTACCCTTAGCCCCTGGACGAACATTCAGGAGAGGAAGCTGAATGCCAGTGGCAACTATCTTTATCAAGCTGAAATGCTTCCGGGGTGCCAGTTTAGTCATCAGACACCAGAACAGTTCGCTCCCCTACAGCCATGCATGTATGCCTACACAGACAGCAGCTTAACCTTTCACTCCACTGTCCGTTTGCTAGATGCCGGTCTTTTGGGGATGGGAGATAAATCAATGGGATGATCTCTTCCCTGTTCTCTTCAGTTTGGCATCAGGGCCTGCAAACACTTCACTAGGCCAAGGGAACCTCGGTGGGGATGAAGTCTGTTGAGTCTTATGTACCACCGGGGCTAGAGACTCCAGCTTTCAAACTTACAAACATTTGTGGACAGGACACCATTAGATTTTAGTTAGTCCAATAAAAGGTATCATGTCTGACGCAAGGGTTTTAGAGTTTTGCATTTCTTTTTGTCTCAGACAAACACAGCTACCAAATACATCCCTGAAACATGGAAGATGCCAAATTTTAGTCAATTTTGGAATTATAAACTTCATTGCTAAACAAGAAAGAAAAATTTCTACACCTCCCTACCTTTCTGCCATCTGACACCACCAGGGAAGAGAAACTGCCTTATCTGCACAAGGAGCAACTTATACAAAGGACCTCTCATGGACTCATCTTCAGCTTCCTCTGTGCAAAATGAAGTTTATTTTCTACCTAGGGGGACTTTTACCATCTTTAATTTTACTTAAGCCTGAAGAAGGGTGTGTGTGCCTGAAAGCTTGCAAAGAAAGATTTTGTTTTGCGATTTCTTAGTTGGTCTAATAAAAGGTATCATCTCTGACCTAAGAGTTTTAGAGTTTTGCACTTCTTTACAGGAGATACCTCTCACTGTATCCCTACTGGAATCCAGGCCTGAAACCTGAGCTCTTCCGCTGCGGCTCTTGGTGCCTTTCGTAAGAGAGGGTCTGCATTATTAGCAAGGGGGAGGGGGGGGGGAAGCAAAAGTGCTCTGATTTTCAGGTCTGCTATCTTGCAACCTGCTGGGGCTTCATGCTCTTTGCACCAGTGTTGACAGGAATCCTGTGCTCTTTTGGCACTAGTCCTGGCCGCCCCAGGCCCTGGTCCTGCCTGTGGGAGTTTCTGGTTCTCTTCTGTACTGACTGCAACAGCTGTGCTGGGACTCCATGTTTATAGTGTCTCTCACATCCGGGTCTCAGTTTTGCTGGTGGGGCTATTACCGCTCACCTGGGCTCTGGCAACTGTACCTGTTTATTTCTGAGTTACCACGAGTTATTAAGACCTTGTTACCTTCTGCAGAAAGGCAGGGGGAACACTGAGAACTGAACGTGCTTTGCACCATCCTTACCCTATTTTTATCAGGAGCTCGATAATGGGTCTAAGATTGCCTATGAGCCACAGTCACGTGGCAGAGCAGAGATTTCTATGGTAAAGGGGAGGTCATTTGTGTGGGAGATGGGACCTTCTCAGGGGCTGGTCTGAGGCTGTGGAGTAAATTCTTCCAAAACAAAGGGCCAGCCTCCTCCCAGGCTGCTCTGAGAGGCAAGCCCATGCCTCCAACTAGCTTTCTCTGATCTAAGGGCAGCATGGGCATTTGCACACAAAACCATTCCACTACAAACACATCTGGGGAGGACAGGAGAAAGAACAAGGAGAACATGACATCAGTCGTGCCACTAAAGGTGTTGCTGGAAGGCCTCAAAACTATGGTGGTGAGAGCTCTATGATAATCTGGAGAGAAGAGAGAAGCCTGCAGGTGCTACATTCAAAACCTGGTATTATGTATATTCCAGCATGGCCTGGAATCACTTGAGATGCTAGTGTTATCCTTAGTCAGAGTTGACCGGTTTCAACCCAAGCAATTCTGCCCCCTTCCCCTTCTTGCTTGTCCTTGCCCCCAGGCTCATGTGCTGAGGGAGATCAGGAAATGATCACAAAGACTTAAGTAGGAGAGCAGGAGGGAGGGCAGGGGAGAGAACCAATGCCAGCAGTAACTGAAGGCAGGCCCCCCCACCACTGTACTCACCAATTGGCTTCCCAGTGTGAATGTCAATGATAAATCCAGGGGCCTGGTTTCCACAAAGGATCTGGTACTCAGCTAGAAGGGAAACAAGGTCACACCTAGAAGTCAGCAGATGTACCAGCTATGGGTGCCAGGATACAAGGTGAGGGGTGAGGAACACCATGTAGATATGCACATGGGGATGGAACTGGTGGAGGAAGTCATACCCGAGAATGAGGAGACCACAGATACAGAAGAAAACATCTATCCTGCTACCAGCTGGGGTCTATGCTCCCTTACTCCAAGGCCTGACATCTTAGACACACACACAGGCATGGCATATCCACACCTCCACTGCACATACACACTCATTCATTTGCACACTTCACACTCAATGCACATCTGGACATAGGCACACCCACTGCACCACACCTTGATGCATAGACTGCCAGCACACACACAAGGCAAACCGGCCTGATGAATTTCATCCCAGGGTCCTGAAGGAAGTGGGAGTGGGGATTATGGGGCCACAGACAATAATATTTTCCAAGTTGTGGGAGACAGGCGAGGTACCAGAGTACTGGAAAAGGGCCAACATAATGCCCTTTAAAAAAGGCAAAAAAGGAGGACCCAGGGAATTATACAATGGTTAGGCTGATATCAATACCTGGGAAGCTACTGGAGCATGTCATAAGGAAAGCCAGTTGCAAGCACCTGGAGGAGGCAAGACTGATCATGAGCAACCAGCATGGATTTCCTAAGAACAAGTCATGCCAAACGAATTTATCAGGTGCTAGATAGAGGAGCTCCAGGCCGCAGTCCAGAGACTGCATGCCATCAGGGATGGTGAGTAGGAGACAGATTCCTACTGCCAGGCCCTTCACCCCCTGGGCAAGGGGACCAAGGTCACCCTCCAGGGCAAGGGAGGACTCGGAGACCTTCCATTCTGTCCAGCCAGGGGGTTGGACCAAGGTGGTCAAGGGCCTCAAGGCCCGCCGCACCAAGGCTCCCTTCCCTCTGGGGATTTGCAACAGGCATGAACCTCTTGCAGTCCCAATAGCTCTGGCAGGCAAGGGAGGATCACCCACCCTCACTCTCTCCAAGATGAAATGCAGAGTGCTAGTCATGGGAGACTCCCTCCTGAGGGGGACTGAGAGGGCAATCTGCCGCCCAGACCCCCTAGCCTGGGAGGTCTGCTACTTCTCGGGGGCCTACATCCAGGACATAGCCGAGAGGATCCCAAAGATTCTCTGGCCCTCCAACCACTACCCTATGCTCCTTATCCATGTGGGCACGAATGACACAGCTTGGAGCAATCCTAGCCATGTCATGACAGGGCTCTGGGAGTGGGGCTTAGGGCTTTGGGGGTGCAGGTGGTCTTTTCCTCACTCCTCCTGGTTGTGGGTCATGGGCTGAGGAGGAACAGATGGGTTGAGATAGTCAACCAGAGACTGCGGTGCTGGTGTCATCATGAAGGCTTTGGCTTCCACAATCACAGCCTGCTCTTTGGTGAGGGAGGCAGTGGGCTGGTGGGAAGAGATGGCCTCCACCTCACTCCGCTGGGGAGGAGGCTCTTCTCATCCAGACTGGCTGCCCTGTTCGACTGGGCTTTAAACTGAGCCTGCCAGGGGATGGGGGGAGTACCGCCACTACAAGCCCACTGGGCAGCTTTTGTAAACCCAGCAGGCTAAAGCACTCAAGGGAACCCACCCCTGCCCCAGCCCCAGAACCATCTGTAGGGAAGGCAAGGGCCCCCAATGGGACACTTACGTGCCTGTAAACCAAGGCCAGGAGCCTGGGGACCAAACAGAAGGAACTGGTCCTCCTGCTAAACAAAAAGGATTATGATCTCATAGGGATAACAAAGACCTGGTGGGACTCTACCTATGGCTGGGCCACAGGTATAGATGGCTAAACCTTGTATAGGAGAGATCACATGGGCAAAAGATGGTGGGGTAGCTCTTTATGTCAAGGAAAGCTACGCGTCCCTGCAAGCTGACACTGGCACCCACAGGGGATGACTGGAGACTCTCTGGGTCAAAATCTGTGGCGAACAAGGCACAGGGGACACAATGATGGGAGTCTACTACAGACCTCCTACCCAGGATCAAGAACTTAACCAGGAGTTCACCAGGGAACTGGTTGAGGCTACACACTCCCGGTGCACAGTTGTCACGGGAGATTTCAGCTACCCTGACACCTTGTGGGAAGAGCACTCAGCCACATCCAAATGGTCGCAAAGCTTCCTCATGTCCGTGGATGAGCTCTAACTCAAGAAGTCTATGGACCGAGGAGAGGCAAAGCACTGCTCAACCTGGTACTGGCAATAGGGGATGACTTAATCAGCGACCTAATGATCAAAGGGAAGCTGGGAGACAGCAACCATGAGCTGATCACCTTCACCATCTGCCGTAAACCAGGCAAGTCAGTCAGCAAAGCAGAAGTCCTCGACTTCAGGAAAGCTGACTTTGACAAGCTCAGGAGGCTTGTTGGCATGGCCCTAAGGGACCACAACTTGAAGGGGAGGGGAGTTCAGGAACAGTGGTTGCTCCTCAAGCGAGCGATCCTGGAAGCACAAGCAACGTCTATCCCGTCTCAGAGGAAAGGCAGCAAAAGGACACAGCAGCCCCCTTGGCTCTGCAGGGAACTAGTGGACCTCCTGTGACTAAAAAGAAAGGCTTATAAAGGATGGAAAGCTGGGTCCACCGCCAAAGAAGGAGTACTCTGCGCTGGTAGGGAGTAAACCAGGAAAGCCAAGGCTGCGACTGAACTCCATCTGGCTACACATGTCAAGGACAATAAAAAGTCCTTTTTTAAATATGTGGGAAGCTGGAGGAAAAGCAAGGGTAACTTTGGACCCCTGCTAAAACATATGGGTCAACTGACAACCGATGCCCAGGAAAAAGCCAACCTGCTCAACGGGTATTTTGCATCGGTTTTTCACCAACCCCAAGGGCCGGCCCTGCTCAATACGGTATAGAACAGCCAAGGCGAGGGAGAACTATTACCCTTCATCGACACTGACCAAGTGAAGGAATACCTTGAGAGGCTGGACACCTTCAAGTCAACTGGCTCAGACAGCTTGCACCCCAGGGTACTTAAGGAGCTGGCTAGCATCATAGCTCGGCCACTGACATGGATCTTTGAGAACTCATGACACTCTGGTGAAGTGCCAGAAGGTTGGAAGAAGGCCAATGTGGTGCCTATCTTCAAGAAAGGGAGGAAAGTAGATCCAGGGAACTACAGGGCAGTCAGCTTGACCTCCATCCCCGGGAAGATCTTGGAAAAAATCATCCAAGGGGCCATTCTTGACAAACTGGCTGAAGGCAACTTCTTGAGAGATACCCAGCATGGGTTTGTTGCAGGTAGGTCTTACCTGACCAATCTCATCTCCTTCTACGACCAGACGACATGTCACCTGGACAAGGGAGAAGAGATTGAGGTCATATATTTTGACTTTAAAAAAGCTTTTGATTTGGTATCCCATGATTGTCTTATAGAAAAACTGGCCAATCGTGTCCTCGGCTACATCACAGTCTGCTGGCTGGGGAATTGGCTTTGAGGTTGGACCCAGAGAGTGGTAGTTGATGGAAGCCAATCATTGTGGTGCACCATGACCAATGGGGTCCCCCAAGGCTCCATCCTTGGGTCTATCCTTTTCAACATCTTCATTCATGATGTGGACATTGGTATCAGAAGTGGGCTGGTCAAGTTCGCTGATGACACCAAACTTTCAG
Source organism: Crocodylus siamensis (assembly GCF_052110815.1). Lineage (NCBI taxonomy): Eukaryota > Metazoa > Chordata > Crocodylia > Crocodylidae > Crocodylus > Crocodylus siamensis. The sequence continues at coordinate 10,403,729 of NC_143408.1, forward strand.
GTAAAGCTTCCACACCCAGGGACAGAAGGGTGATTCAGGCTGACCTTGACAGGCTCAGAAAATGGGCGGATGAAAACCTGATGGCCTTCAATTCCCAAAAATGCAAGAGACTCCACCTTGGGAAGAAAAACGCACAGCATGCTTATAGGCTCGGCAGTGCTATGTTTGCTGGCACCACAGCCAAAAGGGATGTTGGGGTCATGATTGACCACAAGATGAATATGAGCCATCAATGTGATGTTGCAGCTGGCAAAACGAGCAAAGCTCTGGCTTGCATTCATAGATGCTTCTCTAACAAATCCCAGGATGTCATCCTCCTGCTGTACTCGGCCTTAGTGAGGCTACAGCTGGAGTACTGTATCCAATTCTGGGCTCTACAATTTAAAGGATGTGGAGAAGCTTGAGAAAGTCCAGAGGAGAGCCATGTGTATGATCAGAGGGCAGGAAAACAGGCCTTATGCTGAGAGGCTGAGAGCTACGGGACTCTTTGGCCTGGAAAAGTGCAGGCTCAGGGGAGACCTGGTGGCTGCCTATAAGTATATAAGGGGTGTACATCAGCATCTGGGGGAAGCCTGTCCACCAGAGCACCCCATGGGATGACAAAGTCAAACTGTCACAAACTTCTCCAAGACTGTTTCAGGCTGGACATAAGGGAGAACTTCTTTACAGTCTGAGCCCCCAAGGCCTGGAACAGACTGTGGAACATGACTGCCACCAGAGGTGGTGCAAGCACCTACTCTGGATGCCTTTAAGAGTGAATTGGACTTTTATCTTGCTGGGATCCTGTGACCCCAGCCGACTTCCTGCCCCTGGGGCAGGGGACTCGACTCGATGATCTTCCAAGATCTCTTCCAGCCCTAAAGTCTATGAAATCTATGAAATTTGATCACCTTTAACAAAGTAACTGACTGGGTGGTTGAAGAGAATTAAGTGGATGCAGGGTACTGGACATCAGCAAGGCTTTCAACAAAGTTCCACGTGACCTTCTAATAACCTGCTCTGTCTTTCACCTGTGTGGCCTGGGCAAGTGGTGCGGAGCCTCACTGTGGGCCCCACACTGCACAGCTCAGCTCCTTGCTCCCCCATGCCACCCCACACTGCCCAGCTTTGCTCCCTGCTGCCCAGCTGTGCTCCCTGATGCCTGACTCAGCCTTGCACCACCCTGATCAGCCCTACAAACTCAACCTAGTGCAGAGATTCATGCTATCTAGCTCGTGGGGATCCCCCCAGCCCAGAAATTTGGCAGCAGGGAAATAGCAGTTAGCTGCCACTGTTCCCCAGTGCCAAATTCTTGGGCCTGTGGGGAGCCCCATGCAGAGTCGTCCCTAGGAGTGTGGGGGGCCCAAAGCGTATCAGCCTGTGTGGGGCAAAGGCGGGGTGGTGAACCACAGAGCAGGGGGGTGGCGAATAGCTAAACAGTGGAGCCGGCGGTGCACCCAAAGCACGGGACCCGGGGCAGCTGCCCCACTTGCCCACCCCTATGGATGGCCCTGGCCCCATGAGCTGGATAACAATTACTCCACAGGCCAGATTTGGTCCGCATGCTGGGGGTTGAACATACCTGTCATAATCAAATGGTAGAAAGGTGAATTAGATTAAACTGATATGAAGTGGATAAACAACCAGCTCAGTAACCACAGCAAAGGTCATTTCAAATGGATCCATGTCAGAATGGCAGGAAGTTACACGGCATCCCACAGGAGCCTGCCGTGGGCTTGGTGCTGTTCAATGTGATCATTAATGTTTCGGATGCTGGAAGACGGAGCTTCCTAAGCAAATCTGCAAATGGCACAAAACTGGGAAAGACTGCAAAAACATGGAAGGACAGAAGCACAATTTAGAAAGACCCTGACTGAAAACTGGGCTAGAGGCAACAGGCTGAATTTCAACACTGACAAACGCAAAATGCTACAACTCAGGAAGAACAGAAATACAAAATGGGTGACAACCGGACGGATGGCAGCTCCGTGTAGAAGGATCTAGGAGTCTTGTGGATCACACACTCAATAGGAGCCTGTAAAATGACACATCTGTAAAAAAAAAAAAAAGCTACCACAGTTTTGGGCTGCATCAATAGAAAGATTAGATGTATGACATGGAAGGTGATAATGCCACTTTATTTAGCATTGGTTAGGCCTCATCTAGAGTATTTGTGCCATTCTGGGCTCCACCTCTTAATAAATAAGAAAGGGCCCAGAGGTAGGCTGAAGAGCTGCTGTAAAGAGGGAGAACATCTTGTCTCCACTGCTGTGGAGAGCAGGACATGTAAAAATGGTTTGAAAAGGCAACAAAGTAAGTAAAAGGAAAAAGAAGAGCTCTGCAGCCTGAAGAAGCTAGATATTGGAGAGGACCATGCTCAGCAGCAAAAAAAAAAGGCAGCAGAGCTCCATAACAAGCTTAGTTATAAAAGAAAATTCAGGCCCCTGTTAATTGCTCCATAAACTGTAACTGCCACACATTCAGACAATTAATGGAAAACAGCAAAACAGAAAACCAGCCACACAAATATTCCACAAAATATATGTAATATTTTTGTGGCCAGTTTCCATCCTGCCTTAAACTGAACATGTGGCAGGATAGCACTGTCATGCAGCCTGATGTCAGCTGCAAGACGGGACTTGGTTGAAAGCTCCCCCATGTCAACAGGCTGACAGCTGTGTGGCACAGTTCTACATGAGGCGGCACCCTACTGTTTTCAGGTGCTGAGTCAAGGGGATGTGTTGGGTGCAGTCAAGCCCGGGGATTTTGTCTGGGGCATGCCCGTATTCTTGCTGGGAGTAAAACCCAAAGGATCCTGGTTAGAGAGCCTTGCTCCTCTGCTTATGGTCAGATTAATCACCACATTTGAGATCAGGAAAAAATTTTACTCCATGAACAGATCACCATGAACTGGGGAGGGGGTTGCCTTCCTCTGCAGCAGGGGGCATGGCCCGCTTTTTTGGATTTCTCAAGTATATTTTTACGGTCCTTGCAGAGGTGGGACACTGCCAATGGCCTTGTTCCCCTACTTTACCTGTGCCAGGTTAGGGAGTTCTTGGTGTTTTGGGGCAATGTGCCCTGTGATTGTATGACAGGATTGATTGTGTAGTTTTAGAAAAGCACTTGTATGGGATGGTTTGGATTGGGTTGATCCTGTCTTGAACAGGGGTTTGGATTAGATGACCTTTGATTTCTCTTCCAGCCCTATTTTTCCTTGATTCTGTTAGATACCTATCAGCCACTGCACACCCTCCTCCCAGCTGCACATGCAACAAACAGTGCTCATTTACATGTGCACACAGGCACATCCCTAAACATACTACAGAGATGCACACACCCATGCTGCATAGACACTGCAAACTGTACACAAAGCACATGCTTAACACCCACAAGGCCCACGCATTCACCATACATGAACTCACTGCAGACCCACTGTACACAGACGCAGGGCCTGAGATGTCCAAATATCTTCAGCTCTCAGTGTACCCATCGCTCATTTCCCAGCCATGATGTGGTCACCTAGCTCCCAAGAAAGGCAGCACACATGGCTGCATGAAGCCTCCTATGGGATGCAGTGCTGTAACTTATTTCCTGCCAGGGCTATTGTTATCTGCTCTTCTCTCAGTTGGGATCCAAACAATCCTGTGCTCCATGGTCAGGGGTGGCCAAAGGGCCAAGCTCCTTCAAGGGCCCTCTCTAAACACGGTGGGGTGACTTACGGCTGGCAGGGGTGGGACAGGGCTCGCAGGGCTTGTTCCAAGCCTTGCCAATGTTGTAGGAGCAGCAGCACATCTTCTTGGTCATGTTGAAGGAGAGCTCATTCTCACAGGTGTCATTGTAGTTGCGGTAGCACACACTCTTCCTCATGTCTGTAAAGGCAGCACAGAGATCACTTCAACAACAGCACAGGGGGTGGCTGGCTTGTGTCCTAAGCACCTCACCCACAGAAGGTGTTTGGGAGACAGGCTTCCTAGCCCAATCTTGTGGGATACAGGCATGGGAAACCCTGGATAAATGACCTGAGACCATCATTTAGCAACAGTAATATTTAGCCCTGATCAGCTCTTGAATCCAGGGCTTGGGCACTGCCAATAGCTGCATGAATGGCATGGACATCTCTGCTCTACAGAAATGGAAACTGACTTCCCAACATGGCTAGCCAGGCCCAGGTGCTACATGGCTAGCCAGGCCCAACATGGCTAGCCAGGTCCCCTAAGTGAGCTAGTTGCAGAGGTGGGCACAGAGCCTACGCCACCTCCAAACCAGGCCCCCTTCCACAGTGCAACAGGCAGGGACGCCACCAGCAGTAGAGTCTTGCCCCAAAGCTCTGGTTGCTGATCCTTGGGCTTGTCAAGGGATTGGCAGTGGTCACAGACTTGTTGATTCCCTCTGGTGCTCAATACAGTGACAAAGATAGAGTGACTGGTCTCCAGACACCCTCCCCCATTCCCTGGTTTGTGTTTCTGGTCAGCTCCCCAGTAAGAAGCAACCCAGGAGTGGAAGGCAGATGGTGAGAAGCACTGCCCTGCCCTACCCATACCCCTGCAAGAACCAACTAATTAATACTATTGCAGCTGCAAGCAGGTCACCGTGGGAAAGTGACTCACCCAGGGTCATAAGCGACTCCCAGCCTGCTACCCCCCTGCTATTACGACTTTCTCACCACCCTCTCTGCTTTGACCTAGAATGCCTGAAATACCATAAGTACAGCCTGGCAGAGACCCTGCATAGCTGAGGCATCCCCAGCCCCACATCTTTCCCAGATGCAGACAGTGCCATACCCATGCAATTGTTTCCTCCATTGACCTGCATGTACTCAGGGGGGCAGACACAGGTGTAGTTGCCAAGGGTGTTGTAGCAGGTTCCAGGGCCACATATCCCAATGTGGGCTGAACACTCATCAATATCTGCCAAAACAATAATGTTGGAGACTTAACTGATAGGCAGAAGGTAGGGGGAGTGGGGCAGATGGGACAGTGCAGGGGCAGGTAAAGCACAGTGTGTGGCACAGGGCAGTGGGACAGGATGGGCAGAGGCTTGAAGCACATTCACTAAGTGAGGTCTAACATAGGGGTGGGGATTCAGCCCTGACAGGGAGCTGGGGAAAGGGCATGGTCCATCCGACCCAACAGGGAGGATCCAGTCTAGACATAAGCACTACTTTGTTAGGTTGAGGGCTATGTCAGCTGTGGAGCTCTGCAGATCTTACTCATCCTTCTGAACAGAGTGGGGGACTATCCACAGCTGGCTCTGGGACTGGGCCTGAGGCCTCTGGATTAAGAACAAAGGGAATGGAGAAAAGGGCAGTGAACACAGGTGGATCTCCTGAGATACAACCAGCCATGTGCCAACTGGGTGAGGTCACCCACGAAGGCATGCTCCCTAGCAGACTCAGCTGAGCTATGCATGTACACATGCCACACATGTACACATACACACATGCATGAGAGTGCAATACCTTCGCAGATGCGTGTATCCTCATTTAGGTAGTAGCCAAGGGGACACTCACACTGGAAGCTGCCAAATGTGTTCACACAGTTGCCCCCCTGGCACAGACCTGGCAGTTCCTGGCACTCATCGATATCTGTCAACAGAGAATGGCAGGGAAGTACTCTCATCCCACAGGGGCAGGGAGACAACAGATGAAACTTGCTGCCCCTGGACTTCCATGGAGCCGGAATATGTACAAGCTGGGGTCTGCACAGCAAAGGCTCAGAGACACCAGGCCTGTTACGTGCTACGTGGCACAGAAGGTCCAGTGAATTCAGGCCACAGGACTGGCAACAGGCCTTGGCTTGGGATATTGCGGCAGGCAACACCTCTTGCTGGTGTGACTCCACAGCCTTAGGACAGCTGGGCTTCTCCAGATGAGCCAATTCTGCTTACCCTCCAGGATGACAGTGATGGGGTTGGGCCTGAAGCCTTCTCCTCCAGGACACAGGGTCTTGTACTCCGCTGGAGAAAGAGAGTTAGGTAAGGTTGAGAGGCTCACCATGGAGCAGGGCCAAGAGAAACCAATGAGACCTCAGGACAGAGAGAGGCCCTGAGGGTTAATGTGGTGGGGCAGGTGGAGCTGCCTGACCCAATCAATCACACTCAGAGGCACCTTACCACACCCCTGCCCCCAGCCAGTGCAGCTGGAGTTAGAGTAAGGCATCTGAGCCAAGTCTGTTACACTGTACTGCAGCCTACTCACTCAACCTAGATATGCTGTGTCCTAGCACAGACTGCCACACACCACCCAAGCCCTACTATGGCCAATCTTACCTAGACCCATAACAACATATTCCAGCCCAGCCTGCTACAACCTACCCCAGGGCCCAGCCCAGTGTGTACTGACCAGGTACACCGTGCCTTAGTATATTTGGTCACACCTCACCCAGCCCCCTTGCACAGCCCAGCCCACCCCACATGGATCTGAAATGATACACCTCTGCTTGGTCTGTCGCACCCTCCTGTAACCATATGGCAGAGCCTGTTCTATCCCGAGCTGGAATGGTGAGCCCTGATGGGGCCTGCCACCGTGACCCATGAACCCCACTGAAATGCAGCCCATTTCCCTCTTGCACCTCTAATCTGCCTTGCCTTTTGGAGCAGGTGGAAGCTCGAACCCTAGCTGTGCATGAGGTTCATCCCCGACTCACTTGTATTTGCAGGAGGGCAGAGCTCACAGGGATTGCCCCAGGCACGGCCCAGCGAGCAGCAGCAAGAGGCTCGAGTGACCCCAACTCCGATTTCAGCACTGCAGGAGATCCCACCATCCCCTCGGTCCTGAGTGTCCAGGAAGCAGTTACCAACACGGGTGTCTGTACAGAAAGAGAGAGTCAGATCTGTGGCACCAAAACCCCTCCCTGCACAGCCAATGCCAGCCACAGGCCAAGAGGGCAAAAGGAAAGACCCATTTATTGTGTCAGTGAAGCCAGTGGGGTCAGTGAACCCAGAAGTTTCAGAAGATTTGGGAGACAACAGGGGAAGCCTCTTGCAGGCCCAGGAACTGTCCTCTCTGAGCACAGAAGGGCTCTGTAGCATTCGGCTTCCATAGTGCTGACGTGGTCACCTGCTATTTTTTATTATAGTTAGTGGGGCACACGCAAACAGCTGGGCTGATTCCTTCCCATGCAATGGTCCTGTTTTGCTGCAGTCAGCGGTCTTGCCAGCACAGGACACCTCATTTAACTAACAAACCCTGCTCCCATGATGGGGTATGTGTCACATGCCAGGGCACGGGGAAATGAGGCTGTTAAGAGAGGGTAGTGGGGGCTCATAGAAGAGGCTGTTGGGGTGGGGGGGGTCATAGAAGATAACCAGATGATAATAAAAACAGGCTTTTTCACAGTTAGTGTTAATCTGTGAAATTGCCATTAGCTCTGATGGAAGACAATGTAAAAGGACTCAAAACTGGATGAAGTGCTTTTCCAGAGACTTAACCTATTTCCAGTCACGTTAGACAGGCTAGTAACCTTCGGCAATTCATATCCTTCCCCACCTCCTCCCCTCTAGCATCCTTGATTCCAGGTTATGAATCAACCATGAAGCACCTGGGGTAGAGAGAAACTTTTTCCAGAGCCGGTGACTTTCTGTACTGTTGATCCCTGTATGTAGCAATGGCCAGCACCAGTGCTGCTTGGGTCTGGAACAGCTGGCTTGGACTTGGAGTAAGGGCTAAGGAGTACAGACAGGGTTGCACTCACCCACACATCCTACACCAGTAGGGTTCAGCTCAAAGTCCTGGGGGCAGTTGCACAAGTAGCTGCCTGGGGTGTTGACACACAGACCATTGATGCAGTTCACAGGGTCTGCACACTCATTGATATCTGAAGGGAGAGGGAAGACTTGTAATCAGGAGCAGTCACTGGTCACTGTGGAAAACTCAGCTATGTCCTGAAGCTGTGTACATACATGGACTGCCTCTCCACGTACCTACATGATTGGGGGGGGCACTCTAAGGACTCTCATGTGATGGGAAACTGCCCTTCCAGAGAAAGTCTCGGCCTTCTCCTAGTGCCTCTAGGGCTCAGATGCCACACTCAGTCCCGCACATCTGGATTACCGCCAGCTGACTGAAGTTTGTCAGTCACACAGAGCCATTCAGACAAAGCCCCGCCAACTGAAACTATGCATCCTTAACAACTCTTAGCTCCATCTGCCAGAGCCTTTCCCTGGCCAACCTAGGGCCGGCCTCACCACTGCCGGCGACTCTTGGCACTAGTTGCAAATGGGTTCCCCCACAGCAGTTTCCTGCCTTATCCTCTGGGAACCCCAGCTACCTGTGCAGTTGCCTCCGCTCCGATCTAGCTCGTAGCCATCGTCACAGGCACAGCGAAACATCCCTGGAAGGTTCTGGCAGGTCCCAAAGACACAAATGTTCTGGAAGGTGCATTCATCAATGTCTGTAAAAGAAAGAGAGGACTGAGAACAATTCTGGGTCTAGTCTGCATGCACCCCATACACTACGTGACCAGCTCCATCATTTGCTGATGCTGGATATGGAAGCAGGGGCTTAGCTCAGCAGTTTTCAGATGGCACCTTTTTCTGAGAACTATCGAGAGTTCATCCGCTCATCAAGCAATGGCCTGGCTCCTGTCTTAGGACCCCTGGGGTCTGCAGAAGTCACAGACTCACCTGGAAATTGCTAATCTGAAGCAGACAACCATGGGGCCAGAGGAAAATGGCTGGCTGAAACCTGCTGCAGCGCTCCCATTGTCATGAGTAATGGATGAGAGGGGCTGTGAGGTCAGGAAAATGTCAGCCCATGCTCATGAGGCAGGGCTGCGTTCTGGCCCTGGTACTTTTTGAAGAGACTCCCTTGATCTTCTACATACCATGGTATCAAACTCAGGCTCCCCTCTGAGACAGTGAATGTGACAACTCTAGAGCCTTACACCTCTCCCTTGGCACCAGAGGATTAGTGCCCAGCTCCAGGTAGCAGCTGTGTGTGGAGGCCCTGGATCTCCTAGGGGATGGCAGAAGAAGCCTTGTGCTACAAGACTCTGAGCTCTTACCTTGGCAAGCCTTGCTGTCCTCTGTGGGGTTGAAGCCCATCTCACATTCACAGCGGTAGCCTCCTGGCGCATTCAGGCATTGCCCATTCTCACAGAGGTTCACATTGTCTGCACATTCATCCACATCTGGGAGGGGATTTGAGTATGAGATGCATTCAACATTGTTGGAAAGGCCACAGCTCTCACCCACCCACCCCAGAAAATGCCCATGCACCTCTACTTTCTAGCTTATGCCTGTTCCCCAGAATCAAGGGCATTTGGGAGAGACAGCCCTGCAGAAACAGGATGGAGGCTCTTGGGTTTTTTCCTTATGACTTTTGAAGAGGGACCTGATGCAGGTACTTGTTTTGAAAGGGCCCCTGGTCCCATATCAGATGCTACATCTCCATGCATATTGTATCAGGTCTTGCAGGTCTTGAAAAACCTCGCGATATGCTCTTGGGGTAGAAGACCTATTTTGATAGGACCCAACAGATAACCAAGAGTACAGGGACTGTGTGATCCCATGACTACCTGAGCAGGCTGGGATGGAGAGAATACTAAGTTTAACTGAATAGGCTGAGACGAGAGGACCCTACAGGTAATCGAGAGGGCTGAATTGAGGGATCTCCCAGGTAACCAGCAGGCTGGATTGGTCTTAGGGAATACACCTGACAATCACAGATTTGTTTGCCTCTTAGAGAATGGGGTGGATGGAGGAAGTCTCTTTTTCATAACTCTGATACCAGACAAAGGCAGCCTTAGCCAGACAATGGTGAGACAATTTCTACAGCTGTAGAGGAGTGAGGCAGACCTGGAATGGAGCATCCTGGCCTTGCTCTTGCTGTTTGAAAACCTGAGGCTGCGTTCCATACCTGAGCAGGAAAAGCCATCCCCGTTGAAGCCCTCTCGGCATGCACAGCGGTAGGAGCCTGGTGTGTTCACACAGTTGGCATTCAGGTTGCACTTGTGTTCTTCAGTGGCACATTCATCCAAGTCTGGGGGAGCAAAAAACCCAGTTAGAGAGTTTCTACTTGCAGCTTTGCCTGTATGTTATGGTCTGGACCTTGGAAAGCCTGGGCTGTGCATCATAATTCCCAGTAATACATCCCTTACTGGTAAGTGGAAACATCTAGGAAGATGCTACAGTACATGGACACCTGTATGACCCATGAAACACTGACGTACATGTGCAGGCATGCATATGTTGTATGTGTGAACATACATGCACTTGGAAAACTGTAACTGCATGTATAAGCCCGTAGAACCCCCAAGTGCAAGTGGCTAGGGAATATGGAAGTCTCCTCCACACCTTGGCTGGAACTTACCATTGCATTTCAGACCATCTCCAAGCCAGCCTGTGCGGCACTTGCACTTGAAGCTCCCAGGTACATTGATGCATGAGGCATGCATGTCACAGTTGTGGGCTCCAATTTCACACTCATCGATATCTGCATAAAGGAAGAGTGTCAGTCCTGACACATCCAGGTTTCCTTGAGAAGGGAGGGGAAGCCTATGGGCTGGTATCAGCCTGAACACTGGACTCTTGTGTTCATGGGTATGGACCAGGCTGAACTAGGAGTTTGCTTCTTTGAGTCCCTTAGGAAGGGTCTATGCTCACACAAGATTGATCTCCAGGGTGCTTACAGGGATAGACAAGGCCTATTGAGAGGTAAGTCTCTGGGACCCTTTGGGATGGATTGGGGTGACAGAAAACAGGCCGTTATGTTGTTAGTAATAAATTAACAGGATCCAAATTTCTGGTAAGAACAAAAGGTGAGCAATCTCCTTGGTTTAGTACCTTGCCAATCCCTGCACTCTTACAGGGAAATACTTCCAGCAGGACTAGCCAAGCAAAACATCTGAGTACTTGGATGGTGTCTCTCTAGCTGGCTGATGCTTTCAGGCCCAGACAGTGGTCCTTCAACACTGCCTGGGTCCTTTGCTCCTAGGTGCAGCCCATGTCTACCTGCCAGGAGCCATGGCAGCAGGCAGACTCTAATGCCCAAGCTGGCTTTGATTACCATAATGGGCCTGACTGCCTAGCTGACTCCAGATACCTACATGCGTATCTGCTTGGATATAAGCAGATGACCTCTTAGTATTCCTTAGGCTACTCAACAGGAGAGATGCCTCTTTGTGTGGCTCCTAGCTCCTAAGCCTTGTTTGAATCCAAGTCTAGCTCCTAGTTTCTGGTCCCTGACTGTGGGAGCCTTCCTTCTCACTTCAGTTCAGAGCCCTGTCTTCTGAAAACTGTCCCCTGCCTTGTAGCTTTAGTTCAGCAGCTGTCCATGTCCTTGTTCCTTACAGCTACAGCCGCTTTCCTCAGATGCCCTGGCTAACGACTTCAGTCTGAATGCCAGCTTCCTGCTAACCCCTCTGACTTGTGACTATCTTGGTGACTACTCACATCTCGGTGCCTCACAGATCTCAGTTTCCTGACCCTCCTGCTCTTGATTCCTTGTCTCACGACTTTACTTTGGACCCTCATTGACTGCCGTATGCTGGCCATTCCCAGATACTACCTGTGCAACCAGTGGTTCCCTTCTTGACGAAGTAGCCAAGCTGGCAGTGGCAGATGAAGGAGCCCTTGGTGTTTTCACATTCCCCATGAAGGCAGATGTTGGGATTGAGGTCGCACTCATTCACATCTGCATAAAAAGAACAGTTTAGTACTCTGCTCCTCCCCAGTGTTAGTGCCCCAGGTCTGGGTTGCAGTTTCTCTCTCCACTGGACGCTGGCTTGGCACTACAGTTCAGTGATGGAGCTTGCCCATGGACATGAGGGAGGGTCATTCTCACCAATACATGTTTTCATGTCTAATGAAGCCATGAAGCCATCGAAGCAGAGACAGCGGTATTCCCCAGGGATGTTGGTGCACTGGCCCCCATCACAGATGTCCGGGTTATCCTCACATTCATCGATATCTGCAGAGGGAGAAAGGAAGGGTGCCCCTGTCCTAGCACATATACTACATCGGTGGAGGAGAAAAGCTCTGGTAGTCCAGTGTGGGAGCATACTCAGTAGTTCATTAGGTATAGGAGATTGCTGCATATGTCACTGAGCCAGAGGGCCCATGTGCAGGCCGGTCGGTATCTGTGTCCATGGGGGAGGCTGTAACCCATGAGGAGATGTCACGGGGGAAGCAAACGTTGCAAATGGCAAGACATCAAAAGCAGTGGCTGAATGCTGGGCTCCGGCTGCACACTTGATGACCCATGGGGAGGTAGAAGTGCTCATCCCATGTGTGGGACAACACTATATCAGTGTGAACACAGGGCTGAAAGTGAGGCCTGTGTGAGGCAGGGTTGCTCATCAGTGTAAATGGCTATGTGCTGACAGTAGCATGAGTTGGATGTCCCTATGTGCTGTTCATGATCCCTCAAGACAAGGCATAAAGATGTTGCCTTCCAAGCCACAGGAAATCACTCTAGAATAACAGGAGGCAGTAGTGAATCCTGAAACTCCTCTACAGCCTCTGTGCCATCACCAACAGGCAGCCACGTTGTCCACTCACCTGTACACGACCTCTTATCTGGCATCAGTGCGTAGCCCTCACTGCAGCTGCACTGGTAGCTACCCTCTGAATTGGCACAGTGTGTATCACAGCCGCCATTCATGATGGTGCACTCATCAATATCTGCATTAAAACAACCCTTTGTCAGTCACTTCCCAGAGCTGGGGAACATACCTCACAGGCAGAAGTGGCTGAACACGGTGTGTGCCAGCACATGGCTAGCTGCACAGGAGAAAACACTCAGGCTCAGAAAGCAGCTATGCAGATAGATAATACCTGCCTGGTGGGCTTCAGGGGACACGACTCACAGGAGCCCCAAGGCCCTGAAGAGGAAATGCTTTCTTCATTCCCATTGGCTGCTTTACACTGCATTTCACAGGACACCATCAAGTGCTAATAAATGCTTTACTGGAATTCACTCCCAGTGACTGTCCTGCCCAAGGGAAGATACCCATCCCATCTCCCTCCTGAATGGGGTACTTATTTATACCATTTTAAATGGAGTGAAAGACAGCTTCTTGTTCTGGCTCCAACTGGGTGATTTATTAGTAGCTAAGGCTGAAGGTATTATTGTGATCACCATCGCTGCCTTCTTTCACGTACTGGCCACAGACTCCTGAATCGAGCTCAGTTACTTCTGGGTACATCACTGAAAGTAAAGCAGGGGGACTCACCAACACAGCCCTGCCTGTCTGGAGTGGCCTGAAAGCCCGAGTCACATGCGCACTGGTATGTGCCGATGACATTGACACAGCGCCCATTGCGGCACAGGTTATCACTGAGAGAGCATTCATTGATATCTGGGTTAGAGAAAAAGGATTAATCAGTGTACAGGGCACTGCTTGGGTATAACCCATCCCTCGGTGCTGCTGAAGAGAACTTCAGCTTGTTAATAATTACTCCAGTGGTGTCCCTGTACTCCCAGACCTGCCTGCCCCACCCCTTTTTGCAAACTTACCCAAGTTCCTGGCCTTCTTCCTTTGCTCTTCTCCAACAGCTCCCCAAGGAGCGGAGGAACTAGGCCAGTCCCTCATGTCTGCCCACCTGTAGCTCCCAGGTTGTCATGTCTCAGCTCTCCCTGTATTCCTACAGGGCACTTCCCTGCGCTCTCCAGTTTGCAGCTCCTCCCAATTAACATTCCTGTCAAAGCGCTAGGTACTATTTAAACTCCCAAACAATTAGAACCGGAGGATCCTAATCCTGATGGATAGACCTCTATCAGATCCCTGCTGTAGCTCTGTACAGCATCAGCTTGATTAACCTTTGCTCACAGACCTCTTCCTAGCTTACCCTCTCTGCTCACAGTGCTGTCACCTAGGCAGTCAGGATACCATCCCTTACTCACTGCCCTCTCAATCAAGCCTTAGGGACAGCAGGTAAATAAAAGGAAGCTCTGGGAGTGACCAGATCCTTGGGCCCAATCCTTGCAATGCAGAGTATCCTCAATTCCCCAGTGACCCGAGTGGGAGTATAATGTACCCAGTGTGGGCTAAGGATTAAGCACACAGACGGTAGTACATGGCAGGGGTACAAATCTCTGGTGAACTGGCTCAGGTCACAGGCTCTCCTGTGGTTGCTAATGGTGAATGAGGAGGACCTCCTACAGTCATGCCCAGATCTATTCTATCAGCTCACCTACGCAGGCATTGCCTTCAGCGGTTAGCTCATGGCCTGGGGGGCAGATGCATTCAAAGCTGCCCTCATTGTTGACGCAGATCCCACCGCGGCAGAGCAAGGGGTCCCGCTCACACTCATCAATATCTGCAGAGACAAGGACTCAGTCAACGCTACATTTCAGCTGCTGTTTCCATGTAATGCATTACAGTAACACCAAGGACCATCATCCCAAAAGCACCACCGAAACCAGGCAGACATTCGCCTTACAAATTTGCCCACGTTATCAGAAGATAAACAGCAACACATCTGAGAACCTAGAAGAGGCCATGTTAGGAATCTGGAGTGAATTTCCACTCATTCATGGAGTGGAAGGTCCCATTTTGCAGGGAGACCTTTGGCTCCTGACTCCCGTGCTTTGCACAGGCCTCGTTGCATACCCACTCACAAAACTCCTCTCCTTAGCTGGAGCGCTGAACAAGGAAGATTTGGGGTCGAGCCAAGTTTTGCTGGAATTCCAAACTAAATGCTGCACACATCTGTGCCCAGCCCTTCTAGTCAATGCTTGAGCTGTGTCAGCAGAACAAACACATTAGCTGAGATACACTAGCAGTAGCCTTTATGCAGAATGGCCACACGAGCGATTCACAGCGCACAGGCCCTGCTAAATGGCTTAGCTGGCACTTGGGAAGTGCCGCAGGAGGGCTGCAATGCACTGCAGAGACTTACAGCAGTGCTGTCGCCAACCAGAATCTCCAACGCGCACTTGTCTTGGATGGCAGAGTGACACCGTGCCCACAGGCCCTCATTGCTTGTGGCAGGACACAAAGATCAGTGCAGAGAATGCAGTACATGCACCAGCCTCCTGACATCTCAGCCTGATCCTCCCACTGATTTCCATAGGGATTAGACTGGGATCCAGACTCTTTCTATACCAGTGATTCTCAGCCGGGCTGCTGCAGCACCGTGGGGTGCTGTGAGATCGCTTTAAAGGTGCTATGGTACCTGGCCCCAATACAAGAACACAAGTTCTCTCCTCTCTCTGTCCTGTGCCCCATGCTGCCCCTGCCTCCCACAGACCAGCAGTGCCTGTAGCTGCTCCTTTGGGAACTGCTGTTGTTGTGCTTCCTCCCTCCCCTCTCTCCGCATAGCTCCAGTGCTAGTGGCCCCAATGCTGTGAGCAGCACAGTCTGTCATTGGGTGGGTGGACAGGTGGATGTAGGGATCTGTAGCCATGCTTTTCAGCCCTTATCCCACTCCCCGCCCCCACTCTTGGGCCTATGGGAGAGGCTGCAGGGGCATATAGCTATAGTTGCTGGTGTGTAAGACCTGGTTGAGCAGCTTTGATGGCAGGAGCTACTCTTGCCCCTTCAGCTACAGATGGGGTTGGAGGGGCGGGGGAGGTGGTCAGGAAAGGGAAAACGATGGGAAGAAGAGGGCAAGGTGGGGTCAGGTTTTGCCCCCATTGCCATGACTGGTACCAGCTCGATGAGTGGCTCTCAAGGCCCCCCTCCATAACTTGTCTGAATTTAGATTCCAGCTCACTGATTCTCCACTGGGGTGCTGCTAAATTCAGAGACATTATGGAGGGAGCCTTGAGGTTAAAAAAGTTGAATACCACAGCTATTCTTTGTGGTGGACGGTGCCACATAGGGGAGCAGCAGTTGCACAGACTGCAGGATACACCCCTGACCTGAGCAGAGAACTGGTCCCTCAGCCTTCTCGCTGGGCTGGTATGAATGTGTTTTGTGAAGCTGACAGTGAAGCTCTGAGCAGGGGATGGTGCAGTTTTGCATTAATCCCTTTGAAAGCCGTTAAGACTCAGTGGGTGGGGCAGAGAAAGGGGAGTGAAATACCCGTCTGGTAGGAAGGCTCGACTCTGAGAACAGCCTGGGAGCCGTTTCCCCCGAGGCCATGACTGCAAGGACAATTACGAATCCCACAGCACAGACAGGCTCCCAAGCACCAGCTAGTATGGAGGATTGGCCTTGCATCTTAAGGAGATTTTGAGAAGAGTCTCACTGCTGCCATGAAAAAAGGCATTTGCTTAAACACGACCTTGTCTCAGATGGGAGAAATAGTTTCTTCTCAGCAGAAATGCCTGGGATAGATGGGAAGTTTAGCCAAGTAAGGCTTCTGCTGAGACATGTACCGCCCTAGACACAAGCAGGTCAAGGCTCTCTGCTTATTGGCTCCTTGCTTGCCTCCGAGAAGCCTTCTCATCCTTGGAGAGTCCTGCAGTGCCGTGTGTCCAACAGATCCCAGAATCCAGTGCAGCGCCACTGAGCTTCACATCATCTCTTCACAGAGGGTCCTGGACAAATCCCAGCCTGAGATTTTCCAGGTGTGGGAAAGATGTTTCTCTTTTCCTCCAAAAATGCCGGGTGGGAATGATTAAAATGTGGGACTAATTCTGCAATTCCAGGGAGGGAGAACTGAGTGCCTGAGTGCTGACTACAATGGGGATGATGAGCCAAGCTCTTTCCCATGGGTGATCTCACTCTCTGGACGCTCCCTGCTCTTCGCCTTTCTGTCCACACTAAGCTCCTGACATAGTTTCAGCAGTGCTCTCCACAGCAGAGCCAGCTGCAGCCAGGACAGACTGCCTATGTGACCATGGCCAGTAGGAACAGCGGGCTGGTTAGGCCCCATTGCTTGGCACTCTCCCTTCTTCATGGGAGAGATGAGTGATAAAGGGAGGGTACGAGGAAAGGGAGCCATACTCATTCTGCCAGAGGCTTGGCACTGGGACCCAGGAGACTGGTCTTATCCCTGCTTCATGCTGAGGGCTCTTTGGAGAGTCACTCACCTGGGAAGAAAAGTGACTATCCAAATCTCCTATGTAAGGGAGTCTTGGTGCACCCTGTGCTCCCCTTCCACAATGCCCGGACTACTGTATAGCCCAGTTCATGGAGGGGTGGCCAGAGTACCACAGTGCTTCTGCTAGTGGAGCCTAATGGACAGGAGACTCACCACAGCCTCCTTAGAAGCAAAAAACCCCAAAACCAAAACCAAAAAAAAAACCAACAAAAACCCACAAGGTCCCAATCCTGTAAGTAATTTGCAAGCAGAAGTTTCAAGGAGTCACTGGTGCTCAGCTGCAGTAGCACAGCACTGCATAAAAACCCAGGAAGCTAGTTAATTAGACAGGCAGATGTGAATGTGGTCTGTAGTGCCCTTTCATGTCCGGGCCCAGGGCTGGGTGCTGAAGTGGTGGAAGGGATGATACTGCCTCATCACCTCCTGGTGGTTGGCAGAGTCCTTGCCCTGCCAGGAATTTTGTCTTACCCATGCAGTTCTTCATCATCATGAACCCGCTCTCATAGCCCTCGAAGCACTCGCATTCAAAGCTGCCTGGTGTGTTGATGCAGGTGCCATGGCCACACAGGTCTGGTGAGATGCGACACTCATCGATATCTGTAGGAAAAAGAGTCTCAGTCTGAAAACACAGCAAACACCTGAGCTCCAGGACAAGTTGCAGGCATTGCTGTGTACTAGACTTAGACAGGGGGAATTAGGGTCTCGGCTGTGGCTGATGCCTGAATGAGGGAATGAGCCCCTGGGTCTGGACAGACTTGTAATGGCTGCTGGAGATGGCTTGCCTGGGGTCAGACATATCATATGAGCTGCCTTCTGTGCAGACGCAGATTACTGCAAAAAGGAGAGCAAGAGGGAGAGCTGAAAAGAGCTCTTCAGGGCTTCTGCTTGTGCCCTAGGAGGTCTCCCAATGTGGAGTCTTGCCCCTAGACTCTGGTAAATCCTGAGGACAACCTGTCTGTTCAGGGTCTCTTGCGCTCTGAACATGAAGCTGACAGTGTGCTTCCCCAGCATCACTACAGACAAAAGGCAGGCAGCACAACTCACCCCTCCCAGCAGAGTGGCCTGGGGGCCAGAACAGGTACTGGAGAGGGAGGGAAAGGGCTCTTCTCCCTTACCTGTGCAGTTTCTCTCCTCAGCATCCAAAGCAAAGCCATTGCCACAGATACATCTGAAGCTGCCAATTGTGTTTCGACAAGTCCCATGAGTGCAGAGACCAGAGAAGACCTTGCACTCATTCACATCTGTGGAAAGCAGGCACATCGTCAGTAAGGAGGCTTCCCTGATGACTCTCAGCTACAGACTCCCAGGTCAGGGGCTGGGTCCTGCGAGCACGTCTGCAGCAAAGAACAAACTGGCACCCAGAGAGATCAATTGTTCTCTTACCTTTGTAGAAGGGTCTGCCTGAGAGTACATCTCCTCTGTTGGCAAAGCCTGGCCCCCTTGGGCAGATGGCCTTGTACTCACTGGTGCCAACTCTGGGACATTCTTCACAGTCAATGCCCCAAGCTGAGCCCACAGAACAGCAGCATACGTCCATCCGGTACTTCCCAGGCAGGGGCTCATTGCACTCATCCTCATCCCACTTCATGTAGCACTGCTCTACACGCACATCTGGGGAGACAACAGACCTGAGACTCACTTCAGTGCCTAATACCAGACGAAGGCCACCTGGGACTCCTCTATTATTTGGGGCAGTTCTACAGTAAATCTCACACTGGTGGGACCCTTCCAGGGATCTCTACCTGTACTTCAGTGGGCTGACAGAAGACAGTGAGCTCCTTACTTCACATCCCTACCAAAGTCCGGTCCCCCTCTACTCCTGTCTTGCTGTGCTATGACCTGTCCCTGGGCTGGCCCTCTTCAGAAGGGAATGGAACAGTCAATGCTCCAGAGAAGAGAGAAAATGATGAAAGGCAGCAAGAAATTTAGGGGTAGGTGTCCAGGCCAGACAGCTGGTCCTCTCCTCATAAAAGAGGTTTATAATAAATAAGGGCAAGGAGGCCATGCCATGTCGTGGTGGAAGCGTCCCTTCATTATCCCAGTTAGGATGGATGGCAGAGAACTGCTGCTTTCAAGATTCTTCACTAGAGGACTTTTTTTTGGTGTCCTGGTTCCCTTGGAACAGCTGGGTCCTGCTTGTGCCCCTTTAAAACAGGATCTGTCCCTAGACAGGTGAGCCAAAGACCCCGTATCGCCCATCCTGTGCTTCCTCAAACCGAAGCTGGCTGCCCAGGGAGCAGCCAGTACCTGCCACAGTGGCTGTTAGACAAGGTCAGTGGCCCCATGGCTGTAGTGTGATACTAATGCCCTACCCCACTGAGTCTCAGCTGGGTGCTATGAGATCCTTTTAGGGGTGGTATACCACCCTGCCACCAGGTGGAAGTGCCCTGACGTGCCTCTGTTTCCAAGAGGAAATGTGCAGGGCCAGATCACTGGCCTGAAGTGAGGTCACAGCAGTGTAATGAGTGGGCCCTAAGTCTGCAGGCCTTGACTTGAAGAAGATGTCCCCAGGTCCCCTCCTCCTGTTGGTTTGCGCCCATGGGCAGGATTTCTCATGCCCCCTTATGGTTCCCCTATACTGTGTGCAGCTCAAGAGGGACCCTCAGGTTCCCACTGGTCAGGGATGGCTAGGGAGGCAGCAGGTGCTTGGGTGCTGCAGAGGGGGTACAGAGAAATGCATAGAGCAGGCAGAGAAGGACAATGCACTGGAGCAAGCTGCATGGCGGCATGCAGAGGGGACCTGCATGCAAAGGGCCCAGGATGCAAACCGTATTAGTCATGCCTCCGGGAGGTTAGCTAGCTAGCATACATTGCAGCAAGTACCAGCCTTGCCCCTGCTGGGCTCAGCTGGGACAAAGCAGCACTACTCCAGACTTCAGTGCTGATTCCCCCAGCTGGGAACTGAGACCCTGACCTGCTCTCAGCCTGCTGTGTGCACTGGACTCTCAACTGCCAGCTGGGATGCTTGGCAGGCAAGGACCAGTTGGCATTGGTCCTTGGATGCAGAAAAGCCTGCCTGGGCACCCCAGTCTGGTTTCCAGTTTCTCACTTGCCCAGCTCTGTGGCTCAACTGTGACAAACTTGCCTCCAGCTTGGACATGCCATCTTCCTGTCTCTCGAGAATCCCATGAGACACCTGAGAGACCTGGGGAAGGTCAGGTGAAGGAAATACTGCTCTCTGCAATCACAAAGGACCAGGCACAGATTGTTTCTCTTCATGACTGTCTACAACTGACATAATGGACAAATTTATTTATACAGAATGTGCATATTAGTTGTTACGCACTGTAATCAGAGAATCATAGAAACTTAGGGTTGCAAGGAACCTCAGGAGATCATCTGGTCCACCCCTCTGCTCAAAGCAGGACCATCCCCAACTAGGTCATCCCAGCCAGACCTTAAAAACCTTCACCTCTCTAGATAACCTGTTGCATTGCTTCACCACCATCCTCATAAGAAAGCTTTTCCTAATATCCAACTTAAACCTCTCTTTCTGTAACTTGAGACCACTGAACATTTATAGACATACTTTTTGGTCCCACGACATGCTGGAGATCCACCACTTCAGATCCTCTGCACGTGAGCTGACACGCGCTGCGCTGCATTGCTAGCAGTTGTATAAGCGGCGAAATGTATGCCAGCGCACAGGAAATGGCAGCAGTGCGCTTTTGAACTAAAGCACCTTTGATGCATTTTAGCTCAAAAGCATGCTACTGCTATTTTCTCAGCACTGATGTGAATTTTGCTGCTTATACAATTGTAAGGGTCGCAGTGCCAGGCGCTTTGAAAAGCGCCTGGCATTACGGTGCTTGCATGTGTAAAAATGCCCATTGGTCCTTGTTCTGCCATCTGTCACCTCTGAGAACAGTCCAGCTCCATCCTCTCTGGAACCACATGAATTAAAGGCTGCTATCAAATCACCCCTGAGTCTTCTCTTCTGCAGACTAAATCAACCCAGTTCCCTCAGCCTCTCATACATTGTGTGCCCCAGCCCCGAACCATTTTCATTGCTCTCTGCTGGACTCTCCAACTTATCCACATCCTTTCTATAGTGTGGGGCCCAAAACTGAACACAGGACTCTAGATGTGGCCTCACTAGTGCTGAATAGATCAGAATAACTATTTCCCTTGACCAGCTGGCAAAGTTCCTACATTAGTAGGACCAGCTTGGCTTAACAGAGAACAGCATACATGCAGCAAGTACCAGCCTTGCCCCTGTATTAGCAGCCCAGTATGCTGTTGGCCTTCTTGGCAACGAAGGCACGCTGCTGGCACATATTCAGTTTATTGTCCACTGTAACCCCCAGGTCCTCTTCTGCAGAGCTGCTGCCCACCAGTCAGCCCCCAGCCTGTACTGGTGCATGGGATTGTTCTGTCCTAAGCGCAGGACTTTGCACTGGTCCTTTCTGAACCTCATGAGATTTCTTTTGGCCCAGCCCCCCAATTTGTCTAGGTCTCTCTCTATCCCAGCCCTACCCTCCAGTATATTTACAACTCCCTCCAGCTTGGCATCATCCACAAACTTGCGGAGGAAGCAATCCATCCCATCTTCCAGATTGATAATGAAGATATTGAACAAAACCAGCCCCAGGACTGACCCTGAGATACTCCACTTGATATTGGCAACCAGCCAGACATTGAGCTATTGATTACTACCCATTGAGCCTGACAATCCATCCAGCTTCCTACCATCCAACAGTCCATTCATCCAACCCACGCTACCTCAGCTTGCTTGCAAGAATGCTGTGGGAGATGGTATCAAAACCCCTGCTATCCTCTAGTAACCCTGTCTCCTGCTTTTCCCACATCCACAGAGCCAGTCACCTCATCAGAGAAGACAATCGGATTGGTCAGGCATGACTTGCCCTTGGTGAATCCATGCTGACTGTCCTTAATCACCACATTCGTCTCCAAGTGCTTAGAAATGGATTCTTTGAGGACCTGCTCCATGCTTTTGCCAGGGACTGAGGTGAGACTGACTGGTCTGTAATTCCCTGGATCCTCCTCCTTCTCTTTCTGAAAGACGGGTACTGTATTTCCCCTTTTCAAATCATCCAGGACCTCCCCCAATCACCAGGAGTTTTCAAAGATAATGGCCTGTGGCTCTGCAATCACATCAGCCAACTCCCTCAGCACCCTTGGATGCATTGCATCCAGCCCAATGGACTTGTACATGTCCAACTTTTCTAAATAGTCCCTAACCTGTTCTTTCACCACTGAGGGCTGCTCACCTCCTCCCTAAACAGTGCTGCCAGGTGCAGTAGTCCTTGCATGTAGACAAGCAGACCTTGTTTGTGAAGACTGAGGTGAAAATGCATTGAGCACTTCAGCTTTTTCTGCATCCTATGTTACTAGGTTGCCTCCCCCATTCAGTAAGGGACCCACACTTCCCCTGATCTTCCTCTTGTTTCATAGATTTCATAGACATCAGGGCTGGAAGGGACCTCGGGAGATCATCGAGTCCAGCCTCCTGCCCAAAGGGCAGGAAGTCAGCTGACATACTTGTAGAAACCCTTCTTGTTACCCTTCATGTCCCTTACTAGCTGCAACTCCAGTTGCACTTTGGCCATCTTGACGTCATCCCTGCATGCCTGAACAATGCTTTTATACACCCCCCGCCCCCAAGTTGTTTGTTCAAGCTTCCACGTCTTATGAGCTTCCTTTCTGGCTAGGGACAGACATGACACACAAACCAGTTTAAGTGATCAGAAACTGGTTTAAACCTGTAACAAAACAGATGCCCAGGGCACATAAACCAGTTTGAGATGGCTGAAACCAGTCTGAGATAAACCTGACTGAATGTAGTATCAGACTTAACTGATTTGGCCCAAGCCAGTTAATGCAATGTCTGTCCCAGCCTCTTGCTGGTTTAAATTAAATCAGACTCACTCCCCCAGCATCCCGGCATGCTCTCTGGGCTGGGCAGGCTTTTTGAATGTCTGTCCTTAGCCTTTGTGTTTAAACTCACTGAAGAGGTCTCTGCTAAGCCAGGCTGGTCGCTGGCCACATTTGCTATTCTTCCTGCACATCCAGTTGGTTTGTACCTCTGCCCTCAGTAAGGTTTCTTTAAAATACAGCCAGCTCTCCTGAAATCCTCTCCCCATCAGACTGGCCTCCCGAGGGATCCTGCCCACAAGTTCCCTGAGGGAGTCAAAGGCGGCTTTTCTGAAGTCCAGGGTCTGTAGTCTGCTGCTCTTCTTTCTTCCTTCTGTCAGGATGCCAAACTCAATCACCCTATGGTCGCTGCTGCCCAACTTGCCATCTACTTCTATGCCTCCCACCAATTCTTCCCTGTTTGTAAGCAGTAGGTCAAGAAAAGCCCAGCCCCTCGTTGGTCTCTCCAACACTTGAACCAGGAAGTTGTCTCCAACGCTGTCCAAAAACGTCCTGGATTGCCTGAGTGCTGCTGACACGGCCACCGGCGGCTACATGCAGCCCCCCCTTGCCACCCGCTGCCCACCAAGTCTCTGTTATCCCAATCACGTCAGACTTCTGTGCTTATACAAGGACTTCCAGTTCTTCCTGCTTGTTTCCCATGCTCCCTGCATTCATGTGGCCCACCCAGCGTGGCGCACATTGTATAAGCCGCCAATCGCCAAGAAGACTGGCGACCTGCAGTGGCGATCGCTGCACGGCATCCTAGCCACTGGCACGTTTACGTCCCACTTGGACCCAGCCGCCTCGACAGCCTGCCCCTTCTGCCCGGGGGGTGTTGAGGAGACCCTCTTTCACGCTTTCCTGGACTGCCCCCTCCTGCAGCCGCTCTTTGTCACCCTCGGCCCGCTGCTGCAGGCGCTGGGCAGGAGCTCTTCGGAGACCACCTACGTGTGCTCCTACCCGTACCGGGCGGCTGAGAAGGGCCTCGTCTGCCTGGCCAACTTTGTACGGGGTCAGGCCAAGTTGGCCGTCCTCAAGAGCCGCCGGGACCGGCTCAGATGATGCCCTGCGGCTTTTCCGCCTCCTGGCGCAGGCGCGCCGCTCGCTGGAGTTTGAGCACGCTGTGCTCCGGCGGGCGGTGCCCACCTTTGAGACGTGCTGGGCCCTTGCGGGCGCGCTGTGCCAGGTGGAGGACGGCCGTCTCAAATACGCGCTCTGATGTCATGACCGGTGTGGGCGACCTCCAGCTCGTGCCGCGTCCTGGGCCCTCACCAGGCTGCTTTTTTGCTTTCTTTTTGTGTGGAAGTTGAAGGTTTTGTTACGTGTATGATGGGATGGAGCAGGGTCTGAATTGTTTATGACTGTGTCGCCAGCACACCGACTGCATAATTAGCACGTAAGACACGACGTGAAATGCAGCGCAGGTGTCTGTCACGGGGTGATGTGTTGGTGGGTTTGGTGTGGTTTGGTAGTAACCATTGTTGTATACCTGAACCCCTGAATAAAGTAATTAAAAAGTCAAAAGTCCTTGCATTCATGTACAGGCACACGAGGTGACAAACCGAGTACTTTCTCAGGAAGAATGAGGCCTCCCCTGCTGCCCTCTCCTGCTTCTGCTTTCTCCACGTCCTTTGCTTCCTCAGTTACCTCAGGGCTTTGTTCTCTATCCCCCAGTAAACCTAGTTTAAAGCCCTCCTCACTAGGTTAGCAAGCCTGTCTGCAAAGATGATCTTCCCTCTCTTTGTCAGGTGGATCCTGTCTCTTCCCAGCAATCCTCCTTTTTGGAACAATGTCCCATGGTCGAAGAAGCCGAATCCCTGCTGGCAACACCAGCTGCACAGCCATGCATTGATTTGCAGGATGTGTCTGTTCCTGCCAGGGCCCTTCCCCTTGACCAGAAGGACTGCGGAGAACACGACCTGTGCCCCTGTCCCCTTCACCCTTGCACCCAGAGCCCTGTAGTCAACACTTGATCTGTTCAGGGTCACCCCTGGCAGTACCACCGGTGCCCACATGAATGAGTACCATGAGGTGCTGGCAGAAGATACAAGTTCCCAGCTTCCACCTTCCTGGGAGTCCATGCCCTCTTCCTTTTCTAGCACCGCTTCTGGCTGTCCTTCCATCACAGTCCCAGAGGTCTCCTCCAGCATGGAATCAATGAAGTCCTCATGTTGGGGGATGCTCTGGAGCCTGGCTACCTCGCCTGTAGCTCTCTTGCCTGGCCCGGACAGACACCACCCGAAGGCGCCGCTCACACTGCAGGCACTCCCTCACCTGGCTGACACGGGAAGGAATCTGCAAGCTGCAGTCTGCATAGCACCAAACCAGGACCTGGAGGAAGCCTCAGCAGTGTGTGCTCCTGTCTGGACAGACATCACAGGTGCAAGCAGAGGAGGAGCTGGAAATGGCAGTGGCTCTGGAATTACGACATCCTCCAGCCATGTCTCTTGGTCTTTTAATCTGCTGCTTCTCACGTTGTGCCTCTCTTTCCAAGCAGACCTTACCTAGAAAACTCCTCTGTAGCTGGCTTGTTTGCTGTTCCCTGATCCTAAAGGTTTCCCTTTTCCCTGCAAACCTCTTTACTCTCAGCAAGCTTACAGTGAAGGAAAGTGAGAGAGTTTCCAAGCAAACTTCCCCTTCACTGTAATGAATACATTCATTTTTTAAATGGGGTGCCACTACATGCAGTGAAGTTATAGAGGGGGACTGGGGTCTAAAACAGTTGAGAACCACTACCTTACCCACTCAGTAAAGTGCGCAATGGTGGCACGCAGCTCAGGGAAGCAGTTTGCTGCTGCGACCCCAGAGGAAGCTGCACAGAGCAGGGCTAATGGGGTGTTCTGGTATAACAATGGGGATTTTTGTCTTGAGTGCAGGGAACTGACACCTACATCACTGCACTCACTTGCACTGTGTTGGGATTGCTCTGGGATTGTGTTGGGTTTGCTCTGGGAACAGTTCTCCCTCTGCACTTCTCCACCTCCTTGCCCCATCCTGGATTCCAGCTAGAAGTGAAAGGCTTTTCCCTGCTTTCTCAGATCCCCTCCCATCCTTTCTCCTAGGCTTTAAAAATTTGACCATTTCTGGGCACATTATACTCCTCCCATGTCATGCAGACAGGGGACCACACAGACGCGTGCTGGCTGGGCCTCATTGTTTGGCCTCCCATGCAAGCTGCATAGGGCAGAAGTGGATGTTCCTGCGTGCATCATGCAGTGCAAGGATGCCCAAGGGGCCAGTGGCTTATGTTAGTGCAGCCCACACAGCGTGTAGCCCCTGCTTGCTTAGAAGTTGGACAGCCCTAAGCTAAATGAATCCCACCACACATCAGTGCTATGTCAAGTGTCCGAGCCCTTCTTTCAGCCACCCCTTGGGTATTTTAGACAAGAGAAACACACTCAGTTGCCCCCACTGCACTCCACTTCCTCTCTCTCTCCAGCCTGTGACCAGGGGCAGTCTCAGCTTCTTGAGAGGCAAGAAATCCAGAAGGCGCTTGCATCCCCAACGCCTCCCTTGACAGGAGGTGTGTAGTGTACTTTAGTGGACAGTGTTGCCTGGGTACATAAGGGACTGAAGGAAAACTATGATCTGTTGAGGGAGCAATCCTCACCCACGCACGTCCTGCCAGTTCCATCGAGAGTCAGCCCTTCTGGACACTCGCATCGGAAAGAGCCTGCTGTGTTCACACAGCGACCATTGGGACAGACGCTGGGGAAGACATCACATTCATTCACATCTGAAGGCAAAAAGACAAAGGAGAAGCATTAGGCAGTAGCAGACCCAGGGACTTCTGGGGATACCCCTGGATGGAGGAAGCCTTCAGAAAAGCCCATAGTTACCCTTCAGGCTAAACTGTGCAGCCTGACAGAGTCAGCAGATGATCATACAAGCCCCAGAAATACAGAGAAGGAATGATTACCCAACTTATCAGGGAACTATGGCCGCTCCATAGCCAATGCATGGGTATTCAGGCAGGGGGAGTGTTTCTGACCTTATCCCTGTAGATGAATTCAGTTTATCCTTTGGTAGGTCACAAGCAGGAAGTTGCAGCAGCTCTGCTCAGCCCCTGCAAGGGCTCATTCCCTGCCTTCAAAACAGGCAGTGTGTTCCCAATGTGGAGGATTGGCATGGAAGTTGGGTAAGTTATGCATATGCCCTGTCCAGCCAATGTTAAACTTTCCACGGTGGCTTCTGGATCCCCACCCCTCATGCATGTGGCTATGGTGTGACAGCATCCCCAGACGCTGCCCACCTTATGCCTTTGTACCTGTGTGCTGATGCCCACAAATCAGACTAGGCACATCCAGATGCAAACCAATTGGCCAGAGCAAACTGCATGATGGTATGACTCTACTGGGACTATCCCACAGCTGTGACACTTAGTGTAGCTCAGCAAGGAGGGTAACATTGCAGGAAGAGGGAAGAAGCAGAGACTTATATTAGTCTCCCAGTAACCCTGTTGCCAGCAAGAGCTTCACTCCTTGGCACTTTACCTTCGCATGTGACCCCCTTCATCCTGGCAAACCCTCTGGGACAGGCAGGATCTGCGGGAAGGCAAAGAGGCATAATGAGATTGGCAGATAATTTCCTTGCTGCCCATGCCCGGGCAAAGGTTCCTTGCCACGGTGCTAGGCTTACCGATCTCGCAGCGCTCACAGGGACTGCCCCAGGCTGCTCCCAGTGTGGCACAGCACTCAGATTTCAGTGTTGCCCCATTGATGTTCACCTCACAGCGGCCATCCTGGATGTTCAACCAGCATGTCCCTTTCATGCTGTCTGTGGAAGCAAAACACAGCGTATGTGAAGAGCTGCCCCCTGTCTGATTGCCACCTTGCTCCCAGCAGCTAGACGGCAAGGGAGAGAAATTGGAGGAGAGGCGCCTTGCTGGAAAAGCCAGCAGGCCTTGAAAACCAGGTAAGGAGCGTTCTTTGCCTGCTCTGCTTAACCTGGCATGCTGTGGAGCCACGTGCACTACAGTGGGGTTCAGAGGGCTGCATTTGCCAGGACCCTGCTCTGTGGAGCTGCAAGCTGGCCTCCGTTCTCTGATACCGCTGCGTGCTCATGCCTGGAAGCACTGCGTGGCTCTGAGAAGTAGGGCTGGGTTCTTCCCTGCATGCCCCTGCCCTGCTCATCTTCTTGTGGATAAAGGGCCTGCTCCTGTACTCTGTGCTCAGGCAGAACCATGAGAGCTTTGCTTACAAAGGGAGTGTGACACCAAGCCCAACCTGCTAGCCGCTGGCACATTAATATAAAACTTATGTTCAATGCAGAGATGCTGAAGGTCTTGGACTGAAGTGGAGAGGCTGTGATTCAGCCAAGGCCAGAGTCCTTGTTCAGGGCTTAGGTAGGCTTTCATCTTGGCTGAAAGTGATTTTTGTATCTCACTTGATGGTACAAAGTAAGTTATTGAACGGTGTGTAAGATGGGCTGCCATTCCCTTCATGTTGTAGGATCCTCCATTTTGGGGGTCCTCTTGTGTGTGCCAGGATGTGGGTGATGATCCTACATGATGTCCAAGGAACCTCACAGCAAGCAACTCTCCCACTGCAGCATGGTTAGGGTTTATTGGGCATCCAGTGCAGTGGCTGGAACACTTTGGCTGACTGCTACGATGCTTTCTCAGCTTCACTGTTGCACGAGAAACAGAACTTATAGCAAGAAATTGAGTCAATATAGTGTGAGCCCTGCTGTGCCTATGCAAGTTGCTGGGGTCCAAAGCTAAGCCCTGGACTGTCTCCTGTGACCGCCTCTGGGACAGAGCAATATTAAGTGGGGTTGCTGGGATTGTCAGTCCTGCCCATCACTGGCCCTGAAAGGAGTCTTACCCACACAGATGGTGCCACTTGGATCCAGTTTGCTGCCTGGGGAGCACTCACAGGCAAAAGAGCCGGCATTGTTCCTGCATACACCATTCACACATGGGTTTGAGGTGCATTCATTGATATCTGCGAGTCAAAAATAACCGTCAATGTACTAGCACTGAAAGAACCATAGAGAGCCTAGGACCCACCCCAGCCCAGGATCTGGGCCACCAAAGGCAGAAAGAGTTTGGAGTCAGTAGGAAATTGAATTGCCAGGCCCTGCCTCTGCAACAGGATGAACCATCACCCAGATAGAAACCTGAAACTGAATCTTGGGACTCGGGTCCAGCTCTAGATAATAAGACCAGTGGTTAAAGCTGGGATTTAGAGACCCCTCAGAGCAGGTTAGTAGAGAGGAAGGAGTGAAAATCGGTTGACATACTTCACCACAGCCTTAAAAGGCTGCTAAAGAAACTAAGAGCTTGTCTGGACATCTAAATACTTTTACAACTGTTTCATCGCAACATGCTTTGTTCCACATAGCTGATACTTGGAGCCCGCAAGGAAACTTTACTGTGTTCCAAGGGAAAATTATAATGGGGGAGGGGGGGTCTAAATATCCATTTCTGCAGAACTTGTCCCCTTTCTTCAAATTTTTTCAATTCTTTGTCAGGAAAAAGATGACCCCCAAACTGTAAATTTTCCACCAACTCCCTGTCCCCTAATTTACATTTTTTAGTCCAAAAGTTCTGGTGTTTGAAGGAAAAAGTTTTGGGTTTGAGTTTCTGAAAACTCAACCCCCGCAAGCAGCTAGAGTCCAAACCACTACTGAGCCAGAGAAAATCAAAGGCATGTTACACCCAGAAGATGGCTCAGCACTCATGCTTTGCACCTTGCAGATATTCTGTTGCCCTTGGGATCAGCCCTAATATTCAGACTCAGCCAGTTTCCAGTCCAGCCCAGTTAGGCTGCGGTCTTGGCCATGGTGCAGCTTCTGCTTCTCTTTGGCAGAGGGCAGCAAAGCCAATAAACATGATGCCGGACGGCAGTCCGACAGCCAAACCAAAGAGCTTAAGAAGATCATTACCTTCACAGGTATCTGTCTCAGTCCTGAAGACAAAGCCTTTGGGACAGGTGCAGGTGTAGCTTCCAGGTGTGTTACGGCACAGGCCATTGTCACAGAGCAAACGATTAACAGTGCACTCATCGACATCTGTGGGCAGAGACAGACAGGGCTTGTGAGCCCCAGCACCAGGCATCCCCTCAGCTAGCTGGTTTCTGGTAGCCAAGATGGCACTGAAAGCATTTCTTCTCTAAGACACACCGCAGGCCCAGGTAGTTCACTTACAGAGACCTTGCATCTCTAGGGCCGGCCAGCCTCAATCTCAGGGCTTAGCTTCATCTGCATAGCTACCCTGCCCCATATCCTGGCATGTTTAGGCCCTTTAAGTAATGTTCAGTTTGTTTCAGTGCTTTACACACCCACCTTGCTAGCATTGCCAAACGTTCTAGCAATACATTTTATAACAAATACCATATTAACTAGCAAACACGTTACCATATTAACTAGCAAATGTGTTACTCTGAAATTGCAGTTATTTTAGTTATAGCTACTGCCCTGTGATCTTTCTCTCTGGACAATCAGACTGATCCTGTCACAGCACAGGGAGAGAACCTTGTATTTAGGGGAATCAGTTCTTGCTTAGGCCTAGAGCAAAGCCCTGAGCGAGTGCCCTGGCCTCTGGGCCAGTTAATGTGCATCAAGCGCTGTGACGACTGGCCTGCAGAATTCCACTTGTTTCTAGTAGACCTTTGCTAGCCAGGCTCCCTGCTGAGTGTAGATCTGGCTCTCTGGCCTTGACCTAGCCTATTTCAGAGGGCTCCAAACTGCACTGAACACACAGGGATTCTCCTGAACTCACCCACGCAGTTCTTGCCAGTGGGATCTGATTCGTAGCCCAAATTGCAGATGCAGCGGTAGCTCCCACGCAGGTTCTCACACATGCCGTTGGGGCAGATGTCTGGGTTGAGGGCACATTCATTGATATCTGTGCAGGGCAAGTAACCACATGTTCAGATGTGACCAGCACCAGGGCCAAGCCCCGAAAGAAAATCCTTCAGCCTCTGCTTCTGCATTACCTCCACTGCCTTCTACACAAGCCTGTACACATCTGGATGTACACATTTTCACTACTCAGCCTGACCATTGTGTGGGTCATCTGCAGGAGACCATGCAGAAGCATGCTCTGAATGTCAGCACTGCTTTGCTGCTACATATTGCCAAGCTGCAGCCTTGTACCTTCAGGTTTCCTCAGGGTACAAATCTACATTCAGTTGAACAGACTTTAATTTCTACCCTGCAGAGACCTTTCTTGTAACAGAGATGCTGCATCCTTCATGAAGGTGAGGTCTCGAGCAGAGCACACACATGTATGAGAGAAGTTTGGTGACAACTAAAGCCCCACCAGTTACCCCCAGTCCATGATGTGCATATATGCATATGTGTGCGCACATGCACAATTTGTCTTGCAAGGGTGTGCCATGCAGAGGGAGATGCTCACAGGGAAATGGCCTGCATCCTGAGTCCCTGTGCTGTATCAGCTTTCTTCTGTCTGCCACTGGGTACTGTCTCCATCAGTGCAGGGTCTCAGCTACTGCACTGAGACCAACAGCCTGCTTGCTCTTCTTTTCCCAAGGAGGAGTCATTTGCTCCTTTGATTACAGTCACTTCTGAATGTTTTGGGGTTCTCTCTAGGCATCAATACCCCTCTATGTCCCAGGAGGCCAGTAGGAAGTGGGGGGGAACACAATTTCTGCTAGCCTATAGACCCAGTGCTGGCACCTCTATTACCAGCTCCTGTGGAGCAGGAGCCTGAAGGCAGACAGCAGACTCACAGGTGGCAATGCAGAACACTGTGCATTGGGCAGGCAGCTGGCACAGTGCCATACCCTTACATGTGGAGTCTAACCACAGAGGTGCTGGTGCCTGTTGGGACCGTGACAGTCTCTTCTGGGTTAACCCAAGCACCGATCTCCACCTCTGGTGCTCAGTTCTCAGTCCATCCTTTAGTCCCCTCATCTGTCTCTGTCTGAGGAAAAGGCCGAAAGAGGAGGTGGTTTGGAAAGTGCTGCATGCTGGGTGCTGTACCTAAATGAGGCAAGGCTGGCAGCCTGCACATGTCCTGTCCTGCACTTCCCAACTGGCACTGCCAGGCCAGGGCTGGTAAAGAGAGAGAACAAGGCCTGGGTCTCGTAGTGTGTTGTACAGGCATGCTAGAGAGTCTCTGGGAAGCTGGGGTGGAGAAGGAGTCCTTATCAAACCAATAGCCAGGTGCAGGTGGTCAAAGACAAGCTTTGCAATGGCACCCACACTCTATATGAACTCCCTTGTTGAGTGCCTGTACTGAGCTCCCAGGCCGCATCACTGGTCAGGTCAAAGTAAATTTCCTTTTCCTACTGTTGACATAAATTGCTGGCTGAGCAGCAGTCCATGCATCCGGGAGGCAGGAGGAGGACCCTCAGACCCAGCCATGAGCATTTGTTCTTTGGTGAGGTATGCGGGGGGGTGAGCTATGTATGGATCAGGGCCTTGAGCTGAATAGGGTCCCAGCTTGCAGACCTAGACAAACCTACACCTGAAAATCACTGATAAATGCCTTCAACAAATTAAACCCCTCGCTGATGAGTTTTAGGTCAGTTCTCCAGCAATATATTGTAGGGTTGCCAGACTATGGGCAAACCCAGAAACGCAACTCCCCTTTGGTGCCAAGGACCAGCCACTTGATTCAGTACACCAGACTTGGGTACGTTTGCTTAACAATAATTTGTTGTTACTTAAGGCAGAATTTGAGACACGTTCACTCTCTCGCATACATGCACACACATGCATACAAACACATATGCTTACTTGCACCTGCATATACACTCGTTCACTCACATATACATAGACTCACTCTCCCACAGGCATTCACGCGCTTACATATACTCACTCACAGGCATGTACACACAAATTTCACTTAGACAGACCTGAAAAAGAATGACTCAAAGCTTGTCTAAGTCTATCCCACCCATGTAGTAGTGGTCCAATAAAATATATCACCCATAAAAATCCTTGCTTCTTGCACTTTTACATGCACATGCCAAAACATGCCCAGTCTTTCATGCTCACTTATACACTTATCTCTCTCTCACACACACACTCATGCTCATTCTCACACACTCTCCGGCACATGTACATAGACAATTACCCAATAAGTATTGGCCCTGGACAAAGACATACTCTGTGGTAATGTACTTTGGATTTTTACACTGATGTAATTTATACCAGGCTCAGGAATGGACAGAGTCAGCTATTACTGCACCTTCCCACAAAGCAGTAGGGAAGCTGGTAATAATAGTCAGTTTGGTTTTAACAAGCAGCAACCCCAGGATGGATGTTGATAGGTGAAACCTAAGCCACCGTAACTAATACCCCTGATTTTTCAGGGGTATTTCTCCCACAGACTGGGTGAAGTTACCCCAGATTAGTGGTTTGCATCGTCTACCCACTATTTTTGATACTGTGTAATGCAGATTACATTAATATAAATGTTCAGTCTATCTTGTACCACTCATGCACATTCACATAATTACACATCCACACATATCAGTTATATGCAACTGAAAGCAGGTCTTATAACTGCATGTGCTAGAGAACCTTAGTTATAAGCATCCCTCTGTACTATGGCACATGCTAAAGTCCTCACCTCTGCCATCAGCTGTTATTCCAATGCCACTGCTGCAGAGTGCCTGGAATTCAGCTGTGGAAAGGGCAGATTCATTAGTTTTTCATTATAGCATTGGGAAAATGACATCAGTTCAGAACAATATGAACAATTCCCATTTGCTTTTGGCTAGAGTATTGATTGTAAGTACTCAGAATTAGATGTTTATAACAGCGTGTGATATATTTTAACACTGACACTGCTTAATATTGCAGTGAACCTTCATATAAAACAAAAATCCCCATGATCAGTTCAGCTGCTCTACACCAGTTGTAGAACTATGCTACATATAAGATTCTAAGCAAAGCACTTGTTAAATGGGTTAAGAAGTGATTAACAAACAAATCTCAAAATGTAGCTTTCAATGAAATACTCCCAACAGATGGGGGTGCTTCTAAGTGGGCTCTGATACAAGATGTAATACCAATTTAACATTTCATCAATGTTCAGGGAGTAGATATAAAATCACTGCTGATAGCATCAATGGCTGACAAACAGGATCTGCACATGGGTTTGATCCTGCACAATGGCCCAAAACCATGTACCAGATCCAACCACAGAGTGACCCCACGTGCTAGCTCCAGCATGGACTGGCGTAATCTAGTACACAGATTCATTTCGCATTTTCAAGACACAAAGGATATCACTCTGAACAGAGATGAAGCATGGAAATTGGAAATAGGGGCAAGTTTCATAAGTTAGGGTCCATGAAGCAGTTTTGACATGTTAATTTTTAGCAGCAGCAGCTACCACTATAACGAACTCTAAAAAATATCTTAGCGCAGGGCTTCCTAAAAATGCCTCTAAGGGTGGAGTACACTTCAAGAGAGCAATTGCTTCTGGGAACGTCTTCCAGATTACATAGGCCATGGGCAAAAAACTCCTGTGGTAAGTACAGCAACTGTTCACATGGACAAGTGAAAAGGGGAAAGCATAAAGGTGTTTAGTTTTTTTCTATCTGACTCAGCACCTGGAGACAAAGAGAACAAGATAGCAGTACACAGCAATACATAACCCATGTATAGATCATGGGTTGTGTGGATCATAGGCAGGAAACACTAGTACAGCCCATACTATGAGAGTGGTTGCAGTATACCTCTGGGCCTTTCAATAATGCTGTCATGCTGTATAGGCCAAGGTGTCTTCTCAGATGGATCCTTAGAGGATTAAACCATTTCCAAGTACCTTCCCCTTGAATTTGTACACACACAGAGGTGGAGCTCACCAGAGTTTTTGGCTGGACACGGTTGACATGGCTCCCCAAAACCATGGTCTGGATTAGCACAGCAACATTCAGATTTGGTAACGGCTCCTGGAAAGGGACGGGCACAGGTGCCCTTTTTAATGCCTCCATAGCACGTGCTGCGCATATGGGTGTCCACACAGACTCGTCCATCCACGCCAATGGCCAGGCCACCCAGGCATTCACACCGAAAGGAGCCCTCTGTGTTAATGCACCAGCCATTCATGCAGATGCCAGGGGTCTCGCACTCATCGATATCTGAAAGGAAAGCAGACATATTGGCAGCATGACAGAGGGGAAAGGAGTTCGTACTCTTGGTAGAAAGGATCTCAGAGGCTCTGTGGGCTGGGGCAGGGCCTACTGTAAAAAACACTGCTCTAATGCTGCAAAATCCCCAGCACTTGCCTTAGGCTTACGCAAAATGAATGGAGCCAGCAGGATGGCCAGTCTTGACTCTCCCAAATAGTTCAGTGAGACTCTTTCATTTCACTACTATCTGTATAACACCAGAGCTGCTTCCTTCTCTCCAAGTGCCTTTCAATCCTCTAGGACCTAACCCATTCCTGGACTGCCATTAGCTGCTCTGTTGGTTAAGCTCGGGTGAAAGGTTAGGGAATTCAGTCAGCAGCATCATTACCCTGAGATCTGCCTTACCTTCCTCTTCTTCCCTTCATAACTCTGGCTTTACCCATCTCATCCCTCTGTACATACCAAGTCCCAGAGACATATAGGACACAACAGAAACAGAGAAAAACTGGAGTACACGCACCAACACAGTAGCGCCCATTGGGAGCCAGTACAAAGCCCGGTTTACAGATACATTTGAAACTGCCATCTTCATTGATACACATCCCATTGAGACACATATTGGTTGTAGCGCATTCATCATGATCTAGGGAGGATGATAAGAAAGGTGATAAGAAACACGAACCTCTGGGGTGCACAAAGACTCCCCTGTTTTCAGATTCTATGTTTTGCCTTACCCCACATGTGGTCAAATCTTTATTTGCCTCTAAGACAGTGGCCTCAACATTTTCAGACTCAAGACACCCCTTAACAGACTCAAGGCTCCCCTCAGTAGACATGAGGCACCCCTTAGAACATGTTAACTCTTAGTATTCACTTAGTGTTTTGAATACAGAAAAAAGATTAGAGCAATTACAAAGAACTCAGGAAGATCACAACAAGTTTGAATGGTTTTAATGCTGTGGATTCTTATTTGAAATCTCTGAGTTTATCTTGTGAGTTATGTCTCTACACCTAGGAATGCAAATGTTGCACGCCACCTGGTAGCATCCTTGAAAGGGCCTCAAGGCACCCAGAGGCCCCTAGCTGAAACTGTTGCTCTAAGAAGAATCCTGTGTTGCCAGGGATAGGTGTGTCTGCAGCTCATCTAGGTATATCTGAGCTGGCTTTTAACTGGCTGGCTCACATACTAGTAAACTGAAATAAGCCACTATTTATGAAGGCTTATGCATCTCTGATTTAGTTAGTCTGTAAGGCATGAAGCTACTCTTAATTTCGCTCAGCATGTGTCAAGGCTTTCGGCTTCATGGGAAGAGCAAACCTGGTTGGGAGTCTGGAAGTTTTGGGCTGCCCTACAGGTCATTGGGTTGGCGGCTGAACAAGCTGGCAGGAAATCAGTCAGATTTCAAAGTCTGCCTGTCAGAAGTTCGTTGAAATTGAACAATGTCCCCTAAAAGTTTCAGCTGGGACAAATCAACAAATTTTGATGAAAAACGATTTCATCAACACTTTTCTGATGACATCCCTTTGCAACCTTTACAAAAATCCTAAAGTACTGCAGGAAGCAGCACTGGCTCTTCTCATGCCCTTTGCTCTTTGAGCTAAAGGTGAACCTACACTCTTGTGTTGTGGCACTGTGGCACTGATACCACCTTTTAGGGGTGATGTAAAACTCAGGGATCCTCATCACTCTGCGAAACTACAGGTCTTGTGGCACCCTAGTGCCCTTGCAAAATTATCATCAAGCAAAACACACTGTTAACTCCTTAGTCTCAGAGCACTGTAACTATTTCATCTGAGAGCAACTTCCATTGGATCAGTGACTCTTTCTCTCCTCTCCTTAATGGTTGTGAAATATTGCTAAAGAGGTGGCTGTATTCCTGGAATCGGGGCCGTCCATAGGTGGGGTGAATCGGGGTGAATGGCTGCGGCAACTCAGCACCGCCACCACCACTGCCGCTGCCGGCTGCACATCTGGCTGCTTGGGATCCCGCCTCCATCCACCGCTGGCTTCGTGTCCGGGGGGTGTGGAGGCGGGGCCCCAAACAGTCTGATTTGCCCTGGGCCCTGCACCCTGCTCAAGTCATCGCTACGTGGGAGGAAAGAAGTGAATTCTTAACCCATCTGTAAACCCCTGGGCTTTGGCTTTAAATATGTTATATCTATATGCAGGGTTATTGCCGTTAGTGAGTCCATTTCTGCCCCAGCCGATGTCATGCGGAAGGAAGTGCTTACCAACGCAGTTCTTGCCATCAGGGGTAATTTCAAAGCCAGCATTACAGATGCACTGGAAGCTGCCATCAGTGTTTACACAGCGGCCATTTCTACACATCACTCCATTCATGATGCACTCATCAATATCTGGCAGTGAGACAAACAGAGCAAGATAGCAGCAGACTTGATTTGTGAGCATGAGCTGCCCGTACTTTACGATTCTAACAGTAACTCTCTCTTGTCCAGTTGGGCCCAAGGGCTTTTAGCCTTAGAAGACTCAAGTTAGAGTCCACTACAAAATACAGGCAGGATACTGCTCTCAGATGCAAAAGGTAGGTCCTGACCCTAATTTCTCACTGCCCCTCCCTCTTCAGGATGCTACTGCCTACAGCACATGGTAAAGTTGCAGGGGAGACTCACTGTGTGAGACTATTATTTTCCAGGAACAGCACGGTGTCCAAGGGTTTGGAGACAAAGCTGCTCAAGCTAATAATGAATTCCCTTCTCAGCCCCTCTTCTTGTAAGGTATTGGTTCCTTAAGCAGCACTGTCTATCCATGGCCTGTATTACAAGCAAACACAGGCCTGATCCAAAGCCTGATGAAGTCAATGTTAAGGCCTCTCCACTGAATATAGTGGGCTTTGGATTCAGCACCAAGTAACCCCTTCTCTGGGCCTTGTTACACATTGCACTTTGAGCTGTGCAAATTTGGTCAATGTTAGTAGTAGCTCAAGTTTGGAGCAGTTGCACCTTAAGGCTAAAAACCTTCTCTGACCCCCAGCTGTGACTTGCCACTAGAGGATGGGTGAGCCAGGACTGGCTTCTATCCCTGCTCTCGGCAGAGGCGTGTGGAAGATGGGAGGCGGAGGAGCATGAAGCTGGGAGGTGGAGAGGTAATGGGACAGGAGTGGGAAATGAAATGGGAAGTGGAAAGGAGATGGGGATGGGGGTAGATGGTGGAAATGAAGTCAGCCAGCCACTGAAGGATAAAATAAAAAGATGTAAAAAAGAAAAGAATTTT
This sequence comes from Crocodylus siamensis, assembly GCF_052110815.1. Classification (NCBI taxonomy): domain Eukaryota; kingdom Metazoa; phylum Chordata; order Crocodylia; family Crocodylidae; genus Crocodylus; species Crocodylus siamensis. The sequence continues at coordinate 10,441,805 of NC_143408.1, forward strand.
AAAAGAAATAAGGAGGAAGTAGATTAAAAGAAGGTCTCATGTTTTAATAAATTGGGATTTGGGATTGGAGTGTGTGGAGGGTGCTGGTCATGCTTCCTGGGGTGTCTGGCACGTGGGAGTGATGAGGGAAGGCACTTTAGGGGGAGCTACTGCTCCTGCCCTGGGAAGGAAACCCCAGCTCACAGGGACCTGATCCTCCCCATCTCCCCACTCCTGGACCTATCCATGCCCTGAGACCTGACTAGCTGGCATGTGATCTATAAACTGTTTGCATGGGGGAAGGTGGGAGGGTTACACCCCTGGGAGCAGAAGCAGAAGTTGGTTATAGATTTGATAGATTTTGCAGACACTAGGGCTGGAAGGGACCTTGCAGGATCATCGGGTTCAGCCCCCTGCCAAGGGGCAGGAAGTCTGCTTAGGTCAGGTCAACCCAGCAAGATAAGAATCCAAGCGTTTCTTAAAAGTATCCAGAGTAGGTGCTTGCTCCATTTCTGGGGGGAGTCTGTTCCAGACTCTGGAGACTCAGATGGGCAAGATTTCCCTTGTGTCCCATCTAAAATGGCCTTCCAGCAGTTTGTGGCCAGTAGACCTTGTCTTCCCTTGGGGTGCCCTGGTGAACAGACGTTCTCCCAGTTCCTGATGCACACCCTTTATATACTTATAAGCTGCCACTAAGTCCCCCCGAGCCTTTGCTTCTCCAGGCTGAAAAGTCCCATGCCTCTCAGCCTCTCCTCATAAGACCTGTAGTCATGTACGTGGCTTTCCTCTCAAGACTTTCCGCATCCTTTCTACAGTGTGGAGCCCAGAATGGATGCAATACTCCAGCTGCAGCCTCACCAAGGCTAAGTAAAGCAGAAGGATGACTTCTTGAGTCTTGCTTGAGGTTCATCGATAGATGCAAGCCAGAGTTTTATTTGCTTTGCTGGCTGCGGCATCTCATTGGTGGCTTATGTTCATCTTGTGGTCAATCATAACCCCCAAGTCTCTTTTGGTTGTGGTGCTAGTGACTATAGCACTGCCAGTCCTACAAGTATGATGTGGGTTTTTGCTTCCAAGGTGGAGCACCTTGCATTTCTCCGCGTTGAATGTCATCAGGTTTTGATTCGCTCACCTTGCGAGCTTGTCCAGGTTGGCCTGAATTGCCAACCTATCCTTTAGCGTGACCACACTTCCCCATAATTTTGCTTAGTGCTAGACCAATCCTCCCCCACCCACCTGCCCCTGGCAGTAGAGTTCAGGGGGTGGAAAGTTTGTTCACACAGAACAGGATGGTGAGAAGGGGACACTGCATCCTGGGATGTTGGAGGACTTCGACTTGGACAGCTTATCTGTGGGGAGTGTCCACACATTAATGGAATAGGAGCTGGGTAATACAGATCAGAGGCAAACCTGACCTTTAGTGGTGTAACTTTAAGTCACTTAAAGTGTGCTTACAACTAGTTTCAGTTGCTAATGTGTGGACAGTCGAGGGGGTTAAGAGCTCAAGGAGCTGCCTAAAGTGAATGTGTAATAAGGGCCTCTCTCTCACCAATTTGATGGAATAAATTAGAGGTCTGGAATATTGACATAGGAGTGTGCAACTTGTTAAGTGAGGAAAGACAGGAAAAAAGAGAGGGAGAGTGGTGGTATGGATCAAAAATGCATATACTTGCTCTAAAATTTAGGAAAAGAGGAAATGAAAATTTGTTCAAAGTCATTAAGTGAACATAAAGGGTGAAAATAAGAATGATGGTGTCATGTTATGGTTCTGCTACAGATCGCCCATCTTAAGGATGAACCTTTTTGTGAATAACTATCAGTAATATCCAAAATACAGGACTCCTTGGTAATTTGGGTTAATTAGCCACACAGCCACTGGAAAAACACATGGCAGAACACAGACAGTCCTTAGAACAGGTCGGAAGCAACTTTTTGCTTTAGGAGGTGAAGGAAGCTACGAGGGCAGTGGCTGTTTAAGTTCTGTTTGTAATGGGGAAGGATTAGTTGGGAACTGAGAAGTGGAAGATACTTTGGGTGAAAGTGATTATGAAACAATAGAGTCCATTATTCCAGGGTAAGAATAAAAATAATAGTTTTCAGAAAAGCAGACTTCAAGAGGGAACAGGTAGCTAAGGTCTCCTTGCAAGACAATTAAAGCATAAAGGAGAGTAGGTACTTACTGAAAGAAGGTTTCTTAAATGCATAAAGGTAAACTATCCTATTGTACAGGAAAGGCAGGAAGCATAGGAAAGACTAACATGACTTCCTTAAGAGTTTTTCATTGACAAGTAAATCAAAAAGGAAAACTATGTACATGAGTAAAGATGAGTGCAAAGGAATAGCACAAGCATGTAGTGATAAAACCAGAAAGACTAAGGTCCGAGTGGGCGCATCTACACAAGACGCTAAGTGCACAGGAGCCTAATAATACTGTGTAGTAGTGCATCAGAGCACAAACAGTACTAACATGTTACTGTTCAGTATTATTAGGCTACTGTGCAGTAATGTCACTAAAAAGGCATTTGCTGGCGCGATGGCACTGGTTACTGTGCATTTATTTAGTACTTGATTATACAAGTACTAAATTAAATGCCCAGTAACTGCTGCACGTTAATGAACAAACCACTGAGTTTTAGTTAACCAAGGGCAAAAAACCAAACAGAAGAGATTCTGTAAATGCATTTGAAAGAAAAGGAAAACAAAGAAAAGTAGAAGCCCATTAGTAAACAGGTAAGGAGAATAAACAACAGAAGATGTAGAGAAGGCTGAAATATTCACTGTCTCTTCTATTTCAGTTTTCTCAAAAATAGTTCACTGTGGCCAGGTCCTCAACAAAAACAATGTTTAAGGAGATAGGACAGCAGGTCACAACAAGGAAATAACAGGCTAAAGACTACTTAGATGAGACAGATGTATTCAGATTGACAAACCTCGATGAAAATCATCCTTGAGTACATAAGGAACTTGACCAAAGAATCCAAGAGGACTTGAAAAGGCAAATATAGTACCTATCTTTAAAAAGAGAGTTCATAGATTTCATAGACATTAGGGGCTGGAAGGAACCTCAAAAGATCATTGGGTCCAGCCCCCCAGGCATAGGTGCAAAGTCAGCTGGGATCAAGTGACCCAGCAAGAAATAAATCAAGCTTTTTTTTGAAGGAATCCAGAGTAGGTGCTTGCACCACCTCTGGCGGGAGTTTGTTCCAGACCCTGGACACATGTATTGTAAAGAACGTTTTTTGTAATATCCAGTCTAAATCAGCCTTCCCGGAGTTTATGGCTGTTAGACCTTGTTATCCCTTAGGGAGCTCTGGTGAACAGATGTTCTCCCAGGTCCTAATGTACCCCTCTTATGAAGTTGTAGGCTGCCACCAAGTCCCCACTGAGCCTTCTCTTCTTCAGACTGAAGAGTCCCAAGTCCCTCAGCCTCTCCTCATACGGCCTTCCCTCCAGGCCTTGGATCATATGAGTGGCTCTCCTCTGGACTCTCTCAAGCTTCTCCACATCATTCCTGAAGTGGGGGCTCCCAATATTGGATGCAGTACTCCAGCTGCAGTCTCACCAGGGCCAAGTGAAGCGGGAGGATGACTTCCATGGTTTTGCTTGAGATGCATCGCTGGATGCATGCCAGAGTTTGGTTAGCTTTGCCCACCACCGCATCACATTGGTGGCTCATATTCATCTCGTGGTCAATCAAGACCCCCAAGTCCCTTTCGGTCATGGTGCTAGTGAGTGTAGCACTGCTGAGCCTGTAACTATGCTGAGGGTTCTTCCTACTGAGGTGCAGCACCTTGCACTTTAAAGGCCATCCAGTTTAGGCCAGCCCACCTTGAGAGTGTGTCCAAGTTGGCCTGCATCCCCAGCCTGTCCTGTGGTGTGATGGCCCTTCCCCATAATTTGGAATCATCTGTGAACTTGGCCAGTTCACACCTGACCCCTGAATCTAGATCACTGGTGAAAATGTTATAGTACCGGCCCAAGTACTGCGCCCTGAGGGACTCCACTGGTAACATTGTGCCACGTTGATTTGTTCCCTTCCACTAGTACTCTTTGGGTCTGACCCCATAGCCAGTTGCCTAGCCATCGGACCATATGATGATCTATGCCACAATTACTCAGCTTAGCCATGAGGACATCATGAGGAACTAGGTCAAAGGCCTTCTTAAAGTCCAGATAAATGATGTCCACATCATCTCCCTTGTCCAGAGCAAATGTTACCTGGTCACAGAAGGAGATGAGGTTGGTCAGGCAAGACCTGCCAGTCACAAAGGCACATTGGCTGGCATTCAGAAGCTTGCCTTCCATTAGTCTGGCATTAATGGATCCCTTGACAATTTTCTCCAGAATTTTTCCAGGGATGGACAACAGACTGGTCTATAGTTCTCCGGTTCATCCCTCCTCCCTTTTTTGTACATAGGGACCACATTGGCTCTTTTCCAGTCATCAGGGACCTCGCCTGAGCACCATGATTTTTCAAATATCCCTGCCAAGGGAGGATGCAATGATGTCTGCCAGCTCTTTCAAGACCCTTGGGTGCATTTTATCTGGGCCCATGGACTTGTGAATATCCAATTTTCTCAAGGTGTTCCCTCCCTGATCAACATCAATTTTTGGCCCATCACCCACTCCCAAGTTGGTTTGTGCCATTCTTGGTAGTGTGATACTCGTGGGAGGATGAAAAACTGATGTGAAAAAATCATTTAGGAGATTGGTCCTTCTTTGGCATCTGATGTCAGTTGCTCCATTGGATCTTTCAGGGGCCCAAAACTGTCTTTGTTCTTTTTCCTACTTCCCACATATCTAAAGAAGGACTTTTTGTTGTCCTTGATCCCCGGAGCAAGCCTAATTTCAGTTTGTGCCTTGGCTTTTCTCGACCACTCTCTGCAGGTACAAGCAAATGCACAGCAATCCTCTTTTGTAATGCTTCCTGTTTTCCAGCTGGTGTAGGCTACTCTTTTGAGCTTAATGAAGTCCAACAGGTCCTTACTCAGCCATAAGGACTTCCTTGCTCGTTGACTGCATTTCTTGTGAGAAGGGATGTCTTTGCCCTATGCTTCAAGGATTATGTTTTTGAGTGATGACCATTCCTCATGAACTCCTTTTGGGGGGCAGGGGTGGTATGGCCTCTGATTGCCTGATGTGACCAATTCTCTCACTTTACAGAAGTCGTCCTTCCCAAAGCTAAAGACTTCTGTTTTACTGAAGGGTTTTCCTGGTCTTTGGTGAACTAAGAAGGTGACCAACTCATGGTTGCTGTCACCAAGCTTCCCCCCATCTGCAGATCGCTCACTAGGTCCTCCCCTTTGGCCAGGACCAGATCCAGCAATGCCTCTCCCCTAGTTGGCCCATAGACCTCCTGGGTTAGATAGAGGTCATCGATGCACATGAGAAAACTATGCAACCTGTCAGATTTGGCCATGTGATCATCCCAAGAGATGTCTGGGAAGTTGAAGTCTCCCATGATGATCAAGCATCGGGAGCGTGTGGCTTCGACCAGTTCCCTAATGAATTTCTGATCTAGGTCTTCTTCTTGGTGGCAGGGTCTATAGTAGACTTCTATGAGTAAGTCACCCTCCCCATGTTTTCCTCGTATCTTGACCCAGAGGGTCTCAAGATGCCCTTCCTGGTTTGGAAAATCAATCTGCAGAGAGGTGAGCTGATTTTTGACATAGAGAGCAACACCCACACCCCTCTCTCCCACTCCGGTCTCTCCTATACAGTGTAACTCTCTACTGCCACCAACCAATCATAGGTGGAGTCCCACCAGGTCTCTGTAATTCCTACAAGGTTGTAGTCATTATCACATAGGAGAAGGGCCAGGTCCTCATGCTTGTTTCCCAAGCTCCTGGTGTTGTGTACAGGCAGTTAAGTCTTCCATATGAAGCCCAATGCTTCCCTGAGGGGTTTAGTGGGACCTTTCCTTGGGCTGTCTCCCTTGGGCTGCCCAAGTTATTGGTAGTGCAGCTGACATGACCTGGGCTAAAACTGTTAGTACACCACCCATTCCCCAGAGGTCTCAGTTTAAGATAAAATATAGCAATGAGAATTATATACCCAATTAATACCTGGGAAAATTTTGGAACAAATTATTAAACCTAGAAAAAAATGAAGTGATAAATAGCAGTGTCATAGAAACAGATCTAATTTTCTTCCTTATAGGGTAACCAGCCTAATTAATCAAAGGAAGGGGTTTGACATTGTCTCACAGGATATTTTCATAATTAAGTTAAGGAAATATGATCTAGGTTGGGGTGCTCAAGCTCTGACCACAGGCCAGCCTGTGGCACCATGTCATCCGGCCCAGCTAGCTTCCCAGGGTCTGGAAATTTGGTAGCGAGGGAACAGTGGTACTGCTCCCTTGCTGCCAAATCTTTGGACCTATGGTGAACCCCAGGCTCTGAGCACAGGATGCAGCATATGATCCCAATGCACAAGGTCAGGTGGGGACAGCATGGGCCCCAGGGCCCAATCTCCATGTAGGAGCTTGCGCGAGAGGGGTGCCAAGCCGCCAGGACTCAATCCCAATGTGAAGGGGGTGGGAGACTCGATCCTGGAGTCAGGGGAGGGAGGAGATGGAGTTCTCAGTGGAAGACTTCCTGGCTCCAGAGGCTTGTTCACTGGTTATACCTCCCTTTTATAAGAAACTCCTCTTGGCACTTCATTTTCTTTTGATCTGACATATTCTTGAGCAAATCCAGACACAGACATACCGATACAGGCCTGCTTAGTGGGGGTGCTCTGGAAGCCCTCATGGCACTTGCAGTGGTAGGACCCAGGTGTATTTACACAGTCTCCATGCAAACAGGGGCTGCTGGAGCATTCATCCACATCTGAAAGGAAAAAAGCCTAAAGCTAGAAGCCACCAATATATTGAGTCTAGGCCTGCTCTGCAGCACTTCATCATGGACCCCACAGATAAACCCAACCAAAGACCAGGAAACGTTGATTAAGCAGCAAGGGCTTGATTCTGCAAGGTGTTAAGAACCATCCCCTCAGCTCTTATATTTAGCACCTCTAGGATCAGGCCGTGCATTAGCACATACCTTAACAAGCCAGTGTGAAAGGGGGGTGTGGTAAGTTACACATACTGTTCTCTAGAGCAGCATTTCTCAACCTGTGGGTCACAGGAATATATAAAAGGGTCATGAACAAACTTTAAAAAATGGATCAACAAACTAAAAATGGATTATCCTTTAAAGGAAAAACTGTGGGAAACTGCAGGTTTCCCTGTGCAGACTGGCAGAGTTCTAGCCTACCGGGGGCTGCTTGGGGCTGAGGGAATGCGAGGAGGAGGGTGATCAGGCAGGGGGTGTGTAACAGAGGGCCTGCTCTGGGCCAATTTCACTGTGGCCTGCACACCTATTTCTGGGCTAACCACCTGCCTTCTTGGTAATTGATTAATTTCTGTTAATAAAGTGCGAGGCTGCCCACTTCTTGCCCTGATGCCAGGGGGCACTATCTGTGGCTCCGTTCCTCCCCTACACTGCAGCCCAAGCCTCGCAGATGGCATCTAGATGTTATCATCATCACTGGTCCCCACATTGGGCCCCAGAATCCTCCTAATTTAACCCCGCCTGGATTCCTCTCCTCAGGCGGTCTCATCCGCCTTCATACTAGGCAGCATAGCTCCCTGAACCACTTCCCCTTTGGGTGTGGTCCCCCTGAGACCTTTGGCTCACTAGCCCTGGCCCACCTCCAGGCCAGTTGGAACCCCAGGCCCTTGGCTCTTGGCCATTCCTCACGGTGGGCCCCTGGCCCTTTGACCCTTCCAGTCCTGGCCCCAGCATTGACCAGTCAGGGGAAGTCCAGACAGGCATGAGTCTATGACCTTTTCTCTATTGCTGGGGATCCACCCTCTAGACCCTGAAAAGGGGGAAACACACCTGGTTGTGGGGGCTAGGGGTTAAGGCACCCCAACCCACCTTTCACCAGGGTGGTAACTGGTCTGGCATTTCCTGGGGGCTCCCACACCACTGAGAACCCCACCAGGCCACCCACTCCCGGCAGGGTGCAGTTTTAGGTTATTCCCAGGACCAGGAGTCTCCTATCCTTCCCCTACAGCTCCTCCCTTACCTCCAGATGATACCATCAGCCCTCCGGCCAGGCAATGTTGTTGCCTGCCTCCAGCAGCAAAACTGCCCTGTTTATATGGACAGCCCTAAATCTAAAATGGCTGCCCTAATCAGGCACCTGCCAGCTGTTGCCTTCTGGCCCTTAAAGGAGTAAGTGCCCTGCCACAGGGTGCCATGTGCATATGTGCACACACACATGGATGTGGCAACCAGGCAGCATGAGGAGCAGATCTTGCAACTCCCCACAGGTAATTCTATGGCGTGGAGGGAGTAGACGAGGTTTTGAGGGGCAGCAGCCCACTGGCGACACTGCCCACACCCCACCTCCACCCTGGGGTAGAGCTGTGCCCTGAGGGGGGTAGCGGTGGCAGCCAAGCCATGGAGGCAGCATAAAGCTGCAGCCTAGCACGCGAGAGGCTGGTGGCAGGACGAGGTGAGGGCAGTGCAGCCCCCTACCACTATTTGTTACTGATTGTGCTGCTGGTGGTGTGGCTGGCATGGAGGTTCTGGTGGCAGTGGCAGCAAAGAGTCTTGCTGCCCCGCTCTGCCCTCCCGTGGTGAGTTCTGCCTGCTCTTGCCTGTGCCGGTCCAGCCAGGCTGCAGCCCCGTGTCTGCTGTGGGTGCAAAAATTTTGGGGCCAGATGCCCACATTCCCCTGCCCCACAGACTGCAGGGCTTGGGTCTGGGGGACAGCATATTGGAAATGAGGGGCACAAACAAAGCTGGGGGGTGGGGCTGTGGGTTGGGAGTGAGGGGCACTGGCAGGTCCAGGGGGCTGTTTTCTACTTAAACTATTTACTGGGTCAAGCCTGGTGATTGATGTTTACAAATGGGTCCTGGTAAAATAAAGGTTGAGAACCACTGCTCTAGAGGCCCTAAGCTGAGGGTCTCAGAATCCAGCGGGTCTCCAGGATCAATAAGTCCCTTGGAATCCCAGGCATGGGGATGACTTGGCTATATGATGAGGTGGCAAAGACTGAGATGAGGGACAGCAGCTTGGCGAGTACCTGGCCCACATGCCCATTCATCTCAGACATGGGGGCAGTCTTTATCTGGAGGTAAATAAACATTTTTCCCTGAAACCCTGCTGCAGGCAACAACAAATACCTCGACTTTCATGCTTGCCTATGATCAAATTGTATCTGCCAGATGAGGGCAAGGCTGTTGTCTCTCATTGTGCGAGCACAATAGTGCCTCACTGCGCTCCTTCACCTCTGGGTACTGTGAAGAGCACTGCAGTCATCAGCACTGTTGCAAGAATCCCGGGCTGGGGACAGTACTGAGGACCCCAGAGACAGCCACATACCATTGGGAACAGACGTCTGGAGCAGGCCTGGAACATGCTTTGTGGCCTAGCCGGCTGTCTGCCAAGGACATGTTCCTTACCGATGCACTCTCCACGCACGTCCTGCTTGTATCCCATGTTGCACTCACATCGGTAGCTGGAGGGGGTGGGGATGCAGCGCCCATTCAGACACAGGTTGGTGAAGTGCTTGCAGATGTCAATGGTCTGATTTAAGGTGGCAGTTCCTGAAAAACAAGCAAGTAACAGAGACAGTTTGGGCGTGTAAAGAGCAGCTCCTCAACTAGTAGCCCTTGCCCATGTTCCCTCCTCTGTATCACCAGGCCTTCATTTCAGATTTTTTTCAGTCTGAGAGAGGGTGCCCAGAGAAATGGAAAACACGTATGTAGAGCATATATCCCATGCTGGGCACTATGGGCTTGGCTTCCCAGCATTTTCTGTAATTCATAGGCCACCCGAAGTCATCTCTCTGCTTCCCCCCGCCTGGAGTCATGCTATAAGTTTCAGTTTTATGCATCTCATGGGACTCAGCAGCGAGTGATACTGTGTTCAGCCCATTCCCTCCCCAAGGCAATGAGGGGGTTTTCTATTCTCACTGACACAGAAAAGAGTCCTTGGTTTTTGAACACAAGCAACAATTTCCCCCAGGACATTCCAGACCAATGGACTCACCTTGTTGGAGGGTCAAAGAGACAAAGCTGCCCCTGGGGGAAGATCCCGGATTTCCCCGTTTGCAAGAACTTGTTAAAAAACAATCAGAGGACAGTCGCAGGCTACCAACCCCATTTTAGTGGTTCATGCAAGCCTGTGCTTTCTACAACCATCCTTGGGTTCCAGCACAACTCCCTCTACAATTTGGGTCTCCTTATTTGCCTACTGTAGCATCCAGGGAAATTTCATTTTTCTGGCACATTTTGGCCCAGTAATGAAAAGCCCTGGCAAAGCAATGGGACTGGAGGAGCAGGAGCTGCTGCAGCTCAGATCTGCAAGGTAGTGGCTGAGATACCATCTTTGTCAGAGACCCTGGAATTCAAACCCCAATCTGTGACACCCACAGGCAGAGAACCAGGCTGCAGAAAGACTAGCCACGTACCTGCTCCAGCTCACTCTGAGTCTGACCATGAGATTCCTAACAAGGCACTGGATGACCTGAGAGGACAAATGGAGGCCACAAGCCCCTGATGGGAGAGCTATAAACCTCCCGTTTCCTGTAGGGCCTTGTCTTCGCAACAATATTCTTTGTACCTTTCCCCTGGACTTCCTTGCTTAACCCCTGCACTGCTGCTTCTGTTTTGGACCTCCCACCTCTGAACCCCTGCCTCACTCCCATATCACCCCTGCCTTGGACCTTCCTGCCATTCCTCCAGCCTTAAACCTTGCTTACCCTCTCTCATATTTTGGATTTCCCAGCTCCTGACCTGGACTCACTTGGACTCAGATTGGCACCCAGTGTGACACTCAACTTTGGCTTCTGGACTTATGATATAACCCCCTCAGCTTCTGAATTCAAGCCAACCATGTCTGAGTTGTACCTGTGACAATCTTGCTCAAGACAGCATTACGGATACTTTATCTCAGAGCATAAAGATACTTTCTATTCTTTATAATTCTTAATGTTTTATGCCTTTTAACTGCTGCTGGACACTAAGCTGATTTTTTTTGGCAATAGGGATACAGACTGATTTTTAGCTCTCTTTCTTTTGTGGCAACAGTTAATGTAGAGTCCATCATCCAGGCTTATTTTGAACTATTTATTCCCCCGTGTGCATTGTGCACTACTTTGCACTTATCAACACTGATTTTCATCTCCAGGTTTTTTGCCCTTTCGCTCAATTTTGCAACCAAGTTGCTAGGCATTTATTCCTCTGCACTAGACAGGGAAGGGAGGGAGGAAGGTTGTGAGAGCTCTGTTCCTATTCTGTAATTAGAAAGACATTCGCCATTGGAAGGCAGGCTGCCTCTTTGGCACTGAGAGCTGCCTCAGCTCCCTGGCTCAGACATAAAACACCCTTTGATCTGTATGCTGAGCTCAGCATTCTGCACAGCATTAGTGTCACATCCCATTGCTCCACAGATGTCAAGACAAACCTAGCGACTGGGGTAAAGCACTGTTACCTTGTTCACATGCATGCAGCTCAGACAAGCAGGCAGACACGCTGGATGTTCTAAGACATGCAGTGTTGTAAGAAAGGTATTTTAATTTACCAATACTTGAACTTCCTGGGCCCATTCCAGGCAGGCCTGGGATCCCGCCTTGTCCATTAGCCCCATTTGGTCCAATGCCTCCAGGTCCACTGATTCCAGGTCCAACACCATTAGGCCCAAATCCAGGAATTCCTGGGAAGCTCCCAGGGAACCCTGGCACTACTGGGAGTCCTTCAATGCAGAGTCTGCGGTATTCATCTGAAATGAAACAGCTGTCTTAGTGCTTTCCAACAGCCTGGTCCAACGCTCCTTGTTCATGTCAAATGAGTATAACAGAATAGCCGAGAGGCAGAGGCCAGGGACAGGGCCAAACTGGCACAAGGACATCAAAGCCTAGGTACTCAGAGAAGTCTAGTAGGAAGAAAGGGACTCTGCCTGGGGACAGAGAGTGTATTTAGAGACAGGAAGATGGGTTAGGAAGGATGGAAGCATGAGTTACCTTCTGTCAGTAATGAAGCCCTGCTGAGGTATGTGGTCTTTGCAGCCATGTGGCCAATAGATCCTGCACTGGAGTAACTAGGGGGCCAGTCTCTTCCATGTAGCAGGGCCCAGGATGTAGCAGGGCCAACCAGATATCATTGTTCAAACAAGATTTTAAATGGATTGTTGCCCTGCATTGCAAAGAAGTAAAGGGAGACCTGGGAAGGGGGAGTGCAGTCACACAGCAAGGCAGAGATAGAGACAGAAAGAGCACTCAGAGCCCAAGGGTCCCAGCTCCCAAACCCTGAGGTTGTCATTAGGTCACTCTCTAACTTATTCACCAAAAGTCTGACTGATTTTTGGGATAGGCTGAAGCTGAGGCTGAGGCAAGCAGTAAGATTATTGCCCTGCAAGAATCCTTCTGAAATGCCTTTACAAAGAGGAGATGTCCTGAGTCAGGTGATCTTAAATCTGAACTCCCCGACACTGGATGCCTGCACTACAACCATCTTCAGTGCATGTGTGTCAGTGAGTTCCCTCACAGGTCCTGTATTCTGGTGTAGGACACACACCAGGGCAGCTCACTACAGTCAGTAGCAGGTTGGACTCAGTAGGATACTGGGGATTTACTGTTTTCCTTACCAGATCCCCTGACTGGGCACATTTCAGGAGTCTGCCCAATTGCCCAGCAGCGTCCAGAGTCACAGCAGCATTGCATCTTGGTGTATTGGCCCGGGAGCTCCCCAGCGCAGCGTCCACCGATCAGAGCTGAGAAACATGTGCCAATCCGCTGGTCTGCAACAATAAGAGTGAGAGAAGCCCCACATACATGGAGGTGGAGCCTAAGAGGGGAGATCATAGAACCATAGAAAATTAGGGTTGGAAGGGACCTCAGGAGGTGATCTCAAAGCAGGAGCATCCCCAACCAGATCATCCCAACCAGCTTTGTCAAGCCTGGTCTTGAAAACTCCCAAGGATGGAACTTCCACCACCTCTCTGGGTCATCAGTCCCAGGGTTTTACTACCCTCCTAGTGAGACAATTCTTCCCAATACTTAACCTCAATTTCTCTTGCTGCAACTTGAGCCCATTGCTCCTTGTTCTGTCATCTATCACCACTGAAAACAGTCCAACTCCATCCTCTTTTGAACCTTCCCTTCAGGTAGTTGAAGACTACTGTTAAATCCCCCCTCAGTCTTCTCTTCTCCAGACTAAATAAGTTCAGTTCCCCCAGTCTTTCCTCAGAAGTCACGTCCCCCAGCCCCTTGCCATTTTTGTTGCCCTCTGCTGGACTCTCTCCAATTTCTCCACATCCTTTCTGTAGTGGGGGGCCCCAAACTGGACCCAGTACTCCAGATGTGGCCTCACCAGTGCTGAATAGAGGGGAATAATCACTTCCCTTGACCTACTGGCAACACACCTACCAATGCAGGCCAGTGTGCCATTAGCCTTCTTGGCAACTAGGGCACACTGCTGGCTCATATTCAGCTTACTCTCCACTGTAACCCCCAGGTCCTTTTCTGCAGAGCTGCTGCCCAGCCAGCCAGCCCCCAGCCTGCACCGGTTCATGGAATTGTTCCATCCTAAGTGCAGGACTTTGCACTTGTCCTTGTTGAACCTCATGAGATTCCTTTTGGGCCCAATCCTCCAATTTGTCTAGGTCACTCTGAATCCTAGGCCTACCCTCAAGTATATCTACTACTCCCCACAGCTTGGTGTCATGTGGAAACTTGCTAAGGGTGCACTCTATCCCATCTTCCAGGTCACTGTTGAAGACATTTAAGAGAACCGGCCCCAAGACCAACCCCTGGGGCACTCCATTTGATACCAGCTGCCAACTAGACACTGAGCCATTGATTATTACTGTTTGAGCCTGATGCTCCAGCCAGTTTTCTATCCACCTTACAGTCCATTCATCCAACTCATACTTCCTTAGCTTGCCTGCAAGAATGTTGTGGGAGACTGTATAAAAAGCATTGCTAAAATCAAGGTATCTCCACATCCACAGAGCCAGTCATCTCATCATAGAAGGCAATCAGGTTGGTCAAGCATGACTTGCCCCGGTGAATATGTGCTGTTTCTAATCCCTTTTCTCTCCAAGTCCTTAGAATTGGATTCCTTGAGGATCTACTCCATGATTTTTCCAGGGACCAAGGTGAGTGAGGCTGACTGGTCTGTAGTTTCCTGGATCCTCCTTTTTCCCTTTCTTAAAAATGGGAACTATGCTTGCCCTTTCCCAATCACCTGGAACGTCCCGTGAGATGCCATCACAGCACTGACTCAGCCTCCTTCCAATCAACCTTTCCAACAGGGACAGATGATGTGGATAGGGTGGCCATCGAGGTACCTCAAGAATAGAGGACAGTTGCATTTAGTGCAATTGTCCCCACCACTATGAACATCGTGTGCATCCCGAGGCGGGGGGGGGAGGCAGGTGAGCTCTCGCAGGCGGTGACAGCAGCATGAGCAGTGGGGTGTGGCGGTGGCAAGCAGGGAGCTTCTGCAGGCAGCCGCAGCGGTGTTTGGTGGGTGGGGGTGGGGTGTGCCAAGCAGTGAAAAATAGAGGACATAAAGGTGTCTGGTTTCATATCAATAGAGGACCGAGGACCAGAAAACCAGACTGTGCTCTTTAAAACCAGACAAATGGCCACCCTAGATGTGGAATGGGAGAGGCATGTTCAGAGAAATAGCACAAAAAAAATGTACATCGGGCAGACTGCTTTCACTCTTGCCCCCAACTCCTCCCCTTCTACCTTCTAGCTTGCAGGGTGCAGGGGCAGGCAAGGTGTGCTAGGAATTGTAGTCCTCTAAAGTGACAGTGGAAGTCTTTGCTCTCAGGTGAGGAAAGTTGGGGTGGGGGGAAGGGGATGAATTTCATGCCACTTTTTTTGGTCTAAACCCATGGCCTGAGGGCAAAAAACGTTGTAAATTCTCTGCCTGGCAGCAAACTCCAATGCTGCTCTACAAAACATTTTTCAGGGGCCCATTTCCCTATGGAGACTGGAATAAGGCTCATTTTACATCTAGCCTGAAACTGGATCAGAATATGTCTCTTGAAAACAGCAACATATTCCAGTGTTTTCTTTCATGGCATCTAGTCCAACCCCCTGCTCAAAGTAGGACCAGCCCCAACTAGATCATCCAATGGCAAAACAGTTAAGAGGTATGAACCTTGATCCCAACTTAGTCTTGAAGACCTGGAGTTACTTGGGCCATTTGTACATGTGCTCACCACCTTCTAAACCATATTAATTGATTTGCATCATAGATTTCAAAGCAAATTGCAATGCAAATTAAGGGTTAATAGATGATCAAGGGGGTTTCCCCCTTCTTCACAGACCAGTAACCCCTGCCCTTCAGCAAGGCTGAAGGCTTAGTCAGGATACTGATACTTAGTCATGGTGAGGTATTGTTGGCACATTTGACTTTGTACAGATGTTGCTTTGTGCCTGATAGCCTCTGTTGTGTTGCTAAAACCCAACTGAGTTTCCCTTGAGGGGACTGATTTATGTAAAAGCAATGCTTTCCTCACCTGTACATATTAATTAATACAGTTAAAATTGCCTAATTCAGACTGCCCTAGTCTGCATTAATTTTAATCCTCCTTCAATGAGAATTAGTTAATGAAATTTTAATTCAGATTATAGACATCCATGTGTATAAAGTGATGGCTGCAGTCTGGATTAAACCCAGAAAAAATGTAACATCTATAAACAGCTTTTGGTACCAAATGCCTATGTAGGTCACCAGTTTACCATTGATTTTAATAGTGAATTAGGCACCACTGTGCATTTATACATGTGGGGGGGCTGCTTAATGAAAGCCCCTGGAGTGTCTTGTGTATCCGCATCCCCATGCTTAAAAATGGAAGTGGGGGCATTTATCCACCTGACGCAGGAGGTACATGGTCCCACTAGGGGGAATGCCTTACTGGATCTGGTATTGGCAATGGGGGATGACATAGTAGGGGACCTACAGATTGGTAGCCATCTGGGGGACAGTGATCACCTAAAAATACAATTCAACATAAGGCGTCGAGTGGGTAAGGTAACTAGTAGGGTGAATGTGCTGGACTTTAGGAAAGCTGATTTCAGTGAACTCAGGCGATTAGTGAAGGACACACTACAGAGTAGTAGTTTTGAAATGATGGGAGCCCAAGAAGGGTGGCTGTGCCTTAAGGAAACTATCCTTCGAGCACAAAGCGAGACGATCCCCGTGAGAGGTAAAAGAGGGAAAGGGGCCAGGAGGCTTCCCTGGCTGACCAGAGAAATCCAGGGCAGACTAAGGGCCAAAAGGGGAGCACATAAAAAGTGGAAACAGGGAGAGATCACCAAAGAGGAATATACCTCTTCTGCTCGTGCTTGTAGGGAGGCAGTTAGACAGGCCAAAGCTACCATGGAGCTGAGGATGGCAACCCAAGTAAAAGACAATAAGAAATTGTTTTTTAGATATATAGGGAGTAAAAGGAAGGCCCAGGGAGGAATAGGACCTCTGCTAAATGGGCAGAAACAATTGGTGACGGACAGAGGGGACAAGGCTGAACTCCTCAATGAGTTCTTCGCCTCAGTGTTCCTAAGCGAGAGGCATGACAAGTCTCTCACTGGGAGTGTAGGGAGGCAGCAGCAAGGCACCAGACTTCCGTGCATGGACCCTGAGGTGGTGCAGGGTCACTTGGAAGAACTGGATGCCTTTAAGTCGGCAGGCCCGGATGAGCTCCATCCGAGGGTACTGAAGGCACTGGCCGACATCATTGCAGAGCCACTGGCGGGAATATTTGAACGCTCGTGGTGCACGGGTCAAGTCCCGGAGGACTGGAAAAGGGCCAATGTGGTTCCCATTTTCAAGAAGGGGAGGAAGGAGGACCCGGGCAACTATAGGCCAGTTAGTCTCACCTCCATCCTTGGCAAAGTCTTTGAAAAAATTATCAAGGCTCACATTTGTGAGAGCCCGGCAGGACAAATTATGCTGAGGGGAAACCAGCATGGGTTCGTGGCAGGCAGATCGTGCCTAACCAATCTAGTCTCTTTTTATGACCAGATTACAAAACACCTCGACGCAGGAGGAGGGGTGGATGTCGTATACTTGGACTTCAGGAAGGCCTTTGATACAGTATCCCACCCCATACTGGTGAACAAGTTAAGGGGCTGTGACTTGGATGACTGCACAGTCCGGTGGGTGGAGAATTGGCTGGAGGGTCGCACCCAGAGAGTCATGGTGGATGGGTCGGTTTCGACCTGGAAGGGTGTGGGCAGTGGGGTCCCGCAGGGCTCGGTCCTTGGACCGATACTCTTTAATGTCTTCATCAGCGACTTGGATGAGGGAGTGAAATGTACTCTGTCCAAGTTTGCAGATGACACTAAGCTATGGGGCGAAGTGGACACGCCGGAGGGCAGGGAGCAGCTGCAAGCAGACCTGGACAGGTTAGACAAGTGGGCAGAAAACAACAGAATGCAGTTCAACATGGAGAAATGCAAAGTGCTGCATCTAGGGAGGAAAAATGTCCAGCACACCTACAGCCTAGGAAATGACCTGCTGGGTGGCACGGAAGTGGAAAGGGATCTTGGAGTCCTAGTGGACTCCAAGATGAACATGAGTCGGCAGTGTGACGAAACCATCAGAAAAGCCAATGGCACTTTATCATGCATCAGCAGATGCATGACAAATAGGTCCAAGGAGGTGATACTTCCCCTCTATCGGGCGCTGGTCAGACCGCAGCTGGAGTACTGCATGCAGTTCTGGGTGCCGCACTTCACGAAGGATGCGGATAACCTGGAGAGGGTCCAGAGAAGGGCCACTCGTATGGTTAAGGGCCTGCAGGCCAAGCCCTACGAGGAGAGACTAGAGAAACTGGACCTTTTCAGCCTCCGCAAGAGAAGGTTGAGAGGCGACCTGGTGGCTGCCTATAAGTTCATCAGGGGGGCACAGAGGGGAATTGGTGAGTATTTATTCACCAAGGCCCCCCCGGGGGTTACAAGAAAAAATGGCCACAAGCTAGAAGAGAGCAGATTTAGATTGGATATTAGGAGGAACTTCTTCACAGTTCGAGTGGCCAAGGTCTGGAATGGGCTCCCAAGGGAGGTGGTGCTCTCCCCTACCCTGGGGGTCTTCAAGCGAAGGCTAGATGTGTATCTAGCTGAGGTAATGTAGGCCCAGCACTCTTTCCTGCTTATGCAGGGGGTCGGACTCGATGATCTATTGAGGTCCCTTCCGACCCTAGCATCTATGAATCTATGAATCTAAAGCTCATTGAATGAGCATTAGATGCACTGCCCCCGCCACCACTTTTAAGTGTGGGGACACTGATACACGAGATGCCGGAGGCTGCTGGAGCACTGTAATAACCATGCTCCAGCAGACTCAATTAATCAAGGCTGCTCCAATGCACTGTAATTATGGTGCATTGGAGCAGCCTCCCTGCTCATGTATAGGCACCCCAAGATAGGAGAAAGGTACCTAAACACCATTGTGAACCTAGCCCCAAGTACTTACTTGGACTCTTAGGTCACATCCACAGAGTGTGCATGTATGGTTTGAGCTGCCACAAAATGCACCCCACACACATGATTTGGTTCTCTGTGCTGCATATGTGCAGCGTGGAGCCACATTAAGATACTAAGAAATCCTGGTATCAAAAAAAGTGCACGGAAATAAAGTGGGAGCAGCATGTGCAACCTGAAAGTGAAGCCTGGCCATGCACCCAGAATGTTGTCACTGGATCTAATTTGTGCTGATTTTTCTCATGCAGCAACCACACGCTCTTCCTCAAGGGGACATGGCCTTAGGCGCCATAAGTATCCATTGACAGCCCACAAAGTATCCATTGAATGGGAGTGGTGGATGTTCAACTCCTCTGTTGTAAGGCTACCCATAGCAATTTGAGCTACTTGGAAGATAAAGAGCTGTTTTAGGGTAATGTCATGCTGTAATTTATTGTGAGCAAAGCAGGTGCATCCATTTTTCCCCTATAGACCCATTCTCTTTCCAGACATACTGCCAGGATTCATCTGATCTTTCTTGACCTTCCCATTTGGAGTTCATACATATATTTTCAGGTACCTCTCACCTTCATATTCACAACTCCAAAGACCAAAAACCATATTTACCTGAATCCAAGCTGACTTTGAATTTAAGATGACCATCCCCCCACCCCATAATTAGATTATATACATGGAAAATTTATACATTTGTTATAATTTTTCATACATAGAATCTACATTCATCATACCACAACTGCTACAATGGAGAAAGCAATTGCAGGGAGGGAAACGGTAGGGGCAAGAAGCAGGGAGGGTAAGCAGCTTGAGCACTGCCCCCTGCCCCCACCACTTGTTCCCCCTGCCTCCCCCAGTGTCTGCACACATAGGCCCCAAGTTTTGTTTTTGCTAGTGGGTGCTTGCAGACATAACCCCACCCCGCTCATCCAAAACAGTGCTTTACTTTAGCGATCCTGCACTGAGCTGTGTGTATGTCCAGAAAAGGTAGGGCATTACTTCAACCTGGCTCTGCAGCATCTGTAAAGATTAGGCACTTTGGGGGGAGGGGGTGTTGCCACTTTTATCTAATAAGCTGATTGAATCAGCTTTAGTTAAAAGCACTAAAAAGCCCTATTGAAGCATGTGATCTATGTAAACACTGCAGAACTAGGTAAAGAGCAGGATATTTTTCTTCTTCTTTTTTTTTTTATGTCTGCAAACACTAAAAACCATAATGGCTGTGGCTCATGGGTGCTGTGCACCTGCTAATTTTTTTTGATGAGAGTTTGACCCCCAGAGCACCCACAGAGTCAATGCCTATGTTTGCATGCCTGGGCACCTGATCCCTCCATAGTACCTGAACCCCTTCTGCCTGATCCCCCTTGCCACCTTCCCTCCACTCAGGGCCGGATTATGACAGGGTGGGGCCCTAAGCTAGGGGTTCCCAACCTTTCTATGCTGTGGCCTGGCAAACTCCAGATCAGAAGTGGCCGTGGCCCAGCAAAGTGTGTACCACTGCACAGAGCCTCGCAGCCAGAATTTCTGGCCCAAACACAAGTAAAGATACTTTCACACCCTGGGTGGGGGTTGGGCCCAAACCTCAACTAGAGCTGCCGCGGTCCTGCGGGAGGAGTTGCAGCCTCTCTGCCCAGCTCTATGGGGCCGTGGTTTGCCAGTCCATGGTCACTTCTGGTCTGGCAGCCAACCCTTCACGGCCCAAGGGTTGGTTTAGAGGCCCCTCATAATGTGAGGCCCTAAGCTCAAGCTTACTTAGCTTATGCCTAAATCTGGCACTGCTCCCACTGCCTCTGCCCCCTTCTCTATACTGCACGGGAGAGTATTAGCACTGTTTGTGCTGTGACACACTACTGCACAGTATTAGGCTACTGAGCAGTTAGCATCTTGCGTAGACATGCTCCTAGAGTCTCACAGGGTTAGACTATTGTAGGTTCTGGCCTCTGCTGAAATTCCACAGATTTAAGTTTTGTTTTAAGACCTGTCTACATTTCCTAAGTTCAGGTCAGGTGTTAAATGCCCCAAAGATGTTTCCTGCTTCATTTGGACTTTTTGTTCCCAACCCCAAGTCCATAACAAAGTGCCTCAGTGCTCCTGGCTCAACTACTACATCACACTAGTTTCAAGATGCCCAACAGGGCCTACTCATTGCTGTGCCAGGAGCCTCCCTGAGGAAATCCCTGGCAGTTCTCTTCCCCTTTGCAGCTCCAGTACATGAGGCAGTGGCCACAGCTGGGATGCTGGTGGTGACACAGCAGCCAAAGGAACATTGGTAGTGGCAGCTGCTATTTTTGTACGACCTTCCCCATAGTCATGCCATGGCCCGGGACTGCTTTCTTATTGATAGAAGCTGTCAGCATAATGTCTGAGAAGTGCTCTCACAGCTGCTGCATCACATTGCATGAGATCTACAAGGTTTTAACTCTGAATTTCACATTAACCACCCCATCTCCCATTCTCTCAGTCTCCATTCAGATGTATCTGAAATCTCAGTTTGGACCTTTCTCTACCGCTCTTACCACATCTGTGCAGGCTCCATGTATATGTCATTCCCTTCAGAGTGCATTGTGGTTGCACATTTTCTATATTTGCCACTGATGGGGATGAGAAATGGTGGCCCTAAGCAAGGGGTAGCCAACCTGTGGCACTGATGCCACAAGTGGCATGGGCAGCCTGTGTGTGCCACACACCAGATCAGGAAAGGGATAGGCAGCACAACAGCAGATAGGACAGGAAGCAGAAAGTAAAACAGCAATTTGGGCAGAGAGCACAGGGGAATAAAGCAGAAAGCAGAGAATTAGACCAGCCAGAGAGTACATTGTTGTAGACAGGGCAGGGAAAGCGGATCAGAGTGGCAATTGGAGAAGGTGCAGGGTTAATTTGTGATACACCTACGAAAAAAGTTGGCCTCTCCTGCTCTAAGCCATAGTTTCCTCTCCCTGGATCCAAACTGATCCCTAGTGCAAGCTGGAACAGATTCAGGTTGCTTTAATTTATGCCAACTGGAACAGTTCTAGAGTGTCCAGTTTACTGCCTGGGAGCTAGTAGAGCCCATTTGATTTTAATTCTTCCCATGTGTGCTGACTGTAATGGTTACACCAGAAAGAACTTGTATGACAACACACTGGAGAATTCTCAGGTGCCCCTTTAAGAGAGCTGCAAGCGACTCAACACTGCTCTGTGAGTGACCTTTGCATGGGCTGAGGGCCTAGCTGTTATGGCTGTGCAAAATTTCACTGGCCATTTCATTTCAACACTGTTTCAACTTATCTTGAGGTTGAAACAGCAAAATTGAAATGAAACAAAAGGCTTTGAAACAGCCTCGAAAAATAACGAGGCTAGTTGAAATGTTTCAAAAGTCGAAACTTTTCAACCATAACTCTGGGGATGGGAAGTCAGCCCAGCTGGGCTGAGTTCCTTTTCCCAGTGTGATGGTCATGCTGGGGAAACAAAGTCAGCTCAGCTGGGCTGAGTTTCCCCAGCCTGATCATGGGGCTGATGTTGGGAACTCAGCCCAGCTGGGCTGAGTTTCTTTCCCCAACACAATGGTTGGGCGAAACATCAAAACAGCCGAAATTAAATTTGATACAAAACACTGGTCCGTCCAGACCTTGAAATTGTTGGAATGGAACAGTGCCATTTTGCACAGCCCTACTAGCTGCATGAATCTAAAGAATGCATAGCCTGACTAGGATGATTGTGAAAAATGACCATAAAGGGAACTCAATTACATGGAACATGCAATCAAAATACTGCATGAGCTACTCTACTACCACAATTGAATTCTGTCAGGGTAACTCCGAGCAGTGATCTATCTGGTCAGCAAGAGTCAGCAAGAGTAATAAAACACCCAGAGATGAAATCTATCTGGCTTGCAGATGAGTCTTCCCGATGCTGAAATGTATACAAGTGGCTTTGTTTCATTTTTGTCTGGATCTCCTGCTTGCTCTCCCTCTTTGGCTCTCTCTCTTTTTCACACACACACACACACACACACACACACACGGAGTTGGACATGATGCGGGATGGCCAGGGTGAGGGTGAATTTATACTCGTGTTGGTGTAGACTTTGTAAAGGAACACCTTGAGAGGCTGAACCAAATGCTTTTTAAAGGAGTCCAGAGTAGGTGCTTGCATCACCTCTGGAGGGAGTCTATTCCAGACCTTGGGGGCTCGGACAGTAAAGAAGTACAGGTCCAAGGACGGAGCCCTGGGGGACACCACTGGTCACGGCACACCACAATGATTCACTTCCATTAACCACCACTCCAAGTCTGGCCTCAGAGCCAATTCCCCAGCCATCGGACTGTGATGTAGCCGAGGCCACAGTTGGCCAGTTTTTCCAGGAGGAGATCATGGGACACCAAATCAAAGATTTTTTAAAAATTCAGATATATGATGTCACTCTCTTCTCCCTTGTCCAGGTGAAATGTCACCTGGTCATAGAAGGAAATGAGATTGGTCAGCAAGACCTACCCACAACAGACCTGTGCTGGCTGTCCCTCAGGGTGTTGCCATCATCCAGCTTGTCAATAATGGTCTCTTTGATAATTTTTTCCAGAATCTTTCCAGGGATTGAGGTCAAACCGATTGGCTTGTAGTTCCCCAGATCTACTTTCCTCTCTTTCTTGAAGATGGGCACCACATTGGCCTTCTTCCAATCTTCAGGTACTTCACCTAAGTCAGCGGGTCCTGACAGATTGCACCCAGAGTACTTAAGGAGCTGGCAGGAGTCATAGCCCAGCCACTAGAAAAGATATTCAAAAACTCCTGGCGCTCAGATGAAGTACCTGAAGTACCTGAATGATAGTCCCATTTTCTTGGATGCCTCAGTAAAGGCATTGATGATTGCCTGAAGGTCCATTTCTCAGTGTGCACACACTACAGTATTATCACCATAGTGGAGCTAAATGATTGAGGTTGGGGTGGTCTTGGTTTTGGCTCAGAGACAGATGAGGTTAAACAGCTTACTGTCTATTCAGTAGTTTAGCTCCACTCTAACTGGAAGCTTGTTGGTGGTCAGATGTAGCATTGCAGCAAGGAATACTGAGAAGAGTGTTGGAGTGATTCTGTACCCTTGCTTAACTCCTGTTTTACCCTCAAAGGGATCTGGGATAGATCCATTAGTGAGAACCACCACTTGCATACTGTCATGAAGCAGGCAGAGAATGGTGACAAATTTAGCTGGGCATCCATACTTCAGAAGGATCCTCCACAACACTTCTCAGCCAACAGAGTTGAAAGCTTTAATGAGGTCAAAGACAGCTATGTAGAGAGGCTTATGTTGTTCCTGGCATTTCTCCTGCAGCTGGCAAGCTGTGAAGATCATGTCAGTTGTACCTCTTGATGCCCTAAAGCCACACTGAGATTCTGGGAGGAAGCAAGTGGAACGAGATGGTTCAGGAGAATTCTTGCAATGATCTCTCCTGTGGTGGACAGCAAGGTGATCCCTCTGTAGTTTCCAGTCAGGCTTGTCTCCTTTTTTGAAGATTGTCACAATAATGGCATCCCTGAGGTCATCTGGGATTTCCTCATCATTCCTTAAGAAGGAGGCATGAAGCTGTGATGTGAGCTCCTCTCCCCACTGCTTGAAGATTTCTGTGGGGATTCCATCCACTTCAGATGCCTTGTCTTTCTTCATCTGCTTGATGGCTTTCCTTACCTCCTTGAGGGTTGGAGGGATTCTGAGATCATCTCTGACTAGGTGCTGCAGGATGGAGCTGAGAACACTCTCGTCAACAACAGTCTCTATTAAGAAAGTCTTCAAAATGCTCCTTCCAACAGGCATTGATGATTCCTCTTTCCTTGATCAGATCTCCTGCATTCTTAGGTCTCAAAGGGGTTGGTCCCTGAGTGCTCGCACTGTAGATGGCTTTGGCAGCACTGAGTGAACCACAAATATCATGGGTTTCAGCAAGATATTGAATCTTCTTAACCTTGTCTTCCTACCATTTGTTCTTCATATAGTAGGTTATCTTTTGGACCTCTGCCTTGGCTTGTTGGAAATTCAATTTCTTTTGCTTGGAGTTGGTGTCATTTTGCCAAATGCAAAAGGCCTTGGGCTTGCAAGCTATCAACTATTGGCTCTCCCTGTTATTCTCATCAAACCAGTCTTGATGTTTCCTGGTAGAGAATCCAAGGCTCTCTTCACAGGTGCTGATGACGGTGGCTTTGAGGGCACCCCACACGCTGCTGACATTCTCCCATTGCTGTTAACTGGAATTCACCAGTTTTTCATTGACGCACCAGTGGAAGCAGTTGCTGTTGTATTTTTTCTTGCCTTATGGAGAGATGCTGCCAGGGGATATTTGCTGAGGCAAGATGTTGCCACCTCTCTCAATGATAGTTTTGCTTAGTCTCCAGTGGCTCCAACCTGAAGCTTTGCTTCAGTTGCTCCCTTAATATTGTCTACTATGAAAAGTCCTCACCTTTTGCTGGCCCATGACCAACAAAACTGAACAAGTAACGGTGACAGCTTGTCATGTCTACCAACAGACAGTGCTGCTCTTTTGAACTTCTGACTGTGTCACTGGAAATCAGGTATGAACCCTTGGATTTGGATGAGAAGGAGCCTGCTTCAGTGGCAGGAGAGGCCATGCCATGTGCCTCCAGAGGTGGAAAGACCGAGACCTCTGCTGCCAAGAAGAAGGGATGGGTGATAGCGGCTGTTGAGTTCCTGGGCAGAGGACTCCATCTTCTGGCTTGACCTGTTGGCTCAAGGCCCACATCTGAGATGTCATGGAAAGGCTACAGACTCATCTGGCCCTCTGACTAGTCCCATGCTGTTTATTCATGTGAGCACTAATGATGCTTCCAGCGGTAACCTTGAGCAGAGCAGAAGTGATACATGGCTCTGAGCACAAGGGTGAAGTGGATGAGGGGTCAGATAGTATTCTCACCTATCCTTCCAGTCAAGGGGAAAAGCCCAGCTAGGATCAAATGAATCCTGGAGAGCAACACGTAGCTGCATAGATGGTGCAGGGTTTGGGCTGTTTAACCAACACCAGCAGGATTTTGGCTGTTTGACTACAGGGTGGTGCTGCAAGAAGAAAGACTATGGGGAAGGGACAGCTCCCACCTGACAAAGAGATGGAAGATTGTTTTTGCATACAGACCTGCTAACCTAGTGAGGAAGTTTTAAAATTAGGTTCACCAAGGGATGGAGAAAAAAGCCTAGAGCAGATGACAAGTTAAGTTAAGAGCCAGAAGTCCTGGATAAAAACTTAGTATGGGGAGGAATTGGAAGTCCTAATACAATCAAGGAATTATGATGTGACTGGTATTATGGAGATGTGGTGGGTTAGCTGACATGACTCAAGTATTATTATGTAGGGGGATAGTTTGTTCAGGAAGGGTAGGCAAGGGAAAACAGAATGAGGTATTTTTCTATATTTAAATGAAATGCAGATATGTTCTGAACTGCAGTATGAAATGGAAGGTGAGCCTACTGGAAGTGTCTGGGCAAAGGTCAGAGGGTGGAGCAACAAGGGAGGATGTCATGGTGGGCATCTGGTATAGGCCACCAAACCAGGAACAAGACATAGATGAAGCCTTCTTTAAACAACTGACGGAAGCTTCCAAATCATAGGACCTGGTTCCCACAGGGGCCTTTAATTATTGGAACATACGTTGGGAGGGAATCACTGTCATGCTGTGTAAGTGTGAGTCATGGGTGTGCTGGAGATAACTTTTTAATAAAGAAGCCATCTGGGGAAGCTCGTCTCAATTTGCTGCTCACAAATAGGGAGGATTTGGCTGAAATGGAGAAGGTGGAAGGCAGCTTAGGTGACAGTGACCACAAAATGATAGATTTCAAGAACCTAAGGGGAGGAAGGAAGGAAACGGCAGAATAAAGACACCGGACTTCAGAAATGCAGACTCTAACAGACTCTGGAAACTGGTGAGCAGGATCCCCTCGGAGGCAAGTCAGAGGAAAAGGAGTCCAGGAGAGCTGGCGGTACTTTAAGGAGACTCTTTTAAAGATGCAGGAGCAAGCTATCCTAGAGCAACGGAAAAATGGAAAATGCAACAGCAGACCAGCCTTGCTAGACAGCAATCTTTTCAATGAATTGAAACTCAGAAAGGAATCCCACATAAAGTGGCAAAGGTCACAGTACTAAGGAAGACTATAAAAATATTGCACGGATATGGTGGGAGAAAATTAGCAAGGCCAAGTCACAATTAAAGATGCAGCTGCCAAGAGACATAAAAGGCATAAAGGCATTTTACTAGTGTGTCAAGAGGAAGAGGAAGACAGAGAAACCGCAGGTCTCTTATAGAATGCAGAAGGCAATCTTGTTATGGATGATACAGTGAAGTATTGTCATCCTTTAAGGAGGCTGTGGACAGTTTGGAAAAAGTTCACCACAGAGCAACAGAAATGATCATGGGCCAGTGAGACAAGGCTGAAGAGAAAAGGCTAAGAACTAAAGTTATTCAGTCTGCAAAAGAGAGGACTAAGAAGAGATTTGATAGCAGTTCTCAAATACCTGGAGGATGATTCATAGATAGATGTAGGGTTGGAAGGGACCTTGTAGATCTTCTAGTCCGACCTCCTGCCCTGGGCAGGAGAGAAAACTGGGCTCTAATAACCCCAGCTAGGTAAATGTCGAGCCACTTCTTAAAGACCCCAGGGTAGGAGCCAGCACGACCTCCCTTGGAAGTTGGTTCTAGATCCTAGCTGTACTGACAGTGAAGTAGTGCCTTTGGATGTCTAGTCTAAACCTACTCCCTAACAACTTGTGGCCGTTATTCCTTGTTACTCCAGGAAGTGCTTGGGGGGAAAAAATGTCTCTCCTAAACCCCACTGGTCCCCCCCTAGTAAGTTTATAGATGGCCACCAGGTCCCCCCTCAGCCTTCTCTTGTGAAGGCTGAACAGGTTCAGGTCCCGTAGCCTCTCCTCATAGGGTCTGCCCTGCTGTCCCTGGATCATGCAAGTGGCCATCATTTGGACCCTCTCAATGCTGTCCACATCCCTCCTGAAGTGTGCTGCCCGGAACTGGACACAGTGCTCCAGCTGTTCCCTGACCAGTGTCACACAGAGGGGGAGGATCACCTCCTTGGACCTGCTCATGATGCATCTGTGGATGCAGGACAAGGTACGGGTAAGCCCTACTGACTGTGTTCTTGCATTGTCAGCCCATGTTCATCTTGGAGTCAATAATGACTCCAAGATCTCTTTCTGCCATCGTGCTTTCGAAAAGGGAGTTCCACAGCCTATAGGTATGCTGGTGGTTCCTACTACCCAAGTGCAGCACCCTGCACTTGTCAGCATTGAATCCCATCCTATTTTCATTTGCCCACCCCTGTAACCTGTCCAGGTCCTGCTGTAATCTGTCCTTCCCTTCTAGCATGCCCACCTCACCCCAAATCTTGATGTTGTCTGCAAATTTAAACAGGCTGCTCTTCACCCCTTTGTCATAGAGAAGGTTGAGATTATAGAGAGGATGGAGATAAGCATTTCTCTGAGGTCATAGGGGACAAGATTAGGAGCAATGGACTTGTGCTGCAGCAGAGGAAATTTAGGTGGAGATTAAGAAGAACTTTCTGACTGTGAGGGTAGTCAAGCACTGGAACAGGCTGCCTGAGGAAGTGGGGGAATCTCCATCCCCAGAAATTGTCACAATCAGGTTGGAGAACTGGGGGTTTTGTCATTTGTCTTCTTTTCCCAGGATAATTTAAGATGAAACCCAAGGAAAGGTGAATTCTGTCTGCTTGGCCCTTCTAAGGGCTGCAGAACTGCCAGGTGTAAGTGGAAGAGAACATTTCTTCTTGCAACCCTTTTCCTTTAAGTGAGCAGCAATGACAGTTTTCATGATATTTTCCAGACCTGGGTTAACTCTTCTTCATCCCACTGGCAATGTTTTCAGGCTCTGGGCTGGAACCTATGGCCCACACTGAACCTCAAAGGCAGTAAAACACATGCTGATAAGTCAGCGGAAGACACAGAAATGTCTGTTGTGAGATTCCTTACAGATTTCCCTTGCTAACTTGTGCTTCCCACTTCCCTTCTTTCAGGGAGAGGTATGTTAAGGATCTATGTATCTGTCATGTTGAGTCAGTGGAGATCAGTCAATATTTCCAAACAGAAGCATCAGCACTTGTGAACAGGAGGAGGCAGTGTGGGAGTCTGGCCATCTAATTACACTTTGTAGGCAACTGGTTGCTGGATGAATGCAAGCTGGCTGAAGCTCCAGGTAATCATCAGGATGCTTCATAATGGTTGCTCCTTTTTGTTTTCTATCCTCCAGGTGACAGATGATAATGGTATGAATAATTATGTGATGAATCAAGATTCTGCATGATAATATTATGATTCTATTACAACCAGTAATGATGTCGTTATGGCTCAGTCCTGCTCCCATTGTAATCAATGCTTTCAAGAGAAACCAGTTCAGGCCAGGAGAGAAATAAATCACATGCTGAAGTCCTGTGAGTCCCACATGAGACTCACAGTACACTTGGATTCCACAGCCCTTGCAAAAGCTGTTTGGCTCTGGCATATAGGGCTGGATAGCCAATAGCCAAGGTTGTGGGACTCAGTCCTGCACCTGCCTAGCACAACTTGGATTCAGAGAGGGTCCTTCAACTGAAAAAAAACAAACGCAGTTAATTCAGCTCTTTCCCTGGTTATTGAAGTAAACTAATGAGGGGGAAAGTCCAGTCTGATTTGTTTTTAATGGTTTTATAGCTGCGTTTGCCAGCAGGTTGACATTTTCCTTAAATATAATTGAAATTAATTGCACTGGGGCTGTTTGATCTGTGGCTTCTATGTACATTTTCATCTCTAATCACAGCTCAGTGACTTGCAGAGGACAGTGACCCCTTTTTAAAGCCAAAGTGATTAAGCCAACTGGGCCTTGAATCAGACACATTTTTTAAATCACTTTATTGCACTAATTTGATAATGAATCATTTCTTATAGGGAGTTTCTTCCAGGAAAAAAGAGAAAACATGGGACAGGGAGCCAGGGGCTCTTGGCTCTTAATACTAGTGCTGACACCAACTCACCCCTGGTACTTTGGATGCAAGAATCATTATTAAACAGTTGCCATTCATTCTCCTTGGGCAATAGGGCTGTGCGAGGCTTTGGACAGAGCTTTGGATCCAGAGAAACTTTGGACACTCTGGGGTCCAAGGCAGCACGTCTGAGTAGAAGCGCTGGTCTCGTTCAGCTTCCCGAAGCAGTTCGGAGCCGCCTTGGAGATCCCGCCATAGGGTATATAATGAGGAAACAATAAAATATCTATAACTTTGTTGTGTTTGGCTGATTTGGATGAAATTTTTGGGTGGGGGGGGGTAGACTGCAGAGAGAATGAAGCCTACCAAGTTTCAAGAAGAGCGGTGCAGGGGTTTGGGGGGAACAGCACCCCAAATTCTTGAAAGCAAAACTCACGTCATGTCTCTGTGTTACAACATAGGGGTTGAAAACTGCAGGGCTGGTAGCTCTTACTGAGGCCACAAAGCCTGCCAAATTTCAACAAGATCAGTGCAGTGGTTTGGGGGAACTGCCCCTCAAGCTGCGGACAAGCAAGACTGGTGCCCTGGGTGCTGTGGGACTGACTGTGTCTGTCTTGGGGCGGGAGGGGACACACCGCTGCAGGCCTGGCTGCTACGCTGCTGTGTTCCCAGTTACCATCAATCATTCATGATTCACTCAGGAACCAGCTCAATACCCAGGACCTGGCTACTACATAATGACTTAACGAGCATCCATTAGCACCTACCAAACCAGGCTAAGGAGAGAAAAGAATCAAGACAGACAATCAACTGCCCCAGGACTGAGACAGTCTTGGCAGGAGTTTTGTCTGTCAGCAGCTAGGGGTGCAGGGCCCCAGGACCCCCCCGCACCGATCTCCTCAACAGCTGGCAGGCGTCACAGCAGGGGCCACCATCCCTGCAGCTGTCACCCTGCTGCGCCTTAACACACACAGTGTCACGAGTTTTGCTTGTCCACAGCTTGAGGGCAGTTCCCCCCAACCCCCTGCACCGATCTCCTTGAAACGTAGCTAGCTTTGTGGCCTCAGTAAGAGATACCAGCCCTGCAGTTTTGACCCCCCCTGTGGTGTAACACACAGTCCTGACACGAGTTTGGCTTTCAAGAATTTGGGGTATAGTTTCCCCCAAACCCCTGCCCCAAAATTCTTGAAACTTGGCAGATTTCATGCTACCAGCAGAGGCTACCATCTCTGCATGTTTCATCAAAATCAGACAAAAAACAACAAAATTATAGATATGTCATTGATTCCCCATTATACCCTATGGCCGGATCGCTGAGGCGGCTCCGAAGCTTCGGCCGGATCAAGGCGGAAACCCGGTCCAAACCTCTGGACTGGATCACAGCCTTCTGAAGCAGCCAGATCCGAAGCCGGATCAGATTGCTGCAGACTCGTGCGGGCCTACTGGGCAAGGCTCTGGATGCTTCACAGCAAACTAGGGCAGGCTGATGAAGCATTTGGAAAAGCTGCAAGTGATACCATGCTTCATATAAAAGGTTAATTAAGGAAAGGGATGCAGATTGAGCCAAACCTTGCCCTAGAACCAGCAAGTAGATCCGTATGGTTGATGCTGCTGAATGAACGTAGCACTGTAATGTGTTGCCATGGGCCCATGCTGTGCTCTGAAGAGGACACTATTCTCCAACCCCCATCTCACTCTTTAGTAGGACTTCCTCAATGTACACATTTATCCTACACTGTAATAGCTGGCCAGTGAACCAAGAAAGGACACTGGGCTTGTGCTGACATCTGCTCCCTCAGGCAGGCATGTTGCTTAGGCGGTGCTGAGTTGGTATAGTGGAGGGAGAGATCCATCCCTTATTAATTTGAACATACTTGATTTATTTGCTTTTTTCCTGAAGCTTTTATTGTTCATATAAGTCTCCCTCACAAAATAAGGTCAAAACTAATTTTCTTCCCAGTTGGCTGGTTTGACCTGTAGCAGAGACAGAGATGGATGGAAGGAACAGTAAGCCCATTTAGTCCATCCCTGGCCTCTTGCCAAGACCTCCCATGTTTCAGAAGATACATGTTGTAGGCCTGCATGGTGTTATTTTGCCTGATTTATACAACCATTAACTTGACAGATTTGTACCGCAATCTCACTGCATCATATCATCTTCAAGGCACAAAATTCCACCTGATCTTAGAGAAACCTGGCTGGGAGAGATAAAGGCAGGTCATTGTTTCTTGAGGCAGCAGTTTCTCAGTTAGGGAAAGGGGATAAAAAGGCTGTGGCTGCTTGCACAATACTGCCAAAAATTATTAGAGAGATCCTGAGAGTTTAGTAATACATGCTTGTCATGTGGGAATAGAGATTAATTGAATTGTATTTGGTGGCATATAGGAAGAGAGTCAAAATAACATGATGGAGAAATGGATTAAAATAAATATATAAATAAAATCCAAAATGTGAAAGTTCTGTAACTGAAGATTTTCTGAATTAAATTATTTCAATTTTGGAAATTAAGGTTTTGACTGTAAACAGAGAAAAAACTGGAAAACACAAAAGCTTTTTATTAATGAGAGGGCTGCATTGCTCTTTTGAGGAATAAAAGCTGCGCATTCCCAGGGAAGAACAGTTAGGGGTAAGTGATTCTCTCTCCTCCACAGATCCCTACCCACAGGAACCAAGAAGCCCATGGGATCAAACAAAAAATTGGAGCAAAACCAGACAATGAAAATCAAAGTGCAAGGGGATTATTTCTTGAACACTAGCGGGAAAGATGCTCTGAACCTAATGCTCCCTTAAAGCCATGTAAATCAAACTAGTTACACTGGACTTAAATGAATAGCATTGGACGAGGACTGACCTTTTTGTTGGGTAGAAAATTCTTTGTGTTTGAATTTCTTCTATTCCAAAGTGGAACAGAAACAAATATACGTATTTCTTTATGTATATCAAACGTGTGCACACACACCATTACATAAATAAACACATATACACACACTTACATATTTATGCATATTTTTTTTCCTTATATGAAATGACATTTTAAATGAAAAGAGAGGAGATTATCCTTGTTAGTCTGAAGCAAGACAGAAGGCAAAGAAGGGTGGTACCTTAGACTAACTGGTTCAGAAAGACACAAGCTTTTATAGGCAACAGCCTTCTTCATTAGTTGCCTTTAAATGAAAGGCAATTTCAAATTGGAAAATCAGAATATTCTGAAATGGATGAGGGCCACTTAGTTAAACTGTATCTGCCATCGTGACCAGGGGCTCCCTCACTGCACTATCCCCATAACTCAGTGGGAAGACTGGCATGGTAGACCCCGCATTATGGTTCATAGAAAGGAAAGGAGGCTGGTAGCACCATTTCTCCATTACAGAGCAAACTGAATACAAATCAAGTTTTTCCCCCAGATTACTTCCTTAAAAATTCTATGATTTCTGGGGCCCATAGACCTCATTTGTAATTTTCCCTCCTGCAAAGAGGAGGTACACCTTGGGCAGATCAAGAAATTTTAAAGGCGTGGTGCAAGTGGTATGTATGATGCCTTATCAAACAACACAATGCATATTTTCTCCAATTAAAAAGAAACTAGAAGCTTTACTATTATGGTAGGGGCCTAGTGCTATATTATTCTAAGATCCAAGCAAAAACAAATATAACGGAGGCCGTGGTGGGCTGTCTGCCAGCTCCAGACACCTGGTGCCAGGTCATTACAGCCATAACCCCCCAGTGTGGCCACAGAGAGAACTGCTCCCTGCATCCCAACGCATGGGTCCCCAAATTGCCCCTTACTCTCCTTCATAACCCTCTCCCCCTCAAGCCCCTTAGTGTCATGATCCTCCATCTAGTCCCTCACATCCCCTTCCCCTCAGAACCCTTTCCATACTGTTCCCCCTGCCCCTACAACCACCAGCCATGGGGCAGGTGGGGGCAGGACTACAACTGCCCCATCTTTCTCCCATTCTCTTCCCCTCCCCACAGCATGTTAATAACTGGCTGCCAGTACCCTCCACTGTCAACATACAGGAACTAACAGTTGGGATCAGGAGAGGACTCATTACAGCCTCTTGCAGTGCCTCTTCCTGGGAAGACCAGTCACTCTGTATCCATCCATACTTGGCTTTACGCCACTTTGGCTGCACCACTGGCTCTGCCTCCCAGGGCCTCCATCATCTGCTGCAATGAATAACCCAGGAAAGGGTCACTCCACTTACTAGCTTCTTTGCCTATACTTTGCAAGTTACTCTCGTCTGACCCCTGCATTTCAGCCACTGCAAAGCCAGGCCTGCTTTTAACCCTGCCCCTCCCCTCCCTGCCTGATTTCTTGTGGGCTTGAATCCCCTGGGAGATGAGCACAGAAAAATTACCAGGATAATGGTAGAAGAAAGGCTAGCTCAATTAGTCGATCAAGCATTGTTAACACCTCTGAAGGGAAGAAACTTCAGTCCCTGATTCGATTCAGCAGAGATTTGGCCCAATTCGGTGGCCAAATCTCCTAATCCAAATTGAATCAGAGGAGCCTTTAATCTCTCCAAATTGAATCAGAATCCTCCAAATTGATTTGGAGAGATCTGGAAAGATTTGGTGATTCAGACATGGACACAGCTTTAAATGTTTTTTCTACATACCTCAAGGTACCAGGAGCTGGTGAATGGTGGTGCAGATGGAGCATCCCACAGGAGCACGGGGGGCTCCCCAGCGTGCTCGGCAGCAGACCCAGAAGTGGACTAGAAGCACTTCCTGCCCACTTCTGGGTCCACTGGGGAGCGCACGGGGGCACCCCTGCACCATCTGGCTCAGCAACTGGTGCCTCCTAGTTTGGGGAGGGCACTCCGGGACCCCCCATGGCTTATCGCCAAGCCAGACCAGAAGTACTTAGTAATTACTAGTTATTAGTAATTAGTACTTAGGACTAATTATTAGGTACTAATTACTAATTACTAAGTACTTCCGGTCTACTTCCAGGTCTGCTGCCAAGAGCGCTGGGGGGGCCCCCCATGCCTCCCTGGCTTGGCAATCAAGCCCAGAAGCACCAGTCGCTGAGCTGGAGGGATACGGGGGGAGTGGAGGGGAGAGAGCCCTGCACGCACCCCAGTGGACCCAGAAGTGGACTGGAAGTGCTTCTGGTCCACTTTTGGGTCTGTTGCCAAGAGTGCTGGGGAGCCCCCCACACCTCTGTGGGATGCTCCATCTGACCCACCATCACAGCATTCATGAACCCCTGCTACCTAGAGGTATGTAGAAAAAACATTTAAAGTAGTCTGTATGTCCGAATCTCTCCGAATTGATTCGGAACCTTCCAAATAGATTCAGAGAGATTAAAGGGTCTCCCGATTTGATTCGGATTCAGAGATTCAGCCACTGAATCGGGCCAAATATCTGCTGAATTGAATCAAAGACTGCAGCTTCATACAGCCCTAGCCCTTTGCAATATATTGGCAACTTGTGCTGATGCCAAGAATTTATGCAGTAAATGAAACTTGCCCCATAATGGGGCTTTATTCAATGATATCCAAGAATAGAAAAACCCCAACTCATGCTTTCTTAGCCTGGCACTACTAACAGGAGTATAAAAACTGTTGTAATTAGGAGCAGCTCTAACAGTTCTGACCCAGAAAGCAGATGGTGGCCAAGTCTCAGGAAGAAAGGGCTAATTTTTCCCCAGCTGCTTTGCAGAAATAGAAATTCACTTTAAAGGACATTTGCAGCTGGAAAATCATTATTTTTCAATTTGATTTGTAAATTTAAAAAGCTCATTGGAGGAAACATCTTTCAGGAAGATGAAGACGTCTGAAAGAGAGTCTTGTGAAGTTAAATAAGAGCAAATTGGATGCTTATCTTGCTGGGATCCTATGACCCTAGTTGACTTCCTGCCCTTTGGGCGGGGGGCTGGACTCAATGATCTTCTGAGGTCCTTTCCAGCCCTAATGTCTACGAAATCTATGAAATCTATGAATGATTGTGGGCAAACACCATAGAAGATTTATTTCACAGTCTTAATTCTGATCACAAGTTAGAATCAGATTCTCTCTGCCAAACAAACCTGGGCAGATATTTCAACAAAAGTTAATTTTAAAATGACTTTTCACCATTTTTGTGGTCCTTTGTCTGCCTTTGCATTTTATCCAGGGAGGGCAACTGAAGATCAAGACAGCACAATAACAGCTTATATTAGTTCAGGGGCATTGCTGCAGCATGATGTACTGAGTTTAGATTTAGTCACAGACAACTACATCCAAGTAGGCATTAGACTATTTTTAAACACTGAGGTTTTAATTTTATTTACTTTGTATTTCTTGAAGCATGTGACAAGCGTGAAAGGCATTAAATGTTCAGTGGTTTCACCAAGAAGCCTTTACCCTCCCCTCCCACCTCACTCCACCCAACTTGACTTGCATATGCTAACATATGGAAAAAAGGGAGAAAAGGAATTTAATTTCTATCGAAATCCATTAGCTGCACTAGCAAGGTGACTCTGAGTTACATTTTATGATATTTTCTTTTCATGACTGAAACATAACCAGTTTTAATCCAGGTTCTAAAGATATGAAACAGATTGGACGTGAAATGACCATTGTTTCCCAAGGTTTCCAATAGAAAATTGTAAATGGTTGAGCTTGATTCTATCTCTGCCTTTAAAAAAAATCATTGTATCTTTTCCTCACTTATGAAGAATTAGCTTCCAGCATTTTGAGAGAGACTCTGAAATTTATTTCTATTATTGTGAGTGCCCTTACTAAGAACAATTAATAGGGAGATGCTGTATTTATTATAGAATCTGGTGTCTGTTACTTAGAGAAATGGACCATCAAATATTCACAGATCTTGGGAAAAAAATTCATTCTGTTAAACACACAAGATTTGCTCTAGACTCTGAGGTTTGCATGTATAACAGGACCTAAATCTGATCTTTCCTGAACTCCAGTCACTTTCAAAAAGCTTTGAAGTTATACACATATTCAGCCAAACTAGTGCCTCATGTAGGCAGGTACACTGAAGTCAGAGTTGTTCTCACTGGCATTCACTATGTCTTTCTGAGTTTTGCAGTACAGTGACTGTCAATAGGCACGTGTAATTCTTACATGGTCCTGGATGACATTTTGTATCCAGAAATCAAATACTGGGGACAGAAAGCTGTAAATGGCATATGCTACAAGGGCCTGGGCTCTCTGTGTAGTGTGTTTGGATGCCCTTTTACTGTTAGTTGGCACAAACTGGGCACATCGACACTTGCATTCATGTGCCATAATTATGGTGCATTAAGTTTAATATCTGTAACAGCAGGTACTAACGTAATACACCATAATCGGCATGACTGCACAATAGTGCCAGCACACATCTTTTAGGTGACGTTAATGCACAGTAGACTAATTCTACTGATCAACTGGGCATGAACATGACTTTTGCTGCGATGAGCAAATGCGTAGTAGAACTAGTCTACCGTGCTTCTACTGTCTCCTGTAGACGTGCCCACTGCGTGTGTAATTTTTCTGAAGTGCTTACACTGCTTCAGGGAGTAGAGGACGTATACCTTTTGTGGCATGCATACCATTAGTCAGGATAGGCAATCCCGGATTGGTACAGGCCAGTATATATTATGTGGGCAGTTAGAGACTGAATGTAGGACTAATTGGTCCAAGAGGCGCATATTACTAGCTAGTGTGTAAATTGCCCGATATCTAGTAAAGCATCTGCAACGCTATATAAAATGTATGCTGCTATTTTCCCTGATAGACATGGTGCCTGCTGGATGGTACCACTGGCTGTTACATAGAACTGGTTGGTATACTCGCAGACTGCTACCCAATGTTGCATCATGATTATGCTGAAATCTCTGAGTTTGGAGCATAGATCTCACCTACTTAAGCTACAAGGCTAAGTTTGTTAGCTCAGGGCCAATAAAGACTTAGGAACTACTATCAGTGGTCTAAGAAAGAAGGAAAACAAAAAAAAGTCACTCTAGGAAGAATTCTACTTCACTTTACACTTAAATGGGTTTTACAGCTGTGTAAGCAGTATTTTTTGGCACTTATGCCCAGTTTGCAATTCTATTACTGATGCATTATGGAGTTACTTATAGCTACTGAGTAGGCTACATACTGCTTGGCAGGTACACAGCTCCATGCACACATATCTGGAATAAGTGAAAGTCATGGGATTGTACCTGGCAAAAAAATCCATGAGTAGCAGGTGTTAAATACATGTTAAATACAAATACCCATGTGGTTTGGCCCAATAGCTTAGTGGTTAGGGCATTCACCCTGGAAGTAGAAGACAGGTTCTAGGCTCTTTCACCCAAAATGGATTTGAACCTATGCATGAATGACGCGTGCCCCTGGGGGTGGGGGCACAGTGCTGGTGGAAGCATGGTGGCGACAGTGGGAATACGGCAGCAGTAAGTGGCAAGCTCCTGTGCTATCAGTGGCGGGGGTGGTGAGTGCTGACCAACAGATGCCACTAGCAGTGTTGGTGGTGCCCAGTGGTGATTGCTGACTGCCTGCAGACACTGCTGGCAGTGGTGGGCGAGGAGGAGGGGGGTGTGGCAAAGTGGCAACTGCCCACAGGCATTAGCCCCTTTTAGTAGGGGGTGCACACACGTGCACCCCCTATGCATTGCCAGTGAACCTATAGCTTTCTGACTTATCAACACAGGGTGTGTCTACATGAGAAGTTTACTGCAGAGCTGCCTAATTAGCTCCACAGTAAAGTCTCTGTGTCTACACATGCACCTCTATTAGGTCTCAGTAAACTAATAAATGCTGCTGTAGGTTACTACTTGTAAATACAAGTACTATCCTGTGGTGGTGTTATTTACTGCCCAGCAAAGCATGTGTAGACCCTGACAGGGCTGGCTAGGACATGAGGATTCTTCAGTGTTGGGGCTGCCTGCTGGCTAGCCCTGCACTGAAACATCTTTGTGCCCCAACCAGCCCTTCTGCAGCACACTGTGTTGGGTTGGAGCAGCTCTGACCTAGCTGGCTGCTGGCTGCCAGCTGGGGCTGCTCTACCTCAGTTCAACATGCTGCAGTCCTGGGCACATGTGTAATCATGACACCTGGGAGCAATAAACTCTTGCACAATATGCACCGGAGTTTACTGCTTTGCATTAATGGCATGTGTGTGTAGAAGCACCCTCAGAGCTCTAACCACTGCAGGTCCCCTGAACAACCAAAAGAGAGAGTTATGTAGAGTCAGGAGAAAGAGACGCTAAGTCAGCAGGTAAGTGGTCCAGAGATGTTGTTTTAGAAGGCGGCAGATCATGGGTTCTGGCCTGGACTCTTGCATCCAATGGGGTAGAAGTTTCCTCGATGCTCTCCATCCATTTTATCCACTGAATGCTAAATGCTAGGTATAGTAGCTCAGTTTCAAAAGAAGTGATGGAGAAAGGTCTAGCTAATGCCTGACTTAAGGCTTGGTGATTAGGGCACTATGCTGGGAAATCAGAGAATGTTGGTTCATACCCCACTGAGGGCGGGGGGCGGTGTCTAGAAACTGGTCTCATGCTTCCTGGGTAAATATGTTTATTACTGAGCCATTGGGACCTAAAATATGGGAGGGTTGTCCTCTCTCCTGGGACTTATGATAAATTATGCTAATCTATAGCCTCCTGACCAGTCTGTAGTTGACTGTGCTTGTCCAGTAGCCATGTGGGCACGTATGTGTCCACACTGCCTGTCTAAGAGAATATCCAATTATGCATAAGTTCCCAAAATGCCTGGTGTATAGCTGCAAAACTGCATGTAAAGGAAAACAGAAATCTGCCCTTTCCATCTGTGTAGGGCACACAAGCACTTAGACAGGAATTTTCACCCCTTAAAATACCACACAGCAAAGGGGTTGATGTACTGAATTTGAATTGGTTGCTGTAGCTGCCTCTTCTTATGTAAAGGAGGGCCCTGGTGTTTCACTGAGAGCTCCCTGTATGTGTGTGGGGAGGGAGCAGGGGGCATGGATTTCACCAAAGCCCTAGTTGCTGGGCACCAGTGTAACTACTGGTCTCTCTGCCTGAATCTGAACTGTGAGGGGACAAGGCTTTATCTGTCAAGTACAAAAAAGTTGAAGGCAGATATATCTCACAAACTGCTTGCTTCTGAGGTGAATCAAGAGGGTCTCTATACAGCATGACCTGTCCCCTCAGTATTTCTGGGAAGTAGATGTCTTACCAATACAACGTGATCCATCTGGGCTGGTCATGAAGCCCCGTGGACATGTGCACACATAGCTGCCTGCTGTGTTGGTGCACTCGCCGCCATCACAAACGCTGGAGATAGTGCTACACTCATCTACATCTGGAAAAGAACAAACCAAAAGTGATTAATGTTTGGTGCAAACCATCTTTGCTCCTCAACTGCAGAGCAGATCCTGGGCCAAAGATAGCTGCTTCTAGGTTGCTACCTGTGCTACCAGGTGCCTACTGGGGTTTGCATGAGCTGAAGCTTTTTTAGGATCCAGACATTGTCTTATTCTTCTTCTCACTGTTTTCCATGGGCCCTGAACCCACAGCTCCCAGCTGACACCCAAGCAGAAGTGACATAGGCTATGAGAAAGGCTGTTCTGGGGTGTCCTGGCTGAATGCTAATAGGAATCCCTAGGTCTGCCACCAGCAAAGCACTTCCTGCCAGGATCTCACACTTGGCTAGGCAGAGCCAGCAGGACTGGAAGCCCAAGAATATATATGATCTGCTTAGGGTGGGAATGGGAGCGGTAAAGGAAATAGGCTGAACTGCTTAGCCCTTCCAGTACCATCCTTACTTAAATGCCTATGGCTCCCAAGCACAGGTAATGCATGGATCCCTGTAACAGGGCCCTTACCCTGTTACTAGGGAGACTGGGTGGTTTAGGGTATGCTCTCACTGCTACCTTTCCTCCCAATATTCTTGTTACCTTTGTTCTCCACGCTCACTCCAGCCAGTGTGGACATGACCCTTCCTGTTCATTTTCCTGGGTCAGCACTTCCTCCCTTCCTCGTTTCTTAATTCCCCTCCCCATCTCTCTCCCTCTATACACACACGCTCCTTCACTTTGCCTTTATCACATGGCCAGAGTTGGTGGGCTTCCTGGTGCTGCCACAATTTGCACACAGGGGGAGGATGTGAAACAAGAGGGCCACTGACTCCAGGTGCTGAAAGTGCCTGATGACCCAGCAAGTGGAAGTGAAGAGTCAGGGGACACCAAGCCTGCTACATAAGCCCAAGCTTTCAGCACTGGCAACAGCAGTGATGGTAGCAGTGATCCCCACTACCTTGTGTGCTCCTGCCTTGAACTGGAGCTCTGCTCTTCGTGGCCTCTCAGGGAGCCAGCTGTTCTCTCTCCCTCCCTCCTACCTGCAAAGATCATTCGAGCAGATCCTAGCAAAAGTCACCCACAAATGTTAGCACTGGAAATTCCACAGGGCTAAACTCCTCAGAACTAGATTTCACAGAACTAGTCTGGAACCAGGGATGCAGATTTGTGTACAGGTTTCCCTCGATTTAATGTGGTGCATGCATTCCTGGAGAACAGCACATAAATCGAATTGGCATAAAGTGAACCCAGGTTACAGCAGAACAGATAGGGATATGTTCCCACTGTGGTGAGGAAGGGAGGGAGGGAGTAAGGCTGGGATTAGGGAAGGGACAAGGGGAGGGGGTCTGGCGGAGCCCATCAGCAGCTCCCAGGCTGCAGCGGGCAGCAAAGCGGTGGGAACTGTGAGTGAGCGTGGGGCAGGGGAGCATGGCCCTTGTTGCTATATGCCCCCTGGGAGGGCTGCAGGCTGTGCTGGGCTCTTCCTGGGGGGGAGGGGCACAGGCCCCTGGATCTCCAAGTGGGATGACAGAAGGCTGCCACTGAAGGCTGGGGCTGGCAGTGCCACTGGGCTCTCCCCAGTGCTCGGCGTGCAGGGTGGGGGGGGGCTATGGTGAATTTTGGGGTGGCAGCAGCCCCCCTCCCAGCACCACCACCTCACTCCTACAAGCAAGGCTGGGGTTGGTGGTGGCACCAGGCTCTTCCTGGCACTCCAGGCAGGCAGTGGTGGCACAGCGAGGAGGGTTGCTGCCACCCCAAACTTTGCCATGGCCCCCCAACCTGCCTGCCGCCGGCCTGGTGGCGCTGCTGGCCCTAGCCTGCAGCACCAGCCTGAGGCTGTCCTGCACAGAGATCCGGGGGCACATGCCCTCTGGAAACAGCCCAGCACAGCCCCCCTGTCCTGCGCACCCCCCCCAAGCCCTGCACCCATTCACAGTTCCTGCTGCCTTGCTGCAGCCTGGGGCCTCCACTTCTTCCCGTTCACCCAACTCCTTGCAGGAACAGCCAACACCAGCTGCTTGCAGCCGCTGGGCTGCACCATGCCCCAAACCTCCTGGGCTCTGTTTCTCTCCACTCACCCCAGATGCTGTAGCAGACCTGGGGGAAGTGAACAACACCTGCCTGCACTGTGGCATGGTGCAGCCCAGGGGCTGGGGTGAGTGGGGAGCAGCAGAGCTCCAATCGCATAAGAGTGAATTTACCTTGCACATAAGGAATTTTGGGTAGAAAAAGGGCGATTGCATAAGAGTGAATTTGCATATATGGAACTGCATAAATTGAGGGAAACCTGTATCGATTCAGTTGAAATCTATGTTTCAGAAGCAGAGCTGGAATTTGAATCCAACCTACAATTAATGCATCCAGAGTGGCTTACTGCTGGCTCAACTCCGGGTGGCTGGTTGAAAGCAAAGAGAATGTTTGTCAAAGTGCTTTGACAGTAGCCAAATTTTCATGATTTGGCAACCAGCAAAATAAGTGCTCTCTCTTAAGCAGCTTTATTTATTGTATTTTAAAACTAACAAGCTTTTGTGAATGGATGAAGGAGTTTATATGCAATTTAGATGCTTACTGGGACTGGCAGGAGAGGCTAATGAAAAAGAACTGGGAAAATTCTGCTCTTTCAGGAGGACTTATGTGAACGACTTGAAACTAGACAGGCACACAGCCCAGAGGCATCAGCATAGACCAAGACAAGATTCAATGTAGGACAAGAGAACATCTATTAAAGTGTTTAAAGCCCAACAAAAGTAGCAAAAGCCAATGAGCTAGGGCAGCAGTGCTCAAGCTTTTGCCTGGCAAGCCAGATGGGTGGTGCCTGGTCTGTCTGTGGGTCACATCTAGCTGGTGGTCCCAATCTGGCACCCATAGTAGGCATGGCAGGGCCCTATTTGGCCATGCAGAGGGAGGCTGGGGGAAGCCTAGCCCCAGTCCAGCCATGCAGGGGAAGGGGACTTGGCTGGCCCCTACCCAGCCCCAGAGGAGTAGGGGTCATGACCCTCCACAATACAGCTGCACTGGTGGAGAGAAGGAGGGGGAAGAAGGGGGCCTAGCCTAGCTATGATCCAGCCATGCAGGGCTTGGGAATTTGGCAGTAGGGAAGGGTGACAGTATTAAATATTACTGCTCTCCTGCCACCAAAGTTCTGCCGTACGGGGAGTCCCTGGGGATGGATGCTATGGCTGTACAGATTTGGCCCATGGGCTGGAGGTTGAGCACCCCTGAGCTAGGAGGATACTGCCAATGCTGTACAGATATGGAAGATTTGCTGTGTTACTATAAAACACTGATGCTTTAGTAATGGAATATAACATTTGCACAACTAGAAAAGGGCCAGAAGGAGGATCCCCCTATAGGGAAAGTTACCAGTCAACTGGTAGCAAAGAGTAAAAATCTGTTCTAGGTAGCTGAAGCCCTCAGGTCCCATTTATGCTGACTGACACATATAGGAAGGGATTTAATTTTGAAAGAAAAGAATGAATGTTATAATTACAGGATGGGGGAACTGTATCTGTAAATGTGTTATCCTGAAGAAACCTTTGAAGCCATGGAGGAAGCCATTTGACTGTGGTCTCAGAGTGCCCTGCAGTGGCTAACAAAGCTAATGCAATTCTTAGGATGTAAAACAGAGAAATATCAAGTATGGGAAAGAAGGTGGTGTTTTCTCTTCTAGGTTACTACTGGGTACTGAATCCCATCCTGGTACCTACACTTCTAAAACAATATTAATAAATGGGCTTAATTCAGAGCAGCTACAAAAAAGATTCTTGCCTTCCAATGGGAGACTTAGGGAGGTCAGTCTATCTGGCTTAGATAAGAGTAGGTTAAGAAGTAATTTGATTAGGGTCTATAAGGAGAGATGATTTCTCAGAGCAAAGATCTCTATCAGGGAAAGGTATAATAAAAGTCAATGGCTGAAAGCTGAGGCAAGATAAACCCAGACTGTAAAAAAAAGTTATTTTTTATAGTTGATGATAACAAATTATGGGAACCATTTACACAGCTTACTCTGCTTTATAATAAGTGTGGCTGCTATAACAGAGCAGTCTGTTCCTTTAAGAGGGAACAGATGGCTCTGTTGAGAGAGCCCAGCTGAGGGGTATTTGGATAGGCAGGGCATGTCCTGAGAAGGGAATCTCCCACTAGGAGCTTTGAAAAGCTCTTAGAAGAATAAGGCAGGAGGAAACAAGTTGTGCGCAGAACAGCTTGTTACAAGGAGGGTCAGGCTGCGGTGCTGGAGTCAGAGTCAAAGGTCTCCCCTCCTAGTGCCTGGGACAGAGCAGAAAGATTTGTTTTGTTTGGCAAGCTTCTTTGGGTAGATGTGATATCTTTTATTAGAGCAACTGAGTAGTTGGAAAAAAGTTCTTTGCAAACTTTTTATGCACGAGCACCTAAACATTGTGTTTTATTTTGGGGGGATTGACTGAGGAGCTTTTCAGGCAGCAAAACCTGCCTGCAGAAGCCAGCAGGGTAGGGAACCTGCTTACAGTTGCCCAGATGCACTGGTGCCAGGAAATCTACTGGACAATACTG
Source organism: Crocodylus siamensis (assembly GCF_052110815.1). Taxonomy (NCBI): domain Eukaryota; kingdom Metazoa; phylum Chordata; order Crocodylia; family Crocodylidae; genus Crocodylus; species Crocodylus siamensis. Next base: position 10,486,039 of record NC_143408.1, read on the forward strand.
TAGAGCCTTAGTATTGTTCCCCAGGGACCCTTTTCTTTCCACTATGTTATTTCCAAATTCCTCACTCCCTCTCTGTAGAAGGAGGGACAATATTTGAAGTGCAGGAGGGACTTCCCATGTTGACTTACGATTCTCTCAAGCCAGGAAAACTCCAGAGGCTTGGAAAGTGTAGAGCCTTTCACATGTGCTGTAAGACATCCTCAGACCTAGAATTTCTGGTTCATGGCTTAGAAATGATCCCACTTTAATTCAACTTTTCCTCAGGAATGAATCCTGGGTCCTGTGCTGTGTTCTGCCACTGTGAGTCAGCATGAACATGCCCTGGTCTCCACCCAGTGGTTCACACTACTTGGGAAGAGACTGTCCTGGGGTGCACAAGGCACTCATTCCTCGCAGCACACCTTGTTCAAACTCTTGAAAACAAGAAAAACTCTTTGCAAACTTGAAGAAAAAAACTTTAACACATGACACTGAAAGTCAAGGAACCAGTGTCTAGTCCCAAAGAGGAGTTAGAAGGGATACCCCACAGTTGCATTGCCTTGTACCTACATTATTTGAACCTCTGTAACTGAGGTTCCCCTCCACAGGTGACTGACTTGACACTTTACCATGTCCCCATTGAGCTGCAAAGGCAAAGAATTCCCATGTTCCTTCCAACCCTTGCTCCTTTATTTCTCTTCCTGAAAGTAGTCAATTCCTTCAGAAGAAATTCAGCCTCCAAGCACAAGTTTTGTTCCTCATATACATACCATAGACTCTACAGCTTATTCTGCAACGAAAACCTAGTCTCACCTCTAGGCTAGATCCTGATGCAGGATCTAAACACCATTTTGAGGAAACACATGCAACTTCAGGAATTCTCTTTCTGCCATTCACACTTGACCTTCCAGAAAAGGCTTTCCTCACCTATTCTCCAGTAATCACTGCCCAGTTGTTTCTATGACCATTCATAGAATTACAGAAAACTAGGGTTGGAAGGGACCTCAGGAGGTCATCTAGTCCAATTCCCTGCTCAAAGCAGAACCAAACTCAACGAGATCATCCCAGCCAAGGCTTTGCCTATGTGGGTCTTAAAAATATCCAAGGATAGAGATTCCACCACCTCTCTGGGTAGCTTTTTTCAGTGTTTACTGCCCTCCTAGTGACAAAGTTTTTCCTAATATTAACCTAAACTTCTCTTGCTGAAACTTGAGACCATTGCTTCTTGTTCTGTCATTTGCCACCACTGAGATTCATTTAGCTCCATCCTCTTTGGAGCCCCCTTTCAGATAGTTGAAAACTGCTATTAAACCCCTCTCAGTCTCGTCTTCTCTAAACTAGGCAAGCCCAGTTCCCTCAGCCTCTCCTCAGAAGTTATGTGCCCCAGGCCCCTAACCGTTCCTGTTGAACTCCGCCGGACTCTCTCCAATTTGTCTACATCCTTTCTGTATTGGGGTCCCCAAACTGGACACAGTACTGCAGATGTGACTTCACTAGTCCTCACTTCCCTTGCTCTGCTGACAATGCTTCTATTAATGTAGCGCAGTATGCTGTCAGCCTTGATTGCAAGAAGGGCACATTGCTGACTCATATCCATTTTATTGTCCACTGTAACCCCCAGGTCCTTTTCTGAAGAGCTGCTGCTTAGCTAGTTGGTCCTCAGCTCATACCAGGGCATGGGATTGTGCCATCCTAAGTGCAGAACTTTGTACTTGTCCTTGTTGAACCTCATGAGATTTCTTGTGGTTGAATCCTCCAACCTGTCTAGGTCTGTCTGAATCCAAGCCCTACCCTCCAGCATATCTACTGACCCGCCCCCCCCCGGCAGCTTGGTGTCACCTGCAAACTTCCTGAGGGCACACTCTATCCTATCTTTCAGACTGTTAATGAAGATACTGAACAAAATCTGCTCCTGGGGCACTCCATTTGATACTGGTGCCAACTAGACATCAAGTCATTGATTACTACCCTCTAAGCCTGATGATCCCACCAGTCTTCTCACAGATTTCATCGACATTTGGGCTGGAAGGGACCTCGGAAGACAGCCCAAATGTCAATGAAATCTGTGAGAAGACTGGTGGGATCATAGGGACTGGGGGTCATAGGATCCCAGCAAGATAACCATCCAATTTGGTCTTGAAGGTGTTCAGTGTGGGTGCTTGAACCACCCCCGATGGCAGGCTGTTCGAGACCTTGGGGGCTTGGACAGGAAAGAAATTATTCCTTACGTCCAGCCTGAAACGGTCTCACAGTAGTTTATGACCGTTTGACCTTGTCATCCCTTGGGGCGCTCTGGTGAACAAACGTTCCCCCAGATCCTGGTGGTCACCCCTGATAAACTTATAGGTGGCCATCAGATCAGACTACGCTTTTCCAGGCTAAAGAGTCCCATGGCTCTCAGCCTGTCATCGTAAGATCTGTTTTCCTGACCTCTGATCATGTGCGTGGCTCTCCTCTGGACTCTCTCAAGCTTCTCCACATCCTTTTAGAATTGTGGAGCCCAAAACTGGACGCAGTACTCCAGCTGCGGCCTCATGAAAGCCTAGTACAAGGGGAGAATGACGTCCTGGGATTTGCTCGAGAAGCATCTATGGATGCACGCCAGCATTTTGGTTGCTTTAGTAGCTGTAGCATTGTGTTGAAGGCTCATGTTCATCTTGAGGTCAATCATGACCCCCAAGTCTCTTTCTTCCGTAGTGCTAGCCATCGTAGCACTGCCGAGCCTATAAGGATGCTGCACATTTTTTTTCCCAAGGTGGAGAACCTTGCATTTTTTGGTGTTAAACACCACCAGGTTCTCGTCCACCCATTTCATGAGCCTGTCCAGGTCAGCCTGGATCACCCACCTGTCTTCTGGTGTGGATGCTTTGCCCCAAAGTTGGGTGTCATTGGCGAACTTGGCCAGTCCGCTTCTGACTCCAATGTCCACATAGTTAATGAAGATGTTGAACAGTATGGGTCCAAGGACAGAGCCTTGAGGGACCCCACTGGTTACAGGGCACCATGATGAGTGACTGCCATCAATCACAACCCACTGGGTCCGACCACGAAGCCAATTTCCCAGCCAGCAGATCGTGGTGGAGCCAAGGCCACAACTGGTCAGTTTGGCCAAGAGGTGATCACGGGATACCAGATCAAAAGCTTTTTTGAAGTCAAGATATATGACATCAATCTCTCCTCCCTTGTCCAGGTGATAGGTCACCTGGTTGTAGAAGGAAATGAGATTGGTCAAGCAAGACCTACCCGCAACAAACCCATGCTGGCTATCCCTCAGGATGTTGGCATTGGCCAGTCTGTTAAGGATGGCCTCTTTAATAAACTTTTCTAAACCTTCCCCAGGATAGAAGTCAGGCTGATGGGCCTATAGTTAGCCGGATCCACTTTCCTCACTTTCTTGAAGATACGCACCACATTGGCTTTCTTCCAGTCTTTGGGCACTACACCAGACCGCCAGGAGTTTTCAAATATCCATGCCAGAGGCTGGACTATGATGCTAGCCAGCTCCTTGAGTACCCTGGGGTGTAGACTGTCAGGGCTGGCTGACTTGGAACACCTTGAGAGGCTGGATACCTTCTTCACAAGGTCAGCATTAATGGAGGGCAGGGGATCTCCCTCAGCAGGACCTCCTTGTCCCATGGTGGGCATGGGCGTCCCATGGGACTGACGAAAGACCAACGCAAAGTACCCAATTAATAGGTTGGCTTTTTCCTGGGCATCAGTTGTCAGCTGTCCCATCTGGTTCAACAGGGGTCCAATGTTGCCCTTGCTTTTCCTCCGGCTCCCCACATATCTGAAACAAGACTTTTTATTGTCCTTGATGCTCGAAGCTAGTTGGAGTTCAGTTGCAGCCTTGGCTTTCCTAGTTTGCTCTCTGCAGGACCAAACCAGTACAGAATATTCCTCCTTAGAGGTGAAACCCAACCTCCATCCTTTGTAGGCTTTTCTTTTTAGCCTCAGGAGGTCTGCTAGATCCCTGGAGAGCCAGGGGGGCTGCTGTGCCTTCTTGCTGCCTTTCCTCCAAAATGGCATAGAATTAGCTTGTGCATTGAGGATCGCTTCCTTGAGGAGCAACCACTCTTCCTGGACTCCCCTCCCCCTGGGGTCGTGGTTCCTTAGGGCCTCACTGACAAGCCTTCTGAGCTTGTCAAAGTCAACTTTCCTGAAGTCAAGGACTTCCGTGTTGCTGACTGACTTCCCAGCTTTACGGCAGATGGTGAAAGTGATCAGCTTGTGGTCGCTGTCACCCAGCTTCCCATCGATCACTAGGTCGCTGATTAGGTCATCCCCAGTAGCCAGTACCAGGTCAAGCAGCACTTTACCTCTCATTGGCCCGTAGACTTCTTGAGTGAGGTAGAGGTCATCCATGCATGATAGGAAGCTTTGCAACAGCTCAGATTTTGCTGAGTGATCCTCCCACGAGATGTCCGGGTAATTGAAGTCACCCATGACAACCATGGTCCTGGAGCATGTGGCCTCAGCCAGTTCCTGAGTGAACTCCTTGTCAAGCACAGGACTTCGGGTGGGAGTTCTGTAGTAGACTCCCACCGTTGTGTTCCCTGTGCCGTGTTCCCCATGGATTTTAACCCAGAGGGTCTCCAGTCGTCCAACCTGGTTGCCAACATCAGCTTGCAGGGACACGTAGCTTTCCTTAACATAGAGAGCTACACCCCCACCCCCCTTTATCCACACAATCCCTCCTGTACAGGGTATAGCCATCTATACCCGAGGTCCAGTCATGGGTGGAGTCCCACCAGGTCTCCGTTATCCCTATGACATCATAATTATGTGCATTGAGCAGGAAGACGAGCTCCTCCTGTTTATTCCCCAAGCTCCTGGCATTTGTGTACAGGCAGGCAAGTGTCCCCTGGGGGGCTCTTGCCTTGCCCACAGATTGTACCATGGCTGGGGCAAGGGTGGGCTCCCTTAAGAGCCTTGGCTTGCTGGCTTTGCAAGGGTTGCTTAGCGGGCCAGCAGTGGCGGTAGTCCCCCCATCCCCCAACGAGCTTAAAGACCGGTGGAACATGTCAACCAGTCTGGCTAAGAAGAGCCTCCTCCCAGGGGAAAGAGGTGGAGGCCATCTCTTCCCAGCAGTTCACTGCCTCTCTCACCAAAGAGCGGGCTGTGGCCATGGAAGCCTTCCTGATGACACCAGCGCCGCAGTCTTTGGTTGACTCCGTGGATCCTCTTTTCCCCCCTTAGCCCATAGCCCGAGACTGGAAGGATTGACAAGAACACCACCTGTGCCCCCAGACCCTTTAGCCCTGCTCCCTAATCTCTGTAGTGCCTCATGACCTGGCTGGGAGTGCTCCAAGCCATGTCATTGGTGCTCACATGAATAAGGAGCAAAGGATAGTGGTCTGTGGGCTGGAGGAGATTTGGGATCTTCTCTGCAATGTCCACGATGCAGGCCCCCAGGAAGCAGCAGACTTCTCAGACTAAGAGGTCAGGGCGGCAGATTGCCCCCACAGTCCCCCTCAGGATGGAGTCTCCCACAACAAACACCTTACATTTTGTCTTGGGGAGAGTGGGGATGGTAGCTGCAGTTGAGCCTGTGTTGCCTGCAGGAGCTGGCAACTCAGCAGGCTTTGCTGGAGCAGCAAGAGGTGTGTACCTGTTGATAAGCTCTGGCGGGGCAGGGGTCTTGGTGCAGTGGGCCTTAGGGCCCTTGACCACCTTGGTCCATGCCCCTGACTGGACAGAGTGGGAGGTTCCGGAGTCCTCCTTTGTCCTGGAGGGAGATGGTGGTCTATCCTCTGGCTCCCGGGGAAGAAGGGCCTGGCAGTAAGAGTCAATCTCCTGCTCACAGTCCCCGATGGCACGCAGTCTCTGGACTGTGGCCTGGAGCTCCTCCAGCTGGCGTACCAGAGACCCCAAAAGGGAGCAGACCCCACATGGGGAGATGGCCATGCTCCTGGGCCCCAGAACCTGAAAAAGGGACAGGCAGCCTGTGCAGCCAAGAGCCAGAGGCTCCATCTGCGTTGAGCCCAGAACCATGGGCTCTGTCTGGCTGGCAGTCTCTGAGGTGCCCGAAGTGCCTGGGGGGGGCTGCAGAGCCCGAGGGGACCCTCAAGATGTGGCATGTGCCCATCTGTGTCATGCCTCTGGTAGGCTGGCTACAGCTGGGACTGTCTACCCTGGTGGGTTTGTAGGCAGGGTCTTGGGCCCTCCCGTGCCCCCTCCTGTGTGAACTCTGCACTAACTCACATGCCAGAAGACAAATATGCCTGTTTGCGCAGCTGTTCGTGTGGCTCCGGTCATGTGGCTCTCTGGGGGGCTGGGTGAAGTAGGGGCCTAGGAGGGGCTTGACCCCTCCCGGCTCCATGCAGCCACCTCCTCCCACTCAGAGAGGGGTTAACCCCTTCTCACTACAGGCCCCGCTTTTCTGTGCTGGGGGTCGACGGGGGTCTCCACGGCTTCAGAGGAGCGGAGGTGAGGCGGGCTTTCACCTGCGTGTCTCTCGCTGCTCCGGAGCCTAACTGGGGGGTTTTTTTGTTGCTGGCGGGCCCTTTCATACTGTGCGCATGCGCAGTGGGCCGCTGTTGGGGAAAGCTGCTCTCGGGCAAGGGGGGGCCCTGCCCTGCCCTGCCCTACTGGAGGGGGACTGGTGAGTACCCTCTCCTACCTTTCTCTCTCCCTGTGGAGCTGGGCCAAGTAGGGGCCTGGGCAGGGCTTGACCTGGCCCAGCTCCACACAGCCACCTCCTCCCACTCAGAGAGGGTTTAACCCCTTCCCACCATGGGCCCTGCTTGCCTCTGGCTGTGCTGGGGGTTGGCGGGGGGGGGCTCCGTGGTATCTGGGGGGTGTCTAGGGGGCTTCAGGGGAGCAGGGGTGTGGCGGGCTTTCACCTTACAGTCCATTCATCCAACCCATACTTCCTTAGCTTGTTTGCTCATACCTGGCAGTAAAGTTGTGCTTTAGCATATTCACAGAAAACAAACGCAAACACAATGTTTTAGTCCCTCCTTATCTCTGTGCCTTGTGCCATCATTTACATCAGTGCAAGTGACTGTAAAACACAACCTCCTCATTTAGAGGTGAGAGCTCCACAAGGCAGAAGCCAGTAAAGAGTTGGGTCAAAAATATTCTCAAAACAAATTAATTTAAACATTAGAACAAACACAGAAAGCACACTTCTGCAGGATTTTCCAAGCTCTAATATTATCAAGGCTGGGACCTATTATTTTCCCAGATTCCAAATGTAGAAAGTAAAGTTAAGAAATGCCAAGCTCACACAGCAAAGCAGTAACAGAATCTGGATTAGAAGCCAAATCACAGTCCTAATTCAGTGTATGACAACACCTCCCAGCAGCATGAGAATGAATGCAAGGATTTTCACCATGTAGAGAAAGCTGTCTTCATGACTCATATTGATTCTTTGAACTCAAGTAATTTTAATGGGTTACAGCAACAGTCCCACAATGCCGCTGACCCAATGAGGTGGAATAAATAGAAATTATGGGTCTAACTTCCCCAAGCCAAGCTGCATTGTGAACCACCTGGGAATCACTGAAGTATAAATTGGATGGCTTACATACCCCCACATTAGGGGTGTATGTAGACAGTAGTAATTAACAGACCCAGAAAGAATACGGTATGAGACACTGTTGAGCTGGCTGAGTTAGAGTAGCCATACCACATCTGATAACTACATGGTTGAGAACCTTCTCAAATAAACCCATATATAAACAAAAGGGAGTCACTGCTTTAAAAGAATCACCACAATGAAAAATGATCATTTGTCTGTGTATCACTCAATCTGAGTTCCTGGGGGCCTCAGATACTATGGCAGTACACTGGAATAGTCCAAGGACCTGGAGGGATAAGAATTGAGTCATACAGCAAGCTTTGGATATATATATCTATAAATACACTGTGCCTGCTCTGCCCAATGGAAAATTATTTATCATGGACACATTTCCCTCTGTAGTCACTGGTTATGCCTGTAGTAGAACACAAAGAAAATATCACTGTGGCAGGTTCCTGCCCAGCATACCTCAGCACCGCAGCCCAGGTTGCCAGGCCATAATTAAAACAGCCAACATCATGTGGCTGGAGAACGCAACCCTAGTTGGCAGAGAGCCCAGAGATCACATGCTTAAAACAGGCTCAGGGGCCGAGACAGAGGAGGGGATGTGTCTGGGCACCAAAAGCAGAGCCAGACACTCTCCAGCTACCAGAAGAGGCCCCACACTTGCCCTGATGGCTGGCAAGCAATGCACATGCACCCTGCCACAGAAACAACTGGGGAAAACCCTGAACACACACCTGATAGCCAGCTGAAGGCTGGGTATGCTTCCCCAGAACTGAAAGGCACAGGGCAAAACCAGGAGGGCTCATTTGCCCATGGAGCAGAGAAAACCAAAGTGGACGCCAGCCCACCTGACCCAACTGACGAGTGGCTCAGCACAGACATGAACCCACTTGCTTCAGCAGAGCAAGGACCGCCTGAGACTGTGAGAGGGTAGCTTAGTGGGCCCAGTGGGCACCAGACATGGGGAAACCCTGGAGTGAAGATGCATGGATCATGCTCAGCCTGCCATTGTGGCTGTAAGCCCAGAGTGCTGATGGTAGACTGGTGGAGTTGCAGGCCCCAAACAGGTATGGCATGGAGCACCCTGGGGCTGTGGCATATGGGCCCAGTGGGTGGATGGGAAGAACACGTGGCAGAAGCTGGCTTGCCGGGAAGACAACTGAGCCCCAAAGGGGAGTGAAGGGTGCATCAGGCACTCAATCCCCCATGCTTAGAGTTAAGCTGCTCAGCACAGGGACAAAGTTGCCCTGTCCACTAGTCAGGCCAGGCTATTCAAGTTCTTAGTTGTGGTGAGATTTTCTGGGAGCAGCAGGACTGTGGTGAGACCCCTGCAGCCCCTCTTCCTCCCCAGCTGCCATGTGGGAGAAGTCCATGATCATGACAAGGTGCTGCCCAGATCCATCATGACACCTGAGTGGAAAGGGGTGAGGTGTAGGGAAGGAGGAGCCTGACAAAAGATATGCCAAGGGAGTTGCACCTGAATTCCTAAAGAAACCACTGAGTACCACCTCCAGAAGTATATCAAAGAAAAACAAGGTGTGGCAGGAAAATAGGCTCAGGTGTAACAAGGCCCCAGGTGGCAGGGCACACCCATCAGTTAGGCATGGGCCTGTCACAGTTGTGCTTTGGGCATGAAGAGAGAAAGGAAGATACTGGTGGCAGCAAACCACAGACTGGTTGGTCATGGATGAGGCGGGAGCCATGAGGCCAAATGAAAATTGGCAACAGATGCAGGGGATGATCCTACAGCTGTTGCAAGAACTCATGGGGGCTCACAGTGCCTTGTTCTCCAGGCACCAAGATCTGGTGGAGCAGTTGGTTAAGGCCCAGGCAGCTGCAGGCAGGAGCCACAAGGTCTTCCACATGCCCCAGATGGTCAAGGAGGATGACCCAGAAGCATACTTAGAGTCAGTTGAACGCTTTGCCATGGTGGACAGCTGGGATGCGAGCCAGTGGGCTTTCCAGCTGGGGCTGCTCTTAACAGGTCAGGTTCAGGCCTCGTACCAAGCACTTGCATGCACAGAGGTCCTGGACTACCAGTCAAAGATGTTATATTGTGCTAGCTAGAGATATCTCCAGAGCACTGCCAGCAACAGTTTTAAGCCAAAAAGAGCAAGGAATATTGGTGACCCTGGCTGTTAGCTCAGCTGTTAAAGGATACCAGGGTCTGGTGGTGTAAGCCAGTGGAGAGGCAGGCCTCTGAGCTGAGTAGTTTGTCTGGGACCTAGAGAAGCAGGACCAGAAATGGGTGTGACAACACCAGCCACAAGTACTCAATGCGGCTGTGAAGATGGGAAGAACTCATAGCAGACGATGGCTTGCTGGACCACAGGCATAGGGAGATACACCCTGAAGAGGAGGTATTGTGTTGGGAAGAAGGGTGGAAGAGATGTGTAAACGAACATTAAATTTCCCTTGGGGCAATAACTGGATGCAAAGAAGGGCAACTTGAGACCTTCTGGGTTAAGATACAAAGAGAGTGCAGGGAAAGGGATTTGATTGTAGTTTATTACAGACCTCCAAACCAAGAAGAACAGCTCAACCAAGAATCCTCTAGAGAACTGGCAGAGTCTGCATGCTTGCAGAGCACAGTCGTCATGGGTGACTTCAACTAACCAGACATTTCATGGGATAAGCACTCAGCTAAATCCAGAAAAAAAAAATTCCCATCAGTTTTTCCTGCCCATGTGCGGGGGGGCTGGACCTGATGATCCGTAAGGTCCCTTCTAGCCCCTAACAACTATGAAACTATGAAAAGGTGGAAGAAACTGCCTGTGACCGGGGGCTGTGGATGGAGAAAAGGTCCTAAGTGAATTCACCTAGCCAGCTAGGACAAGTCATCAGGCCAGTGCCAGGCACCCCCAAAGGCAGGTGCACCCAGTGTAGAGCCACTGGACACCCATCCTGGCGGCAGTTTCCTGCAATGCAACACAGAGCCAAGGGCTGGCAACAGTGAGGGTGAAAAAGATGAATCGCAGTTTTGGCCATGCCTGCCTGGAGCCATAACACCTCCGGCATGCTGTCAATGTCTAAGGTTGGTGGACGCACCCTGATAGCCATGGTGGACATGGGGCTTTTGCAGATTCTGGTTCATGCAACTGCCTCATCAGCTACAAGTGGCACTCCAATTACGGGCAAGATGTTAGTCCGTGTGCATGGTAGATAGCAAGCCTACAAGAGACACCAGCTTCCTGTCACAGTCCTTGGGAGGATGTATGAAATGCCTGCTGGGATTCTGCAAGCCTCCCATGTCCCATGCTACTCAGTCTGGACTGCTCATACCTAATGAAAATCTTGAAAAGCACCCTAACAGGGACTGCCAAGAAAGCGGGCACAAAGGTATTGGATGGATTCACCAGAGAAGGCATAAGGTCCACTCCCCATGAAGGTGTCATTGGCTCCAACCAATTTGGGATAGGTCAACTCAATGACCCCATGTTCTGGCACACTTACAGTGACGGATGAGTGCATTATAATGACAAGCTGCTACAGCTGGCACAGGCAATACAAGCCCCATGCTTTGAGGTAAGAGAAAACCTCTTGTATCGCATTAATTGGGGGAAGGGACAAGGGCAGGACCTAGCGCAGTTACTGGTGCCCCAATGGTACACAGTTCCTCTAATTAGACTGGCATATGACAGGTCCAAGAGTGGACACCTGGGCAGGGACAAAATGGAAACCTGCCTACTGCAGTGATTTTTCTGTCTGGGGCTCTACAGTGAGGTCAGGCTCTATTGTAAGACATGCCTGGTGTGTCAGGTATCCACAACTGATAGATCCCTGGTGGCCCCAATGGTGCCACTGCCCATTGTGGAGAAGTTATTTGAATTGATCCCCATGAATATTGTGGGCCCCTTGCCAAAGAGCAGCTCAGGTTATCAGTATGCAAGGGCCGTTCAGCGGGCCAGCAGTCCCCCCATCCCCCAGCGGGCTTAGTATAAAGCCCGGTGGAGCAGGTCAGCCAGCCTGGCTGAGAAGAGCCTCCTCCCCAGGGGGGAGAGGTGGAGGCCATCTCTTCCCAGCAGCTCGCTGCCTTTCTCTCCAAAGAGCGGGCTGTGGTCATGGAAGCCAAAGCCTTCCCGATGACACCAGCGCCGCAGTCTTTGGTTGACTGCGTGGATCCTCCTCTCCCTCCTCAGCCCATAGCCTGAGACTGGGAGGATGGACAAAAACACCACCTGAGCTCCCAGACCTCTAAGCCCCGCTCCCAACTCCCCGTAGTGCCTCATGACCTGGCTGGGGGTGCTCCGAGCCGTGTCATTGGTGCCCACATGAATAAGGAGCATGGGGTAGTGGTCTGTGGGCCGGAGGAGCTGCGGGATCCTCTCCGCAATGTCTCGGATGTGGGCCCCCGGGAAGCAGCAGACTTCCCGGGCTAAGGGGTCGGGGCGGCAGATAGCCCACTCGGTCCCCCGCAGGATGGAGTCTCCCACAACAAACACCTTACGCTTTGCCTTGGGGAGAGCAGGGCCAGTAGCTGCGGTCGAGCCTGGGTTGCCTGCGGGAGCTGGCAACTGCGTGGGCTCTGCCGGGGCTGCAAGACGTGCGAACCTGTTGCTAAGCTCTGGCGGGGCAGGGGCTTTGGTGCGGCGGGCCTTGGGGCCCTTGACCACCTTGGTCCATGCCCTGACTGGGCAGAGCGGGAGGTCCCAGAGTCCTCCTTAGTCGCAGAGCTCTCCCCTGCAGCTCCCGGGGGAGAAGGGCCTGGCAGTAGGAGTCTATCTCCTGCTCGCAGTCCCTGATGGCACGCAGTCTATGGACTGTGGCCTGGAGCTCCTCCAGCTGGCGCGCCAGAGACCCCAGTAGGGAGCAGACCCCGCAAGGGGAGGTGGCCATGCTCCCGGGCCCCAGAGCCTGAAAAAGGGACAGGCAGCCCCCGCAGCCAAGAGCCAGGGGCTCCGTCTGTGTGGAGCCCGGAACCATGGGCTCTGTCTGGGTGGCCGTCTCTGCGGTGCCCAGTGGAGGGGCCGCAGAGCCCGAGGGGACCCTCGGGGCGCGGCGCGTGCCCATCCGTGTCATGCCTCTGGTAGGCTGGCTATGGCTGGGGCTGGCTATGGCTGGGGGGGTCGCAGGCAGGGTCTCGTGCCCTCCCACGCCCTCCCCTGCGCGAACTCTGCGCTAACTCAAGCGCCTGTTTACGCAGCCTGTTCGCGTGGCTCCCTGGGGGGCTGGGCCAAGTAGGGGCCTGGGCAAGGGCTTGACCCAGCCCGGCACCAGGCAGCGGCCTCCTCCCAGCAAGCGAGGAGTTAACCCCTTCCCACCACAAGCCCGCTTCCCTCCGGCTGTGCTGGGGGTCAGCAGGGGGCTCGGCGGCTGCTGAGGGGGTGTCTGGGGGGCTTCGGGGGAGTGGGGGCATAGCGGGCTTCACCCGCGCGTCTCTCACCGCTCCAGAGCCTACCTGAGTGTGAAGCCAGCGGACCAAGGCACTTAAGGGGGCACTTAAGGGAGCCCACCCCTGCCCCAGCCCTGGCACAATCTGTGGACAAGGCAAGAGCCCCCAAGGGCACACTTGACTGCCTGTACACTAATGCCAGGAGCCTGGGCAACAAGCAGGATGAGATCGTCCTCCTGCTCAGTGCAAAGAAATATGATGTCATAGGGATAACGGAGACCTGGTGGGACTCCACCTATGACTGGACCACGGGTATAGAGGGCTATACCCTATACAGGAGGGATCGTGTTGACAAAAGGGGCGGGGCTGTAGCTCTCTGTGAAGGAAAGCTACATGTCCCTGCAAGCTGATGTTGGTGACCGGCATGGACAGCTAGAGACCCTCTGGGTAAAAATTCGTGGGGAATTCGGCACAGGGGACACAACGGTGGGAGTCTACTACAGACCTCCCACTCAAAGTCCCGAGCTTGACCAGGAGTTCACTCAGGAACTGGCTGAGGCCACATGCTCCAGGACCATGGTTGTCATGGGTGACTTCAATTACCTGGACATCTCCTGGGAAGATCACTCAGCTAAATCTGAGTGGGCGCAAAGCTTTCTCTCGTGCGTGGATGACCTCTACCTGACTCAAGAAGTCTATGGGCCAATGAGAGGCAAAGCGCTGCTTGACCTGGTACTGGCTACGGGAGACGACCTAATCAGCGACCTAGTGATCGATGGGAAGTTGGGTGACAGCAACCACGAGCTGATCACCTTCACCATCCGCCGTAAAGCTGGCAAGTCTGTCAGCAACACAGAAGTCCTTGACTTCAGAAAAGCCGACTTTGACAAGCTCAAGAGGCTAGTCAGTCAGGCCCTCAGGGACCATGACCCCAGGGAGATGGGCGTTCAAGAAGAGTGGTTGCTTCTCAAGGAAGCGATCCTCAGTGCACAAGCTAAATCTATTCCAACACGGAGGAAAGGCAGCAAGAAGGCACAGCAGCCCTCCTGGCTCTCTAGGGACCTAGTGGACCTCCTGTGGCTAAAAAGGAAAGCCTAAAGGATGGAGGACGGGATTCACCTCCAAGGAGGATTACTCCGCGCTGGTCCGGTCCTGCAGGGACCAAACCAGGAAAGCCAAGGCTGCAACTGAACTCCAACTAGCTTCAGGCATCAAGGACAACAAAAAGTCCTTTTTCAGATATGTGGGGAGCCAGAGGAAAAGCAAGGGCAACGTTGGACCCCTGCTAAACCAGATGGGGCAACTGACAACTGACGCCCAGGAAAAAGCCAACCTATTAAATAGGTACTTTGCATCAGTCTTTCATCAGTCACACGGGATGCCCATGCCTGCTATGGGACAGGGAAATCTGGGTGAGGGGGATCCCCTACCCTCCATCAATGCTGACCTCGTGAAGGAACACCTTGAGAAGCTGGATACCTTCAAGTCAGCTGGCCCTGACAATCTGCACCCCAGAGTACTCAAGGAGCTGGCGAGCGTCATAGCCCAGCCCCCGGCACAGATCTTTGAAAACTCCTGGCGCTCTGGTGTAGTGCCCGAAGACTGGAAGAAGGCCAATGTGGTGCCGATCTTCAAGAAAGGGAGGAGAGTGGATCCGGCTAACTAAAGGCCCATTAGCCTGACTTCTATCCTGGGGAAGATCTTAGAAAAGTTTATTAAGGAGGCCATCCTTGAGGGACTGGCCCAGGCTAACATCCTAAGGGATAGCCAGCACGGGTTTGTTGCAGGTAAGTCTTGCTTGACCAATCTCATTTCCTTCTACAACCAGGTGACCTATCACCTGGACAAGGGAGAAGAGATTGATGTCATATATCTTGACTTCAAAAAAGCTTTTGATCTGGTATCCCATGATCACTTCTTGGCCAAACTGCCCAGTTGTGGCCTTGGCTCCACCATGATCCGCTGGCTGGGAAATTGGCTTCGTGGTCAGACCCAGTGGGTTGTGATTGATGGCAGTCACTCATCATGGTGCCCTGTGACCAGTGGGGTCCCTCAAGGCTCTGTCCTGGGACCCATACTGTTCAACATCTTCATTAACGATGTGGACATTGGAGTCAGGAGTGGACTGGCCAAGTTCGCTGATGGCACCAAACTCTGGGGGAAAGCATCCACGCCAGAAGATAGGCAGGTGATCCAGGCTGACCTGGACAAGCTCAGCAAATGGGCAGACGAGAACCTCATGGTGTTTAACACCAAATAAATGCAAGGTTCTCCACCTTGGGAAAAAAAATGTGCAGCATCCTTATAGGCTCGGCAGTGCTACGATGGCTAGCACTACGGAAGAAAGAGACTTGGGGGTCATGATTGACCTCAAGATGAACATGAGCCTTCAACACAATGCTGCAGCTACTAAAGCAACCAAAATGCTGGCGTGCATCCATAGATGCTTCTCGAGCAAATCCCAGGACGTCATTCTCCCCTTGTACTAGGCTTTAGTGAGGCCGCAGCTGGAGTACTGCGTCCAGTTTTGGGCTCCACAATTCTAAAAGGATGTGGAGAAGCTTGAGAGAGTCCAGAGGAGAGCCACGCACATGATCAGAGGTCAGGAAAACAGATCTTACGATGACAGGCTGAGAGCCATGGGACTCTTTAGCCTGGAAAAGCGTAGTCTGATCTGATGGCCACCTATAAGTTTATCAGGGGTGACCACCAGGATCTGGGGGAACGTTTGTTCACCAGAGCACCCCAAGGGACGACGAGGTCGAACGGTCACAAACTCCTGCAAGACCGTTTCAGGCTGGACGTAAGGAAGAATTTCTTTACTGTCCGAGCCCCCAAGGTCTGGAACAGTCTGCCAGCGGAGGTGGTTCAAGCACCTACATTGAACACCTTCAAGAGTAAATTGGATGCTTATCTTGCTGGGATCCTATGACCCCAGCTGACTTCCTGCCCTTTGGGCAGGGGGCTGGACTCGATGATCTCCCGAGGTCCCTTCCAGCCCTAATGTCTATGAAATCTATGAAATGTCTTGGTAATGAAGGACTACACAATCTGTTTCCCAGAAGCTGTGCTGCTGAGCTTAGCAATGGCCCTGAGGATCATGGCCAAACTACTTTAGTGGATAGTACAGGCAGGAATACCTAAAAAAAATTTAACAGACCAAGGTACAAATTTTATGGCCAAGGTTATGAAAGGAGTTTGCAAGATCCTCCAGTTGACACACCTAAGGATGTCAGTCTATCATCTCCAGACTGACAGGCTGGTGGAATATTTCAATCGTACCCTAAAATTTATGTTAAGGAAATGCATACAGGGAAATCCCAAGAGGTGAGACCAGCTACTGGTACCCTTAATGTTTACTGTCCTAGAGTCACCCCAGGCCTCCACTGGTTATTCACCTTTTGAGCTGGTCTATGGCTACTAGCCATGGTGCCTGATCAATGTGGTGAGGCAAAGCTGGGAGAAACAGCCACTGAGGAGGACTCACGTAGCAAGGCACCTAGTAGAGTTATGGGAGTGCCTGACCTGCACACACCAGGTAGTAAGGGAGAACCTGGAACATGCCTAAACCAGGCAAAAGGCTCATTATGATGAAAAGGCTCAGGAACAGCAATTCAGTGTGGGTAATCAGGTCCTGGCCCTCTTACCAGGCCATACTAGTCAACTGTTAGCCAAATGGCAGGGGCTGTTTGAAGTGTCAGACCATGTAGATCCAGTATACTACAAGGAGGTAATGCCAGGACACTGTCAAGACAGATAGATCTATCATGTCAACCTGCTTTAGCAGTGGCATGCCTATGAAAGTTACTTGGTGGTGCCATACTCTGACCAGGCAGAGCTAGGGCTATCCCTAAAGGAGGTGGTATCCCCAGAAGGGCCAGTCTTTGGGGAGCATCTCTCCCAAAGCCAAGAATATCAACTCCGGGGACTGGTAGTGGAATTCCAGGACGTGTTCTGTGCTGAACCTGGGGAAGGCAGAGGGATAGTACATTGGATAGTCATGTCTACAGGGTGTATCTTATGAAAGGCCTGGAGGTGAATACCCTATCAGCTCCACGAGGCAGTTAAATCTGAGTTGGGGAAAATACTAGACAAAGGGATAATTCAGAAGTCCAGAAGTCAGTGGTGCAGTCATCATGCCTAAGATGGAACCTTGTGTTTGTGTGTGGACTCCAGAAATGAATGTTGTGGCAAAGTTTGATGCATTCCCAATGCCAAGCATTGAGGAGATGTTGGAGAAGGTTGGCCAGGCCCATTTTATTTCCATGTTTGATACGACTAAGGGACACTGGCAGATCCCTATGGCAGCAGCAGACCCGGAGAAGACCGCTTTTAGCACATTGTGGGGCTTATTTGAGTTCAAGCACATGCCGTTTGGCCTCCATGGCATGGCGGCCACATCTCAGAGGCTTGTGGACTGCTTATATTTCAAATGTAATTATTTTCTCAGAGACCTAGGGCCAACACCTGGAAAACTTGCGAAAAGTCCAAGAATTGTGCAGGGTCAGACTAATGGCTAACCCTCCCAAATGCATGCTGGCCCAGCTGGAAACTAAATACCTAGATTTTCAGGTTGGGCAAGGCCAAATATTCTTGCTGGAGGACAAGGTCAGGGCTCTAAACTCCTATGAATGCTCAAAGACCAAGAGGCAAGTCCACTCCTTTCTGGGAATCATCAATTACTATCGCAAGTTCATTCTGCACTTTTCTGAGATAATGGGCCCTGACTGAAAGCCACTGACTGAACATGGTTCAGTGGACACCCCCCCCAACTGCAAAAGGCCTTTGAACAGGTCAAATTAGGATTATATCAGAGCCCCATTTTATACACCCCAGATTTTAAGAAACTGTGTTTTACAGAGTAACTTGGGAAGTGCAGTGGGGGCAAGTCTTAACACAGGGAGAAGAACACATGGAATGACCAATAGCCTGTGCTAGCCATCACAATGCTCCCTCATGAGTGTTGGTATTCCACTATCAAATGGCAATGTCTGGCCATAGAACTATTCTGGTATTACCTGCTAGGGCAGGCCTCTACACTAGTGACCAACCATACCCCTCTAAGGTGGCTACAGTCAGCAAAAACTGACAATGCTTGGATCATTCAGTGGGTGTTAGCCCTATAGCCCTCTTACTTTACAGTACAGCACTGACCTGGCAAGAGAAATGTGGTGGTGGATTTTCTCTCCTGCTGACATGGGGAAGAAGAAATGCCAAGCAGTCTGAAACACCAGGTCCATTGGGACCTCAGTCCAGAGCCGGCGAAAGACCAATTGGCCACATGCAGCTTGACCCCTAAGCAGAGGGTGGGTATGTGACAGGCCCCCACCCAATTTACCTTAGCACTGTAACTAATTAAAATAGCTGACACGATAAGGTCAGAGAAAGCAAACCTGGTTGGCATACAGCCCGGGGGTCATGTGCTTAATATGAGCCTAGGGGCTGAGTCACCAGAGGGACATGTCCAGGCTGGACACTATCCTGCTGCTGCACTTCCCCTGATGGCTGGCATGTCCAGGGAGGCAGGGCATACACGTCCTGCCGCAGAGGCAACTGGGGAAAACCTGAACGTATTCCTGACAGCCAGCTGGAGGCTGGGTATGTTTCCCAGGACTGAAAGGCATGGATGAAACCAAGAGGGCTCATTTCCCCTTGGAACAGAGAAGGCAGAAGTGGACGCCAGCCCACCCAAGCCAATTGATGAGCATCTCAGCGCAGACGAAAGCCTACTTGCTGCCACAGGGTGAGGACCATTCAGGAACTCACAGGTCAGGTCGTGCTGGGAGGGGGCATCCCAGTGGGCCTTGTGGGCACCAGATAAGGGGAACCCTGAAATGGAGACCCATGGACCAGGCATGTTCCACCAGTGTGGCCATGAGCCCATAGCATGCTGATGGGGAACTGGCAGAGCAGCAGGCCCCAAACAGGAGTGACGTGGAGTGCCCTGGGGCTGTGCCATACCTAGCTCGGTGGGCAGATGGGAAGAACCCATTGCAGGAAGCCAGCTTGCCAGGAAGATAACTGTGACCCAAAGGGGAATGAAGGGTGCATTGGGCACTCAGTCCCCCCAGCTCAGAGTTGAGTTCCTCAGTGCAGGGCAACATTACTCTGTTCATTGGTCAGACCAGGCTATTTAAGTTCTTTGAGGTGGTGAGATTTTCTGGGAGCAGCAGGATTGTGGTGAGACCCCTGCAGTACCCCTTCTCGCTGAGCCACTATGTGGGAGAAGTCTGCGATTATGACAAGGTGCCACCTGGATCCATTGTGACACCTGAGTGGAAAGTGGTGGGATGTAGAGTAGGAGGAGCCCCACAGAAAGCATGCCAAGGGACTTGCCCCGAGCCCCTAAAAGAAACACTGAGCGTCACCTTCAGATGTATACCAGAGAACAAGTCATGGCAAACAAATAGGCTTCAGTATGGTGTGGCCCCAGGTGGCAGGGCACACCCATCAGTTTATATGTTGGGCTAGGCCTGTTGCAGTCACCTTTGGGTTGGCCAAAGGGTACCAATTGCTTTGTCTTGATAAGGTATAACTGTTAATAGTATATCAATATAAGGCAAGTCTAAAAAAAATACCTCCAATCAACTAGTGTCCTCTACCAGAGAATGACAGTATGTATCGTTAACTACTCCTAATAAATTGGGAATTATTTTGTTGCATCTCTCTTTAGTTAAACAAAACCAGTGCTGAATATCTAATGCAAGGGTGAATAGTCCTTAGAATGATCCCCTAGTGTAATGTAAGGCTTCCAAGGATTAGCTTCCAAACCCCTTTCCCTGTTCCCTACCATTCTCCCACAGACAAAAGGAATTTCTACTACTTGCTTTGGCTGTATTTTCAAACCCCAAGGAGCCAAGAGCAAATAATACTAGTCTTGTCGTGAAACTTCACTTATACCACTCATTAAATCAAGAAGGGTGACAGCATGGGACAAAATTTGGAGGAGCAGATGAATTAGTTTGATTTCTTATAGAGTATAAAATGCTGGCTGGAGGGGATGGCTTTTAGTTGTCTTTTTACACACAGCAGTGCTTTTGCCTTCAGAGCTCCAATGTTCCACCAGCTCAGCAGTGACTCTGCTTTACTGCTCTGAGCTCTGACAGCTGACAAACATGCCCTGAAACTTGGAAAGGGAGCTGTGCAAAACCAAAAAGTCCCACACACCACCTGAGCCCCTGGGGGCAAAGAGATTTTGTCACTTCAGCCTCCCCACTTAATTACAGACCTGCATTTGGTTACAATTTGAAGATCACTCCAGAGAAAGGGGTTTTACGAAAGAAACACTGGTTGCACTATTTGAAACAGCAGTTTACAATGTCTACAGAGCTCCCCAGAAGTGGCTTGTATTAGAGGTCTGGAAGCCATTTGATAGGCAGGCATCTTGCTAGATCAAAACATAAGATACATTGAGAGCATTTACATGAGACAATGAACCGTAGACTAATTTTATTGTGCATTAGCACGTCATGTCAAAAGTTGTGCTAATGTGCAGCAGAATCAGTCTCCTGTGTATTAAGTGTCACAAAAAGACTATGTGCAACCACTGCTGTGCATTTAGTTAGTACCTCATATTACAGGTACTAAACTTAATGCACAGTAATAACAGCACATTAATGCATGTGTAGACATGCCCAGTGGGCATGTCAATTTGAGCCAGAGTAAACTAATCCTGATGTCACCATCTACATGTATTTAAGTACAGTAACTTACTGTGCTGCCAGATACCACTTGTATCTGATGGGACTACCTGGCAGCACAGTAAATTACCCTACTGCACCCTAATTGCTGTGCACATGTATATCGTCATGCTTTACTGTGCAGCAAATTATTCTGCTGCACAGTAAAACATTGCATGTAGACACGCCCAGTGTCAGTCATCTGAGAAAAAGTGCTGGGGAGAGCTACATTCCATTCTTATGGTAAAAATAGAAACACCAAAAAAGGTTAGCAATTTTTCCCCCCCTAAGAACAAAATTTAGGGTGGGATTAGTACTAGCTGCCCCAATAAACAGAAAAAGACAAGTTAGTCAGTAATGCATGCACATTCTATCCTTTTAAGAAACTGCCTCTAAAATTAAGCTTGCTAGTGAGCTCTGGACAATGTTATAGTCACTGTTCTTCCTCACAACTACTGTATTGTTTATTTCTGCTATGAATAGCATTCAGAGTCTCTAAGTGTTGAAGTCACCCATAGCCTGACACAACGGGATGCATATGTAAGTCACTTAGGCCAGTTTTAGGCAGGGAACTGCTCCAGCCCCAACATAGTCACTTTGAGTCTTTTCCAATTTGCTGTTAAGAATTAAAGCCATGCTCTGTGCACATTATGCTTCAGACAAAGGCAAAATTCAGTGCAAACATTGATTTTGGATCTAGTTTCCATTTTATTGGGTTGGACTTGGCCTGATCATGTACAGTTTAAAATGCTTGAAACCAAGAACTACAGTGTTTAAAAACAGGATAGCAGTCTACAATGTCTGTCCGACATGGATGCCCACAAACACGTTCAAAACCCAACCTTTCCATGCAATTAAAAAGTCCAAAACTTAAGAGGCAAAATGTTTGTGTGTCACGTAGCAGAAGTCATGCTTCAGAAGCCTTCTCTTATGCAACTCAGAGGGCTCAGACTTTAATTCACTGCAAGCACAAAGGAAGCACTGCAAAAATTAATGGGTCCTTTCCAATAACACCAAATCCATGGAAATGAGCTTTTAATGGATGCAAACAATGAGCCCTTTTGTGAACATTGTGTGAGAAAATTGCAAACATGCTAAAAAATGTCTAACATGTTCCAGTCTGTTGGAAAATGGGCCAAGGTGTCCGTTCATGGAAAAGACAATGCAGGAAATCTCATTCCACTTTAGAAACATGAATAACCTTTACAGAAGACTGGGAAATGAAAGATCTTGCTCATTGGTGACAAAAGACACAGCTCGATGGGTCTATAGGAACAAGAGGGCCCCCCTAACAATGCAATATAAATCAGAGAGAAATGAGACATGGGAAATACCCTTAAGCCATCATCCTCTGCACAATCTATCCCTGCAAAAGACAGAATTCAGCTGATACCAAACAATCCAAACAGCTGCCACCCTCTATTGTGGAGGTAGTTGCAAGTCAACTCATTGCCTCCTCCGCTGGCTTTCTCCGATTGTATCCAATCAAACTTCCCAAGTTCTACTAATAGAAGTTCCCCAGTTCTACTGATAGACTTACCTACAAGCTCATAGAGTTCATTGTTTCAGGAAAGCTGCCCTGATACTAAGCATTCATTTCACCTCACGAATCCCAGTTATACCTTTGCAAAACACCTTCAACACTTATCTCTCCTTCTGGTTGTTCCCTGCTCTTTACTTAGCACACACAAACAATAGAGTTACATAGCAAAGCTAGACAAATTTAGCCATTTCATTCTTTCTTTATGAACATCAGGGTGTTCCCAGCTAAGCTAAAAGCTTAGGAATTCCTTCTCCATACTTAGAGGCTATACAAACACCAGCAAACTCTCCCAATGCCAGAAGGCTGTTTATGCCTGAAAGCCTATCAAGAACAATTTTGCAAACTATTTAGTTGGTCTAATAAAAGATATCACTGTGACAGGTTTGAGACTCACCTGCCACTGCACTGGTGTCCGCATGGCTGGTCTGAGGGTAAGCTGGCCAGTACCATGTGGCCAGGAGAAGCACAGTCAAGAGGGAGCACCAGTAGTGGAGCTGGATGCTCTCCCTATGTCTGGAAGTGACTCAGCATGTCTGTTTGGGACCAGAATCCCTGGAGGGGCAGCGGGTGCCTGCAACATTGTTGGGGCACCTGGGAAACACCCAGACACATGCCCCGTAGCTGTTCTCCCCAGGGGCTAAAATTCCCAGAAAACACACAGAAGCCCAAACCATCCAGGTGGTCCTGGAATCTGCAGCACACACCAGGCCGGTTACTGCAGCTAGTGAGCTGAGCAGCCGTGACACAATACCACTCCCTAACACCCATGATGACCCATGCAGGAGCATGCAGGTAAGCTGGGGCTGAGAGAGGGCAGCCCAGTGGGAACTGCTGAAGCCTCCTAAAAGGAGAACCTGGCATGGGTCTCTACTGGCACTACACACCCCTGTTGAGCACTCATGGAACCAGAGTGCCCCAGCAGGGGACTCATAGGGCCGTGAGTGGCTCATGGACCTGGAGGGACTCACTGCACAACATTATAGCACCTGGCTGGGTGGAATTCAGTCCAAGAAGCATGCCCCAAAAGAGGGCATCCTTTACTTAAGGGTCCATGGGAGAAGGGTGTGTCAGGCACCAGCACACCCCACATGCTGAAGAAAAGTGATCAGCATGGGGGCATTGTTGCCTTGCCCACTGTGCCATCCAAGCTATTTTCACTGAATTATCATTATGCTGTAAATTTCATAAACTTACAGGGCTGCAGCCAGACCTCCTGCAGCCATCCTCATCACCGGGCCTCAACACAGGGGTAGAGAGCCCCACCATCACCTCTGAGCATCATCAAGGCTGATCCAAAACACCAGAGTGGAAAGGGAAGTGGAGAAAGAGGTGAAGCCCCACAGAAGATGTGTCAGCAGAGTCACCCTAGGTCCTTGGGGAGCCATTAAATGTCACCTCCAGTGGTAAAACACAACTTAACATCGAGCTGTGGCAGGTGAATAGACCCTGGTGCAACACAGTCAAGGAGATGGGACATGCCCACTAGCTGACGTGGTGGTTGTGAGCTTGTCACATTTGGTGCATTTGCTAGGAAAGCAAGGCAACCCACAGACCTATCAGCTATGGATGAGATGGGGGCCATGCAATCATACAAAACCTGGCAGCAGACACAGGGGATGATCCTGCAGCTGTTACAGGAACTTAGGCAGGCAAAGTCCTGGGAAATGGAGGCTCATGGCACCTTGTTCTTGGCAGAGCAGCTGGCCAAGGCCCAAGAGGCTTGGGGTGGCAGCCATAAGAGTTTCTGTATGCCCAGGATGGTCAAAGAAGATGACCCTGAAGACTACCTGGAACTGTTTGGGCATCTGGCAATAGCGGCAGTCTGGGACGTAAGATGGTGGGCCACTCAACTGGGGCTTCTCCTAATGGGAGGAGCCCAAGCTGCCTACCACATGCTTTCATGCACGGACACCTTGGAGTACTAAATGGTTAAAGATGCCATCCTCTACTGACTGGAGATTTCTTGAGACAGAGTATTACAGGCATCAGTTCTGAGCCAAAAAAATCAAAGACCATCAGCGGCCCAGGCTGGTGGGGTGTGATGGGTAAAGTCTGCTGAGAGGCTGTCTGCAGAACTATTTGAGATAGTGGTTCTCAAGCAGTTCATCTGGGACTTAGATGAAAAGGCTTAGAAGTGGGTGTGGTGACATCAGCCCCAAGCCCTTGATGAGGCAGTATGGATTGCTAAAGCTTATGTGGAGGCACTGATGGAAGAGGTCTCACTTGACTGGGTTCTTGAGTCCTTTGACATCGATCATCTGTTGGCATTGCTTCTGCTGCAGCCATTGTTTGGGAGTCAGTTTGAATGACTATCCCAGAGGATGAGCTAGTGATTGGTCAAGTAATCGTCAGCTCCCTTAGCATAGCTTGGTGATAAGGACGTCTTTGCAATCCCAGGCACTAGCAATGACATAATCAATTAGGTGCTAATGCACGGGTGTTGTCATGATGTCCTGAATCTGTTTTTCTGGTGGAAGAGGGTGTTGGTGATGGAGTGTCCATGTTCTGCCCATTTGGTCAAGAGGAAGATACTGTTGGAGTTGACCTTTCCTACTTCTTTGCTGATAGTTCCGTTCCAAAGGTTTGAGTCCATTCCAATTCTGGCACTGAAATTGCCACGAAGAATAAGTCTGTCTCCCTCTGGAACACCAGAAAGGACTCTGCCATAGAATTCCTCCTTGATTTTATCGCTAGCGACAAGAGTTGGGGTATACGTGCTGATGACAGAGGCATATTGGCCCCCCGCTAGCTTAAGACAGAAAGTCATGAGGCATTCATTAATTGTGACAAGGAACTCATTGAGTTGATTTACAAGTTCATTCTTGATGGTAAACCCAACTCCATGAAGCCAGCATTCTCATTCCTGTTTACCCTTCAGAAAACGCTACAGCCACCTCCATGTTCTAGACCATCTCACCACTCACTGGGTCTTGCTCAGTGCAGTGACGTCAGTATTATGTTTCTTAAGTTCTTGAGCTACAATTCCGGTGTAGTGCTCTGGGTGTTCATTATCAGGGCTGTCCATGAGGGTCCTGGCGTTCCAGGTCCCAAAACTGAATGCATTTCTTTATTGATTTCAACTGCAGTAAAGGTGATCTCACTGGACAAAGTTATCCAGTCAGGAAAAGGTAGGCAGACTATGTTCAGGGCATCTTTTCTAGCCCCCTCCCCACGTGGAATGAGCAGAGTGGGTCCTGAAGAGGTCTGCCCAGTTACAGTTACAATTGCCCAATTACACTCCTGATTACTTCATACAAGTGCCAGATAACTATCTTCTAACTGCCACCTTTGTACCGGTTCATGACTTCCATGCCTCACAATCCTGCTCCTGTCATCACTAGCTGGTTGCCAAAGGACTTGAAGAATGTTCTGGAAAATCTATTTCTATGGAAGATGGCTGTGCCTGATTTCTTTTATCATGGAGAAGCTCCTGCACATCAGCTTCCACACTATTCTTGATGGAATGGGACCTTGAGCCAATGGCAAGGAGACCAAGACCATCTGGGGCAGCCTTCATTGTTGTTAAGGTTTTAACATCAACTTTTGCCTGTTCTGCCATTGAGGAACTGTAGACCCATGACTGGGGGATGGGCAGGCTTATTACAGTAGGAACCTGTACTTGCCATGTCACAGCACCGTCAAAGGATATATGTGGTTTTTCAGGAGGAAAAGCATTGCCACATGCTTGTCCCCATCACATCCCAGTGGTGCTGCTGCTTCCTTGTCCATGACTGCTTATTCATCAGTGTTACCCCTGCTTATTTAACAGCTAATCTTCCTGAAGGTCATTCCTTTATCTGCCCCCTGTGGACATGCTGAGTAGCAGTACAGCTCTGCTGCCACATTCTTTTGATAGAAATGAGCTAATCCCACAAACCTGGATCTGAGCAGCCCTGAGTTTTTGGGAGTTTGAGTTAAAATACATAACTTGTCAGGCCCATTTCACATTCCATAGATACAGGAAGAATGGAAACTACCTGCTTCCTGTTAACTTTCTTTTCCTCCTATCCTTTCTGGCCCAGATAAGAGGCTAATCAAAATTCCTCCTGGGATCAGTGGTTGGAATGCAGTGCCCTCCAGAATGCTTCCAAGGACCAAGGACCATGAGAGGGGGCCTGTGTCTCTCTGGATTATCACTGTAATAGATCTTGCATAATAAAAATGTCTTTATCCCACAGGGGCTCAAGGATTGAAAAGGTTGTCCTTGCTCCAGGAGGGGCATTTGTGTTGAGACATGGCCATCACGGCATCCCTGCTTGTTGTATTACCTCCTATGAAGTAAAGGCCCAGAGCTGAATAGCAAGACATGCTGATGTACTGATGGATTTAGTCATCATCAGCCAAATGGACACATGCTTTGACATTCAACTCAAACACAGATCCATTGGTAGGAGGAATCCTGTAAGCAGAAAACAAGAGATGACCTCATCTTGGGAACAGGAAAATAATTTAACACCAGGACTCAAGTAACACTAAGTACCTGGTGAGAAATCAGAGAGATGGAGGAATGCTTGTCCTTATTTTTAGCAAGATGGCCTTGGGTCAAAATGAAATGGGGAAAAATGATCAACTGGCAGACAGAGTCAAAAGTCTGATCATTTGAGATTCTAGGCCTGGAACAATCTCATATAAAGGAAATTGCTATCTCATGGCCTACAGTTGGGATCTGAAACATAACCATTGACAGAGTTCAGTGCCTCATCAACTGATCTTACAATGTGCAGCACTACATGAACCAGGGAACCAATGAAAAAGGATGCAACTGCCTCTCATGTCCAACAGGCCATTCCCAACATACTGCAGCGTGGAAAAACTATAGATAGGTCCCAGATGTTTGCACTAGCCCCTGTGTATTTCCAGTAGTACTGTAATAGGCATTACAAGCAATATCCATTTTAGTGGCTGCAACAAGGAACTCCTAGCCATGTTACTTCAGGACTGCAGAAGGAGATGACAGACAACAGAATCCCTCTTGCTTCCTAATGTAATAGCCAGCAGAACAAGTGCAGCTTAGCAGAGACAAACAGCACAGTTAAAGGGCTATAGGGCCTAGTCTGGAAACTGCAATAGGTTGCTAATTAGGCAAATTAGTGGCACCTGGGCTCTATTTCCAGACAGCCAGGTCAAGCAAGTGGAGAAAAGGGTATTTAAGCCCAAGCTTAGGGCTAGGGGCTGATTGGCCCAGATCCCACAAGAAGAGCTCAGCAGGGAGCAGTATACAGAGGTATACAGTACTACTGGAAATACACAGGGGCTAGTGCAAACATCTGGGACGTATCCATAAGTTTTCCACACTGCAGGATGTTGGGAATGGCCTGTTGGACATGAGAGGCAGTTGCATCCTTTTTCATTGGTTCCCTGGTTCATGTAGTGCTGCACATTGTAAGATCAGTTGGTGCGTATAGGTTACACGTTTTGTTTCCGCTTTCAGTTTGTGTTAACTGGAGATTTGGGTGTAGCTGGAGGCCACAGGGGAGTGCCTGGGAGGCATTCTGCTTTGAGCCCTGCCAGAATCATGGGCCCAGTGAGTTGAGGCTTTGAGGGAACAGCCCTGCCAGGGCTAGGGACCCAGTGAGCTGATGTTAAGACAGGGCCAGAGGGCCCAGAGAATGGAATGAAGGTAACATCTAAAAGGCATTGGCATTGCTATAGGAGATGCTGGAGGTCATGATTAAAAGGCCTGAGGCTTGGCATAGAAGGCTGCCTGAGGTCCTAAGATGGAGATAGCTGGCTACTGGTGCTCAGAAGCTGTGTTAGAAGGCCAGAAGCTCAAAGACAAAGGTAGCAGGCTGCCAGAGGCGCTCGAACAGAGATGGTAGACTACCTGAGAGCCCAGTGAGCTGTGTGGAAGGCCCAGGAGGCCTGGCGATACGGTGTGGCAGAAAGAGGGGCCTGGAGGGACAATGCCAAGAGGAGATGCACTTAAAAAGGATAATCCAGCTTCTAGAGGTGGCCTCCCCAAATTCATCAGAACATTTAACAGCAAAGGTGTGGCAGGCAGGAAACAGAAGGTGCTGCAGAGGCTGAAGAACGAAGCAGGCAGGTCTGACCACTAGGCATGTCAGACTATGAGGTTGGAGCCCCAAGCTTATTACAGTGGCCAAGAGGGCCAGGGAGCTGTTGCAAACAGCCAGCTGGAGACACCCCTCAGAGAAGAAGTGATGGCAAAGCCAGCATCTCCCACCTCCCTTCTGGTCTTGGCGTAGAAGGTGTGTTTGAGGCTGGGGAATGCTCTGAGGCATGTCTTGGAGCAGTGCTATGGCTTGACTACCCGTGATGCCTTAGTTGGACTGTGAGGGGTGGTGTGCAGCTCAGGATCAGAGACAGTCATGAATGGAACCTTCTCCCACCTGGGATGGTTTTTTTTAAGCAGTTGAAGCAATAAACCAGTGGCTGCTAACTGAAAAGGCATCTCATCTGGTTTTTTGGCTGGCCCAGAATGAGAGTGTATGCTGCTTTCCTATAAGCATTCCAGAAAGCTAGTGCCAGTGCATGGCGCCTGCATCTGGGTTGCAAATTCAGAAAACTGATTGTTTTTAATCTCAAAGTAAAGAAGATTAAATCCAAACCAATTCTGAATGTGGCTTTGCCTGGTCTGCAATCAGCGTGGATGAGGCTAACCATGAGACGTAGGTTTATTGTGTTCTAAGGCAAGGTCTAGCTTCTACATTGTTCCATTCCTAGTTCCACTGGGGTTACCCACATGGGCAATTCAAACTGCACGAGAAAAGTCGCTAGCGACAACTATGAGCCCTCAACCAAAGCCTAGAGTAAAAAGGTAGCTGTACAACCAAAAGAAGTCCCGGGGTTCTCTGCTCGGCTGATGGAACCTATCGCAGGTGGAGACCACACTGAATTTGTTCAAGTTTTGTAAGATCCAGCACTACAATGTGGCAGAGATAACATCTGATACGGGTGACCTCTGTCCTCTGGGCTGGTGTACGACTTGCCTGCCTTAAATTAGCATTGTCAGTACAGGGTGCCTCATCATGGAGAAGGTTACCACCGTGTTGCCAGTCACCGTCTGTATTAAATAACACTGCAGGACAGACTTGGAGAGACAGATTAGTGATAAAATGACTAGACTTCTGGATGATAAGGATACACTCACAACTCCCTGCTTCTGAAGTGTCACTGCTACCGCTATGACCTTTTCTCTGAGCAAAGACAGGTGGGAGAAAGGTAGCTACACAAAGTACATTTGGTTTGAACTCACAATGCCATAAGCCTCACAGTATGGACAGAAGAAACAACATACGTAGCTCAAATAGAATTGGGGATTTACCATACATCAGATAATCTGTGGTAATTTGTGTTCTTGCTGTCTTTTTTGGTTGACAAAGGCTAAACTGGGAATTTTTGCCTCTGAAGGAGATGATTGGAACTGACAAGACGTTCCTCCTAGAATCTGCCTGTACGCTGCTGTATTATCCTCCCAACAGATGGCACAGTATCTGAAGTCCTCCTTCAACAGCAGGCCCTGCAATCTCCGTGTTTCTATTAGTTATCTGAAAAAACCTTCATGCACCTCTTCCTTTCTGGCTTCATGGTCTTCACCAGACACCCACCATGACATCACCCTTGCTGTTCTCCCCTCTTATCTTGACACATGGGCTTTCAACGGGCCTACCCTCCTACTGCAACTCAGAACAAGTGTATGTCTCTCATATACAGAACACCATCACCTCCTGTCTGTTCTTCCTGAAAAACATATGCCCAATCTATGGCAGTACTCTAGTCATGAAAACTATCCCTTCAGGTCTCAATTATCCCAAATATATCATACTTCTGCAATTGTATGAAGAGTTCCAATTCTTCCTATGAATTCCCCATGCTTCTCACATTAGTGTATAGACATGTTAGGTACCTAGCTGCTTGTCCTAATTTTTTTCTAAAGAAGTTTCATAGTTACTAGGGTTGGAAAGGACCTGAGCAGATCATCAAGTCCAACCCCCTGCCATGGCAGGAAAGAGTTAAGGTTCCCCATTTAATCTCCTCCGATTTGGTTTTTATCCATGTCCCGTGGCACTTCCCTCACCCCTGCACTTTTTGTCACCAACCCCCATTGAACCTAGTTTAAATTGTTAGAGCAGATCAGTTTGACACACATAAGTTCCCTTGCACCTTTTAACTTGATATAGTTGTTTTATCGCCTCACATCTTCAAGCTCGAACTGCTGAAGCGGTTATTTCACCACAAGTCCCGCGCTTCCCACCTCCCCTTGCCCTGTAAACAACAGCTTCCAGGAATTCCATAATTGTAAATAGTTCTGCCACCTGGAAGCAAAATCTAGGTTAAACTTCTGTATCCCAGCACATTGATCATCCCTCATTCTGGTTACAACATGGCCTTGGTAAGGATGCAAAACTAAAGCAAAGATTGATAGGACTGCAGTTGCATCAGCAGGATTCTCCCATTTCATTGTTAAAGTGGTGAGCCCAGGAAGACTGGAAGCCAGCAGGTTTCCATTAAGATATGTAGGAAAGCTCTTTAATAAAGAAGGCAGGGAAACTTTAATGCTGTTTTCATTTGCCAGATGTTTGTAAACTGCAATGAATGTTTATTCCTCCAGCTGCAAGGTGCAGCCTTACTAGTGAGGCAAGCAGCTGACTTTCTGGAACTGCTGGAAAAGTGGTTTGGGAAAGCACCCTCTTTCCATAGAAGGCTGCATGCTACTGGAAAATAAATGCAGTAATGTTTCAGTAACAAAGGTGATGCTTAGATGGACATCAGTAAACCAGATCAGGCTGCCAACATGCACGCTGTGTAGATACAGATAGAGCTCTTGCAAATGCCTTTAAGAAGTGAAATAAGGCTCAAAACTTTTGTAAGTACCATGCTTAAGAAAAGGCAGGTGCTCTTTGCAGAGCTCTAGCTGCTGGGAATACTGCTTGAAACCAATGACAGAGATGGTGAATGCTGAGGAGGCATATTATTAAGCTGTCCTTTGAACACCTCCCCCTGCTCCTTCCAAGCTCCAGTATAAGGCCGATCTCAGAAGAGGCCCCATTGCACAGCCCTAAGTTACAGCTGCCATAGAGGGGACTCCAAACACAAAGTGACTTCTATAAAATATCTTGCCTGTAGGAATTGGTGAACTGTTACATTTAAAACAAAATAGGTTGCTTTTATTGCTGCTCAGAGTTGCCCCAAATTCTACGCACTAACTACGCCTCTAGACCAGGAGCCAGCAACTTACGGCTCACAGACCAGATCTGGCCTGCAAAGAGATTAGATCTGGCCCACAAAGGTCTGATCTGGATTACATTTTACTAAGAGTGGGCTGATCCCCTGCTGCTGCCCACCTGCTCCTGCTTTGTGTGGACGACTGCTCACCACAGACACTGAAACTGTTGCTCCAAACTGTGGCTTGCCCTGTTTTGGGGCAGCACATTTTTTAGTAGAGGCTGCATTTATGGGTGGGAGAATAGTCCTCCGCAAAGATCAGGGATGGCTTGGATGGCAGCAGGGAATTAGCACCCAGAAACTAGATTGCAGGGTGCAGCCTGCCACTAGTAAAATGTTTACCCCCCCCCAAAAAAAAATTTGGGGACTTACTCAGACTTGTGTGCCTGAGTGATCTCATTTTGCTGCAGCTTCCCAGCTGGAGCACAGCCACGCTGAGCACACTTTGTGGATATTTACAGGCTTGCTCATACAGAGCTGAATTGTAAACTGTGCATAGGTGCCAAAAACCACATTTACATGGTTTTGAATGTGCAATTGAGACACCAAAAAGGAAGTATGATTTAGCTCTTCCATTCTGATCCTTCAGCTGGATCCAGACATGTGGGCACATGTGGTTTGTGGTACCCCAAACCTCTTTATGGCACCTTCATTTAACCGCATTCTTGGCATGTTAAAATGTTCCCTGCGCTGCAAATTTGCAGGACAAGGGCAAAATTTGCTGCTGGGAAATCCTGGTAGCAAAAAAAACAAAGAAAACAACCCGCAAAAAAAGCAGGACCATGCACCGGCAGACACGGAGGCTCAGTCCTCCTAGGAGATACTCTGGCTACTGGCCAGACATCTCTTTTCCTCTGGTTCCACTCTGACTCCTCCAGCATGCTGGGAGCCAGGAGGAGTATGGAAACAGTAGTTTCCCTGAAGTGAGGCATTTTGCCTCACACCAAAGTGTACACGCAGGGGCATGTGCAGTAGCAAAATGTAGTGGCACATATTTGTGGTGCTACTTTTTCTGCTGCTGCAAGCTCAAGCCCCTCTGCATGTGGGGACACACCCTAGGAAGATATTCTGGTGGCAGATTCCCCCCTTCCCTGCTTTACCCCACGCTAAAGTCAAGTGCGGTCACTGTGTACGTATTAGTATACCAAAATTAAGAAGCTCAGCTAGAGCCCACACCATGGCATGGTCTCTTCTGCTATGAATCGCAGGAATCCAATCACTGCATAATATTTTCTCTACCTTTGCTACTTTACAACAGCACCCACACTGTAGATATGCTTCACCTGCTGGAATTTTTTTCTGTTCCTTTGCTTTGATAGAAATAGAGGAGGATGTAGAAAGGTGGATATAATCCATCTTTTTACTCCCCCTTGTTTAGCACCTCAAGTGTGCTGAGGGATGCTCTTTTTTATTGCTCTACCATGGCCCAGGGTAGCACAGTAGCAAATCATAATCCCATTGTAGTGTGCCCTTCAATATACTCCAATATACTGCTATGCCAGAAAGTGGGAAAAGGGTCAGTATATGAGCCATTTCTCAGCTCTGCATCACCAGCTGTAGAGGCCACTTGAATGGTCAGGGGTGGGGATGGAAGAGGAAAGCTGAGAAAACCTACTTAGAGTAAACATTTCTATTTTCTCAAAAAAGTATAAGAGGGCTTTGGTGTAACTTGGAAGATGTCTCTGCATTTTGCCAAGGGTCTCAGAGATTCATGCAGTCTTACCTTCACACTTGTGACTGGTCTCACTCTGCTTGTGTCCTGCAGGACATTTGCACTCATATGAACCCACAGTGTTGATGCAGTTACCGCCTTGACACAAGCCAGGGATAGCCTGACATTCATCCACATCTGCAGAGAGAAGAGCAAGGATGTCAGCAAGGAGGGCCACAAAATAGGAAAGAAGTTTGCTGAGGTCTGACTGAAGAGGGTGAAATACCATTAGAGAACAGGAGCCCTGCCCTGAGAGAAGAGGCATTCAGGCAGTTGGGGTAGAGAGGCAGTCAACAAATGGACGTAAGGATACTGCTTACCTGTAAAACTGAACAATGGGGTATAAGTCTGATGCAGGGTACAGTTATTCTGTTTTCTAAAGTCAACATCTTTTCCCATCTGCATTTAATCCTCCTAGCTGTGACACAATACCACACGGGGTAAGGGCTTATAGCACGAGACACAAACTGCATCTTCCAATAAGAAGGGCTCAGGATCATGAAACTGTGCATTCTGAATCCCCAGGTTACATTAGACATCAGACCCTCATGCTGCAGATGAGTCTTTATCTGACCTCCTTTCTGCATTTCTGCACAGCACTCATGGGCACACCTGAGAATTGAGCTGTAATTTTGGTTCCTTGTGTGCATCATGGAATCGTAGAAAAGTAGGACTGGAAGGGACCTCTAACTCTGATCCAAAGGTAGAATCATCCCTATCCAAACCCATTCACATCCTTGTGTAAGCTGTTACTAAAACTACACAGTCAACATGGTCACACAACCACAAGGCGTAGCACCCTAACTTGCCACAAATGAAGTAGGCAGACAACAGTGGTCAGTCTCCTGCTTCTGAAAGAGTTGCTAAACATGCTCAAGTGATCCAAGGAAGAGGGCCATGGCCCGCACTACAGAGGAAGGCAACCCCCTCAACAGGACATACCAATCTGAACGTGGCACAAAATTCTTTCCTGACCCCAAATGCGGTGATCAGTTCGACACTGAGCAGACAGGCCGGGCCCCCTAGCCAGGAACCTCTGGGTTTTAGTCCCAGCAGAAGAGCTGGCACACCCCAGTCAAAATCCCCAGCCATGGCTGTAGCCAACACCCATTGCTTCTAAGGAAGTGAAAAAACAGAAAAACCCTCTGACATATATAGCAACACGAGAACTGGGAAAAATCTTTCCTAGTTCCATTTGGCAACCAGCAAGGCCCATACCTCGAGGTGCCAGCGTGGCTTGTGATTACTGCAATGCTGGGGTGCCTGGAGTGTCCCACAGGAATGCGGGGGGCCCTCCATGTGCTCAGTAGTGAACCCAGAAGCAGGCTGGAAATACTTCCAATCCACTTCTGGATCTGCTGGGGAGTGCACTGGGCCCCCCCCCCCCCCGCAGCGGTTTGGCAATCAGCCATAAGGGGACCTTAGGTGCCCCCCAGACCCAGAAGGCACCAGTTACCAAGCTGGGAGGGCATGGGAAGGGGGGCCCAGCATGCTCCCTGGTGGACCCAGAAGTGGACTGGAAGTGCTTCTGGCCCACTTGTGGGTCTGCTGCCAAGAGCACAGGGGAGCCCCGCGTGCTTCTGTGGGACACTCCATGCGCTCCAGCATCGTACAACTCATGAGCCCCTGCTACCTAGAGGTATGTAGAAAAAAAGTTAAAACTGTCTCTATGTCCAACTCTCTGCATCTTTCTGAAAGTCTCTGAATCAATTCGGAGAGATTAAAGGGTCTTCTGATTCAATTAGGAGATTCGGCCACCAAATTGGGCTGAATCTCTGCCGAATAAAATCAGGGATGGAAGCTTCACACAGCCCTACTGGCTATTTAAAAGTGGACCCACAGCTTCCTTCGTCTTCCATTTCTGGCCAACACATCCATCCATCCATCCATCCATCTCACTCTCTTTTTGTTGTCCCTTCACTTCCCTGACCAGATTAAGTGTTTTTCTTCACCTATGCCCCCCTGCTTTTGTCCTTGCAAGTTCTTGCTATTTCCTAGTACACTTTCTTGGTGACCAGCCTATTTTTCCATTGCCTGCACCCTTTTCCTTTTGCATCTGAGGCATCCTAGAAGCTCCCTGAGCAGCCACATTTGGTCTCTTGCCATTCTTCTTTTTGCTTCATCATGTTGAAACAGATTCTTGTTGGGCTTCCAGTACTGTACCCTTTAGAAGCTTCCAGACCTCTGGGGCACTTCTATCCACAAATCTGACATCCCATGTTGCCATCCTTAACATAGATTCATAGATGCTAGAGTTGGCAGGGACCTCAACAGATCATCGAGTCTGACCCCCTGCCTATACAGGAACCAGTGCTGGGGTCAGATGACCCCAGCCAGGTGCCTATCCAGCCTTCTCTTAAGGACCCCCAAGCTAAGGGAGAGCACCACCTCCCTTGGAAGCCCATTCCAAATTTTGGTCACCCTTACCATGAAGAAGTTTTTCCTGATATCTAGCCTAAATCTGCTCTCTCTCTCAGTTTGTGACTATTGTTCCTTGTTACCCCAAGAGGAGCCCTAGTGAACAGAGCATCTCCAAACCCTTGCTGCATCCCCCTAACAAATTTGTAGGTGGCCACAAGATCACCTCTCAGCCTTCTCTTGCAGAGGCTGAATAGGTCCAGGTCCCTCAGTCTCTCCTCATAGGGCTTGTCCTGTAAGCCCCTAACCAAACAAGTGGCCCTCCTCTGGACCCTCTTGAAACTCAGCATCCTTCTTGAAGTACGGCACCCAAAACTGGATGCAGTACTCCAACTGTGGTATGACCAATGCTGGATAGAGGGGAAGTATCACCTCCTTGGTTCTACCCCTCTCTCCAGGGATCTAGCAGACCTCCTGAGGCTAAAAAGAAAGGCCTACAAAGGACGGAGGATGGGATTCACCTCCAAGGAGGATTATTCTGCACTGGTCCGGTCCTGCAGGGAGCAAACCAGGAAAGCCAAGGCTGTGACTGAAATCCAACTAGCTTCGAGTATAAAGGACAATAAAAAGTCCATTTTCAGATATGTGGGGAGCCGGAGGAAAAGCAAGGGCAACATTGGACCCCTGCTGAACCAGATGGGACAGCTGACGCCCAGGAAAAAGCCAAATGGGTACTTTGAGTCGGTCTTTCATCAGTCCCATGGGACGCCCATGCCCACTATGGGACAGTGAGGGAGATCCCCTGCCCTCCCATCAATGCTGACTTCATGAAGGAACACCTTGAGAGGCTGGATACCTTCAAGTCAGCTGGCCCTGACAATCTACAACCTGGGGTATTCAAGGAGCTGGCTAGCCCCTGGCACAGGTTTTTGAGAACTCCTGGTACTCTGGTGTAGTGCCCAAAGTCTGGAAGAAGGCCAATGCGGTGCCTATCTTTAAGAAAGAGACGAAAGTGGATCCAGCTAACTATAGGCCCATCAGCCTAACTTCTATTACGGGGAAGATCTTAGAAAAGTTTATTAAAGAGGCCATCCTTAATGGAGTGGCCGATGCCAACATCCTGAGGGATAGCCAGCACGGGTTTGTTGCGGGTAAGTCTTGCTTGACCAATCTCATTTCCTTCTACAACCAGGTGACCTATCACCTGGACAAGGGAGAAGAGATTGATGTCATATATCTTGACTTCAAAAAAGCCTTCCATCTGGT
Source organism: Crocodylus siamensis (assembly GCF_052110815.1). NCBI lineage: Eukaryota > Metazoa > Chordata > Crocodylia > Crocodylidae > Crocodylus > Crocodylus siamensis. The sequence goes on from NC_143408.1 coordinate 10,522,624, forward strand.
ATCCCATGATCACCTCCTGGCAAAACTGGCCAATTGTGGCCTTGGGTCCACCATGATCCGCTGGCTGGGAAATTGGCTCCAGGGTTGGGCCTAGAGGGTGGTAACTGACAGAAGTCAATTGTCATGGTGCCTGGTAACCAGTGGGGTCCCTCAAGGGTCTGTCCTTGGACCCATACTGTTCAACATCTTCATTAATAATATGGACATTGGAGTCAGGAGCGGACTGGCCAAGTTCACCAATGACACCAAACTTTGGGGCAAAGCATCTGAGCCAGAAGACAGGAGGGTGATCCAGGCTGACCTGGACAGGCTCAGCAAATGGGTGGACGAGAACCTGATGGTGTTTAACACCGAAAAATGCAAGGTTCTCCACCTCGGGAAGAAAAACCTGCAGCATCCTTATAGACTCGGCAGTGCTATGCTGGCTAGCACTACGGAAAAAAGAGACTTGGGGGTCACCATTGACCACAAGATGAACATGAGCCTGCAATGCGATTCTGTGGCTAGTAAAGCAACCAAAATGCTGGCTTGCATCCATAGATGTTTCTCAAGCAAATCCCGGGACGTCATTCTCCCCTTGTACTCAGCCTTGGTGAGGCCGAAGCTGGAGTACTGCGTCCAGTTTTGGGCCCCACAATTCAAACAGGATGTGGAGAAGCTCAAGAGATTCCAGAGAATAGCCACATGCATGATCAGAGGTCAGGAAAACAGACCTTATCACGACAGGCTGAGAGCAATGGGACTCTTTAGCCTGGAAAAGCGCAGGCTCGGGGGTGATCTGATGGCCACCTATAAGTTTATCGGGATGACAACCAGTATCTGGGGGAACGTTTGTTCACCAGAGTGTCCCAAGGGATGATGAGGTCAAATGGTTATAAACTCCTGCAAGACCATTTCAGGCTGGACATACTGGACTTACTGTCCGAGCCCCCAAGGTCTGGAACACCCTGCCATTGGAGGTGGTTCAAGCACCTACACTGAACACCTTTAAGAGAAATTTGGATGTTTATCCTGCTGGGCTCCCACCCTTTGGGCGGGGGGCTGGACTTGATGATCTTCCAAGGTCCCTTCCAGCCCTAATGTCAATGAAATCTATGAAATTTGTCATGCATCTGCTGATGCATGATAAAGTGCGGTTAGCTTTGCTGATGATTTCGTCACACTGACATCACATCTCCCTGACTTGGTTGAAATCCACCTTTTTAAAATCCATTGGGGTTGTTTGTTCTGCAGATCTCACACTTTTTCCCTCTTGCGATCATGAATTCTTTCATATTGTGATCACTTGCTCTCAAGTTGCACATCTCCTACATATCTTCCACTTGTTCTTCCCTGTTGGTTAGGATAAGAACGAAGATAGGCAATACTCTAAATGTATCCTCAACCTTCTGCAACAGAATACTGTCCCTACACAAGTTAGGAATTTTTCATTTTATGTTTGGATGTATTATTTTTCCAGTAGATATCTGGAAAATTGAAGTCATTCAGAAAACTTTGGATAATGTTGTCACACCCTTGAAGCCTGCCTTATCCACTTCTTCTACCTAACTTGATGGTCTATAATAAATCCCTATCATTATATCAGTGCTGTACCTTTCACCCTGTAGCTTCACCCAAATATATTCTGACCAGCTGCCTTCCTTCTGAATTAGAGAACACGAGTATGTATTTCTGACATACAAAATAGTATCAGCACCTTTTCTCTCAGCCCTATCTTTCCAAAAGAGTGTAGCCCTCAGTGTTGACCTTACAGTCATAAGAGCTGTCCCACCAAGTCTCAGTGATACTAATCAGACCATAGCTCTTTCTACAGTCTGAGCCTTCCAGCTCATCTTGTTTTTTCCTTGTACTTCTTCCATTTGTATAGACACATCGGACATATTTTACATTCTGACCTACTTGTTTCCCTTTTTCATGACTTATTCCTGTCCTGTGCCCCATGGACCTTTCCTAGATTGAGCTGCTTCTTCTGGTTTATTCCCTTTTGGATTGTTTATTCTGTTGCTAGAGGGTTTTTATCACGATGCCTTGTGGAATCTAGTTAAAAGCCCTCCTTACTAGGTTGGCCAAAGATGCTCTTTCCAGTTCAGGTAAGATGGATCCCACCTCTTGATAGCAGTTCTCCTGCCCATAATGCCAACCTACTGTCAAAGAATCCAAAGCCCTCACATCAACACCATCTTCTCAGCCATGCATTTACTTCCGTGGTAAGATGGTTCTTGCCTGGGCCCTTACATTCCACTAAGCACGCAAGAGTTAAAGTTATCTTCCGAAAGAGCCAGTTCTTTCAATAAAACAACAGTGGGTGAAGACCCTACCAATCTGGGAGAAACAACAAGTGCAGAGAAATTAATGTTACTGCTACCTGATAACACCTGTTCCTGTTGGACCACAGGAGTCAGTGGGCAATTCTTGCACAGAAATTTTGCTTAATGCATCAGATAAGAAATTAATAATTTAAACTTGTATCTGGATCGTGTGTGCAATGCTCTTCTAGTAGAGGAAAACAGACCAAAGGTTCAAAGGTCATCACCCAGTGACTGTTTCATCAAGCCCATAACTTTTCATTGAAGTTGATCTTTTACTAACACAGTAAGAAATAAAGCAAAGATGAAACTGAACGGATGAAACTTGCACAATAAAGGAAAGATGAAATTGAAGAAATATGGTGCTTTCTTTTATGAGCTTGTATAATGGGAAGGATAGTTCATGAAAACTTTCAGAATTTAGAGACAGGCTAGCTTTCCACCTGCTTGCAGCTAAAACTGAAGCAACACAGACTGCTTTAGAGCTGGGCATCACCACTGGCTAGTTAGGTGCCTACTAGGGCTGTGTGACGCTTTGGTCTCTGATTCAATTCAGTGGAGATTCAGATTGATTCGATGGCTGAATCTCCAGATCCAAATCTAATCAGAGGACCCTTTAATCTCTCTGAATCAAATCAGAACCCTCCGAATCAATTTGGAGAGATTCAGAGATTTGGACATAGACACAGCTTTAAATGTTTTTTCTATGTACTTCTAGGTAGTAGGGGTGTGCAAAGCGGGTCCTATTTGATTTGGATTTGGCCTGAATCAGGGACAGTGATTTGATTTGTTGATTTGGATCACTGTCCCTGATTCAGTTCGGCTGAATCCAAATCTGAAGATTTGATGTTGATTCAGAGAATCAGCATTTCAGACACAACTTTAAAAGTTTTTTCTACATACCTCGAGGTACCAGCGTGACTTGTGAATGCTGCAAAGCTGGGGCAGATGGAGCGTCCCACAGGAGTGCAGAAGGGGCCCCCTCATGTTCAGCAGTGAACCCAGAAGTGGGCAAGAAGTACTTCCGGTCCACTTGTGGGTTCACTGGGGAGCACACAGGGGACCTCTCCTCCCTGCCCCCCAGCTCAGTGATCAGCCACGGGGAGTGGGGCCCTGGGTGCCCCTCCCCAGACCCAGGAGGCACCAGTCACTGAGCCTGGGGGATGCAGGGAGGAGGGGGACCGAAAGTGCTTCTGCTCCACTTCTGGGTCTGCTGCTGAGTGCACTGGGAAGCCCCCCCATGATTCTGTGGGACACTCCATGTGCCCCAGCATCACAGCACTCACAAGCCACCTGCTATCTAGTAGGGCTATGCAAAACAGCACTGTGTCATTTCAACTTTTGTTTCAAATTTCATTTAGTTTCAAAAGCACTGTTCCATTTCGTTTTGTCGAAACTTCCACTGTTTCAATGCTGTGTCGATGTTTTGCCCGTAGGTTATAGTGGGGAAGCACAAAACTGCCTATAACTTTGTCATTTCTTGCCTGAGTCAGATGAAATTTGTAGGGATGGTAGCTCCTTCTGGGGCCACAGAGCCTGCTACATTTCAAGGAGATAAGTATAAGAGTTTCTGGGAAACTGCACCTCAAGCTTTTGACAAGCAAAACTCATGTCACACATGTCTGTTAAGGCACAGGGGCATGAAAACTACAGGCATGCTAGCCCCTATTGAGGCCACAAACTCTGCCCAGTTTCAAGGAGATAGGTGCAGGGGTTTGGTGGGAACTGTACCTCAAGCTGTGGAGAAGCAAAACTCATGGCATGGGTGACACTGTGTGTGCCAAGGCGCAGTGGGGTGAAAACAGCAGGCATGGTAGCCTCTGCTGAGGCCATGAATCCTCCTATGTTTCAAGGAGATAGGTTCAGGGGTTTCTGGGAAAATGCTGTTTGGAGCAAAACTTGTGACATGTGTTACTGTGTGTGTTTTCCATCCCTCCCTCAGAGCACTGGGATTGGAAGGGATCTCGGGGAAGAATCACAGTCACTGGCCAGCTACACACAGTCAATATGAGAGCAGTTCTTCCCCCCTCTTCCCCCTCCCTCTCCTTACTTTTTGTTTTCTTCAGGCAAGCCCAGCTTGAGCTTCAAAATTTGAAACATTTTGAAACTTTTGATACGTTTCAATTGGCGTCGTTTCATTTCAAGTCTGTTTCAAAGCCCTTTGTTTCTGTTTCGATTTTGCTGTTTCAAGCTCAAAGCTAGTCAAAATGAAACAGCTGGTGAAATTTTGCACAGCCCTAATTTCCATGGCACTTACCTTGGCAATATCCATGACTACCACCAGAGTTTGACTCAAGAGCAGAGAAAAAGTGCACAGTTGTTAGGCCTGTGTGAATAGGGAACTATTCAATTCAGATTCAGCTGATTCAGATGCCAGAGATTTGATTCAGAGATCCAACTCATTCTTCTGATTCGATTTGACCGACAAAATTATAGATATTTAATTGATTCGCCATTATACCCTATGGCCGAATCTCCAAATTGCTGAATTTTTTCTGAATCCATTCGGGGGCTCCGAATCAATTCAGAAAGCCTAAAGCTTCCAGCAATTTGATTCATAATTTGTAGATTCAGCCTCCAAATCATCCAAATCATCTCTGAATCCAAATCATGAACTGAAGCTTTGCACAGCTCTAACAGTTGTGCCCTTTAATAACTAGGTTACTGACCTGACGGTCCTGGCCTCACACCTTCTTGCCCAGAAACCCTAAGTTCCTCTAGCCTCAGAGCACAGAATTCTGCCCATAGGAGATTGGCTGGAGGGAAGCTTCTGCCTCACTCGGAGCAAGGGCCCCAGCTAGAATCTAGGATCCCCGCTCTTGCAGGCCTGCAAGCAGCTAACTGAGCCACATACCTCTGGCTGGTTTCCATCCTCCTGGCTCCACATATCTCCCAAATACCACCCTTGTGTGACTGCCCAAGAATGCTGGAGAAGGACCTAGATAACAAGTGACTGGTGGTGTGGTAGTTGGGGTGCTGTGTTGAGAAGTTAGCCTGAACCTTCGTTTCTCTACCTTTCGGTGAAGAGGATCCCAAACATCCAACTTCCCAGGTAACTGTCCTGGCTTTTTAGGTATTTGGGAGAAAGGATGGGAGAATGCTCTCTTCTTCACACTTTCTGCTGGTAGTGCATATGTTCCATTTGGGTGCCTACACAGTCATTCACACACACAGGATTTATACATCTAACAACAAAATGCCAACCTGTTCACAAGTAACATGTATTAGCACTTAGACATCCATGTATATTACCAAATCTGGGCATTTTAAGATGACTAAGAAATAGCAGACTGTCACTCCTAATCTGTAGCCTGACTCAGAGTTCCAGAGGGGGCAGGAGTTCAGTCTCTTCTGTACTGAGTATTTTTTACTAAATACCTTGATACTCCAGGACAAAAAGAAAAGCAGAACAACCACAAAAAAATGGATGCCCCATGGATGCTAATTATATAAAAGCAGTGGGGGAGGTTCAGATCCCAGAGATTCAGGAAGGGGACAGAGGTTGCCTTTGGAGGTCTCACATGAAGAACTGGGAAAGACCAGGATGTGGCTTGGAGTCAAGGGTAGGGAATCTATGGAGGTGAATGGAATAATGCATCGACATGAGCATGGGAGAAGACAACCAAAATAGCACTAACAGGGGCACTGTAGGTGGAGCAGAGGGGACAAGGTCATAAAAACAGGAGCATCACACAGTATCCAGCTGCACAGGCTTTATCATTGATATAGTCCATGTATATAACTGCTATTGCAACACTGAGTAATATCACAAGGCCCCGGGAATCCTAACACTCTGGGAACGTGGGAGGTTTCACAAGTGCATTTCCATGGCACTTACCTTGGCAAGCCCCAGTGCGTATGTTGGGGATGAAGCCCCGCCGGCAGGGGTGAGGCTGGGCAGGGCACATTTCACATGGATGACCCCATGCCCTTCCGATGGTGGCGCAGCACATAGTTTTGGTGCAGACAATGCCACTGAGCTGGCCCTGGCACATCTGGTTATTCACTTGGCTGAAGCAGGGACCAGTGCGATAGTCTGAGGATAAATCAAAGCAGCAAAAGTTTAGAACAGTGGTTTACAAGCTTTTTTCATTTGCAGACCCCTAAAAAATTTCAAATGGAGGTGTGGACCCCTTAGTCATAGTCTGTGGACCCCCAGGGGTCTGTGGACCACAGGTTGAAAGCCACTGGGTTAGATCAAGCACAAAGCTAGACTCCTCTGGCTAATACGCAGGCATCCTGTATCCCAAACCTTTTGTGACAGGCCATTATGTCCCCAGGACAGGTGTGCTAGGAACTACAAGTTTTATTCTGGTAAAAAAAAACAAACCCTGCTATTTTAGGAAAGAGGAAAATTCAGTATAGATCAGGAGGTCAAGGCTGATGACTGGTAATGTGGCTTTGTTTCCATTATGTGCTGTTGCCTAGAGGGGCTCCAAGTCAGCTCCTCTCATCCTCCCTGTTCAGACCATGGGCTTCCTTCATTCCAAGAACTCTGCCAGCTCCTGTCAGCACTAACTGTGGCAAAGGACCCCATAAGACAGAAAAATCTACTGAAGAGAACACTGTGATAGTGCAAGTTCACTTCTGCTGGAGGAGCTCCAGGGACCAAGCTAGCCCAGGAGGTAGGTGTCGGAATATCACTAGAGATGAATGGATCAGAAATCCATTTATTCCTTCATTGTTGGGAAGCCCATTGAATATAAACCCTACGAGGGCATGACTACAGGGACAGAGTACTGGGAGAATCTTTCTTTTGCAAGTCCAGGAAACCCAAAGCTTCTATGGCACCTCCCTTTCCAGTGCTGAGTTATGAATCAGACTATATAACAGGTCCACGGAATCACATAGAGAAAATAATTTCCTACATTAAGACATAAACGGGAGGGATCAAGGCTGCTTTGCTGCATGTTTGCATTGGGGTGGAAGGTGTGCCAGTCATGCAAGCAGCCAATAAAATACCTAGAAACCAACACTGAAAATGGTACATGTGAGATGATGCAAAATGGTTCTGGGCATTGCAGACACCAGAAGCAAAATTGTACAATTTTGTATCCCCTTGCACAGATAGAGATTGAGAATAATGGCCATGTCTAAATGAGCAGCACTCATTTAGTATGTGCATAAACTAGTACTAAAAGACTGTGCAGTAACCAGTATTACTGCGCAGTACCATCGCCGCATGGTTTTTGCCTGATGCTACTGTGCAGTAGCTTGTTACTACTGCACAGTATCATTGCTGTACGGTTAGTGCCCAGCAACACTACTGCACGGTAACAATGAGCTATGGTATAGTAGGCCCAGCTTCTGTCATGTGCCCTATGCAAGAGCCAGAGCTGTCACCACTGCTGCATGTTCCATACTGTGGCCTTGGCCCTAGCATACGGCATGTGGTGGTGGAGGGGGCTGGCTGCCAATGAGTTTGGGCCACTTTGGTGGCGATGGGTAAAGCTATCAGAGGGTGGCTGGAGCTCTATCAACCCTCTCTTGCCCTCCTGTCACTGATCATTATATCCACTGGGCACAAAGGCCCCAGACTCTGAGGCAGGCCATTCCCCCTGGCCATACCTCTCCAGTGTCTTGTTGCCTGCTCATAGCCCAGGGGCCAAAGACAGAAACTCCAGAGGTTGGATCTGGCCTGTGGTTCAAGCTGCCTTTCTCCACTTCTCTCTGCCCCCACACTCACTGCCCATTTCAGGGCTGGAATGACTGAATGGTGGTTTTACAATCCGAATTCTTATGCTTTTAACTTCTCCCTCCCTTCTGTTTCTAGTTCCCAAATGCTATGCTTTATATTATGCCACTATGGTTGGGCACAACAGGCAGAAGACAAGAACACAAGCCTGGGAAAGTCACCTGATGCCACTTCTGTCTCCAGAAAAAAAGATGGCAATAGACTTATTCCCAGGTGCAGGCTCTATTTGATTTGGATCTGGCCCAAATCAGGGACAGTGATTCAATTAATTGATTCCGGTCACTGTCCCTGATTCGATTTGGCTGAATCCGAATCTGAAGATTCAATGCTGATTTGGAGAATCAGCGATTTGGACATAGACCAGCTTTAAAAGTTTTTTCTACATACCTTGAGGTAGCAGGTGCGGCTTGTGATCGCTGCAATGGTGGGGTGTATGGAGTGTAACACAGGAGTGCGGGGGGGCCCTCCATGTGCTTGGCAGCAAACTTGGAAGTACTACCAGTCCACTTCTGGGTCTGACCGGGAGTGTGCTGGGGGTTCCCCCTGCATCCCCCTGGCTCAGCGATCAGCCACAGAGGGACCCTGGGTGCCCCCACCAGACACAGGAGGCACCAGTCACAGAGCCAGGGGAGGCCCTGGGTGCCCCCAGCGTACTTCCCAGTGGACCTGGAGGTGGACCAGAAGTGCTTCTGGTCCACTTCTGGGTCTGCTGCTGAGCATGCTGGGGCCCCCAGTGCTTCTGTGGGACACATTGCATGTGCCCCAGCATCACAGCACTCACGAGCCCCTGCTACCTAGAGGTACGTAGAAAAAACATTTAAAGTTGTGTCTATGTCCAAATTGATGAATCTTTCCGAATCTCTCCGATTTGATTCAGAGGGTTCTGATTTGATCTGGAGAGATTAAAGGGTCCTCTGATTTGGTTCCAATTTGATTTGGAGATTCAACCACTAAATTTGGCTGAATCTCTGCCGAATTGAATCAGGGACTGAAGTTTCTCACAGCCCTAATATATATATATATTAACAGCTTTGTGATATAATATTATTCTCTTCACAAATAAATTTTTTTTTCAGCCAGCTTCAGCACTTGAATACCAACAGCTGCTTCCCCTATGGCTGGGGGGGCTCTTGCTTAGCACCCCGGTTGGTGCTAACCTACATGCCCTCCCCTCCCTGGACAGGCCCTTCTAGCCTCTTCCCCCTGCTGCTTCACCCATGTATGTAAAAAACATAACTGTCAATGCTTGGATTTATAAAAAATGTAATGCAAAAATATAAATGTAAAAATGTAACTCATGGTTTATCTAAAGCCTCAATTGAAACAGTACTACATAAATTTGTATGTAAAACAGAAAGCATTCTGTGTCTTCTCTCATTTGTATTGTGTCAAACTGTAAGAAATTTTTGCAGTGGTTGGGCAGTGATTGCTACTGAGGATCATTATGTGATTAAATTAAAGTATTTATTTGTTAATATGTACATTAACTTAGGTTTTTAAATTTTTTTGAATACAATATGGCCTTCTGTGTACTTGCTGGAACTGAGGAAAATGCAAAGAGGGGTGGAAGAGGAGCAGGAAAATAGGGGAACATGGGGGTGGGTGTGCCCCCCCCAACTCCGGGCAGGAGCAGGGGAAAAAAGTTTAGGGTCTGGGTAGAAAGAGGCTGCGGCTGAGGCTGGCTTGGCCAGTCGGCTTGCTCCAATAAGCAGCAGACAGCACAGCCTGAGTGGGTGGGGGATAGAGGGACTATTGGGGGGAATACGGAGGTGGGTGTGTCAGAGGTGTTTTAAATTACCGTAAAGGAAAAAACCCTAAAATGATAAAATCAGCTGATAACGTGGATACATAGACGCAATTTAGCTAGCTTAATGGTGATTTTTGTCATGTGGACACAGGAAAAGTGTAACGTGGTAACAGAAGAGGTAATTGTGTACCTAAATCACAATTATTTAGATGGATACTTGGCCATCCATCTGTCTTGTAGTCATACAAGTGTGGATTGACTAAACATGCATATAAAGCTACTCACTTGTTTGCCATGTTTGGGAAGGGCCCTCCCATGTTTCAGCCTATAAAGATGTGAGCTGTTAGGGTAAGCGGCCAAGAAGCAGAAGACTAAAGATTTAGACTTTCTGGGCTAAAGAGGGCTTGAGCTGCCTGCCCTTTACCCAGCAGAGGCTCTCCACCTTTTTTTAGACTCAAAGAACCTCCCATGTGACTCAAAGCCTCCTCCATAACTTGTGAGAATTGTGCCAGTGGGCCAGATGGAGTGGTTCTTCACACTGGATCCAACCCATGATCGTATGTCTGATGCCTGGAATTAACCCTTTAGGCACAAGGCTTGTGCTGTACTAGAGGCTTCCAGAGGATGCCTCACTGCTTTGTTAGAATGTGAAAGCTTCTACTTATATGTTTTTAACTCTTTCTCCAATCTGTATTCATGTTAAATGTATGGAGAAACAACACAATATTGATCCGGGTGCTTCCTTCTTCAAAGGCTATTATTGGAATCTGGCTAGAAACACATGCCTGATACAATGGCTAGTACAATAAGAACCGGTGCATTGGCTGAGAGAGCAATGAGGAGCAAAGGGCTTCTGATATCCATTCCTATCTGTCTTTGGATATGTCCCACAATCTCTGTCTAAACTATTTATTTGGTAACCTCCCTTCCTTAGTCTGCCTCAGTTATTGTCTGGGGTACCAGAGCTCAGCAGGCAGCTCTTTGCCAAAAATTGCTGAGATTCACATTGGAGACATCCTGAACTTGTCAAAAATAATCAGAGATTTCATGCTACTTCACAGCACTGTTTGTCAGATAGCATCTGATGCAGTAGGCTGTCATCTACTGAAGCTTATGGCTCTTGGAATGATTTAGCCTTTCACCACTGTTCAAGAGCTGTTAAAACAGGTACCATGTAACTAGGGATCATTATCTTATTGCACCTTGGCTTCCCCAAATGTAAGTGGTTGGAATTTTTTGTGTCAGATATTTCCCTGCTGGAATATATTGCTTCATTTAAACTGACTTTCTTTTCTTGGTGGGGATATGTTCCAAAGAAAAAAATATAGATTTATTTAAGGATAATGTCAAAAGACACATTTTTTTCAGACCAATCTTTTGAAGAAAAACAAGGTTTTTCATTTTGACTTAAAATGCCATTTCAGCTTTTCCTTTTAATAAAATCTAAAATTAAACAACCCTACTTAAAGGAACTTTTACATGTGCATCGGGGGTGGAGAGGGTGGCACTTTAGTTAGAGTGGTCCCGAGAGTCACTCTAATTAAAGCACCGCTGCATCTCATGTATCAGTGTCCCTGTGCTTAACAAGGGTGGTGGTGGCACTTGAACTGAACCTCATTTGGCAAGCTTTAGTTCAAGGACCACCACCACCATTTCTAAGCACAGGGATGCTGATACACAAGACGTAGGAGCCTGCTGGAGTGTGGCAATTGCCACAGTCCAGCAGAATCTCTTAATCAAGTCTACTCCGATGCGCTGGAATTCCAGTACGCCAGAGCAGCCTCCATGCTCATGGACAGGTGCCCTTAAGTGTTGAAATTGATTCAGAGCTGCACTCTTCATTCTTTTAAACTTATTTTGTAGATTTAGTAGACCAAAATTTAAAGTTAAAACAAAACAATTCTATGTTCATGTTTAGTAAAATGTCCCATGGACAAAGCACTACATTTCAACCAAATGATTCTGAGGAAACAATATTTTGTTTGAATTTTTCCACAGGAAAAATGCCAGTTTCTCCAACAGCTCTCTGGATCTGGTAAAGTTGGTCTGTCATGCAAGTTCTCATGATGGTAAATGGCCACTTGTGAAAGAAATTCTAATCCATGGATGAGAATGCTAGAGCCGTACCCAGCATCTACAGAATCTCTGTTGCTTTTTAAATGTGCCTTAAGGTTACTGCGCATTAAAATAAGGTGCAGTAAACTGCACCTGGGAATGAGTCCACACATGCGTCCACATCAGTAGCAAATTTGCTCCCAATGGGAGTTGAGTCCAGGGCTGCTCCTGCCCCCCTACCCTTCCCTACCCCCTGAAGCAGCCAGAGAGAGCTACAGGCTCCCCCAGTGCCAGCCCCAGGCTGGCAAGGAACACGGGGCTCAGGCCTGAGCTCCAGGGAGTTGGGGGAGGAACCAAGGGGATAGGGAAGCTCTCTGTCCCTGACCCAGCATTTTGGGGACAGAGAGCTCCACTGTCCCATCGCTACTCAGCTCCTGGCTCCTGAGTGGGAGCTGGGAGCTGAGCAGCACTGGGACCAGGGACAGAGCTCCTCCATCACCTCAGCAAGCAAAGCGAGGGGAAAGCTCAGGGCACCACTGCTGCAATGCTGAGCTCCTCACTGGAGCTGCAGCTTTCCTTTCTCCCAGCCCCCACCCTCTGTGGCCCCTTGCTGCCTAGGCTGACTGGGAGCCAATTGCTCTCGGTCAAATTTGCTCCCGGTCAGCATCTACACACACACTACTGTGTAGTAGCTAATTGGTGGTTAATTTAGTGCCTGTATTTCTTGGTACAAGCAAATCATGCATTAGCTTAATTTACTTGCACAGTAAGTCCTGTGCACATGTAGATGGTGACACTACTGCAAATTAGTCTGATGCGCAGTAAAGTGACTCATGTAGTGTCCCTTTGCGTCTTAAATGATCCTTTCTTTGGCATAATATGGCCAAAATCCCCCTGAGAGACAGGCTGCGGCCACAAGAATTCTTTCCTTGTTAAACAAATAACTAGAAGAGGAAGGGAAAGAAGCACTTTCTCAGCCAAAATCAAATTCTCCCTCATAATAATGTGGGGGCTTTTTTGCTAAAGGTTTTCTCTTAAAACAGTGAGGACAAATGCTGTTTGTAAGCCCTCCTGGGGGAGTTGCAACCTTGCTGTGATTAGGTCAACAGTACATATGCCCCAGGCTTTGGCATTGCTCCACATCATTTTTTAACTACTCCAATGTTTATTTTAGAGTAACAAAAGCCTAGTATCTATTTTCACATTATCAAACCATGATTTTCCTTCAGTGGGAGGCTTCTTTCATCAGGTCAGGAGAGTACAGCCACATATGTTTTGAACTGCTGTAGCTCAAAGAACCACAAACAAGCAGCAAGCACCACAGTGCCAAAAGGAAGTGGGCAGCCTTAGCTGGGAAGCCAACATGGGCAGCGTGTTGAGGGGATACACTCATTCAGCAGGTCCCCGAATAAGTCTCTACTGAAATGTCCAAGCAGCTCTAACTACAAGAGAAGACTGCCCTCCCGCGCACAGTCTCCAAGGACGTGTCACAATGCCCTCAAGAGCTTGGAAACGGAACACACAATTTGCATCTCCTGAGCCAGCAGAATTGATTTACGCTCTTTAGATAAATAAATGTTTTCATGCTGGCAGAACAGAAGTGAACGAAGTGCAGCTGCATAAGTGGAGATGACATGAAAAGACTATCAGTCAAAGTCCAAACTGGTGTAAGTGAAATCAGATCTAGCTAAGTCACTAGCATTACTCCTATTTGGACCTGGTCTGAATGTGGCCATTTTAAACCAACAAATTTGAATCTTGATACATAACGCCACTCCTACTCAATATAACCAAATGGGAATTCTTCCCTTTATCCCATTGAGTTCTTCTTTACTTGGCAGCCAGCTAGACAGCTTTATTGTGGCTCCATTGGCAGGATGGCAGAGGTGGAGGGAGCAGTGCGGGGTCTCAGCAGAGGGCTCCTTTCTAATGAAATACTTTCTCTACTTAGTCATTTCCTTACCTCATACAAACACAACTCCAGTCTTGGTGTTTAACCGTTTTGGGCATTCACAGAAAGGAAAAAGCTGGCTAAGGCAGTGTCTAAGGCCAGACATTCCAGATTTTGAAAAAAGCACACAAAGGAAATAGTAAAGAGAGATTTTTTTTTTTAGTTTTCCTGTCCTGTTTTTACAGTTTCCTGTCAAAGTCTTAGTCTGATGAAACCTGAGATACAGCTCCCTGCACAGCCTTCCTCCAAGGACTCTCAACCCCAGCAGCATCCCAGGCACAAAGCACACATGGCAAGATATAAGGTCAGTTATTTTACACAGCACTGGAGAAGGAAGGAGGATGGCCAGCAGTTTGAGAAAGGGCCTTGGTGTTAGGATCCTTGAGTTCTATTCCTGCCTCTGGAAAGAGAATAAGGCAGGGCACTAGAAATCAAGGCTTCTGTTTTCAAACTACCAGTGTTGCTGAACTCTATCATCGATTTGCTTGCTGTGTGTCCTTGGGCAGGTCAATTCACTAAAACACTATAAGCATTATTAATCACTATGGTATTTCTATTAATCACCAATAAAACATGGCCCTTCTCCTTTGTACAACATGAGTCTTTGGAAAATGTATCCCTAATTTTAGTTATTCAGGAAGAAACCTCTAAAAAGAATACATAGCAAGTTTCCCTTATTTAATGCAACTAGAATAAACTCAAAATAATTTCCATGAATATCTTTATAACATTTTACATAACTTTAATATCACTGGAGAGTTTGCCAGGACATTTTCTTTCTTACCTTCTTTCACTGTAAGCTTGCTGAGGGGAAACAGGTGGAAGAAGAGGGATTTTTTCCCCCAAAAGTAGAAGAATAAGAAGGAGCTAGTAGGAAAAGCAATAGGATGGCTAGAAAACATCACAGTCATAGGCGACGCTTGGCGGGGGGGGCACATCCCTCCCCCCCAAGATTGGCTGCTGCTGAAGCTGCCGCCGCCAGCTTCTTCAGGTAGTTGCCATTCGCACCTGCCCCCCTCCCCCCTGCTGATTCAGCCAGTGGCGTTTGCGAGTGGCCTCCACTCGCTGTTCACCACCCCCCCCCCACCCCCACTGCTGACACCACTGTTGGCGGCTGCAGGCAGTCCCTGCTTGCCGCCATAGTGACCCCCCAGTCTCGGGAGGCACCAGTCATTCGTGATCACAGTGTCGAAGACCCTGCCACTGACAGCTCTTTCTGATACCATGTACCTGTGTGGGCTCTGTCCAGACATAGCCATGGACCACTGAGGCTTGCATTCCAGTTCTGGTCTGGTTTTGCAGGGACTGCAGCCTGCACCTCCTTGCCAAGTATGTGCAGGTAAGGGAGTGCTTGCGGTGTGAGAGGTGCCTCCTGGTGGATTCTTTCCGGAACCAGGTAAGAGAGCTGTAGGATGAGGTTCAGAAAGGTTCAGAAGCATCTGTAAGCATAAGACCTTCATCAACTTGTTCCACAAAGAAACCCCCAGCACTATGGTAGAAAGACAGCCAGAGAGGCCATTGGGAGATGCAGAAGATATAGGTGCTCTGAAAGGTGGAAACTGTCAGCTAGTCACCTCTGGCAACACATAGGACTCCTCTTCTGAACCTGGGGCTATTCAGTTGAAGAACACATATGAAGCCATGGCATCAGATGAGTAGGCACCCACTCCAATGGTAGGAGAGACCAAGCCCTATGGGTGGGATGACTGATACCACTCACTGCTGCCAAGAGGCAGCAACAGGTGATGGTGGGTCATGACTTCCTCCTGCAGGCAGAGGCATCCATCTGCAGCCTAATCTTTTTGCTCAGGAGGTGTGGCGCCTGGCAGGAGCTTGCATCTGAGATGTCATGGAAAGGTTGCTGAGAATCATCTGACTGACTACTATTCCATGGTGTTCATCCATGTAGGCACTAATGATACTGTCAGGGTCAACCTTGGGCAGATCAAAAGTGACTACCTGGGTCTGAGCACAAAGGTGAAGTGGATGGGAGTTCAGGTGATGTTCTCATCCATCCTTCCAGTCTAAGGGAAAGGCTCAAATAGAAGGAAATGCATCCTGGAGATCAACATGTGGCTGCATAGATCATGTCACCAGCTTTGGCTTTGGTTTTTTTTTGATGGTGGGGTGGTATACCAAAAAGAAGGATTACTAGGAAGAGATGAGGTCCACCTGACAAGAAGACCGAGGAGTGTCTTTATATACAAACTTGCTAACCTAGTGAGGAGGGTTTTAAATTAGGTTCACCAAGGGTTGGAGACAAAAGACCAGTGGTAAGTTAAGAGCCAGGACTCCCAGATAAAAACAGCAACTATGCTTAGTAGTGAAATGCCACAACAGTTGGTAGAGCTCCCTCCGTCACCTTTATTCTTGCACAGAGTGACTATGTTACATATCTTTTGGCACTGTCTGTATTGCCCAGCAGTGAGTAAGATGCTCCTATAGGTGGGAAAGAAATACAGGTTTTCTGCACTTGATTACTCCTGTAGGAATGCGGTCTTTTCCTGAGCTTTGCCGATGCCAGATTATCTATAGCCTTCCTTAAGTCCTCAACCGTTGGAATATCATCAAGCTCTTCAAGGATGGACAGACTCTCAATGAAATAAAGGGCTATGTCAGTGACATCACCTTCCCTTGAATAGGGTTCAAGATAATGTTCTACACATCTTTCCATCTGTTGCCTTCAGTCTGTTATGATTCCTTGTGATGCTGTCTTTGATGGAACTGATTTCTTTGCTGTTGGACTTACTGCCTTCTTGATTCTGTCATATATGCCTCTGATGTTTCCAGTGTCAAATGTAGTTTGAATTTCCCCACACAGATATAGCCAATAATCATTGGGGAAACATCTCAAGACTTGTTTTACTGCATTAGGGCTGTACGAAGCTTCAGGCGGTAATTTGCTTCAGAGGGGATTCGGCCTGATTCGGTGGCCGAATCTCCAAATCTGAATAGAATCAGGGGACCAATTAAAAGGTCCAAATCAATTCAAAGCTCTCTGAATCTTCAGAAAAGATTCAGAGAGCTTTGATTTGGGCAGTCCTGGGTGGCCGTAGCAGGGAGCTGCAGCCAACTTTGAGATGATAAGTACTAGGGGTGGGGGAGGGGGGCTGAGAGAGTTGGGAGGGGACCACGGGGGGCCCCCTACTAGCCCCCATCCTCTGCCTCCTCCGCCAGCCCCCAGGACTCCTGCCTGCTCCCCCAGACCCCCCATGGCTGCCCTACCTGCCCCAGCTCCTGGCATTTTAAAAAAAAGCCCCGGTGCTCACCAGGTGCTTCCAGGCAAGGAGGCAATCCCCATGCTGCATGGGGGGCTCTTCATGAGCCCCCTGACCCCTCCCCCACTCCCCTAGCCCCCCCACAGCTTTCCCACCCACCATGCCTCTGACTCTTTAAGAAAAAGGAAAAAAAAAAAAAAAACACAGAGAAAAGCCCTGCAGTGGCTTCAGGGGGCTCGTGCAGACCCCCCCCCCATGCAGTGAGGGGCAGCAGGGATCACCCCTTGCTGGCAGGAGCAGTGAGTTTGGGGTTTATTTGAGTTTTTTTTCTTAAAGGGCCGGAGCTGAGGTGGCTGGAGCAGCCATGGGGGGGGGGCTGGGGCAGTACAGGGGGTTAGGGGGTCTTGTGCAGAGCCCCCTGCAGCATGAGGAAGTGGGGGACAGTGGGGATTGTCCCCCCTGCCCGGCAACACCCAGTGTGTTAGGGGGGCGTTTTTTAACAAGTGCTAGGAACTGGGATCGGTGGGGCAGCCGTTGCCGGGCTGGGGGGAATGGGCCTGGCTGATTTGGACATTCAGCAGGAGCCAGATTGATTTGGGAAAGTAATTTGAATCACCGAATCAACTCACTGTCCCCCAAATCGGCTGAATACAAATCCAAAGTGAACACTAGCTGCTTTGCACAGGCCTAGACTACTTTCTTTGCTTTCCTCAGCTCCTTCAAAGTTTCATCTGAAGCATTTTTCTTGTGATTTAACATAGCAGTTTATTTGGCCTTGATAAATTGAATCAATTCAGGTGAGTGCACCTCCAACCAATCCAGGTTTCTTCTGATCTGTTTGGTGAATACAAAGTCAGCAGTGACATAGATCATTTTTTTTGAGACTGTCTCACTTTTCTTCTGGAGGGAGAGCTGCTGGGTGTGGAGTTTAAAGTCCCTCTGGGGTATATGTGGCAGAAGAGAGGGGCTAACAGGGCTTAGGCCCCCAAAACATGGGGCAGGGCTGCAACGCAGCCTGGCTGAGGGCTGCTGGTGCAGCAGGGATGGGAAGGGAGTGGGGCTGGGGCTAGGGGTGGGACAGGTGCTGCACAGCCATCAGGGTGCAGGACTGAGTCACCAGTCACTCATGCAGGGGGCGTGTTTCCTGCTGCTACCTGCACCCTGGGAGGCACAGTGGGGTGTGCGCCCTCGATCTGAACAGGGCAGGTCACAGTGCCACTGTGGGCTGGGGCCGGGGCCATGGTGGGCTGTTCCCAGTGGGGTGGTGGGCTAGGAAGAGCCCAGCATAGCCTCTGCCCCAGCCTACAGTGGCACCCTTCCCTGCCCCAGGAAGATCCAGGGGCATGGGATGCCTGGGATGTGTGCAGTGGCAGGAGCTGCCACTCCCTCGCCATGCCCCCCAGAGAGCAACAACTAATGGTGTGGCAAGTACGGGGATCCTGGGGGCTCCATCCCCTCCAGCCTGGCGGCACGGCCAAGGCTGGCCCCACTCTGGCCACAGCTTCTGGTGCCCTGGGTGGTGTGGGGCCAGGCCCAGTGCAGGGAGGCAGCTGGGTCCAGTGCAGGGCTGGGGGGTGGTGGATTCATTGGCATGGGGGGCAATGATCCTGGGCATGGGGGAAGGGGTGGCTGCACGGGTGCAGCAGGTCCCAGACCCAGCCCCAATCCTGGGCCCAGCTCTGCTCCACTCCCTTCCTGCACCCAAGCCCATTCCCTCCCATCTTGCCACAGACTTTTCCCCTCCCCATGCTCTTTTCCCCACAGACCTTCCTGCCTGGGGGGGGGTGCATGCATGCATATGCATCCACGCATTCTTCTCCCCCTGCCCCCCAATTTTTTTCACCCTCTGCCTATGCTGTGGGGGAAGCCCTTCATTTCCCTGATACTAAGAGCCTCATCCCAGGAAGCCCTGCTGGGGCTGCTCAGTGCAGGGGAGTTTGGGTGTAGCCATTTAAACTTCTTGGTGGGGGAGCACCTTGGCTATCCCTGCCAGGAGCCCGCAGGCAGCCCCAGACCTAATTGGAGATCTGGGGATGCCCCAAGCTACTGCTGACAAGGTTGTTAGCACTACTTGTTGGAGATCTAGAGTTGTTCAGGGCTGATTCTGACAATCAGCTGATTGTCAGGCATCTCCCCGACAGCTCATGTGTGGATTTGTTTGATAGAAATGTGCTGCATTCAGGATCTTAGTTCTATTGGCCTCAGAGTTACAAGCATGGCATCCTAAAGGTACAGTTCCCCACAGAATGCACACAATTATCAAATACATCTATGCAAATTAGACCAATATTCTGCAGTGAAAGACATCACTATCATTCATTTCTTTCTCCTCAACCTTATACTTACCAAACCAACTCGCAGAACAAATTCTTCTCAACACCCCTTGACTCAGAATTCCAACCCACCTGCAGATACTGTGCATAGAAAGAACTTTCTGGGAAGAAAAAGCCCTTTCAGGCTCTCCTGAAAGTCATGAAATTTTGGCTTTGAAAAAGTCAAGAGGGACTTAAAGAACCACTTCCCAAGAATGTCTCATTAACAGTGTCCTCTTGCCTGAATAAAGCTGCCAAGATATCAGATCTCTCACCTGCTCTCATCCACCATATTATCACTTGGGTAGATGACGATTTGTGTTCATAAATGAACATTACCCACTGACCCTTATGAGGTCACACAGATATGAGAGAGAGCCAACTTAGGTTTTTATTAAGCTAAATCTATTTTTCCTAAAGATTTACTCCATTACAGAGTTTGAACATTCCCAGCAGGAGAAATGGAAGTTCATACTTCACCTACAGTGATGATTCTATTACAAATAAGAAAAGACAGAACATGAAGTGATTATTAATGAGCAGGAAAGCAGAAAGACCTCAGTAGGCTAATACCTACCTATCAATCAGACACCTTGATGGTGATCTTTGCCCTGCTTTAGGAATCTGTACTAACAAAAAGAATCCATTAAATGTCTCTTTGCAAATGAATATGAAAAATCTCCTTATAAACATGATTTTTTTCTTAGGAAATTTATTTCAGAAAAACCCTAATTACTGCCAATAGCATTCCTCCTCTCCAGGTTTTTTGTTGAAGACATTTCAAGATGAAGTTGAATTTGATGAGAAGAACAGCCTGCCAGAAATCAGACAGACTCAGCCATCTACTGTTCTCACTAGGGCTGTGCTAAATGGCACCGTTCCGTTTTGCCTTGAGTTTCAATGGTTTGACAGAACAGTGTTACTTATCTAATTTCATTTCAAGTCAAAACAGCTGTTTTGTTCTGTCGAAACAGAAAAGTTGTTTTGAGTTTCGCTGGGGATGGGAAGTCAGCCCAGCTGGGCTGACTTCCCATCCCCAGTGCGCCGGGGCGGGAGGCAGCCCAGTAGGGCTGCTTCCCAGTCCCCCACTCGATTGCATGGGGGGGATGTAGTGCAGGGGATGGGGAAGCAGCCCAACTGGGCTGTCTCCTGCCCCCAGTGTGATGCAGCGCTGGGGATGGGAAGTCAGCCCAGCTGGCTTGACTACCCTCCCCAGCCTATGGTCAAAATGTTTTGACTTTTGAAACATTTTGACCAGCCTCGTTTTGTTTCAAGGCTATTCTGAGGGCCTTTTGTGCTGGCACCTCCATACTGGGCAGGCACCCCAGCACACCATGTAGGCTCTGCCATGCTATGCTGGCCCCCACCATGCTGTGGATGACATCCATTGCGCCGTACTCGTGCCCCTGTCCCTGGGTCCCTGACTACCTCACCCTTGTGGGCTGTGCCACCCTGATTCATGGACATGAGCAGAAAACAGAAGGTGAAGAAGGAGGGGAAGAGCCTGGAGACTCCAATAGCAGCAGCATGAGGCAGGGAACCCGGGGTTGCAGGTTAACTCCTGCATGAGGAGGGATTGAACCTGTATCTCCTGCTTCTTGGACAATCCCAGGATTCAAATTACCATCTATTCAGCAGAAGACAGTGAGAAAATGATATGGTTTAACACTGAATGCTTTTCTTTTAGGGCTTTTATGTATATTCACATGGGAATCAGACACATCCTGTGTGGGTGCTCCCTTTCTCCCAGCCCTCCAAATTGAAACTAAAATTATAGAAGAAAAACATTTCACTATGAAAAGGAAACAGCAAATCTATGTCTGGGCCCCTCTGATCAACACTCCCTTCGGGAGAGGTCATAGGACATTACAAGAAACACAATAAATTATTTTGCTTAATACAATAATATTTTCATCATGCTGAAATGTGAGCAGACCAGACTGAATCACGCCACACTAAGGGCTTTCCCTATTATGCTTCCACACATTAAAAGGATTGTTCTTCTGGACTGAATATATTCTAATTGTCTGTGGCATTATGCGTAACTACAACACTGCAATACAATGAAAGCTAACAGTGCCAGGATTTGTTGCACTGTCATAGGGATGTCCCACAAATAAATAGACACATATGTATGGAAACCTTAGAAATTCAGAGAATGGATATATTATATACAGATTTCAGTGCCTCTACCATTTGGTATTTTCTGTCTCACCAGAAACAGAGCCATCAGTTACTAAAGAAGAATTAGAATACTGCTAGCTGGCAGGAGCCTTGAGCTTCTACTTGTTCAAAAACCTGAATCCTTTGAGGGAAAAGGACTAAACACTGCCACATTTCACAAGATCTGAAAAATCCAAGTGGGTCGCACTGCATACTATGGCTACTTTAGTGAGTCTGAGAAACTCTCTCTGAAGGAAGCTCAATACATAACATGCTCTGATGATCATGGTTAGGTAAAAGTATAAACATTTTTTGCTGAAACTTTACACTGAAATACATGCAATATAAACAGACTGATGGAGGTCTATATAAGGAATGCAAGTACAGTCACTACATAGTAATTTTAAGTTATTCAGCAAAATTCCAAACACTGTTTACAACCATTTGCATGTAGGAAGTGTTTGTTCCCTAAGCAACTACATTGTAATTCCTGTTTCAAAGTGACTAGGAGCTATTATTACTGCCTACATTCAGGGTTTTACCCTCAGATTTAACTCCAAATACTTGTTCTGAAAAAGTTCTGAATACGTTTCAGCAAGAGTTGCACTTTAGTGTGAGAGAGGCATGGAGGAGAGCTGCCCATGCTTTATCCACAGAACCTATTATACAAGAGCATCTGAACAGGACAGCTCTACGTTACATGTCAGCTCTGGGAAAGGATTAGGTCTCCAAGCAAGTGAATTTTGCACTATGTGGCGCATTAGCCAGTGTGTTGTCATACAGTCTGGTGTAGACCATGGTCTCTTGTGTATAAAGTTACCTTGTAGTCCCAAACCTTATGAGAGTCAACTGCACGTGCAAGCAGAGTGGAAGCTCTAATCAGCTCTCTCAGTGTTTCTACTGAGGGTGGGTAGTACCCAATTATTTTAAGAATGACCTTTTCATGCCTCAGCTAACCTGAATGCTAAGCCTGAGCAGGAGAAAAGATGACACGGCCTATAAAATATAAGCGTGGATAGAGTTCTGTGGGCATATCTACATGAGATGCTTTATTGCGCATTAGACTAATCTAATTTGCGGTAAAGCATCACTGTCTACACAGTACAGGACTTATTCCATAGTAAATTAAGCTAATTTTATGCAAAGAAAAGTCTCTATTTTAATTTTAAGTGTTGCAGAGAAAAAAAAATTTTGCAAAGAAAATTCAGGCCCCTTAACTGCATGTATAGAAATAGCAAAACATAAGGTTCAATAACCAAACCAAAAGATCAGCAAAAAAATGAGGGGGTAGAAAGCACCCTGTTCAAGTTTGCTGATGACACTAAGATGTGGGGGGATGTGGGTGCACTAGAAGGGTGCAATAGGCTACAAGCTGACCTTGACAGGTTGCAACGGTGGGCGGATGAGAATAGGATGGGGTTTAACACTGACAAGTGCAAGGTGTTGCACATGGGGAGGAAGAACCGGCACCACACTTACAGGTTGGGGAACTCTCCTCTTGCCAGCACGGAGACGGAAAAGGATCTTGGAGTCGTCATTGACTCCACGATGAACATGGGCCGGCAGTGTGGGGAGGCAGTCAAGAAGGCCAATCGTACCCTATCATGCATCCACAGATGCATCTCGAGCAGGTCCAGGGAGGTGATCCTCCCCCTCTATGCGGCACTGGTCAGGCCGCAGCTGGAGTACTGCGTCCAGTTCTGGGCGCCACACTTCAAGAGGGACGTGGACAATATGGAAAGAGTTCAGAGGAGGGCCACTCGTATGATCAGGGGTCAGCAGGGCAGGCCTTATGAGGATAGGCTACGGGACCTGAACCTGTTTAGCCTCCACAAGAGAAGGCTAAGGGGGGACCTTGTGGCCTGCTACAAACTGGTCAGGGGGGATCAGCAGGTATTGGGGGAGTCCCTGTTCCCCCGTGCGCTGCCAGGAGTGACCAGGAATAACGGTCACAAACTGGCGGAGGGTAAGTTTAGATTAGATATTAGGAGGCGCTACTTCACAGTCAGGGTGGCTAGGGCCTGGAACCAGCTTCCAGGGGAAGTGGTGCAGGCTCCTAGCCTGGGGATTTTTAAAAGGAAGTTAGATGAGCACCTTGCCGGGGTCATCTGACCCCGGTGCTCTTTCCTGCTAAGGCAGGGGGTCGGACTAGATGATCTACCTAGGTCCCTTCCGACTCTAGCTACTATGAAACTATGAAACTATGAAACCAAGTAAGGAGGGCTTTAAACAAGGATCCATGGGAGATGGTGAACAAAACCTTTCAGCAAGAGAGCAAATAACACAGAGGGGAAAGGTGTGGAAGAAGCAGCTCTGCTTGGGGAAAGGTCCAGGGAGCCACAGAACAACAAGTGATGCAAAAAGTGAATGAGAAAGTCAAAATGCAAAACACTTCTGATGTATGTATACCAGGCTTGTCCAACATGCAGCCCACGGGCTGCCATGTGGCTCTCCAAGCTGTTTTCTGAAGCCCGAGGTGCTGCAATGGGAAGAGAAAGTAAACACTGTACTTTTGTTTTGGGGGGGTAATGTGATACCGCTTCCTGGGAGGTCTTTGAATATGGCTTGCTAGCCCACTGAAGTTCATGATCCAGCCCCCCATTCAAAAAGGTTGGACACCTCTGACGTATACAAATATGAGAAGTACGAAAAACAAACAAGATGAGCAGGAAGCCACAACCTGGGATAAGAACCACGATCTGTCTGGTATCTCAGAGACTTGGTGGGACAAATCTGTCATCCTCACTGAGGGTGCTCTGGTTTGGAAGGAAAGGGTTGGGAGAAAAGGTGGTAACTTTACCTTGTGTGTCAAAAATATATACAGTTTTTCCTTAGTTTAGGAGGAAGAAGGTAGCAGATTGGAATGTATTTGGGTAGAGATAAAAGGTAAAAAAGTAAACAGAGATATAATGGTGGGGATTTGGACTGCTAAGTCCGGAAGAAGAGATGGATGAAGCACTCTTCAAGGAGGTGAAAATCATTCCAAAGTTATGGTACTGATGGGATACTTTAGTTTTCTGGGTATCTACTGGAAGAATAATACAGCCACACATAAATGTTGATCAAATTTCTAACTTTCATGGAAGATGATTTTCTGTTCCAGGCAGGTGAGACTACAACTAGGGGATCATCTATCTTGGATCTTGTCTGGATCAATAGGGAAGAACTGGTGGAAGATGTGAAGCTGCTGGCACTTTTGGGAACATGCGATCACGATACAGAATTCAAGATTCTGAGATGAGGAAAGCACAAGGTCAGCAGATCTGAGCAGATTTCACAGAGAGATAGTTGGTGATGGGGCCGTGAGAAGAAAGACTGAAGGATAAAGGTGCCCAGGAGGATTGCAAGCTTCTAAAGGGCACAGTACTGGGAGCCCAACAACAAGCTATTCCAACATGATGAAAGCACAAGAATGACAGAAGAACAATGTGGTTGCGAAAAGAGCTTAAGATTCCACAAAAGGAAAAGGAAAAGATACAGGCGATGTAAAAATGGGCCAGCCATGAAAGAAGTATACCAGGAAAGAAGAACTTTCAGGGACACAATCAGGGAGGTAAAGGTAAAAAATGAGCTACACCTGGCGAGGGAAGCTAAGGACAGGAATTGTGGGTAGAGGGATACAGATACAGTGTATGTGGGCTTCAGTATGGCTTTTGATAAAGTCCCACATGACCTCCTTATAAACAAATGGACAAAATGCTGAAAAGACAAAAGTATTACAAGGTTTTGTAAGTGTGTGAGCCCGCTGCCTTGCAGGCTGCCTTTGCTCCCCCAGGAGCTCATCAGCCTTGTTATTTAATACTGGAACACGGTCCTTTGCACCAAATCAACAAGCAAACCAACAAATACAAACCTTCAGCCCTTCTCCAGACAGTGGGAGGGGCCCTTTGCACTGGCTCAGTACAGTAATGTGGTCCCTTCCTGGTAATAAATTTATCTGGGGTTCCACTTTTCCTCCCGCCTACAAATTACTCTTTCACTATTTGCCTCCCTCTGCTCTCTCCTCTGAGATTTTAAGCTACTAGGGCAGGGGTTGGCAATTATTTGTGCCCGAGAACCAAACAGGGAGTTTTGATGAGCTATTGTGAGCTGGGTCAGCACTGCCCTCCCCCTTCCCTACCATGCAACAACTCACCAAAATGCCCTATGGGGCTGCAAGCAGGCGGGGAGCAGTGCTCAGGAGCTGGATGGGTAGGTGAGGCTGGAATCACAGGGCTGCATTTAGGCACAATCAGAGATGTGGGTTTTCCAGAAAATTGAATTTTCCAGAAAATTTTCCAATGCCCTAAACAGAGCGTGATCTGATTTGGCATGTTTAGTTGACTTATGTGTAGTAAACAAAACTAAAAAAGTACCCCATGTTAATTTTATATCCCAATAGCCATAAGTATTTGAACTGAAATATTTGATTGGGAAAAAAATTAAATACAACACACAATGTGGTTTCAATGTTGTATTCAAACAAATTCGAAGTTTTATATGAAAATAAATTATTTTTATTGGAATACTTGTAAAAGTGTAAAGACAATACACGACAGCATGTATTCCCCTTATGTTGCTTGTTTAAATTTAAGGGAAAAAAATGAAGGCACTGAACACTGTTGATATACTAATTTCAGCACGTGCCCAGCAGGTGGACAGACAGACAGACACATGCCACAATGGGACAGACAGGTGGGTGGGCAGGTGGATGGACAGATCTTGGTGTCAGGCAGCTGCAACCCAGGCGCTGCCAGTACCTGACCCGGCAAGACCGCACTGCCCCTGACACTGCATCCTGCCCCATCACCAGCAGAATGACCCCCGCTTCACCGAGTCCTGCTTTGTGAGCGCCTGCCCTGCCCTGCGGCACTCACAAGGGAGGAGAGCTGTTCCTGGTGTGGCTGCACATGCTGGCTGGGGCCAAGCCAGCAGGCATTGGCAGGAACATGGCACTGGTTGCCCCAGCGGGAACAGGCAGGGCTCAGCCCCATGTAGAGTGCCATGGGGGCAGCTGTGAGCCAGATCCAGTTGGTTGGTGGGCTGGATCCAGCCCACAAGTCATATTTTACCCGCCTCTGTGCTAGGGACACTTCCTCATAACCCGAAAGCCTATAGCTGAGTTTCTACAACAAGACTGCCTGCTCCCACGTGAAGGGCCAGACCGCTCTGTTGCAGATGAACAGACAACTGGCTCAATAGCTGCAAGTAAAAATGAATTACAAATGGACCCATATCAGAATGACAGCTGGTTTCAAGTGGAGTCCCACAGGGTCTGTCCTGGGCCTGGTGTTATTCACTGAATTTATTAAAGATTTGGATGCTGGAAGAGAGCGCTTCCTGAACCAATCTGCAAATGATATGAAACTGGGAAGAACTACAAACAGTGGAGAATGGAAGCACAATTTTGAAAGATCTTGATAGACTGGAAAGCTGGACTGGAGCCAACAGGATGAAGTTCAATGCTAAAAATTGCACAATGCTACGCCGGGGGAAGAATAACCACGGCACAAATATGAAATGGGTGATGACTCTGTGAATGGCAGTACTACAGAGAAGAATCCAGGAGTCTTGGGGGTTTACAAAATTAACATGAGTCTGTATTGTGATGCAGCTGCACAAAAGGCATATGCAGTCCTGTGCTGATCAATAGAAGCATTAGGTATAAAGCACAGGAGGAGGTGCTAGTTTCTCTTTATTCATTACTGGTTAGGTCTCATCTAGAGTACTGTGTGAAGTTTTGGGTCCCATATTTGAAAATGAAGTGGAGAACCTAGAGAGGGTCCAGAGGCAGGTGACAAATGACAAAGGGCTGAGGAGGCAAGCCAAATTAAAAAAGGTTGAAAAAAATAGGCATGTTCAGCTTGCAGGAAAGGCACTTAAGAGTGGGCATGACAGCAGTCTTCAGGTATCTAAAGGGCTGCCAAAAATAAGAGCAAGAACACCTTTTCTCCATCTCTGCAGAGAGCAGAACACATAGCAATGGCCTGAAATGCAGCAAAGTAGGTTTACGCTGCATACCAGGAAGACCTTTTTCACTGTTAGAAGAATGAAGCAGTGGACTAGACTGCCTCGGGACATCGTGGAATCGCCATCCCTGGCCATTTGCAAGAAGAGGCTGGAGAAACACTGGTCAGGGATGATCTAGGAGCAGCAATGCCTGGAGCGTGCTGTGAAGAGCAACAGTTGGAAGCTTAAGGGACCCCACTCAGAGATCACTAGGATATCATGGGAGGATATCCGCAGCCCAGAGATGGACAATGTTCAGCAGCAGGAAAATGATGCAGAACTCCACAGTCTGCTTAGTTATTAAAGACAATTAAAGGGGATGGGATAAGTTTAGGGAGGACAAAGAATGACCTTTAGGGGAGTGATGTGTAGAGTTTTTTGCTGTTCCTTGTTGTAAAACACAGCAGAGGGTGTTTGGTATTTCTCATGCTCCTGGGCTTTGCCGGGTGCTGCATGGGGCCAGGCAGTCATTCCCCCGCTCCTGTTGCTAGAACCATCAGGAGGTTTTTTGCTCCTCTCTGAAGCATTGGTGCTGGTTTCAGCCAAGGCTGGGGTTTAAGATGTGGATGTACCAGTGCTCTTGTTGCAACTGAAACTTGGAGGGTCTTTCCACTCTTCTCCAGGTCAGACCACTCACCATCTCTGGGATCAAAGGAAGGACGTTTCCCCCCACGGCCAGGGGGTCAGGTGGAGGTTTTTGCTTCCTCTGTAAGAGCGGGGTGAGGGGTTAACAACACTTGCAGCAGTGAGAAACTAACAGTCTCCACCCCTGTGCTTTACCTGTGGCAGGTTCGGGTGCTTTTGGTGTCTTTGAGCCATACACCTCACAGCTGTGCAGCAGGGTTCATTGTGTCTTTTTAGGAATGGGTTAGACAAGGACTTGCATAGGATGGTTTGGATAGAGAGAATCCTGCCTTGAATCCAGCCTTACTTTTCTATGATTGTGTTTATTTTGCCCCATTCCCCTACTTGCAGTTTTAGAAGCATTTTGGCCAGAGGAGTATAGTACGCTTAAGTGCGCTGCTTCTGCGAATTTTAAGTTCAGTGATAGAGAAAGCCAGAATGTATCAATTTCTCTTTGGGGACCAAAAAGCACTTAAAAAAAAAATTAATCGTTTCACACGGTCAGACTACGAGGGTTTTGCCCTAGGGTTCTGCATCACTGAGATACGGTATTATGTGCAGAACGGGGAAGTTTGTCCTAAAAACAACGTCTCAAGTTATACATAAACAACATGCTGCACTCGCTAAGTTTCGCTTTTGGAACAAAGAACATGTTTTCACACCATCACCTGAATAAAATGTTGACATTTTTGTAATAAAATATTTGCCACTTTAAGAAGGAATCTCTGTTCATGGAGGAAAAGGGTAAACAACAGGGACAAAACTTCTAAATGTTTCAATTTCTGCAAAGCCCAATTCAACTTTTTTTCTTGATGTTGGTTCTTTCCCCACAAAAAGCTAACTTTTCTGCACTGCATTTTTTTCCTCTGGTACCAGTGTAATCTGAGCTCATATTACCAAATGCTGCTGGGATTAAACGGCATACCAGCTAGTCTTTCACCCCTGAAGCTGTCAATTAGAGAGAGGAAATGATGCTAAGATTCTGTGAGTGCTTAACTATTAAGGTATTTACCACTAAAGTGGAGTGTTTCCTGAATGAAGTGTAAAGGTAGCCAGATTCCTTCTACTACAAAAAGCTCTGCCTAATCCCCAAGTACTGCATTTCCATTTGCTAAGCAGGGAAACAGAGACATGATCAGCCAAGGAGCTTTTTATACAGTAACAACTCTTTAGATTATTCAAACTGAACAACAATTAAAAAATGTTTAATTTCCCTTTCTCTCTTTTTAACAAAATAAAATATAATAAAAGGAATCAAACAGAACAATTCTAATCTAATAAAAGCCTTAATCTGTCCGTCCCTAATGCTTTTGCCAAACTGCACATGCGCCAACTGGCTGCGCTGGCAGGGCAGGGCTGGCTGAGTTGAAGCGGGAGCCCCTCCGCTGGCGCCGCCTCCTCCTGCAGTCTCCGGCTCTCTCCGCCTCACCTCCACACATCAGAAATAAGTAATTTGAAATAAATCAATTGGGAATCGGACTTTAACAGCAGTGGGGCCAGCTGAGGAAAAGCGGGGGCCCCTCCGTGGGCGCCACTGCCTTCTCCAGCCTCCCTGCAACAGCTGCCTCGGCTGCTTTTCCCACTGCTGGAAAAAATCAATGAATTGGTATTTGCACTCGATTAGTGGTGGGGCCAGCTTAGGAAAAGCAGGAGAGCACAGGCAGCGAGTGGCTGCGAGGGCCTAAGTTTGTGCTGCTACCGGGGAAGTTTGGCGGCGGAGACCGTGCCTCAGCTGTAGGAGCAGCGCAGCTACCCCATGCCTCCCTGCCTGAGGGCGAGGGGATGGATCATGGTGGTGGTGCCCTCCCGCCGCTTGGCATGCCACCCTCCACAACAGCCGGCAGGGAGGGGAGGGAAAGCAGGTAGGCAAGGGCCCAGAGGATGTGGGGGGGTAGAAACCGGAGATGGACATGCCCATGCAGCTGTCCCTTCCCCCATGCCAGGGGTCATTGTCCAGCACTGGAGGCCCCCGCGAAAATGCCACACCTCAGTCCCGCACCAGCCCTGGTTCTGCATCGCCTGGGGCGGAGGTCTCTGTGCCCACCCCGCGTCATCCCCGCAAAGAGCCCCATGAGCCCAGGGGCTCCTCCAGAGGTGGTGCGGGGGAGCTGAGGGGGGCACGCAGCCTCCGATCTGTGCACGGGACAGAGGTCTAATGATTTTTGTTACTGTCTGCTGTACTTTTTACACTTTGTCTGCATATGCCCGAAACTGGGCACAACAGTCAAGGTGAGGCCTCACCAGTGCTGAATAAAGAAGAAGAATCACTTCCCTTGATTTGCAAGTGACACTTCTGTTTTTGAAGGACCCTATCTTCGCTGCCACCTGCACTCACCACCTGGTAGCTGCCTCTATTTATGTAGTAGGCAACCATCGATCCTGTGGATCATGGCATACGTTTAAGAGGTCTAGTCACCAAGACCTCTGATGTGTATACCTAGGCAAGAGCATGGAAGAGTGGAGGCTGCCCAAGACCGACCATTCCCCCTTTAGACCACTGAGACCGAATCTAAAAGCCAGACTGAGTCCAGAGATTCAATGCCTCAGTGGTTGTAGCTGCTGCCAGACAGCAACAGGTAAGAACCGCTGCTGACGGCCTAATGCCTCAGCAAGGCCACATTTCTGTCAGGGTGATGCCCCTTAGCCTTTCTCCAACCCAGGAACACCCACAAGGCAGTGGGGGCTAGGGTTTTGAGGCACCCTACATTCACCTTACTCTGGAGGTTGCAACATTGTGGTGTTTTATAGGAGCTACCCGACCGGGAGTAGCCCCAATATATTGCCACCAGGCCGTCCAGTCAGATGCAGTTTTCAGTCATACCCAAGACCCCATTTATGAAGACTTAAGAAAAAAAGGCATTATAATTCTTCAGTCTTCTTTGAATCATCCATTGTTTTCCGCATGCCATAAGGGACCCCTGGTTTCTTTGGCCATGCTCTTACTCTCGACATACTTGTAGAAACCCTGTTTATTTTCTTTTATGTCCCTTGGCAGCTGCATCCCAAGCTGTGCCTTGGCCTTCCTCATATTCTGCTTGCATGCCTGTGTGATACTTTCAGATTCTTCTGACTAGACTTCCACTTTTTGTAGGATTCCTCTTTGAATTTTAGTTCATTGAAGAGACTGCTGTCTAACCAAGCAGGCTGGGCTCTTGTTGCGCTTCTTGTTCTTCTGGTGCTGTGCCATTCAAAGGGTCTTCTTAAAGTAAGCCAGCTCTCCTGGGCTCCTCTTCCCCTCAGACTTGCCTCCCAGGGAAGACGAGCTTCCCCTCTTGTAGGCTACTCTGTCATCTGTTTTGAGAAGTTATCCCTAACATTTTCCAAGAATTTTCTGGAATGCTTATGTATTCTGTGTTTTCCTTCCCGCAGATGTCCCAATAATTAAAGTAACCCCATGAGAACCAGGTCCTATAATTTGGAAGCTTCCATGCATTTCAAATGCCTCGTCCACCTCTTCCTCTCAGCTTCACGGCCTGTAGCAGATCTACCCATGACACTCCTCCTTCTGTTTTATCTTCTGACCTTTACCAGAGACTTTCAGCAGGCCTATCTTCCACTTCATACTGCATCTCCACCACATCTCCGTATTTCCAATTGCATTGTAATTCCTCAATTGAACCAGGACCCTCCACTTCTTTGTGTTCATTTCCCATTCTTCTCGCATTAGTGTATAAACATTTCAGGTATCTGGTTGTCTTATCTTTTCCCTGAAAATATTGCTAAGGCTTCTGCTATCGCTTTTCCTTATTACATTTTAACCAGGTGCAGTCAGACACTGCTTACTAGAATTCATTAAAACTAATCAAGAGCTGTTTGATGTCTCTTTTGTTAACTTGATCCTCAGCTTGTCCCTTTCCTTATCCAAATAATCCTTATTAGCTGCCTGGTTGCAGCTTATTTTTATTTAAGAAGATTGAGATAAAATGCCTGTTGAGTGGCTCCCTCTTCTTTACATCCGCTATTAAGAAAAACGGCTATATAATAGTGCCTGCTATTTAACTTCAGACCCACAACTTCCTTCAACTATCTTTTGTGGTCAAAATATTTATAGAACTCTTCTTGTCCTTGGCTGTCCTCATCAGATAGAGCTCATTTTTTACTCTTCTTTGCCTGATTTTGTCCCTGAAAACTCTTGCTGTTTCCTGGTATGTCTCATTTGTGACCTGCTCATCTTTCTGTTGGCTGTATGCTTTCCTTCTGCTTTTGTGGCATCCTAGAAGCTCCTTGAACAGTCACATTAGTCTCTAACCATTCTTTCTGTGCTTCTATCATGTTGAAATTTCTTCTTATTGAGCATTCAATACCATGCCCTTTAGGATTCAAAACTGTGGTGGCCTTCCTTGGTGCCCTTATCGTTCAATCTTTCCTCCCATGTCACCTTACTATCCCCTTCTCCTGACTGAAATCTGGTCTTTTGAATCCAGTATCTTAGTTCTGCTTTCCCTGTCTCAACATCATGAATTTTATCATATCATGGTCACACATTCAGTTTGCCATCCACTAGAATCAACATGTCCTTTTCCTAGTGGCTTAGCTAGTTAGTTGTTTTCCAATTCATATTTCTTCATTTGACTGTAAATTGAAGTAGAGATTATGAAATAGATGTTGCAGGCAGCCTGAATATAACCTGACAGTGCAAAGCAAAAATGTACTGCAATATTACCTGGAAAAATGTTAATAACCTGTATGCTGGCTATAGCCAACACAACTATTAGGGCTGTGAGAAGCTTTGGGTGGTGATTTGATTCGGAAGAGATTTGGCCCGATTAGGTGGCCAAATCTCTGAATCTGAATCAAATCAGGGCACCCATTAAAAGGTCCAAATCAATTCAAAGCTCTCCGAATCGTCAGAAAAGATTCGGAAACCTTGGATGATTTGGGCAGCCCCCGATGGCTGCAGCAAGAA
Organism: Crocodylus siamensis; assembly: GCF_052110815.1. Lineage (NCBI taxonomy): Eukaryota > Metazoa > Chordata > Crocodylia > Crocodylidae > Crocodylus > Crocodylus siamensis. The sequence goes on from NC_143408.1 coordinate 10,555,589, forward strand.
GCTGCAGTCAGCTCCGAGATGGTAAATACTAGGGGTGGGGGAGGCAGGGGCTGGGGGAGGAGACCGTGGGGGGACCCCTGCAGGCCTCCCTCACTCCCCCAGATGCCCCAACCCTTGCCCATTCCCCCAGCCCCCCCCATGACTGCCTCATACCCAGCTCCCAGCCCGTTAAAGAAAAGCCCCGGTGCTCACCAGATGCTACTGGGCAGGGAGGGGGCGATCCCTGCTGCCCCCCACTGCCCCACACTGCATGGGAGGCTCTGCATGAGCCCTCCAATACCCCCCCTGCTCCCCTAGCCCCTCCATGGGTGCCCTGCCCAGGCCAGCTCTGGCTCTTTAAGGAGAAAAAAAAAAAACAAGAAAAGCCCCAGGACTCACCGCTTCTGCAGCAGCCTTGGGGGGCTTGTGGAGAGACCCCCACATGGCGAAAGGCAGCGAGGGGCAGCAGGGATTGTCCCCTTCCAGCAGGCGCCTTGAGTACAGGACTTTTCTGGGTTTTTTTGTTTTGTTTTGTTAAAGGGCCAAAGCTGGCACAGGCAGGGCACCCATGCATGTGGGGGCTGGGGGAGTGAGGGGGCGGGGGTGGAAGGCTCGTGCAGAGCCCCCCCATGCAGTGGGGGGCAGCAGGGATCATCCCACCTGCCCAGCAGCACCCAGTGAGCTGGGCATTTTTTTTCCCCAAAGAGCTGGGGCGGGCAGGATAGCAATTGCTGAGCTGAGCGGGGATGGGACTGGCTGATTCAGAGATTTGGCTAAATCAGCTTGGGACAGTGGTTTGAATCACTGAATTGAATCACTGTCCCCTATATCCAAAATGAATACTAGCTGCTGTGCACAGGCCTAATTACTATCAAGCATGGGACACTAAGCTTGGCACCAGAACTTTGTGATAATGAAGATAACTTTAAAATCAATGTTCTCTTGAGGTTACACTTCAGGCTTAAAGTTGGCAAATGTTACACATTTATGTCAGAATCAATCACCTCAGATGGCCATAGGTATTTTGCTAGCTGCTACTCAGTTCTTCTGTAGATCATCTATCAGTTCCTACTGGAGAATGGTAATGATACCATGATGCAAACTGGGGCAGAGTGATATTGAGCACATCAAGTGGATATCAGCCCAGATAGGGCTAAGGCACTGAGAGATATTAGTCCTGTACCTTGAGCATAAATACAGACTCCAGCAGACTCCTGGAAACAGTTGCCATTATCACAAATAGGCTAGGAACAGACATGACACGTAAACCAGTTTAAGTGATTAGAAACTGGTTTAAACCTGTAACAGAACAAATGTTCAGTGTACATAAACTGGTTTGAAAATGGCTGAAACCAGTTTGAGATAAACCGGTTTGAGCCAAATCAGTTAAGTCTGATACTGCATTCAACCAGGTTTATGCAATTTCTGTCCCAGACCCCTTGCTGCTTTAAGTTAAATCAGAGTCCCCCAGCATCCTGCCATGCTCTCTAGGCTGGCCAGGGCTCTCTGCTCCACAGCAGGACTGGCCCTGCCCCGCTGCTCCCTGGCTGGAGCTTGGCACAGGCTTGTACGCACAGCAGGGTCTGCTAGCTTCCCCATTCCCCCACCCCCACCCAGCTTCACCACTTGCTGCTTAAGCAGAGATCCCTTCCTCCTCTCTGCCACAGCACAGACCATAGCCAGCCCATGGTATGCTAGCTAATGCCGAGAAGTGTGTGCGTGCATGTCTGTGTCTCCAATTTCACTGGGATAGGGAGACAAAGAAGTGACTGCTTAGGGCTTTTGGAGCTAATAAACAGGTTAGCCCATAAACTGTTTAAGAAGTCTGAAGTAATGTGGAGAGAGGCTATTATTTTACTAATTGGGTGATAAAGACTGTTATCTGGCTGGCTTGCTCACCTGTCAGTTTGCTGCACACAGTATGATGAAGCAGGGAGGGAGATTGAAAAGCTCCATATCATCAACAGATGCATGCACTGCATACCTCCCCTTGCCTCAGAGTGCTAGCTCAGGACTGGCAACACTCCCGCCATTTGAGCAGTGGGAAAAGCTTGGGACCGTGCAGGTAGACCTCTCTAATGAGAGAGTCCTGCCAAGGCCTGGCCATGCCCTCCTCAGCTCAGCTCCCTGTAGAAGGGAAGGGAGGGCTGCTCTAGCACCCCTTGGCTTCTAGCCCAAACCACTGCAGGCATGTGCCTGAATTTCCTCAGTCCAGAAACAATGTCTGTCCAGTTTCAAACCAGTTCAGCCTATTCAGGTTAGACTAACCTGCAAAGACTGAATCAATTCTGGCTCAGGCTTTTTGAGCATCTGTCCCTAGCCATCAAGGCTTATTTGAGCAGAATCTCACCTTCCATCTGCCAACCATTATTCAGTGAACCTAGATGTAGCAAGATCATCCTAGCAAGGATTTAAGAACAAATACCAAGGAACTTCATGGGTAATGTTTCTTTACCCACAATACCAAGGGACGTAGTTCTTCTTTATCCACAGTGTCACAGAGGGATCATTCTGGATACATGTGCAGAAATATGTCCCTCTTGCAAACAACCCCAACAGATTCCAGACCCTGTCCTTGAACTGAACTTCCAAAAAATTATCCTGCATAAACAAAACTAGGGATAAGGGAGGATCTGTGTTCATTTCAACCTCCTTCTTCTAAGTTTGACAAATGTCACAAAATTTCAATGGGACAAGAATGGCAGAACGAAAGACACTGCCTCCACTTTACTTTTCTTTCTCTGCAGAAGTAATTCAGAGAACAGATGCATTTGAGAAACTGCCCTAGCAGAAAGAGAAAAGCAAGAAATTACCATTCAGAGACACATTAGTCATCACTATATCTAAAAAAAAAATTCCTAAAAATCGAAGGTGAGTGGTTGCTCCTTAAGGAGACGATCCTCCATGCCCAAAGGGAGGTAATCCCAACAAGGGTCAAAGGGAGCAGGAGGGCACATAAACCCCCATGGCTCACTAAGAGCATCCGGGAATGTCTCCTTGCTAAAAGGGAGGCATATACCCAATGGAGAGATGGGGTCATCACCAAGAAGGACTATGTTACAGTCGCCCGAGGATGTAGGGGGGCAGTCAGGAGGGCCAAGGCAGAGATGGAGATAGGACTAGCTTCCCGGATTAAGGACAATAAGAAGTCCTTCTTCAAATACATAGGGGGTAAAAAGAGGGTCCCGGGTAATGTGGGGCCCCTGCAGGACACGATGGGCAACTTAGTCATCACGCCAGATGATAAAGCTAACATATTTAATGATTTCTTTGCCTCTGTCTTCCTAAGTAGGGACCAGTTCAGCCACCTCCCTGCTGGGCCCCCCTCGGGCCCGGGAGAAACACGCCTGGGCCAGGGGTTAGCGAGGAGTTAGTTAGGGTACTTCTGGAGAGGCTGGACGTGTTCAAGTCCGCTGGTCCGGACGAGCTTCACCCTAGGGTTCTACAGGAACTGGCCGAGGTCATTGCGGGACCCCTGGCGCGGCTCTATGAGCACTCGTGGTGCTCTGGCGAGGTGCCGGAGGACTGGAAGAGGGCCAATGTGGTCCCTATCTTCAAAAAGGGAAAAAAAGAGGACCCGGGAAATTACAGGCCAGTTAGTCTTACCTCAATCCCGGGTAAGCTCTTTGAAAAAATTATCCTGGCACACATCCAGGAGGGCCTTGCGGGGGAATGTATGCTCAGGGGCAACCAACATGGGTTCATCAGTGGCAGGTCTTGTCAGACCAACCTGGTGGCCTTTTACGATCAGGTCACCAAATCATTAGACGCAGGGGTTGCTGTGGATGTAGTCTTTCTGGACTTCCGGAAGGCTTTCGACACTGTCTCTCACCCTGTCCTCATCAAAAAGCTGGGAGACTGTGGTGTCGATGCCCACACGGTCAAATGGGTCGCCAACTGGCTGGAGGGCCGCACCCAGAGGGTGGTAGTGGATGGGTTCTTCTCGACCTGGAAGGACGTGGGCAGTGGGGTTCTGCAGGGCTCGGTCCTCGGGCCCGCACTGTTCAACATCTTCATCAGTGACTTGGATGAGGGGGTAGAAAGCACCCTGTTCAAGTTTGCTGATGACACTAAGATGTGGGGGGATGTGGGTGCACTAGAAGGGTGCAATAGGCTACAAGCTGACCTTGACAGGTTGCAACGGTGGGCGGATGAGAATAGGATGGGGTTTAACACTGATAAGTGCAAGGTGTTGCACATGGGGAGGAAGAACCGGCACCACACTTACAGGTTGGGGAACTCCCCTCTTGCCAGCATGGAGACGGAAAAGGATCTTGGAGTCGTCATTGACTCCACGATGAACATGGGCCAGCAGTGGGGGGAGGCAGTCAAGAAGGCCAACCGTACCCTGTCATGCATCCACAGATGCATCTCGAGCAGGTCCAGGGAGGTGATCCTCCCCCTCTATGCGGCACTGGTCAGGCCGCAGCTGGAGTACTGCGTCCAGTTCTGGGCGCCGCACTTCAAGAGGGACGTGGACGATATGGAAAGAGTCCAGAGGAGGGCCACTCGTATGATCAGGGGTCAGCAGGGCAGGCCTTATGAGGAGAGGCTACGGGACCTGAACCTGTTTAGCCTCCACAAGAGAAGGTTAAGGGGGGACCTTGTGGCCTGCTACAAACTGGTCAGGGGGGATCAGCGGGTATTGGGGGAGTCCCTGTTCCCCCGTGCGCTGCCAGGAGTGACCAGGAATAACGGTCACAAGCTGGCAGAGGGTAAGTTTAGATTAGATATTAGGAGGCGCTACTTCACAGTCAGGGCGGCTAGGGCCTGGAACCAGCTTCCAGGGAAAGTGGTGCAGGCTCCTAGCCTGGGGATTTTTAAAAGGAAGTTAGATGAGCACCTTGCCGGGGTCATCTGACCCCGGTGCTCTTTCCTGCCAAGGCAGGGGGTCGGACTAGATGATCTACCTAGGTCCCTTCCGACTCTAGCTACTATGAGACTATGAAACTATGAAACCTACAGTTTGCTTTCTTGGGTCGCCTACTACTAGAGACTTTCAAGAGGTACTGTGAAAATGTCAAATACTAGGGCCAGTCTGGAGTTTGACGTGAATAAGAAACCACACAATCATTCAATGGTAAACATCTGATAGATAAGCATCTTTAATAATTTGTGTCCACAGCAAGTGGACATTAAGGTGTCTGAGGATAGAACAAAAATGGTCTCTCACCATGGAATAATGGAAGTCTTCCTTCTCTGGAATAATAAATGCCAGGCTCACAGTTGTAATCTCTCCACTATGCTGCACACCCAGGGAACCCAGCTATTAGCATGGAGGAACCTCTTTGAAAAGTATAACTTATAACATCCCTTAGCAAAGCAAAAGCTCTGTTTGTCTTGGCATAGAATAGCCTGTCTATACACAGCTGGAGAGCTTATTTTGTCTCCTTGTACAAATCTGGACCAAATCAATTCTCTAAGGGCTTTATAAAAATGCTGTCTTTATTTAAGGAATTTTATGCATTACAAGATGTCTTCAGAACCTTCACAGTCACAAAAATAAAGGTGATTTTTTTTCCAGTCTTTGGCTAAAGCATGGCTAAAACTTGCTTCCTTTTTACATTTAAATTACATTTACATACTTACTTCCAGAATCACATTTAACTCCCCCCTGCCCCCCATTTATTCTTATAAATGTAAAAACCTTAGTAATTATGGTGACTGTTAACATAGGAAGGGAACAAAACAGCCACATTGGGGCTCACTCCTATACACACTCCATGCAGGATGCACCCTTGTAAGCCATTTCAGGTTTTGGGTCTGCAAACAATAGGGCTTGCAGGATGTGGCTCATGGTAATTCTATCGTCATGACACTGCCCTTTATAGCTTTAGTCCTCCAAAAAAAAGAGAGAGTGTGCGAGAGAGAGAGTGGATGTGTGTGCATATGTGTGTGTAAGAAAGAGCACGAGATAATGCAAGAAAGAGCATTCTGTCTCACCAAACTTTGCGGCTGTAACAGAAGACAGAGGAGAAAAACAAAACAACATATACCGCCTCTATGGCTAGGGACAGACAGTCAAAAAGCCCAAGACTGAATTGATTCAAACTTTTCAGGTTTCTGTAAATTGCTTAGATTGAATGGATAAGAAAGTGAACTCATATTAGATTTTCAAAAGAGAAAGGCAGCCTGACCCCTGCAGTGGCCCATACCAGGAGCTGGATGGTGCTACAATGCACCTCCCAGCCAGTGACCAGTGGGGAGATGGGTGATTTCCCCAGCCACACCCTTCCAATCAGCTGAGCGGGGGCATGGGGACACCCCCCCCGCAACCAGACCTCCAGCCAGAGTCTCCCTAGCACTGGGGAAGTGGGGGGAGGGAAGCCCCAAGTGGGGTGTTTCTTCCTCTCTCCCTGTGCCCAGAGCTGGTCCCCCTGGCCAGCTGAGGAGTGGGTCTAGCAGGGAAACCTGTCCTTCCCCCCAGACCCCGGCCAGGGTCTCCCCCACAAAGGGGGAAGGGGAGAGGGGGGAAGCCCGCAGCAGGGTGCCTCTTCCCCTGTCTCCCCATGCCCAGAGCCAAACCCCTGGGCCATGCCACCTCCTCAGTCTGGGCTGGCTAAGAAGGGGGTGAGGGGGAAAAACCTCCCCTCCACCTGGCACTGGACCCCCAGCTGGGGTCTCCCTGGTGTTGGGGAAGGGGGGAGAGGGGAACCCCCAGTGGGACAGTTCTCCTCCCCGCCATCACACCCAGAGCCAGGAGCTGAGCTGATCATCCGGCCATGCCTCCTTCTTGGCCAGCAGGCCGGCTGAGGAGAGAGTGGGGGGGGGAGGGAACGGTGCCCCCACCCAGCTCTGGACCCCCAGCTGGGTTGTGCCCAGCACGGCAGGTGGGAAGCCCATAATGGGGGCTGTTCCCACCCTACTACCTCCTCAGCTGGCCCACTGGCTGGGGAGGGGTCATGGCCAGGTGATCGCTCTGGCTTCTGGCTCAGCTGGGACTATGGGCTTCCCTGCAGTCAGAAGCCAGGCCAATCACTCAGTGGTATTTGCTCCCCAGCCAGCAGGCTGGCTGGGAAGGGGACTGGGAGGAAAAATGGCACCCTCTTCCCCCTCCCTCTGCCACCCCCATTCCAGACCCCTGCTGCCATCCCAGGAGCTGTGGAGTGAGCACAACCCCTAGCGCCGCCACTTCACTGGAGCCGGCTCAGGGGGTCAGAGAATTGGCTGCCTGGCACCTCCTGGGCAGCACTGCAGCCGGGGGCCGGGCCCCGCCACCCCTCCCGGATAGGGCAGGAGTTGGAGGGGGAAAATTCCCACCCCGTGCCCAGCAGAGGGAGGAAGCTGGCAGTGGGGGCTTTACTTCCCTGCCCCAGCTGGGAGTTAGGTCTATTCCCTGGTCAAGAAGGGGGGAGGTGTAGAAGTCCACCCTGCTCCTGGCTGCTGGGGATGGAAAAGTCCCTGTTGGCAGCTGTGGATGGGACCAGCCCTGCTCCACTGGAGCAGAGAGCACAGCCTGCGGCTGCAAAGCATGGTGGGGGACTCGGATTTAACTTAAACCAGGAAGGGGTCTGGGACAGAAGTTCTATAAACTTGTTTGACCCAAATCAGGTAGGTCTGATACTACATTCAACCAGGTTTTATCTTAAATCAGTTTCGGCCATTTTGAAACTGATTTATGTGTACTGAGCTTATGTTCTGTTACAGGTTTAAACCAGTTTCTGATTACTTAAACTGGTTTATGTGCAACTTCTGTCCCTAGCCTATATGTACATGGAGGCTGTTAAAACAGGACCACTGTATTTCCTGAAACTCAAAACAGGATACTTCACTCCCCAGCCCCGTTTTCCACACTCTGCCAGGACATGCGTTTAAAAACGGGTCTGTCCTGGTGAAACCAAGACAAATGGTCACCTTATCTTAAAAGAGCATTCAATCCTCTGTATCCAATAAAAATGAGGCTTTAATAATGCCAGAGGCCTTTTTAAAGGGCACCTGCACCATGAAGTTCAGTAGATACTTGTAACCTGTACAGAACACTGCACAACTATTCTGAGCTCTGCATGTTTTTGCTGGCTGCTCCTCAAGCAGGACTGATTGACTGCCCGGGCTACCGGAAACCAACTGTTATTCCTGTCTCACCCTCTAAAGTAGATTGCCAAAAATCCCAAAGTTGGAAAAAGCCATTAGAGACAGGAACAAGCCAAACCCCGAGCAGGGAGTTAGAGCAACCTCAGTCTCAGGAAAGTAAGCAGCCAGAAAGAAGAAACATTTCCAGAGGTCTTTGATGCAAATCCTTTGAGTTTGCACATCTGTTTGGTTAAGTGTTTCAGTTTCATTTCTGTTCTGTGCTGCTTTGACCTTATCAAATATTCTGCTGGAGGCGAATGTCATTAGGTGCTCCTTAAAGCCAACAGAAGGAAAGGAATTCCACTGTCAGAGCAGAACCAGTTTGCTCTAACACAATCTGATCCAACTTCTCAGTACATACTGGTCACGGAAGCTAAAACAAAGCTACATGGCACTAAGTGCCATATCCTCAGTTGGATTTATTTATTTGATTTTATATGCCACCCTTCCCAACAAAAGTGCAGAGTGGCTTACAATAACAAAATAACTTATAAAACCCGAGAATGACCAGATGTAAGCCATTGGGAGCTGCTGGGAATATAACAGGATATAAATCATCGAGAACTACTGACTATAATGAAATGGACCTGATTTGCCATAAAGGAAGAGGTGGTCCTAGGATTTTATTAACTTTGCAAAATATACCAGACACACGGCCGCTAACTGCACTTTGGTGAAAACTTGCAAGTTTTTAAAAGAAAAAGTCTAAACTATAAAAAGGTTAGTTGTTTTGTGAAAACAAAATCATTTTTTAATTACCAGAACTTGAATTTTTTATGTTTTGTAAGCTTAGATTGCATCAACTCCCCTTCCTCAGAAAGCTCTGCCTCACAAATAACACAGCAGGGAAAGTGCTCCCTTAGCGCAGATGAGACCGTGCAGCGAATGAGGTTGTCGTAGGTAGGACCCTGCCTCATTTGTTACAGTAAGTGGACCTTGTGCCACAAATGAGGCTCTGGTCCAGAGGAACAGAAGGATTGTGTCCTGGGCCTCCTCTACACATCATGTTTATGCCTCAATTAAAGTGTAAATCATGACATAAATAGGAAGGGTGCTACATGTGCACTCACTTCAGGCACCATAAAGTGGGAAATGAGACAAAAAATGTTCCACATATAATACAGAACAATTTTGACCACTCTGGTCCTGGCCCCAGCCCAGGCCAGTCAACGGTACTCTTTGTCAGGCCTCTGAGCCTCTAGCCCCACTCTCACTCCTGGGGTCTACCTTTTGCCCCTACTCAGGGTTAACCCACCTGGTTGTGGGAGCTGGGGTTAAGGCACCCCGACCCACCTTTCACTGGCGTGGTAACTGGCCTGACATTTCCTGGGGGCTCCTGCACCACTGGGAGCCCCACCAGGCCACCCACTCCTGGCAGGGCACAGTTTTAGGTCACGCCCAGGACTAGGAGCCTCCAGACCATCCCCTACAGCTCCTCTCTTACCTCCAGGCTGTGCCTAGAAATCTCACAGCCAGGCAATGTTGCTACCTGGGCTGCCAGCAGTGAACTGCCCTGTTCATATGGGCGGCCAGAGCTCCAAAAGGGCCGCCGTAATTAAGCACCTGCTGGCTGCTTGACCCCAGGTCTTAAAGTGGCAGGCACCAACAGCCTCCTGCCACACACCTAAATTTAACATGTGGCTGGGGCCAACAATCAGCTGACTCCTGATCCCAGGGCCCAGATTGCACCAGGGTCTGGAACGGCCCTGACGACTGACAATCAGCTGATTGTCAGACCTGGGTGAAAGGGAAGCCAAAGGACATCCCCCACCAGGGACTTTTGACCTGCACCTGGCAGCTTTGGCAGGGCTTCTGGACAAGGGCTTCCCCCACTTGGGACTTCAAACCCTGTGCCCAGCAGTCCAGCCATAGCTGCCAGGCATAGGGTTTTAACAATCAGCTGATAGTGAGCACCAGCCCAGACAGCACCAGGTCTCACTGTCTGCCCTTCCTAGCTGATTGTCTGCTCTAACAGCCCTGGGTGAACCAGACCTGGGACTGCCCAGCCAGAGCTGACAATCATCCAATTGTCCACTCTGTGTGTGAGGTTTTGGCACCTGGCTTTCAATTTGCCACTGCAGGGGGAGCCCAGAATTATTATAATGCAATCTGGATCTGACCCCCAATCCCAAAATTGGACCTCCTGCCATGCATGTGTAGAATGGCAGGAGGCATGACTGGTGGGAATGGAGATTAGGGCCCACTGTGCCATTAAATAAGTGTATGCCAGTGGCTTTGGTGATGGCAACTTGATACCCCCGCCCAGAAGAACTAGATTTTATGCCAGCCTCTGACACTGAACTCCCATGTGCCAATGGCGAAAAATTAAACACGACATTTTCATAGTGGATCACGGAAAGCATTTCTTACTTTTTGGGTGCCCAAAAGAGAACAACTGGAGTTAGAATTGCAGCCCTGAGAGGTGAGCACTCGCAACTGAAATCAATGGGAACCCCGAATCAGACACACGCAGATACAGAAATCCTAAATATTCTGGCAAATTAGGACCCAAGTGACTAAAGTTAGACACTCAAAATTAGGGTATGTATTTAACAGTTTTGGCCTTCAGTTTCTGTGCCTCAGTTCCCTATACGTAAAATGGGCATACTACTTTCACTTCACCTCACAGATGAGTTGCAATTGTTAGTTTCCTGACATTTGTATAGTAATGGGATATTACAGTGCTGAGCATCATTAAAAACACCCAAGAGGTAACTGTTATTTTTGTATTTGGGGATTTTTTGGTACATGACTAATGAGGCTAAAAGCCATGCACTGAATGATGAGGACAAAAAAGAAATACTGACTAGCTACCTATTCAGTGAGCACTGTCCACCCTGTGCATTGAATGACTTGGAGAGCCTATGGAAAAAATTGTATGCGAGGATGTAATTTAAGACTATCATGACACATACAAACAAGGAAGCCTAGTTAACATTGCACAGGCAAAATTAACATTGCATGTCCTAAGATCTGAGTGCTTGAATGCATGCTTAACATCCTCTTATTGTAGTAAATGTTCTTTTATGTAGTAAAATCAGTGATAGTAACGTAACAAATAGGTCTCTACCTCTTTCACATTGAGGGCCAGTGAATCCATACACACAAGCACAGCGGTTTGGTCCAATGCACCGACCTCCATTCTGGCAGCCATTTTCACAGATAGCTGTTCAGAAACATAAATACGGGCAAAATTACAAGAGAGAAATAAAAACACACACAAACACTAGAAGAAACATGGGAAAGTCATGGAATTTGGAGCACCCTTTATAGTTCATGGGTCTTCCCCCATTTACTGATCCCAAAGAAAAAGCCACCGCGTTTGTTTTTCCCCAGCAAGGCCACCCTGAATTCTTCTCGCTTGTGCATGATTTCTTTTATAAATGGGCAGAAGAATGACAGCACAGCTGACTGAGAGGCTTCAGTTAACACTGGGATCCAAAACAAGAGTGACCACCTATGCACCAGACTGGCTGCTCCGAATGGAAACTCTTGACTCCTGAAGAAAAGCTCTGGGAAACACCTGCACTCTCTGGAGGTGCCCCTTCAGACTGCCCTCCCTGCTTGCAGGCAGTACTGGAAGTTTTACAACTTTATTGTGGAAGAAAAAAAATAAAGCTTTACAAGTACCACTTGTATTTAGTTGGGGAGTGAACCACAAGGCCAAATTGGTATGAGCTATCATCGTAAAAGAGTCAAACTACCACCATTTGAATGCTTGGAAAAAAGGTTGTCCTGGGACACTACAATTTTGAGGTGCCTTGGTACGTCGGGCATAAAACAGCCCTTTTCTTGAACAATCGCATTCCTACACATCAAGTAAGCTAGGAAAACGCTGTCCCTCCCCCTGCAGCCCTCCTGGTGGCTCCGTGTGCCAGAGCTTGGGTCGAAGTCCCAGTAGTTTGCATTGCGAAGAAATCCAGCCATGTTCAGGAATGACAGGTCTCTGGATTCCATGAGCTCCTGCTACAAAATTTACAGTTTGGGCATAGGGAGGAAAGGGGGATTACAGGTTTTGGATCATCGCAGATTAAAGGGCTATTTGTAGGGAGGAGGTGACTCCCAATGCGTACTGGTGCTAGCCCTGTCTTATATCCTGTGAGAAGTGTAAGAGGAAGGGACAGCCTACTGATGGATTCTTATAATTAAAGATGGTAAAGAGAAAAATTGGGGAGAACTGGAGCTGGCCTCCAACCAGAGCTCACTGCGACTTGCAAAAGCATCGCTGAGTCCCAAAGTGGGCAAATACCATCTCCTTTCGATTGTTAGTGCCACGTCATTGATAAAGTCCCAGAGCTGAATGGAGGGTGACATGTCAGGAGCACTCAACCTAAGCATGTTTTAAAAGCAGATGTTGAAGAAGCCAAATGATCACAGATGGCTGAGAGGGTAGAGGTCAATGGATAGCCAATATTTTCTTAAAGCCCAAATTATAGTTCACAGGAGTCATATTAAAACCCCAGCAACCACAGTGAAAGTCTCTTTTGAACAAAAGATATTCCAAGTGCTCCAAGGGAAATGACTTAGTCATGATGTGGTAAACTCAGCCACATATTGAAGAAATGCATGCAACAGAGAGAACTGGAATCCACAGGGTGCAACTATTCTTCCTCCTTACAGAGCTAATACTGAAACATGGAGTCTAGAGTGGTCACTACGTACAGGAGCAGATAGCCAAAGGTAAAGACGTGAGTGTGAAGTTCATGAAATGATTAAGAAGATTTTCCCTTAGGTGTTTGATTCTGCAGAAAGGTATGGCTTTTGTCAGACTAAGTTTCAGTGGATTTCCTAATATCCCTAGCTGTGAGAGCTGTGTGGCATTTGTTTATGTACTATAAAGGCCTGGACTCACTGCTATCCTGGATTGATGGGGTCACAGCTATGGTGATAGCTCACACAGTGCCCCGACTGAGGTTTCTAAGATTGATAACAATGTTAATCAGTTCCCACTTGCACTACCTAGAAGAGCCATGCCAAGTGCAGTGCGACTATGCTAGCCAAGGGGCATCTTGAGTGCAGAACTGTTTAGAACAACTGCCAAGGACAGTCAGATCTCTGTGTATGATCCATATTCATTGTGACAGTGTAGTCGCGTTGAATGCTGGTGCTTAAACACTGAAAGCTGAGAGCAGCTAGAACAGAAGCAAGCGAAATATGGCCCACAGGCTGAATCTGGCCCACCAGGTACTTTCATCTGGCCCACGGCACTCCCCAACAGATTGCACCCAGCCCAGCCCTTCTGCCCACAAGGGTGGGAGCAAGGTGTCCACATGTACATATAGCCCCAAACATACCCTATATCACTCCCACCCCTGTAGCAGGAACGGTGCAGCCTGGCCAGCAGCAGCTTCCAGGCGGGGCTCCTGCTGGCACTGCTACAACCCCCAGGGACCTGCTCTGCTTCCCTGGTCTTCTGCTTGCTCTGCACAGCAGGTAGGGAGGTGGCATGAGTGAGGCTGGGTGGGAGTGTGGGGCTTCATGCCCAGGGAGATGGCAGCAGTGCAGTGACAGGCTGGGCAGCACGTGGGTGTGAGAGAGGGTGGGGGATCAGGGGACCTCCCCACACCATCCCATGGCACGCAGCCCCAGCAGGTGGCGGCAGCAGCAGGTGGAGCACTCAGGGCACAGGTGCCCAGCGGGGCCCGGCTCTGGCCGGCGCTGCACATCGCAGCAAGGGGCTCAGCCTTCACAAGGCCATCTGTATTGCCAGTGCTCCCTGCCACTCGTGTGCAGCCCCCACGCTCACCGGGCATGGGAGAGAAGCCCCAGGCACCGGAGCCAGTTGCCTTCCCCACTGGGGCTTCATCTTCCCCGGGGGCGCAGGGCAGGCAGCTGGCTCCAGTGCCTAGGACTTCTCTCCTGTGCCTGGTGAGTACAGGGGCTGCACAAGAGTGGTGGGGAGTGGCAGCGAAACAGACAGCCCGGGGAAGGCTGCACCCCTCACTGCCATGTGCAGTACTGGCCAGAGACATGTCCCGCTAAACACCTGTGCCCTGAGTGCCGATTGCCCCACCTGCTGCTGCTGCGCCATGGGGGAGTAGGTGTGGGGGGGTCCCCACACCCACCCACCCTCTCTCACACCCCACAAACCCCACACACCCACACCCTTCACCCACAACTCTTTACATATACACAGTTTCCCAACATACCCTATGCCCCCCCACACACAGCTACACCCCCTCACAAACCCTTCCCCACATCCTACCATACACACACACATACCTACCCACACCCCCCGCGCACACACACACACACACACCATACACACGCACACACAAGTACTATACACTCCTCACCATACACACATACACCCCCACAATATACAAGACTAAAAATTGATTTGAGCTATTATGCAATTACCTCTATATACACTATGCAAACACAAATCATGACAAAAATATTTTTTGTAATAAAATTAAAATACATTATAGTAGATGTTCGACTCTTAGTGTTTGATTTGGTTTGCTTCTGGTTCTAAGATGGCAACTCCCCATCCCATTCCCTGGAGCATTTTCAGGGGACAAGTGGGGGAGGACTTCTAGTGGAATAGGTCAGGGTTTAGGAGTGGGACTTCTGGTCCCAAGATGGCAATAAGGAGGTGGGGCAACTGTCAAGGGGTGGGGCTACCCATGCGGGCCTCAACAGCTCACCAAAACTCATTAAGTGGCCCTCCTCTGCATAAATCATTGCCCACCTCTGAATGAGAAGCTGCTATACTGTACTCCTGGAAAGTTGCCAGTGGGACCTTCCTTTGTTCCCCATGCTTGCTAATGATGTCCTGTATTTAATACATGTTTAATGAAATACGATTGAGTATATTAGATGTAGCCGGTAGCAGCCCCTATAGTAAGCTTGCCTAATGCTTTCTATAAACCCCTATTTGTCATTGCTTAAAATTTCCCCAAACTTCAGATATCTGGGATGCCACTTTCCAGACAGCATATGTAACTGGGGACCCTAACCCCTGTTATTGAGGGCTGCAATAAGATGGACTGCAGAGCTGTAAGTCTGCTTGCAAAGAGGCAGGCTGCTGATGTGCACGCGGAGAGGCATGCTCCAGATTAGTAAATACGCTTATTAGTAAGAAGGAACCCCTGCGGGCCACTAGGGAAAAGGATCCTGGTGACCAGAAAGGGTGGAGCTAAGCAGGGGCTTAAAACAAAGTTCCTTGAGGAGTCAGGTCTGACCCAGAATAGGCTCAGGGAAAGACCTCTGCAGGGGTGGAAAGCAGAGATATGGGTTTTCTGGGAAAATTTGAACTGGAAAATTTTCCAATGCCCTAAATAGATTCAGCACTTTATTTGACTTGCTAGCCAATTGCCTGTCAAGAATGACAGGGGGAGGGAGGAGGCTGGGATGGAGTGCCGCCACCTAATGACCCATGCTGCCACTGTACTGCCTCTTGCATGAGGCAGAACACCCCCCACCCTCTGTCTGGTCCTAGGCAAAGCTTCAGAATCACGGCTGCGCTTCCCCACACTGATTGGCTGTTTCCATCAGCCAATCAGAGTGCGAATAAAGCATTATGGACAGACAGACAGAGTTAGGCTTTTATAATATTAGAATATTTAGTAAACAAAACTAAAAAAGTACCCCCCCTTGTTAATTTAATGTCCCAATAGCCACAAGTATTTGAACTGAACTATTTCATTAGGAAAAATATTAAATACAGTACACTTAATGTGTTTGAAATGTTATATTCAAACAAATCCAACGCTTTATGTGGAAAGAAATTATTTCTATTGAAATACTTGTAGAAATGAAAAGACAATACACAACAGCATGCACTTCCCTTATGTTTCTTGTTTAAATTTAAGGAAAAAAACCAAAGGCACTGAAAACTATTGACATGCTAATTTTAGCACACTCAAAGAACAGTACATGATGTGCTGTGCTTTGGTTTTGATTTGACCTGCACAGCCAATTAGGTGAATTCATAACTTTATTTTTGGTTTGGATTACTATGTGAGTGCATTTATCCTCCTGTTTACAAATCAATAAAACATATATGTACTCTCTCACATGCTTCCCAGGGATAATCACCTGAAAAACATTAATTACAACTTTGAAGCAGCCATGCTTGCCTAATATTGTATTGGCATCCATTCATTGTTACTAATGAATTTTATGAAACAAATAATTTTTAGAAACGGAAAATTTCCCACAGAAAAATAAAGCACCGGAAATGTTTTTCTTTTGGAAAATTTTCTGCAGCGCATTTTCTCCCTCCCTACATCTCTGCCGGAAAGTGACACACAGGAATATAAATTTGCTTATGATGTTGTGCAGGCTTTCTGTTTGCTGCAAGGCAGCGGGTACCTAGAAGGGGATTGTGGGGGCCACAAAAAGGCACTGTGGTGAGGACATTGTTGATTATTTGGTTTGCAGAGAATAGGAGCCCAGCAAAATCATTGAGGGTAGCTGGGTAAGACCCTGAAGGAGTGTTAACAAGGTGCTGGAGAAAGGGGCTGGCTATTGATTAAGACAGATGGCTGAGACTAATTGAAAGGAAAGGCACCCAGCTCAAAGGGACAAGGCTAAAAGTTCAGACCAGACAGAGGCACCCAGATGATGAGCAGGGTGGGGTGAGGCACCTATGATCTCATTCTGTTTTTTGAGGCCAGTCTCCTAAATTCATATAAATTTACTAGCAAGGCATGGCAGGTGGAGTAAGAGGGCACTACTCTGGTGTGAATGGGTTTTGGGTGGCTGCCAGGGGGTGGCCTACAGGCATACATAGAGGTGGATCCCTTTACAGCACATCTATTTTAGGCTGAATTTTTGGTGAATGTCAGCAAAAAAAAGTTTTAAAAATAAAAAAAAATCATCATTCGCAGCTGAGAATCAGGTTGGGAAAATACACTGCATTGCTTATATTAAGAAATTCTTACAATCATTTCCCTGCAAAACTTTAATGCCTGAAGACTTTGACACAGAGATCTGAATTTGGTAGAGAAATTTGCTATTTGTACTTGCTCTTTAGGGGTTTGCTAATGATGTGCAGAAAATTTGGCTGCCAATTCTTTCTTCATTGAATACTAGAGGTGATAAAAGCAAGAAGCTTTTTTTTTTTTTAAAAAAAACAGGAAACACATTTTTTTCCCCCAATTTGCTCCAAAACTACTTAGTCCTGTCCCCCTCCCAACAAAATATTAAGACAAAAACCAAAATCTTTTAGGTTTTCTAAGAGTTTCCTGCTTTTGGATTTTGTATAAAATTACGTTTCTCAATACTAAACAAACAATTTTGGTTCTGGTTTCCTTTCCCCGTCCCCCCCCCCACCTTATTTTTTCAGTTTCAGGCTTAATGCTATTCTTTTGTTATTGAAGAAAACCAGATAGTTTCAACCAAAATGAACTCATAAACATCAATTCAAAACCAAAATGAACTCATAAACATCAATTCAAATTCAACTCATAAACATTTCTATTTTGTTTGAGAAATCATTTTTCATTGAAAAGGTGTTTTAAAAAATTACGTTAGCTGTAGCGTGTTTTCTTTAGCTTCTGGGGTGTAGGCAGACACAGATTAATGTGTACTGGGGCCCTGGGCAAGCACAAAATAGGAGGCCCCCTCCCCCCATGGGAGCTGGGCCCCTTCCCCTCCTAGTGCTGGCAGAGGAGGCTGGGTGGATCCCACCAGGCTGGGGGGCACATGCCCACCACTTCTCCCTGCTCCCTGCCCCCACTATGGCCAAACGTACACACACATATGGGCACGCAGACACAGGTACGCACACTCTACTTTCACACTCTGCACATGGACACAGACTCACACTTTCCCCTCACAGGACCTCCCCCCTCCCACACTCTCGATCAGAAGGAGGCAGCCCTCCACCCCCCTACCTCTACTGTGAGCCCCCCATGCCTCAGTCTCACTTCCTGCCAGCCCGGCTGTCCCGTGCAGCCCTGCAAATGCAGAGGGCCAGGCTGGGAGCGCTGAACTGTGTCTCTGAGGGCAGGCGGTGGTACTGGAAGGGGTGGCTGCAGGGGGCTAAGATGAATTTTGGGGGGCTATAGCCCCCAAGGCCCTCCCAGCATCGCTGCCCGCAAAGGCACAGTGCAATGGTGTGCTCATGGCCCGGCCCCAAACCCCCACCACACCAGGTGGGGTGCAGCCCTCCCAGCCTGGCTCGGCCCCCTCCCCCCAAGACGCGGTGCCACCCAGCTTGCCTCCCTCCCCCAGGCACGGCATGGCTCTCCCAGCCTGACCCAACTCTACCTCAATGGCGGAGGAGCCCCACTTCCAGCTCCCAGGGAAGCAAAGGGGAAAGCCACAGGTTTAAACTTAGCGCCAAAAATTGGCGCGGAGTTTAAACCTGTGACTTTCACTTCCCTGCTGATGAGGATCCCGGGGTCAGGGCTGCAAACTGGTAGGGGCTCCTGGGTTCGTGCCCCGCTTGACCGTTCATTAATCTGCCTATGGGTGTCGGTCAGGGGCGGGCAATTATTTTGAGCAGAGGGCTGCTTACTGAGTTTTGGCAAGGCATAGAGGGCTGCACGACAGGCAGCCAGGGGCAGATAAATATTTATTTTCTAAATTTTTTAGGGGGCCCGTGGGCCAGATAGAATGGCCTGGTGGGCTGTAACTGGCCCCCAGGCTGCATTTTGCCCACCCGTGGTGCAGGTTGTATCCATGTTGGTCTAAGGACATAGGCAGACAAGGCTCTTTGGGTAAATCTGATATCTTTTATTAGACCAACTGAAATAGTTGGAAAAAGTCTTCTTAGCAAGCTTTCAGGCACAAACACCCTTCATTAGGCATCTGCAGATGGTCTGTGCTTTTCCTGGATGGAGTGGTAAAGCAGCCTCAGGCCAGTATATATGCAAGAAAGCCAGTCAGTGACAATATAAAATTGAGGTGGTCAGTAGGTGAGAGACAGGTTGGGGGTGGGGGGGAATGAATGCAGCTATAGTCAAAGGATGGAAAGAAGGGGTCATCACCAGGGAGGGCTATTCTGTAGTTGCTCGGGGATGTAGGGGGGCAGTTAGGAAGGCCAAGGCAGAGATGGAACTGGGACTGGCTTCCCAGATTAAGGACAATAAGAAGTCTTTTTTTAAATACGTAGGGGGTAAAAAGAAGGTCCCGGGTAATGTGGGGCCCTTGCAGGACGCCATGGGAAACTTGGTCGTCACACCAGACAGCAAAGCTAACATGTTTAATGATTTCTTTGCCTCCGTCTTCCTAAGTAGGGACCGGAACAGCCACCTCCCTGCTGGGCCCCCCTCGGGCCCCAGGGGAGGCGCACCTGGGCCACGGGTTAGTGAGGATTTAGTTAGGGAGCTTCTGGAGAGGTTGGACGTATTCAAGTCAGCCGGCCCGGATGATCTCCACCCTAGAGTTCTAAAGAAACTGGCCGAGTTCATTGCAAGTCCCCTGGCACGGCTTTATGAGCACTCATGGTACTCTGGAGAGGTACCGGAGGACTGGAAGAGGGCCAACGTGGTCCCCATCTTCAAAAAAGGCAGGAAGGAGGACCCGGGAAACTATAGGCCAGTTAGTCTCACCTCGATCCTAGGCAAGCTGTTCGAGAAAATTATGCTGGCACACATCCAGGAGGGGCCAGCAGGAGACTGCATGCTTAGGGGCAACCAACATGGGTTCATCAGTGGCAGGTCCTGTCAGACCAACCTGGTCGCCTTTTACAATCAGATCACCAGATCATTAGACGCCGGGGTAGCAGTGGATATAATCTTTCTGGACTTCCGGAAGGCTTTTGACACTGTCTCTCACCCTGTTCTCATTAAGAAACTGGGGGGCTGTGGTGTAGACACCCACACAGTCAAATGGGTCACGAACTGGCTGGAGGGCCGCACCCAGAGGGTGGTAGTGGATGGGTCCTTCTCAACCTGGAGGGCTGTGGGCAGTGGGGTCCCTCAGGGCTTGGTCCTCGGGCCCGCACTGTTCAACATCTTCATCAGCTATTTGGATGAGGGGGTGAAAAGCACCCTGTTCAAATTTGCTGATGACACTAAGATGTGGGGGGACGTGGGCACACTGGAAGGATGCAACAGGCTACAATCAGACCTAGACAGGTTACAAGGGTGGGCGGACGAGAATAGGCTGGGTTTCAACACAGACAAGTGCAAGGTGATGCACCTTGGGAGGAACAACCGGCACCATACCTACAGGTTGGGGAACTCCCCTCTTGTCAGCACGGAGGCGGAAAAGGATCCTGGGGGTCATCACTGACTCCAAGATGAACATGGGCTGGCAGTGTGGGGATGCAGTCAGGAAGGCCGACTGCACCTTGGCATGCATCCACAGGTGCATCTCGAGCAGGTCCAAGGAGGTGATCCCCCCCCTCTATGCAGCACTGGTCAGGCCGCAGCTGAAGTACTGCGTCCAGGTCTGGGCGCCGCACTTCAAGAGGGATGTGGACAGCATGGAGAGGGTCCAGAGGAGGGCCACTCGCCTGATCAGGGGACAACAGGGCAGGCCATATGAGAACAGGCTACAGGACCTGAACCTGTTCAGCCTCCAAAAGAGAAGGCTGAGGGTGGATCTAGTGGCCTGTTATAAACTAGTCAGGGGGGATCAGCAGGCATTGGGGGAGTCACTGTTCCCCCGAGCACCGCCAGGAGTGACCAGGAATAACGGTCACAAGCTGGCAGAGGGTAGGTTTAGGTTAGATATCAGGAGGCGCTACTTGACAGTCAGGGCGGCTAGGGTCTGGAACCAGCTCCCAAGAGAAGTGGTGCAGGCTCCTACCCTGGGGGTGTTTAAGAGGAGGTTAGATGAACATCTTGCTGGGGTCATTTGACCCCAGTACTCTTTCCTGCCGTGGCAGGGGGTCGGACTAGATGATCTGCTAAGGTTGCTTCCGACCCTACAAACTATGAAACTATAATGGGAGACAGGAGAGTGGGGGGAAAGGGAATGAGAACAGCTGGTAAGAAGTGGAGGGTTTGCCTGCAGAGTCAGATGTTAGGCAGGTTGTAATGCGTCATAAATCCAATATCTATATGGAAGTAACTACCGGGCATCAGAACTGAGTACCATGTCCTCAATGAGTCTGTGCCCCCAATGTTTCCCATGCTGACACCACCCTGAGATTAAGGAAGTAGCCTGACTCAAATGCAGAGTGAGGACTGGAGCTTGGATGTTCTGCTTGCTAGTTGAAAATGCCACTATATGCAGGGTAACACAGTGGGACAGCTATTTATTTGGCCTCCTGAACACAGCACTCTGATTCAGTTTAAAGGCCGTGTGGAGGAAATAGTCCAAAGAAAAGCAAAAACAAACAAACAAACCAACCCCAAAAAACAAAACAATTAAAAAAAGAGAGAGCACTTACGTTGCCCGCAGTAAGTTCCAGTGTATCCTTTCTGACAGAGGCAGGATTCCTCGTTGCAGCTTCCACCGTTCATGCATCTTACACTGCAGGTTTGGACTGTGGAAGACAGCAGTTAAACATTACAGGAAGCCACCTTCTAGTTTTTGGATCTATAAGCCAATCTCTCTCTAACACAAGGCAGACATTGACCAATCCTCAAATGCTGTCCTGCTTTTTTGACATCTGTTGCCTGCTGCACCAAAATTAATACACGTTATACCAGCCCCAAAGCCATCACATTCAGTGGAACGACTACTACTGACTTCCATTGGAGCAGGATCTCAGCATATGGGATTAGAGCAATTAACATCTTGCACTTTTTTTTTTTGCTGAGGATATTCTATGACACATCACAGGTTTCCTGTGGTCTGCCCTTACCCTCTACATTCAGTATACTGCTTTCATGGCTATTGTCCCCCGTGGCTACAGAGAAAAGCCCATCCCCCGTCTCTCTATAATGACTCTTCAAGTATTTGAAGACTGTTATCAAATTCCCCCTCAGTCTTCATTTATCCGAACTAAATAACCCTAGTGCTTTCAGCCTTTCCTCATGAGTCCTTCTCCACAAGCTGCTAATCATTTTTGTTGCTCTTTCCAGACTCTCTCCAAGCCACCCACAGAAGTCTTCAAGTGTGGCACTCAAAAGTGGACACAGTACCCCAGGTAAGGCCTCAACAGCGCTGAACAGAGTGGAAGAATCACTTCCCTTGATTTGCCAGTGACAGTCTTGTTAATACAACCCAATATGCTGTTAGCCTTTTTTGCAAGAGCATACTGTTGGTTCATAGTCAACATCTACTGTAACCCTCAGGTCCTTCTCTGCAGTACTGCAGCCTTGCCAGTCTTTCCCCTGTATGTATTTGTGCATACAAGTATTACATCCCAAGTGCAGGGCTTTGCACTTGTCATTGTTGAATGCATGTTGGCATTCAGACTGTCTGGTGTTTTATTGAGCCTTGGGTGTGAATAAACCATTGTGCGAGGAAGACGAACCTCACTCACTCTTACCTAACTTGGTAGGTAGAGAAATAGTTGCGTGATTATTGACCATAAGTAGTTATTCCCTTACTGTTCAGTATTTGAGAAAATGGTATTAAAATGGAACAGAGAAAACGAAGCAGGGGGTGGGGGTGGTTATAATGGCCAAGCACTAAATGTTATTTGTCCAGATATGTTGTTGGCATTTTTTTCCAAGCCGTGAGGTAAGCTATTAAAAGTCCATCTTTCCTGGTAGGCTATGGCCAGTCAAACTGAAAATAGTAGTATTTTCATAAGACGCATGAGTGTAAAAACTGGCCTATTAGCAGGAGGCTTGCTTCCCCTTGGACATCCCTCCATGATTCATCTGTTGGGGTGGGGAGGCTGCCTAAACATTAAAATGTTGTCATGGATGCTCATGTCTGGCTGGCAAACCCCAGTCACGGGTGTGGCGTGCATGTACCTGAGAAGTATATATACGGAGGAATCTTTTTCAGGGCAGAAGGGAGCTATAATTTGCTCGAGTGCTGGGACAAGGTGGGGCTGAACAGCCCAGAAGCGTATCTGAGTGGGTGCTGAGCACAGGTCTGCTTCCTCTTGCACATGGGACAGTATTCCCGTACAGGTTGAGACCAGTGCATGCACATCTTTTCCCAAGGCATAGTAGGATTTGGGAGCGAGCCTGATTTATGCAGCACAGCCAGAGGAATCACACATGCCGCCACCATTTTATGCAAGCACTATGGTTCCTGTCATGACTGTCTGTGCTGTGTACATCCTGTGCCCACTCAGCCTTCCCTGTACAGGTCTCTCCGTCTTCCTCCTTCTGGAACATATTATATTAAGTGCTGAGAAACTGCAGGAGTTATCTGTAGGGAAAGGGTACGTGCAAAATCTGGGAGTTCAGAATGGGACTGGACATATGCCAACTTTGCATCCAGGATCTCAGCACACTGGTGTATATTTATTTCTTGGGCATACAGATTTGAACAGTCACAGTGTGTGCTGATCATGCTACTGCTCTACGACCCGAGATCAGCCCAAGGTTAGATAAACTCTTAAGAAATAAGCATACTATCTCTGAGGCTTCACATCACTGCTGTCAAACACTTGCCTGTCTCTACCCAAAAAGGTACTGTGTCCAAAGTCTTTGTTCTCCAGCCCAAGGACTCGCTTCGGTGTGTTAATGACTACAGCTAACCAGCACTGGAAGCCCACTGTGAATTACAGCTACAAGGGTTACCCAGTGGCCTTGCAGAGAGAATTAGCCGTCTGCATCGGCTATTTCTATCTTCCTGTCAGAGCCTTTCCCTAAGCAGCATTCTGTACTTCTTAGCCACCACGGGAAACGACTGAGCAAAGGGTCCTTTTGTAGGGATAGGTGGATCTCTTTGGGTTCGGTGGTTGAGACTGGGATTTGAGGAAGGACCCAGGAGTCCTAATGCTTGTCCAAGGCTATCTTCATGTTTTGTGGTCCTCTCCTCCTACCTCCTTGTAGGTCTTTGGGAAAGAACCTACGCCAGCATTTTTACAGGAGCTTTATTCTGAGTCGGAGGCTAGAAACAGATGTTTACACTGGAGTGTGATCAGCTTTGCTATTACATGTCACCAAACAGCTGACTCTACTTTCAGGACATTTATAGATGCCCCCTGTTGTGGCACCCCAGCTTGAAGCTCTCTGCAAACAGAAGAAAACCCCTTCTTCCAGACCTGCCCCCTGCATTGAGGAATGGGAGAATACCCTGCAGGGGATTTCTGTGCATGCCTGCAAGCACAGAGGGAGGGTACTCAAACCCTCTGTAAGGGATTTCCTTGTGTTCAACTGCATGTGCAGAATTGTGGGGGCTCCCCCACTCCCCAAATGTGTATGGGGAAGGATTTCCCAGCACTCACTGCAAGAATCCCCCCTCTCCCATCTCTGCAAAGCACAAACAGGGAGGGAGGCAGAGGGATTTGCACTCTCCCCTCTGCGCTTTGCGACACACACAGGGAAACCCCTCTGTAAACTCTGTGCTGCTGCCAGGAATGCATGCTGGGTTGCCAGCAGGCAGTAGTGTGGTGCACAGGCTGCAAATGCAGAGGGGGGACTTTCCTATGGGGCATCCCCACACTGTGTTAACAGGCTTGTGTCAGGAAATCCCCTGCAGAGGAATTTCCCTACTCCCTCTATGGGGTGTTTGCAAGCAGACCCCCCCCCCCACTTGCAGATATGCATCCCAAAGCCCCAACTTTCCACCATGCTTACCCACAGCCTTCCTTGGAGGGCTGCATCTGGGTAAGTGGGAAAGCAAGGCAGGCCCCCTGAAGCCTGAGGGGGCCTAGTGCTCCCCAGGAGTTCCCAAGGTCTGCAGGGCCAGGCCCCTCAAGCCTGGGGAGGCTGGAGAGCACCAGCAGCTTCATTCTGCCTGAACTCTTCTGCCATAAGCAAACACAGGAGACACAATAAAGCAGCCCAATTTGTCATGGCCAAAAATATGAGCATTTCTGGAGAGACAGAAGGTATGGAAACCTGTTTGCTTTCACTTTGCATATGCCTGTTTCCACCCTGAGAGCTCAAGCAAAGGCCAACTTTTCTGAAACTATTACCCCACCCCCTTTTTGCCTTGATGCCAAAGTCCATGGGCTTACACCAAGGCCGAATTCACTCCATCAGTTTGGTACTAGAGTCTGAGTCAGAAACCCAGCTAACACGTGCAGAGGGACTGATTTGATTTTTGTCTATTATCTACCTCAAGTGCTTTCAGGGCAACATTCATCCTGGCATCTAGGCACTGGAGAGTAAAGTTTTAGCTCTATTTAATCTTTACCATGATTAGGTTAGATCTAAATCTGATTTAAAATAATAGATAGCTACAATACGGTTCTGCCAGTAATCAGTACTGGATTTTGCAGGCAAAGTCTTCTGTAAACAAATCTGATTATCATTATCCAAACAGTCACTGCAAATTACTATTACTCTATAAATGCACTTACTCTAACAAGCAAGAAATAAAACTCTTGGTTATGAAAGAGGGGAGATGAGTGGCTTTTATTGCTTCCTTTTGGAATGCCCAACTTGCCGGCTTTGCCCCTATGAAAGTTTTAATGATATGTACAAACACAAACACTCTCTGATACAAATGCCAAGCTCCGTGAACAACCCTCCTGTGGAGCCTACCCCCCAGAGGGCATTGTGCAATCTGTCCCTCTAGTGAAATGTCAGGAATGTGGCCATTTGTATACACATTCCCCGCATTCCTGGCAGATTGCTAACATATGGAGCCATGCTCTGGTCACCTCTGAGGCTAAACCGCCCTCCCCTGTGAAGGTCTGCCGTGCAGCGGCAGACATGGGTTCCTGTACTGAGCACTTTCTTGGGATGGTAGCAAAAGGCGGCACTTTAAATTCAGAGCTGCAAACTTATCCAGAAAATTCCTTGTTTGAGTCATATTACTAATGTATTTGGGGGAGCTGTTCCCTCAGATTGCATCAGATCCCTGTAAATGGTCCTGCTCACTGTGGCTGTTCCACACCAGGCTAATGCCTTAATGATCACCCCCCTCCCCTGCAGTCTAAAGCAATGTTTCTCAACCTTTTAAGTAGGAAACCTGCTAACTTCTGAGAATTTTAATAAGTGCTCCAACGCAATTTTCCAGGGGATTTTCTATTTACAGACTAATGTGTGCTATATGTTGGAAGAACGGCTGAGTATATAAGGCCATGATCTGACAGATGTCTGATCTGGTGTGGATAGGGTGGCCACCTTTTACACCGGGGTGCACAATTCAAGTATATACCTGGGTTAGAGGTGATGTTGCCCAAAGCTAGGAGGGCTGCACCCACTGCCACGCATGCCAGATTATTACTGGGGAATTTAAATTTTTTCCCATAGTTTTGAGAGGAAAAGAGGGTGAGATAGAGAGGGAAAGAGGGCAAGAGAGTGTTGGGGTACCCGCGTACCCCCTGCCTGTGTCTCGTGTACCCCCAGGGGTACGCGTACCACAGGGTAAGAAACTATGGTCTAAAGTAACAATCATATGAGGACCTGAAAGGACTTTACAAAATCCCAGTAACTGCCATGTACTGAAGAAAGATAATCAGTAGAACCAGCCTTCTGCTATGCCTGTAATTCAACTCTATTAGTCTGAGACTTCACTCTGGGTGGTCTTTTCAAGGAAGGTTATAAAGCACCTAGGAATGTCCAGTCACACAAGCCGATAGGAACAGCCAGTGCCTTTCTGAAGTTGCCTCTCGTCTTCTGATATCAAAGTGAGACTAGCCAGTGTTTTTTGCATGGTATAATGCTGAACTTGGGCCAAACTATAGCCAGACAAAGAGCAGGAATAAGGATATCTGTTGTCATTTAGTGAGGCACTCAACAGTGGAGACAGTCTGCTATGAAAAACAGTAATACTCCCGTTGACTTCTGCGGGAGCAGACTGGGCTCAGTAAAAGGTCTGTCAATGGATAGCTGCACTGAAAATAGATGCATTTTCTATCCCTTGAAGTACATGGAACTCTTTGCTTGGTACTTAGTACAGTGCTAAGGCAGCAAATATATATGTGCTAGCTAGATCTTTTAGCAAAATATTTGTGCTAACAGCACTATCTGATTCCTTATTATTTCACAAGGTTGGAGACAAAAGGGGTTCAGTTAGAGAAGTGATGGAGCCCAGCACATGGGGAAAAGACCCAGGGGTTCTAGTCCTAGCTCAGCAGTTGAATTGCTCTGGGATTTTGGCAAATCAATCCCTTTATCTGTACCTCAACTTTACCACCTTTATGATGGGTGTAATAATTTAGCCACCATACAGGAGTGGATTTCCATCCCCCACCCCCTCCAGTTGCTTTCCGGCACATGGGACCCTGACAAATATTCAGTTTAAGACATGATGGGATCTAACGCTTGATCCAACATTCTCACGTCCTGCCATGCCACATGTGCATGGTAGGACACATGATTTTGGGATCGGAATTAGGTCCCAGTCACATCTTACTTACTAGTACAGGGGGAGCCTGGATACATGAGCCTGGGCTCCCCCTGTACCAGCAAGGTGAAACCAATGAACTGATTGTCATTTTGGCTAGGAATCAAACTCGTCCCCAGCCCCAGCCAACAATCAGCTTGGCATATGGGGTGTTTGGCATTGGGCTGTGGCACCTTGATGATGGTCTCCCTCTGCACAGGGAGCTAAAGAGCCACATGTACCACCCAGTCAGGCAGCACACAGGACACACTTATTCATCCCTGGCACAGGCCACTGGGATCCGGCAGCCACAGACCAATACCCAACTCCCCCTATGTCCAGGACCTATAAAACCATGTGTGCTGTCCAGCTGGGCAGCATGTAGGCTTTTGACAGATTCTGGGTGGCCACATGTGCTAAATTTAAGATGTCATAAAATTAGCCACAAAGTTATTATGGATTATATATGGAATAACTTTGTGGCTTGTTTACTGGGTTATCATGCCTTAAATTGACTTGCAGTGTGGCTGGGTTACTATAAGATGCAGTTAACTTGTTAATCCTGGTCTTAAATGTAATGTGTATCAGGGCCCATAGGTAACAGACGTTCTAGAAATACATACTATCTTTTTTACCAGTGCTGTTGAGCTGCTATTGAAGTGCCCTTGAAAGTGACTGGACACAGAGTTTTAGTGCTATAATATTCATTCTGTGATGCAATTTTCTTTTTAATATCAAAGCTATTTAGGAGCTATGGAACCAATCAAGGTGCAGTCAGCTTCTACGACTGTAGTATCTGCCTTGTGTTATGTTGCATTTTTCTTGTAGTCCAAGCTTCTATAGACAAGGAAAGACATGAGAATCTCATCTTTCCTTTTCCTTCCTGTTATCGATGAATCATAGAGTCATACAAAAGTGGGACTTGAAGGGTCCGCAGGAGGTTTTCTAGTTCAACCCCTGGCTCAGGGAATGATCCTACCTATCTAAACCATCCAAACAATTATCTAACTTATTCTTAAACATTGTAAACAGCCCTGTCATTCAACTACCAGACACAATACCCAAAACATTAAACACACACTAATTTGCCACAGGTAAATCAAGGTGGTGATGTTACTGGCAATGTCCTGTCACTGCAACGGCAGGAAATTGTTGTTAAAACCTACTCAAGAGATCCCAGGAAAAAGACCATGCTCCCAGCTGCAAAGGAAAGCAACTTCGCGCTCTTCCCCTTTCCCCTGCTCCCACCATACACAGTCCACGTCAACATGACTGTTAAAATCCTCAGCCTTGGCTGCAGCCAACACCCAATGCTTCAGAGAAAACTGGAAACCTGCCCTGACACCCAGAGCAACAGGAAGGGGGAAAAATTCTTCCTGGCCCCCTGTTGTAACCAGCAAAAACCATAAATATTCTCACCATAAAGGGGCAGGGGGCAGGGGGCAGGCCACTTGACTTCTTCATGGCCTGGCCCCCCACTGTCTGCTCCCCTGCTGCTTCTTGCCATGCTGCAGGGGGGAGGGAGCGGTGCAAATTTTAGATGACTCTTCACAAGTTAGATTCCATACATAGAACATTATAACAAATTTATGATTTTTTAATGTATAGAAACTAACTATCAGGGGGGTGCCTTAAATTCAAAGGTCTCTTGGAATCAGGTAAATACTGTATTTCTGGTAACTCCCAGCTCTTTCATTTCATCCCAATCAAGTGAGCAACTGAAGAGAGCCCATTGCGAGGGCGAGCTAGAGCTCCCTTGTGCATCTTCACCTTGGTATCTGAGGTCAGAGAGCAAGGCAGGGAAAACGGCACCACATTTCTTGGATTCCTGACTTGCTAGTATATGACCTTAAGATGTCATCCAAGCCAGGAACATCTGGAAGGTTTTCTGATCTCCACCCCCCAGTCTAAGCAAAAACATATAAAGAAGACTTATAAAATAGAAAGAACACTTATTTGCTAAATAAACAGCATTAAGAGTTTATTGCACTTCCAGGTATAGCAGCAGATGGACTTTTGGCAAAATCTATAGGAATGCTTTTGTTACAAGGAGAACTGGCTCCAAGAGGTACCTGTAGGACCACAATGGGCTTATTGAAGAGTGGCCAAAATTACAAACAGATTGATCAATTTTACTTGCGCATAAGATAACAAAGGACCCATCATCAGCAAGAACACTGCTAGGATTTACAGGTACTGTTACATTTTGATCACAACCTGTAATGTTAGTTCCCAGGAACAGCAAATATTTCAGGGAAAGAATTTCACTCAGGTCTGGCTAGGAAATTTTAGAGGTAACCAACAACCATCCAAGAAAAGGGCCAACATTAGTGATGTTGTCTTACCTCCAGAAGAACCACAATTGGTAGAAAGCTGCCCGTTGGAGCACGTGCACATATTTGGCCGTGAGCAGAATCCATCACCACAGGAGTGCCTGCAAATTGCTGGAAGGAAAAAAGAAGTCTGTGATTAGCACAATATTGCCATGTTGCACTAGCCTCAGACTTTCCGACTCTATTTTCTTTAGTTCTGCGCGAAAAGCTGCTGCACCATGTCTACGACGTTGTTTTTATGGTGCTAACCTATGCAAAAAGCATTTCCTTGGCTGTCAAGAGTAGTGAGAATTAACATTTCTCTTGAGAAGATTGAAATCAACCTGACTGATGGAAAGGATAGCTTCAGAGGCTGCTGGACCCGCTGAGGAGCACTGTGTAACATCTGCTTGAGGGGAGCAGATGGAAAGGCCTCACTAGCCCAACAGACTGAGCATCTTCAAGGGCACAAGCTTAAATTCAGGGCTGAAAGGCATAATTTCTGCCCCACTTTTGCTTACATAATGGTTCATGATGGCCATAACCATAATGCCAGCATTTCAGGCTTGGCCACATTAAAATATTTTCTCAATATTTTTTACAGTTCCTCTGGAAAATTCACAACCCTGAGACAGGGCTTGAAGGAACCGTCTGTATTACTGAGACATCCATCTGCTGGGGTCAGGCATCCTAGCCAGCTCCAGCCAAAGATGTATCAGTGTGATATCTGTAATCCATCTCCCATCCCCTACTCTCCCCCTCTGCTGGAAGCTCAGCTATTCCCCCGTCCTGAACCATGGGAGCCAGATACCACTGCTAGCAGTTTCACCTGTGTAAGCAAAGATTTTAATAGAGCCCAGCGTAAAGGATCCCATCTCAGCGAGTTTTGTAAAAACAGTTACACCATACTGACCCCAAAGGATTACAAACCCAGATGGCATGTTTTACAGCTCTGAGAAAAGTCAGCAGGCATTAGTGAGTGTCACTTATCTCACATGCCACTCGGCAGTTTTTGGCTGGGAGTTCCCTAACCCTTGTGCTGTAACCAACGTTAAATCTCCTCCTAGTATCGTCAGCAGGCTTTCTTCAGAACCACAGGCGAGCCAAAATAATTGAAAGGATTTCCTGTGTGGGGTAGAACTGTGGGTTTGCGTGTTTGTTTTAAGGGGGAGTGCCATCTCCTACTTTAAAAAAACCACGCTTGGGGCATGCATTTCAGTCCTACATTTTTAACCCTTAAATGGTGCTTCGTCTTTGTTCTTGCTTTATGTCTTTGGTGGATAACGTACATATTAATTCTTGTAATGCTAGTTATTCGCTACGCTCCGCACCAAATGAAAACCTTGCCTTTTATGGCGCACAACAGGTTTTGTCATTTGTTATATGCTGCACACCAATTCCTCCATGAGTAGAGCCTCTTCAGCTGTTAGAAGCCGTGACAAGTGACTTTGCTTTGGAAGTGCTCGACAGACTTGGACAACTGTTTTAGGTGACTAGATATCTTCCTAAAAGACATGCAAGTTATTGGCCTTGATGTCAGAATTGCTGAGTTAAATCCATGTCCTAGGTATCAAGCTCATTCGGCCCTATGGGTCAAATCTGGATCATGGGACAGCCCACAAGTTAGAGCTATCCCGTGACATTTCCTGTGGGCCAGACGATCCAGGAGGGGTGCTGCCAGCATTAAGCCCCAAGGCTGGAGTCATTGCTTTAGTGCATTCCTGGAACCAGAGTTCCAAGCCAAGAAGCAGAAGCAAAGAATTTGAATAGCTTTAAGACTGCCCTCAAAGGAAGTGATAGGTATCCAGGTTGTAGCCGTATTGGTGTAGAGGAAAAAGCAAATCAGGGCTCGTGGACAGAGGTGGTATCTTTTCATAGACCAGCAAGATTTTTGCAAAGAAGATCTTTAATATGGATGCGATAAAGGGTTTTGTTTGCTTGTCTGGTTTTCTTTTCATATTGTGGAAGAGAATGCAATATGCTTTAAGCATTCATTGTTGATGAGAAGGAAGGAGCACAGGGGCCTTGGATTTAGTCACTAAACAAACTTCTTGATACCTCTGTGTGTTCACTATTTTCAGAGAGTCTGTAAATTACTGGAAGAATTAAAGTAGGATGATTGGGCACAGTGCAGTCTAGTTCAGGCTGGGGTATGAGAAAGTATAGTGAGCTCCTCTAGGGAAGGCAGAGCAGAACGGATGGTAGCTAAATGGTACAATAAGACAGTTGTAGAGGGGCAAGGTAGACTTTTCTAACTTATTTGACTAATATGTACTGTGGAATGAGGTACTGAAAGAGTAACACATGGGAAGGATTATATCAAAAGATGCTAGTGTTTCAGATATTCAGTGCTCTAAGCAGGTGCCAGACAATCTGGATCAGGCACTTTGGTCTAGTTCTAAAGCCTTACAACTGCTGAGATCAGATCAGCTACTCAGTGGGCATGTCTACACGTGCATTAATGAGCTTTTCCTAATGCATGTTAAATTTAGTACCTCCAATCTGAGGTACTAAATAAATGTGCATTAGGCTGCCCTAATATGCAGTACCAAAAGCGCACATTTTGTCAGTGAAGCTTAACGCACAGTCGCCAATTTTATTGTGTATTAGTGTAACTGCACAGTTTCTTGTCATGCTTTAATGCGCAGTAGAATAGGCTACTAAGCACATGTGGACAACCATCCAGTAAGTATAAAGAAACAGTATCATGAGCAATGCATGGAAAACTATCATTCAAAGATGTATGGAAGAATATTCCTAAGGAGGAAAGAAACTGTCCAAGAATAGAACTATGGCCAGGAGTCAAAGAAGCCTTGTTTAATGGATTGCCCCTTGGCAGGGGAGATTTTGAAGGAATGTCTGAAATGTTTGGCAATCCCTTGTTTAAAGATTTCAGAGGAGCTGGTGGGAATATGGGAATTTCACTAGATTGAAGACAAAAATAATGAAGAGGCAATGGTTTGTTTTTTCTTTCTTTTTTGTGGTTAAGATGGTTATGTTTTTGTTCATACAGAAATCAAAAAAATGGATACATCTTTCAAGCAGGTTTGAGTTTGGGGATAGAGCCAAAGATCTTGTGTGCACCATTTACAAGGAAGCATAACACAGTAAAGTAAAGGCATTCAAGCAGGTATACAGAACGCTATATTTATATGTATATGCACATGTATAAAGTTACCTGACAATTAACTGAGCAAGAGAATGTGATGATTGGGGGAAGGTGTTACTGACTCACTATTTTTAGTTTTTATAGGTTTTGGTTGGAATTTTGTGCTTCAAGGATTTTGTGATGTTACTAAAAGGCAAGAATGGTCCTCTAGTTCTTCACAAATGCAGATGAACCATTCCTTAAAATGCCCTGTAAAATATTTATCCAGCTTCTGCTCAAAAATCTCCAACAAAGGAGATTCTTCAGGTCAACAAGGCAGCTTATTCCATTGCCTTATTATTGCAGCACTAAGGAAGGATATTTTCCCTCCGCACACAGACATTTTATTTGGGCTCAGTGGCATAGCTTCAGTTTTAGAACCATTCAGCAAGGTTGCTTGGGGGAGTGAGCGAAAGGAATGCTCTGAGCTGCTAAGCCCAGCAGCTGATAGTGGAGCGAAAAGGCTTGCTTAGCCTGAAAGGCTGTGCACAGGAGCCAGAAATACGCAGACCACCAAACAGGGGAGTTTGAGTAGGGAGTTCACAGAGGAGTTTGCTCAGACACTTTCTTTTTCACCCTTCTTTCATTCTGAGCTTGCTGAGTGAAAGCACATAAAGGTGGAAGACAGAAATTTTCAGGAAGTCGCAGCAAAAGAGGAAGAAGGAGATGGCGGGAGGCAGGAGTATCAACACAATGGCTGGAATACACTGCAGTGCCAAAGGCTCTGCTACTGCCAGCTCTTCCTTTGTGTGCATTTCTACAGGCTTTGTCAAGGTGTCACCACAAACCACCAAGGCTTCCACCCATGTTCTAGCTGGGCTTTCCAAAAACATTGCTGATGGTGATATTCAAAAGCTTTCAGATGTTTCTGACAAGTTGTCCGAGTTTCACACCCTTACAACAGGGTAGAGATGACAACGGCCTGGCAGACGAGAAGTTTGGTTTGGGTCCTGATGTCACAATCAAAGATACTATTTTGGAGACATCCAAAAGGTAGCACTAGCTGATTTCATCTGGCATTGAATATTACTGTCTATGTTTACTTCTTGGGAAAACTGGCCAGGCAGGGAATGGTTAGCATTCTCTCCAAGGATTGCTGTCTAACTATAATATGCCAAGGAGTTGCTGGTTGGCATGGGGTGGGCTGGTAAAGGATCTTAGTTTTCATGAAGTTGACAGTGTGTCCAAGTAATTCATATGCTTCACAGAAGCAACTACGAGTGACATGGAGCTCTTGAACAGAGTAGGCACACATGACAATTGCCACAATCAACAATGTCCCCATATCAAATTAGAAGGACAAAAGAATGAATGCTAGTGTTCTGGCTTAAGCAAACACCACTAGCATTGAAGCCACGTTTATACAGCAGCAACTCTGTTGGACAGGACAAGTCATGACAACCAGTTTCCAAAACAGATCCTAACTCACCACTGCTGAGTGCTCTCGAGGTAGGCAAAAAATAAAATAAAATAAAAATAAAAGATTCAAGACCTTGAAGGCCAATCTGAAGAAATGCAACATTAATATCAATGCCTGGGAAACAAACACTAAATAATCCTTCATGATGCCACGATGTATTACAAGGCAGGCACATCTACATGAGATGTTTCCTGTGGAGTAGACCAATTAGCTCTGCAGTAAATGTGTCATGTCTACAGGTGCAGCTCTATTAGGGCACAGAAAACTAATTACAGTATACCGTCATGAATCTGGCATGCTCGGGACTGAGCACCTGCCGGAAATTTGTAAACTCCATATTTTTGAAACCAGGGCAGCGGCCTGTCCTAGAGCGAGGGAGGAGAGTGGGTAGCAGCAGCTGGTCCTGGAGCAGTGGCCTTACATGGAGCAGCGACGAGGGGTGCTGGATGGCACCGGCAGCTGCCACATGCAAGCTTCCCCCTCTGCTGCTGTGGGACTGGCTGCCACTGCTCCCCGATCTAGTGTAATTTTAAAAAGTGCTGGATTTTTGAGAATTCCAGATATTTGATGTCCGGATTTATGAGGTTATACTGTAACTCCACAGCAGGGTAGTACTTGTGTTTACAAGTATTTTCCTCCTGAGTTTTTTTATTCTGTGGCACTGCACATGTAGACGCTGATGGGGCTGGCTGGGGCACAAGGGTGCTTCAGTGCAGGGGCTGCCTGCCAACTAGCCCTGAACTGGAGCATCTTTGTGCCCCAACCAGCCCCACTGAGCATATTTTGCCAGACTGGAACAGCTCCATACTAACAGGCAGACTCCCCGCACCTTCTGCCAGCTGGGGCTACTCTGACCTGACTCAATGTGCTGAGGTCCCAGACACCTATGTACAACTGGCACCTGGGAGCAAGAAACTAGCACAATATGTGACATAGTTTATACCTGTGCACTAATAGCATGTGTAGAGCATTTTGAGTAAACTTGCCAATCATCTACAGACTCACTGATGACTTCGTTATTTCCTGGAAGACTATCACCCTCATAACAAAGGACTGCTGATATTAACAGCCTGGCTTCGCAGTTACTGCGGCCTGCATGGCCCAAAGACAGCCAGTTTGGGGAGTGTTTGTGATGTGAGAGTTGCCTCCTGGTGGATTTTCCCAGGAAACAGGTAAGGGAGCTGTAGGAGCTGGTAGACAGATTCAGAAGCATCTTTGAGCATGATACCTTCATCAACTCAATGCACAAGAAGACCTCCCATGTCACGGAGGAGGGACAGCCAGAGAAGGCATTGGAAGACACAGGTACTTGGGAAGGTGGAAGCTGGCAGCCTGTCACCTATGGCAACAGACAACACTCCTCATCTTAAAACTATGTAGCTGGAGAACAGGTATGAAGCCTTGGCATTAGATGAGAATAAGCTTATTTCAGTGGCAGGAGAGGCCAACCATGCAGCCCAAGGAGTGGGATATCAAGACTGCTGCTGTCAAGAGAAAGCAACAGGTGGTGGTGGCTGGAAACTCCCTGCACAGGGTATAGAGGCATCTGGTTGCTGATGTGACCTTTTGGTTCAGGAAGCCTGTTGCCTGCAAGCAGCCCACAGCTGGAGACATTACAGAATGGTTGCTGAGCCTCATCCAGCCCCTGATTCATCCATCCCATGCCACTCCTCCATGTAAGCACTAATACTGAAGGCAAGGTACATATGCACTCTATTTATATGTTATTTAATTAGTCTATAAGGTACATGTCTATGCAGCCTTCTGCCTGACTTCAGGCTAATATGGCTAACTACTGTCTCCACTAATGATATTACAAGGGGCAACTTTGAGCAGACCAAAAGTGACAACATGGGTCTGGGTGCAAAGGGATGGGGGACCAGGTGGCATCTTCATCTGTTCTTCCAGTCAAGGATAAATGCCCAGGTAGAAGCAGACATCCCAAAGATCAACATATGACTGCACAGATAGTGTTGAGAGGACTTGGCTTCTTAAACCATGGGATGGCATTTCAAGAAAGACTACTGGAAAAAGTGATAAGAACAGGGAAGAATGTCTTCACATACAGGCTCGCTAACCTACTGAGGAAGGCTTTAAACTAGGTTCAGCAAGGTATGGAGACAAAAGCCTAGAGGCAAGTAAACAGTCACAAGACCTGGACAAAATACTTAGTAGAGGGAAACAATGGCAATGTTCTCAGACAGAAGACAGAACTATCAGTTAAATACTTGAAATGTTTATATACCCATGTGAAAAGCATGGGGAATAAATAGGAAGAACAGGAGGTCTTAGTACAATCACAGACTTATGATGGAATTGGGTATTATAGAGATGTAGTGAGGTAGCTTATATGTCTGGCAGTTAGGACTGTTGAAATCCTCTGGATAAAAGTCAGAAGGGAGAACAGCAGGGGGAATATCATGTTGGGTAGTGGCTATAGGGCCTTTGCACATGCAACAAAATTGGTCTTTAAAGTGGCTTAAATGTGCTTTTCAACCACATCAATAGCGTTGCTATTTACATGCTTGGCAGCCTATTCCACTTTAATGGCATTGCTATTTACGTGCTCAGCAGTGTATTCTGCTTTAAATGACTTTGTAACATAGCAAGGTAAAACCCATCCGAGATGTTTTAGTTTGCTACCTAACAAAGTGCAATGGTGCATGGATTGCTGAAAGCCAACGTACTTGGGGAAGCTTGGGCGTGGTGGGCTTCCAGCACCCCATGCACCATCCCTGCCATCTTCTCCTGCTGCCAGCACACCCAACTGCCCTCCTGCCACCTTGCCGCTCTGCCTTAGGAGCAAGCCAGCCATACCCAGGTGGTCCCAGGTGGTAGGGATGGTACACAGGGTGCTGGAGCTTACCTGCCTCTCCCACAGCAGGGTGGGGTAAGCTGCTAGTGGGCTGAGCATTCCCTGAGCTGCAGGGGACCCCAGTGCTTCCCTCCATGGTGGTAGCACCCCTCAGCCGGCACTCACTAGCTAGCACCTGGCCTGGGCGGTCCTGGGGGGCACTGCTGCTGCGGAGGAAAGCACCGGGCCCCTCGCAACTCATACAGGCAGGCAGCCTCTGGGGGGGGAGGGGTAGAATGGAGATCAGGCTCCCTGCTGCAAATTATTGCACAAGGAAAAGAGAGCTTCCCCCTTTCTTTGCTTCTACCAACAGGGAAGAATTGGTTGAGAATGTGAAGGTGGAAAGTAACTTGGGTGACAGTGACCATGAAATGTCAGAGTCCTGGGGTCAAGATTCTGAAAGGAGAAAGGAAGGAAAGCCACAGAGTAAAGATTGGACTTCAGAAAAGTAGACTTCAACAAAACCAGGGAGCTGGTAGGCAGGATTCCCCAGGAGGCAAATCTGAGACGAAAAAGCTTCCAGGAGAGCTGGCTGTACTTTACAGAGGCCCTTTTAAGGGAATAGGAGGAAGCTATCCCAACACGGCAGAAGAATGGGAAATGCAACAGAAGAACAGCCTGTCTAGACAACAATCTTCTTAATAAGTTGAAACCCAAAAAGGAATCCCATAAAAAGTGGAACCTTGCGCATAGTACTACGAAAGGGAGTAGGAATTTTATTTGGGCATATAGGTAAAAAATTAGGAAGGCAGAGGCATGATTTGTGACTACCAAAGGATGTAAAAAGCAATGAAAAAGGGATTCTACAAGTATGTCAAGAGTAAGAGGAAGACCAGAGAAACTGCCTTCTGCATTCCATATGGGACCTACAATCTGGTTATGGAAGATGCGGAGAAGGCCAAAGTATTTAATACCTTTTTTACTTCAGTCTACACAAATAGGGGTAGCTATCAGACGATGAACAAAGTTAGCATCAAAGATAGGGAAGGAGACAAACAGTCTACAGTGGTGGCAGAACAGGTTAGGGTTAACTTAGAGAAACTAGATGCTCTCAAGTTGGCAGGGCTGGATGGGATGTACCCCTCAGGTACTGAAGGAAATGGCTAAGGTTATTCCAGAGCCACTGCTATCCTGTCTGAGAACTCATGGAGATTGGGTGAGATCCTGGATGACTGGAAAAGGGCAAATAGGCTGCTGACAGACTCTGGGGGGGGAAGGGGGGGAAGTGTGGAAAGCTAGTGCTTTACTTTCAGTTCAGTATGCCCCCACACCAGGTGCAACACATGCCCAGAAGAGGAACTATGTCA
The DNA here is from genome assembly GCF_052110815.1 of Crocodylus siamensis. Taxonomy (NCBI): domain Eukaryota; kingdom Metazoa; phylum Chordata; order Crocodylia; family Crocodylidae; genus Crocodylus; species Crocodylus siamensis. The sequence continues at coordinate 10,593,939 of NC_143408.1, forward strand.
GTTTGGAGAAGAAGGTGGAGAAGAAGAAGGTGATTAGAAATGGACAGTACGGATTCACCAAGGGAAGTCATTCCTGAACAACCCGATTGCCTTCTATGATGAGGTGACTGGCTCTGTGGATGAGGGTAGCAATCAATGGTTTGATGTCTAGTTGGCAGCCGATATCAAGTGGTGTACCCTAGGGGTCAGTCCTGGGGCCAGTATTGTTCAATGTCTTCACCAACAACCTGGAAGATGGCATAGTGTGCACCACCAGCAAGTTTGCAGAAGACACCAACCTGGAGGCAGTAGCAGATATGCTGGAAGGTAGGGCTAGGATTCCAAGAGACCTAGACAAAATGGAGGACTGGGCCAAAAGGAATCCCATGAGGTTCAACAAAGGCAGGTGTAAAGTTCTGCACTTAGGATGGAAGAATCCCATGCACTGGTACAGGCCTGGGGCTGGCTGGCTGGGCTGCAGCTCTGTACAAAAGGACCTGGGGACAACAAGTGGGCAACAAGCCGAATATGTGCCAGCAGTATGCCCTTGTTGCCAAGTAGGCTAATGGCATCCTGGGCTGCAATGGTAGGGTGTTGCCAGTAAGTCCAGGGAGGTGATTCTTCCTCTCTGTTCAGCACTGGTGAGGCCACATCTGGAGTACTATGTTCAGTTTTGGGCCCCCCACTACAGAAAGAATGTGGACAAATTGGAGAGAGTCATGTGAAGGACAAGAAAAATGAGAAGGAGGCTGGGGAACATGAATTATGAGGAAAGACTGAGGGAACTGGGCTTATTTAGTCTGGAGAAGATGAGACAGAAGGGATTGAATAGCAGCTTTCAACTACCTGAAATGGGCTTTGAAAGAGGATGGAGCTAGACTGTTTTCAATGGTGACAGATGACGGAACCAGGAGCAACACTCTCAAGTTGCAGCAAGGGAAGTTTTGGTTACATATTAGGAAGAATTTTCTTTCTAGGAGGGTAAGTAAGATACTGGAACAGGTTACCCAGAGGTGATAGAAGCTCCATCTTTGGAGGTTTTTAAGACCCAGCTAGACAAAGCTCTGGCTAGGATGATCTAGTTGGAGATGGTGCTGCCTTGAGCAAGGCATTGGACTAGATTACCTCCTGAGGTCCCTTCCTACCCTGATGCTCTATGATTTCTTAGACCGAAGGGGAATTTGATAGCCATTTTCTAAAGCCTGAAGGGCATTTACGGAAAGGATGGAGATGGGTGGCTTTGGGAAACTAGACTAGGAGCAATGGCTTTAAACTGAAGCAGAAGAAATTTAGGTTGAATATTAGGAAGAATGTTCTGACTATGAGGGTGGTCAAGCATTGGAACTGGCTGCCTAGAGACGGCTGGCCAAAGGGTGTGCAAGAGTAGCAACCATTCTGCAGGGGTGGCTGCAACCTCCTCTCAGACTCTCCCCTCAACCAGTGCAGGCAGACCGGGCTCTGGGAGCCTCTGGGGACTTTTTAAAGGCCCCAAGCAGCTACTAAACTCCACCACCTTCCCTTCAGAGCTCAGAGGCAAGCCCAGAGGTTGCCAAAGAGCAGTGCAGTCCAAAAGGGTGGATGCAGTTGCACCCCCTTTGAATCCACCTCTGCATACACATACCCATTCTGGATGTATAGCTGCATGTAGGTTCCCAAAATACAGTCAGCTAGAAAACAAGTAGCAGGCACTATATTATGGGTGGGGAGATGGACCTCCCTGCATTTTAGCCCCAGTACAAAGCCAAGAAACCCACATTCTTTACCCATAAGAGGTTTTGATCTGTATCACTGACTTCTCAGCACAGTACTCTAACCACCATGCCACGGGTTAGGCATTATGCCCTGTGCTTTCCAGCTCTCCTTTTGTAGTCGATCCCACTGGTCAGCCGAAAGCAGGAGATATGTGGGGACTGGAAAAAGAGCAACCTAGAGGGTGCATGGCTCAGCGAGGTGGTTCCCTGGAAGGGAGCAGGCCTTAGCTTCAGCCTCTTGCCTGTATCTTTGTTCCCAATGGGGCAGAAACTTTTGCACTGCTCCCCATACATGCTATACCATGATTACTAAATGCAAGAAGCAATGTCTCAGCTTTAAGAGGGGTACTGCAGAAACCTCTGGTAACTCCTATTCCTGTGGTGTGTTGGTCAGAGTATCGTTCTAAGAAGTCAAATAGAGGCAGGTTCATCTCTGCTCTGGGTGTGGAGGACTTTCTTGTCAAGTGCGATAAACCCTCAGCTATCGGGCCTAAGATGTAGGAGGGGCTTACCTCCTGTCATTCTTCCAGGACTCAGTCCCAGGTACACACACAGAAACCTGGCCAATAGGGCTGTGCGAAGCTTCAGGTGGCGATTCGATTCAGAGGAGATTCAGCCTGATTCGGTGATTGAATCACCAAATCCGAATTGAATCAGGGGACCAATTAAAAGATCTGAATCAATTCAAAGCTCTCTGAATCTTTGGAAAAGATTGGGAGAGCTTTGATGATTTGGGCAGTCCCCAGTGGCTGCAGTAGGAGCTCTAGCCGGACTCAGACCTGGTAAGTAGGAGGCAGGGGAGGGGGGACTGGAGGAGATTGGAGGGGACCATGGGAGGACCCCTGCCAGACCCAATCCCCTGCCCACTCCCCCATCCCCCTCCATGGCTGCCTTGCCAGCCCCAGCTCCCGGTGCTTAAGGAAAAAAAGAAAAGAGAAAAATCCCAGGATGCACCACTCCTTCAGTAGCCTTGGGGCTTGGGGGGCTCATGCAAAGCCTCCCATGTGGCATGGGGCAGTGGGGATCGCCCCCTGCTGGGCAGGAACAGTGAGTGCAGTGTTTTGAGGGGGTGATTCTTAAAGGGCCAGAGCTGGGGTGGGCAGGGCAGCTGTGGGAAGGGCTAGGACAGTGATGTGGGGGATAAGGGGGCTCATGCAGAGCCCCCCATACAGTGGGGGGGCCACAGGGATCACCCCCCACCTGGCAGCATCTGCTGAGTCAGGGCTTTTGTTTTTTTCAAAGTGCCGGAAGTTGGGCCGGGGGGGCAGCCATTGTCAGGCTGGGAGAGTGGATGCAGGGGGATGGGCCTGGGTGATTCGGAGATTCAGCAGCAGCCAAATTTCCAAATCAAATTCAGCTGAATCAATTCAGGAAAGTGATTCAAATAACCAAATCGAATCACTGTTCCCCCAACTCGGCCAAATCCGAAGCGAATACTAGTTACTTTGCTCAGGCCTACTGGCCAGTGCATAGCTCTACTTGGCATGCTCAGTCTGTGTGTGCACATGATTATGTATCTACAGCATAAGACCATGGCTTAAAAACAGCCAGGTGTGCAACTAGAAGATTGTCATTTAGACACATAAAGGGAAATTAAAAAGCCTGTCTTTCTTATGACAGCCTTTTTAATACTTGGAAACAGTTTTCATGTCCTCCTTAAATCTCCTTTTCTCCAAAACACACATACTAAGGTTTCTCCCCCTTTCCAATCTCTTTTCATCTTTCTTGCTTGCCTCTGGATTCTCTTCAATGTCTCTACATCCTTCTTAAAATGTGGAGCCCAGAACTGCACCATTGCTAGGAGTCCTTTGATACAAGGCAGACAGTCTTCCAGTAAAGGGAAGATAGCAGTGAATCCACAGATGACCGAGGAAGTTGATCTAAGATCTGGGTGTATTACTGCAGACATAGAAAATAGTTCTGGAAGGAAGGAGTAGATCCTGGTGACACTGGGTCACAACTCTTCCCCTTTGTCTTCTTTTTTCTATACAGTATACCAGCTGGGGCTTAATCTCTGCTGAGTATATTGGTGCCATCATTTTCTATGTTTTACATAAAGACTCAGCATTGAAATGATTCACAGGGCAGTTAAGAGAGGAGAATATGTAGGTCCAGGAGGCGGTCAGAGAGAACGTATGACTCAATATGATAGACGACGTTGTGGAAGAGGGACCCTGACCCTCATCACTGCTCCCAGTGAAACACAAACTATCCCACTGCCATCCACCCCTTTTATCCCACAGACATGAAATGCTGGTTGGAACTATGGTCCTGCTGAAGGAGGTGTTCAAACAAAATACCAACTTTGTCACTTTTCAAAATGTAAAAAACTTGCAAGAAATATTTTTGATCTAAAATTGTTACTAGAAATGTTGTCCGTTTGTTCTTAAGCAGCCTTTTAAATTGGTTTCCTTACTAGCATCTCGTGAAGGTCTTTGTTATGTTTTATTTTGAAAGTCCAAGTAGCAACATAGCTATACCACATCAGATGAAAGTCCCGTTTAATTCAACATCTACTCTTTGCCTGTGACTAGAACCAGGTGATTAAAAAAAAAAAAAAGATATAACTTCCTGAAAATGAACAATATGTAATAACCACACTCCCACAGGGTCAGGTACTTGGCTCGCCCTCAGTCTTACAAGTTATTTCTTTTTAAGCAGTAAGTTTACATTAAATTCATGTTTTGGTTTTGGAGGTCATAAACATCATCTCTTTGAGGGCTATTCCACTAGACAAGCCATGCAACTTGTCCAGCATTAAATACCACAGTAACACCCTGAAGAGTCTAGGGGCTACATAAATTCTATTAAGTGGGGTGGGTTACAATCATTCATCTTTAACCAAGATTGGCAGCTCACAGAGGTGATAAAGCCCAATATTCATAACTTCTGTTCTAGTTCTTCATCTGAAATGAATGGAGAATGTTAATGTTATCTGCTGAAAGTGCAGAATGTACTCCCAGAAGATACTATGTGATGACAATAAAACGAAAGTAAATACTCACGAACAATACACTGATTTCCTCCAGGCAGTGTTTTCCATCCTGGGCAGCAGTAAGAGTGGAACCTTGAGCCACAAACATTTGGTCTGTGATTGAGAAAAGTAAAAATAATTCTTAATCCTTGTTATCTGTTCTAAGCAGCTGAAGCAGTCAATGAAGTACCTTTATTATAAGAGAGAATTTTATGAACTCTTGTATGGCAACTGCTCCTATCTACATTCTCTAAATACAAAGTTAAAATTAGATTCCAAAGTCTAATTCCTAGAGGTGCACCGATACAAATCAGTCTAATATCAGATTGGTACTGATAAAGAAAATTGGCTATATCAGAAATTAGCCCAATGCAGTCAATAATTTGGCCAATAAATGCCCGTGCGTGCGCACAGCCACAGTATAGTATTCAGGCAGTGAGGAGCACAGCTTGGCAGTGTGGAGAACTGCCTCCAGTGGGTAAGTCCGTTGTGGCAGAAGGGGAGGGGGGAGGGAGGGGTTGTGCGGGGGGCTGATCAATGCCCCTAAAGTGAGGGAGGGGGCAGAGGCGGGCACTGCCCAGCCAGGGGAGGACACAGGACAGTGCTGTAGCTCATGGGGGGATGGGGCAGCTCCCACTGCTGCGCACACCCTACGAGGGCATGGAGAGGTGTACGCCCCCAGATCTGCATGGGGTGGGATGGGTGGGCTGGAGGTGGGGATGAGTCAGGCTCTTCTTGCCAGGGGCGGGGCTTGGACAGGGGGCTACGGAGGGGGCTGCAGCCACCCCAAATTTTGTAACTGCAGCTGTAATACGTACACACAGTGTGACACTCTATAACGGCACTATAGAAATAGAATGGAAGAGGAGGATGAAAGCCCTCGTGTTATTAGACCAATAGTCTACTGATTAGAAAGGGAAACCCACATTTTAAGCCTGCCCTCCCCCCAAGGAGGTTTAAATCTTCACCTCATATTCCCAATAAAAGGCTCTAATCAGCAGATCATAAACTAACCATCGCCCAGTCTCTTTCCAGCCTTGCTTTTGAAGAGGGTCCACTGACCCGTGAATTACATATTCATCAGTTAAGATGAATAAATATTGGGACAATTTCTGCCTCACTGTGAGCAGAGCCCAGGATAGAGTCCAGGGCCATCTCCCATCCGGGGTACCATCCACCCCAGAGCCACGCAACCTCTGGCTTTTAGTTTTCCTCCCAGCACTTCACACGGGCTGCCCACAGGCTAGCTTCAAGGGGTGGACTAGAAAGGAGAGGACAGAGGTTGGGGCACGCTGGTTGAGAATCACTGACCTAACCTATGGCACGGTGCTTAGAACACTTTCATGCAAAACAGACGTGTGTTCAAACCCCTTATGGGTATAGCTGTGCTCTGACCATTAGGCCAATGAACTAAAACATGGGAGGTATCATGTAGGTACATGAATGCCTACATGTCCACTGTTGAATTAGGCCTTGTTACACATTAATTTTAGGCAATTCCTAGAGCTCTTAACTCTTGCGTTGTCCACACGGAAACTAGTTTTAAACACATTTTAAGCAGCTTAAAATTATGCCACTGAAGAGCAGGTTCATCCCTGAGCCATGTTACCCAGCTCATGTTCCATTACACTCCCCAAAGATAAGCCACCCAAGTTGCAATCCTCCAGTATCCTGGGATGCAGGGGCATGTTTCCCATTCTGTGTAGACAAACTTTCCACCCCTGAACTCTACTTCTAAGGTAGAAGGTAACTGCAGTGACAGTTACCATGAAATGATAAGAGTTCAAGATCCTAACCAGAGGAAGAAAGGAAAGCCGCAGAATACAGACAATGGGACTTCATAAAAGTTGACTTCGGCCCACCAGTTCCCTGGGTTGGTTGGATTCCCTGGGAGGCAAGTCAGAGGAGGAAAGAGTCCAGGAAACCTGCCTGTGCTTTAAGGAGGCCCTTTTAAGGGCACAGGAGCAAGATTAACCCAATGCAACAGAAGAACAGGAGACCAGACTGGCTAGACAGGATCTCTTCAAGGAGCTGAAACTCAAAAAGGAATCCTATAAGTAGTAGAAACTTGATCATAGTACTAGGGAAGAGTGTAAGAGTATTGCACGTATATGCAGAAAGAAAATTAAGGCGGCCAAGATACGACTTGAGACGCAACTGGAAGAAGATGGAAAAGGCAATAAAAAGAGATTCTACAAGCATGTTGAGAGTAAAAGGAAGACCAGAGAAACGGCAGATCACTTAAGGAAGTCATAAAACAATCTAGTTATGGGTGATCTAGAGAAGGCTGAAATATTTAAGGCCTTCTTTACTTCAGTCCTTACAAATAGAGGCAGCTATCATATGACAAGCGGTGAGCAGCAAAGATAGGAAAGGACACGAGCAGCCTACACTATGGCAAAACAAGTTAGGATAGCTTGGAAAAGGTAGATGCTTTCAAGGTGGCATGACCAGATAGGATGTACGCTAAAGGTACAGAAGGAACTGGCTGAGATAACTCCAGAGCCATTGGCTATCCTCCCTGAGAACTCCTGGGGGTTAGGTGGGGTGAGTGACAATGACCAGCTGCCATTTCCCATGGGGTACCTTGAGTCTACAAAGATTGAGAACCACTGCCTTTAAGTCCCTGATCATTTGAGTCCAACTAAAGTGTGAAAAACACCAACAGCTTTTGAGTTCAGTTCAAAACACCCTTTCTACACGCTCCCGGGCTACATTCCTGGCTGCATGCATGCTGTGTGCTCCCCCCACCTCCTGCAGCAGCCCAGAGCCCAAGCTGCCCTGCAGCTCCTCTGCACTGCCAGCACTGCCCCGCTGGGTGGCCCAGAGGCAGCGGTGATGGCAGCAGAGGAGCCCAGGCATGTGCTCCAAAACCAAGTGTGCGATTAATGCAATAAAATAATTAACACCTTAACTCATTCTTGCATTAATCATACATGTTAACAGAAATTAATTGACTACTTAGTCAATTAATTAGTACAGTACTAATTAATCAATTACTAATCAATTAATTCTTCACCTCCGTTTTCTTGTGCTGTGACTGGGACTCCCCCACCGTGATGCAAGACAGACTCGAGGGGAACGCCTCCAGACCTCAGGTTGGGGAGGACCGAGTTCGAGAGCTTCTGGAGGGGCTGGACGTGTTCAAATCAGTGGGTCCAGATGCTCTCCACCCCAGGGTGTTGAGGGAGCTAGCTGGGGTTATTGCAGGGCCCTTGGCACAGCTTTACGAGCGCTCATGGTGCTCAGACCAGGTGCCAGATGATTGGAAGATAGCCAACGTGGTCCCCGTCTTTAAAAAAGGGAGGAGGGAGGACCCAGGCAACTATAGGCCCGTCAGTCTTACCTCAGTCCTAGGGAAACTCTTTGAGAAGATCCTCAAGGAGCACATCTGTGATGGGCCGGCTTCAGGGATGATGCTCAAGGGCAACCAGCATGATTTCATTAGGGGCAGGTCACGTCAGACCAACCTGATTGCCTTTTATGATCAGGTCATAAAAGCACTGGATGCAGGTGTTGCCATGGACATAGTCTTGCTGGACTTCAGCAAGGCCGTCTCCCACCCCATCCTCATTAAAAAGTAGGTGACTGTGGCACTGATGCCTAGACAGTCGGATGGGTTGCAGATTGGCTCAAGGGTCGTACTCGGAGGCTGGTGGTGGACGGGTCATATTCGACCTGGGGGGAAGTGGGCAGCAGAGTCCCCCAGGGCTCAGTCCTTGGGCCCACACTGTTCAATTTCCTTATCAGTGATATGGACGATGGGGTGAAAAGCAACCTGTTTAAATTCACTGATGATACCAAAATCTGGGGTGAGGTGAGCACGCTAGTAGGGAGGGAAAGACTGCAGTAAGACCTGGATAGGTTACAGGAGTGGGCTAACAAAAACAGGATGTGTTTCAATACTGACAAGTGCAGGGTGCTGCACTTGGGCAGTAGTAACCAGCAGCACACGTATAAGATGGGAAATTCCCTTTGTGAGAGCACGGAGGCAAAAAGGGATCTTGGAGTCATTATGGGCTCCAAGATGAACATGGGCCGACAATGCGAGGTCACGGTTGGCAGGGCTAACCACACCTTGTCGTGCATCCACAGGTGCATCTCTAGCAGGGCCAAGGAGGTGATCCAACCCCTCTATGCGGCACTGGTCAGGCCGCAGCTGGAGTACTGCATCCAGTTCTGTGCGCCCCACTTCAGGAGGGATGTGGACAGCATTGAGAGGGTCCAGAGGAGGGCCACGCACATGATCCAGTGACAACAGGGCAGACCCTACAATGAGAGACTGCGGGACATGAACCTGTTCAGCCTTCACAAGAGAAGGCTGAGGGGGGACCTGGTGACTGTCTATAAACTCACTAGGGTGGGACCAGAAGGGTTTGGGAGAGGCTTGTTTCCCCTAGCCCCCCCACCCTCCCAGCATAACAAGGAATAACGGCCACAAGTTGTTGGACAGCAGGTTTAGATGAGACATCTGTATGAACTACTTCACAGTAAGGGCGGCTAGGATCTGGAATCAACTTCCAAGGGAGGTGGGGCTGGGTCCTACTTTGTGGGTCTTTAAGAGGAAGCTTGATGCCTACCTAGCTGGGATCATTTGAGCCCAGTTTTTTCTCCTGCCCAGGCAGGGGGTCAGACTTGAAGATCTACAAGGTCCCTTCTGACCCTACTTCTATGATTATTTAAATCAAGTTTGATATAAGCCAATATTGCATCCTTTTTGCCTTGAATGGTGTCTGCTAATAATTAATGACTGCTGTAATGATTGCACATAAAAGGGGACTGAAGTCTGTTTGCCTGGGCAACCTTCACTTTGACATTCTCTTGATTGTATAAATTGGAATGGTCTTTTAATTGAGCTTTATCACAAAACTCAGCTACCCAGCTCTGACACTGCAGCAGGACCTGAATTTCATTAAAAATATGTCTCAGCGTGAAAGTAGCTGTGTGGTGGTGTCAGCAGCTTGTGGATTTATATCAGAGGAAACACCTGAATCACAAGCCTCTGCAAACCCATCGTTTTTGACAGCAAAAGCCTACTGCTGCTCCCCTGCTCTCCCTTATCTATCTCGTACCTATAGTAAAGTGCCGTTAAACATTTAAGTGTCTTGTTGATTATAGTTGTATACATTTTAAAGGCTACATATATAATAGATTCCAGATTTTCAGGCCAGCAGGATCTATTCATTTAAAACTAATTCAGGTCCCGTGACAGCTGACAATCAGTCAGTCAATTCCAAGAGCCACTGCTACAGAACAGATGCATGTTGTGAAAATAGACAGTCTCGGTTACTAAAAAAGCACTCCCGTTCACCTGCAATGTGCCAGATACCTACAGCAGACAAAGAAGGAACCGGATCTCCTTTGGGCCTTGGCAAGGGCAGGTAAGACTCTTTCAAGACCACTGGGATTGTTGTGGGTAGCAGGTGCCAAAGCCAAGCAGCATCTGGCTGAGGCCACAATGTAATCAGCCTGGAAATGGCCGTGTCAGAGCTGCATTTGGAGGAATCCAGCCTGGTTGCCACAGGACTGGAAAGGCCCACAGCTGGCTGAGACAGGGATTGAGAAGGTTTTGGCTGTGTTAATTTATTTCGACCTGCCAAGTGTGGCATTGGCACAGTTAAGAAAGCTATTAAAAGAGGAGGTGGGAGTAAGACAGCTGTCCAATTCCCAGCGTGAGGATGAGGCTGTTCAAAACGAGAATACCTAGCTGGAGCCAGATTTTACAGAAAAGCCGAGAAGGCTCAGCCTGAGCTGGTTCTCCGCTTTCCCTCAGTTCTTGCAGAACATTACAGTGCACTCAGCTCTGTCCCTGCAGCTGTGGGAAAAAGAAATTCAGCATTGAGTAAATTATTCCAAAACCACAACCCTCCGTTAAGGGGAACCAAGCACAATTACTAAAACACTTCTCTGTTGTTTAATCACCATCTGGTGTCCCACAGGCAACATATAAAGACCAGGATGACACAGGATCCTGCCAATGAGAAGGGCCCCCAGCTAACAAAGGCTCTGGCTCCACGTAATATCAGCTTTCCAGAAGACAGGCACAACTCTCAGGGATCTGGCTCCACCAAGGATAATTAGTATCCCCTAATCTTTGTTTTGCTTTAATACTCAGAGAGATTCTTAAAGCAAGAAAAGACAGATATGAATGGAAAATTGCTGCCTGGATAAAGCTAAGGCACTCCCAGGACAGGATACAGGGCTGCTTCAGACATCCCGGAAACCACTCTCTGCTGGACAGGCCAGTGACTCCCACACTCTTGCCAGTCCGATTCGGCTCCCATTTGAGTAACTGGCAAAACTGCACAGGCCGCCTCTTAAGTTTCTATATTACCCTGAACTTTGTGTTATCACTTACACCACTACCAAGAGCACACAACAGAAAAGCCAGAACAAAAGTGTTCTAAGCTGCTTCTGTGCAGGACAGTCAAGACAGCACAGGGCAACCAACGTTGTTTTCAGGAGGACTGGATAAGACCCTAAACCACTGCCGGGCCCTAAAATACTGCGGAAGAGACTCTGCTCTACTCCGACAATGTAAATCCCCAGCAAAACAATCAGCTATGCAGAGCTGTAACAGTTTAATTGAGGGGAGAACCTGGCCTCTTGCCTGAATACTTCCTAGAGGTCAAATCTGATCCCTCTCGTCTTGCTTCAGAGCCAAGCGAATGCAACCACAAGCCTACCCTAACAGCAGCATTTTCGCCCAGCTCTGCACACAGTCCTCTACACCAGTGCATAGAGAGTTCCACGTCAGCTACTTTTTCAAAGAAAAAAAAATCCCTTTGCAAAGGCGGGCAGAGCTCTGGTGACCTCTGGTACAATGACTTCATCCTGGGGAAGTGGGAGAACAGGACCTGGGGGATGCAATGCATTCTAGAAAAATTCATTCCAGTTCATCACTGCAGGCCAATTTCCTGCCGTCCTCACTGAGTCACAACTGCAAAGAAATTAATGTGCTAACCTGAATGCTAAACTGCACCAGGCCTGGTTCCTACCTTTTTAAAGCTGCAGCAGTCTTCCCTACACTTTCCACAAGAATAAAAACCTCTGCAGATCAGACAGTACCCTTTTCATTTTCCCACTCTGCAGGAGATGCCATTTCCCCCCAGAATCCAACTAACGTAATTTATTCTTGCCAAGTGGAAACAATCCCGGGTCCATAAAAGTTAAGAACTAGGCAACTGTTTGTTGAAGGAAAAAAAAAAAAAAAAATCACTACACTCCAGGAGAAGCCATTTTCAAGCATTTTTAAACCTTCCAAATCTCAACCAGGAAGAGAAGCACCAAAATGGCTCAGAAGCAAATCCCATCAGGTCCTGCTCTTCTGTACTCTGTATTCTCTCCGGAGAGTCTTACAGAGGGCAGAGAAGCTCAAAGGTAACTTTGCTTGCAGCTCTTCCCATCCTTCAACTTGCTTTAGGGCTGACCGAAAAGAGCTACCTCATGCATGAGCTCAAACTCTCCACAGTACTGTGCACGAAGGGACAGCCAGGGCTCTGCTCCCCGGGGGCACGAAATGCATCCGAAAACTAGGAGTACCATATTTCCAGCATCAAAAAAAGAGGACACCTGGGAAGGAGAGGGAGGGGGAGGGACATATGATTCCGGCTAGGAGAGGGGGGTGGGCAGCGATATGCTTGTGTTCTGCCTCTGCCCCCCACTCGCATCCCACAGCCCCCCATCTTCCTAGTACTGTCGGTGCCCCTCTACTCCCAACCAGCAGCCTCCTGCCTCCCAGCCCTGCCGGTGCCCTTCACTCCCAACCCACAGGTTCCTGCTCCTCCAACACTGTCCAGCCCTGCACTCTGGACCGGTAGCCCCTGCCCCCCCAACCCTGCTGGTGCCCCCCACTGCCAACCTGCACACCCCTGCTCCCCACCCCCCAGCCCTGCTGCCCAAACAGCGCGCGCGCACACACACACACACACACACACACACACACACACACACAGTGCCTCTTCACCTGGCTTGCTGGAGCCTGCACAGGGAGCACATGACCTCCAACAGCCAATCACCTTGCCTGCTGCTCCCAGCCCCAAGCAGCCAGGCCAGGACTGCAAAGGAAGAGCAAAAGACCCGGACATTTGCTCTTATTTTAAAACCCCATCTGGATGCAGCATAGGGAGCCAAAAAAGCGGACATGTCCAGGAAAACCCAGACATATGGTAACCCTCTGAAAAAGACAGTGGAACAGACAACCCCTGTTCCCTGCTGGGAGCTGAAGACATTGGTATGAAACCAACAGTTCTTCTGCCCGCTCTGTTATTAAAACCAGCTCAGCTTTGAATTCTTGAGGAGGAAGGATGACACTTGCACACTTCTAAGTCATCGTTCTCCTTCCATGGAAGGAATATAAAAGACAGCATATGTATTAGAGGGAGAGACTCTTAAGGAAAGGCTTTAAAATTAAATCACTGGTTAGCTGTGGCTTACTAGCCCAGCTGCCAAGCAAACGCTGAAGTCCAGGCTGTGTAAAGTTGGCTGGTTCAGGCACTGAGTAAAGGAGCCTTTAACCTAGATTCAGAACAGCTTTCTGGTCTGACAGGCATCTAGCCGGTTCAAGTTCTAATGGAGGGTTTCTCTTCAGGGTGGGGGAGCTGGGCGGGATGTGCAATGGGGGGAGGGGGACCTGGGGGGTAGCCACCATAGCATGCAGTTTGCAATTTCACCTCTGAGTTCCTTCAGAGCTCTCAGGCAACTCTATCCAGTCCCGGTGATTTATTAGTATTTAGGTTACCAATTTGCTCTAAAACTTCCTCTATTGTCACTTCAAATGTGGCCCAACTCTTCAGACCCACCTACTGGGAAGGACTGATCTGCCATGGGAATTTCCCCAGGGGTAAAAACCAATGTCAAGAATTTGTTTAGCTTCTCTGCTACACCTTTATCGCTCCCGAGTGCACCTTTTACACCTTGGTCATCTAATGTTTCCATCAATTATGTGGCTAGCTCCCTGCTTCTGAAATACTGTATTTACTGGAATCCAAGATGAGCCACCACCCCCAGAATGGGGGGAAAATCCCCTTGTCTTAGATTCACGTACAAAGCAGAGTGCAAGGGGAGGTAGGTCCAACTTTGGCCCTGAGCTCAGATCAGGGCCAGTCAGACCCACAGCAGCTGCCTGCCCCCCATCCAATTCCCCTCTGTGGCTTCTGTATCCCCTTCCCTCCCCTTTGGCAGGTGCAGCTCAGCTCTGACTCACGCTGAGAGCGCAATGAAAGTCCATCCCTTGTCTGGTCAAACAGCAGCACCACCACTGCTACATGACCCAGCAAGGGTTGAACATCGTCCATGTGCTGTGCTCTGGGGAAGGAATGGAGCCTGAGCAGTGTCTGACAAAAGAGTGGGGTGGGGGAGGGGGAAAGAGAAGCAGGGGGTAGATAAAAGGGTTGTAGGGGGAGCAGGATGAGAAGAAGAGATTATGAGAAGCAAGGGGTAGGGGAGTGCAGGTGACAGGAGGGACAGGAAGGCTGCAGTGGGAAAAGTGGGAAGGCACAGGGTAGGGCAGCTGCCTGACCCCCGCCCCCCAAGCCAGTGTGGTGGGGGAAATTCAAGACAACCCTCCAATAAGTAGAGTCCAGTCCCGGAAAATTATAACACATTTATAACATTTGCCATATATAGAATTTAAATTATTGGGGGGGTCATCTTAAAATCAGGATTGACTTAGATTCAAGTAAATGTGGTGTGTTTTGTTTTGTTTTGTTTTTAAGGGTTATTATTAAATTTCAGCAGCTTTGCTAGATATTTCTCAAGTTCTATTTTGGTCTGCCTTATTTCACTTTTATACTTGACCTGCCAGAATATGTCAACTTTCTCATTTTCCTCATGTGGGAATACCTTCCATTTTTTGCTTTGTATGGCCTCCTTAGCTCTGCTATTAAACCATGCACGAGTTTTATTTGTCTGCTTGGTATTCTTTTTGATTTGTGATCCTTTGTGAGTGTCACAAGATGGCTCCAAAAGCATTTGTGCAACACTTTGTCCTACGCTATTGCACCAGACATCTGAATGGATTTCCTACAATACTATCATGGCACAAGCAGACCTAACAGGCCTCCAAACATCCCACAATGCAGTGCTTTAGTCCCAATCCTGGACCCTTTTGCACTCTGCATGGCTACTCTGCCCCTAGTCACAGAATTCTACTGCCTGGAAGTGTCAGGCCCCAAGTGGCCACCCCCAGCTATTAATTGCTCTGTACAGCAACTTGCCAGCTGTTTTGTGATCACCACCCACCCAAAGCCAGCACCTGCATCCACTGAACACCACCAACCACTGGGGACCACCCTTCAATTCACCTGGCTGTCAAGGTGGTCATCAGACCCATCCATCAACCACTGAGGCAATTTCACACCTCCATACTTCCACACGTGTATCCATTCTCCCTTCATCATGTTCCCTCAATCTGACAACTCTAGCACCACTAAACAAGCACAGAAGCAACTGGACCAGGGAGGCATGAGTGGATCTTATCACCATCTGGGGTGAAATTAAGAAGCAATGGGCACTTCAGTCAAGCCACCAAAGAAGGCAGTCTATGAATGCACTGGCGATGCATAGTGGGTGCACACAGGTATACGTGCACCCTCTGAGTTTGGTGGTGCACCCCCTGCGAAAAGTGTTGCCAATGCTGCCAGCAGCACCTGTGGGCAGTCGCTGCTTGCCACCCACACCCCTTGCCACCAACACCACCGGCAGCATCTGATGGTTGGCAACCACCAATAGTTGGCGCTTGCCACCCCACATTGACCCCACTCTACTGATACCACCGTGGCTGCCTGAAGGAGCTCCCCACTCCCCACTGCCATGCTCTCACCGCCAACGCTACCACTGCCGCTACCTGCAGCCTCCAGGGGCACCTGATGTTCATGTATAAATGGACTGTGAAGGAAAATGACAGCCTGCGGACATGACCATGACTGGACCCAATGCCAGTCCAAGTGCAAGATACTGAGGCAGCATTTCTGTAAGACAGAAGACAGCAGGGTCACATGTGCCCACGACAAAGAACTCGCCCACATCTTTGCCATCAATTACACAGTCAGGTCTGAAAACATGGTGGACATAGTGGCCCATGCTCCAGGAGAGTGACAAGGACTCTTATGTGCCTGGTTGAAGAAGACTCACACACCTTGCAGGCCAGCACAGAAGTCTGGGCAATGAGCAGATCTTAGGGAAAGCCACCTAAAATTCATTCTTTAACCCATCGAAGGAGCAGTGGTAACAGCAGAGGTGAATCTACAGCAGCACTGACCCTAGCACAGGCTGTGCAATGTTGCTCAGAGCCCTGGGTATTTATTAGGCCTGTGTGAAGCAGTTAGTATTCGCTTCGGATTTGCATTTGGCTGATTCGGGGGACAGTGATTCAATCCAGTGATTCGAATCACTGTCCCGATTTGATTTGGCTGAATCTGATTCTGAGATTCGGCTGCTGTTGAATCTCTATATCAGCCAGGCCCATCCCCCGCCCCACTCCAAGCCTGGCAATGGCCTGCCCCAGCTCCTAGCACTTGTTAAAAAAAAAAAAAAGCCATGACTCAGCAGGTGCTGCCAGGCGGGGGCGATCCCTGCTGCCCCCCACTGCCCCATGCTGCATGGGGGGCTCTGCATGAGACCCCCAACACCCCCTCACTCCCCCAGCCCTGTCACAGGAGCACCATCTGGGCCAGCTCCGGCCCTTTAAGAAAAAAACCAACAACTGAGAAAACCCCCAGACTCACCACTCCTGCCGGTGCAGGCAATCCCCGCTGCCCCACGCCACCTGGGAGGCTCTGCACAAGCCCCCAAAGCCTTGTAGCTGCTGTAGGAATGGTGAGTCCTGAGGCTTTTCTCAGCTTTTTTTTCGTAAAGGGATGGAGCTGGCCCAGGCAGGGCACCAGTGGGGGGGATCATCGCCCCCTGCCTGGAAGCACCCAGTGAGCTGTAGTTTTTTTTTTAAAGTACCAGGAGCTGGGGCAGGCGGGAGCAGCCATGCAGGGACTGAGGCAATGGGCGGGGGTCAAGGGGGGTGGGGTCCCCCCATGGTCCCCTTCCTAAAACCCCCCTCCTCTGCCCCTAGTACTTACCAGCTTGGAGTCGGCTGCTGCTCCCTGCTGCAGTCACTGGGGACTGCTTGAATCATCAAAGCTCTCCAAATCTTTGCCAAAGATTTGGAGAGCTTTGAATCGATTTAGACCTTTTGATTGGTCCCCTGATCCAATTCGGATTCAGAGATTCAGCTACCGAATTGGGTCGAATCTCTTTGGAATCGAATCACCACCTGAAGCTTCACACAGCCCTAGTGTTTATGTGGGTACATGGCTTGTGCTGAAATCTGTGTTGCAGCATCTTTGTTGTAATTTGCTACCCTAGCTAGCAAAGCTGAAACAAGCTTGGCTATAGCTGCAAACAAGGTCTGACTGCAGAGTAGACATACTGTTACGTGAAGTGTAACATGTCTTGCTGGGTCACGTTTCTCTCAATGGAATTGTATTAGGTTGCAAAGGCTTTCATGATTAGTTCTTGTATGCTCATGATGGTAAAGCACTTGCTACAAAACCGATATCAAAACCTCACTATTACATGTTCTTTAATGCAAGCTTGTTATATCAGCAAGTTTACCAGGAAATCAACATTAAAGACAGTATTTGACATAATTCAAGATTCAACATTACTGTATTTACTTGAATCCAAGATAAGGTGCCCCTGGCCCCTGCTCATTTAACACATGGAAAAAAGATGCCCTTTGTCTTGTACTTGAATCCAGGGAGGGGGAGGGGGGCACAAAAGCAGGTGGCTGCTGTGGTCCTGACTCCAGCCCCTACTTGGGCTTGGGGTCAGAGTGAGACAATAAATAAATCAACAAATAAATAAATAATCACTGTCTCCCCAGGCTTTCACTCTGCTGCCTCTGCTGCCCACAGCCTTCCCCCTGTAACTCCCTCTTTCCATGCTCTGCACTGCCTCCTCCTGGGGGCTGGAGTGATCATGTGCTCTGTGACCTGGATTGCAGCAGCTCTAGATCTGGAGCCAGAACTGCAATGGAGGGTAAGTGGTAGCGGAGATGGGGGCAGGGATGAACTTAAGATGATCCTCCAATTATTAGATTCCGCCTATGTAAAATTATAATTTTAAATACATTTTCCATGAATCAAATACAATTATTGGGGGAGGGGTCATCTTAAATTCAAAGTCATCTTAGATTCAGGTAAATATGGTATTTTAATACTAAACAAGAAAAGAAAAGAAAAGAAAAGAAAAGAAAAGAAAAGAAAAGAAAAGAAAAGAAAAGATGGAAGACAAATCTTTAGAAAGAATCAGTGTAGTATTGTATTCAGGCTGCTTTGCTCAGGCACCAGCTCATACCCAATAAGGTTAGTAGCTTTTTTTAGCAGCAAGTTTCTATACTATCTTTAGTTAGACACCCTTTCTTTGCCGGCTATGAGTTTCCCTTCCTTTCCATTCAATTATTTTTTTCTTTTATACATCCATCTTTTTTAAGTGAGTGTAAGAAGACTTCTTTTTAATTTCAGCAAAATTCAGTTAAAAACCTGTATATCAGGACAAGCACCACAAGGTTTACTTTAATTTACAAATAGCTAAAGATGGAACTGATTTTCAGGAATTGCACAATAGCTTCAGCTGGAAAGCAGTATACCAACTCTTCCATTTATTTCTTTTTTCTCTAAAACCTCCATTATGAATCAAAATTTTAAAACCAGTTCTTAAAACCTACAAATAAAAATGCCAGGCCCAATTAACCTCTAAGCTAGATAAATGTCTGCCATACCAAAAATTGTGTTCAGTGTTTGCAAATGTAACAACAGAAACCAGTCTGTCCCACACGAGCAAGATCAACCATCTGCTTAACATAGATCATGGCACACAAGAAGAAGAAGAAAAAAAAGAAAAAGGACTTGGCAAATGAGAACCCAAAGCTAGAAGCATTTAGTAGCAGCCCTAGTTTTTGTTCCTGGCATCATTAGGTTTGTCGTATTTTGGTCTCAGTCTTTATGACTGAACATTAGGGCTGTGAGAGGTTTCAGACTGTGCTTCAGATCCAGAGAAGCTTCAGACGCTTTGACGTCCAAAGCAGTACGTCTGTATTGAAGCGCTGGCTTCTTTAGGCTTCGGAAAAGCTTTGGAGCCGCCTCGGAGATCCAGCCGTAGGGTATAATGGGGAAATCAACGAAATATCTATAACTTTGTTGTTTTTTGTCTCTTTTGGATTAATCTTGCAGAGGTGGTAGCCTCTTCTGAGAGCAGGAAGCATGCCAAGTTTCAAGAAGATCGGTGCAGGGGTTTGAGGGACCTGCACCCCAAATTCTTGAAAGCAAAACTCATGTTGTGCGTGTGTTACACCGCAGGGGGGATGAAAACTGCAGGGGTCATAGCCCCTGCTGAGGCCACAAATCCTGCCAAGTTTCAAGGAGATAAGTGCAGTGGTTTGCGGGGAACTATACCTCAAGCTACGGACAAGCAAAACCTGTGACATGGGTGACACTGTGTGCTAAGGTGCAGCAGGGTGAAAGCTGCAGGGGTGGTGGCCCCTGCTGAGGCCATGAAGCCTGCCAGCTATCGAGATCGGTGCAGGGGGGTTCTGGGGCCCTGCACCCCTAGCAATGCATTGCGGGAGTGATGTGAGCACCAAAATATGGTCTCCTGCGTGGATCTGTGCTCCTCGCTCATTGTCTGCGACACGTGTTTTTGTAATTGCCATCCCCATTATGATAGTGCCCTGTGCTTGTGTGTACTGTCTGCTGTTAGCAATTACCAAACTTGTCTTGTAAAAGTGGCATACATGGGTCTAGGGGTCAGTACAGTCAAGGTCTTGGAACATATCCCTATTTGTTACATTGTAAAATGAGTTCCCTTGATGCAAATTTGAGTTGAGTTATGTGCTGTTTTCCAGGAACACATTTACAGCATAAAAATTAAGGAAACCTGTATTACAGGTTTAATGAAACATTTTACCACCGAGGTCTCTACACCCCAGATTGGTGGTTTGAATAGATCTGAGAGCACTGAGACAATTATTTTGACTAGGGCATGAAGGCAAGGTGGGGAGAAGAAAAAGGAGGTACAAGGATTTGGCTCTGTTCCCTACTGGAATGTGCCTCTGATTGCTGTAAGAATATAAGTGCACCCCCCGACCCCCACCTCTCACCCCCCAGCTACTCTGTAGTTTTACTAACAGAGTAGGCAACGCATTTGTATAGGACTGTTAGATCGGGGGTTGGGCTAGATGACCTCTGAAAATCCCTTCCAACTTAAAATTCTTCCATCATTCTATGATCCTTGTTTTGAAAGAGTACAGCTAGTTTCACATTTCACAGATAACTTCAAGTTTTTTTAGCAAGTAAGGAAAGGATATGTGATTTATGGTGACCATACAGGCAACCAGTACCATAGTGACACACCAGCACTGGGCACCTTCACATGACCCTGGGCACTGACTTGGGCAGGGAAAGCAATAAAAAGTGGCTGTTTCTGGCAGCCGTGCAGCCACAATTGAGATCATGGTAGCAACTGGAAGTTACCACTATCCCCGTGCTTCAGGTACCTGGCCACATCCCTCTCTGCTGTAGTCAACACTTCCTAACAAATCCAAGTCTCACATTTCTTCCCAATTTGTATATGTGGTCTAGATTACTAGAATCATCCTGTATGAACTTCATGCTACACAGCATTTCAATGTGCTGCAACAGTACAGCAGCCTCCATGAATTAATGGATTAATTAGGAGTCAAGCCCCCCACCCCATCATAATATCATAAAGCCCTTTTCCTATTGGCAACCTAGCTTTTGACTCAAGGTTTTCTATACTACCACGAGGCATACAGACCAACCTCTTCTAAAAGAATTAAATCTAGGATCCTTTTGCGTTCAGAGGACTCCAAAACTTAGAATTTAAGTAAAACAGCCAACATCACTAAACTTATGATCCACACACCATGTAACAGATACACTGAGTGCCTGACCGTTCTCCAATTAAGTAAACAGGAGTTTTAACGTTGAGTTCAATGGAAGCAGGATCAAATCAGAAATCATTAAACATTTTGCACCATCTTGCAACTTTTCACTTGAAAACAGAGGAGACTGTGTTCATGAGTTAGGAAACCAAAGTATAAATAAGCACGTGTGTACTAAATCCAAAAGGGTTAACAAATCATGATTTTTAAAAAACAAAATATTTAAATATAGGAATGTATAGCATGGCTTTACTTTTCTATTTCATTAGCAAGGAAATCAAGTGGTGGGAATAACAAGCATTGTGAAACAAGATGCATTCTTTACGTTTAACAGGTATGGACTTCTTTTAAAAAAAACATTAGTTTCTGCTTTTTGCAGTGTTTGACATGAATTAAAGTGTCTAAACACATCTGTTAAACAGGATCATCATCAATTACACATTCTGAATGCAAAATTGATGCATAGAGAAGAAAAAGGGCCAAGTGCGAGACCCAGAGTCTTTTTCCTTTACCTATCATGAAGGATCCAACCACCTCCCTACGGCTTCCCCTCTCCACACCGCCTGAGCAGTGCAGTAACAGAACAGACCAGAAGCGTCAATTTGGGCTGGGCAGATATCAGTGAACTGGGAACGTGGTGAGCCTGAGTTCTGCTGCACTCAAGCCACTGCTTGTATGAACAACCTTATAACACCGGATCCATCTGCCATGCACTGAGTCCAAGCAGCCCTAAATCAAAGAGCTGAAGCCATCTTTCTGAGGCTTCCATTGTTCATTACGCCCAAGGTGACAGAATAGGGTTCAGGGTGTCTACCTACATCCTAGGAAATGTTTGCTGTGCAAATCCCATCTCACCATTCCTTCTCTCTTCCAGATTAAACTAAGAAAAATGCCCATAAGAGACTATGGGAATTCTCCAACAACTGAGACTACCTCCAAGTGGGTTGTAACCTACTTTAAATCAGATGCATTCTCATATCTTCAGCGCACTCACACCGAGTGACATGTGTCAGCTTTGCTAGTGTGCCCAAACGTTGGCCCACACTTAATATGTTCATTATTCCCCTCTATTTGGCACTGTCAATGCCACATCTGGAGTACCACTACAGAAAGGATGCGGACAACTTGGAGAGAGTCCAGTGGAGGGCAAAGAAATGCTTAGGGGGCTGGGGGACATGACTTCTGAAGAGAGGCTGAGGGAACTGGGCTTATTGAGTCTAGAGAAGAGAAGACTTTGTGGGGATTTCATAGCAGCCTTTAACTGCCTGAATGGGGGTTCCAAAGAGAACGGAGCTAGACTCTGCTCAGTGGTGGCAGATGACAAAACAAGGAGCAATGGTCTCAAGTTTAGGTTAGATATTAGATACACATCCCTGGCATGCACAGCAGCAGGGGCAGTTTCACTAATGAAACTGTTCCAACTAACTCCAGTTATTGCATTATAGGCACTATGAAAGTAAGTAAAGATATTCATGTATGAAAGTAATGGCAGGGCCTTAATTTGAAGAGAGACACAATAATGTGTGATATAAATGTTATAAAATAAGCTAATCGCATGCTCTTTTTTTTACCTTGTGCTACATAGCAACACAAGATGACTCAAATATATTTTCCCTTGTTCTAATCTCTACACAAACTTGCACCTAATAACTAAACTAAATAACATTTCCTTTGTTATTCCAGCTCTTAATATATGTCTGAGAACAAGAAAAACTCTCATGAGGAGGGTAATAAAGTACTGGAACAGGTTACCCAGAGAGGTTGTGGAATCCCAGTCTTTGGAGGTTTTTAAGTCACGACTAGACAAAGCCTTGGCTGGGATGATATAGTCTGGGCTGGTCCTGCTTAGAGCTGGGGGTTGGATTAGATGACCTGCTGAGGTCTCTTCCAACCATAATTTTCTATTCTATGATCTGGAAAGTCTGGCAGGATCAAGGCATACAGGAAACCAGGTTTAAACCAACTCTCAGGAAAAATCTCCTAGTGGTAATAGATGTAGACAGAACAGATTGCCCTCTGAAGCTGTCGAATCTCCGTCATAGGAGGCTGTCAAAGAGAGGCTGGATAGACATCTGTCCAGTATCTGTTGAGGATGGTTCAGTAATGCTGAATCCTGAAGAAGCATAACAAGGAATGAGCAAGTGGGGTGTGTGTCCCAGGTGCTGCCTAAGGGGAGGGATGCCAGAAGGTGGAGGGGTAGGAACTGCTTGCCTCACTGCTGCCTCCTAATTTCCTGATTCTAATTTCAGCCCTACAAAGTCTTTCATAAAACATCCAAGGAATCCATCCTCCCTCTTTGGTTACAATGAGACCAGGGCTCTGAGTAATTCTTTTTCTCCAAGTGTCCTTTACTCTTCATTACTTCTTTAATAACTAATGAACAACATAATAATTTTCACATTAAAACTATAATTGATCCTTCATGCTGATGGCTGTTAATGAGCAGTCATTAATCCTCAAATTAATGCATTTCTATTGCCAGACTCAACTGGCTCCAGGATAGCAATCTTTTCATTCCCCCTTTTTTCAGCATACTCTTGCTTTTGGAAACCATTAAATAATTCACTACAGTTATACATGCTGTTAAAATCTTGCCTTACAAATAGATTTGTCAATACTCTTCCTTCAGGAGTCAGTCATTTTAAATTGCTGTTTATTGGAATGGATTTTATAACTGATTACCCTGATTTGGGAAACATACAGAGATTGCTTTATTAAAGCAATAAGTAAGGCATCTTGCTTTATTAGCTATTAATTGTAAAGGAATGCATGAACCAGAAGGCCATGGATTTTGCTGAATCTCCTCAGATGAAAGGAACCTTGCTAATCAGCAGGAATCTGGGATATGTACTTCTCATGGGAAAACAGAGAAAACCATGGATTTTACTCTTTACCGGAAGAAAGCACGGATTTCTTGTTTTATTGGGGAAACCTGTGGATTTTTTAGTTTTGCAAAGAGCTCTCTGCAAGCTGGCAGTGTTGCAGCCTGCAAGGGGATGGGAGGGAGTGGGAGAGTGGTCAGGCAGGGGGTGTCATGCATATGTATATTGGCTGCCAGGCAGCTTGGAGAGCAGCTCCTGCAGGTAAGTGGCGGGGGGGAGGGGAGGGGAGGGGATTGAGACCCCCATAGGGACGGAGGAAGGGAATTGGGCAGGGCTGGGGCTGCAACTGGGGGCAGCGGGGACCTGTGGCCCCTCAGACCTGTGCACGGGGTGTGCGCAGGCTGCCTACTCTGCTGTCCTCTCCCCAGGGCCTCTGCAACCAACATCAGGGCCGAGCAGTGATCTCCTTGCTACTGTGAGCTTCACGCTGCCCTGGCGACATCTCTGGCATGTGCAGCAGCAGGGGCAGTTTCACTAATGAGACTGTTCCAACTGACTCTAGTTATTACTTTCATAGTGCCTATAATGCAAGTAAAGATATTCATGTATGAAAGTAATGGCAGGGCCTTAATTTGGAAAGAGACACAATAATGTGCGATATAAATGTTATAAAATAAGCTAATTGCATGCTCTTTTTTTTACCTTGTGCTATATAGCAACACAAGATGACTCAAATATATTTTCCCTTGTTCTAATCTCTACACAGACTTGCACCTAATAACTAAACTAAATAACTTTTCTTTTGTTATTCCAGCTCTTAACATATATCTGAGAACTAGATTTGATTTTCTAGCTAGAAACTACATATGTTTATCGGAAACTGGGGCCGGAAAGATTTTCCTCCATGCTGTAGTACTGCACAATCATTTTGATCACACACATTTGACACACAGCATGGCAACTGCCCCAGGACAGAAGTCCTAAGTACTCTGCGGTTTGCCAAAATGCTGTTTACATCTGTAGGCAGCAAGATCCCCGCATTTGTAATAAGCAAGCACGACTGAAAACCATACTTGCATGCCTGAAAAATACTTAATTTACAGTTTCCTAGGCTTTCCTAAGCAGACCTACCATTTACCCCAACCAACTCTTTTCCTCTGCTTGTAGAGAGGGCTTCTAAGGCCATTAGATAAAGTGGGACAGAAAATACCAGAGAGATGGCAGTGTGGTCTAGTGCACTCATCAGGAGACCGAGTTAGGGCCTCCCAGATTTGTCTGCGATCCTGCCACTGACTGTGTGTGGCCTTACTAGTGTATCAGATGGAATAATGTATTTATCTAAAGGTTTCCAAAGCACAGTGAAAGAATGCCCAGAGCTCTGTGCACTTGTGACAATCTCTTAAGCATACATTAAGAAGAAAAATGTCAAAAACATCCAAGTGACTTTGGAGTCTAAATTCCATTTTCCAAAGGCACATAGGAATTTAGCAAGCTTACCCCCTCATTCTCATGGGATGTATTTGGCTTCTAAGGCACTTTTCCAAAAATTTTTTTAGGCTTAAGTCACTAATATGTTTTTTTTATTTCCTCCCCCTAAAACAAACAAACAACAACTCCCTTACGGTAGTGTTGCCACTGTGAATGAATGTTAATAAAGTCCTCAGGGATCCTAGGGTAAAGGCAAAATTAAAACTTGTATTATTAGAGCCCTTTGCCCTTCAGTATTAGGGTATAACAGTGCTAGTGAAACACTGAACTGCCTGGGCAACTACTTTGGGCACTCCCACCATTATTGAGGGACTCTGGACCACAGCCCATGGCCATCTCCCCATTTACAATTCCATGTTCTCACCAGCCACTAAAGAGCAGGGGACACATGGAGGTAATGTATTGTCTGAAGGATAAGTATACTTGAAAATATATGAAGGGGGCACAGCAAAAGAGGTTGTGTGGTACTATGGGAAGGGGGGCGTTATGCAGTAGCAATGAACTAACAAGGGTTTTGATCTTGGAAAGCTGGGTTAGAGTCAATAGGATGAGGTTAAATCCTGCCAGATGCCAGATGCTAAACTTTGGGGAGAATAGTAAAAAACCCTCAAAAACCCCACAACTATGAGCTGGGCGACTACTGGCTGGATGGCAGCACAACAGAGAAATATCTAGGAGCATCTTTACACTTGCTCCAGGGTGAGGGGTGCTTTAATTAAAGTGTCTCTCACGAGCTGTTCTAATTAAGGTGTTGCAGCATCTCATGCTTTTAGCGTCCTGCACTGCAAAATGGTAGTGCGGGCCCTTTAACTAAAGTTTGTTGAACGAGCTTTAGTTAAAGCACCCTTGCTGCCATTTTGAAGCATGGGGATATGGAAGCATGCCATCCCAGTCTCTTCCCAGACTCTTCTATTAGGTTTTTCCTTGTCCACTGATTTCTCACCTGTCTATCAACTGGTTGCTAGGCAACCAAATATTTGCCTACGTGACTTTTGCCAGGTGAGAGGGGGTGGACCTAGCTCTCTACTGTGTTAGTACTGACCGTCATTGCATGGGGCAGGGGCTCAAGCTCCTGTCACTCTTGCAGGTGAGCAGTGATGCTTTTTAAATTGATTGGCTGGCACCCCGCAACACATGGCCATAGTTGGGTCTCAGGGGTGATGGCAAAAGGCCTATATAAACCTAAGACTGCCCAGAGGGAGGGAGAGCACCGTGTTAAGGGTTACACACAGCAACTGGAACATTTGCAGCTCTCACTCGCTCTCTCAAGATGCTGAAGTGAGTAAACTGCCTGAAACTTATCTAGATATAGAGGTTACCGTAATGTAGAAGCAAATTAACCAACTACTATATGCTGATACTACTTGCTCTAAGGTTGTTCTGTGATCGTTCCCTATCCAGTACCCTTTTCCAAGCCTACCCTCTTTAACTAATAAAGCTCTCCACTACAAAAAGCATGGTGAACTTGTGGGGAGAGGGACTGGGCCTGTCTGGATGCTCCCTATGCTCAGCTGACTAAGTGAAGCTACTTTTCATACTGCAGGCTAAAGGAAGCGCCCCAAGTTCTCACAGTGGGTCAAGCACCCTCAAGGACTACAAGGCCTGTGTACCCCAGAGAGCACAGGGCCCAGAAACAGCCCAAACCCCTTGGTAGTGGCAGCAGTTACCCCAGGCTTGCAGGCAGGCTCCAGGAAGGGGGTTGGCTGGACGCGAGGTGCCCCAGGAACAGTGAGGTGGGTGGCTCAGTGCAGGGGTACCCCCTACTGATCCCCCCCTACAGGGGACACTGCGGCTGCTAGAGTGTACTAATTAACACGCATCAGACGCGTGTATAGGTGCCCCAGGAGTTCTGGTAGATCAAAGACTCATATAAGTCTGTAGTGTAATGCAGTTGCACAAAATGCAAATGTGGCTTTGAGCTGCATCAATAGGAGCATTAACTGCAAGACACAGGGGCCACATCTACATGAGACAGACACTGACAGTGCAGTAGTCTTGTGGCATGAAGTGCGACTCAACACTACTGCGCAGTAGTAACAAGCTACTACGCAGTCAGCATCTCAGGGATGCTACTGTGCCGTAATGCTGGTTATTGCAGTCGTTTAGTACTTGTGTATACTGTACTTGTGCACAGTAACAACTGCATAGTCAGCATCTCATGTAGATGTGGTCAGGAGGTGATGGTGCCTCCCCACTTGGTGCTGGTTAGGCTTCATCTAGAGTACTGCGTGTAGTTTTGGGCTCTACATTTTAAGGCCTCATCTAGTTGTGTGTAAAGTTTTGGGCTCCACATTTTAAAAAGGACATGGAGAAGTTGGAATAGGTCCAGAAGCAGGTGGCAAAAAATGACAAAGGTCTTGAAGGGCAGGGCACACGAGGAGATGTTGAGAGAGACTGGCATATTCAGCTTGCAAGAAAGGTGATTAAGAGAGGACATGATAGCAGTCTTCCAATACCTGAAGTGCTGCCATAAAGAAGAGAGAAAATACCTTCGCCCTTGCAGCAGAGAGCAGGATACATACTAATAGCTTGAAGCTGCAGAAAGTAAGTTTAAATTGGGCCACGTGTAGACAAAACGAGGGCGGGGTGTGCACAACACTTTAAAGCAGGCTAAATGCTTTTGCACTGCTTTAATGGTGTCGGTATTTGCAAGGCTCACCAGCGTAATGCACCTTAAATGACTTGGGGCACAGCAAACAATTTCCTCTGAAGAGTTTTAGTTTGCTGCCCCTAAAGCTGTGTAGCGAAGCACCAGGCTCTGTGCAGCTGTGTGGCTCCGCGGGAAACCCTGCAGGCAGCCTGGCAGTTGCCTGGGAAGGCAGGCTCCACCCAAGAAAAGCAGCAAGCCTGATTTCCAACCCCCCACAGAGCCTGCCTTCCTAAGCTGTGCAGGGGCCCTGTGCTTTCCTCCCCAGCTGCAATGCCCCCCAGGACCACCTGAGCCAGGTGCCTGCGGGCATGTGCTGTGTAGAGAAGCACTAGCTCCCCCACCCTCCCCTGTTGCAGCCCAGGGCCCACTCTGTCTGCCGGCAGCTCGCCCTCCCCTCCCTGTCACCAGAGAAGCGGTTAAGTCGGGTATGTGCATGACCCAGGGGTTTAAAGGACCCTAAATTGAAGCAGTGTTTTTAAAAGCCCACCACTTCAATTTAGGGCCCCTGCTTCATCTACACACACCTTTGGATATCAGGAAAATCTTCATCGCCACTGGAACAGTGCGGTAGTGAAACAGACTACTTAGGGAAGTTGTTGAATCCCCACCATTGAAGATTTTCAAGAACTGGAAAGGTGTTGGTCAGGGATGATCTAGGAGTACCATGTCTGGGGTGTTCTGTAATGAGCAGGATGGATTCCTGGGAGACAACAAGAGCTCTGCTGCCTAAAGCAGGTGGATACTAGACATGACCATGCTCAGCAGCAGCAGAATGAAGCGGAGTGCCATAAATGGTTTAGTTATGCATGAAAAGTAGAGGGACCTGGGATAAGTTATGGGGAGGGAATACAGAAAGGGGAGTTCTGACTATTCTGTAAGAGGGTACGACGCATGGAGTTATGCTTGCTGCCCCAGGTTGCAGAGCAGAGTGGACTGTTGGCACACCCCAGTCGAAACCTCAAGCTTTGGCTGCACCTAATACCTAGCTGCAGGGCAAAGATGTGAGGGGGAATCCTTCTTTGCCCTGAGTGTTACCCAGCAAAGCCCATGCTTCTGGGGTTTGCTGGTTGCTACTTGGGGTAGAGAAGGACTTTCCCCCCCACTCCTATTGCTACAGGTATGGGGGGTGCTCCCCAGCTCCCTCAGATGTCGGCTGCAGGCAAGGCTTGCTATTTTGACTGGGGTGTACCAATGCTCCTGCTGGACTAAGGCCCAGATGTTTTGGTACAAAAATGGCTAAACCCAGGTTAGAGGGCCTTACCCCTCTACTCAGGGTTAGACCAATTGCCATATTTGGAATCGGAAAAGAATTTCATTCTGCGGTCAGATCGGCATGGACGGTGGGGTTTTCACCTTCCATGGTAGCAGGGAACCATGGCCTTCTACCTTGGATCTCTTGAGTGCATTTTAAACCACCCTTGCAGAAGGACACTGACCACCCAGCTTTACCTACGGCAGGTCAGGGTGCTTTTGGTGTCTCTGGGCAATGTTTTGTAGTTGTACAACAAGGTTGATGGTGTAATTTTAGAAATAGGTTAGACAAGGACTTGTATAGGATTGTTTTGATAGGGATGATCCTGCTTCAAATGGGAGGGTTGGACTAGAAGCCCCTTGTAGCCCTACTTTTCTATGAAAAGCTGTTTGTAGTGGGTCCCCGCCCCCCTTTTTTTCTTAAAGTGAACGCACTCCAAATACAGCCTCCATGGTCGCTGTCCATCCTTTCAGTATCTCACTGCAGCAGAGACAAAAATGTAGGTATCCATGGCCACTCTCAAAATAAAAGTAGCCAGCCCTGATAACCTGCCCCTGGCAGATGATCCTCATTTGCTTTTGCCTGCTTCCACGCTACAGCTCCAGGTCAAGATCTGCTCGTTAGACCCTCTGTGCCAAACACACCACATTCAGATCCCATTCAAGAGGTGTTCCTTGGCAAGGGCTAAAGCAACACTGACTGGAGAGGTACAGGAGCTGTGTGTATGTCACTTCCTGTTCCGATTCTGCCCGCTGACACAAGAACATTTTCCCCAACTACAGTGAGGCAGACTTAAAATAACCCACAAGTCAGTGTAGTACTGGGGGCTCTTTCGAGCCTTCAGACTAGAGCCCAGCTACAGCATGAGCAGCAATAGTGCAAGCTTCTCAGAACAGACCAGGGTCCTGCCGGTTAACCTCCACACACACGAAGGCACCCCTTCTATGGCTGGCACAAGGTCAATTTTCAGGGATTTGATCCATGAAAGAGACTGTCCATGAGTTCCCATCACAGCAAAGAGCTTTGTGATGTGGACACTTGCATACTAAGAACGGGACTGGGAATCAATAACTCCCTGGACATAAGATACAAAAACCAGAGTAGCCATCAAGTACTAAGATCTCTCACCTAACATAGCTCTGGGCCTGGTCTGGCACTGGAGACCAGATGCGACACCCTTATTGCCCAGTCCCTCCACACTCCAGTGACCCCATAGGTAACTGCTTCAAAGATGGAACCATGAAAATACTAGTGCCTTTCTACCGGCAGACAGTTTCTGGCTTTTCGTTGGGAGGAAAAGCACCTGGATCACATTTCCTTGATAAGATACACTGACCAAGTGAACACAACCACATGAGCCCTTCCTCATTTCTTTTCCCAAACCCTTATTATATGTGCAGCAGATAAAAGACCTGTGATTTCCCTGTGGTAATCAAACATTACATTCTGCTGAGGAATCTGCTTCTCTCTTAGTTGGAGGGCTGGAAACTCTTATTTTGGCTGGGCGGGGGAAACGACTAAAGGACAGTCTTGTAAGCAGGTCGGTCTTCATTGTCTATTGTACCATGTTAATATCCCAAGAGCTGCACCATAAAAAATAAAAGAACATTTGACATACCCTCGTAAAGTGTCTTGGCCTCTTCTTCTCACTCTGTTTGCTGGCTGTCTTTCCTCATAGCCTGAAAATCTGTCCGTCTGCAAGTCCCCGTCATATTGACACTGGGCTTGTTCCACATACAAAAGTGCTGTACATCCCAGCATGAATTTGGCCAGCCATAATACCCCCATGATGGCAGCAATTCCTTGATTCCCCTGGCTTTCCTGAAAGCCTCTTCCAGCTGGAGGGCCCTTGTAGCCCTCTGTGAGGATAGACTGTGGCGGTAACCTCTGAAAGCCAAGCTGCTGTCTTGATGTTCCCCTTCTGAAGCTAGAAGCAGACAAGGGACAGAAGGGAGGAAAGAGACAAGTGTTCTTAAAAACCTTAACATGTTTTAAATAATCATTCATCCCAGGCTGTCCCTCCCTGGTGTTAATACAGTGAGATCATATAATCCCACTTGGCTGGATTCTGCATGGGGAGCCAGGCTAACTAGCTTACACGCTCAGTCCTCGCAAAGACATTGCCAAAGAATTCCTCTCCCCAAACTTGGGAAATAACAGAGGCTGCTTCTAGAAGTCTATACAGAGGAATTGCTTTTCTCCTCTCCACTCCATTCTTCTGAACTTGGCAGAGTTTTTGTAGCGCAACAGAAATGTAAAGAGTGCCTAATCTGTGCAGTAGACATGACGGAAGACGAGAGGTGGGTTTGGCTTTTGCTGAACTATGGAACCAAACTGTGACAGCGATTTCTGCCTGCAGTTCTGGGCAGCAATGTAAGAGCTACACTATGGAGCCAGTGGCAATATTGCAATGACAATGGCTTCTTGGTGCAGGACTGTGCTAGTATAGGCAGACCACATATGCCACCCAGAGATGGAACAGGAGCTGGGGAATGCAAGACAAAGAGAGCCCTAAAAACAACCTCTCCCGTTCCTGGTATTTCCAGCTGGTAAAGGGAGGCTCCTTTAAGAGGTAGCCAGTAAGCATGGGGTAGGGACTGTGGGAATGGTGAAGTGGAAAGTTAAGCGAGGGTAGCGAGATTGATAGGCCCAGCTACAGGAAGTGGAGGAACATGGCATGTTCTTTTTTTTGCTTGGTGAGAGAGTACAAGACCTTTGGGCAAGGGAAGAGGCCAGGAATGGTTGGGAAGTTGAACCAACCATATGGTTGGGTAATGCAGATATAGAGCCTCTGGACTCCTATAGGCCTCGGGGAGGCATGGGAGCTTTCACATAAAAGGGTAAGGAGCAGAAGCATGGAGGCTTTGTGGGAGAGGCGAATGGTTGTGCCGTAGTAGAAGGCAGGCAACAAGAGATTCTGGGCGTTCCTTAATGCCATATTTTTGGCTACTGCACTGAGTGAGCATCAGTAGCTTGGGACCTGCAGAGATGAGGGCAAAGCTATTCCAAGAGGCTGGTGTCAACACTGCATCTGACCTCAGGCTTAGGGCAATGGCCAAGTATCATAGTCCAGCAAGCCCAGGCAGAGAAAAATGGGAGTTAAGCTTGCAGCTTTCTCCAAAACACACAACAGGGGCCACCAGAGACTTTTTGCTACAATCAGCTCATCATGGATCAGTTTTAGTGACTGAAGCAAAAGTCAAAGCCAGAGACCTTCCAAGCGGAGGGCTAGGGGATGGCTCTTGCTGCCAGGGAGAGCCCACACAACGGGGAGAGGGATCTTGGTGCCTCACTGTTGGAGCTCTTGGCCCAGGGGAGAGGGATGGAGGGGGATTCAAGTTGTGGCCCTGTGGACCCATCTGTGTTGCAGTAAAGATTCATGTGGGGGCCACAGTAGGGAAAGCCCAGAGATCTCCAGAGCATTTGTATTTCAGTTTCAAAGGGATTTTGCCCAGCCCTTTCTCTTTAGCAATGTGGACTCATTTATGCAGGACTTTGATCTCAGGCCTGCAGAGTACAAGGAGTGCCAGCCCAAGCAGCAGAAGCAGGGCTACCTGCCACGAATACAGCTGCAGGCAGGTAGCCATACTCCTGGCCCTCCTAAGAGAACGGTGTGCAAACTAGGACTGATGGCTCCCCGGGAAGATGCCCTGGAATGGCAATGAGGGTTCTGCCTGGGATGCAAGGGGTGTTTTTGGCAAGCAGGGGTCAGGGCAACTGCCCTGCTGGGACTGCTCTGATGGGACAGACAAAATTGCTGCAAATAATCACCACTTTGGAACTCCGTGCCCCAACCTTTACCTTCCCAGTCCCCCCCATTGCCCCTCCTATTCTCAACCCCCCACCCCACACTGGCATGTGCAGACATTCGACCACTCTGCAGCAGCCCCTCTCCTCCCACCCACCCCTAGTCCTTCCAGGCAGCCAGAACTGTGAGCTGGGCCCTGGGAGAGCTTCGACTTCCAGTCGTCCTGGGGAGGGTTAGAAAGAGACTTTCAGGCCAGACCCCTCCCTGCAAGTCTGCTGCTACCCCCTACCTACCCTCCCCCAGATCAAAGTGTCTGCTTCTGCTGAGAGGCAGAGCCTTCAAGTATGCTCCTGCTGGGAGGAGTAGGGCCCCTGAGCCTCCCCTAAATGTCCCTCTTGCTCTCCCACAGCAGCAGTTTCCAATTCTAGCCCAGCCCCAAAGCAGACAAAAATCAACTCAGGGAAGGCAGAAAATGTGTTTGAACCATTCAGAAACTCACATCACCAGAGCAATATCCCTGTTGAGAATCCCTCAGCTCTTGAGGACATGCGTTTTTCAGCCACTAATATTTCAAAGGCAGTAAATGAGAAAGACAGAGTGGAAAGGAGCAGGCAGAGCTGGAAGCAGAGGCAAAAGGAGAGACAAAGAAACTCCCCTCCCTGCAGTGCCTTGCAAAAACTCTGCTACACATGCCTCTCTGCTGAAGGCTAGGATATGATTATTTCCAGCTAGACAAAAGGAAATATGTTTTCAGAGATTTCAGAGTAAAACACATAAAAAACTTGTCAGAAAAAGCAGAGTTTTATACTTTTAAAAAAAGTTTTCAAGTTCTTGTGCAGTGATTTAAATTGCAGAGACCTTACAATGAAATTAGAATCACAACAGTGATTAATACACAGACACATACCTCTGAAAGTGTTAAAAACAACAGTCTTGCTAAAAGAATATGGAAAAGTCATTTACACCATCAGCAGAGAGTTAGAAGAAATAGCTCAACAAAATTATCTGCAGCTCTGAGAAATTCCATTAAAAACACTCTTTGCAAGAAATCAGCATTGACAAAGGAAAAAAAAACTGATCAACTCAGATCTAAAACTACTTGGCAGAGTTGATGGGAGCAGGGAAGATATAGCAATCTGTGTTATTAAGTGTCAGAGATTAAAAAGAAGATATACATAAAAAATAAATTAAAGAGGCATTCAAACAATTATGAAGTAGCTTACTGATAAAGAGAAAGAAAAAAAAATCAGCTCTACAGGTCTGGATTTAGTCTGAATCTGTTTAAATACCTTCAGGTCCTGGAACTGGTGTTGTGCCCAGAGCTCCTTTGTTCAGTGGAGATCTGGGCAGAAAAGAAGGGAATAAAACCTTTACCCTGAAGGAAAGAAAAAAGGTACAGCCTAATCCAAATTGGACAGGGGGAGGGCCTTGCTGTGAGAGAAGGGGTGCAGGGGGAGTGGGAGTAAGAGGAGGACAACCCTATTGCATTCTTGAGCCAAAAGTTTTTAACTTCAAGGGGGGGGGGAGGAGGGGAGTTGGGTTTAGCAAGAGACATTTGAATGCAGACACGATTATCACCTAACCAGTCCTAGTGAACCTAGGACTGGCTCAGTTCAGCT
Organism: Crocodylus siamensis; assembly: GCF_052110815.1. Lineage (NCBI taxonomy): Eukaryota > Metazoa > Chordata > Crocodylia > Crocodylidae > Crocodylus > Crocodylus siamensis. The sequence goes on from NC_143408.1 coordinate 10,628,177, forward strand.
AATTACCCATTTCAGTTCACATCCTGACTGCGTGTCCCAACTTTAGGCTGGATCTGTAGGAGGCAGAAAAAAATTAAGAACAGTGACTTCACATCAAAAGATTTGGGGAGAAAAGAATGCATTCTCCTTTGGGGGTTGAGTTTTCACTCCTTTTTTGGAAAAAGTTGTTCCCATATCAAAGTGAGCAAAAGAAAGACTAAATAAAAGGTACTTTTTACCAATTGTTTTATTGCAATTAACTGGCACTGATGTGGGGTAATTAGCGAAGGGCGACATCATAATAAACCCACAAAAGAACAGTTTGAGATCTGAAACAAGCTAGGGGGAAACAAACAAACAAACAGCATTTTGAAGTCATTAGGCTTTTCTTACAGTCACCCACTAGTTCATAGTCTGGTTTTGCTCTCCTGGTGCTTAATAATATGCTTCCTCTCCATCTTGTTTCAATAATTATTACTGATGTCTTTTCTTTAAATGAAAAAAGAAAATGCACGCACACACAAACCTTCTTCCCCGCTGCTTTTATGTGTGCCTCTGCACGCCCGGGATTTTTCCAGGAAGCTGAAGCCACCAAACTGTGGAACAAGGGAATGCCAAAAATTTCACCAGAAAATCTGATACAGGCCAATTTCCAGGCCAAAAACATGTTGATAAGCTTCAGAAAAGCAGCTGGGCACTGGCTGCTTAACTAAATAGAATCAGAAGTAATCCTGAAGATTGTGTATGAAGCACACAAAGAAGTGATCAGACTTTTTGTTATCCTAAAGCACATGTGCTTCATTCCTCCGTTACCTTTTTACAGCCAGCATATAAAAGATTGCATGTGACCTTTTTGTCAATTCATAGAGATGTGAAGACAAACCTCAGGCTGAGAGTATGACTGTCAGCTCCTCTTCCCTTCTTTTGCCTCTCTTTGAAATGTCTTTGTTCTTCTCCCTCCCAGTAATCAGCCCCCTGCTAGCTTTATAGAAGTTGAAATGATGCTCCGCCTAATTAACAACAAACTTGGGTAGACAGTCTGAGAAAAGAGACCTAATTTTTGCAAACATCCAGTAACGGAGAATGTCATGGAATTCTGTACCGTCTGCAAGTCTGCATGAATTTTTAGTGCTCAGCAGGAGCCTAGGCTTTTGCTGAGGGCCCTAGCCCGTCGTTCTTACATCCTTGGAAATTAACAGGAGTTTGGCCTGAGTAAGAATTACACAATCGAGGCATAGGACAGTGATGTACAAAAGCAGAGGCAAAAAAAGCAAATTGATGGCCTAGGAAACTATCCTATTTCAGTTTTTATACTGTGCTTATCACTATGATATTTAAGGGCTAGATTTTTTTTTTTAAGTGTTTAGGCATCTAAAGATGCAACAGGCTGCTTAATTGGATTTTCAAAACACCTTAGATACCTTTCTGCATCTTTTGTATATTAAAGTGTCTTTCAAATTCAGGCCCACAGTCCTTGTATTAAGCAAAGTAAATGCTACTTGGCACAAGTATTCTTTTTTTCCTATTTTCCCTCGCTTTGTCAGGGGAAAAATGCCAAAGGAACATTAATTGAATAATTATATAATGTATTTGTCATGCTGCTTAGACTGTATTTGTGCCTAAAAAGCTGGAGGTTTGGGCTGGTGAAGGTAGGTCAAAGGAAAGTGCCTTGTGCTAAGGCATAATGAGGCACTGTATGCTTTCCCTGTTAATTTACATCTAAGTCATCTGTAGGAACAAACATGTTTAATTCACATTTCTCTGCTACGAGTACTCCTCCTAGTTTCTCTTCCAGGGACAGAAAGTGAGATGCAGCCCTACACACTGCTGGCACAGAAGGGAAACACATTATTTTTCTTTACATTCCATTTTTGATGGGTAAGAAGTATTTTAATCCTTCTAACATATGCAAATCTCGATGTACACTATTGTTTTAGCTCTTTCCCTCTTTTTCCACAGCAAAAATTTTCAGCACAGCTGTATGTGATTATGTCACAATAAACACCAGGACATAGGCATCCCAGCAAGATGGCAGAGCCTCTTTCAGACTTCTGTCTTCAGCCTGGCTCCCAAATACTTGTCACCAGCAGTGAGCTGCTACCACTTGGATATATTTGTCCAAATCCCCATCTGTTTCCCCTGGTAGATGGCTAGGAGGTTGGGTGAATTTTGGTTGTTTTTGTCTGCAGTGTTACACACCAAAATAACAGCTCCTTGGTTTAATTACACCCAGACACTGTGAGGAATGTAATTGGATATGAAAGTTTGTTATCCACCTCTCCTATTTGTATCCAGCTTAAGTTTATACCAGGACTTGAGCTGCCCTTGGGGAGGGAACCAGAAGGTAATACCAACTTTCTCTTGAATCTTCTCCCTTTCTTTCAGGCAGCAGTGCTGGCAGGGGAGGAGTTGTATAATATGGGGGTCCCTGATCCCAGGGAAAGCACTAAATAACACTGTTGTCCACCAAAAAACCAAGGAAAGGAGTCAGATTTACCTGTTGTTAAAAGCATTTTCTAGGATTCTTCACTTCTGAGGAAACTTCACTCTTTTGAAACCCTGAACCACAGGTAGATGAATGCACAGCCCAGCTGTTGGTTTGGGCCCGGGGCCCCTGTCAAACAGGGGCCCCCGGATGCCTGGAAGGCAGGCATGGAGGGAAGGGGGTCTGGGGACAAAACTGGTGACCAGGCTAGGTCAGGCATGCGCGACATTGTGGGCTGTGGCTGCTGGGTGGGGTCTGGGGGGTGACTGCACCAGGGCCCTGGGAGCACCTGGAGTCACCAGCAGTAGGGAGCAGAGCCGGGTGCGGTGCATGGCTGGGACCTGCCAGCGGAAAGGCAGCCTCAGAACAGCCAGGTCCTGGCCTGGCCACAATCCTGCTTGTTGGCCAGGTATTGCCGCAACTGGACTGAGCCATGGTGGGGCAAAGGGCCACACCCAGAGCTTGGTCTGTGCCTCACCCCTGGCACTGCCCAGCTGCGGGGCAATATCGTGCAGGGTCATGCACAACCAACCCTGGGCTCCAGCTCCAGGACCTGTGGGTAAGGGCAGCCACGGCTCCTGCCCTGGGCCTTGGGGCAGCGCGTCCCACTCCAGCTACTGCTCCAACAGGGCCACCTGGGGACAGAGCCCGCAGTTGCAGGGCAGGGCGCGGGTCAGGGGGGCTTGCCCTGAACAGTTAAAAGTATACCCGACACATGATTAAAATGGCATGATTTATTCCAGAACTGGCCTTATGTCTTGTGTTGTCATGGATGGCCCATATCAAACTGCACTAGAGAATTAGATAGAAAATAACTCCCTTTAGTAGATTTTTGAGCCCTCCTAAACAGTAAATAGATATTTCTGTCCCTGCTATAAAATTTCTATTGGATAGTTAAAAACACTATAGAAAGAAGATAATTCACTCCTTAGGTTTTCACAGTTATTTCTACAGAAATTTGATAAACTTGTATGAAATATTCTTGGTTTCATCCTGTGACAGGAGTGCCTCTACTGGAGTCCATCTATCAGCGACTCCACCCTCCTGTTATGGGCCAACCGCCTGCCTTCTCACCTGCCATGCCTTGATCATAATTAAATAATGGATGTTAATTAGCAGGAGGCTGCCCATTTATTTTGCCCCGGTGCCAGAGGGCGGTATCTGCGGCTCCTTTTCCTCCCCTGCACCACAGCCCAAGCCTCGCAGATGGTACTGACGTGGTTTGATCTGGATCTTGTTGCAATTTGGCCCTCCCCTTGTCTTCCCTGGGCTTTCCACAGCCCTGTCTCACTCTGTCTCGTTCCCCGCTGTGGGGCTTCTTACTGGCCCCCTCGCTCTGGGGCTGGGGTCAGTGCACCCCAAAATGCTGCACCCTCTCTAGTGCCAGGGTCCCCACGCCACCATGGATCCCCTATGAGGCCTCCTCCAACCCCTAATAGCCTCACCCAAACCACCAGTTGTAAACAGTAAACAGAAAACTCAAGCCCTTAGGCTATAACATAAATCTCTGCCAATCAGCTACACCATCATTCTTCCTGCCACACCAGAGTTCATAGAATCATAGAAGTCGGGTCAGAAGGGACCTTGTAGATCTTGGGCAGGAGAAAAAACTGGGCTCAAATGATCCCAGCTAGGTAGGCATCAAGCTTCCTCTTAAAGACCCACAAAGTAGGACCCAGCACCACCTCCCTTGGAAGTTGATTCCAGATCCTAGCCGCCCTTACTGTGAAGTGGTTCATACAGATGTCTAATCTAAACCTGCTGTCCAACAACTTGTGGCCGTTATTCCTTGTTATGCTGTGGGGGGGCTAGGGGAAACAAGGCCTCTCCCAAACCCTTCTGGTCCCCCCTAGTGAGTTTATAGAGAGTCACCAGGTCCCCCCTCAGCCTTCTCTTGTGAAGGCTGAACAGGTTCAGGTCCCGCAGTCTCTCATTGTAGGGTCTGCCCTGTTGTCCCCAGATCATGCGGGTGGCCCTCCTGTGGACATTTTCAATGTTGTCCACATTCCTCCTGAAGTGGGGCGCCCAGAACTGGACACAGTACTCTATCTGTGGCATGACCAGTGTTGCACAGAGGGGGAGGATCGCCTCCTTGGCCCTGCTAGAGATGCACCTGTGGATGCACGACAAGGTCTGGTTAGCCCTGCCGACCGTGGCCTCGCATTGTCGGCCCATGTTCAGCATGGAGCCAATAATGACTCCAAGATCCCTTTCTGCCTCCGTGCTCTCAAGAAGGGATTTTCCCCATCTTATAAGTGTGCTGCTGGTTACTACTTCCCAAGTGTAGCACCCTGCACTTGTCAGTATTGAAGCATATCCTGTTTTTGTTAGCCCACCCCTGTAACCTAAGTCTTGCTGCAGTCTAAGTCTTGCTACAGTCTTTCCCTCCCTTATAGTGTGCTCACCTCATCCCAAATTTTGGTATCATCAGCGAATTTAAACAGGTTGCTTTTCACCCTGTTGTCCAAATCACTGATAAAGAGACTGAACAGGGTGGGACAAGGACCAAGCTCTGGGGGACTCTGCTACCCACTTCTCCCCAGGTTGAATATGACCCATCCACCACCACCCTCTGAGTGCGACCCCTCAGCCAATCTGTAATTCATCTGACTGTGTACGCATCAATGCCACAGTCACCCAATTTCTTAATGAGGATGGGGTGGGAGACGGTGTCAAAGGCCTTGCTGAAGTCCAGAAAGACTACATCCACGGCAACACCTGCATCCCAGGCTTTTGTGACCTGATCATAAAAGGCAATCAGGTTGGCCTGACGTGACCTCCCCCTAATGAAACCATGCTGGTTGCCCTTGAGCATCATCTCTGAGGCCGGCCCATCACAGATGTGCTCCATGTTGATCTTCTCAAAGACTTTCCCTAGGATTGAGGTAAGACTGATGGGCCTATAGTTGCCTGGGTCCTCCCTCCTCCCTTTTTTAAAGATGGGGACCACTTTGGCTACCTTCCAATCATCCGGCACCTGGCCCGAGCACCATGAGCACTCATAAAGCCATGCCAAGGGCCCTGCAATAACCCCTGCTAGCTCCCTCAATGCCCTGGGTGGAGAGCATCTGGACCCGCTGATTTGAACATGTCCATCCCCTCCAACAGCTCTCGAACCTGGTCCTCCCCAACCTGAGGTCTGGAGGCGTTCCCTTTGAGCCCGTCTTGCATCACGGTGGGGAAGTCCTGGTCCCTGCCTAAGAAAACAGAGGTGAAGAATTGGTTAAAGAGGTCTGCTTTCTCCTCTGGTGCAACCACCAGATTGCCCAGAGGATCTTGCAGGGGCCCCACATTTCCCGGTGCTTTCTTCATCCAGCACCGTATGCTCCATCTTTCCCCAATCTCAAGCCGTACCTGCAGTCTGGCCTCTCCTCTTTACTCAGTCCAGCAGATCTCCTTCCCCTTTGGCTGCCAGCAGGGAAGTGCCTTCCTGGCCTCAGCCTTGGGGTTTTTATGTGCCAGGCCCCGCCCCTTCCGGACAACTGACTCCCCACAGTTGCCCCTAGCAACCTGCACCTGTGCCTCTGCTCTGAGAGTAGCAGGCACCTTACTGTCCTGCTACACATCCTTATTAAATTCTACTGAAATTTCCCTTAAGAACAGCTTTTCCTAAGCCAAACATGGGTCAAAGTTCCATCTTCACAATCCATACTCAGTGCTGGAGGTCTCCTTCTTCACTAACAGATTTGCTATCTCAGATTTTTTGCTCATTAGTTGTGTCATTAAAAACTGTATTACTCAACTTCCTTCCACCACTTCCTTCCTTCTATTAGGGAGACAAAGGGAAAGATCTGTGACATCACCAGGTCCCAGTTCTTCCTAGAATTATTTACCATGTCTGCAGTCAAATATGCAGATGTCAGATTGGCATAATCAGCCATATCAAGACTTACTGATGATTCTCTTATTTACTGGAAGACTTATCCTCATCATACTGAAAGGATTAAACACATTGTTACAACTATGCGGGGCCCAAAAAGACTATTCAATATTTAATAATTTTAATCAGCCTATACAATGTAGTTAATAATTATCACCTTAACATTTTTATTGGCCTGATCAAATGAAACTATAACCCAGAAACACAATATTCCTGAGCAATACATGTCTATGTATTGAATTCTAACTTTTTATCACTTCAGTTGCATGGGTGTACAAGTGCCATAATGCAAAACTGCTATGTTTTATTTCCATTTCTGATTTCACCATTTCACTGTGATTTGCTTCAGTATTTCGGATCACTGTTCCGTTTCAATTTGGCTGAATCTGTTTCAAAGTTTCCATGCTGTTTTGGAGAGTCGGATCAGTTGGGGAGAGGCAGGCACAGGCAGGTGGCTGCAGGTTTTCCTGTGGCTCCTCTGGCTGTGCCTACCTCACTTCGGGTGGGGGGGTGCCACAGGAGAGGCTGCCCTGCCCAACCTCAGTATCCAGCACTTAAAAAGAAAAAAAAAAAAGCCTCACATTTCTACATTTGCTGGCTGCAGCAGCAGCAATCAGGGCCTCTGAGAGCTTGTGGCAGAGCCCCCCCCCGCCACAGCACTGGGCAGTGGGGGCAGCGGGGATCTCCCCCTGCCCCGCTCTTGCACAGGAGCTGCCCCATGGCATGGGTGCAGCGTAGATCAGCAGGGCACTGCCCACTGTCAGGGAGCTGGGGCCACTGAGTCTGAGCAGTGCTGGGCTGTGGTTGACAGGTGAAGCTGTCCCAACTCCTAGACAGTGTGTGGTGCCCTGCCGAGCCCCGCTGTACCCACACAATGGGGCAGCTGTTGCACAGGTGCCAAGGGGAAGGGGCAATCCCTGCAAGGGCCCTGAACTGCATGGGGGGGCTCTGCCATGAACCCTCACAGGCCCAGATTGCTGCTACTACAACTGGTGAGTGCGGGTCTTTTTTTTTTTTTTTAAGTGCCAGGAGGCTGGGGCTGGGTGGGGGACGGGGCTGGGCTGGGCAGGGAAGCCATGGGGGCTTCTCCTGCAGCTCCCCACTCCACCATGTGTGGGCAGCCAGTAGGGGATGTTCCTGCACTAAGCCACCCACCTCACTGCATCTGACCGGCTTCCAGGCTCCAAGTGCCTCCCTGGGGGTGCCTCAGGTCCAGCTGACCCCCTTCCTGAAGCACACCTGCAAGTCTGAGGGGAATGCTGTCACTGCCAAGAGTCTGGACTGTTCTTGGTCCTATGCCCCCTGGGAAACAGGCCTAGTAGTCCTAGAGGGTACTCAACCCACTGCAAGAACTTAGGGTGTTTCCCTTACTGTGAAGCACAAATAGTTGTCTCCCTTTGTCAGCCAGACCAAGAAGACCCCAAGGCATAATCTAGACCCTCTGCCAAGAAGCCTCCCATGCTAGGTACAGAGGAGAAGTTTATTGATTACAAGGAGTAGGTTTAGAACAGGGTACAGGATAGAGTAATATCAGAGAAATATTTTAGAGCAAACAAGATCTCTGCTGCCCCCACCCCCAGACTGCCCCATGCTGCACGGAGGGGCGGGGTGGGGGGAAAGGTGACTCTGCCACGCGCCTTCAGAGGCCCTGATTGCTGTTGCTACAGCCAGTAAGTGTGGGGTTTTTTATTTTTTTTAAAGTGCTGGGAGGCTGGGGCCATGTCAGTGATGGGGCCAGGCAGGCAGCCATGAGGACATCTCCCATGGATCCCCCTGCCCAGGGAGAGGCAGGCACAGCCAGAGGAGCCTCCATGACTGCCCTGCCTGGCCCCATCCCCCGCCTGGGCCCAGCCTCCTGGCACTTTAAAAGGAGGGCTGAGGACCTGTGCTGGAGGCACTTCCAAAACATTCCAAAACACTTGAAACATTTCCAAAATGTTTCAGATGGTTTCGTTTCATTTCGGAGATGTTTCGGAGCCTTCCATTTCATTTTGGATTCAGTGTTTCAGGCACCAAAATGGGCTGAAACACCTCCAAAATGAAACGGCTGCCAAAGTTTCACACAGCCCTAATGCTAAGCATTAAAAACATATAAATATTAAACATTTCTTCACCACAGCAATTAATCCCATAGTGGACAATCTTATTGACTAATATACCACAAGTTGAGTCCAAAGTATGATGCAGTGCCACTCTAATGATCATCCACTGCAGTTGCCTTGGTCCACTGAATCCCACCATCACCAGGAAATGGCAACACTTCATGGCAACATTGCATTTCTTGGTGGCTAACCCACAGCACCCATGGGGCCAAACCCCTGGACCAGCACTGACCTCCTCCCCCCACTTGCCTCCCCCAGTAATGCTCTGATCCCTTTCCCTTCCTGAGTGCTTCCCTTACCCCTGTCACCAGTATTCCCTTTAACTGGCACCCTGGGCTTGTGTGCAAAATGCTCCAGCTGCCCATGCCACTTGTGGCATGCATACCATGGGTAGCCACCATTTTCTTCATCAAAAGGTAAAAGCTTGTTAAAAATCAACCCTGAAACCCTGAAATAAATGCTAAGGCAAACAAATGTCTCTTACTTACATTGTGTTCTGAAAACTACCTATTTCTATAGTAAACATGTAAACTAATTCATAGATTCATAGATGCTAGGTTTGGAAGGGACCTCAACAGATCAAGTCTGACTCCCTGCCAGGAAAGAGTGCTGGGGTCAGATGACCCCAGCCAGGTGCCTTCTCTTAAAGACCCCCAAGGTAGGGGAGAGTGTCAACGCCCTTGGAAGCCCGTTCCAAATTTTGGCCACCCTTACAGTGAAGAAGTTCTTCGTGATGTCTAGCCTAAATCTGCACTCTGTCAGTTTGTGACCATTGTTCCTTGTTACCTCAAAAGGTGCCCTGGTGAACAGAGCATCTCCAATACCTTGCTGCAGCCCCCTAATGAATTTGTAGGTGGTCACAAGATGACCTCTCAGCCTTCTCTTGCAGAGGCTGAAGAGGTCCAAGTCCTTTAGTCTGTCCTCACAGGGCTTGATCTGTAAACCCTTAACCATACAAGTGGCCCTCCTCTGGACCCTCTTGAGACTATCTACATCTTTCTTAAATATGGTGCCCAAAACTGGATGCAGTACTCCAACTGTGGTCTGACCAATGCCACATAGAGGGGAAGTATCACCTCCTTGGTTCTATCTGTCATGCATCTGCTGACGCATGATAAAGTGCAGTTAGCTTTGCTGGTGATTTCATCACACTGACTCATGTTAATCTTGCAGTCCACTATGACTCCGAGATCCTTTCCGGTTCTGTGCTGCTGAGAGGGTCATTTCTTAGCCAGTAGGTGTGCCGGATATTTTTACATCCTAGGTGCAGTACTCTGCATTTGTCCTTGTTCTCCTGCATCCTATTATGTTCTTCCCACTTTCCTAACCTGTCCAGGTCTGCCTGCAATCGTTCCCTACCTTCTGGAGTGTTCACTTCACCCCACCATTTAGTCCGCAAACTTGGACAGACTACATTTCACACCTACATCCAAGTCACTGATGAGGACATTGAAGAGTGCAGGTCCAAGGACCAAGCCCTGCAGGACCCCACTACCCACATCCTTCCAGGTTGATACCAACCCATCCACCGCCACTCTCTGGTGGTGCTAAGGCAAACATGCTGAGGCAATCAAATGTCCCTTACTTACATTGTGTTCTGACAACCACCGATTGCAATATGCAAAATAACTAAGTAAATGATTTGCATGAAATGAAACACATGAAGTCACACAAACCTAAGCCTGTTCGCAGTTTCCTCTGATTTCACCTCTGTGTTCTTAAAGTTACACTGTACCTTCATTTACAGTAGGGATTGGCAAAACAGCCTGCAGGCCAGATCTAGATCTGGTCTGTGGAGGGTTTTTGTCCAGCTCACACAGCAGGTTCCTCAGTCCCACCTGGCCCAGGCACCATCTAGCCCATGGTGTATCCCACTGCCCCAGGGCACACAGGTGGGATGGGGTGGCTCCACAACTGGACTCCATTTCTAGGCAGCCCAGGCAGCGGTGACTTTTTCTGGTTGTGGCACCATTGGCCCCCGTCCAATGGAGACTGGCACAGACCCACCTACACAGCCCTGGCCCTGGCCTCAGGCTGTCCCACACTTGCTCCACTCTCACCCCAGCCAGAGTAGACCAGCTCCAGGCCAGTCAGGACCCATGCACACAGCCATGACCCAGGCCTGCCCATTGCCTCCTCCAGACCTGCTTACCCATGCTGAGCAGTAGCAGTGGCTGGGTAGAAGCTGGTGGCTGGCATGAATGACAAGTGGACACCTCCGACTTGCCGCTGCCTAACCCTCCTTGCTGTGGCCATCCAGAGCCCATGCCTGGGCTGCCCTCTGGCGCTTCTCTGTTGCCATCATCACCACCACCAGCACTGCCTCCAAGCCACCTGGCAGGGCAACAGTGGCAGTGGATAGGAGCCACAGGGCAGCTCAGGCATGGGCTCTAGGCAGCTGCAGCAAGAAGGGTCTGCAAGGGGGATGCAGTTGCTTTTCCCCTGTGCCCAGTAGCAGCTTCTGCCTGGCCACTGCCACTGATGTGTATGGACTCTAGGCTGTTGTGGGCAAGGAGCTGATTGGCCCATGGTAGCTCCCCAAAACTGTCTATATGGCTCATGGGTCCAAATAATTGTCTGCCCCCAATTTATAGGGACCTACTTGAATCACAGTTTCACATTTTTCACAGAAACCACGTAAAACGGCGATTTCCTTTATCACCGTGAAAAATGGCTTTTCCTGCAATTTTCCACAGAATTGCCTGAAAAAAGAATATTGGAACAAAAAGAAAGTGTAGCAATCCCTGCAGCCATAGAGCATGTGGTTTGTGAGAGAGCTACTAAAAGATGGAGTTAGTGACATAGATTCAGTGAAGGTGGTAGTCAGGAAAGCAAAAGGGTTTCTCCACCATCTTTTAAGAAGCCAGATGCAATACTGCTGTCTGAAAATGAGTGATTGACCCCTTGACAGAGAGGGCTGATCTAGCACCCCCTGGCTTTGAGCCTTAGACACTGCAGGCATAAGCCTCCATTTTTTCAGTCCCAAGAGGATGTCTGAGCAGTTACAAACTGACTCAGCCTCGGTAGGTTAGATAAACGTGCAAAGATTAAATCGATTCAGGCTCAGGCTTTTTGAATGTCTATCCTGAGCCCTAATGACTCTCAATTTCTCAGTCAGGCCAGAATCCTGCTGAGGTCAGAAGGTGTCCAATGTATGGGACTTCTGTTCTTGAGTTCAGCTTACTGCTGTTTAATTGAGTTCCCCACACCTGTTTTGGAGATGCCATAGCTTAGCATCATGGTCCTAGACAGGTAAGTACAAAGTCCTCAGACAATTAGGCTAGAATCTGATGGTTGCTATCCCACTAAAATAATTGCAAACATGACAAATGGTTGTGTAGCTGTAGCATTAAATTAATTAATTTAAAGCCAATTTAATTTAATAACAATACATAATTTCATAAATTTCATAGACATCAGGGCTGCAAGGGACCTCGAGAGATCATCGAGTCCAGCCCCCTGCCCAAAGGGCAGGAAGTCAGCTGGGGTCATAGGATCCCAGCAAGATAAGCATCCAGTTTACTCTTAAAGGTGTTCAATGTAGGTGCTTGAACCACCTCCGCTGGCAGACTGTTCCAGACCTTGGGGGCTCGGACAGTAAAGAAATTCTTCCTTATGTCCAGCCTGAAACGGTCTTGCAGGAGTTTGTGACCGTTCGACCTCGTCATCCCTTGGGGCGCTCTGGTGAACAAACGTTCCCCCAGATCCTGGTGGCCACCCCTGATAAACTTATAGGTGGCCATCAGATCACCCCTGAGCCTACGCTTTTCCAGGCTAAAGAGTCCCATGGCTCTCAGCGTGTCATCGTAAGATCTGTTTTTCTGACCTCTGATCATGCATGTGGCTCTCCTCTGGACTCTCTCAAGCTTCTCCACATCCTTTTTGAATTGTGGAGCCCAAAACTGGACGCAGTACTCCAGCTGCGGCCTCACCAAGGCCGAGTACAAGGGGAGAATGACATCCCGGGATTTGCTCGAGAAGCATCTATGGATGCAAGCCAGCGTTTTGGTCGCTTTATTAGCCGCAGCATCGCATTGCAGGATCATGTTCATCTTGTGGTCAATGATGACCCCCAAGTCTCTTTCTTCTGTAGTGCTATCCAACGTAGCACTGCTGAGCCTATAAGGATGCTGCAGGTTTTTCCTCCCAAGATGGAGAACCTTGCATTTTTCAGTGTTAAACACCATCAGGTTCTCGTCTGCCCATTTGCTGAGCTTGTCCAGGTCAGCCTGGATCACCCACCTATCTTCTGGCGTGGATGGTTTGCCCCAAAGTTTGGTGTCATCGGCAAACTTTGGAGTCAGGAGTGGACTGGCCATGTCCACATCATTAATGAAAATGTTGAACAGTATGGGTCCAAGGACAGAGCCTTGAGGGACCCCACTGGTCACTCACATAATAATGCTAACAATAAATAAAAATGCTAATTTAATAACATTAATGTTATAAAAGTACTCAGACATTATTGTAAGTATCAAGAAAGCCTCCCATAAAAATTGTCTTCAGAACACAGTTGTCAAAATATTTTTTTTTGCTTCATTGTCAAAATCAAAAGATTAAAACTAAATTTAAAAAGTAATAAAAAGAGTTGGATTGACTTTAAAAAAAAAGTTTGTCAGGGTTTTTCCCGCCCTTTTTGGGCATTTGGAGGGTTGATTTTTTGTTTTTTTAACCCAAAATGAAATCTTTACTTTTTTCTTTTACTTTAGGGGATTTTGTTATCCTTGTTATCATTGCATTTAGGCAAACGTGATATTCAGTTGGCTGCTTTGGGCAATATGTGTGGTAGGAGAGGAGTTTTTATTGTCAATGAATATGCTTCAACTGAAGTGGAGGGGGCCACTTCTACGGGCTTTTCAAACAGTTAACACAGTGCTCTTTGGGGGTGTAGCTAGGTTGCCTGGCCCAAGTTTCTTTTTTATGACAAACTGCAAACTTTTTTTACTAACAAAATTTTACTGACAATGTTTTACTGTCAGAAAAAAAATCTTGAGTTGGCAGCCCTGTGTGACTACAGCAATGGTTTTACACTCTGCTGCCCCCACCACAGGGGTTCCTTACGCATCCCACACCCTGACATCCTTAACTGCACCCTCCAGGCCACCCACTCTGCCTTTTCTTGCTGGTCCCACTCCTTCTGCTCCACAGAAGTGCCAGCTGTGCAGCTTCTTTTGAAGAGGGAGTTTCACAAAGTAGCCAGAGCTTGATTTGTTTTTACAGGGGATTTAAATTTATTCATGGACTTTATGGACAAGCATTTTTAGCCTGAATGCTTACTATTTGTAAGCTTATGAATAGTTGTCTACCCTCAAAACGGGCAAAATTGTGATGGTGGACCTTAGTTGCTCACAGTGGATGTGTCTATACATTTCTTCAAGCATAGTAGGCGTTTGCAAAGTGACTAGTATTCACCTTGGATTTGGATTCAGCCAATTTGGGGGACAGTGATTCGATTTGGTGATTTGAATCACTGTCCTGAGTTGATTCAGCTGAATCTGATTCAGAGATTCAGCCACCACTGCATCGGATGAATCTCTGAATTGGCCCCATCCCCTGCCTACTCTCTCAACCCCATCAGTGGATGCCCCACCCAGCCCCAGATCTTTAAAAAGCACTCACTGGCTGCTGCCAGGTTGGGGGGGGGGAGGAATCCTTGCCACCCCACACTGACCCATGCTATGTGGAGGGCTCTGTTCTGTCACAAGCCCCCAACCCCTGCCCAGCCCCAGCTTCTGGCTCTTAAAAAAAAAAATCCCTCACTCACCAGAAGCTGTCAGGTGGGGGGCAATTCCCACTGCACCCCCACTGTCCTGTGCTGCATGGGGGTCTCTGCCATGAGCCCCCTCACTCCCGCCCGCTCTCCCAGCCCCACCCCATGGCTGCCCCACCCAGCCCCAGCTCCTGGGGCTCACTGGATCCTGCCAGATGGGGGGTGATCCCTGCTACCCCACGCTGCATGGGGGACTCCGCTGTGAGCCTCCAGAAGTCCCAAGGCTGCTGCAGCAGCTGGTGAGTGGGGGCTTTTTTTTTTAATCAGTCATAGGCAGGGGCTGGGAGAGCGGGCAGGGGTCAGGGGGCTCATGGCAGAGCCCCCTACACAGTGTGGGGCAGTGTGGGGCAGCAGGGATCACCCCCCACCTGGCAGCAGCCAGTGAGTGGGAACTTTTTTTTAAAGAGCCGGGAGCTGGGGCTGGATGGGACAGCCATGGTGGGGACTCGGAGAGCAGGTGGGGGTTGGGGAGCACTCAGTGGAACTGGGGGAGGAGGCAGGGGATGGGGCCTGGCAGGGGTCCCCCCATGGTCCCCTTCACCGTCTTCCAGCCCTCCCTCCCCCGCCCCCTACTTACCAGCACAGAGTCCATGTCCAGCTCCCTGCAGCAGCAAGTGGGACTGCCCGAATCTCCAAAGCTCTCCATATCTTTTCCAGATTAATTCAGAGAGCTTCAAATCGATTTGGACCTTTTAATTGGTCTCCTGACCCAGTTCGGATTCAGAGATTTGGCCACCAAATCAAGCCGAATCTCCTCCAAATCAAATCCACACCTGAAGCTTCACACAGCCCTAATGCACAGTAGTTACTGCATATTTAGTTTAGTACTTGATTAATGAAATACTAACTAAATGCATAGTAACTACAGTTACTGTGCAGCAGTGGTGGTGCACAGTTGTTTTTTTGTGATGCTTACTGTGAAGTAGCCTAATAACACTGTGCAGTAGCATATTAGGATGGTTTTTGACTGGCATGCTACTGCGCAGTAAGCATCTGGTGTAGATGCACCCTGTGTGTAAGGGCACAGGACAAAGGGAGAGAAGGTTCAGGCCTGGACAGCTTGTCTTAGCTCCTCCATAGGATTGTGAGTTAACAGGAATGGTTCCCATATTAATTTTGTGTTCTTTTCACTTCACTGGGCAGAGCATAAAGACCTCTCATTGCAGAAACTGTTGCAGCACATTGGGGGGAATACAAGGAGGCAGTGTGAACAGAAGGGAGAGCATGCATGGGAATGGGAACTATGGGGGAGTGCATGAGCTTGGGCAGGTGATCACCAGTACAGAGATGAAGATATTGGGAGTACCCTTTGATTTGGGACTTGCAGGGGAGAAGGTATGGGGAAAAGACCACCATAAAAGAATGACAGACCCTAGGATTACAGAGAGCCGATTAATGGGGGAGAGGGGGATAGGTGAAAGCCATGAAGGTGATTCTGTTGCCTACAATCTTTTATGTGGGACTTTCTGCTATCGGGGTAGCAATTATCTTGTTTAAAGAGGGCAACGTGCATTTCCTTTTGGAAAGATTAACTTACACTGAAAAGCTTGAAGTTGGGGAGTACCTGTAAGGGACTGGGTCACAGGCAGGCTGGCCTACTGGTTAGATCAGAGGGGCTCATTCAGAGATGAGGAGCCACATTACCAAATCCAGAGGCACAATACTGGTCAGTGTCAGGGTTTAGGTCTAGGATCAGATGCCAAGTTATCAGGTCCAAGGGATATGAATAATATCACAAAGGAGAAATGACTTACTTCTTCCATAGAAGGACTGGGTATGACCCACTTGAGCAGACAAGCATGGTGGACCTTTTTAGGCAAAGTCACCAAAAAAAGGACATTGCCCTGCATCGGCAAACTCCAGTAACAGCAGCAAGTACAGTAATCTAAGCAAGCAATCCACAGGAATGATTAGACATTGGACTCATGAACAAATTAAATCACTGAATGCCAATCTTAATTTAACCACCCTCATCTCTGACAATGAGTTCAACACAACTATTAAAGCAACCAAGACTGGCAAGGCTGCTGGACCAGATAAGAGATTCCCAAAACTTGTTACCAAACTTGGAACCACAATGAAAAGTTGAATTAAAAAAATTGTGTATAACTGTCTAGGAAGTAACAGACTTCCAAAAATGTTTTTACTGTCTGAGCCCCCAGTAGACTCCCTCCAGATGTGGTGCAAGCACCTACTCCTGATTCTTCTAAGAAACCTTTGGACAGCTATCTTGCTGGGATCCTTTGACCCTAGCTGACTTACTGCCCCTGGGGCAGGGGGGCTGGATTCAAAACCAGGGTCAGGAACCAGAAAAGATAGACAGTATAGGACATTTGTACACATGCTTGTGCCACAGCACCAGGTGCTTTTAAAAGCACCTAGTGCTGCGGTGCATACAGTTATATAAGTGGTGAAATGCGTGTCAGCGCTGAGAAAATGGCAGCAGCGCACTTTTGAACAAAGGTATTTTAGTTGAAAAGTGCACTGCTGCCATTTTCTGTGCACCGATGTGCATTTATACACTTATACAACTGCACGCAGTGCAGCGCAGTGTGCATCAGCTCACATGCAGAGCAGACTCAATTAATCGAGTCTGCTCTGATGCACTGGATCTCTGGTGTGTCCTGGCATGAAAATGTATGTGTATAAATGCCTATAGGGACCAGGAGGCTTGCCAAAACAGACTGACATCAGAACTGTTGGCTGGCCTGGAGGCTGTTGCCACAGATGGGAATAAATTGGGAAACCGAGCCAGCCAGTTAACTACCTCAGGCAAAGCTTGTTAGCCAGAGACCCAAGGTAGATGTGGTGCTTAGGCAATTATCTCAGGCTGGGCTGCCTGCTAGGGTCTCTGACACTACCAGACATATACCTGTTTATTTACATGAAGCTAGTGAATGCGTGCTGCCAGGTAGCAGTGATTGGGCAGACGAAGGCCAGGTTTTTTGCATGATGCTTCATCAGAACTATGTGGGGGTTGCCTGGCTTGGTCCCTGGGGCTGGGGGGGAACATGGGGGCAGGGGCTTCTCTCACCTGTCCCACCTGTGCCAGGATTGTGGTGCTGGAGGGGCAGGTGAGAGAGCTCCAGGCAGAAATGAGCAGGCTGTGGGGGATCAGGGCCATGGAGGACGAGACTGACAGGTACTTTCTCTCTCTGCAGGGTCTGTCCCCTCAGGCTGTCACCACCCAGGAGTCTGCAGGAGGCAAATGGAGGACAGTCACCTCCAGGGCCAGGCGGCGTCGCAGGCGGCGCGCAGCTGCATCAACTGTCACCCCAGTACAACTGGGGAACAGGTATGTGGCTCTGGCAGCGCTGGAGGAGACTTGGCACAAGGAAGGAGGAAGGGAGGAAGCCACGTTCTCATCCAGCAAGCTGGAATCCGTACCAACTGAGCATCATCCAGTGACCCAGAGGAGGAGACAGTGGGTCATTGTCATAGGGGACTTCCTCCTCAGAGGAACGGAGAGACCCATCCACCTCATGGACCCCAATGTGAAAGAAGTGTACTGTCTCCCAGGAGCCAAGATTGGGGATGTCACAGGGAAGACCACTGACCTCATCTGGCCTTCTGACTACTATCCTATGGTCTTCATCCATGTGTGAACCAATGATGTGGCCCGGAGTAGTCCGGACCAGATCATTGATGACTACATGGTTCTGGGGGCCAAGCTTAGAGAGTGGGGGCTCAGGTGGTCTTTTTGTCCCTCCTCCCGGTTAGTGAAGGCAATCGGTGGCAAAGCGCCTGCATCCATGAGGTGAACAGGCACCTTCGGAGTTGGTGTCGTCACGCCGGATTTGGCTTCCCTGGACCACGACCCGCACTTCAGAGCAGAGTGCGTCCTGGGGCGGGATGGTCTCCATCTCTCCCCCAAAAGTAAGAGTTTGTTTTCTTACAGGCTAGTTGACCTCCTCCAGTGGGCTTTAAACTAAGTTTGTTGGGGGATGGGGATCCACAGGAGCAAGAGACAACTCAACCAGGTGTAGGACCTGCCCAGGTAAGAGCTCAGGTATATACCAAGGGAACAGTTGTCTCTCAGGAAGGGGGGCAAGGGGGTGCCCAGGGCTCTCTTGGGGGGATTAAGGTGTCTCTTCACTAATGCAAGAAGCATGGGGAACAAGCAGGAGGAGCTTGGTCTCCTGCTTGCAAGTAGTAAAATCGACTTGGTTGGCCTAGTGGAGACATGTTGGAATGAAACATTTGACTGGGCAGTAGACATAGAGTGCTATAGGTTGTTTAGAAGAGATAGGAAGGGGGAAAAAGGTGGGGAGGGTAGTGCTCTATGTTAGGGAGCAGTATACCAGTTCTACCTTCCAAATGGGACCAGAGGAAAGCTTAACTGAGACCCTGTGGGTCAAGCTTCAAGGAGGGCAGGGGGAGAGGAATCTGGTGGTAGGGGCTTACTACAGGCCACCACATCAGGAGGAAGACCTGGATCTGGAATTTTCCAGGCAGCTTGGGGAGGCCGTGCGTGCAAAGGATGTTGTGGTCATGGAAAAGTAGGATATCTCCAAAGGTCAAAATCTGGTAAAATGAGCTAATGTAGCTGGCATCCATGGAGAAAATCGTGTTTTTAGTAGGCTTAACTGGCTCCAAAAAAAATGGTGCTATTTGGAAAGAAATCTTGGAATATTTAATAACTAGATTACTGTATTAAAAAAATAAGCACATTTAAAAAAAAAAAAAGAAAGAAAAAATCTTGGCTATTCTGGAACAAATATACCATTGAAAGTGAGATGCATTGCTGGCATACAGTTTAGAGTATACAAACTCACATGTGTTATGGTACCGTAGGAGGTAACACCAATTTTAGGTCTAGCAGCTTGTGAGAAACTGAGTCTAGTTAAGTGTGTGCGTGCAAGTAATACAAGAAAACACAACATCCCTGCTTCTTGGTGATCCTCTTGGCTGCTATACTTCAAATCTGGAAAATTTTCATAGGAAGAAACTAACTATTTCAGAACACAGAAACAACCTTATCCATAAGGGAAGAAAGTTATCTACAAACACAAATGCAAATACTATCATGCAGAAAGAGGAAACCAGCCTCAACAGTCTATAGCTAATGAACTTTGTGCTATGAGCAGAAGCATAGCTGCCAGAAGTGCAAGTCAGTTGTATCCCAGTATAAGAACTCAAGTTTATCCAGAGTTAGAGAAAAAGCTTCACACCAAGAACAAATCAGGAATTAAATCTGATACATCAGGAGGTTTCAGACAAACAGCAGATTCAGAGACTTGTTAAGAGCTACAGAAAAGGGGGCGGGGGCCAAAAAAGTGATTAGTAAAGACTCACTTCAGAACACTGTGCAGCCCTTGCTGGTGTGGTCCACAGAGCATGCGGCCTCCGGTCACTTTGAAGTAAGACTGTCCCGCTCTACAATTATAGCCCTGGAAAAATTCTACCATTTTACTGCCGTATCCTGTAAGTGCATCTGATAAACCTGAAAACATCATAGGTTTCCTATACATGCGCTTAGGGGTGGGCATGGGGCACTGTTTTATAATTTGAGGGGTTTTTGGACAGCCACTCTAAATAAAACGGCTCAGCGTCATGTGTATTAAGCCCCACACTTTTTAAAATGGCCACAAGATGCTTTATCTAAAGCTCTTTTGATGAGGTTTAGATAAAGCCCCCCCACAGACATTTTGACATGTGCAGAAGCTTAGTACATATGACACTGAGGCAAAAACAAGATGGGGTGGGGGGCTCCAATCCACCTGCTCCACCCTCCAGCACAAGCTAGGCAACCCCAGATTGACCCCCTTCCCCTCTCTTTCCTCCCTCCCATTCTGAAGACAATACCAGAGCTGGGAAGGTAGGTTAAGGCTAAAGGGAGAAAGGCTGCAGACATGCAGCTGGCTCCAAACTGAAGCTTGATTTCCCCCAAACGAGGGGGAGAATCTTTTGGTTGGGGTGATGATCGCTGTAATTTGTGGTGCTTCTTTTGAGGTGCCATGAGTTACGGTGGGGAGCTGCATATCTGTCAGCACCCTTTTGATTGGTTGGATTAGGATATTTTATCAGATCCCTTTTTTTACTTGTAATTTGTTGGGGTTATCCTGCACTAATTACTAAAAGCTTCCAATGCGATTATGCTGGAAGACTGAAATGGGTGTGAAGAAGGGAGGAATAGCATCCACAGGAAGGCCAGGCTTCTGAAGGAGCATGTCCCTGGGGCTGAAGTATCAGCTCTGCTGAGCATTTTCAGCCTTTTCTGTGGTTGTAGAAATGTTCCATAAATTTTTACACATTTATGAGTCATAGGATTCTGATGTATCCATAGGATGTGCAATGCAGAATTCTGAGCAGCACACTGGCATGTGAAGGAAAGAGAAAATTTCTAAGCCAGTCACCAGAATGAGAGTCAAATCTGCTCCATGAGAAGAAGACAATAGCGTTTAGCATCAGGGCACCATGCTCAGCAGACATTCAGTCCATTATGCAAGTCAGCTTCTAGGCCTCCTGACTTCCTTCAGTGCTGGTGATTACTGTTATGACATTCCTTTTGTTTTCTAGGAATCTGCTTTACCAAGGAGGGAAACCACGGGGAAATTGTTTCAATGTGCTTTCTGGATGGGAAAGAATGGATAGGTCTGAGGCAATGATGAATAACATACAAGTCAACAGCCAAGGCATTAAAAACAGAAAGAAAGACTTTGACTTTCGACTTTTAAGAGACGTTTATTCCAGGAAGGTTGACAAATAGTGGGCAGTAGAAATTATGTACAGTTTGGTCTGAGGATCTGGGCCTCAAGGACAAGGCCTGGGCTCATGGCCTGCAAGGCCTCCCCGCCTACTTTAGACAAAACAAACAAACAAACAAAAAACCACACAGAACAAAAGACTTTGACTTTTAAGAGACGTTTATTTCAGGAAGGGTGACAAATAGTGGGCAGTAGATATTATGTACAGTTTGGTCCAAGGATCTGGGCCTCGAGGACAAGGCCTGGGCTTATGGCCTGCAAGGCCTGCCTGCACGCTTTAGACAAAAAAACCAGTGCGTGCAGCATGCCCGAGAGGGGGCAGCCCTGGTGTATGCTGCAATGCACCGGGAATGGGAAGCACACCACGCTGTTCACCTTGAGCAGGCTGGAGGTGTCGTGGTACAGGACCTGGAGGACCGCGATGAAAAGAGGCCCAAAGCCAAAAGCCTTGAGGGTGCCGAGCAGGTACCGGTGGTCGATGCGATCGAAGGCCTTCTCCTGGTCCAGGGAGACCAAGCTGATGTCCACGCCAAAAATCTCCGTGGCCATGAGCAGGTCATGCAGCAGAAACAGGTTGTCCTGGATGGTCCCGCCTGGGGCACAGTAGCTCTGCTCCGGCCCAATGACGGAGGCCTTGATGGTGCGGAGACGGTTTGCCAGCACCTTTGCCAGGATCTTATAGTCAGCACACAGAAGGGAGATGGGCCCCAATTCTTAAGGTAGCCCAGGTCCCCCTTCTTGGGCAGCAAGGTGAGCACTGCCCGGCGGCAGCTGGTTGGCAGGGTTCCTTTGGTGAGACTCTCACGGAAAACGTGGAGGAGGCTGGACCCAAGGGGGGGCCAGAAAACTTTGTAAAATTCCATGGGCAGTCCATCAAGGCCCGGGGCCCTGCCCAAGGCAAGTTCCCCCACAGCAGCCTCGAGTTCTGCCAGGGAGAGTTCACGCTCCAGGGCATCGACCTGTGAAGAGCCAAGGCACGGCAGGTCCTTATGCAGCTGCTGAGTGGCCTCCGGACAAATGGGGTCAGCCGCAAACAAGTCCCGATAGAAGGCGATAGCATGCCCCTGCACTTTGCCCAGGTCTAGGAGCAGCCATCCCTCCGGGGTCTTGAGATGGTCCAATGTCCTAGCTGCAACCCACTGCCTCTCCAGGCCGAAGAAGAAGCCGGTCAGGGTGTCAGCCTCTGCCAGCTCCTGGCAGTGGGCACAAACCCACTCACCGTGGGCCACACCCTCCGCCAGGTCCTGCAGGCATTGCTTGCTGGACCGGAGGCTCTTGAGGAGTGCCACGTCATTGCCTGCATGGAGCAGGGCTGCCTCAAGCTCCGCCATGTCCTCCTCCAGCTCCTGGGTGCAGTGGCGGATCTTGCTTGCCATCAGCTGGGAATACTGCTGGCAGAATGCCCCGAATCTGTGTCTTCCCCACGTCCCACCACAGCCACCAGGAGGGGTAGTCTGCTCACTCAGCCTCCCAGCTCCTCCAGAGGTGGGCAAAGTAGTCCCCGAAGTGGGTGTCCTGTAGCAGGCTGATGTTGAGACACCAGTAAGGGGCCTGCATGTGTGCTCTGCCAGGCAGACTCAGTTCCCAGCAGATCAGGATGTGGTCTGAAAGGCCCGATGGGATGATGCAGCTGCTGTGTAGGAACGGCAGGTGGTGCTGTAAAGATGGTCGAGGTGGGCCATGGTGATCCCACTAGCACTCCTCTTTGCCCAGGTGTATTGGCACATGTCAGCATGAAGGACCTGTGAGGCCAGGCATCGATGAGATCCGCTGCCTCTAGCACGGACCGCAGCTTGTGGCCTGAAGGCAGGGGCAGCTTTGGCCCCGCCTGGTCTAGCAGCGCATCGACGGTGCAATTGAAATCCCTGCCCACGAGGAGCAGGTCATCATTCTCACTGGCATCATGCAGGAGGTCACCCAGGGTCTCTAGGAAGGCTACCCCCTCTCTCCTGTCAGTGGACGCGTAGATGTTGATGAGGAGCAAGCTCTGATGTGCCAGGGTGACGTGAACAGTCAGCAGCCGGCCAGGGACAACCTCTCATGCCACTGCTGAGTCATACTGCAGCTGAGGCAAGAGGAGGGTCGCCACTCCTGTGCTGAGGTTAGTGTTGTGGCTGAAAAATAAGTGGCCTTTCCAGGCAGCGTGCCAGTTAGCTTGGACATACAGGTCGCTGTGTCTCCTGGAGGAAGGCAATTGCCAGCCGCTTTTGCTGCAAGCTGTCCAGGATGGCTGTTCGCTTCGCTGGGTCTCTGCAGCCATTGGTGCTTAGTGAGGCAATGGTAGTAACTGCCATGAGCAGGAGAATAGAGAGGAAGGGTAGGCAGGGTACTGACGGAAGAGGTGGTGACAGAACTGGGCAAAAACCACAGAGACAGGGGAAGGCCTATTCTTGCCCGACCCTATTCCATGGGCCCGCCTCGGCCCCACACCTCCCTCACCTGAGTCACCAGCTTCTCAAGTCGGAAGGCATGTTGACACGTGCCCGGGTCCCAGCACATGAGCCTTGCTGCATCACTAGCGGCACGGACAAGCTGCGCAGGGTCCGGGCACCATTGCCGGATACTCTCTGCCACATTCCTCTGGCCCTTGGTCTGCTCTAAGACGTTGGGGAGGCCTCCATAGCTAGGGGCCACCCAGGGTGGTTCTCCAGCAGGAGTTGGATGTTGCTGACCAAGAACGGGCAGGACTGTACTCTGGGAGGGGACCTCCCAGTGAGACCGGTGAAGGTGCCCTCAATGGTCAGGCTTCCTAGCAGGCCCCCCTCAGCATCTGGGTTGAAGACGGTCTTCGGGAGATCAATCCCCATCTGCTTTGGGGGGCAAATGTCATCCCACTCTTGGGGCTGCTTGCAGCGCTTGGAGGGCAGGCACTTCATCTCCTCCTCATTGGCCTCAGTGGGCAGGGGAGCGAGCAGGGAGGTGGCAGGACCCTCTGCTGTCTCCTGTGCCTGATGCTGGGGAGGCAGGCACTCTCTTTCTGCCTTGCTGCTCACAAGCCCCACGAGCTGGGATGGGGGTGAAGGGTTGCCAGACGTTGCTGGGACAACCCCAGTCATGGCCTGAGGGGGCGGGGTTTCCAGGGGGGCAGACAGGGTGGGGTCAGGTTCTTTGGCTACATTTTCCCCGGTGCTGTCAGAGGCAGGCCCCAAAGGGGCAGGCGCTCCTTTAGAAGCTCCTTGTTGCCTCTCGCTTTTAGCTTTCTCAGGAGCAGCTGGCACCTCCCCCAAAGGGTATGGGCCAGGCTACTTGGGGTTCGCCACCTCCGGGTCCGCCACCTTAGCTGAAGCAGGGGTGGTGGGAGGTGGAGGTGAGGTCTCAGTTGCTCCACCTGATGGGGCCACAGCGCCTGAGATGCTAGCCACCCAGATGGAACTGGGACAGGGAGGGACTGGGAGGACACCCCAGGCCCTCCATGGGGTGGGGCATCGGTCACGACAGGGGCAGGAGAACCCTGGAAGGACATCCCAGGCCCCCCCCCGGGTGGCATGCCAGCACCAGAGGGGTCAATCTCCCCCCAGATGGAAGAGGGGTGGAGGGGGGCTTGGAGGGTCTCACAACCCCACCCTTTGATGAGGTTCCTACACCAGAGGCAGACGCACCCTCCCCCTGTGCAGGTGCAGCAGCCAGTGCCCCGGCTGACTGCTCCAGTGGACACTGCGCAGCCAGGTGGGAGCTGCTGCCACAGCAGCGGCATGAATTCCCACCCTGGGAGAGGTACACCACGTAGGGCCTCCCATCCAACACGAAGATCATGGAGAGGCAGTTTCTGGGTGCCACCCATGAGGAGCATAAATGCCTGCCTCTGAAAGGACAAGACGTGCCTGAGCTTAGGGTCCCTGTTCCCCATGGTCAGCCTACACCAGGGGGTGGCGAGGACACCACAGCACTCAAGCACCTTGGTGAGGTCTTGGTCTGGCAGGCGTGGGGGGACATTGGAAGCCACCACCTGCACTGCTAGAGTTTCCAGGGGCATAACCA
The DNA here is from genome assembly GCF_052110815.1 of Crocodylus siamensis. NCBI lineage: Eukaryota > Metazoa > Chordata > Crocodylia > Crocodylidae > Crocodylus > Crocodylus siamensis. Next base: position 10,653,078 of record NC_143408.1, read on the forward strand.
AGTGGTGGACCCCCGAGATTTCCAGCCCCACTACACACACCTCCCTCACCAGATTGGGAGAGCTCAAATATACGATGGGCAGAGTTTACCCGGGAGGCGTACTGGACACCGCAGCATCCCAGCAGGTCCGCCAGAGCTCTGGCACCGTCCTCCACCCTGACGTGGAGAGAGGTGTGCACCCACAGGCCATGGCTGAGGGGAAGGTCCATAGAGACATCCCCGTGCCAAGTGCCCTAGCTGCTGGCAGCCATCCTGGGCAGGAGAGGGTTGACTCTCCTACAGAGGAGGAAAAAAAAAAGCTTCAAACAAGCTGGGGACTGGGAGGAGGTTGAAACAGCCCCAAAATCGGCCCCGGGGGGAGGGCAGAGCAACCCTGCAGGGGCTGTAGGCAAGCCCTAAGGCAGGAGGAGGTGGCATAGACCAAGGTAAGGGGGTCTGGAGGAGGGAGGCAGCAGGAATCAAAGGAAGAGCACAGGTGGGGGTGGGGCAGAGGCAAACGAGGCTGCCAGAGCCCAGGGGGAAATGCTCATGAAGTGGGGGGAAGAGGCAGAGAGAAAGCTCCCCAAGCACAGGCTGGGGAGAGGCAAGGTCGGGGGCGTTGGGGAGAGGAAGTGGGGGGCACGTGCAGAAGGGACCTGAGCTTCAGGAGCTTAGAAGGGCTTCACCTGTCAGCAGCCATCTTGAAAGAAAGAACAAACAAAAACACACATTTTCATTTCAAACCAAAGAAAAAAGTCACATTTTTTCCTTTTTAGTTTGGCAGGGAGCAGCAGCCGTGCTGAGCTGAGGCAAATCCAGAGCAAAGCCAAGCAAAGTCTGTTGTGAAGAATCAAGCACTGGACACTTGTTAAGATTCGATTCAGAAAAAGCTGCGAAGTGAGATTTCACCGTGGAACATTTGACATGGAAACTACCTTATTTAGAACAAAAATTGCCTCTTTCTGTTGCCAGGAATAAGGCAATCCTTCCATTTCCTGTGAAATCTGGGGTACAAGCACCTTTCTCATTCCCCACAGATGGACAAATCACATTTATGGCTGTAATTTGCATAGAGCTCTTGCTCACGGAGGTACTACATACAACCAAGGAGCAGTCTTCTCTGGCCCTCTCTCCCCAGGCCAAAAGGCAATGCATAGGACAGCCAGCACGGTCTGGTTCTTGCTGCCCCTCAGATTCAGAGCTCTTCATCTCAAAACTGGTCCCTGGCCTGAAATCAAAATTCCTCGTTAAAATGTGTGTCACTACACTCATTTGAAAATTCCTTTTATTTTTCTGTTTATGTAAACAGAAATATAAACAAACCAAAAAAGCCCCCAAAAAACAAAGTAATAGAGCAAATAGAAAGTACTAAAACTGTTCCACAGGTTCAGATACGTTGTACTCTGTACTGGATACAAGGCTTCAAGCCCTCTTCCTACTTTTCTGATCATAGCACTCAGCCATGGCTGAACCTAGCCCCAGCCCTAAATTTCATCAGCTAAAACTATCCTGAGGACTTCTGCAATAGCTATAAGCTTTCCAGATTGTGACATCCTGGCCACACCTCTTGCTCTGGCTAATCCCCAGGCTCCCAGAAACACCAGCTGGAACTGCAACAGGACTCTCTGGGTGCCCTTGTAACGCTAAAGGCCAGGCTACTAGGTTATTATGCAGTGGCCCTAACTACTCTTTTTTCGTATGACAAAAATGGTGCAGAGTAATATTTAACATAGGACAGAGCTGAGCCAGAATTGCGGTTAGCTGGGCTGTAGACCTAGCATGCCAATGGTGTAGTAAATTATTTACAAGAAAGACTAGTACCTTCAAACCAGAAAAACAAAATGGTTTCCACAACAGTTAGAAAACAGTAAACAGGACAAATGAGTTGGAAAATAGCCAAAAATCTCTAGCTGTCCATTCCTCTACATGGAGGAACTCATCGCCTCCAGCCTATGCGGTGTGTCAGGGGAGCAGAGGGTACAGTCACCATACAGTCATGCTCAAGTTATACTCGGCTGGTATAATGACCACTTAGGCTCGTGACGAACCAGTGTTTTATAGCAGCTTATAGGCTGCTCTAAATAGGGACTGAAGTTAGGATCTGCACCAAGAGTCCAGAAGCAAGAGAATCTGCTTTGCCTTCATCCTTTTGGATCGGGCCCTAAAGTCAAAAGGTACATCTGAGAATTTAGGCCAGTCTCAAAAGGCTCAGAAGTAACCTTGTTCATCCTTACTACACTTCTAGTCATGGAGGGGGCAGGAGTGTGTTTATAAAAATTTGTAAGCTCAAATCATATTGTTTTGAGCTGAATTCTGCAGGCAAAATGTGGCCAAATGTGGCTCTAAGCCCTCTTGCTCTACCGTGGTTTGGTTTCAATTAAATTATTTAAGATTTTTTCCTAAAAGTCCACAGACTTTAATGTTTTACAAGTTGGTGGCACTCCCAGCTCCTGGGCTGCAGATACACTAGGACCTTTACCAGGGACACCACCAAGCAGCATTCATAGCTCCTGGGCTGCTGGTGTGCCAGGACCTTCAAGGATAAGTGGTCTAGCACCTGCTTCATCTAGCACCCCTGGCGGTGGGTGCACGGCAGATGAACTGGGGTGTCCAGGAAGCAGATCTGGATCTGGTGGCAGCAGACCAGAAGGAGTCACCACCCCTATGGCTTCTGTGAAGTGATGTCCAGCCACCATGCCACCCCAGTCCTGCTGCTTGCCCGGGGGTGGCAGGACTAGACACACGACAGCCCAGGCCTCCCCCCAAGCTGGTGGGGGAGGGGGGCAAGGGACCCACTGTGGGCGAAAATCCCTTGATGGACTGGATCCAGCCCACAGGCCGTACTTTGCACACACCTGGTTTAAAAATGGCAGACCAGACTGAAGCAGCTGAAATACTTCATGAAGTATCCTGCCATCCTAGATCTGGATTAATTGAGGGAAAACCTATAGTTTCTCTGACCCTAAGAAAGCAGAAAGCTTTATTACATCAGTACCAACTGGGCGGGGGTGGGAGGGTAAAGTTATGGAATAAGCCAAATGATACTAGTTGGTCCATCCATACACATATTAACATGCTTTAGTTAATGCAGAGTAAATCTAGTACCTTGAAATATTCTTGACCTTAGGGAATTAAAAACCTTCAATATGTCAGCTTTATCTGGGGAAGCTAAAGTTATAGATTGACCTGTGTAAAACTGTTTATAGGGAACACATCTCAGAAGACATCATCATTTAGATTTCTTATATTCCTCACAGTGGCTACTATATTATTTAAAATATTCAGAAGTGAATGTATATAAACATGTCTAAATGTTATTTATTTTTCCATGAAATTATGATACTTGCACTAGGTTTACTTCCAAAATTACTTCAATATATTTTAGGGTTATTTAACAGAAGGGGAAAAAAAGAGGGAGGAAAGTGAGGGGGTTTTAGCTTGTTAAACACTGTTTATCAACCAATGATATTCATCTGTTTTTGAAGACATAGTATGACATATATTAAATTTGCTGTTAATATTATTTCTGCTTTATATTTATTTTCTTTTCCTTTCTCTTCTTCTCTCTCATGCTCTTTTTTGAGACTGCTTCTGAGCCTTTCTTGTTATGAGTTCTAAATATATGGTAGAATGTTGATATACTCATCTGTGGCAATATACAGATAAATGTTGCACATTTGATTTATGGAAAATGATATATTGCCAGGTATATACAAAACTGAACATAAAAAAATAAGGTCACTAAAAATGGTCAGTCCTATTAAGTATTAGGCCTGCATGAAGTGGCTAATATTTGCTTCAGATTTAGATTCCACCCCAGCTCTTAGAAAAAAAAGCCCCCACTTACTGACTCCTGCCTGGCGGGGGGTGATCCCCACTGCCCCATGCCACATGAGGGGCTTTGCCAGAATACCCCCAACCCCTGCCCACTCTCTCAGCACCCTCCCCCCATGGCTGCCTGGCTTGCCCCAGCTCTCGACCCTTAAAAAAAAACAAAACAAAACAAAAAAAGCCCAGACTCACTGGCTGCTTCCCAGCAAGGGGGCATTCCCCACTGCCCCGCACTATGTGGGGGCTGTGCACAATCCCCTAGAGGTCCCAAGACTGCTAAAGGAGCCAGTAAGTTTGAGGGGTTTTGGTTTTTTTGGGGGAGGGGGGGGTTCTTAAAGGGCTGGGAGGTGGGGAAGGTGGGGCAGGCATAGACATTAGGGCTGGAAGGGACCTCGGAAGATCATCGAGTCCAGGCCCCTGCCCAAAGGGCAGGAAATCAGCTGAGGTCACAGGATCCCAGCAAGATAGGCATCCACTTTACTTTTGAAGGTGTTCAATGTAGGTGTTTGAACCACCTCCGATGGCAGGCTGTTCCACACCTTGGGGGCTCAGACAGTAAAGAAATTCTTCCTTATGTCCAGCCTGAAATGGTCTTGCAGTAGTTTGTGACCATTCGACCTCGTCGTCCCTTGGGGCGCTCTGGTGAACAAATGTTCCCCCAGATACTGGTGGTCACCCCTGATAAATTTATAGGTGGCCATCAGATCACCCCTGAGCCTACGCTTTTCCAGGCTAAAGAGCCCCATGGCTCTCAGCCTGTCGTCATAAGGTCTGTTTTCCTGACCTCTGATCATGTGCATGGCTCTCCTCTGGACTCTCTCAAGCTTCTCCACATCCTTTTTGAATTGTGGAGCCCAAAAATGGATGCAGTACTCCAGCTGTGGCCTCACCAAAGCCAAATACAAGGGGAGAACGATGTCCCGGGATATGCTTGAGAAGCATCTATGGATGCGAGCCAGCGTTTTGGTCACTTTACTAGCCGCAGCATCACGTTGCAGGCTCATGTTCATCTTGTGGTCAATCATGACCCCCAAGTCTCTTTCTTCCGTAGTGCTAGCCAGCGTAGCACTGCCAAGCCTATAAGGATGCTGCAGGTTTTTCCTTCCCAAGGTGGAGAACCTTCCATTTTTCGATATTAAACACCATCAGGTTCTCATCTGCCCATTTGATGAGCCTGTCCAGGTCAGCCTGGATCACCTGCCTGTCTTCTGGTGTGGATGCTTTGCCCCAGAGTTTGGTGTCATCGGCAAACTTGGCCAGTCTGCTTCTGACTCCAATGTCCACATCATTAATGAAGATGTTGAACAATATGGGTCCACGGACAGAGCCTTGGGGCACCCCACAGGTCACAGGACACCATGATGATTGATTTCCATCAATTACTACCCTCTGGGTCTGACCACGGAGCCAATTTCCCACCCAGCAGATCATGGTGGACTCAAGGCCACGATTGGCCAGTTTCGCCAAGAGGTGATCGTGGGATACCAGATAGAAGGCTTTTTTGAAGTCAAGATATATGACAATTTTTTCCTCCCTTGTCCAGGTGATAGGTCCCCTAGTCGTAGAAGGAAATGAGATTGGTCAAGCAAGACCTACCCACAACAAACCCGTGCTGGCTATCCCTCAGGATGTTGGCATCGGCCAGTCCATTAAGGATGGCCTCTTTAATAAACTTTTCTAAGATCTTCCCCGTAATAGAAGTCAGGTTGATGGGCCTATAGTCAGCTGGATCCACTTTCCTCCCTTTCTTGAAGATATGCACCACATTGGCCTTCTTCCAGTCTTTGGCTGGGGGAGTGGGCGGGGTTTGGGAGGCTTGTGGTAGAGCCCCCCCATTCAGCATGGGGCAGTGGGAATTACCCTCTTCCTGGCAGCACCCGATGAGTAGGGGCTTTTTTTTTTAAAGGGCTGGGAGCTGGGGCGGGTAGGCTAGCCATGGTGGGGGGAGGGGAGCTGGGGAGTGGGTGCGGGTCTGTGGGGGCTGGGAGAGCAGGCAGGGAATTGGGCCTGGTGGGGGTCCCCCCCATGGTCCCCTCCCTGCTCTTCCAGCCCCCCCCAACCCCTATTTACCCACTCAGAGTTTGGGTCCAGCTCCCTGCTGCAGTGGGCAGGGACTGCCCAAACCACTGAAGCTCTCCAAATCTTTTCCAAATCGATTCAAAGAGCTTCAAATTGATTCAGACCTTTTAATTGGTCCCTGATTTAATTCGGATGACCAGATTTGGCCACCAAATCAGGCCAAATCTCCGAATCGAATCAGCACCCGAAGCTTTGCACAGCCCTATTAAGTATGTACCTTGGAATGTTAAGAACCTTATCAGCCCAATTACAAAGAAGAAAATACTATCTTTTCTTAAAAAAAAAAAAAGAGGGCTGATATTGCTGTGCACCAAGAAATATATGTCAGCAGAGGAATTAGGCTGAAGCTTGTCTTCACTGCTATTATTCACTATGCTAGCCAGAATAAATTAGCAAAGGTAGGCCAGAAAGCACATGATCACACTTTCAGGCCTCTGGTACATCTCTCTTGAGCTTGTTGTCCCCAGCATTAGGGGTCTGTTATAAAGGAATGAACCAAATAATAAATGTAGAGTTGGATTTTTGCCTATCCAGAATTATTCAGTGAATGGTTTATGCAAACACATTACAAATTATATACTCCTTCCTACCCACTTTATACAGCTGCAGCTATGTTGTGGCCTTCCTTGACCTCATTAAGGCCTTTGACTCCATCAATCACAAAGTGCTGTGGAGAATACTGGTCAAATTTGGATACTCTGAAAAAAATTAAAGAGGTCCTCAGGCTTCTCCATGACCAGAATACTGCAGCTGTTCTTTTTAGTGGATCAGAGACAAATCCATTTGTCATTCAAACTGGGGTCAAGGAAGAATGTGTCATTGCCCAGGTCTGTTCTCCATTTTTTTTGACCATCATCCTGTTTCTTGTTAAGAACAGCTTCCATTCTGTAATTAGCATTTAATAGCAAATGAATGGAGGGCTCTTCAGTCTAGGACATTTTTGTTCAAAATTTAAAAATCCCATCCTTGTCCTTCAATACACTGATGTCTGTGCCATCCTTGCACACTGAGGAAAACCTTGAGATTATGCTGGATCTCTTTGCAGAAGCCTACTAAACTTTGGGCCTCTCTTTCAACACTAAGAAAACTAAAGTATTCTATCAGCGTGCTCTAGGCCATGAACGTGACCCCCGCCTCCTCAAATTACTAGGGGTGGATGAAGTGGGCCCTATTTGATTCGGACTTGGATTCAACCTGAATCATGGACAGTGATTTGATTAATTGATTTGGATCACTTTCTGTGATTTGATTCCACTGAATTCAAATCTGAAGATTCAATGCTGATTTGGAGAATCACTGATTCAGATATAGACACAGCTTTAAAAGTTTTTCTACATACCTTGAGGTAGCAGGTGTGGCTCATGATTGCTGCAATGCTGGGGCACATGGAGTGTCCCACAGGAGGGGGGGGGGTTCCATGTGCTGAGTGGCAAACCCAGTGGCCTGGAAGTACTTTGGTCCACTTATGGGTCTCCCAGGGAGTGCACAGGGGGGTGCCCCTGTGCCCCCCTGGTTCAGTGATCAGCTGCAGGGGGACCCCAAGTGACCCCCCCAGACCCAGGAGGCACCAGTTGCCAAGCTGAGGGGGTATGGGAGGGGAGGGTCCGGTGCACTCCCCAGTGGACCTAGAAGTGGACCGGAAGTGCTTCCAGTCCATTTCCGGGTCTTCTGCCGAGTGTGCTGGGAAGCACTGCTGTGGGATGCTCCATGCGCCCCAGCATCACAGCACTCATGAGCTGCCTGCTACGTAGAGGTATTTAGAAAAAACACTTAAACTTATGTCTATGTCTGAATCTCTCGGAATTGACTCAGAGGGTTCTGATTTGATTCAGAGAGATTAAAAAAAAGTGTCCTCTGATTCAGTTCAGATTCAGAGATTTGGCCACCATATCAGTCTGAATCTCTGCCAAATCAAGTCAGGGACCAAAGCTTTGCACTGCCCTACAAATTATCATTAAGGGAAAGATCTTAAGGGTTGTCAAGCACTTCCCTTACCTCAGTAGCCATCTCTCTCAGTGAATACTGAGGAGGAGATCCTGAGTTGGATCTGTTGTGGAAGTGATTCAGGAAATTGATTCAGTGTTTTGATTGATCACAATCTCCAGAAAGAGACCAAGATCCAGGTCTACAACACAGTCACCATCCCCACTCTTATCTATGGATACGAAACATGGGTGACCTACTGTTGTCATCTCAAGAACCTGGAGAGATATCACCAATACTGCCTCTGGAAAATCCTCTATCAAATGGGAAGATCACTGCACAAATTCCAACATCATTGCTGAAGCCAGTGTTACCAGCATCAAGTTGGTAATCTTAGCACCAATTTTGTTAAATTGGACTGTCACGGAGTGGGGCCTGTGAACGGCCGTGATCCTGCTAGCGCCCCCTGCCGTGTCAATTAAAGGTGGCCCAGCACCCTCTTCTCGCCCGCCACATCTTTTATCTTATAAAGTTCAGTAAAGGAGGCTGCCTACTTCCACCTTGACACAGCGCTGGTATTACCTCCGTTCCAAGTGGGGTGCTCCAACACCCCCAGCCTTATGGGCAATGTGTGCCTCCAAGCTCCCCTTGCAGCTATTCCTGGGCATTATCAAGCCCTTACACTTCAGCGCCCTACCTGGCACCCCGGAGCCGGTTTCACCACCAGCGCCTCCTGTCTGGGGCCTATGCCGCGCCTCCCGTGGTCAGGACTCAGGTGGCCATAGCTGTGCCTAGCCCCCTGACCCTCCTTTGGGGTCTTACGCCCTACTAGGGCTTTACTCCCGATACTGCCCCACTGGGCTGGTGTTGGGATACCCCACTAGCTCCAGGGCTCTTTGCTGCCCCCTTTTAGCTCCAGGGCTGGGCTAACGTGCCCCCAAACAAAGCTGAGCCCTCTCCCTCACCCTCTCTGGGGCCTGTGCCACACCTTTCGCGCTCGTTGCCCCCCCTCTGGGGTCTCACTTGCACGTTTCCTGTGTTTGGGGCTCAGGTGGCCGCAGCCATGCCTGGCCCCTTGACCTTTTCCTGGGCCGCTTGCCCCACTGGGCAAAATACTGCCCTCATGGGCTGGCGTCCAAAACCCTGCACACCGCAGCTCTCCAGCGCAAAGAGCTGTGCCCCACTGGCACCACTTGCTGTGCCACTACTGGGCACCCAGGGCCCCCAGATTATTGGGGAGCTCCCATGAGGCCTCCTCACACCCCTACAGCCTCACCCAGTCCTCCGGTGTAACGATAACAAAACCATGAGCCAAGCGGCTGCAACATAAACAAGAAGCCTACCGGCTCATAACACAATCATAAGCCCCCGAGCTCATAAACCCAGCTCCGCTCTATGCTGGCTCTGTCTTACCCCCATCAGAGTTCTCTTTACCCCTGCATCATTGCAGCCAGCCAGAGTGGTCAGGCTGCAACCATCAACCCAGGCTCCAGCTCCTCTAGGCCCTGGCCTGGGCTGCTTATAAAGGCCCGGCCCTGCCCCCTCCTGGCCAGCTGACCAACATCAGTTGCCCTGGCAACCCTCACCTGTGCTGCCCTATTAATTGGCAGCTGTCCTCATTACGGTTGCTAGTAGCGAGCACCCTAGTGCTCTGCTATATGGACATTATGTGTGTATGTCCAACTCTTGACTCCTAAAACAAGCGTTCTACTCCCAGCTTAGTTGCAGCCTGAGGTCTCACAGCAGCCATGGAAAATGCTACAAGGACATATTGAAGGCATACTTCAGAAAAATGGACACTGACATCAGGACCTGGGAAGAGCTGGCTGCTAACAGACTTCAATGGCTCCCCAACCTCAACCAAGCAGCAGCCTTCTGAAATAAAGCATTATAAGTAGAGAAGAGAAAGCAGAGGAAGAAAAAGGAAAGGAATCTTGGCCTATGGGCTTCTCTCCCCTGTGGAAAATTCTGCTACTTCTGTGGCAGATTTGTGGCTCAGGGATTGGACTCTTACCTCAAGACCCATCAATAAGCCATGGTAGAGAGCCTCTTCAAATCAAGGGATTGTCATCATCAATGGCTATAAGTATTCACAAATTATAATTTACACTTCATTTTTGAGGGGCTGAAGTCTCATAATATTGAACCTCTACCATATTTGGGGGCTCACATGTCTACTTTGTTTTTATTTCTGTGTATATTTGTACAAACACATCTTTGGTTTTGTGATCATTTATAGAGTGGGAATAAGTGTTTACAAGGACCATTAATGTGAATGTACAGATTTAATTTGAACAAATGTTCTCAAATTCTTATTTTCATTGTTCACCCAGCACTGATCAGGACTGAGGTGCATTGGGAAGGCTGTGCATTAGTGAAAAGCCTTTAGTGCCAAGGGCCCTGCAAATCAAGGTTAAAAGGTCATTGGCCACAGGAGGTGCTGATATATTTTGCAAAACCATGGCTGGATGGCAGCTGAAAACTACTCGAGACATCCAGTCAAGACTAAGACATGCTGGCAGAGCTGTGTGTGTCAACAGAGAGCATGCATAGGTCCAGCCTGCCCCAAACTTGACTCAAAATACTGCAACAGGTCACGTAACTTCCTAAACATCACATTTTTTCTTACCAACGAGCTGAAACCTTTCACTCTTCTGGATGCCGGAGCAGTAACTGGTTTCTCCTCCGAAAGCTTTCTGCTTTACTTTGAGAAGGATGAAGGAACCAAAACAACTGTTCTCTTAGCCCACGTAGAAGTCTCCAAGATAAGTTTGACTGGAAGATAGTTAACGTGGTCCCCATCTTCAAAAAAGGGAAGAGAGAGGACCCGGGCAACTATAGGCTCATCAGTCTTACCTCAATCTTCTCTTTGAGAAGATCCGCAAGGAGCACATCTGTGATGGGCTGGCTTCAGGGATGATGCTCATGGGCAACCAGCACGGTTTCATTAGGGGCAGGTCATGTCAGACCAACCTGATTGCCTTTTATGATCAAGTCACAAAGGCAATGGATGCAGGTGTCGCTGTGGACGTAGTCTTTCTAGACTTCAGCAAGGCCTTTGACACCGTCTCCCACCCCGTCCTCATTAAAAAACTAGGCGACTGTGGCATTGATGCCTACACAGTCAGATGGATTGCAGATTGGCTCAAGGGTTGTACTCAGAGGGTGGTGGTGGATGGGTCATATTCGACCTGGGGGGAACTGGGCAGCGGAGTCTCCCAGGGCGCGGTCCTCGGGCCTGCACTGTTCAATTTCTTTATCAGTGATTTGGATGATGGGGTGAAATGCAACCTGTTTAAATTCGCTGATGATACCAAAATTTGGGGTGAGGTGAGCACGCTAGTAGGGAGGAAAAGATTGCAGCAAGATCTGGATAGGTTACAGGAGTGGGCTAACATAAACAGGAAGTGTTTCAATACTGACAAGTGCAGGGTGCTGTACTTGGGCAGTAGAAAACTGGCAGCACACTTATAGAATGGGAAACTCCCTTCTTGAGAGCACGGAGGCAGAAAGGGATCTTGGAGTCATTATTGGCTCCAAGATGAACATGGGCTGACAATGAGAGGTCACGGTTGGCAGGGCTAACCGCACCTTGTCGTGCATCCACAGGTGCATCTCAAGTAGAGCCAGGGAGGTGATCCTCCCCCTCTATGCGACGCTGTTCAGGCCACAGCTGGAGTGCTGTGTCCAGTTCTGTGCACCCCACTTCAGGAGGGATGTGGACAACATTGAAAGGGTCCAGAGGAGGACCACCTGCATGATCCAGGGACAACAGGGCAGACCCTACAATGAAAGACTGCAAGACCTAAACCTATTCAGCCTTCACAAGAGAAGGCTGAGGGGGGACCTGGTGACTCTCTATAAACTCACTAGGGGGGACCAGAAGGCTTTGGGAGAAGCCTCGTTTCCCCTAGCCTCCCCTCCCCCCCGGCATAACAAGGAATAATGGCCACAAGTTGTTGGAGAGTAGGTTTAGACTAGACATCCGTAAGAACTACTTCACGGTCAGGGCGGCTAGGAGCTGGAACCAACTTCCAAGGGAGGTGGTGCTTGGTCCTACTTTGTGGGTCTTTAAGAGGAAGCTTGATGCCTACCTATCTGGGATCATTTGAGCCCAGTTTTTTCTCTTGCCCAGGCAGGGGGTCGGACTTGAAGATCTACAAGGTCCCTTCCAACCCTACTTCTATGATTCTATGATATGATTCTATAAGTTTGAAATACTTCTGCAAAACATATGAAAGGTACCACCTTTGTTGCAGGGGTGCAAAAGCTGCTGTTGCCACAGTGATGGCTGATTGCACTTCTGCAATCAAGGCAGCAGGAGCCACTACTGCCTTAGGTGCTGTGTGACTGCCCCAGGGCATGGAACTGCATTTCTCTGCCTCTGCCAAGCAGGTCTTTTAAATGACACTAGCCAGCTCCAAATTGCCAGGAGGCTGATTTTTCGTCATGGGAATAGGGAAAAAAAACAGGAACAGAAGCATATATATATATATATATATATATACATATACATACATACATACATATATATATACACACTGTATTCTAATTGCTGCCAAAATGGCTGCTGTTCCTCTATGGACCCAGAGGCAGAAGGGTTGGAATCTGGTGTTAACCATCTCACAGCTGCACAGGAATTTCCAGTAACTATCGGTTGAGCATTGTTGCTTGTATCTGAAGCAGCAAGTGTGCTGACTCAGGGCAAGTGGGCTGCTGCATGAAGTCTGTAGTGTCTTGATGAGGCTTGTTATATGGAGCTGATCACCTTCACCATCTGCCGTAAAGCTGGCAAGTCAGTCAGCAATACAGAAGTCCTTGACTTCAGGAAAGTTGACTTTGATAAGCTCAGGAGGCTTGTCAGTGAGGCCCTAAGGGACCATGACCCCAGGGGGAGGGGAGTTCAAGAAGAGTGGTTGCTCCCCAAGGGAGAGATCCTCTACGCACAAGCTTATTCTATTCCATCTCAGAGGAAAGGCAGCAAGACGGCACAGCAGCTCCTGCCTCTCCAGGGACCTAGCAGACCTCCTCAGGCTAAAAAGAAAGGCCTACAAAGGATGTAGGATGGGATTCACTTTCAAGGAGGAATATTCTGCACTGGTCTGGTCCTGCAGGGAGCAAACCAGGAAAGCCAAGGCTGCAACTGAACTCCAACTAGCTTCGAGAATCAAGGACAATAAAAAGTCCTTTTTCTGATATGTAGGGAGCTGAAGGAAAAGCAAGGGCAATGTTGGATGCCTGCTGAAGCAGATGGGACAGCTGACAACTGACGCCCAGGAAAAAGCCAACCTATTAAATAGGTACTTTGCGTCAGTTTTTCATCAGTCCCATGGGACACCCATGCCCACCACGGGACAAGGAGGTCCTGCTGAGGGAGATCCCCTGCCCTCCATTAATGCTGACCTTGTGAACGAACACCTTGAGAGGCTGGATACCTTCAAGTCAGCCAGCCTTGACAATCTACACCCCAGGGTACTCAAGGAGCTGGCGAGCATCATAGCCCAGCCCCTGACACAGATCTTTGAAAACTCCTGGCATTCTGGTGTACTGCCCAAAGACTGGAAGAAGGCCAATGCGGTGCATATCTTCAAGAAAGGGAGGAAAGTGGATCCGGCAAACTATAGGCCCACTAGCCCGTCTTCTGTCCCAGGGAAGGTCTTAGAAAACTTTATTAAAAAGAGGCCATCCTTAGGATGTTGGCGTCAGCCACTCCATTAAGGGATAGCCAGCACGGGTTTGTTGCGGGTAGGTCTTGCTTGACCAATCTCATTTCCTTCTACGACCAGGTGACCTATCGTCTCAACAAGAAGAGATTGACGTCATATATCTTGACTTCAAAAAAACCTTTGATCCAGTATCCCATGATCACCTCTTGGCGAAACTGGCCAATCATGGCCTTGGGTCCACCATGATCTGCTGGCTGGAGAACTGGCTCTGTGGTCGGACTTAGAGGGTGGTAATTGTCGGAAGTCAATCGTCATGGTGCCCTGTGACCAGTCAAGGCTCTGTCCTGGGACCCATATTGTTCAACATCTTCATTAATGATGTGGACATTGGAGTCAGAAGCGGACTGGCCAAGTTCGCCGATGACACCAAACTTTGGGGCAAAGCATCCACCCCAGAAGACAGGCAGGTGATCCAGGCTGACCTGGACAGGCTCATCAAATGGGCGGATGAGAACCTGATGGTGTTTAACACTGAAAAATGCAAGGTTCTCCACCTTGGGAAGAAAAACCTGCAGCATCCTTATAGGCTTGGCAGTGCTACGCTGACTAGCACTACGGAAGAAAGAGACTTGGGGGGTCATGATTGACCACAAGATGAACATAAGCCTGCAATGCGATGCTGCAGCTAGTAAAATGACCAAAACGCTGGCTCGCATCCATAGATGCTTCTCGAGCAAATCCCAGGATGTCATTCTCCCCTTGTACTCGGCCTTGGTGAGGCCGCAGCTGGAGTACTGCATCCATTTTTGGGCTCCACAATTCAAAAAGGATGTGGAGAAGCTTGAGAGAGTCCAGAGAAGAGCCATGCACATGATCAGAGGTCAGGAAAACAGAACTTACGAGAGCCAATGGGGCTCTTTAGCCTGAAGAAGCACAGGCTCAGGGGTCATCTGATGGTCACCTATAAGTTTATTGGACTGACCACCAGTATCTGGGGGAACATTTGTTCACCAGACCACCCCAAGGGATGTTGAGGTTGAATGGTCATAAACTACTGCAAGACCGATTCAGGCTGGACATAAGGAAGGATTCTTTACTGTCTGAGCCCCCAAGGTCTGGAACAGTCTGCCATCAGAGGTGGTTCAAGCACCTACATTGAACACCTTCAAGAGTAAATTGGATGCTTATCTTGCTGGGATCCTGTGACCCCAGCTGACTTCCTGCCCTTTGGGCAGGGGGCAGGACTCTCTGATCTTCCAAGCTCTCTTCCAGCCCTAATTTCTATGTTTATATCTATGAAATGACAAGGACTTTTCTCAGCTTCCAAACACAAATTTATAGAGGCATCAGGAGGATGTGGTGTCCTACTGCTTAGACCTCTAGCCCAGTGGCTGAACCAATCAACTGGGATGTGAAACCCATGAGTTAAAATTCCTCCTCCTACCAAGTACTTAAATAACCTTTGGAGGAGTGATTGGAACCTGGATCTATCAAGTGAGTGCTTTAGCCACCAGGCTATAATCCTTCCCTTGCTGGGGCCAAGGAATACGTAAGTATTTCATAGAGCTGTTCTATTTTCTATCAGGAAGACTAAGAGAGTGTCATCCTGAAATATCCTCTAGATTGGTGGCTAGGATACCACCCTGAAAATATGAGAACAAAGTTTAACTCCTGTGCAGAATGGGTGCCCAGAACTGGACGCAGTACTCCAACTGCGGCCTGACCAGTGCCACATAGAGGGGGATGATCACTTCCTTGGACCTGCTCAAGATGCATCTGTGGATGCATGACAAGGTGTGGTTGGACTTCCTGACTGCATCCCCACACTGCTGGCCCATGTTCATCTTGGCATCAATGATGACTCCAAGTTCCTTTTCTGCCTCTGTACTGATGAGAAGGGAGTTCCCCAGCCTGTAGGTATGGTGCTGGTTCTTCCTCTCCAGGTGCAGCACCTTGCACTTGGCAGCGTTCAATCCCATCCTATTCTTGTCCGCCCACCCCTGTAACCTGTCTAGGTCCGATTGCAGCCTATTCCTCCCATCTAGCATGCCCACATCCCCCCACATCTTAGTGTCATCAGCAAATTTGAACAGGGTGCTTTTTACCCCCTTGTCCATGTCACTGATGAAGATGTCGAACAGTGCGGGCCCGAGGACCGAGCCCTGCGGAACCCCACTGCCCACATCCCTCCAAGTCGAAAATGACTCACCCATTACCACTCTCTGGTCCCTCCAGCCAGTTGGCGACCCATTTGGTTGTATAGGTGTCAACACCACAGTCCCCCAGTTTCTTATTGAGAACGGGGTGAGAGACAGTGTCAAAGGCCTTCTGAAAGTCCAGGAAGACTATGTCCAGTGCTACCCCTGCATCTAAGGATTTGGTGACCTGGTCGTAGAAGGCCACCAGGTTGGTCTGACAGGACCTGCCACTAATGAACCCGTGTTGGTTGCCCCTAAGCATAATCTCCCCTGCTCGCCCCTCGTGGACATGTGCCAAAATAATTCTCTCAAAAAGCTTGCATAGGATTGAGGTAAGACTAACTGGCCTATAGTTCCCTGGGTCCTTCTTCTTCCCTTTTTTGAAGATGGGAACCACATTGGCCCTCTTCCAGTCCTCTGGCACCACACCAGAGCACCATGAGTGCTTGTACAGCCGTGCCAGGGGTCCTGCAACGACCTCAGCTAATTCCCTCAGTACTCTAGGTTGGACATCGTCCGGACCAGCTGATTTGAATACATCCAGTCCCTCCAGAAGTTCCCTAACTAGTTCCTCACTCACCCTTGGCCTAGGTGCACCTCCTCTGTGGTCTGATGGGGGGTGGCTGTTCCCATCCCTGCTCAGGAAAATGAAGGCAAAGAAATCGTTAAATAAGTTAGCTTTGTCATCTGGTGTGACAACCAAATTTCCTAGCGTGTCCTGCAGGGGCCCCATATTACCTGGAACCTTCTTTTTGCCCCCTATGTATTTAAAAAAAGGACTTCTTGTTGTCCTTAATCCGGGAAGCTAGTCCCAGTCCCATCTCCGCCTTGGCTTTTCTGACTGCCCACCTGCATCCCCGAGCAACTGCAGTATAATCCTCCCTGGTGATGGCTCCTCCCGTCTATTGGGTGTACGCCTCCCTTTTAGCTAAGAGAGGACTCCTGGATGCTTTTGGTGAGCCATGGGGGCTTTTGCGCCCTCCTTCCCCCTTTGATCCGTGTTGGGATTACCTTCTTTTGGGTTTGGAGGGTCATCTCCTTAAGAAGCAACCACTCTTCTTGGACACCTGGCTCCCCTCCCCTCTGGGACCTCAGTGCTTCCCCGACTATTCTCTTTCTCTTATTGCCTTCCAGAAACAAGAAGTGCGTCTTATTTGACAGTAAGTGATCTATGAGGGAATATGGGTATTTTACTTTACATGTCTAAATGGCAGTTACCCAACTACATAAGTTCCATTTAGCTTAGAACTTCAATTTGCATGCTCAAACTACTGGACTGCAGAGCACAACTCTCTCATACTTGCTGCCTGGACTGTTTGGGTGCCTGTACACAAGCATAGAGACTGATGTGATGCACTGTAATTACAGTGTATAAACAGGTGAGTCCTTATCAAATTTGCTCGCTTACTTTCCTGATGGTACTGGGTGTGTGCTAGCTTTTAAGATCTCAGCAGGTGTCTGAAATTTTGGTCTATCAGCACATCTGCTCTTTCTTTCCTGCCACGACTTGATGTAAAAAAATGTAAGAAAAAGAGGGAGGCTTGCTGGCCTAGAATGCTTTAGACTTATGGCTGGCTGTAGTTCTTCACTCCCATTACCTGCTTTGTGGTCACAGGCAAACAATGGTAATATGGTCACAGACCTAAATTGGCCTATATTCCTCTAATTTTACTTCTATCTTCTTAGTTAACTTAATTTCCAATCCTGACTGGGTCTCCTTAATTGTCCATAGCCCTGGGACCCCTGCCCTGGTCTAGCTCCTTTTGAGTACGAGAAATATCCTTGGGTGGGTTGCAGAGCTCCTGTTCTTGGGATTTTCTCTGACCACAAGCCCTGCAACACCACCACTCACGGTTGGTTGTCTTCTGGTCTTGCAGGTTCTCTCCTGCACCTGGACTGCAGTTCTCTAAAGTTTTTCCATGTCCCATTCTCAATCTTGGATTTAGGTAAGTGAAAGAGACTCCTCTGATCCTCAAAAGAAGACAGTTTCCTGCTCTCCTCCATTTCCCCTGCAAGGGCACAGTCTAAGCATTCTTGCTTTTCAGTAACCCTCTCTTCCTTCCTGTTTCTCCTTCTCTCCCACAGCTGTTGCTGCATGCATTTTTATGAAATAGTCCATTGCATGCCCAGCAAACCAGAACCATCAGGGACTCACAAATCTCAGCATCTGCATTCCCAGTGAGTCTAGGTCTTCTCATTTGCAGCAAGATAAGCATTTGTGCTCAGAGCAACTCCTCTGACACTCTTTAGGGACTTCAAGGTTCTTTTCCCTAGGAACTGTACTGTCCTTGGGGCTGGCAGTGCAATCTTTGCTGCCACACAGTGTATCAGAGCAGACTCAATTAATTAAATCCTCTGGAGTGCGGCAATTACCATGCTCCAGGAGTCTCCTGTGTCTTATATATCAGTGTCCCAGCACTTGAAAACGGTGGTGGGGACACTTGAACTAAGGCTCATCAAAGAAGCTTTAGTACAAGTGCCCCACTGCCATTTTGAAGTGTGGGGATGCTGATACATGACATGCTGTGGCACTTTAATTACAGCAGGTCTTGGAGCCGCTTTAATTAAAGAACTGCCCCCCACCCACCTGGAGCATGTGTTAAAGTGCCCTCTATGTATTTTATGCTACACAGAAACTGAACAACATGGATAATTAACATGGACCAGAAAACAATAATGGCCACCTCTCTGAGCCATAGATTCCCCTCCCTGTTTGTCTTCTGGCATCCTGGCTATTACTTTGGGCCACTAGCATTCTCACCTAGCCCAGAGCCTTTTGGGGAGGATATTTTACTAGGAAGTGAGAGGTATGGGTTCAGACCTCTGGGGGTGACAAAATTTGGGGGTTTTGTTCCCTGGGCAACTGCTTTAACCACTAGTCCATTAGGTCAAAGGTAAGCACCAGTGCCATGCTACTGCATATTGAATTTCAATATGAAATAGTTGAAGTTCCTGCTCATATATGTGGGGAATTGTGAGAAATTTATTCACTTTTCTAGGAACAAATGCAAGGTTCTACACCTTAGGAAGAATAATCAAAAATACAAATACAAAATGGGTGATGCCTGGCTTGATGGCAGCACTAGAGAGAAGGATCTGGGAGTCTTGGTACATCATAGTCTCAATATGCCATGTGATGCAGCCACACAAAAGGTGAATACAGTTTTGGCATGCATCAATAGGAGCATTAGGTGCAAGACATGGGAGGCGATACTGCTTCTTTAATTGGGAACAGTTAAGCTTCATCTAAAGTATTGTGGGACATGTGTGGAGAAGTTAGAGGGCATTCAGAGGCAGGAGCCAAAAATGTAAAGGGCTTGGAAGGCAAGTCATGAGGAGAGGCTGAAGAAGCTAGGCATGTTCACCTAATGGAAAAGATGCTTAAGAGGGGACATGATAGCAGTTTTCAAATACTTGAGAGGCTGCTATAAAGAAGAGGGAAACAGCAAGATGTGGACCAATGGCTTGAAGTTGCAGCAAAGTAGGTTTCTATTGGGTAACAGGGAGCATGTCTACACAAGATGCTAAATGCACCATAGGCTAATTCTACTGTGCATTACAGCACCATGGCAAAAACTGTGCTATTGTGCTAATGCACAGTAGAATTAGTCTGCTGTGCATTAGCATCACTAAAAAGGCATGCACTACTGCATAGTAGCACTGGTTACCGCACATTGAGTTAGTAGATCTTACAGGTATTAACTTAACGCACTGTAACTACAGTGCATTAATCTATGTGTAGACATGCTCAAGAAAAACTCATTCACTGTTAAAGCAGTAAGGTGGCAGAATAGAACGCCTAAAGAAGTTGTGGACTCTCAATCACTGGAGGTGTTTGAGAAGCAGTCCAGCCACTGGCCAGAGACTATCTAGGCATAACTACATATATATTCTACTGTGGGTATTTCTGATGCTTCTGAGCTTTTCTGGTTGCCACGTTGGGCTGGGAAGAAATTCTGCCCCCACTGCCACTGGTACATGTGTTAGTGTTTTTTTAAAGCCTTCACCAAGAGGCATTTGGTGTTGGCTGCAGCCAAGGTTGAGGTTTATGACTGGGGTGTGCCAGTGCTCCTGCTGGGACTCAAACCCATCAATTCCTGGCTAGAGGGCCTTGCCCTTCTGCACAGGGTCAAACTTCTTGCTAGATATGGGGTCAGGAAGGAATTTTACCCCATGGTCAGAACAGTAATGACTGTGGGGGACGTTACCTTCCTTTGTAGTAGTGGTTAGGGTCCTCTTCCTGGGGTCTCCTGAGTGTTTTTAACTAGCTTTCCAGCAGTAGGATGTTGGCCACCATAGTTCCCCTGCTTTACCTGTGGCAGATTAGAGTGTTATGTCACAGTTGGCTCTAGTTATGCTAGGAGGTTAGACAATGGATTAGTATGTGGTGGTTTGAACAGGGATGATCCTGCCTCAGGCATGAAATTAGGCTAGATGGCCTCTCAAGGTCCCCTCTCTTAGGTACTAGGAATAGGAGTGGAAAGGAATGAAGCAAAGTTAAATGCTTTGGTAGCTGCCTTGGATTTCTTTTGAGTATGTTCAGAATAAGTTTTGGCACCATGGATTTGTAGTAAGCCTTTTAGTTGCCTACTGGTAAAATGGAATTTCATTAGACACCACCATCTAGATAACTTCAACATCAAAAAAAGACAATTCATGCTGAATATGTTTTGTCACATGGCAGGTATGGTGTTTATTGAGTAAAGAATGCGGAAGCAAACCAGATTGATTTGCCCATTATATCTTATGGCCGGATCTCCAAGGTAGCTCTGAAGCTTCGGAGCTGTTTCCCTTCCCTTCCAAAATGGCCTCCCCTTCACAGGCTGCTCTAGAGGGGCAGAGAGGCTCCGAGCTTGGCTTCAGCAACTTCTTTCCCCCATTCCCAAACCCCGTCTCTCTCTCTTGCACACACACATACCCCTGCCGTCACCTCCACTGCTTCCCCTAGCCCACCACGCCCACCAAGTAGTTCCTGGGACCAGGAGCCCCCACCATTGTATGTCCCAGCACCAGTGTGTGCATAGGGCAGGGCTGCAGTGTGGCTCCCCCCAGTAGGTCCTGTCCCATCCATTCTGGTGGCTGGACAAACAGGATGTGAGATTTGTTGGGTTTCTGGGGCTGGTGTGGGGATTTGGGGTGGTGTGGGGTTTGTGGGTGTGGGAGCGACTGCTTGGGAAGGGTAGGACCCCGCCCATTCCCCTGCATGGTGCACAGCCCCCACATCACACGACAGCAGGAACAGCAGCAGCAGCCATTAGAGCGCTCATACCCACTCCTGGCAGAGACCCCTGGCAGCGGGGTGTGGTGCAACATGGCCTCAGACCTCGCAGCTGCACATGCCACAGGGTGTGAGCCTGGCCCACTTACGCATACCCAGCCTGCTTGCATGCACCCTCAGTCAGAAACAGGACAGACAGCTATTTCTGTCACCTGGGGTCCCAGCACTGCAAGAAAAAGCTGCATACTCTCAAGCTAGGCCGGGTCCTGCTTCCACATGCCATTGGGCTAGACCAGCTCCTTAAAGGCAGGACCTGGCCAGGCCTAATGGCACACAGCTTCTGTGTGGGATACCAGAACCCCAGGTGAAAGCAAGAGCCTGCCCTATTCTTTCCGACGTGTGCAAGTGGGCCAGGCCCACATCCTAACCCTGCACTGCTCCCCGCCCCAATGTTTTGTTTGTTTGTTTGTTTTTTAATACCAGGAAATCCTGGTATAAAATTTAGAGCCCTGTAGTAGAAGGGCATCTTAGGGGTCACCGTGCTCTCCCCTGACACCCCTTACCATGTCCAGTCAGTCTACAAAGCACCCTCAATTCGCTCTCATGACGTGTTTGGTGTCATGTACATATAATAGAGAGGCTGCCTGTTCATCTCCCTGGACATGGTTTTCCTTCTGTACACTGGCCCCACTTCTGTACTGTGTGCTTCTGTGCACCCCAGCCTTATGGGCCATGCGTGGCTCCAACCACCCCTTTACCACGCCCCAAGCCTCACCGATGTACCAGACGTTGTTTGGTCTCGCATGGCACCTCACAGGCACTCGGGCTTTCTGCAGCCCCCTTCTCTGGGGCTTCTCAATCACTGCCCACTCTCTGGGGCTGGGGTCCCCACTGTACCATGAGCCCCCTATGAGGCCTCCTCCAACCCCTAATAGCCTCACCCAAACCTCTGGTCACAATAGCAAACAAAACACAAACCCCTGGGCTATAACGTAAATTCCTGCCACTCAGCTAAAACTTTACTTGAGCCACCCCAAGGGTGCTCCATCCCTCACCCATATCAAGCCGCTCATGCATTCAGGCTGCTGCTTATTTCTCATTCAGGAAGAGCTCCTTCCCCCTTGACTGCCAGCAGGAAACTAGCTCCTGACCTCCGGCCTGTGATTTATATAGGAGCCAGGCCCTGCCCCTTCTGGTCAACTGACCAGACAGGTGTGGGTTACTAGCTCCCTCTGGTTAGCTTAGCAACTTGCACCTGGGTGGTTATCCCAGCTCTCCAAGTAGCAGACACCTTTGTGCCCTGCTACAAGCCCATGCTACAAATATGCAGCATAGGAAACATTTTTTCATTCTTAGCATGCTTCTTGTGGCATCTCAGACTGCTTTGAGATGCTGCAACAGGCATGTGCTCACTCATCTGGACACGGCCTCTGGGTCAAGGGTTCTGATCTGGCCTCATCACAGCAATTCTGGAAAAAGATTTGGGGGTTGTAGTGGACAAACTACTTGGTATGGCTTCTTACAACAATGCTGTGGGCCAAAGGACTAATGTGATCCTTGAATGTATAAGCAGGGGAGTTGGAAACAAGGAAAAATGTGATTCTACATTTTAATATAGAACTGGTAAAACTACAACTGGAATACTGCATCCTCTTTTGCATTAAAAAAAAAGTTAAAAAATTGGGGAGAGTGCAAGAGAGGGAAAGGTTTCAAGGTCTGTAGAAAATGCTCATCTGTGTGCTGAGAGACTTAGGAGCTCAATCATCTTATTACAAAAGGATTTGAAAAGTGATTAGATTTTTAGAACATAAACACCTTCATGAAGAAAAAAGACTTTAGTAAAGAAACCTTCATCTGTTGTAAATAAGGTTTATATTTAAACAGCAAGGGTGATTAACCACGTGAAGAAATTATCAAGAGAACTGGTAGAGTCATGATCTTTTGATGAATTCAAATCCAAACTGGATGCCTTTATGGAAAATGTGCCTGAATCAGATACAAGTTCCCAGACTCAATGCAGCTACCTTGGTAACATTTAATGGCCTATGGTATACATCATGTGACTGATCTGACTAGGTGATCTAATAGTCCTCTTTAGTTTAAAATTCTACAATACTGTATGCTCTGTCTAGGTAAAACACACATGTTGGCCATATGGATGGATGTTCAAAGTGTACTTTGATAAGGAAACGCTTGCAGCCCCTAGCTTTTATCAAGGATGTTTATGCAGATAAAAACATATTTACATTTTTAAATAAAAAATATTTCAAAGCCTAGGTTTTCCTTGGCTGACCTGCTGAAAACTGTATATGGGGGCTCCTTATGAATCCATCCCAGACACTGGAAGTATCCACCTCAATATACCTATGTGAAGGGAAATGTTATACTCTTGAGTTCTGGATGCTAATTTTGCCAGAAAGTTTTGAAACTCAGAATTATGAACTCAGGGTTTAGCAGGTAACTTTAGAAAGAGCTTAGTTTTAGGTACTTCTAAAAGCATTTGAATACTTTATACCGCTCTGTCTCTTGTGGATACAAGACATCAAACTTCTTCCTTCCTTTTACAAAGACTAGTGTCTTGGCAGAACTCAAGGTGGCAAAACTGCAAGGTAAGGAAAAGCTTTCAGCAGAAATCATACTTACCTGTGTATTGGACTGAGAGAGAGTGCTCTCCCTTAACTCTCTGCTAGCTTCGGTATAACTGTCTTCAAATGCTGACTGTCTCATCCTTTGAAGCCACAAGTCAAATAGGCGATGGCTATCTTAAAAAAAACCAAACAAACAACCCTCCCCCCCCACACACACAAAAACAACACAGAATATATCACTGTCTGTGCTCTAAGAACAAAAATTTGTTTTATTTAAGCCTATCTCATCTTTCTTCAGGTTAAAGTCACATTCATTGGGAGCCTGATTCCTCGAGTCATTCACGTCAAGGCCTAAGCTTAGTACTTGAGGCCAGCCTAGGAGGGAACAATCCCTTACATGCCTGGATCATCATGGCTACAACCCTACACCTGATAGCCATGTGTCAGTCTACTGATGTAACTGATATAAAACCCTATGACCAGTGTGTGAACATTTTGTATTAGAGCTAACTTAAATTGCAGTATCCATTTTTGGTATCTGTTAGAAAAGGAATAGAAAAGTTTGGGTGCATAATTGATGCCTTTGTAGGTTCCAAATGAATAATCATTTACTTCAAGTTCCAACTTTAATTTGTGCTCTCTTTTAATATGCAGGGGTATGTTTCTGCAACCCCTGACTGATGGGAGTGTGCTTAAATACATAGGGTACTTTAATCAACATTCAAAAGATGTTTATTTAATTCCGGGCCCTGCTGCTACCTTTCCATGTGTCTGTGGAAAGATGCTTCACATTCCTGTGCCTCTGCTTCCTCATCTGTTAAAAGATGATTGTAACATTCGCCCCTCTTTATAAAAGTACTTTGAGTTGAAAACTTAGGAAATGCAATGGTCAAGTAACCCATGAGTGGAAGCATGCATCTTTATAGTAACTTTAGGAAGGTGCTACAAAAGTGTTATTCTGAAGCATATTCTGTTGTGTAAATACTTCAGTATAAATCAGATCAGTCTATCCTTTCCAACTGTAAGTGTACTTACAAGTGAATGAGCTTAATTACTAAAGTTCAATGAAGGAAAGAAATGGGAAAGACTGCATTTTCCTGAGAGAAAACAATATAAAACATTGAAAAGACTTATATTTCTGGTTTAATGCATCACATCCTTGAACCAGCTGAAAAATAAGTGAGAAAATCCCTGTTAGATTGCCTTGTCCATTGTCCAGGAACCAAAAAAAAATCTTTTCCAAAAGACCAAGCTTCTTGTCTGGTCTTGGTGTGAATGACTGGAGAAATAGGGCTTCCACTACAAGAAGTAATGGCTTTACCCCAAAGAAAGGCAAGTTTAGATTAGATATGAAGAAATCTTTCTACCAGTATGTCCAGTTAAGGAAGTGGAACAAATACCAATGGAAGCTGTTATGACATCTTAAATGGAAACATGCCACAAGGTGATTAGATAACACACTTGTAGGAAGACAGCCTGGGATAAAACTGAATTGAGGCAGAGGGCTTCATGACTTACGAGTTTCTGCTTGCTCTAACTTATGTGATTTTATGGGAAAAAAACAGGAAAAAGCTTAGACACAGATAGACTTACATCTGATCCCACAATAGCCGACTGCTGCAGCTGATCACTGTAGCTGCTTCCAGGAGTGGCAGTGGTTGCTTTTAGGAGCAGCTGCAGCAATCAGCCAGTGCTTGCAGGGATTTTCCCTGAGAATACTGGCTGCAGCCTCTGCATAATAACATTGCATAGTTGGTAGGGTCAGAAGGGACCTGAGCAGATCATCAAGCCCGACCCCCTGCCATGGGCAGGAAGGATGCTGGGGTCAAATGACCCTGGCTAGGTGATTATCAAACCTCCTTTTGAAGACCCCCAGGGTAGGAGTGACCACCACTTCCCTTGGAAGTTGGTTCCAGCTCCTAGCTGCCCTGTCTGTGAACTAGCGCCTCCTGATGTCTAGCCTGAACCTGCTCCCTAGCAACTTGTGGCTGTTATTCCTTGTTACTCCCAGTAGTGCTTGGGGGAACAGGGACTCTCTCATAGCCTGCTGATCCCCCTTGGCCAGTTTGTAGACAGCCACCAGATCCCCTCTCAACCCTCTCTTGTGGAGGCTGAACAGGTTCAGGTCCCGTAGCCTCCGCTCATAGGCCCTGCCCTGCTGCCTCCTGATCATGCGAGTGGCCCTCCTCTGGACCCTCTCAATGCTGGCCACATCCCTCCTGAAGTGCGGCGCCCAGAACTGGATGCAGTACTCCAGCTGCGGCCTGACCAGTGCCGCATAGAGCAGAAGGATCACCTCCTTGGACCTGCTTGTGATGCATCTGCGGATGCATAACAAGATGCAATTAGCCTTCCTGACCACGTCCCCACATTGGCAGCCCATGTTCTTCTTGGCATCAATAGTGACACCAAGATCCCTCTCTGCCTCTGTACCGACTAGAAGGAAGTTCTCCAGCCTGTAGGTATGCTGTTGGTCCTTCCTTCCTAGGTACAGTACCTTGCGCTTGTCAGTATTGAATCCCATCCTGTTCTCATCCGCCCACCCCTGTAACCTGTTTAGATCTAGTAGCAGCCTGTCCCTCTCCTCCAGCGTGCCCACTTCTCCCCACATGTTAAACACTTCTTAGTGTCAATTCAAGAGGGTCTGTTTACCAAGAAAATGCCATCACAACTATAGTGATGGATAACTCCTACCGAGATGATTTTATCTAGGATCTAAACAGGATAGACATACCAGAGCTTTGTCATATGGGAGTTCCTGTGCTATTCATGGTGGAGGCTTCTGCAATTCCACTTGAACGATGAAACACAAACATACTTTTCAGCAAGCTAGCTGAGACGTGCACTTCTTTAGCTAAGGACTGCACTACTTGTGTGCATATCATCCTTAGCAGACCAAATATCACTAAGAAACTGGTGGTACAAAAGAAAGCATGTCCTTAGCCTTGATTGTGTGGAAAGATCAGTGAGCACTCTAAATGCTTTGGGGGAGTGACCTAAATGAAGTACTAAATCCCGTTTCACCTTTACATGCCCAAAAGGCACTGCGACAGGATGGTGTCCTAGGGGTCGCCATGATTTCCCCTGATGCCCCTTACCGTGTCCAGTCAGTCTACAAAGCACCTTCAATTTGATGTCAAATATATATAATAGGGAGGCTGCCTCTTCATCTCCCTGGAAACAGTTTTTCTCCTGTACACTGGCCCTGTTTCTGTACACCCCAGCCTTATGGGCTATGCGTGGCTCCAACCACCCCTTTACCATGCCCCAAGCCTCGCAGATGTAACTGACATTCTTTGGTCTCGCTGCCCCTTCTCTGGGGCCTGGGGTCAGCACACCCCCAATGCTGTGCCTTGTCTGACGCCCGGGTCCCCACGCTGCCGTGGACCCCCTATGAGGCCTCCTCCATCCCCTTATAGCCTCACCCAAACCTCTGGTCACAACAGCAAACAAAACACAAGCCCCTGGACTATAACATAAATCTTAGCCATCTGGCTCCAACATTATTCCTGCCACACTGGGGGTGCTTCATCGTTCCCCAAATTTCAGGCTGTACCTGCAGTCTGGGCTCTCCCCTCCCCCTTGGCTGCTGGCAGGAGACTCTCTCCCGGCCTCAGACGTGCAATTTATATCGGAACCAGGCCCTGCCCCTTCCAGTCAGCTGACCGCTTACACGAGTGGGTCACTGGCTCCCTCCAGTTGCCCTAGCAACCTACACCTGGGGTCCTCTATTACCGCTCCAAAAGTAGCAGGCACCTTAGTGCCCTGCCACAGGCATTTAAATAGCTTTTAGGTTCTATGTCCTCTTATCAGTGAACTGGGCTGCCCAGATATGTGTGTACCTATGGGGGAGGAAGTCTAATTAGCAAAACTTCTTAAGGATTGGAGCAATTGCTGAGGGAGCAGGAAACATTCTAGATCCTTCACCTAGAGAGGGTTTGAATCTACATCTACTGTTTTCCAGCAAAGTGCTGTAACCACCAAACTGTGTCCTAGTCATTGTGCACAGTACCCTCTAGCCCTCCTCTTAAGGCTGGGCCTTCAGGCAAACATGAGGAAAAGATGCTCAAATGAGAAGGAATATACCTACCCAGTCAGATACCTCTCAGAGTCCACACCTCCGTAGAACTGAAATGTTCTAAACTGAAGTCTGGGGTCAGCTCTGAATTTACAAAGGGGCCAGCTGCAAAGCTATAAGACAAAACCACCCTCCTGCAAAGTTCATTGTAAAATGGAATCTAGAGTTATGGAGCAGGCCTATATACAAATCAAATAAGTTTAAAAACCAGTTACTGAGTTAATAGTAATATTCTCTACTTAAGAATTACAGTGCTATACTGGGAAGTGAAAGAGGCCTTGATTCACACCCTCTCTGGGTGAGTGGGACCCAACACCATTGAGCTCAAGCAATTCAGATGAGTGCACTAGGAGGGGGATACATGCACCGGTTCTGTGGTTAGAATGAATGGTTCTGGACAACATGTACCAGGCCATTTTCTGGTACTGTAGTGAGAGTGCTGGGTTCTGACTGACTCCATTTGAACATGTGAGAGTCCACTAAATAAGGCTGCTACTATGCATGTTCAGTCTGTGTGCCTCCATAATCACATATAGTTATCCATGTATGTAGAGCTACACATCCAGGAACTGCAGAATACCAGCTTGGGTTAGCAGGGAACTCTTCAGTAAGCTAAATCGTAAGAACAAAGCTTATAAGAAGTGGAATCATGGACAAACAACTAGGGAGGAGTATAAAAGTATTACTCAGGCATGCAGGGAGGAAGTCAGGAAGGCCACAGCTCAATTGGAGTTGCAGCTAGCAAGGGCTATGAAGGGTAATAAGAAGGGTTTCTACAAGTATGTCAGTAACAAAAGGAAGATCAGGGAGTGTGGGTCCCTTAATGAATGGGGGAGGAGCTTAGTGACAGTGGATGCAGAAAAGGTTGAAGTGCTCAATGCCTTTTTCACCTCAGTCTTCACAGGCAAGGTCAGCTCCCAGACTACTGCACCTGGCAACACAGTCTGGGGAGAAGGTGAGATGCCAACTGTGGCAAAAGAACAGGTTAGGGACTATTTAGAAAGGCTGAAGATATACAAGTCCATGGGGCAGGGTGCGATGCACCCAAGGGTGCTGAGGGGGTTGGCTGACATGATTGCAGAGCTGCTGACCATCATCTCTGAAAACTCATGGTGATTGGGAGAGGTCCTGGATGATTGGAAAAGGGCAAATATAGTGCCTATATTTCAAGAAAGTGAAAAAAAAAACCGGATCCAGGGAACTACAGACTGGTCAGCCTCTTTTCAGTTGTGGCATAAATCATTCAGCAGATCTGCAAAGAACCCATTTTTAAGCACTTGGAGGAAAAGAAAGTGATTAGGAACAGTCAGCATAGATACACCAAGGACAATCAGACCTGGCCAACCTGATTGTCTTCTATGACAAGATGACTGGCTCTGTGGATGTGGGGAGAGCAGGGGACATGATACACTTTGACCTTTGGAAGGCTTTTGATATGATCTCTTACAACATTCTCATACACAACTTAAAGAAGGATGAGTTGGATAAATGGACTGTAAGGTGGATAGAAAACTGACTGGACCTTCAGGTGAAGAGGGTAGTAGTCAATGGTGTAATGTCTAGTTCGTGGCCAGTCTCAAGTGGAGTGCCCCAGGGGTAAGTCCTGGAGCCGGTCTTGTTCAATATCTTCAACAACAACCTAGAAGATGGTACAGAGTGCATCCTCAGCAACTTTGTAGATGACACCAACCTGGCGGGGAGATGTAGGTATGCTGGAGGGTAGGGTTAGGATTCAGAGACACCAAGACAAATTGGAGTGTTGGACCAAAAGACATCTCATGAGGTTCAACAAGGATAAGTGCAAAGTCCTGCACTTAGGTCAGAACAATCCCATGGACTGCTACAGACTGGGGACTGGCTGGCTGGGCAGCAGCTCTGCAGAAAAGTGTCTGGGGGTTACAGTGGACAATAAACTGAATATGAGCCAACAGTGTGCCCTTGTTGCCAAGAAGGCTAACAGCCTATTGGGCTACATTGGTAGGAACGTTGCCAGCAGAAGTGATTATCCCCCTCTATTCTGCACTGGTGAGGGCACATCTGGAGTACTGTGTCCAGTTTTGGACTCTACACTACAGAAAGGATGTGGAAAAATTGGAGAGAGGCCAGTGGAGGACAACAAAAATGACTTCTGAGGAAGGCTGAGGGAACAGGAGTTTTTTTGTTTGGTTGGTTTTTTTTATAGAACAACACACACACACGGAAGCACCAGTTACAGTTGAATAAGTGGTGAAATGTCCATCAGAGCAGAGAAAATGGTGGCAGTTTGTTTTTTAACCAAAACACATAGGTGTTTTAGTTTAAAAGTGCACCACTGCCATTTTCTTTACCCTGATGCACATTTCTCCACTTACACAACTGCAAGCCACGCAGCACTGACACATCAGCTCCTGTGCAAAGCAAACTCAATTAATTGAATCTGCTCTGATGTGCCAGATCTCCAGCATATCTGGGCATGAAAATGTATGTTTATAAATGCTCATTAAGTCTAGAGAAGAGAAGGCTGAGAGGAGATTTAATAGCAGCCTTCAACTACCTGAAGGGTGCTTTCAAGGAGGATGGAGTAGTGGCAGTCTCAGTGAGGAGAGGCTGAGGGCTCAGGTGGCCGCAGCCGTGCCTGGCCCCCTGGACCACTGTCTCAGTCACTTGCCCTACTGAGGCTTCCCCCCATCTCACCCCACGGGGGGGGCAACACCCCCAAACACACCCCCCACTGGCACAAACAGCTGTGCCCTGCTGGGCACCAGGAACCCCCAGATTACTGGGGAGCTCCTGTGAGGCCTCCTCTCACCCCTACAGCCTCACCCAGTCCTCCGGTGTAACCATAACAAAACCATGAGCCAAGCGGCTGCAACACAAACAAGAAGCCTACCGGCTTATAACACAAAGCTTGCACTCACTAGGCTCTTTAGTCATGGCCTCTTCTAGAGTTCTCGCTCTCACAGAGCTCCCACTCTTGCAACCACCACAAGGCAACTGCCCACATAGGCTCTGGCCTGGGCTGTTTATAAAGGCCCGGCCCTGCCTCCTTTTGGTCACCTGACCTATCTGGTTGCTGCGGCAACCGGCACCTGAGCTGCCCCTGGTGATTGGCAGCTCCTTAACCCTATATTAGTCACAGGACACCTCCTTGATCCTGTGACAGTAAGTACCAAAAAATGCTCTCCAGTCATCCAAAAAATGCTACTTACATAAGCAGAATAGAACAGAATGTCACCACAAATGTATCTTGAATATAAATGTGTGAGACGTTTAACAATGAAAATCTTTGCCTTCAGGTACCTGGATGATCTGCAGAATTTGGGGCCAGGAATGAACTTTCTTCCTTGTGGCCAATTTTGCTCTTTCACCTTCTCCTGAAGCAGTATATTTGAACCATCTCTGAGGAACAGATGCTGGAATCTCTCCACATAGCTATAGGGGAAAATGCAGATATTTCTTCACTCTAGATCAGGTACCAATAATCTTCTGCCTCAGTCTTTCCCAGTTTCATAGATTTTCATTTCCATGCTCTCTATTTGGAACAATAATTTAAACACTCTAG
The DNA here is from genome assembly GCF_052110815.1 of Crocodylus siamensis. Taxonomy (NCBI): domain Eukaryota; kingdom Metazoa; phylum Chordata; order Crocodylia; family Crocodylidae; genus Crocodylus; species Crocodylus siamensis. The sequence continues at coordinate 10,684,179 of NC_143408.1, forward strand.
GTCCTTGAATCCTTTCCAAGGTCAGCATCATCTCAGCTGGGCAAATGCTACTTACATCTGAGGAACTCACTAGCATTCCCAACTGTACATGTTTCAGCACAGAGCCAGACTTATGTCATCTTTGATGGTGTCAACCATCTCAAATAGCCAATGGCTGAAGCATTTCAAATATCTCAGTTCAGTCAGGGTAGGAGGGGCTTCCATTTCTTTGTGTCCTCAGGGGCTTGCTCATAGGAGATCTGGAGTCCAACACCCAGAGCTTTTGATGTTATGATGTTCTGTACCACAAATCAGAAACCAGTTTTCTGTTTTATTTCATTATAGATCCTTCTTTTACCTTGCCTACTTTGGTCCCCTGCCTAAGTCTCTTGAACTTAATTGGCAGCTCCTGAAGGCACTGAAAAGCACAACTAAAGCCATAGCACCCTACTGAAAAGGATATTTCTGTGTCTGTTCCAATCCCATATGGTTTAGTGTGTGCAGAAATCTCCTAACCCAGCTCACTACAGACATGTGTTCATGCCGGCTCTCCTGCTAATCACTAACATGCCTGGAAAAAAAACCCTCATGCACCAAGAAAGAACATAAACATCTATCTCATATGTACAGGCTTACAATCATACAAATGTGTGGGACACATGTTTTCATTTTAAATAAATATCCCTACATTTCCATTGACTTTATATCTCATTTTTGAGCTGTGAATAACAAAGTTTGTTTTGTTGCTGTAATTATTGTGTTCTAAGAGGATGAACATACTGTTGTGTTTTAGTCCTGTGGATTGGCACAGATTCCAGAAGTCCTGCTGGGGAAATAGATTTCCCATTGATAATTCTTGGCACCAACCTAAAGCTTTCTGGGTAACTATATCTGTGATCACTTAGGTTCTGTCAGGAGGGGAATGGCATGCCGAGGACTGCTCAGGAAGACCCATCTTTACTGAAATATTTTAGTGGGTATGGAAAGTTAGGCATCTCAAAAGGTCAATCCAAAATCCCATATGCTCAGCAGGTAGAAACATGGAGTTAGCCAATTAGAAACATTATGTACAAGGTTGTGTCTGGAGTCCCATTTCTCTCTAAAATTTAGGTATCTACTTCAGATCTGCAAGTAGGTGCCTCCATCTATTTAGGAGTCTGGAAACCTATCCTGACAGTATGTATATACAACTATTATGTGCAAGAATGAAGCAACACTTCATGCTTTACTTCAATAACACAGGGGCCTGCCCACCACTTCCTGTTTCTCTAATAGTGCAGTTGTTAGATCTCTTGCTTAGGAGATGGGAACTTTGGAGGTACCAGATCTTCCAAGCAAATGGCTGTAAAAGTTTTTAACTTGGAACATATTTATCCTGACCTGTCCATGGACTGGCACCTTGATGGGGTGGAGAAGCTTGCATATACCAATGACCTTAAGAGCAACATCTTTTGAAGTCCTGTTCTCCTGGTAGGGTCACTAATGGCAGTAAGGTCAAAGGTGAAATATCAGACAAAGAGCCATTCAACACAACATAATATAAAGACCTCAACAATGGGTCTGATAGATAAGGAAGGTATACTTCTCAATGGCAGTGAAGATAAATGAAAAGTGCAGTGGAAGAGTACCACCTTGTTGTTTTGGACTTCCTTGCTACTACATACAGGTTTCTCCTATGCCAAGATCTGTGTTGTTGCCAGTGTGTAAAGGCCTCCTCATATAAAACAAGTCATGTGCAGGCTACTCCTACTGGATCCAACATCTACCACAATAACCAATAACCAATACCCATAACCTCTGCAGAGTCCTGCAGTGATGGACAAGTGGCAGGAAGGATGGATAAAGTGATCACCAGGAGTCTCTAGTCATGGATTCACATGCAGGAAGTGGTTGCATGATGGTAATTTCACCCTTGGGACAGAATGGGACAGAAGGGTGATTGGTCATCTGCTATCATGACTGAGAAGTCCTTTTAAGGATCCTCTCTGCTAAACCTGCATGAGAAAGGGGCTAGAAAAGGTGTCCCAAACATAGGCTGCCCCACCTTATCTTACCTGACTGGATAAGTGCTGAAGGAGCTGGTCAAAGTCATTGTGGAACCCCTGGCAAAACTCTTCCACAACTCGTGGCACTCTGGAGAAGTTCCTGAGGACTGAAAGAGGGCCAATCCACAAGAAGGGCAGGAGGGAGGACCCAGGTAAGTATAGACCAATCAGCCTAACTTCCAACCTAGGGAAAATCCTAGAAACTTTCATCAAGGAGTCTATCTGCAATAAGCTTGCAAAGGTAAGATACTGAATGACAGCCAGCATGACTTCATTACAGGCAGGTCTTGCCTTACCAACCTCATCTCCTTTTATGACCAGGTAACTCACCACCTGGACATGAGAGAACATGTTGACATTGTATACCTTGACTTCCAAAAGGCCTGTGAGCTAGTAACCCATGATGTCCTCATGAGAAAATTGAAGGATTGTGGGCTTAACTCTGAGACAATAAGGTGGGTGGGAAACTAGCTGCAGGATAGGACCCAGACAGTTGAGGTGAATGGATCCGTATCATCCTGGCGAGAAGTGGGCAGTGGTGTTCCACAGGGATCAGTGATTGGTTCAGTACTTTTCAACATCTTTATTAATGATTTGGATTTGGGGGTGAAGAGCTCATGGGCCAGGTTTGCAGATACCAAGTTATGGGGAAGCGTGGTCATGCTTGAAGATAGGCTACAGATGCAGGACGACCTAGACAGGTTAGCAAGTTGGGCAGATCAGAATCTGATGAAGTTTAATGTTGAGAAATGTAAAGTGCTTCACCTTGGGGCGAGCAACCCACAACACACCTACAGGCTTGGTGGCACCAAACTGACTAGCACAATAAGTGAAAGGGACTTGCAGGTAATAACAGACTACAGTATGAATATGAGACAGCAGTGTGATGATATAGCCAGTAGGGCAAATAATATTCTGGCATGCATCAATAAATACATCTCCAACAAAACCAAGGAGATGATCCTTTCACTCTACTCAGCACTGGTGAGATTAGCTGGAGTACTGCATCCAGTTCTGGGCACCGCACTTTAACAAGGACATGGACAAACTTGAGAGAATCCAAAGAAGAACCACCCATATGATCAGAGTCCTACACAGCAAGCCATATGAGGACAGGCTGAGGGATCTGGGACTCTTCAGCCTGAAGAAAAGAAGGTTGAGAGGGGACCTGGTAGCAGCTTACTGCTATACTATGGGAGTACAACAAGGGCTTGGTGAGCAACTGTTCACCAGGGCATTCAAGGGGAAAATTAGGAGTAATGGCCACAAACTCCTGGAAAACCATTCCAGGCTCAACATTAGGAAAAACTGCATCACAGTCAGGGTGTCCAGACTGTGGAATAAGCTCCCTCCAGAGGTGGTGAATCACCTACCCTGGAAATCTTCCAGAGGAAACTAGACCATCACCTTGCTGGGGTCACTTGACCCCCAGTTATCTTTTCTGCTTGGTGGACTCGATGATCTTCCGAAGTCCCTTCTGGTCTTAATATCTATGAGTCTATAATATAATCTATGGGGATTATATTACAGTCAGGGATACAGATTGCAGTTGAAACACAAAAATGTCCTTTGCATCCTGGAATGTATGAATCCTACTAGATGACCCAAACAATGACAGACCTGAATGTAGAACAGCTATCATCGCCCAAGAACTCTCGTGATACAGCATCAATATCACTGCTCTCAGTGAGACCAGATGTGCAGATGAAGGCCATGTTTGTGGGGGAGGGGGAAGGGGTGACTATACGTTCTTCTGGAAAGGGAAACCTGCAAACTAAGGGAGAATACACAGTGTTGGTTTCACCATTAAGGACCAGATTGTCAGCTGAATGCCCAAATTCCCTGTTGGCATTAATGAGCTCCTCAGTACTTTTTCTTGAACTGACCAACAATTTTTTTTTTGCTACTGCCATCAGCAGGGATCCTGGTTTTCTCTCATTTAGAAAAAATCCCCAATTCTTGGTGAAAAAAAAAGTAACCCCAAATCCACATTTTTCTGTGAAAGAAAATGCAGTGGGAGTAATTTCTCTCCACTTTATTAAACTATTCAACATGGTTCCCAAAAAATAGTCTCAGAGAGAGACTAAAGACATATAGAGCTAAAGCAAAATGATTACAGCAAGACAAATTAAAAACAAACATAGGACAACTGTGAATAGGTCAGTGTGATGCTGGAGGTGGAACAGTTGCACTATGGGAGGACTCAGCAACAGCAACATCTCAACAGTCTAAAGCTCAGATTAGATAATGCATTCCAGATCCAATCTGTATGAAGCACTTTTATTTGGAGAGCAGCTTAGAAATATTTCACCATAGTGTAGTCAAGATCCTCACATTTGGAGGTATTTGTAGACTTTCACAAGGGTTAGCCTTTCTGCAACGCAAATAACAGGTCTTCATTTTCTAACTACGCTAAGTCATTCAAGGCGGAGAAGAAGGGTATCTCCTCTGCCAGATAAGTAAAACCATCTGGGCCAAAACCCACAAGGTATCTCCCTGGTTGATCATAGTGTCTCCCCTTCCAGAAAAGTATATAGAGTACAAACTGTCCATGATATTAGCCTAAAGCCAAAAGACTCATAATTTACCATATTATTCATTCGGTGGGGGCTCACCAGAGTCAATAACACTTCAAGCCATAGTGACCCACATCTCAGACCTGCTCAGTATGTATGTGTAGTCCAGATACACCTCACAAAGGATCCATGTGCTAATTAGCTCCCCACTCATGACCAGAGCCAGACATTCTTGTCACAAGTCCTGGGATCCATAAAAAATTTCTATGCCAATGAGGTGCAGGGCAACCAGGTCTGCCTCCACCTCATGGAGGGTGGGGACAATACTAATCATATGTAATGGGTTAAGAAAGGGGCCAACAGATGGGTTTTGGGCGAACTGTTTGGGGCCCCATTTGGTGCTGTTTGCCAGACATTTAAGGCTGGTGAAGAAACAGGAATCATAGGAAATGGGAAAGAAAGGCTCTGCTTAGCTGTGGAAGTGAACAGAAAGTTGAAATGTCTGCAATATAGTGTCTCATCATGGGTCCGCCCACATATGCAAGCAAGTGCACTTGCAGCAGCTCAAATAGAAGTGGTGCAAATTTGAGCTGGGGCTTTTTGCCTCAGCACACGTGCCCGGACATGCATTTTGGTGTGCGGCAGATCATACCACTTGGGGCAAAATAACCCCGCCTAGCTCCTCCTGGATCTGCAGCCAGGGGGACCTAGAGCCAGGATCAGCACCTGTGCTGTCCCCGGCAGTATAAAAAGCTGCCTTGTCCTGGCCCCATCAGTACAAAAGCTGCCCTGTCAAGGCTACTCACTCTCAGGAGCTTCTGAGGCCAGGCCAATTGGTACCTGGGGACACTACCCTTTGTGCCAGCTGGACTGCTGAAGCAGCCCTAACTTGGAGTGACCCCTGCACCCTTTACCCACTGCAGCAGTCTGGCAGTGGGGGCTGCTATCTGGCTGTGACCTGCTGCACACCTGCTAGACCTGAATGGGGACTGCACAGCCAGTAGAGGCATCTACCCCTCTGGGCCAGCTGCCAGTGAGCTGTGGCTGCAGAGTTGGCCTTTGTGCGGCACTACCGCCATGGGTGCCCCCTGCCTGGCCATCTGGGCAACTATTGCTCCGAAGATGTTCTCAGTGTGGTGGCCTGCTTTGCACTGTCAAGGCATGTCCTCTTGGCCCCAGTTGGCCAGAAAGTCAGCCACCTCCAGCTGGGTCCATGTTGTAATCCTCTGAGCAGGCTCCTCTACCTTGGTCCTGCCACTTGTCTCCCTAGCAGGAATTTTGATGTTTCCTATTTGAAAACTGAAAAATTCCTTATAAAAAAATCCCAGAGTTAGTCTGTAAAATACTCCGAAATCCATGTTCCTCCACAATTAGAATAAAGACCACTATATATAGAGAGAGAGTGAGAGACAGAGAGACAGCAATCAGTACAGCAATGTTTTATTGATACATCTACAGTGTTAAAGCAATTTGGAAGCCTGCCATTGTCTCTATCATCATAATAAAATGAATTCTAAATACCTATATGTTTTTCTGCCCCCCACAGGACTACAACCCCCCCGACAGGAGTCACATGGGCCCCACAGGGGCACCACCCTCCTGAAGGGCCCACATACCCCACTCCTGCTGGCTCCTGCAGCCCCGCTGATGGCTGCCCCCAGCATGTATGGTGCATGGGCTTATTCCATCTTCAGTGCAGGACTTCACACTTGGCCTTGTTGCACCTCATGATATTCCTTTTTGGCCAAATCCTCCAATTTGTCATGGTCACTCTAAATCCTTGCCCTACCCTCCAGTATATCTACTACTGCCCCCAGGTTAATGTCATCTACAAACTTGCTGAGGGTGTAGTCTATGCCATCTTCCAGGTTGTTTATGTAGACATTGAACAAAACTGTCTCCAGGACTTATCCCTGGGGGACTCTACTTGATACAGGCTGCCAACTAGACATTGAGCCATTGACTACAACTCTCTGAGCCTGATGCTCCAGTCAGGTTTCTATCCAGCTTACAGACCATTCATCCAGCTCATACTTCTTTAGCTTGTCTGTGAGAATGTTGTGGGAGACTGTACCAAAAGCCTTGCTAAAATCAAAGTACATCACATCCACCAGTACTCCCACATCCACAGAACCAGTCACTTCGTCATAAAAGGCAATTGGGTTGATTAGGCATGACTTGTCCTTGGTGAATCCATGCGGACTATTCCTAATCAATCTTTTCTCCTCCAAGTGCTTATAAATGGATTCCTTAAGGACCTACTCCATGATTTTTCCAAGGACTGAGGTGAGGCTGACTGGTCTGTAGTTCCCTGGATCCTTCTTTTCCCTTTCTTAAATATGGGCACAATGTTTGTCCTTTTCCGATCACCCAGGACTTCTTCTGATCGCCAAGAGTTTTCAAAGATAATGGCCAATGGCTCTGCAATCACATCGGCCAACTCCCTCAGCATCCTTGGGTGCTTCCTATCTGCCCCCATGGACTTCTATACATCCAGCTTTTCTAAGTAGTGCCTAACCTGGTCTTTCACCACTGGGGGTTGCTCATCTCCTCTCCAAATTGTACTGCCCAGTGTAGTAGTCTGGGAGCTGCCCTTGCCTGTGAAGAAGGAGGAAAAAAAGGACATTGAGCACTTCTTTGATGCATCATCTGTCACAAGGTTGCCACCCCAATTCAGTAAGCGACCCACACTTTCCCTGATCTTCCTCTTGCTACCGATACACTTGTAGAAACCCTTCTTGTTACCATGCACATGCCTTGATAGCTGCAACTCCAGTTGTGCTTTGGCTTTCCTGACTTATCCTTGCATGTCAGCAATACTTTTATATTCTTTCCTAGTTATTTCTTCAATTTTCCACTACGTACAAGCTATCTTTTTGTGGGCTGAGCATCGCTGATCTAGAGCCTCATGAAGCTAGAAAAATGTAGTCACACTCAGCGTCTGACTACAGGGACTTTGCCTCTGGTGCAGGAGAAGTTGCTGATTCATCAGGAAGATCTTCTGCACCTAAGACAATTAACAGAGGGGACTGCCACCCATGGAGATGGGGAGGAAGGGGCAGGGTAGCATAACTGAGCCAGATCCCAGCAGGAGAGAGGTGACTGAGGGAACCTCAGAGAACTACAATTAAATTTAGGGCACTCAGGCTAGCTTTAGGGTCCAGGGGTTAAAGTAGGAGCTAGAAGGACATCTAGAGAGATCTAGGGGGAAACAAGGAAAGGGTAGGGACAGAGTACGAAGACAGACAAGGAGTAGGAACAAGGTGCACCTAGCCAGAACAGAGTGTGAAACTGTGAGGGAAACTTGTGGATAACATGGTAGAAGGGCATTGATTTAGGGAGCTTGACTGCAGAGTGAAAGTGGGCGGGAAGAAAGGGAGATGTCTATGAGTGAGCCCACTGTTCAAAGAGCGTGGGACTATAGAGGTACCAGGCACTTCTATGAGACTCTTCTCCCTTCCAGCTGCTGTGGATAGTTTGCTCTTTGACCTGCCTGAAAGCTCCATGCAGCTAAGTAGCTTTTGCTTTCCCTTGGGGGCTTTTGTACCTGAGGGAAGCCAGGTGCTGCAACTTGCACTCTACCCTTACAACATATTTCCAGAGACTGCTGTTTTATTTGCTTTTTTTCAGACCCGTTCTTCCTCTAGGTGTGGGGATGAAAACCCTGCTCATGTTGATAGCACTCTCATAAAACTCCCACTCCCACTATGATCCCCAGAGGGACCGTCTCTGTGGATCCCATTCTTCCAGGATGCTGGGGGAGGGGGCATTCCCCCCCATCATCACTTTTGGCATATATACACATAGTTGAGTCAGGATTTCTGGATACTCACATCTAGATGCTCACAAAAAGTTCAGCTCCCCTTTACAGCTCCACTGAAATTGTGATCCTGTTGTAATCCTTGTGCCAGGCATTGTATGGCAGTAACAAGAGCTGACTTCAGTTTAGGGGTTTTACACAAATTTTCTATTTTTGCTTGAGTCCAACCCAGAAACCTGAGAAAAAAATGCTGCCTGGGTGTTCCAAATTGAACAAACCTCCCTACTCACAAAATATAGTAACCAAAACAGGGCTTATTAAAGGGGGGGAAATGGTTTCAATAAACTATCTTGAGAAAACCCTTAATACTCAGTATTCCACCAAAGCCAACTACTAACACGTTATCACAGTCAAAAGGATGAACTTGATAGCCTTACCAGGAGGGGGGAGGGTAGCACAGCTCTGCCAGCACTACCACCACTCCTGACCCCCAGGAAATGGGGAGGCAGTACTTCCATTCCCACTGCCACTGCTTCTCACCACCCCAGGGGACACTGCTTCACTGTTGCAACTATCACTCATTGTCACTGGAGGGTTGTAACAAGGACAAGCCAGAACCCTGGACCAAGCCACTCCCAATCAAGAGATCAGGGCAAGTCATCCCTGTGCCACCTGCAGCAAGCATTGAGCAGCAGCCTACTCTGCTGGGCTGAGTGAGGCAATCAGGGCATCCACAGGCAGCAGGCCCCACCTGCTCCAGCCCTTAAAAGCCAAGTCCAGACTGAAGTCTTCTTGTCCAGGCAAAGATGAAAGATCTTGCTCCTGACCTTCCATGTGGTGCCCTGTTCATCTTCTTGTTTTGACTCCTGGCTCCGGTATTTCCTGATTCTAGTTCCCTGCTTATGATTCTGGTTTGACCTCCAACTCTGCCTTTTGGCTTCTGATCTTGGTTAACCCTTGGCTTACCTTGTCTCTGGCTTTGGCTTCTGATCTCAGCTTGTCCTGACTTTGGCTATGGCTTCTGAATCCAATTCCAACACCATAACCCACCAGATGCCAGCTTCCTGGGAAACTGGCCTGGACTACACCTGTGCTTTAGTTAACTAACCCCTAGGCAACATTGCCTATGCATGGGTACATAACAGCAGCACTGCTCCATTTGTGCTACAGTCTCTTCTTGCTGGCAGAAGAGGGTGCTGTCACCTTTATTGTGTCTAACAGTGGGTGGCTTGCAGGTAGAGCTCATCTATACAGAGGGAGTTGTACTGTGCTTGTACATTGTCCCATACCTCCGCATTCAGCCATAAAGTGAGATCTCAACAGCTGCATCCAAACAGAGTCTACAGAGATCTAAAGCTCTTTCTTTGAAAAGTACCCAGCTTATTCTACAGTTGGGAAAACCTGCCTTTCATGACCTTCTGGTACTTCCTGGATTTTCTAATCAGAAGTGGCTTGAAGCTTATGTTTCTCTTGGGAAAGAAGAGAAGATAGAGTACATGGGAGAGGAGGAAGAGGCAAAGAGGGCAGAAGGCAGAAGGAAGATGCTAAAAAATTGCCTGGACATTGCCTCCCAGTGTAAAAACTGTTGGATAAAGATAGAAAGTCTGAGAGATTTCTGGACATTCCTGGGTTACCTCTGCCCTTGGTATCCATCTGGGACATACCCTAAATGGAGCAGCAAGTGGAGCTGGGCTGTGGTGCTGAACCATTGTAACACTTCTCATCCTGATGATTTTTGTGGAATTTGGACTGTTTTTGTTTTTTAGAGAGAGAGAGAGAGGTGTGGGGGAGGAGGGGGGAGAGAGAGGGACAGGGAAGAGGGGGTGGAAGAGAGGGGAGCAAAGGAGCACTGAGGGGGAAGTGGGGCGGGGGTGAAAGGGAGAGAGAGGGAGAATTGTAGCCTTTTTGGCTTCTATGGAAACATTCCTACTGTGACCAGGATTATTTGGTCTCCTGGAAAACGACAGACAGCTCAAGAAAACAGTTTCATGAGATGTGAACTGCTCAATTCATCTCAATGCTGTGTTAACAGTGAAGCCAGGTGATCAACCATTTAACTGTTCATCATATCACTGGTATTCCTTTTAGCAAAAATGTTTGGCTACTGTCTGGTGAAGACTTCCTTCTAAATAGATATTAACCTATCCTCCGGTGTTACACTCTTTCTTAAAATTACTTCCTGGTTTTCTCTCTGTCTTAGGGTCTGTTGGTGGATGTGCCCATTTGTGCATGATAAAGAAAATGTTTGAATGGATCCTTAATTCAGAGAGCACTGAAAAGAGTGGGTGTGGAAGAGGGAACTTCCTGCTGGTGCAAAGATGATGATTTGTGTGCACACAGCCCTCCATGTGTAAGAGAATGTGCTGGCCGCATGCTAGTATTCCCTTCTACATATCAGAAACAGACTGAATACACTAAGATTCCAGGCATCCACCATTCTCCTATCTGGTGATGCCCTCCTATCTGGGGAGTCCTTAGCTTCTACAAAAAATAAATGCTTAATGCTGCTCCCCTAGTTGTCTCCAAAGTTAGGGGAACATGACTGTAACGTCTTTGAACTTGGTTCATTTAGCAAAAGAAAGCCAGGTTACTAAAGCCACATGGCCCCTCTTCTCCTTTTGAGACTAGACCAAAAATGTGCCTCCCCTCCCCCTGCACTTCCCTCTGACACACCTTTCCTTCCACTGGAACATAACCCCAAATAAGATGTTGGCCTGACATTAAAGCAAAATGGATAAATATTTTTAAAAAGAGAAGAATTCCTGCCTTGCTAACAGTTTGCTTCAACTAATGGGTTTCAGATGTCTCACATACTTCATTCATTCAGCCCCATTCAGTCTCCTAGGAGCCCCTGCTGTATTTATTAAACACAGCAATTGTGGAATGTTCAGCGCTTACAGTATAAAATGCACCATTTTGTTAAAAAAGGTCATGATTGGAAATGTTTGTGTGTGACCTAAAAATGTCATCTTAGTTCTAATCCCAATGCCCACTCCAAAATTCTCTCTTTGGTTGATTTTCAGTAGAAAGGTTAACCCCTTCTGAAGGCTGCCAAGCCACTGACAGCACATATTTTTTCCCTTAGTAGGAGAAGTCAGATGCCTTTCCAAAGAGCTTTCTTTTCACTGGATTATTATTAAGCATGTACTTTGCAAACTTGGCTTTGAAAGATACCCTGTCTTTCCAGTCACAGTGACTCTTCTTAGTGCCACCTATTAGGTTCAGGCCCTGAAATTTAATAGGATATGAGTGCTAATTTCAGCAGCAAAAGGCTGGTGAACATAGGACGCTTTTCCAAAGGGATTCAACTGAAAACAGCCATAATATAATAGAAGGTATGGTATATAATATAAGGCAGGGTTGCACTGTATAGACTAAATCAGATTCATTAGCTTTTGTAAGCAATGGCTTGCTTCATCAGCTTTAGTCTGGCTATACTTTAGTATGTTTTTTCTATGCAGAAAAGAATGGAAGCATGCGGTTAGCAGCTCTTCTGACACAGGTTATGATCTGATGAAGTAAGCTTTTGCTTATGCAAGTTCATGATTTAGTTAGTCTATAAAGTGCATCTCTATTCCAACTTCAGACTAATGTAATCAGCATAACAGAACAGCCATTCCTGCTTCAAAATCCCAGAAATGTTGATAGTAAAAGTAAATGAGGATGCATGGCTTAAGCTGCAGGAAGGCAAGAAAGAGATGCTATTGTTTTAGGGGAGAATCTGCCAGCAAGAAAACCCAGCCAAAACAGAATGCATGGTTACATCTGTTTATTGCTCCCTAGCTGTTATATAGGCCACCCCACCAGGAAATGGATATTTGAGCTATGAGATACAACTCCTAAAGAACAAATGAAGGTCCTAGTTTGCTTGCCCGGGGCCTGGATATCAGATGTCATGGATGGATTCCCAAGACTCATCTGGCCCTTTGAGTACTACCCAGTGCTGCTCGTCCATGTGGGAACCAACGATACTGCCAGGGGAGACCCTGAGTGGATCAAAAAGGGCTATAGGGTTCTAGATGCAAGGGTGAAGGGGGCAAGGGCTCAGGTGCTATTCTCCTCGATTCTTCTGGCCAATGGGAAGGGCTGAGGTAGGAATGGGTGCATCATACAGATCAATGCATGGTTGTGCAGGTGGTATCCACAGCAAGGCTTTGGCTTCTTTGATCATGGATGTTCTTCCAAGAGGAAGGATTGCTAGGAAGAGATGGGATGCACCTGCTGAAAAGAGGGAAGAGTAGGGCTATGTGAAGCTTTGGTCCCTGATTCAATTTGGTGGACATTCAGCCCGATTTGCAGGCTGAATCTCCAAATCTGAATCAACTCAGAGGACCCTTTAATCTCCCCAAATCAAATTAGAACCCTCTGAATTGATTTGGAGAGCTTCAGAAAGATTTGGAGATTCAGACATAGACACAGCTTTAAATGTTTTTTCTACATATCGCTAGGTAGCAGGCAGCTCATGAAGGTTATGATGCTGGGGTGCATGGAGTGTTCCAAAAGTGCACAGGGAACTCCCCAGTGTGCTCAGCAGCAGACCCGGAAGTGAACCAGAAGCACTTCCAGTCCATTTCCAGGTCCACCAGAGAGTGCATTGCCCCTTCCCCCCCCCCAGCTTAGTGACTGGTGCCTCCAGAGTCTGGGGGGGCACCTGGGGTCCCCCCTTGGCCAATCCAAATCCAAATCAAATAGGGCCTTGATAACCTAGTTAGGAGGGCGTTAATCTAGGTTTGTTGGGGGATGGAGACCAACACCCTGAGGTAAGTGGGGAAGTGGGTGACCTGGAGGAAGTGCAAGCAGGAGGGGTAAACAGGGGAGACTTTCTTATTCTTCCTGAGAAATTAGGGCAATAGGCTAGTTACCTCAGGTGCCTGTACATGAATGCACAGAGCCTGGAAAACAAGCTGGAAGAACTGAAAGTCCTTGCACTGTCAAGCAACTATGACATGATTGGAATAACAGAGACTCAGGGGAACTCACATGACTGGAGCACTGTCATGGATGGGTACACACTGTTCAGGAAAGACAGGCAGGGAAGAAGAGGAGGAGGAGTTGTGCTATATGTAAAAGAGCTGTATGATTGCTCAGAGCTCCAGGATGAAACTGGAGATAGGTCTGTTGAAAGTCTCTGGGTTGAAATTTGAGGGGAGAGTAACAAGGGTGATGCCATGGTGGATGTCTGCTGTAGACCACCAGACCAGGAGGATGAGGTGGGAGAGGCTTTCTTCAAACAAAAAGCATAGGCTTCCCAATCACAGGCCATGGTTCTCATGAGGGACTTCAGTCCCCCTGACATCTGCTGGAAAGGCGATACAGCAGTGCACAGGCAATCCAGGAAGTTTTTGGAGAGCGTTGGGGACGATTTCCTGGTGCAAGTGCTGGAGCGGCCAATTAGGGGGCCTAGTCTTTTTGACCTGTTGCTCACAAACAGGGAAGAATTCGAGGGGAATGTAATAGCACATGGCAACTTGGGCAACAGCAACCATGAGATGATAGAGTTCAGGATCCTAAAGAAAGGAAGAAAGGAGAGCAGCAGAGTAAGGACACTGGACTTCAGAAAAGCAGGCTTTGACTCACTCAGGGAACTTATGGGCAGGATTCTCTGGGAAGCCAATCTAAGGGGGAGGGGGGTACCGGAGAGCTGGCTGTACTTTAAAGAAGCCTTACTGAAAGTGCAGGAAGATGAGCAAGTATGGCAATTGACCAGCTTGGCTTAGCAGGGAACTCTTCAGTAAGTTAAATCACAAAAAGTAAGCTTATAAGTGGAAACTCAGACAAACAACTAGGAAAGAGTATAAGAATATTGCTTGGGCATGCAGGGATGAAATCAGGAAGGCCAAAGCGCTATTGGAATTGCAGCTAGCAAGGGATGTGAAGGGTAAGAACAAGGGCTTCTACAAGTATGTCAGTAACAAAAGGAAGATCAGGGAAAGTGTAGGTCCCTTACTAAAGTGGGGAGGCAACCTAGTGACAGATGATAAGGAAAAGGCTGAAGTACTGATTCACCTCAGTCTTCACAGGCAAGGTCAAATCCCAAACTACTGCATCAGGCAGCACAATTTGGGGAGAACATGAGCAGCCCTCAACGGTAAATGAAGGGGTTAAGAACTATTTAGAAAAGCTGAACATATACAAGTCCATGGGGCAGGATACGATGCACCCAAGGGTGCTGAGGGAGTTGGCTGATGTAATTGTAGAGCCACTGGCCATCACCTTTGAAAATGCATGGCAATTGCAAGAGGTCCTGGACAATTGGAAAACTGCAAATATTAGGTCTGTGTGAAGTGGCTAGTATACGCTTTGGATTTGGCTGATTTGGGGGACAGTGATTTGATTTAGTGATCCAAATCACTGTCCTGAATCGATTCGGCCAAATCTCCAAATCACACAGGCCCCATCCCCCACCCACTCTCCCAGTCCTGCTTGCCCCAGCTTCTGGCTCTTTGGAAAAAAAAGCTCCCACTCACCAGCTGCTGCTAGGTTGGGGGGGTGATCCCTGCTGCCCCCCCACAGCTCCGTGCCATGTGGGGGGCTCTGCCACAAGTCCCCCCATTGCCCGCCCACTCTCCCAGCCCCACCCAGCCCAGATCCTGGTCCTTTAATAAACAAAAAAATCCCCAAACTCATGTGAGCCCTGACTCACGAGCTGCTGCCCAGCAAGGGTGGAGGGTGATCCCCGCCGTCCCCCACTGCCCCATGTGACATGGGGGGGCTCTTCCATGTGCACCCAGAAGCCCCGAGGTCACTGCAGGAGCCGGTGAGTTCGGGTTTTTTATTTTGTTTTGTTTTCTTAAAGGACCGGGAGCTGGGGTGGACAGGGGCAGCGAGCAGGGATCGTGGGGCTCGTGGCCAAGCCCCCCACACAGCATGGGACAGTAGGGTGCAGCAGGGATCATTCCCCCACTTGGCAGCAGCCGGTGAGTGGGGGCTTTTTTTTAAAGGGCAGGGAGCTGGGGCAGGTGGAGCAGCCATGAGGGGAGCGGGGGACAGGGGGTCCCCCGCTTAGGGGGAGCAGGCAGGGGATGGGACTTGGCAGGGGTCCGCCCATGGTCCCCTCCCTGCTCTTCCAGCCTGCTGTCCCCTTCCCCCTACTTACCAGCTCCCTGCTGCAGTGGGTGGGGACTGTCTGAATCACTGAACCTCTCCAAATCTTTTCCAAATTAGTTTGGAGAGCTTTGAATCAATTCAGACCTTTCAACTGGTTCCCTGATTTGATTTGATTTGGATTCAGAGACTGGATTTTTTGGCTACCAAATTGGGCCAAATCTCCCTGAATCGAATCAGCACCCAAAGCTTTACACACCCCTAGCAAATATAGTACCCATAATTAAGAAAGTGAAAAAAGAGGATCCAGGGAAATACAGATTGGTGAGCTTCATCTCAGTCACTGAAAAAGTCAGGGAGCAGGTCCTTGAGGAATCCATTTCTAAGTATTTGGAGGAGAAGAAGCTTGGATACACCAAGGGCAAGTCATGCCTGCCCAACCTGATGGCCTTCTATTATGAGATGACTGGCTCTGTGGATGTGGGGAGAGCAGTGGATGTGATATACCTTGAATTCACAAGGCTTTTGATACAGTCTCTCAACATTCTCACAGGCTAGCTAAGGAAGTAACAGTTGGATGAATGAACTGTAAGGTGGATAGAAAACTGGTTGGATTATAAGGTTCAGAAGATAGTAGTCAATGTCTTGATGTCTAGTTTGCAGCTGATCTCAAGTGGAGTGCCTCAGGGGTCAGTCCTCCAGCTGGTTTTGTTCAATATCTTCAACAACAACTAGAAAATGGGATGGAGTGCACCCTCAGCAAGTCTGCAGATGAAACCAAGCTGTGGGTACACTGGAGGGTAGGGTTAGGATTCAAAGAGACCTAGACAAATTGGAGGATTATACCAAAAGAAATCTCATGAGGTTCAGTAAGGACAACTGCAAAGTCCTGTACTTAGGATGGAACAATTGAATGCACTGTTACAGCCTGGGGACTGACTGACTAGTAGGCCCATGTGAAGCGGCAAGTATTCACTTTGGATTTGGCTGATTCGGGGGACAGTGATTCGATTTGGTGATTTGAAACACTGTTCCAATTCAATTTGGCTGAATCTGATTTGGAGATTCAGCTGCTGCTAAATCTCTGAATCAACCAGGCCAAGCCCATCCCCTGCCTCTCTCCCAGCCTGGCACTGGCATAAAAAAACAGGAAAAAAAAACCTGAACCCCCCTCTGGCCTCACTGCTCCTGCTGTCAGAGGCAATCCCTACTGCCCCCCACTTCCCCACACCACAAGGCGGGCTCTGCAGGAGCCTCCAAAGCCCCAAGACTGCTGCAGGAGTGGTGAGCCCGGAGCTTTTCTCTGGGGTTTTTTCTTAAAGGGCAAGAGCTGGCCTGGGTGGGGCACCCATGGGGGAACTGGAGGAGCATGGGGTGGGGGTCGGGGGGCTCATGCAGAGCCTCCCACACAGCATTGGGGGAAGCAGGGATTGCCCCTCTCACCTGGCAGCACCCAGTGAGCAATGGTGCTTTTACTAAAGTACTGAGCTGGGGCAGGCAGAGGCAGCCATACAGCGGGGGGGATGGGGAAGGAAATGGGGGCTGAAGGGGCTGGCAGGGGTCCCCCCATGGTCCCCTTCCCTCCTGCCCCCTCCCCCGCCCCTAGTACTTACCAGCTTGGAGTCGGCTGCAGCTCCCAGCTGCAGCCACTGGGGACTACCTGAATCATCAAAGCTCTCCAAATCTTTTCTAAAGATTTGGAGAGCTTTGAATCAATTTGGACCTTTTAATTGGTCCCCTGATTTAATTCAGATTTGGAGATTCAGCTACCGAATTGGGTCGAATCTCCTCCAAATTGAATCACCACCACCAAGCTTTGCACAGCCCTGCTGACTAGGCAGCAGCTCTGCAGAAAATGACTTGAGGGCCATAGTGGACAATAAGGTGAATATGAGCCAACAGTGTCCCCTTGCTGGCAAGAAGGCTAATGGGATCCTGAGTTTTATTGGTAGGAGTGTTGCCAGCAGGGCAAGGGCAGTGATTATTCCCCTTATTCAGCACTGGTGAGGCCACAACTGGAGTCCTGTGCCCAGTTTTGCCTCCCCTCCCCCTCCCCTGCCCTGAAAGGATGTGGACAAATTAGAGAGAGTGCTGTAGTGGAGGGCAAAAATGATTAGTGGTCTGGGGCACATGACTTATGAGGAGGGGTTGAGGGAACTGGGCTTATTTAGTCTGGAGAAAAAAGATTGAGATGGTTTTAATAGCAGTGTTTTAACTATCTGAAAGGTGGTTCCAAAGAGGATGGAGTTAAATTGCCTCAGTGGTGGCAGATAACAGAACAAGGATCAATGGTCTCAAGTTGTAGCAAAGGAAATTTTGGTTAGATATGAGGAAGAACTTTTTCACTATGTTAGAAATATTATTAAAAATGCATTATCAATAGTGTTGTTAGAACAGCACAGCTGCTAGCTCTCCTTGTCTCCTTGGTGGAAGAAGGGGGGGCTGGAGATTGAAGAAAAAAAAAAAAAAGCTACTAAGGGCTCTTTGTACTAAGGTATCACTCTCTCTTTGTTCTGCAAATTTACTATCTCTTTGTTACACTAAATCACACTTCCTTTCATGCCCCCTACATTTCTCAGGGTAGATAAGAATAATTGCAATCTTGGCCTTGGGTCTGAACTTTTTGTAACCTAAAGTACTTTCTGAGCAAGCGCAATCAGCTAATACATATAAGCCTACCCGCCCCGCATACTTAAGTAGTTAATTATAATACACATGCGATGTATGACGTGACGTCATTTCATATATGTTTGTATGAACCGGAAATGAGTTGTAAGAGTTCCTGCTTCTGTACACGTGCTCAGGAGAGAGGGGATAAAAGCCTGCTGAGAAGTGTTCCCCGCGGGCAGAGGGTTTGATCTTTTGTCTCTCTCTCTGACCCTATTTGCAAATATATACCTTTTGTATTGCTAATGGAGTGTGTCTGTGACTGAGAGTTTTTTGCCTCCCGAGAAACGAACCATAGCAAATTTTTGCAACAACTAGAAGGGTAATAAAGCACTGGAACAGGTTATCTAAAGAGGTTGTAGAAGCTCTATCCTGGTGGATTTTCAAAACCCAGCTAGACAAAGCCTTGGTTGGGATGATCTAGTTGGGGATGGTCCTGTTTTGATCGGGGGGTTGAACTATATGACCTCCTTAGGTCTCTTCCAACCCTAATTTTCTATGATTATATGATCTGGAAAGTCTGGCAGGATTGATACATATAGGAAACCAGGTTTAGACCAGGGACAGGCAAAGTCTGGCCCACAGGCTGGATCCATATGGCAGTGGACTCCATTTATCAGATGCCCCTGCACATGGCTGGGGCCGGTCTCCCTGGAGACCCAGCCACAGCAGTGTGTGAAAGCACAAGGCTGGGGTTGCCATGGAGACTAGCCCCAGCATGCTGGCAGGGCACATGGCAGAGCAGGGAAGCGTGCTGCTGAGATCTATTAATGAGGGTAGCTTGATCTGTAGCCAGGTAGATCTGGGATTTGTAGTCTGCATGCTGTGGACAGGGTTACACAGGCAGGGGATCACAGGTCTGCCCCAGCTTCTTGCAGCAATGACAGCCTGGTCTGGAGCAAGAGCAGAACTTCCTGCCTGAGCACCCCTGCCCAAAGCATGCAGGCTACAGATCACGGCTCTGCCCTGGCTCTGGAGCAAGCTACCTCCATTGCAAGATCCCAGCAGCTCCAGAGCATCCCTCTGCCTCCGTGATCATATGAGTGGCTCTTCTCTGGACCCTCTCAAGTTTTTCCAAGTCCTTATTGAAGTGTGGTGCCCAGAACTGGACGCACTACTCCAGCTGTAGTCTTACCAGTGCAGAGTACAGCAGGAGTATCACTTCCTTAGCTTTGCATGAAATGCAACAGTTAATGCATGCCAGCATGTTGTTTGCCCTGCTGATCACAGCATTGCACTGCCAGCTTATGTTCATATTATGGTCGATCACTATCCCTAGGTCCCTTTTGGCCATGGTGCAAGTCAAATTGTCACAATCAAGCCTGTAGGTATGTTGGGGATTTTTTTCCCCCCAGTGGAGCACCTTACACTTCTGAGTGTTGAACTTCATCTGGTCCCGGTCCACCTGTACCGGCAACCTAACGTCTGGCATGGCCACACTCCCCCATAACTTGGTGTTGTCTGCAAACTTGGCCAGCAAGCTTTTCACTCCCACATCCAAATCATTGATAAAAATGTTCAAAAGCACTGGTCCAAGCATGGACCCCTGAAAGACACCACTGGCCACTTCTCGCCAGGATGACAGATTCATTCGTGAGAGCTCTCTGGGTCCTACCATACAGCCAGTTTTCCACTCACTTAACTGTTGAGCAGTGAAGCCCACAATCTTCCAATCTTTCCAGAAGGATATCATGGGATACTAGATCAAAAACCTTTTGGAAGTCTAGGTATATAACGTCTACCATGTCTCCCGTGTCCAGGTGATGAAAGACCTGGTTGTAGAAGGAGATGAGATTGGTAAGACAAGACCTACTCACGACAAAGCCATGCTGCTGTTGTTCAGAATCTTACCTTCTGCAAGTGTATTGCACATAGATACTTTAATGAGTTTTTCCAGGATTTTCCCTGGGATGGAGGTTAGGCTCATTCTCCTCCTTCTGGTTGCCTGGGTCCTCCCTCTTCCCCTTCTTGAAGATGGGCACAGTCCTCAGGGATCTCTTCTGTGTGCCACGCATTCTGAAAGAGCTTTGCCAGGGGTTCTGCAGTGACTTCAGCCAGCTCCATCAGCACTCTCGGGTGAAGTCCATCTCATCCTGCTGACTTATAAATGTCTAGCTTTTCCAGTTGGTTTTGCATCAGATCAGCATCCACAGTGGGAAGGCTGTTATTCCCACCATGCCCCCTGTGACCCTTACCTCACATGTCTTTCCCCTTGATCTGCTAAAATACCAAAGCAAAGGGTGCATTTAGGAGTTCAGTTTTTTCCTGAGTGTTGATTACCAGCTGTCCTGAGGTGTTAAGCAGGGGGCCCATGCCTCCATTTGTTTTTCTTCTGCTCCCTACATACCTAAAGGAGGACTTACTGTCCTTGACTCCCTTGGCTAACTTAAACTCAGTCACCACCCTAGCTTTCCTAATCATTTCCCTACAAGTGTGGACCACTGTTGTATAGCGCTCCTTGAGGACTGTCCCTAGCTTCCACTATGTGTATGTCTTTTTCTTTTTTCAAGAGAACTGCAATGACCTATTGAGCCAGGAGGGCATCCCAGACCTTTTGCTACCTTTCCTCTTCATGGGAATGGTTTTCTTTTGTGCTTTCAGGATCATATCCTTAAGGAACAACCACTCCTCGTGCACCCCATTTGCCTTCTGTCCCTGGTCCTGCATCGTCTCCCCTACTAATGCCCTGAGTTTGTTGAAGTCAGCATTTTTGAAGTCCAGGACTTCAGTCCTACTAGTTGATTTGTCAACCTTGTGGCAGACAGTGAACCTGATGAACTCATGGTTGCTGTCACCCAGGCTGCCCTCAATGTTCAAGCCACGCACCAGATCTTCTCATTTGGCCAAGAGCAAGTCTAGGAGAGTGGTACCTCTGGTTGGCCCCTGCACTTCCTGGGTCAGAAAGGGCTCCTCAATCACAGTTAAGTAGCTACATGACTGATCCGACCTAGTCAAGCATTCCTCTTAATCTATGTCCGGATAATTGAAGTTGCCCATGACAACCAAGTCCCTTGCACGCATGGCCTCTGCCAGTTCATCAGACAACTCCAGATCAAGCTCCTCTGCTTGGTTTAGTGGCCTGTAGTAAAAGCCCATAGTTAGGTCCTCTCACCTCAACCCCCACCCCGAACCTTGACCCAGAGGGTTTCAAGCTGCTTATCTTTGGAGCCAATGTCAGCCTCCAGAGAGGTGTACTGCTCTCTCACATAGAGAGCTATCCCTCCACCTTTTCTCCTTGCTTGGTCCCTTCTGTGCAGGATATAGCCCTCTACAGCTATGCTCCAATCATATGAGGAGTCCCACCAGGTCTCTGTGATCCGTACCAGGTCATACTGCCCACTAGAGAGCAGGAGGGCTAGCTCCTCCTTTTTGTTCCCCGTGCTCCTGTCATTGGTGTACAGGCAGCTGAGGCCCCCAACTGACACCCTTGATTTCCTAGATGCTGTGGGAGAACTGTTGCATTAGCATTTTCAAAAACAGTTATCTTAGTGCCCTCCATGTGGGAGCTGTCCTGTGTGTCACTCCCCAGTCATGCTCCACTTGGAGTTTCCCCATCCAAATCAGTTTAAACACCTATGCCAGGCACCAGGACCATCAAGTTCCTTTGCAGTCACTATTGTCTGAAATCAGCCCACACCGGGTTTGGGAATAGGGCATTATTAACACCCATGCTACATCTGTATTGTTGAACACACCAGGCTCGTGTAGCCCTGTAATGTGGTCATCTCCCATAACTTAGTATTTGGGGTTTTGTGTGATTCCTCCCCCTCCCCCCCATCAATCCGCCAGAAATTCATTAATCACTCATTGGTAAAAAGTGGGGGGTTAGCCAAACACTCAATGGATGAACTCCAATGTTTCCTTCCCTTTACACCAAATAGAACCTCAGAACAGTTGGGCACTTGATAGGTGGCACAGTGGGGGAAGGGAATGTATGCATGAAGGAAGATCTGCCAGCCAAAGATGCTTGGGTGTGATTGGCAGTGAGCCAGTTTGATCTATCCTTCTGGACAATGGGATGATTTGGGCCAGGCTATGCATATCACTGATGCTTTGTTTGGAAAGGTCACTTGATGAGATTCCTCTGAATGCAGGTACATAGGTATGCATATGTGGAATTTACAAAAATGTTCTTTAAACAGATGTCTATATAACAGCTCAAACACTTTACCAGAAAGCATTTCATGACACTGGTGGCACCATAGCTAGCCCTCTCTTGACTCCTTTTGGCCATGAAAAAATTATTGATGTTGATGCTGAAGAACAAGTCCAGTATGCAGGCTATGGAGCAGGAGCCAGATACATAAACCATGGCTCCAACTGGACCTGAGAAGAACTTAAAGACTTGATAGATGTTTGGTTGGAGAAAAAGATCATTGAGCAACTGGAAAGTAGATAGAATAAGCCAGTGTATACAGCAATTGCCAAGGAAATGAAGATGCACAGGCACCACTTGGACTGAAAACAGTACTACAGTAAGATCAATGCACTGAAATGTGCTTTTCATTGGACCAAAAATGAGAACTCTTGTTCTGGGGTAATGCACACAATTGCACCATTCTATGGGCAGCTGTTCCCCGTTCTTACCAAGGATGCAGGTGAGGCTTGTGTCCGGTTATTTGAGACAGGTATTCAGGAGAGCATACCTAGCCAAGAGACCACAGACTGGCGTCTGTGCCCACATTAAGCACCCAAGCAGTTGTTAAGTCCTTGCAGGAACCAGGGGTTGTTTTGTGGTTGGAGATGAGATCTTTGGAGAGGAAATAATACAGACAATCAACTGCCCCAAGACAGACAGTCTGTCCCACAAGCACCCATGACACAAGTTTTGTCTGTCAGCAGCCAGGGGTGCAGGGACCCAGAACCCCCCTGCACAGATCTCCTTAACAGCTGGCAGGCATTGTGACTGCAGCAGGGGCCACCATCCCTGCAGCTGTCACTCTGCTGTGCCTTAACACACGCTGTGTCACCCATGGTACCAGTTTTGCTTGTCCGCAGCTTGAGGTGCAGTTCCCCCCAAACCCCTGCACAGATCTTCTTGAAACGTGTCAGGCTTTGTGGCCTCAGTAGGAGTTACCACCACTGCAGTTTTCACCGCCCCCTCCCCCACCCCGAGGTGTAACACATAGCTGTGACATGAGTTTGGCTTCCAAGAATTTGGGGTACAGTTTTCTCCAAACCCCTGCACCGATCTCCTTGAAACTTGGCAGGTTTCATGCTCTCAGCAGAGGCTACCATCCCTGCAAGTTTAATTCAAATTGGACAAAAACAACAAAGTTATAGATATTTCATTGACTCCCCCTTTATAACCTATGGCTGGATCTTCAAGGCGGCTCCAAAGCTTCAGAGCTGCTTCGGCCAGACCAAGGCAGAAACCCAGTCTGGAGCTCTGGATCAGATCGCTGCCATCTGAACTGGCCAGATCTGAACCCGGATTGGATCGCTGCCGACTCGCACAGGCCTAATGGGCATTATATCCGCTATGTGGCACTATGGCAGGTAATGTTTCATTTCCATTGGTGTGAATATTCTGGGGGGTTACTGCAAGTAACTTAGATGGGGGTTAACCTTTGGTTTAGTGGTTGGGGATGAGATCTTTGACCACAAGCCCTTCATTTTCCAATTCCTGTTACCAGCTACTACACCCTATGGAAGCTGGGGACATGTATACAAACTGCAGACATCAACTCGCACTGGAGCAGAGAGAATGAGGGAATTCAGCTGTAGGCAGTGATGCTCCAGAAAGAACATGATCGAGTCTGGTGGAGGCTGCACAATCACAAGTGGCCACCATTGATAACTGGCAGGATGAAGTCTGGAAGGTGCTTAGAGAGGCTAAACAGATGGAGACAGAAAGTACGGTTAACACTAGGGAATTCCAAAAGGGTCTCCTAGACCACACAAACAAATTTCTTGAGCTGGCCTCACAGTGCTGTGCAACTCTCCAGGAGATATGTGCAATGATTAAGGATCAGCTACTTAGGTGCATGAACAAGCCCCCAGTTCATAAGCGGGTCCCCCCTGGAAGAGTGCACAGGAGCTCCATTAGGCTTTTTTCTTTCCAGGTGGTCACAAGCAGTGAGATCTCTGAGCCTGTTCTCCCACCAACATTGTCTGCAACCATGGTGCACCGCAATTACAGCAGGGCCAGGAGATCACCGCTATAGTTCCGGTGACAAGGGGTTGGTCAGAAAGGGGGTGCATGACCAGGAAAGAAGAGCATATAACTGAAGAGGGGATCCTATTTGGTAATGCTGCTTTTTATACAGGAAATAGTGAAGTGGACATCCTCTGGTATTTCATTGTCATTTAAGTAAGTGCTCTGGTTCAATAAAAAGTAATTCCCATCCATATCTGCCTTTTTTTATTGGGAAGGGTTGATAATGCCTGTTTCTGGGTATTGGGTGATGTAAGCAAAGTCAAATATTCCCTGACTTGCTTCATACACATAGCAGTAATGAGCAAGCACTTCTCCACACGGGGATGATGGGTGTGTGGGAGGTGTGGGGGGTGCAGAACAGGGGTACCCTGGTAATTTGTGGTGTAGTGGAATGGAATTAGGGTGGCTGTGGGGGAGCAGATTCAACACCGGCTGCCTGCATGGGCAGTCTCATACTATAATAGCAGCATTGGTGCTGGCGGCTAAAGGCAAATTGCAAGGCGTGGGCAGGAGCAGGGCCACCCATGTTGCCTGCAGCTGTGCCACACTCCTCTGCATGTCCATGGCCAGGGTGACCCTCTGTGCTCTGGTGTCCCATAATCAGCCCCTGGATCCTGAAAGGACTTAACAACTGCTTGGGTGCCTAATGTGGGCACGTGGAAGCACTTTCATTTGCCCTAAACAGCAAATGGAGCCCTGCCTGTCCCATGCCCACAACACATGTCTCTGGACAGGGTGCCAACCTCTGCTGTGCTTCCCCCTGGCTCCTAGCATTTATTTTCATCCCCCCTCCCTGAAGCCAATCTGCAATTTTAACAGGTTTTGTAGTTTTAAAAGTTTAACAAGCCCCTCTATGGCTTTCTCTGTCAACTGCTATTGGTTTTGCAAGTGAGAAGAACAAAACCATGGAGCCTGGCCTGAATATGTCATGATAGCCTACATTTAAAAAGACAATGCCTGCCCATCAAGGTTATTCAAGTCCTTCCCTTTGGATCCTGAAGTCAGGCACATAGAAACTTTGATTTCTATATTTAAACATAATTGATATATTAAGCCTGCAACCTTGAGGTGTTTGGGACCCTAAGCTGGACTCTCCCGCATGTACAGATGTTGGCTCTGCAGAGCGAAGAGACAGAAGTCTTTTGTGAAACTTGCAACATTTCACAGATAAGATGCTCAGCATCAAGTGCCATCCACTGCCTTTCCTTAGATCTGAGCTTGCTTGTGCATAGGGGTGCCCAGTGAGAATTGTAAGTCACCTGGTCAGACCTGGTGGCCAGAAGGATGCTGGATGAGCCCCCTGCCCCTTCCCTGCTTGGTCCACTGTGGCCAGCATCCTGCTGGGTGATGGCGGCAGGTAACACCTGCTGCCATTCCAAATTCTTTTCCCCACCCCTTTATCTGTCCATGCAGAACAACAACTCTGCTGCACTGCTGCACAGCTGTCAGTGCCCAGGCTCAGATCATACATGGGGCTGCAGAACAACTGTTGTGCGGGTATTGCTGTGCAGCTGCCACACACGTTGGGGGCCTCTCCAGGGAGGCATCCTGAGGACAGTCATCCTCCATAATGCCAATGTGCCTAGAGCATGCTGCTGCTGTGTGATGAGCTGTTTGTGCAGACTGAAGTTTGCCTGAGCCACTACACCCTGTTGCTGCTGATCCTGCTGGTGCCCCATGTACACCTGCACTCCTGGTTTGGGACCCTTAACTATAATGGCACAGGAGGCAAGCCTGATCTGCCATGCAACCTTCACTAGTAGTTGGATGGCTACCTGTCACAGCGCTACACGATCCTGACCCCCGATACTGGAGATGACATTGCAGCAGGAATCAATGCTTTCCTCAGTGTGTGAGCAGTGAGGGAGGCCCCACCCAGCTCTGGGGAAATGGGATGATAAATAAAGTTATGGACCTTGTCACAGCTGCATATGTGCTGTGCTGGTGGGAACAACGGGCCAGGGTGGTGTAGTTGTACCATCCCATCTTAATCCTAATTCTAATCCTAATCCTACTCTGATCTTCATTTAGCATTGTTGGGGAAAAAATGGACCCGATATTCATAGTTTGTGTGGCCACACTTAATGGTCCTGTGTGCTGATAGAACATCATTTGTCCAATTTTCTGTAAAAACGCTACATGAATATGTATGTTGGGGGGTAGGGGTGGAAAATTCAGGCACAGCATGTTGAAGAGATATTTTAGTGGAGGGTAGAAGGGAGAAGTAGTTTCCCAAGGCCACTGCTATTGTGCAAATCTGGGGAGCTGTGCTCTGCTAACATATTTTGTGCAATGCAACTATTGAAATTTCAACTGGCTCCAGTGAATGGTGTGCTCAGAATGGTGTGTCATCACAGACAGAAGGGTTCTGGGGAGTTGCACTCAGGAAAAGAACCTTTTCCAACCTCAGTGACCCACTGACACAAAAAACAGTAATGGAGATCCCAGCCCAATTGCCCATCTTCTTGCCCTGAGTGACTGGGACCATGCCTGGCTTTGGCCTAGGCAGAAGCCACAAATCTGGCTTATGAATGCCCTGTTCAAAGTAAAGGGTGGGTGAGAGAAGCGAGGCTCACACAGGGCAAGGTAGTTCCAATGCATGAAGCCATGGAATCAGAGAACCCCATGCTGGTCTAAGCTGCAAATGAAAGTGCACTCAGTATCCCACTCAAAACAGAGAAGCAGTTATTAATTTTGTGCTAATGTCAAATTAAGGAAAAGGCACAGGGGGGACACAAGGGACAGACCCCGAGGGATCAAAGGGGACCCCTTGGGGCTGGAACATCCTGGGAAAGACAAAGAGAGAGAGAGAACAATGGAAAATAAATCACCTGCAGCTGGAGCCGTGGCAAAACTGGAAGTGGTGGCAGGACCTGCGTGGCTTGTTAGCTGCATCTTTTTAAAACTGCAGCCAGCTGGAGAGAGGCATGGGAGGAGCCAGCACAGGGAAATAAAAGGCGTCGCAAGCAAGGCAGAAGGGGAGAGATCAGGAAGTTCATCTGGTTCCGGTCTGCCCAACACTCAAGTCTATCCAGGTCTACCTGTCTTCTGATGTGACCACACTGACCCATAACTTGGTGTCATTCATGAACTTGTCCAGCAAACTTTTCACTCCCCGTCCAAATCATTGATAAAAATGTTGAAAAGCACTGGTCCAAGCACGGACCCCTGAGGGACACCACTGGCCACTTCGTGCCAGGATGACACAGATCCGTTCATGAGAATTCTCTGGGTCCTACCCTGTAGCCAGTTTCCCACCCACTGAACCATCATGCAGCTGAGCCCACAATCTTCCAGTTTTCCCAGAAGGATATCATGGGATACTAGATCAAAAGCCTTTTGGAAGTCTAGGTATATAATGTCTATCATGTCTCCCGTATCCAGGTGGCGAGAGACCTGGTTGTAGAAGGAGATGAGATTGATAAGACAAGACATACCCACAACAAAACCATGCTGGCTATCATTCAGAATCTTAGCTCCCGTAAACATATCACACGTAGATTCGCACAATCTGTGGGCAAGGCAAGAGCCCCCAAGGGCACACTTGCCTGCCTGTACACTAATGCCAGGAGCCTGGACAACAAGCAGGAGGAGCTCATCCTCCTGCTCAGTGCAAAGAATTATGACATCATTGGGATAACGGAGACCTGGTGGACTCCACCCATGACTGGACCACGGGGATAGAGGGCTATACCCTGTACAGAAGGGATCGTGTTGACAAAAGGGGCGGGGGTGTAGCTCTCTGTGAAGGAAAGCTACATGTCCCTGCAAGCTGATCTTGGCGACCGGCATGGACAGCTAGAGACCCTCTGGGTAAAAATTCGTGGGGAATACGGCACAGGGGACACAACGGTGGGAGTCTACTACAGACCTCCCACTCAAAGTCCTGAGCTTGACCAGGAGTTCGCCCGGGAACTGACTGAGGCCACTTGCTCCAGGACCTTGGTTGTCATGGGTGACTTCAATTACCCAGACATTGCATGGGAAGATCATTCAGCAAAATCCGAGCGGTCGCAAAGCTTTCTCTCGTGCGTGGATGACCTCTACCTGACTCAAGAAGTCTATGGGCCAATGAGAGGCAAAACGCTGCTCGACCTGGTACTGGCTACGGGGGACGACCTAATCGGTGACCTACTGATTGATGGGAAGTTGGGTGACAGCGACCACGAGCTGATCACCTTCACCATCCGCCGTAAAGCTGGCAAGTCAGTCAGCAACACAGAAGTCCTTGACTTCAGAAAAGACGACTTTGACAAGCTCAAGAGGCTTGTCGGTCAGGCCCTCAGGGTCCATGACCCCAGGGAGATGGGAGTTCAAGTAGAGTGGTTGCTTCTCAAGGAAGCGATCCTCAATGCACGAGCTAAGTCTATTCCATCTCGGAGGAAAGGCAGCAAGAGGGCACAGCAGCCCCCCTGGCTCTCCAGGGACCTAGCAGACCTCCTGCGGCTAAAAAGGAAAGCCTACAAAGGATGGAGGATGGGATTCACCTCCAAGGAGGATTATTCTGTGCTGGTCCGGTCCTGCAGGGAGCAAACCAGGAAAGCCAAGGCTGCAACTGAACTCCAACTAGCTTCAGGCATCAAGGACAACAAAAAGTCCTTTTTCAGATATGTGGGGAGCCGGAGGAAAAGCAAGGGCAATGTTGGACCCCTGCTGAACCAGATGGGGCAACTGACAACTGACGCCCAGGAAAAAGCCAACCTATTAAATAGGTACTTTGCATCAGTCTTTCATCAGTCCCACGGGACGCCCATGCCTGCTATGGGACAGGGAGATCCGGGTGATGGGGATCCCCTACCCTCCATAAATGCTAACCTTGTGAGAAGCTGGATACCTTCAAGTCAGCCAGCCCTGACAATCTGCACCCCAGCGTACTCAAGGAGCTGGCGAACGTCATAGCCCAGCCCCTGGCACGGATCTTTGAAAACTCCTGGCACTCTGGTGTAGTGCCCGAAGACTGGAAGAAGGCCAATGTGGTGCCGATCTTCAAGAAAGGGAGGAGAGTGGATCCGGCTAACTACAGGCCCATTAGCCTGACTTCTATCCTGGGGAAGATCTTGGAGAAGTTTATTAAGGAGGCCATCCTTGAGGGACTGGCCCAGGCTAACATCCTGAGGGATAGCCAGCACGGGTTTGTTGCAGGTAGGTCTTGTTTGACCAATCTCATTTCCTTCTATGACCAGGTGACCTATCACCTGGACGAGGGAGATGAGATTGATGTCATATATCTTGACTTCAAAAAAGCTTTTGATCTGGTATCCCATGATCACCTCTTGGCCAAACTGCCCAGTTGTGGCCTTGGCTCCACCACAATCCACTGGCTGGGAAATTGGCTCCGTGGTCAGACCCAGAGGGTTGTAATTGATGGCAGTCACTCATCGTGGTGCCCTGTGACCAGTGGGGTCCCTCAAGGCTCTGTCCTGGGACCCATACTGTTCAACATCTTCATTAACGATGTGGACATTGGAGTCAGGAGTGGACTGTCCAAGTTAGCTGATGACACCAAACTTTGGGGCAAAGCATCCACGCCAGAAAATAGGTGGGTGATCCAGGCTGACCTGGACAAGCTCAGCAAATGGGCAGATGAGAACCTGATGGTGTTTAACACTGAAAAATGCAAGGTTCTCCACCTTGGGAGGAAAAACCTGCAGCATCCTTATAGGCTCGGCAGTGCTACGTTGGATAGCACTACAGAAGAAAGAGACTTGGGGGTCATCATTGACCACAAGATGAACATGAGCCTGCAATGCGATGCTGCGGCTAATAAAGCGACCAAAATGCTGGCGTGTATCCATAGATGCTTCTCGAGCAAATCCTGGGACGTCATTCTCCCCTTGTACTCGGCCTTGGTGAGGCCGCAGCTGGAGTACTGCGTCCAGTTTTGGGCTCCACAATTCAAAAAGGATGTGGAGAAGCTTGAGAGAGTCCAGAGGAGAGCCACGCGCATGATCAGAGGTCAGGAAAACAGATCTTATGATGATAGGCTGAGAGCCATGGGACTCTTTAGCCTGGAAAAGCGCAGGCTCAGGGGTGATCTGATGGCCACCTATAAGTTTATCAGGGGTGACCACCAGGATCTGGGGGAACATTTGTTCACCAGAGCGCCCCAAGGGATGACTAGGTCGAACGGTCACAAACTCCTGCAAGACCACTTCAGGCTGGACATAAGGAAGAATTTCTTTGCTGTCCGAGCCCCCAAGGTCTGGAACAGTCTGCCAGCGGAGGTGGTTCAAGCACCTACATTGAACACCTTCAAAAGTAAATTGGATGCTTATCTTGCTGGGATCCTATGACCCCAGCTGACTTCCTGCCCTTTGGGCAGGGGGCTGGACTTGATGATCTCTCGAGGTCTCTTCCAGCCCTGATGTCTATGAAATCTATGAAATGAGCTTTTTCAGGATTTTCCCTGGGATGGAGGTTAGGCTGCCTGGGCCCTCCCTCTTCCCCTTCTTGAGGATGGGCACAGTGTTGGTCCTCAAGGACATAGATACAGGGGTTTCTATGACAGTGCCCATCAAACTGTTGAAAGCAAAACTTGTATCATTTGTGTGTGTTAAGGCAGAGTGAGATGAATGCAGCAGAGATAGTAGCCCCTTCTGAGGGCATGAAGCCTGCCAAGTTTCAAGGAGATAGGTGCATGGGTTTCTGTGAAAGTCACCCGCAAGCAGTTGAAAGCAAAATTCATATCACTTGTGTGTGTTAAGGGGTGTAGGTTGTAGCCATGTTGGTCTAAGGACATAGGCGAACAAGGTTCTTTGGGTCAATCTGATATCTTTTATTAGACCAACTGAATAGTTGGAGAAATATAACTTAGCAAGCTTTTGGGTTTAAAAACTCTTCATCCGGCTGAGGAGGCATCTGGAGTTGGTGTGTGGGATCTTCCTGGATGGAATAAATAATAAAGAAGCCAGAAGCTGGGCTGCAGGCAAGAAAGTCAGTCAGTGAAAATGTAAATTGAGGCATCAGGGGGTGAGCGGGAAGGGGGATGTAGCACGTAAAAGTGGAGAGGTACCTGGGGAGTCAGATGTCAGGTAGGTTATAGTATGTCATAAATCCAATGTCTATATTGAGTCCATGAGCTTTTGTATCTAGGAGGTTGATGAAGTGAAGTTCATAGGGTTGTCTGTGAAAAGTTTTTGTAAATTTAAACAAGCACCAAACCTCACTAACCTCATCACAAGCAAACTTCCTACAGCCCAGAAACACACCGAATGGATTAACACCATGCCATGACAAGAAATGCAAAATCCGCCAACATATCTCCAATACCCCCACAATTACTGCACCCCACAACAGAACCATCAGCATTCCCAGATCTTATAGGTGCACCTCCAGAAATGTTATATATCTCATCCAATGCACCAAATCCCCTGATGGAAAATATGTAGGAGAGACCAAACAACAACTGCGCACCAGAATGAATGCACACTGGAAATCTATTAAAGACAAGAACACCCAATTACCAGTAGGGACACATTTCTCACAAGAAAACCACTCTCTCTCTCCAATCTCTCAGCTTTTTCCTCTGTGCTCCCTGTTGCCAAGGTCCAAAGAGGCAAGAATGCATCAATGAGGTTAACCGGTGTCTCCTATGATGGTGCCACAGAAGGCTTCAGCTTCTATGACCACGGTGCCCATTTCAAGGACAGAGGACTCCTTCTTAGAGACAGTATTCACCTCATGCAGAAAGGTAAGTCCCTTTTCTTGGCCAGGATGGCCAATCTCTTAGATAGGGCTTTAAACTAAGATCAGAGGGGGATGGGGAAATGCTAAGTGGAGCCTACCCAGGGACCAATATACAGGAACGCTCCATTGACAATGAAAACAAGGAAACCACTCTTATGGGAGCTGAGAAAACACCTCCCCTTCAACACAACAGGCAACCAATGACCTCAGTAGAAGGACCTAGGTGCCTGTACACCAATGCCAGAAGCATGGAGAACAAGCAGGAGGAACTAGTCCTCCTGCTTTCCACTGGGCACTATGACCTAGTAGGGATCATGGAGACCTGGTGAGACTCCTCTCATGGATCATAGCCATAAAGGGCTACATTCTTCACAGAACGGATTGGGTAGGGAACTGAGGTGGTAATGTTGCCCTTTATGTCAAGGAGCAGTACACCTCCCTACAGGCCGAAGTCGGCCCCAAAGAAGAACAGCTTGAAACCCTCTGGGTCAAGCTCCAGGGGATACATGGTGAGAGAGACCTGACTGTAGGTGTATACTATAGGCTGCCTAACCAAAGACAGGCTGCGTGTGCATGGGACATGGTTGTCATGGGTAACTTCAACTACCCAGACATCTCCTGGGAGGAATGCTTGGCCAGCTCAGATCAATCACAATCTCTTCTGACCAGCACTGAAGAGCTTTTATTGACTCAGGAGGTGCAAACGCCAACTAGAGGCAATGCACTTCTTAACCTGGTCCTGGTCAAAGGGGATGACACAGTGACCAACCTAAACATAAAGAGCAGCCTAGGCTATACTGATCATGAAATCATTATGTTCACTGTCCATCACAAGGCTAACAAAACAAATAATACCAACCTCAAAGTCTTAGACTTCAAAAATGGAAATGTTAAGCTCAGATCACTAGTAGAGAATGCCCTGAGAGACCAAGGACCACAGGTAAAGGGAGCACGAGAAGAATGGTCATTCCTTAAGAACACAACCCTTAAGGCTCAGAGAAAATCCATTCCCTTATGGACAAAAGTAGCAGAAAGGTCAAAGACACTCTTGGCTAAGCATGGAAGTTGCAGCCCTTCCTACAGAAAAAGAAAGAGGTGTACAAACATTGGAAGCTTGGGGCAGCCTCTAAAGAAGACTACTTGACAATGGCCCACACTTGTAGAAACAAGATTAGGCAAGCTAAGGCTGAAAACCAACTAAAACTAGATGCAAGAATCAAGGACAACAATAAGTCCTTCTTTAGCTACATAGGGAGAAAAAGGAAAACTAATGGGAGTGTGGGGCCACTGCTCAGTGCCTCAGGATATTTGGTCACTACTACTCAGGAAAAAACGGAGCTCCTAAATGACTACTTTGCCTCGGTCTTTCACCAAACCAAGGGGAACAATACACCAGGTTGGGAACAGAATAAGCAGGGCAGGATTGTCACGATTCCTGCCATTGCCACAGAACTGGTGTATGACCAATTAAATAAATTAGATGTATATAAATCAGCAGGACTAAGTGAACTCCACCCAAGAGTGCTGCAAGAGTTGGCTGAAGTAATCACAGAGCCCCTGGTAAGGGTCTTTCAAAAATCATGGGCCTCTGGAGAAATCCCAGAGGACTGGAAGAGGGCCAATGTTGTGCCCATCTTCAAGAAGGGGAAGCATGAGGACCTGGGAAACTACAGGCCAATTAGCTTAACATCTATTCCAGGGAAAATCCTAGAAACATTCATCAAAGAAGCTACATGTGACAAACTTGCAGAAAGCATGATACTGAATGACAGCCAGCAGGGCTTCATCACAGGCAGATCCTGTCTGACCAACCTCATTTCTTTTTATGATCAGGTGACTTGTCACCTAGATGAAAGAAAAGTGGTTGGCATCATATACCTTGACTTCCAGAAAGCTTTTGGCCTGGTATCTCACGAGGTACTGATCAGAAAACTAGAATATATTGGGCTCAACTGCGGGACTGTCAAGTGGGTGCAAAACTGGTTGCGGGGTAGGATCCAGAGAGTCCAAATGAACGGATCAGTGTTGTCCTGGTGAGATGTGGGTAGCAGCATACCCCAGGGGCTGGTACTTGGCCCAATGCTGTTCAACATCTTCATCAATGACTTAGATGAGGGGGTGAAAAGCCCATTGGGCAACTTTCACAGATGACACTAAGATACGGGGTTGTGTGGGCACACTCGCATATAGGCTGCAGATACAGCAGTCCTAGACAGGATGGCATGTTGGGCAGAAAAAAACCAGATGAGGTTCAATGTAGAGAACTGCAAAGTGCTACACCTGGGAAGGAAGACCCCCCAGCATACCAACAGACTGGGCAACGCTAACCTGACCAGCACTAAAAATGAAAGGGATCTGGGGGTAACAACAAACCCAAGCATGAATATGAGCCAGCAATATGACACAGTAACTGCTAGGCCCAATAAGGCCCAGTAAAAGTCTGGCATGCATCAATCAATGTATCTCCAGTAAAACCAAAGAAGTGATTCTCCCACTTTACTCAACATTGGTATGGTTGCAGCTGGAGTATTGCATCCAGTTCTGGGTGCTGCACTTCAAGAAGGACATGCTAAAGCTTGAGAGGTTCCAGAGAAGGGCCACCTATATGATCAGAGACTTGCATGGCAAGCTATGTGAAGAGAGGCTAAGGGATCTCAGACTCTTCAGCCTAAAGAAAAGAAGGCTGAGGCGACCTGATTGCAGCTTACCGCTATATCAGAGGTGTACATCGGGGGTTTAGTGAACAACTGTTCACCAGGGTGCCCTGGGGGAAAAGTAGAAACAATGGCCACAAACTTCTAGAAGATAGTTTCAAGCCAAACATTAGGAAAAACATCTTCACAATTAGGGTGTCCAGACTATGAAATAAGCTCCCCTCAGATGTGGTGCAATCATCTACCCTAGAGGTCACCTAGCTGGGGTCACCTGACCCCAGATGTCTTTCCTGCTCATGCAGGGCCCTGGACCTGATGATCCTTTGGGTTCCCTTCCAGCCCTATGAGTCTGTGAAACACTGCCCCTTCAAAATAATGAAACAGAAGTTGAAACAAAACGGTGCCGTTTCACACAGCCCTAGTAGTTGAGTCCAAATTAGCTCAATGAGGTGCTTGTCTAACCTCCTCTGGAACACTTTTAGGCATGGCGACTGCACCACCTTTGCTAGAAGTGTGTCCCATATTCTAGTTACTTGTACGGAAAAGAAGTTTATCCTTATGTCTAGCCTAAACTTTTACTTGACTAGCTTGTGCTTATAATGATCTCATCCTCCCAGGGTATGCTTTTCTTAGAAGCTGCTTTCCCAGATCCTGGTGTTCTCTGCACCCTTTTAAGCTTGTCCACATCTTTTTTGAACTGCGGTGTCCAGAACTAGACTCCAGCTGTGGCCTCACCAACACTGTATGGGGGGGAAGAGCACCACTCTAGATCTATTGGCAACACAGGTTCTGAGGCACACCAGAGTTCTATTTGTTCTGTTGGCATCATCACATGTATGGCTCATATTCATCCTCTGGTCAATTGTCATGCCCAGGTCCCTTTCAGATACAGTACCAGCCAGTGGATCACCACTCATCATGTAGAAATGGTGAGGGCTCTTCCTACCCAGATGAACGACCCGGTACTTGTCCTTGTTGAACCTCATCTGATTGCATTCTGCCCATAGGACCAGCCTGTCAAGGTCATCCTGGATCTTTGTCCTTTCCTCAGACATGCCCACTTGTCCCCACAGCTTGGTATCATCTGTAAACTTAATCACTGTGCTTTTCACTCCCTCACCCAGGCCATTGATAAAAATATGAGTCACCAATGAATATGAGTCACTAATATGATGCTATGGCTTGCAAAGCAAACCAAACTCTGGCGTGCATCTACTGATGCATCTCAAGCAAAACCAGGGATGTCATCCTTCTGGTTTACTCCACCTTGGTGAGGCAGCACCTGAAGTACTGCATCCAGGTTTGGGCCACCAACTTCAGGAGGGATGTGGAAAAGCTTGAGAGGTCCAGAGAAGAGCCACTCATATGATCCAAGGCCTGGAGGGCAGGCCGTATGAGGAGAGGCTGAGGGTTTTGGGACTCTTCAGTCTGGAAAAGAGAAGGCTCGGAGGGAGTTGGTAGCAGCCTATAATTATATAAGAGGGGTACATCAGGACCTAGGAGAACAGCTGTTTACCAGAGGGTCCCCAAGGGATAACAAGGTCTAATGGCGATAAACTCCAGGAAGGTGGATTTAGATTAGACATAAGAAAAAAAGTTCTTTACAGTGCCTGTGTCCAGGGTCTGGAACAGACTCACCACAGAGGTGGCGCAAGCACCTATTCTGGACTCTTTCAAAAAACATCTGGATATTTTTCTTGCTGGAATCACTTGATCCCAGCTGACTTCCTGCCTATGGGGGTGGGTGCTGGGCTTGATGATCTCACAAAGTCCCTTTCAGCACCTAATGTCTACAAAATCTGTTAAAGAGCAGGGGCACAAACACTGATTCCTGGGGGACAGCACTGGAAATGGTCCTCTAGGAAGAGGCCATCCCATCAATTACCACTTGCTAGGATCAACTGCTGAGCCAGTTGCCAACCCACCAAACTGTAGCCTGGTCTAGGCCAATACTCTCCAACTTATCGAGAGGATTTCAAGGGAAACAGTACCAAAAGCCTTGCTGAAATCTAGGTGATGACATCTGTGGCAGGCCAGTAGGGGGTGCTCCTGCATTGAGCCACCCACCTTACTGCACCTGACCACCTTCCAGGCTCCAAGTGCCTCCCTGGGGGTGTTTCACATCTAGCTGACCCCCTTCCTGGAGCACACCCGCTAGCCTGGGGGTAGAACTGCCACCACCCAAGGATGGGCTTGATTCTGGCTCTGCACCCCCTGGGAAACACAGGCCTAGTAGCCCTTGAGGGTACTTGACTCACTTCAAGAACTTGGGGTGCTTCCCTCAGTTGGAAGCACAAGTAATGGTCTCCCTTAGTCAGCTGAACCAAAGGAGCCCCAAGCCACAATCTCTAGACCCAGTCCCAATAAGTCTCCCATGCTAGGTACAAAGGAGAACTTTATTGGTTACAGGGAGTAGTGTTGGAATAGGGTACAGAGTTGAGTAATATCTGAGATAATCCCACAGAACAAACAGGGTGGCTGGAGTAGCCTCTGATCATACATCTGAGTTACTGCAAGCTATATATCTAGTTAGATCTCAGGTAGCTGACTCACAAGTATCATTCAGAGGCAGGTGGAGATTCCCTCTGGAGGCAGGCAGTTCCTTGATCATGAGTTTTGGGAGAGAGAGCAAGTTTCACATGGTCCAGCTCTTCTCTCTCTCTGAGTTTCCCCCATGGCTGCTTCCCCCTTCCACCTGGGCAATCCTTAACTTATATAGCCCTTATGACCTCATTTACCTGGTCCAACAGAAGCCAGCACCTGTTGGCTTTCAGGCAACCAATTTGAAATGCATCACTGGTTGCTGGGCAGAATGGCAGTCTCTAGCCTAACAGGGAGCCCAAGCCCCTCACCCAGGTATATTGCCGAGGTATATTGCCAGTCACGTAGGCAGAGGGAGCAGGTTTTCCCCCTTCCTCAAGAATGTATCCAGCTCAGATTACCTAAAGAGATAATAAGTATTAAGGAGCAAGTATTAAGGTGTGTAGCTTCTGCAGGGCCCTGACTAACCAAATTGTCACAGAACAGAGTTTTTGGGGAGAAACAGAGGTAGCCTTCTGCACAACATTCACTTCCTGTCCCATGTCCAGATGGGTATTTACCTAGTCATAAAAGGACACCAGGTTTATTAGGCATGACCCCCCCTCAACAAAGCCATGTTGGTTGTTTCTCAGTACCCCACCAGTTGCGAGCTTGTGGTTGATGACCTCTTTGATTATTTTTTCATAGATTTTTCCCAGGACCAAAGTCATATTGATCAGTCTATAGTTAGCAAGGTAGTCCCTCTTTCCTTTCTTAAAGATGGATACCACATTAGCCCTCTTCCAGCCATTCAGGACCACTCCTGGATTCCTTGACTTTTTGAACAGCCTCACTAGAGGCACCGCTATGAGCTCAGCCAGTTCCTTCAGCACTCTTGGATACAGCTCATCTGGCCCAGCTGACTTGGAAATGTCCATATGAAAAGAGTATCTTCACCTGTTTGGGACTTATTTTATGCGGACTGCTATCATCGCCATATTCTCTGCACCTTTGGACAGGTGGTGAGTTCTTACCTAGTTTCAGGAATACTGGTGCAAAATAAGTATTAAGGAGCAAGTATTAAGTAAGTATAAGTAAGTATTAAGGAGCTCTGCCTTTTCATGGGGGTCAACTGTGGGCTTCCCCTCCATATTCAGTAGGGGTGCCACAGTGGGGCTTGATTTTTTCTTGCTCACTATGTACCTATAGAAGGATTTTTTGTTGTCATTAATTTTGGTTGCCAGTTTAATTTCCATGCATGCCTTTAACCCTTGCTGGCTGCCTGTACTACAAAGACTGTGCCCTTAAAGGAGCCATGCCACCTGTCAATAACAGGGCCAGAGTTCCCTGTTACAGAGATCCATTGCTAAAGTCCACTTAAAAAATAACATCATTGATCATGTCTCACACAGGGATGTGGGCATCCAGGTCTAGGGGCACTTGAGTACCCATGTTGGGACAAGCCAGGTCAAGAAGCCAAGGATCAATCTGAGTGCGGGGCTGAATTGGAAAGGCAGGGGGTCAAGCAGGCAGTGGAGCTGGAGAACTAGATGGGTCAAAAAAACAGGAGATTGAGCAGAAAATAGAATCAGACAGCAAGCTAGAGGGAACAGCAAAGCTGTCTTGGATCTGGTTAAATCCTGACACTTCCTGTTCCTGACTGACTGCCACTCCAGTTGAACTCTACTGAAGGCGTCAGGCTAGTGTTGCCTTGTCTGAGTAGCTAGCTATGGGGTGGTAGGTGTGGATGCACTGTCTGTGTTGGCAAGGCCATATCCCTGGGTTGAAGGCCTGAAACTGTGCTGTTGAGGGAGATTATACACATTTTGGTTCCAGCAGCTTCTGAAAACCTGAATCTCATTTTAGAATGTGCATGCAGTACAACACGACCCGGGCCTGGAGTATGAGTGTCCCCCATTTTTCAGCAATGCAGAAAATTGCTGTTTGCTCTTTGGCAGAGTTAGCAAAAATGGAAAAATTACAAGTGGTACAGAAAAAATAGAAATTTACAGAATGGGTCATCTTCTTAGTTACTATGGAGAAAAATCATGACCTGTTACATATATGCCTGAATCTGAGGCACCTCAACAAAGCTATCAAACAAGAACAATTTCAATTGCCAATTAGAGAAGAAATTATGGTCTAATTGGCGAATGCATACTCTTCCAATTAATTGGATGCCCCCTCAGGATTTTGGCAGCTGAAGCTCACTGAGAAAAGCTCTAAATTATGTACATTTAATACTCCCTTTGGAATGTACAGATTTCTGCATCTACCTTTTGGCATTGCCTCTGCTCCTGAAGCGTGTCATAAAACTATACACATGATTTATGAGCACATTCCTGCTGTGGACACCTTTATGGATTATGTTATCATCTGGGCCTCGTAATCACAAGCTTTGAGAAGTGTTGGAGGCTACTATAGCTGCAAATTTTAAATCGAATAGAGCAAAGTGCATGCTGGATGCCATTGAAGTGACTTTTATAAGGGAATATAAATTGCCACTGACCAAGTGAAACCTGAAAAAAACAAAATTAAGGCCACTGAAATGATGCTTTGTCTCTAGTCAAAGAGATAAGTTCAATGGCTGATTGGAATGATACATTTTCTTGGACAGGCAAGGATTCTTTCAGCTGTTACTTTTACTGGACCATGTATATAGATCAGATGATGTTAGAGAAGCCTTCAAATGCAAAGGATTCTTCAAATCTGAGGAGGAAAGCAAGCACAGTAAGAAGAACCTGGATTACCGTACAGAGTTACGTCATCACCCCAACACTACCAAGTTTTCTGGACAAATTAACACCTAATCTGTCAAAAACACCCAGCACAACATTGAGGACACTCCTTGAGAATAAAAACAAATGGTGTTGGAAAGCAGAACAAGAGGAATCATTGCTTACATTGAAGCAACAACTGATGAAAGTGCCAGTATCAAAATTTTATATACCTGGCAAATATATATGTAGCAGGGCACAAAGTGCGCCTGCCACCTTATGAGGTTGGAGGGAAGCAGCCAGGCTGTGGGTCTACCCACAGGTGTGCACTGGCCCAATCAGGTGGCCACGTAACCCAGGGCAGGTGCCTGATTGGGTGAGAATCAAGCCAACTATGATATCAAGTCAACAGACTCTGGAAACAAGGGCATTTCCCTTTAGAAAAAAGTAGAAGCAACATTTCTCTGCTGTAGGGCTTACAGCAGAATATAATCAGGAAAATGATACTGCCAGGGTGAGCTGTAATAGAAGTAAATGGAATTGCTAGCCTGGGAAGCAATCCCACATGAGACTCTGCTGTGGGGAGTAAGGTCCAACAGGTGGCAAGGATCAGTACTTGTACTGGTTGCTTGGAACAGCTGTAGGTCTGGACCTAAGCTGCATTGGGGTTTGTTTCCTCCAGGGCAGGGACAAGCAAAGTCCAGCCCATGGGCTGTACCTGGTCAGCAGCAGACACTATTTCCCAGCCTCCCTGTGTATAGCGGGGGGTCAGTCTCCATGGAGACCTTAGCTGCAGCTGTGCATTAAAACACAAGGCTGGGGTTGCCAAGGAGACCAGTTCTAGCCACACTGGCAGAACACATGGGAGAGCAGGGCAGGGGGCTGCTCCAGAGCTGCCGGGATTTTGTGATGGGGGCAGCTTGCTCTGGAACCAGGGCAGAGCTGCAATCTGCAGCCAGAATGCTCCAGGCAGGGGCACACAAGCAGGGGATCGTGGGCAATTTACATCAGGCATGGCAGGAAAGTGAGGGTGGACTGTCTTAGACAGGGAGAAGGCCAGTAATGTATTTTGCCCTGGGATAGCCCCCATCACAATATTAAAAAAAAAAATCTATCAGATACAGTAGTTTGCAAAAAGATGACAATTGGCAACCAATGGCATATTCTTCCAAAATGATGCCCAAGGCAGAAACTAGATACACACAGATTAAGAAGGAGCTTTAGGGATTATTGTTTGCTGTGAGAAATGTCATCAATATATCTATTATGGCTGTGCAAAGCTCTGGTAGCCGATTGAATGTGGAGTAGATATGGCTCGATTTGACAGCCAAATCTCTGAATCCAAATCAAATAAGGAGACCCATTAAAAGGTCCAAATCAAATTGTAAGACTCTGAATCAATTCTGAGCGATTCAGAGATTTGGAAGCGTTGCAGGATGTGGCGGACGCAGGGATCCCACCTAGGTAGAACAGCTGGGTATTCGTATCCCACGGCTGCCACCACGTGGTGGCAGGGGTGGGATACGAATACCCAGCTGTTCTACCTAGGTGGGATCCCTGTGCCTGCCACATGTGGTGGTAGCGGTGGGATCTGAATACCCTGCAGCTTTACAGGCATAATTTGGGAAGAGTAATAGAGTCACTGAAATCCCTTGAGCAAACAATTTCTAATTTGGCATCGGGTCGACTGGATAGTGTAGATAGCCAGGATGGTGGAGCAGTATGCCCAAAAGACCGTGCCTGAACTGAAAGAGCTGGCAAAAGAGAGAGGCCTTCATGTGAAGAAAGGGCTAAAGAAGGAGGAACTGATTAAACTCCTGTGTGACAATGACACAGCCATAGAGCAACCTCCACACACGCCAACTCCTGAGTCCTCCCCAGAATCACAGCACCGCATGCCAAGTTTGCAGTCCTCAGGGAAATCAACCCCTCCGGAGGAGCGACAGGGCAAGCTCAGGTATGAGCTGGAGCTGAAAAAGACGGAGATGGAGGCCCAGTGGGAGAAGGCAAAGATGGAGATGGAGGCCCAGCGTGAGCACGTGGAGGCTCAGCTGGAGCTGAAAAGGATGGAGCAGGAGGAGAAAAGGATGGAGCAGGAGGAGAAAAGGATGGAGCGGGAGGCCCAGCGTGAAGAGGCCCAGCACAAGCACGCTTGTCTCCATACCTCTGTGAAGCTACGGATCCAAGCTTTTAAAGGAGGGGGGGGGAAGTGTGGCAGAAAGCCACCTTGTTTCTCCCCAAAATCTCTGCCCTGTGACACTGTGACTAAAATCTCTGAGCTGCAACCATTTGATTAGGATGGGCCCAGCACACAGGGGACCGCACCCTCGGCCTGTCTATTTAGGTAACCTGAGCTGGCTGCAGTCCTGAGGGGGGGGAACCTGCTCCCTCTGCCTACGTGACTGGCATCAGCCACCTGGGTGAGGGGTTTCTACCTGGGGAGCTGGAATCTGCCCGGTAACAGGTGATGTATTTCAAATTGGTTGGCTGACAGCCAACTGGAGCTGACTTCCACTGGCCCAGGTGAATGAGGTCTCAGGGGCTATATAGGTTGGGAGGGGGAGGAGGCTCGCTCTCTTCGGCCATGATGTGAAGCAGCAGCAAAGCAGGGGAGACAGAGGAGCCTTGCCATCGGGACCTAGCTCTCTCTCACCCCCAGACTCCAGAGGGGAAACTGGAGAACTCTGGAAGATGCTTGTGAGTAAGCTACTCAATCGGATTGGATATCTAGCTGGCAGTTACACAGATGCGTAATCAAAAGGATACCTCAGCCACACTGTTTGCTCTTTAGGATTTCTAAGATATTGCTCAACCCTGTACCCTAATTTACCGTACCCCTTGTAATCAATAAAGTTCTCCTTTTTGACTGGTGTGGGAGACTTATTGAGGAGTGGGTCTAAATTATGCCTAAGAGACCCCTTAGGTCTGCAGACTAAGGGAGACCTTACTTTTTTCCCCCTTGACTTGGGGAAGTGCCCCAAGTGCCTGTACCGGGTCAAGTACCCGTCGGAATATTAGGCCTGTGTTTCCCCGAGGACACAGGGCCGAGACAGTCCCTTCTCGGGGTGGTGGCGACAACATTACCCCCAGACTAGCGAGTGTGCTCCCGGAGAGGGGTCGGCCAAGCATAAGGCGCCCCTAGGGAGGCATTCGGAGTCTGGAAGGTGGTCAGGCGCAGGGAGGTGGGCGGCTTAATGCAGGAGCGCCCCCTACTGGCCCGCCACACAGGAAACAGAAACAGAGAAGAGGGAGGGGAGTGTTCTTCCATATATGGAAAGGGCTGGGGGGGGGGGGAGGGGAGGGGAACTGCTCTGATATTGACATCTATAGCTGGCCAGTGACTGTGATCTTTCTCTGAGTTCCCTTCTAGTCACAGTGCTCTGGGGGAGGGATATGCAAACAACATATTAAGCTGTGTCTGAAGTGATCTGTGCCTTTTGTGAGCTGTCTCTCTTGGACCAGCAGTGT
Source organism: Crocodylus siamensis (assembly GCF_052110815.1). NCBI lineage: Eukaryota > Metazoa > Chordata > Crocodylia > Crocodylidae > Crocodylus > Crocodylus siamensis. The sequence goes on from NC_143408.1 coordinate 10,727,395, forward strand.
CTGAAAGACTCTGGCTCGCTATCTAGCCTCTCTTCTTGTAAGCTGTATCCAATCCTTTGCTACCTACCCTTGCCTACAATCCCTACTGTTATCCCTATCCATGCCTTTCAATTTATTCCTCTCCTAAAATCCTCTTATTTGTTCTTGCTAGTTTGTCTTGATTCTTTCCCCCCACAAAAAGAAATCTGTGTTCTCCCTGACAGTGTCTCATCACTGTGCAGGAAAGCACAACATATTACACACACACATGCATGTGCATGCATGCGCACACACATTTTGCAGCACACCAAACATTATGAAGTGTGCTGGAAAGAAAGGTGCCAGGTCTTCTGGCAGGGGATGGAGAGAGGGCAGGGGGCAGAGGGAGAGCTGCAAGTTCCCCCCCGCCAAACATAGATGCACCCTCTTTCCTGGCAGTGATGAGTTTTCCTCTGCTAGTAGGAGCAAGGAGGTGGCAGCAGTGCCTGCACCTGCACCACCACCACTAACCAGCAGCAGCATTACATTCTCTACCCTGATTTCAGTTTCCAGTGCCAGAGGAGGAGTTGGATCTGGAAGCAGAGGAGCTGAGGGCCATAGCAAAGGAAATTCTGGGGAAGAAGGAAGAATCTAAGTTTGTGCTCTACACCCCTCAGAGTTCCCCTAGAGGCAGACCTCCTTCTCTGGAAGGCACTTAGGAGGAGGTTGTGGGGGCAACTGGCTCAGCTTCTCCTGTTGTTGTGCCTCTGCCTGGGAAGGAGGGAGATAAGGCAGGATCCCAACCCTCAACCCAGAAGTGGGTGGGTAGTGTAGTGTGGGATCATTTTAAGGTTACACCACTGGATCATTTTAAGGTGGCAGATGATCCTAGGTATGCTACCTGCCAGCATTGCCAAAGGCAGATCAGCCAGGGCAAGGATGTGAAACACTTCACCACCGCGGCGATTCTGTTGCATCTCAGAAGATAGCACACCCTTGCCCTTTTTCCTCCTCAGCCTGGCACCAGTAGGAGTGGCCCAAAAAGAAATCCCCCTCTTCCTCCAAAGCCCCTGTCATCAAAAGCAGAAACACAGGTGGGGGTGCATTCCCAAGGCAACCAAGGTCACCCAGAGCATTGGGGAGATGCTTGCTTTGGATGACCAACCCTTCCCCTTTGTTGAGTGTCCAGGGTTCAGGCAGCTCATGGTGCTTGGGGCCTACTCGTACCAAGTGTCTGCAAGCAACACCTTTAGCAGGATGGTGGTGCCCTCCTTGTATGAGGCATGCAGGAAGTACGTGAGGGAGGAGCTGTGGAAGGCAGGGCCACAGGTAGCCTTGCACTTCACCTCAGACATCTGGCACAGCCTGGATGGAGACCATACCTACCTCTCCCTCACAGGGAAATAGTGCGATCAGCCAGGGCATCAGTGGGCTCTCCTTTAAGCACAGGTGATGGAGGCATCCCACATGGCAAGGAAAATCATGGTGGCCATGAACTGCATGGTGCAGGGATGGCTCATCAGACAGGGTGAGCTCACCCACAGGGCTATGGCCAACAACAACAGGGGCAATATGGTCAAGGCGGTCGGTGATGCCAACTTTGTTGGCATCTGCCGTGTGGCACACAAGTTCCACCTTGTAGCCAGGGATACCTTGGAGGGGGATAGGGCTCCAGGTGATGGTGCCATCACTACCAGCCAGCTTATTTCAAAATGCAGGAAGGTGGAAGGCTGCTTCCTCTGGAGCATCAAAATGGTGAACATGATGCATGACAAACAGGCAGAGCTGAGCATCTTGCAACATAAAATCATGCAGGATGTGGAGACTCAGTGGAACTCCACATACCTAGTGCTAGAAAGGCCTGTTGAGCAACAGAAGGTCATCCATGAGATGGCTTTGCTCGGGGAAATTGGGAACAAAACAGAGTGGGATACCTTCTCCCAAATCTTGGTGGTCCTCAAACCCTTCCTTGAGGCCACAGAGAGCCTCACCACTGGCTATGACCTCCTTACCCAGGTGATCCCCACAGTGAAGGAGCTTGAGAATGAAATGGGGAAGTAACAGGGGATCGATGTTCCTGGCTGAGGCAGGGCGCTTTCACCAGAGGTGCAGGCACTGGTGAAGCAGCTGAATGAGGGCATCAAAAAATGGCTGGATCCATTGCAGTCCAATATGCTCCATGTGCTGGCGGGCATGTGAGAACCAAGGGTGAAGGGGAGCATCTGCAGCAGCAAAACCATCCATCACTGGACATAGGTTTTGGTGCAGAGTCAGGGAGGCACAAGGGCAGAGGGACATGGAATAGGGGGATCCACTTTCCTGTGCTAGCACTCCAACCACAAGCAAATCTCCTCTACCACAACTGCTGCCAATGTGGGCGAAGGGCATGGCTTCAATGTTGGGGTCCAGAGGCAGGTAACACAGAGACCTTGGTGGCTACCTACCTCGTCAAGGATGTGAAGCCTCTGCACTGTGACCCCTGGGCCTATTGGGCAACCTGCAGCCAGGCGTGGCAGGATCTGGCCACGGTTGCCCAGGAACCTTTCAGAACCTTGTTCACAGAAATCTCTGCACCATTCTGCATGAAACCTGGCAGGCCTCACGTCCACATGAGGGGCTACCATCTCTGCTGCATTCATCCCACTCTGCCTTAACACACAAATGATACAAGTTTGCTTTCAACATTTTGAGCTCTTTCACAGAAACCCCTACACCTATCTCCTTAAAACTTGGCAGGCATCATGCCCTCAGAAGGAACTACCAAAGATGTGGTTTTCATCTGAATTTACAAAAAAAGGACAAAGTTATAGTTATTTTAGTGATTCCCCATTACAGTCTATGGCCTAATCTCCAAATCGGTGCCAAATCTCTGAACCCCAATTGGCTGAATCAAATTGGGACAGTGATTCAAATCACTGAATCAAATCACTGTCCCTCCAAATCAGCCAATCCAAATTGAATACTTGCTGCTTTGTACAGGCCTAATATCTATATTGAGACATTGGATGTGGAAACAGAGAAGTAGGGATGTAAGAGACCTCAAGAGGTCACTTAATCCAACCCCCAGTCTGAAGGCAGGATCCAAACCACCCTGTACAAATCCAGTGTCTAACTTTTTAGCAAAACTACAGTCGGCCCTGACACAGTACAAAATATACTACACCAATCTGTAACAGGTAAGGCGCAAAAGTGATCAATTTCCTGTTGCTGCAAGAATTGTTAAGATATGCTTGAGCGATCCCTGGAAGAGGGCCCTACCCCCCACTACAGAGAATCTTACCCTGTGTGGAAAGGCAAGGCCTTCTAGATGGGAACCTCTGGGTTTAAGTCATGTAATTATAGAAAATTAGGGTTGGAAGAGACCTCAGGTTGCCATCTAATCCAACCGCTTGCTCAAAGCAGGACCATTCCCAACTAGATCATTCCAGTCAGGGCTTTGTTGCCAAGCCCTAAAAACCTCCAAGGATGGAGATTCCACAACCTCTCTGGGTAACCTGTTCCAGTGCTTCACCACCCTCCTAGTGAGAGGGTTCTTCCTAATATCTAACCTAAATTTCCCTTGCTGCAACTTGAAACCATTGTTCCTTGTTGTCATCTGCCACCACTGAGAACAGTCCAGCTCTATCCTCTTTGGAACCACCCTTCAGATAGTTAAAAGCTGCTATAAAATTCCCCCTTGGTCTTCTCTTCTGGAGACTAAATAAGCCCAGTTCCCTCAGGTTCTCCTTAGAAGTCATGTGCCTCAGCCCCCTAACCATTTTTGTTGCCTTCTGTTGGATTCTCTCCAATTTGTCTACATCCTTTCTATAGTGGGTGACCCAAAACTTGACACAGTACTCAGATGTGGCCTCACCAGTGCCAAATAGTGAGGAATAATTACTTCCCTTGATCTGCTTCCAACATTCCTACTAGTGCAGCCCAGTACAGCAAGAGCTGTGTTAACTGGCACTTTATTAGCTGGAAAACTCCACTAACCGGCATCTGAGGGACATGGCAAAAACGAAACCAGAAGTACCACTTGCAGGGACTTCTGGTTTTACTGCCATGAGCTGAGTTCTTCTTTGTCATTTCTTTGGCCCATGGCCCAGGGCAAAGCAGCCTGTGCGGGGCCCCCCTCTCCGTCCCCCGGCACACTGACGCCGGGGAGTGCACCAGGTGGTGCACATTTGATTAACCAGCATGTTTGATTAACCAGCATCCCTGTGACAGGGCAGGACCTAGGGGTGCCGTGATCCCTCCTAGCACCCCCTACCTACCATGCCAGATCGGTTTCAATGCACCCTCTTCATCTTGCCCGCCGCGTCTTTGATGTTAACATAGTAAAAGGGAGGCTGCCTTTTTACCCTCTTTGGCATGGTGCCCTGAGATGTCCCAGTCCGTGCCCTGCCTTCGGTGACACAGTGCACTCTAACCTCTGGGGCCGTGCGTGGCTCCTACCACCTTGATACCAAGCCCCAAGCCTCGCAGATGTATCAGACATTGTCTAGTCAATTCTCTTCTGCCCCCGCCTGCACTGGGGCCTGTCTCCACGATCCCCGCCTGCACTGGGGCCTGGCCTCACAGTTCCCCACCCGCACTGGGCTCCTCGCAATCGAGGCTCAGGTGGCCATAGCCGTGCCTGGCCCCCCCCCAGACCCTCCTTCTCAGGTCTTGTGCCCCACTGGGGCTTCCCACAATCAAGGCTCAGGTGGCCATAGCCATGCCTGGCCCCAGACCCCCTTCTCGGGTCCTGCGCCCCACTGGGGCTTCTTGCCTGTGCCGTCACTGGGGTTTTTCCCTCACAATACTGCCCACACTGGGGCCAGGGTCAATACACCCCAAAACACGGCACCCTCTCTGGCGCTGGGCCTCCACGCTACTGTGGAGCCCCTATGAGGCCTCCTCCAACCCCTACAGCCTCACCCGGTCCTCTAGTCTTATACAACAACAAAACAGAAAACTCCCACTCCTGGGCTACAACATAAATTCAAAGCCAACTGGCTATCCAGCATTCATCTCCCTACCAGGGTTTCCTCCACCCTGTATCCTCCCACAGAAGGTTCTCAGGCCATCAGGCTTCCCTACTCAGCTTGCTCCAACAGAGCTTCACCTTCCTCGACTGCCAGAGGGGAACTGACCTCCAGCGTCAGGCTGGCTTGTTTATATAGGCCAGGCCCTGCCCTCTTCTGGTCAGCTGACCAAACTGGTTGTCTTGGCAACCCACACTTGTGCTGCCCTGGTGACTGGCAGCTGAGCCTTCCCCTTCTCACCACTAGGGGTCACTCACAGGTCACTTCCATTTTATACGCAGGGCACTTAAGTGCCCTGCGACACTCCCCATTCCCGGGGGATGCCGGATAACAGAGCTTTTACCGTATATCATTAGCCTTCTTGGCAACAAGGGCATACTTGATTTTTTTCCAGCTTATTGTCCAATATAACCCCCAGATCCTTTTTTGCAGAGCTGCTGTTTAGCCAGTTGGTCCCAAGCCTGTAGTAATGCACAGAATTCTTCTGTTCTAAGGACTTCACACTTGTCCTTGTTGGACCTCATGATCTCTTTTGGCCCAAACCTCCAATTTGTTGAGGTCACTCTGAATTCTAGCCCTACCCTTTAGTGCATCTACTACACCCCCCAGTTTGGTGTCATCTGTGAACTTTCTGAGGTTGCAATCCTTCCCATCTTCCAGATCATTTATTAAGATGCTGAACAAAACCAGCCCAAGAATCAATCCCTGGGGCACTGTCAACCAGACCATGAGCCATTGATTACTACACATTGAGCCTGATGATCCAGCCAGCTTTCAATTCACCTTACAATCCATTTATCCTACTTGTACTTCCTTAGTTTGTTTGAAATAATGTTATGGGAGACCGTACTAAAAGCCTTGCTATTGTCAAGGTATGCCACATCCACTGCTTTCTCTGCATCCACAGAACCAGCCATCACAGAAGGCAGTTGGTTTGGTCAGGCATGACTTTCCCTTGGTAAATTCATGCTGACTGTCCCTAATAACATTCTCCAAGTGCTTAGAAATTAATTCCTTGAGGAGCAAGTGCTGCATAACTTTTCCAGGGACTGAGGGGAGGCTGACTGATCTGTAGTTCCCCGGATCCTCCTTCCTCCCTTTCTGAAATACAGGCACTATATTTGCCCCTTTTTCAATCATCCAGGACCTCTTGTGGATATATAATGGTTGGTGACTGCACTCACATTGGGCAACCCCCTCAGCACACTTGGGTGCATCTTGTTTGGCCCCATGCACTTGTACATGTCCAGCTTTTCTAAATAGTCCCTAACCATTTTCTTTTGGCACTGTTGGCTGCTCATTTTCTCCCCATACTGTGCTTCCAGGTGAGTAGTCTGGGAGATGACCTTGCCAGTGAAGCCTGAGGTGAAAAAAGGTATTGAGTACTTCAGTCTTTTATGTCTGTCACTAGGTTAGTGTCAATCTGTCACTAGGTTGCTTCCTACATTCAGTAAGGGATCCACATATTTCCTGATCTTTTTCTTGTTGCTGACCTACTTGTAGAAACTTTTTTTGTTTCCCTTTGCATCCATTGCTAGCTGCAACTCCCACTTGTGCATTTGGCCTTCCTGATTTTTATCCCTGCATGTCTGAGCAATATCCTTATACTCCTCCCTCATTTGTCCAAGTTTCCACTTGTCAGGTTTCTTTTTGTGTTTAAGCTAACTGAAGAGTTCTCTGCTAAGTTGAGCCGGTCACCTGCCATATTTGCTATTCTTCCTGCACATCAGGATGGTTTGTTCCTGGGCCCTCAGTAAGGTCAGATGGTCCTATATTTATGATGACAGTAGAAAAGGACAACAGCAAAGTGGCTGGTCTCATTCCAGCATTTAACCCTACTTGAATTTGATTGTGAAGAACTGAACTAACATGATACAACAACTATGTAGCAGTTGGTGAAAAGCAAGTAAAAGAGTGTTATAGCAGTCATCTCAATTATTCACAGACGTTGCAGGGTATAATAGAGACAAGACAGCTTTACTGGCCAGGAGATATTTTGAAAATGCCTTCAGTCCCAGCATCCCTACAAGATACTACAATTAGTATCTCTATTTTATACTTAGTGGAACAGGGACTGAAAAGGGAGTTGATATGCCTTGTGGCAGAAAGCCACCTTGGTTTCTCCCCAAAATCTCTGCCCTATGACTATGTGATTAGATGGGCCAGCACAGAGGATTCACCCCTCAGCCTGTCTCTTTAGGTAACCTGAGCTGGCTGCATTCCTGAGGGAGGGGGGAAACCTGCTCCTTCTGCCTACATGACTGGCATCTGTTACCTGGGTGAGGGGCATCTACCTGGGGAGCTGGAATCTGCCCGGTAACAGGTAGGCTCTGGAGTGGTGAGAGACGCGTGGGTGAAGCCCGCTGCGCCCCCACTCCCCCGAAGCCCCGTAGACACCCCCTCAGCAGCCACCGAGCCCCCTGCCGACCCCCAGCACAGCCGGAGGTGAGCCGGCTTGTGGTGGGAAGGGGTTAACTCCTCGCTTGCTGGGAGGAGGCCACTGCCTGGTGCCGGGCTGGGTCAAGCCCCCGCCCAGGCCCCTACTTGGCCCAGCCCCCCAGGGAGCCATGCAACCAGAGCCGCGCGAAGAGGCTGCGTAAACAGGCGCTCGAGTTAGCGTGGAGTTTGCGCAGGGGAGGGCGTGGGAGGGCACGAGACCCTGCCTGCGACCCCCCCAGCCATAGCCAGCCCCAGCCGTAGCCAGCCTACCAGAGGCATGACACGGATGGGCACACGCCGCACCCCGAGGGTCCCCTCAGGCTCTACGGCCCCTCCACTAGGCACCACAGAGATGGCCACCCAGATGGAGCCCCTGGCTCTTCGCTGCGGGGGCTGCCTGTCCCTTTTTCAGGCTCTGGGGCCCGGGAGCATGGCCACCTCTCCTTGCAGGGTCTGCTCCCTACTGGGGTCTCTGGCGTGCCAGCTGGAGGAGCTCCAGGCCACAGTCCAGAGACTGCATGCCATCAGGGACTGTGAGCAGGAGATAGACTCCTACTGCCAGGCCCTTCTCCCCCGGGAGCCACAGGGGAGAGCTCCGTCTCCCTTCACGACTAAGGAGGACTCTGGGACCTCCCGCTCTGCCCAGTCAGGGGCATGGACCAAGGTGGTCAAGGGCCTCAAGGCCCGCCGCACCAAGGCCCTTGCCCCGCCGGAGCTTAGCAACAGGTTCGCACCTCTTGCAGCCCCAGCAGAGCCCATGCAGTTGCCAGCTCCCGCAGGCAACCCAGGCTCGACCGCAGCTACTGGCCCCATTCTCCCCAAGACAAAGCATAAGGTGTTTGTTGTGGGAGACTCCATCCTGTGGGGCACTGAGGGGGCAATCTGCTGCCCCAACCCCTTAGCCCAGGAAGTCTGCTGCTTCCCGGGGGCCCGCATCCGAGACACTGCGGAGAGGATCCCGCAGCTCCTCCGGCCCACAGACCACTACCCCATGCTCCTTATTCATGTGGGCACCAATGACACGGCTCGGAGCACCCCCAGCCAGGTCATGAGGTGCTACAGGGAGTTGGGAGTGGGGCTTAGGGGTCTGGGAGCTCAGGTGGTGTTTTCGTCGATCCTCCCAGTCTCGGGCTATGGGCTGAGGAGGGAGAGGAGGATCCACGTGGTGAACCAAAGACCGCGGTGCTGGTGTTATCGAGAAGGCTTTGGCTTCCATGACCACAGCCTGCTCTTTGGAGAGAGAGGCAGCGAGCTGCTGGGAAGAGATGGCCTCCACCTCTCTCCCCTGGGAAGGAGGCTCTTCTCAGCCAGGCTGGCTGACCTGCTCCACCGGGCTGTAAACTAAGTCCGCTGGGGGATGGGGGGACTACTGCCCCTGCTGGCCCACTGAACGGCCCTTGCAAAGCCAGCAGACCAAGGCACTTAAGGGGGCACTTAAGGGAGCCCACCCCTGCCCCAGCCCTGGCACAATCTGTGGGCAAGGCAAGAGCCCCCAAGGGCACACTTGCCTGCCTGTACACTAATGCCAGGAGCCTGGGCAACAAGCAGGACGAGCTCGTCCTCCTGCTCAGTGCAAAGAAATATGATGTCATTGGGATAACGGAGACCTGGTGGGACTCCACTCATGACTGGACCACAGGGATAGAGGGCTATACCCTATACAGGAGGGATCGTGTTGACAAAAGGGGCGCGGGGTGTAGCTCTCTATGTGACGGAAAGCTACATGTCCCTGCAAGCTGATGTTGGCGACCGGCATGGACAGCTAGAGACCCTCTGGGTAAAACTTCGTGGGGAATTCGGCACAGGAGACACAACGGTGGGAGTCTACTACAGACCTCTCACTCAAAGTCCTGAGCTTGACCAGGAGTTCTCCCGGGAACTGACTGAGGCTGCTTGCTCCAGGACCTTGGTTGTCATAGGTGATTTCAATTACCCGGACATCTCGTGGGAAGATCACTCAGCTAAATCTGAACAGGCGCAAAGCTTTCTCTTGTGCGTGGATGACCTCTACCTGACTCAAGAAGTCTATGGGCCAACGAGAGGCAAAGCACTGCTCGACCTTGTACTGGCTACAGGGGACGACCTAATCGGCGACCTAGTGATTGATGGGAAGTTGGGTGACAGCAACCACGAGCTGATCACCTTCACCATCCACCGTAAAGCTGGCAAGTCAGTCAGCAACACAGAAGTCCTTGACTTCAGAAAAGCCGACTTGTACAAGCTCAAGAGGCTAGTCGGTCAGGCCCTCAGGGACCATGACCCCAGGGAGATGGGAGTTCAAGAAGAGTGGTTGCTTCTCAAGGAAGCGATCCTCAGTGCACAAGCTAAATCTATTCCAACACGGAGGAAAGGCAGCAAGAAGGCACAGCAGCCCCCCTGGCTCTCCAGAGACCTAGCAGACCTACTGTGGCTAAAAAGGAAAGCCTACAAAGGATGGAGGATGGGATTCACCTCCAAGGAGGATTACTCCGCACTGGTCCGGTCCTGCAGGGAGCAAACCAGGAAAGCCAAGGCTGCAACTGAACTTCAACTAGCTTCAGGCATCAAGGACAACAAAAAGTCCTTTTTCAGATATGTGGGGAGCCGGAGGAAAAGCAACGGCAATGTTGGACCCCTGCTAAACCAGATGGGGCAACTGACAACTGAAGCCCAGGAAAAAGCCAACCTATTAAATAGGTACTTTGCGTCAGTCTTTCATCAGTCCCACGGGACGCCCATGCCTGCTATGGGACAGGGAAATCTGGGTGAGGGGGATCCCCTACCCTCCATCAATGCTGACCTCGTGAAGGAACACCTTGAGAAGCTGGATATCTTCAAGTCAGCTGGCCCTGACAACCTGCACCCCAGGGTACTCAAGGAGCTGGCGAGCGTCATAGCCCAGCCCCTGGCACGGATCTTTGAAAACTCCTGGTGCTCTGGTGTAGTGCCCGAAGACTGGAAGAAGGCCAATGTGGTGCTGATCTTCAAGAAAGGGAGGAGAGTGGATCCGGCTAACTACAGGCCCATTAGCCTGACTTCTATCCTGGGGAAGATCTTAAAAAAGTTTATTAAGGAAGCCACCCTTGAGGGACTGGCCCAGGCTAACATTCTAAGGGATAGCCAGCACGGGTTTGTTGCGGGTAGGTCTTGTTTGACCAATCTCATTTCCTTCTATGATCAGGTGACCTATCACCTGGACAAGGGAGAAGAGATTGATGTCATATATCTTGACTTCTAAAAAGCTTATGATCTGGTATCCCATGATCACCTCTTGGCCAAACTGCCCAGTTGTGGCCTTGGCTCCAGCACGATCCGCTGGCTGGGAAATTGGCTTCGTGGTCGGACCCAGAGGGTTGTGATTGATGGCAGTCACTCATCGTGGTGCCCAGTGACCAGTGGGGTCCCTCAAGGCTCTGTCCTGGGACCCATACTGTTCAACATCTTCATTAACGATGTGGACATTGGAGTCAGGAGTGGACTGGCCAAGTTCGCCGATGACACCAAACTTTGGGGCAAAGCATCCACGCCGGAAGATAGGCGGGTGATCCAGACTGACCTGCACAAGCTCAGCAAATGGGCAGATGAGCACCTCATGGTGTTTAACACCGATAAATGCAAGGTTCTCTACCTTGGGAGGAAAAACCTGCAGCATCCTTATAGGCTCGGCAGTGCTACGTTGGATAGCACTACAGAAGAAAGAGACTTGGGGGTCATCATTGACCACAAGATGAACATGAGCCTGCAATGCGATGCTGTGGCTAGTAAAGCGACCAAAATTCTGGCGTGCATCCATAGATGCTTCTCGAGCAAATCCCGGGACTTCATTCTCCCCTTGTACTCGGCCTTGGTGAGGCCACAGCTGGAGTACTGCGTCCAGTTTTGGGCTCCACAATTCAAAAAGGATGTGGAGAAGCTTGACAGAGTCCAGAGGAGAGCCACGCGCATGATCAAAGGTCAGGAAAACAGATCTTATGATGACAGGCTGAGAGACATGGGACTCTTTAGCCTGGAAAAGCGCAGGCTCAGGGGTGATCTGATGGCCACCTATAAGTTTATCAGGGGTGACCACCAGGATCTGGGGGAACATCTGTTCACCAGAGCGCCCCAAGGGATGATGAGGTCGAACGGTCACAAACTCCTGCAAGACCGTTTCAGGCTGGACGTAAGGAAGAATTTCTTTACTGTCCAAGCCCCCAAGGTCTGGAACAGTCTGCCAGCGGAGGTGGTTCAAGCACCTACATTGAACACCTTCAAGAGTAAATTGGATGCTTATCTTGCTGGGATCCTATGACCCCAGCTGACTTCCTGCCCTTTGGGCAGGGGGCTGGACTCGATGATCTCCCGAGGTCCCTTTTAGCCCTAATGTCTATGAAATCTATGAAATCTATGTATTTCAAATTGGTTGGCTGACAGCCAACTGGGGCTGACCTCCACTGGCCCAGGTGAATGAGGTCTCAGGGGCTATATAGGTTGGGGGGGGGAGGAGGCTCGCTCTCTTCAGCCATGATGTGAAGCAGCAGCAAAGCAGGGGAGACAGAGAAGCCTTACCATCTGGACCTAGCTCTCTCTCACCCCAAGACTCCAGAAGGGAAACTGGAGAACTCTGGAAGATGCTTGTGAGTAAGCCGGTCAATCGGATTAGATATCTAGCTGGCAGTTACACAGATGCGTAATCAAAAGGATACCTCAGCCACACAGCTCTTTAGGATTTCTAGGATATTGCTCAACCCTGTACCCTAGTTTACCCTACCCCTTGTAATCAATAAAGTTCTCCTTTTTGACTGGTGTGGGAGACTTATTGAGGGGTGGGTCTAAATTATGCCTAAGAGACCCCTTAGGTCTGCGGACTAAGGGAGACCTTACTTTTTGCCGCCTTGACTTGGGGAAGTGCCCCAAGTGCCTGTACTGGGTCGAGTACCTGTCGGACTATTAGGCCTGTGTTTCCCCGAGGACACAGGGCCGAGACAGTCCCTTTTCGGGGTGGTGGCGGCAAAGTTACCCCCAGACTAGCGAGTGTGCTCCAGGAGAGGGGTCGGCCAAGCATAAGGCGCCCCTAGGGAGGCATTCAGAGTCTGGAAGGTGGTCGGGCACAGTGAGGTGGGCGGCTCAACGCAGGAGCGCCCCCTACTGGCCCGCCACATGCCTGAGGTCAGGAAGTGAACTCTGCAAGAGCTAGGAATAGTCAACAAGTGCAGTAGTATAAGGTCTATACTTTAACTGACACATTCTCCCTCTTCTCCTCCCAAGTTACACCAGAGACTCAGGAGTACAGGTATGCTAAGTTTGTGGCTTTTCTGCAGGGACCCAGAAACTTAGTGAACCCTGGGACTTAAACATCATGGCTCCTTATTCAGCTGTGGTTCTTGTGGGATGATGGAAGCATTGAAAACCCCAAGTCCTCTCATCTAATGTGAACTCTCTGCCCTGGACTGCACTGCACATCATGGTATATTTATTGCTTTTCTGGAAAGTACCTTTGGTATACACAGTCCATCTATCCAGTTCTTGTATTGGTGCCCATCATTGCAGCATCTGGCTCCATTCCAGAAGTGTCTTTGGGGAGTATTCTTGTAATTTGGTGCTTCTGGGATGAGAATGTTCTCACTCAGTGACAGGCTTTTGGACTGATTTGTGAGGTTGGGCAAAGCAGATGCTGGTGATTAAAGGATTTTCTGTTTGGAAAGAGCAGATAATTACCACTAATTTATTCAAACTAGGTCAAGTTCCTTTGTGCATAGTTGTATGCAATGCACTGTTGGCTGGGGATTTGTGCTTGAAATCCCAATGGTCACTGGAAAGAAGAATCCACCTCATTTCCCCTCTCTTACAGAAAGGGAAAAAATCCTTGCATTAATGATGGGTTTTGGGACAATGCCAAAAAGGACCAGGGACAGGCTGTCTGCAGGGCTGAGTAAACAACATTTAAAATTGATCTGTATCATTGGTCTGTGTCACATAAGCTCTCCTGATGAAGTTACTGGCCCCAACTGTGCACACATACTTTTGTGTGGTCTTTAATATATATAACAACAAGGTACCAGTGTTTGCAAAGAACAAATCATAGTCTAGTGGCTTGCAAAGAAATAACAGAAAACTGTCCTTATCCTAGAAAAACTGAGGCAATGGTGCCATGCAACAGATGTGTAGAGAGGCTGTGAGGGAAGAATGATCAAGTAAACCATAGATTTCAGGCAGGGGAAGTTTCCATCTTGATTCTGTGGGTGACTGAGATACTACATATAGAAGATCAGTTTCATTTTATGACTGACACATAATGGATTTTAGAATGAAACAAACAGGGCAAATCATTGTAATGGCTATTTGCCCTGCTCTTTCACATGACACTATTTGTTAGGTGCTAGGAATCTTCAACAGAGTCCAGAACATGAGATCCACTATCAATATATAAGTGACAAATGGTTCCATCTTCTATCCTTTTCTCTAGGCTGAACTGAAGTACTGACTTCAAAACATACTCTCTTTCTCAGGCCTTTCAGTGATGCAACTTCATCCCAGGAACTCCAGCTGAGCATCCAAAAAAGACACTAAAAATGTACTGGTTTGGAACGTAACACTCACATCTAGATTTTTAAGGCACTAAATTACCCTGAAATCCATTATTTTATTTAAAGTTATAATAGTCCAGTCCATTTACACTGATATAAGAATGGACAGAAGAAATATTTAGTAGTTCCATTGACATGCAGTTCTAAAGTGATAAGCCTCTTGTTCACCATAAACCTGTGTATATTTAAGTCTGTCCAGATTCTTAGGTACTCTGACACTTAAATCATTCCTGAATTAGACATCCAAGCCCTCTGCAGAGTGCATGTCAAGAATTAAATGTCTAACCATGGAATGCAAAAAGCAAGTACATGAAGGGAGATAGTATCACTTGTGGGCTACCACAGGTATCTAAGAAGTAGTGTGTGACCTAGCCTCACAAAGGATATAGATACGTCCCTCAGTTCAGGATTCACAACTGTGAATTTACCCTGAAATTAGACACCTAAGCTGGGTTTACATTACTCACCTTCTTACACACCCAGAAATGGGACTTCTAGGTTCAAATTTTTCTTCAGTCCCATTTTCCTCAGGGGTTAAACTTGGTTCTCACATTTTCAGGGTGATATCCTAGCCACCAATCTAGAAGGTATTTCAGGATGACACTCTCTTAGTCCTGCTGATAGAAAATAGAACATCTCTATGAAATACTTAAGTATTCCTTGGCCCCAGCAAGGGAAGGATTAAAGCTTGGTGGCTAAAGCACTCACCTAAGAGATCCAGGTTCCAATCACTTCTCCAAAGATTATTTAAGTACTTGGTAGGAGGAAGAATTTTTACTCATGGGTTTCACATCCCAGTTGATTGTTTCAGCCCCGGCACTAGAGGTCTAAGCAGTAGGACACCACATCCTCCTGATGCCTCTATAAATTTGTGTTTGGAAGCTGAGAAAAGTCCTTGTCATTTCATAGACATAGACATAGAAATTAGGGCTGGAAGGGACCTTGGAAGATCAGGGAGTCAGCTGGGGTCATAGGATCCCAGCAAGATGAGCATCTAATTTACTCTTGAAGGTGTTCAATGTAGGTGCTTGAAACGCCTCTGATGACAGGCTGTTCCAGACCCTGGGGGCTCAGACAGTAAAGAAATTCTTCCTTAAGTCCAGCCTGAAATGGTCTTGCAGTAGTTTATGACCGTTTGACCTTGTCATCCCTTGGGGCGCTCTGGTGAACAAAGGTTCCCCCAGATCCTGGTGGTCACCCCTAATAAACTTATAGGTGGCCATCAGATCACCCCTGAGCCTGCGCTTTTCCAGGCTAAAGAGCCCCATGGCTGTCGTCGTAAGGTCTGTTTTCCTGACCTCTGATCATGCGCGTGGCTCTCCTCTGGACTCTGTCAAGCTTCTCCACATCCTTTTTGAATTGTGGAGCCCAAAACTGGATGCAGTACTCCAGCTGCGGCCTCACCAAGGCCGAGTACAAGGGGAGAATGACCCAGGATTTTCTTGAGAAGCATCTATGGATGCAAGCCAGCATTTTGGTCCCTTACTAGCCGCAGCATCACATTGCAGGCTCATGTTCATCTTGTGGTCAATGATGACCCCCAAGTCTCTTTCTTCCATAGTGCTAGCCAGCGTAGCACTGCTCAGCCTATAAGGATGCTGCAGGTTTTTCTTCCCAAGGTGGAGAACCTTGAATTTTTTGGTGTTAAACACCATGAGGTTCTCATCCGCCCATTTGATGACCCTGTCCAGGTCAGCCTGGACCACCCGCCTATCTTCTAGTGTGGATGCTTTGCCCCAAAGTTTGGTGTCATTGGCAAACTTGGCTTGTCCGCTTCTGACTCCAATGTCCACATCATTAATGAAGACGTTGAATAGTGTAGGTCCAACGACAGAGCCTTGGGGGACCCCGCTGGTCACAGGGCACCATGCCGATTGACTTCCACCAATTACCACCCTCTGGTCCGACCACAGAGCCAGTTCTCCAGCCAGCAGATCATGGTGGACCCAAGGCCACGATTGGCCAGTGTCGCCAAGATGTGATCATGGAATACTAGATAGAAGGCTTTTTTGAAGTCAAGATATATGACATCAATCTCTTCTCCCTTGTCCAGGTGATAGGTCACCTGGTCGTAGAAGGAAACGAGATTGGTCAAGCAAGACCTACACGCAACAAACCCATGCTGGCTGTCCCTCAGGATGTTGGCATTGGCCAGTCCATTAAGGATAGCCTCTTTAATAAACTTTTCTAAGACCTTCCCCAGGATAGAAGTCAGGCTGATGGGTCTATAGTTAGCTGGTCCACTTTCCTCCCTTTCTTGAAGATACACACCACATTGGCCTTCTTCCAGTCTTTGGGCACTACACCAGAGCGCCAGGAGTTTTCAAAGATCCGTGCCAGAGGCTGGACTATGATGCTAGCCAGCTCCTTGAGTACCCTGGGGTGCAGATTGTCAGGGCCGGCTGACTTGAAGGTATCCAGCCTCTCAAGGTGTTCCTTCACAAGGTCAGCATTAATGGAGGGCAGGGGATCTCCCTCACCCGGACCTCCCTGTCCCGTGGTAGGCATGGGTGTCCCATGGGACTGATGAAAGACCAACACAAAGTATCCATTTAATAGGTTGGCTTTTTCCTGGGCTTCAGTTGTCAGCTGTCCCATCTGGTTCAGCAGGGGTCCAATGTTGCCCTTGCTTTTCCTTCAGCTCCCCACGTATCTGAAAAAGGACTTTTTATTGTCCTTGATGCTCGAAGCTAGTTGGAGTTCAGTTGCAGAGTTTATGGAGGTGAAACCCAACCTCTATCCTTTGTAGGCTTTTCTTTTTAGCCTCAGGAGGTCTGCTAGATCCCTGGAGAGCCAGGGGGGCTGCTGTGCCCTCTTGCTGCCTTTCCTCCAAAATGGCATAGAATTAGCTTGTGCATTGAGGATCGCTTCCTTGAGGAGCAACCACTCTTCCTGGACTCCCCTCCCCCTGGGGTTGTGGTTCCTTAGGGCCTCACTGACAAGCCTCCTGAGCTTGTCAAAGTCGGCTTTCCTGAAGTCAAGGACTTCCGTGTTGCTGACTAACTTGCCAGCTTTACTGCAGATGGTGATCAGCTCGTGGTCGCTGTCACCCAGCTTCCCATCGATCACTAGGTCGCCGATTAGGTCATCCCCAGTAGCCAGTACCAGGTTGAGCAGCGCTTTACCTCTCATTGGCCTGTAGACTTCTTGAGTGAGGTAGAGGTCATACATGCATGATAGGAAGCTTTGCAACAGCTCAGATTTTGCTGAGTGATCCTCCCACGAGATGTCTGGGTAATTGAAGTCACCCATGACAACCATGGTCCTGAAGCATGCAGCCTCAGCCAGTTCCTGAGTGAACTCCTTATCAACCTCAGGACTTTGGGTGAAAGGTCTGTAGTAGACTCCCACCGTTGTGTTCCCTGTGCCGTGTTCCCCACGGATTTTAACCCAGAGGGTTAAAGTCATCCGCCCTGGTCACCAACATCAGCTTGCAGGGACGCAAAGCTTTCCTTAACATAGAGAACTACACCCCCTCTACTTTTACTTTTACATGATCCCTCCTGTACAGGGTATAGCCATCTATACCCATGGTCCAGTTGTGGGTGGAGTCTCACCAGGTGTCTGTTATCCTTATATCATAATTATTTGCGTTAAGCAGGAGGACAAGTTCCTCCTGCTTATTCCCCAAGCTCCTGGCATTTGTGTACAGGCAGGCAAGTGTCCCTTTGGGGGCTCCTGCTTTGCCCACAGATTGTACCAGGACTGGGGCAGGGGTGGTTTCCCTTAAGTACCTTGGCCTGCTGGCTTTGAAATAGTTGCTAAGCGGGCCAGCAGTGGTGGTAGTCCCCCTGTCTCCTGGCAGGCTTAGTTTAAAGTCCAGTGGAGCATGTCAGCCAGCCTGGCTGAGAAGAGCCTCCTCCCCAGGGGAGAGAAGTGGAGGCCATCTCTTCCCAGCAGCTCACTGCCTTTCTCACCAAAGAGTGGGCTGTGGTAATGGAAGCCAAAGCCTTTCCTATGACACCAGCGCTGCAGTCTTTGGTTCCAAATGATTGACTTATAGGCACTTGCAATGACAAGTAGGTACCTAAGTTCATTTTGTGGATCGAAATGTCTCTACCTTACTGTCTCTCTGTCATTGGTGATGTGTAGGGGTGCACGCAAGTGCACATGCACCCCGTGAGCATGGCAGTGCACATAAAGGTACCACCAACACTGTCAGTGGCACCTGGGAGCAGTCACCGCTCACCACCTCCACTCCCTTGCTGACACCACCGGCAGCATCTGCAGGTGGTCAGTGATCATTGCTGGCCACTGCTGATGCTGCCAGTGGTGTCTGTGGGTGGTTGCTGACCCCTAGTCAGCGCTCGCCACCCCCACCCCTACCTCCACAGCTGCCGACAGCACTGGTGGTGTCTGCAGGAGATCCCCACTTATGGCCACCATGTTCCCACCACCGCCAGCACCGCCATGCCCCCCAGCCACCAAGGGCACACCTTGTTCATGCTCTGTTAAACAGAAGGTATGAGGTGTTTGCTACAGCCCAGGCTGGGGGTTTTGACTGGGGGCATGCTAGTGTTCCTACTGGGGCTTAAAGCTGGATGTTCCTGGTTGGAGGGTCTTGTCCCTCTGCTCAGGGTCAGACTAATCACCATATTTAGGGTCAGGAAGGAATTTTACCTTATGGTCAGACTGATATGGAGCCAGACTTCTCCCCACTATCAGAGATGTCATTGATTTCCAACCCCAAATGGGTGGCAGAGATATTGGAGAAGCAAAGCAGTAAAGCAGCATCGGAGTTCTTAGATAGTCAAGGGGTGCATCTACACAAGACGTGTTTTTCAGAGTTGTCTTGGAATCTACATGTGCAGCCCTATTAGTCATCAGGAAAAGAACTCCACAGCAGGTTAATACAAATAATATCCTGCTGGAGCATTGTTTTTTGTTTTGTGTTGTTTGTTTTTATGTGCAGCAACACACTTGTAGAGACTGAACTGGGTGACTAGAGCATGAAGGTGCTATCTACAGTGCAGGGGCTTCCTTCCAGCTAATTACACTCTGGTGCCTCAGCCAGCCCTTCCACAGCATGTTGAGCTGGTCAGGAGCAGCCCTGAGCTGGCAGGCTGACTTCCAAGGCTCCCTTCCAGCTGGGGCTACTCTGACCCACCTCAACATACTGCAGTCCCAGGTGCACATGTAAAGATGGTGCCCAGGAGCAATGCACTCTGGCATGATATGCACTAGAGTTTATTGCTTCACATTAATATGCATGTGTAGATGCACTCAAAGAATCAAATTTGGAAGAGGCAACTGGGCGGTTAAAGGTTGGGGTGTATAGCTCAAACATTAGTGTCCCTGAAGCTGCATAAGAAAGGATATTTTATTGCATTTTTAGTGATGGTTTTAAACTGGCATTGTTGAAAGTGAAAAGTTTTTTTTAGTCAGAAGCAGTGGGATTGGGTGGAGCCCTCCCTGGACAAAGTAAATGCAGATCTTAGGGCTGTGCCAAGCTTCAGTCCCTGATTCCATTTGGCATAGATTTGGCCCAATGTGATGGCTGAATCTCTAAATCCAAACTGAATAAGGAGACCCTGGCAGTTTAAAAAGGACCCACCACCAGCAAAGCAGCAGGTTGTCTCCTGGCTCCAGCAAGAGACCCATGGGCAGAAGCCTGTCACGTCCCCGTTGAGCCTAGGGACCCCCCAGGATCCCCCAGTGGAACCCTGACCTGGACTCCCAGTGCATCCAGAGGTAGGTGGGGCCCACAGCAGGGAGGGAAGAACCCCCAACCCAGTCAGCTGCAGGGCAGCTGAGTGGGAGCCGAGGAGGGACATGACCCCCCCGGCTCCTACTTGGCTCAGCCCCCAGGGAGCCATGTAACCGGTCCCACCTGGTGTGTGAGTTAGGGGAACGGGAGGAACTCATCTGTCCCCTTCTTCCGTGAAGCAGGGACCCCCTAGTGCCATCGGGGACAGGTTAATACAAATAATATCCCGCTGGAGCATTGTTTTTTGTTTTGTGTTGTTTGTTTTTATGTGCAGCAACACACTTGTAGAGACTGAACTGGGTGACTAGGGCATGAAGGTGCTATCTACAGTGCAGGGGCTTCCTTCCAGCTAATCATACTCTGGTGCCTCAGCCAGCCCTTCCACAGCATGTTGAGCAATGATCCACAGCAATGATCGCTGACCACCTGCAGATGCTGCCTGCAGATGCTGCCAGTGGTGTCAGCAAGGGAGTGGAGGTGGTGAGCGGTGACTGCTCCCAGGTGCCACTGACAGAGTTGGTGGTGCCTTTTTGTGCACTGCCATGCTCACAGGGTGCATGTGCACTCGCGTGCACCCCTACACATCACCCCCTGCACAGTGCCATCAGCGAGCCCTTCTATGTATGCAGACAGCTTTAAAAGGGCCTGCCACTGGCAAAGCAGCAGTTCATCCCCTGGTGCTGGTGAGAGACATATAGGCAGAAGCCCATCACACCCCCGTTGAGCCTAGGGACCCCACCAAGACCTCCCAGCAGGACCCTGGCCCGGACCCCCAGTGCAGCCAGAGGTAGGTGAGGCCCATGGCAGGGAAGGAGGGACCCCCAACCCAGTCATCTGTGGGGCAGCTGAGTGGGAACTGAGGAGGGACACCTCCCCCCAGCTCCTTCTTCATCCAGCCCCCAGGGAGCCATGTGACCGGAGCCATGTGCGTGAACAGGATGCACAAAGAGGCACACTTATCTGCTTGGCACGCAAGTTAGCATGGGAGTTCACACAGGAGGGCAAGTAGGAGGGCCCGAGGCTCTGCCAATGAGCACCCTAGGGTAGGTAGTCACAGTAGTAGCCAGACTACCACTGGTACAATGCAGATAGGCACATGCCACACCCCGAGGGTGCCCTCAGAGTCTATGACCTCTCCCTCTGACACGTCTGAGGTCTCCATCTAGATGGAACCCATGGTTCCAGGCTCCATGAAGAGGAGTCTCTGGCTTTCAGCTATGGGGACTGATTGGCACATTTGCAGGCACATGGGACCAGGAGCATGGCCACCTCCCCTTACAAGGTTTGCTCCACTTTGGAGTCTCTCGGGCACCAGATAGAGGAGCTCCAGGCCACAGTCCAGAGACTGCATGCCATCAGGGAGGGCAATCAGGAGACAAACTCCTGTTTCCAAGCCCTTCACCCCCTGGAGGTGGAAGGTAGACCAAGGTGACCTCCCAGGGAAAGGGAGGACTTGGCCCACTGACTACTACCCTATACCCCTTATCCACGTGGGCATGAATGATATGATTCAGAGCAATCCCAGCTAGGTCATGAGGCACTACCAGGCTTTGGGAGTGGGACTTAAGGGGTTGGGGGCACAGGTGGTATTTTACTCGATCCTTCAGGTTTTGGGCTATGGGCTGAGGAGGGAGAGGAGGATCCACGTAGTCAACCAGACTGCAGCACTGGTGTCATCATGAAAGCTTTGGCTTCCATGATCACAGTCCACTCTTTGATGAGAGAGGCAGTGGTCTGCTGGGAAGAAACGGCCTCCACCTCACTCCACTGGGGAGGAGGCTCTTCTCAGCCAGTCTGGCTGACCTGCTCAACCGGGTTTTAAACTAAGATCTCCAGGGGATGGGCTGATAACTGCCAATGCAAGCCCACTAGGTAACTACTGCATAACCAGCAGGTTAGGGCACCCAAAAGAATCCACACCTACCCCAGCCCTGGAATGGTGTCCACCTGAGAACGCAAGGAAGCCTAGGCCTTCCAATGGGAAACATACATGTCTGTACACCAATGCCAGGAGCTTGGGGAACAAACAGGAGGAACTGGTCCTCCTGCTAAGCAAGAAAGACTACAATCTCATAGGGATAACGGTGATCTGGTGGGACTCCACCTATGACTAGGCCACAGGTATAGATGGCTATACCCTGTACAGGAGAGATCATGCAGATAAAAGGGATGGTGGTGGAGCTCTCTATGTCAAGGAAAGCTACATGTTCCTGCAAATTGATATTGGCACCCAGGGAGGATGAGTGGAGTCCCTCTGGGTTAAAATCTGTGGGGAACGTGGCACAGGGGACATCATGGTAGGAGTCTACTATAGACCTCCCAACCAGAAACAAGCGCCAGACCAGGAATTCAACAGGGAACTGACTGAGGCTGCACATTGTTGGTGCATGGTTGTCATGGGAAACTTTAACTACCTGAACATCTCATGAGAAGAGCACTCAACCAAATCTGATTGGTTGCAAAGCTTCCCCACATGCGTGGATGAGCTCTACCTGACTCAAGAAGTGTATGGTCCAGCAAGACGTAAAGTGTTGCTGAACCTGCTACTGGCCAAAGGGGATAATCTAGTCAGTGACCTAAGAATCAGTGGAAGGCTGGGTGATAGTGACCACGAGCTGATCACCTTTACTATCCATCACAAAGCTGGCAAGTCAGTAAGCAATGCAGAAGTCCTCGGCTTTAGGAAAGTTGACTTTGAAAAGCTCAAGAGGCTTATTGCTGAGACCTAATGGACCATGACTCAACAGGAAGGGGAGTCCAAGAGGTGTGGTTGCTCCTCGAGAGCAATCCTGACAGCACAAGTGTTGTCCATACCATCTCAGAGGAAGGATAGCAAAAGGGCATAGCAACCCCCTTGGCTCAGCAGGGAACTTGAGGACCCCCTATGCCTAAAAAGAGAGACTTATAAAGGATGAAAGGATGGAATTACCGCCAAGGAGGAGTACTTAGCACTGGTCCATGCCTTCAGGAAGTGGACCAGGAAAACCAAGGCTGCAACTGAACTCCATCTGGCTTCACATACCAAGGATAATAAAAATTCCTTTCTCAGATATGTAGGGAGTTGGGAAAAAAGCAAAGGTAACATTGGACTGCTGCTGAACAAAATGGGACAACTGATAACCAACGCTCAGGGAAAAACCAGCCTGCTTAAAGGGTACTTTATGTTACTCTTTCATCAGCCCAAAGGGACCACCCTGCCTAGCATGATGCAGGACAGCCAGGGTGAGAGTGTATTTATACCCAGTATTGGTGTAGACCTTGTAAAGGAACACCTTGAGAGGATGGACATCTTCAAGTCAGCTGATCCTGACAAATTACACCCTAGAGTACTCAAGGAGCTAGCAGGAGTCATAGCTCAACCGTTGGCAAAAATATTCAAAAACTTGTGGCACTCAGGTGAAGTAACTGAAGACTGGAAGAAGGCCAATGTGGTACCCATCTTCAAGAAAGGGCGAAAGGTAGATCCCGGGAATTACAGGACAATCAGCTTGACCTCAATCCCCAGTAAGATTCTGGAGAAAATTATCAAAGAGACCCTTCTTGATAAGCTGGCTGATGGCAACATCCTGAGGGACAGCCAGCATGGGTTTGTCGCAGGTAGGTCTTGCCTGACCAATCTCATCTCCTTCTATAACCAAGTGACATATATCACCTGGACAAGGCAGAAGAGATTGACATCATGTATCTGGACTTTAAAAAAGCATTTCATCTGGTGTCCCATGATCTGCTCATGGAAAAATTGACCAACAGTGGCCTAGGCTACACCACAGTCCGATGGTTGAGAAATTGGCTCCAAAGTCGGACCCAGGAGTAGTAGTCGATGGAAACAAATCACTATGGCACTCCGTGACCAGTGTTGTCCTCCAAGGCCATGTCCTTGGACTGGTTCTCTTTAACATTTTTCAACGATGTGGACACTGGTGTCAGAAGCACACTGGCCAAGTTCGCCGATGACACTAAACTTTGGGGCATAGTGTCTACACCTGAGGATAGGCTAGTGATCCAGGCTCACTTGGATAAGCTTAGTAAGTGGACAGATATAAACCTGTTGACATTCAATATCGAAAAATGCAAGGTACTCCACTCTGGGGGAAAAAACCCTCAGCACACTTATAGGCTTGGCAGCACTACACTCACTAGCACCATGGCTGAAAGAGACTTGGGGGTCACGATTGACCACAAGATGAACGTGAGCCACCAATGTGATATTGCAACTGGTAAAGCAAATAAAACTCTGGCTTGCATCCGTAGATGCTTCTCAAGTAAATCTCAGAATGTCATCCCCCCCTGCTGTACTTGGCCTTGGTGAGGCCGCAGCTGGAGTACTGCATTCAATTCTGGGCTCCACAATTCAAGAAGGATGTCGAGAAGCTTGACAGAGTCCAGAGGAGAGCCACGCGCATGATCAGAGGGCAAGAAAATAGGCCTTATGATGAGAGGCTGAGAGCCATGGGACTCTTCAGCCTAGAAAAGTGTAGGTTCAGGGGTTACCTGGTGGCTGCCTATAAGTACATAAGGGGTATGCATCAGGATCTGGGGAAATGTCTGTTCACCAGAACACCCCAAGGGATAACAAGGACCAATGGTCATAAACTCCTCCATGACCATTTTAGGCTGGACATAAGGAAAAACTTCTTTACTGTCCAAGCCCCCAAGGCCTGGAATAGACTCCCCCCCAGAGGTGGTGCAAGCACCTATTCTGGACTCATTCAAGGAATGTTTGGACGCTTATCTTGCTGGGATACTTTGACCCCAGCTGACTTCCTGCCCTTGGGGCAGGGCACTGGACATGATGATCTCTCGAGGTCCCATTCAGTCCTAATGTCTATGAAATCTGTGAAAAACCTTTAATTTCTCCAATCACCAAGCCAGAAGGGTGTGGGGGGCCTCCCCAGCATGCTCCCTAGCAGACTGGAAGTACTTCTGGTCCACTTCTGGGTTCACCACCAAGCACGTAAAGCCCTCCCCCCGCTCCACTGACTCCTGTGGGACACTCCATGCACCCTAGCATCATAGCAATCATAAGCCTCACCTGCTACCTCAAGGTATGTAAAAAAACCTTTTAAAGCTGTGTCTATGTCCGAATCGCTGATTCTCCTAATCAGCATCAAATCTTCAGATTCTGATTCAGCTGAATTGAATCAGGGACAATGATCCACATTAACTAATCAAATCACTGTCCCTGATTTGAGCCAAATCCAAATCTGAAACAAATAGGGCCCGCTTCACGCACCCCTATTATACATTAGTGGTTTAATTATCATGCTTGAGAAGTGGACATCAATGGCCAGTGTCTACTTGGGAGGAGGTATCAAGTAGGTTTGCCAAGGGGTCTGTTCTGTGTCTAGTAGTGTTTGACATTTTTATTAATGATTTGAATGATGGAATTGAGTGCATGTTTAGCAAATCTGCAGATGACACCAAGTTGGGTGGAGTTGCAGAAACTCTGAAGAGTAGGTTTAGGATCCAGAATGACCTAGATAGACTAGAAAAATGGTCTGCAATCAACCAGATTAAATTCAACAAGGACAAGTGCAGAGTCCTGTCCTTGAGAGAGAATAATTGCATGCATAAATATAGACTGGAGAATGACTGGTTAGGCTGCAGTACTGCAAAGAAGGACCTGAGACTTACAGTAAACCATCAGCTGACTATGGGTCTATAGTGTACTCTTGCCAGAAAAGCCAGCAGCATACAGGGGTGTATCAACAAGAGCGTCACTTGCAAATCAAGGGAAATGATTCTTCTACTCTGTTTGCCACTGGTGAGGTCTGTTTTGGAGTGCTTTGCCCAGTCTTGGGCCCCACACATCAAGGATGTAGTTAGATTGGAAAGAGTTCAGTGGAAAGAAACAAAAACTATTAGAGATCTGGAAAGCATGACGGCGAGGAAAAGCTGGAAGAACTAGAGTTATTTAGACAAAAAAAGCGAAGACTGTTGGGGAGGATTTGATAACAGCTTTCTAAAGTATGAAGGGCAATTAAAGAGAAGATGAAGGTGGACATTTCCCTGTGGCTTTGGGGGACAGGACTTAGACCAATGGACTTAAACTGCAGCAGAGGAAATTTAGGTTGTAGATTAGGAGGAAATTTCTGACTATGAGGACAGTCAAGCAGTAGAACAGGCTACCTAGAGAAGTTGTATCCCCATCTCTTGAACCTTTCAAAAGCAGGTTGGACAGACGCTTGGGTGAGATGGTTTAGTTGGGATGATCCTGCCTCGAGCAGAGGGCTGGACTAGATGACTTTGTGCAGTCCCCACCAGGCCTTATTTTCCTGTGATCATACATGATCCTAATCCACTGTTCTATAGCAGACAATAAAGCAAGGATCAATGGTATCAAGTTGCAGCAAGGGAAGTTTAGGTTAGATATTGGGAAAAACTCTCTCACTAGGAGGACAGTAAAACACTGGAACAGGCTACCCAAAGAGGTTGTGGAATCTCCATCCTTGGAGGTTTTTAAGACTCAGCAAGACAAAGCGTTGGCTGGGATTATCTAGTTGGGGATGGTCCTGCTTTGTTTTGGGAGTTAGACTAGATGATTTCCTGAGGTCCCTTCTAACCCTAATTTTCTATGATTCTATGAAACAATGTCCTACTGTCCTCTCCCAGACACTGGGAGGGGAACTCCTTATCCTCTGGCACAACATCCTGGCCCCTCTATGAAGCAAGAAGTTCCTGCTTCCTTCCTCATTGCAAACAGCAAATAGGCAGCCAACTGTGAGGGAACTATCTCCTCTGGGGTTTTTAGCTCCTAGTGGGACACTTCCCATTATCCAGATCTGGGCATCCTCAACAGACCTGACTGTTCTCTCTCAAAGGGACAGACTGGCATGTTACAGGAACCCAAAGGAACACCATCTCCATGCCCTGGAGTATAGGAACTGCATAACATTAAAGCAGGCAGCTTCACCCTGTTCAATATGGTTTTCCTTAAACCGTGTTTTTATTTCAGATTTGGGCTGCCAATAATTCATTCAAACAATGACCTAATGCCTGTGTGAATGTTTGTAAAACATTCCCTCAGTGTTCTGGCAGATTGAATGCTTGCCAGGAAGCAATCACATGTAATTAGGGAGGAGGATTTGAATTTATTGGCCTTTCAGTGCAGTGTTTTTTCCAGTCATGTTTGTACCATTTTAATCATCTCATTAACTAGAGTTTTGCTCAGCAGTGGAGTATGCGTGAGTTTCTTCTGTGTGAGTTCCTCAGCTTTCAGAGGAATCTTCTATACAAATACAACCCTGCCAGAGGACTGTCCAAAAATTGTCTGGAATGAGGACAACAGACACCTGTACAGGCATTAAATTGGAGATTTCCCATAGCTGTGCTCAGGATCCTCGGTGGCTTTGATTGTTAGGGTGCAGGGCAATCGATGTCTCCAGTGTACTATCCCTATATGGCTTCTTGGGTTTTACAAGACAAAGACATTGATATAGGAGTAGATGTAAAGGAGAGCATTCCATTGCTCTTCACGACATTGGGGAAGTCTTTGTTTTACCTCATTAGTGAAAAAGAAATAAAGGCAGACTGCCCATCCAAGGAGGGTCATCATTACCATTATCACCAACTCAGAGGGAGAAATGGGTAGCAATTTACAGAGACAGAGACAGGGCTAACACCAACTACTTGACTCTGAGCACCGTCCCACTCTGAGAATTGCCCAGGGAAATCTCCCAGCATGGTCAATCAGCTTATCCATTCTGTCTTTCTAGAAATATTCCTGTTTTTGAGAACACCCTAATTGGGTACTGTGTTCTCATGTGGCTGGAAAGACTGACCAGACAAGTTAAGAAGTTTACATCTTTAGATCACCACAGTTCCAGGAACACTCTGGTTTTTCCCTTTCACTGATGATACTGATCTTCCTGTCCCCCAATCATACCCCATTACCCTGTGTTCCAGCTGTTACCCTGCCAGAGAAATGGGAATAGCCACTGAGACTTGGGGAGCACCGCTTTAGGAGAGGGTGTAGGAATCACTGCAAGCACACATGGAAGCTGGAAAGTGCCTATTGCACTGTGTAGAGCAGTGATTTTCTACCAGGGTGCAGGGGGACCCTGGGTGCTTTGAGATCCTCTCAAGGATAGTGTGTGGAGCCCCACAATGTTCGCACCACTAAGTGTACAAACATTACTCACAAGATAAACCCCGGGATTTCAAATAGGAGTTTGTAGTGTTAAAAAAATTCTGCCCTGTTTTGGTCTTTCTTTGTAATAGAAAAAACTGCTCTATTATTTTTCTGTTAAAAAAAGATAGAACTAAGAGTTGAGGTGCCTTGGACCTAGGACGGGGTACCTTGAACCTAAAAAGTTTGAGAACTTCTGATGTAGAGAAAGGATCAGCACAGGCCTGAGAGCTTAGTAGGATGTTAGGGGCAGGATCCTATTTCATTTTACACACCCAAACGGCAGTTGTGCAGCTGTGTATCATGTTTTTGGCACTTTAACCTTGTTAGGGACATTAATCCACATGCAGTGTGGACATGCAAGAGGAGACCAGATGATGCCTAATCTGTGGCCTAGCAGTCAGAGCACTCTGTTGGGAAATAGGAGAGATGTAGGTTCAAATCTCTAGTGGGTAAATAGGCTGAAACCCTGAGTCTCATATTTCCCAGTCAAATGCTTTAACTGCTAGGCTACTGGGAAAAATCATAGGAGGGCTCATCTTCCCTGCTGCACTGGGCAGCTCATTTTGGGAAGGTGAGAAGCCTCAGTGGTGAAAGAACAGGTTAGGGACTATTTAGAAAAGCTTGTCATGTACAACCCCATGGGGCTGGATGAAATGCATCCGAGGATGCTGTGGGAGTTAGCTTATAGGGCTGTGCAAAGCTTCACTGGCTGTTTCATTTTTATGCTGTTTCTACTCCACATACGGCTCAGCCTGGGGCGGAGAGAACACCGCCCTGGCTCTCCCCAGCCTCCCACCGCCAAGCTGCACTCTGTGGGGCTGGCGGAGCCAATCAGAGTGCAGCACCAGCGCTGCCCGCCTCCCACTGCCAGGCTACACTCTGATTGGCTCCACTAGCCCCATGGAGCTCAGCCCAATGGTGGGAGGTGGGCAGAGCTTCACTCTGCTTCCCACCACTGGGCTGAGTTCCACGTGGATGCAACCTGCTGGGAGCTGAGCCCTGTGGAGGGAGGTGGAATGCAGCCCCAGCGCTGTGCTCCATTTTCCCTCACCAGGCTGCAAGCTGCTGGGCATTGAGCCCAGTGGAGGGAGGCAGAGCTCTACCGGTCTCAGGAGGCAGTAGCAGCCTCCTGCAAGCACCCCCAGGAGGGCTGCAGGGCTCTGCCAGATTCCTCTAGGGGTGCAGGCCCCCAATCTGCCTGCGATCATAGGAGGTTGCTCCTCCTCCAGTTTTGTGCTTCCCCATTATAGCCTATGGGTGAAACGTCAAAACAGCATCAAAACAGCTAAACTGTTTCAATGAAACAAAATGGAACAGTGCTTTCAAAACCAAACCAAATTTGAAATGAAATTTCAGTGTTCCATCAAAACATTGAAACAGAAGTCTAAGCAGAATGGTGCTGTTTCGCACAGCCCTGTTAGCTGATGTGCTTCCAGAGCTGCTGGCCATTATCTTTGAAAACTCATGGCAGTCTGGCTAGGTCATAAATGATTAGAAAAGGGAAATATAGTGACCATCTTCAATAAGGGTAAGAAAGAGGATCCAGGGAACTACAGACCAGTCAGCCTCACCTTAGTCTCTGGAAAAATCATGGAGCAGGAGTGGTGGCCAGAACCAGAGGGGTTACTATCATGAGCAATAAATATATGCTCTTGGAGACATTCAGGCAATTGTCTAAGCAGTTAAGATTACCTAATGCAAAGCTTGTAAGTTTGCAACCTGAAAGTGGAATTTGTCTGTCACAATTTAACCGAAGTACTGAATCTAACTGTTTGCACTGATCATGGGACCACTGAGCCCCCAAAATAAGCAAACTACAAGATTAGCTGATCTATCAGGTTTTTTAAAGGTCGGCCGTAACAAGATCTGACCACCTAATATAATTAGCACATTCCAAGGAATCCAGGAATAAGAAACTAAGGGGTTGAGCTTGGGCAGGTAATGCTAATTTCAAACCTCAGAGTAATGTGGTGTAATTTGCTTATTGGGTGAACCTGAGTTCGGGTGGTAACCTTTCATGATAATTTCTAACACCTTTTGAGCCCATAGGGTAACAGCTATAGGGGCAAGATTGTGAGCGACTCTAAAGCCAACAGATTAGCATAAGATAAAGCATAAAGGAACACGCATGTCAAGTGACCAGTTAGAAGGATGGGACAGAAGGACCATCACTGTACCAAGCCCGGACCTTGGACTCCCAGTGTGAGCAAGGACCGGATCCTGACCAAGGGACCTTCCTGGTGACCCCTTAGACAGCATTGACTGGGGATACCTGACTTCACTGGAACAAGTTGGTGTGCACCTGGCATAGAGGGACTCCCAATAAGTTGCCAACCCCATGTGGGAACTCTTTGTCATTCTGTCTATCTGTTGTTATCATTTGCTATTAGCTCTTTATTATGGTACTATCTGTTTGTCGCATTAACCTTTCTGTTAACTGTTGTTGCCTTTACTTCACTCCTGACTCACCTCCTTGATCCTGAACCCAGCAGCCTAACAGCTGATACGCTCACAGCACCTAGCCAGCCTGTGACAAGTATGTCCTCAAAGAATCTATTTCTAAGCACTTGGAGGAGAAGAAAGTGATTAGGAACAGTCAGCATAGATTCACCAAGGGCAAGTCATGCCTGAACACCCTTATTGCCTTCTATGATTAAATAGCTGGCTCTGTGGATGTGGGGAAAGCAGTGGTCATAATAGATCTTAGCAAGGTTTTTGATACTGTCTCCCACAGCATTCTTGCAAGCAAGATGAGACAGTACGGGCTGAATGAATGGACTGTAAGGTGGATAGAAACCTGGCTAGATTGTTGGACTCAGCAGTTCATAATCAATTGCTCAGTGTCTAGTTGGGAGCTGGTATCAAGTGGAGTGCCCCAGAGGTGGGTCCTGGGGCTGGTTTTGTTCAATGTGTTCATTAACAATGTTGAAGATAGCATGGAGTGCACTGTCAGCAAGTTTGCAGACACTACCAAGCTGGGGAGTGTAGTAGATATGCTGGAGGGTAGGGCTGGGATTCAGAGTGACCCAGATAAATTAGAGGATTGGGCCAAAAGTAATCTCATGAGGTTCAACAAGGACAAGTGCAGAGTTCTGCACTTAGGATGGAAGAATCCCATGCACGAATACAGGCTGGGGGCTGACTGGCTAAGCACCAGCTCTGCAGAAAAGGGGGTTACTGTGGACAAGATGGATATGAGTCAGCAGTATGCCCTTGTTGCCAAGAAGGCTAGCAGCATCCTTGCCTATATTAGTATGAGCATTGCCAGCAGTAATTCTTCCTGTTTTCTGCACTGGTGTTCTGTTCTATCTGGAGTACTGTGTCCAGTTTTGGGCCCCCACTATAGAAAGGATGTGGACAAGTTGGAGAGAGTCCAGTGGAGGGCAATGAAAATGGGAAGAGGGCTGGGACACAAGATGTATGAGGATAGGCTGAGGGAACTGGGCATTTTTAGTCGCAGAAGAGAAAACTGCAGACGGGGGGGGGGAGTGGTATTGATAGCAGCCTTCAACTACCTGAAGAGGGGTTCCAAAGAGGATAGAGCCTAGACTGTTCTCAGTGGTGACAGATGACAGAACAAGGAGCAATGGTTTGAAGTTTCAGCTTGGGGAGTTTAGGTTGGATATTAGAAAAAAAAAAACTTTCCCAGTAGGAGGAGGTTGAAGCACTAGAACAGGTTACCTAGAGAGGTGGTAAAATCTCCATCCTTGGAGGTTTTTAAGGCCCAGCTCAACAAAGCCATGCCTGGAATGATCTAGGTAGAGATGGTTGTGCTTTGAGCAGGGGATTGGACTAGACCTCTTGAGGCCCTCCCAACCTTATTTTTTTATGCCAAGCATGCGGGGGGGGCCCAGCACTCCTGTGGGATACTCCAGCTGCCCCAGTATTGCAGCATTCATGAGCCATGCCTGGTACCTCAAGGTATGTAGAAAAAACATTTAAAGCTGTGTGTATGTCCGAATTGCTGATTCTCTGAATCAGCATCAAATTTTCAGATTTGGATTCAGCTGAATCAAATTGGGGACAGTGATTCAAATCAATGATTTGAATCACTGTCCCTGATTCGGGCTGAATCCAAATCAAATACATATTTTGCACACCCTTACTGCAGACCCAGTCCTTCTGCTGTAGATCCCCAGATGTAGAGTATCAGCCAGAGCAGCATTCTCTGCACTAACCTCAACTCCCAACATCATAGCTAGAGGCTGGGCACCTATGTAGCCTAAAGTGTCATATATGAAGCCTCTGCTAGTAGGAGAGGTGAAAGCAGTAACCAGAGCTAAAGGAATAACTATGTTGGATGAATGAACATAAGAGCATAAGAAATGCCATTTACTGGGTCAGACTGTAGGTCCATCTAGTCCAGTTTTCTGTCACAGAACAGGACCGGCCCTTCAGTTTTCCCTGCCCCACCATTTCAGCAGGCACTGGGGGACACCAAGCTCCACTTCTGAACAGCCCACTTCTGCTCCACTTCTGAACAGCCCACTGCCACCAGCTCTATACACTCATGCTCCACACTGTTCACCATCCCATCCTCACATTCCACCCTGACAAGTGACGGGACACCCTAGGCAAGGGTGGGGGCAAGGGTCCCCAGTGGACTAGTCTGTATTCCACATTGATCCCATGAGCCACTGGGGACATCAGTTGGCAGCTCCTCCATGGAACCATCTCCATGGGTGTGTATCTGGCATGATTTACAAACACACTTGACACCTGCCCCTTCTGCCCACAGAGGAACACCCTGGTGCATACCTACCTTGAGTGTGCTAGGTTGCAGCCCCTCTCCCACCTCCTCCAGACCCTCCTGCTGCACTTCTCCCCACACCTTTTCTTTTATGGATTTCTCCATCTGTGGCCTCACCGAGTCCTGGGACCTCCTGGTCAACCTCCTCCTGGTTCTGGCCAAGCTTGCCATCTAAAAGACCAGGAAGAAGGGAAGGCTCTGGCTGGGAGGAGTCCAGGTGAGTGTGGGGCTGCTTTCCTAGCACTACTCCACTCACATATGCAGAAAGAGTTTCATTGGTTGGCATCCACAGACTCCCTCAACTCCTCCAGGGGGCAGTGGGAGCTAGCTGGTGTGCTGTGTTCAGTGTCCCCTTCTGATGCCCTAGTTATTAACCTATGACTTCACTCCCATTCCTGTTTTCTTTTTGCTGTCCCACATCTCGAGAAGGAACATCTTGAGAAGCTGGATACCTTCAAATCAGCCGGCCCTGATAATCTGCACCCCAGGGTACTCAAGGAGCTGGCGAGCATCATAGCCCAGCCCCTGGCACGGATCTTTGAAAACTCCTGGCGCTCTGGTGTAGTGCCTGAAGACTGGAAGAAGGCCAATGTGGTGCCGATCTTCAAGAAAGGAAGGAGAGTGGATCTGGCTAACTACAGGCCCATTAGCCTGACTTCTATCCTGGGGAAGATCTTAGAAAAATTTATTAAGGAGGCCATCCTTGATGGACTGGCCGAGGCTAACATTCTAAGGGATAGCCAGCACAGGTTTGTTGCGGGTAGGTCTTGTTTGACCAATCTCTTTTCCTTCTATGACCAGGTGACCTATCACCTGGATGAGGGAGAAGAGATTGATGTCATATATCTTGACTTCAAAAAAGCTTTTGATCTGGTATCCACCACGATCCGCTGGCTGGGAAACTGGCTCCGTGGTCGGACCCAGAGGGTTGTAATTGATGGCAGTCACTAATTGTGGTGCCCTGTGACCAGTGGGGTCCCTCAAGGCTCTGTCCTTGGACCCATACTGTTCAACATTTTCATTAATGATGTGGACATTGGAGTCAGGAGTGGACTGGCCAAGTTCACCGATGACACCAAACTTTGGGGCAAACCATCCATGCCAGAAGATAGGCGGGTGATCCAGGCTGACCTGGACAAGCTCAGCAAATGGGCGGATGAGAACCTGATGGTGTTTAACACCGAAAAATGCAAGGTTCTCCACCTTGGGAGGAAAAACCTGCAGCATCCTTATAGGCTTGGCAGTGCTACATTGGATAGCACTACAGAAGAAAGAGACTTGGGGGTCATGACTGACCACAAGATGAACATGAGCCTGCAATGCGATGCCCTCATCCTGGCCTTGCTGTCTGTCCCCCCTCCCGAGGGTTACCCCCTCCAGTACAGTGTTCTCTTTCACCCTGTTACAATCTATAACTTGCACTCTGATTCCAATTTTCTTCTTCTTTTTTTCCATAGACATTAGGGCTGGAAGGGACCTCAGAAGATCATCAAGTCCAGGCCCCTACCCAAGGGGCAGGAAGTCAGCTGGAGTCACAGGATCCCATCAAGATAAATGTCCAATTAACTCCTGAAGGAATCCAGAGTAGGTGCTTGCACCACCTCTGGTGGCAGTCTGTTCCAGGTCTTGGGGGCTTGAACTGTAAAGTCCTTCCTTACGTGAAGCCTGAAACAGTCTTGCAGAAGTTTTTGACCATTTGATCTTGTCATCCCATGGGGCACTCTGGTGAACAGGCGTTCCCCCAGCTCCTGACGTACACCCCTTTTATACTTATAGGCAGCCACCCAGTCCTTCCTGAGCCTGTGCTTTTCCAGGCTGAAGAGTCCTGTAGCTCTTAGCCTCTCATCATAAGCCCTGTTTTCCTGCCTTCTGATCATGCACGTGGCTCTCCTCTGGACCTTCTCAAGCTTCTCCACATTCTTTTAAAATTGTGGAGCCCAGAATTGGATACAGTACTCCAGCTGCGACCTCACCAAGGCTGAGTACAGCAGGAAGATGATGTCCTGGGATGCGCTATAGAAGCTCTATGGATGCAAGCCAGAGCTTTGCTCATTTTGCCAGCTGCAACATCACTGTAGCAGGAGGGGTGTCCTAGGGTCACCGTGCTCTCTCCTAGTGCCCCTTTACCATGGCCAGTTCACCTACAAAGCACCCTTCATTCTCACCCACCACGTCTTTGATCTTAAATGTGTATGATAGGGAGGCTGCCTCTTCGTCTCCCTGGACATGGTTTACCTCCTGTACATTAGCCAAGCTTTGCCAATGGGTGTTCTTACACACCCCAGCCTTATGGGCTATGCGTGGCTCCAACCAGCCCTGTACCATGCCCCAAGCCTCACTGATGTACCAGACATCGTTTAGTCTTATACTCTCTTCAGCTCTTGGGCTCTCCACAGACCATCTTGCAACCGTGCCGCCCTGGGCGCTCGGGCTCTCCGCAGCCCATCTCGCAACTGTGCCTCTCTGGACGGTCATAGAATCACGGCCCCTGCTCTGGGGCTGGGGTTCCCACTCTGCCATGGGTCCCCTTATGAGGTCTCCTCCAACCCCTAATAGCCTCACTCAAACCTCCAGTCATAAACAGTAAGCACAAAATTCAAGCCCCTAGGCTATAACAAACTTCTGCCAATTGGCTACAACGTCCCTCGAGCCACCCCCAAGGGTGCTCCATCCTTCCCCCATACCAACTGCTCATGCATTTTGGCCTCTTCACCTTTCTTGCTCTGGCAGAGTTCCTACCCCTTTGGCTGCCAGCAGGGAACTGCCTGTCTGGCCTCAGACTGGGACCAGACCCTGCCCCTTCTAGTCAGCTGACCAGGCAGGTGTGGCTCCTTAGCTCCCTTTGGTTGCCCTGGCAACTTGCACCTGGGCGGTTATCCCAGCTCTCCAAGTAGCTGGCACCTTGGTGCCCTGCTACACACCTCCCCCCTTTGATTCAAACTCATTGGGCCTGGTCTTGATTTTCATCTGCCGCACCTCTCTTGTCTCCATTCCCTCAGGTTCCGGCTCTTGCTCTTTGACCATTCAGACACACCAACACAGAGGTTTTAAGGCACCTCCTACCCACCTTCTACCCAAGGCACACCATGTGGTATTTTATGGGATTTCCCCCACACTAGCCAACCTTGGTAGATTATACTCTCTGTGGGTCAAGCTACAGCCTACCTTACAGGGTTTTTTCTCTCTCTCATTTCTGGCCCTTCTACGTTCCTTCCCCGTATACCCTGGTCTCTTTTCCCAGACAAATAGCGGAGTCTCTCGCCTCTCTATAGCTCTCTGGAGATCTTGAAGCCTTCCCCAGATCTCCCACTGTTTATCCAATGCTTTCTGGGCATACTCTTTTCTCCAAAACTCCACTTTTCCCTGGCCAGTGGGTCTTCCTCCAGGTCCCTTATAGATTTTCACATAAGATACTCCTCCACTTTTCTCTTCAATGATGTTTCTCAGGGTCTGCCACCTGATCTGCTTAGGAATGTTATTTATGTAAATCTGTGGTTGTTTCTCAGGCCCTTGTCCCTTTTTGGTGGTGGTTTTCTCCTCCTCGTCTCCTGCCCCTGGGCACAACTTCCTTTCCTGAGCTCAACTGATCCCCTTTTTACCAGATCTATCTTGGGCTTTTGTTGCCCTAGGCCCCAGACCGTTTGCACCTCATCTTGGCCAACTGAGAGGTAGGTCTTGCTTTCTGGGGGAAACCTGTTCCTCCTTCCCTGTCACCCCTACATATCCCAAGTCTACCACCTCTAGTTGCCCCTGGCTGGGCGCTGTACTTCCTCCCTTGACTTGCAGTAGGGATAGTTCCCTCAGTTGTTGCCTTAGCTGGTTCATTTCGTTCATATGATGACTCTGCCACTGGTTCCATCTCTGGTCCCAGTATTCTAGGAGGGCTGGCAGGGCCTCCTGTTGTAAGGTCTCCGGTTTCTCCGCTATGGGACTCTCCTCCCGGTACTTCTCTCCGGCTGCCCTCGTCCAGCTTCCTCTTTAGGACCCTCTGGACTCCTGACACTGGGAAACTCCTCTGGCTCAAGGCTTTTCATAATTCCAGACCAGGTGTCCTCTAGTTGTGCCTCTACCTCCTTCAAGGACTCCATAAGTTCTTCCCTCTCGTGGTATTCAGATTTGGCTGTCCCCAGGTATTCAGCTAGTTGGGTTTCGAAAACCTCTAGCCTTTCCCATGAGGTTTTAAGGGACTGCACTTATTCCACCAGCTGTTCTTTTTCTATCTCCACCCTCTGTAGCTGGGTGTATATCTCCTCATTCTCTTTCTCTCTGGCTTTTAGATCTCCTTCCAGGGATAGCCTTTGTTTCTCCAATGTCTCATAATCTGCCCTGAACCTTTTCATCTGTTCCACCTCTTGCAAGAGCACCTTGTAGGTCTCTGCTGCCTGTGTATAGCTCTCCTGCAACTTGTCCCGCATTTCCTGTGCCAGGTCTTCTGCATGTATAGATCTCTGTTGCCAGCTCTATATCTCCTCCTGCAATTCCCTTCTCCAATCCTTTTGGCTATGGACTTCCTTTTGGAGGACCCCTATCAGGCCTTTTGCTACTTCTAATTTCCGTAGCACTTCTTTATGTTCTTCTACCTGTTCGGGGTCAGCTTCCAGAGACCTTGTCCTCTCTACTATCATTTCCTCCTGCAAATTTTTGAATTTCTCTTCCTTCTCCTGGCTCCTCTGAGCCTCCTGGGAGACAAGCTGCTCAATTTCTCAAGTTCTCTGCCTCTGCCGCCATTAGGCACCTGATTTCTTTCAATCCTCAATCTTTCTTGCTCAACAGTAGCTGAAGCTCTAACATGGTGTCCTTCACCTCCACTCTCTCTTTCTGGGCTTTTGCTAGTCCTAGTTCCCATTCTAACTGGGTCATCTTCTCTTTCATATCATCCATCCTCAGTTCCCAGGCAAAGTTTTCCTGTCCCTGGCCTCCTGTATTTCCTACCTGAGCCATAATTACCCCGCCCTTGTCTTTCTGGGTCAGGGCCTCAGTCTTACTCCTGAATTCTGGGCAATGGGTATGCTTCCTTCAGCCCATCCTAGCAAGCTGTGGCCCCACTGCCCTTCTACCAAACTGTCCATCATTCTATTTTAGCCCGTGGGTTCTCTCTCACTCCTGGTTTATGCACAGCTGCCTTTCCTAGTCAATGCACCAATGTAGCAGGAGGGAGTCCTAGGGTCGCCATGCTCTCCCCTAGCGCCTCTTTACCATGTCCAGTTAACCTATAAAGCACCCTTCATTCTCACCCACCACGTCTTTGATCTTAAATGTATATGATAGGGAGGCTGCCTCTTCGTCTTCCTGGACATGGTTTACCTCCTGTACATTATCCCAGCTTTGCCAACGGGTGTTCCTACGCACCCCAGCCTTATGGGCTATGCATGATTCCAACCAACCCATACCACACCCCAAGCCTCACTCATGTACCAGACATTGTTTAGTCTTATACTGTCTTCAGCTCGTGGGCTCTCCGTAGCCCCTGTCTCACAACCGCGCCTCTCTGGATGCTCATAGAATCACAGCCCCCTGCTCTGGGGCTGGGGTTCCCACTCTGCCATGGGTCCCCTTATGAGGTCTCCTCCAACCCCTAATAGCCTCACCCAAACCTTCTGTCATAAACAGTAAACACAAAACTCAAGCCCCTAGGCTATAACATAAACTTCTACCAATCGGCTACAACATCCCTCAAGCAACCCCCAAGGATGCTTCATACTTCCCCCGTACCAACTGTTCATGCTTTTTAGCCTCTTCACCTTTCTTGTTCCGGCAGAGTTCCTACCCCTTTGGCTGCCAGCGGGGAACTGCCTGTCTGGCCTCAGACTGGGAGTTATATAGGAACCAGGCCCTGCCCCCTCTGATCAGCTGACCAGGCAGGTGTGGCTCCTTAGCTCCCTTTGGTTGCCCTGGCAACCTGCACCTGGGTGGTTATCCCAGCTCTCCAAGTAGCAGGCACCTTGGTGGCTCATATTCATTGTGTGGTCAATCATGACCTCTAAGTCCCTTTTGGCCATGGTGCTAGCAAGTGTAGCACTGCCAAGCCTATAAGCATGCTGTGGGTTTTTCTTCCCAAGGCGGAGTACCTTGCATTTCTGGAGTTGAAGGCCATCAGGTTTTCATCCGCCCATTTTCTGAGCCTGTCAACGTCATCTGGATCACCATCCTGTCCTTGTGTGTAGAGGCTTTACCTGAAAGTTTGAGGTCATCAGCAAACTTGACCAGTCCACTCCTGACACCAATGTCCACATCATTAATGAAGATGTTGAAAAGGAAAGGCCCAAGGATGGAGCCTTGGGGGACCCCACTGGTCACAGTGCACCACAGTGATTGACTTCCATCAACTACCACTCTCTGGGTCCAACCTTGAAGCCAATTCCCCAGCCAGTGGACTGTGATGTAGCTGAGGCCGCAGTTGTCCAGTTTTTCTATAAGATGATCGTGGGATACCAGATTGAAAGATTTCTTTAAATTGGGATATATGACATCAATCTCTTCTCCCTTGTGCAGGTGATATGTCACCTGGTTGTAGAAGGAGATGAGATTGGTCAGGCAAGATGTACCTGCAACAAACTGGCTATCCCTCAAGAAGTTGCCTTCAGCCAGTTTGTCAAGAATGGTTTCTTTGATGATTTTTCCAAGATCGTCCCAGGGATGGAGGTCAGGCTGATGGGCTTGTAGTTCCCTGGATCTACTTTCCTCCCTTTCTTGAAGATAAGCACCATATTGGCCTTCTTCCAATCCTCCGGCACTTCACCTGAGTGTCACAAGTTCTC
Organism: Crocodylus siamensis; assembly: GCF_052110815.1. Taxonomy (NCBI): domain Eukaryota; kingdom Metazoa; phylum Chordata; order Crocodylia; family Crocodylidae; genus Crocodylus; species Crocodylus siamensis. Next base: position 10,766,692 of record NC_143408.1, read on the forward strand.
AAAGATTCATGCCAGTGGCCAAGCTATGATGGTTGCCATCTCCTTAAATTCCCTGGGGTATAAGCTGTCTGAGTTAGTTGACTTGAAGGTGTCCAACCTCTCAAGGTGTTCCTTGACATGGTCAACATTGATGAAGAGTAAGTTTCCCCTCACCCTGGCTGTCCCATACCTTATTGGGCAGGGCCATCCCTTGGGGCTGATGAAAAACAGGTATGAAATACCTGTTGAGCAGATTGGCTTTTCCTTGGGCATCAGTTGTCAGTTGACCCATATTGTTTAGCAGGGGTTCAATGTTACCCTTCATTTCCTCTGGCTCCCCACATATCTAAAAGAGGACTTTTTATTGTCTTTGATACGTGTAGCCAGGTGGAGTTCAGTCACAGCCTTGGCTTTCCTGGTTCACTCCCTACAGGTCCAAACTAGTGCAGAGTCCACCTCCTTTGGGGTAGATCCATCCTTTGATCCATTATAGGCCTTTCTTCTTTTCCTCCATTATAGATCTTTTTTATAATTTGTCTCTCAGCATTTGGTGTTTAATGGACTCCCTTGAGCCACTGACTGGGACTTTTAGTTTCTGGAGGGCCACTGTCAAGGTATAACAAATAGCCATAGAATAATAGAGAAGGCTGGAAGGGAACTCCATAGGTCATCTAGTCCAACCCCCAGCCTGGGGTAGGATCATCTCTTTCCAAACCAACCTATACAAACCCATTGTCTAACCTCTTAGCAGAACTACACAGTTAACCCTGACACAACACAAGACATAATCTGCCACACACAGTAAGGTGACAACAATGGTTAATATCCTGCTGCTGTAAGGATTGTTAAAATATGTTCAAGAGATCAAGGAAGAAAGCTGTGAAAGGCAAAACCTCTCACAGTATGTACCAATATGACCATGGGGTAAAATTCTTTCCTGACCCCCAAAGTAGCTATCAGTAAGACCCTAAACAGAGGAGCAAGACCCTCTATCCAAGCATCTCTGGGTTTTAGTCTAGCAGCAGTGGCACACTACAGTCAAAATCCCCAGCCCTGGCTGCAGGTAACACTCAGTGCTTCTGAGGAAGGTAACACCTCCCCCACAAAAAATAAACCCAAAAACAAAGAACCACCACCAACAACAACACCAAACATATCTAGCAGAAGGAGGGGAAAAAACAATTCCTTCTCTGTCCCATATAGCAGCCTGAAAAGCCCACAGGTATGGAAAATACCACAAGCATAAATGAAGCAGTCAGGGCTATGCTTAGAATATCTCTGACAGATGCTTATCCAACCTTTTCTTGAACACCTCCAATGAAGATGATTCCACAATGTCTATAGCCTTGCCCCTGTGTTGATACTCCCCAAAAGAGAAGTCCATTATTCTCCCCCCCGCCCCCAGCAAGTAGTCCTGTTTCTCCTCTGCTTCTTGTGGGGGTTCCCCACCATCCCTGTTTTCTTTGGATGGCCTACCTTTTGTCTCCAGGGTTGAACTGTCCATCTTCTTGTGAACTGTGTTTTTGCCTGCATACAGGTACTGCACCTTCACCTAGGGTGTGACCTCACTTTCCCTTTGGGAGTCAGACCAACTTCTAATTTCAGAATCTCTTTTCTTTCTACTGGGACCCCGCCTGCACTATCTCTGCATCTCCCAGGCCAGTGTCTTTCTTACCACTGCAGTTGCCTGTCGAAGCTATGGCCAGAACTTCTCTTTCCTGCTCCCTGCCCTGTGGTGATTGCTTTCAGGGGTTCTGTCTTACCAGCCTGTTTCCCTGTTTGAAATCTGTGATATCACCTTCTGTTTTGTTTGTGTTTCTGTCACTGAGATGCTGTTCTGGTGATTTTTCTTCCCCTCACTTCCCTTCAGGAGTCTTCTTTATGGTGTCTCTCTTTTTCCCTTGGGGATTCTTCATACTTCCAGTTCCTTTTCCCCTTCTCTTGTTCACACCTGGCCTCCCACAGGAGGCACTCCCATTCTCGAGCATGATTTTCTCTCACTCCATAGGTTCAGCCTTGAACTCCCACTGCTTCTGGCTCAATCTTTCATTGAGCCCTTGGTTCTGCTTAGCCAGCTCAGTAAGGGTCTGTTGGAGCACCGCAAGCTGCTCCTTCTGGCTGATATTCTTGGCCAGCAGCTTCTCCCTCTGCATGTGGACCTCTGTTAACAACTGCCTGGTTTGTGCAAGCTCCCCCTGTAGGATCTTAATGTTGTTTTGGCCCTTGTCCCACTCTTCATAAAATTTGTTCTCCAGTGAACATTGCTCATTCTTCTGGTGCTGGTATAAATATGTTACTGGCATCGATTTCCCTTTGAGGGCTTGGGCACTCTTAAATTCTTCTTGCAGTTTGGTCAACATTTGCTCATTTTCCATACATTTCATCTGCCAATCTCTGGACTTCTGCTCTACAATCTCCAATGCTGCTTCTGAGCACTTCATCACCTTAGTCTTCATACCAGAGTCTCTCTTCTCTGCTTGAGAGGTGATATTGAGTATTTCCCTCCTTAGCCTCTGTAATGTCTCTTCCCATTTTCTACTTTTTTCTGACTCTGCTGTTAACATTTGCTTTAATTCTTTGGTTTTTTTCTGCTTCTGCTACAATCAAACATCTCAGTTTTTTAGCTTTAATTTATTTTCCACCTGCCTATATATGTTGTCTAAGTGACCCTGCTTCAGTTTCTGCTTGCATACAATGATGGCATCTGGCACTGAAAGTGCACGGTTCACTCTACTACTTCATACTAGAAGAGCTGTATCTCTAGCAGTTTGCATTTCAACTGCTCAATTATGCTGGCCTCTATTGCTGCTTTTTCTCTACTTTGACCCCCCCTATAATTTTGTTCCAGGTCAGATGGGTGTTTTAGCAGCAGCTGCTGCATCATTATTCTGTCTTGTTAGGCCTCCATACCTTGTAACTGGAGTTTCCAAACTTTGCTATCCAGCTGCACCAGGAGCAAAACTATCTGCTTTAACAAGCCCTAGTTTTCTTGTCCTAACTGGAGTTGTGCTTGCCCCAGTGCTTCTGTTCTTTGGGCTTGCTCGTAGGCTGATCTATCCTGATCATTCTGCAGGTCCAGAAATCCCAGTCCATGTTCCCCAAGGGCAACCGTTTGTGCCAGTGATCCCCTAGCTTCTACTAAAACACTGGCCTGAACTCTCCCTGGCTGAGCCTTCTCCTAGCCCACAGCCTCTCTGCCTGCCCTTTGTTTGCTAGGTATGGGGTTCTAACTGTCCCATTTTCCTGTTTTTGGCCAAAGGGCTCTCTTTACTTTCAGGAAAGAGAAATATTATTTTCTGTGTACAGCCAACACATCAATGTAGCAGGACTAGCCCCTAAGGGCAGCCATAGATTCATAGATTCATAGATGCTAGGGTCGGAAGGGACCTCAATAGATCATCGAGTCCGACCCCCTGCATAAGCAGGAAAGAGTGCTGGGCCTACATTACCCCAGCTAGATACACATCTAGCCTTCGCTTGAAGACCCCCAGGGTAGGGGAGAGCACCACCTCCCTTGGGAGCCCATTCCAGACCTTGGCCACTCAAACTGTGAAGAAGTTCCTCCTAATATCCAATCTAAATCTGCTCTCTTCTAGCTTGTGGCCATTATTTCTTGTAACCCCTGGGGGGGCCTTGGTGAATAAATACTCACCAATTCCCTTCTGTGCCCCCCTGATGAACTTATAGGCAGCCACCAGGTCGCCTCTCAACCTTCTCCTGCGGAGGCTGAAAAGGTCCAGTTTCTCTAATCTCTCCTCGTAGGGCTTGGCCTGCAGGCCCTTAAGACCCCGAGCCCATACGAGTGGCCCTTCTCTGGACCCTCTCCAGATTATCCGCATCCTTCGTGAAGTGTGGCGCCCAGAATTGCACGCAGTACTCCAGCTGCGGTCTGACCAGCGCCCGATAGAGGGGAAATATCACCTCCTTGGACCTATTTGTCACGCGTCTGCTGATGCACGATAAAGTGCCATTGGCTTTTCTGATGGTTTCGTCACACTGCCGACTCATGTTGATCTTGGAGTCCACTAGGACTCCAAGATCCCTTTCCACTTCCGTGCCACCCAGCAGGTCATTTCCTAGGCTGTAGGTGTGCTGGACATTTTTCCTCCCTAGATGCAGCACTTTGCATTTCTCCTTGTTGACCTGCATTCTGTTGTTTTCTGCCCACTTGTCTAACCTGTCCAGGTCTGCTTGCAGCTGCTCCCTGCCCTCCGGCGTGTCCACTTCGCCCCATAGCTTAGTGTCATCTGCAAACTTGGACAGAGTACATTTCACTCCCTCGTCCAAGTCGCTGATGAAGACATTAAAGAGTATCGGTCCAAGGACCGAGCCCTGCGGGACCCCACTGCCCACACCCTTCCAGGTCGAAACCGACCCATCCACCACGACTCTCTGGGTGTGACCCTCCAGCCAATTCTCCACCCACCAGACTGTGCAGTCATCCAAGTCACAGCCCCTTAACTTGTTCACCAGTATGGGGTGGGATACCGTATCAAAGGCCTTCCTGAAGTCCAAGTATACGACATCCACCCCTCCTCCTGCGTCGAGGCGTTTTGTAACCTGGTCATAAAAAGAGACTAGATTGGTCAGGCACGATCTGCCTGCCACGAACCCATGCTGGTTTCCCCTCAGCATAACTTGCCCTGCCGGGCTCTGGGCGGCATGCTGAGGGAATTCGGTGCACAGGTGGTATTCTCTTCCATCCTACCAGTGAACGGACGCGGCAGACGGCATGAGAACTGCATCCGAGAGACCAACTGGCGGCTTCAGCAGTGGTGTCTCGAGGCAGGCTTCGGCTTCCTGGACAATGACCCACACATTACAATGAGGGACATGCTCAGCTGGGATGGGCTTCACTTGTCCCCCAAAGGTAAGCGTGTGTTTTCTTACAGGTTGGTGGATCTCCTCCGGCGGGCTTTAAACTAGGCTCGTCGGGGGGAGGGGAAGATGAGGGCGGGGGAAGCTGTGGACCACCAAACCAGGTGGCACCAACAAGGACAGCCCAGCCTGAAGAAAGAGAGCTTTGGGAACATGAAAGACAGGGGGTGGACAGCAATACGGCACAGGTAAGGAACGAGAAGGTAAGAGACAAAGAGCCCTTTGGGACTTGGAGCGGGGGGGCAGCAAAGGCACCAGTCGCAGGGCTCAAGTGCCTATATACTAATGCTAGGAGCATGGGGAACAAGCAGGATGAACTAGCGCTCCTGGTTGCACTAAACACCTATGACTTAGTGGGGCTGACGGAAACCTGGTGGGATTCATCCCATGACTGGGCGGTACATATCGAGGGCTATAGATTGTACAGAAAGGACAGGGTGGGGAAAAAGGGGGGAGGGGTTGCGCTCTATGTTAAGGAGCAATATACATCAACCCTCATCAAGACAGAATCAAAGGATGAGGAAGTAGAAGGACTGTGGGTTAGGCTAAATGGGGGGCAAGGAGAAAAGGATTTGGTGGTAGGGGTCTGCTACAGACCCCCACATCAAGGGGAAGAAATAGATTTGGGGCTCCTGAGGCAACTCTCAGAGACCATAAAAGCTAAAGAGGCGGTGGTCATGGGGGACCTAAACTACCCGGACATCTGTTGGGAGACACAGACAGCAAAGTCCCACCGCTCACGCAGGTTTCTAACCTGTGTACAGGACCTCCACCTGACGCAGGAGGTACATGGTCCCACTAGGGGGAATGCCTTACTGGATCTGGTATTGGCAACGGGGGATGACATAGTAGGGGACCTACAGATTGGTAGCCATCTGAGGGACAGTGATCACCTAAAAATACAATTCAACATAAGGCATCGAGTGGGTAAGGTAACCAGTAGGGTGAATGTGCTGGACTTTAGGAAAGCTGATTTCAGTGAACTCAGGCAATTAGTGAAGGACGCACTACAGAGTAGTAGTTTTGAAATGATGGGAGCCCAAGAAGGGTGGCTGTGCCTTAAGGAAGCTATCCTTCGAGCACAAAGCGAGACGATCCCCGTGAGAGGTAAAAGAGGGAAAGGGGCCAGGAGGCTTCCCTGGCTGACCAGAGAAATCCAGGGCAGACTAAGGGCCAAAAGGGGAGCACATAAAAAGTGGAAACAGGGAGAGATCACCAAAGAGGAATATACCTCTTCTGCTCGTGCTTGTAGGGAGGCAGTTAGACAGGCCAAAGCTACCATGGAGCTGAGGATGGCAACCCAAGTAAAAGACAATAAGAAATTGTTTTTTAGATATATAGGGAGTAAAAGGAAGGCCCAGGGAGGAATAGGACCTCTGCTAAATGGGCAGAAACAATTGGTGACGGACAGAGGGGACAAGGCTGAACTCCTCAACGAGTTCTTCGCCTCAGTGTTCCTAAGCGAGAGGCACGACAAGTCTCTCACTGGGAGTGTAGGGAGGCAGCAGCAAGGCACCAGACTGCCGTGCGTGGACCCTGAGGTGGTGCAGGGTCACTTGGAAGAACTGGATGCCTTTAAGTCGGCAGGCCCGGATGAGCTCCATCCGAGGGTACTGAAGGCACTGGCCGACATCATTGCAGAGCCACTGGCGGGAATATTTGAACGCTCGTGGCGCACGGGTCAAGTCCCGGAGGACTGGAAAAGGGCCAATGTGGTTCCCATTTTCAAGAAGGGGAGGAAGGAGGACCTGGGCAACTATAGGCCAGTCAGTCTCACCTCCATCCTTGGCAAAGTCTTTGAAAAAATTATCAAGGCTCACATTTGTGAGAGCCCGGCAGGGCAAGTTATGCTGAGGGGTATCCCCTAGTGCAGGGGTGGACAATTATTTTGGGCAGGGGGCCACTTACCATGTTTTGGCAAGCTGTTGAGGGCTGCATCGGTAGCTCCACTCCTTGAAAGGGGCCAATCCCCCTGGTTGCCATATTGTGCCCAAAAGTCCCGCTCCCTAAGCCCTGACCTTTGCCACCAGAAGTCCCTTCCCTTGCCCCTGGAAATACTCCTTTCAACAAGAGGCTTTGCCATCTCAAAACCAGAAAAATACCAAATTATATTATAAAAATTTAACATCTACAACATGATTAATTTGATTTCAAAAAATTTTTTTGTCCTGATTTACATGTGTTTGTGTAGTGTACATAAAGCTGATTGCACAATAGCTTAAAAGGAAGCCTTAGTCTTGTATACAATGGAGAGGTGGGGGTCATGGGTATATGTTTGTGGGGGGCTGTGGGTGTGTGGGGGTGGGGGTGGGCATGTCTTTTAGGGGTAGATAGGGGTGTGAGTCTGGGGTGAGGGAGTATGTGGGGGTATGTACATGGATATGTGGGAGTGGGTGGGTATGGGGTTTGTGGGGGTGTGTGGAAGGGTGTGGGGGAGGGTGGCTGGGGAGTGCAAGGGTGTGTGGGTGTCTGCATGCATGTCAGTGCAAGGGGGGTATGGGTGCATGTCTATAGTGGGGTATGTATGTGGGACTTGCTCTATGAACACACACACACACACAGACCCTCCCACTCCTGGCCCTGGGGTACCTGTGCAGTCCTCATGCTCCCAGAGTTTATCAATGCAGCCAGGGGCCACATAGTGTTGGAGTGGCCAGTTGGCATGCAGGGAAGAAGTGAAAGCTGTGGCAGGCAGAGGCTTTCAGTTGTGGGGGGGCAGGGGTGGGAGTAGGCTGGGGATGGGGCAAGGCTGGGCTGGCCTTGCTGGTGATTCCTGTCCGTTTCCCATGGGTTCTACTGTCCCTGGCTCCTGTCATCTTTGACAGGCAGCCAAGAGCAGAAAAATATTAATATTCCATTTTTTTTAGAGACCCCATGGGCCAGATAGAATGGCCTGGCAGGCTGGATCTGGCCCACAGGCCATATTTTGCCCATCCCTACCCTAGTGACCACCCTAATCCCACTCCCACTCCAGCTTCTTGCTGTACTCCCTCCCTTGCCTTAATGTGTATAAATTGGGAGGCTTCCTTTGAGTCCTGGAGTGATTTTGGTTGCATCTGACTGACGAAGCCAGATGCTTGGTCCTGTTCATCTGTATCTGGACCCACAGTCTGCTGCCAAAACTGTTCTGCACCCTGTTTAGCACTTGTCCTGCCCTACAGGCACCATATGTCTCCCTACTGGTCCTATACATTCCTTATAGCACTGAATTGCTTTACAGGAATTAACTGTGGCTTTCAGCTGCCCCAAAAGCTTTGCCTATGCCTCACAGGTCTTACTCAGTCATTTACTGGACCCTCTGATCCTGCATTTACTTCCACTGGCTAAGCCAGAGGTTATGTTAGGATGGCAGGAAACCCCAAAACTAAGGATGTTTTGATATCCAGATACACCCTGGAATGTAACAAGAATGTAGTGAATAATCTAGGAGGACTGGGAGATGTCAGAGTCTTAACTGGTTAAAAAGTAATGATTGCATACACTATTCAGTAGCAAATCAATCCGAGTTACTTAGAAATTGACAAAATAGTCAAGAAAGGTAGGAAATAGATTAAAATGGTAATGCACTTACATGGAAGTGCAAGGCAGAATATTTAGTGGCATGTATATAAGTCAATGTGCTATTGGATGGATCAAGGAATAATGTATATATAAAGTTGTATATTTTTAGGACAGCTCTGGATATTTAGTACCCTGGCATTTACACCCTCTGTGAGTTGGATTGACCAGCCAAATGGCAGTCAATAAAGGCCATATGGTTTCTATTTGCCTGTTTGGTTTCATTAGTGAACCTGCAGCAGTGAGACTAGAAGTGTCCCTGGAAGCTGCAATGCACCTTCTATATCTCTGCCTCAGTACTCAGGTCATGTACATTGCTGAACAATACAGCATGGGCATCTGTAACAGGGACCCCTAGCCCTGTTAGCAGAAGAAAAGTTGGCCCCTTTAAGATCAGGACTTTCTGGACACACCACACTGGTAAGATTTCATAGATTTCATAGACATAAGGGCTGGAAGGGACCTCGGGAGATCATCGAGTCCAGCCCCCTGCCCAAAGGGCAGGAAGTCAGCTGGGGTTATAGGATCCCAGCAAGATAAGCATCCAATTTACTCTTGAAGGTGTTCAATGTAGGTGCTTGAACCACCTCCGCTGGCAGACTGTTCCAGACCTTGGGGGCTCGGACAGTAAAGAAATTCTTCCTTATGTCCAGCCTGAAACGGTCTTGCAGGAGTTTATGACCTAGTCATCCCTTGGGGCGCTCTGGTGAACAAACGTTCCCCCAGATCCTGGTGGTCACCCCTGATAAACTTATAGGTGGCCATCAGATCACCCCTGAGCCTACGCTTTTCCAGGCTAGAGTCCCATGTCTCTCAGCCTATCATCGTAAGTTCTGTTTTCCTGACCTCTGATCAGGCGCGTGGCTCTCCTCTGGACTCTCTCAAGCTTCTCCACATCCTTTTTGAATTGTGGAGCCCAAAACTGGACGCAGAACTCCAGCTGCGGCCTCACCAAGGCTGAGTACAAGGGGAGAATGACGTCCTGGGATTTGCTCGAGAAGCATCTATGGATGCAAGCCAGCGTTTTGGTCGCTTTACTAGCCGCAGCATCGCATTGCAGGCTCATGTTCATCTTGTGGTCAATGATGACCCCCAAGTCTCTTCCTTCTGTAGTGCTATCCAACGTAGCACTGCTGAACCTATAAGGATGCTGCAGGTTTTTCCTCCCAAGGTGAAGAACCTTGCATTTATCGGTGTTAAACACCATCAGGTTCTCATCTGCCCATTTGCTGTGCTTGTCCAGGTCAGCCTGGATCACCTGCCTATCTTCTGGCATGGATGCTTTGCCCCAAAGTTTGGTGTCATCGGCGAACTTGGCCAGTCCACTCCTGACTCCAATGTCCACATCATTAATGAAGATGTTGAACAGTATGGGTCCAAGGACAGAGCCTTGAGGGACACCACTGGTCACAGGGCACCACGATGAGTGACTGCCATCAATTACAACCCTCTGGGTCCGACCACGAAGCCAATTTCCCAGCCAGCGGATCGTGGTGGAGCCAAGGCCACAACTGACCAGTTTGGCCAAGGGGTGATCATGGGATACCAGATCAAAAGCTTTTTTGAAGTCAAGATATATGACATCAATCTCTTCTCCCTCATCCAGGTGATAGGTCACCTGGTCAGAGAAGGAAAAGAGATTGGTCAAACAAGACCTATCTGCAATAAACCCATGCTGGCTATCCCTTAGGATGTTAGCCTGGGCTAGTCCATCAAGGATGGCCTCCTTAATAAACTTTTCCAAGATCTTCCCCAGGATAGAAGTCAGGCTAATGGGCCTGTAGTTAGCCAGATCCACTCTCCTCCCTTTCTTGAAGATGGGCACCACATTGGCCTTCTTCCAGTCTTCGGCCACTACACCAGAGCGCCAGGAGTTTTCAAAGATCCGTGCCAGGGGCTGGGCTATGATGCTCGCCAGCTCCTTGAGTACCCTGGGGTGCAGATTGTCAGGCCCAGCTGACTTGAAGGTATCCAGCTTCTCAAGGTGTTCCTTCACGAGGCCAGCATTTATGGAGGGTAGGGGATCTCCATCACCCGGATCTCCGTCCCATAGCAGGCATGGGCGTCCCATGGGACTGATGAAAGACTGACGCAAAGTACCTATTTAATAGGTTGGCTTTTTCCTGGGCTTCAGTTGTCAGTTGCCCCATCTGGTTTAGCAGGGGTCCAACATTGCCCTTGCGTTTCCTCCGGCTCCCCACATATCTGAAAAAGGACTTTTTGTTGTCCTTGATGCTTGAAGCTAGTTGGAGTTCAGTTGCAGCCTTGGCTTTCCTGGTTTGCTCCCCACAGGACCGGACCAGTGCAAAATAATCCTCCTTGGAGGTGAATCCCATCCTCCATCTTTTGTAGGCTTTCCTTTTTAGCCATAGGGGTTCCGCTAGGTCCCTGGAGAGCCAGGGGGGCTGCTGTGTCTTCTTGCTGCCTTTCCTCCATGTTGGAATAGATTTAGCTTGTGCATTGAGGATCGCTAGGGGTTAAAAGTTGATCCAGGTCAGCTGGTCAGGTGACTGGAAGAGGGCAAGCCAGGACTATAAACCCCTGGGCTGGGCAGTAGTTGGAGCTGGCAGCTAAGGGTGAAGGAGTGGAGGGGGGCTCAGTGGAGTGGCTGGGTGGGTGGTCCAAAGGCTGAAGGAGGGAAACTACTGAAGAACCTGGAGAAGCAGCTGCAACCCCAGAGGAAGACCTGTAGCTGGTGGGGGTGGGGACTGAAGCATGACCCTGAGTAAATGTAAGTTGGGATGTGGCCTTCTTTAATCATATTTTTTTGGTGGCAGTTATAGCCTGTGGACAGACTGTTTATGGGTTTTTTTAATAACACTAGTAGTTTCAGTGAGGCTAGTAGGAGGCCTCATTGGGACCCCACTACACTGGGAACCTAGTGCCAGTGTGGGTGCAGGATTTGAGGCATATGGACCCTGGTGCCAGAGAAGGTGTAGTATTTGGGGCACATAGGCCCTGGTGCCAGTGTGGGCACAGGATTTTGGGGTGTACAGACCCTGTCCCCAGAGGGCATGATTCTAAAAGAATGGGGTGGTCTAGTGTACCTAAGGTACAGTTCTGTATTTTTTGGACTGAGGTGGCATGGGCTCAGGGCTGTTCCCTGGCCTTGAACTTGCAGCCCCCTGGCTGTGGGGCCAATGGCTGGGCCTCTGGGCCAGGGAGGCTGGGCTCCAAATTAGAGCAGAAAGAAATGCCAGGAGCCTCAGGACAAGGCAAAGGGCTAGAGGCTCAGAGTCTAACCCTGTTTGGTGGGTTTAGATGGGGAGGCCTAGCTAGAGCAAGGTCAAGCCCATGGAGGCAGAAGGCTCCAACATATGAAATATAATAGGCAGTCTCCCTCTCAGAAGCTTTTGGGGGAGGAGGCTCTGGAAGGAAGTTGGCCATGCTCCTTCCTGTTGCTGCAAGCCTGGTCTCAGAAGCTTCTGGGGAGAACATGGACAGGCTCTTTCCTGCCTCTGGCTACTGCTAGCTTAGTCTCGGAGCTTTTGGGAGTAGCTGGCTGCACCCCTTCTTGCCTCAGGCTGCTGCTGTTACCACCCTGCCCCCATGGGGGGTACTCTGCTGCATGCTGCTGCCCCACCCTGCCTTGGGAAGGGGCCCACTGCACTGTACTGCATCCTAGCTTCTGCACCCCTGTTCAGGCCTGCTGCCCAGCTGCGGTTGGGGGACAGCCTGGGGAGGGAGCCTGTGCTGCCTGTGGGCCCCTCTCCCACCATCACTGCCAGAACCTAAAGGTGCCTTGCCTGCCCCAACTGCCTTGGCAGGCCAACCCCCCACCTTCACCTCTACTTTCACTAGAAGCACACCCTGAGTGGCTGAACTGGACAGTTCCTACCATCACTGCTGCTGCCGTTGTTCTGCTGCTGCCCCCTCTCAAGAGAGGGGGAGATTCCCTGCTGTACCACCTTCCACCACCTAAGACCATGCCTGGATTACTCCCTAATTGACTGACTGCTCCTGCCGTCCCCCACAGCTACCTCACTGTATCTGATCCTGCTTTGTCTTCCTACCTACTTTTCTGCTGCTAAGCACCTGGCTGGAGGCCTGAGGGCCTCCTGAACAGGTCTTTCAACAAACAAAGTCCCTCCACTGCTCCAGCCATCTCTTACATATGCTTCAGCAGCCTTCCCTGTATGGTTCTTCCCCTTGTGTGCTAAGTCCTGTGCTCCACTCACCCTGCCATGGTATTTGTGTGGCTGACTAACTCAGCTTGAGTCTCCCCACCCTGTGTGTATTCTCCCTCCCCCACATTCTCAAAGCATAGCCCTCCTGGTTGGTTTGTTTTTTTTCCTTGTGGGGCTGTAGCTCAGTGAGCTTCATCCCCCACCCCCCTTCTCTATCTAAGAATCCCAGCCTGACCATACTAGATTCACCAGCCCCACCGGAGACTTTTTTTTTTTCTCTATATTATCTTTCCTGCCCTCATGTGAAACAATGCCAGGGCAAGAACCTTCTGGAGGAGGCAGATGCCCCACAGAGTATCCTGCAGCCTCCACTATGGGAGCAGATCCCAGCCAAGCCCCCAAGGGGATGCATACCCCTGTAGCCTCCATCCCAGAAGCACAGCCTGACCAACCTCCTCTGGGGGTGAAGAAGCCTGCAACTTCTGCCGCAGGGGCAGGCAGGACTCTGATATGAAGCCAACAGGGCTGGGGGTCTCCCCTGGCCAGGCCCCCCAGAAGGGTTCCCAAGCTCCCTCTCCTGTCATCGGGGACCAAGGGCAGTGGAAAGGGCTCTTCTTCAGCCTCCTCCACAGCTGGGGGTGGGGGTGGGGTGGGAAGGGCAAGGGCCTGGGCCCTGCCTCCAAACCTAGATCACCAGCACCTGAGGGGACCAAGTGCGCTATACCAGCCAGCACACCCACTTACCTTGTCCCTAGCCCGAGCCCCACCAATGAAGCCCCTTGGGAAGGGGGAGGACCACAGCTATGCATAGGCAGCTGTGGGGAGACCCAATGGCAGGGGGCATGGACCCTCCACCGCTGGCCCTTCCAGCTCAGGTGGTAGGACCCTCTTTCCAGCTCTCATCCACAGGCAAGGGGTGAAGTGCTAACTGCCCAAGTGGGAGAGCCTGCACTTTGAGACCTGGGTGTGGGCCCCAGCTCAGGTAGTAGGGGGGGCCCCCAAGATTGTGGTAGCTCCTGCTCTCATGGCAAGGGGGTCTTTTTCTTTGCCTCGGAGGCTGCTGCACAAAAGGCAGTGGAGACAGGGCTTGTGGTGAAAGGAAAGTACACTCCCCTCAAGCCTCTAGAAGAACTGGGGACCAGGGTGGCCCTCAGGTCCATCCCTCCCTATATCCCCAATTGGGCCCTACTCCCCCAGCTCCAAACCCTGGGGAGAGCTATCTCCCTGGTGGTGGCCCTCTCTACAGGGTACTGAGACCACAGCTGCCTCCATGTGCACTCTTTCCATCACCAGGTTATGATCCAGCTGGTGGCAGGAGCACCTGGAGGCTGAGAAGTGCCTGGCAATTCCTTATTGGGGAGCCCTGGTGAGGATTTTCTATACACTGGGGGACCTGTGGTGCTTCCAGTGCCATTCCCCAGGGCACTTGCATCATGAGTGCTCTGTGGGCCAGGCAGGGAGGGCATCTGTGGGTCCCACTGGCAAGAGGGGTGCCCCTATCAGCAGCACCCCTCCCCCCTCATGTACCCCCAGGTACTCCAGCCACAACTACAAGCCCCTCCCATGAGCTCAAGGGATCCTGCCCCTCAACCAAGTTTGGCAGACTCCCAGGGAGGACAGCAGCAACCAAGGGGAGAAAGGAAGAAGCTCCCCCTCCCCCCCACCCCTAGTCATTAGGGCTTTGTGATGATTTGATTTGGCCTAATTCAGTAACTGAATCTCTGAGTCAAATCAGGGGACCAAGTAAAAGGTCTAAATCAATCCAAAGCTCTCTGAAACTTTGGAAAAGATTTGGAGAGCTTCAGTGATTCAGACAGTCCCCAGTGACTGCAGCAGGGAGCTGCAGCTGACTCCAAGCTGGTAAGTACTAGGGGTGGGGGAGCAGGGGCTGGGGACCATGGGAAGACCCCTGCCAGCCCCCACCTGATCCCCCAGCGCCCCCCCCCATGGCTTCTCCACCCACCCCAGCTCCAAGCCCTTTAAAGAAAAGCCCCAACTCACCAGGTGCTGTCAGGTGGGGGGAGGGGGGATGATCCCCACTGCCCACTACTGCTCCACTCTGCATGAGCTGCCCTGCCTGACATGGCTCCAGCCCTTTAAGGAAAAAAAAAATGGAGAAAAGTCCTGGGAATCGCCACTTCTGCAGTGGCCTTGGGGGGCGGGGCTCATGCAGAGTTCCCCACATGGCATGGGGCGGTGGGGATTGCCTCCCCCCCAGCAGGAATGGTGAGTCTGGCCTTTTTTATTTTTGTTGTTAAAAGGCCAGAGCCATGGCAAGTGGGGCAGCCATGGGGGGGAGCAGGGCAATGGGGGGGCAGTTGTGGGGCTCATGCAAAGCACCCCATGCTGTGAGCCAGTGAGGATTGCTCCCTGCCCAGCAGCACCTACTGAGTCCGGGCTTTTTTTAACAAGTGCCGGGAGCTGGGGCAGCGATTGCTGAACTGTGGGGAATGGGCCTGGCTGATCTGGAGATTCAGCAGCAGCCAAATCTCCAAATGAGATTTGGCTGAATCAAATTGGGACCGTGATTTGAAACACTGTCCCCCAAATCAGATGAATCTGAAGCCAAAGCAAATACTAGCTGCTTCACATGGGCCTACTAGTTATGCCCCCACCCCAACCCTCACATTTTCCTACTGCGTGCCTGTCCACCTGAGAACCACCCCATGGCTGAGTGGGTGCAGGTTGCCTCTTGGTTCAGAGGGAAAAGGAAGGCCTGGATGCAGCTGGAGCCGTCTGACATGGAGGAATCCTTCCCCCTCCCCCCCTCCCCCCAAGACCATCACATGGGGTGGAGGGGAAGGAGCAGGCCAGCCTCTGGGGGCCTTCCCAGTTGCACCTGACATCCCACCCCGGGAAAGATCAAATGAGTGATCCCCGTGGAGGTTTTGGAGCTGCTAGACAGTCCTGGATAGGATCCCATGGAGGAAACCTCACACTTTGACCAGGGTCTATCCCCTGGAACCGCAGGCACCAAGGCTGAGGCTGAGGCCTACCCAAAGGAAGGCCAGGCAATGGCGCCTGCTCCCTCTGATCTGGGGGATATGGAGGCCCTGGGGCTCACTCTGGTGAGTCCTGAGGGGCAGGTCCCCTTTCCCAGGACCCCAAAGCAGATGTTGAAGCCAAGCCAGTGCCTGATAGGTCTCTTCCCTCCCACTCCCAAAAAAACCTCACCTGCAGCTTGCCCCATAGTCTTACACCAGAGGGAGTCACAGTGGGGTCCCCTAATCAAAAGATCAATTTTGTCATTGACAAAATTGCCCTGGGGCTCCAGCTCTACCCTACCATCTTGTGAAAGAGCCGCACCCTCACCCTTACCCCCGCCTCTGTCCCAAAGGGCTGCAGAGCTCTCCCAATGCCAACCAGAGTCTGGGGACTTAGACTGGGGGTTTCAGATAGTGCCTAAGGAGCCCACTGAGCCCCAAGACCAGGAGGAAGATGCCTGAGAACCAGCAGGCTCCATGAAGCCTGTAGACCTCTTGGTCCCCAGGGTGAGCTACCTGCACGTCTTGACTGTGACTCCACCCACCAGGCTTTGAGACACTGCAAGATGCATGTGCATGCTCGTGTGGATGTGCCCTTTGTGTGTAATGTGCAATTCTGTCTGGAGAGGCTTTGCTGACAGGCTAGATCTCTGCTTAGGATTAGCATTGGTTGCAGATGCAAGAGTGGTCAGACTTCTGGGAAGCATTGGATAGGATTTGGGGATCAGTTTGAGCTTGGTCCTGGATAAAAATGTACTGTGCTGATAGCGCACTGGCTATATGAGGTGGATTCTGATTTAAAAAGTAATATATATTGCACTCTGTTATTAAGCATATTTCCTAAATTTGATTTCAGGAGGCCAAGTCTGGCTCCTAAAGAAGGAGGTGAGCTTGTTGGCAAACAACATTATCCATTAAAAAAGAATCAGTGACCTTCATTAGACTGTGAAATGTGGTAAAAGGGAAGGCATGCCCGCCTGAGTTCTTACAAAGATGAATTGCCAAACTAGACTGGGGCTTTCAGTGAGGCATTCTTGAAGGCTGCTGTAATCAAGAAATTACCTAATGCTGCCAAGTTGCAGCCAGCCATAGACTAAACACATAAGCCTGGTGGAGGTATGCTTTTTCAGGGGAAGGCTTCCTTTGGGCCCCTACCCCCAGTGCCAGGGAGAAGGGTCAAGCTGGTAAAGAGCTAAGTGAGGTGAATCCAAGTTCTCGGTTCACAAGCCCTACTAAATTAACTTTGGGGGTGCACTTTGCTACACTGCAAAGTTGTTTCTTTGGTTCACTAAAACAGTTTTCTGGAACAGGGGTTGTATTGACAAGCAACCATCAATTTTTTTTTTTAATTGACTGGTATTTTGTTAGCATTTCTGTATCATAGATAACAAACAAAAAATAGTTGATATTTTCATACCTGCCTTGGGCCCCTTTCTCATTAAATGAGTTGTAACTGGTTACTCAGCCCCACTAGGCAGCTGTGAGAATCTCAGTGAGACTGATGGCAAAAATACCTTCAATAATCTTTACTCCTAGGCTCACAAAACTCAGTGGGCTTTCAAGAGGCAGAGTGGGGGGACTGAGTACAGGTGTAGGTAATACATGGAATGACTGGATGTATATAAACAACAGCAAGGAAATGATCTGCTTCAAACATCCTGAACACAAGTTGCAAAGGAGGCTATAGGGAGCCTCCAGATGTATTTACCAGCTGCTGTGCTCTGGCTGCCAGATGCTTTTAACACTCAGAGGGAAAACATTATTCTATATAGTTGTTGTCTTACTAAACACTTTAAGAAGCACAAACCCCCCAAAAAACACCAATGTATAGTCACAGAATCTACCACTTGAGCACAATGGGCTCCAATACATGTACAAGGAGGATGCTCTGATGTGCTGTAATTGCAACGTGTCTGAGCAGACTCTGTTAATTGAGTCTGCTGGAGTGTGGTAATTATGGTGGTCTAGTGGATTCCAGTATCATGTGTATCAACATCCCTGGGGTGCAAAATGGGAGCAGGGAACTTTAAACTAAAGCTCATTCAATGAGCTTTAGTTCCAAGCACCCCGCCACCATTTTTCAGTGTGGGGATGCTGATGCACATGATGCTTCTGGCACTTCTAATTAGCGCAAGTCTCAGAGCTGTACTAGTTTAAAAGCACTTCCCCCCCACCCCCGAGTACATCTATAAATGCCCAATAATTTTAGTGAACAAACTCCATAAATAAAGGAACATGAGACAGAAAAGAAATCATGTAAAGAAATAGAGAATTTCTGCAATAGATGAGAGAGAAGTAGCTGCTAATGTTTCAGTTTCTGTTCTGTTTGCTACAACTGGAATCTCTTGCTTTCTTCCCGCTGCAATTATTAAATTGCTGAAAAATTTCTCATTCCAATGATTTGCTAATCTCTGGAAAATTTATGGAGATGAAAAAATGACTGCTTGTCTTGTTGCTGAAATGTGGACGTTTGGTTGAAATACAGATATATGCTTGGTTGGACCAGAATTCTAAGTGGGACAGGCCTACATCTTGTGTCGCCACTAGAGAGGCTATGTGTGGCAGCTGAAAAGTATGTCTGTGTGATGCTAAAAGTGCTTGCTGAAGGCTCTATGAAGATTAGACCAAATGTTTTTCTGTATTTGTTCAGATATTAAGTTATAAATTGTTGCTAAAAGCCTAATTGATAGTTTACAATGTAGTGAGGCCTTGTATAAACTAAAGCCTAACAAATTTAGCAAAGCCTAGAAGTAGTAAGACCCTGTGGCACAGTTAAAATTACCTTATCAAAGGAATGCAAGGCTTGTATTGCTATTGGTCAGTCTAAGGACAATTGAAGAAAAAGGAATCTAAGTGATTGTGCGTTAGTGTCCTTCAGAAGCTATAAATTAGCTGAAATACTTGGAAACCATTCAGAAGGAAGATGCAGCTCTGTAAAAAGGATTAGTTAGCTGTTGCCTGGATCAGTGGGCCTGTGGACCTCCAGGAGCCCAAGAACTGCATTCCAGGGGCCTGCCCGGCACCCCTCAGACAGCATTGTCCGGGGATGCCTGACCTCGCTGAACTTTGTGGAAAGAGAAGCTTGCTGTATATTGGGCATCAGAGGGACTGCCAATAAGTTGCCGATGCAAATTGCTTTTGTCTGTCATCATTTGTCTTGTTACTACATGTAGTTGTGGTTTTCTTAAGTTAATAAATCTTTCTTACCTTTCTACCTCCGACCACACTCTCAATCTAAACCCTCTGCAGGTGACTGGGACACCGTGTAGAAGAAGAGGGGGACAATTCTGGAATTTCATAGGGACTTTGAAACATATCCTCACTTTTATAGGCTAAAGCTGACAAAAACAAGTGTGAGGAGGCTGATCAGAATGACTGGGAGATGATGGCTAACATCCTATAGTGGAAAAAAGTAACAAATAATTGGGAGAAGTTTCTGGGAGGGGTTTGTGTGAAGTTTGTACAGAAATTCCCCAGCTGTCTGTTTCTTCCTCTCGTATGTTCTCCCTGCACCTGTTTCCTCCTGTGCTTGCTAACATATATGTTTCAGAATTGGGAGAGCTCTGAGGCTGTAAGTGCACTTAAACAGCAACCACTTTTCCAGAATGTTCTACCTACTCAACTCCATTGGAGGAAAGAGCGAGCCTTGCATCCTCAGGAAACAGGAAATACCTCTACATTAGTGCTCATTGTAATCTGGAACAGTTTGGAACTGGCACACTCTTTTAATTCTGAATTGGGATGAAAAGCCACCCCTACACCCCCACAGCCACACAGCCACAGGTTGAAATTTCAGAAGTTTGTTTTGGGCTTTCTGTTCTGTGAGGCACTCTACAGCACCGGTCACTCTAGAAGTGTAAGGACTGGAAGGGATCTCTTCTCTCGGACCATTCCAAAAAATAGCTTCCAAGGTAAGACTGTGCCACAGTGCAAAGTATGCCAGCACCCTTTCAGTCTGTTGCCTTTTTCTCTAATGTCTCGGGTTTCATTGCAACCAAAACATCCAGGGCGGTTTAAAGAAAACTTCAAAAATGTAAACTGAGTATAAGAGATGGAGAAACAACGTCATTCTGTTTAATGACCGTTTTTAACCAGAACCCAAATTCAAAGTTTTCTATTAAACATTTGAAGAAAAACCAAATAACGCCTACATAGAAAATGCAAGGGACATGAAAAATAGCTCAACATAGAACTTTAGAGTAAATAAACACTTACTTTTAAAGAGAAACTGGAGTTTATCTCCCATTGAAAATTAATTTTAGAATGCAAGCTTTAAGTCACTAGCAGCTGCTCTGCTCAAATAAGAATCTAATAATATTTGCATACATTAATTAATCCTACATGGTAGTAGCATCTGAATTTTATTATCTTTATTCTAAAGATGGGCAATTTTAAAGAGAAGCAAATGATATACTTAAGACCCACCCTTTCCTTAGTTATGCTACTGAGTGACACTGCATATCTACATGTGTATTAATGCACTTTCCTTAGTCTGCATGAAATTTATTACTTCCAACGTGAGGTTCTGAATAAAAGCCTATTAGGCTGCCCTAATGCACAATAGCAAAAGCACATGCTTTTTTAGTGATGCTCGATGTGCAGTAGCTTATTTTATTGCACATTAGAGTATTTGCATGGTTTTTGTGATGCTTAATGCACAGTAAAATGGACTATTTTGCATTAAAGTGCATGTGATATAGACATGCCCACTGGGCATGTCTATATGAGATGCTTAATGCACAGAATATTAATTCTACTGCACATTAGCACCATGTGCAAATAGCATGCTAATACGCAAAAGTGCAATAAATTGAGTCTAATGTGTAGTAGTGTTGCTAAAAACTATTCATCTATGTGAAGTTATTACCTGTCATTACAGGTATTCAACTTTAATGCACTCTAATTATGGAGGATTAATGAACGTGTAGACTCACCCACTATGAGGCAAGTGGCAGAGCTCAGAATAAAAGGAAGAATTAAGTTTAAGAATTAAACATACAGCTTCCCTGAAATAAGTAATGTCAAAAATCTTATTGATTTAACAGTCTGTAAATACAAAGAAAATAACGAGATGGATTTATGTCCACATATTGTCATTTGTTTCAGTTGCTAGAATCTGTAAACAGCAGCATGTGTTTGAAACTTATGTTCTGTGAGCTGCTCTAAACTGTCCGGGCCTTCTATTGTAGAATATGAATTCACTTCACATACCAGAGAACTTGAAGACTGTGTGGCTTATAATATAGCATTAGGAAAGCCCAGGTGTTCAGATCAGCTATTCTGGAATCTTTCTTTCAGTGTCTCTTTTGGAGCATTGAATGGATACAAACAATAGATGATTGTTAGTGTGAAGCCAAAGAAAGCTGACACTTTCCAAGAGAAAAATGTCTTTGCTGTATATTTGGAAGGTTACACATCTGTAAGTTAGAGGAATTTGGAGCCCTGGAGGTTTCTTCCCCCAAACACCCACATATAAGGGAAGGAAGCTCTCCTATAGACTCGCATACCATTATATCCTGCTGGTGGGAGCCCACCATAATAGCCAGTAACCATTTGTAGCCAACTGAACTCTTGATTCACGGTCTTGCAGCTAGCTCTTGCCCTGTCTTGTGACCTAACAACTTAGCTTAGCTTGTATTTATTTTCCTATTTTATAAGGAACAGCTTCTTCTCTGAACTCATCATTGGTGGGAATACTGTATTGAGGCAAAGCTGGGACTCAAGCTATGCAGAATATCAAACACCCAGGAGGGGAACTGGGATTTCATCCAACATGCTGTTTATCTCCCTGGGAAAGTATCTGGGCTACAAGCTCCCAGACATTTCAGTTGGAGTGAGATGGGACTTTATTCCATGAACTGAATGAGCCCTTCTATTACATACATGATAAGGACCTTCCTTATCTGCATAAAAGAAAACTGTGGTGAACAAGGAAACACTAGAAGGAGGTGCGTACATTTAATACGCCCAGTTTCCTGTTTGTCTACTTTAGAGTTTTTAAATGTTCCTTTGCAACTGCTTGGGACTCCCACACAATAAACACTACAGATGGAGAGGCAGAAGTCATGGCAGGGTAGTGCCTTAGAGATTAACTGATTTAGAAAGAAATAAGCTTTTGGAGGCAACAAAATCAGATGCTATAATTGACTAGTCCAGTGGAGCTCAATCTTTTGGCCTCGTGGGCTGGATGAGTGATGTGGAGCCACTCCATGAGGTAGATTAGGTCCCATGTGCCAGGATCAGGCCCCATATAATCTCTGGCTTGCTCTGCACACCAGGATTGGGTCCCATCCCAACTCGCACTGCCTGGATTCACCCTGTGCCACTCTGCATTGAGCCATGCTGCCCCATGCCACCCTGATCAGCCCCATGCTGTCCCAATCACCCCTATGCTGCCAGTATCAATCCTACACCTCCACAGTCAGCCTTGTGCTACCTGAATTGACCCTGCACCACCCCAATTGGCCCTGTGTCATTCTGTATTGCCCCAGTTGGCCCTGTGCCACCAGGATCAGCCCTGCACTGCTGTGATCAGTACCACACACCTAATCTAGTGTGCAGGGCCACACTATCAAGCCTGCAGGGCTCCCCACAGTCCAGAAAATGGGCAGCAGGACAGCAGCAATTAGCTGCTAGGGCTATGTGAAAATTCAGGTGGTGATTTGATTCAGAGGAGATTTGGCTAAGGTGAATATACAAATCTATGAGTTTTGTGTGCCGCTATCCCTGCTTTATGGTTCAGAAATGTGGCCTACATACACTAGGCACATCAGGAGACTGAACAGCTTCTACATGAGATGCTGGTGTAAAAGCCTAGAAATAAAGTGGGAAGACAACATGCCAAGCAGAGGTGCTGGGGTACACAGAACTGACATACTTAGAAATCACTATCAAGAAGAGGAGGTTGCAATGACTTGGCCATGTCAGGAGAATGGGAGGAGACTGTATCCCCAATAATATTTTGTACAGTAATATTCCAGATGGCTCTAGAATGCAAGGTTTCCCTCAATGGTGGTATCGTGACATGCAAACTGATATGAAGTTGTTCAACATCAACATAAAAAGCTGAAGGAATGCACAGAATTCAATATGATCTGGAGGGAATATCTGGCACTGGATACAGCTCAACATGATGCAGCTTTCAGAGGCTGAAAGCAAAGCAAGAAAGAAGGAAGCAGTATGCTGTAAACTTGGACTCCAATTCAGACAACACATGGATCTATGAAACTTGTAACCAGCTATGTCACTCCCAAATTGGGCTTGTCAGCCACATGTGGATTCATCAGACATCTGACTAGACCTCTTATGCGTACACCATGATCCGGAGGATCACTGGTTGCCCAATATAAGCTATTTCTTTCCATCTTTAGAGAGAGGCAGTTAGCTGGGTTAGTCTAAAGTCAGGCACTATGGCACCTTAGAGACTTATTCAGAAGGACACAAGCTTTCCTAGGCAACAGCCTACTTCATTAGATGATAAAAATAATCATGAGATTAATAAATGGACTAGTCCAGGGGTGCTCAATTCCTGGCCTGCAGGCCACATCTGGGCCACAGAGCTGTCATCCAGCCCACAGGGCTTCCCATGGGTCTGAAAACTTGGTGGCAGAGTAGCAGTGGCAGCTAATAGGCCTGTGTGAAGTGGCTAGTAGGGCTGTGCAAGGCTTCAGATCATGCTTCGGATCTGGGGCCAAATTGGGCGCTTCAGCATCCAAAGCAGCATGCCTGGAACAACGCATGGGCTCAGTTAAGATGTCCGAAATGGTTCGGAGCTTCAGAAGCACAACAGAAATGCTTCAGATGCTGGAAGTGAAAGTTAGAAGGGGGCGGGGGGAGCAGGGGGGAAGACTGTAGACCTGTGCGAGTCAGCAGCAATCTGATCCAACTTCGGATCCAGCCACTTCAGATGACTGCGATCCAATCTGGAGCTCCAAACCGGGTTTCTGCTTCAATCCAGCTGAAGCTTCAGAGCTGCCTCAAGAGATCTGGCTATAGGGTATAATGGGGAATCAATTAAATGTCTATAATTTTGTTGAGAGCATGACGCCTGCCAAGTTTCAAGAAGTTCGGTTCAGGGGTTTGGGAGGAACTGTACCCCAAATTCTTGAAAGCCAAATGCATGTCATGGCTATGTCACGTCACAGGAAGGTGAAAACTTCAGGGGTGGTAGCTCTTACTGAGGCCACAAAGCCTACTAAGTTTCAAGGATATCTATGCAGGGGTTTAGGGGGAACTGCACCTCAAGCTGAGGACAAGCAAAACTCGTGCCATGGGTGACACTGCATGTTAAGGCGCAACGGGGTGACAGCTGCAGGGATGGTGGCCCCTGCTATGATGCCTGCCAGCTGTCGAGGAGATCAGTGCAGGGGGCTTCTGGCAGACAAAACTGGTGCCAAGACTGTGTCTGTCTGGGGTCAGTTGATTGTCTGTCTTGATTCTTTCCTCTTGTTAGCCTGGTTTTGTAGGTGCTAATTGATGCTTGTTAAGTTGTTATGTAGTAGCTAGGTCCTGTGAAACTTGGCAGGCTTTGTGGCCTCAGTAAGAACTACCACTCCTGAAGTTTTTACCCCACTATGTTGTAATGCCTAGATGTGACATGGTTTGCTTTCAAGAATCTGGGGTGCTGTTCCCCCAAACCCCTGCACTGATCTTCTTGAAACTTGACAGGCTTCATCCTCTCTATAGAGTCTACCAACCCTGAAAATTTCATCCAAGTTGGACAAAAAACAACAAAGTTATAGCTATTTTATTGTTTCTCCATTATACCCTATGGCTGGATCTCCAAGGCGGCTCTGAAGCTCTTCCGGAGCTCTGAACTGCTTCGGGAAGCCTAACGAGGCAGTGCTTCGACCCAGATGTGCTGCTTTGGACCCTGAAGCTTCAGAAGCTTTTCCGGATCCGAAGCTCTGTCTGAAGCCTTGCACAGCCCTAGAAGACTGACATGTAGGTGATCAGTGAGAAGGATTTCTGTCTGGGTGCCTTTCCAATGACAGCGTCTGGGGGGAGGGACCAAGAAACAGTATAAAAGCCTGGGTTTGGAGGCTTGCTGTGCCTCTTCCTAGCTTGTTCCCTCTCAGCGACTGCATGAGAGGAACCCTCAGACTCAAGCATGTCAGCTTGCTTGCTTTACTCAGTATTTGAACTTGCCTGCTCCTTTTTGTTGTTAGAAAGGATTGGGTAGGATTTAGCTTAGCTTAGCTTAGCTATTCAATTACTATTCATTTCTTTGAATTTATATTTCCTGGGTTTTTTTTTGGAAACTTTGAAAAAAGAAAGCTGTGTTTTCCCTGCCAGTGTGATCCACACAATATTATATGTAGAAAAATCAGATATTCATAGGAGAAGATGACAGACAAACAGGCAGCACACAATTTTTACATAACTTTAACGCTGAAGCAAACAATCAAAGAAGAGTCCAGTGCATGCACACAACAGAGGGAATAAAACACACAATACAAAAGGATTGACACACACACACAGACCTTTTGCAGCACAGGAAAGATCAATAAGAAGCATGCTGGAAAGGCAGGTGCCAGGTCTTCTGGCAAGAGAGGGAGAGGACGTAGGGGGAGAGCTAGAGCTGTAAGCACCCCCACTCCCCCTGCCCAAACAGACGCATTCTCTTCCCAAGCAGCCATGACACCAGTATTGCAATTGGAAGCAAGGAGGTGGGAGCAGTGTCTGCACCTGACATCCCTGCACCTGCACCACCTCCGCTCAGTCCAGAAGTAGGCACCAGCAGTGGAATCACTGTCTCCTCCACCCCAAATTCATCTCTCAGCATGAGCCTCCCACTGCCAGAGGAGGAGCTGGAGCTGGAACCAGGGATGCTGAGCGTGCTGGCTCAAATAATTCTGGGGACTGAGGGGGAATCAGAATTTGTGCTCCACACACCTCAAATTTCCCCAAGACCCAGGTCTCCTCCAGAAAGCAGCACCTCGGAGGAGGCTGAGGTTGTGGAGGCAAGTGGCTCAGCTGAGACAGCTCCTCCTGCTGTTGAGCCTCAGCCTACTGAAGAGTGGGATAAGGCAGGATCCTCACCCTAAAACCAGAAGCAGGGGATTAGTGTAGTGTGGGAGCTTTTTGAGCTGGCAGATGATCCCAGTTTTGCCATCTGCCAGCGCTGCCGAAGGCACATGAGCTATGACAAGCATGTGAGACACTTTTCCACCACAACAATGCTGCTGCATCTGAGCTGGCAGCATCCCCTTGCCCTTCTTTCTGCTCAGCCTGGCACCAGTGCAAGTGTGCCAAAAGGGAAGTCCCCCACTTGCTCCAAAGCCCCTTTCCCCTTGAAGTAGAGGCAGGCCCCCCTGGAACAGCAGGGAAAGGTGGACAGAAAGTGGGGTGCGTTCCCAAGGCAAGCGAGATCACCCAGAGCACCAGGGAGATGCTTGCTCTGGACAGCCAGCCCTTCTCCCTAGTTGAGCGGTCAGGGTTCAGGCAGTTCATAGCATTCTGGCCCCATCTTACAAAGTGCCCGCAAGCACCACCTTTAGCAGGATGGTGGTGCCCTCCCTGTATGAGGCATGCAGGGAGTACTTGAGGAAGGAGGTGTGCAAGGCAGGGCTGCAGGTAGCTTTGTACTTCACCTCCAACATGTGGAGCAGCCAGAATGGCGATCTCACCTACCTCTCCCTCACAGGGCACTTGTATGATCAGTCAGGATTTCAGTGGGCTCTACTGGAAGCCAAGGTGCTGGATGAGTCCCACATGCCAAGGGAGATCATGGGGCCCATGAACCGCATGGTGCAGGGGTGGCTGAGCTTACCCACAGGTTCATGGTCACTGACAATGGGGCCAATATGCTGAAGGCTGTCCATGATGCCAACTTTGTTGGCATCCACTGTGTGGCACACAAGTTCCACCTTGTAGTTAGGGATACCTTGGAGTGGGACAGGGCTGCTGGTGACAGTGCCACCACCACTACTGCTACTAGCCATTGGATTTCAAAATGCAGGAAGATGGTGGGCTACTTCCACCACAGCATCAAAGGCGGCAAGATGCTCCAGGAGAAACACAGAGATGAGCATCCCAAAGCACAAAATCATGCAGGATGTGGAGACTCGGTGAAATTCCACATATCTGATGCTCAAAAGGTTGGTGGAGCAACAGAAGGCCATCCATGAGATGGCCTTGCTTGGGGAGATTGGGATCAGTGTACCCCTGAACAGAGCTGTGTGGGGTACCATCTCCCAGATCTTGGGGGTCCTCAAGCCCTTCCTCGAGGCCACTGAGACCCTTAATGCTGGCAATGACCTCCTCAGCCAGCTGATCCCCCTATTTAGGAACCTGGAGAACCAAATGGAGAAGTTCCAGGCATCAATGTTCCTGGCTGAAGCAGGCCTCTGTCACCAGATGTGCAGGCATTGGTGAGGTGGCTGAAGGAGGGCATCAGGAGATGGCTGGATCCCTTGTGGTCCAGTACGATCCACATGCTGGCGGACATGAGTGACCTGAGGGTGAAGAGGAGCATGTTCACTGGCAGCACCAAAACCCCACCTGCCCCACATGGACACAGGCACTTGTCAATAATGTCAGGGAGGATGAAGTGCAGAGATGAGGGTTGTGGAAGAGGGGGATCCACTTTCCCATGCCAGCACTCCCAACCCAGTACCAGCGCCAGCACCAGCCAGTCTCCTCCATGCCAGCCACTGCCAATGTGGGCCAAGGGCATGGCTTCAATTCCGGGGTTCACACACACCAGACCCCAGCCTTGGGCAGGTAGTGCT
This sequence comes from Crocodylus siamensis, assembly GCF_052110815.1. Taxonomy (NCBI): domain Eukaryota; kingdom Metazoa; phylum Chordata; order Crocodylia; family Crocodylidae; genus Crocodylus; species Crocodylus siamensis. The sequence continues at coordinate 10,793,950 of NC_143408.1, forward strand.
GAGGCTTCAATGGCTACCATTCTCACTGAGGATGTGGAACAACTGGAATGCACCCCCTTGGCCTACTGGGCAAGCTGCAGCCAGATGTGGCAGGATCTGGCCATGGTTGCCTGGCAACACCTGTCCTGTCGACTGACTAGTGTTCCAAGCAAGAGGGTGTTCAGCATTGTTGGGTATATTGTGTCACCCCACCACACCTGCTTGGGTCCTGATTTGGTGGAGCCAGCTGGTGTTCCTAAAGGTGAACCTCCCACTGCTGGGGTTCCCCAACCTGGATCTGCAGATGGACCGAGTGCCACCCTCCTCATTCTGTCTGCACCAATTTCCTTTTTGAGTTTTTTAAAAGTGGAATAATGCCCTGCTCTCAGCTGGAGGGGGCACTAACTGCATCACCAGCCAGCAGGGGAACAACATGTCCCTGCTGAGCTCATTCCCCTTACAGGATGAACTTGGAGATGGGATTGGGGCTATGGGGAAGGAGGAGGCCCCAGGTCCTGGGCTTGACCACTAAAACTGCACCCTGCCAATACCCAACTACCTGTGGGGGCACGTTCCTCACCCTCACCAAAAATACACTCTGCCTCCAGTCTCTCAGGCCTAGTCCTGAGAGGGAGCAAATTACAAACCACTTTTCACAACTGGGCCTATGAACTTCACTTCATCAGCCTCCTAGATACAGAAACTCATGGACTTAATATAGATTAGACAGTGAAATTCTGACACACTGCAACCTGGTGGACATCTGACTCCCCAGGTACCTCTGCACTTTTACTTGTGCTACTACATCCCCCTTCCCCCCCTACCCCCAACCACAGCCTGTCCCTTACCCCCTGACACCTCCATTTCCATTTGCACTCACTGGCTTTCTTGCCTGCATTGCGGGCCAGGCCAGCCTCTGACTTCTTTACTATTCCTTCCACCCAGGACTAGGAAACATACCAACTGTAGGTACTTCCTCAGCCTGACAAAGGGCCTTTCAGTGCAAAAGTTGGCATCCCAGGGAGCTAAGCTGAGTTCACCGGGAGCCTCACAACTGCACTGCAACCAGCAAGCCTCAGGTCTGTCAAAGACATGACAGGTCTGGGCTTTCTCCAGCCAGGACTGTGTGTGTGCATTAGCTGGAGGTTATGGCACCTCCTACCCACCTTTCACCAGGGGATCATTGGTCCTGGCATTTATGGGGCTTCCACACTGCCAGCAGTCCCATCAGGCCTCCCTACCCTGGCAGGGTGCAGTTTTAGTGGTCATGCCCAGGACCTGGGGCCTCCTCCTTCCCCATAGCCCCAGTTCATACCTCCAAATTCATCCTGGCACAGGAGCGAGCTCAGCAGGAACATGTTGTTCCCCTGCTGGCTGGTTTCATAGTTTCATAGTTTCATAGTAGCTAGAGTCGGAAGGGACCTAGGTAGATCATCTAGTCCGACCCCCTGCCTTAGCAGGAAAGAGCACCGGGGTCAGATGACCCCGGCAAGGTGCTCATCTAACTTCCTTTTAAAAATCCCCAGGCTAGGAGCCTGCACCACTTCCCCTGGAAGCTGGTTCCAGGCCCTAGCCGCCCTGACTGTGAAGTAGCGCCTCCTAATATCTAATCTAAACTTACCCTCCGCCAGTTTGTGACCGTTATTCCTGGTCACTCCTGGCAGCGCACGGGGGAACAGGGACTCCCCCAATACCTGCTGATCCCCCCTGACCAGTTTGTAGCAGGCCACAAGGTCCCCCCTTAACCTTCTCTTGTGGAGGCTAAACAGGTTCAGGTCCCGTAGCCTCTCCTCATAAGGCCTGCCCTGCTGACCCCTGATCATACGAGTGGCCCTCCTCTGAACTCTTTCCATATTGTCCACGTCCCTCTTGAAGTGTGGCGCCCAGAACTGGACGCAGTACTCCAGCTGCGGCCTGACCAGTGCCGCATAGAGGGGGAGGATCACCTCCCTGGACCTGCTCGAGATGCATCTGTGGATGCATGACAGGGTACGATTGGCCTTCTTGACTGCCTCCCCACACTGCCGGCCCATGTTCATCGTGGAGTCAATGACGACTCCAAGATCCTTTTCCGTCTCTGTGCTGGCAAGAGGGGAGTTCCCCAACCTGTAAGTGTGGTGCCGGTTCTTCCTCCCCATGTGCAACACCTTGCACTTATCAGTGTTAAACCCCATCCTATTCTCATCCGCCCACCGTTGCAACCTGTCAAGGTCAGTTTGTAGCCTATTGCACCCTTCTAGTGCACCCACATCCCCCCACATCTTAGTGTCATCAGCAAACTTGAACAGGGTGCTTTCTACCCCCTCATCCAAGTCACTGATGAAGATGTTGAACAGTGCGGGCCCGAGGACCGAGCCCTGCGGAACCCCACTGCCCACATCCTTCCAGGTCGAGAAGAACCCATCCACTACCACCCTCTGGGTGCGGCCCTCTAACCAGTTGGCGACCCATTTGACCGTGTGGGCATCGACACCACAGTCTCCCAGCTTTTTGATGAGGACAGGGTGAGAGACAGTGTCGAAAGCCTTCCGGAAGTCCAAAAAGACTACATCCACAGCAACCCCTGCGTCTAATGATTTGGTGACCTGATCGTAAAAGGCCACCAGGTTGGTCTGACAAGACCTGCCACTGATGAACCCATGTTGGTTGCCCCTGAGCATGCATTCCCCCGCAAGGCCCTCCTGGATGTGTGCCAGGATAATTTTTTCCAAGAGCTTACCCGGGATTGAGGTAAGACTAACTGGCCTGTAATTTCCCGGGTCCTCTTTTTTTCCCTTTTTGAAGATAGGGACCACATTGGCCCTCTTCCAGTCCTCCGGCACCTCGCCAGAGCACCACGAGTGCTCATAGAGCCGTGCCAGGGGTCCCGCAATGACCTCAGCCAGTTCCTGTAGAACCCTAGGGTGAAGATCGTCCGGACCAGCGGACTTGAACACGTCCAGCCTCTCCAGAAGTACCCTAACTAACTCCTCGCTAACCCTTGGCCCAGGCGTCTCTCTCTCGGGGCCCGAGGGGGGCCCAGCAGGGAGGTGGCTGAACTGGTCCCTACTTAGGAAGACAGAGGCAAAGAAATCGTTAAATATGTTAGCTTTGTCATCTGGCGTGATGACTAAGTTGCCCATCGTGTCCTGCAGGGGCCCCACATTACCCGGGACCCTCTTTTTACCCCCTATGTATTTGAAGAAGGACTTCTTATTGTCCTTAATCCGGGAAGCTAGTCCTATCTCCAACTCTGCCTTGGCCCTCCTGACTGCCCCCCTACATCCTCGGGCGACTATAACATAGTCCTTCTTGGCGATGACCCCATCTCTCCATTGGGTATATGCCTCCCTTTTAGCAAGGAGACATTCCCGGATGCTCTTAGTGAGCCATGGGGGTTTATGTGCCCTCCTGCTCCCTTTGACCCTTGTTGGGATTACCTCCCTTTGGGCATGGAGGATCGTCTCCTTAAGGAGCAACCACTCACCTTCAACATCTGATTCCCTTCCCCTCTGGGTCCTCAGCGCTTCCCCAACGATCCTCCTTAGCTTGTTGAAGTCAGCCCTCCTAAAGTCTAGGGCTGTTGCCTTGCTGCAGCCCTTTGCCACCTTACGCTGAATGGTGAATTCCAGCAAGCGATGATCACTGTCTCCCAGGTGGCCCATCCTCCTTCCCCATAGCCCCAGTTCATACCTCCAAATTCATCCTGGCACAGGAGCGAGCTCAGCAGGAACATGTTGTTCCCCTGCTGGCTGGTGATGCAGTTAGAGCTCCCTCCAGCTGAGAGCAGGGCATTAACTGTTTTTTTTTAAATGACAAAAGGAAATCGGTGCAGATGGAGTGAAGAGCATGGCACTCAGCCTGTCTGCAGGTGGAGCTTCTGGAACCCCAGCAGTGGGAGGTGCAACTTCAAGAACACCAGCTGCTCCACCAAAGCAGGATCCAAGCAGGTATGGTGGGGTGTCACGATATCCCCAGCAATGCTGAACACCCTCTCGCGTGGAGCACTGGTTGGTGGACAGGACAGGTGTTTCTGGGCAACTGTGGCCAGATCCTGCCACATCTGGCTATGGCTTGCCCAGTAGGCCAAAGGGTCACAGTCCAGTGGCTCCATATCCTCAGTGAGATAGGTAGCTATTGAAGCCTCAGTGCTACCTGCCCAAGGCTGGGGTCTGGTGTGTTTGGACCCCAGCATTGAAGCCATGCCCTTGGCCCACATTGGCAGTGGCTAGCGTGGAGGAGACTGGCTGGTGCTGGTGCTGGGAGTGCTGGCACGGGAAAGAGGATCCTCCTCTTACACATCCCCTTGCCTCTGCACTTTGGCCTCCCTAACTTTGTTGACCAGCACCTATGTCCGATGATTGAGGGTTTTGGTGCTGCCAGTGCACTTTCTCCCCTTCACCAGCATGTGGACCATACTGGACCACAAGGGATCCAGTCGTCTTCTGTTGCCCTCCTTCAGCCACCTCACCAGTGCCTGCATGTCTGACAATAGCGGTCTGCCCCAGCCAGGAGGAGGCCACAGGAAGATGACCCATGCTTTCGGGAGACACCACCCAAGCAAAACAGGTGACAAATGCAAGGAGTGCCCAGGTAAGAAACAGGGGTCCAGACAGTCTCCCAAATCAGGGGGTGGCACACACAGCTAGGCAAGGCCTTAAATGCCTATATACCAATGCTCGTAGTATGGGGAACAAACAGGAGGAACTCGCCCTCAGAATAGCCAGTTCAGACCCAGACATAATAGGGCTTACAGAAACGTGGTGGGATTCATCCCATGACTGGGCAGTTAGCATTAGGGGCTATAGGCTTTACAGGCGGGATAGAGAAGGAAGGAAAGGTGGGGGTGTGGCGCTCTATGTCAAGGAGCAATACACATCCTCTGCCAGCAGAATGGGGTCAGAGGAGGGGCAAGCTGAAGTGCTCTGGGTCAAGATACAAGGGGGCCGTGGGGAGAGGGATCTAATGGTGGGGGTCTACTACAGACCCCCCAACCAAGGGGAGGAGCTGGACCGGGAATTTTTGGGCCAGCTTGCAGAGGCACTTAAGGCAAGGGATGTAGTTGTCATGGGTGATTTAAATTACCTGGACATCTGCTGGGAGGAACAGTCAGCCAGGTCAGACCATTCCAGGAGGTTCCTGGCTGAGATACAGGACCTCCACTTAATTCAGGAGGTGCACAATCCCACCAGAGGAAATGCCCTGTTGGACCTGGTCCTGGCCACAGGTGACATGACCTGGTAAGGGGCCTCCAGGTCCTTGACCACCTGGGTGATAGCAATCATCGCTTGCTGGAATTCACCATCCAGCGCAGGGTGTCAAGGGCCTGCAGCAAGGCGGTAGCCCTAGACTTCAAGAGGGCCAACTTCAATGAGTTGAGGAGATTAGTGGGAGAGGCGCTGGGGTTCTCGAGAGCAGGGGAACTCAGTGCCCAAGATGAGTGGTCGTTCCTTAAGGAGACAATACTCAGGGCCCAAGGGGTGACCATCCCAACAAGAAGCAAGGGGGGCAAGAGTGCCTGAAAGCCCCCCTGGCTCACCAAGGGCGTCTGGGAATGCCTGATTGCCAAAAAGGCGGAGTACAACTGGTGGAAGGGGGGTGCTATCTCCAAAGAGGAGTATACCTCCTCTGCTCAGGCCTGTAGGGGGGCTGTCAGGAAAGCTAAGGTGGACATAGAGCTAGGACTAGCATCCAAGATCAAAGATAATAAAAAGTCCTTTTTCAAATATATAGGGAGGATGAAGAAAGCACCGGGAAATGTGGGGCCCCTGCAAGATTCTCTGGGCAATCTGGTGGTTGCACCAGAGGAGAAAGCAGACCTCTTTAACCAATTCTTCACCTCCGTTTTCTTGTGCAGGGACCAGGACTTCCCCACCGTGATGCAAGACAGACTTGAGGGGAATGCCTCCAGACCTCAGGTTGGGGAGGACCGGGTTAGAGAGCTTCTGGAGGGGCTGGATGTGTTCAAATCAGCGGGTCCAGATGCTCTCCACCCCAGGGTGTTGAGGGAGCTAGCAGGGGTTATTGCAGGGCCCTTGGCATGGCTTTATGAGTGCTCGTGGTGCTCGGGCCAGGTGCCAGATGATTGGAAGATAGCCAACGTGGTCCCCATCTTTAAAAAAGGGAGGAGGGAGGACCCGGGCAACTATAGGCCCATCAGTCTTACCTCAATCCTAGGGAAACTCTTTGAGAAGATCATCAAGGAGCACATCTGTGATGGGCCGGCTTCAGGGATGATGCTCAAGGGCAACCAGCATGGTTTCATTAGGGGCAGGTCATGTCAGACCAACCTGATTGCCTTTTATGATCAGGTCACAAAAGCATTGGATGCAGGTGTCGCCGTGGATGTAGTCTTTCTGGACTTCAGCAAGGCCTTTGACACCGTCTCCCACCCCATCCTCATTAAAAAACTAGGCGACTGTGGCATTGATGCCTACACAGTCAGATGGATTGCAGATTGGCTGAAGGGTCGTACTCAGAGGGTGGTGGTGGACGGGTCATATTCGACCTGGGGGGAAGTGGGCAGCGGAGTCCCCCAGGGCTCGGTCCTTGGGCCCGCGCTGTTCAATTTCTTTATCAGCGATTTGGATGATGGGGTGAAAAGCAACCTGTTTAAATTTGCTGATGATACCAAAATTTGGGGTGAGGTGAGCATGCTAGTAGGGAGGGAAAGACTGCAGCAAGACCTGGATAGGTTACAGGGGTGGGCTAACAAAAACAGGATGCGTTTCAATACTGACAAGTGCAGGGTGCTGCACTTGGGCAGTAGTAACCAGCAGCACACTTATAAGATGGGAAACTCCCTTCTTGAGAGCATGGAGGCAGAAAGGGATCTTGGAGTCATTATTGACTCCAAGATGAACATGGGCTGACAATGCGAGGTCATGGTTGGCAGGGCTAACTGGACCTTGTCATGCATCCACAGGTGCATCTCAAGTAGGGCCAAGGAGGTGATCCTCCCCCTCTATGCGACACTGGTCAGGCCACAGCTGGAGTACTGTGTCCAGTTCTGTGTGCCCCACTTCAGGAGGGATGTGGACAACATTGAGAGGGTCCAGAGGAGGGCCACCCGCATGATCCAGGGACAACAGGGCAGACCCTACAATGAGAGACTGCGGGACCTGAACCTGTTCAGCCTTCACAAGAGAAGGCTGAGGGGGGACCTGGTGACTGTCTATAAACTCACTAGGGGGACCAGAAGGGTTTGGGAGAGACCTTGTTTCCCCTAGCGCCCCCTGGCATAACAAGGAATAACGGCCATAAGTTGTTGGAGAGTAGGTTTAGATTAGACATCTGTAAGAACTACTTCACAGTTAGGGCAGCTAGGATCTGGAACCAACTTCCAAGGGAAGTGGTGCTGGCTCCTACCCTGGGGGTCTTTAAGAAGAGGCTTGATGCCTACTCTGGCTGGAGTCATTTGAGCCCAGTTTTTCTCCTGCCCAGGCAGGGGGTCAGACTTGAAGATCTACAAGGTCCCTTCCGACCCTACTTCTATGATTCTATGAACCCTGCATGCCTTATACAGGGAGGGCACCACTGTCTTGCTAAAGGTGGTGCATGTGGGCACTTGAGGGGAAGGAAGACCCGGAGAACTATAGGCCAGTTAGTCTTACCTCGATCCTAGGCAAGCTGTTTGAGAAAATTATTCTGGCACACATCCACGAGGGCCCAGCAGGAGACTGCATGCTTAGGGGCAACCAACACGGGTTCATCAGGGGCAGGTTCTGTCAGACCAACCTGGTGGCCTTTTATGATCAGATCACTAAATCTTTAGATGCAGGGGTAGCAGTCGACATAGTCTCCTGGACTTCCGGAAGGCTTTTGACACTGTCTCTCACCCCGTTCTCATTAAGAAACTGGGGGACTGTGGTGTCGACACCCACACAGTCAGATGGGTTGCTGACTGCCTGGAGGGCCGCACCCAGAGAGTGGTGGTGGACGGGTCATTTTCGACCTGGAGGGACATGGGCAGTGGGGTCCCCCAGGGCTCAGTCCTCGGGCCCACACTGTTCAACATCTTCATCGGTGACTTGGACGAGGGGGTAAAAAGCACCCTGTTCAAATTTGCTGATGACACTAAGATGTGGGGGGATGTGGGCACACTAGAAGGAAGCAACAGGCTACAATTGGACCTAGACAGGTTACAGGGGTGGGCAGATGAGAATAGGATGGGATTCAACACTGACAAGTGCAAAGCGATACACCTGGGGAGGAATAACCAGCTCCATACCTACAGGTTGGGGAGCTCCCCTCTTGTCAGCACAGAGGCAGAAAAGGAACTTGGAGCCATCATTGACTCCAAGATGAACATGGGCTGGCAGTGTGGGGATGCAGTCAGGAAGGCCAACCACACCTTGTCATGCATCCACAGATGCATCTCGAGCAGGTCCAAAGAGGTGATCCTCCCCCTCTATGCGGCACTGGTCAGGCTGCAGCTGGAGTACTGTGTCCAGTTCTGGTCACCACACTTCAAGAGGAATGTGGACAGCATGGAGAGGGTCCAGAGGAGGCCACTCGCATGATCAGGGGACAGCAGGGCAGGCTCTATGAGGAGAGGCTACGGGACCTGAACCTGTTCAGCCTCCAAAAGAGAAGGCTGAGGGGGGATCTAGTGGCCTGTTATAAACTAGTCAGGGGGGACCAGCAGGCATTGGGGAGTCACTATTCCCTCGTGCACTCCCAGGAGTGACCAGGAATAACAGTCACAAGCTGGCAGAGGGTAGATTTAGGCTAGATATCAGGAGGCGCTACTTCACGGTCAGGGCAGCTAGGATCTGGAACTAACTTCCAAGAGAAGTGGTGCAGGCTCCTACCCTGGGAGTTTTTAAGAGGAGGTTAGATGAACACCTTGCTGGGGTCGTTTGACCCCAGTACTCTTTCCTGCCATGGCAGAGGGTTGGACTAGATGATCTACTTCCGACCCTAGAAACTATGAAACTATGAAATCCAGTCTGAACAATTCACACATTCTGTGACACCCTGGTAATTTCATGATTTCCATGTGTTTGACTGAAACCTGGATAAACAATAGCTGGACTCAAAAACCCTGGGTCAGTACAGAACTGAGACAGGTGTGGTTGAACAAATAATTCAAAATGGCTTTGTTATGGGCTTTCCACCAATTTTAACAAATCCTCCTTGCCCCGCCCCCCTTATTGTCTCTTGTTTCTGGATTTCTCAGACTTGGTGCAGCTGAACATAGAAAATTCTAAAACGAATATACCTGGCTGAAATGAGGTTTTGTGCTGTTTATGCATCTTCAGTGCTGCTGTCTGCCTAACCTTTGGAGAAAAGGAAAAGCCAAAATAAGTGCTTGAAATCCTGCCTTAAAAAACAATATTCCACTATTTCAAAGAGATAAATCTACACCCCTATAGCATAGGCTCACATCTTAATATGCATCAACAGGATCTTCTCTACACTCTCATACTGGCTCATACTATGCTAAAGACAGTGAACATCCAAAAGCTCATCCAAAAGTGTGGCTCCTTTTACAAACAAATGTTTCCTTACAGGACATATGCATGTCCCCTATAGACCACTGCTGAGAACCTGGAGTGCACAGATTGCCACAAAAAATGAAGAAAAGGTAACTTAAATTTCTTCTAGAAAGGTTTGTCTCCTACAGCGGTGCTGTTTTCTGTCAGCTCCTTTTCCAATCAGACTAGTACACTCATTCTGCTTCAACTTCTCTTCTGCTCCACCCACATCTACTGTAAGATAACTGGCCCTCCTAGATACTGTTGCAGGAAGAGCCCCAATATTTCTTAGTCTGTTAATTGAAATCCATATAGTCTGTGGGGAAATCTTCCTTGGTGTTTACAGCCTCAGTTTCCAATGATACTCTTCCCTCCAACACCTGCTCCTGGCATATAATTCAAAACAGCATTTTCAAAGAGTATTTTCTAATTGCAGCCAGCAACCATTCAGGTAAAAGCCACAGTATAACATGTAAAAGTGTCTCAGGGTGTCATCATCCTGACATTAGCTTCCCACACAAGCTCTCAAAACTCTGATATCTGTCTCCTCTACTCCCTTTACACCTTACACTTATGCTGCAGTTAATACATTAATCATAGCATAAATGTGAAGGGTGTTAGATGTACACCAATTTAAAGCTGCCATAAAATGGGAAACAAGCCACAAAAATGTTCCACATATAACAAAGAATATTTTAATAGCTGGTTTGTATGGCACCTTAAATTTAATGTGTGGCCCATGTGGCATGGCAGGAGGTGCAATTATTGGAATTGGGGATGATATTCTATCACACTATTAAATTAATGTGTGCCGGGGTCCTAGAGGAATCCTCTCACTATCAGCATTGTAAGCTGATCTCTGTTTCCCTATTCTTATTGCTTAAGAGATGGCATTTCCTAAAGCATCTAAATGAATGATGTGCCTAACTCCAGTGAACAGTCAATGTTTTGAAAATCTCATTCTAAGTTTCTACATTATTAAAATCACCATGAATGAAGTACTGTACTTTAGTTTATCATAACTGATAATTCAAACCCTCTATTCTGTTGCAGATTCCAAGACATCCAACCTTACCCTGACCCCAGCCTAAAGAAGTCCTTCTCTATAGGGTAATTTCCAAAAGATGTCAGGCCTAGAACCCTCCTCTACAGAGACTACCAATTACATTAAGCTGTTTCTCATTAATTCAAAGCTGTAGTCACAAAATGCATTTCCCCTTGGACCCTATATCACTTGCGGCCCCATACAAGAAAGGCAAGTTCATTACAAACATGAGCACACAGTAAAATATGTGATGCTTTAATTTCACTGCACACCTGTATAATGCCCTAAGCGAAATCAGAGGTAGGCAATGAAAAGCCTTTTCTGAATCATGAAATAAAAGTAGAAGAATTATTGTCCAATGACTATCATATCAGATCTGGGACAGAGAGAAATAGTTAGCCAAATTAGTCTGAAGTCAGGCACAAGGAAGGGCAGGGTGACACACTTCTGTATCTCTGAACCAGTCAGTGCCACCCCATCCTAAACCTAATGCAGTAGGCCTAGTACAGGGCAAAATGTAAGACTCAATCTTTTGATCACTTAAGCACAGGCCTTAGGTTCAAATTCATTATGTGGCAATATTTTTTTTACACCTGAAAATATTTAGAGACTGTGGCAGAAGAGAAACTGGGCATTTGAGTGCCCTGGGCAGCAACAGTGCTTGGGTTGGTAGCAGTGCCTGAGTTTCCAGCAAGGGCAGTAACCACCCCCCTCCATAATCAATAGCTAGGGCTGTTGTCCTAGTCCTCCAGCCCTTTTGTTGTGCTACTGAAGCATGTCCCAAGTTTCCAAAAAATCCCCCAGTAATCTGTGGTAATTTCATTTTTGGGATGTCTGTCTCAAGAAATCTAACTTTCAGAAAGTCTCCAGCTGGACATGGAAAATTTGAGGTACCAAAACTCAGGAATCATTTTGGACAGTCTAGGGCAAGGTGACAACACCAAAATGATCAAAAAGCAAACTTATTCATACTTGTTTCTCAGCAGGCCATATACATCATTATATTGTGGAAAACATGGGAAAATGCTGAGTTTTTAATGTTTTTGTGTTTCCTCACTCAGTTGGTATTGCTGTCCACTTGAACTGAAGGATTTAATTTATTCCTTAAAGCAGGAGAATGGCTAGAAGTTATATAGGCAGTCAAAATATCTGTTGATGTGTATCAGGGATTATGAACATATGAAGAGTTAACTCTGACATGTGAGGGAAGAACAATGACCAGACATTAACTCTTAATGACTAACAGCCAAAGAAAACAAGAGCAGGAGCAAGGAAAGAAAGTGCCAGAACACTGATAAGAACTGCCTGCCCAATTGAAAGGGGAAACAATCCAGGGTATGAAGGCCAGCAGACTGGGTTGTGGAGACAGCATGCTATCCATGTCAGCTAAAGCTTTTTCATTCTCAGCTAAGGACACTACATACTGCATTCCAGATGACTAATAAATGCTGGCTTGGTTTGATATGTCTGTTCTGTGTCACTGCAGAACATCTGGTGGCTCCTAAGATGGCTAAATTTCCAGATGGGGATTCATGCTGTTTTGAACCCAGATGAGAAGCCACATTGAAAAAGAAAGGAACTGAAGTGTGTGACTAAGGGTACTAGAGCTACAGAGTAAACCCTTGCAAAACAGTGGAGGTCTAAGGAAATTTAAAAGGGTATGCTCCCAGAGGGCCATAGAAAGGTCAAAGACAAGTTCTCCATCTGGAAACCTGCTAGATAGACACTGATTGTTTTCATTTCACTTGGGATTGTAGATTAGGGTGAAGTCAGAGTTTGGCTTTATATCCAAGTTAGACTAGCCATCCTACTCTTCATTAAAAGGTTGGTGCTGCAGTCATCAGTAAAACTGACTTGACATTAAGGCTTTGGACTAGAACTGAGGAAGGCTCTGACTGGAACTGCCATTCACTACTTGTGTGAGCTTGGCAAGTCACGTAATCAATCTATGTCTCGGTTTCCCCATCTGTAAAACAAGATCATAGTACTTCCCTACTTCACTTTGAGCATACCTCCCTTGATAATGAGAAAAGGCTTGGAAGCTATAATGATGAACACTAGGAAAAACCTTATTTACTAAAATCCAATACAAGTTTGGTTTTCTTCCCCCGAATTTCACAGTGCAAACCCGCCCTAATCTTTGATTCAAGTATGAGGTGGTGGGCAGTAGGTGCCTGCTGTGGGGTTGGGGCTTGAGTCACAGCTGCTGCCTCTCCCCCCCGCCCCCATCTGTTCCCTCTGCCATCTCCTTCCTGGCAGCCTTCGTCCCCCTGCCTGCCCTGCCAGTTCTTCTCCCCCACCTGCCCTCCTGCTGTCTTCCCCACAAAGCCTGTGCCCCGCTACATACCCCCCTCCCCACAACTGCTTGCACTATTTGCTCCCACTCTGGCATGACTCTGGCCCTCTATTCCAGCTGGGCCACAGAACACAAGGATGCTCTGGCCCCAGCTTGTCTGGGTAACAGCTGTTGTGACAGCAGCAGTTGCAGCCAGGCCTCAGAACCTGTGCCAGGACTGCCTCTACCACTACTGCTATGGAGCCAGGCTGGGGCTGGAGCATCCAGGTGGCGTCAGGGCTGGAGCACTGCCAGAACCAGATGTATGGGAGGGTAGGAAATGGCAGATGGTGGGGCAAAGATGGTGGAGGACAAGCAACGGGAGAGGGCAAGTGATGGATAAGGACCAGGGTAGGGAAGATGTCAGGTGGTACAGGCATGGCGGGGTAAGAGCCAGGAGCTGGGGGTGGGGCAAGTAACAGGGGGGGCAAGTGTGGGGTCACAGATGGCAGGAGATGCAAGCGGTGGGGGGTGGGCAGCAGGGGGAAAGTGGTGGGGGGTGGGGCAAGAGAAAGGGTGCAGGCTATTTGAATCCCCAATGCCTGCCTCCCCATCTGTCCCACCCCCACTGCCATGCCCACTGCCTGCCCTCTACTGCCTCACCCATCACCTAGGCCCCTGCCACTGTTTTCCCTGCCTCAGCAGTTGGGGGTGGGGGGAGGGGGATAATTTAAGACAACTCTCCAATACTTTGATTCTATACATAGAAAATTATAACAAATGTATAAATTTTCCATGTATCTAACCTATTACTTGGGACTCATCTTAAATTCTGAGTTTTCTTGGACTTGGACGTAGATGGGAAAAAGTAAGTTCCTTCTCTGCCTGCTTTCTGCAGAAACTGGAGCTAAAGGCCTGGAGGGGGCACTCTTTTAGTCATACGCTCCTATGTTTCTCTTTGGATACAGTCACAAACTTTTTGTGCACACCAGGGCAATATAAGGGATCCCTTTTTTGAGGACTCATTTTCTACTGCCTAGGCGTGGTCTTGCAATCTCTCTTAACACATAAAACTCACTGGTTGATTCAGTGGAGCAATCTTACACCAGTGTCAACCTACTAAATACCTGTTTGATCTCTTTATTAATTTGGGGGGGGGCGTTGTTTGCTTGTTTTATTTATTTGTTATTATTACTCTCACCTAAAAAAAGGGTGGAAAGACTCATTTGGAACCCTTAGCTGAGGCCATGGAATGGTTCCATTTTCTGCTTCCTCTAATACTGTTGCCTTTCTTTAATACCCCAAATACAAATGTATCATTTTGTGATACTATACCCCAGGTTTCTGTAAATTCTGTGAGAGCCTGATCCAGGTTAGGGGTTATGTCATCTCTAACTTCAGAGTCTCAACAATAAATGGTTTTCTGTTAATATCAGACCTCCAAATGTTATCTGCTTGAAATCCTGAAGTCGGCCAGATTTCCAGGGAAATAAGCACTAACTAATGCAAGATGTTGTAAACATATGGAAAAAATAGTACAATGCAACATATAATTTCAAAAAGATGGATTGGCCTGGAATGCAGCTCAGTCTCTAGGGAAAGGTCAAAGAGGCTAAGTAAGCTTTTATAGATTCATGGGGCCATGCCTTCCTCCAATGCAGTCTGACCAGTTGGCTGTCTGAATTGAATTTTTAGTTTATGCACATTTTTCTCCACACACTAAAAAAAATCACCACCCATTACACATGTCCTTGTCTCAACTCCTTCGTAACAGGGAACCCTTGCACTGTTACTGGAAAGTGGTGTGGCTCCTTTAAGAGCAGGGTTTTTATAGTAGAGGCACAGGCAACCACCAGAGCAGGAGTTAACCAGCAGCCCTGTGGTGAAGTTAGCTGACAGGAGACTTACATGACCAGAAAGGGCCAGGGCTTTAGTAGTATATAGGTCAGAGGCAGAGGAGGGAGTTGGGCTTGGGAAACTGATCAGAGTGAGGAGGTCTTGTGAGATGGCTGCTACTAGTGACTGCCTGGGAGGAAGCTTTAGGAAGACAGCCCAAAGGACCTAATTCAGGGCCTGAGAGAAGTATGGTAGGCAGCTGATGGGTTGGGTGATTGTGTTGCTGCCAGAAAGCTTAAATTTGTGTTTGGGTTTTAGTGGGTGGTTTGCGTGGGTCTAGAAAGGAGGGCTTGGAGGTCCCATTAGTGCCTGAGTGGCATGTGATTACCTTGAGCCCTGCTGGGGGTCAGTTTCAAGGCACAGACAGGGGTCAGGGGGAATCTAAGAAGGGGCAGCAATAGCCCAGAGAGGGGCAGAGCTTGGGGCCAGAGGGCCTAGACCCTGAGAAGAGCAGAGAACAAGGTCCCAGAGCACAAGATAAGGGGCTGGATCCCAGAAGCCAGGTCTGGCTAAGGAATCAGGTAGAGTAGAAGGGTGGAAACTGAAGCCCCAACAAGAGAAGAAAGGTCCTAGGTCAGGGATAGCCAACCTGTGGCTCCAGAGCCCCATGCAGCTCTTCAGAAGTTAATATGTATCTCCTTGAATCTTTGCACAAGCATACAGCGACCAGCTTCCATTTGGAAGGTTGGGCACCCCTGCTTTTGGTGGTCTGGTGCCACTGGGGAGACAAGTGTCTCACATGAGTAATTATGCATAACATCTGTGGGGTATGACTATAGGGGTGGCTGGAGGTCACAACTTAAATCCTTAAGACAAGCAAGGTTGGAAAACTCTACCGTTGAAGAAGAGGAACACTTTAAGCTTGTCAGTCTCCGAGGGCAGCCTCCCTTTCATGAAGTCCATCAAGACATGGCAGGAAAGAAAGCAAGGCAAGACCTTAAGAGACAGGAGAGACAGAGAGAGAGAGCCTGGCAAGGATGAGGTGGCCTGAAGGAGGCATCACAATAGTCCTCAGTCACCTAACCTGTCACACCCTCCCCAGGAACGAGGTATTAGAAAGGGTAGTTTTGGAGAAAAGGGGCCTGTCTCTTTGTCTTGGGCGCATTATTAAAGAATTTATCTCTCCAGCACTTCACTATGGGGTAAATGGATTCACCTGTTATAATGCTTTGAAACTGCACAAGTCTCAGTTAAACTTTAGAGAGCCAGATTATCTGCCTTCTGTGCAAAGGTATTCAGATAGTCTGAGGCAAGGATAATTAACTTAATAATAAATGCACCTGACTTTTGCCAGTCACTTGCCTCTTGGTGTGTTAGGCAATGTTGGCATGTGCAGCATCAAAAAATCTCCTGGAGAAGTGAGTGAAATAACATTTAACATTGGATGTGCAATTACAGGCATGGACACAAGTGCATTTGGAACCATTTCAAAAGGGGAATGTTTGAAAAAGGCAGCACTGTTATGCTTTGTTAGATGCAAGTAATAAAAATATTGCAAAACTGCTCCAGTTTAAGGCTGGAGAAGCAGTTTTTTAAGTTGTAGTTTTGGTACATTTGTATCATTCCCTGCTTGCTCCTATGTATTAATTAGAGCCTTAACAGCTTTTGAAATGTTCCTTTTTTTTTTAAATGTCTCCAAATGTACATGTCTCCATACCATTATTTGTTTGTATTTCCTTAGTTTTTCAATATATTCACTCTTTCTGCATACAAATGCACCTAACCTTTATACTAGGCAACCACTAATCCTCACAACAGCAGCCATATAAAGGAAGGAGGTATTATTATTTCCCTTTTTAAAGATGGTAAAACTGAGGCACTCTCTCTCAAAACACTAAAACCAAGGTATGTAAGGCACAAACCAATTTCTCCATCATGGTTCCCAGTCTTTTCCCTGTAAGATGGATTTAGCATTCAGACATCAAAATATTCAAACTAGAGCAAGATGGGAAAACAGCCACATGGTTTATAGAAAAATCTACTGAAGAGTTAGAAGATAGTACAGAAAAATGGGCAGAAACTTTCATCATGGTCTGCAATTCTGAAGAGTCCCAAAGGAACCTGAGAACCCTTCCCATTACATTGCAAGGCTTTTCTCCTTCACACTGGGCATGTCCAATTGAAGATGGTTCAATTGAACTGTGATTTCGCCCTCAGTCAGCCAGATTCTTTGTAGAGCCATGTGACAGGAGAAAGTTTCTTTCTGCTCCAAGACTGAGCGCTCTACCCAAGAAGAGAGAAAGCTGAACTCAGAAACAAGATATGTTTTACCGTATACAGCATGAACGGTAGCTTTGCTTGACTCAGAGCCAAGCAACATATGGACACATCTTGTTCAAGTAGTTAGTGAGCTGAAAATCAGTGATTTGAAACTAATGTTACCAACTGGTCAGGCAGTGAAAAAGAGATGGTGAAACTTTCAAATATACCTGAAGAACCTTAATTTTATCAAAAGTCAACAGGACCTCAGCTCTTAAGTCATATTTTATTTTGTTATAATGAAAGGAAGTTAGAATGTATAAATGTTAGAATGTATAAAAGTTAGAATGTATAAAAGTTATCAGTTTTAATAAACTAAAATGTTGTTAAGATATTCACAACTATACAGAAAATGTTTACTTAAGGTGCCTAACTTTATATTAGTGTCCTGGAGTCTGGCACCTATTTTTTAAGGTAATTTAGCCTAAATTGGATGTGTTGTTGGGCCAATCTAGATTTTTGCTCTAATGTCTGGCAAACCCTCTCAGCTGGGTGGGAACTGCATTTTGCATTTCAAGGGGAAATTATATTGATTTTTTTTCCCCAATTGAAAACAACCCACTCCCTTCCCCCCGCAAAAAAAATCCCCAAAACACAATTGAAAACAAACAAATACTTCGGAGCGAGCGAATGTTATTGTAAGAGGGTGCTCAGCTTTCAAAAATCTGTAGGCAGTCTACAGGTAATAATCAGCCTGGCTGGGAGCCAGCTGCAACTGAAGACTAATATATAGGGTGTGGCAGGACACCTGCAGAGCCTGCCACTTTAAGGTCTCAAGTTGGCAGTGGAGCAGCTGACAGGTGGGTAATAGCATCATAAAGACTAGCACATGACCCTGGGGGGGCCCAGAGATTGGCTGGGGGAGTGAAGTAGACTCCTTTTTAACCCAGGCCCTCCAAGAGAGAAGTAGTAGGCTGAACAGAGTAGTCAAGGAGGCAATAGCAGGTTGAACTGCTCCTGGAAGACCTTGGCGGTATGGGCAAGTGCTATGGGGATGGTTTGGAGGCTCCTGGTCCTGGGTATGACTTGAAACTGAACCCTTCCAGGGATGGGTGGTGGTGGGGCTGTTTGGAGAGAGAGGCAGCGAGCTGCTGGGAAGAGATGGCCTCCACCTCTCTCCCCTGGGGAGGAGGCTCTTCTCAGCCAGGCTGGCTGACCTGCTCCACCGGGCTTTAAACTAAGCCCGCTGGGGGATGGGGGGACTACTGCCCCTGCTGGCCCACTGAACGGCCCTTGCAAAGCCAGCGGACCAAGGCACTTAAGGGGGCAGTTAAGGGAGCCCACCCCTGCCCCAGCCCTGGCACAATATGTGGGCAAGGCACGAGCCCCCAAGGGCACACTTGCTTGCCTGTACACTAATGCCAGGAGCCTGGGCAACAAGCAGGACGAGCTCGTCCTCCTGCTCAGTGCAAAGAAATATGATGTCATTGGGATAACGGAGACCTGGTGGGACTCCACCCATGACTGAACCATGGGGATAGAGGGCTATACCCTATACAGGAGGGATCGTGTTGACAAAAGGGGCGGGGGTGTAGCTCTCTATGTGAAGGAAAGCTACATGTCGCTGCAAGCTGATGTTGGCGACCGGCATGGACAGCTAGAGACCCTCTGGGTAAAAATTCGTGGGGAATTCGGCACAGGGGACACAACGGTGGGAGTCTACTACAGACCTCCCACTCAAAGTCCTGAGCTTGACCAGGAGTTCGCCCGGGAACTGAATGAGGCCGCTTGCTCCAGGACCTTGGTTGTCATGGGTGACTTCAATTACCCGGACATCTCCTGGGAAGATCACTCAGCTAAATCTGAGCGGGCACAAAGCTTTCTCTCGTGCGTGGATGACCTCTACCTGACTCAAGTCTATGGGCCAACGAGAGGCAAAGCGCTGCTTGACCTGGTACTGGCTACGGGAGACGACCTAATCAGCGACCTAGTGATTGGTGGGAGTTGGGTGACAGTGACCACGAGCTGATCACCTTCACCATCCGCCGTAAAGCTGGCAAGTCAGTCAGCAACACAGAAGTCCTTGACTTCAGAAAAGCCGACTTTGATAAGCTCAAGAGGCTAGTCGGTCAGGCTCTCAGGGACCCTGACCCCAGGGAGATGGGAGTTCAAGAAGAGTGGTTGCTTCTCAAGGAAGTGATCCTCAGTGCACAAGCTAAATCTATTCCAACACGGAGGAAAGGCAGCAAGAAGGCACAGCAGCCCCCCTGGCTCTCCAGAGACCTAGCGGACCTCCTGTGGCTAAAAAGGAAAGCCTACAAAGGATGGAGGATGGGATTCACCTCCAAGGAGGATTACTCCGCGCTGGTCTGGTCCTGCAGGGAGCAAACCAGGAAAGCCAAGGCTGCAACTGAACTCCAACTAGCTTCAGGCATCAAGGACAACAAAAAGTCCTTTTTCAGATATGTGGGGAGCCGGAGGAAAAGCAAGGGCAATGTTGGACCCCTGCTGAACCAGATGGGGCAACTGACAACTGACGCCCAGGAAAAAGCCAACCTATTAAATAGGTACTTTGCGTCAGTCTTTCATCAGTCACACGGGATGCCCATGCCTGCTATGGGACAGGGAAATCTGGGTGAGGGGGATCCCCTACCCTCCATCAATGCTGACCTCGTGAAGGAACACCTTGAGAAGCTGGATACCTTCAAGTCAGCTGGCCCTGACAATCTGCACCCCAGGGTACTCAAGGAGCTGGCGAGCGTCACAGCCCAGCCCCTGGCACGGATCTTGGAAAACTCCTGGTGCTCTGGTGTAGTGCCTGAAGACTGGAAGAAGGCCAATGTGGTGCTGATCTTCAAGAAGGGGAGGAGAGTGGATCCAGCTAACTACAGGCCCATTAGCCTGACTTCTATCCTGGGGAAGATCTTGGAAAAGTTTATTAAGGAGGCCATCCTTGAGGGACTGGCCCAGGCTAACATCCTAAGGGACAGCCAGCACAGGTTTGTTGCGGGTAGGTCTTGTTTGACCAATCTCATTTCCTTCTATGACCAGGTGACCTATCACCTGGACAAGGGAGAAGAGATTGATGTCATATATCTTGACTTCAAAAAAGCTTTTGATCTGGTATCCCATGATCACTTCTTGGCCAAACTGCCCAGTTGTGGCCTTGGCTCCACCACGATCCGCTGGCTGGGAAATTGGCTTCGTGGTCGGACCCAGAGGGTTGTGATTGATGGCAGTCACTCATCATGGTGCCCTGTGACCAGTGGGGTCCCTCAAGGATCTGTCCTGGGACCCATACTGTTCAACATCTTCATTAACGATGTGGACATTGAAGTCAGGAGTGGACTGGCCAAGTTCGCCGATGACACCAAACTGTGGGGCAAAGCATCCATGCCAGAAGATAGGCAGGTGATCCAGGCTGACCTGGACAAGCTCAGCAAATGGGCAGACGAGAACCTCATGGTGTTTAACACCGATAAATGCAAGGTTCTCCACCTTGGGAGGAAAAACCTGCAGCACCCTTATAGGCTCAGCAGTGCTACGTTGGTTAGCACTACAGAAGAGGCTTGGGGGTCATCATTGACCACAAGATGAACATGAGCCTGCAATGCGATGCTGCGGCTAGTAAAGCGACCAAAATGCTGGCGTGCATCCATAGATGCTTCTCGAGCAAATCCCAGGACGTCATTCTCCCCTTGTACTCAGCCTTGGTGAGGCCGCAGCTGGAGTACTGCGTCCAGTTTTGGGCTCCACAATTCAAAAAGGATGTGGAGAAGCTTGAGAGAGTCCAGAGGAGAGCCACGCGCATGATCAGAGGTCAGGAAAACAGATCTTACGATGACAGGCTGAGAGCCATGGGACTCTTTAGCCTGGAAAAGCGCAGGCTCAGGGGTGATCTGATGGCCACCGATAAGTTTATCAGGGGTGACCACCAGGATCTGGGGGAACATCTGTTCACCAGAGCGCCCCAAGGGATGACGAGGTCGAATGGTCACAAACTCCTGCAAGACCGTTTCAGGCTGGACATAAGGAAGAATTTCTTTACTGTCCGAGCCCCCGAGGTCTGGAACAGTCTGCCAGCGGAGGTGGTTCAAGCACCTACATTGAACACCTTCAAGAGTAAATTGGATGCTTATCTTGCTGGGATCCTATGACCCCAGCTGACTTCCTGCCCTTTGGGCAGGGGGCTGGACTCGATGATCTCCCGAGGTCCCTTCCAGCCCTAATGTCTATGAAATCTATGTGATGGAACAGTCCCTCAGAAATGCCAGGCCAGTTACTTCTGCAGTGAAAGGTGAGGAGAGGTGCCTGAAAACCCTGGTGCCCACCTATGGGTGGGCTTCCTACACCAGAGAAGAGTAGGCCAGATAGGCCCAGCCTGTTAAGGGGGCTGCCTGAATGTAGGGGCCAGGCAGCCACCTGAGCGCCACTGGGTGAAAGACCCCAGTGGCATGGTGGCAGCCACCTGAGCCCCACTGGGTAAAAGTTCCCAGTGCCCCAGTGAAGGGGCAGTATTGAAGCAGCCCAGAGGAAATGAGCAATAGAAGTGGCCTGGAATGAGGCTGTGGAAGGGGTGGCCCTAGGAAGGGAGTAAAAGGATTAGTGAGGGCTGAGTAATAATGAAGCAGCTCAGAGTACGACTGAGTGTAGCCCTAGTAAGGGGGCAAAAACTCATTGAGGGGCCGAGTGTGTAGAACTGCCCAGCGTGGTGGCTGGTATGTAAGTGGCCCAGTTGAGGTGGGTAAAGATGAGTGGCCCTAGCAAGGGGCAGAATTACTGAATTGGGACTAGGAAAAGACCAGATGTGACCATATAGAAATGCTGGATGTGAGTGACCATCTGCAAGGTCGGAGTATGTACTGAGGCCCTTGGCATCAGAAGGGCAAACAATGGGCAGTCTCCAACCTTAAAAACAGCAATATTATTTATTTCCATCAAGGTGTGGCAGAAGAGCTAGGCAGTGGTTTAGCCCTGAACAGGCAGGCAGCCGGTACTGAGACCTGGCTCCGAGAGGCCAGCCTGTTCCATAGAGGTATAGCTACAAAGAGGGCTAAAAGTTCCGGGGGTGCAGGAGAATAAGGAGGCTGTGGTGTTAGGCAGGTTTAAATTGCCTGCATTCTCCACCACATGTAAGTGGGTCTGCGACAGGAGTATCACTAACAGCTTTTCCAGGGTGGCTCCGCCCTCCTGTAATAGGCCAACAGCCTGCTTACTCATCTGCCACGCCTTGGTCTTACTTGATTAGGAGATGGTTGTAATCAGCGGGAGGCTGCCCATTTTTCCATGCCCTGGTGACAGGGGTGCTACCTGCGGCTCCTTTTCCTCCCCTACACCGCAGCCCAAGCCTCGCAGATGGAGTTGACGTGGTTTGACCTGGGCCCTGTTGTGTTCTGGCCCTCTTCTTTACTCCCAGGGCTCCTTGTTTCCCCCCCTCTCACTCTGGGGTTAGGGCCACTGCACCCCACAAATGCTGTGCCCTCTCTGGTGCCAAGAACCCCCACACTACTAGGGAGTCCCTATGAGGCTACCTCCAAACCCTAACAGCCTCACCTGGTCCTCTGGTCAAAACAGTAAACATAAAGCCCCTGCACATAGAAACTAGACCATCGGTCAAACAAAATCTACTCCCTACAGGGCGGCGGGGAAGGAGGGCTCCCCAACCCCAGCAGCAACCAGGGGATGCTTTCGCTGCCAGAGTCCTCCCCTCTGTCTGTCCAAGCTGAGTCCCTACTCCCACGGCTGCTGGAGAGGGACGGCCCTCCTGACCTCTTACCTGGGCTTAAGAAGGGATAAGCCCTGCCCCTTCCTGTCAGCTGGTTTTACCAGTTGCCCTGGCAACTAGCACCTGTGCAGCCCTGGTGACTGGCAGCTAAGCCTCCCCCTTCCTGCCACTAGGGGTCTCTCCAGAGCAGTCTCCGCTCTCAGGCGCAGGGCACCTGAGTGCACTCTGACAGGGTCCCACACCCAGCTTCCTTATCTAGGCCTGGCAGCAGTATATTCAGGGCTTCCAGCCAGTCTATTTTACATGGGGCAACCTTAACCCCACAGTAAATGAAATGACAAAATAAGCAAATATGCAAACAAAACCTGAAACAACCTGCTGCCTTCCTTCAGCCTTTGAGATGGGTGGTGACCCAGGATCTGTACTTCTACCTTAGTACTACAGCCTCCTCCCTCCTTTTTATGCTCAGCTCCTTGAGCTCTTAACCCTCTTAGTATCTCCACCGCTATTTATTAGTCCCTAGCTGTAGCTGGCTCCCAGCTTTCCAGCCAGGCAGACTATTGCATGCTAAGCACCTGCAGCTATGTTTTAGCCCATGGAAGGCTGAGCACCTCCTTACAATTATATATGGGTAGAATTTTAATATTTGGGAAAATCAAAAATGTCCCATCCACAAAAGGTCAAAACAAGGTTCCCTTTTTAAAATGCTTTTAGTTAATCTTATTTTGACTTTTCTTCAAAATTCACACTTTTCCTGAAATTGTTTAACTTTTGGTGGAAGTTAAACATTTTGTTGAAAAGTTCTGAGCAGTTCTAGCTATCACGGTCCTGAGGTCAGCTAGTCTGGAGGATATGTTGTGTTATTTCACCCACCATGGGTCCAATTCAATTCCACTTATTGAACACCTAAGTACAGGGGTTTTTTAATTCTACCATGACGTTCTCAGGATAAAACTAGGGGACTATTGTCTCAACAATTCAATGGTCAGATAAGTGGGAAACTGGCTGCAGGGTCAGACCCAGAGAGTAGTATTAGATAAATCTGTCTGCCTGGCAGAAGGGAGCCTGTGGGGTCCCCCAGGGTTTGGTACTTGGATCAGTGTGCTTCAACATCTTCATCAATGAGCTGGATACGGGGGTGAAAAGCACACTGGCAAAGTTCACCAATGACACTTAGCTGTGGGAAGTGCGGCCACACCTCAGGGTAGGGTGACAATCCAGGTGGACTTGGAAAATTAAATGGGCAGATCAGAACCAGATGCAGTTCTACGCTGAGAAGTGTAAAGTACTCCATCTGAGGAGGAAAAATCTGCAACAAACTTACAGGCTTCGTGGTGCTACACTAGTTAGCACCACATTTGAAAGGGACTTGGGGATCATAATTGACCATAAAATAAATATGAGCCACCAGTGTGACTCTATAGTTAGAGCAAGCAATACGCAATACATCAACCGATGCATCTCAAACAAAACGAAGGGAGTTATTCTCCTGCTCTGCTCAGCGTTGGTGAGGCTGCAGCTGGAGTACTGCATCCAGCTGTGGGCATCACACTTCAAGAAGGATGTGGAGAGGCTTGAGAGAGTCCAGAGAAGAACCACTCTTGTACGATTGGAGGTCTGAAGAGTAAGCCATATGAGGAAAGGTTGACAGATATGGGACTGTACAGCCTAGAAAAGAGAAGACTTTGGGGGGATTTGGTGGCAGCTTACAAACCTATCAGGGAGAGTATCAGGGGCTAAATGAACAACTATTCACCAAAGCACACTAAGGGAAAACCAGGAGCAATGGTCATAAACTCCTAGAAGAAGGTTTCAGACTGGCTATAAGGAAAAACTTCTTCATGGTTCATGTGACCAGACTTGGGAATAGACTCCCAGTGGGGGTGGTGTAGGCACCTACCCTGGAGATCTTCAAAAGGAGACTGGACACACACCTCACTGGGATTACTTGACCCCAGCAATCTTTCCCACCCAGAGCAGGGAGGCTGGACCCAATGCTCTCATGAGGTCCCTTCCAGCCCTAAACTTCTGTGACTTCATGAAAATCCATTAACATATCTACTTCTGTAGCACATCTTGCCCACAAGACCAAGTCAAAAAAGTACTGAGGAAGACTAGCCCACCTCTTATAGTAACAGCTTTTCAGGGACTTGAGGGTGAAATAGGCTCACACTTAAGCACTTGGACCCTTTTCCATGAGTCATTCAGACCAACCCTGATTCTTGCAAATATTCCTGATGATCCCATGTATCCATTGCATGTCTGTAGGTAAACATTCAGACTGAGTTCTTGGCAAACTGTTCACGCTGTCTATTTTAGTCTCATTATAACAAGATGTAACTGGTCATCCTCATTCTAGGCTGTGTGGGGTGGGGGATTAGAGGCTGGGTGAGGAGCGGGGAAAAGCAGAAGCTGGAGGGGAAAACAAGCTAAACACAGTGATAGCTGTCATTTGTGTGTGGTCATTCCTTCATTACTTTGCACTTGAAGTACACATGTTTCTATGCAGCCATACAATGTGCTACTATTTGCGAATATGTGCACTGCATTGGGAAGAGAGAATACAGACATGCTAGTAGTACCTAGCTTTTTTAGAGCGCTAAGAACTTTGGTCCCCCAGAAGCTGAGACCATAGTAAAATGACTACTTTTAAACTATAGAAACTAAGTTTAAAAATGCTTAAGATCAAGTGCCTCAAGAACTGAGGACCTCCAGGAGGTGATGCTAGACCTGAAATACCTTCTGATGGGATCAAAGAAGAGAACATGGATTTTTCAGTATATCTCCAGTGCTGAATCCAGTTCATGGTACAAGCAGGATCATTCCATTTTATTTCAGTAAGTTGACTTGCATTGGCATAAATGTGGAGTATTCTAGACTTCATTGTAGTCAAAATGTTTTATGCTGGCCTGAGATCAGAATCTTGTACTAAGTGGGTTCTAAACATTACTATCTAATGACATCACTTGTGGAAATGGATATGAATCGGATAGTCCCGAGTAAAACCAAACTTCCTGCTTACTCTTTAGAAAATACTTACAAATACTCACCATGGGAGCCCTAATGGTTCACCTAAATGCTTTAGCTACATGGCTTCAAGATGAAGTCATAGAAAATTTACCACAATAAAAGTACATCTGTGGGAGAAGCATATTCAAAGAGCTGCTCTCACCATCATTTTATTTGGTTTTTGAAGCACAATATGAGCACTAATATTCCACTAATAAATGCATATTCTTGTTGCTGTTCGTGTTCACATGGCAAATTAAGGGCTGGGGTTACATCTCTCATTTCCGCATGGCAATGGATGACTTCACTGCAGTAAGTGGGTGAATTTGTTTAATGAAAAATAAACCATTGCTGGGAACCAAGAAGAATGGAAAAGGAAATGGCATGGATTTCAGTAGCTAATCCAAATGACTGTTTGGGATGGTTAGTTTTGTATCTGATTTCCTGAATGTCTAATGTTGTCACCAAATTCTATGTTGATTTAATATGAAAACTGTAGCTGGTACAGGAACAGGAATTTTTTGGACCAAATTAGTATAGTCTCTTTATTTCTCCAATTTGATCCAGATGGCTGTGATTGTACTTGCTAGTCTGTCCAAATGAAAGGTTCTGGGATATGGACTGTTTGCACCCCCACTCTTACTGTTACCTACTCCCTGGGTGCATCTACTCAAGACTCTAAGAGTGCACTAACCTAATAATGCTGTGCAGTAGCATGTCACAGCACAAACAATGCTGGTATGCTCCCACACAGTAGGGCTGTGCGAAGCTTCGGTCACTGATTCAATTCGGTGGCCAAATCTCTGAATCCAAATCTAATCGGGAGACCCTTTAATCTCTGAATCAAATTGGAACCCTCCAAATGAATTTGGAGAGATTCGTACATACACAGATTTAAATGTCTCGCTTTTTTGTTTCCTTCGTACCTCAAGTTACCAGGTGACTCGAGTGCTGTGACGGTGGGATGAATGGAGCATCCCACAGGAGCATGGGGGGGGTGGTCCCCAGTGTGCTTGGCAGCAGACCCAGAAGTGACCAGAAGCACTTCCAGTCCACTTCTGGGTCCACCAGGGAATGTGCAGGGTGGGCCCTCCCGTGCCACCCCCACCCTCAGGTCAGTGACTGGTGTCTTCTGGGTCTGAGGGGGCACCCAGGATCCCCCTGTGGCTGATTGCTGAGGCAGGGGGCTCCTCCAATGCGTTCCCTGGCAGACCCAGAAGTGGACCTGAGATACTTCCGGTCCACTCCTGAGTTCACCACCAAGCAGGAGGGGGTGGGGGGCATGCTCCTGTGGGATGCTATATCTACCCCAGCATCACATCATTCGTGAGCCACACCTGGTACCTTCAGGTATGTAGAAAAAACACTTAAAGCTGTGTGTAGGGCTGAATTGCTGATGCTCCGAATCGGCATCGAACCTTCGGATTTGGCCAAATTGAATTGGGGATCTTGATTCGAACCAACAAATTGCATCGCTGTCCCAGATTCAGGCCAAATCTGAATTGAATACGGTTCATTTTGCACTCCCCTACTGCACAGTATTATTGGGCTACTGTGCAGTAGTATTACTCAAAAGATGTTCACTGGCGCTACTGCACGGTAACTCTGGTTACTGTGCATTTTATTTTATTCTTGATGGTATAAGTACTAAATTTTAAATGTGCAGTAACAGTTGTGCATTAATGAACATGTAGATGAGCTTCCCCACCCCACGGACAGAATTCACTTCTGTGCAGAGGGCAACACTAGATCCATGTTAACCCCTTTAATCACACTCTAATTGCCAAAATAGGATTGAAAGGGAACCAAGTGCTAGATAGTCTGTGTGTCCCTGCATAAGGGGGAACCTGGCACTGTTTGTGTTTCATTAAGTGATGTGTTTACTTTCTGCTTCCTTATTGGATGACTAATAACCCTTTTGCCAGGCACTGGATGACAGTAACAAATCCCAGATACAAATATAGGGGCTTTATACACACTTTCTATCTTGGCTCAAGTTACCACCCAGAAACCTGGGAAAGTAAGTGCTACCTGAGTGTTCCAAGCTGAACAAACTTCTCTATGCTCAAGCAGTAGTGAACCATGACTGGGGGGGGGAGGGGGGGATAAACAACCTTGGGAGAAACCTTAACAGCCTGCCATGACCAACTATTGACAGTTTAGTATAGTCAATGCTATCAGAGTTCTCTTCTAGTTCCATGAAGGATGAACTTGGTAGCTAGTAATGCAAATGTAGCTGCCAGCCCTGCCCTTTCTCTGCTTTCTCAGGATGGCACTGTTATCCCTTAGAAAAGGCTTCTAGTCATTTAGCAGGACTCTGGATGGTTAGAAGCAAATAAAAAGGAAATTTTACTTGACCCAGACAACAGGAGTCACTGCTGCCATCTGACATCTCTATCACCTTATGCCAACCAAATGGTAAATGCTGGGGGGAGACAGGGGCACACTGGAGGTCACAGTGGTCCTGACCACCAGGGATTACTGCTGATGTTTTCTACTCCACTGCCACTACACCTCAATGTCACTCACCACCGGGGATTGCTGCATCTTGCTACCACTGTTGGCACTCAGCATTGGGGGGTCACTGCTCCTGGCTGCCACTACTGTTGCTCACCACTAGGGAATACTATTCTGTGCTCCTACCACCCACCACAAAGAACACATCTCACTACTGCTGTTCTGGGGGTGTCACTATTCTGTGCTGCTATAATTCACTACTGGAAATCACTTCTCTGCATTGCCACTGTTGCTTCTCTTCCGGTTGTTTCCTGAACTCAACTTTTTTTTTAAGATACTGGGCTGCCCAAAAGTAGGCTCAAGAACTTTAGCTCTTTTTGGACAAGTGGGTAATGCATCTCAAGATAACCCACTATCTCAGCCTAACCCAGGGGTAATTCAGTGATTTCAGTTTTCTTTGGATACAAATGAGTAACAGTTGTTAAGCAGAAACCCCTATAGGGAGTTATGTATCAGGTATTTTCCCTTTGTCTGATAGAAGGCTGCAGAACCATTCCAGAAGGGTCTCATGTTTTGAGCCTCCCCAAAACCTCCTTTTACTCCAGTTTTGCAAGTTGCTTCACTGTAGACCTATGCTCAGGTCACAGTGAGTGCTGATTCCCTCTGTGACCTTAGCCCAACTTTCTTTTAAAGCAAGTGTACCCCTATAGATGCTATAACTTTGGAATAACAGGCCAGTGCACATAGGGCTAGACTTACCTGGCCCCTTTCATTTGACCGCTTATAATCTCAATACAATTAAAACCTGTATTTCCAGATTTTCTGACCATGGATACCAAGATAGATATGCGAAGAAGGGATGCACAAATATGGTCACATAGAAAACATCAGCAGAGTTACAAGTATAACAATGACAAGCAATAAACAGTGGATAAAGAATAAGGCTTTCAGTATATAAACTCATGGGAACTTGATCTGTTGGCTTCTCGTGAATCCTTATGGTCATGCATGAGGTAATGGGTAACATGACCCTTTGGAGTAACAACCAAAAGGGTCTCTGGTGACAAACTATCGGATCTGTGTTTTAAATTACTCTGTTAGTGATGAAAGCCTGAGGATTCTGAAGAAACTAGCCATGTATATAGTAACAAAAAGAGCACAGGTACATCAAATTGCAATGTAGCAACTTTGGCCAACAGAATTATGGGAACAGTCTATGCATTTTTTTGGGCCTATTGCTTCAGAGATTTATTCTAGTTTATTACATGTTGAATTTGCTTGTCATGTTTTCCCTAAGTCCTTTTTTTTTTTTTTCCCCTCCTGGCCATGGTGCTACCTTCAAGTATCGGTGAAGAACTTTATGAGAATGGATTTTATACGAAGGTACTGTGCCAACCCTGCAGCCCCAGAAACTGGCACAAGAAGCAAGGGGGAGTTCCCACTTCTATATAGAAAATCATGGGGATTAGGGTCATAAAACACTGGGCCAAAGGGAGGGAACAAGTAACAGGTACAGAAACATCAATACTGTGGGTAATATACAACCAGCACCCTAACTTCCTGCCCCCACCCAATACCTCTGGTGGTGTCCCCAAACAAGCTTTCAGTCCCTAGAGCACCCAAACATCAGCTGCAGCTGCCCCCAAGTTTGAGTCCAGCTCTTTCAGCCCACAGTCCTGGTTGACTAAGCCAGTGAGATCTCCAGCTCCTCTGTGCACTCTATGTAGGGCTGACCAGATTCCATGTGCGCGCTGCTCTCGTCCCCTTCTTCCAGCCTTGAGCTTCCTCTTCCCTTTTCCCATGTCCCCTCCCAGCCCCTGGGGATTTCCAGGAGCTGCAGTCCACATTAACAGTCAGCACAGCTCTGCCAACTGCCCCCTGGTTCCTTCTGCTGTTACACATATGACATTCACATTACAGTATGCTAGTCACAGTGCTTCCCACTGTCTGTGAGTTCCTTTTGCAGAGCAAGGACTGAAGCAGAAACCAATGTTATTACAAAGATACTCTAGGCAACCACTTGTCAGGAAAATCCTACATGCCTTTGTATTTTTCATGGTCTTGATTATCTGCCTTTGCAAATGGAAGACAGCCAGATTTTCATTTATTTCTGGGGCCTCTTCCTTTTGGCAGCACAGACAGAAAGTCTGACTTCAGGCCCTAACTATGAAAGTCTTCAGGACCTAACTATAAGCTGCCCTTACTACCGCTTGTGTCTATGAAGAGCAGTGCAGGTATAGTCCCAAGAAGTCTGTCCCAGAAGTGGAACAGCTCTTGGGGAGATCTGTGTCCTTGGGCAGATTTGAGTCAGAATTAAGTTGGGAGGAGGACTACTACATATTTGCATGTCATTTTCATGGTTTCTCTCTTATGATCCCTTCCAAGACCCTTTATCCTCAGGGGAAGATATGTGTCTATTTCTCCCAAGTTCTGAGCTTAAACCACATGAAAGTGCTACATGCCAAGGGGAGTCTCCTGCATCTTGCCTGAGAGGGAATGACCACAATGCCTGATGTGACTGAGACAGAGTTGTGCAACTCGCAAAGCTGCCCCAGGCAGAGTACTAGGCGCTATCATCACTGTGGAGGAAGAATTTTCCTCCTTGCAATGGAGCACAACAGCAAATGGTAACTCCTTGCAACTCTCCAACATTCTCCCTCTGACGGACTCAACTGAGGTCACACATTCTAATGCAGATCCCCCAGGGTGCATCTCTGTAAGCAGAGAAAGCCAGGCAGGTATTCCCGGGCTTGAGGGGCCCAGTTCTACATGGGAATTCCTGTGGCGTGCAGGATTAGGCGCCTGTCTTGGGCAGCTGGGAGTGCGGGCAACTCTGGGCTGCATGCACTCCCTTGCCACAAAGGAATAGACATCCACCACAATAAAGCAGAGCTATTAAATGCTATCTTTTGTTATGCCCGTGGTAAGACAGAACAAAGGTAGGGAAGTCTAGTTGCTCACCATTTGTACCACCATAAAATTATTATGGCAGAACAAATGTGACATCAGGCAACATCTGTTTCTACCCTGAAAAGACATCTACACTAGACACTTACTGCTGAGTTGTCTAATTAGCTCTACTGTAAAGCTTAACTGTCTACATATGCTGTGCTATTAGGCTGAAGTAAACTAATTAATACTGCTGTAGTACAGCACTGCCCAACACAAGTATGATCATGCCCTAGCCAGCCCTTCCATAGCACACTGAGCAGGGACAAAGCAACTCCTGGCTGGCAGGCTGACCCTTAGACCCCTTGCCAGCCAGGGCTGCACCATCCCAGCTCAACGTGTTGCAGTCCCAGGCACACAGGTAAATGCTATGCCCTGGAGCAATAAACTCCATCACACTAATTTCACATGAAGATGTGCACTGTGAGTGGCAAACAGCACCTGCTTCAGAAAGGCAGACAGGAGGTAGATATGGGCAATATGTCCCCATATTAGGAGTACACCTGGATTACACAGGTGTGTATGCCCTCCTCCAATTGAAGGGATTGCTAGCTGGCAAGAGTGCTGTGGGTGAAACTGCAGGCTGTGCACAGTTTCCCTCCATCCCTATAAAGGCAGGCCAGGCCAGTCTGAAACTTAACTATATACAAATTTATTAATACAATAACCATAAGAAGAATATATATTAGGGCTGTGTGGAGCTTCAGTCCCTGATTTGATTTGGTGGAGATTCAGTCCACCAATTCTTCGGTGGCCAAATCACCAAATCCTAATCAAATCAAGAGACCCTTTAATCTCTCTGAATCAAATTGGAACCCTCCGAATCTATTCGGAGAGATTCAGAAAGATTTGGAGATTTGGCCATAGACACAGCTTTAAATGTTTTATCTACATACCTCAAGGTATTAGGCAGCTCATGAATGCTGCGATGCTGGGCGGATGGAGCATCCCACAGGAGCGTGGGGGGCTCCCCAGCACACTTGGCACCAGACCCAGAAGTGGACCAGAAGTACTTCTGGTCCACTTCCGGGTCTGCCCTGGAGCATGCGCTCCCTCCCCTCCTTCCTCCCTCGCCCAGCTTGGCGACTCATGCCTCCTTGCTCTGGTGTGGGGGGGGCACCTGTGTTCTCCCCATGGCCAATCACTGATTCAGGGAGATATGGGGAGGAGCCCCAATGCACTCCCTGGTGGACCAGGAAGTGGATTAGAAATACTTCCCCAGCATTGTAGCATTCACGAGCCATGCCCAGTACCTTGGGGTATGTAGAAAAAACATGTAAAGTTGTATCTATGACCGAATCAATGATTCTCTGAATCAGCATCGAATCTTGAGATTCAGCCAAACCAAATCTGGGACAGTGATCCAAATCAACTAACTGAATCACTGTCCCTGATTAAAGCCAAATCTGAATCTGAATTGAATACGGCTTGTTTTGCGCGCGCGCACATGCACACACACACACCATAGAACTATATGCAATATATGTATGCTCCTCTACCTTCCTCCACTCAGGATACAGGTAAGTAAACCAGAAAAAAAGGATAAAGATAAGGCAGGCACCTTTCTAGACTACTGTAGACTATTCAGTGGAGACTTTTGCTCAATAAGCAGTTATATTTGCAAAAGCAGAATAATTTGAATAATAGCCAGATTTGCCAGTTAATATTTACAAACACTCGATAAGAGATGCCCTATGTGGTGGGCTTAACAAACGGTGAGCAAATAGACTTCCCTGCTTTTGTTCTGTTTCACCACTGGTGTAACAAAAGATAGTGTCTTCATTTAATTTTATGATCAGGTAACTTGGCACCTAGATAATGGAGAGGAGGTTAACATTGAAATAAGACATCCAAAAGGCCTTTGATCTACTATCCCATGGTGTTCTCATAAGTAAATTGGAGGACTGTTGGCTTAGCCATGCCAATTAGGTTGGTGGGGAACTGGTTCCAGGGTAGGACCTAGAGAGTTCTAATGAATGGATCTCTGATGTCTTGGCATGAAGTGGCCAGTGTGTCCCACTGGGGCCAGTGTTTGGTCCAGTGCTTTTCAACATCTTTATCAAGAATTTGGATGTGAGGGTGAAGAGCTCTCTGGTCAAGTTCATGGATGACACCAAGTTATGGGGAGGCATGGTCATGCTTGAAGATGGGCTGCAGATGCAGGCAGACCTAGACAGGCTAGCAAGTTGAACTTCATTTGATTCCAAGCTGCCCAATGTCAAGAAATGTAAAGTGCTCCATCTGGGGACATAAACCTCTTACACATCTACAGGCTTGGCAATGCCAAACTGACCAGCACCATGAATAAAATAGACCATAGTATAAATATGAGCTAGCAGTTTCATAGTTTCATAGTAGCTAGAGTCGGAAGGGACCTAGGTAGATCATCTAGTCCGACCCCCTGCCTTAGCAGGAAAGAGCACCGGGGTCAGATGACCCCGGCAAGGTGCTCATCTAACTTCCTTTTAAAAATCCCCAGGCTAGGAGCCTGCACCACTTCCCCTGGAAGCCGGTTCCAGGCCCTAGCCGCCCTGACTGTGAAGTAGCGCCTCCTAATATCTAATCTAAACTTACCCTCCGCCAGTTTGTGACCGTTATTCCTGGTCACTCCTGGCAGCGCACGGGGGAACAGGGACTCCCCCAATACCTGCTGATCCCCCCTGACCAGTTTGTAGCAGGCCACAAGGTCCCCCCTTAACCTTCTCTTGTGGAGGCTAAACAGGTTCAGGTCCCGTAGCCTCTCCTCATAAGGCCTGCCCTGCTGACCCCTGATCATACGAGTGGCCCTCCTCTGAACTCTTTCCATATTGTCCACGTCCCTCTTGAAGTGTGGCGCCCAGAACTGGACGCAGTACTCCAGCTGCGGCCTGACCAGTGCCGCATAGAGGGGGAGGATCACCTCCCTGGACCTGCTCGAGATGCATCTGTGGATGCATGACAGGGTACGGTTGGCCTTCTTGACTGCCTCCCCACACTGCCGGCCCATGTTCATCGTGGAGTCAATGACGACTCCAAGATCCTTTTCCGTCTCCGTGCTGGCAAGAGGGGAGTTCCCCAACCTGTAAGTGTGGTGCCGGTTCTTCCTCCCCATGTGCAACACCTTGCACTTATCAGTGTTAAACCCCATCCTATTCTCATCCGCCCACCGTTGCAACCTGTCAAGGTCAGTTTGTAGCCTATTGCACCCTTCTAGTGCACCCACATCCCCCCACATCTTAGTGTCATCAGCAAACTTGAACAGGGTGCTTTCTACCCCCTCATCCAAGTCACTGATGAAGATGTTGAACAGTGCGGGCCCGAGGACCGAGCCCTGTGGAACCCCACTGCCCACATCCTTCCAGGTCGAGAAGAACCCATCCACTACCACCCTCTGGGTGCGGCCCTCCAACCAGTTGGCGACCCATTTGACCGTGTGGGCATC
This sequence comes from Crocodylus siamensis, assembly GCF_052110815.1. Classification (NCBI taxonomy): domain Eukaryota; kingdom Metazoa; phylum Chordata; order Crocodylia; family Crocodylidae; genus Crocodylus; species Crocodylus siamensis. The sequence continues at coordinate 10,828,363 of NC_143408.1, forward strand.
GACACCACAGTCTCCCAGCTTTTTGATGAGGACAGGGTGAGAGACAGTGTCGAAAGCCTTCCGGAAGTCCAAAAAGACTACATCCACAGCAACCCCTGCGTCTAATGATTTGGTGACCTGATCGTAAAAGGCCACCAGGTTGGTCTGACAAGACCTGCCACTGATGAACCCATGTTGGTTGCCCCGAGCATGCATTCCCCCGCAAGGCCCTCCTGGATGTGTGCCAGGATAATTTTTTCCAAGAGCTTACCCGGGATTGAGGTCAGACTAACTGGCCTGTAATTTCCCGGGTCCTCTTTTTTTCCCCTTTTTGAAGATAGGGACCACATTGGCCCTCTTCCAGTCCTCCGGCACCTCGCCAGAGCACCACGAGTGCTCATAGAGCCGTGCCAGGGGTCCCGCAATGACCTCAGCCAGTTCCTGTAGAACCCTAGGGTGAAGATCGTCCGGACCAGCGGACTTGAACACGTCCAGCTTCTCCAGAAGTACCCTAACTAACTCCTCGCTAACCCTTGGCCCAGGCGTCTCTCTCTCGGGGCCCGAGGGGGGCCCAGCAGGGAGGTGGCTGAACTGGTCCCTACTTAGGAAGACAGAGGCAAAGAAATCGTTAAATATGTTAGCTTTGTCATCTGGCGTGATGACTAAGTTGCCCATCGTGTCCTGCAGGGGCCCCACATTACCCGGGACCCTCTTTTTACCCCCTATGTATTTGAAGAAGGACTTCTTATTGTCCTTAATCCGGGAAGCTAGTCCTATCTCCATCTCTGCCTTGGCCCTCCTGACTGCCCCCCTACATCCTCGGGCGACTATAACATAGTCCTTCTTGGTGATGACCCCATCTCTCCATTGGGTATATGCCTCCCTTTTAGCAAGGAGACATTCCCGGATGCTCTTAGTGAGCCATGGGGGTTTATGTGCCCTCCTGCTCCCTTTGACCCTTGTTGGGATTACCTCCCTTTGGGCATGGAGGATCGTCTCCTTAAGGAGCAACCACTCACCTTCGACATCTGATTCCCTTCCCCTCTGGGTCCTCAGCGCTTCCCCAACGATCCTCCTTAGCTTGTTGAAGTCAGCCCTCCTAAAGTCTAGGGCTGTTGCCTTGCTGCAGCCCTTTGCCACCTTACGCTGGATGGTGAATTCCAGCAAGCGATGATCACTGTCTCCCAGGTGGCCCATCACCCGCAGCCCCCTCACCAGGTCATCACCTGTGGCCAGCACCAGGTCCAACAAGGCGTCTCCCCTGGTGGGACTGTGCACCTCCTGGGTTAGATGGAGGGACCTGGGCTAATAATAGACCATAGTATAAATATGAGCTAGCAGTGTGACACCATAACCAACAGGGCAAATAAAAACCCTGGCATGCATCAATCAATACATCTCCAGCAAAACTAGGGAAGTGATTCTTCCACTGTACTCAGCATTGGTGGGACTGCAGCTAGAGTACTGCGTCCAGTACTGGGTGCCACACTTCAACAAAGATGTCATAAAGTGGGCAGCAGTGTCCCACAGAGGTCAGTGCTTAGTTCAGTACTTTTCAACTTCTTTATTAATGACTTGGATGTAGGGGTGAACAGCTCACCAAGTTATGGGGAAGTTCATGGACAACACCAAGTTATAGGGAAACATGGTCACGCTTGAAGATAGACTACAGATACAGCTGCACCTAGATAGGCTAGCAGGTTGGACGGATCAAAATCTGATGAAGTTCAGTGTTAAGACATGTAAAGTGCTCCACTTGAGGACAAGCAACCCCCAACACACCTGCAAGCTTAGTGGCACCTAACTGACTAGCACCACAAATGAAAGGACCTGGGGGTAATAATAGACCACAGTATGAATATGAGTCAGCAGTGCAATGCTGTAGCCAGTAGGGGAAATAATACTCTGGCATGCATCCATCGACGTATCTCCAGCAAAACCAAGGAGGTGATTCTTCTGCTGTACTCAGCACCAGTGAGACCACGGTTGCAGTACTGCGTCCAGTTCTGGGTGCTGCATTTTAACAAGGATGTGGACAAGCTTGAGAGAGTCCCATCCGTATTAGAGACTTGCACAGCAAGCTATATGAGGAAAGGCTGAAGGACCTGGGACTCTTCAACCTGAAAAAGAGAAGGCTGAGAGGGGACTTGATAGTGGTTTACCACTATGTCAGGGGCATACATCAAAGGCTCAGTGAACAACTGGTTACCTGGGCACCTGAGGGGAAAACCAGGAGTAATGGCCATAAACTCCTGAAAGACCATTTCAGGCTCAAAATTAGGAAAAACTTCTTCACAGCCAAGGTGTCCATGCTGTGGAATAAGCTCCCTCCAGAGGTGGTGCAATCACCTACCCTGTAAATCTTCAAGAGGAGACTGGACAGTCACCTTGCTGGGGTCACCTGACCCCAGTTACCTTTCCTGCCTGGTGCAGGGGGGCTGGACCTGATGATCTTCTGAGGTCCCTTCCAGCCTCACAATCTATGAATCTATGAGACTGATGCTGTAGGATACAAAATATTTTATTTACAGGGGTTTTCCCTTCAAAGTATGTTCCTTCTGCAGCCACACACTTCTCTGTGTTTCTGCCATTGTTGGAAGCACCTCTGATAAGCAATTTGTGGAATCATTAAAAGCTGCTCAATCACATTTTGTTTTATGTTTTCCACATCACACAATGTTCTTCCTTTCAAGGTTTTCTTTAGCTGAGGGAAGAGAAAAAAGTTGCATGGGGCCATATCAGGTGAATACAGAGGCTGTACCTCTTGTGGGATATGGTGTTTGGCTAATATTTGCCTAAAAATTGCTTCACAAGCTGTGCTGAATGAGCAGGTGCGTTGTCAAGGTGAAGCATCCAGGAGTTAGACACCCACTTTTCTGGTAATTTTTCTGGTCATTTCATTCCCAAATCGCCAGTTAGAATTGAATGACATGAAGCAACAGATATTCCAACTTCTTCTGCTATTTCTCAGACAGTCAATCGCCTATCATTTCAAACCAAAATGTGAACTGCTGCCACATTTTCATCATTTCATGATGCTGAAGGGCATCTGGAATGCTCATCACTTTCGACCAATGATCGTCCTTCTTTAAACCAACAATACCATTCAAAAACTGGTGCATGGCTCATAAAGACATCACCAAATGCTATTTTAAATAATTAAAATGTCTCATTTGTAGTTTTCCCAATTTTCATGCAAAATTTAATGCACACGTGTTGTTCTGGACACTCTGACATAATGAAAGCAGACGCAACATGCCCAGACATGTTCAGCAAAGCCATGGCCCCCCCCCCCAATACTTTGTACCACAAATACATGTTCAGTCTCAATACTTTTTTACAAGACATTGTATATATAGATCAGTAGTTTCCAACCTTTTTGGATTGGGGGGGGGAGTCCCCCACACACCTACACTGCTCTCGGCGACAAAGCCAGAAGTGCCGCACATGGAAGCGCTGATGGCAAACCCAGAAGTATTCTTCTTTAATGCTGAGGGCCCCCCACGACCCTGAATAGGGTTGTGACCCTAGGTTGGGAACTGCTGATATATATGTGCTGTGTGAAGCTTTGGGTGCTGATTCGATTCGGAGGAGATTAGGCCCAATTTGGTGGCTGAATCTCCAAATCTGAATCAAATCAGGGGATCAATAAAAAGGTCCGAATTAATTCAAAGCTCTTTGAATCTTCAGAAAATATTCATAGAGCTTTGATGATTCAGACAGTCCCCACCTGCTACAGCAGGGAGCTGGAGCTGGACTCGGAGCTGGTAAGTAAGGAGAAGGGGGGGGCTGCAGGAGGGGGGAGGGGACCGTGGGAGAACCCCTGTACCCCTGCCAGGATCACTCCCCTACCTGCCCCCCCAGCTGTCCCAGCTCCTGGCCCTTTAAAAAGAAGCCCCCACTCACCAGGTGCTGCTGGGCAAGAGGGCCATCCCTGCTGTTCCCTACTGCTGCACGCTGCATGGGGGGCTCTGCCACCAGCCACCCCAAACCTCCCCTTGCTCTTCCAACCCCCACCCTCCGTGGCTCTTCTGCCTGCCCCAGCTCCGGCCCTTTAAGAAAACAAAAAATGACCAAAACCTCTAGACTCACCAGCTCCTGCAGAGCCCCCCATGTGACATGGGACAGCAGGGATCACCCCTCACTGGCAGAAATGGGTGAGCCTAGGGTTTGGGGGGTTTTTCCTTAAAGGGCTGGAGCTAGGGTGGGCAGGGCAGCCATGGGGGGGACTGGGGGAGAGGGGGGAACAGTGAGGGGCAGCACGCGATGAGTCAGAGCTTTTTTTTTCTAAGTGCTGGGAGCTGGTGCGGGCAGGGCAGCCATTGCTGGACTGGGAGAGTGGGCGGGGGATGGGCCTGGGTGATTCGAAGATTCAGAGATTCAGCAGCAGCCAAATCATTGAATCAGTCAGCCAGATTTACTGGGGACAGTGATTCAAATCATCGAATCAAATCACTGCCCCCTCAAATCGGCCAAATCTGAATCTGAAGTGAATACTAGCTGCTTCGCACAGGTGTAACATAGCCAGGGTGTCCAGACTGTGGAATCAAATGTGGTTGGAGGACTACATAACGTGGATTTTTAGTTTTTTAATCAGATAATTTGGGATTTTTAAACAGAGAAATCCGGGATCCCTGCTCATTACAATCTACCTGATCCCTTCTAAACTCTTCATTCCACAGGTGTTAATAACTCTTTTTTCTTTTTCATGGGCTTGATATTCCACCAGTTAAGCTATCCTTTGTTCTGCAGTTTCTGCTCTCTGTTAGCAGCTCCTCATAATGAAGCTCCTATTTTGCAGCCTTGCACATTTATTTTTATCTCATTCCAATGACATTGTATTTGTTTTTGCTTCAATCTTAAATTGTATAATACAGCCCTAGCTTCCTGGCATATTAGTAAAGATTCTATTTTGTTTTTAACTGGAGAAAAATGTGTTGTTTTTATAAGTGATCATGTACCTCACCATCTGCACCCCTTTGTCGAAGTTCTAGATCTGCCCATGGGTGTTAACAACCTTCTGTCCTTTTAAATGGCTGTCATGTTTCACTATTCATACTATCCTTTCTTCTCCAATTTTATGGCCTGTTAGATACTGCTGATAATTTTACTCACCTATTAAAGAGCCTGAAGACTTTTTTTAGCTCTAGCTAAAAACTTTAACTCTGATATGATAATATTAATACAGGTGTGGAAATGATAGAAGTGAAGTACAGGGGGCACTGTCAAGACGATCAAGAAGTCTAGATTTTGTTTTATGAATGTGAGTAAGAGACTTACATTTAACTATAATGACTACAAAATTACAATATCCTTTGATTATTTTTTCTAGTTTCTTCTGTTTTTATACTTTATATATGCTCTAGCACATTAGTACACATTCCAATTGTTATTTTTTTTTGCTTGGATCTTAAACTGAATAATATAGGGCTAGCCACCTGCCATATTAGTAAAGCTTCTAGTTTCTCTTTAACTGGGGAAGAATATGTGTTGTATTGTATTATATGTGACGATGGACCACACCATATGCTCCCCACTTTTCAAAATCCTAAATCTGCCCATGCCATCTCCCTTCCAGAAGCAACAGTGAATACCAAATTGATGGAGGGCTCTTGAACCTGGCATGTTTTTGCTCAAAGGCCAAAGTACTTGGAATAACCATCCCTGACCTTCAGTACACTTCAGTACACTGACTGCCATCCTTGCACACAACACAATAAGGAAAACCTCCACATTGTGCTTGGTTTCTTTGCAGAAGCCTACTGAACTTTAGGCCTGTCTTAACATTGAGAAGACTCAAGTGCCTATCAGCATGCTCCAGGCCAAGAGTGTGACCTCCCCTCCTCAAATTACCATCAAAGGAAAGACCTTGGGGGTAGTCAAACAGTTTCAGAAAGCAAACATTGATGAGGAGATCCAGGACAGGATTTGATGCACAAGTGCCTCCTTTGAGAAACTGCTTTGGCATGTTTTTATTGATGTTGATCTCCAGAATGACACCAAAATCTAGGTCTACAACACAGAGTCATCATCTCCACTCTTCTCTACAGATGTGTACCGTGCATGACCTAATATCATTGTCACAGGACGGTAAGGTCCTTGCCTTGCCTTGCCTTCTCTGGGCCTCGTCTTAGGTAAAGCCTGCCTCTGTTCTAGTGCCTGCCACATGGTTTTAGTTCAGATAAGGTGGTGATTCAGAAAGGGGGGCTGCTCACCACTCACAAATATGTTACCTGGGGCTCATCTGTCTCTTGCTCTGTAGTCCCCTTATTCCTCTAGTCCATACCATGGTCTGTGAGCACAGTGGTATCCCTGTATTTGGAGTCCTTGTCTCTATCAGAGGGAAATGGCTGTGCCTTGCCTCTCTAGGTGGACCCTGTTGCAGTTGCCTATTGGGTTTCTGCCCACTTGCTCCGCATTCATTAACTATCAGTCATTTTTCTGCTTTGAAGTTGAACCTACTTCGGCTCCTGTGGGGACGTCCTCTTCACCCCTCATTAGTCCACCCCAGGCCTCCGGGAAGTAAATAAAAATCAGGCCATTCTGGCCCTCTAACCAGCCCAGGTGAACTGTCCCTTTAAGGCTGGGGTTTTCCTAGGCCTTTCCCTGTCTGCCTAGCTGGGGCACTCTTAAGTCTCTCTCAGCTGTCCTTTAGCAGCTCCCTCCCTGCAGAAGAAACTCTCTTCATCTGGCCATGTCCACCTTCACTTCCCTTCTGGTAACTGTCATCAGCCCTTGGGTGGCTGCTAATCAATCTGCCCAGGTGTCCCTCCTTAACCAGACAGGCCCCAGGGCTGTTTCCCTTTCCCTGGGTGTGTCTACACAGGCATTTACTCCAGCTAGATTTACTGTGCTACAGGTGCAGGTCCCTGCAGTGCCCCCCTGTAGCCACCAGGGGGAGCGCCAGGCTTGGGCTCCAGCTTCCAGCAGCCTAGCAGCCCTGCTCTGTGCTCTCTGGAAGCCTCTTGCTGTGCTGGGGAGCAGCACATGGCAACTCTGTGCCCACCCTGCCTCCCTGCACTACAGCTGCCCCAGCCCCTGGCCTCGGTGATGAGCAGCATCCCAGGATCCTGCTGGCTGCTGTGATCATCCTACTGGCCAGCCACGCTGACCAACAGCTGGCCCATGGCTACCTCACTCTGCCTGGCTCCCCCACAACCAGCCACTGCCTGCCCACCCACAGTGTGCCCTCCTAGGGCCACTGCTACCCCCAGGGACACCAATGAGCAGCTCTGTGAGGCCACTGCTGGGTCCACTGTCACCCTGTTGGGCCTCCAGCCCTGCTGCCTTTGGGCCTGCCGTGCCAGTGAGCACTGGTGGCAGTGCCTTTTTCAGCAGAGCTGGGATGGCGAGCAGTGTGTGCACACCTTCCAGCTTACCTGGACCACCTGTGGGGAACTGATTCAGCAGCTCTGGCCCCACCTGGAGTGCCAGGACATTGGCATGTGCCCAGCACTCCCTACCGACACCTACCTGGCCCTGGCACTGCTCAAGTTGGCCATGCCTGCCAGCCTCCAGTATGTGGGTCACCTGTTTCACATGGGTAAGGCCACTGTGACTGGAGAGACCATCCTGTGTTGGCTACAAAGGACCAACTCACTGGATCATAATAAATTCTAGTTCATTGGATGGGATGTGAAGTTACCAATAAAATCATAAATGCAAAATTTGAGTTATGGGTGGTACTGGTCAGTTTAGCACAGACGTACACACATGCACTCACTCATTCAAACCCATGTAGTATAGTGTATAGTAGCTGCTGTAGTGATTGCGAGAGCACTGGTGTCAGTATATCTACCTATCCAAGGCCCTGGAGTCTGCTGTCAATAGTCAGCTTCCTTCATGGTGATGTCTTGTCCAGAAGGGGGTCACCTGCTTGTCCTTCTGTCTCGGTAGGCCAGGTGCTGAATGAGCAGGTGGCACTGAGGGTCACGCTTCACTGCCTTTTATCCCTTTCTGGCAGACTTGTGTAATCCCCCAGCGTCATCTTGGCTACCCAGTCCAGAGGCTGGTGTCCCACGTGGGTCTTGAGTAGTACCTAACAGCTGTTAGCCACAGGGGTCTCTCCTGCTGGTACCTGACATTTCAGGAGTCTGCCTTTGACTTATTGACTTAATGGTTATATTGTCATGGGTTACAGGAGTAGTCCATAGGGTGAGTGCTCAGTTCCAAGAATCAGTTCTTCAGCTTGACTGTCTTAAAATGCAGTTCCTTTGGCTAGGCTATTGTCTGGATCCCTACCAGGCTGATCATCATTCACTCGTATTCACTCAACAGATTTTATCCCTTTACAATTACAATTTCAATGCAGTTTTAACAATGGTCGAAGGTGTAACTCCATTCTACAGGGAATACTTTTCTTAAGGGTTTAAAAATATAAAATACAAAATGCCATGGTAAAGACAAGACAGACGAAATACGAAAATGCACTGAGAGAAACATATAAAAATACAATGTGAGGTAGTGAGGATCAAAGGCTACTGGAGACAGTAAGTGAGTTAGGTTAGCACAGGATATAGTTACAGTCTTTGCAGCAGATATTTTAGTTATTTTGTTTCTTTTAGTGACACTGAGCATAATTGACATGCAGATGTAGTTTCTAGGTTTCTTCTACAAAAAGCCACTTCAACTTTCTGGCTTGCCCTGAGCCTTGCCACACCCCTGCAGTGAGTGTGCTAGGTCTCTGCCAATACTGAGAAGGGAAAGAAATGCACAAAAGGGGTAGGGGGTGCAGGCAACAAGGGGCTTCTGTTATATCAATGTCCACAAGGGAAATGTACAAAGGGGGCTTTCTGCTACAGCTGCACGTGCGCAGCACCCTCCAGGATGTGCTGGTAGACACTGTCCTCCATGTCCACATCCCCCAGGTGGCAATGGCAGGGTTCTGTGCACTGGGGTTCTCCCAATTTATGGGGGCTTTGGAAGGGACCCACATACCAGCCACCTGCCTGCCCCTATTATAGCCGCAGGGGATTCCACTCCATGGTCCTGCTGGCCATTGTGCACCACCGGGGGCACGTTCACACATGTGAGCAGCAGCTGGGCAAGCAGGGTTCATGATGCCCATGTCTTCAGGAACTCTTGCCTGGTGGGACTCACGGAGAGTGGAAGCTTCATGCCAGAGATGTCAGACCTGCAGCTGGGTGCTGTGGCCATCCCACCCCTGCTCACTGGGGACCCTGCCTACCCACTCCTTCCCTGGCTGATGACACTACACCAGACCCTTGGATCCCTACCAGGCCCATTTTAACCAGTGCCTGGGCTGGACCTGAACCCCGGTCGAGCGCACCTTCAGGGCTGCTGGTGCTCCTTCATTGCCACCTTGAGGCCACTGAGAATAGCCTCCCCCAGGTCATTATTGCAGCCTGTGTGCTGCATAACATCTGTGAGAACTGGGGGTAGCTGTTCCACAAGGTCTGGGTGGAGGATGTGCAGCAGGTAGAGGCCACACAGTGGGAGTACCAGCTGTTATGGCAGTAATGGGGCCCCCCGCCAAGGCCCCAGGAGAACTGTGCATCTTCCAGTGGAGGCCAGGACACCAGGTGCAGGAGGTTCAAATGGACCACCTCCTGCAGCACTCCCCACTCTAGCCCACCTGCCCCACCACGCACAGGCCCCCTACCCCCTGCACACCCCCAACACTACTCTCATGCCAGACAGATGTCCAAAGAAGAAATCTTTATTCACCACCCCCACGGTCCCTGGGCTCAAGGCACACAGGGCTCCCAGACAATTGGGATGAGGGGCTAGCCATTCCCCTCCCCTCCCCACAGGGGGCCTCTTTGAGGAGGTGCCCCAGGGCCAGCTTCCTACCAAGTTTGCTCCTGCTGCATGTGCCCCAGGAACACATGTATGTGATGAGCTGTTTGTGCAGGTGCCCAATCCACTGTGCCCTGCTGATGATGATCCTCTGGTGCCCTGGGTGCACCTGAACTCCTCGTTTGGGATCCTGAGCTATGATGCAGGGGGGGAAGCTCAGGCTGCCCCACAACCTTCACCACCACATGGAGGGCTACCTGGGGCAATGCTACACATCCCAGCCCCTACTGCCAAGGAGGACCATGCTCATCAACATGCTCCTTGGCATGTGAGAGGCCTGTGGCCACCTAGCTGTAGGAGCACAAGCTGCTCCTGCTTCCCTGTATGCTGTGATGGGGAACCTAGGGCCAGAGGACTGTGGGCAAGCCAGGTGGTGGGGGAAGGGGGGGCTAGGGACGGGGCAGGGGTGGGGGCTGGGGCAGGGAGGGCTCTCCCGGCGGTGTTGGGCCTAGTACACGTGTGGGGCTGGCGAGGCTGACAGCTTAGCATAGTCCTCCCCATCAATGATGGCATGTGGCTGCACCAGTTGTACTGGTCCTATTGTGTGTGGCATGCAGGCTCCTGGCCAGAAGCTGCCCTCCCACCACCACCAGGGAGTAGCTGGTGCTGCTGATGGGCAGTGGTGACATGGCTGGCCATTCCTCGTGGTGGTGTTTGGGGCTATGCAGCTGCTGAGGCAGGTGATGGACAGGGCTCCCTGAACTGCTGGTGGAATGTGCAGCTAGGGAGCTGGATGGGATGTGACAATGAATGCCTGAGGGTTGCTCCAGGGCATGGCAGGGCATGGGCAGGCTACTTGTGCTGGTAAAAACCACACAATTGTGGCTTGGGTCCTGGGGTGCCAAAATGTGGGTCAGCTGCTGCATAAGGGGGATAGTATTAGGGGCACAACTGCATCTATGATTGTGATCAGTCATGGCCACCCACTGTGCTTACAAGGCCTTGACCTTTATGTAGCACTGCTACACACACAAGAAGTGCCCAGGCTCCTACATCCCTCCCGACAGGGCCTTATAAATATGGATGTTTGAGCAGCCACCCCACTCAAATTGGCACTGCTCCTCTGCATCTCCCCAGAGCACCATGAGGTTGTCAACCCCCTCCTGCTCCAGTTGGGGTCCCAAGCGCAGGACAGAGGTATGCACATGTGGGCAGGGGCGGGTCTAGATGAGGAGGAGGAAGCCATCATGGGTCTCACGCAGGCTCTCTGGATCCCTGCACAGCTGTCCCACTATTGAAGGTCCTGGGTAGCTGCCAGCAGTGCCCAGCACAGGGGCACAGCATGGGACTGGAAGCCACATGGTAGAGGCTATGCCCTACAGCAGCTGCAGGCACAGGGCAGGCTGCTGGTTGTTTGCAGCAGGCAGACAGTTCTGGTCCTGCCACCAAACACAGCCTGCAGGCACCCCTAGAGTGCTGAGAGGCTGGTCAAGGGCTGCAGGAGCCTGCAGCAACTCTTGTGCACCCACCTGCCTGACAGCAGTGCCCTGGCAGCCATGAAGCTGTGCAAGACCATGCAAGAGCAAAGGCTCCAGAAAAGCAGGCACAGCTTAGCTGTGACCTGCCCAGGGGGCACACTGGGCTTGCACTTTCCTCAGGCTGCCCACAGTGGGTGCTCCATGGAACAAAATGCCTGCAGGCTTTTATAGTGAGGTAGTCCAGCCCTGCAGCAGGAGAGGCTCCTGGGCTGCAGCCCTGGAGCTTGCCTCAGACTGGGCCCCTAGTGGCTGGGCATACCTGGTAGCAAATTTGCTGCTGGGTCACATCTACACATAGTTTCATAGTTTCTAGGGTCAGAAGGGACCTGAGCAGATCATCAAGTCCGACCCCCTGCCATGGCAGGAAAGAGTACTGGGGTCAAACAACCCTGGCAAGGTGATTGTCTAGCCTTGTCTTAAAGACCCCCAAGGTAGGAGCCAGCATATTTATCTTATCTAATGACAAAGCTGTGTGCAGCTTTATAGTGCTGTTTCCCTGCCTAAAATAAAAATATTGAAAAAATATGGATATTGCTGATTTTATAGCAAACCACAGTAAATAGCAATTATTTTCCATCAACATTTTTAACACATAGGATAGGGTCTTAAAAAACCTTACTAAAATGTCCAAGGACACTCCTCCAGAGAGATGGATCACACATTTGAAAGAGCCACCCAGATACCACATGAAGAACTGCTGCAGTACAGAAGAAACCCCCCCCACAAATCGCACACCGCTGGTTATGATGCATCACCCCTCTCTCAAACCTGTACAGAAAATCCTCCAACAATTGCAACCCATACTAGAAAGAGACCCTACTCTTAAAAAGATCTTCCCAGAGCCACCCACCCTAGCTTTCAAACAAGCACCAAACCTCGCTAACCTCATCACTAGAAGCAAACTTCCTCAAGTCCAGAACACACCTAAAGGATGTATTACCGTGCAGTTACTAACTGTGATTAAATTACATGCGATTATGGATTTTTACTGTCCATATACTGTCCATATGTCCATACGCATGTAGACGTGTGTGCTTACTGCACAGTAAGCTAGGCAATGGAACAGTAAAGCATCTTGGGTAGATGCACGCTCCCTGCTTGTTAATCCCCATGGTAATCTTCTGTGTGCAGGCTTGCTTTTTAGGGCTTCCCTCTTCATACTCTGCTCTCTGTGACAGTCATCATTTCATAGATTTCATAGACATCGGGGCTGGAAGGGACCTCGGGAGATCATCGAGTCCAGCCCCCTGCCCAAAGGGCAGGAAGGCAGCTGGGGTCATAGGATCCCAGCAAGATAAGCATCCAACTTGCTCTTGAAGGTGTTCAATGTAGGTGCTTGAACCACCTCCGCTGGCAGACTGTTCCAGACCTTGGGGGCTCGGACAGTAAAGAAATTCTTCCTTATGTCCAGCCTGAAACGGTCTTGCAGGAGATTGTGACCGTTCGACCTCGTCATCCCTTGGGGCGCTCTGGTGAACAAACGTTCCCCCAGATCCTGGTGGTCACCCCTGATAAACTTATAGGTGGCCATCAGATTATCCCTGAGCCTACGCTTTTCCAGGCTAAAGAGTCCCATGTCTCCCATCATCTCAACAGTTGGGAGAGATATCACCAACAATACCTCTAGAAAATCTTCCACATCAAATGGGAAGTTCATTACACAAATGCCAGAATCTTTGCAGAAGCCAATGTTACCAACACTGAGTCAGTGACTCTCAAGCACCAGCTTTACTGGACTGGACACTGTGCAGATACCCAAGTCCTGGCTCCCCAAACAAATGATCCATTCCCAGACTAGCTGCAGCCTGAGATCTCATGGTGGCTAGAGAATATGCTACACAGCATACCTAAAGAAAATGGACACTAGCATCAAGAGCTGGGAGGAGCTGGCTACTAACTGACTTCAGTGGTGCAACAAGGTCAATCGAGTCGCGTCCCACTTCGAGGTGAAGCATCTTGTCCTCAAAGCAGAGAAGAAAGAGCAGAGGAAAGAAAAGAGAAATCTCAGCCTGCCACCTACTCTCCCTATGGAAAGACCTGTAACATCTGTGGGTGGATCTGTGGTTCAAGGACTGGACTCTTAAGTCACCTCAGAACCCATCAATGAGCCTTTGCGGTGTCTGGTACAGTAGTGTGACTTACCTACTGCACTGCACAGGGTTACAGGCATAATGGATGTATCATTACTAGTTATAAGCAGAATAAAGAAACTGTGGGTAAAGATAAACTGCAGGGAAACGTGTCTCATGGCTGATGATTTTTTGCACTTGGTAGTGGCTGTACTCCTAAAAGGCTAAGGACAAAACAGAAACATTGACAGTGGAGTGATAGGTCTCTGCGGAGCAGGATGGGAAAGGAAAGAGGAGAATACAGAAAAGGGGTATTTTCCCCTGACAACCCCAATACTGGAGAGTGATTGTTGGCAGAGGTGATCGATCCCAAGTTGGCCTCCAGCCAGTGACCTAGTTCACTGAAAGGATCTATAGGTAGTGTGTAAGAAATTGAGAGCTGGGCACATTCAAGGGCAGGAGATGGAGGGAGCGCATTTTCTGGCATCTCACCAAAGTTACTGAAACAACTGCTGTATTTAGAAAAGCTGAGCAAACAACAGTGGATCATGTAATTACAATGAATCCTTATTATGCCTGACCCCCTCACAGTCCAGGGAAGCCTGACTCGTCCAGCTCATAGTTTTGATGGGCTGTTATTTGGGATAATCTTCATAGGAATTAATTATTTGCTTGTTCCAAAATGAAAGATTTGTGCTATTTGCAATTTTCCTTCCTGAGACTATCACTTCCAAAGAACAAACAATGAACTTTTCATGGATTCAGGGCTTCAGGGTAACAGGCTGCAGTACGCTAGGTCTGTTAGTACATGAGAAGTGCTGTTATGATGTGCATGCTCTCATTCAAGTGCTGTTATGATGAATCTTTACTTGTTTTTTGACCATAACAGCTCAGCAGCTATTTGTAACTCTCCATAAGTGGGGAATTACCTGCCAACATATAATTACTTTATCATGCATAACAGCAGTGTATGCCTCTGATAGAGAAAAGGGTTCCAGCATCAATAATAAACTTCCATTTCTTGTATTAAAAAGATGTGTAGTTTAGCAGTCTGCATATGGGAGCCAGGGACCCTTGCCTGTGATGCTGACTTCCTTCCACTGTCTTAGGCAGCAGAGTTATACAGCTGCAGTGCTGCAGGCAGTTTCAATAGAGGGATACAGCCCATAGGGTGCAGCCTCCAAGCCATTACAGTAGATAATGAATAACATGTTTACCATTTTGAGAGAGCGAGGTCGGGCATAGCCAAATGTCTATATAAGCCTTGCTCCTGGGCTAAGGAGTTATTCCATCTCAGGACATAGTGCAGGGGTAAAAAAAGATCCCTGTGGAGGTTTGCAAGTCTGTTCCTGATAACAAGAAGGGAAGGAATTCCCTGGAGAGAAAGGTAGCACAGGACAGGAGCGGGGCTGGGGCAGACAGAAGCCAGAGAGGGAAGGAGTAGCTCGGAAGGGCTGAATCTGGAAACTATCAGTAACCAGCAAAATAAAATGGGGAAAGCCTTAGGAAAGGCAACCACAGCTTATATGTATGGGGGTCTTTTTGTCTTTCTTTTGCATAAGGTATCCCTGAAGGACTGGCATAGGAGAGCCAACTGATAGGGGAGGGGCTTTATCTGTGGTATGGGTACGCTGGGGGGATAAGTAACTTTGTATATTAAGTTAGGGTAGCCACAATTCACATAGTGGTTTAGTAGGGAGACCACTGTGTTTGCAGTTGATTTGGGGGTAGGCAAAGGCCTTGGAGCTAAGGGCAGGTAGGCCCCAGCCTCACAGATGCTGAGTAGGGAAGACCAGGCCCTGCAGATGCTGAGTAGGGGCAAAAGGCTCCCTAGCCTTAGATGGGCTGACAGAAGCCAATTGGGGCAGAGATACCCTTCTCAAAGGTGGCTTGGTTAAAGATTAGCCCGGGCCAGCCAAAGGTTGGTCAATGATGAGTAAGCCACGTAACACCTCACTCCGGTAGTCTGAGGGCTGCTTTCCAAAGTTTTGAACTCCTGACACAAGTGACAACGCTTCTGCTAATTTCAGTATAGCAATTATTTCTCCTTCCATGTTCTCAGGAGACTAAGCAGGCCCTGAATAAACTGAGTTCTAACAGCCAGGTTCTGTTGATCCTCATTTATTAGCTGTCTAAGTGGATTTAGGCACCCAAATGTATTTCTATTCCATCCTGTTCAAGTCCCCAGCAATCCACCAATGTATCAATGGCATCTTTGTACCCATACAACTAAGCAACAAAAAAACAGTGAGGAGAATCAGGACCCTTTGTATTAACAAGTTTTCAGGACTTGTGTAATGCTAAAAAAAACAAACAAACAAACAAAAAAACATTGCTCATCAGTAACCATGTCCACTTACCAAATTAGTAGGTGCAATAGAATGTGGTCCTCAATCCATGTTGGTCTCAGAGGGTATGTCTACACAATCTCTTTACTGTGGAGTTGCCTAATTATCTGCACAGTAAATGTCTCAGGATGGAGTAAACTAACTAACTCCACTGCAGATTAGTACTCATAAACACAAGTACTATCTACAGCAGAATTTGTTATTCCATCGCAGTGCACATGTAGACACTGATGGGGCTGGCTGGGGCATGAGGGTGCTTCGGTGTGGGGATTACCCTTGTCCCCCAGCAGCCCCTTCTGCAGCATGGTGAGGCAGGTTGGAGCAGCCCTGGGCTGGCAGCCTGACCCCCAGCTGGCCCCACAGCTATTAAACTGCAATTACCAATTGATTTATTTCTGATGTGTGGAAAAGGGGTGGAGGGAGCCACCACCCAGAGGCAGGAGGAGGAGGCTCCTGCTTTTCTTCAGCTGGCCCTGCCACTAATTAAGCATGAATCCCAATGTCCTTATTTCAAGTGTGAGAAAAAGGGGCAGAGGGAGCCACCACAAGGGACGCCTGAGGAGGCAGCAGCCATGGCGGAGGGGTTTCTGCTTTTCCTCAGGTGGCCCTGCCACTAGTCAAGTGCTAATACCAATTTATTGATTTCCTACATGTGGGAAAACAAGAGGAGGGAGCTGCTGCAGGGAGGCTGGATGAAATGGCAGCTTTTCCTCTACTGGCCCCGCCACTAATGAATTGCTAATACAAATTATTTATTTCATGTGCATGTGTAAAAAGGGGTGGGGGGAGCCGCTGCACCAGAGGTTTGAGGAGGCAGCAGCTACAGTGGAGGACTGTGATGTAGCTGAGGCCACAGTTGGCCAGTTTTTCTATGAGATGATCATGGGATACCAGATCAAAGGCTTTTTTAAAGTCGAGATATATGACATCAATCTCTTCTCCCTAGCCCAGGTGATAGGTCACCTGGTTGTAGAAGGAGATGAAATTGGTCAGGCAAGACCTAACCGCAACAAACCCATGCTGGGTATCCCTCAAGAAGTTGCCTTCAGGCAGTTTGTCAAGAATGGTTTCTTTGATGATTTTTCTCCAAAATCTTCCCAGGGATAGACATCAGGCTGATGAGCCTGTAGTTCCCCGGATCTACTTTCCTCCCTTTCTTGAAGATAGGCACCACGTTGGCCTTCTTCCAATCCTTGGACACTTTGCCTGAGCACCATGAGCTCTCGAAGATCCATGCCAATGGCTGAGCTATGATGCTTGCCAGCTCCTTAAGTATCCTGGGGTGCAAGCTGTCTGGGTCAGCTGATTTGAAGGTGTCCAACCTCTCAAGGTGTTCCTTCACTTGGTCAGCATTGATGTGGGGTAATAGTTCTCCCTCGCCTTGGCCATCCCATACCATACTGGGCAGGCCATCCCTTAGGGCTGATGAAAAACCGATGCAAAATACCTGTTGAGCAGGTTGGCTTTTTCCTGGGCATCAGTTGTCAGTTGACCAATATGGTTTAGCAGGGGTCGAATGTTACCCTTGTTTTTTCTCCGGCTCCCCACATATCTAAAAAGTACTTTTTATTGTCCTTGATATGTGTAGCCAGTTAGAGTTCAGTCACAGCCTTGACTTTCCTGGTTCGCTCCCTACAGGTCTGTACTGGTGCAGAGTACTCCTCCTTTGGGGTGGATCCAGCCTTCCATCTATTATAGGCCTTCTTTTCAGATGCAGGAGGTCCACTAGTTCCCTGCAGAACCTTTTTGCTGCATTTCCTTTGAGACGGGATAGACATTGCTTGTGCTTTCAGGATCACTCCCTTGAGGAGCAACCACTCTTCCTGAACTCTCCTCCCCTTTGGGTCACGGTCCCTTAGCACCTTGCCAACAAGCCTCCTGAGCTTGTCAAAGTCAGTTTTCCTGAAGTTGAGGACTTCTGCTTTGCTGACCGATTTGCCTGCTTTATGGCAGATGGTGAAGGTGATCAGCTTATGGCCGCTGTCTCCCAGCTTCCCTTTGATCATTAGGTCACTGATTAAGTCGTCCCCTGTTGCCAGGACCAGGTCAAGCACTGCTTTGCCCCTCATCAGTCCATAGACTTCTTGAGTCAGATAGAGCTCATCCACGTACATAAGGAAGCTTTGCAACCGTCCGGCTGTGGCTGAGTGCTCTTCCCACGAGATGTCAGGGTAGTTGAAATCTCCCATGACAACCATGCCCCAGGAGCGTACAGCCTCAGCTAGTTTCTTGACAAATTCCTGATCAAGCTCTTTATCCTGGCTAGGAGATCTGTAGTAGACCCCCACCATTGTGTCCCCTGTGCCTTGTTCACCATGGATTTTGACTCAGAGAGTCTCCAATCATCCCCCCTGGGTACCAATGTCAGCTTGCAGGGATGCATAGCTTTCATTGACATAGAGAGCTACCCCACCCTGCCCCTTTTGCCCATGCGACCTCTCCTGTACAAGGTTTAGCCATCTATACCTGTGGCCCAGCCATAGGTAGAGTCCCACCAGGTCTCTGTTATCCCTATGAGATCATAATCCTTTTTGTTTAGCAGGAGGACCAGTTCCTTCTGTTTGTTCCCCAGGCTCCTGGCATTGGTATACAGGAATGTAAGTGTCCCATTGGGAGCCCTTGCCTTCCCTACAGTTTGCTCTGGGGCTGGGTGAGTTCCCTTGAGTGCCTTAGCCTGCTGGGTTTACAAAAGCTGCCCAGTGGGCTTGCAGTGGCAGTAGTCCCCCCATCCACCGGCGGGCTCAATTTAAAGCCCGGTCAAGCAGGTCACCAAGTCTAGCTGAGAAAAGCCACCTCCCCAGCGGAGTGAGGTGGAGACCATCTCTTCCCAGCAGCCCACTCTCTCCCTTACCAAAGAACGGGCTGTGATCATGGAAGCCAAAGCCTTCATGATGACAACAATGCCACAGTCTCTGGTTGACTACCTCAACCCATCTGTTCCTCCTCAGTCCATGACCCACAACCAGTAGGAGCAAGAAAATAACAAATAATTATTTATTTGTAATGCATGGAAAAGGGGCAGAGGGAGCTGCCGCGCTGGAGAAGAAGGCAGCGCCAGCAGAGGGGCTTCCATTTCAACTCAGCTAGCTCTGTCCCCGCCTGCCCAGCCCGCTCAGCCAACCAGCGCATGCACAGTTGGCCAAAAGAGTTACGGACAAACAGACACACAGGCAGACAGACTAAGCCTTGTATTGTATTAGAATATATATAATCATATATATATAATCTCTACATGAATCAAGATGAACTACATATTATGTTTGTCATAAATAAGCAATCAAAAAAAGAAGGAAGGAGTAAAGAGGGAGGGGCAGAAGAAGAAACGAGAAGTGTGGAAGGAGTAAGAATTTAGTTGCTAAAACATTCTAAAAAATCTCTCCAGTTGCACTAAACTTTTCAAAGCAGTTATGTCTGCAAAATATGACTCTCTCTATGGATGCCAGATGTACCATCTCACCACCTCAAGTTTAGTCTGCTTTTCCAATAGAGAAATATAATCCTGGTGTCACTAATAAGGCCTGTTATAGGAATGGACTCTGGGAAGTATTCAGTTTGGAATCCTTAGGTACATGTAGGTATGTACCCAAGAATACACATTTATCAAATGTATCATGGCTGTATTAATTCTAATTTCTTTTAAAATACAATGGATAATAGGGTGTCCAAAAGATGTGACCAAGTAGTTTCTGCAATGCATTGTATTGACTGGCAATATTTTTTTTTTTTTAAGTTTTAGAGGGAGCATAGTGAACTTGAAAAAGAATCTTTACTTGTATAAGATGCAGTCTAAGATGAATTGTACTGTTTGAATATTCTGAAATGTTGATTTCCATTGGGATTCAGTCAACTGAATACCTAAATTTTCATTGCACTTGGGTCTTGAATAATCTGTATCAGATCTGTTATAGTAATTTTTGCCTTGAAATCTGCCATCAGTCTATGAATATATGATGTCAACCATCTGGTATATTTGCTACACTCAAAGCCTCAGGTCCAAGCTGATTCTCCAGTACTTGGTGCAATGGCATATATTGCCGTTCAACTGTTTCCGGAAGGTTAAATTCATCATGTAAAATTGAAAAAAAAAAATCGATTATTTCCTATTAAAAACTGTTCTATATGTACGATACATTTATTCCTTCCCTTTCACCACATAAGTTTCATGGAAACTATGTGGAAACCCCAAATAGAAGCCTTCAGTGTCATGAAGCTTTACTACATTTGCCAAATTTGTAGGGATTATAGAAATAGAAACAAATAGCCTGAAACAATTGATAGTGGCAGGGGAAGCAGGAGTGCCTGTTCAATTTCCACCCATACAAGAGAGTTATCAGTCATCCAGTATATATCCAGGCTTACTAAGAAGGCATTGTGATACTAGAAAAATTTGGAAGATGAAAACCATCTATTTCAATTGGTAGTTTCCCAGATGGAGTGGACAGGATCAATTCTAATAATTATATTGCTCCTATTGCCTGATACTTTTATTGCTTATTGTATACACTAGATATCTCTACACTCACCCAAACCATGCTCTGGCTTTTGACATTACAGACAAATGAGTTTCTTGGAGCATGGTAATACCAGCCCTCTATAAGAAAAGGTAATATTTTCTTCTGTTAAGGTCCTTAACATGTCAAAATCCATATTCAAGTTTTGGCCATTCTCAGTTCCTTTATCTTCTGTGTTTGACTTCATGTATAGCTGACAATTTGCCAGTTTACTTGACTTAAGTGTACAGCACTTATTTCTATAAAGCATAGTTTGTAATACCAATGTATTACCGTATATTTAGAGCTCACAACAGCATTTACACCCAAGCACAGTCTTGAAAAGGTCATGGAAGGAAAAAGGAAGGAAAAATGAAAAGCAAAATAAATATAGAACTCAAGAAAAACTAACTATAAATGTAATGTATGTCATACCATGCTTGCCAGGAAGGTTTCTGCAGATGTGATAGTGCAGTAGAGAGCTTTGGCTTACAATAAACACAGGTTTAACAAGTATCAACCCTCAATCAAAATTTCTCTGGAATACTCCTAATGTCAACTTTCTAGATACCACAACCCACATCCAGGTTAGCACCCTACAAACTACCATATAAAAAAATCCTATGGATCACCATACTTGTATCACAAGACCAGAAATCATCCCAAGCACATAAATAAAGCTGTAATCTACAGGCAAGACCTCAGATACCACTACAGCTGCTCTGAGAACACTCATGTTGCCCACCTAGCCAGCCTAAAAATCTTCCTTTATACAAGGATGGTCCAGGAGAGAAATCAACAGCACATTTGAAAGAGCTATCCAAATAAGTAATCCATCCAAATAAGTTATCTATCCAGTAAAATGCTATAATACATAAAGAACCCTTCTGTGACTAAACACTAGGCCTGTGTGAAGCAGCTGGTATTCGATCCGGATTCAGATTTGGCCAATTTGGGGGACAGTGATTCGATCTGGTGATTCAATCACTGTCCCAAATCAATTCGGCCAAATCTGATTTAGAGATTCTGGGCCCCAACTGATCCGCAGAGGACAGTGGTGACCTTGTGGCAATGTGGGGCAAGGCAGAGGTGCAGCAATTAATTGTCAGCCTAATACTAAAGTAATTTCAGTAGTAAAACTAGCATAATAGTTATATAATTAATAAATTCATAACATTTAAACATTAACATGTTCAAAAGCAAATGAATGTGGATGATTTAGAAGTTGCTGTGCAGTATATAAGAAAAATTGATGATCATGTCTCTGAAATACACTCCCTGTATACAGCTTCACATAGTTTAATCTATAGTTTCAGCTTCTTCAGATAAAGTTGATTTAGTGAAGAGCCTTCCTTCCTTAAGGTCAAGAAAATCTTACATTTTCCTTTGTAATTTCACTTTGATTTATAATAAATCACCATCATTATGTTCCTAAGTATCTTATAAATTTTATCTTTACCCAGATACACTTGGATCTGCTACCTTCTTCCTCCTGAACCACAGCACAAGTGTATATATTTTGACATATAAGGCAACAGTGCCACCTTTTCTCCTAATCCTGCCGTTTTGATATTGAACGTACCCCTCAATGTTGGTGTTCCAGTCGTAAGAGTTGTCCAACCAAGCCTCTGTGATACCAAACAAATCATAGTTTTCTTCGCAGGCTGTGACTTCTAGTCCATCTTGTTTGTTCCCCGTACTTCTTGTATGTGTATACACACATCGGAATTATTTTCCATTTTGATTTATTCTTCAATCCCTTTTTGCTGTACCATGTCTCTGTGGCTCTTCCTCTGGTTGAGCTGCTTCTTCTGGTCCTCTCCTCTCCGGATTATTTGTTCTGTGGTTGGCGGGTTTTGTTTGCCACAAAACAACCTCACCCAGACAGAGGGGGAGCAGGAGGTCTGCACTGTGGACAAAAGGCAGGACAGAGCTTATCACCACCCTAGATCCAAGGTCATCCTGGAACTTGAGGGGAATGTATATTTCTCCAACAGAGATCCCTTCTTCACTGCCTCTTGGGCAGCAACTTCCATGGTTAGGAAGAACATAACCTTTAGTTTTAGGAAGCTAACAAGGTCTTGGCGGGTCCTACAATGCATGCCAGTGCCTGCAAATAGGGCTTGATTTGAGGCACCTTGTGGACCAGGTGGCTGTGTATTTCATGCTGCCCAGTGATGGAAGGAAAAGGGTCCTGACTGCCTTTGGTGGTGTGGACTGAGGCAGTGAAGGGCATTGGCATGGGGAATGCTGCAGGTTTCCCTGCAACTGCCTAAGCATAGCTTTGTCCATCCCATCCCCTTTGGAAGATGCAGCTTATGCTCCCCTACTCTTGACCCAGGATTCATCTTATTTGGGGGCCCTGTGGCCCCTTTGAAGGGAAACTAGTCAGGAGATGCCCCCAGGTCTTGTTTTCCCACAGCTTTTTGTTTCCCCCCCCCTTGTTGGGGGCTGCTAGGGTAATATGGCAGGCTGGATGGTATGGGGTGTGGTGGACAGGGGAGCACCGCGTTCTCCCCTTTGTATAGGAGTGGAAGGGTGGCTTGCTGGGAAGGTGAGCCAGGGATGTCTCATAAGGCTATACTGTTTGTGACCAAATGAGAGTGGCTGTGGAAAGTGCTGGTGGGGCTGGTGTGTGTGTGTGTGTAGCATGGTCCATTTACCCAAAGGGCATGAGAGGATGGGGAGGGTGGTCTGGGGAACACATGGAGAAACAAACAGAGATGCATATAGGAGGGAGACAAAGGCTTGAAGCCAGCTTCTCAGCTACAACACAAACACGGGAATGGGGCTACACATGGGTAAACAGAAGGGGTTAACTACAGCAGCAGGTGGTATTGGAGGGTCTCCACTAGCATTGCTCGGGTCCCTCATGGTGCAAGCAGCTGCAGCCATGTAAAGCAAGAAGGTCAGTTTCAGCCTGATCTAGGTAAGGAGCTCCCAGGTGGGGGGTGGCCATGTGCTGGCTGTAGGGGTGGTGGGAGCTAGGGGGGTATGAAGCGGGCCCTATTTGATTTGGATTTGGAGCAGCCCAAATCAGGGAAAGTGATTCGATTCATTGATTCAGGTCACTGTCCTTGATTTGATTTGGCTGAATCCGAATCTGAAGATTTGATGCTGATTCAGAGAATCAGCGATTTGGAAATAGACGTAGCTTTAAATGGTTTTTTCTACATGCCTTGAAGTACCAATGCAGCTTGTGAATGCTGCGATGCTGGGGCAGATGGAGCATCCACAGGAGTGCAGGGGGCCCTCCAAGTGCTTGGCAGTGAACCCATAAGTGGACCTCGCCCCCCCAACTTGGTACCTGGTCCCGGGGGACCAGATCCAGGAGGCACCAGTCACCAAGGTGGGGGGCTCGGGGGGGCCCCCCATGCACTCCCTGGCAGACCTGGAAGTGGACCAGAAGTGCTTCTGCTTCACTTCTGGACCAGCTGCTGAGCACGCTGGGGAGCCCCCCGCGCTTCTGTGGGATGCTTCATGTGCCCCAGCATCACAGCATTCATGAGCTGCCTGCTACTAGTGGTATGTAGAAAACACATTTAAAGCTGTGTCCATGTCCGAATTGCCAATTTGCAGAGATTAAAGGGTCTCTTGATTCAATTTGGATTCGGAGATTCAGCCACTGAATCGGGCTGAACCTTCCCCAAATCGAATCAGGGACCAAAGCTCCGCACAGCCCTAGTGGGAACCCCTGCTGGAGAAAGGCTGCTGGGTGGAAGGGCCCACTCGTCTGACCTAATATAGCATTTCTTACGTTTTAAAAACCTTTTTATCTAAACTTGCTTTTAATTCAAGGAAGTAGCTGGCCACATCTTCTGCATTATACCAGAACCCTTAATTGACGCCTATGAAATGGTGATCCCACAGACTCTAAATGGGAAGATCTTAACATTAGTTTATTTGGAAAATACTGCTAAGTGTCTCTTGCCAATAAAATCAAATACATTTTAGAGTAAATTTAAAGGAGTTCTTCAGAAATGTAGCCAGAGCTGTAAATCATGGGAGTTGTATAATATGCTGAGGAAGGTGTTGGAAGATGGAGAAAGAGTGACATCACTTCCTATCTGGTCTCCTAAAGCTGCAGTAAATGAAAAAGAGACTTATTTGAAGCATGTCTATAGCTGTTTGGAGTTATAGAAATGTAATGTCCTGGACTCCCCTAAAAACATTTGTAGAGTACATCTGGATTCTTGACATCAGATCAGTGGTTCTCAACCTTTTTAGACTTGAGGCACCCTTCCATAACTTTTCTGACTTTAGTGGCACCCATTTAAAAAATGAAATTATTAATTACAGAATGTTAAAAATAAAATCACAAGAAATACCTATTTCAATCAAAATGGAAAAAACATGCAAAACCATAATATTATAATATTGTAATTAATTAGGCAATTTTGCCTGGTTGTTCTGTGGCCAAATTAAAGAAAGAAACACTCTTATTTCCTCTTTTGATGAAAAATGTCTTTCTGTTACAGTATCTTGATTTTTATGTAAAGTAAAGTGCTCACATAAACGCAATGTTGAAAATCGCAGCAAGATTTTTACAGCTTTTTGAAATGTTGGGATGTTGCTTTGCCACCTGAAGCTATCCAAAGGTACCTCATCATTTCATTTTTAGGATCCAAACATTACATACAACAACAAGTTCCTGATCCAGAAGGCTAAATCCCCTGATTCTTAATATGTCAATAAATAGGCTTTCTACATCTCTGTACTGTACTCTGCAACATCCAAATCCAGAAAGTATTTTTGAATCTTCGCTTCTAGCAATTTCAAGTAATCTGATATCATTGGCAGCACTTGTCTATTATTTGATGCAGCTATGAAAGGGAATATTCCTAGCACCCTGACATTGATTCATGCCTTCCAAATCAGAAATGTATCTAGCAGGGCACAAATTTTATCCACAGAAGTTAAAATATTCTTATTTGGACCTTGCAAACCAACATTTACTTTATTCAAATGGAGAAATATGTCAGCAAGATATGGTAATTTAAAGCACTAATTATCATTGGGTGTATCTGCATGTGCAATTAATGCTATTTGGGCTTACTGCACAGTAATTCACTGCACAGTGGCTGCGTCTACATGAGACATTTACTGCACAGTAGTTTGTTACTACTACTACTATAATAGCATCGCTGCACACGAACAGTGATGTAACACTACTGTGCAGTAGTAACGAGCTACTGGGCAGTAGTAATGAGCTACTGTGCAGCAAGTGTCACTAGGCAACCGTGCTGGGACACTACTGTAGACACTGACAACTGCACAGTCAGCATTTTGTGTAGACATCGCCAGTAAACCCTGGGCAGGCTTCTATATGTACAGCCTCTTGGGAGCAGATTTACTGCTTATGGGAGTAGGCTACTCCATGCCTCCTTTTGTTTGCTCCATGCCCCTGTAGCAGCCAGGGGGAACTGGAGGCTGTAGCCCAGGGGCAGGCAATTATTTCAGATGGAGAGCCGCTTAGTGAGTTTTGGCAAGCTATCGAGGGCTTCATGGGTAGCCCCACCCTTGAGCCCCATCCCTGGTTGCATCTTGTGACCAGAAGTTCTACCCGCTAACCCCTGACTTTTGCCACCAGAAGTCCCTCCCCTTGCCCACGAGAGTACTCCTTTCACAAGGGGTTTTACCAACTCAGAACCAGAAAAATACCAAACCATATTATAAAAATCAAACATCTACAACATTCATGAATTTGATTTCAAAAAATATTTTTGTCCCAACTTACATAAGTTTGTGCAGTGTATGTACAGGTGATTGCATAATAACTTAAAATGAAATCTTACTCTTGTATATTGTCAGGGGTGGGGGGCATGGAGGGGTGGAGGGATGTGGGTGTGTAGGTATGTGGGATTTGGGGGAGGGTGTGGGTATGTGTGTGGGGCTTTTGTGGGAGAGGGATAGGTGTGTGGGGTGAGGGAGCATGTGTGGGTGTGTGAATATGTGGGGTGTAAGTGGGTATGTGGTTTGCTGGGGGATTTGTGTTGGGAAGGGGTATGTGAGGGGGCATAGGTGTGGGGGACAGCATTTATGGCAATGTGAGGGGTGTGGGTGAATCTCTATGGTGGGGTGTGCATGTGGGACTCAATGAACACACATACTTTCTCTCCCTCCCTCATTGCATACACACATGCACACACATACTCTGTCCCTCCTTCATTGCTCTCTCTGTCTCTCTCTCCCCCTCCCTCCTTCATTGCACAGACACACGTGCACACACACACACATGCATGCATGCACACCTCTCCTGCTCCCTGACCTAGAGTACCAGCATAGGCCCCATTTCCTCCCTCCACCCCACCCCACCCCACCCCCGTGTTCTAGAGATGCATTCAGGAACCACATGGTGTTGGAGTGGCTGGTAGGTGGGCAGTGGTGGGCAGAAAAGCATGGAAATGGCAGCTACAGGTGTGGGTGAGTGGGAATGAGCAGGAGTGTGGGAGCACAGCAACAACTGGGCAGCAGCACAAGGCCCACACTGGTGCCCTGGGGCCAGCACTAGCGGGGGCCCAAAGCAGGGTAGCAGGAGCATGGGGAGCAGGCTGGCAGGGTCTCCATGGAACCAGGCTGGGCTGTACCAGCAGGGAGAGTGGGGAGCCACCCTGTCAGCATGGGCCCCATGCTCCTGCTGCCACTTTGGGCCCCTCCCAGTGCCGGCCACAGGACACTAGTGCAGGCCCCTGTGCTCCTGTCAGTTGTCACTTTGCACTCCCACGTGCCCACTCACTCCCATTTGCCTCCTGCCTACAGCCACTTTCCTGGCATTTCTTCCCACCACTGTGTATCTCTGGCACCACATAGTTCCTAGATGCATGGCCGCAACTGCAGGACTCAGCAGGAGCCAGCCCAGCCCTGCAGACTGGGGCTGTCATCCACAGTCCTCCCCTGCTTTCCTCCTACCCCCCACCTCTTATCTAAATTTCCCTCTCCTGCAGAGGCAGGTGGAAACATTTGGCAGGGGGCTTGCTGCTGCAGCTGCTTAGTCTTGCCACTGGTTCACCCTGGGTGCTACTGCTGCTGGCTCCTGTCATCTTTGACAGGAGGGCTGTCAATTACCATCACCCTCCTCCAGCTTGCCACACCCTCCAGCCTGTGCTACATTTGCCACCTCTTTCAGGTGGGCAAGCCAACTGCCAGGGACAATGTCCTGGAGGTCTGTCGCACCCTCCAGGAAGTGCTGGGCTACACCATGCTCAGCAAGCCAGGCAGGCCAGGTGGGGAGATGGATCAGTGGCTGGGGAAGGGCAGGCCCTCCCTCCAGTGCAGGGTTTACCACATGGGCAGGCCTGGTGTGTGCAGTGGCTTGAGTCGGTCCTCACTGGCAGCAACAGTGTGCAGCTCCTGGTGGTGTCCTGGGTCAGAAGGGTGCCATGTCTGGTTGCCCAAGCAGGGTTCCCCTCTGGGGAGGAGCTGGAGCTGGTGGTGATATGGTTAACTGTGCCTCATGGGTGGAGCTGTGGGGCAAGAGTTGGCCCAGGCTCCCAGAGTTGCTGGATGATGCTGGGGGTGGGGAGCTCGGTGGGATGGGCTGCTGGTGTCCTGAGGGGCCGTCCCTTGGTGACACATCACTGCAGGTGCCAGCCTGTTGTGGAGGTTTGGGCAGGCTACCTATTTCTGAGTACATGATATGGCTGTGGACAGAGTCCCAGGGCATAAGAATGGCATCCAGCTGTCGCATAAAGGGCATGGACTTGTGGGTAGTCCCTGAGTGACAGTTGTGGTCAGTAACAGTGGCCCACTATGCCCAAAGGCCTTGATCTTTATGTGGCACTGGTGCACTGACTGGTCCTGCTTGCACTTCCATGTAAGGCCTGACAACCCCTTGTAAACATGGGCATTGGAGTGCCCACCCCACATGAACTGGCTGAGCACCTCAGCCTTGCCCCACAGAACCACAAGGTCCAAAGTCTCATCCTACAGTCAGTTGGGTCCCTGGGAGGTGGTGTGTGGCATTGGGGAGGACACCAGTGTGGCTCCCAGGAATGCTCATTGGGCCTCCACACAGCTGTCCCAGTGCTGCCAGGCCTGGACAGCTGCCTGCATTGCCCAGTGCAGGGGTATGGCATGGGACTGGCAGCCATGCAGCAAGGTAGTGCCAGTCAGCAGTTGCAGGGTCCAGGCAGGCTGCTGTGGGTCATCTGCAGCCAGGTAGAACTGGACCCCATGGTAATAAGCCAGCTGCAGCTAGGCCTGCGTACTTCCAGGCATGGCATGTGCCTTCAGCAACCTGAGGGACTGGATGGTGCATCCCTGGCAGCTACACGGCATTGCAGTGCCAGAGAATAGTGCTGGGGTGCAGGCAGGCTGCCTCAGCTGCCCTGTACAGGGAAACACAGCGGCCAGGTGTGGCCACAGGCTGCCTGAACATGCCCCAGGGCTCCAGCATGGCCATTGGCTTTTAAGGGCCTGGGCCTGGGGCTGGCATAGAGCTGGGTTAGCCCTGGGGCATGTTCCAAGCCTCAGGGCCCTGGGGCTAAGGTGAGGCTGGCCCCCTAGTGGCAGGGCATACCGGAAGTAAATTTGCTCCCGTTTGGCATCTACTTATATATTACTGCACAGTAACTACTCATGAGTAAATCTGCCACTTGCATTTGCAGGTAGCAAATTTACTCACAAGTAGAGCAGTTTACTGTGCAGTGAGTATGTGCACCTGTATACACATATACATACCGTGCAGTAAACTGCTCTACTGAACAGTGAAGTAATTCATGCAGATGCACTCTGTAAATCCAGTATTCTGTGTCTCACAGGGCATATCCAGACTAATCTGTCCTGTGCCTGTCTGTCAACCTGACCATCTGGAATTGCTGTTACACCTTCCGTAAGACACTCTGTAAACACTGTAAGCCCTGAGCCTTTAAGGGTTTGATAAATACAGGCATATAATGAATGAGAAGAACTTAACAATAAACCTTGTTGTGGGACAGTAGGCAACTTCTGCCGACCCTTTGCCTCTCTCATTAACTAACTACCTGCTCCCTATTAGAGCATCCTCCAATTCCCAACTCCTTTGGTCTTCTGTTAGAGAGCATCTCTAAATAATAATTATATATATTATGTACATTACATATACCACCACAGCACTTCAAAATGAATCTTTACCACCCACTTTCCTATTCCTCCTTTTCTGCAGCTCTTAAGTCTCTGCGGGTCCAACGACACATGTAATTAATATGCAGTAAGGTTACTGCGCAGTAAAATAAGACTCAGTATGATGTGGCCAGGAGTGCTTCCACAAGTGCACCCTGTCAGGCACAGATTTATACTGGTCCAGGTTGCTCCTTCCCAGCACTGCCCCCCTGCAGCAGCCAGGCTCCCCTAGCACTCCCCAGCACTGCCCCCCTGCAGCTCCAGACTCCCCTAGATGCCAGCCAGGGGGCTGATAGGGGGAACAGGAGCCAGTGTTGATATGCACAGGGCCAGGAGACAGCTGCCCTTGCAGTTGGCACAGCTTCCCTCACATTGGGGCTTAGCCTGGCAGCAGTGCCCCCTGCTCCCTGGGCTGGCTGGAAGCAAAATGCTCCCAGTCAGCACATATATATGTGCTACTGCACATTACCTAATGCACCATTTATCTACTACCTGTATGTGTTGGTACTACCAAGTGGCACATTAGACTAATTTAATGTGCAGCAAATCCAGTGCATGTGTAGCTATTGATAGTTTACTGCACATTAGATTAATCTAATGCACAGTAAAGCATCTCAGGTAGATGCACCCTGTGAATCCTTTGAGAGGCTTAACTTTCTTCTTGGCTCAACAAATAACAAATCTAGTTCCTCATTTGTTTGTGGTAGGAAGTTTTCCCTCCAAATCTTGATAGATTTGAATCCTTATACTGGGATCCCAGTGATTTACACTTCTGGCACTGTGGCTCTGCACATTGGATAAAATTCATTAGACTGCTGAAGCTGTTTCTTTTTTTCTGCATGATAGGATTTACATTTATGCACATATGTACATTTGTTCCAATGAGGACATGGTTTCTTCTTGTGTTCTGGAACAACTGGCTACAAGCTGACCTTGACAGGTTGCAACGGTGGGCGGATGAGAATAGGATGGGGTTTAACACTGATAAGTGCAAGGTGTTGCACATGGGGAGGAAGAACCGGCACCACGCTTACAGGTTGGGGAACTCCCCTCTTGCCAGCATGGAGACGGAAAAGGATCTTGGAGTTGTCATTGACTCCACGATGAACATGGGCCGGCAGTGTGGGGAGGCAGTCAAGAAGGCCAACCGTACCTTGTCATGCATCCACAGATGCATCTCGAGCAGGTCCAGGGAGGTGATCCTCCCCCTCTATGCGGCACTGGTCAGGCCGCAGCTGGAGTACTGCGTCCAGTTCTGGGCGCCACACTTCAAGAGGGACGTGGACGATATGGAAAGAGTTCAGAAGAGGGCCACTCGTATGATCAGGGGTCAGCAGGGCAGGCCTTATGAGGAGAGGCTAAGGGACCTGAACCTGTTTAGCCTCCACAAGAGAAGGTTAAGGGGGGACCTTGTGGCCTGCTACAAACTGGTCAGGGGGGATCAGCAGGTATTGGGGGAGTCCCTGTTCCCCCGTGCGCTGCCAGGAGTGACCAGGAATAACGGTCACAAGCTGGCGGAGGGTAAGTTTAGATTAGATATTAGGAGGCGCTACTTCACAGTCAGGGCGGCTAGGGCCTGGAACCAGCTTCCAGGGGAAGTGGTGCAGGCTCCAAGCCTGGGGATTTTTAAAAGGAAGTTAGATGAGCACCTTGCCGGGGTCATCTGACCCCGGTGCTCTTTCCTGCTCAGGCAGGGGGTCGGACTAGATGATCTACCTAGGTCCCTTCCAACTCTAGCTACTATGAAACTATGAAACTGGGTTCTTCTTGTCCAGATTTAAGCTGTGATGGCAAAGAGGATCATCAGGAGGCATGAATGTTGTGTCTTTTAATAGATTCATAGATGTTAGGGCTGGAAGGGACCTCAGTAGGTCATTGAGTCTGACCCCCTGCCCTGGGCATGAAAGAACTCTAGAATCAGATGGCCCCAGCTAGGTGCTTGTCCAGTCTCATCTTGAAGACCCCCAGGGTAGGGGAGAGCATCATCTCCCTTGGGAGCCCATTCCAGATTCTGGCAACCCTTATTGTGAAGTTCTTTCTAATGTCCAACCTAAATCTGCTGTCTGTCAATTTGTGGCCATTGTTCCTAGTTACTCCAGGGGGTGCCCTAGTAAACAGAGCATCTCCTACTCCCTGCTGCCTGCCCCTGATGAATTTATAGGGAGCCACAAGATCACCTCTCAGCCTTCTCTTATGAAGGCTGAAGAGATCTAGATCCCTCCGTCTCTCCTCATAGGACCTTGCCTGCAGGCCTCTGACCATAGGAGTGGCCCTCCTCTGAACCCTCTCAAGATTATCTGCATCCCTCTTGAAGTGCGGTGCCCAAAACTGGACACAGTACTCCAACTGCAGCCTAACCAGTGCCACATATAGGGGAAGCATCATCTCCCTGGACCTGTTCATCATGCATCTGTTAATGCATGATAAATTGCAGTTAGCCTTGTTGATCACTTTGTCACATTGATGACTCATGTTTCAGGTCCCTTCCGACCCTACAAACTATGAAACTATGGCGCCAAGATCCCTTTCCACTGCTGTGGTGCTGAGAAGGCCATCCCCCAGCCTGTAAGTGTGTTGGTGGTTCTTTTTGCCCAGGTGCAGCACTTTGCACTTGTCTTTGTTGAACTGCATCTATTTCATTCTGCCCATTTTTCCAACTTGTCCAGATCCACCTGGATCCATTCCATACCCTCTGGTGTGTTAACTTTGCCCCATAATTTGGTATCATCTGCAAACTTGGACAGGGTGCTCTCCACGCCCTTGTCCAAGTCACTGATGAAGACATTGAATAGCACCAGTCCAAGGATTGAGCCTTGTGGGATTCCACTGCCCACATCTTTCCAGGTAGATATCAACCCATCCACTAGGCCTGTGTGAAGTGGCTAGTATTCACTTTGGGTTCAGATTTGGCCGATTCAGGGAACAGTGATTTGATTTGGTGATTTGAATCACTGTCCCAATCGAATTGGCTGAATCTGATTTGGAGATTCAGCTGCTGCCAAAGCTCTGAATCAGCCAGGCCAGGCCCATCCCCCCCAGCCTGGCAATGGCTTTCCCACCCACCCCAGCTCCTGACTCTTTGGGGAAAAAAAGACCCAACTCACCAGGTGCTGCTGGGCGGGGGGGGTCGACCTCTGCCACAAGCCCCTCGATCCTCCCCTCACTCCCCTATGGGTGCCCCACCACCTCCAGCCCTTTAAGAAAAAAAACCCGAGAAAAGCCCCACACTAACTGTTCCTGCTGGTAAGGGGTGATCCCTGCTGCCCTGCCTCCCACTGCCCTGCACCACATGGGGGGACTCTGCATGAGCCCCTGAAGCCTGGAGGCCCCTGCAGGAGTGAGTCCTGGGGCTTTTCTGTGTTTTTTTTTCTTAAAGGGTCAGAGCTGGGGTGGGCAGGCATCTGTCGAGGGGCTTGGGGAGTGAGGGGAGGGTTGGGGGGATCATGGAAGAACCCCCCCATGCAGAGTGGGGCAGTAGGGGACAGCAGGAATTGCACCCCCCATCTGGCAGCACCTGGTGAGCACCAGGGTTTTTCTTTAAAGAGCCAGGAGCTGGGGCAGGCTGCGCATCCATGGGGGGGCTAGGGGAGCTGGGGGGAGCTGAGGGAGTCGGGGGAGCTGTCAGGGGTCCCCTCATGGTCCCCTCCCCCAGCTCCCATCCCCCATCCCCCACCCTGGTACTTACCAACTCCAAGTCCAGCTGCAGCTCCCTGCTGCAGCCACCAGGGACTGCCAAAATCATCAAAAGTCTCTGAATCTTTTCTGAAGATTTGGGGAGCTTTGAATTGATTCAGACCTTTTAATTGGTCCACTGATTTGATTTGGATTCAGAGATTCAGCCACCGAATCAGGCTGAATCTCCTTCGAATTGAATCACCACCTGAATCAAAATCACCAGATCAAATCAAATCACCGCGTGCAAAATGTCCAACTAATCAGTGGCAGCAGGTTCCTGTCAAAACCAGGGCTGCTCATACAACTGCTGTGCCTGCTCCCCAGACACCCCTTGGGAACAGATATGCAGCCCTGGCTCCCCTGGAGGAGAAGGCAGAAGAGCAGATCCCCAGAGTCATTGATGCTGCTCAACCTACAACACGGGCTGAGAAGAGGCAGACCCCGAGAAGGAGGAGATGTGAAGTTCTGGTCATTGGGGACTCCATCCTGAGGGGAACCAATGGTCCAATCTGTCGGTCTGAGCCGTGGTCATGGCAGGTCTGCTGTATGCCCAGAGTGAGGATTTGGGACATCGCGGAGACCATCCCGAAAATCGTCAAGCCCTCTGACTACTACCCACTGGTTGTGGTCCACTTGGGGACAAATGATGCATCCAAGGGCAAGCTGGACAACATTATAGAAGACTACAAGGCCTTGGGACACCAACTCGAGAAGATGGGAGCTCAGGTGGTATTTTCCTCCATTCTCCCGGTAAGTGAATGGGGTAAGTGTCATGAAGCCTGCACTGATGTAGTTAAGTGGCAGCTTCAGAGCTGGTGCCACGAGGCAGGCTTTGAGTTTTTTTGACAACGACCCGTATTTCTGTATGGAGGGCATGCTGAGGTAGGATGTGCTTCATCTCTCCCCTAAGGGCAAACGTATTTTTTCTTCTAGGTTGGCTGATCTCGTACATGGGCTTTAAACTAGCTTTGCTGGGGGAAGGGGCTGTTCCAAGTGGAGAGGATGCTTTGCCAGCATGCAGGGTGACAAGAGAAAGGGACGCTCAGGTAAGCAACAATGTCCTGGGAGTAGGGGGCCACAACAGTCCTGGGAGTAGTGTGGGGAGGCGCGTGCACCCTCAGGAGGCCTCAAGTGCCTCTACACCAATGCTCATAGTATGAGGAGCAAGCAGGAGAAGCTGTGCCTCCTGATTGCAAGTAAGAATCCAGACTTAGTAGGGCTCCCAGAAACCTGGTGGGACCCTACCCATGACTGGGCGGTGGTCATTCAGGGATACACCCTATATAGAAGGGACAGGACATAGAGGAAAGGTGGGGAGTGGGTTCGCACTCTAGGTCAAAGAGCAACTCACATCATCAAGGATTAGCTTCGGGTTAGAGGAGGGTCAGGCAGAAACGCTGTGGGTCAAACTACAAAGGGGGGTGTGGCGAAAGGGACCTCACAGTGGATGTCTACTACAGACCACCCAACCAGGGGGACGAGCTGGACCAGGACTTCTCCAGTCAGCTTATGAAGGTGGTTAGGTCAAGGGATGTCATTGTCATGGGTAACCTAAACTACCCAGACATTTGCTGGGAGGAGAAGACAGCCAGGTCTGACTGTTCGCGTAGGTTCCTGGCTATATTACAGGACCTTCACCTTATCCAGGAGATGCACAGCCCCACTAAGGGTAACGCCTTGCTGGACCTGGTCCTGGCCACTGGGGATGACCTGGTGAGGGGACTGCAGGTCCTTGACCACCTGGGCAATTGCAATCATCACCTGCTGGAATTCAGTGTCCAAGGCAGGGTGTCAAGGGCTTACAGCACGACTAAAGCCCTTGACTTCATAAGGGCCAATTTCAGTGAGCTTCAGAGATTAGTGGGGGAGGCACTGAGGGCCAAGAAGGTAGAAGAGATGGGAGTCCATGAGTGATGGTCATACCTCAAGGGGGCGATCCTCCAGGCCCAAAGGGTAACAGTTCCTGAGAGAAGCAAGGGGGGTAAGAATGCTCAGAAACCCCCATGGCTCTGCAAGGACATTCAGGAATGCCCGAGGACTAAAGAGTGGCATACAACCAGTGGAAGGGAGGGACTATCACCAAGAAGGAGTACTCTTCCTCCACCTGTGAGTGTAGGCAGGCTATTAGGAAGTCCAAGGCAGAGATGGAACTCAGACTAGTGCCCAGGATTAAAGACAACAAAAAGTCCTTTTTCAAGTACATTGGGAGCAAGAAGAGGGCACCAGGCAATGTAGGGCCTCTGCAAGACTCAAATGGTAACCTTGTGGCTATGCCAGATGAGAAAGCCGATATTTTTAACAGTTTCTTTGCCTCTGTTTTCTTGAACAGGGACCGGGACTTCCCTCCTGCCAGAAGTAGGGACAATCTTGGGGATAGCTCTGGTCAGGCCTCGAGTCAGCACAGATGTAGTTGGGGATCTTCTGGAAGGGCTGGACATTTTTAAATCTGCAGGTCCACATGCCCTCCCCCCAAGGGTGTTGAGGGAGCTGGCAGAGGTTATTGCGGAGCCCTTGGCCCAGCTGTATGAGCACTCATGGTCATCTGACCAGGTGCCGGGGGATTGGAAACTAGCTAATGTGGTCCCCATTTTTAACAAAGGGAGGAAGGAGGACCCAAGTAACTATAGGCCCGTAAGTCTCACCTCAGTCCTTGGGAAGATCTTGGAGAAAATCATCAAGGAGCACATCTGTGGGGGGCCAGCAGGGGAGATCATGCTCAGGGGCAATCAGCATGGGTTCACCAAAGGCCGGTCCTGCCTGACCAACCTTTTATGCCTTTTATGACCAGGTAACTAAATCCTTGGATAATGGTGTCGCCGTGGACGTAGTCTTTCAAGATGCATCTCAAGCCAGTCCAGAGAGGTGATGCTCTCCCTCTATGTGACATTGGTCAGGCCGCAGTTGGAGAACTGCATCCAGTACTGGGCGCCGCACTTTAAAAGGGATGTGGTCAGCATGGAGAGGGTTCAGAGGAGCCACCCAGGTGAGAGGGCAGCAGGACAGGCCCTATGAGGAGAGACTGAGGGACCTGAACCTGTTCAGCCTCAGCAAGAGGAGGCCGAGGGGGGACCTGGAGGCTGCCTACAAACTCATCAGGGGAGATCAACAGCAAATAGGTAGAGCCCTTTTCTCCCCAGCACCACCTGGGGTGACGAGGAACAATGGTAATAAGCTGATGGAGAATAGGTTTAGGTTAGAGATCAGAAGGCAATATTTTACAGTTAGGGTATCCAGAATCTGAAACCTGCTTCCTAGGGAAGTGGTCCTTGCCCCTACCTTGGGTAAATTCAAAAAGAAGTTAGATGATCACCTGTCTGGGGTCTTGCAAATGCAGCATTCATTCCTGCCTGTGGCAGGGGGTCAGGCTAGATAATCTGTTCAGGTCCCTCCTGACCCTAGCTACAATGAAACTATGAAGCTTTGCACAGCCCTACCTTTCACCACCACTGTCTGGGTACGACCCCTAAGCCAACTTACCACCCACCTGACCATGTAATCATCTACATCACAGCCTGTCAATTTATTTACGAGAACAATCTTCTTGTACTATAAGTACACAATTAATTAGATTTTGTTTCTCACAAGCCTCCAGGCCTAAAACTGATATCACCTCCCCAGGTAACACAGTGTATGGGAGTCTGTATACTCTATTTTCATACTGGATGATAGCAATGCATCTCCCTTTCACTGATATTTTGTTCCAGAATAGCCAATTATTTTGCTGTTTGTTGGACTCTCTTTTGCTGTCAGTTTTAATTTTTGAAATTAGAACATAAGAAAACAAGCGCAATACTAGGTCAGACCAATAGTTCATTTACCCCAGTATTCTTTCTCCAACAGTGACAGAAATGGATGCTATAGTGGGAGAGCATTGAACTGGATCTCTCTTGAGTGATTTATCCCATATTAAATATCCTATTTTTGTAAGAAAAAAAAAAGTACTCTCTCTTGTGAGTTTAAACTCATCACCTATTAATTTTAGTGGGTGACCCCTAGTTCCAATATTCTGGGATTGGTAAAGAGCAAGTCCCTATTAATTTGGCCCACACTCTTCATGAGCATATTCCTGCTCTGGTAAAATATGAACCTGAGCTCCAGTGTCCAATTTAAATTAAAACATTGTTCCTTGTACTTCCACTGGCAAAGGCCAGTCCCTCTCATTGATTTTCCTTGGTTCAACCATATCTATAAAAAAAACCTCCTTCTCCTCTTTATGCTGAACTGCATGCAGTTGAGGTTTTTGCATTTGGGATCTACAGCACTTGGCAAAATCATTCCTCTCATTACAGCTGAAACAGAGCTTTCCAAATAGAGCACAACACTGGGGGAGGGATTCCTTCTACACCTGCTGAACCCTCACCTTTTTTGCTTTTTCTCTCTTAGTATTGTCCTCGCCAATGGAAAATTACCCTGTGAGATGGCTTTTTTCTGGCCAAATGCTTCCATTCCTACTTCACAGACAATCCATTTGGTGCATTTAGCTCTGCAGCCCGGGCCTTCAAATTTCTGCTACCCTGCACCTTTGGACAATCTTTCTAGGGACAAGTCTCTCTTAAGCTATTCTTGTAATGCATTGTCTGGAATACCACAAATAATCCTTTCTCTAATTAGACCTTCTGTCTTGTTCTTACTGAATGTCTTTAGCTCAGTAACATGGATCTGTTCTTCATCTGTTGTTTGTTTGCACATCAAAAAATGCATTTTCAAGAGTCCTATTTTTTTTTGCCATGAAGTGCTCCTCAAATTAGGACAATATTTTTCTGAATTTCATATTTTGATCTTTTTCAAAGGTAAGGTGTTATAAACAGACAGGAATACCTCCCCTACAATACAAAAGAAGACTGAAGATAAAATTTTCAAGAAGGGCAGATGGAGCTTGCATAATTTTCATAACTAACTCTCCCTTTACTTAGACCAGGGGTTCTCAACCTTTGGTCCACAGGTCAAATGTGGCCTGTGGACCCCTGGCATCCAGCCTATAGGACTTCTCTCAGATTAGGGAATCTGGAGGGGGAGCATTGGGAATTAATATGGCCCTCTGCCCCCATTGCCAAATCCCCAAACCCCAAGCCCTGCAGTGGGTTGAAGCTAGGCCATGCCACCTTCCCGCCACGCAGCTAGGTTGGGTCTAAGCTCCACCCTCTTCTCCCACAGGGCTGCATCATGCTCCCTTTCCGCCATGGTGCTGGACTGCCCCCATTCTTCTATGCGCAGCCAGAAGGGGCCCTGCTGTGCCCATTCCATGTGCTAGATTGGGACCACCAGCTAGATCTGGCCCCTGGATGGACCAAGCACTGCCCATCTGACCTGCTGAGGAAAAAGATTGAGCACCACTGACTTTGAATATAACTCTGCAGGAAGATCACTTAAAGAAGACTACGTCCTTTCAGGTAGCTGTATTGCTCCACTTCCTTTCAGTTTCTAGCTTCTTTCAGCTTGGATCTCATATTCTTTAAGTTCTTTCCCATTTACCACTTCTGACCCTGTGTATTTACTGAACCTGGGTTCAATACCATATTTTCTCAAATAAAAGACGAGATTTTTTTCCCACTGGCATGGGGAGAAAAAGCCCCCTGTTTTATATCACATACAAAGGAACCGCATTAAAAACATTGTCTCTTATTAAATTACTGCCAAAAGCAGCATGTGCTCAGCAATGGAACCCAGCTATAACATGGATTAAATACAGCCAGCACAGAGAAGGATGATAAAACACATGGCCCATATGGGGCAAATGCAGGGATAGGAATTTTTTGGGGGGTGGGTTCTATGTGCAAGCACCAGGCCCAGAAACCTGAAGTTCAGATGCTCCTAGTCTGGCTTGGTCCTAGCCAAAATATTGAAAAGCAGCTACAGGAAAAGTGTGAAAGTAGTTCCCCATTGCCATAAAATTGATAAGAACCCACTACAAGGATTAGCTAAAGTGCAATGCATCTGACCCCAAGAGTAGATTAGTATAGCTCATTTGAATAAAATATATAACAGCATCCATTCCATGCAGTCCCCTTCAGCACCAGCTCTTTTTAAAAGTCACAGAGAGTCACTACACTGAATACATTTGGGCTTCCTCTGCCCTCCCAATGATAAGCTGTGCCTGTATTTCTCATTTCCAATGAGTCCTGTTTCTTCACCAACCTTAAATGCCTGGCAAACTCACCAAACGTGGCCCCGAACAGTTTACCCAGAATCCCTCTGCTGCCCCCTCTCCCAGCCTGTCACACATGATTAGTGTGGCCTCACTCCCCATAAGGTGAATCTGGACCAGGTTCCCTTGCATTTCATCTGCAAATACATTTATGAAGCATTCCAGGACTCATGACAAGAACAGCTGAGTCCAGTCATTAATGGGGGGCTAATTAGCACACAGATCCTTTGTGGAAGGTATCTGGAGTCCACATACATACTGAGCAGTACTAACCAGTGGGGTCACCATGGCTTGAAATCCTGTTGACTCTGCTGGGCCCACCCCAATGAAGTATGTGGTAAACCATGAGCCTGGCTCATGGCTGGACATTAGACACCTTCATCCAGTCTGAACCCCAAGTTGCCAGGCTTGGACCTGCACATAAGGAGCCTGCCAAAAGATGCTGGAAATATCTGAAGCCCCTGGTGGGGGTGGAGGACGTTTGCTGGTTGTAGGGCCACTTATCGTTCTGGACTGACTTATGGATTTGGACTTGATTTGGCTCACTGCCGGGGGTGGTTGGAGTACCACTGAAAGAACTTAGGATGGGCTGCACTGAGGAGCCACTCCAGGACAGCCCGGTGGTGAATAAGGCAGCAGAGACAGGAGTCAGGAGCTGGCAGAAGCGCGCGGGAGAGCAGCCTGAGCAGCAGGGTCTGTGAGTTTAAAGGAGCAGTGGCTTTGGTTTTTGCTCTCTTCCTTCATTCCCTTTTGGTTTGTGTGGTTTTGGTTTTGGTTTTTTCTGAGGGGTGGGTATTCCCCTTTCAACAGGTTGGGAAGGGGGCAAGACAGAAAACCCTTCCCCCTGTGAAGGCATTGAACCTGACCTGGGAAAACAGGCAGGCTAGAAGCTCTGGTAAAATCGACTAAGAGATGATCAGCCCAAACAGGGGTGGAATTAATTGCAGGTGATTTTTCCCCATGAGTATCTTGTGAAAGACAGAGGTAATTTCATTGGCCCCTGAACCAGGAAGCAATTGATTTTTGTCACTGGGGACTAAAATGTGCCTGCTCCTTTAAGGACAGAAGCAGCCTAGCCAGGGAGTCCTGCAGGCTAGGCTGAGCTCCACAGCTTCAGGTCGCCTGAGCAACCAGCTAGTGAGTGGCACCTGCAGGTGGTCAGCTGACTGGGAGCAGTCAGGGCCCATGGGAATATATAAACTCATGGCTGGGGTTGGCAGGGTCCACTCTCT
This sequence comes from Crocodylus siamensis, assembly GCF_052110815.1. NCBI lineage: Eukaryota > Metazoa > Chordata > Crocodylia > Crocodylidae > Crocodylus > Crocodylus siamensis. The sequence goes on from NC_143408.1 coordinate 10,868,697, forward strand.
CTTCAGACTACCAGGAGAAGGAACCACTGCCCAAGAGAGCCACCCAAAGACATTTGGTTTCCTGTTTTGCTGCCTACAGGAGTAGTAAGGTTTCAGGAGACCACAAGATACTTAGGGCTGGAAGACACGCTGTCCTAGGGGTGGAAGTTTGCCTTCTTAAAGGGGTAGAGCATGGTCTTCATTCCTATTGTTCTGTTTCAGCCCAGGGGCTTATGTTTGTGTTATTGTTTGTACTGGAGATTTGGGATAAGGCTGTAAGGGGAGATATGCAGACTCATTAGTGACCAGAGGGGTACAGCTATTCAAGAGGCCAGAGGGCCCTATGCCAGAGGGATGTAATTACTAGGGCTTGGTGAAGCTTTGGGTGGTGATTCAATTCAGAGGAGTTTTGGCCCAATTCGGTGGCCGAATTGCTGAATCTGAATCAAATCAGGGGACCAATTAAAAAGTCTGAATTGATTCAAAGCTCTCCGAATCTTCAGAAAAGATTCGGAGATCTGTGATGATTTGGGCGGTCCCCAGTGGCTGCAGCCGGGAGCTGCAGCCAACTCCGAGCTGGTAAGTACTAGGGGCGGCAGAGGGGGGGAGGGGACCATGAGTGACCCCTGCTAGCCCCTCCACCCCCAACCCCCCGGAACCCTCCCACTCCCCCAGCCCCCCCACGGCTGTGCCCCTGCCCACCCCAGCTCCCAGCCCTTTAAAGAAAAGCCCCGGTGCTCATAGGGTGCTGCTGGGCTGAGGGGCTAAGTTGGCCTGTTGCCCCCCACTGCCCCACCCTGCATGGGGGGGCTCTGCCATGAGCCCCCCTGACCCACCCCTGCTCCCCCAACCCCAGCCCTTTAAGAAAAAAAAATGCAGACTAGCCCCAGGACTCATCACTCCTGCAGCAGCCTCAGGGCTTCAGGGGGCTCATGCAGAGCCCCCCACATGGTGTGGGGCAATGGCATTCGCACTCCACCAGCAGGAGCATTGAGTGCAGGGCTTTTCTCAGGTATCCCTTGACTTCAGGAGGGCTAACTTCATGAGTTGAGGAGACTGGTAGGAAGGGCACTGGGGTCCTGGAGGGTAGGGGAACTGGGTGTCTAAGATGAGTGGCTGTTCCTTAAGGAGATGATCCTCCAAGCCCAAGGGGTGACAGTCCCAACAAAATTCACAGGGGGCAAGAGTGCTCAAAAGCCCCCCTGGCTCACCAAAGGCATTCAGGAATGCCTAAAAGCCAAAAAGGAGGAGTACAACCAATAGAAGGGAGGAGCTATCACCAAATAGGAGTATACCTCCATCGCTCGGGTTTGTAGAGGGGCTGTTAGGAAAGCTACAGCAGATACAGAACTAGGGCTTGCATCAAGGATCAAGGACAGCAAAATCCTTTTTTAAATACATAGGGAGTATGAAGAAGGCACCAGGTAATGTGGGGCCCCTGCAGGATATGCTTGGCAATCTGGTGGTTGCACCAGAGGAAAAGGCAAAACTTTATAACAAATTCTTTACTTCTGTTTTTTTTGCGCAGGGACCGGGACTCCCCCACTAGGATTCAGGAAGGACTCAGAAGAGACTCCACCAGGCCTAGGGTGAAGGAAAACCGAGTTAGAAAACTTCTGGGGCTTTCAGGCTGGACATATTCAAATCGGCAGGTCCAGATGCTCTCCACCCCAGGGTTCTGAGGAAATTGGCAGGGGTTATTACAGGGCCCCTGGCACAGCTTTACAAGCACTGGTGGTGTTCTGGCCAGGTGCCAGAAGACTGAAAGAAGGCCAATGTGATCCCCATTTTCAAAAAGGGGAGGAGGGAGGTCCCTGGCAACTATAGGTCCGTTAGTCCTATTTCGATCCTGGGGAAGCTCTTTGAGAAAATTATCCAGGAGCACATCTGTGAAGGACCAGCAGGGGGGATGATGCTCAGGGGAAACCAGGATGGGTTCATTAGGGGAAGTTCCTGTCAGACCAACCTGACTGCCTTCTACAATCAGGTCACAGATTCATTGGATGCAGGTGTCATGGTGGATGTAGTCTTTTTTGACTTCAGGAAGGCCTTTAACACTGTCTCCCACCCCATTCTCATTAAAAAGCTAGGCGACTGTGGCACTGATGCCTACACAGTCAGATGGGTCGCAAAATGGCTGAGGGGCCACACCCAGAGAGCGGTGGTGGACAGGTCATTATTCGACCTGGAGGGACATGGGCAGTGGAATCCCCCAGGGCTCAGTCCTCGGGCCCGTACTGTTCAATTTCTTTATTAGTGATTTGGACAAGGAGGTGAAAAGTACCTTGTTCAAATTTGCTGATAACACCAAGATTTGGGGCAAAGTGGGCACACTAGAAGGGAGGGACAGGATACAACTGGACCTGGACAGGTTACAGGGGTGGGCAAAGGAGAATAGGATGGGATTCAATACTGACAAGTGCAGGGTACTGCACTTGGCCAATAAGAACCAGCAGCGTACCTATAGGCTGGGGAACTCCCTTCTTGTAAGCACAGTGACAGAAAGGGATCTTGGAATCATTATCAATCCCAGAATGAACTTTGGCCACCAATGTGAGGATGCGGTCAGTAAGGCTAACCACACCTTGTCATGCATCCACAGATGCATCATGGGCAGGGCTACGGAGGTGATCCTCCCCCTCTATGCGACACTGGTCAGGCCACAGTTGGAGTACTGTGTCTAGTTCTGGGTGCTGCACTTTAGAAGGGATGTGGCCAGCATCAAGAGGGCCCCGAGGAGGGCCACACTTATGATCCAGGGACAGCAGGGCAGACCCTACGAGGAGAGGCTAAGGGACCTGAACCTGTTCAGCCTTCACAAGATAAGGCTGAGAGGGGACCTGGTGGCTGTCTATAAACTTACCAGGGGAAACCAGCGGGGAATGGGAAAGACCCTGTTCCCCCAAGCACCCCCCGAAGTAACAAGGAATAACAGCCATAAGTTGTTTGAGAGTAGGTTCAGGCTGGACATTAGAAGGCACTACTTCAGTCATGGCAGCTAGGATCTGGAACCAACTTCCTAGGGAAGTGGTGCTGGCTCCTACCTTGGGGGTCGTTAAGAGGAGGCTTGATAATTACCTAGCTGGGGTCATATGAGCCCAGTATTCTCTCCTGCCCAGGGCAGGTGGTCAGACTTGATGATCTACTTAGATCCCTTCTGACCCTACATCTATGAATCAGCACCCAGTGAGCCAGGGCTTTTTTTTTCCCCAAAGAGCCAGGAGCTGGGGCGGTGAGGCAGCCATTGCCAGGCTGCGGTGAATGGGCCTGGCTGATTCAGAGATTTGGCAGAAGCCAAATCTCTGAATCAGATTCAGCTAAATTGAATCGGGACAGTGGTTCAAATCAGCAAATGAATCACTGCCCCCTAAATCGGCTGAATCCAAATCCAAAGAGAATACTAGCCACTTCACACAGGCCTAGTAATTACTCAAGAGACGGGAAAAGACAGAGAACCCAGCGCCAGGGGGGCACAGCCATATATGGCCAGACAGCTCAGTGCCAAAGAGACACAGTCAGGCAGGGGCAGGAGCCCAGCAGACAGGGGCCAGGGGCCTGGTGGCTGGAAGAAACTGATTGGAGCTAATGTCTCAAAACCCAGTCTAACACAGTGGGCCTAGGCTAGAAGGCCTAGCCAGATTAAAGGTGTGGAGACCCTGTAGGCCAAGGCTCCAACAGGGGGAACAACATCTATGTAACACCCACAAGACATGAGGCATGGTGCAGGGGAGGTTTGGAGCCATGCAGTTAGCCCCAAGGCTTGAGGTGCCCTATGCAGCAGAGTACTAGAGTGACGTCCAGTGAAGGGCCCAAGGACCAGTGAGTTCTTGTAGGGTTCAGGGTCAAGACACTGCAGGTGAGACATGAGGGCACCCTTGGGGTGGAACTGGCACAGTTGCACAGCTGCCAGGTGCATCATGGCCATTCCTGGGGACCTCAACACATGACAGTTTTCTTCGGTGGGTTTTTTTGTGGATTAATTGATGGATTTTGTGTGGATGCTGATTTAATTGTGATTATTTTTGGAACCTGGAATGGACAGATATGAACTGATAAATTGATTTAAGTGTATCATTCTCTGGATCTTGAATGGGCTGATATAAATTGATTGACCCATTAAATGGAGAGAAATTAACTTCAGCTGATTGTGGTATGGGCTCTTGCCTGAAATGATCAAATGGGGTTGAGCTATAAACCTGTAAGGAGCTGATTTAAGTCACGACCCTAAGGAACCTGGAAGAATTATTTGAACTTAGATACTCCTCCCTTCAAGAAACTGGTGATGTACAGCTGGCAGCCTGACTGCTGTATGTTAAGATCAAGACACAGACATGTATCATCTGTCAGGATGTGGTAAGTGTGGGGTATAAGGGGAGGGGGAACCCCACTGCTGCCGAGCGACAAAGTGGGCAGATAACCCCCACTACACCAGAAAGCCAGGCAGTTTGGTCAAAGTATCAACCAGCCACCTGCACTGCCTGGTAAGGGCAGGAATGGGCCGCTTCCTACCTTGGGTAGTGGGTCCAGAGGGAGAAGAATGGAGTGTGGTGCTGATACCACAGTTGTAAGTATCTGGATATTTTTCGGCACAGGACAGGGGAGCAGAAGTCCTTGCATGGGACCTTGTCCCCAAGTACCCGAAAACAGAAAGCCTAGAGGAGAACCTCGGGAAGAACCCTGTGCCAAAGTCTGGAGGATGTGCTTCCAGAAAGTAGGGTAATATTTAAAAAAAAAAAAAAAGGAATAGCGACAGCCATAAGCAGCGTTCACAGTTTGGGTGGAGCAAAACCCACCCTGAAGGTTAATAATTGAAGCTGGTGTCACAGCACTCAAGGAACTAATGAATTGATCCCTGAATTTCAGTTGGGAGTAATATTTATTATAGCCTTTATGAGTTGATTGTTTCCTATGGTTGACCCTTCTATGAATTAGTATTGTGAATAAGGACACACTAAGATTGCTAATAGACCATAAGTGTATTTCTCACCCAAATACAAGGAAGGTCTGTGTGCAACCCAGGGGTGAGAGAAGTGCAAGATATAGCCATCAGGTACAGTTGGTGAGCGGATGGGGTATAGGGGAGGCAGAGCCCTATAGACACACCACTGAGGGGACGTGCTCACAACAGTCTATATTGACATAGGAGCCTCTCTTTTCTTCATTCTTTCCATTTTAAGATCAAGACGTGGCAGAAAAGTCAAGGGGGACTTATTGTGAGTGAACAGCCCAAAGTACCCAGTCTTTGGCTGTAGAAGGCTGTCAAAACAGGAAAAATTAGTCCAAATGTTCCAGGCACCAGCTGTTTTGGTTGAAGCAGGTACACCCACAAGGAGAGCTACCCAGATGAATGGTTAAGATTGTCACCCAGCCTATATCCAGCACCCAATAATTAAAAATAGTCATCAAGATATGGCAGATGAGAGAAGGACATCAGAGTTTGGCAGTGGCAGGACCATCTAGTTCTCCCCATGGCTCCAGTAAAGCGGCAGACAGGTGGGGACCATGGCCTTACTGTACCCACCCCTGGCAGTGATGCCTACTCTTTTTATATAAACATACTGTCTCAGAATATTAATCTACAAAATACCACGCATTCTAGGCAAATAGGAAATATTGAACTGACTTCCTGCCCCTCTCCAGAGCTTAGACATCCGAGTCAGGATTACAAAAATTGTGACTCCATCCACTCAGGCCCCAGGGCTCAAAACTTTCTCCTGAGGGTAGCCATCCACAAGTATTGTTTGAAAGAACCGCGTAGCATCTTTCACTCGTTCCACAACACAAGCAGAGGAGGGGCTGCCATCTGTGTTTTATATAATGGGCTACTGGCAGTACCGTAACTAAGGAGGGGTAAACAGGACCTCATTGCAAAAATAGCCACCACCACTACTGCAGCTCTGAATGGCCTGGGTCCTACGCATCGGAAGAACCATCTCCTCTATGCTCCATTGTGATTTCTAAGGTCAGCTGAGAGCAACCTCCCACAAGTTCCATCTGTACACCGATTTTATTTCACAATAATTTGTGGAAATCTGTTCAGCTTTGGAACTCTGTCCCCCTTGAGGCTTGTCAGACCCCAGTCCTGGACATCTGGAATTTCTGTAAGACCTTATTTGGGTTAGCTTTTAGCAGGCAGAGTTAAGTTCTGTGGTATTGGGGGTGGGGGGCACTGTTTGGAGACTTGTTTTATTATTTACTATTTTAATATTTTATCTGTTTTTATTTTAGGCTGCCCTGAGCCTTTTTGGAGGGCAACATATAAATCCAATAAATAAAAAGAAACCATTTTTCCACAAGATTGTTATTATACATTATAAATTGGTACATATAAAACTTAGTAGTAGTAGTAACAATAAATTGTTAGATTGTTGTTTGTTTCTGGGAGTCCTTACACTGGTCTAGGTATTTTCCATTAAAAATAAAAACCCTGCCTGAAGGACTCTGGTGAGCATTCTTATTTATTTGGGTAGACCCAGACCTCTTCATTCTGCCATGCTGGGTTGAGGCCCTAATTCCCCTTGGATTGCCTTGAAATCTGATTGGAATGAGGAATAAGATGCGTCTGAAGCACTATCAGAGGCTGCAGGAGAGAGATGGTTCTTGTTTCTCGGAGGGAAGAAAGGGACTATGCGTTTGGGAGGCTGGAGCAGGAAAAAAGAAAATAACCATTGAAAGGAAGGAGAAAGAATCCGTGAAACTTTACACATACAAAAGGCTCCTTTTGCCTCAGAGTGAGATAAGCTAGGATGACTATCTAATGAAACTGATTCCTAATAATTCTCTCATTCATGCCTCTGTCTATGATATGCTCCTGCCGCTGTCCAAGAGGGAAGTCAGGGAAGAGTGGTTTCCTGTAAACAGATTTTGCAGCAGGTCCTTTTTCATGGCCTGATGACCTATGGAATAGAAGGAAGGTGCTGAAAGAGGTAAATGTAGTCTGAAGCCGGGGGGTTGCCAGGATGTGGTTAGATGGCTTTACACCCAGTTAACCCATGGTGCATGCTATGCCAGATGAGTCTGTTCTTTGAATCCTCTATCAAGGCCATCTCAAACAGGGTTTTCGTGGGGATGAATCTGACTCTAATTTCAAATCCTGTCAACTAAAGCAAGAGTGATGCAAGAACAAATACAAGAAGTATTAGGCTGCTGCTTCCCTTTCAGGACAATGCAAAGGAGGGCTCAGCCTCTAGTCAAGTTACAGAGAGACCTGATCTCCGTCTCCCACAGAAAAGTAATTCTAGCAAACAAAAATAATTAACAACAGCAGCCATAATGACAACTTCAAAGTCAATGGGCTTTTATGGGGCATGCGAGCATACATGAGAGCTCATGCAATTTTGGACTCTCCAGATGGTATTTTCAAAAATATTTAGCAATGGCCTTATTCTGCTTCCATTAAAGGGAATGGCAGTTTTCCAGGGACTTTAGTGGCAGCAGCTAGTTCTGTGCTGAACAAAACTGGGAACGGTCACAGTTTGGCTGTATGTGGGACAGTATAATACTGCAAGGAAAGGCATCATATTCCTTTCAAGTTTGTGCAGTCAAATAGGGGCCCAAAGGTTAGAGGCTCATTCATTCCACAATTAATTAGGCTGACATTTCAGTTTCATTAGCGAATGCTGCTAAGTGAAGTGGGAGCCCTCTGCCAGTGGTATTCAGTTTTTTCCTGGTAATTTCAGTGACCTTTTTTTTTTTTTTTTTTTTTGTCTCCCACAGAGCATTTTTGGCACTTACATATCAAGGCAAGTTCTGTTCCTGGACATGTATGAACAGAAACATTGTCACGCATTTACTGACAGCAAGAGCTTTCACATTTCTCCCCAGAAGCTCAAAGGCTAGGACATGCATCTCTGAAGCCAGAATTCCTAACCCATGTGTAGATGAAATGAGGGGCATGTGTGCACAACACTTTAAAGTGGGCTAAAAGTTTCTGCACCTCTTTAATGTTGTCAATGCTTGCACACATCGGCAGCATACTGCACATTAATTACAACTGCTATAGGAAATTCGGTGGCACAATGCGCCTTAAATGACTTGACTCCTTCAAGGAGTTTTAGTTTGCTGCCCCTACAGCGATGGAGCGAAGACCAGGCTCCATGCAGCTCAGGGGCTATGTAGGAAGCCCTGAAGGCAGCCTAGCAGCAGCCCAAGAAAGCAGGCTCCACGCAAGAAGAGTGGCAAGCCCGATCTGTTCCCCCCGCCTTCCCCAAGCCCGCCTGCGTGCATGAACTGCACGGAGACCTGGTGCTTCCCCCCACAACTGTGGTGCCCCACAGGGCTGCCTGAGCCAGGTACTGCCTGGGGGGGCCACCACCGCCACAGAGGGAAGTACCACCTCCCCCCTGCAGCCCAGGGACCACTCCACCTGCTGGGAGCTCGCCTTCCCTTCCCTGCCACTGGAGAGGCAGGTAAGTGCAGGGTGTGTGCATGACATCGGGGTCTAAAGGGCCCTAAATTGAAATAGTGAATTTAAAAACCCACCGCTTCAATTTAGGGGCCCCTTTTCATCTACACACACCCCTAAGTTTCTAAATTTACCTTCACTGAATAATTTCTCTTTTTTTACTCAGTGATTTGAACCTGGTTTGAAATTCTTCAAAATGATTTGAACCTGGGTTTCTAACTTCCAAGCACAGCACTCTAGTCGCTACATGATAGGTCAGCTACTTTCTAGGCTTTTCTCTAGTGCTCCTTGAGCACCCGTGACAGCAAAGTATGTGGCAGATGTGGAGCCACGAGGCAAAGCACACAGAGGATGTGCAGCTCAGTGAGATGCTTGCTGGCCTATACGGCTGTGATTCTGAGTTTTAACTGGAGCTCTTGCTCCCAATGACGCAGAAGCTTCTCTCCTCCATTACACTTTTTTTCAAATGACTACATTAGTTACTCAGCTTCAAAAGGAGTACTGGAGGTTGTAATGAAAAATGCTTAACCTACAGTGTTGTGGTATAGAGTGCTATACTAAGAAAGAAATATCACGCAGGTTCAAATCCTCTCCGAGCAGAATGTGACCCTAAAGGTCAGGGTGTTTAGCTTTCCAAGTGAGCACTTAAACTACTGAGTCATTGGGCTGGAGAAGAGGGTAGATGCATTTGTTTTTTCCTCTTCTCCGTCTGAGTCCAGTAGTCCTGGATTTTAGCCAACTCCATTTTCAGGCATCTAAACCTGCTACACAGTCACAAGGGGTACCCCTACATGCTATAGCTGCTACTGTACATGCTCAGTCTGCATGGCTGCATAGTTATCCATACCCATGGGGTTACATATCAAGAGTCAAGTACTTCTAGATGCATTAGTGCCAAAAGTACCTTGTAGATAGACCTGCGTGAGTCGGCAGCAATCCGATCCGGCTTCTGATCTGGCCGCTTTGGATGACCACGACCCAATCCAGAGCTCCAACCGGGTTTCCACCTCAATCCAGCCGAAGCTTCGGAGCCGCCCCAGAGATCCGGCCATAGGGTATAATGGGGAATCAACAGCAAAATTATAGATATTTCATTTTTTTGTCTGATTTGGATGAAACTCATAGGGATGGTAGCCTCTGCCAAGAGCATAAAACCTACTAAGTTTCAAGAAGATTGGTGGAGGGCCCCAAGACAGAGTCAGTCCCACAACACCAGGTTTGCTTGTCTGCAGCTTGAGCAGCAGTTCCCCCAAACCCCTGCACCGATCTTCTTGAAGCTTGCCAGGCTTTGTGGCCTCAAGTTACCACTCCTGCAGTTTTCAGCCCGCTATGTCGTAACACCCAGAAGTGACGCAAGTTTTGCTTTCAAGAATTTGGGGTGCTGTTCCCCCAAACCTGTGCACCGATCTTCTTGAAACTTGGCAGGCTTCATCCTCTCTGCAGAGCCCACCACTCCTGAAACTTTCACCCATATGGGACAAAAAACAATAAAGTTATAGATATTTTATTGTTCCCCATTATACCCTATGGCTGGATCGCCAAGACAACTCTGAAGAGCTTTGGGAAGCCGAACGAGGCCAGCACTTCAACCCCTGTCACAGGGCAGGGTCCTAGGAGCGGCAGTGATCTCTCCTTGTGCCCCTACCATGCCGAGTTGGTGTCAATGCACCCTCGTTCTCGTCCGCCGGGTCTTTGATGTTAAGTACGTTAAGGGAGGCTGCCTCTTGTCCTCCTTGACACGGTACCCCGACATATTCAAGTCTGTGCCCCGCTTAAGGTGACTCCATGCACTAAAGCCTTAGGGGCTACGCGTGGCTCCTACCACCCCTGATACCACACCCCAAGCCTCACAGATGTACTGAACATTGTCTAGTCAAAATCCTACCTGTGTCCTCGCAGGCACCCCTGGCTCCTCACGGGTTCCCTGGGCTCATCTTCCCCGGCCCAGGCCCTCACTGGGGCCGCGCTCGCCTGTGCGCCCGCCCTGGGGCCGCGCTCCACGCTTGGGGCTCAGGTGGCCGTAGCCATACCTGGCCCCTAAATCCCCTCCTTGGGTCTACAACTCCTGTGGGAGTCAGGCAGCCTCAACCTTACCTGGCCCCCTATGCTTTCTCAGGGCTGGGGTCAGTGCACCCCTAAGTGCTGTGCCCTCTCTGGCAACGGGATCCCCACGCTGCTGTGGAGCCCCTTTGAGGCCTCCTCCAACCCCTATTAGCCTCACCTGGTCCTCTGGTATAACAACAAACAACAACATGTAATAACATGAGCCAATCAGCTACAACTCAAACTAAGCCACCTGGCCAATCATCAATCAGAATCCCTACCAGGGCTTTCTCCTTCCAGTATCCTCAAGCCAAAGCTGCTCAGGCCATCAAGCTTCTCTAGGCTGCCTTGTCTAGCAGAGCCCCTTCTCCCTTGGATGTTAGCCAGGAACTGCCTGCTTAGCCTCAGCCAGGGCTGTTTATATAGGCCAAGCCCTGCCCCCTTCCAGTCAGCTGACCAAACTGCAGTTGCCCCGGCAACCGGCACCTGTCCCTCTTTCTAGGAGCAGGGCACTATGTGTTGCTTCCGACCCCAAAGCGTCTGAAGTTTCTCTGGATCCGAAGCTCTGTCCGAAGCCTCGCACAGCCCTGCTTGTAGACAACCAAAAAAAATACCACTTAGATGACAAGAAAACAACAGAATGCCACTCCTAGTTTCAAGGGCCAAAGGCAGGGTGTTGGCCAGCGAATTAATGGAGCAGCTTTACTCAGATAACAAACAAAGTTTAAGGGCTAAGCCTTATTTCACTTTATGTACCTAAATGTCACATACACAGTGTTTAGCATTTATGCATAGTTTGGGAATGCGTGAGAGAAGGTGGAGAAAAGCAAGAAACATTGAGGAAAGTGGAAAAAATGGCAATGCAAGGGTAGAGAGAAAGCAGCAGGTGGAAAGGATCCTGCAAGTTGTCATTTGCAGTCTGGAAAACATGTGGGCCGGGTGGGTTTAATATTGACTTTCCAAAAACCTTCTATCTAAATATCTATAGAAGTGTAGCAATGTAGCTCTGTGCCTGGGGCAGTCCCGTTGCACCCGGGGCAGTGCTGGCTCCTGCCACGCTGACTGTGGAAGTGGGACCAGCCATCTTTGCAGAAATGGTTGCTTTTGTTCCCATCGACAAAGGCAGTACCCAGGGCTGCTGTCTCAGTTGCCCCCATTCAGTTACAAATTGCATGGCAGGACTTTTTCCATTTGTATGTGCTGTTTCTTTTCTTTGCTGTAGGCCACTTCCCCCATCTACGGCTGGTTTATCAGTTATATTCCTCCTGATAAAGGTGAGGAATGTCCTGCTGCACTTGACTGCCTGTCACCCTCACCCCCTTCCCAGTGCACAGGCATTCCTTCCTCCAGGCTGGAAAACACTCTTCTTTCATATGCTGCTTCTGGATCAAGAAGCTACTAAGAACTTGGATTCTACAGAAAGTCTTGGTGTTTTTGCCTAATATCCCATCACCTGTTCTAGGATTAGTTTACACTCGGCTAACAGTAGAAGAGTAATAATTTGCTCAATCAGAATAATTTATATTAGGATAAAGAGAAGCTATGTGGCTGCTACCTTTGGGAAAATTAATCAATGCATTAAAAATGAAGAGGTTGTGAATCTGACTACCTTTTAGGGAGCTGTGGTTTGAATTCACAATATGAAAATTCATGATGTCGTAAGTTATAGATACATAGAAATTGCCAGACTGGATCAGATTAGTGTTCTATTTATCTAAAAGTATTCAGTATTATAGTATTCTGTGATATAATCTTACAATTCTCATATAGAAGCCAAAGTGCAGTTTGCGCTCAGAATTTTTAAGTGTATTTACTTCCATTATAAATATAAAAAATCATTCTTTACTGTGTGTCTATATGCCATAAAAAATACATCTAAAAAAAGGTGACAGCTAATTATTGATAATTAGGCACTCAGTGAGGAAAGGCTGATCACAAGATACACCTGTACACATGCAGTTGCAGCTCATGAGCCCATGCACCTAACATGGAATTACTAAGAACAAATTGTGCCAAACAGCCTCGACCTCCTTCTTTGACAAAGTAAATATTTGCAGGGATGAAGGAAATGCCATGGATATAGTGTATCTGGACTTTAGAAAGACTTTTGATGAAGTCCCATGTGACTTTCTTATAAACAAATTGGAGAAATGCAAGCTGGACAAAACTACTCTAATGTGGATAAGCTGGCTCAATAGCCACAAGCAAAGGTTAATTATAAATAGATCCATGTCAGAATGGCAGGAGGTTTGGAGTGGAGTCCCAGAGGGGTCTGTCCCAGGCCCAGTACTGTCAATATGTTTATTAATTATTTGAATGCTGGATTTGAGATCTTTTTGAGCAAATTGGCAGATGACAAAACTGGGAAGAATTAGGAACACATTGGAGGACAAGAGCACAATTCAGAAGGATTTCAACACATTGGGAAGCTGGGTTGAAGTGAACAAGATGATGTTCAGTGCTGACAAAAGCAAGGTGTGACACCTCCAAAAGAATAATAAAAAACAAATACAAAATAGGTGAAAACTGACTGGATGACAGCATAACAGAGAAGGAACTAGGAGTCCTGGGAGATCACAGACTGAATATGAGTCTGCAATGAGCATGAATCTGCCAGCAGAAAAATGATAGAGAAAGGAGTATATGTATGAACACAGGGCTGCATGTTATGTGCCTCAGTAATCTTGGAATTGAACAGAAAAAGTTGCACTCAACTTTATGCCCAGGAGATTTAGGACACTTACCCAGGAACTCAAAGACTGGGGTTCTTGCCATACTTAGTCTGAGGGGGGCTTAACTTACATCTCCCACTTTCCATGTGTCTTTTAAGGTACAGACTGAAGTGACAATTTCCACCTGGTTTGACCCCAGAAAGTGCTCTATAGCTGTGACCAAACAGGAGTGTATGGCAGCAGACTGCTTTAAAAAAGTCTAAATCCATGAAAATCTGAATCCTCATTGTATGAGGGCTCATATGAACCCACTTGAAAACAGAGCACATTCTGTAACTTGTGTCTGTACAACTCCCAGTCTGTTGCTGTTTTCAGAATGGAAGGAGGGAAAGGGAGTGGAGAGAGTTCAGTCTGGAGGGGTTTTCAGCCAGCACTGGAGGGTAGGATGGATGTATTGGAGACCCCCTGAGGTGGGATCAGTGGTGACGTATAGGGGGTGTATGGGGGTGCATGTGCACCCCCTGAGAGTGCTGGTTCACCTCCTGTCAAGCCGCACTCCCTGTTTATGTGACAGGCAAGGGAGCAGGCAGAAGCACCAGTGCCCCCCCTGCAAACACTGGCCAGGAAGTTGGGCCACCAGCAGAAGTGGCCACAGGACTTCCAGAAGTGCCGCTTTTTGGTGAGTGAGATTGGCCTCACTCCTCCACCTGGTCAGTGAGATCAGTTTCTAGGGGACCAGTTGCCTCAAGAGGCAACAGTCACCCATGGGTGGGATGGCTTCAATCCATCCACTCCACCCTCTGGTGCCAACTGAGGAACCCTAACAAGAAGCTTCCTCTGCTTTCTTCCCCCCCCCCCCCCCCATTCTGAAAACAGCATCCCAGCTTGGATGGGGAGTGGCGTTGCTATGGAGAATGGACTGGAATTTCCAACTCCCCAACTTAACGGCAAACATCTGTTGGTCCGGGGGATCGTTTCAACTCATAGTTTTTCCTGCAAAGTGCTATCAGTAGCAACAGGTAGCTGCTCTTCTGGCTGTTCCATTAATCACCAGGCTCTGAGCTATCAATTTAGTGCATTTTCCAACCCTCCTGTTGAAGCTGGGCCAAAGCGGGGGTTGGGGTTTGGGATTGTCAAAGGAAGCAATGCAAAAGTCAGTCTGAAAGAGAACAAGCAGGAGGTATCCTGACTCTGTAACTCGGGGAGTCCTTGGGAGGGTGAGAGGTAGCTTGGAATTCTGCTCCAAATGTAGTTTAAGCTAGGGTTACCATTAGGCCTGTGCAAAGTGGCTAGTATTTGCTTCAGATTCAGATTCAGCCAATTCAGGGGACAGTGATTCAATTCGGTGATTCGAATCACTATCCTGATTTGATTTGGCCAAATCTGATTCAGAGATTTGGCTGCTGCCAAATCTCTGAATCAGCCAGGCCCAGCCCAACCCCCGCCCATTCTCCCAGGCCAGCAATGGCTGCCCCACCCACCCCAGCTCCCAGCTCTTGTTAAAAAAAAAGACCTGACTCAGTGGGTGCTGCTGGGCAGGGGGCAATTCCCACTGCTCCCCACTGCCCCACGCTGTGTGGGGGGCTCTTCACAAGCCTCCCAACCACCCCCTGCTCCCCCAGCCTCCCCATGGGTGTCCTGCCCCTTAAGGAAGAAAAATGAAAAAACCCACAGATTCACCACTCCTGCCAGCAGGGGGTGATCCCCACTGCCACACATTGGTCCACACCACATGGTGGGATCTGCATGAGCCCCCGAAGCCCCAAGGCCACTGCAGGGTTGGTGAGTCCCGGGGCTTTTCTTGGGCTTTTTCCTTAAAGGGCTGGAGTTGGCCTGGGGAGGACACCCATGGGGAGCTAGGGGACTGAGAGGGAGTCAGGGGGCTCATTGCAGAACCGCCCATGCAGTGTGGGGCAGTGGGGGAGAGCGGGGATGGGCCCCCTGCCCGGCAGCACCCGGTGAGCTTTTTTTTTTTAAGTACCAACCTGGGGTGGGCAGGGGCAGCCATGGGGAGGGATGGGGGAGCTGGCAGGGGTCGAAGGGGCTAGGGGAGTGGGGAGATCGGAGGGGCTGGCAGGGGTCCCCCCATGGTACCCTCCCCCAGTTCCCCCTCCCACGCCCCTAATACTTATCAGCTCCTAGTCTGGCTGCAGGTCCCTGCTGCAGCCACTGGGGACTGCCCCAATCATCAAAGCTCTCTGAAACTTTGCCAAAGATTCAGAGAGCTTTGAATTGATTCAGACCTTTTAATTGGTCCCGATTTTATTCGGATTTGGAGATTCGGCCACTGACTCAGGCCAAATCTCCTCCGAATTGAATCACCACCCAAAGCTTCACACAGCACTAGTTACCATACATCAGGGTTTTCCCAGACATGTCCTCTTTTTGGTACCCCCATAGATTTCATAGACATTAGGACTGGAAGGGACCTTGCAAGATTATTGGGTCCAGCCCTGGGCCCAAGGGGCAGGATGTCAGCTGCAGTTAGATCATCCAAGCATTTCTTAGAGGCATCCAGAGTAGGTGTTTGCACCACTTCTGGGGGGAATCTATTCCAGACTCTGGAGACTTGGACAGTAAAGTAGTTTTTCCTAATATCCAGTCTAAAACAGTTTTCCAGCATTTTGTGACTGTTAGACCTTTTCTTCCTTTGGGGTGTGCTGGTGAACAAACGTTCTCCCAATTTCTGATCAACACCCCTTATATACTTATAGGCTGGCACCAAGTCACTAGGGCTGTGTGAGGCTTTGGACTGTGCTTTGGATCTGGGGCAACTTCAGACGCTTCGGACACCAAAGCAGCATGCCCAGAGTGAAGCGCTGGCTTATTCAGGCTTTCCAAAGTGGTTTGGAGCTTCTGAAGTGCTTTGGAAAAGCTTTGGAAACTTCGGAGGCTGAAAGTGAAAGTTAGAAGAGGGAGGGTGAATGGGGCGGGAGGGGGAGCAGGTGTGGGAAGACTGACATGTGTAGGTGGCCAGTGAAAAGGATTTCTCTCTGGCTGCCTTTCCAATGACAGTGTCCTAGGAGGGACCTAGAAACAGCATAAAAGCCTCTGTTTTCAGGCATGCTGTGCCTTTTGTAAGCTTGTTCTCTCTCAGGAACTGCATGAGAAAGGTACCCTAGCAGACAGGCAGCCCGGCCTGCATTGCTTTACTTGTCCTGTCCACCAACCAGTGCTCCAAGCGAGAGGGTGGTCAGCATTGCTGCGGATGTTGTGACATCCCACAGCACCTGCTTGGATCCTGCTTTGGTGGAGCAGCTGGTGTTCCTAAAAGTGAACCTCCTGCTGCTGGGGTTCCCCAGGATCCACCTGCAGACAGACTTAGTGCCACCCTCCTCACTCAGTCTGCACCAATTTCCTTTTTTGAATTAAAGTAATGCCTGGATCTCAGCTGGAGGGGGCACTAACAGCATCACCAGCCAGCAGGGGAACAACATGTCCCTACTGTGCTCATTCTCCTGCCAGGATGAACTTGGAGGTATGGGATTGGGGCTATGGGGAAGAAGGAGGTCCCAGGTCCTGGGCATGACCACTAAAACCACACCCTGCCAAGGTAGGGAGGCCTGGTGGGACTGCTGGCAGTGTGGCAACCCTGTAAATCCCAGGACCAATGATCCCCTGGTGAAAGATGGCTAGGAGGTGCCATAACCTTCAGCTAACACAGGCATGCACAAAGTCCTGCTTGTTCTCGGTCTGTCAGCAGCTAGGGGTGCAGGGCCCAGAACCCCCATGCACCTATCTCCTTGACATTTGGCAGGCTTTGTGGCCTCCACAGGGACTAGCAGGCCTGCAGTTTTCACCCTGCTGCACCTTAACACACACAGGGTCATCTCTGTCATGAGTTTTGCCTGTTAGCAGCCAGAGGTGCAGAGCCCCAGAAGCCAGACTCCCCCTGAACCTATCACCTTGAAACTTGGCAGGCTTCGTGGCCTCAGCAGGGAACACCACCCCTGCAGTTTTCACCCCACTGCGGCTTCACACAAACCCATGACATGAGTTTTGCTTTGAAGAATTTGGGGTGCAGTTTCCCCTGAACCCCTGCATCTATCTCCTTGAACCTTGGCAAACTTCATGCCCTTAGCAGAGGCTACCAGAAACAACAATGTTATAGATATTTCATTGATTCACCATTATACCCTATGGCTGGATCTCCCAAGCAGCTCTGAGGCTTTGGAGCCGATTCGGAGCCAATCCGGAGCTCTGAATCGGATCGGATCACTGGCATCCAAATTATCTGGATCCAAAGCCAAATTAAATACCTACTTATTCACACAGGCCTACTAAGCCTGCCATCAGGAGCCCTGGGCTTCCCTGTCCTCTTAGAAGAGTCCCGTCCTAGGGCTGGGGTAGGAGCGAGTCCTTTCTGATACCTGACCTGCCAAATCTGCGGTTCTCACATCCAGGGCTTGCCCATCCCCCAGTGACCTTAGTTCAAAGTCCTGTCAAGCAGGTCAGCCATGGGCTGAAAAGAGCTTCTTCACTGTCAGAGCGAGGTGGAGACCATCCCTTCCCCACAAACCACTGCCGCTCTCTCTGAAGTGTGGACCGTGATCAAACAAGCAAAGCCTTCACAATGGCACCAATGCCACAGTCTTCTGTTGACTTCTTCAATACATCTCTCCCTCCTGTGCCCGTGACCCGTAACCAGAAGGATCGAGGAGAAAACTACCTGTGCTCCCAACCCTCTCAGCCATCTCCATCTGGGCATCTCCCTCCCGCTTCCATCCAGGCATATTTTTTTAATGTCCAGGATTTGGGATTTTGGTCTGCTCAGCACCAAAGTTTTCCCTGGCACTGGGCTGCAGCAGGGCAGGGGAGGCACCTGCTCCTCCTCCAAAGGGCCAGCCACACTGGGGCCTGTTCTCACAGGGGCATGGCAACTGAGAGATGCTTGTAGGGCTGGGGGGGCAGGGGCTGTGGGCTGGGAGACAGGGGCACCAGCAGCGCTGAGGGGCTGTGGGTCAGGAGTGAGGGGTACTGACAAGACTGGATGCTGTGGTTCGGGGTTGAGGGGCACCAGGGAGATGGGGGACTGTGGACCAGGAGCGTGGGGCACAGGCAGGGCCAGACAGCTGTGGGTCAGGAGTGAGGGGCATTAGGAAGGATGGGAGGCTGCATGTTGGGAGTGAGGGGTATTGTGGATCAGGAGTGACGGGCAGCAGCAGGGCTGGGAAGACTGTGGCTTGGAAGTGAAGGACAGGGGCTGTGCATGGGCATATCACTGCCCCCTCCTCCCCCTGATCATATCAACCCCCCCAAACAGGTGTGCCCTGTTTTTGAAACTGGAAATATGGTAATCCTGTTTAAGTATTTCATCCAATATCTATTTAATGCAAAATGCATATACTGCACTGGAAGCAGGTGTTGACTGCTCAGTAACCCAGCATCAGCAGGAGGAATGGAGGATCCCTCCCCAGCCTATTCTGTAGCCAGGGGACCAGAAGAGTCTTATGGAAGTTGGGATCTGTGTGTTTGAATCCCCGCAGGCTAAAGAGAATCCAGGCATTCCCACTTTCTGGTTAATGCTCTAACCAGTGGCAAGAGGTGGAACTGGGGAGTTCTGTGCCCAGGCCAGCAGCAACAGCACATGGGGCAGCAGTAGCAACAATGGTGCTGTCTGGCAGGTGTGGCAGCTACATTCTTTGAGCCCCATCTATCCCCATAAATTGGCTCCAAGGGCTGGTGCCTTTACTTTGCAGAAACTGCTTGTGTGAAGGACATGAGACAGCAGCCACCCACAGGTGAAGAGTGCTAAGGAGAGCTGGGAATGTGTTGGATGAGAAGGACCAAGAAGCTGGGAAGTAAATACAGAGGCGTTAGCCAGGCAGAGGAGACAAGAACAGATGGGGGATAAGAATGGGGACAAGGGCAAGAAATCAAGAGCAGCATCAACAGTGCAAAATGGATTTCTTGAGGTCATCTCAACATACTACAAAGATGTTACCTCCAGGTAGGGGCTATGCACTGGCCATAGGAATCAGAAGAGCCCATCCCAAAAACCGATCTCTCCTTTACGCTGAACTCTGTGAGGGGAAGGCTAGATGAAGCCTATTCTGTAGCTATGGTTGGCTGGGACACCATAACTGGGGTAGTGGTGCCATCTAGAGGTAAGACTGGCCTATTTTTAACTTTTTTTTATTAACGCTGTTACTTAGACCCCATAAATGGAAGTGCTAATAACCTGTTAATACGTAGAGAATCAAATCTGAAGGGAAGGAGGAGGAGGATGACAGATGCTGATGGAGGTGTTTATAGTCAGCACAGCTGGTAGAAATGGCGAGGCAGACATGGACGTGCACCCCAAAAGCTCCACATGCCTGTAGCCCAGTGGGGATCAGCCATGCCAACAGGGGCTGAATTCTCAGGTAATCTTATTTTGCATGGGATTGGGCCAGTACTCAAGGTGGTGTAACAGAGAGCAGATGCCTCCTGTTATTTTAAAGGGATGCTGCAACAAGCTAAGCCTGCTGCGGGGGACTGGCAACTGAACAAGGCAAGCTGCTGGGAAGCAAGTGGGCCAGTAACAGCCAAGACAGGAGCCACCACTATGCGAGGGACTATCCCAGGAGTTAGCTGCACTGCAACAAGCAGCCCAGGAGCTGGTCTCCAAGCAGCACAGAAATAACAACTGCAGCCAGCTGAACTAAGCTCCAGCAGAGGAAGGCAGGCTGGCCATCAGGCCTAAATGAAACCCCTGTGGGTGTCTGGAGAGCCACCTGACAGGATAGGGTGGGGCTCTGGAGGCATATAAAGCCAGTACCTGAAATCAGACAATCAATTTGGCCCTTGCATTTTGCAGGGAGTAGAGCTCCTGAGTGATAGAGCTGTGGCTGATAGACTGACTGGCACCGAAGTTATTCCAGATGTTGCCAGGTTTGCCCATCACTTTGGGGTGTGCTCATTTATTAGGGGTATGTTTCTGGGAATCTCTGTAATTCTATCTATGTGCTGCTTGTATTTCTATATGGAGCTGGATCTCTCCCTTCTGCAAGTCCTTACCCCCAGTGGAGCTGTCTTGCAGGACTCAGTTTCAACAGGGCTGGGTTCCTCCAACCACCAAATTAGTGAAACACATGTATGCACATACACACACAGATCAACAGGACATGCCTGAGTCAGACCAGGTTATTTAGCATTGACAAGCTGACACTCTCATGTGCCTTGAACTCAGTTCATCAGGGCAACAATAAAATGCAGTCATACACAAACACATGGCAGTTAGACACACATACACACATGCTAACAGAGTACATCCGATCAGCACTTTCAGCTGGTACCCTCGTGCACCTCAAAACTCAGCACATCACAATCTCTTGTCACAATGGTCCTGGTAATAACCCCCTTGATGAGCAGACCCCACTGTGGGTTTGGGCATTACAGGGATCTTTGGCTTAGGTAAAAGAAGTGTTGCTGCAGAGCAAATGGGGAGGTTATGGGGAGAAAGAGTAGGTGAGGTTCAGAGAGAAAGTATAGCAACCAGCTTGACCACAAAAGTTATTTGTTGCCAGGTGTATAAACTTATGATGATACCATTAATAATAGCCATACGAGAGAGACAAATAAACAGTTACAATATTACATAGTTTCAATTAGGTTTTTGGGGAAGTCTAGCTTGAGTTTGATTAGCAAAAGTCAGAAAGCTGACTTTAGAAAGCTGTGCCTGGGGTTAGAGAATAAAAGTCAGGCTCCTGGAGTCGGAGAGAGAGTTGGGATCTCACCACTCAGCGCAGCTTGAACCAGTCGAGGTTCCCAGGTCTGTTGGAGCTTTTGGATCCAAGCACAAGGACAGAAACTTGAGCTCGGGTAGGGGTTTTTGTAGAGAACTAACAATGGCTCAGGGGAGAACACTCGGTTTGTTCATGTAAATGGTGGCTCATATGCTGGATAATAGGAACTGATCACTCCTGACATGGGTGGCATTACTCTGAGAGAGCTCACAATATAGACAGGCAGATTCAGGGTTTTGGGTACCAATAAAGGAGTCATTACCAGAATTGGTCTGATGAATGCTCAGCTGGGTGCATGTAGATGTGTGCTGATTAGCGTTTGGAGCAGGAATCCCCACCATGCAGTGATCCCCTGCTTCTCTGGTCCCAGAGTTCAGTGTGGTCCTTGCCTTGGAATCTCTGCTCTCCATCCTGAATGCTAGTTGAGGTACTTACCTGTCCCATCTCCTACGTAAATGAGACATGGGGAGTTGCTTCATTCCTGTCAACCTTGTCGGGGGGGGGCGGGCTTTAGCTGCGTCTCCCACTGCATCTTTATTGTATTTTGGAAGAACTTCCTCTAATCAGTTCTTGTTCAGGCAGAGTTGGGGGGAGGGGGAGGGAGTCCTTCCTGAGTCAGACAGGCTGTGTGCTGTGCCAGGGTTCCCCAAGAACACAGAGCTGAGGGGTAATACTAGGAAGCACTTTATGTTCGAGTATTCAAGGCTGCTTGTACACATGACAGGGGTTTAGCTCCCATAAACTGATATAGTGGGTTTCTACTTGGTGGGTTTTTAATTGTGATTATTAAAACCCACCATTTCAATTGTGGGGCTTCCATCACTGTTAGGGCAAGGGGTCCAGTCCTCTCTCTTTTTTGTGGAGGCTGCCCATGGCTGGGGGGCAAGCTGCCAGTGGACCCTGGCTGCAGGGGGTCCCAGTCCTTCCCTCCACAGCAGTGGTACCCCACAGGGCCGTATGGATGAGCTGCTAGTGGGCGTGGTGCTGCCCAAGCTTGGGTTTGGGGAAGAGTTGGATCAGGCTGGGTGTTGCCTCTAAGCTGGGGCAGGACCTGGCTTGCTAGCAGCCTGTCTAGGCAGCTCCAGGGGGCACCGCTGCTGTAGAGGGAAGGACCAGGCCCCCCTGCAGTTCAGGGGCTGCTCAGCCAACTGGCATCTCTCCCCCTAACCTCAGGCAGGCTCTGCCAGAAAAAAAAGGATTGGGCACCTCACTACTTTTTTCTTCTCCCAGGAGAGCCTGCCTGTGGCTGGGGGGCAAGCTGCCAGTAGGCCAAGCAGGCCCTGAGCTGCAGGGGGCCCTGGTCCTTCCCTCCAAAGTGGTGGCACCCCATGGGGCCACCTAGGTGGGCTGCTAGTGGGCTGGGTGCTGCCCCAGCTTGGAGGAAGCACCCGTCCCAATCCAACTCGTCCCCAAGCCCACTGGGGCTTCCAGCACCCATATAGGCCCCCGTCTCCTTCCCTCCATCTGGGTCCACCTGGGAATGGGTTGGCTTGCCCAGGAAAGAGTGGGAAGGTGGCACAAGGGCAGCAGGGTGTGCTGGTGGCTAGGGAAGGCAGCGGGGATGGTGCATGGGGCACTGGAAGTCTGCCAAGCTCGAGCTTCCCCAAGCCCACCTGGGCTTCCCAGTGCCTCGTGCACCATCCGTGCCACCTTCTTCAGCCACTAGCACACCCTGCTGTCTCCCTGTGCTGCCCTTGGGGAAAGCTGGGTGTGCTGGCAGCCAGAGAAGGTAGCAAGGATGCTGCATAACATGCTGGAAGCCCAGGCAGGCTTGGGAATGGATGTATCACTGCAATTTGTTGGGTAGCAAACTAAAATACATTGGGATTTGTTTTAGTTTGTTACATAATGAATCCATTTACATCCCAATACTCCACCACACATGTACAGTGTGATGCAACCCACTAAAAATGTTCCCCCAGATCCTGGGGGTCACCCACCTATAAGTTTATCAAGGATGACCACCAGGATCTGGGGGAATGTTTGTTCACCAGAGCGCCCCAAGGGATGACGAGGTCGAACGGTCACAAACTCCTGCAAGACCGTTTCAGGCTGGACAGAAGGAAGAATTACTTTACTGTCCGAGCCCCCAAGGTCTGGAACAGTCTGCCAGCGGAGGTGGTTCAAGCACCTACATTGAACACCTTCAAGAGTAAATTGGATGCTTATCTTGCTGGGATCCTATGACCCCAGCTGACTTCCTGCCCTTTGGGCAGGGGGCTGGATTTGATGATCTCCTGAGGTCCCTTCCAGCCCTGATGTCTATGAAATCTATGAAAAAGGCCAATTAAACCACTAAAATGAGCAAGTTCATCACATGTACAAGCACCCCAAGATCTTAGGTAGTCCACATAGACCAAAGGGAAAGGCTTTGGCAGAACTAAAGGGACACAAATGTAATACCTAAGGGCACCTATAAACATGCAGTGAGGCTGCTCAGCCTCCAGCATCTAGTGTAGCATATTCCGCAGTGCAGGGACGCTAATACACGTGACGGCTCTCAGAGCTGCTCTATTTAAAGCACCACCTCCCCACTGCTACCCCTGAAGCATGTCTATAAATGCCCTAAAAGTCCAGCCACAGTGAAAGCCAGTTGTGACTTCAACAATTCCCAAATGGGTGACTGTTTGCTATCACCAGACACTGCAGAAAGGTGACAAGCAATAGGAAAGCAACTCAGACAATCAAAGAGAAAAGGCTGATAAGATTAGTGAGGATGATCAAAAGTCATGAAAAAGTTAGAGAAACTTGTTAACCTATTTAGAGAGACAGTTGCTTAGGCAAGTGAGTAGTAAAACCTTACTCCAGGGTGATGCGCTGGTAACCTCTCCACTCTAGAGTATTGCTATGTTCAGAATATGGATTGTCAAATTGTATACATGTGAGTGGTTATTGTTTTGCTGAGGATGGAAGATGTAGTGATAAGTAAATATTTATAATTTAGAGATGCTTTCTTATACTGGGTAGTATTGTAGTGTGGGAACTGGGAGACTAATCCTGGGGCTCACAGAGTCTGAAGGATCCAAACTAAAGCAGCTCTCAATGACTTTGTTCCTTTCTCATTCTATCGCTGTTGTGTCACGAACCCTAAAGAAAATTACAGTGCCCCCTCACTTCACAGGGTATTGCAAAGATCATATAATCAGAGAGCAGTAAGGCTGGAAGAGACCTCTAGAGGTCATCTAGTCCAACCCCCTGCCTGAAGCAGGATCATCCTTATCCAAACCCTCCTGTACAAATCTATAATTAACCTCATAGTAGAACTACACAGTCAACCCTGACATAGCACAAAACATAATGCCTTAACTTGCCATAGGTAAAGCAGCGGGACCACAATGGACAGTATCCTGCTTCTGTAAAGGTTGTTAATATACATCCAAGAGATCCAAGGAAGAAGGCCAAGTCCCCTGCTACCGAGGAAAGCAAAGTCCCCCCACAGACCATACCAACATGGACATGGGGTAAATTGAAGTCAGGAAGGAAGTCTGATCCAGGAGGAGCCAGCAGTAGTATTGGCATACCCTAGTCAAAGCCCCCAGCCTTGGCTTCAGCCAACACCTGATGCATCTGAGGAAGCCTTATAAAAAAAACCCCAAAACCCTGACACATATAGCAGCAATGGACACATATACACACACCCCTTCCCAGCCCCATGCAGCAACTAGAAAACCCCAGAATCATGGGAAATAACCATAGAAGAACATAGACATAACTGTGCCTAGATCAGCCCTGACCAGTGTTTGTCCAACCACTTCTTGAACACCTCCAGTGAGGGGAAAATTCACAGCTTCCCTATTCCACTGCCTCATTGCTCTAATAGTGAAGATTTTCCTGATCTCCAATATAAACCTATTTTGCTGCAACTTCCTGACATAGGCCTGTGTCCTACTCTTTGCAGCAAGAGAGACAAGGTGTTCTCCATCTTCTTTATGGCAGGTATAACAGGGAACCCCTGCCCTGTTGCTAGGGCAGTAGGAAGGCCTGAGACAGTAGGAAACCTAGAGTCAGGAAGGACAGGAAGGAGTAGCAGTCCTGGTGGACTAAGCCAAGGCCTAAAAAAGGCCAGGTGGCTAATGAGGCAATTAACTGCACCTTGTACCTGGATGCAGAAGGTCTGGTCACAGCCAGAAGGAGGTTCAGCTTGCGGGATATAAGCCAATCTCTGACCATACAAAGTAGGAGTCCCCACTTGCAGCAGAGAGAGGGTGGACAGGTGGTTGTGATGAAGGCAGGGCCTGTGGGCAACATATAGCCTGAGGGAGGGAGACTTTGTGTTTTGTGAAGAAGCTAGCCTGTATTTTTGTCCCATTTTGAACTTCAGACTGGAGAACTGGCTTGTAGTTACAGGGGTAAAAGAGGCCACAAGCAGGGGTGGCTGGGTGGCACTCCTCTGCTATAGGTTGCAGAAGTTAGTCCCAAGCCAGAGGGGCTGAGGCTGGTTTGGTGACACTAGGGGCATTTGCCCATGCCATGGGGCTTGAGCCTCTCTAATTTACCTCGCCTTAAAAACTTTAACCTTGGTTATTTTGGTGTGCTGTGTCTGTGTTTACACACCACCGGCTTTTGAACAGATTAAGTCCCATGTAATTCCCCACAAATTCCAGCAGGAGGAGCCAAATATCAATCTACCTTAGATCACCCTGCCCCTGCTCCTACCTGCTGAATAAGGCAAAATCCCTGACATTTGGTCAGGGCACGTGTGCAGGGGGGGCCGGGGGCAGAGGCTGGGGCTGCTATAGGGCAGGAGGGGCACTGGCAGAGCGGGGGGGCAGGGGGATGCAGGTTGGGGATGAGAGGAACCAGCAGAGCTGGCGGGGAGGAGCAGGGTGCTGTGGGCCTCTTATGCTGCATCCACGTAAGTTCTTAACATTTCCTCCTCCAACTTGTTTTTAACATGGCTGCCTCTAGGTCAGGCCGCAGCTGGAGTACTGCATCCGATTCTGGGTGCTGCACCTCAAGAGGGATGTCGACAGCATGGAGAGGGTCCAGAGGAGGGCCACTCGTATGATCAGGGGACAACAGGGCAGGCCCTATGAGGACAGGCTACAGGACCTGAACCTGTTCAGCCTCCAAAAGAGAAGGCTGAGGGGGGATCTCGTGGCCTGTTACAAACTAGTCAGGGGGGATCAGCAGGCACTGGGGAAGTCCCTGTTTCCCCGAGCACTGCCAGGAGTGACCAGGAATAACGGTCACAAGCTGGCAGAGGGTAGATTTAGGCTAGATATCAGGAGGCGCTACTTCACAGCCAGGGTGGCTAGGGTCTGGAGCCAAATTCCAAGGGAAGTGGTGCTGGCTCCTACCCTGGGGGGCTTTAAGAGGAGGTTAGATGAACATCTTGCTGGGGTCATTTGACCCCAGTACTCTTTCCTGCCATGGCAGGGGGTCGGACTAGATGATCTGCTCAGGTCCCTTCCGACCCTACAAACTATGAAACTATGAAACTAAGATGACCTGTGCTGAGAAATGGGGCCATGCATCAGCCGCCCACTGCTTCCCCCATAGCCCCTGCAAAGCCTCCCCTGGACCCCATAGCCCCTGTGCTGCCCCTCCTGACATGGGAGGGGGCACATGTCAGCCAGCGGGGTCCATGACATGGCTGGTGGGCTGGGGGGAGGCTCTGAATCTGCAGTAATACAGCCAGCTCTGGAGTGGAGCAGGGAGAAATGACAAGGAGGAACAGGGTGCCTGGTTCCCAGGGGCTCCCAGCAAGCCTCCTATACTTACCTAGCACCCACTCCTGCAGAGCCCCCCACATGATGTGGAGCAGCGGGGGGCAGCGGGGATTGCCCCCTGTTGGCAGGAGGGGTGAGTCTGGGTTTTTCCGGGGGGGGTAGTTCTTAAAGGGCTGGAGTTGGGGCAGGCAGGGCAGTCATGGTGGGACTTGGGGAGCAAAGGAGGAGTCAGGGGGCAGCATGGGGCACTGGGGGACAGTGGGGATTGCTCCCCCACTCTGCAGCACCCGGTGAGCACCAGGGCTTTTTTTTGCCAAAGAGCCGGGAGCTGGGGCAGGCAGGGCAACCATTGCCAGGCTGTGGGGAATGGGCCTGGGTGATTCAGAGATTTGGCAGCAGCTGAATTTCCAAATCAGATTTGGCCAAATTGATTGGGGACAGTGATTTGAATCGCTGTCCCCCAAATCGGCCGAATCCAAAGCGAATACTAGCCGCTTCTCACAGGCCTACTAATCAGTGCTAAGTAGAGAGACAATCGCCTCCCATATTTTGCACCTAATGATTCTACATGTGCAGTCCAAAACCCCATTTGCCTTTTGTGAGGTTGCATCACCCTGTAGATTCATCTGGTGTCTGTGTTCTTCCAAGACTCTCATATCTTTCTCCATAGTGCTGCCATCCCACTAGGTATCCCCCATTTTGTATTTTTGATTATTCTGCCTGAGGTATTGCACCTTGTCTTTGTCAACACTGAACTTCATTCTTTTAAGTCCAGGCCAACTTTCCAATCTGTCAAGATGCTTCTGAATTACTCTCTGGTCCTCTGACATGTTTGAAGTCTTTCCTAGATTTGTGTCATCTACCATGTTTCTCAAGAAGCTCTCAATAACAGCATTCAAACCTTTAATAAAGATGTTGAACCACACTGGGTCCACAACAGGCCCCTGGGGGACTCTACTCAAAAACTTATGTCGATCCATTAATAATTACCGTTTATGTGTGGCTATTCAGCCAGTTGTCTATTGTCCAGCCCACATTTCTCCAGTTTTTTATGAGGTCATGCAGGACCTTGTCAAAAGCCTTGTTGAAGTCCAGATGTAACATATCCAGAGCGTTCACTTCATTCACCCAAGTAGTTACTTGGTCAAAAAAGAGATCAAATTTGTTTGGCACAATTTATTCTTAGCAAGTCCATGCTGGGTGCTTGTGATCAGCCTTTCCTTTTCCAGATGCTTGCAAATGGCCTTTCTTAGGATATATGACAGTAACTTCCCAGGTATTGAGGTGAGGCTAACCTGTCTGTGGGTACCCCTTTTTGTCTTTTTTAGAGAGGTTACTATGCTCGTCCTTCTCCAGTCCTCTGGTGCCTCATTCACTTCCCATGACTTCATGAATATCATTGCAAAAGTCTTTGAGACTTCCCTTACCTGTTCCTTTAGTACCCTGGGATTTGGGCAGGGGGCTGGACTTGATGATCTCCCAAGGTCCCTTCCAGCCCTGATGTCTATGAAATCTATGAAGTTCATCAGGCTCTGCTGACTTCATTCATTCAGATCCACACGGGCAACTGGTGCCTCCTGACTCTGGGGGGGCACCAGCGGCTGATCACCGACCAGGACGAGAGATCTCCCAGTGGCTGATCACCGATCCCAGAACCACCAGCAGCAAACCAGACGTGGCAGTGGCAAAACCAGAAGTGCCACCAGCACTCCTCAGGGGGAGCACCAGCTGGCACTCCCCACTCCCCAACTTGTTGGGGGCCAATCTCAGGGGGGGTACATGCCCCCTGGTGCCCCCCTTCACATCACCTATGCAGATCCATCAAAAGCTCTCTGACTGTGAAGCACTGGGATACTATACTGATAAGCACTATAGAGAAATCCTTGCTGAATGAATCTGAGGATATATTCAAATAAGGTTTTGAATACTGTGTAGTAGATAAGGAGTGTGGAGACATAACAATTGAACTATTCCCAAATGTCACTGCTTGGGTGGGTGACCTGTGGTTGGGAGCATTTCCCTTTCCTGCTTTTCTTTCTCTCTCAAATATAAGTTCAATAAACTTAAGTTGCCTGCAATTAACTGAAATCTGCAGTGTGCTTGCCTGGCTAAAGGATGGCCAGTGTAGGGGGAATGCCTGCTTGGACTCAGACTTCTTGGTTCCTACGGGGCTGCACGGACTTGATGAGGGGGGGTGGTTGAGTACAGAGTGGGGTCACAACTAGTTGTTAGAAAAATAGTTTTTATTGAACAAGCAGTGCAAGGAAGCTCTTTGATTACAAGATGCCAATGAAAGAAAAAAGCATGGGGAGTGGTAAGGAGTGATGCAGTGTGGGATGTCTGGAAAAAAAACCAGACCAGTGTCATGGAGCTCTTGGCATCCATACCTAATACTGAACCAGTGCATTGTGAACCAGTCCAGGTACATGTCTGAACCATTCGGAAAACTTTAAACTGGTTTAATGGGCTTGTATGTCTTTCTCTTTCAAGTTTAAATTACATACAAGCCACTTTAAGCGTAATGTGTATCCATGCTCTAGTCGTAGGGTCTCTGATAGCCCCTTGAGGGCCCCCGGTGGCAGAAGATTCATCTCATTCTCCCTCTCCTTGAGCTCTCCAGGAATTGCATCATGAGTTTCTTGCCCCTTCCTGGAACTCAGAGTTATTAACATAAATTATTCACAGCCTCATCTCAAGGTCCCAAGTTTTATTTCAGCACATAAGCTCTACTTCTTCCTTCAATTATTTTTGACAGACTTCTGCCTTCAGCCTGTTGGGCTAAAACTCTACTACTAGCCATCCAGGCTTCCTCCAGTCTTTTAGACTTCTCCTAGTTCAAGGATCAGGAACCTTTTACTGAGAGGCAAAGTCTTTGTTGCAGACCTAAATTAACAAACTTCACAGGCTTGAGTACTTACCCAGGATCCTGACTAAAATAAACACCCCAGGTGCCTTTAGCAGGCAATGTATCATCTCTTGTGAGCATGCGTTTTGTGCAAAACAAAGATCCATTAAAGGCTAAGACAGCACAGAATTCATTTGGGAAAACACAGCAACAGTAAGTCTGTTGGGGTTAGCAATATTGTCAAAACTTTGTAATTCAAAAATTACCAAACAGCTCAAAACACTAGCACATTCACTAGACAGAAGCAAATAACCACCTTTCCCTCAGACTTTGCAATAGGCTTTGCCTCCAAGGTGGCTCTCATACCCTTTAGCAGCCAACCTAAGTCTGTTGTGCACTCACCCACCACCAGGGTACTGCCTTGTCTTTGCCTGCTATGTCTTGATGTTACTCAGTTACTTGATGTTACAAAGTTTGGGAGGCAGCCCTGAAACTAGATGCCTCACTCCATCCTGCTTATCATTGGGCAACCTCTGGCCCTATCTTTAAAGGGCTGGATTCCATCTTTAAGAAGGGCAACTATTCTCCGTTGGCCTGTCAACCCACCTTGGTCCAACAGGGCCTACTGTTGGTCCGCCTTAGGCCACAGGGCATCAACCTACACCAATTCAATGTGATGGAACCAGCGTCCTTTGCCAGATGCTCTTAGGACCCCCCAGTGCTAGTGCTCCCCTTCAGTGCAATAAAACCAGCGCTCTTCACTAAACACCCTTAGCAGTCTTCCAGGACTAATGCCTTCAGTGTGATAAACCCAAGGTAACAAACCCTTGCCAAGCACT
The DNA here is from genome assembly GCF_052110815.1 of Crocodylus siamensis. NCBI lineage: Eukaryota > Metazoa > Chordata > Crocodylia > Crocodylidae > Crocodylus > Crocodylus siamensis. Next base: position 10,898,878 of record NC_143408.1, read on the forward strand.
CTTAGTGGCCTCCCTAGGGATTAAAGCACCCTATGTCTCACAGCTAACCCAAACAAAACCATCAACTTAATGTACAAAATAACTTACTCTCCTTGGGATACCCGTACCAGATAAAACTTGTCCCCCTGGGATATTTGATGTAATCCTGCCTATATTCTTCATGTTCTGCTATCCTTATGTTCTATAGTGGTAACTTTGTGTATTCTTTCTCTGCATTGATATGCATGTTTAGAGTTTTAGGGCATCTTTACACATGGTCGGGGGGCAGGCGGGTGTGCTTTAATTAGAGTGGCTCTGGAAGTCGCTCCAATTAAAGTGTCAGCAGAGTTTCACGTATTCAATGTCCCATGCTTCAAAATGGCAGGTCATTCAATGAGCTTTAGTTAAAGTGCCCTTGCCACAATTTTGAAACATGGGGATGCTGAATACACAAGATGCAGTGGCTACTGGAGCACACTAATTAGCATGCTTATAGAGTTGATTAACGAGTCTGCTCCGCATCAGATTACATGTAATTATAGTGCCTTAGAGCAGTGCCTCCATATGTCTACAAGCGCCTTTAAGGGCTATTGGTGCTTGTTTTAACTGTTTGTGGGCCTGAGTTTTACTGTTTGGGGTTAATATGTGCAGTTGTGAAGGGCAAGTGGATCAGATATTGAGTCTGCCAGCTTACTCCATTCCAAAACTGTGAAGTTTGTATGCACACAGTTGTTGCTGATGCAAAGTCATGCAAAGGTCACTAGCAAGGTCAGTACTCATGTTGAAGAGAGAAGACATCTGCATTGGGGTGGCCCTTGGTTCAAATGTTCTGTGTGTCAAGAGTAGGAAAGACTCTGTACAGGCATTACTTGGATGGTCTTGAGGTTCATCAACTTCACCAAAGGGAAGCTTTTTGTAAACACACATGCCCATAGTGGGTGCATGTAGTAACTTGATACTCCCCATAAGAGTTAAAAACCTCTCCGCCTCTTCTTTGAAGTAGGTGCCACAATTGGCACAGGCAGCATCTGACTGTGGCACACAGCAGATCAGGGAGGATACAGGGAACAGAAAGCAAAGCAGTAAGTTGGGTAGGGAGCACAGGACTAAGAACAAAAAGCAGAGCAGCAGATCAGACATGGGGAGGGGATCAGAGTGGCACTCGAGGGGATGTGGGACTAATTTATGCCACGTCCACCAAAAGGTTTGGCTCCCATGGGTCTAAAAGATCTGGGGTTACATAGGCAACCCAGAAAGGAGCAGCAGCAATCCTTGGCAGAGTAGTGGTGCCCCAGGGATGGCTGGCAGTGATCTCTTGCAGTACAGAAGAGTAGCAGCAGACCACATCCACAGCAGCCACAACAGTAATCCCTAGCAGCGATGGCCAATAGCCAGAGAAGAGATCCCTAGCAGCTGACTGCAGGTAAAGCACAATGCGAGGGGTATTTCTCATCTGTCCTGCAGTAGTTAGCTAGTACTTGCACATAAAGAAAAAAGAATGGAGGAACAGGCAATTCAGACTGTGGTGTACTACCCTCTGCCAGTGGTCATGCCCATACCACCACTGCCACCCCTACACCCACTATAGCGTTCTGAACTGCGGAGCAGAGGCAGCAACACCAAAATGGTAAGTTTGCAACTGAGGGAGTGTGGCCCCTTTTCTTAACACTTTAATATTTCAGAGGTAACTTTCTTGTTTCTTATAATTGCCGTTCCAGAAACACAATGAGTAGAGCAGGCAGACACTGCATGCCAGACCCGCCCCCAGGATATGCAGCAAACCAGGTGATATATAGGTAATAGGGCTGTACGCAGCTTCAGACAGAGCTTCGGGTCCGGAGAAGCTTCAGACATTTCAGGGTCCAAAGCAGCACATCTGGGCTGAAGCGCTGGCCTCGTTTGGCTTCCCAAAGTGGTTCGGAGCTTCCGAAGCGCTTCAGAGCTGCCTCCGAGATCCAGCCACAGGGTATAATGGGGAACAATAAAATATCTATAACTGTGAGGGAGTGGGGCCTAGGAGCGGCCGTGTGCTCCCTAGCGCCCCCTACCGTCACGTAAGTGGACTCAGCACCCTCGGATTCTCGCCCACCATGACTTTGATGATAAATAGATTTGGATGGGAGATTGCCTTTATCCCCCCCAGTGAACGGTGTGAATGTCCCTGCCCCTACTCCATATGGGGTACCTCTGTGCACCCCTTGCCTTAAGGGTGTGCATGCCTCCTACCTCCCCTTTAGCATGCCCCATGCCTTGCAGTTGTTCCTGGATGTTTATCCTGTCCTGGTCCTCTGACCGGCCCTCACTGGCACCCCTTGGGCTCATCCCACCCTGGTGCTCCTTTCCGGCAACCCCAGGTCTGTCCACTCCCTGACGCCCCTGGGGCTCACCATGCCCCGATGCCAGTCTCCAAACTTCCCGAGGCTATCATGCCGCCTGGGCCATCTTCCTAAACCTTTGCTAGTCACTCTAATGTCCGAATACTGGTGGATACTGGATTGGGCTCAGGCGGCCGGAGCCTTACCTCGCCTCTCCAACCCTACTGGGTAATGTCCGAATACTGGTGGATACCAGATTGGGCTCAGGTGGCTGGAGCCTTACCTGGCCTCTCCGACCCTACTGGGTTCTTGCCAATGTTATAAATCTGCTTTGGCTCAGGCGGCCTGGGCCTTACCTGGCCTATTTGGCCCCTCAGGGTCCTGTCAGTCTTTGGTGTCCACTTGGGCTCAGGCGGCCAAAGCCTTACCTGGCCCTTTAGGCCCTTCGGGGTCCCCAATACTAAGGAACCCCTCTAGGGTCCTTTTTAGTCCCCCTGTTACTGGGCTCCTAATAATCAGAACATGCCCCACCTATTCCTGGGGGGGCCTCTCTTGATACCCGCACCCGCTCCTGGGGTACCTCTCCCCCACTCTGGGGCCTGTGCCACGCCTCTCACGCCCGCCGCCCCACTCTGGGGCCTGTGCTGCACCTCTCGCGGCTGGGGCTACAACCCCCCACTCGGTGAGCGCCTTTCCGGCACTCCTTGTGCCGTGCCCGCTGTGGCAGTGTGCCCCTACTGGGCACCAGGAACCCCCAAGCTGCTGGGGAGTCCCCGTGAGGCCTCCTCTCACCCCTACAGCCTCACCCGGTCCTCCGGGGTAACTGTAACTGAAACCTGAGCCACCCGGCTACAACACAAACAATACCGAGCCTCCCCACTCATAAAGTAAACTCCAAGCCCCTCTAGGGCTTGCAACCCTACCTCCCTTCAGGGTGTTCTCCTCCCTAGCATCATTGCAGCCAGTCAGCACGGCAAGGCTGCAACCACCAACTCAGGCTGCTCGGCTCTGCCACCAAGCTCCTGCTCCTGCTCCTGCTCCTGCTCCTGCTCCTGCTCCTGCTCCTGCTCCTGCTCCTGCTCCTGCTCCTGCTCCTGCTCCTGCTCCTGCTCCTGCAGCTCCTGCTCCTGCAAAAGCTCCTGCAGCCACCACAAGAGAACTGCTCTCTGGCTCAGGCCTGGGCAGTTTATAAAGGCCCGACCCTGCCCCCTTCTGGTCACCTGACCTATCTGGTTGCTGGAGCAACCAGCACCTGAGCTGCCTCTGGTGATTGGCAGCTCCTTAACCCTCTATTAGTCACAGGCCATCTCCTTGATCCTGTGACAATAACTTTGTTGTTTTTTGTCCAATTGGGATGAGATTTTCTGGGATGATAGACTCTGCAGAGAGGATGAAGCCTGGCAAGTTTCAAGAAGATCGGTGCAGGGGTTTGGGGGAACTGCCCCTCAAGCTGCAGACAAGCAAGACTGGTGCCCTGGGTGCTGTGGGACTGACTGTGTCCGTCTTGGGGCAGGAGGGGGGACACCGCTGCAGGCCTGGCTGCTACGCTGCTGTGTTCCCCATTAATCAATCAATCATTCATGGTTCACTCAGGAACCAGCTCAATACCCAGGACCTAGCTACTACATAATGACTTAACGAGCATCCATTAGCACCTACAAAACCAGGCTAAGGAGAGGAAAGAATCAAGACAGACAATCAACTGCCCCAGGACTGAGACAATTTTGGCACAGTTTTGTCTGTCAGCAGCTAGGGGTGCAGGGCCCCAGGACCCCCCGGCACCGATCTCCTTGACAGCTAGCAGACGTCACAGCAGGGGCCACCATCCCCGCAGCTGTCACTCTGCTGCGCCTTAGCACACGCGGTGTCACCCATGGCGCAAGTTTTGCTTGTCCACAGCTTGAGAGGCAGTTTCCCCCAAGCCCCAGCACCAATCTCCTTGAAATGTGGCTTTGTGGCCTCAGTAAGGGCTACCACCCCTGCAGTTTTGACCCCCGTGTTGTAACACACAGCCGTGACATGTTTGGCTGTCAAGAATTTGGGGTACAGTTCCCCCCAAACCTCTGCACCGATCTTCTTGAAACTTGGCAGGTTTCATGCTCTCAGCAGAGGCTACCATCTCTGCAAGTTTCATCCAAATCATACAAGAAACAACAAAGTTATAGATATTTCATTGATTCCCCATTATATCCTATGGCCGGATCTCCGAGGCAGCTCCCAAGCTTCGGAGCCGCTTCGGCCGGATCGAGGTGGAAACCCGGTCCAGAGCTCCAGATCAGATCGTGGCCATCTGAAGCGGCCGGATCTGAAGCCAGATCGGATCGCTGCTGACTCACACAGGCCTAATAGGTAATATCAGAAATATCCTACCAACTTTGTAGCCTCTATAGCGGGGAGGTGAAGGGGGTGGTGTTTTCACTGTGGGCCAAAACCCATCCTCTTCTTCTTTCTTCCTCTGCAGAAGACTGTCGAGATCAGAAATTGAAAAGGATGAATAAATGAAAACATGAATCCACAACAATAGAAGAAATAGATAGTAGTAGTGTTTAATGGTTAGTAATAGTTAAAGTCTATAGTGTATAATAGTAAATAGTGTATTGTGTATATAACAGTAATAGTGAAATAGTGTATATAGTGAATAAGTAAATAGATAATGTATAAGTAGTGTATACATAGATAGTGTATAAATAATAAATACTGTATAGATACAGGGATGCAGGGAAAGAAAATTATGACTTTTTTCTATTTTTCTACTAATTTAACATTTAAAAAAAATTAATTTATTATTTAAAAAATTATTTTTTGTTTTAAATAATGCCCTTTAAAAAAATCATGTAAATGCACCATGATTTTATTTTTTATATAACGATTTGAAATTCATATAGTCCCTTCCGGATGCGTGACATGTTTTCTTTCATAGGGAGATTAGTATGTACGGCAGTCGGTGTGATTTGGGGATGGGTGGGAGAGGTGATGACCATGCCTGCCTGCCTCAGCATGGGAAACCCTTGCTTGGGAGTGTTTCTGGAGTGATGGGATTACTGGAAGACAGTGGCAGGGTGGGCAGTGGCAGGGTATGAGAGGTCCAATGCTTGTGCAATGCTTGTGTTACTCCCAGTCTTAACATACAGGGATCCTGGAAAGCCAGACTTCTGAGGGGGCAGCGCCTTTTTGCAAGAAATACTCGCCACCCCCACACAGAGCTCCCTATCCCAAACCCAAGAAGAAAAAGCGGCCAAAGCTGCACCAGGGGAGAGCCCTAATGTTGGAGAGGGCAACTGGCAACTTCTCAGGCTATCATGAGCCTATGCTTGGCTTTTGTTTTTTTGTTTTTTTAACATCACCTCCACCATACCCTCCCGGTGTGTGTGGTTTCTCCCTGGCTGGGCCTTGGGGGCAGCTCATCCCACTGTCCTCGCACCCTGCACCCTGCACCCTGCACGCTGGGCAGAGTAGTAGTTGCTGGGTGGGGGGTGGAGTAGGGTGCTCAGAGTCCCTACCAGGTGGGGGGGCAGCTGTCCTGGGCATGGGGATCCCTGGTACCCAAGGAATCTTAATCCACCTTTATACCACAATATCCCCACCCGCCCGCCCCAATCTGCCATGCTGCTGCTGCTACTGTTCAGCTTGGGCAAAAGTCCTTCTGCTGTTTCAAGCAAGGATACAAAAGACAGAAGGCAGATTATTCTTTCTTTTTTCCATAAAAAATCCGTTAATGTTTTTATTCACCCTTTTATTTTTTTCTCACTACTAAAACCATGAATGAGTTACATTTGTAGAAATCCAACCACTCGCAGTGAGAACCCCTGCAGGGCAGTGGCAAATAACAAAGGGTTTTTTGAGTACGCAACCCTACCCACTTTGTTTTACATTCACATTTGCATAATTGAATAGGTTTTACTTAGCCACAATTAGCATGGACTAGTTGAAATAGTTTGACTAGAGCAACAGATATTATTTTTCTTCATTTGTTTGCAGGGGGGGTTGTGTGTTTTTGCTTTTATGTTCCATGAAACTAGTCATTTGATTCACCAGAACCTTGAATCTTTATATTTCCTTTTCTCTCATGTTGTTGTGTTTGTGTTTGCTGCGTATTTGTGGTTGTGTCTTTTGTGTGTGCATCTTCATGCTTTCTGTGCTTGTGTTCGTGTGTTTGCAATTTTTCCTCGCTTGTGTTTGTGTGATTTTATGCTTTGTGAATGTTTATGCTTGTAGTCATGGGACTACTTCCTGAGAATGATTGGGAAATGTAGTCCTTAGACGGAAGGAAGAAAATGGACGACCAAGCCAATACCTACTCAACCCTCATGCACAGCTTGGTGTGCTACACCAGGCATTGGCAAGAGAGAGGGCCTTCACCCACCACCCCGAGTGCTAAAACCCACCAGGCAGGAGGGAGGAGGGAGAGCGTCAGGTGCTAAGACCCAGCAGGCATGGGAAAGAGGGAGGGCTCTGAGTGCTAAGACCCATTGGGCATTTTAACTTGAGCAACAAAGACTCAGCTAACCACACCACAACCTACAAAAGAGTACAGGCAGTATTATTACGTAATGGCAGGGCATATCACTTACTACTGGAAGCCAATTATTCATTGGAAGCTGATTCTTATTCTTATAGATGGAGCTAATTGGGCCCCTTGTCCTCCCAAGATACAAAATAGTAGGCCTATGCAAAGTAGCTAGTATTCGCTTTGGATTTGGATTCAGCTGATTCAGGGCCAGTGATTCGATTCAGCAGCAGCCGAATATCTGAACCTCCGAATCAGCCAGGCCAGGCCCATCCCCCACCCCTCCCCCAGCCCAGCGATGGCTGCCCCCGCCTGCCCCAGCTCCCAGCACTTGGGGGAAGCCCCGGCTCAGCAGGTGCTGCCGGGCAGGGGGTGATCCCCACTGCCCCATGCTGCATGGGGGGCTCTGCACAAGCCCCCCAGCCCACACACGGGTGCTGCCCCAGGCCAGCTCTGGCTGTTTAAAAAAACAAACCAACCTGAAGAAACCCCGGGAATCACTGCTCTGGCCAGTGGGGGGTGATCCCCGCTGCCCTGTGCCATGTGGGGGCTCTGCACCAGCCCCCAAACCCCCAAGGCTGCTGCAAGAGTGGTGAGTCCCCGGGGCCTTTCTCTGCTTTTTCTTTCCTTAAAGGGCTGGAGCCCCTGCAGGTGGGACACGCGTGGTGGGGCTGGGGAAGCACGGGGGGAGGGCAGGAGGGGTGCTTGTGCAGAGCCCTCCGTGCAGCATGGGGCAGTGGGGGGCAGTGGGGATTGCCCCCCTGCCCAGCAGCACCCAGTGAACACCAGGGCTTTTTTTTTTTTTTTTTTTTAAAGTACTGGGAGCTGGGGGGGCAGCCGTGGATGTGCTGGGAGAGCAGGCGGGGGTCGGGGGGGATGGGGGAGTGGGCGGATCGGGGGGGCTGGCAGGGATCCCCCTCCCATGGCCCCCTCCTGTCTCCTGCCCCTAGTACTTACCAGCTCCGAGTGGCTGCATCTCCCTGCTGCAGCCACCAGGGACTGCCTGAATCATCAGAGGTCTCCGAATTTTTGCCAAAGATTCAGAGAGCTTTGAATTGGTTCGGACCTTTTAATTGGTCCCCTGATTCAATTCATATTCAGAGATTCAGCCACCGAATCGTGCCAAACCTCCTCCAAATCAAATCACCACCCAGAGCTTCGCACAGCCCTACTAAATAGCACAATCATCTGTCAGCAGGGCACCCACCAAGGGCCTGGCCAGGGAACAGAGATTTGGGCAGGGACCACGGGAAGGCAGATACCGATGGAGGGCAGCCGAGCTGTTTACCATTAGGAAAAGACACTACTTGAATACTCCATGCTAACTTTCCTACTGGACCTGCTGTACAAAATGAATTGAATGCCCAATCAGTCAGCCAGTTCTCAACTAGCACCGAACCATGACCTGGTGGTCTTCTGTATCTGAGAATACACAACAGTCAGATACTGGAGAGTACAGACCAGGCATATTTTGGCAAGGTTTGATGCACCCTTAGTTATCTGAAAAACCTAAGAAGAAAGAAAATGAACATTACATCCAGCATTTTTCGAAAGACTTCAAAAAGCATTTCTCACTAAGTAGATGAGCATTTCTAATTTTTCAGCATTTCAAGGTTGTGTACAGTATAGGCAGATGCACAAGGCTTGCTGGCCAGGAGGCAGAGCACATAGTCAGCCGTGGGAGGAGACACACAACATGCTTCACAGACAGTTCTCACCCTGACCGGAGAAAAAATCATGCAAGTTATTGATAAATAGCAGTATGTTAATATATATTAAAAAAATAAATTTAAAATGAGATGTGCATGTTCATTTCCTTCTGTTAACTCAATATAGGCCCTTTTTGTCTCTGTTTAGAAACTCTTCATGTCACTAAGGTGGGGCGGGGGTTAATTTTTTTGTTTTTGCACTGGCTAAAACCATTATCAGCGGTATGATTATAAGTGTCATTATTCTCATATTTTTTCAGTATTATTAATCTACTGATCATACTTTTTTCAGCCGTGGAGGCAGGCAGGCCAGGAGGGGTACCAGTAGTGATAGGCATCTGCCAGTGAGACATTGCAAACATTGCCAGTTGAGGCAACGCAACTGTGTACAAGGAAGTGGCACCAGGCGTCGTTCTTGGACTTCATATGTGGTAGGTCTGCTGCTCTTCTTGTCACCGGCAGGAGCACCAGCCAGCATAGTATTTGGAGCTGAGAATTGGAGGCAAGGAAGGAATTTGGGTGGGGTGAAGACAGATCCTAGGAATTTGTATAGGAAAATCACCAAGAAGGACTTCCTGCCCTGACCTTGTGCACACTATTCACTGGCTAGCAAAAAGAGCCTACAAGCTGTGAAGGAAGCTGTAGCAAGGTGGGGCTGAGCAGGCGGCCACTGCCCAGCGTGGGGTTGAAAGGTCCTGGAGCTGCCCAGCAGGGGAGTGGGGGGCACGGGGCAGTGGAGAAGGGCAGCTTATGCCACTGTGTGCGCTCACAGCTGAGGAAGGGGTGCCAGGCATGTGCACTGCCACTCGGGCCTTCATGCTGTGCGTTACCCTTCACCTTCCTTCACGACACTGAAATCCACCCACCCTATTTACTTTGAAGTTCAGGTAAACTATGCACCCCCCCTCCCTCAGGGCATAGCCTAGTGTCAGGTCTCACTTACCAATGCGTAAACGTGCCGGTTGTGGAGGATATTGCAATGTCCTCTTTCAATTCCCACGTCGCAAAGCAGCTGTCATCCTGTACTTGGCCACCGAAAGATTTCCCTCCCCCGGCGCCCCTGCAACACACGCCCAGAAAAAGCAGCATGCAGAATTGTGGGAACAGGCTTGGCCAGGGAGGGGGAGCAGCCCCTTTTGGGTGGCCTGCAGTACTCCTGATACTAATGCCCAGGGATGCTGGCAAGCCAGGACTTGTGAGCGGGTAGGCAGCCAGGAGATTTGCAAGACAGACTTCACCCCAACTCCTGAGTGCCCAATGCAAAACAGCAAAAGGGGGAAAACTGCGACAGCGGAAGCCAAGGGAAGAAGATTTACATTTAAAAGAGGGCAATTAGCAGCTTCCTAGGACAAGGGATTTTGGTGGTGCTTCACAAGTAGGGAGCCAGACACAGAAAGACAGGCTAATATGAGGCTTTATTGAAAGGAGCACCACAACAAGTAGTGTTGAAGCTGTCGATTATTTGGGCTTCTTTGCCTTTAACCCATCCCCACCCAGAACCGGCACTAGGACCCTGAACCACAGTGGTGTCCACCTGGCCTAGCTGGCACCTGCCTGCTCCTCTGCTGACTCCACTGGTTGGGGGAACAGGCTCGGCTGTAATGCTCCTGGCTACCTCCTGGACAGAGGCAAGCCAAGTGGAGCTCCTTTGCCCTTTCTGGGGCACCTGGTTTTTAATGCTGTGCTTTGTCAACCACTGCAGGACATCAGTTATTAAATCATGTGTCCTGCTGGCATCCACATGCACTGCGCAGCCATGTTCAGCAACTGGCCCATGCAATCTAGCACCTTCTCCCAGGAGGCCTTTGTGTAGGCTGACATTTCCTTAAGTGAGTCCCAGACTTTGTCCCACCAGCCATCTGCAGCTGACATTGGGGTTCATGATGACTCCAGCAATGTCTCCATCATGCTGTCTCGGGACTGTCGCTGCCTGTGGCACGTATCCCTTGAGTGCTCTGCTGTAGTGTGAGCTGGGGTCTGAGGTTCGGGGGCACGTGCCTGGCCAGCATTGGGCGCGGTAGCTGGGAAACAAAGAAAAAAATGTTCCTGGTTTGGTGACATTTCCTTCACCCGAGGGTTGAAGAGGACCCCCACCACCACCACCACCACCGTAGTGAAGGAACTGCTGGCAGGCACCAAAACAAAATTCACATTCCCCAAAATTTACAAGTCCCTGGTTCAGAGCCACATCCCTGGCTGCCACTGCCTATGCCAGCTGCCAACAAGTAACGCAAACAACACTGTCATCTGTAACACTGCCATTCATCCACCCCCAACAGCACATGGCATATACCCTTCATCCACACAGAAAAGAGCATGACGACCCAACTCCACTGATACATTCATTTCACCCAACTGCCACAAAAATCCAACCCGTACAAACCCAAGCAGCGCCTGCCAGTAGCAAGAGGCACATTCCACGATCACAATATTTACAAATCTCCGGTCACGCATCTTCTTGGGTCTTGGGAATAGAAACCAGTGTTTGGGTGTCGGGAAAAGGAAATGCATCCAAACTGGTTTCTTCCTTCTCGTCCTTCTGCTCCTCATTTGTGCTAGTCTGTGGAATTGGAAAGGACACTCTGGTCAAGGTCAGGGTATACTGCTCTTGTTCAGAGTCCCTGTCATCCAGGACCATGGAGCAGTCTCCCCACTGCTGCTGTGACATGCTCACTGTTTCCCCCTCAGGAGGAGCGGGCTCTGTCAGTGTGCTCCTCTCCAACACAATGCCAGGCCCAAAAGACTGCAGACAGGGAGCTTCACCTGCATCTTTGGAGAGAATGACGAGTGTAGAAAGGAGCAAGTGTGCACCTTGGCATGGTGAAATGCACATCTCAGGGCCTTGATCTTGCAACAGCACTGGGTCCAGTCCTGGGTGTGCCCTCGCATTGCCATTGCTTTTGCAATGGCAGCATACACGGGCTTATTTCTCCTACTTTCCAGCTGGTCTATGATCTTTTGCTCTGACCAAATGTTGATTAAATCCTGCACTTCTTCTTGGGTCCAGTTGGGGCCACAGGTGTTGGAAGTAGCAGTGTCCTGCTCCATGGCCTGCATACTGCTGGACTTGTTTTTCTGAGACATTGAGATTGGGAAGCAATTCTAGGCAAACAGCAGCCAATTAATGAACTTTTGCTGGCAAAATTTTGGGGTAGCTTATATACACATGCTTATATGCATGCATATGCCTTAAATTTGCCTGTTTTGAAAATTCCACATATTCATGTTTCTGAAGGCATCACCTGTGTCTGACAACACCCGATGTGATGAAGCACCCTGTTTACCAACAAAGATATGGTGACGGTCTGGGAGCATCTGCCAAATAGGCCTATAGTCTGTTTGGATGGCTGGTTAATGTCCTGTAATGAATTGATCATACCCACTTGTGTCTGTGTCTGTCATCCCATAGTGCCACACAGAATCAAGGTCAAATGAGCACCCCTTTGAGAGATCATATTATGGTGGTAGCCATTGTGTATCGCCCCCCACCGGTGTTTCTTTGTGAGGGAAGGGTATTTTGTGGGGAGATCTGCCTTGGAAGATCTTCCAAACACAGTAATTGGGAAAGACTCTGCTATGCCAATGCCCAGTGCCCTGGAGTTACTTGTTGAAATGATACAGATAAGAGTTAAAAGGCAATGGTCATTGATTAAATGCAATAAGACAGGGCTCCAGACCACAATCCCTCCCCAGCTGCTTGGTGCTGGTGCTTTGATCTGGAAGCGGCCCTGCTCCGTACATTCACTCAACCTTGCTTGTGAAAATCCATACAGGATGATGGAGCAGGACCAAATGAAAATTCAGGATGAAATGTGTGAGGACTGGGAAGCAGACAATGGAGAAGAGTAACTGAGTGAAGACTCCAACACGGAGAATCTGGATGACATGGGTGAGGAGGAAGTGTTGCTATTTACCCTGCTGCTGACCTTGGACTTATTGCAAAACATGGAGGTACAGCTAACAATGGCAGCACATGCAATGACAGTCTTTCTCAATGCTTGCAATGAGGAGATGCCTGAAAGAATAGGACTTAATTATGCGGTGGAATGGGACAGCCAAGAGGCAAGTGAAGAAGTGGAAGTTGACTGGACTCTGTGGATAAGCCTCAGGAGAAGCAACTGCGTAGTCTGGGCCCGTGAGAGCAGCTTGAACTGGTGGGAGAGAATCGTGCTGACCACTTGGAATGATCAACAGTGGCTGGAGACGTTCCGAATGACCAGAAAGATGTTTTATCACAAAGTCTCATTGCTGGGACCACACTTTGCGAGGCAGGACACTTACATGTGTCGGCCCAGCCCGCCAGACAAGAGGGCGACCATGGCCATCATGAAACTGGCCATTCCGTCTAGACTCCGCTACATCACGTGCCAGTTCAGCGTGGTTCCCTGCATGGCCAGGCTGATGACTAGTGAGGTATGGCAGGTGGCTGCAGTACATCACAGAAAACAACTTCATTGGCCTCAGGAATCCTCAGGAAATCATAGATGGCTTCAGTGTCGTGGGATTCCCTAACTGTGTTGGGGCTTTAGACAGCACTCACATCCCAGTGCAGTCACCTGGGAGGAGGAATTCCAGGGTGAGCTCCTGGGCCTGGAGCAGGAACAGATCCAGGTCCTGCGGGACCAAAATAGCATCCTGGGCCAGGCAGTACAGGTCACAGATGATGACCATCAGGTCCTGGACACCATCCTGGGCCTCTGGTGGTCTCATTCATGCCCATCAGTGGCCATCCCCCATCCCTAGCCCTGCCGGCCACCTGGCATCCTCCCACCGCCCCGCCGCAGGCCCCCACCTAGGCCTGGGAGGAGGTCTGTCACTATCACCAGGGGGTCATGGACATGGACCCCAGTGCCCCAACACATCCTGGAGGGTCTCACATACCTCCAGGATAGCCTCCCCAGTCATGACCTTGCCTGTGCTGAACAGGTGTTCAGCATACCAGAGGCTGGCAGGCAGAGCCAGATGCAGCAGCTCAAGGACCAGGTGGGTGTCAGTGGGGAGGGCTGGGCACATGCCAGTGTCCTGCTGCTCCAGGTGGGGCCAGAGCAGGTGGAGCAATAATTTGGGGTGCAGTTCGCCCTGAAACCCCTGCACCAATCTTCTTCACACTTGACGGGCTTCATGCTCTCAGCAGAGGCTACCATCTCCACAAATTTCATCCACATCAGACAAAAAATAACAGTTATAGATATTTCACTGATTCCCCATTATACCCTATGGCCGGAGCTCCACAGCAGCTCCAAAGCTTTTCCAAAGCACTTCAGAAGCTCCGAGCTGCTTTGGAAAGCCTAACTAAGCCAGCACTTCGATCCGGACATGCCTCTCTGGATCCGAAGCAGCGTCCAAAGCCTAGCACAGCCCTACTGCGTGGTAGCTCATTGCTACTGTACAGTAGCGTTGGTGTCACAGCTGATGCCTAGCTTGTTGCTGCAGTGACACAGCATCTAATGTAGACACACCCTGTTTGTAAGGGTCTGTCTGAGCAATTCTTTTTGCAGGATCGGGTAAATCACCATGTTACTTATTGCATTGCTTGAGCTACAAAAAGGAGCCGGAAAGAGCAGCTAAGATCTGAGTCAAGATGCCTGCACTGATGTTTTCAGTGTAATGGAAACAAATGATATATACAGGTCAATTTTTCCCGTACAAGGTAGCACAGTAAACATGTGAGAAAGTGAGGCAATTGCCATACATATAAACAGAACAGCCAAATACCTTGCCATTTATTAAACAGCTGTAAGTAAAACCAAGGTGTCTTCTGTAATAGTTTGCAAGATCTTATGATCTTCAGAGGTATGTGATCTAAGTGCTAAATGGCGTGCTGATGTACACATGTTGCACTAAACTGTGAAGAGAGTTTGTTTCCTTGGTGTAGATGCTCAGCTAGGTGAATGGTCATGGCTGCTTTGCAGTGGACTTTGACACTAGCTAAGGTTCTGCTCCCTTAAACATACACTGAGATGCTGAAACGCTCCATGCAACTGGAATTCACACTCGGGAAGAGTGTGAATGTGTTGCATCCCTTGAGAAGATGCAGTCACAATGCTAAATAAAGTTCAGTTATCTGATTTCTTTAAGGACGTGCATATTTTAAGCATCCTAGACTTGCTGATTATGCAAAGATCTTCAGGGGTCTTAGTCTCTTACATTCGTACGACTGATTATGTCAGATGAAAAAAAATCTTCCAGAAGAATGGGATATTAGTTGCTGTCAATAATGCTTACCTTGTCTGCTCAGAAGCATATGAATAACTGTCATCATAGCTCATTTAATCCATGCTGAGTCGGGTGGTTTTCTTGTCATTAGATTTTCCGTGTTCATCTGCCAGAATTTAACACCTTTACAAATTCTCTTCCCACTCTATTTTGAAAAAGACAAATGATAATGGTGATAATTGTCATCATCGACTTCATCACTAATAATAATAACAACAATGATGATGATAATACAGGGCAGGTGGCATCTTACCCTGCATCAGTCCTACCCCCACATGATATTAGGAGGTGTTATGCTGCTAGAGGTGTATGCTTCTTTAGGAACTGTTGACCAAAGTCCTGACTGCTTGTGGTCTTTAAATGCAAGCAAAGTTCTTCGGGTAAATCTGATCTCTTTTATTAGACCAACTCAAAGAGTTGGAAAAATTCTTTTTAGCAAGCTTTCGGGCACAAACACCTTTCATCAGGCTGAGGAAGCATATGCAAATGGTCTATGCTCTTCCTGGATGGAGTGGTAAAGCAGCCAGAGGCCAGTACCTATGCAAGAAAGCCATTCAGTTAAAATGTAAATTGAGATGAGAGACAGATGGGGGCAGGGGAAAGGGGGAAATGAATGTAGCTGTAGTCAAAGGATGAGAGACAAGAGGGTCGGGGGAAAGGGAATGAGAATACCTGGTAAAAAGTGAAGGGTTTAGCTGGGGAGGCAGATGTTAGGCAGGCTGTGATGTGTAATAAATCCAATGTCTATATTTAGTCCACGACTTTTTGTATCCAGTAGATTGATGAAGTGACGTTCATAGGCTCATCTGTGAAAGGTGTTTTGTGAACTCCCTTTGGAGGTTAGAACTGAGAAGCTGGAGAGACTGGTTTTCTTGTGAGAAGTGTGCCGCCACGGGTAACTGGGTATTCTTGTCTTTGATAGACTTCTGGTGTGCGTTCATTCTGGTGCGCAGTTGTTGGTGGGTTTCTCCTACATATTTTCCATCAGGGCATTTTAACACAAGTAGAGCACAGTAGCAGTGACTAGAAACCAGAGGCCTCCTTTCCTGGGACAGGGCCAGCCTCACTGGACCACAAACTCACATTCCCCCTCTCTTCTCCCAAGCTTCTTTGTGCCTCTTACATTAGATAAACCATCAGGAAAAAACCAGACATAATCTTGGTGTGAGTAACTAGAACTCAGAACTTCCCTCCCGCTGCTTGGTCCCAGGAGCATGCCCATCTCACTGGCTTATACAGTCCTGTCCCCTCATATTTGTTTTTCTCCTTGAATGGCTCCTTCATTTCTTTTCATCTTGTGACCCAACTTCAAGAGGAAGGATGCAGGGAAGGCCATTCCTTTTCCTCCCTAGTTTCATCTGTAGATTAATGTTTAGGTGGTTTGCTTAAAAAGGTAGAGATACAGGTCTGAATCCCCACAAGCTGGGGTAAACCTATAAACTCAGATCTTCTACTTGTTGGATGAGTGCCCTAAACATGAGGCTTTTTAGCAAAAAAAAAAAAAGGTTGTTAGGCATTAGGCCTGTGCAAAGCAGCTGGTATTCACTGCTAATTCAGGAGACAGTGATTCGATTCAGTGATTTGAATCACTGTCCCAAACTGATTTGGCCAAATCTGATTCAGAGATTCGGCTGCTGCCAAATCAGCTGAATCTCCAAATCACACAGGCCCCTTCCCCAACTCACTCTCAGTGGCTGCTCTGCCCACCCCAGCTCCCAGCTCTTTGGGGGAAAAAAAGCCCACACTCACCAGCTCATGCCCAACAGGAGGGGGTAATCCCTGTTGCCCCTCACTGCCCCACGCTTCATGAGGGTTTCTGCAATGAGCCCCCCATCCCCACCAGCTCTCCCAGCCTCGCCATGACTGCACCATCTGCTCCAGCTCCCAGCCCTTTAAAAAAAACCCCTGGATTCACCTTCTCCTGCCCAGTGGGGTGGGTGATCCCCGCTGCCCCCCACTGCTCCACGCTGTGGGGGGAGGGATCTTTGAGCTCACCAAAGCCCAAAGGCTGCTGCAGGAGCTGGTCAGCCCAGGGGTTTTGTTTTTTTTAAAGGGCTGGGAGCTAGGGCAGATGGGGCAGCCATGGGGGGGGGGCTGGGAGAGCAGACAGGGGTTGGGGGGCTTGTGGTACAGACCCCCACTTGGCATGGAGCAGTGGCCTGCAGCACAGATCACCCCCTGCCTGGCAACACCCAGTGAGTAAGGGCTTTTTTTTAAACAACTGGGAGCCGGACAGGCAGGGCAGCCATGGAGTGGAGCACTGGGAGAGTGGGTGGGGGTCAGGGGGCTCTGGGGGAGCTTAGGCAGGGGATGGGGCCTGGAGAAGGCAGGGGATGGGGCCTGGTAGGGGTCCCCCCATGGTCCCCTCCCCGCTCCTGCAGCCTCCCCCTCCCCCTCCCCTGCCCCTACTTACCAGCTTGGAGTCTGGTTCCAGCTCCCTGCTGCAGCCAGCAGGGACTGCCTGAATCACCAAAGCTCTCCGAATCTTTTCTGAATTGATTCAGAGAGCTTTGAATCAATTTGGATGTTTTCATTAGTCTCCTGATTCAGTTCAGATTTGAAATTTCAGCTACCGAATGGGGCCGAATCTCCTTCAAATCAAATCAGTACCTGAAGCTTTGCACAGCCCTATTAGGCATGCTCTATGGCTGTATAAGGAACTGGGGGTTAAGTGAAATGTAGGCATCTCTCAGTACCAAGTGGGATCACCCTGGAAGCAAGGTGCACAGGAGACCAACCAAAATTACTTTTGAGGATTTACAATAGAATCATAGGCTCGCAGAAAATTAGGGTTGGAAGAGACCTCAGGAGGTCATCTAGTCCAAACCCCTGCTCAAAACAGGACCATCTCCAACTGTATCATCCCAGCCAAGGCTCTGTCTAGCCAGGTCTTAAAAATCTCCAAGGATGGAGATTCCACAACCTCTCTGGATAACCTATTCCAGTGCTTTACTACTCTCTGGCTGCATTTACCCCACACTCACACCTCCCACACCTATCCAAACCCCACAGGCAAACCCACACCCTCCCCCACACCCCAAATACCCACACACGCACAGCCCCCCACAAACCTATACCCACCCCCCATGCTCTTCAAAATATACAAGAATGAGATTTCATTTTAAGCTATTGTGCAATCACCTCTATGTAAACTGCACAAACACATGTAAATCAGGACAAAAATATTTTTAAAGTCAAATTAATGAATGTTGTATATGTTCAATTTTTAGAACATAATTTGGTATTTTTATGGTTCTGAGAAGGCAAAACCCCTTGCTGAAAGGAGTATTTCTGGGGGACAAGGGGAGAGCCTTCTGGTGGCAAAGGTCAGGGGTTAGGGAGAGGGATTTCTGGTCCCGAGATGGCAACCCAGGGCTGGGGCATCTGCCAGGGTACGGGGCTACCTATGTGGCCCTCAGTGGCTTGCCAAAACTTGGTAAGCAGCCCTCTGCCTGAAATAATTCCCTGCGCTATAGTGATGTAGTGATTATGTGTGACTACACATGATCAGCAGCTATTACACCGTAGCGGTCCCCTGTTTTAGCACGCTTTTTTTTGCACTGTGGCAAAGTAATGGCAAAAACCAACCGTATGCTGCATGCGTGGTGCAGTATGGGCCATTACTGTGCTGTGCAACCAAAAGGAAGTACTAAAGCAGTAGGGTGGTATGTAGACGCAACCTCTTAGTGAGAAAGTTTTTCCTAATATCTAACCTAAACTTCCCTTGCTACATCTTACGACCACTGCTCCTTGTTCTGTCATCTGCCACCACTGAGAATGATCTAGCTCCATCCTCTTTGGAATCACCCATCAGGTAGTTGAAGGCTGCTATTAAATCCTGCCTCAGTCTTCTCGTTTCCAGATTAAAGAATCCAAGTTCCCTTGGCCTCTCTTCATAAATCATGTGCCCCAGCCCCTCATCATTTTTATTGCCCTCCACTGGAATCTCTCCAATTTGTCTTCATCCTTTCTATAGTGGGAGCCTCAAAATTGGACACAGTACTCCAGATGTTTCCTCACCGGTGCCAAATAGAGGGGAATAATCACTTCCATGGTCTGGTGGCAACGCTTCTACTATTGCAGCCAAGGATGCCATTATCCTTCTTCACAGCAAGAGCACACTGCTCAGCAGGGGTGTGCAAAGTGGGCCCTGTTCAATTTGGATTTGGATTCGGCCTGAATCAGGGACAGCAATTCAATTAGTTGATTTGGATCACTGTCCCTGCTTCAATTTGGCTGAATCTGAAGATTTGATGCTGATTCAAAGAATCAGTGATTCAGACATAGACACGGTTTTAAAAAATTTTCTACATACCTCCAGGTACCAGCACGGCTCGTGACTGCTGCAGTGCTGGGGCACATAGAGTATCCTACAGGAATGTGAGGGAGCCCTCCATGTGCTCAGCAGCAAACCCAGAAGTGGACAAGAAGTACTTCTGGTCCACTTCTGGGTCTGCTGGGGAGCATGCTGGGGGTCCCCCCAGAGCCTCCTCACCTTGGTAACTGGCCACAGGGGACACAAGGAGACCACCCCCTAGGGCCCTGGAGGCACCAGCCACCAAGCTGTTGAGGTGCGGGGGCCCCCCAGTGCACTCCCCAGCGGACCCAGAAGTGGACCTGAAGCGCTTCTGGTCCACTTCCAGGTCTGCTGCCAAGTGCACTGGGGAGTCCCCTGCACTGCTGTGGGATACTCCATGCAACCCAACATCACAGTACTCATGAGGCCCTGCTACCTTGAGGTATGTAGAAAAAACATTTAAAGCTGTCTCTATGTCCGAATCTCTGAATCTTTCTGAATTGATTTGGAGGGTTCCAAATAAAGTGAGCAAAACACTGGCTTGCATCCATAGATGTTTCTTCAGCAAATCCAAGGACGTCATTCTCCCCTTGTACTCGGCCATGGTGAGGCCATGGGTGGAGTACTGCATCCAGTTTTGAGCTCCACAATTCAGAAAGGATGTGAAGAAGCTCGAGAGGGTGCAGAGGAGAGCCACGCGCATGATCAGAGGTCAGGAAAACGGACCTTATGAACAGAGGCTGAGAGCCATGCGGCTCTTCAGCCTGGAAAAGCGGAGGCTCAGGGGTGATCTGGGGGCCACCTATAAGTTTATCAGGGGGCTTACCAGGATCTGGAAGAATGTCTGTTCACTGGAGCATTCCAAGAGATGATAAGGTTGAATGGTCACAAACTCCTCCAGGACCATTTCAGGCTGGACATAAGGAAGAATTTCTTTGCTGTCCGAGCCCCCAAGGTCTGGAACAGTCTGCCATCGGAGGTGGTTCAAGCACCTACACTGACCACCTTTAAGAGAAATTTGGATGCTTATCTTGCTGGGATCCTATGACCCCAGCTGACTTCCTGCCCCTCGAGCAGGGGGCTGGACTTGATCTTCTGAGGTCCCTTCCAGCCCTAATGTCTATGAAACCTATGAATTCAATTTGGAGAGATTAAAGGGTCCTCTGATTCGATTTGAATTTGGAGATTTGGCCACTGAATCAGGCCAAATCTTCACCAAATCGAATCAGGGACTGAAGCTTTGCACAGCCCCTCATATTCAACTTATTGTCCACTGTAACCCCCAGGTCATTTCTGCAGAGCTGCTGCTTAGCCAGTTGGCTCCCAGCCTATACCATGGGATTGATCCATCCCAGATGCAGAACTTTGCACTTCTCTTTATTGAATCTTATGAGATTTCTTTTGGTCCAGTCCTCTAATTTGTGAATAACTCAACTCTATAGAGCTAGAAATAGATATCATCAAATGAAGTGGATCAGCCACACCACTTCTTCAATCTCATGAGGTGCGTATGGCTAAGCAGGAACAGTGGGGCTTTCATGCTTAAAGAGAGGCATCCTGAGATTCCCCAGGTGTGTCGCTGTAAGCAGGGAAAGGAGGCAGGTGTTCTGGGGGCTTGAGACACAGGAGGCAGCTGGAGAGCAGTCAAATGAGCTTTAGTTCAAGCATCAAGAGTAAATCGGATGCTTATCTTTCTGGGATCCTATGACCCCAGCTGACTTCCTGCCCTTTGGGCAGGGGGCTGGACTCGATGATCTCCCGAGGTCCCTTCCAGCCCTAATGTCTATGAAATCTATGAAATCTCCACTGCCATTTTTAAATACAGGGATGCTGATACATGAGACGCTGTAGTGCTTTAATTAGAGCAGCTCTTGGAGCTACTTTAATTAAAGCTCCCCCCCACCCCCAAGCATGTGTAAAAACGCCCATGGTTTTAAGTGATGCTTAATGTACATTAGCCTATTTTAATGAACATTAACTAAATAATACCAGTGCACGTATACACCATGATGCTTTACTGCGGAACTAAGTAGTTTAGTCTGCAGTAAAGCACACCTATAGATGCACCCAGAACTGACCCGTGCAGGGTGCAGAGCCTGGAGCTAATCAGCCCACGTGGGGCCCCGCCCCTGCTCTGATCCCAAGGTCCCCAAACCTGAAGAAGCTGCTTCGACAGCAGGAGGCAGGGGGGTAGTGAGTGGCTGGATGCAGAGCTACCGCTCCACTGCTGCTCTGCCTTGCTCTATGGGGCCTCCAAAAGCACGGGGCCCAGGGCAGTCACCCCAATTTACACCCCCAGGGATGACACTGAATGCACCCACTGGGCGCATCCAGATGAGCACACACATGCCTCTTGCCCCATCTCAAACCCCTTTGAGATGGGGCAAGAGGCACGTGCAGGAACAAAAAAATGTTCCCCGTGCTGCAAACTTCCAGCGCAGGGAGAAAATTAGACCCTGGATATCCTGGAGTCTAAAAAAACTGAAGTTTAAAAATGTGAGGCCGTGGTTGGCCCTCACCCTGGTGCTGAAGCACGCAGCCTGTCAGTGCAGGGCAGGCAGCTGCTTCAGCACCAGTACTCCAGTGCCAGTAAGTAAGGGGGTGGGGGGCTGAAGGAGGGGGGATAGGACTATGGGGGGGTGACCCCTTGTGGCCCCGCCCACTCCCCCAGCCCCCCAGCCCTGCCCTGCCTGGCCCCATCCTCCTCCTGCCCCCCAGACCCCCGATCACTTTCCTGCCTGGCCTCATCCCCTGCCTGCCCTGCCCCCAGACCCCCAGTCACTTTCCTGCTAATTTCCTGCACAGGTAATGAAGGAATTAGTGGGGGTCATGGCTGATCCACTGGCAAAGATATATGAGCGCTCATGGTGTTCGGGTCAGGTTCCGAAGGATTGGAAGACAGCTAATGTCATCCCAATCTTTAAGAAGGGGAGGAAGGAGGACCTGTGGAACTATAGACCAGTCAGCCTTACCTCTAACCCTGGGAAAATCCTAGAAAAAATTATCAAGGAACACATCTGTGGGAGCCCGCTGGCTAATGTGCTGTGGAGGGGTAACCAACATGGGTTTTTAGCAGGCAGGTCCTGCCTGACTAACCTAGTTTCCTTTTACGACAAGGCCACCAATTGTTTAGATGCAGGAGTCAAGGTGGATATTATCTATCTGGACTTCAAGAAGGCCTTTGACAAGGTATCCCATACCATCCTTATAAATAAACTGAGGGGATTTGCCTTAGATGATTAAATGGTAGACTGGGTAGCAAATTGGCTCAAGGGTCGGTTGGTGGTGACTCAGAGGGTGGTGGTGGTGGATGGGTCGGTGTCAACCTGGAAAGATGTGTGCAGTAGAGTCCTTCAGGGATCAGTTCTGGGGCTGGTGCTGTTCAACATCTTCATCAGTGATCTGGATGAGGTGGTGGGAAGCACCCTGTCCAAATTTGCATACGACACAAAATTATGGGGTGCAGCTAACACCCTAGAGAGGAGGAACCAGATCCAGGCTGACCTAGACAGGTTGGGAACTGGGCAGAGAGCAACAGGATGCAATTCAATGAGGACAAGTGCAAGGTGCTGCATCTAGGGAGGAAGAACTGCCATCATACCTGCAGGCTGGGGGGCGACCTTGTCAGCTCCACTGAGGCAGAAAAAGACCTTGGAGTCACTGTTGACTCAAGGATGAACATGAGTCACCAATGTGAGGAAGCAGTTGGCAGAGCCAATTGTACCTGGTCGTGCATCCATAGGTGCTTCACAAACAGGTCCAAGGAAGTGATTCTCCCCCTCTATGTGGCATTGGTCAGACTGCAGCTGGAGTACTGTGTCCAGTTCTGGGCACCACAGTTCAAGCAGGATGTGGACAACCTGGAGAGGGTCCAAAGAAGAGCCACTCACCTGATTAGAGGCCTGCAGGGAAGGCCCTACCAGGAAAGGCTAAGGGACCTTAACCTCTTTAGCCTCTCCAAAAGGAGGCTGAGAGGGGGACCTTGTGGCAGTGTACAAATTCATAAGGGGAGAGCAACATGAAGTAGGCGATGATCTGTTCACTAGGGCACCCCCCAGAATGACAAGGAACAATGGCCATAAGCTCCTAGAGAGAAGGTTTAGGCTGGACATTAGGAAAAAGGTCTTCACGGTCAGGGTTGCCAGAATCTGGAATGGGCTCCCAAGGGAGGTGGTGCTCACCCCATCCTTGGGGGTCTTCAAGAAGAGACTAGACAGGCACCTGGCTGGGATCACATGACCCCAGGGTTGATGACTCTTTTCTTGCCTGCCAGGGCAGGGGTCAAACTAGATGGCCCACTGAGGTCCCTTCCAACTCTATGAATCTATGAAAACAAAAAAAACCCCCAGCACTTGCACTTAATCTACAATTACCTACATATTTTACATAAATCAGATTACATTACAGATTTTCCAGCACACCAAGGCAAAGACACTTTGAAACAAACCATGAAGCATGCTGGAAAGGCAGCTGGCAAACTTTCAGGGAGTGGCGGAAGAGGGGGAAGAGGGACAGCTGTAAGTTCCCCTCCCCCCACAAACTGAGATACATCTTTACTACAACAAGCAGACATGAGGCTTCCAGTTCTACAGGCAGCAAGGAGAGGGGGAGTAGTGCCATTGACTGTGCCTGAGTCTGCATCCCCTCCAAGATCACCAGCGATAACCCCACCACCGCCATGACAACAAGCATCAGCACTAGTATGACAGTCTTCTCCACCCCCATTTTACTTCCCATGCTGAGCCTTCCAGTGCCAGAGGAACAGCTGAGCTGGAGCTGGAGCTGAGTGCCATAGCAAGGGAAATTCTGGGGAACGAAGGGGAATCATTTGAGTTTGTGCTGCACAGCTCTCAAGTTTCCCCTAGAGCCAGGTCTCTTTCCCCAGAAGGCACTTCAGAGAAGGCTGAGGTAGAGGGTGCAGAGCCAAGTGGCATAACTGAGTCCACTCCTCCTGTTGCTGTGCCTCTGCCTGCTGAGTAGGGGGAAAAGGCAGCATCCAAACATGCTCCTACACCCCAAAAGCGAGCAGGTAGTGTGGCCTGGGAGCATTTTGAACTGGCAGATGATCCCACATATGCTATCTGCCTGCACTGCCAAGCCAAAACCAGCCAGGACAAGGGAACAAAGCACATGAGCACCACAGAGATGTTGATATAGCTCTTCAGGCACCACCCCCTTGTCCTTGCTCCTCCTCAGCCTCGCACCAGTGGTAGCATGCCCAAAAAGAATTCTCCCTTTCACTTCAAAGCCCCCATTCCCCCAAAGCAGAGGCAGGTCACCCTGGAACAGTGGGGGAAAGGTAGATGCATTGCAAAGGCAAACAAGATCAGCCGGACCATTGGGGAGATGCTTGTCATGGATGGCCAGCCCTTCTCCTTAGTTGAGCGGCCATGGTTCAAGTGGTTCATGGTGCTTATGGCCCCATCATACCAAGTTCCCGCATGCACCACCTTCAGCAGGATGATGGTGCCCTTCCAGTAGGAGGCATGCCAGGGTGGAGATCATGCATACCTCTCCCTCACAGGGCATTGGTGTGACCAGTCAGGCTCCTTCAAGGTGAGGTGAAGGAGTCCCACAGAGCAACAGAGATCATAGGGGCTATGAACCATTTGTTGCAGGGGTGGCTTGTTGGGCAGGGTGAGCTCACCCACAGGTTCATGGTCACTGACAATGGGGCCAATATGGTGGTCTGTGATGCCAACTTTGTTGGCATCCATTGTGTGGCACACGAGTTGCACCTTATTGTCAGGGATGACTTGGAGTGGGACAGAGCTGCTGGTAACAGTGGCAGCACCACTAGCAAGCTCATTTCCAAATGCAGGAAGGTGGCAGGCTACTTCCACCGAAGCATCAAGGGGAGCAAGATGCTGTGGGACAAATAGGCAGAGCTGAACATCCCACAGCACAAAATCATGCAGGATGTGGAGACTCAGTGGGACTCCACATACTTGATGCTCGAGAGGCTGGTGGAGCAACAGAAGGTCATCCATGAGATGGCCTTCCTCAGGGAGATTGGGATCGGAGCTCCCCTTAACAGAGCTGAGTGGGATACCATCTCCCAGATCTTGGTGGTCCTCAAGCCCTTCCTCAAGGCCACTGAGACCCTCAGCGCTGGTGATGCCCTCCATAGCCAGGTGATCCCTTTAGTAAGGGAACTTCAGAACCAAATGGAGAAGTTCCAGGGGATCACTGTTTTTGGCTGGAGCAAGCTGCTGTCACCAGACATCCAGGCATTGGTGAGGTGCCTGAAGGAGGGCATCAGGAAACAGCTTGATCCCTTGTGATCCAGTATGGTCCACATGCTGGCTGCCACGTGTGACCCAAGGGTGAAGGGGAGCGTATGTGGCAGTCAAAGCCTGGATCAGTGGACAGAGGTGCTGGTGAAGAGTCAGGGAGGCAGAAGGGCTGAAGCAAGGGGGATGTGGAAGAGGGGGATCCACTGTCCCATGCCAGCATGCCATCCACCATCCAGTCTCCTCCTCCACCACAGGTGCTGCCAATGTGAGCCAAGGGCATGGCTTCCATGGTGAGGTCCAGAGGCACCAGACCCCACCATCAGGCAGGCAGTGCTCGGGCCTTGGTGGCTGCCTATCTCACTGAGGACATGGAGCCACTGCTGTGAAACCCTTTGGCCTACTGGGCAAGCCACAGCCAGATGTGGCTGGATCTGGCCACGGTTGCCCTGGGAACACCTGTTCTGTCCACTGACCAGTGTTCCAAGTGAAAGGGTGGTCAGTATTGCTCGGAATGTAGTGACACCCCACTGCACCTCCTTGGATCCTGGTTTGGTGGAGCAGGTAGTGTTCTTCAAGGTGAACCTCCCACTGCTGGGGTTCCCCAAGCTTCAGGTGCAGATGGAGTGAGTGCCACCCTCCTCACTCCATCCACACCTATTTCCTTTTTTCATTTGTTTTAAACCATTTAATGCCCCACTCTCAGAGCTGGAGGCATGGCACTCACTGCATCACCAGCAAGCAGGGGAAGAACATGTCCCTGCTGAGCTCCCATGCCAGAATGTACTTGGAGGTATGAGCTGGGGTAATGGAGAAGGAGGAGGCCCCAGGTCCTCGGCGTGACCACTAAAACTGCACTCTGCTAGGGTTGGGAGGCCTCGTGGGACTGCTGGCAGTGTGGCAGCCCCAGGAAATGCCAGGACCAAGGATCTCTCTGGTGAAAGGCAGGTAGGAGGTGCCATCACCTCCAGCTACCACATGCATGGACACAGTCCTGGCTAGGGAAAGGCCAGACCCGTCACATTTTTGACAGGCCTGAGGCTTGCTGGTTGCAGTGGAGTTGTGATGCTCCAGGTGAGCTCAGCTTAGCTGCCTGGTTGCCAGATTTCAGGTTGAAAAACCCTTTGTCAGGCTGAGGAAGCGCCTGCAGTTGGTGTGTGTGTGCGCTGTTCCTGGATGGAAGGAATAGTAAAGAAGCCAGAGGCTGGCATGCAATGCAGGCAAGAAAACCAGTCAGTCAAAATGGAAATGGAGGCACCCGGGGTGAGGGACAGGCTGGGGGGGTGGGGGGATTGGTATGTAGCAGCACAGCTAAAAGTGGAGAGATACCTGGGGAGTCAATTGCCTGGCAGGTTGTAATGTGTCAGAATTCCAATGTCTATACTGAGTCCATGATTTTCTGTACCTAGGAGGTTGATGAAGTGCAGTTCATAGGCTCATCTCTGAAAAGTGGTTTGTAAATTCCCCTTTGAGCATCAGGCCTGAGAGACTCACCACTCCTGCTGGGGGGGTGATCCCCACTGCCCTCCACCACATGAGCCCTTGAAGTCCCAAGGCTGCACCGGGAGTGGAGGGTCCTGGGGCTTTTCTCTGTTTTTTTTTCTTTTTAAAGGGCCAGAGCCCTGGGAGGCAGGGCAGCCATGGGAGGGGGCGAGGGAACAGAGGGGGCATTGAGGGGCCTTGTGCAGAGTCCCCCATGCAGCAGGAGGCAGTAGGGGGCAGTGGGGATCACCCCCCGCCCGGCAGCACCCTGTGAGCACTGGGGCTTTTTTTTAAAGTACCTAGCTGGCGCAGATGGGGACAGCCATGGGGGACTGGGGGAGTGGGCGGGGTTGGGGGGGCTGGTAGGGGTCCCCCCATGGTGAGGCAGAGATCTTTTTCCTAGAGGTTTACCAAGTCCCTACCATGGGCAACTCAATGATACTGGACAGGACTATTTATCAGGCAGAGCTGACAGATTGATTTGGTGATGGAACAAACATGCTGGAGTCACAAGCTGGGTGAAGAGTTTAATGTTTCCGGAAGGCAAAGAACTTTCAGACATCTGCTGGTTGGACATGGACAGGGTATGAGGTGTGATGGAGCCCTGCAACAGAGGCCAACATACTGGACACCTATTGTTGTATGTGAATCGGCAGTTTCCCTTTTTTTGGTAAATTAATTGTTTTCTCTGATCAAGGTATGGCATGAAAGTCCAAGAAGGGAGATGGCTATCAGCATGCTAGTAAAAGACCACTGGAAGGTGCCCTATAGTAGTACCTGATAACATGTGGGTCAAGTACTCATTGGTCTGTGCAAGAAGTGCCTCATGCAGTGCCCAGGACAAATACAGGAGGGGCATGCTTGGGGCACAACACCAGCACAGGGTGAGGGATGGCCCTATCGTGCCTCCACAGAGAGACCCCCTGCAGGGAGGGTGAGAGCAAAGGCAGCTCCTCATCCCAGTTGTCTTGGAGCCCCGGGTGCACTCTGAGCCCAGATGCCATGTGGTGGACAGCAGCACATGAGACTGGTGACCCTTCAGGAAGAGAAGGGAGGGCAGTGGGGTCTGGAGCTGCAACAGCAGGTGCTGCCAGAAGCCTGGCTTGTCCTACCCTGGGAATGGGGAAGGGGAGGCAGTCTGTCTGTGGACAGCACCCAGAGGCCCACTGGCCTCTGGGAAGCAAGCAGGGATGGGGGGCTTGGCCAGCAGCCACCTGCGCTCAGACCTGCCCACCAGACTTACCATGGTCCCTAGGCATCCATGCACACCCAAACCCCAATATAAAGCCAGGCACTGCATGGCCTCTGGTACAAAGCATCTTATCTCAGAAATGTTGCAAACTCTCACAAACAGCTTCTTTCGCATGGCTCTGCAGGCTCTGCTGCTGCATGCAGGGGAGAAGCCACAGTTGGCATCTGGGATGTGGCCTCAGGGTCACCACTGTCCACAGTGGGGATTCTGGGGATTCGCCAGCTACACAGGAGGGGAATCCAGGATTGTGCCCTCCTCCTGGACTGGCTGGTAATGCCTTCAGAGGACCAGAACATGGATGCATGGATGTGGCAGGCAGAAGACGTTGCCTGGCAGGACAGGTGGCAGGAGGTGGATATCACCTGTGAGGATACATGAGACCGGGTAGGCCATGAGTTTAGGGCGTAGCTCCTGGCCCTGGAGTATGAGTGTGTGGAGACCCTGTGGGAGGGAACAGGGCACATTCATGTCCAGGGCAGTCCAGACCACAGAGGAGGACCGCTGGATGCTGGACACTGGCCTGGCCCTTGCAGTTGCTTTCATGCCACCCACTGCTCTGCCCCTGACCTTAGCCCTGCCTGCCCCCTGGCAACTGTCCACCACCCAGCAGCAGGCTGACTTGTGGGCCTGGGCAGCAATCCAGTGCTGCCTCCACCAGCCAGGAATCTCTACCCTGGCCCCTGCCCCAGATGCCCCACCACCCATCTCCCCCACCTGGCCCCAGCACTGCCACTCTCCTCAGCTCCGTACTGGACTTGCCTCTAGTGGGACTAGGACTGTGCACTGGCCCTGCTGGCCCTGGCCACCAGCTGCCAGAGAGGGAGTGACCCGTGAAGGGGGACCATCAGCCACCATTGCCCCTGGGCAAGCCCCGCACCTACCAGACTCATTGAAGTCCACACACCCATGGGGGCATGGCCAGAGGCCAAGGTGCAGGATGCCTGTCACCAGGCCCAAACCACTAGGTGCCCCCACCCCATGGCTACCCACCCCAGCAAGGCGCACACACACAAACCACACTTTAAATAGTTTGCATGAAGAAGACTGTGTTTTATTGTTGGTGGATGGGGTGGGTGGTGGAGGGGCTCTGGTGCTGTGGAGGGATGCCAAGCCCTGTTACTATGGGTGCAAGGGAGCCTGAACAGCCCCCCCCACTGTAGGAGCACCTCCCCATGCCCACCCCAGAGCCAACCATATGGACCAGCATGGTAGAGAAGGGGGGAGAATAAAAGACACTGAAAGCAGGCTCAGGGGAGGCTGCACTGGCAGGAAACAGGCTGCCTGGAGCCTGGGATTACTAGGGGTTAAGCATCAGCTGGGAAGGGCTGAGAGCAGGGCTTCTAATCTGATTGTTTGTTTACTTTGTTTGCACAAGCCTGCAGGTTCTGCAAAAGCTCAGAAAGATAAGAGGCAACCAGAAGGTGAAGCCTAGGAAGAGGCACAGGAAAACAGCCAAGACCTATGTGATAGTTTATTTGTTTAATTTTATTTGCTTATTTTGCATTTCTAACAAGCCCTGAGTGGCCTCAGGGTGTTATCTACTAGCTCTGCTCCAGCAGAGGTAAGGGCCCTCAGCCAAAGCAAAAATGGTCAGAACTGCTGGTATGACCAGACATGCCCGGCTGTGATCTGCCCAGAAACTACCCATAGTAGTTTACAGGGTGATGGGCTCTGTTGTTGGGGAGGAAAGCAGGGGTCTGTTTGTTTTGAGGGCAATAAAGTGTTTTTCTGAGAACTATCTGGAGTAAGTGTGGTCCTGGCAGTGGGTGGTAGGGCAGGGGTCCATGTGCAGCTGTCTAGGTGGGCTACAATGAGGAGTGCAGGAGGAGGTGGTCAGTCAGCACCTCTCACACATAGTGCCCTGGCCCCCACTGGCAGGTGTGCAGCTCACCCAGAGCCTCAGCAGGGGAGGCCTGCCACTGTCACAGCCACTACAGCTGATGCTCCCACTTCCAGGCATCCTCCAACTGCTGTGCCACCTCTGCCCAGGCCTTGTGGAAGAGCTCTTCTCAGGCCTCACAGATGTTATGCAGCACACAGACTGCAACAATGACCTGAGGGGATGTTGTCCTTGGTGAATTCAAGGCAGACAGTGAGGGTGTGACAGTGTCCCTTGAGACAGCTAAAGGTACACACCTCCAAGACATGGGTCTGGCCCAGGCACCTGTTGAAGTGGGTCTGGTTGGGGTCCAACTAGCTGGTGGAGGGCCACATGAACCAGGGCAGGTATGGTCCCCAATGGTCCCCAGTGAGGAAGGTGACAATGTGCAGCTACTAGTACTAGTCCTGGCTGGCCCTGTGAGCCCAGAGTTGCCAGGGCTGGAGGCCTAGAAAAGCAAGGGCAGCCCTGGCGGTGGCATCCTGGAGCCCATCAGTGGCATCCCTGTTGTGTTCCAGCCAGCAGGATGGGGTCCAGATGGCAGCTGTGTAGTGGCGGCAGACCTGGGACAGCGTGGTGGGGCTGGGCAGGCAGTTGCTGTGCATAGGGGAGCTGGCAAGGCCCAGACAGCCATGGGCCAGCAAAGCTAATGCAGTGGCCAGCACTGGGCATCACTGCCAGGGGCAGAGGCTGAAGTACCCATGGTGCAGGGAGGCAGAGGCTGCAGTGTGAGAGCTGCTGCATGCTGCCCCCAAGCTGTGCACGCTGCTCCTAACCAGAAATGCAGCTGGCCAGGGAGCAAGGAGTGGGGCTGTCTTTTAAGGATGGCCTCCAGCCACAGCCTTCAGTTCCTTCTGATGGTGGCAGGGGCCCATTACAGGGGCCAGGGAAACAGGAGCAATTTGCTGCAAGGAGCAGTGAATCTGCTCCCATGTCCCTGCACATGTAGATGCCTCCCCAGGAGCTTTTACTCACACATAGTTT
Source organism: Crocodylus siamensis (assembly GCF_052110815.1). Taxonomy (NCBI): domain Eukaryota; kingdom Metazoa; phylum Chordata; order Crocodylia; family Crocodylidae; genus Crocodylus; species Crocodylus siamensis. Next base: position 10,929,731 of record NC_143408.1, read on the forward strand.
ACTCACAAGTAAACTGGTCCTACATCAAATGTATGTGTAGACACACCCACTGTGTAGCTGGGACTGTCATATTGTTCGTACCACGGGAGCTGAGAACAGGACAGATGACTGCTAGATAGATCATCATTTGCTATGTTCTGTCATGTCCATTTGTATTACAGTAAAACAATGTAAACAAGAAGCAACCAAGGAAGAGGTTCAGTATTGAGGGCTTGAAAGACCCTGCTAAAAGTGACCATCTCCAGCCCTGCCTCAGAGAAAAACTGTCCAACCTCCTTGATGACCTTGACATTATTGGCAACTGGGATAGCCTCAAGAAAGGAATCCATACGGCATGCAAAGAATCCAAAATGCCACCCTGTTCTAAATTTATTAGAAAATGTTAGCGTATTTATTTCCATGTTTAATATTCTGGGGACCTAGAAGAATGAGGTGTTCTCCCCCACAAGTGAACTACAAAACAAATCAGTGGCCATAACATTTTTAATAAGAAAAAATTATCACCAGCCATACAGCTGAATAACTGTAGAGCATCTTACCTGTAAGATGTAAGGGCTTGGATTCCTAGTAACAAGGGGCTTCATACCAGTAGGGAAAATCTGTGGTTGTTTCAGATAATTGTTTGCTGTACTGTGCTTTCTCTCTTGTCCATAGATGCTTTATCTTAGCTTTTTGGTGTCACTTCTTCCCATTTTATATAACAACCTGCGTACTAAGAGGATTTGCTTTGTTTGGTTATTTATTTATTTATTTTTGTGCACGAAAGTTAACAATAACTAGAGGTAGAAATAAACTGAAAAATACATCTCTCCGCTGTCTTGCACCTTGTGTTTTTATTTACTTCTATGCAAAGTGAGTGTAAAATGTTTCCAAAATAGAAACCTTTCATTTTATACATGGTTATTGTATATGTAAAGATAATAAAGGCATGAGGCAGGGAGTAAAATTCAGCCTCATAAGCCATTTGATTTACCCTTGATGTTATATTTTGTACTGGCATGTTTTTCCAACTCTGGAAGCACGGACAGTATCTGTGCAGATGCCATTCATTGCTGAGTTCAGCTTCTCCCAAATGAACTTTCTTTTCTTTAGAAGTTTGTATTGCATTCTTTTTTAAGCTCTTCTCTTGATGCCTTGCTCCCAAGCACTAGTAGTGTTGTCCTGGCAGACAGCAATCACTGCTGATCTGCTGCTACCACTCAGATTTAGCAATGGCCTTTTTACCTCCCACTCATGTTGATTCCCGGAGACCACTTGGGATGACGTACTGTTCTTTCCTGGACATCTACATAGTTGTCTAAGTGCCAAACATACCACTTACACACAGCTTGGATTTCTTTTCCTGGGCAAGTTGCCCTGCGCACATGGAGGATTATCAATGCACCCAGATTCGGTATGTGCATTAGCAATAGAGGACAGACTGCCTTTCCCATCCCCCTAAACTTTTCCGGGCTAAGGCACCAACCTATGAAACCTGAAGAGTCGTGGTTTCTAGGTTTCCTCCACCAAGAAGGGGCTCAAGCCTCAATTTCTAATTGTCTGGTACAACATGCTAACCACCACACTACAGGTCACACGTTAGTCAGGCCTATATTCTGCATGCCTTTTGAAGCTGGCCTCTTGGGCAGTCATAGGAGGGAAGTATATGGGAGATATGCAGGACCAGAAGTAAGGGAGCAAAGTAGAGGGTATGTGCCTCAGTGAGGTGACTACCAGCTTAGAAGAGAGAGGACCTGGGTTCTAGCTGAGGCCCTTGCTTCCAGCAAGGCAGGAATGTCCCTTGTGCACTGCCTCTATCCTTTTTTTCCAGCGATGATGTGAGTGACTCAATTTCAAAAGGAGCGCCAGAGAACAGGTCAGTTAATAGCTGACCTGTAGCATGGCGGTTACACTAATATGGTGGGTAGTCAGAGGAACCCAGGTTCTCCTTTCCTCTGGATAGAGAAGGCTTAGACCTCCAGTTCCTGGCTGAGTACCCTAGTTACTGAGCCATGAGGCACAGTATAGATACATACACAGCCTGTTTCTGTTCCAGAGTCTTAGTTCAACAGTCATAGATTTTGGCCAACTCTATTTCTGGGTGTCTAAGATTGGGGTGCACACAGAAGGGGTGCCTGTACATGCCCAGCCATGCCCTTATGAGCAAGGTAATCATGCTCAAAGCTGTATGACCAAAAATCAAATTCCAGCCTGTGTATAAGTTACATTTCTGGTACTTAGATGGCCAAAAGTGCTATGTAGTAGGGCTGTGTGAAGCTTCAGGTGGTGATTCGATTCAGAGGAGATTTGGCCTGATTTCATGGCCAAATCTCTGAATCCGAATTGAATCAGGGGACCAATTAAAAGGTGCGAATTGATTCATAGCTCTCTAAATCAATTCAGAAAAGATTCAGAGAGCTTTGGCAATTCAGGCAGTCCCTGCTGGCTGAAGCAGGAAGCTGGACCCAGACTCCATGCTGGTAAGTAGGGGGCGGGGGAGGGGAGGCTGGAGGAGGGGGCAGGGGACCATGGGGGGACCTTTGCCAGGCACCATCCCCTGCCTGCTCCCCCAGACCCCACTGAGCACCCCCTGACCCCCGCTTACTCTCCCAGCCCCCCCCAGTGGCTGCCCCGCCTGCCAGCCCTTTAAAAACAAAAAAACAAAAACAAAAGCCCTGGGCTCACTGGATGCTGCAGTGGCTTTGGGGCTTCTGCAGGGCTCATGGAAGAGCCCCCCCATGCAGCATGGGGCAGTGGGGGGCAGTGGAAATTTCATCCCCCCCACCCCCGCTGGACGGGAGCCAGTGAGTGGGGGCTTTTTTTTTTCAAAGAGCCAGGACCTGGGGTGGGTGGGGCAGCCATTGAGAGCAGACAGGGGATGAGGCCTGTGTGATTTGAAGATCTGGCTGATTCAGCAGCCACCAAATCTCTGAATCAGATTCGGACGAATCCATTCGGGACAGTATTTTGAATCACCAAATTGACTCACTGTCCCCTGAATTGGCCGAATCCAAATCCAAAGCGAAGACCAGCTGCTTCGCACAGGCCTGTAGGCAACCAAATCTGGATACTTAGACTACCAGGAAGGGAACAGAGTGTCACCTCTGCTGTAACTGCTATATGCCTGTAACAGTAAGCACTTTCTCAAACATTGCAGAAGTGAAACATGCACTTAGCAGCACATGCCTTCCTTATAAATTGTATCAAAAACAAAGTGTGAGACTGTGTTGATATTCATATCTAAAAGAACTCTCTTGGAGTTGGTGCTGGATGGAGTAAAAAATCTGAGAATTGAACAGGAACAACGGGTACTTGTGGGGCTGAGGTTATACCACACTTCATTGGATTTGGGGACCTAAATGCAGGAACATGGTGGACACAGAGGACTTGCTGAGGGCTAGCAATAGTTCAATTAAAACTGCAACCTGCAAGAATAGAACTGTGACCGCACTGCTCGTTTCTGTCTTCCCCCAAGTATCCCCATTCCTCCTTCCTTGCTACCACTTGCTGAAGTCATGGAAACTACAGTCTCTGGTGATTACAAAACATTTCCATTCTTATCAATGAAATAAAAAGGAAAATTATGTAGCTGAATGAAGAAAACTTACAAAATATTGACAGTTCAGAGAAAATTTAAATTATATATTAAATAACTGATTAGTTTGTGGTATGTGAAACAAAACAAATGAAAGATGATAATTCCCTGAGGCTATTTTGATCGAAAATGTGTACCAGAATTATGGCTTCAACAGACCCCACTACTAAAGATGTCTGAGAGTTACAGTAGCATCATGTGATCTGTGCAATGAATACATTTGCATCAGGTACACACAATACTCAAAGACTATGAGCCAGATCCAGTTCAATGAAAAATGGATAAGTAAATTAGAAGCACAAGCCAGAAACCACATTTTCTCCTTAAGGTTATGGGAGTCCAGAACTTGGGTTTCCTACTCCCCAGACACTTCTCATAATCACTAGGCTGTAAAGCTAACACAAGGGTGGGTCTTCTCTGCTATTTATGTCTTCCTCAGAATGATCTGTTTAGGGATTGGTTAGTGTGGGAGACTAGCCACACCCCCAAGGTAAAGCCACAATCTCGCTCTCATTGAACCAGATAGTCTCCTTTAATTTTCTCCTGCCACGACTTAGATGGAAAAGGAGGAACCAAAGATGAATACAGTCCTACAAGGTAAGGCTGATGTTAGATCTGTGGTTAGAGAGCTGACTCCTCTTCACGGGGCTCCACCATCCCCATCCCCTGCCTTTTCTCCACCGGATGTTATAACTTCACTTTCATAAGGTCTCCCCTGTGGGAGCTACAGTCTCCAACTTGCCTTGCTCAGTCTCTCAGCTGGGACTTCCTTGTCCGCTTGCCCCATTCTTCCCCACACAGGTCCCAAGCGAATTGTCCCCCAGTTCATCCCTGCACTTCTCTTTCAGTGTAGGGGTGTACCAGGATGGCATCCCAAACTCACGTCCCCACGCAGTTCTGTCTCCTTCCTTCTCCAGGTCTCCTGGAGGGGATCCTGCGCCCACTGGATTCAGACTCACCAGTCTGGACGTCACTGTTGTGTCGGCTCCCTAGCTCTGTAGGTAAGTCCATCTTTGGGACACTCTCCTGAGTCCTCTTTCTGGGTCACACACTGTTGGCCCTGCTCCAAGCTCCCCCCTGCAGTGCTCATCCAGCTCCCCTTTAATTCCCCACACCAATCAGCTGCATCTGACGCAGCAGTGTCCCATTCACTGCTCTCACAGCTTTCACGGCTGATCACTCCAATTACCATCCAGGTCTTTTACACATCTTTTCCCCTGACCTGGTTCACCATGCCTTCTCTCCCTGCCTGGGCTCGTTGCCCCAATAAGTTTCTCTTCTTTCTTTGTTCCTTTGAAGTTCTGTGACAGGGCAGGCTTCTTGCCTTGTCACAGTTAGGATTTTTTCCTAAATACCTCTTTTTATTTGGGATCTCAGATGCCAACTCCTGCACTTGAGGTAGGCACCAGATAGTACAATAGCTTGGTGTTCAGCAGCTTCATGGTTAAAGCGTTCACCCAGGAGATCCTAGACCGTCCTAAGTCTAAGAGTACCTAACCCCACATCGTTCACTGCAAGAAGAGTCCCATAACTCTGGTTGAGACACCCTTTAACATTTCCTCTAGAAATGTATCCACTGGGCAGTGAAAAGCATAAGAGTCATGGGGCCAGAATTACAGAACGCAGATGAGGACATGACTCCGCAGCACAGTAGAATGGATGGTATGATAGGATAGGGAGTTCTGGCACACTAATTAGCGTGTGATGCAGTTATATATTTGCAGCCCCCAGGTTGAGGTGGAAAGGTAGTGTGGAAGGCTGGTGGTAGTCCTGTGCCTTTGAGCTTTTGCTAGTTGCCAGTTGGGCCTAAAAAGCATTTTTTGCATGCTTCTGAGGCCCGTGAATGCTCCTGACTTCTGTTTCTTTCCTCTGATCCTTCAAAGAAGAAAAAATTTCAGGAAGAGGACTTGAAAGGAAATAGGCAACAAACTTTGTGGAAGCTCTTCATAAAGAGGATGAACACTAAGAGGAATGCCCACACAGATCCTGATGGGGAGTTAGCATTGGGGGCAGGAAGCTTTGGTTTCATTTACACCTGTTTTTGTTTCCCTAAGGGAGGTGCTGCGTTTTTGTTTAGCCAGATGGCTATGTCACTCGCTTAGCCCTTGGTGAAAATGTAGGAAAAGTCTGTAACACTTATATTCAGCCATTTGGAACCACTAGAACTTTAGCTCCATGGCATCTCAGAGATGTCTCTCTTCATAGGTGATACCAGGGCCAGAGTGGGGGAGAGGAGAAGGGGGTGGGGGGGAAGGGGTATTGAAGCTCAGTTAAGTTTCGTGGTGTAACTTCATATAGACTAAATGAAGAAGTTTTCAGTGAAAGGTTCTCAACTCTAGAATTTATTTGAACTCTTGGTACCAAAAATCCAAAGCCGCTGACCCAATACCATGCTGTAAACAGTCTCTTCCCTGGTCCTTTTTTTGACCTGAATAGCTGGTTTTCAACAGTGGAAGTGTGTTGGGACAGGGTGAGTTCAGGAGCACCTTATATGCTGGACATTGGTCCAGATTTGTATGCATAGCTAGCTAATTGGTTTCATAGGTCTTGCATCATTTTGATGGGTAATTATGGCCATTCATTTCCCCTCCCATTTTGCTTTCTCACATACATGAAAAACCAGTAGAAATTCTGCCCTTAAAGAGTACAGTGCTGTACAACAGTGAATGTCAGTCATGCCAATTTGATTAGCCTCCTATGTGTGAACCAGAGGAGTACCAAAGAGCACAAAAAGGGAAGGGGGGTCTTTCTTTATTGATGGCTGAGCCAGACTGTAATGTCTGTAATTATAAGACTTGGCATCTTATTCTAGAACTGGACTTTGTTCATCTTATTACCTGAATGGCTGACTGTAAGCAGATTGTCTAGCCTGCTGGCTTCTGCAGGCAGGTTTTGCTCCCCAATTTGCTCCTTAGCCAGTCCTCCCAAATAAAGTGCAGTCTTTAAGCATCAACCAGGCAAGCCAATAAACAAACAAACCCAAAACCTTTTGACCAGCTCTGGAGCCAACACTTTGGCTCTGGCCAGTAGAGCAGCTCTCCATGCAACAAGCTGTTCAGCTCACAGCCTGCTTCCTTCCTCCTTGCCAACTTCCTGGACAGTTTGCCTGACCACCTCTCCCCTCTGAGGGCACCTATACATGGGATGGACCTCTGCTCCAATGCGCGCCAATAAGTAGGCATCAAAGCAGACTAGATTAACTGAGTCGACTGCAAGTCTGCTGAAGCATGCTGATTAGCACACTCCAGCAGCATCACATGGATTCAGTGTCTCTGCATTTCAAAGTGGTGGCAGGGGTTTTAACCAAAACTTGTCGAAGGAGCTTTAAATTAAAGCACACCTGCTGCCATTTTGAAGCACAGGACACTAAATACACATGATTCTGTGGGTGCTTTAATTAGACAAGTTCTCAGAGCTGCTCTAATTACAGTGCCCCCCTCAACTCCTGACCACATGTATAGATGTCCTGGGTTTTTAATAGGACTGTGCGTACCTTCGGTCCCTGATTTGATTTGGCAGAGATTTGGCCCAATTCAGTGGCCAAATCGCCAAACCTGAATTGAATCAGAGGATACTTTAATCTCTCCAAATTAAATCAGAACCCTCTGAATTGATTTGGAGAGATTTGGTGACTCAGACATAGACGCAGCTTTAAATGTTTTTTCTACGTACCTCTAGGTAGCAGGTGGCTGTGAATGCTGCGATGCTGGGGCACATGGAACATTCCACAGGAGTGCGGGGAACTCCCCAGCGTGCTCGGCAGCAGACCCCAAAGTGGACCAGAAGCACGTCCAATCCACTTCCGAGTCTGCCCAGGAGCATGCTGGGCCCCCCCACCCACGTTCCTCCTGGCTCAGTGACTGGTGCCTCCTGGGTCTGGGAGGAGCACCCAGGATCTCCCCATGGCTGATCACCTAGCTGGAAGCGGACCAGAAGTACTTCCGGTTCATTTCCGGGTTTGCCACTGAGCACGTGGAGGGCCCCCACACACTACTGTGGGACGCACCATGCACCCCAGCATTGCAGTGTTCACAAACCGCGCTGGTGCCTCAAGGTACGTAGAAAAAACATTTAAAGCTGTGCCCATGTCTGAATCGCTGATTCTCTGAATCAGCATCAAAACTTCAGATTCAGCTGAATCAAATCAGGGACACTGATCCAAATCAAATGAATCGAATCACTGTCCCCGATTCGAGCTGAATCTGAATTGAATAGGGCCTGCTTTGCACACCACTAATTTTTAAATTGCCTGTGGGACACCCTCTCATTATCAGAAGGCCCTCAGTTGGAGGCCCATAACAAGGCTGGCTGCCACTTCTTAAGGGAATAGACTACCCTATTACACAGACAATAAAAGAGACCATACATAGTATGATCTATGAAGATACAGCAGTAATTGGAGCAGCCCTTGGGCACCACCTGTCTCCATTCTTTGCATTCATTTTATTTATTCTTCTGGATAAATGCTGATGTCAGTCCTTTTCATAATGCTATCAGGGACCTTTCCTGTGAAAGCAACATTTTCTTTCTTCTCCTTCCCTAGCATCGTAGGAAAGTAGGGCTAGAAAGGACATCACAAATGTCTTCTAGTCCAGCTCCTTGCTCAAGGCAGAAACATCCCTGACTGAACTAGCCCAGTCAAGTGTCTGTCTAGTAGGGCTGTGCGAGGCTTCAGACCACGCTTCAGATCTGGAGAAGATTCAGACAAGCAGCATGTCTGGATGGAAGCTCTGGCTTCTTTCATAGAATCACAGAATCAATGAGTCAGAAGGGACCTAGAAAGATCATCTAGTCTGACCCCCTGCCATGGGCAGGAAGGAGCACTGGGGGTGGCAGGGGTCATAAGACCCCACCCAGGTGCCTATCTAGTCTCCTCTTGAAGATTTCCAGGGAAGGTGAGAGCACCACCTCTCTGGGAAGCCTGTTCCAGGCTCTGGCCACCCTTACAGTGAAGTAGTTCTTCCTAATATCTAACCTAAACCTCTCCTTCCTCAGCTTGTGGCCATTGTTCCTGGTGACTCCAAGGGGAGCCCTGCTGAACAGACTTTCCCCGAGTCCCTGCTGCTGGCCCCTGATAAGGTTGTAGGCAGCCACAAGATCCCCCCTCAGTCTCCTCTTGCGGAGACTGAAGAGATTCAGGTCCCTCAGCCTCTCCTCATAGGGCTGGCCATGGAGGCCCTCAACCATACAAGTGGCCTCCTCTGTGTTGCACCCCGAAGACCGATGTATCCTTGACCTGCGAGCCTTGGTCGACACAACCAGCTCGGCACAAAAGGGATCGATGATCGGACAGGTGGGTGTTAACGGCAAGTAGGAGTCAGGTGATTTAAAGCATATTGGTTACACAGAAAGTTTATTTTACTTACACTACTGAGAGCTCTTGACGAGAAAGAAATACGAAAAAGATATACGAGAAAGATTTACGAGCCAGCAAAGAGACGATTACGCCGAGATAAGGATCGGAGGCGGGGAGATGTTTGTAAGAGGCCAATTTACAAACTGTGTCTCCTGGGTGTGTGTGTGGAGAGTTCTCCGCTTTGGGCGGAAGTTCTTTCAAAGTTATACTTGGCAAGGTGGCCAATTACTACAAGCCAGGCATGAATAATTAACAGGCTGGCAATCGTGCTTTCTTTGTTCACTCAGGTTTCAGAAAAAGGGGAGGGTTTATTTTTTTTTGCTTGGGTGGTACTGAGCCTGTTTGGTCACAGGAGGGCAAGCATAGTACATTATTTAATTTTACAATTTCATTAAAGTCAGCTAATTTGAAGTTTCATTTTTACCTTGTTACCATAGGTACGATATCTTTCATGCTGAGTTGTCAAGATTAGTTTCTCTCGTGTAGGGAGTTTGAGCGATTTGAAATGAGGCACAAGCAAGGGTGTGTGCATGCAGCACTGTTAGTACAGAGGGATAGACTACAATTACAGAGTTTGCTGTGTTAGCCTCTGACCTGTTGCCATCGGCATCTGAAATCAAAGACTTTGATCTTTGACACTCTGGACTCTCTCCAGGTTCTCCACGTCCCTCCTGAAGTGCGGTGCCCAGAACTGGACACAGGACTCCAGCTGCGGCCTGACCAGCGCCGCATAGAGGGGGAGCAAGACCTCTCTGGACCTGTTAGTTGATGTAAGACAGGGTGCGGCTGGCTCTGCCTATTGCTTCGTCGCACTGGCGACTCATATTCATCCTGGAGTCAATCCTGACTCCAAGATCCCTCTCTGCCTCTGTGCTGCTGAGAGGGGCAGCCCCTAACCTATAACCATAATGCCGGTTCCCTCTCCCCAGGTGCAGCACCCTGCACTTGTCCTTGTTGAACCGCATCCTGTTCAGATCCGCCCACTTCTCCAACCTATCCAGGTCTGCTTGGATGCAGTCCCTGCCTGCCTGTGTATGCACTTTACCACACAGTTTGGTGTCATCACCGAACTTGAACAGGGTGCTCTCCACACCTTCGTCCAGGTCGCTAATGAAGATGTTGAACAGCACCGGCCCAAGGACTGAGCCCTGGGGGACTCTGCTGCCCACACCCTCCCAGGTCAACATCAACCCATCCACCACCACCTCTGGGTGCGCCCCTGGAGCCAGTTTGCCACCCATGTGACTGTGCATTCATCAGTGCCGCAGTCCCAAAGCTTGCCCACCAGAATTGGGTGGGACGCTGTGTTGAAGGCCTTCTGGAAGTCCAAGAAGATGACATCGACTTCCTCCTTCACATCTAAGCTTTTTGTTACCTGGTCATAGAAGGAGACCAGGTTGGTCAGGCAGGATCGGCCTAGCATGAACCCGTGTTGGTTACCTCTCAACATCACTTCCCCTGCAGGGCTCTCACAAATGTGGCCCTTGATAATTTTTTCAAAGACCTTCCCCAGGATAGAAGTGAGGCTGACTAGCCTGTAATTGCCAGGCTCTTCCTTCCTCCCCTTCTTGAAAATAAGGACTACATTGGCCCTTTTCCAGTCCTCAGGGACTTGGCCCAAGCACCAGGAGTCCTCGAACAGCCGTGCTAATGACTCCACAGTGACACCAGCCAGTTCCCTCAGCACCCATGGATGAAGGTGATCTGGGCCCGCTGACTTGGACACATCTAAGCCCTCCAGGTAATCCTTAACTAGGTCTGAACTAACAGTTGGGGGACTCGCATCCTTCCCGGGCCTCTCTACACTATCATCCGAGAACACCCCATTGTCAGGAACACGGAGGCAAAGAACTTGTTGAAGAGTTCTGCCTTCTCTCGCGTGTCCATCACCAACTGCCCTACCCTGCCCCGTCGGGGTCCAATGTTACCCCAAGACTTCTTCTTGCTACCTACATACTTGAAGAAGGACTTTTTGTTATCCTTAATCCCAGAAGCTAATCTAAACTCCAGTGTTGCTTTAGCCTTCCTTACCGAATCCCAACAAGCTCGGGTCAGGGAGGTGTACTCCTCCTTTGTCCCCGCCCCCTGCTTCCACTGCCAGTACACTTTTTTCTTTGCCCTCAGGCCAGCCTGGATATCTGCGCTCAGCCATGAAGGTTTCTTGGACCCTTTTCCCACCTTCCTGCACAGTGGAATTGTGTCCTGCTGCGCCCCAAAGATAGCCTCCTTGAGGAAGGACCACCTTTCCTGGACCCCCATACTAGCAACCCCCTGGGCTCCAAGTGCCTCCCTGACTACTGCTCTGAGCACATCAAAGTTGGCTTTCCTACAGTCAAGTATTTGCACTGTGCTAGTTACCCTCCCCACCTTTCTCTGAATAGCAAACTGGAGCATTTCATGATCACTGTCCCCTAGCCTCCCTTGTACTAGCACCTCCCCCACCAGGTTGTCCCTAGAGGCTAACACCAGATCCAGTATGGTGTTTTCCCTAGTGGGGACGAGTACCTTCTGTACGAGGCGTAGATCCTGTATGCACATCAGGAACCTTCGTGAGTGGCTAGACCTGGCCGACTGCTACTCCCAGTTGATGTTAGGGTAATTCATATCACCCATGATCACAACATCCTTTGCACGCACGGCCTCCCTAAGCTTCCTGGAAAAGTCCAGATCCAGCTCTTCTTCCTGATGTGGTGGCCTGTAGTAAACCCCTACCAACAGATCCCTCTCTACCTGCCCTCCTTGAAGTTTGACCCACAAGGTCTCAGTTAAGCCTTCCTCTGGTCCCATTTGGAAGGTAGAACTGGTATACTGTTCCCTAATGCTTTTCAAAGTGGTTTGGAACTTCTGAACCACTTCAGAAGAGCTTCAGAGATCCGGCCATAGGGTATAATAAGGAATCAATGAAATATCTATAACTTTGTTGTTTTTTGTCTGATTTGGATAAATCTTGCAGAGGTGGTAGCCTCTGCTGAGAGTATGAAGCCTGCCAAGTTTCAAGAAGATACGTGCAGGGGTTTGGTGGGGAACTGCACCCCAAATCCTTAGAAACAAAACTCATGTCACTTGTATGTGTTACACCACAGGGGGGTGAAAACTGGAGGGGTGGTCACCCCTGCTAAGGCCATGAAGTCTTCCTGTCAAGGAGATAGGTGCAGGAGTTTGGGGGGACCTGAACCTCAAGCTGCTGGCAGGCAAAACTTGTGACATGTGTGCTTGTGCAACTGACTGTGTGTGTCTTGGGGCAGTTGATTGTCTGTATTGATTATTTCCTCTTCTTAATCTATGGTTTTGTAAGTGTTAATCCTTGCTAATTAACTTGTTACATTAGCTAGCTACTGTGCATTGAGCTGGTCCCTGGGTGAATCTGATTAATTGGTAACTGGTAACACAGTAGCTTAGCAGTAGTGTGTGTCCCATCCCTGCCAACCCCACCATGCCCCAAGACAGACACAGTTGCACAAGCACCCATGTCATGAGTTTTGCCTATCAGCAGCCAGAGGTGCAGGGGCCCAGAACCTATCTCCTTGACAGCCGGCAGACTTCATGACCTCAGCAGAGGCTACCATCCCTGTAGCTTTCATCCTGCCATGCCTTAACACACACAATGCCACCCATGTCACAAGATTTGCTTGTCAACAGTTTGAGGTGCAGTTTTCCCCAAACCCCTGCACCTACCTCCTTGAAACTTGGCAGGCTTTGCGGCCTCAGCAGAGCCACCCCCCTGCATTTTTCAGTCCACTGTGCCTTAACACACACAGGGTCATCTATGTCACTTTGGCCGAGTCAAAGCAGGAAACCAGTCCAGAACTCTGGATCAGATTGCTGGCATTCGAAGCGGTCAGATCCAAAGCTGAATCAAATAGCTGCCTATTCACACAGGCCTACTGTCTAGCCTGCTCTTGAAAACTTCCAAGGATGGAAACTCTGCAATTTCTCTAGGTAGTTTGTTCCAATGGTTGACCACCCTCATAGTCAGAATGTTCCTTGTAATCTCCGACATAAATTTCCTCTGCTGCTGCTTGAAGCCATTGCTCCTAGTTGCATCCCCTACAGCCACTGAGAAAAGCCCATCTCCATCCTCTCTGTAATTGTCCTTCAGGTATTTGACAATGATTATCAAACACCCCTTTTCTTCTCCAGACTAAATACACTGGCTCTTTCAGCCTTTCCTCATAAGTCTTGCCTCCCAGTCCCCTAATCATTTTTGTTGCTCTGTACTGGACTCTTTCCAAACTGTCCACATCCTTTATGAAGCTGGGACAATACTCCAGGTGAGGCCTCACCAGTGCTGAATAAAGCAAAAGAATCACTTCTTTTAATTTGCAAGTGACACTCCTGTAGATAAACCCAGTATGCTGTTGGCTCTTTTTTCCACAACAAGAGCACACTATTCAGCTTATGATCTACTGTAACTCCCAGGTCTTTCTCTGTAGTACTGCTGTCTAGTCACTCATTCCTCAATCATGTAAGGGGAAGTTAGCTTGTCCATGAACCAGAGCTATGGTCTAAGGGCTAGGTGGTAGGTAATCTTGCCTAGTGAGTAGGTCAACAGGGGAGGGCTAGAGACAGGAGCTGGAGGAGCACAAGCCACATGGAGGTGGGAGCTAGAGTCCAAGTCATTAAATCTGAGGCAGAAATCCAGAGACATTAAGAACAATAAGAACAATATTAAAAAACATTAAGGACAATAAGAAGTCCTTCTTCAAATACATAGGGGGTAAAAAGAGGGTCCCGGGTAATGTGGGGCCCCTGCAGGACACGATGGGCAACTTAGTCATCACGCCAGATGACAAAGCTAACATATTTAACGATTTCTTTGCCTCTGTCTTCCTAAGTAGGGACCAGTTCAGCCACCTCCCTGCTGGGCCCCCCTCGGGCCCCGGGAGAGACACGCCTGGGCCAGGGGTTAGCGAGGAGTTAGTTAGGGTACTTCTGGAGAGGCTGGACGTGTTCAAGTCCGCTGGTCCGGACGAGCTTCACCCTAGGGTTCTACAGGAACTGGCTGAGGTCATTGCGGGACCCCTGGCGCGGCTCTATGAGCACTCGTGGTGCTCTGGCGAGGTGCCGGAGGACTGGAAGAGGGCCAATGTGGTCCCTATCTTCAAAAAGGGAAAAAAAGAGGACCCGGGAAATTACAGGCCAGTTAGTCTTACCTCAATCCCGGGTAAGCTCTTTGAAAAAATTATCCTGGCACACATCCAGGAGGGCCTTGCGGGGGAATGCATGCTCAGGGGCAACCAACATGGGTTCATCAGTGGCAGGTCTTGTCAGACCAACCTGGTGGCCTTTTACGATCAGGTCACCAAATCATTAGACGCAGGGGTTGCTGTGGATGTAGTCTTTTTGGACTTCCGGAAGGCTTTCGACACTGTCTCTCACCCTGTCCTCATCAAAAAGCTGGGAGACTGTGGTGTTGATGCCCACACGGTCAAATGGGTCGCCAACTGGTTGGAGGGCCGCACCCAGAGGGTGGTAGTGGATGGGTTCTTCTCGACCTGGAAGGACGTGGGCAGTGGGGTTCCGCAGGGCTCGGTCCTCGGGCCCGCACTGTTCAACATCTTCATCAGTGACTTGGATGAGGGGGTAGAAAGCACCCTGTTCAAGTTTGCTGATGACACTAAGATGTGGGGGGATGTGGGTGCACTAGAAGGGTGCAATAGGCTACAAGCTGACCTTGACAGGTTGCAACGGTGGGCGGATGAGAATAGGATGGGGTTTAACACTGATAAGTGCAAGGTGTTGCACATGGGGAGGAAGAACCGGCACCACACTTACAGGTTGGGGAACTCCCCTCTTGCCAGCACGGAGACGGAAAAGGATCTTGGAGTCGTCACTGACTCCACGATGAACATGGGCCGGCAGTGTGGGGAGGCAGTCAAGGAAGGCCAACCGTACCCTGTCATGCATCCACAGATGCATCTCGAGCAGGTCCAGGGAGGTGATCCTCCCCCTCTATGCGGCACTGGTCAGGCCGCAGCTGGACTACTGCGTCCAGTTCTGGGCGCCACGCTTCAAGAGGGACGTGGACGATATGGAAAGAGTTCAGAGGAGGGCCACTCGTATGATCAGGGGTCAGCAGGGCAGGCCTTATGAGGAGAGGCTACGGGACCTGAACCTGTTTAGCCTCCACAAGAGAAGGTTAAGGGGGGACCTTGTGGCCTGCTACAAACTGGTCAGGGGGGATCAGCAGGTATTGGGGGAGTCCCTGTTCCCCCGTGCGCTGCCAGGAGTGACCAGGAATAACGGTCACAAGCTGGCGGAGGGTAAGTTTAGATGAGATATTAGGAGGCGCTACTTCACAGTCAGGGCGGCTAGGGCCTGGAACCAGCTTCCAGGGGAAGTGGTGCAGGCTCCTAGCCTGGGGATTTTTAAAAGGAAGTTAGATGAGCACCTTGCCGGGGTCATCTGACCCCGGTGCTCTTTCCTGCTAAGGCAGGGGGTCGGACTAGATGATCTACCTAGGTCCCTTCCGACTCTAGCTACTATGAAACTATGAAACATAGTGCAAGTCACAGGCCAAATCAGGATTCAAGTTACCAAAGCCAAGGGGGAATTCCAGAGGTGGAGCCCAAGTCCTCACAGCCTGAGTCAGGATTCTGGAGTCAGGAAACAAGTTCCCAAAGCCAAGCAGAGTTCCCAAAAGCCAGAGACCAGAGGCAGAGTTGAGGAGGATCAGGAGCCAGAAAAACAAAGAGAACAAAATTTATATAGACTTATCACGGAGGATTTTCAGGCAGAACTGTTGTCTGGCCTGCAGTTTGCTGCCATGTTGACTTAAATGGGGAGGCTGCTATCCTCAGCAACCAATCAGGCATATAATTTGGCATATGAATGGTTCTCCCAGAGCCTCTGTAAAACCCGGCACACGTTCTGTGTGATGCGTTGGATCCTCCAAGAAAATTGAAATATCATGTAGGTCCACTATAATAAATTGACCCAACATGTCCCAGAACATGTCTTTAACAAAGTTTTGAAACACAGTGGGGGCATTACAGAGTCCAAAATGATGACTTCATGCTCAAAATAACCATATCAGGCCCAAAAGGAAATTTTCTATTCATCCCCCTTATGTATTGAAACCAAACTAAGCCCCTCATGAATCCAACTTGAAAGATAATTTTTCCACTCAGTAACTCTAAAACATTAATTCATTAGTAGCAGCAGATAATGGTTTCAGACAGTTACCCAGTTTAAGGCTCTGGAATTCATACAGGGACAGAGGGATCCATACTTCTTAGGAACAAAGAAGACTGGAGCTCCTGCTTGGAGACTTGGATGGGCAAGTCTCTTGCCTAGATTTTCCTGAATGCCTTCCATAAGGATGCCTAGCTTAGAGAGGGAATAAATGGAAACAAAGTGAAGCAGGACATCTGCTTTCTTTCTTTCAAAGGTATCAGTGAAATCCTGGTATTTTTCAGGCCCTACAGTTCTAAGTAGACACTAACTACACTGGTGTTTTCTCCATGGGTAGTGATGAAGATACCACTGGGGATTAGGGGTGTTCTCAGGGATCAGTATTATTGTCAACAGAGAAAGAGCAAGGCACCTGTGAGTGGGAGGAGGAATTCAAAATAAATCCTTTTGCTCTGAACTTCTGCCTTTATGCTTCTGGATCATGCCCCTGCAACACAGGCAACCTATTCTAACTGTCAATGCTCTAGTCCCTTACACTGCCCACCCATATCTCCCAACCCTCCAGAACTAGTCATGGGATCCCCCTGCCCCCACACAAACTGGACAGCCCTCCTGAAGTTCCCTGCTGCACCATATCAACAAGTTGGGGGACATCAAACATATCCACTTCACCCGGACTTGCTCTCCTTTGGCTTCACAATCTGGTGACCGACTTAAAAGTAGAGGGTAGCCCAGGTGACAGTGACCATGAAACCATCACATTCACAGCAAGGCAGACAAATATGATAGCAGGGTTGAAGTCTTGGACTTCAAAAATGCAAATTTCAACAAGCTCAAGTCACTAGTAGGGGTAGCACTGTGGCACTATAAACCAAAGGCAAAAGGAGTGCATGAAGAGTGATTGTTCCTTAAGGACACGATCCTTGAAACAAAGGAAGTCCTCGCGGCTAAACTGAGCCTCATAAGAAAGAAGAAAGAGGTGTACAGACAGTGGAAGCTAGCGACAGGCCCCAAGGAGGACTATACAACAACGGCCTGCACTTATAGGGAACAAATTAGAAAGGCTAAGGTGGTGACTGAACTTAGATTAGCAATGAGAATGAAGGAAAACAAGAAGTCCTTCTTTAGGCATGTAGGGAACAGGAGGAAAACAAACGGGATTGTGGGGCCATTGTTCAACAACTCATGACAGCTGGTTAACAGCACTCAGGAGAAAATTGAACTCCTGAATGACTTCTTTGCTTCAATATTTCACCGGGCCAAGGGGAAAAATATGCCAGACAGGGTACAGAATGAGCAGGGCAGGAATGACTGCCTCCCTACTACTGCCATAGAACTGGTGTGTGAGCAATTAAAGAACTTAGACAGATGTAAGTCAGCAGAACCACATGAACTCCACCTGAGAGTGCTGAAGAAGCTGGCCAAAGTCATCGTGGAGCCCCTGGCGAAACTCTTCCAAAACTTGTGGCACTCCAGAGTGGTCCCTGAGGACTGGAAGAAGGCCAATGTTGTGCCCATCTTCAAGAAGGGGAAGAGGGAGGACCCGGGTAACTATAGGCCAATTAGCTTAACTTCCATCCCAGGGAAAATCCTGGAAAAATTAATTTAGTCTATCTGTGATAGGCTTGCATAAGGCAGGATTGTGAACAACAGCCAGCATGGCTTGGCTGTGGGCAGGTCTTGCCTTACCAACCTCATCTCCTTTTATGATCAGGTAACTTGCCACCTGAATAAGAGAGAAGAGGTTGATGTTATATACCTTGACTTCCAAAAAGCCTTTGATCTGGTATCCCACAATGTTCTCATGAGAAAATTGGAAGATTGTGGGCTTAATTGCATGAGAGTTAGGTGGGTAGGAAGCTGGCTGCAGGGTAAGACCCAGAGAATCCTAACGAATGGATCTGTGTTGTCTCAGGGAATACTGGACAGCGGTGCCCACAGGGGTCGATGCTTCATCCAGTACTTTTCAACATCTTTATCAATGATTCAGATGTGGGGATAAAGAGTTCACTGGCCAAATTAATAGATTTCATAAACATTAGGGTTGGAGGGGACCTTGGAAGTTCATCAAGTCCAGCCCCCTGGCCCAGGGGCAGGAAGTCAGCGAGGGTCAAAGGATCCCAGCAAGATAAGCGTCCAAACATTTCTTGAAACAGTCCAAAGTAGGTGCTTGCACCACCTCTAGAGGAAGTCTATTCCAGGCCTTAGGGGCTCCGACAGTAAAGAAGTTTTTCCTTATGTCCAGCCTAAAATGGTCTTGGAAGAGTTTGTGACCATTGGATCTTGTCATCCCTTGGGGTGCTATGGTGAACAGGCGTTCCCCCAGATCCTGATGCATACCCCTGATGCTGCCACCCGGTCACCCCCGAGCCTGCGTTTTTCAAGGCTGAAGAGTCCCATGGTTCTCAGCCTCTCTTCACAAGGCCTGTTCTCTTGCCCTCTGATCATGCACATGGCTCTCCTCTGGACTCTCTCAAGCTTCTCCACATCCTTCTAGAGTTGTGGAACCCAGAATGCAGTACTCCAGCTGTGACCCCACATCCTGAGGATGAAATCCTGAGATTTGCTTGAAAAGCATCTATGGATGCAAGTCAGAGTTTTGTTGGCTTTACCGGCTGCAACATCGCACTGGTGGCTCACGTTCATCTCATGGTCAACCATTACCCGTAAGTCCCTTTCGGCTGTGGTGCTAGTGAGCGTGGGACTGCCAAGCCTATAAGTGTGATGCACCTGAGGTGGAGTACCTTGTTGTGGCAGGGCACTGTTTGTGCCTGCCACTTTAAGGGCCTGGAGTTGGCAGCTGCCAGGTGCCTAATGAGGGCAGCCATTTTGAACCTAGGGCTGCCCACATAAGCAGGGCAGTTCTGCTGCTGGAGGCCAGGTAACAATACTGCCTGGCCAGAGGGCTGCTGGTATCATCTGGAGGTAAGGGAGGAGCTGTAGGGAATGGTAAGGAGGTTCCTGGTCCTGAGTATGACCCAAAACTGCACCTGCCAGGAGTGGGAGGCCTGGTGGGGCTCCCAGTGGCGCAGGAGCCCCCAGAAAATGCCAGGCCAGTTACCACCCCTGCGAAAGGCAGGTCAGGGTGCCTTAAGCCCTAGCCCCCACAACCGGGTGGGGGGAGGGCCTTAGAGGGCCTGGAGGGTGGACCCCCAGAGAGAGAGAAAAGGCCATAGACTCAGGCCTGTCTGAACTTCCGTTGACTGGTCAGTGCCAGGGCCAGGACTGGAAGGGTCAAAGGGCCAGAGGCCAACCATGAGGAATCCCCAAGAGCTGCACACCTGGGGCTCCAGCTGACCTAGAGATAGGCCAGGGCTAGTAAGCCAAAGGTCTGGGGGGACCACACCTGAAGGGGAAGCAGTTCAGGGAGCTATGCTGCCTAGTATGAAGGCAGATGAGACTGCCTGAGGAGAGAAATCCAGGCAGGGTTCAATTAGGAGGATTCTGGGGCCCAGTGTGGGGGGCCGATGATGATGATAACATCTAGATGCCATTTGTGAGGCTTGGGCTGAAGTGTAGGGGAGGAAAGGAGCGGCAAATAGCACCCCCTGGCATTGGGGCAGGAAATAGGCAGCCTCCCACTTAATTACATCATTAACTAATTAATTCCAAAAGGAGTGGTGGATGAGAATGCAGGCAGTTAGCCCAGAAACAGGTGGGCGGGCTACAGTTAAGTCACCCCCGAGAAGACCCCCTGTTACACTTGTAGTTTTCCATATTGAACGCCATCAGGTTTTTATCCGCCTACTTTCTAAGCCTATCAACGTCAACCTGGATCACCAGCCTATCCTCAGGTGTGGACTCTCTATCCCAAAGTTTGGTGTCATTGGCAAATTTGGCCAGTCCGCTTCTGACACTAGTGTCCACCTTGAATACAGGTCCAAGGAAGGGGCCTTGGGGGACACTTCCATGATTCATTTCCATCTACTACTCTCTGAGTCCAACCTCTGAGCCAATTCCTCAGCCATCAGACTGTGATGTAGCCGAGGCTGCAGTTGGCCAATTTTTCCATGATCGTGGGACACCAGATCAAAAACTTTTTTTTAAAGTTTAGATATATGACATCAACCTCTTCTCCCTTATCCAGGTGATAGTGTCACCTGGTCATAAAAGGAAGTGAGATTGGTCAGGCAAGACCTACCCGCAACAAACCCATGCTGGCTGTCCCTCAGGATGTTGCCATCAGCCAGCTTGTCAAGAATGATCTCTTTGATAGATTTTTTTTCCAAAAATCTTCCCAGGGATTGAGGTCAAGCTAACTGGCCTCTAGCTCCCCAGACCTACTTTCCTCCCTTTCTTGAGAATAGGCACCACATTGGCCTTCTTCCAGTCTTCAGGTACTTCATCTGAGCACCACAAGTTCTCAAATATCCTTGCTAGTGGCTGGGCTATGATGCCTACCAGCTCCTTAAGTACTCTGGGGTGCAATCTGTCAAGACCAGGTGACTTGAAGGTGTCCAGCCTCTCAAGGTGTTCCTTTACAAGGTCTACATCAATGTTGGATATAAATTCACCCACACCTTGGCTGTCTCACATCATGTTGGACAGGGCAGTCCCTTTGGGCTGGTGAAAAACCAATGCAAAGTACCCATCAAGCAGGTTGGCTTTTTCCTGGGGGTTGGTTGTCAGTTGTCCTATTTGGTTTAGCAATGGTCCATTGTTGCCCTTGCTTTTCTTCCGACTCCCCACATATCTGAAAAGGACTTTGTATTGTCCTTGATGTGTAGCCAGTTGGAATTCAGTTGCAGCCTTGGCTTTCCTGGTTCACTCCCTAATGATATGGATCAGTGCAGAATACTCCTATGGACCATTGCAAATTACCAGTGCAGGAGACTCTCCAGTCATCCTCCATGGGTATCAATGTCAGCTTGCAGGGATGTATACCTTTCCTTGACACAGAAAGCTAAACCCCTACCCATTTTTTTCCACATGATCTCTTCTGTACAAGGTATAGACAGCTATACCTGTGGCCCAGTCATAGATGGAGTCCCACCATGTCTCCATTATCCCTATGAGATTGTAGTCATTCTTGTTTAATAGGAGAACCAATTCCTCCTGTCTGTTCCCCAAGCTCCTGGCATTGGTGTACAGACACACAAGTGTCCCATTAGAGGCCCTAGGCTTCCTTGCACTCCCAGGAGGACACCATTCAAGGGCTAGGGTAGGAGTGGATTCCCTTGAGTGCCCTAACCTGCTGCTTTTGCAGTAGTTGCTTAATGGGCTCACTTTGGTGGTTGTCCACCCATACCCTGGCAGGCTTAGTTTAAAGCCTAATTCAGCAGGTCAGTCATTCTGGCTGAAAAGAGCTTCCTCCCCAGTGGAGGCGAGGTGGAAGCCGTCTCTTCCCAGCAGACCACTACCTCTCTCACCAAAGAGCAGACCATGATCATGGAAGCCAAAGCCTTCACAATGACACCAGCACTATAGTCTTCAGATGATGACCTCACTCCGTATCACTCTCCTCAGCCCATGACCCATAACTCTGGGTCCATACACTCCATACACTGGTAGGATCGAGAAAAAGACCACCTGCAGCCCCTACCCACCTAAGCCCTGCTCCCAGAGCCCTGTAGCCACTAAGGACCTGGCTGGGATTGCTCCAAGTCATGTCATTCGTGCCCACATGAATAAAGAGCATAGGGTAGTGGTCAGAGGGCCGAATAAGCTTTGGGATCTTCTCAGCTACATCCTGGATACAGGCCCCCAGGAGGCAGCAGGCCTCCCGGGATGAGTGGTGGGGACAGCAGATTGCTTCCTCAGTCCCCCTCAGGAGGGACTCTCCCACAATAGAGACACGAAGTCATGGGGAAGTGTGGTCATGCTTGAAGATAGGCTACAGATACAGGCGGATTTAGACAGGCTGGCAAGTTGGGCGAGTCGGAACCAGGTGAAGTTCAGCACTGAGAAGTGTAAAGTGCTCCACCTGGGAATTAACAACCTGCTACACACCTACAGCCTTGGTGGCACCAAACTGACCGGCATCATGAATGAAAGGGACTTGGGGGTAATAAACTACTGTATGAATACAAGCCAGCAGTGCGACACCGTCACCAGCAGGGCAATTAATACTCTGGCATGTATCAATCAGCGCATCTCCAGCAAAACCAAGGAGGTGATTCTTCTGCTCTGCTCGGCACTGGTGAGACCAGCTGGAGTACTGAGTTCAGTTCTGGGTGCCGCAGTTTAATAAGGAAGTGGGCAAGCTTGAGAGAGTCCAGAGAAGAGCCACTCGTATGATCAGAGACTTGCATGGCAAGCCATACAAGGAAAAGCTGAAGGACCCGAGACTCTCCAGCCTGAAAAATAGAAGGCTGAGAGTAGACTTGGTAGCAGTTTCCCCACAGGTGCAGCTGGTGAGCTCAGACTGGTGGGGCAGTGGAGTGTCCCATGGAAGTGGGGAAGGGATTTGCAGCCTCCCCGCTACTGGCCAGAGTGCCCAGTCAACTGCAACCCTCCCCCGTGCCCCCCATTCCCGATCAGCTGCAAACCCCTCCCCACTCCTGGCTGGCTGCAAACCACCCGCCAACCTGCTCCCATGGGACACTCCACCACCCCACCAGTCTGAATTCACCACCTGCACCTAGTTTACCACTACATCAGGGGAGTACATCAAGAGTTCAGTGAACAACTGTTCACCAGGGCATCCTTGAGGAAAACCAGGAGTAATGGACTGCCCCCCCGCCTTACTCCCCCAGCCCCACCACGGGTGCCCTGCTTGGGCCAGCTCCAGCTCTTTAAGAAAAAAGAGAAAATCCCCAGATTCACAGCTCCTGCTGGCAGGGGGCAATCCCCACTGCCCCCCATTGCTCCACACCACACGGGGGGCTCTGCACCAGCCCCCAAAGCCCCGAGGCCACTGCAGGAGTGGCGAGTCCCGGGGCTTTTCTTGTGTTTTGTTTTGTTTTTCTTAAAGGGCCAGAGCTGGCCTGGGCAGGGCAGCCATGGTGGTGCTGGGGGAGAGGAGGGGACGTCAGGGGGCTCACACAGAGCCCCCCATGCAGTGGGGGCAGCAGGGGTTGCCCCCCACCCACCAGCACCCAGTGAGTAGGGCTTTTTTTAAAAAACTGGGGTGTGGGGGGCAGCCATGGCGGGGGGGCTGGGGAAGTGGGGGGGTGGTCAGGGTCCCCTCCCTCAGCCCCCTCCCCCCCACCACTAGTCCTTACCAGCTCTGAGTCCAGCTGCAGCCCCGGGGACTGTCTGCATCAGCAGCAGCTCTGAATCTTTGGCAAGACTCCAAAGATCTTCCCAAAGATTCAGAAAGCTTTGAATCAATTCAGACCTTTTAATTGGTCCCCTGGTTCGATTCAGATTTGGCCACTGAATCAGGCCTAGTCTCCTCTGAATTGAATCACTACCCAAAGTTTCACCTACCCTACTGTTGGGCACTGTTTGGCTTTAAGACTCCAAACTCAAACTTCATTTCCAGATTTTCTTGGCATTTCTGAGTAACAGACCCAGCGTGTCTCCAGCTGGGCATTCAAAAAAAAAAAAAAAAATTGAGGAACTCAAAATAACAGACTTTATTTTAAAATTAGACCTAAATCCCTAAAGGCTGGAGGCAGGCAGCCCGCAGGTGCTTGATTAGGGTGTCCGTTTTAGGATCCAGCATGCACAGGCTGGGGCAGCAGTGTGCTGCCAAGGCAATAACATCAGTGAGGTAAGGGTAGGAGCTATGGGGATGGTTGGAGGCTCCTGGTCCTGGGCATGAGCCAAGACTGCACCCTGCCAGGGAAGGGAGGTCTGGTGTGGCTTTTGGTGGCAGGACAGCCCCCCCAAAATACCATACCAGGTACCCCCTCCCCCATTGAAAGGCAGGTAGGGGGGGTGCCTTAAGCCCATCCCCCTCCATCCGGTGTGTAGTAGTGAGAGCAGTAGAAGCAGTGTGGGCTAGCTGTGCTAATAATGAGGCACCTGAGCCCAGCAGGCATATGAGATCCCAGAGCAGGTAGTTCGTTGTGCCTAGTTTGAAGGCCCACCCAGAGTAGGGTGCAACTGGGGCACTTGAAGGACTGTCAGTGGGGTGCAGAGTAGGGCTGTAGAGGACAGCTTGAAGGACTGCACCAAGGGTGTACCGAGTAGGGCTGCACGGGCAGCTTGAAGGCAGTACGAGCCAAGCATGTGCGTGCATGAGACCAGTTGCCCAGTGGGGAGCCTGGGGCAGAAGCAGTCCAGCGTTGGCACAAGGTGACCACGCAGAGCAGGTGAACTCGTGGGATCCGAAGTTGCTGTGCGGTAGTGCAAGATAGACAGTAGTGAAGCCCAAAGGGGTCACTCAAGGGGAGCAAGGGCAGTTGACTGTGACCCAGGAATGGGCTGGTATGTTAGAGGCCCGTGAGAGGGGGACAGTATGTGCGAGTGCGTATGGAAGAGGCCAACAACAGACTGTTGCTCCGGCCTCAGACCAGGTAGCAATAATAATCTGGATGCCATTCGTGAGGAGTGGGCTGCAGTACTGGGGAGGTATGGAGCCATGAATAGCACCCCCTGGTTTTGGAGTAGTGAATGGGCAGTTTAACAGGGAAGCCTAGCCCTGTTACCAGAAGGCAGGGTGGCCCCGCTAAGACCCGAACCTTCAAAGCCCAGCCTGTCAGCAGGATAGGGGTTAAAGGCCAAGCCCCACAGGCCAGTCAGCTGACTAAGCCTATCAGGTGACTGTAAGAGGGCCTAGGGCCAGAACTATATAAGCCCTGGTCTGAGTAAGGCAGGGGAGGAGAGGCTGAGATGGATGGTGGACTGCAGTGAGTTTCAAGCAAAGCTGAGGCTGCTCTACTAGCAAGAGCATCCAGCAGCAGAGATGCTGAGACAAGGAGCCCATGGAAAGAAAGCAAGTAAGAAGGCCAACTGCCACGCTTAATTTTGTTTTATAGCCCAGGGGCTTAATATTTATGTTATAACTTAAAACTGGTGGTATTTGGGTAAGGCTGACGGGGAGGTGGAGACCTCATTAGCATTTTCAGGGCACAGCTGCAGAGGGGATGGAGTGCCCAGGGCCACAAGGGGCTAGAAAGCCCAGATCCAGAGGGGCGCAGTAGACAAGGGCCAGGGGCCCAGAAATAAGTAGCATATTAAAGAGCTAGAGCCTCGGAGTCTGATGCTACCTAGTGGGTCTAGGCTGGTGGGACTAACTGAAGGGAAAGGGGAAAAAGGCCGAGTAGGCTGAAGCCCTAACAGGCATGCAGATGACACCTGCAAGGCATGGGGCATGCTAAGGAAAGGTCAATTAGCCCTTAAGGCACAGCTCCTCACCTTTGTGACTGCAAGCATAGATCATACCCAGGAAGCCCTGGGGTAGCTTCCCCTTCAAGAACTAGGAAACATCAAGACATGGCAAGTGAGCAGAGGAGCTTGTTCCTAGAGGAAAGGTGAAATAAGGGACTCTGGGCTTGGCAAGTGCCACTGAAGATGGCACCCTGCTACAGGCATCCTCTTACTCAAGATATCATGATAACATTCAAGTTGTGGCAGGCGAGTGTCACAGGGCGGGGACCCAGGAGTGGCCGTGATCTCCCCTGGCACCCCTACTGTGCTAAGTTGCTGGTCTAGCACCCTCTTTCTCGCCCACCATGACTTTGCTGTTTCTCTATGATTAATGGGAGGCTGCCTTACTTGGCCGCTTGGACCTGGTGCTCTTACTCTTCCGGTCCCAGCTCTGTACCCGATGGATTTTGGTGCTCCAACCCTATGGGCATCGCGTGCCTCCAACCTCCCCTTTAGCAAGCCCCAAGCCTCACAGATGTGCCGGACGTTCTCGTGTCTCTACTCGTCTTAGTGACCCCTCCCGGGTCATCTCGTTCTTATGCTCACCCTCTCCGGGGCTCCTCAATAGGCTCGCCCCCTTCTGGGGCTCCTCAATAGGCTCGCCCCCTTTCTGGGGCTTCTCATGTAGAGGCAGCACCCCCACTGGGCCTGTCTCCCCATGCTCACACCCACACTGGGGTTTCATCACCCGCGCTTCCTGCAGTAGGTCACCCACACTGGGGTTTCATTGCCCGCACTTCCCGCAGTTGGGGCTCAGGTGGCCTGTAGCTGTGCCTGGACCCCTGACCTGTCTTCTGGGTCATATGCCCTGCTTGGGCTCTACCCCAATACTGCCCCACTGGGCTGGGGTCAGGACCCCCCCCACCAGCCCTGCCCAATGTCACCCCACTGGGCTGGGGTCGGGACACCCCCCACAACACAGTGCCACCCTGCAGCATACCACCTGCTGTGCCCTCCTTGGCACCAGATTGCTGTGCCCTCCCAGGGCACCAGGAACCCCCACACTATTAGGGCACTCCCCTGAGGCCTCCTCCTTCCCCTACAGCCTCACCCGGTCCTCCAGTATAACAATAACAAAACAGGGAACATAAAGCCATAAGCCAACCAGCTATAACATAAACTGCACGCCACCCTGGCTATTCTTCACGCTTCCCCGTCAGGGTTATCTCTACCCCTTTCCCACATACCAACGCTCGGGTGGTAAGGCTGCTCTACTCTGCAGCAGTTCCTGCTCAGCTCTGTAGCAGCACTCCTACCCCTCAGGCCATCAGATGGAACTGACCTCTGGCCTCAGCCTGGCTGCTTATGAAGGCCCGGCCCTGCCCCCTGGCGGTCAGCTGACCCAATCAGTTGCCCTAGCAGCTTCCACCTGCACTGCCCTGCAGACTGGCGGCTGGGTCCTTGTTACCTTTGCTAGCAGCGAGCACCCTAGTGCTCTGCTACACCCCTTCCTCTTAAGTCTGTACCTCTCACTAGGAGCGGGGCGTGCAAGTGCCCTGCAACAGCGAGTCAGGGCAGACTGCCCTAGAGAGGTGGGTAGGCTAACTTGTGACCTAGCCCCAGGAAGGCCCCCATCGCACCCTGCTAACTGCATCAATGGACATCAATGTCAGTTCACGAAGGCAAGGTTTGTGGTGTGAACCACAGTTTAGATTTGGGAGTTACACAAAATCAATTAAAAACTTTTTTTCTCTTCAGTTCAGTCATATAAATAGACCCTTTCAGGTGTCTTTCCTGAAATATGATCTGTCCTATGCCATATTACGTGGATTGCTTTGCTTGGGCTGTAATGCACTCATTCTACTTCACAAAGCGTCTGAGTGACACACATTAATTTACTGTAAACAGAGAGCTGCAAGAAGCCGCTTTGATATGGATTTGGCAGCAAGGGAAGCACGGTAGCTTTATTAGCTGCTGCAAGTGTGAATGGTGCCAAGCTCGTAAAGGATGGCAGAAAACATTTATTTTCTGCTCCACACAGATGGGCGAAGGAATCGCTGGATAGCACTCCCTACACCTTGCATACTCTGCAGTCAACAGGTCAGACAACATGATCATAATGATCAAGAGCCTTGAAATCCCACAGCTTTATGCATTGTGTTCTGCAGCAATTCCCAAACTGTGGCCAGTGGAAAGTTAGCTGGGTACAGCTGCTGGCTGCTTGTTTTCAACTGACACATCATCCACGAAGCAAATGGAAGGACTTCCAGTACTGTTATTTTTCCCTAAAAGGAACTGCTAGAGTTACCACAGGACAGTTTTGCCATTATCAGCAGCATAGAAGCTGATCTGGTTACAAGATCTCTATGAAGATTGTGGTCCCCTCCATATAAAAAAAAACCAAACTGTTAATAACTCAGGGTTAGACACAATGCTTTGACTGACAATAACAGATGAAGAAGGCTGTGAAAAGAAGACCAGTAATTAAGCAGGGGCTATTCTTGTCATTATTTTCATTGCTATGTCCTCCTCTTGGTGTTTCTCATTATTCAAAAGGTATCTATTTATATTTTTATTTATTAAAAGATGTCAGCTACCATGGTGAATGTTTGGCGGGGAGGGAAGAAAAACATCAGGCAGGAGTGGCTTAATAGGCACCGGAGAGAGTAAGGTGGAAGGACGTGTCAGGAATGGGGAAAGGAAGGCGCGTAAGAGGAGAAAAATGAATGATAAAAGGGGATTCAGGTAGTCAGTGATACAAGGCAGGCCATTACACCAAGTTGGAAAGAGACTCAGAAACCAGAGAGGAGGTAAGAACCCTTCGAACCTAATTCTGTTTGGCCCAGCACATCGTGTCCTCATTGATATCCGGGCAAACTGTTCGTAAAATTCTCCAAGACCAGCGTGACAACGATGCATGTCTGCAGGCCCCGAGTGCCGCGCGGTGCTGTGACTACTGCACAGTAGTGTCATGTGGCAGGAAGCGCGACGCTATTGTGCAGTAGTCGAGAGCTACGGCGCAGTCAGCATCACAAAAAAGCCGTTCCTCGGCGCGACTGTGCAGTAACTCCGGTTACTACGCAGTCATTTAGCGCTTTGTTTATACGAGTACTAAATGACCGCGCAGTAACCGCGGCACAGGCCGGGCCTCGTGTAGACGCTGCCAGGGCGTACTGAATGGCTGTTACATCTGTTCGGCACCGATGGTGATGTTCTTCCGTGCAGCTTCCACACTGCACATTCGGGGTGAGCGGTGTTTTATAGCGAGAGGAGTCCTTCCACACTAGTCTGTGACACATTACTTTAGTCCTGGGAACCGCTGATCCCCTGAGCTGAGCAGAGTAAAATTTTCTTTTCAGAACTGCCTTCGCAGAAGGGCTTTCATTCAATGCCCCCCTCTCAAAATCTGGTTACGGAAATGCAGGTTTGGGGGGGTCGCATGACTTTCCTTGGCTCTATCCCTCAGGGAAGGGCTCAAATCCAGCCGCTTCTGGGTGGATACTGAAGACGCGTATTTCACCATGCCTCTAGCTGAGAGCTGCAGGGGTCTAGAAGCACCAGGACTTGTCGGTGCTCTGTCCAGCGACAGCAGATTAACCCTCGGCCCCGCTGGCGGGCTCCTGCGTGGCGTCCTGGTCCGGCTCCGGGCTCTTGATCCGGCCTCGACCGCGGGCGTCCGCAGCAGGAAGGCGACGGCAGCAGCCAGCGCCCCGAGGCCAGCCCCGCGCTTGCCGGCGGCAGACGGCGGTGCTTCCCCGCAGCGGCGCGGGGCTGCGGGCAGGAGCTGCACCGCCCCGCCCCCCGCAGCGGGTCCCGGCTCCTCCTCCTCCTCCTCGGCGCGGGCCGCGGCGGGCGCGTTGGCCCCGCCCCGAGCATCTTCCCCGTCACGCCCCGGGGGCGGGGCCGCTCTCAGGCCCCGCCTGGCGGGGGCGCCGCGGGATCGCCGGCTCCCCTCAGACTCCGGCGCGGCTCCCGCAGTCCCGTGCTGAGGGCAGCATCTCGCAAGAAGAAGTAAGTTTCTGGCTGGCCTGGGTGGGGAGGGGAGGGGAGGCGGGGCCCAGACGTGAGTGCAGTGGCACCGGGTGCTGAGGCGTGAGGGGGGGCACCTGCCGCTCCGCGGGGGGCGCGCGCCCGGCCCGGCCCGGCCCGGCCCCTCCAGGGTCAGTGACATTAACGAAAGGCGGCAGGAAATTGCAGGGAAAGTCTTCCCAACAACAGCCCGCTTCCGATCAAAGGATTGTGAAGCTGACAGTGAGGCTAGGAGAATATACAGGTAATTTTAAGAGGGGGCGGGGGATGTCCTAGATGTCTGTGATCAGCAACAAAAGCCCCCCGAACATTATAAACCCCAAACATACAGACTTAAGGTTAAAGCTGCAGAGAATCCTAGTGTTTGGTAGCTGAAAAATACGGAGGCGATGGAAACTGTGTTTTTGGGGTCATCTGAAGCTAGCCTGGACAGTGCAAGAGAGAGGAAGCTGATTATCTGTTATGTCATAGCCAGCCACTATGTGTAATGAGCACATAAGCTGCATGCACCCGTTGCAGGCGAGGAGACAGCCTTGTGACTGAAAGTCTGCAGGCCTGATTATTATTGCCGGCTCTGACATGGGCTTCTTCTGGCTGCTGTGCTCAGAACCTGGGGGGGGGGATCAAGCCACTTATTTGCATTCCATGCTTAAAAATGGATGTAGGCATCTAATTTTAGGTACCCAGATTTGAAAGTGATGCATCTGCTTTGTCAAGTATGACTGGCTGTTAGTGCTGTTGGGTGAGGAGCGCGAGTTCTCACGGGTGCTGGAAGTTGAGAGAGCTCTGCCCGCAATGTGGATTTCCACCAGCTAATTCTGACTTCCTGTGGCAGAATTATATCTGAGAGGGTAAAGCAGGGAGGATGGGTTTCTAAGTCTTACAGCTGTAAGGTCTCTCCAAAACAGGAAGAGGAACAAGTGAATGGCCCTTCTACACATAGCAGGGGGCTTCAGTTTGTGTAGAATAAATTCACCTCAGCACATTTTAATTACTGAGCCACCTGTACAGTTTTTTCCATTGTCAAAATAAAGAGATTGATTTTCTGCATTTACAACTGGGAAATATCTGGGAGAG
Source organism: Crocodylus siamensis (assembly GCF_052110815.1). Lineage (NCBI taxonomy): Eukaryota > Metazoa > Chordata > Crocodylia > Crocodylidae > Crocodylus > Crocodylus siamensis. Next base: position 10,960,099 of record NC_143408.1, read on the forward strand.
ACTAGGTTCCCTCCTACTGTACCTGCAGAGAGTGCTGGGAGGAACCAGCTCTGTTTCAGCTCTAGGGAGTGAAAATAAATCTCCCTTCACCAAAAAAAAAAGTCTAGTCCTCTTAAGCTTGGAAGATGATTGAAACCCAATGTATCGGGATGTGGAGATAAAATAGAAACTCTTGAGCCTCGATAGGGTCTCTCTTTGCAGTCTCCAAATCTGAAGCTGTTAAGCTTCTTCATTGCTACACAGCTGATTTATAAAAAGATAGACCTAAAGATTTAGAGTTACAGTTTGTAAAGCCAGTTTTCTGCCAGAAGTAGACCTAAGCAAAGTCTTTCTTTGTACTTCTATGCATCTCTGTTTTAGTATGTTCCTACTGGGTTTTTTTTAGCCAAGGCTAAAAGAACAGTAGGACAGTGAAAGAGAGTGGGGTCTAGCTTAGGTATTTTCACTATGGTTATGAGCGTGCTTTATTTCCTGAGGCCCTTCTAAGCGGAAGAACTCACGTATATGGGTTGAGGCACATCTTTGCCAACCAGAGGGTAACTTAGTTATGATATCTGTCCTCCGTCCCATCGGTCTTCAATCTTGATTAAACTGCGAACCTTTGAGGGCCCCATGTGCAGATTTTGTCAGGCAGAGAGACAAGTAAGTGGCTATCTTACCCCTAAACAAATATATATCCATGTCCCTTGTCATGCCACAAACGCCAAAAATTGTGGCTGTGACAATAGGTTGTATAAATGTATGCTGTTTTTTTTTTGTAGTGAATGTCTATATTTGCTTTGTGTCAGGAGAGAGCAGGCAGCCTGGAGCTGCCTGTGCTCTTCTGTTGCCCCAGGCCGATGGTCCTAAGGCTTCAGGGGCCAATCCTACACGTCTGGGGAACTCCCAAGAGCCCTTGCCCAATGTTTGCAGAGGCACACCGCAGGAATCCCTCAACAGAGGATTCCCCAGGTATGCATCTTGTGCTGCTGCACCCTGACTTGAGGCACATCTCTGCAAATGGAGAATCCCTGGGTTCCCTGCTTGCAGACCTATGCTCTGGGAATCCCACAATAGGGATTTCCTAGGTGTACATATCGTGCTGCTGCACCCTGACTTGAAGCAGGCTTCTACAGACAGGGAAACTGGTGTTCCCCTACTCACAGAAACATGCCTCAAGTGTTATCCTGTAGGAGTGGGCCCCTGCTGTGCTTGGGAGTGGCAGGCTTCCACCCTGCAGGACAATGGGCGATGTCTGTTTTCCCAGTGAACCAGATCAGCTGTGCTGGGATGTCTCCCCACGCACCTGATCTGCTTTATTTGGTGACATCTGTTTATAGCCTCAGAGACCCCTGCAGCTGTTTCATAGGAAGATCTGGACCTAGATCTATTTCTCTGCCTCACCGTATTAGAAAGAAGTTCTTTTTAAGATTCTTCTTAAGGAGCGCAACAGGGGAAAGTTTCCATTCGCTGAACATTTCTCTGCCTGTTTTCTATCTTTCTAGCAACTCTTGGAGTGCTAAGAGATAATATGGTTAAGATAGATTTTATGTCATGATCACTTTGCAGTCATCTCTAATGTGAAGTAGAGATAATGGTTAGGCCTGTGCAAAGCGGCTAGTGTTCGCTTCAGATTGGAATTCAGCCAATTTGGGGGACAGCAGTTTGATTCAGATCACTGTCCTGATCTGATTTGGCTAAATCTCAGAATCAGCCAGGCCAGGCCCATCCTCTGCCCCTCTTCCAACCAAGCAAAGGCTGCCAGCACTTGGGAGGGGAAAAAAGCCCTGGCTCAGCAGGTGCTGCTGGGCAGGGGAGCGATCCGCACTGGCCCGCACTGGCCCTTTAAGAAGGAAAAAAACCTGAAGAAACCCCGGGATTCATCGCTTCTGCTGGCGTGCCAGGTGGGGGCCTCTGCAAGAGCCCCGGCTGCACCAGCAGCGGTGAGTCCCGGGGCTTTTCTTGGGGGTAATCCTCTTTGGAGGTGAATCCCGTCCTCCATCCTTTGTAGGCTTTGGAGAAGTTGTGCGACTGGCATGTCCCCAAGTCACACTTCTAATTGGCTTTAAAGGGTGGCTGAATGCACTGCTGCTCTTCCAACAGTAGGTGGCTACAGAGAGCACATATCCCAGCATGCCTTGCGCTAGCAAGCATCTTTAGGTTCTCCTTACTATGCCAGTGCCAAACAAAACACCTACTGGGTGCACAAATTGTGGGTGGTCAAAAAATTTTTGTCAGAAAAATTTTAATGAGCATCACTGATCAACTCATGACCCTGAGCTTCCATGTTTCAGCTGTATTTGTGCTTCTGTATACTGTGACCCACGACTTCTACCGCCATTGCCTGCTATCGATTCATAGGTGATCATCACCTTGCTGGCCTAGTGTTATGAAATTAAGTGCAGAAAAGGTGATGCAATAAGGTTCCAGGAGCCCATAAGGAACCTGGGGTTAGGAGTCAGAGCCCAAAGAACACAAGCTCAGGGCTGAGGCTGGCAGGGTTCACTCTGGCAACTGCCAGGAGAAGGAGCTCCTACATGAGAGAGCTTTCTGGGCACAATTCAAGGTGCTGGTCTTGACCTACGAATCTCTAAATGGTCACTGTGTTCTGTGCTAGCTACGGCTTCTGGACAGTTTTCAAGGGTAGTCCTTTGTAGAGTGCATAGATGGAGTTGGTAAAAGGCACTTCTAGCTGCATGTGCCACCTGAAGGTCCAGGTGCCAAAGAGGATTCAGGAGCCCCTTCCCCGCTCCCCCTCCCCCCCAGCTGTGATCCTAAGTGACAAGGGAGACTGAATCCCATCAATGATAGATGTCCAAGTACTTTCCGCCTGCCAATTCAAGTGGTCTCCCCACCATGATCACTTCTGTCGTATCTGGATTCATTTGCTATTGGTTCACTCGCATCTAGTTCCTAACTGCAGCAAGGCACTGTGAAAGGACTGAGACTAGAGGGTCAGAGTCAGAAGAGAAGGAGAGGTAGAGCCGAGTCCAACATATGGATGGCATCTCACTCCAAATCGCTGCAAACTCATCCACGGGCCTCAATACACATTGAACAGAAGAGGCAACAAGGGGGACCCCAAAGGAAAGGTCCCAAGGGGATGACAATTACTCATCCATCAACCTCCCTACTAGGAAAGAGCAGAACCAATTTAGAGCAGCCCCACAAATACCCACCAGGTCAGGTAAATGTTTCATCAGCAACTCTTGATCAACTGTATCTAAGGACTCAGAAAGTTCAAGCAAGATCAGCAGGACATAAGTTCATCGATCTGGATGACCCTTTCTTTAGCCTTCTTTCTGCCTCTGAACCCTGTCAGTATTGCTTTAGTATGGCATCTGCTCTTTTGGGGTTGCTTATATCCATCTTTTGTGAAGGAAAGACATCTGCAATTTGCACAGGTTCCACTCCAAAGAATGAAGCAGCTGCATTTTTTTATTGATTGAAAAAGAGTTACAAAAATAATCACTCTGCATATGATTTTTTGTCAAGTTATTTTGCCCTGGTAATCGCATCACTTTGTGATAAATTGAAGTGAAGAGAAAGCATCCTTCAGTTGCTGCAATAATGGTGTTTTAAAAATAAGTCATGATCTCAGTCGTATGAATCAGTGATGAGCTGTGAAAGCAAGGGATGCTAGCTTTCTGTGTGAAGAGCCACATGGTTATAGCTTACATTCTGGCTTCTGTTCAAGGTTGAGTTATCTACTATCAATGAATGATGTAAGTGTAATGACTGCTGTGGTCTCAGTTTAAGGTGGCAGTGAACAGGTGTCCATAATCCCATGCAGAGTAGAGATACTGACCTGGCTTGGAATAGATGCAGAAGACAAGTCATCTGGCATAGCTACAATGTTTGCATTGGCAGCAGGGAGTGAGGACTGTGTCACTAACAACTAAAGTGGGAAATGGAGCCTTTGGTTGAAAATGGAACTATACATTAATAATCTATGATAGTGGGGATCAACCTTGGTGTCAAAAAGTAGCCCCACCCCATCCCCAAGTGGCACTCTAATCCCTTTTCCCTGCCTGATATGCTGCTCTGCTTTCTGCTCCGTGGCCTGTACTCCCTGCTTCCGTTTCACATGTACAAGCAGCACTAGTGGCTGTTCCTCTTGCTACTGCTGCTCTGCCATCCTTCAGCAGCCTCTTTTCTGGCTTCACATAGGCTCCAAACAGCATTCTGCTGTGGGTGGACAGGCAGGTGGGCCAACAGATGTGGGCCTCTCACCTACCAAGACATAAGCACTCTGTCTAGTGTCTAGCATGAGCCAGTAGCAGGAGGTCCAAAGGATAGCCAGGTCAAAGCCAGAAGATCAGAGTCCAAATCAAAGCTGAAATAAAAGGCAAGGCAAGGGACAAGCCAGGTCAGGTACCTGGGGTAGCTGAGTTTCAAACAGTCCAAGGCATGAGGCAGAGGCAGAGGTGGAAGCCCAGGCAGGGTCAGATCTGAAATCACAGTACAGGAGCATGTAGACAATAGTGCCGTCTCCACAGATCTTTCCAGGGATTGAGGTCAAACTGACAGGCCTGTAGTTTCCCGGATCTTCCTTCCTCCCTTGAAGATAGGCGTCACGTTGGCCCTCTTCCAGTCTTCAGGTACTTCGCCCAAGCACCATGTCTTCTCAAATATCCTTGCCAGTGGCCATGCTATGATGTTTGCCAGTTCCTTTAGCACTATTGGGTGTAATCAATCCAGACCAGCTGATTTGTGAGTGTCCAGTCTCTCAAGGTGTTCTGTCACAAGATCTACTCCAATGGTGGGCATAGATTCACCCTCACCTTGGTCATCCTGCATCTTGTCAGGCAGGGTGGTTCTTTTAGGCTGGTAAAAAACCAATGCAAAATAATCAGTAAACAGATTAGCTATTTCCTGGGTGTCAGTTGTCAGCTGACCCATTTGGTTTAGCAGGAGTCCAGTGTTGCCTTTGTTGTCTTTCCGACTTCCCGTGTATCTCGAGAAGGATTTATATTGTCCTTGATTCATGTAGTCACTTGGAGTTTGGTGCCAGCCTTGGCTTTCCTAGTTTGCTCTCTACAGGTGTGGACCAATGCAGGATTTTCATAGATTTCATAGACATTAGGGCTGGAAGGGACCTCGGGAGATCATCGAGTCCAGCCCCCTGCCCAAAGGGCAAGAAGTCAGCTGGGGTCATAGGATCCCAGCAAGATAAGCATCCAATTTACTCTTGAAGGTGTTCAATGTAGGTGCTTGAACCACCTCCGCTGGCAGACTGTTCCAGACCTTGGGGGCTCGGACAGTAAAGAAATTCTTCCTTATGTCCAGCCTGAAACGGTCTTGCAGGAGTCTGTGACCGTTCGACCTAGTCATCCCTTGGGGCGCTCTGATGAACAAACGTTCCCCCAGATCCTGGTGGTCACCCTTGATAAACTTATAGGTGGCCATCAGATCACCCCTGAGCCTACGCTTTTCCAGGCTAAAGAGTCCCATGGCTCTCAGCCTGTCATCGTAAGATCTGTTTTCCTGACCTCTGATCATGTGCGTGGCTCTCCTCTGGACTCTGTCAAGCTTCTCCACATTCTTTTTGAATTGTGGAGCCCAAAACTGGACGCAGTACTCCAGCTGCGGCCTCACCAAGGCTGAGTACAAGGGGAGAATGACGTCCCGGGATTTGCTCGAGAAGCATCTATGGATGCAAGCCAGCGTTTTGGTCGCTTTGCTAGCCGCAGCATCGCATTGCAGGATCATGTTCATCTTGTGGTCAATGATGACCCCCAAGTCTCTTTCTTCTGTAGTGCTATCCAACGTAGCACTGCTGAGCCTATAAGGGTGCTGCAGGTTTTTCCTCCCAAGGTGGAGAACCTTGCATTTTTCGGTGTTAAACACCATCAGGTTCTCGTCTGCCCATTTGCTGAGCTTGTCCAGGTCAGCCTGGATCACCCGCCTGTCCTCTGGCGTGGATGGTTTGCCCCAAAGTTTGGTGTCATCGGCGAACTTGGCCAGTCCACTCCTGACTCCAATGTCCACATTGTTAATGAAGATGTTGAACAGGATGGGTCCCAGGACAGAGCCTTGAGGGACCCCACTGGTCACGGGGCACCACAATGAGTGACTGCCATCAATCACAACCCTCTGGGTCCGACCACGGAGCCAATTTCCCAGCCAGCGGATCGTGGTGGAGCCAAGGCCACAACTGGGCAGTTTGGCCAAAAGGTGATCATGGGATACCAGATCAAAAGCTTTTTTGAAGTCAAGATATATGACATCAACCTCTTCTCCCTTGTCCAGGTGATAGGTCACCTGGTCATAGAAGGAAATGAGATTGGTCAAACAAGACCTACCCGCAACAAACCCATGCTGGCTGTCCCTTAGAATGTTAGCCTGGGCCAGTCCCTCAAGGATGGCCTCCTTAGTAAACTTTTCTAGGATCTTCCCCAGGATAGAAGTCAGGCTAATGGGCCTGTAGTTAGCCGGATCCACTCTCCTCCCTTTCTTGAAGATCGGCACCACATTGGCCTTCTTCCAGTCTTCGGGCACTACACCAGAGCGCCAGGAGTTTTCAAAGATCCGTGCCAGGGGCTGGGCTGTGACGCTCGCCAGCTCCTTGAGTACCCTGGGGTGCAGATTGTCAGGGCCAGCTGACTTGAAGGTATCCAGCTTCTCAAGGTGTTCCTTCACAAGGTCAGCATTTATGGAGGGTAGGGGATCCCCCTCACCCAGATTTCCCTGTCCCATAGCAGGCATGGGCAGCCCGTGGGACTGATGAGAGACTGATGCAAAGTACCTATTTAATAGGTTGGCTTTTTCCTGGGCGTCAGTTATCAGTTGCCCCATCTAGTTTAGCAGGGGTCCAACATTGCCCTTGCTTTTCCTCCGGCTCCCCACATATCTGAAAAAGGACTTTTTGTTGTCCTTGATGCCTGAAGCTAGTTGGAGTTCAGTTGCAGCCTTGGCTTTCCTGGTTTGCTCCCTGCAGGACCGGACCAGCACGGAGTAATCCTCCTTGGAGGTTAATCCCATCCTCCATCCTTTGTAGGCTTTCCTTTTTAGCCACAGGAGGTCCGCTAGGTCCCTGGAGAGCCAGGGGGGCTGCTGTGCCTTCTTGCTGCCTTTCCTCCGTGTTGGAATAGATTTAGCTTGTGCACTGAGGATCACTTCCTTGAGAAGCAACCACTCTTCTTGAACTCCCATCTCCCTGGGGTCATGGTCCCTGAGGGCCTGACCGACTACCCTCTTGAGCTTGTCAAAGTCATCTTTTCTGAAGTCAAGGACTTCTGTGTTGCTGACTGACTTGCCAGCTTTACGGCGGATGGTGAAGGTGATCAGCTCGTGGTCGCTGTCACCCAGCTTCCCATCGATCGCTAGGTCGCCGATTAGGTCGTCCCCCATAGCCAGTACCAGGTCAAGCAGCGCTTTGCCTCTTGTTGGCCCATAGACTTCTTGAGTCAGGTAGAGGTCATCCACGCACGAGAGAAAGCTTTGCGACCTGCTCAGATTTTGCTGAGTGATCTTCCCAGGAGATGTCTGGGTAATTGAAGTCACCCATGACAACCAAGGTCCTGGAGCAAGCGGCCTCATTCAGTTCCCGGGCGAACTCCTGGTCAAGCTCAGGACTTTGAGTGGGAGGTCTGTAGTAGACTCCCACCGTTGTGTCCCCTGTGCCGTATTCCCCACGAATTTTTACCCAGAGGGTCTCTAGCTGTCCATGTCAGTCACCAACATCAGCTTGCAGGGACATGTAGCTTTCCTTCACATAGAGAGCTACACCCCTGCCCTTTTTGTCAACACGATCCCTCCTGTACAGGGTATAGCCCTCTATACCCGTGGTCCAGTCATTGTTGGAGTCCCACCAGGTCTCTGTTATCCCAATGACATCATATTTCTTTGCACTGAGCAGGAGGACGAGCTCGTCCTGCTTGTTGCCCAGGCTCCTGGCATTAGTGTACAGGCAGTCAAGTGTGCCCTTGGGGGCTCTTGCCTTGCCCACAGATTGTGCCAGGGCTGGGGCAGGGGTGGGCTCCCTTAAGTGCCTTGGTCCGCTGGCTTTGCAAGGGTCGCTCTGCAGGCCAGCAGTGGCAGTAGTCCCCCCGTCCCCCAGCGGGCTTAGTTTAAAGCCCAGTGGAGCAGGTCAGCCAGCCTGGCTGAGAAGAGCCTCCTCCCCAGGGGAGAGAGGTGGAGGCCATCTCTTCCCAGCAGCTCGCTGCCTCTCTCGCCAAAGAGTGGGCTGTGGTCATGGAAGCCAAAGCCTTCCCGATGACACCAGTGCCGCAGTCTTTGGTTGACTGCGTGGATCCTCCTCTCCCTCCTCAGCCCATAGCCCGAGACTGGGGGGATGGACGAAAACACCACCTGAGCTCCCAGACCCCTAAGCCCCGCTCCCAACTCCCTGTAGCGCCTCATGACCTGGCTGGGGGTGCTCCGAGCCGTGTCATTGGTGCCCACGTGAATAAGGAGCATGGGGTAGTGGTCTGTGGGCCGGAGGAGCTGCGGGATCCTCTCCGCAATGTCTCGGATGCGGGCCCCCGGGAAGCGGCAGACTTCCCGGGCTAAGGGGTCGGGGCGGCAGATTGCCCCCTCGGTCCCCTGCAGGATGGAGTCTCCCGCAACAAACACCGTTCGCTTTGTCTTGGGGAGAGCGGGGCCAGTAGCTGTGGTTGAGCCTGGGTTGCCTGCGGGAGCCGGCAACTGAGCAGGCTCTGCCGGGGCTGCAAGTGGTGTGAACCTGTTGCTAAGCTCCGGAGAGGGAGGGGCCTTGGTGCAGCGGGCCTTGGGGCCCTTGACCACCTTGGTCCATGCCCCTGACTGGGCAGAGCGGGAAGTCCCAGAGTCCTCCTTAGTTGTGGAGAGAGACGGAGCTCTCCCCTGTGGCTCCCGGGAGAGAAGGGCCTGGCAGTAGGAGTCGATCTGCTGCTCACAGTCCCTGATGGCACGCAGTCTCTGGACTGTGGCCTGGAGCTCCTCCAGCTGGCGTGCCAGAGACCCCAGTAGGGAGCAGACCCCACATGGGGAGATGGCCATACTCCTGGGCCCCAGAGCCTGAAAAAGGGACAGGCAGCCCCCGCAGCCAAGAGCCAGGGGCTCCGTCTGCGTGGAGCCCGGAACCATGGGCTCCGTCTGGGTGGCCGTCTCTGAGGTGCCCAGTGGAGGGGCCACAGAGCCCGAGGGGACCCTCGGAGTGCGGCGCATGCCCATCTGTGTCATGCCTCTGGTAGGCTGGCTACGGCTGGGGCTGGCTATGGCTGGGGGGGGTCGCAGGCAGGGTCTCGTGCCCTCCCGCACCTCCCCTGCGCAAACTCCGCGCTAACTCGGGCGCCTGTTTGCGCAGCCTGTTCGCGCAGCTCCGGTCACGCGGCTCCCTGGGGGGCTGGGCCAAGTAGGAGCCTGGGCGGGGGCTTGACCCGGCCCGGCACCAGGCAGCGGCCTCCTCCCAGCAGGATACTTCTTCTTAGTTGTGTTTCCTGTCTTCCATCCTCTATAAACGTCTCTTTTTAGACATAGGAGGTCTGTGACTTCCCTGATGAGCCAAGAGAGTTGCTGAGCCCTTTTATTACCTTTCCTACAGGCTGGGATAGACTTCCCTTGTGCTTCTAGGATTGCTTCCTTAAGGAGCAACCACTCATCGTGAGCTCCCCTCCCTGTCAAATCATGGCCTCTCTCAGGGCCTCAACAACAAGCCTCCTGACCTTATGAAAGTCAGCTTCCCTGAAGTGGAAGACTTCTGCATTGCTGACTGACTTGTCAGTTTTGCAATGGATAGTGAAAGTGATCAACTCGTGGTCACTGTCTTCCAGCTTCCCTTCGATTCTCAGGTCGCTAACTAGATCAGCCTCTTTGGCCAGTACCAGGTCCAGCAGTGCTTTAACTTTTGTTGTCTCCTAAACTTCTTGAGATAGGTAGAGCTCATTCACACATGTGAGGAATCTTTGTGACCAATCAGATTTGGCTGAGTGCTCTTCCCATGAGATGCCTGGGTAGTTTAAGTCTCCCATGACAACCATGCACCGCAAGCATGCAGCCTTAGCTAGTTCCCTAGCAAATTCATGGTCAAGTTCTTGTTCCTGATTTGGAGGTCTGTAGTAGACTCCTACCATTGTATCCCCTTCATCATGTTCTCTTCCTGTTGTAACCCACGGGATCTCCAGTCTTCTTCCTTGGTTGCCAGTCTCCACTTGTAGGGAAGTGTACTGCTCCTTCACATAGAGAGCTTCACCCCCACTCCTTTTTTCAGCACAATTTCTTCTGTAGAGGGAATAGCCATCCATACCCATGGTCCACTCATAGGAGGAGTCCCACCAGGTCTCTGTTATCCCTTTAAGATCGTAGTCATTACTTTTTAGCAGAAGGACCAGTTCCTCCTATTTATTCCCTAACCTTCTGGCATTTGTGTACAGACAAATAAGTGTGTTGTTGGAGGCCCTAATTAATGATTAGTGTGCTCCAACAATCTGTGCATCATGTGTATTGAAAGTCACCATGTTTTAAAATGGCAGCAAGGGTACTTTAACTAAAATTCATCAAACGAGCTTTAGTTAAAGTACCCCTACCTCCATTTTGAGGTATGGGATACTGAATACACATGACGCTGTGGGTGCTTTAATTAGAATGTCTCTCAGAGCCCCTCTAATTAAAGCCCCCCCCCTCCACCCCAAAGCATGTGTATAGATTCCCTGAGCGCCTAATCAGCATGAGTGAAACAGATATTGCAGCTCATTCTGTTGTGCATTCTTTGGCAAACAGTTTACTGGACTGTCAATTTGGCATAAAAATATAAATGCCATACGGGGTCAGACAATGGATCCATCTAGCCCAATGTCCTGTATCTCATCATTGTGGAGATAGTGGGATATGGGAAAGGTTCATGTGAGGCTCTTGTCCTGTGACTGAGGGCACACCTTACACACTTGAGGGTACACAACTAGTCATGGACCAGCTATAGATGCAGGTCTTGAAGCTGGAAAGACATCTTGCCACTGACCCGGAGAATCCATCCCCCTGCTGAGCAGCATTCCCTCTAAGCTATGTGGTGTGCGTGGCCATGCAGGTGCACTCATGCTGCACCGTCAGGCACGTCTGTGCAGTCGTGCAGCTTAGGGGGAACACTGCTGCTGAAAGTATAGGGAGTGGTGGGGATGACAGATGCACCTACCTTGTGTTTGTCCAATCCCTGATCTAGGTCCTCTGGGAGATGGACTGCAGCTCCCACTTCTATGCTGTGGAGGTGAGTAGGGGTGCCAAGAAATACATCACTTGCCTTCAAGCAGGGGATGGCACCCCCCTCCTGGATCCCAGTGAACTGCAAGAAAGGACAAGAGCCTTCAACTTGGGTCTTTTATGCTTGGATCCAAATGATATTCATGCCTGCAAAGTCCTGTGGGAAACAATCCCACAAGTCAGCACTTGCAGCTGTCACTGCTAGAAGATCCTCCCACTCTGGCAGAGTTATCAGAAGCCTGTTTCCTGATACCCACCAACAAGTGTCAGGATATCAGTGGGCTGACAGTAGATTTCTACCATGCATTCTGGGATGTCATTGGATAGACATGTCCACTGTTTAGGCCGAGTCCAGAGGGTTCAGTATGATCCTCCTCTGGTTGTGCAGGAGGACCATATTGAACCTGTTGCCTCCTGTGAGCTGAGAAACTGGTGCCAAGTCTTGCTCTCTGCAAGGACTGCGGTATTGTGGGAAAGCCATCTCATAGCAGCTGGAGTCCATGCTGATGGATGTGATCAACTTTAATCAGAAGTATATAGTTTCAGGGTGCGCCATCACCAGCAGTCTGTACCTGGTTTTGGACCTCCTTGAGCTCACTTGCAGGGATGGTCTGTTAATTGCTTTCCTGTCATTTGACCTGGAGAAAGTGTATAACAGTATATGACAGGCACTATGGGCATTTGACTTTGGTACCCACTCCATGTGGTTTCCTCAGGTGCTGCATTCATCTAAGATGGGCACACTGCATGCTCCTTTGCTGCTTACTTTGGGAGATCGAGGCTGCCCTCTTTCTGGCATGCTCTATTGCCTACCTGTCAAGCCACTGCTCCACCCACTGTGGTGGTGTCTGACAGGCCTGGCCCTCCCATTCCAGCCACTGTCCCCCCACTTAAAGTGACAGCATATGCCAATGTTGTGACTGTGTTTTTTGTGAGCAGTGAGGGGGATGTCCAGTCTCTCTGACTGAGAACTGGGAAGGTCTCTGTGAAGAGGTTGAGGCACCACTACAGAGGTGGCACTGACACCTACCCAGCCTCTCCTACCATGGCCAAGTCCTGGTCATCAGTAACCCAGCAGATGCTACTCTGTGACAGAGGTGTGCTATCCTGGACACACCAATGCCTCTGGAACAGGCACTGCTGGCTTCAGCCAGCTGTCCTCTACCTTCCCACCAGTGAGGATGGTCAGGGCCTAAATGATCTGGTGAGCAGGGTGCCTGCCTTCTTCCTCCAAGCCTTTCAGTGCTTCCTTTTTGCTGCAGAGTGCCTCCCCTGACAGTGGCTGGCATCTGCTTTCCTGCGTCGGGTGGAGAACCTCAGCCTTGATCGGGGACTTTTCCTGTTGGACCTGGATTGCTTTGGATGGCATGCCCTGCCACCCTTCTACCGCAGCCTTGTCCAGGCCTGGTAGGCCTATGTCTCGCTGAGACCCAAGGACAGACGCCTGTGATTTCTTACCTTACTGTAGGAGTCCTAGTTCATAACTTGACTTTGAAGCAAAGGCCAAGCTGAGCTCTGGAAGCCTCATTGTTTCTTTGGTCCTGGCCTCAAGCACCTTTATCTGCCACTTAGACCTGGTGCTGCTGGTGGCCTGCCTTTTCTGTGAGGAGGTAGAGGAGACTCTCCTCCATGCCGTCCTAGACTGCCTCCACCTGCAGCTGCTTGTTGCTGCCCTCAGCACCTCCTTTGGCACGTTAGACATGGACTTCCCTGAAACTGCGTACATCTTTTCTATCCCCTACAGAGTGGTCAAGGGGGGGTATGGTCTTCCTGGCTAGGTTCCTGCTGGAGCGTGTCAAGATGGTGACTAAAAAGCTGCAGAAGCCAGCTTCCAGGGGCCAGCTCTGATTACACTTTCCAACTCTTCCACTTCCTAGTCCAGGCGCATGTCATATTTGAGTTTAGACACTTCACCTGCAGCAAAATAGGGACCAGTTTGTATCATGCTGTCACATACTAAAGTATAAGCGAGCTGGCTGGTGGTTTGCACAAGCCATGGTCCAAGGGGTAGCTGGGGTCAAAGCCAGATAGTCAGAGTCTGAGCTAGGGCTGAAATGCTAGACAGAGAAAGGTCAGGGAGCAAGCCAGGCCAGAAACCTGTGAGAACTGAGTCCAGCAATCTGAGACACGAGGTGGAGGTCAGAGTGTGAGCAGGTTCAGCAACAGGTGGTCAGATCTAGAGTCAGGGTACAAAGGCAGAAAAATAGCAGACTAGTCCAAGGACAGCAGAAGCCTTCCCATCTGGACAGGAAACAGGAAGCTCTATATACGAGGAGGCCATCCTTGATGGACTGGCCCAGGCTAACATCCTAAGGGATAGCCAGCACAGGTTTATTGCGGGTAGGTCTTGTTTGACCAATCTCATTTCCTTCTATGACCAGGTGACCTATCATCTGGACCAGGGAGAAGAGATTGATGTGATATATCTTGACTTCAAAAAAACTTTTGATCTGGTATCCCATGATCACCTCTTGGCCAGACTGGCCAGTTGTGGCCTTGGCTCCACCACGATCCGCTGGCTGGGAAATTGGCTCCGTGGTCGGACCCAGAGGGTTGTAATTGATGGCAGTCACTCATTGTGGTGCCCTGTGACCAGTGGGGTCCCTCAAGGCTCTGTCCTGGGACCCATACTGTTCAACATCTTCATTAATGATGTGGACATTGGAGTCAGGAGTGGACTGGCCAAGTTCGCCGATGACACCAAACTTTGAGGCAAAGCATCCACGCCAGAAGATAGACGGGTGATCCAGGCTGACCTGGACAAGCTCAGCAAATGGACAGATGAGAACCTGATGGTGTTTAACACCGAAAAATGCAAGGTTCTCCACCTTGGGAGGAAAAACCTGCAGCACCCTTATAGGCTCGGCAGTGCTACGTTGGATAGCACTACAGAAGAAAGAGACTTGGGGGTCATCATTGACCACAAGATGAACATGATCCTGCAATGCGATGCTGCGGCTAATAAAGCGACCAAAATGCTGGCGTGCATCCATAGATGCTTCTCGAGCAAATCCCAGGACGTCATTCTCCCCTTGTACTTGGCCTTGGTGAGGCCGCAGCTGGAGTACTGCGTCCAGTTTTGGGCTCCACAATTCAAATAGGATGTGGAGAAGCTTGAGAGAGTCCAGAGGAGAGCCACGCGCATGATCAGAGGTCAGGAAAACAGATCTTACGATGATAGGCTGAGAGCCATGGGACTCTTTAGCCTGGAAAAGCGTAGGCTCAGGGGTGATCTGTTGGCCACCGATAAGTTTATCAGGGGTGACCACCAGGATCTGGGGGAATGTTTGTTCACCAGAGCGCCCCAAGGGATGACGAGGTCGAACGGTCACAAACTCCTGCAAGACCACTTCAGGCTGGACGTAAGGAAGAATTTCTTTACTGTCCGAGCCCCCAAGGTCTGGAACAGTCTGCCAGCGGAGGTGGTTCAAGCACCTACTTTGAACACCTTCAAGAGTAAATTGGATGCTTATCTTGCTGGGATCCTATGACCCCAGCTGACTTCCTGCCCTTTGGGCAGGGGGCTGGGCTCGATTTCCCAAGGTCCCTTCCAGCCCTAATGTCTATGAAATCTATGAAATATAGGTGGGAGGATCCAATCAGGGGCCAACAGGAGGAAGCCTTTTGCTGGTGCGGCCCCTTTCCTTGCCACTCTGCCTTTCTGCATGAGTTGTGGCCTCATGGATGGCTGAGCTGGTGCTTGGTCCCTGAGCTCCAGGGGGTTCAGGACTGGGTCCTGATGTATCGTGAGCTATTGAGGGGGCCCCTTGGTGAAGTAGAAGATGGATGGCTGGTCCTTCATGTGTATACCCATGAGGGGCATTGGGGAGGGGGTTTCAGTCTCCAATGACATGATGTATATGTGGTTTGTTTGTTGCTAACTTGTCTCCTACTTGGTCCCTAGGAAGGCCACATACCTTAACACTTTCACCATTTGTTTTTAATACTTGTATAATGAAGTTTTAAGAGTCAAAATTTTATCTTGATATTGATGTATACCTACTTTGATATACAAGGTGCCCATCTACCCTGCTTTCTACTTTATTTCTCACTAACATGGCTAGCTATCTCTCTCAATAAAAGGTTATCTTCAAAAAAAACCTTAATTCATGGACTATCATGCTGCACCAGTTCTTTAAACCTGTTCCCTTCCAGCATTCAGAGACATAGGAAATTCTAAAATGGAGGTTGTAGCCTTTATGTTCGATGCCTACTGATGGGCCAGTACATGTATTTCTCTAATTATCTTTTAAACTTTGTTAAATTGTGGAACTTATTACCAGAAGATGTGTAAAGCAAGACAAGTTAATTGCACACTTTGTAACAAATAACGTGCTTTTGTGTGTTTTAAAGGTGTTTTGTAATAATTTCATTGTGCCTCTTGCAGTTCGCTTTATTGTGGCAGTTCTCTGTTATCAAATACACTGTAAAGAAAGTCTTGTAGAAACTTGTTCTGCTACTGCTTTGTTCAGTACTGAAGAGCCGAGAGAAACAGATCTGCCACCCACTGCCGGATCATCATCATGATACATGAGGGTAAAACACTAATTGCTGTTAAATTAATCAAGAAAACATTTAACCTCTCAGTCATTAGGATTGTTGCATAATATGAAACAAAGAATTCACAATAAAGAATTTATTCAACAAGCATTGTTGTCCTTCAGCAATTCTTTGTGGGGAAGCAGTCATAAGATTCTCAAATCAATTTGCCAAGTTCTTCAGTAAACAGTTCTTGGTCTACAGATTCTTTTTTCAATTGTAAATATTCATTAAGCACACAATTGACTATTTGTTTTACAACCTATGGAACTATTTTAACGAAGCTCCCAAGAGCCTTTGCTTATAATTTATGTACAGGAATTAGAGGAGGTGCTGCAAATGAAGCAACGTAATCATGTATTGGAAACAACAGTAATGATTCCCAATAAATGATGGCCATGCACACGTGGTTTATCTTCCTGAGATGAAATGAAAAATTGCATGTAAAATGAACTGTGTGTGCAGCATTTTTAAAGCCTCATAACTTGGCCAGATCAAAACTGTTCTTTTCCAAACCTGCTCCTTTTTGACATTTCAACTTCCATGTCAAAGACTCTTTAGTAGTAAGGCTGTTCAAATAAGGGGTAAGTAAAGAAGAAATGTAACTTTCTTCTCACTCAGGCTTGCAAAAAGCTACACCTGGGATAGAGACTAGGCTAGGCTAAAAAAAAATTAGCTTGAAAAGCTAAAAAGGTTGAGATCCATTGATATAGAAATTAATTATTTGCTTTTTCCTTTTTATCAGTACATAGTAGTACTTTTATGACTTTCTGTGGCAGGGGAATGGAATATGCTGTGTTGGGTTGGGTTTTTTTTGTGGGGGGGTGGGAATATATATGTATATATGCAGCATGTGTAGGAGTGAAGCCAATATTAATCCAGAAAATGTGCCTCAGGTATCAAAAGTTTGGGAACCACTGGCCTAGGCAGTGGACAACTCTTAGTATGGTGGTTACTGCACTCGGTGCTATTAATACTCTGTGACTGCAGATCAGCAGGGAACTCACTTCCTCAAAATTAGCAAAGAAAGTATTCTGGATCTCAGAGGGAAGATAAGGCCCAGATGATATAAATTGCACTGAAGGCTGGAGTTTTGCTAACATCAGCTTGGCAAACCAAGCTTTTTTTTTTTAATTTCTGCTGCTGCTATTGTTCATAATCTCAACACAAATGGCAGGACTGGGTCCAGATACAACCTGTCTGACCATAAGAGAAGCTGTAGTTTAGCGCCCCTTGAGGGAAAAGGCCCCTTCCCCCTCCAGAGGCAAGAGAGGCAGCCAAGTCAGGGATGCTGTGGGACACAGGCATCCAGCCATCTTCCCTCAAGAACTTAAAAAACTTTTTTGGAAAGAGAAGAAAAGGAACAGCCCATGCTGCTCTTACCAGACGAGATCAGACTGGAAGGAGGCAGTGCCCAGCAGCTCACACTGCCTCCTCTACCCCTCCTGTGAGCAGCGGGACAGTGTGCTCAGCCTGATGGAGGGTATTTATACCTGAAAGCTTGCTAAAAAGAATTTTTCTAACTGTTTAAGTTGGTCTAATAAAAGATACCAGATTTACCCAAAGAGCCTTGTCTGCCTTCTTCACTCCCCTCATTTGAGCAATGGGTCTGTCATTTCTTACTCCATTTCCCCCAACTGCAGCAGGCCTGGATTGCATAGTACCAAGGGCTCCTGGAGCATCAGGAGAAGTAAGAGTGAGGCTGTGGGCCTGGGATTTGTTTGAGTTCTCCCTTAGGGGTAAGCGAATGTGTCGTTCTATCTGCTTGCAGGTTTGGTTACAGCTTGTAGACAGTAGACTCTGCTTGTGAGCTGTGTTGTATTTGAAATGGAGGGCTGTCTGGGTGTGTTCTGTTCTTGATCTCTGACAGACAGTTAACCATTGAGCCAAATTGAGGAAGCAGAGTTGATCTAGCAAAAGACTTAAAGCCAAGCGGCCAGCAGCCAAACCAAGAAGTCAGCAAATAGATCAGAATATAGGGAAGTCTTGGCAGAGCACAGAGTGTGCCAGCCAGAGCAGGGCTGGGAAATCCAGTGATTGCCCTTCATGTTGAGACAAATAATTAACTACCATATTGCTGCTGAAACTAATAGAAACTAATTACACGGAGCTGAGAAAAATGCGTGCAAGAGAAGCTTAAATGATCTTCAGTGATTTTTTTTTTTTTTTCCTTCCAGTCTCTAGAGAATGAGGGCAAAGGTATGGCTAAGCAATAAAGAGATTGATATAAAACTTGATGGCAAAGGTAGAATAGCGAATGAAAATATGGATAGGAAAACATCACCACAGCTGCTATGGAAGTGAATTTTAACATTTATTGAACAAATATGCTCAGTCCCTACATGCTGAAAGAAATGTCACACAAAATCATAGTCCATTAGCCCAGCTTTTTAATAAATCTGCTAAACTGAAGGTGATAACATATGTTTGGACAGCAGCACGTGTAATAAAGTATAGTCCTGTTATTCTGACCTCAGCATTATTCAAGGTTTTATGTAGATTCCTACAGGTAGCGCATAAACCTGATTTTTCTTTTCTTTTCTTTTTTTTTTTTGCAGGGGGGAGGGGTAAGAGGGGTGTGGGGGGCAGGGTAAGTTGACCAGTTTTCTGGTTAGCAGTAATGTGGTTGATTTAATTTATCTGGACTTCAATGAAAACATTTGATACTACATGGAAAAATGAATTTAACAGTACAAGATAGGAAGTAATAGAAAAATGTTAAGTAAGGAATTGGCTAAGGGAAACCTGTCTAGCTGGGAGTTTACTAATGGATTTCTTATTCAATGATATGTCTTGGGACCAAGCATATTAAATGTTTTTATTGTTAAAAAATAAGTACATGTTAGTACAATTTGATGGTAACACAAAAATGGGAGACATAATATAAAGGAAGAGTGGAATATAATACTGGAGGAAATGGATGACATTGAGGACTAAAGTAATAGAAATGGGATAGATTTTAACAGTAGAAAGTACAATGTCATATACTTGAGTAGTAATAACAAGAATTTTGGTTATAAATTGGGGGCAAACTTAAGATTTATTAAATGAGGCTTTTCAAATTGTGATGAGAAGTGTATGTGTTGTCTAAGGCATTGGTAAAACTTCATCTAGAATATTGGATATAGTTCTGATCACCCACATTCAAAAAAGATGTGTTATATAGAAAAGGCTACTAGCATGATCTGAGGAATGGAGAGCTTATTTTAAAGAGGAGACTAAAGAAGCCAAGCTCTTTTAGTGTATCAAAATGAAGGTTTGAAAGCACAGGCCACTGGTAGGAGGGGTGTGTGGGGGAGCATGTGCCCCGCCTGAGATTGACCCCTGACTCAGCATCACTCAGGACAGGGAAGTTTTTTTTGCCATGCGGGTTGGCAGTGTGTTGCGGGTGGAGGGGGGGAGCACTAAGCAGTGAGGTTCTGGAACAGCCATTCAGTTGGAATTATGAGGCAATAAATGTACTGGTAACTAGTTTTAAGATGAAGCTGTATCGTTTTATGGAAGGGATTGTATAGTTTAGTTACCTGCAGTATCAAGGGACTGGATTTGATGATGGAGGACAGGGCTGTCCAGCTTCTGAGTGGTCAGGGCCATACCCCTTGTGCTGCATGCACTGTAGGCTGATGTTTCCCAATCAGTGTGCCGTGGCACAAAAGTGTGCTATCAGAAATACAGGTGTGCCTGGGAATTTTGCCATGGCAATGAGTTACAACAGGTATGAGGATGGGAATGCCTTAACAGGTGTGCCATGAAAAAACCTAACTAATGTAAGTGTGCCTTGGGCTGGAAAAGGTTGGGAAACATTGTTTTAGGCCACAGGCAACACTGTTCAGACTCTACCCCACCCCTGCTGTACAGTGCCAGCTGCACCCTGAGTTGCATTTTATCATATGTTCCCCGCCCTCTCCCATGCCATGTGGTTAGCACTCCCCCTGCCCCATGCTGCTGTCCCCATGCCATGCTATATGGGCTCCCAAGTGCCTGAAACACCCAGCTGTGGGTTTCCTCAGTCCACCTCTGCACTGGAAGCCAGAGGAGGCAGGGGGAGCTTGAAGACTCTCTAGTAGCAGGTGGTGGAGGGAGCTGCACCTAGACCAGGGGCCTCAGGTTTAGTCCTTCAGGGGCCACAGGCTGCCTGATGCAGGAGGTCCTTTCTGCTTCCGTTTCCTATATTTAATTGCTAGTCATGGATTGAGCAAATGTGAGGACACAGAAAATGGACATAATGTCAGGGTTTGGGAAGAAGCTGGAATCTCTGCACTGCCAGGTAGTCAGAGTCTACTGTAGAAGGATCAGAATGACCATAATAGGAAATGTATGAATTTATCACAGTTGGCAACACCTGTTGGCAATTCATAAATCAAGAGACCAAAATAGTATCATTCATTTTAAAGATATCTCATTAATTTTTGGTTTGTGTTTATCTGCTAATCTTGTTCAGAGGAGTGACAATGATACGTGTGTCAGTGGCTGGCCTGTTAGTATGAGGGGGGAGAACAGCAGAAAAAAAGACTTTTATGGGCACAGCTCAAATGACAACTCAGGCTGAAGGGGAGTTCTAGCAGAGGGCTGTAAGTAGGTGGTGACCATATACCCGGTTGCCTCAGACTGAGATGCCAGTAACCCAGGTATTTACAGAAGTATCTGAGCCCTTCTTTATCTTGCTCATGTTCACAAATACAGATGTACATATGCATGAACACACACACACACTCTCCCCAGTGTTAGGTCGGCTGTGGATTCTTATGTTGAAACATTTTTGGGTGGTATGGAACCATTAATAGTATTTGGGGGGCAAAGCCAAGACAAGCCCTTTTGGCCATTTGAGCTGTGAGGGAGCATAAGCCTTTTGGCTGTTGGCTGTGCTGCTGTCTCAGCAGAGATCTCAAAACAATTCCACTCTGAAACCTGAAGCACTGAAATAAGCACATCCACCATGTTGCTGGGGAGGGTAACAGTGATTCTGAACCAGAGTGCCGCCGGGTCCTTTGAAGAGTGCCGTGAGCAGATAAGTGCAGGCACGTGCTTGTCCTTGCCTGGCTAGTGCCTCACTCACACTGCCTAGCACCTCTGCAAGGAGGCAAGTGTGCAAGAAGTTGTAATTTAAAGATGGTCTCTAACTAAAGGGAGGTTGGTAACTGGGAGATGGCCCCTTAATTAAGTAGCTAGTTAGTGTGAGAGAGACAAAATATCTACAGAGGTTGCCTACTGCTACACAAATAAACTTTGTTAGTTCTGTCATTCACGTTAGTTTTTGAAATTGGGGGCCACGCAAATAACAAATGTTATGGAGGCGTGCCTGGAGTCCAACGCGGTGGTGTAATGGCATGAATCTGCTGGCCCTGCCCTCGGGGATCTGGAACACAAGGAGCCCAGCTGAGCTGTTCTCTGCAAAGTAATTGTAGAGGCCTTGCACCCTGCACAACAGAGCTCCTGTCCTTGGAGCAGTCTAGTTCCGGGGGCACCTTCACGCTTCCCTCTGTTTTAGAAGAAAATTAGAGAAGCTTTTTGCATTTAGTCTTTAATGT
Source organism: Crocodylus siamensis (assembly GCF_052110815.1). Taxonomy (NCBI): domain Eukaryota; kingdom Metazoa; phylum Chordata; order Crocodylia; family Crocodylidae; genus Crocodylus; species Crocodylus siamensis. The sequence goes on from NC_143408.1 coordinate 10,981,320, forward strand.
GGCAAGATGAACGTCAGAGTAATAAATAAATGCAAGTGGCCTAAAATATCAGGAAAGACAAAAGTCTTGATTTTAGTGGAACTATGCCACTTCACACCTCCAGAGGACCCAACCTGCTAGTGTTGAGAAGGTTTTTCCCCGCTGTGGCTGCATGGGTATGTGGCATGTCTAATATTTTTTATTCTATATTTATCTTTTTATGTTGCTGCCTCAATCTTTAATTTTTTTATTTTTTTCACTTTCTTTTACTTGCTAACTGAATGCTCAAGCTTTTCTTTGTTAGCTGGTCTCTAAACTCTTTCAGGCAGGGACTGTCTTAATATCTTTATTTTTAACATCTAAATAGGGCCCTTATTTCTGACTAAATCCCTAATGATAATGATAATGCTTTGATGTTTTTCATTGAGCCATTGGGCCTTTAAAGAGTTGACTAGCTTATGCCTTCTGGATGCCCCCAGCATGCTCCCTGGCAGTCCTGGAAGTGGGCCAGAAGTGCTTCTGGTCCACTTCTGGGTCTGCTGCTGAGCATGCCGGGGAGCCCCCCCTGCTTCTGTGGGACACTGCATGCGCCCCAGCATTGCAGCAGTCACAAGCCTCTGCTACCTAGAAGTATGCCAAAAAAACATTTAAAACTGTCTCTATGTCCAAATGGCTCAGATCTGATTCAGACAGATTAAAGGGTCCTCTGATTTCAATTTGGATTTGGAGATTCAGCCACCAAATCGCTGCCAAATCGAATCAGGGACTGAAGCTTTGCACAGCCCTATTGTTAGGTGTCAAACATGATTCACAAGACGCATCCAGTTTTCATATAGCAAACCATAGTGTTTAAACAGTGTACCCTCTTGCAGTCTTTCTCAGTTGTTTGCAACAGAAGAATTGCTGGGTTTTTTACTACTATTCTGTAGTCAAACAGTGAGTGGAAACTAAAAGTTGACATTTTCTCAGGAATGCCTCGAGTCTAAAAAGTTTGAGCACCAGTTATGTAGATGTTTATTCTGTACAGCTAACTTGTCTACCTATATTGCACAATACCTAACTAAGGTGAGCATGCTATTTGGGAGCTTGCCTGCACTTTAATGCTGCCAAATACCTGGGCTCATCTTCACTTGAACTTGTTAGTTGTAAAGGGTTTCTACTTTGCTTGAGAAACACATTTATTTAAACAGATCAATAACTGCAGGATCTTGGTTTGTCTCTACAAATTCTATATTTACACTCATAGATGCCAACTTCTGCTCACAGACCTGTTTCAGATACTGCCTAGTAGTGATTTAGAGGCATTTGAAGATTTAGCTCAACAGTCTCAAGGGCACAATAGCTTTTGCAGTTGCATGCATTTCTTTGCCTGGATTTCACAGGAGAAGCCTAGTTTAACTGTTAATGTGTGACATAGGTATTGTGAGAAGCTTCTTAAAGGATATGCATGGTGTCAACCTGTGAACTAAATAGTTTCTCAAACATAAAACTGTGATAAAAAGAGGCAAAGAACCTCTTTGTAATAAATCCTATTGGAAAGTGCATCTCAAACTTCACAAAAATGATTTTCTATGGCAGTAGCTCCTCTTCCAGTTGTCACTAATGTCCCATTCGTAACTTAATGCTTTGTGCACATGGGAAGATGCATTCCTGTGCCGTAAAGAGTTTAACAACTTGAGGTCAGCTTAGTCACTGGGAAAATCCTGTTTCCTTTTATAACCCTAAATGGCATGTATGCAGCCATTTAACTGCAGTTTTTGACACTTATGCTAAATTTCTGGACATCAGCTTGCCTGCAGCAACTGTGAATGCTTAGTAAGACTGCACTCCAGCTGATTAGCTGTGTGTCAAACTAGGATTACTTAAACAAATCTCAAAATTTTACTCACAGAAAAACATGCTAAGTTAGTCAGAAGCAGCCTAACTTTCAGCCATGGTTAGGAGCCTTGTACAGAGAACAGGAGACCTTGCTTCTAGGATCACATCACACAGTGCAGCTTTGAATCTGCATCTTGTCAAACTGTTCCTAAACTTGTTTGGTAGATTTGTAAGTACTACCCTTGTTGTTTTATGTAAAGCAGATGTAAAATTCAGTCTTTCAGGCAAGATTTTTTTCTATGAAATGAGGTTGCTCAAGATAATCAGTATAAAACAAAAAGATTTTATTTGTCTTTTACATGTAAATCACCAATCAATCTTAGATTGGCAGCTTCATAGTGGTTTGCGTGTGTGCCTGTGTGCAAAACTAGCATTGACAAAATATAAAAGAAATAAGGACCTAAAGGCCAAGGAGAGGCTGCATGTACAGATGAAAGGTAATATTGTTATTCGAACTTTGGGATGTACATCACGAATACAGCATTTTTCTATTTGTCAGTTGTTTGTTGTTTGGGAGTCCCACTAAATATGCTTTGAAATTACTAATGCAGGGGAAGAATGAGAACATTAAACAATAAACTGCTTGGTGCATGACACTGGGAATAATGACATCCCTGTCCTATTGAGTTTCAAGACATTCAATTCCATTTCAGTATTTTAGGCCTTGTGCCAGTAACTGGAAGTCAAACAATATCTGATGATAATTTGCAAGATGATTGCAAATTCACTGGGTGTTAATCTATTCCTACTCCTCCCCTCTCATAGTCAGGTTTACGCATGGCTCACGTTACTCTTAGCTAGGGTGACCACCTTTTCAAAATGGAAAGGCGAGACACATGAACACCTCTTCTGCCCCTCCCTCTCCCCCACCCTCTGCCAGTTGGCGGCAAGGCCAGATCAGAGCAGAGGCTGCCTGCTGTGGGCTCAGGGCTCCCTGCCCTGCTGCCTTTCCCTCGAGCCCTGTGCCAGCTGTGTCCCCCGTGCCTGCTAGGCAGCAGCAGAGGGCACACTCCACACTGCTGCTGCCCCCGTTGCTGCTAGGTGAGCAGGGGACGCCTGGCCAGCACAGGGCTCCCAAGGGAAAAGCAGCAGGGCAGGGAACCCCAAGCCTGCAGCAGGCAGCCTGCACCCCATTGGCATTACATAGGGGGTTCATGGGGGTGCACTTGCACTCCCTGAGAGTGTTGGTGCACCCCCTGACAGCCAGCATTCCCTGCTTAGGCAATAGGCAGAGGGGGCAGGTGGGAGCACTGGTGCCTCCCCTGCAAACATCAGCTGGGGAGTTGGGGCGCCAGGAGAAGCACCGCTGGCACTTCTGGGTGTGCCCCTGGCCCTTCTAGGCGTACTGCTGGCACTTCTGGGTCAGTGTGATCGGCCTCCCCCGAGTCACTGACTGGTTGCTGGGGGGGCAAGTGCCCCCACCCCCGACTCAGGAGGCACCAGTCACCCATGCTGGACCCACCCCTGCACCACACATAAATCTGGTGGGGCACATGCCCCCCCATGTCCTCTCTCTCTGGGGGTGCATGCCATGGTGGGGAGCTGCCCCACACCCCTGTGCCCCCTGAATGAGCCACCCAGGGCTCCATCCCACTCCCCACCTCAGGCCCTGTGCACCAACCTGGCTGGGCAGTGCACCTATCCCCTGACCCACTCCCTCCCTCACCATGTGGGCCTCGATTTGCCCCCCCACATCCCCTTCTCCCCATAGACTTACCTGCAGGGAGCTGCTCTCCATGCTACCGGGCTGTATTCCTGGTCACATGCATGTGTGTGGGCAGGAACACTGCCAGCCTGTAAGAGGAAACCTGGATCCCTGCACAATGCTGCGAATCCCAGAGTCATGCAGCCTGGGACTGGGGCTTGGTGTTCCCATTCCAGGACTGTCCCACCCAGTTAGGGATGGGTGGTCACCTACTCTTAGCTCCATAACCAGCTTTATTGACTGGTGCTAACTAGTTTGCTTCATGCTAGAATATCCTTGGCTCACTCTGATTTTCCTCCCCTCCAGGATGGCTCTGACTTTAAATGAATGGTTATGGCAGCAGGAGTATTGGCTTCCCCCAGGAATCAGCTGGGAAGACATGAAGGAGACTAAAGATATCAGTTATCCTCAGCCTCGACACCTCTTGCTCAGCATCCCGTGTGCCCTGTTCATGGTTATCATCCGGTACTACTTTGAAAGGTAAACTGGTTTCCCTTGTATAGGAAGACAGCTAGCAATTTGGAGCCTATGACTGGAATAGCTCAGGGGAGCCAAATCTTGACCCAAGGTATTTCTGGTGTGGCTCACAACTGCCCCATCTGTTTGAGAAGTAGCCCACAAAGGCTCCAGTTCTAAGGGTGTATTTACATGTCACATTTATACCAGACCAAATCTTTGGCATATCACGTGGTGTTAAAGTTAAAATGAGATGTGAGCAGTTGCACATTAAAGATTAATGCTATTTCTTGCCTGCACAGCTCTGACTTGCCACTAGAGGGCTGGCAACCAGAGACATGACTAGGAGCCAAGCAGGCACTTTCCCTGCTCTGGGTTTTGGGGGTGGAGGACTGGGAGCAGTGCATCCTGGGATTCTGAAGGACTACTCTTTTCTCATTTATCTCTATGGGGCAGACTGAAGTTACCCTACCATGAGCTAGGTAGGTTGGCCCAGAGTTATCAGTTGCCTGAAATGGTGTAAATTTGAGACACTCACAGGGCACTTAGCATGAGTTGACAAGCTTTAACATGCAGACAGTTGTATTTTAAGTGCTCTTAGTATGGTCAAAGTGTAATGTGTAATTTAACTCTAAGTGTGTACTGAGATAGATGTACATTGTTATTCACCGAGCATTGTAGTACACAGCAATAAACAGAGGGCCAAATATAAAGCAAATCATGCCTAGAAGGTCTCATTTGGATGGTCTCACTTTCCTCCTTTGATTCTGAATTAGTTGTTTGCTTATGCATTAGAGAAGCGCAGTATTATTTTGTGTTCTTCTGCACAGCATTGTCCACTATTGGGATGAGCACAACAGAAATAATGTTAGATTATCCAGGTAGTGCTCTGCTAAAGGTATGGTTTCAAAAATCCCATTACAAGGCATTGAAAACTTTTGAAACTGTTTTCTTAGGATTGAAAAGTTCTATGCTTGGTCTCTGTACCCCCAGTGAATTAATTTCTTTTTTGGATAGCTAATTCAAAAACTGCAGCTGTTTTCCAGCTCACAAGGGGTGTAAAAAGATAACTGGCTATTTTTAGGCAAGAAAACACAAAAAGAGCCTTATTGTGGGCTTTTAAATGTGGCTTTTCTAACTATATTACTAGAGGTGAAGCCTGGCTATGTTTCAATAAGTGTTGTGAAAAGGAGAGCATTTTGGACTGTGCTGTGGGAAGTGCTGTTAAATTTTAAAATGAGGTTTTTAATTACTCAGTACTGCATAGAATAGATGAATGTAGCCCTTTATCTGTGTGGCTGAAGCCTAACCCCCTCCACTGCTTCCAGCCAGCTTGTACTGCTTTACAAATGTGTTACAATAGCTCCAATCTTGTTAAAACTACTTCCCCCCCCCCACCACCTACCCACCCTCTGGGTGCCTTTTGGACAGGTAGATGGTCACAGTGTTGGGAGTGCTAATTTACTAGCTACCATTGTTATTCAAGACAGAAGCAGGCATCAGCTGATGTCCCACTTGTGCTACCATAAAAATGTTATGGCAGCACAAATGGTGACTAAATAGATGTCTCTACCTTTGTCACGCCACACCAGAGGAAAATCAGTGATGCAACAAAAGGTAGTTATAAATTCTGATGGTTTATTGTGGTGGTCACCTATGAGCTTTGTGGTAGGAGAGCGCAGGCAGACTGAGCTGCCCATGCTCTCCAGCCACCTGGGGCAGGTGATATGGGGACCAAAGGGCCCCTCAAGCCTCTGAAACACCTGCCCAGCTTTTCTTGCTTATAAAGAAGCACCCTGGGGAATCTGAGGGCACCTCTCCGTAAGTGGGAGAAGTCAGGGCTTCTTTCTTATGGAGAGACACCCTGGAATCTCTTGGAGCATGCCCTCATAAACAGGGAAGGCCTGCACAGATCCCAGCATGAAGGCACAGGACCAGGGAATCCCCAGCATCCTCTGCTTCCACACTGAGACCTGCTTACCCAGAGCCACCCCTGGAATCTGAGGTGGGTCTGGATAGTTGGAGGAACCAGGGCTTCCCTGCTGACTCAGACCTGCCCCTGGGATCTCCAAAGTGGGTCTAGGTAAGTGGGGGAAGCCAGGCAAGTGTCCTCAGGGCACTAGAGGCCCCATCCTATGCAGACTCCTAAGGCCATGAGAAAACACAGCGCCTCTTGTCCCACACCATCAGTGGGTGGGACAAGGGCGACGTGGGTTTCACCCAGTGAAGTGGATCTGCTGTGCTGTGACATAGCTGATCCACTTCATTCAGCGATGTTTCTTTCTAGCATCCATAACTTTAAATCTGCTTTGGTCTCCATAAACAGTGAAGCTTTGCAGTCCTGTTGGGAAAAGGTTGGTATCATTAGCCCCTTACAAACTGACTTTCAGGCACAAAAGGCAGAATTCCATTGCCCTTGCTGAACCTAAATAGTACTTTTCCATCCCTGTGAGTGGCCTTTTTGACACTTAAGTACACCTTTGCTGTCAATGCATACATCACAAAAATGTAGCTACGCAAAAAAACATGACTTACAGAAGAAGAAAGTCTTTTGATATTTTAAACCCAATAACTTATGACACTTATCCAGGAGGCAGGAAACCTGTGTTCTAGGTGTTCCTCACTCAGAAGGAGCTTGAACCTTTATTTCTTTGACTTGGCACCATAGTGCTCTAACCACTATACCAGTCTCTTCTCTAGCCCTCTTCTTGAAACTGGGCCTCTGGCAGCTAAGGAAAGAAGAGGAGAAGAGAACAAGCCAGAGGATTCAGACCTTCATGAGTTGGCTGATGCCGTGGAAGTGAGGCCTTGCTTCTAGCCTAGAACCCTGCTCTAAGTGAGTCAGAAATTTGCCCACCGCACTAGCCTCCATCTACTCTGTTTAAACACAAAGAGCAGTGGCTCACATTGAAAAGGAGCTCTAGAAAGTTCTGAATAATGCCTAACTAGTGACAGGGTGGTTAGTGGACTATGTTGAATGGTGAGAGGGACGCAACATCAAACTTCTGGAGGACAGTGTTAGCACCTGGGTGTCCCACTTTCTGCATGAGTGCTGTAGCCAATCAACCATGGGGACTAAAATAAAAGCACCGCTCCTGCTTTCTGTGATTTGCACGCAGTCTGCAGTATGGATGCATAGATGTGCACACGTAGAAGTAATGGAATCATAAACTGCGTGTAAGTGCCAGAAAGTCTTCAAACATGGCTGGAAACTGATATTTAGGATGCCTACGGATGTTTAGGGTCCTGCGTAAAGTGCCATGAGTTGAGGCCCCCTCCCTTGACCCAACAGACATTTGTACCCCCCTGCCCACCCCCTGCACGCTGGGGCTGTCAGCAGGGAAGAGAGGGGAAGAGGAGAAGCAGCATGGAGCTGCCAGCTGCTTTGAATGGCTAGAGCTGGGGGGTGGGGGGCAAGATAGAATGGAGCTCCCTCGCCTCATGGGTCCCCTGACAGCTACCCCGGCTGGGGTATCGGGGGGAGCTGGGCCGGACAGCGTCTCAGGGCAAAGGCACTCCGATCCATCCCGCCCTTCCCCAGCTCTGGCCATTCAAAGCAGCTGGCAGCTCCATGCTGCTGCTATTAAGAAGCCCAGGCAGGGGCTGGGGGAAGGGAGCCCCTCACCTCATGGGCCCAGCCCAGCTACCACCAATAACTCTGGTCAATACAGCTATCCTTGAGTGTGATAACTACATGAAGAAATATCTATAGGAGTTCACCCTGAGACTTTAAATTGTACCCACTGAACATTTTTTTAGGAGCGAACATCCTTAAGTACTTGTGTTGTCTCATCCATTGTAACTAGGAGAGGATCTCCAAATTCAAAAGGATCATGTGGTGAAGGAGGTTTTGCTTTGATAGAAAGGTTAATATATTTATCATGCTGGAGGTAACCTAAGCAACACAGGAAATTTGGAAATGATACAGAAAGTTGACCAGATAATATTTGTGTGTCGTTGTTAAAGTCCGTGCTGTCATATTTACCAGGATCATACACAGAAGTAAAGTTATTGTTAACAGAAATATTCCAAAATTCTGTACACTTATTTGGTGTACACTCGTTCATTTTTACTCCATCATCAGTGACAATGGCTCTAATTTGAACAGTGAGCTTTGGTTGTTGATTGTCATTCATTTCTTTTACAATTCTTTTCTGAGAGTTGAAAACAAATCCTCAGTTCCATTTTTATTTTTATAGGTGGGTGGTGGTGGTAAAGACTTGTTGGGCATGATTTGAATAACAGGGGGCACATCTATATGTGATGCTTTACTGCATAGTAGGCCAATTTACTGTGCAGTAAGTGTCACCGTCTACAGCACAGCAAATTGGTCTACTCCGGGGTTAATTTGCTACCTGCAGGAGGGTAGAGCAGGGTGGAAGAAAATCTGCTCCCAAGAGGGAGCATGTGTAGACATGCTTCTCAGTAGGCTTACTGCACAGTAGTTTTACTGCACAGTAAGCTTACTTCAAACTAACTGCATATGTAGAGTTGCCCAGAGTTTTGAAAACCATTAAGGGCCCTGATCTGGGTACTAATCCAGATAGTAATGAGCAAAGGGCATATTATCTAGGATGGGGGTGGGCAAAGTCTGGCCCACGGGCTGAATGTGGCCAGCAGTGGTCTCCATTTCCCAGCAGGCCCTACTCACGTGGCTGGGGCCAGTTTCCAGTTCCATATTTAGAAATATGACTACATCCTGCTTGCCACCAAACAACTACGAGGTAAACAAACTATTCTAACTTTTCTCTAACCCTAACCTGCATAAAATGAACTGTTTCAAACAGAAGATTTTACCACACCTTTAACTCTCCTATGAAATATGAACTGTCATTTCTACCTAAGAGAACATTTACAGTCTTTTCTCCTTTGCCTGCAGAAGGGTGCTTGTGCCCAAAAGCTTGCAATTACATTTTTTTTTTGCAAAAATCTAGTTGGTTTATTAAAAGATATCACCTCTGCTACCAAGATGTATGGATTAATGTCATAGGTTGCTTAGGTATCCAATTGTCCTTCATTGTCATGCATTAAGTAGAAGATTTCATCCCTAATTGTAGTGGGAATTATCCATACCCACTATTCTCCTGGTTTGGCAAAAAATGTATCATTAGTTACTTTAAGAGCAGTGCTCTTAAAGTATCACTATCTTTTAATTTCGATATTCCCTATCATTGCTTTAAAGATACTTTAAACCCAACCATACTTTTTTGGTAGTAAGTCTAGATTTTTGTTTAATAGCCATTATTGAATCAGTTTTTATACATTCTCCCGCCATTAAAGCAGCTTGCTTAGCTTCTAAGTCAGCTTTGTTGTTCCAATTACCTGACTGTCCAGATTTTTTGTGTGTGTACTTTAACTTTTGTGAGAGAAGTTTTGCCTGTTCTTTGCTTTTTATGTTTTAAAATTTTAGCTATTAATACATGATAACTAGTGAAATTTTCTTAGTGCCCACAGTAAACTTTTCTTTCCCATTCTCCCAGCCTGTTAAAGCAGACGCTACCCATTGTGAATCAGAAATCAGATACAGATCTTTATCTAGATGTGTTACCTTAAATGCTTGAATGATTCCAGTCATTTCAGCAAACTCAGCAGAGTTTATGTAAGCATCTTTTCTCAGTGACCTTTTCAGATATAGGATTAATTAGACCAAAACCTGTATTTGACTTCTTTCCTTGATTAAAAAGCTGAACCATCTATAAAAAAAAAAAAGTTCATAATTTTCTCCAGGATTGGACATATCCCACTGAAATCTTTCTTGACATAATGTTTGGGGGGGTTCCCTTGGAAGTGGGCATTCATGTATTTTCCTTCTAAATTGAATCCTGCCTCTGCTGACAATTTGCATTATTTTGCTCCATCCCAGACAGATCCTCTCTCAGCCAGGGCTAATTAGGATTAGAATCTTATTCTTTCTGTCTCCCTATGTCACTGAGACGGGGCTTGAATTTTACTGCTACCACCAGTCCCTGCTTAGCTTGGAGTTGTTCTTCTAACACAGATTTTTTTTCCCTTCTGCAGTCCAAATAGAAGCTTTCATTTCATCAAGCTCATTTTCTAAATGGTGAAATTGTTGTTCAGCAAATTTATGTTGACATTTTCATATCAGTCTTGCATTTGCTAAGGTAGTAGCCTGCAATGCACAGTTAAATTAAGGAAGCCTGTGTTGTAGCTAGGGCCTGCTGTAATTCAGTCACTGTGCTATCTGTTTGGGCTAATTTCTCTTTGAACTGGCTTAAGACTGTGATTAGTTCTGAGCTCTCTTTACCAGCACACTATATAGTCCTTGAACCAAACCAACTTTTTGCCTTTTGCTGCCCCTTTTTTTTGACAGTTTGTTTTTTAACCAGGGTTTGACTCTTGGGGGGCGGGGGAGGTCTGCAAAAAAAAAAAAAATTGACTGGGGTTGCGGCTGTGCACACAGGTTCCCACCAGTACTGCGGGGCTGGGGCAGCCAGTAGCAGCCACTGCTACTGTTACCTGGCCTGCTTAGAAAGCCGTGGGACTGGCCAGGGGCTGTGTGCAGTGGCACGTGGGCTCTGGCCTGTTGCAGATGGGGGGAGGGGTGCTGACTAGCCCTTGGGGGGTTCTCATCTCTTATGGGGGGTCCGGCCCCCCTGAGCTCCCCTGTAATTCAGACCCTGATTTTAACAACATTTGGTTTTTCATACTCTGTGGCCATGTCTGCACAAGACGCTGAGCATGCAGTTGTTGCTCCGCAGTCATTTAGTATTGCATACACAAGTGCTAAATGATTGCACGGTAACCAGCATTACCGTGCAAGTGTCCCCGAATGGCTTCCTGGTGACACTGACTGCACAGTAATAACGAGTTACTGTGCAGTAAGTGTCTGGTGTAGACGCAGCCTGTCTGTTCAAAGCCAGGAGTGGATCAGGTTCCTCATCCTGGGAGGCATCCCTTTTCCAGTAAAAGCTTCCTCGTGAGGATATGTACTGCTGTACTTCCTGTTTCACAGTTAGTGGGAAACCTACTTTCACTGAATGAGTAACTTCCATGGTAGGACAGACACCACCGCTCAAGTTTTACACCCTAAATTTTTCCTCACAGAAACACAAAGTCTCAACCCCTGGCTTCTGGTTCAAATATAATTATTTCTTTCTAAAGATATCCTTATATAGGGCATCAAGATGCAGAGGAGCCCTCTACCCCCAAATTGTTATATATAACGTAACATAAGACACTCCCTTGCACATCCTGCTCCCCGGAGATGAAATGAGAGAACAGATAACAAGTGGCAGTAGTTCAAACAACCACTGAAGGTACAATATAAGAGCTGATATAAACTAGAATGGAGTTATGCCAAGAGCCCTGGCCTGCTAGTTCCCACTGTTACACTTACAGACTATTACCTACTGTGGGTTAGCTCTCCCCTGCACAGTGCCTCTGGGTGGGATTATAGCTGGGACCCTTACTTTCACTGGTGTATTTCTTTTGTGTCTTGTTTGCCCTTGTCTTGTCTTTGTGACAGAGAATCCAGCTGATTTGAATTCGTTTCTCTGGACCTGTGGCTGTTGCTGAGTGATGGCAGATATTTATCACTGCTTCTATTATCAGCACTTGGCAGCACAAATGGGACCAACTGAGAAAGAAGGGCAGCCAGAAACTACCCAGACTCAAATCTAAAAGACTGCTTCTCTTCACCCACTCCGCCCAGTGGTGGGAGGTTGATTCATTTCAGTCCCTTTGCTGCAACAAGTTCAAATGATGTAATGCCACAACATGGTTAATAATTCCTCCAGTTTGTGCAGCAATCAGCAAATTCTGAGAGCGTGCATCTTGATTGTAACTCCTGATTTAAAGGCACAACTATGAGCAGGTGAATACCTGCTCTCTGATTTATCCCAGCTATGATTGTAGATTGTGTAACTTAAACCTTTGTATTTTTTTTCCTTTTAATACTCTTACAAAGCTTTGGGTGTTGATGTGATTTGGAGGAGATTCGGCCTGATTTGGTGGCTGAATCTCCAAATCCAAATTGAATCAGGAGACCAGTTAAAAGGTCCAAATTGATGTGAAGTTATCCGAATTGATTCGGAAAAGATTCAGAGAGTTTCTGCAATTCAGGCAGTCCCTACTGGCTGCAGCAGGGAGCTGGACCTGGACTCCCTGCTGGTAAGTAGGGGATGGGGGAGAGGAGGCTGGAGGAGGGGACCATGGGGGAATCCCTGCCAGACCCCATCCCCTGTCTGCTTCCCCAGCCCCTCTGAGCACCCCCGACCTCTGCCTGCTCTCCCAGCCTTGTCCCTCCTATGGCTGCCCCAGCTGGCCCCAGCTCCCAGCTCTTTAAAAAAAAAAAAGTCCCCACTCACCAGCTGCTGCCAAGCAGGGGGGCAATCCCCACTGCCCCATGCCACATTGGAGGGCTCTGCCATGAGCCCCCTGACCTCTGCCCACTCTCCCAGCCCCACCATGGCTGCCCTGCCTGCCCCAGCTCCTGGCCTTTAAAAAAAATAAAAAGCCCTGACTCACTGGCTGCTGCAGCAGCCTCAGGGCTTCTGGGGGCTCGTGGCAGAGCTCCCCCACGCAGTACGGGGCAGTGGGGATCACCCCCCCATCTGCAGGAGCTGGTGAGTGGGGTTGTTTTGTTTGTTTTTTTTTTTAAAGAGCTGGGAGAGTGGGTGGGGCAGCCGTTGAGAGAGGGCAGGGGATGGGACCTATTCAGAGATCCGGGCAAATCAACTCAGGACAGTGATTTGAATCACTGAATCGAATCAAATACTAGCCACTTCACACAGGCCTACTGTTACGTTCTTCCTGGTTCCAGCCCTGAGTCATGCTTTATCACTGAAAAGGGCACAAGAAAGTTCCATCAAAATGACAAGAAAGTTCAAAAAAAGTGACAAGAAAGTTCCCTTAAAGCTGCAGACCTTGGATTGAGTGTACACTTTTTTGTAGCCCTGTGATTTGAGCCTGTTTTATTTCTGAAGCTAAACAGTGGTAGGCAGAGTTGTTACTTGGATGAAAGACTGCAATAGACACCTACAGATTGCAGAATCTGTACCTGTAATCTGTAGGAGGATCTCTTCAACCAGACTTCTAGCTAGGAAGAGAAAAGTAGGGTATAGAGGGAGAGAGGGTGAACAGTGCTGTCCTGCAGAGGTTTGGGAAAGGAAAAAACAACTTTCACTTCAACTTTGACTTCAAGCAAAAACACCACAAAAATCTGAGAACCACCTGCTTTTTACTGGGATATAAGGATGTGGAAGGGAACAGGGACAAAGAACAGTTCTAACCTACTTTGCCATGAAGTTTATAACCTAAGACACCAGCATAAAATTTTGCTCTCCAGAGAGATACCAGCTGGAACCATTGACTGGTTCAGATGTGGTCAGTGTGCAGCATGCGTGCTACAAATGGCATAGGCAGCCTGGGTGTGTGGTATGCAATATGTCGAGGGGGAACAAACAGCACCGTGGCAGATAGGGCAGGGAGAAAAATGCAACACACTAAATGGGGTAAGGAGTCCAGAGAAGGAAGAAAAAAGCAAAGCAACAGATTGGGTAGGGACTATGGGTCAGGCAGTAGAAATGAGAGTAACAGACTGGGTGGGAAATGCAATTGGAGTGGCATTTGTGGAGGGTGCCAGGCTAATTTGTGGCATACTGGCCAAAAAAGGTTGGCCTTACTGATCTCGTTAATTTGCTCCTAAGTGCCCCTATAGCCCAGCACACAAGCAGCTGGAATGTCTGTTTCTCCTTCCTTTCTGCTGTTACTCCCCAGGAGATAACAGACAGTCACCAAGGACTCAGCTAAGTAATGGAAGCAGGGCAGAGACTGGGTAAGTGCTCAGAGTGCTGCAGACACTCCAAGGGAGCAGCTTTAGGGGTGCTGGAGAAAAGGTGGTGCCCTGTCAAATCCTCAGTGTGACCTGATAGTATTGCATACTGTTTAGGGACACTGTGCTATGGAAATGCATTTTATCTACATTTTGTCCACAGTGCCTACAGATCTCTGTCTATTGAAGTGAGGGGCTGAGTCTTCCTCTCTGGAGGCACTTTTACACATGCTTCAGGGGTAGGGGGAGCCACTTGAATTAGAGTGGCTCCAAGAGCCACAACGCACCGCATTCCTCGTGCATCAGCATCCCCACACTTCATAATGGCAGTGGGGGTGCTTGAACTAAAACTCGTCGATTAATCGAGTCTGCTCTGTCGTGTTGTAATTACAGTACATTGGAGTAGCCTTAACGTATGTGTATAAGCACCCTAAATTTCTAGCCCCATAGGCCAAATGGCATAGCTGATGGCTAGATTTCCAGATAGATAAATACATTTCCAGCTCCACAAGCCAGATGGCATAATTGATGGATCCAGGTGGCTAGATTTGGCCTGCAGGCTGTACATTTGACACTTCTGCCCTACTGTCACCCAGATGTCTGATCTGGCCTACGCCCCATGTTTTATTAGCAGCTGGATGATCTCTTGCTGCTACTCCAGCATGAATAATGGATGATGCAGAAGATAGTTAATACAGCATACCCAGTGCCTGGACTCCCTTTCATGAAGAACAGCTGAACATAGAGGAAGGCTATACAAAACTGTGGGTGCTGAGTCAGTGTACAAGCATAGTCTCTACATGGCCTTGTGCAGATTCTGTAAAAGTGATACTGGAAATCAGTTTGGCCACCAGAGCAGCCAAGGTTATACACTTGTCTTCATGCAGTGCCCTTGAGCAATGTAAAAAGGGAGGCAATATCATGATAGTGTTGTATGGCACTTCTGTACACAAACAACATACGCAAGGGGTTATTCTAGGTCCCAGCACATACTGCTCATAACAGCTTATCATCATCTTGTTCCCTGTCAGCTGGTTCAGCTCTCCCTGCAATTGGGGTAGCCTGCATTTCATTGCCTTGTAGTACTATTTGGGAGGACTGACCACAGTTCCTTTGCCTGTTCTCTTTTGATGTGGCTATCCCCCTCTAATTCTCATTCTCTTCTCTTACAGTTCATTTTTCTGCTCAAGTTTCCTCAGGTGGTTATATATGTGACTGTAGCAGGGACCAGGCCCAGACACATACTCACCGGGGTGATGACTGCTGGCATGCTCTGCAGGTGACGGACTCCCAGTCAGTCCCACAGAAAAGCAATGAGCCCGCAGGCCGACAGTACACTCCGCCATGCCACCATTCCCTAGGTGGGATAGGCAGCTGGCAGGCAGTGGCCTCTCCACAGGCCCTCCCCCCAGGCCGGGGTGAAAGCCAGCACCCGGAATCCAAAAAGACGTGGGCCCCAACCCAAGAAGAGGGCAGGCAGACAGCTCAGATAGCACCTCCTGGGGCCTGGAAGCTGCAGGTGCAGAGGCTGATGTCCCCCTTTGCACCTCTCAACACTCACAATGGCCACGAGACACATGAGGGCAGGCTGGGATCTGGGCTGGCCCAGACCAACCCAGAACTACCTACATAAGACAGCACCAACCCCAGGAGAGGGGAAACACCAGCATAGGCACTGGCCCATGCCATGTCCCTCCACCAGAGTCAAGGACCTAGGATCAAGGATCAGCATGACACTGACTCTCCCTAAAGAACCCTGACTGCCACTCAGCTGCTGGAAGTCAGATACGTTTAGGGGCTCCATGGGGGTTTGTAATGCCCATGGCTCCATATTACCCAAAGGGCTTGGCCCAGGACAGACCAGGTCACTTGGGTTAGGCTCATAGCAAGGGCAAAGCCTGAAGAATCCCAGCTGCCTGGAGGAAAGTGGCCAAGATATGCTGCTGGGCTGAGGCAAGGCCTGAAGCAGGCACAGATACCATTATTTAAGTTACTAGCCAATCATCTGTCAGGACTGATGGAGGGGTGGGGAAAGAGAGCAGAGACAGAACCCTGTGCCCCCATCCCCCAATCCGGGCCTGTTCTCCCTTTATCTTCTGCTGCTTGGGGTTCAGGCCCGCTCCTCACCACAGTGGTGGGGGAGGGGAGGAGTGGGCCCAGGTCCGATGTGGGGGAGGACCAGGCCTGAGGGTGGGAAGAAGCTGGCCCACCATGGCGGGGGGAGCAGCAAGTGTAGGGAGCCCCAGTGGCAGCAGGGGAGTGGGAGGAGCAGGCTCAGAGCGGACGGGGTGGGGAGGAGGCTCGGTCCTCCCCTCCCTCAACCACTGCCATCACCTGCAAGGGATGGGACCCTCCATCCCCTGTGTTCCCACCATCATGGCAGCGCTCTACTGCACTGCCAGCTCCTGGTTGAATGGCTGTTCACACGCTGGCTGTTTGTCAGCCAATCAGAGCACAAATAAAGCATAATGGACAGATAGACTTAGACTTTTATAATATTAGAATATTAGTTTATTCATTTTCTTATGTGGGCTGGACACCACTGACCACAGAAATTTATCTAGACCTCCAGGATCAGCCAATCTATGCTGATCCCAGCCCACTCAAGTTTCCTTTTATCATGGACCCTTCTGCATAACAGCAAAGCCAGACACCTAGTAGAACCAGGAATCTACTCCAAGCCCCAACAGAACACCCGAGTGGAAAAGGTGGTGTCACAGAGCGGGGTCCCAGGAGCGGCCGTGATCTCTCCTGGCGCCCCTGCCGTGCCAAGTTAGCATCCAAGCATCCTCATTCTCGCCCGCCACATCTTTGCTGGTAATATTATTAAAGGGAGGCTGCCTTTTCTGTCCTCCTTGGCACAGTACCCCTTGGTGTACTCCCGCCTGTACCCTGTCTACCAATGATTCTGTGCACTCCTGCCACAGGGCTATGCATGGCTCCTACCACCCCTTATACCATGCCCCAAGCCTCTCAGATGTACCGGACGTTGTTGCATCTATTGTCTTTTCTTAGTGGCCCTCTCCGGGGCTTCTCCCCGTATGCTCGCCCTCTCTGGGGCTTCTTATTCCTGTATGCCCCCTCTGGGGCTTATATTCATGTGCGCCCCCTCTGGGGCTTATATTCTCGCGCTCACGCCCTCCCTGGGCCTTGCTCACATGATTCCCGCCCACACTGGGGCCTATGTACGCCCTCCCTGGGGCTCCTCACAATTGAGGCTCAGGTGGCTGTAGCCATGTCTGGCCCCCAATGCACTGTGCCCCTTCTCAGGGCTCGGGTCAGTGCACCCCGTCCTCAGGTCTACAACCCTCACTGAGGCTCAGGTGGCCGTAGCCGTGCCTGGCACCCCCGACCCGTCTTCTCGGGTCGCTCACCTGCACTGGGCTCCTCGCCCTGCACGATACTGCACCACTGGGCCGGGGTCTATACAACCTCCAAAACACGGAACCCTCTCTGGCGCCAGGAACCCCCACACTACTGGGGAGCTCCCATGAGGCCTCCTCCAACCCTTACAGCCTTACCCAGTCCTCCGGTTTAACAACTACCAACAGAAAACTCAAGCCCCTGGGCTGCAACATAAACTCCAAGCCATCTGGCTAAACAATTTCTAAGCCCTCTGGCTAATCATCCTTCAGAACCCTACCAGGGCTCGCTCCCCCAGTCCTCAACCAAAGCTGGTCAGGCCATCTAGTTTCTGCTCCCACAGAGCTCTCTCTTTCTCAGCTGCCAGGGGGGAACTGCCTATGGCCTCAGCCTGTGCTGTTTATATAGGCCAGGCCCTGCCCCCTCCTGGTCAGCTGACCCTTGTGGTTGCCCCAGCAACGAACACCTGTCCCTCTCTAGGAGCAGGCACTTCAGTGCACTGTGACACACCTCCCCCCTTAAGTTTATAACCCCCCTAGGAGCAGGGCATGGGAGTGTCCTGCGACAGTGGGGTGTAGGGAAGGTGGAGCCCCACAGGAGACTCTCAGACATCAGGACCCACACTGGTCTCAGCAAACCATATACCATCAAATACCACCTCCTGATACCTTTTTCATGGTGGGCAAGTTATGAAAATAGGGGAGTAAGACACCCGTTGAGCATGTGGCACTCGGGCTCCACCCCAGTGTGGCCACTTGGCCTGGGCCCCTCTACAGTGACTCAGCCCCAGTTGTCTGAAATGAAAATAGTTTATACTGGCAAATTACAAGGATAGGAGAGAAAATGAAACCCCATTAAAATCAAATGCTTTGGAGGAAAGCTTTGTCTAGTCTGTAAAATTGAGCTAAAACATAACCTGAAACCCTTCAGAAAAGAAGAAATTTTCTTTTTTTTTTCTCATAACCTAAACTTGTCTCTCCTCCCTTTTGACATAAGGACTATTTCCCTTCTTAAATAATGCACTGCAATGAAAGTTTCTGTTAGCTAAGGTCTTTCTCCATTTATAGGAGGCCTGCCTTTGTTCTAACCAAAAGCCAAGGAGCCAAAACTGAGTTATGTAGGCCTCCAGTATCTTTTAGTTATATTTTTTTGGCTGGCCAGGCTTTTGTAAATGACATGCACTTCTGTGTCCAGAGAGCGTGTGTGTGCATGTGCGTGCGTGCTGCGCGTGTATACCTAACTACATACAGGCAGTCCTTGCATTTACGACAAGCCATGGTTCTCAGGAACCAACTGTAGGTCGAAACGTTGCAACTCGGAACCGATTTTTCTATAGCAAGCAATGTTATAAATGGGGGATTGGTTCCTGAACAAAAGTCCGATACCCTATTTTCATCAAAAGTAACCCAGAATATTGTACTCAATCAATTATAGATGAGTAATATAGCTACATTAATGCATTATATTGTAAATAGCAATCATATTGATTTGGAAGGACTTCTTTGGGGTGACTTTGCTGGACTTTTTGAAGGGCTCTTGGCTGCATTTTTTGAAGGGTTTTAGATGTTCTCCAGGGAGATGGGCAACGCAGCAAATTTGTTTGCTGGTGTTGCATCAGATCAAGCGTTGTAAAATCGAAACTGACATCATAAAGTTGAAACAGTGTTGATTTATAAACATTGTAAGTGCAAAATGTTGTAACTTGAAATGTTGTAAGTCAAGGACTGTCTGTACGTGTGCAGCCAGTACATAGCATTTACAGTACAGGGGTAATGGACTCCCTACCTGTGCATAATGCTAAAAATGTTACTTACAGGGCTGAACATATTGCCACCTAAATTTAATGATAGAAATTATTAAAATAATTTTCCATTAATATTCAGATACTATTAACTCTGTCATCCTATGTGTTATATACTGTGAAGTTATTGTGGGAGCACACAATATGTAGTTACAACTACGGATGTAACTATGCTATGCTAGACTTTATTTTATCCTTGTTAATTTAGTTTTCAGAGATTGCTGAGACTGAAAACCGTTTGAACAAAACTTTACCACATATGTGTCTTTGCTACAAGATGTACTTGGCCAGCGTGCTTGGCTTATGCTGGTATATCAAAAGCAATTAAGTGTATTCTTGGCAACCATTGATCCTCTGGGTCATGGTGTACACACAAGAGGTCTATGCGATCATCATACCAAGACTTTCAGCATGTACATCTAGGCAAGGGTATGAAGGAGTGGAGGCTGTCCTAGACTTACCCCTTTAGACCACTGAGACAGAGTCCCAAGGTCAGACTGAGGCCAGATGTTCAGTGCCTTGATGGTTTTAGCTTCTGCCCAAGTGCAACAAATAGGACCTGCTGCTGATTGCCTAACACCTCAATGAGGACATGTTTGTGTCAGGGTGATGTTCCCTTAGCCTTTCTCCAACCAAGGCATACCCACAGGGCAGTGGGGGTTAGGGTTTTGAGGCTTCCTATATTCACTTTACTCTGGATGTTGCAACACTGTGGTATTTTATACGAGCTATCCCACAACAAGTAGCCTCACCATGTTGCCACCAAGCTCCCCATTTGGATGCAGTTTACTGTCATACCCAGAATCAACAAAGTGTATGTGTTTCTTTTAAAACTAAGTGATGATGTTGTGATAAGCTATCAAATCATTTAAGAAACCCAGGTATTAAATACCAGGGTGTAATAGACAACCTAGAGCTCTTCTTCCTTTAAGGAGAGAAGCTGCAGCAGATAGAACCTAGGTAGCTGAGTAGATCCCCTGCAAGGGGGAGGGTGACAAAGAAACAATGTGGCCAAGGTGGGAATCTGAATGTTAAGAAAAAGGGGAACAGATGTCAAGGGAGTACTGCACAGAATAACCTGGCTGCATGTGCAGGCAGCTAGAAGCCATGGGCTATAAATGCTTATCACAGAGTTAGTTACTGTGCATAGCATAATATGATAGAGCCTAGTTTAGGCAACCAGGGTGCTACCAGAAGCAGTTGTCAGCTGCCAAGGAGACCAGGCCATCAGACCCTAATGAGAACCCCCTGCAGGTTGCTGTGGAAAGCCACTTGACAAGAAAGGGGCAGGGCTTAAGAGGCATTTAAGCCCAGGGCCTGTGCCAGGGCAGGCAGGCCTTGGAGGTCACAGGTGAAAGAACTCTGAAGTAGGATGGCTAAGACTGAGAATAATACCTGAGACACTGCTGTACCTGGGAACTGGAAGCAAAGGCTGAAGTCTTGTAGGAACTGTGAGGATGAGTCCATTATGCAGCTGATAGGCTGAACCTGCTTCCTTTGTCTCAAGTATCCCACCCTTGCAGGTCAGGTGACTAGCTCTCTTACCTGGGCAGTCTTAGGTCAGCAGAAAGCACTGGTCAGCAAGCAATGGGACTGCTTCTGGTGGGACCTTAGTGATGAGGTCATGATAAGAGATAAAAAACAGTCTCCAGGAAGAAGGGTAGAGAGTAGCCATGATGAAGGCACAAAGAGCAGCTGAACATCTCCAGCGCGCTCTCTCTTGAAACACATAGACACACTACGAACTGCCTGCCTCCAGAGGAAAGCTCTATCAGCTGCTAAGTGATATTTGTGAGTAAGCTACTTGAAACCTAACTAGATATATAGCTTGCAGTAACACAGATGTGTGATCTAGGGTTACCCAGTCACCATGTTTGCTCTAAGATTATTCTGTAATACTTCTCTATCCTGCCCCCTTCCTCAAGCCTTCCCACTGTAACCAATAAAGTTCTTCACTGTACCAAATGTGGTGGACTTGTTGGGAGAGGCATGACTTTGTGCCACCCTTGGTCCAGCTGACTAAGAGAAGCTACTTTTTGTAGCTTCAGGCTAGAGAAAGCACCCCAAGCTTTTGCAGTGGGTCAAGCACCTTCAAGGACTACAAGTCCTGTGTACCCCAGGGGGCTAAGGGTCCAGAAACAGTCTTGACCCCTGGGTGGTGGCAGCAGTACCCCCAGGCTTGCACGTGTGCTCCAGGAAGGGGGTCAGCCAGACATGAGGCACCCCCAGGGAAGAACTTGGAACTTAGCAGGTGGATGGGTACAGTGAGGTGGGTGGCTCAGCACAGGAGCACCCCCATTTTTTCCCTTGATGTCAAAGATTTCATCATTCAGCTCCTTTTCCACACTCCAAAATGGCCTTCTCAACTTAAGCCTTGGCCTTGGGAAGGGGTGGGGGGTGTCACTGAGTTCTTCAGAATTTGAACTGACTGTAAGCAGTTTTTTCTAGACTCCTAAAGTAGCCTGCTAACATCAAAGTTCAGGAGGAGGGATATGAAATACAACAGACAACCCTGGAACAGGAGTCAGTCTGCAAGTACCTGTTATGAGTTTCATTTATTCTCAACTGAATGAAATAATCATGCTGGTATGAGCTCTCCTGCCCTGAACAAGGACACAATACTCAGTTGCTGAATAAACGAGGGCCAGCAATGATGTTCTAAGAACTTCAGCATCACTTCCCCAACTTGCACCAGCCAGTTTTGGGATGATGTTATTACATGTGGCAAGCTTGTTCTTAGTTATTTGTAGATGATGCCTGTAGGTGAGACTACAGTTGAGGTGGACTCCTAAATATTTGGGGTTGAGTTCACAGTTGACCAGTTTCCAACAAAAGCCGATTCTTAGCTGGGCATTAGTGAGATGAAAAAAGGAATAAACTGTTTTGTCAGGGCTGAACTTCAAATACTATTCATTAACATAATCTAATTTTGCCAAATCATTACTGAGTGTAGTTTCAGTAATACTAGACTCAGAGTTCTGTGCTAGGATGGTGATTATTTTCAGTGTAAATAAACTTCCTTGATTTTTTTTGTATGGGGAATATCAATTGAAGAGAAAGGGTGCCAGAACAAAGCCCTGATAAAGGGCTTATGAGGCAAGCCACATGACGAGAGGTTGAAAGATACAGGCACAGTCAGTCAGCTTGTGGAAAAAGTGATTTAAAAGGAGATGTGATCACAATCCTCAAAAGCTGAAGGGCTGTGATAAGGAAGAGAGAGAACATGAAAAAGGTCTTCAGCCCAGAGTGCTCATCAGCAGAATGAGCAGAGCTCCATAACCAACTTAGTTAAGAAGAAAATCAAAGATGCTGGGATAAGTTTCCAGAGGAAAGGATGACAGAAAGAGGCTGTGATGTGTGGACTTGTCTGTTTTCCCCCGATTGTTTCGTTTTCCCCATGCTTCTGCGCTTTGCTGTTTGCGACACGGGGCTGGAAGGAATTTTCCCCCATCCTGTCGCTGCAGCTGTAGGGTTTGTGTCACATTCCTCAGAAGCATTAGGTATCCGCTACAGCCAAACCTGGGAATTTTGTCTGGGGTGTGCTGATGCTTCTCCTGAAACTAAAATCTTTCCAACTGAGGGGGCATTGCCCCACCACTCAGACTCAAAACAGTCACCACATCTGCTGTGGGGAATGAATTTAACCTCGGGATCAGATTAGTACAGACTGGAGTGTTTTGACTTTCTCTGTAGCATGGGCATGGTCCTCCTCTTCCTGGGCTATCAAGTATATTTACTGTATTTCCCCAAATCCAAGACAACCCTAAATTTAAGATAATGCACCAATAATGGAGAGTTAAGCAGTTATGGGGAGAAATGGGGGTGAAGCAGTTAGGCCCCACCTCTTGTCCCCTCCACAGCCTGGAGTCCCCCACCACCTCTTCCCCTCTGTCACAGGACAGCTCCTTTCCAGCAGCATCCATCACACTGAGCCATCCTCCAGTTTGTTTTCTTCCTCCTCTTCCCACATCTCTCTGTCCCTGGAGTGCCTAGGAGGCCCCTTTCCAAGGCAGGTTGAAGGACCAGCTGATGCTATAGTTGTAGTACAGCTGCTAGAACTGTGTTCTGGGAAGAGATGCAAGTTCAAACCCCTTCCAGGAGAGGCTTACTAGCTGGGTCTCCTGCCTCCAGGGTGAGTACCCTGACCATTAAGTTCATAGGAATTAAACATGAGAGAGCTGTCGTCTTCAAGCATCTGACACTCACTGGTCATCAGCTTTAGGTAGACAGAATTGTGACTAGAATCCAGTCCACACATGTACATAGCCATCTGTCTGCCTCACCAGCATGTAACTGTGTATGTGCAGTACCTGTGTGGATGCTTACACAGTCACACTTTCCCTGGTTTATGAGGGTCTTTCCAACTGCAAAGTGAGAGAGAATCATTTTTGAAAAATTGGACAATTGAATCTTCAACAAAAATTGTATTTTCCTATTTCTAAACGTGTTTTCTTTTATTGTAAGAGACAATTGCAGGGACTCTGACTAGTGTAACCTCAAACATTTGTAAGTATTTTCAGGTTGCTAGTGTCCCTTTCATAGCTAATATTTAGCACAAGCAAATAACACGGACCAGGATCATTCTATGATAAAACCTGTGAGTTCTTCCCTTCTTGTTCTCTCCGAGGCCTTACCTACAGACATCCTGCACGCCCTCTCAAACCTCTCCCTTGTCTCCCTGTCCCCGCCCCCCACCCCACACACACTCACACACACACACACACACGTGCGTTTTGAGTCCCAGTGCCTTCCTTTTTTCCTGGACATTTTGGGAGTGTCTCCATGCATTTTCCATGAAAGGAAGATCTTAGATGTGAAGAACACAAGCATGGCACATAATAGTAATGCAGTGTACAAGTGTTTTCTCTTTTATCCTAGTGCCTGCTGCAGATCTTAGTGCCCCTACTTCTTTGTCACTGGTCTGCTCTTTCTTGGGTTTTTTTGCAGCTATCTAAGCTTCGCTGTCATTGATAAAGGTAAGAATTTCTTAGGGTGATCTCTTTTATTATCCCAACTATGTAGTTGGTCCAAAGTTAAACATACTTTCAAATACAAGACTTGAGACCTGATGAAGAATATCTTGAACTACTGTATGCCTACCTACAAAGAGAGCAGTTTTGAGATACAGCAGCAGCACACGGCTGGTGGGGGATGCAGCTACAGCAACTACCATGAGCCACCAAGCCCTGACCAGAGCTCCTTTCGGGGTGCTGCACTCCTGCTTAGACACCGGGTGGCACTGCTCTGCTTTGCCTGTCCTACAACAGCAGCTCCACCGTCTTCATAGAATTGCAGAAAATCCTGTCTCCTATGACTTCTTCTTTCAAAACTTTGTTATTGCAGTGTCCAGCAAGAGTAGAAACTGCAGTAATAAAAAGATTCAGACATTTCTCCTGTTTCCATATTCAAATTGTACCTTTCATATATAACATTTTGTTTACCCATGAAAAGGGACATCGAAAGGCTCTTGGGGCACGTCCCCATGTGCGGGAACCTGCGTTTCCCCAGGGACGAACAGCAGTGGCACAATGTGTGCCCCTGCTACATCTCCCTGGGGAATGTCTGTACCACGCATGCTTTGGCATGTGGTGCATTGCCCCAGGTGGGCTTTACCTGGGGTCTTGGGGGCCTTTGGGAGCTGCAGCCATGGTGATCCTGCGGCAGGGAGCCGGGCCAGCAGCCAGAATGTTGCTCCAGCTGGGGAGTCTCTAGTTTTGGGCAGCATGTGCTGCTGCCCCACTTCTTTTAGGTACAGGGGGTTTTTTTTAACCCCAGGATCTCCTGCGGTCAACCCCCCACCCTGCACACACACACTGCAAATTAGCAGCACAGGGAATGCTTGCATGTGCAGTGTGCAGCACCACAGATGGGGCTGCAGTGCCGCATACTGCATGTCCGTGCTTGTTTGGATGCATCCTTATAATCTATATCCATTTTTTACTGGTGTTTGTGACAGGCTTGTTGCCACCGAGGTGGCCATGATGCCCCTGTCGCTCCTGCCTGGTGCACACTCAAATGCTACTCTCCTTACATTACTTTCCTGCCACATCTTGTTCTTAAATACTATGGGATAATTCGGGGAGGCTGCCAACAGACCTTAGAGTGAGCCCTAATCCCTATAAGTTTCCCCTTAGTCTCCCCTGAGACCCCTCTGGTCTCAAACCAGCCGTCAGGCTTGGTAAGTCCTTCTCAGCCTGGCTAGGGCACCAAGAGCCTTAAGGGCAAACTGCGTGGCCCCTTCCCCGCCGCCATGCCCCGTGCCTCGCGGAAGTTCTCGTTGATCTTTCTCTTTATACGCTCGGCCCCCTTTGGGCCCCCGGACCCGCCACTTCGTTACTCAGTCTCCGTCAACACTGTCAGACCCTCGGTCCTGTATGCAGCCCCTCCTCCGGGCTCTCAGTCCCTCTAGTTTGGCTTGGCCCACTCTGGGCTTATGTACCGTCTGGTCCAGCTCCACCTTTCCCTGGGGTCTTGAACCTTTGGGCTTGGATACCAGCCTTTTTCTAGACTCCTGGGCTCCTCGCTGGAGACAGTCTCAGTCTGAAGCTCCTGGGTTACCAGTTCTCCAAACAGGCCTTCAGCCTGGCCCAGCAGGGCTCAAGGCTAAACCACTGGGCTAACTCAAATAAACAAGAGACACGGCTGCCGTTTGGCAGATGCCTCTCCCCTCCATGGGTTTGACATAAAGGCCACTCACCTGCAAACCCAGTCTTTCTTAGCCCCGGGGCTTGCCTCAGTTCCCAGACCTGCAGGGCTGTCCCGCAATACCCAGTCCCTTCAGGAGCGCTGCAGCCAGGAGATCCTCACTTCTTGGCTGCTGAGGAGACGCAAGCCCAGAGCCTGCACCGCTCAGCTAATCTGGCTCTAGCCTGAGTCCCAGTCAGGTGAGTCCCTCACTAGCTCCCCTTTGGCACCTGCAGTTACAAAAGTGCAAGTGTCTAAAAGTGAGTGTAAAATACTCACTTTTAGACACTTGCACTTTTGTAACTGAATACACTGAGTGCAGGGTAGGTGAGGACAAGGTTTGACATTTTTTTTACATGACTCCTGACCTGCAATCTCCATCCCTGTACTATCTACTTGCTACACCCTCTGTTTGGATCATATCCTTATTGGTGAAGAAGCCCTGATTTCTACCTACCTTTAAGCCATTCCCACATTTGTGGGCTTTGTAAAGCAACGATGATAATGATGTTGATTCAGCTTTGGGCTCACCCCTCATTTGACTGCACCCTGTTCTTTTCTCTTGTAGATTCATAGCCCTGCCCCTGAGCAAAAAGCTGGGTTTAAGGGACAAGATGAGAGTGAAAGCTCTGCCCAATCCTGTCCTGGATATATTCTACACTACCCATAGCAAGAACCCAAAAGAGGTGAGTCCTTTTTTCCATTTCCTTAACACACTTTTGGCCTATCCATCTGGGATCCTCTTAATCACTATAAAGCTAGAATTCAATTGAGCTAAACTTTCTAGCCTAAATTTGCAAGTCTAAAGTTTGGTAGCTCCATTTGGCTTTAGAGATGCACGTTTATACCCAGCAGAGCAGAGCACGTACTGTTCTCCTGACATCAGCAGGAGCTTGGGAGGCCCAGCACCACCACAAATGTCACCAGAAGTGAATCCTATTCTTGTGCACATGTGAGGCCACTATGTTGGTATTGATGCATAGTATTAGGAGTGGATGCATTAGAGGAAGAGTATATGAAGTCTGCATCTTGAATACTATGCTCAGCTCTTGTCTCCACATCTCAAAAAGGATTTAGAACTAGAAAAGGTACAGAGATGGGCAACCATGATGATCAGGGATATGAAGCAACTGCCATACCAGGAAGGATTAAAAAAGCTAGGACTCTTCAGCTTGGCAAGAAGGCTGAGGGGGGATATGACAGAGGTCTATAAAATCATGAAGGGTGTAGACAAAGTGATTAGAGAACCAAGTCCCAGAATACTAAAACCAGGGGGCACCCACTGTAATTCACTCCATGAACTAAAAGTCTTCCCCATTCTGGCCTAATGTTGCCCAAAAGTCATACCTCCCTTGCAGCCTTTCATCCCAGCTCCCTTGGGTAGCTTGGGTTCCTCCCCATTTGTCTCCACCAGCCCTTCTGTCTCAGGAAATCCTCTCCCTCCAGCATGCAGGACTAAACTGCCTATTTGGGTTTAGGCACAGGGCTTATGTGCTCCAAAGCCCCACCCCTTCCTGTCACATGGCTCCCCAGCCACACCGGGGTTTCCACTTCATGGGCATTCTCACTTGTCACAGATTGAGTGCATGATTTGACAAGTAATGTATAGAGAGACCATGTGGAAAACAGATGCAAAAACAGTTAATACTTGACGTGTGCAAGGGACATTTGTCTTTTGGGCTCCTTAACTGCCATGAGAACCAGCTATCAAATGCATCAATACCAAGAAGTATTCCACTTCTCCAGTATTTTCTGATGCCTAACTTTCTTTTAGTTGCTACTGCATATTGTTGATTTTTAAGAGAACTCTCTACAGTGAATCCAGGTCTATTTTCTGAGTTGTAACAGCTAGCTCACAATCAAGCACTGTGTGCTTATATTTTCTAGTTATTTTCTCTCGTGTGTATTACCTCACACTTATCGACATTGAAATTCACCTGCCTTTTTTTTGCTTTGCCCAATCGCTTAGCTTGGTGAGATCTTTCCGCAGCTCTTCTCCCTCAGCCTGGGATCTGCCTACCCAAAATAATTTAGTATAATAGAAAAGTAGGGATAGAAGGGATCCTCAGAGGTCAACTAGTTCAACTGCCTGCCTGAGGCAGGATCAACTCTATCCGAACCATCCTATGCAAATCCATTGTCTAATCTATTAGCAAAATTACATGGTCATCTCTGACACAACTACAAAACATAACACCCTGACTTGCCAAAGGTAAAACAGGAGGACTGTGGTGGCTAATGTCCTGCTGCTGGAAAGATGGTTAAAATATGCTTGAGATATCCAAGGAAGAGGACCATGCCTGCCTCTACAGAGGAAAGTAACGCCCCCCCCGAATCCATATCAGTTGGACCATGGGGTAAAATTCCTTCTTGACCCCAAGTAAGGTCTGACCCTGAGCATAGGGGAAGACCCTCTAGCCAGGAACCTCTGGCTTTGAGTCTTAGCAGAAGCACTGGCACACCCTAGTCAAAATCTCCAGTTTTGGCTGCAGCCAACCACCAATGTCTCAGAGAAAGGCAACCCCTCCCCCCCACCCCCAACACATGTAGCTGAAGGATGGCAAAACAATCCTTCTTGGCCATACATGGCAACCAGCAAAACCCAGAAGCATGGGAAATACCCACAGTAGAACATGGGTATAGCTACACCTAGATCACCCCTGACCAATGCTTGTCCAACCTTTTCTAAAACACCTCCAGTAATGGAGAATCCACACCTCCCTTGGCAATGTATGTCACTGCCTCACTGTTCTAACAGTGAAGACTTCTTTCCTGATATCCTATCTGAACCTACTTTGCTGCAGCTTCAAGCCATTGGTCCACATCTTGTTCTCCACAACAAAAAAGAAAAGATGTTCTCCAGTACGAATATGGTATGTCTACCATTGATGAGACACTGAGTGGGTTTTGCATCCAGTTTTGGAGTTCACATTTCAAAAAGGATGTCTAAAAAAGGTTCCAAGCATTATTTCAGGTCTGAAAAATCTCCCTGAGACTGAGAAGAGATTTAAGGAGTTCAGCTTATTTGATAGAGGGTGAAAGTGTGGCTTGATAAAGGTCAACAGGTACTTAACCTGGGGAAAAGGTTTCTGATAACCAGGAGACTTTAATTTAGAAAAAGTAAATCAGAAAGATCTGGTGGCTGGAAGCTGAAGCTAGAGAAACTCACGTATAAAATAAGGGTAAATTTCTAACAATGTGATTACAAGTTATTGGCTTGATGCAGGACTTAGTTCTCTGGCTTGGTTATGGAGAAGGCTGGACTGTAATGTCTCTTCTGGCGTTCAGGTATGTGAGTCTAAATACTGCTTCTTTGCTTGTTCTCCAGCAAGAGTTGATCAGTTTGGCGAAGCAGTGTGACCTGCCAACCAAAAAGGTAGAGAGGTGGTTCCGATATCGGCGAAACCAGGACCGACCCAGTCTGTCTAAAAAGTTTTGTGAGGCCAGGTGAGTGATGCATTCAGTGATCTTGAACCACTGAAACCTTCCAGCAGGGTTTGGGTTTTGCAGTCAGAGCATGGCCTCCTCAGCACCTTTACAGTTAAAGCTGCAATGTGCCTTCACGTGTTCTGCTTGCTTCTCCCGTCACCCTCTCCTGCCAATGAATCAACGAACCTTGCTGCCTTTAGCCAAAGTCTCCTGCTGCTTTGCTTTTACATTTTCCCATTTATTCAAGCAGGAACTTCTGTCCTGAAAAATCCTGGACAGCCATATTTGTTTTTCTGCATGCTACATACTGACTTCCTGCTGCTGTTTCAGAAGTCCTCAAGTGGTAAGCCTGGTGACACCAGTCAGCTTACCCTCCTGTGAATTTCCTAGCTGACTCCTGATACTGAATCCTCATTGTAACATTGCTCTTTCACCCATCCATTCCCCCACCAGAAAAAAAAATCACAAATTCTGGACCACACCATCTGCTGGTATGATTTGCCCCAAGCTCCTTGCAAACCAGCAGAGCCCATGGGGAGAGCTAGAGCTTTTGTTGGCCTGTTCCCTCCATGATACTGTGACAAAGCTGAATGCATTTGTTTTTCTGGCCCAGAGGCTGATGCACTGTATTCTGGGATGCCCTACCTCAGGCAGGCAGGGCCTGTGAGCTAATGCTGCTTTATACAACAGTGAATCTCTAGCACCATTCAGTGGATGACATCAAGCCATATGTTTTGTGCATATGAAGAATAAAAAGATAATGAATCAGATAAAGGGGAAGACTTAGTAAAATCCCTATTTTTAGCCCCATTCCACTGAACCCAGCTAGCATGCTACATTACTGAATGACTGCTTTTGCCAGGGATGCATGGAAGTAAGCACAAATGTCCCATTATTGCATCTCTGAACAGGGTCAAAGACAAGGAAGGGTCCTAATGTTGCTGGCAAATCCCAAAACACAGTGCCACTACCATTCCCTCCCCAGAGAAGTTACATTGTATTAGCTGGTCTTTAAAGAAGAGCAAGCCCAGAAAACTGTCCTTAAGAAGTGATGGGGGACTGGGATAGAGGCCGCTTGACAGGTGTTTAGTTTCTGTATTATTTGAATGAAATAATAAAAGGTACCTGCATCACTGCTATAGGTCATATGGCTGCTTAAAGAGCAGGGTGAAATCTTGTACGGGCTGAAATCAGTGGAAGTTTTACCATGATCTTCAGGAAAGTCAGGAATTCTCTCTACACCTAGGATTCAGGAGAGATGCCTTTGATTCTCAGTTCTCTGTCTGAATGTGTGGTTTGCTCTTCCATTTTGTTAAGTAAAATATTTACAGGCTGAACTGTGAACCTCATGCCCTACCCTCAGCGAGGAGGACTAGAAGACAATTTATCCACTCTGTCCACTTCCGCTTTTCTGGTTTGGCTAATCCTACCAAGAATATAAAACTCTTACCATGCCGGTGATTGTGTAGAATATTCAAAGTAAAATGGACTGGTAGAATATGTAATGAAGACATCCCAGATGCAAGTAGAATAGGAGACACATATGTTTGGGGCATCTTTTAAGAATGCCCAGTTACAGATTTCTAAGTCACGATTCTTTCAGAAGCCCCAAAATAAGACAGAAAGGCTGACCTAGAGGCACTCTCTAGAGCAGGAGTGGCCAACCAGTGTGGTTATAGGCAGCATCTGTGTTTGGCATTCCACAGATTGGAGAGGGAACAGGAGCGCAGTGCAGATACAGCAGGGAGCAGACAGCAGAGCAACAAATCAGGCAGGGCAAGAAGATCAAACTGGCACTTGGAGAGGATATGCAACTTGCCTTGTGGTACACCTGCCAGAAAGTGTGCTCCCCCACTGCTCTAGAGTACAGGGAAGGCTGAAGCACTGTTAATACATCTGAATGTAGGTGACCTGGGAAAATGAGCCCAGAAGAGGCTGTTTGACTTCCACCAGATGTACCTCCTGATGTGGAAAGGATCGTGATCACTGATGATTATGATGGTGACCTGAGTGATCTTAGGCAAGTCTCTTACAGTTCTTGTGCCTCAGTTGCCTCTTCTGTATGCTGAAGCCATGCTTTTTTACCTCCAATTGTGGTTGAACAATTACTGTTTGTAAAGTGCATTGTGATCTTTGAACAGGAAGTGCAAACTATCTCTCTTATTTATTTTCTTTTGGACTAGCATTGAACCCAGGTGGTGGTTATATATCTCTTTGCTGTAAGAATGTCACCCATTGAATAAATGAATGAATGACTGCCTGACGCACAGAGTTGCAACCTGACCTCTAATGAAATTCTAATATTATTGGTTTTGTTTGTTTGTAGCTGGAGGTTTACATTTTACACAGTTTCTTTCTTCACTGGACTTACTGTCCTACATGATGTGAGTATAATCAGCATCACTGTACCAGGGTACAAAAGAAAACATAGACAAGAACTAGTGAAAATAGTAGATTTTGTAATGCAAGCATATGACCCCTTGGACCTGAATTTCTCCTGCCCCTCATTCACTGAACATCAGAGACTTGAGATTTGTTAGTTATTGAACCCACCTTCTCATGATTCATTTGGTTCATCAGGTTAGATTTGAACTTCCAAGTTAATGGTGGGAGATTCTCCTTCCAGCCAGAAAGCCTTGAACCATTCAACCTCCCAAGAATGGGGCGGTGACCCCAGATTTGCAGAGCTAGAAGCACAAGTCTTTAGCCTGGTGATTATTGTACTTGCATGAGAGGAAAGAGACCTGGAAACCAGCCCTCTTGCCAAAGATTGGTTTTGTATTGTGTCCAATGATTTTTTAAAAACCACACAAAATATATAGACAGGTTGAAGAGCAGGAAATGACCAAGGACTCTCATTTCTCAAGTAAGTGCACTAATTACTGGGCCAGAGACTTACACTCATTCTTCAGCTTCCTGAATCTCTAATTCATTATCTGAAGAGTGACACTGCTTCAAGACCAGGGATTGAGAAAGGCTGTCCCCCAGAATAGCCTGTAATCTGGTGGTTACAGTACTCTCCTTAAAGGAAAGAAAGGTAACTGAGTCCTAATAAGTAAAGAAAGGAATTGAACCCAGGTCCGCTACATCCTGGGCAAATGTTCTAACCCCTGACCATATTAAATAAACTACGAGTAGTGGCATCAGCAACTTCACCAGCTATGTTTAAAAAGATATTAGTGGCCACCACTGCATTTTATATGAAGCACAATGTAGAGTGAGTGCTCCAAAGAATACCTACCAGACCTAAGGGCAAATAGGGGGGAACACCTAATCTGTGAATCCAAAGGGATTTTAGATACAAGTTCTGAGCTACTTAGCACTGTCAAGACTGAAGTGCTTTTGAGCATGTCCAGAAGAAGAGCTTTGGGCACATGAGATTAACATGTGAAAGCTGAAGCACCTACAGACTTTACTTGCTTCCAAAGTTATCTGGCAGCTGAGCAGATCTTTTGAGGAATGTAATTTTGAACTTCTTGAGCCCCAGAAAATTGGAAGTGCAGTTAGTGGCCACCTTTGAGTGTTTGGCTTAAATGGCCTTCTCAGTATCACATAGATGCTCCAAAAAGAGCAACAGAATCCAATTCTCAAGGGTGACAGTACTTGCCAGCAGTGCCTATAGTAAACTGTGACAAAATATGCAGTGGGAACCAGTCCAATTCATGAAGCAATTGCTGGAAAATAAATGTTTCTGGAGTTCTAGTTGTATTATGCTCTCTCTCTACAGAAGCCCTGGTTTTGGGATCATAGAGAATGCTGGACAGGGTACCCGCAACAGGTGAGTCCCTCGGGAACAACGTTTCTTATTGTACTTCATGTATCGCCTCTGAGCTCATGTTCAAACTGGAGCTCATGTTCAAACTGTGCCACTGACACTAGAGATGGGCCTAAACTCAATCCCCAGGACCACACATAAGAATCCATTTCCAGTCTCCAAATCCTAGTCTCATCAGATTATCTTTGTGTCCAGTTTAATCCAGTTGCTGTAGTCACTGGGTGAAAGACTGCTGAGGTAGGTTATGGAGTCTCTTTCTGGAGATTGCAGTCATCCTCTGACAAGCATGTTATACCTTTTCCTTCTGTAGAGTTTTGACTTTTCAGTATTAGGGAGAAGGTGAGCTGATGAAGAAAAATGAACAGTCAGAGAAGTTGAAGGAAAATGAGTCCTTGACCAAAGAAGCCAAGGCCCAATTCAGAACTGAAGAAGGAGAGAGGGAGGGAGAAATCTCACAGGTTGATCAAAAGCCCTGAGCTGCCATTCTGTAATCTCTCCGAAGGAGAGCAGCACCTGTATGAGGCAGAGAGATTAGCAGCAACAGAGGAGTAACCTGTAGCTACAGGAGACTGATTTACTGCGGGCTTCATGAGCCTCAGTTAGATTTTTCCTCATTTAAAACCTGAAATTTTACTTCACCTGCATTTCTTATGAAATGTTTGCAAGGCTTTACGAGAGGCCATGGCATGTCTGAGCTCAAGTACAGATCCTCGGTTGCAGTGCTTGGCTGGTAACTGTAAAAAGGCAGAGTTCAGTCTCATAAGTAGATTCAAGGCTTGACCAGACTTGGTTTTGCTTGGCCAGCAGCTGGGACCTGCCTCGGCTCTGAGTCAATGTCAGTGGAAATGATTCATTGATTTAATGGATTTTGGATCAGGTTTGGAATGTGTCCTTTCCTGTCTGAAGGCCCAGCATGAGGAGTCTGAAAATGCCCCCAGTGGGGTGTTGTCTTGCACTGTTTTACTTTCCAGTGAGTTATTATACCAGGTGAAGACCCAGGGAGGGGAAGTTAAGGTTTCTTGGATTGGAAGTCAAGCCATTAGGTTACTGTACAGGCGGCTAAAATGCCCCCTTTTATCAAAGAGTAATTTTCACCTGGGAATGACTGTTCCTAGCTTCCCCCAATACTCTTCTCTGTTCCCCCTCCCTGCCCCTCTTCCTCAGACAGTCTTCTAGCATTTGTGTGGGATATAACACTACCTCTCCCATTTGGTGTTGCAGCCCTTACTGCCCTCTCTGTTCTGGTACTACATGCTGGAGCTTTCCTTCTACTGCTCTCTGGTCTTCACCCTGCCCTTTGATGTGAAGAGAAAGGTGAGTTGGCACCTGGGTGATGGAGAAAAAAGCACAAAGGCCAGGGTTTCATCCTGAAGAGAATGTTCTCCATGGCATGTGTGTGTGTATTGGCCTGCCCTAGATTTGTCCAGTTTCCATTCTCACTCGTGGGTATTTGTGCAGCCTGCCACAGTGACTGGGCAGGTAACTGGGAAGAGGAGAAATGTAAACCACAACTTCCACAGGTGCAAACTAAGATTGGGTGCCCAGCCTTGGGTGCCTTGAGTTGGAAACTACCAAATTTGAAAATGCAGTTGTCACTTTCTGCTAGTGTGGGGTTTTGACTGGTCAGTCCCATCCCAGTCTGAGTCCCCGGTGTGGTCCCAGGGCCAGTATTCACAATCAGCTGATTGTCAGCACCAGCCTGGACAGCCCCAGCTGTGGTTTTCCTGGGGCTGTCTGGGCAGACAGTTAGTTGATTTTCAAAACCCGAAGTCTGGTAGCTCTGGGTGGGCCTCTGGGCATGGGGAATGAAAGGGTCTTGGTGGGGAGAGCTGAAGAGCTTTTCCCACTGGCACCTTTAAACTCTCACAAAAGCCTGTCAAGCACAGGGTTTAAGCACTCTTGCTGTTCGTAACATGCAGAGGGAGCCCAAGTTTGTCCATCTCAAGCCCCATTGTCACCAGTATCACTTTCTCTCATTTCCTGCTTTGTTTCATTTCAGAGACCCAGGAATCAGTGTGGATGGTAAAAAAGGATACTTAGTGAGAGGGGCTCTTTCACAGCCATCTTGAGAGGGCCTTTTACTTAGTGAGAGGGTCAGACCTTATTGGGGGTCAAGAGGGGATTTGGTACCTCACTGAATTACCCAGTTCTTGGCCTCTTGTTTGAACAGATTTCTGAATGTCAGGAGTTGTCAAGGAAGAACATAGCAAGGAACTTCATGTCTGAGAAGGGAACAGATTTTATTCTATTACAAGTGTCTTCCATATGCACATCCTCCTTGTGGGTGAACATACTTCAGTTTAGAAAGAGTCCAGCACAAGACAGTGTAAATGATCAAGGGCCTGGGAGACAAGACAGAGGTTGAAAGAACTAGGGTTATTTAGCTTAGAGAAGAGAAGACTGAAGAGGGATTTGATAAGTCTTCAAATACTTAAAGGCGATTATAGAGAGGATGGAGATACGCTTCTCTCTTTGGCTGTAGGGAACAGGACTAGGAACAGTGGCCTCAAGCTGCAGCATGGGAAATTTAGGTTACAGATGAGGAGGAACTTTCCGACTATGAGAGTGGTCAGACGTTGGAATCAGACATAGAGAAGTTTTGGCACCTCCAGCCTTGGAAACTTTCAAAAGCAGGTTAGACAAACACCTGGCTGGGATGTTTCAGTCAGGGATTCTGCTATCTTGAGCAGGGGCTGGACTAGATGACAGCATGGACAAATGTACCTTCTAATCACTGTACTAGTAGGGGATATTGTAACTTGGCTAGGTGAAGCCTCTAATGAGCCAAGCTCTAAGCCACCATTGGCTTAAGACTGAGTACTCTGTTGGCTTGTGACTACAAAAATAAAACAGAACAAAACCAAACCTTCTGTTAGTTCTTTCTTTTGGGGCTGCCCATATCTTTCTTGAAAGTGTTACATGTTTCTTGGCTCTGATATATCTGTTTCCATCATTGGGAGGACTCAGATCTAGTAGATCTAGTTCTCAGCATCAGGCACACTTTGAATCCCAGTGTTTAGGGAGAACCCAGGCAACTTTCCAGTTTTTAATTACTTAACCAAAAATAAAAATGTAAAAAAAAAAAAAAAAGGGAAAAAGGGAAGGGGCTAGAGGAGTACAAGGTCTCAGGATAGTGGCCCTATATAAGACAGATACAATTAAGTGGAGAGGACCACAGCCCCAAAACAAAAGAACTAAATGAAGATTTGTTTTTGGTTTTTAAATCATGTTGAAACATGAGCAAACGCAATACTCAGTTTTGAGCTGATGGTGGCTGAGAGAAATTCCTCAGGGCAGTCCAAGGGGAGTGGTGGGGCCAGAGGCACTGCAATATAAAAAAGACTCCAAGTACAAGCACTACAGGTTTATAGAAAAGTAGGGCTAGAAGGGACCTCATAAGGCCATCTAGTCCAGCAATAACTAATTGGTGGGCTAGATCATAATGCTATATGATCAGAGACAACAGTTCAATTGTAACAGCTTATGTGCATTCCCAAGTTGCAATATCCTGTACTAGTACAGTGATTAGAAGGTACATTTGTCCATGCTGTTAAGTTCTTCAGATTCTCAAGGTAGAGACAAATCTTCCTACTGGTGATTCATCTTTTCTGATGATAATAGACTATCTGCTAGAACTCCCTGAGCATTTTTGGACAGTGTGGCATATACATCTGGAAATGCATCAATCATTGTTCACCTAAGGGACTTCAAGACTCACCCCCAGGTGTGGGTCAAGAGAGAAATATCTGCTTGGATTCACCTACAGTGAAGATGTACATATGGACAACTACTCAAAAAAAATACTTACCAAAAAGAGTTCAGTGAGATATGTTGGCCACATGTATGTATGTATGTATGTATCCCATACGTATGCATCCCACCCTCTTCCTCAGAGTTGCATGCAACTTAAGTCTCTGCATTTAAGGGGCAACTGAGGAGAATGAAGTATGCACTGCTGTCTGTACAGTACACAGTACAGGTACAGAGACAAAAAACGTTACGGTACAGGTGCCTCCACAGGAAGAATATGCTTATGGACAACGTATCTTGAAGAACTGTAGTTAGCAATTTCTCTTTGTTGCCCAAAGGAGAATTTGTTCTGACAAGGACTGAAGGTGGGTCTGGCATTTTAATCTTTCTGGTGAACTGTAATTCTTTTTCATCAGGACTTTCATGAGCAGATCATCCATCATGCAGCAACTATTTTTCTGATCAGTTTCTCCTACTGTGCCAATTATATCCGCATTGGGACTCTGGTGATGGTGATCCATGATGCTTCAGATTGCATCTTAGAGGTAAGCTCTGCAGACTACGTGTAGCGTAAATCCCAGCTCAGCCAGAGAGAGACTAAGTACTGTCAGTCATGACAGGGCATCATCCTTAGTGAGTAAATGGATTGGTAGTGGTCTCAACCTTTTTAGACTCAATGCACCTCTGTATATTTTTCTGAATTTAGTGGTACCCCCTTTCAAAACATTATAAAAATAAGTAGTGACATGTTAATGAATAGGCATTTAAACTTTCCTTTTCTCTAATGTTTTAGGGTTGTTGGTTGGAGCTGTTGGCTGTAGATTTTTCTCTAATCCCTTTATTCTTAGATTAGATCTCTTTTTTAAAAGACTTTTAGACTTTTTAGATTACGAACATGGAAATAAAGCAAAAACTTGTGAAGTTATGGAAATACAAGAAGTCAGAAAATTAAAAAAGGCTCAGGGTCAAAGACCCTTGTTGCAAGACCCTAAGCAAAGCCCTTTATCCCAAACATTGGATGCAGAGGCTGGCTACTAGAGATTATTTGGGAAGCTGGGGCCGATGGCTGTACTCTTGAGCAAGAAAGGCAAAAAATGGAGTGGGAGCTGCCCAGTGCCCCAGTGAAGACAATGTTTGAGAATCACTGTGCTAGAGCTTGGCCTAGTTCACTTATAAACGATGGCAGAACGCTAGGAAATAGTCATCTGTATTGCAGAAGCACCAGGCAGTTCTGCACTGCTGGCCATCTCTGTCTGGAGGATGTTGTGGACATGAACACTTGAGTTATTGCACTTAGAACAATAGAATCATAGAAAATTAGGGTTGGAAGGGACCTCAGGAGGTCATCTAGTCCAAAGCAGGACCAGCCGCAACTAGATCATCCCAGCCAAGGTTTCGTCTAGGTGGGTCTTAAAAACATTCCAGGATGCAGAGTCCACAACCTCTCTGGGTAGTCTGTTCCTGTATTTTACTTCCTTCTTAGTGACAGAGTTTTTCATAATATCTAACATCAAATTCCCTTGCTGCAACTTAAGACCATGGCTCCTTGTTCTGTCATCTGCCACCACTGAGAACAGTCCAGCTCCATCCTCTTCGGAACCATCCATCAGGTAGTTGAAGGCTGCTATTAAATCCCTCCTCAATCTTCTCTTCTCCAGGCTAAGTGAGCCCAGTTCCCTTAAACTCTTCTCATAAGTCATGTGTCCCAGCCCTCTAACCATTTTCATTGCCCTCTGCTGGACTATCTCCAAATTGTCCACATCGTTTCTGAAGTGGAGGGCCCAAAACTGGACACAGTATTCCAGATGTAGTCTCACCAGTGCCAAATAGATGGGAAGAGTCACTTCCCTTAATCTGCTGGCAATGCTCGTACTAATGCAGCCCATTATACTGTTAGTCTTCTTGGCAACAAAGGCACATGTTGGCTCATATTCAGTTTACTGTCCCTGTAACCCCCTAGGTCTTTTTCTTCAGAGCTGCAGCTTATAGCAGAGCATGGAATTATCCGTCCTATATGCAGGACTCTGCACTTGTCCTTATTGAACCTCATAAGATTTCTTTTGGTCCAATCCTCTAATTTGTCTAGGTCTCTTTGAATCATAGCCCAACCCTCCAGCATGTCTACTACTCCCCCCAGCTTGGTGTCATCTGCAAACTTATTGAGGGTGCACTCTATCCCATCTTCCAGGTTACTGATTAAAATATTGAACAAAATCAGCCCCAAGACTGACCCCTGGGGCACTCCACTTGATACTGGCTGCCAACTAGATATTTAGCCATTGACTACTACACTCTGAGCCAGATGATACAGCCAGTTTTCTGTCTGCCTTTCATCCAACCCATACTTCCTTAGCTTGCTTGAAATGAAGTTGTAGGAGATCATTGCAAAGCCCTTGCTAAAGTCAAGATGTATCACATCCACTGGTCTCCCTGCATCCACAGAGCCAATCATGTCATCCTAGAAGGCAGTCAGGTTGGTCAGGCATGACTTGCCCTATGTGAATCCATCCTGACAGTTCCTAATCACCTTCTCCTCCTCCAAGTGCTTAGAAATGGATTGCTTAAGGACCTGCCCCATGATTTTTCTAAGGATTGAGGTGTAGCTGACCAGTCTGTAGTTCCCTGGATCCTCCTTCTTCCCTTCTTTAAATTGGGCACCATATTTGCCCTTTTTGAAATATCTGGAACCTCTCCTGATCACCACGAGTTTTCAAGGATGATGGCCATTGGCTCTGCATCACTTACTCTGATCTTCCTTTTGTTACCGACATATTTGTAGAAACCTTTCTTGTTACCTTTCACATCCGTTGCTGGCTGCAACTCCAGTTGTGCTTTGGCTTTCCTAATTTCATCCCTGCATGTCCAACCAATACTCTCACACTCCTCCCTAACTGTTTGCCAAGATTCCACTTCTTATAAGCTTCCGTTTTGAGTTTAAGCTCACTGAAGAGTTCCCTGCTATGCCAAGCTGGTGTCCTGCCATGCTTGCTAGTCTTCCTGCACATCGGGATGGTTTGTTCCTGTGCCCTCAGTAAGGTTTTTTTTAAAGTACAGCCAACTCTGCTGGACTCCTCTCCACCTCAGACTGGCCTCCCAGGGGATGCTGCCCATCAGTTTCCTGAGGAAGCCAAAAGCTGCTTTTCTGAAGTCCAGGGTCCATACCCTGCTGCTCTCCTTCCTTCCTTTCCTCAGGATTCTGAACTCAATCATCTAGGGGTTGCTGCTGCCCAAGTTGCCAGCCACTACTACATTCCTCACCAATTCTTTCCTGTTTGTGAGCAGCAGATCAAGAAGAACACAGACCCTACTTGGCCTCTCTAGCCAACAGGAAGTCCCCAGCACTCTCCAAAAACTTCCTGGATTGCCTGCTCACTGCTGTTTTGCCCTCCTAAAAGATGTCATGGTGATTGAAGTCCCCCATGAGAACCAGGGCCTGTGATCAGGAAACTTCTGCTAGCTGTTTGAAGAAAGCCACCTCCAGCACTTCCTCTTGGTCTGGTGGTCTATAGCAGACCCACCATGACATCACCCTTGTTGCTCTCCCCTCTGAGCCTAACCCAGGGACTTTCAACCGATCTATTTCTAGTTTCGTACTGGAGCTCTGAGCAATCATACAGCTCTTTTATACAAAGCACAACTCCTCCCTTTTCTCCCCTGCCCATCCTTCCTAAACAGTGTGTATCCGTCCATGGCAGCGCTGCAGTCATGTGAGCTCTCACCAAGTCTTTGTTATTCCAGTCACATTATAACTCTGTGACTATGAGGAGACATCTAATTCTCCCTACTTGTTTCCCAGGCTCCGTGCATGCATGTACAGGCACCTGATTGCTTTACATTCTCAGGAAGTGAGAATGCCTTTCCTGTTGCCCCCTCCTGCTTGTTCTTCCTCCAGGTCACCCACTTCCCCACTTACTTCAGGGCTTTGGTCTCCATCCCCCAGTGACCCTAGTTTAAAGCTCTTTTCACTAGATTAGTGAGCCTGTCTGAGAAGATGTTCTTCCCTCACTTCATGAGGTGGAACCCATCTCACCTCCATACAAATTTGAAGAGCGCTGGCTGAACTAAGTAGTGACCCAGGACTGTAATAGCAGAGATGCTGCAGGTCAA
Organism: Crocodylus siamensis; assembly: GCF_052110815.1. Taxonomy (NCBI): domain Eukaryota; kingdom Metazoa; phylum Chordata; order Crocodylia; family Crocodylidae; genus Crocodylus; species Crocodylus siamensis. The sequence continues at coordinate 11,022,040 of NC_143408.1, forward strand.
TATGATGGTAGAGCATTGTAGGGACCGCCTGACATACAACCCCAGAAACGTACCTTAATGCTGTTGAGTTGCAACATCCACCAGCATAGGCCTTCTTGCTTAGGACATCCATAGTGGGGCATAATTAGCTACATGAATGCTGACTGCTTCCCTTCTGTCTAAGAAGTGGCACATGTGGGCACATACAGACGGGCTGTTTCCACCTGTTCTGTTTTATTTTTCTTTCTTTTTCAGCCAACTAAGATAGTCAACTACATGAAGTGGAAAAGAGTTTGTGACGGTCTCTTCATCATCTTCTCAGCTGTTTTCCTTATCACACGCCTGGTTATTTTCCCCTACAAGTGAGTCTGTGTTTCTGTCTGCAGGGTTCAAACATGTATCCCAGTGAAGCACTAGAGTCGTAAGTAGTCATCCCAATGCTGAATCTCCAGCAGCAGTCTCTGCTTTCTTCATGCCCAAGAAAATACATAACTCTTCTGAGCAGGGCTGCTGTTGCATGCTTCTGTTGCACTTTGTATCAGTGTGAGCTGGGCAGTCATGTCCCATGGAAGTCTATCTGGTTGGCTCACAGATTAGAGACATTCACCCAGCCTGGAAACTTTCTGTGCATGTCTGTCTCTCAGAGGCTTCCAGGAGGTTATTCCCTACATCCCCTGACCTGCCAGGCTATTAACCTACCACAAGTCTCCTTAAGCCATTGTCTCTCCTCTTTATCCCTCATTACCTGTCCACTGACTGTTCCCATATACCTACAGCAATCAAGACTCGTGGTAGAAATTTTTTTTGCAAAAATCTAGTTGGTCTAATGAAAGATATCACCTCTACCACAAGTCCTGATTGCTTTTGCCTCTAGAGGAATATGACTACAACCTGGATACTTCACCCCATATGCATACATAACTTCTAAGTCTTCTGAAATTTCTATCAGAAGACAAGTCTTCTTGCTGAGCTTGCTGACAGCCAAAAAATGATGGAGTAGTGTGAATTTCCCTATTCCCTATTAAAATGATTGATGTTCCAACTTGAAATGGTGTTTTACTGTTTTCATTCATTATTAAGTCACTGTTTGCCTCAGTGGAGGGAATGGGAAAGGTGGGCAGAGAGAAAGAAGCCTGTAGATTGAGAATTGGTAGTACTGTAGAGAAGGAAAATCAGAGGAGACCATTAGAGAACAGAATGGGGCAGAAAGCCAGGAGAAAAAGAAGAAACAGGAACAGCAGTCATCTGAGGGAAAGCATTTTCCCATGGAGTGAAAAATGTGACAAAAGGACAGTAGGGCAATAGAAAATAATAACTAAATATTTAGTATTATGGAAAGACCATATTCTTCTTGTAGTCTCTGAGCAAACCTCCTGGTAATTCCAGTGACAGCTTTGCCTTATGAGGGGTCTACATTTATTTTGTCCTAAATTTATTCCCTTCCCACTGATTAATTGTGTAGCTGTCTTGCTGTCCTGCATATGTGTAACGTCCTGCTCTGGGGCAGCATTGTTCTTTTCCCTTATCTATATGAAAAATGAAATACTACTGTACTGTAAAACAAGCAATCAGCTAAACATACAAACTTCATCAGTTTTAATATCAAGCCTTGGCTCTTTTCAACCTAATGGGAAGCTCAGAATTCATTGGAGTTCAATCCCCAAAGAACACTTTAGGGAAATGTTCTTGGACTCCAGTTGGCTTTGAGTTGGCACCAAGTCACACTTACACGGCCCTGGACATAATGAGGGAGTCCTGCCTCAGTACAGTGTGTAGCAGTGGGGCCTAAGAGGCAGAGTACAGAGGATCTCAGGAGTGAAGTTATGAAAAATGCAGGAAGGTTACAGAGCAGGTTGGAATCATTCTTCCATGTAGATGATTTAGTCGTTGTCCTTTTATTGATCTGCCTGATTTACCCTTGGTCCAGAGGAGTCAGCCTCAGTATCAAGCATCTGTCACCCAAAATTAAAGCAACAAGTCACTCATTTTAGCAGCAGCAGATCTTGCTCAACTGGACTTTAAAAACTGCGTGCTTTGGGGGAGTACTGGGTGCTTTTAACAAGGAGTATGAGATGTTAGGGTTCTGTGTCTGGCAACAGCCCAGAATGATGAGAGAAAAGCATTAGACCCTATTGGATGATGCTGTACATGATGGGAGAGAAATCACATGGCATGGGATTTCACAATCACATTCTTTCAAGTCTAAGCCAAATCATTACCATCATTTTTCTGCCTATAGAATTATTTATGTTGTTTGTCACCAGATTATTAAAACCCTTTAAAGCTTAGGCTACTGTACTTAAGGGCCCTGGGGCTGGGTACCTTTTGGCACTGGCAGTGCCTAGTGTGATAACTATTTGCTTTTATTTGTACTAAATTTACTAGCTATTCACCCCAAATGTTACTGGAATGAGCATCCACAACTGCACTGAAAATCCTAGTCATGTCATGGCTGTCCCAAATTCCACTGGTTGTGATGCCCCCCGCACCCAAAGGTCATGAAAGTGTAGTTGCATTCCCATAACATCCACCTCCAAGCCACACCCAACTTCCCCCTGAACTGAGCTACAAGGGGTACTGGCAGAGAGCCAGATAACCCAGTGTTTCGCTACCTGACCTTCTGACTTCTCTATAGGATGAGTTTCTAAGTATCTGGCCCAGAAATGTATTTTCCACACTGTCCCAGAGACTGTTGACCCTGCTGCCTTGTGCTCTGATGAGTCTAGGCCAGTGCTTTAGCAAGATATGCTAGTAACTCTAGTGTTTGTCTAAATAAAATATAAAACCGTCAGTGAGATGGAATAAGTCACTGTCACAAACCTGAAATGGAGAGAGCTCATACAGTTCAACAAAGAAACTAAGCCCATTTCACTCTTAGACGGGAGTGGAAAGTGAGTTTCCAAATGATATGTGTAGGGACATATATATGCAGACCTGAACCTTTATTTGAGGCTAGAGCTGAACCTTGTAAGGTTGACTTTGCACTGTCCCTGCTGAGATTTCACTCCTGTCTTGACTGAGATACTTTCTGTCCTGCAGGGTGCTCTACAACACATACTACTACTCCATGGAGATATTCCAGCCCTTCTTTGGATATTATTTCATGAATGCTCTCCTGATGATACTGCAGCTGCTCCATGTCTTCTGGTCCTGCTTAATCATTCACATGGTCTACAAATTCATCCTCATTGGCACGGTATGAATTAGCTTGCAGTCCCCATACTCTTTGGGGAGGGGGTTTCCTCTGGTCTGCTGTGGAGCACATTAGTTCATTTGTGATGGATTCTCCCCAACCCTTGTGTATTCCAAAGGTGACATTCTGTTTCTTTCTTGATCATCTAAATATCCTGCTTTGGTTTTCTCTGTGATGTTGTATATTGGTAATCAGAGCATTTAGAAAGCCCCCTCGCCCCCTCCAAAACATTGTGCCACCAGTGCTCTGCTGAATCCACCGGGCTTTGCAGGCTTGATCCAATCCATGGGCCATATGTTGCTGACCTCTGGCCTGGAGGATGGGAATCTGTGGACAACAGCATTATCAGAAGGGGGTCATCAGTGTTGCCATCTGACTCCATTAATGTTACCATTTGAGTGTTACTGGTAACACCAGGTTTCTTCATTATGGATGATTGGTGCACGCGCTATCAGGATGCTGTCTGTGATGCTGTTTCTCTGACATGCCATGTATGCCCCTAACAGTCTTATTACTGCAGAAAGCATAACCACAGCTCAGTGTGCAAATCTCAGCCAGGTTTATTGTCTACAAACAAGCCTGTTCATCCATGACAAGCTGGTACATGGTGCTCTCACGTTCCAGTTTGCACCAGTTACTGGAACCTTCCCAACAAATAGGGAAGCATATTTACCTCGTCACTCTGATCCTTGCCTAAGTGCTTTAGTATACTATACCGGTCTTATCAATTCCCCTCTCTCCATTAACCTTGCAAAGTGTGCATAAGGACTAAGCATCTAACTTTCCCAGCAGTTACATATAAACAATATGTGGTATGCCTAACTAGCTCTCAGTGGGTTCATCTACATGAAATGTTTACTGTGGAGCTGACTAATTAGCTCTGCAGTAAAACATCACTGTTTACATGTGTGATGTTATTAGGGCAGAGTAAACTAATAAACTCCACCATAGGATAGTTCTGCCAGACACAAATACTATCTTACAGCCGAGTTATTTACCCTGTCGCAGCAGACATGTAGATGCTGATGGGGATGGCTGGGGGTGCTATAGTGGGGGAGCTGCCTTGCAGCTAGCCCTGCAATATAGCACCCTCGTATCCCAGCCAGCCTTTCTGCATCAAATTAAACCAGGTTAGAGCAACCCCAAGGCCAGTAAGGCCTACTTTGGTCCTTGCTTTTAGCAGAGCCCATATGTGTTTTGTTATATAACCTGATCGCTAGTTGTATTCATCTGGATTCCAGCAACTCCTGTAGGCACTAGGGCTGTGCAAAGCTTCAGTCGCTGATTCAATTCAGCAGAGATTCAGCCCAATTCGGCAGTTGAATCTCCAAATCTGAATCAAATCAGGAGACCCTTTAATCTCTCCGAATCAATCTGGAGAGATTCGGAGAGATTTGATGATTCAGACATAAACACAGCATTATATGCTTTTTCTAAATACCTCAAGGTACCAGGTGGCTCATGAATGCTGAGATGGTGGGGCAGATGGAGCGTCCCCTGGGAGTGTAGGGGGGTCCCCATCACACTCGGCAGCGGACCCAAGTGTGGACCAAAAGCACTTCCAGTCCACTTCTGGGTCCACTGCGAAGTGTGCGGGGGATCCTGCCATGCCCTGGGGTCCCCCTGCAGCTGATTGCTGAGCTGGGGGGATGCGGGGGGGTGGTCCCCCACACGCTTGACAGCAGGCCCGGAAGTGGACCAGAAGTACTTCCAGTCCATTTCTGGGTGCACTGCCGAGCATGTGAGGGGTCCCCCGCACTCCTGTGGGATGCTTCATCCACCCCACCATCTCAGCGTTCACGAGCTGCACCTGGTACCTTGAAGTCTGTAGAAAAAACATTTAAAGCTGTGTCTATGGCCAAATCAGCATCGAATCTTCAGATTTGGATTCAGCCAAATAGAATCGGGACGGTGATCCAAATCAATTAATTGAATCACTGTCCCCCAAATCAGGCCAAATCCAAATCGAATATGGCCCGCTTCACACACCCCTAATAGACACCAAGCTGGGTGGAATTGAGGGCACTTTGGAGGATAAGATTAGAATGCAGAATGACCTTGATAAATTGGAAAAATGGTCCAAAAATGACTGAAATTCAGTAAGGATAAGTGCAGACTCCTGCACATAGGACAGAACAATCAAACGCACAAATGCAAACAGGAGAATGATTGGATAGGCTGGAGTACTGCAGAAAAGCACCTAGGGGTTATAGTGAATGTCAGGCAGAATATGAATCAACAGTGTGCTGTTGCTTTAAAAAATATCTGATATTATACTGGGTTGTATTAACAGATGTGTTGCCTGCAAATTGGGGGATGTGACCAAACATGTAATTTGGGTTATTTTTGCCTATCTGCATTACTTTACATATATCTATACTGAATTTCACTTGCTACTCATTTGTCCATTCACTTGATAGTGCCAGCTCCTTCTGTAGTTCCTTGCAGTCCGTCTTGATCTTTACCACTTTGAATAATTATGTCATACGCAAATTTGGCCACCTCACTATTCACCCCCTTTTCCTGATCATTTATGAATGTTGAACAGCACCAGTCCCAAAACAGTTCCCTAGGGGACACCATTGTTTATTTCTTTCCATCCCAAAAACTAACTATTTGTAATCACTCTGTTTTCTATCTTTAAGCTAATTTCTAATTCATAAGTAAGCCTTCTCTGTAATCCCATAACTATCTAAATTCATTAATTGCTTCTGATGGAGAACCTTGTCAAAAACTTTTTGGAAGTCCAAATATATGATTAACTGGATCACCCTCATCTACCTGCTTACTGACACTCTCAAACAACTCTAGTAGATTAGTGATGTATGATTTCCCTTTAAGAAAACCATGTTGATTCCTCTGCAACAAATCATGTTCATCCCTGTGCTGAAAAATTCTTTACTGTTATTACCATATTCATTCAAATATAAAATGAGGCTTTTTCTGCCCTGATCAGCATGGGAGAAAAAGCTCCTCATTTTACATTTGCATAAAAGGAAAGCTCCTTAAATACACTGCGGCTGCACCTACACAAGACACTACTGCACAGTGGTTACTCTGCATTTATTTAGTACTTGTATAAACAAGTACTACCTACACAAGACGCTACTGCACAGTGGTTACTCCGCATTTATTTAGTACTTATATAAACAAGTACTAAATAAATACACAGTAACCTGAGTTACTGCTCAGCACCGGCCAATGCCTTTATTTGTGACAAGGACTGCACAATAGCATTGTATCACAGTATTTGCCATGTGATGCTGCTGCACAGGAATATTAGTCCTGTGCAGAGGAAGAAAAGGATCTTGGAGTCATCACTGATGCCAAGACGAACATGGGCCGGCAGTGTGGGGATGCAGTCAGGAAGGCCAACCGCACCTTGGTATGCATCCACAGATGCATCTCGAGCAGGTCCAAGGAGATCCTCCCCCTCTATGCGGCACTGGTCAGGCCGCAGCTGGAGTACTGCGTCCAGTTCTGGGCGCCACACTTCAAGAGGGATGTGGACAACATGGAGAGGGTCCAGAGAAGGGCCACTCGCATGATCAGGAGGCAGCAGGGCAGGCCCTACGAGGAGAGGCTACGGGACCTGAACCTGTTCAGCCTTCAAAAGAGAAGGCTGAGGGGGGAACTAGTGGCCATTTACAAACTAGTCAGAGGGGACCAGCAGGCATTGGGGGAGTCTCTGTTCCCCTGAGCACTAACAGGAGTGACCAGGAATAACAGTCACAAGCTGGCAGAGAGTAGATTTAGGCTAGATATCAGGAGGCGCTACTTCACGGTCAGGGTGGCTAGGATCTGGAACCAGCTTCCAAGAGAAGTGGTGCTGGCTCCTACCCTGGGGGTCTTTAAGAGGAGGCTGGATGAACACCTTGCTGGGGTCGTTTGACCCCAGTAGTCTTTCCTGCCATGGCGGGGGGTCAGACTTCATGATCTGCTCAGGTCCCTTCCGACCCGACCAACTATGAAACTATTAGTCTACTGCACAATCAATGTTTCATGTAGATGCACCCTGTCTATCATTAAATTTCTGCCAGAACCAGTGTGTGCTTAGTAGTGGAAACCAACTATAAGGTTGACTGAATGCAGCTAACACTGTACATGACTATAAAAACATGGCCCATATGGGGCAATCATACTGATGGGAACCTTTTTTATTATTATTACAAAACAACTAAAAGAAACTACACCAACACAACATTTGACAACCTCCCCGACAACAATACCTTATTCTTCTTACACCTTTTTACCCTTAAAAGATAGTGTTCTACCACTCCATAATCCCAATATCTGTCTCACTCTTATCTCTAACTTCTCCCACACCTTTGTTCTTTTCTCTTCAGTGTCCCTTAGGATTCCTGAGATCTTGGTTTCACCCTCTACCACCAACAGCCCAAACTTCTGTAAATTCTCCCAGTTCCCTTCACCCATCAACTTACTTTTTATCGTATTTAATTTTGCCCGATACTTCACCATTGTCCTCAGTATGCTTCAGTACCTCCCAATTGATACATTGTCCTGTGCCAGTATTTTCACATCATCCATGTATATTGTACATCTAATTTCTCTTCCTCCTGTTCTATCTTCACACCACTTATCAGCTTATCCTCACAAATTCTCTATACTGATGGCTCCATCCTGCACACAAAACAATATGGGGACAGCGGGCATTCCTCTCTTGCCCCTATTTGTATAGGGAATGCTTTGCTCAAGTAACCATTTAACAGTACTCAACTTCCTGCTTTACTGTATAGAACTTTGATCATCTTCGCAGGAAACCCCATCCTCTACAATACTTCAAACATGAAATCATGTTCAACCTTATCATAAGCTTTTTCTAGATCTAAATTAATTATTACTATGTTTCTTTTCCTCTCTTGTACATCCAATATGACATATCTCATTAACCATAGGGTCTGGTATATCCTGCTTTCAAGAATGACACGTCTGTTTTTCTTGTATCACATCTGCTAAACAGTCACTCAATCACTTATTCTTCTCTTTATTATTTTCCACCACTCCCAGAAGCTTTTATAGTATTTTTACAGAATCCTCCATCCTTTATACAGTTCCACATATTCTTGACAGGTCTTCTTGCCTTGTAATAATTGAACACTTAACTTCCACATCCCTTTCTGCCTACCTTTGTTTGTTCAAAACTCACTCCCATTCTCAACATCTGGTGATCGTTGAAGATCACAGCTAAGATCTCCTTCTTTCCAGTCCCTGGCCCATTTGATATTAATACGAAGTCCGACTTCAACACCTGTCTCCCACTTGGTTCCATCCTCGTAATCACCTTCTCACCAGCCCATACATCCTTTAAACCTCCTTCTTTTATTATATTAATCAGTACTTTTGATGAGCTGTCTAGCTCTCCCTCACCTCCATCTCCTCTCCTACTCTGCTCCTCAATAATGCAATTGAAAGCCCCCACCAGAATTTGCTACCTACCTCTGCCTAAATACACCTCTGATTTCTTAAACGGAGTGATCCTTCCTTTTATTTCAGCCAGTACGTAGATATTAAAAATCTCTAACATCTTCTTTTCAAATTCCACCACCACCCATTGCAGTCTCCCTTCCACAATCACTTGCACTTGCCACACTTCTACTTGGTAACTCTTGAGCAAAACTGCAACTTCGGCTGCTTTTGTTTGTATTTGATCCCACCTACCATGATGGTCCCCATCCCCATCTCTTTACAAAATGCTTGTAATCCCTCTCCCATAAGATTCCACACTCCTGCAAATGTATTATGTCCACTTTTACACCACTCAATACTGGCATAATCTTATCCCACCTCTTCCTCGATAACACGCTTCTGGCATTTATAGATGAAGTACACAAAACCATGCTTGTCCACTTAGATTTCACATCTCTACCACCTTACGAGTCTTCTATGCTGCTGCTTCACACCGTCAGCTCTAAGCCTCCCTCTCCTAGCACCTCTGTAGTCTTTGCCATTTGTTTTATTGCTTTAACATTTAAGAAAGGTTCCCCTTTCCCCTTCCCCACACATTTCTGCTTCCCTTCCCCCTTTTCCTCTCCATTAGACCCAGACCACATTAGCTCAGATGAGCTTTTCGTGAATTCATCTCCCCCCAATCTGTCTGTCTGCCACCTTCTTTCTAAGCTTCATAGCATGCAATTTCTTGCTTTTCCCTATTTGGCTCTCTTCTTTCTCTTGCTCTATCCTCACTCCTCCTCCTTTCTGTATCATTCTCTTCTCTTTCCCTTTTCTCTTCTCTATCTCAAAGTCACATGTTCCACCTAATTTTCCTTCTTTTCCCTCCTCTGTTGCCAGATGCACCACTTCACCTACTGAAATTTCACTCTCTTCCTGCTCAGCTCTTCCTTCTTGTAGTGTGTCCTCCAATGTCATGCATCCTGACTCAACATCTTCTTCCCCACTTTTCCTTTCCTGTCTCTGCTGCTCCTCTGTAGATCTAGCTGTATTTGAGAAGGACCATGGGCTTTGGCGCTGTAGGTGTCCCTCTTCCCTGCAAATAACACACTTCAGTATTTCTTGGCACTCCACCACCCCCGTCCTGTTTCCTTTCACATCTTTAGCATGTTGTATACTGTCAGTATGATGTAGGGCTGTGTGAGGTGGGCTCTATTCGATTCAGATTTGGCCCAAATCAGGAACAGTGATTCAATTCATTGATTAAGATCACTGTCCCTGATTCAGTTCAGCCAAATCCGAATCTGAAAATTTGATGCTGATTCAGAGAATCAGTGATTCAGACACAGATACAGCTTTAAAAGTTTTTTCTACATACCTTGAGGTAGCAGGCACAGCTTGTGAACTGTGATGCTGGGGCGCATGGAGTATCCCACAGGAGTGTGGGGGGACCCTCCACGTGCTCGGGGGTGAACCCAGAAGCGCTTCCAGTCTACTTCCGCGTCTGCAGGGGAACATGCTGGGGGGGACCCCCTGTGCCCCCCCAGCTCAGCAATCAGCTGCAGGGGGACCCTGAGTGCCCCCACTCCTGAAACCCAGGAGGCACCAGTCACCAAGCTGGGGGCACGAAGGGGCCGCCCCACATGCTCCCCGGCCGACCCAAAACTGCTTCTGGTCTGCTTCTGGGTCTGCTGCCGAGCGCGCTGGGGAGCCCTACGTGCTTCTGTGTGATGCTCCAAGTGCTCCAGCACTGCAGCAATCATCAGCCCCTGCCACCTAGAGGTATGTAGAAAAAACATTTAAAGCTGCCTCTGTGTCTGAATCTCTGAGTCTTTCCGAATCAGTTTGGAGGGTTCCAATTTGATTCAGAGAGATTAAAGCATCTCCTGATTCGATTCAGATTCAGCCACCAAATCGGGCTGAATCGAATCGGGAACCGAAGCTTCTCACAGCCCCCCTATGCTGCCAGGTGTCCTTCCTGCCCACACTAGCTACAGAATTTAGGCTGTACGAAATAAATTGTAAACCCCAGTGTGGCCCTACTTGGCTTACTGGTGGTAAGTCCATATCCCACTTAGATTCCTCTCATCCACCTTTATTACCACCCAAGTTCTCCACAACCTTGCCGATATACTGTATTTATCACACATCTTCTCAACATACATAACCTTTTGTACATAATTCTCCAACCATTTTTCTATCCCTCCCATCTCAAGCATGTCCGTGCACATTTAAATAATTAGTGTCCTTTCTCTTGTCTTTTCTCACACACTAAAACTCACTGGGGCCACTATTATAACCTCTCACTGGGGCCACTACTGTGCCCCCTCACTGGGGCTTCTAGGCCTTACGCCCCTTGGGCCTCAACTCAGCCTACGGCCCACTCAGGCCGCAGGTGTCTGTCGACATGCCTGGGCCCTGTGCTTTTCTGTTGGGGAATGCTTCCCTACCCTTTCCCCTCCGCAGGGTCACCCACAAGGCAGCAAGGGCTGAAGCTTTCCAGAGCCTCATCTTAGAGGAGGCACAGATGTGGCATTTCCTGAGGGCTGCCCTGCCAGAAGCAGCCCCACCATACCACCCTCCCCAGCAGGGTATAGTTTTAGGTCATGCCCTAGGACTAGGAATCTCCTCCACCCCCATAGTTCCTACCCTGACCCTCCAAGATGTTCCTGGGAGCAGCAGTACTCTGGACAGGAGACGTTACTCTGGCAGCAACAACTGGCTCCACTCCTCAGGGCCTGCTCTTGTGCTGAGGCGGCACAGCCTTGCTCCAATCAGGCATCATGCTGGCTGTCATGTGATTGCCTGATTCGCTCTGCAGCCATATGCAGGCTGCCTCACAGCCTGCTCAGGCCCTTAAGGTGACAAGCACCCACAGGTGCACTGCCATACCCTCCCATAACTGCCGCTCTCCTTTCCAAGGCTGCCACCAATGTTGTTCCAGGCTCTGAGAACTCTTCTTCCTCCATCCCAGTGCTCCAGCACTTCCCCCCGCCAACGCCATGTTTGTCTGGCCACTGGGCAGGCACAGCTCAGCATAGCCATGGCACAGAAGTGGAAGCTGACCCCAGCCCAGCCCAGCTGGGCTGGGTCTGGGACACTCTGTGGTCCAGGGGTGTGTGGGGTGGGGTTGGGGGCAGGTGGGGCAAGGCAGGGCAGGAGGGGGGTGGGAATCCTGGGGTGCCCTTTACTTCCAAAAAGTGATCTTCACCATAAAAAGGTTGGAGACTACTGTATTAAACAAAGCACTTTAAGGCTCTTTGCAGACAAAAGAAAAACCAAACAAACCCACACTTTCCCGAAAACAGCAATGCGTTACTTCAACCCAGCTCTGCATCATCTGTATAGACTGGGTGCTTCAGCGGCGCTTTTTGGTGCTTTCAGCTAAAGCTGATTCAATCTGCTATTAAGTAAAAGCTCCAAAAAAGCCCCACTAAAGTACCTGATATTTACAGACATTTCAGAGCCAGGTTGAAGTAACACACTGCCTCTTTTGGACATGTGCAGGACTTGGCATTTGAGTGTGCCGAATTTAAAATAAAGCACCATTTTTTGTTTTGTTTTGTTTTTAAAATCTACAAAGCTGCCTAGGTGCTCAGTTTTAGCTACTTCAGCAAGATAACTAGATTAGTTACTCTCTTAATTAAAAGGAACAACTTAACTTGAAGGCTTCTCTTTGATGAGGAGGCAAACTGACCTGAAAACTGTCCTGTTTGTGCTCTCCTGGTCACTTAGGGTGCATATACGTATGTAGTGAGGCTGTTCCAACACCCTGTAATTAGACTCAATTAATTGAGTCTACTGAAGCTCAGTAATTACTGCGCTCCAGCAGACTCCAGTGTCATGTGTATTAGCATCCCCACACTGAAAATGGTGGCGGGGCCACTTTAACTAAAGCTCATTAGATGAGCTTTGGCTAAAGTGCCCCTGCCAGCGCTTTTCAGTGTGGGGATGCTGATGCATGTGACACTCCACGTGACATGTGGCTCTTGGATCCACTCTAATTAAAGTGTGTGTGTGTGTGTGTCTGTAAACACCCTTAGGGGATTTTCTTTTGTGCTTTCATGGACCTAGGCTAGCTTCACCCCCTTATTCGGGACTTGTGAGGCTACAGGCAGCAATTACTTAACAAGAAGCATGCACCACCTGCTTAAGGCAAAACCTCCAAACAAACAACCAGACAAACACTCACCAAACACACAGACCAAATTCACCAACCTCACTTCTCCCAGAAGCAGGATCTGGTGCCTGGCTCCTCTTCCTCTTCCTCCTTTTGCCACCAGTGAACTATAATGCAAACTGCCATGTTTGCTCTCCTGGGTCTGACCAGTAGGACAATAAAGTTTATTTCTCTTCATTATCTTTTATTTTTAAGGCTCGAATGACACAGAATTGTATAGTTTGCTCTGTTTTAAATTGAGTTATATTGATCTAGTAGATGCAAGCAAAATTGATGTATACTAGATTTAAAGTGCTGTGAGACTGTTCATAGACAATGCTACACCCATTCAAAGAAGTCACTTTAAAGTCACACCTGCAGTTATACCTGTGCATCTTCTGGATACATTTGCTTCCTCCAACTTCATTGGTCAAAGGAAGTTGATTCTCTGTGTGGAAATAACTGGTGCTTGTGATAGCAACAGGCTGGGACATAAGGGCTTCCCAGACCCAGACCTGATGTGGGAATGAGAAAGAAAAATCCTTCCTGGCCTAATTCAGTTATCTCCTATGACCTTAGGGTGCTTATTAACAAGTACAACAATTTGTTGCATCAACCAGGAATCTCACATAGATTGAAATCAAAGGAATAGCTGGAGCCTATTTCTGTGTAGCCTGGAAAGGGCGTAAGGGAAAGCATTCATTATATGCATTGCAACTGATTTAAATATCTCTCTTCTGCAGATGGAAAAGGATATGAGAAGTGACAGCGAAGAAAGTGACAAGGGTGAAGAGGAGAAGGAGAAAAATGGGATGGTGCATTTTGACAACATTACAAACAACAATTGTATCCAAAGTAATGGAGCCCAGCAGCGAAATACCAAAACCCCTTTTTTATTCAATGGCTATGCCAAAGAAAGATAGCATGGGCTAAACTTCCTGCTGATCCTGCCTATATCAAATTCAGGCCACTGTCCTATGTTGCTCATTATTTGGACAGGGAAGGATATAGTTTTAATTTCCTAGTTACATTTCTACTTCCCACAAACCAAAATTGCATGTTGCCACCAGATGTGCAAAGGTTGCTTTTGTTCTGCTATCCAAAAAAATGTATTTTTTATGTTGTAGTTTTGAAAAAGAAAGGGATAGAAGGGATCAAAGAGACTTGGTTTTAACAAGTTTTTTATTATCTGTGTTTATCTTGAACAATACTTTGAGCAACTGATAAAACCCCAAAAATTGTAACTTGCAGTCTTAACGAGTAGTAGTGTTTGGCAGGAATCTGTTAATCCTAAAGAGTACATTCATGGAAATACAGGCATAGAACTACTGATGATTAGAAATAGAAAATAAATGCTTCATGTTTTGAGCAGGAAAGGATCCCCTACTAAGTCGTAAGTATGAATGAAAGTCAAGGAGACTAGCTAAAAGGAAGCTAGAGAAGTCTCCACCTTCCTGGAGAAAGGTGGATGTGTCCCACAGCAACAGTGTCATTACTGGAGAGATCCTAGCTCTCCCTAGGTATGAGATTTTCAGGTGTTCACTTTGTTCCATGAATGGGATTAGAAGACTGAGATAGGATCTGGAGCCCAAGCACTCAGCGCCCTATTTAGATCACAGTTTAGATAAGCAGGATTGCCAACAGTCAGCGCTGCCCTTTCAACCCGTTTCTCCAATCATTATGTTAGAGACAGGAGGAAACAAGAAAATAGACATTTTAGGAGACTGCTGCATTTGTGGGGACCTGGAGTATAGCATGTGCCAGGCCTCAGCAGTGGCCGCAATGCTCCCTGGTGGCCACGTAGCACCTGCCCCACTTTGGCTTTACAGGTACCCTTCCCTTTTCTCCCTCCTGCCACACCTTGATGTAATTGGTTAATTTATAAAAAGGGAGGAGGTTGCCTAATAGTCCTCAAATGAGCTTTTGTCAGTCTTCCAGCTGGCAGGCCCTTCGTGGACCCCACTGGTCTCAGTCTTGCCCCTCAAGTGCAACGTGAACCTTCCAGGCCCATCTGTGCCCTCTGGACACTAATCGCCTAAAGGCTAATTTTGTGGTCTCCGACCTCCCCTGTAGGCACATCCTTGCCTTGCAGATCAATCTCCCCTCTAAGGACCTTGGCCTTCTCATCCTCCGTCCCTTTCTTGCTGAGCCTATTAGCTCAGGCCCGTTGTGCTGGACCTGGTTTCTGGGCTCCAGCCTCCACCCTACTCCTAGGCACTGAACCTCCTGTGACTCTGTCTCCATCCTGCACCTTGGCATCACGTCTACTTTTCCCTGCTCCTGGGCTCCGTCTGCCCTGCTTCCAGGCTCTGCTAGGACCTCCACCATCTCTTAGTCCCAGCCCAAACTACCAATATAAAATTTTAACAAAGGAATAAGCCCTCAGGCTATAACCGAAGCTCCTAACTAGATCTGAAAATAAAGGCCAGTTCCTTGGCTATCCTACAAAGCTCCCCGCTGCCCTTGGTCACATTCCCCTGCAAGTCAGTAGCATTGTACTTGCATTACTCCTAGAGTAGCCCAGATATCAGCTGGGAGCATCTCTGCAGCTCTCCTGCCCAAGAGCTCTTTCCTCAGCAACCTTCAGCGTCAGGCTGCCCTGACCTGGCTCAGGCCCTAATTATATGCTCCCATCAGCGCTTCCCCTCTCCAGTCAGAAGACTTGCCTGGGCTGGCTGCACGTATGCTCCTTTATCTTGTTGGGCGACTCATTGCCTAGGCAACAGCATTTGCTTGCTGCCTGCTTTCTCACATCTGGCTACTGTCTAGATGCTTGGGCTCTAGCTGCTGCAGTCTTTCTCTTAAAGTAATAGGGGCCCCTAAGCTCCGTGTTACATAGAGGTCTCACCTCCCTGAGAGTATTGCTATGGGAATCAAGCTTTTATGAAACATGCATTGTCCTTTCTCCACAGAAAGGGGACAGGGCAGCTGCTGAATCTTATGGACTGATGCTTTAATTCACTATTGTGGTTCCAGGACTCTGCTGTCTAGTTTACATGCAAGAGCAGAAAAGATTGAAGCATTTTTCCATGAAGTCATGATGTAGCTGTGTTAGTTCCCTTTACATTTCTTGTACATTTGCTTGATTTTTATGTACTATATATATTCTAGTGACTGGAGATAATAAAGCCATTGAAGAGAGAAAATTGTCATGAACTGAATCATTATCATGCTGACATACAAACCAGAAGGTCATGACAAGTGAGAGAGAGAGAAAGTGAGTGGGAGATAGAGAGGAAGATATAGAGAGCCAATCACAGCTTTTTTTAAAATAATTTTTCCGTGTTCCAAGCCAAATCAACCAAATCAATTCCAGATCCATGAGTCAGTCCAGAACCAAGTGGTCCTACTACTGGCAAACATCATCCGCCCCCATCTTGGGCTTTAGATGGTTCCAAATCCTTTGGCGGGCATTCTTCTTGCAGGCCCAGGCCCAGAGGCTTCAGGTTCAGATGCCCCCAAGTTTTGCTTGCCCGTAGCCATAAGGCCCCAGGAGCAAGCTAGGGAGGAGTCTCCCTAGGCAGAATGTGAGAAAGAGAGACTGACAGATGTAGAGAAAGGGATGGAGAAATGACGTGAGAAAATTACAGCTAGCTGGAGCATCACAGCGAGTGAGAGAATGCGAGAGACAGAAAGGGATAGAGATAAGGCATGTGAGCAAATCACAGCTAGCCAGGTGATGGTGAGCAAAAGTGAGAGAGAGTTAAGGAGAGAGAGAAAGGGATAGCGGGAGGGCTTGTGAGCCAATCGCAGCTAGCCAGAAGGTTGCAGGGAGCAAGATAAAGAGACAGAGGAAGGGATGGAAAGATGGCATGTGGGTCGATCACAGTTAGCCAGGGGGTCTCAGTGAGCAAAAGAAAGAGTGGAGAGAAAAAGGGATAAAGAGAGGGCGTGTGATCCAATCACAGCTAGTCAGAGGGTCACAGCAAGCAGGAGAGAGGAAGTGAGGGACAGGGGAAATGGCTAGATAGAGAGCATGTGAACCTATCACCACTAGCCATATATGGGGGGGGCACCTGCAGCACAGGCGTCACCAGTGGGAAGGGCACATGGCACATGAGCGCTGAGCAGATGTTTTTAGTGAACTGTCCACAATGGCTCTCAGGTCTCTTTCCTATGAGGTAACACCTAATGTAGAGCCCATCATAGCGTACATATAGTTTGGGATATTTTTGTCCAGGTGCACCTCCTTACACTTTCCACGCGGAATTTCACCTCCTGGCTGCAAGCACGTAGTCCTTCTCATAAAGATCCCAGTTCTTGCAGTCCAAGCAGAATCTCTTTATTATTGCACAGAGCTCTGTCCATGAAACACCTGCATCAGGAGCAGGACAAAGCACCACCCAGACACTGGGCAAGCACATGTCACGGTCAGAGCAGATGCCCCACGTGACCCACAGGGAAGCAATGATGGTGACACCGTGCTCAGGAAGCAGCTGGTTCTGAGTTTCCTTCTTTGTTATTTTACAGGGGATACGGCTTTCTTTTATTTTTGCATTCTTTTCTATTATGCTGCTTAATAAAAGTCTTGCCCATTGTCCATCATATAACCATAGTGTTCATTGTATGCCTAAGACCAGGACATTGACAGGGGAGAAAAGTGTCAAAAAAGCACCTACCTGCACATCAGTTTATGCGGCAGGCGGTGGAAAAAAAACACAGCCTCCTGCACTGCTGCTAGCCAGGCAAGATATCCCCTCCCCCAGCCAGAAACCCAGCAACCTCATGGGTTGGCAGCAGAAGAAAATCACAGTCTTTGTGGAAGCTGCCACCCACATAGTTCAAGTTGTCCTCTCCCCTATCCTGCCCGAAATGCTCACCATGCTCACCCTCAGCGTGCCCTGCCCTATTCACTACCCCCCAGGCAGCATCCCCTGTGTTCCTGCTGCCAACTCTGGAAAGGCCATATAAGAGTACAAGTGCAGCTGGCAATATTTAGTCATGTGCAGATCTCCATTTTATGATCTACTGCATCAACCCTCATCCCAGCACCTGGCAAAGTGTTCTGCCAGGCCATCTCATACATGCATTGCCAGGCAAGCAGCTTTCACATGACGCTGCGCAGTCATGGTTCCTCTGGGTGCTGGAGATGCTTCTCTGCTGGCAAGGGGCTCAGGCAGACGTTCCTTGTTGGCCTTGCAGACATTGTGCAGCACTCATGCAGAGACCACAAAGCAGGGTGTGTGACACTCACTGGCATCCATCCGTGTCCTCAGGCACCTCCAGCACCTGGGGATAACTAGAAGTGCACTCCACAGCCATCTTGCAGCAACTAGTCAAAGGCTTCATCTGTCAAGACTATAGCAAGTAGGTGGGGTCACCAATAAGGAGGGGGTGTACACTCTCCCTCCACCTCAATGTCATGCATGCCAGGGGCAAACTCTCTTTGCTTCATTTGTTCAGGGAGGTGGGAACTCCTAAATATTCTGGTGTCATGCACCCTGCCTGTCCAGTCAAGACTGACCTGCCTGAAATGCTCACAGTAATCCTCAACTGCCTGAAGTACAACTAAGAAGCAGCTTTTTCTGGTTGATGAAGTCACCACCCTGGTGTACAGGAAAAAGGATGGTGATATGTGTACCACTAATGTCTCCAACACAGCTGATCCCTGGCTAATGAGATTGTCCCAGTATCCTGCAACAGGATTGGCTGCTGAAAGTGCATGTGCCACTGCTCATCATCCTAGGCCTCCATAATGTTCCATTCTCACCAGTGATTACTTGTCTCCCTGGCGCAGAAATGCCATCCATGGTTTGGAGGTGCTCCCACATCTGCCCTGACAGTGATGACCTGTGACCATCATGTCTTCAACACGGCAGCTTCTGCCATGGAGTAAGAATTGGACATAGCCACACACCTCCCAGTTGTTGACAGTTAGCCATACATGCGAGTTCTCCTCCAAGCTGTCCTTCTTGCTCTTTGGCAGTAACCAAATTGCCCATCACAGCATGCCAGTGATGCCTTTTCCATGAAATCTCAAGGTTAAGATCACAACACAGAGCCAGCATAGTCTACAGATTGTAGCAAAACACCCAGTTTTTCCTTTTTTTAAAAAAAAAAAACAAAAACACATTCCCTCCCCTTCCCCAACCATTTCTGACTTTCTTTCTGCCCTCTCTATCCCTTATAAGTAGTTAGAAAGTCATAGATAAGCTAAGTTCTTGTATTCCGTTATTGTAACAAGCCCCTTTTAATATTGTAAATAGTGTTCTGTTATTTTTGTATTAACTTTTACTGTTTCATATTGTATTCCTATTATATTGGTATTGATTTTTACTGTTTTACATTGATATTGTATGATTTAGGCCTATTTCTGTAAATTAGCTAAAATAATGCCAAGTCTCCATTTCGTGTTCCTTGCCCAGGCATACCATCCGGAGGGTGTATGTGGGGGTGGCTCCCGCCACCGCATGCACCCCAGAAGGGTATGGGGAACATGTGCCCCCAGATCTGCATGGGGCGAGCAGGCTGCAAGCTGGGGCAACACCAAGCTCTTCCCAGTGGGGGTGTTGGGCCAGGTTGAGCTGGGAGGGAGGGAGTGAGTGAGTGAGTGAGTGAGTGAGTGAGTGAGTGAGTGAGTGAGTGAGTGAGTGAGTGAGTGTGTGTTGGGGGGTAATGGCAAATTTTGGGGAGGCTGCAGCCCTCCTGTAGCCCATCACCACCTACCCCAAGCACAGCCTGGCCCAGCCCCCACCAGAGAAAGCCCAGTGTACCCCTAGCCCCAGCCCGCCCACACCCCTCATGTAGATCCAGGGCATGAACCCCCTGATACCTTCCTGGGGGGCATGCACCCAGACAAGCTGCTCACAGCTCCATCCCATGCTCTGCCCCAGCTGGGCAGAACCAGACCTTGTTCCAGCCCCATCCCCACTCACTCCCTCACCACGGGCCCCTAGAGAAGTGGGGCTACAGGGGACCTAGAGCCACCCCAAAATTCACCATAGCCCCCCCCAATCCCCTTCCCAGCATGGCCGCCACATGCCCCAAGCACAGTCTAGCCCAGCCCTGTTCTCTGCTGAGAAGAGCCCAGCACCCCAGCCTACCTTCACCCTATACACAGATCTGGGGGCACACACCCCCCTCCAGGGTACATGTGGAAGTGGCAGCCCCACTCCACACAGCTCAGTCCTGTGCCCTGTTTCAGCTGGGCAGCCCCTGCCCCAGCCCTACCACTGGGGCCTCGATCTGTCAATGCCTTGAACCTGACCCCTGACACGGCTCAAAGCATTCACATGCTCCTTGGGCACTAATAGATACCACCCCTGTAGTCCCAAATCCAAACCACTGGTTTAAACTGCAGAACAAAACATGAGCACCCTGGCTGTAACACAAAATCCATAGCTCGCTGGCTGTATACCAAATCACCTTCATCCTGAGTCTCCACTCCCTGCAAGGTCTTAGTTTCTTACTCTCCAGTTCCCATTTTGTATCCAGATCTCAGTGAGTGTTACAACTCTTCTTTCTGTGGCTTCCAGAGCCAGACTGACTGCTCTGGCTTTGGTCCTAGCTTATACTCCCTCAAGCCTCACCCACTTCTGATCAAGTGGCTTGCTAGCCTTGGCACAGCTGCCTTTCTCATTCTAATCGGCAGCTTGGTGTTGCTATCCTAACTCCTATAGCAATGGCTCTCTTGTTTAGATAGGCTACATCCTATCATACTATTGCTATGCAACTAGTACACTAATAGATACTCGCAGCTTCTGGCCTCTCGCTGCTTATTTCTTTGCAGGTAACCTTTATTTGGCTGCCTAAGAGGGTAAAAAAGAACTAAACAGCTTTCAAAGTAACAGGAGCCATAGGCTCCCTGTTATACCATCCTGTAATCCTGGGTACAACACTACCCACACCCTCACCTGAATAGTGGGATCCTGGGGTACCCACTACCTGGTGGCCCTGCTCAGCTAGCTCCCTGGTAGCTGCTGCAGGGTCCCCAGGTGGAGAGCCTTCCCTGACAATCAAAACAACCTTGCAGGCTGTTATACAACTATTTACAGAATTTAATTATTTACAAAATAACATCCAACTAATACAATAAAACAACTGTTGCACAAACATAACTCAGCAATGGTGGCTTAAGGGTTAATGCCTCTCTGATGCACCTTACACCAGGGGAAGGCATACAAAATACCCACACTAAATAAGGAACCAAATAAATAAATGAACTGATACCACCAACTAATAAACCATCAGGAACTGATTTAAATACCTGGTTTATAATTTGTAACAGGGTAACTATGAGGCCCCTGTGTGCATTGCCCCTGGCTTGGCTTCTCAGGGAACAGGACTGCGTCTGTGCCCCTGGCACAGGAGCCGTAGGTGGGTCCCCCCTGCTGGCATCCCTCACACATGCTTCGGGGGTCTCAGTGCAGCAGGCGGTGCTCCCCTGTGATCCCTAGATAGAGCTTATTCCTGCCCCAGACCTCATCCTCTGGCGCAGCAGGAGCGGTGCCTGGGCTGCAGCAGTGCCCCTGCCCAGCACAGCCTCACACCACCCAGCAAAGGCAGCCCCCTCCCCGGGCTCTGCCTGCACTGGGGCTCCTGGAGGGCTGGAGCAGTCCTCTGCCCCCTCTAGCCCCGTGCGCCCTGGCACACGGAGTGTGCCCCTCGCCGGGTGCCTTCTCACTCGCGGGGAAACCACTGGCCCTGTGCCCCCCTCCCCTCCTGTGCTCACCCACGCCACATGGGGGCTGTAGGAGGGGTGGTCTTCCCAGGCTTGCGCTCTCCTGACAGGCAGATCCTCTCTCGTGCCTGCCCTGGCAGTGTTTCTATCTCCGGTGCAGCCTCTACCTGCTACCTCCTCAGGGCTCAGACAGGGGCTCTCTGAGGGATGGCTGCCATGAGGCCCTTTTCCCGGCTTCCAGCCTGTCTCCCCCTCCCTCTCTTCTTTGTCTCTTCCCCGGGAAAACCCATTCCCCCTTTTAAACAAGCCCTCTCAGCCAATTCCAGGCCAGGCCTCTTCCCGCGCTTTTGCTAAGATTCCTCTCACTCATAACTCCTGCTCGGGTTAGATCACTCCTCCCACTTCAAAGAGGGCTGCCTCCACAGCAGCTTCAGTCGCCCTCAGGGCAGATGGTGTCCCTACTAGGACAAACCCCCTCTCTCTTCACATTCAGTGCTTCTGCAGGGCAGCCCATCCTAGCCCTTCAGGTGAGTACAATTTTAATGCTGCTACAATCCCACAATAATTTTTTTACGATAAGAAAAAGTGTTCCCTTTTTCCAAACCATGAGAGGTCAAAATCTCAACAACTTTGGCAAAACAAAAACCAGAGGGAAAAAAAATGGTTCAGGTCAATTGAAAGGTTTGTTTTTGTAATCTTGAAATATTTCAGATTTAACCATTTTTCCTTTGTAATAATTTTAGTCTTAATGTACTCATGTTTCTTTACAAGAAGTCATTTCAATTCAAAACTTTTTCTAGTTCAATAATATCAGATAAGGACATTTGCACAATTTCAGTTTTCTTTTTCCAAAACTGTTTGAATTCAAGTCATGTCATTTATGTATTGTCTCAACAAAATAGCATTTTGGGGGGAAACAGAAACAGAGTCTACTAACAATTCCCAACAAGTTGCAGTATCTGCTATCAGACTGAAGCATTAATAGCTTTAGTCTAAATGATTTTCTCAGTATCATCCTAAAACCTCTGTTATACCTACTTTATACATGGCATTGAAAGCCAGGAGGAAAATGATGGAAGCTGTCATGAATAAAAAAAAAAGTCCCAAATCCTACCAAGTGCTCACATGCTTTCCTCGAAATACAATGAGACCCCTGTCAAGGCTCCTGAGTTAATGTATTCACAGTCAAACCACTTAGTTAATCATGTTGACATTACTGGTGATGGTTTGATGAAAAAGTCATAAACTCTCTACACCACGTTGATTCTTTGAGAACAAAATATGATAGAGTCATAGATCATTAGGGTTGGAAGGGACCTCAGGAGGTCATCTAGTCCAACCCCCTGCTCAAAGGAGGACCATCCTCAACTATATCATCCTATGACTGTTTTGCATACAGAAAAATGACAAAAATCAAGAGAGAAATAAATGTTATTTTAAAATCCTACAAGTTTTACAATGAACAACAAATATTAAGCCTTACAAGCTGTAAAATACTTAGAGTAGTTCGATCCACTTCCATGGTCCTGGATTCCTGAAGTCCACGTGTCAAATTTTTGTACAGAAACACAGCCACGAATAGGAAGTGGGCAAGGGAGATTATTATCTACCACCTGGCAGGTGTCAGTGTAAGGGTCAAAGAGCACTGTGTTGGGGATAGCACTGGTCCCCTTTCTCTGTCCAAGAAGATAAATTTGTCCATTCACAGTGCTACACCCCATGAAGAACTTCCGGGTCAAGGACTCTTCATCTACTTGGGTCCATTCATCTGTTTTCATGTCAAATCGAAAAGCTGCCCCTCCTATAGTATACAGAGCACCATTTAGAGCTGTGACACAGAGGTCATACCTGCAGGAAAAGAATATTGAAAAAATTGGAAAGTTTCAAATCAGAGCTATTAGAAACATGTGAAATCTAGAAAACACAGCTTACACTGAGAGACCAAAAAGACTCTATCTATTGAGCTTATTAAAGAGAAGTTTGGGATGTGATTCAAGTACAATCTAATAAGTGTTTATACAGGAAGGTGCCAAAAGGTACTAGGGGAATTTTAAAACTAGCATGCAAACAGAAAATCTAGGAGCTGGAAACAAAGTCAAACAAAGTTCTGACTCGTAATAGCATTCACATTCTCAATTACAGAGATATACACAGAAGTCACATTTGTCACACTTTTGTTGTGGGACAAATCTTTTTATCCCACAACAAGACAGGTGTGTACAGATATACATGACCCCTAACTCATGACAAAAGCTGCTGAAAGTGTATCTGGAGGAAAGGGGTATTGTTTTCTTCTAGAACAGCTCAAACAATGTCTTGTATGCTCGTTGAGCTAGAGCCTCCATGGCAAGTGGGCAGGGCCATGCTCCCGGTATTCTACAATGTAGTGCCTTGCAGCACCCCCAGCCACGCTGGCACTTGGGAATAAGACGTGCATAACAATCAAACCATTCCAGGAATGTTACTAATTGGGAACCAACTCACAATTGTCACAATTCAGAGGTGTCCACACATACACTGCCAAGAGGTTGCAAGTAGAATAGTCACCGTTCTTGCATTGCAGTGCTTTTGGAGCAGGAGTTATTGCCCAGATCAGTATGCCTCAGTGGCAAGTTCATGGAGTTTCCCCAGGATTTCCATAGTGGGAGCTGAAGACCCCAGTTGGCTGGATGGGTCAGAAGGCTGCCTAGATCCCACTCATGCATTCCTGGGGTGAAGGGGGCTGTCCAAGGCCTCTGCCTCAGGCTGAAACTTTACAAGACTTTCCCTAAAAAGCCACTGTGACAGAGGTCATCTCAAGGCTGGTCACAACATTGGCCTGCCCACCTGTCTAGGGCAGTCTGCCCACCTGACTTTTCTGCCGTGCCTTTGTTTTAACGAAAGAGTTGTTTCAAGGTGAGAGGCTGCCCTTTTAATGCCCAAATACCCAGAAAATATTACACAGCTCCAACCTCCCCTTTACCATGTCCCATGCCTCACAGGAGTTATACTATTGTCTATTGTCACCTCTGTGTGCCCCTCTGGTGCCAGGCCCTCCAGCCCCTGTGTCTCTGTACCCCTCTGGCACCAGGCTCTCCTACACCTGTTTCTCTGTGCCTCTCTCTGATGTAGCTGGCACCTGTCTCTCTGTGCCTCTCTGGTGCTGGGCTCTCCAACGCCTGTCTCTCTTGTGTCTCTCTCCAATGCTGCTACTGCCTGTCTCTCTGCACCTCCCTGGCACCTGTCCTCCAGTCCCTGTGTCTGCACTCACCTGGTGCTGGGCTCTACCCAAGTTGTGTGCCCCTTTCTCTGGGCACTAATGAGGTCTCCACCTCCCCTACAGCCTCATGCCAAACCACCGGGCAAAAGCAACAAAAACATAGGCACCTAGGTTACAACATAACACTCACAATGAAGGCAGTGCTTGGCCCCTGTAAGAAGACAAAGCTTCCACCCCTAGGATAGTGCATCTCCTAGCCCCGGGTACCTTGGGGCTCCTGGAGCTTTATAGTTCTTGTAGGCAGCAAGGTAGGCAGCACAAGGTCTCAGGCAGCTCTCTTGTGCAGGAGCTCCTGCCCTTGGCAGTTGCCAGAGAGAGTGACCCTGCTAGCTCTAGCCCTGAGCATGTATGTCCCCAGGGCCCTGCCTCCTTCCAGGCATCTGACCACCTTCAGGTACTGGTTAATTACCCTCATTAGGCTGTTGCTCAGGCAACTAGCAGCTGTGGAGCTCTGCCTCACTTGAAGGGCTCCCCAACCAGGCTGCTTCTGCCCTTAAGGAGCAGGCACATCTTAGTACTCTGCTACAGCCACTTAATTTCAATTCACTCCATCCCCTACTATAAGGTTGGTAGGTGGATGGTGTAGCAGACTGCAGATTCCTGCAGGCTGAAACACAAGTTGTAATATGAATGATTTAGAAAGTGGCACTAGGAAGCTCTATGTGCTTGATGAATTTTGGAATAGCTCTGAACACACAATACACCTCATGGCTGCAAGCAGCAGCACGTGGCACTTCAAATAAAGTTCTAACTTGTTACAGCACAAATGGAGTCCTTTTATTGTTGCACAGAGCACTGGCACATGGTGCCGGTAGCTTAGAATCACAGCAAAGACTATGCGATTTAAAGCATCACCTATATAGTAAAAAGACAGCAGGCTGCATGGAGGGACTCCAACCCCTGCACGTTTGGATTTCCAGTCAAGGAACCTGGCAGCAGTATGGAAGTAGTAGAAGAATGAACTGGCTTTCAGGCTCAGGTCCACCCTAATCAGCTGATCACCAGCTAGCAGGGACCGCCTCAGGACTCAAATCCCAGGGCAGTCCCCACCAGCTGATAGGAGATTGGGATGGCCCAGGGCTTGAACCCTACGGCTGTCTGTTAGCTGGTAGGGACTGTCCAGGGGCTGAGCCCTGGGGCAGTCCCCTGTATGACATGCCACACATGCAAATTATGATGCATGTAACAAGACCAGGCCCCAATGGTGGCCATGATGTCCCCAGGTGGCCATGTGACTCCTGCCCGACTTTGGCTTCTCAGAGTACCTTCCCTTTTCTATGTTGCTAGCAATACCTTGATCTTAAAGTATGGAGGGAGGCTGCTCCAGGGTCCCAGAGAAACCCTCAGTCTCTCAACTGTCTATTGCTTCAGGGGCTTAGATGGCACCAGTCTTGCCTCTCTGGCACTAGATAGTGGCCCCTTTGGTCCTATCCATGCCTTAGAGCATGAGGTACCTTAGGGGCAATTATCATAGCCTCCTGCTTCCCCCATAGTCATGCCCATGCCTCACAGGTGTTACTTAGTATCAATTCTGAGGTCTCCTCCTGGCCCCAAAAGAGCCCTTGGCCCCTCAGGCCTCAAACCTTTGCCTGGGCTTCAACCTACCTGGTCTTGGTCCTTTTATTCTGCCTGCACCCCGAGCCCCAGGCCACTGCCTTGGACCTTGGCTCTTCGGCCCCAACCCTATCTTGCATACACGTAACCTGGACTCCTGGCCCAGTCTTGCTCTCCAGGTCCCTGACCCTGTATCTCACTTTACTCCAGCCCCCTGGGGTCTCCGACTGTTCCTTGGCTCTTTGCTGGGTTCCCCTTAGGTGCCCATGTGGCCACATACCACCCCCATAGCTACCACCTGTTCCTCTGGTCTTAAGCAGCAAACAGGGAGAAGCAAACAAGACAGTTTGCCAGCAGTTTGCTGGGAGCAAGCAGAGGAAGGGGAAGAGGCACCGGGTACCAGAACCTATTCTAGGAGGGTACCTGAGCCAGGGTTGCCTGTGTGCTTGCTTTGCTGAGGGCTTTTTGGTGGCTGCCTGTGCTTGGGTGTGTGCTCTGAGCAGTTGAGTGGACTAATTGCTGATTGATTGCTGCCTCAGTGTGACAAAGGGCCCTAATAAAGGGGCATAGCCAGTAGGGTTGTGCAAGACAGCACCATTTCATTTCAACTTCCATTTCACCATTTCAAAGGAACAGTGTTTCATTTCGCTGTTTGGAAGCACTGCTCCATTTCGTTTTATCAAAGCTGTTTCGACACTTCGCCCATAGGCTATCATGGGGAATCACAAAAATGCCTATAACTTTGTCATTTCTTTCCTGATTCAAATGAAAACAGCAGATATGGTAGCCCCTGCCAGGTTTCAAGAAGATAGGTGCAGGGGTTTCTGGGAAACTGTACCTCAAACTGTTCGGCACAAAACTCATATTACTCATAAATGTGAAGGCACAGAGAAAGCTCAATTCAAACAATGCTTTTTATGCTGTTCTTCTGTCCCTCCCCCAGAGTACTGGGATTGTAAGAGACCTCAGGGATGGATCACAGTCACTGGCCAGCTACACATGTCAATATTAGAGCAGTCCTTCCCTCCCTTTCCCCTCCCTCTCCTTAGTTTCTGTTTAGCTGCAACCAAGCCCAGCTTCAAGACTCAAAACATTTTGAGTGCCCTTCTTTCATTTCAAAGCCTTTCATTTCATTTCAGTTTAGCTGTTTTGAGCATAAATGCATCAAAACAGCTTCAAAATGAACACCTGGCGAAATTTCGCACAGCCCTACTAGCCAGTCCAGGCCCAGGAAAGGTATATAAAGAGGCAGTCCAAGTGACCATGGGAACAGCAAAAAGGGAGAAACAAACAAGACAGTTTGCTAGTCATTTTGCAGGTCAGTTTGCTGCCCCTCTCTTTGAAGGGGAGCCTGAAAGACAAGTTTCTTTTATATATAAATATATTTAATTAGGACTGACTAACTACATAGTTTTATTGCAGCAACTAAAACTCAACAGCTAGACCAAAACTTAAGCCCCTTGTTTTAACTAGAGTCCAGAGTAAGAGGATGTTTGCTTGGAAACTCTCTCTCACATTCCTTCACTGTAAACTTGCTGAGAGGTATGAGGTTGCAGGGAAAAGGGTGTAGGTTGTAGCCATGTTAGTCTAAGGACACAGGCAAACAAGGTTCTTTGGGTAAATCTGATATTTCTTGTATACATACCAGCCTCTGGCTTCCTTACTATTTATTCCATCCAGGAGGAGCACACACCAACTGCAGATGCTTCCTCAGCCTGACAAAAGGTTATTTATTAGGGCTGTGCAAAGCTTTGGGTGGTAATTCGATTCAGAGAAGGTTTGGTGGCCAAATCTCCAAATCCGAATTGAATCGGGACCAATTTAAAAGTCCAAAATGATTCAAAGCTCTCCAAATCTTTGGAGAGCTTTGGCGGGCAGCGGAGATCACTGCCCCCACCCCACTGGAATCAAAATTGGGACAGAAATTTGAATCACTGAATCAAATCACTGTCCCCCAAATCGGCCAAATCTGAAGCGAATACTAGCCACTTCACACAGGACTATTATTTATACCTGAAAGCTTGCTAAGAAGAACTTTTCCAACTATTTGAGTTGTTCTAATAAAAGATTTACACAAAGAACCTTGTATGCCAGGGAAAAGGGAACACTTCAGATAAAGGAACTGTAAACAGTTCAGCTACAGATGAGTTTGCTCTGGAAGGTCTTCTTGGAAAGAGGGGCACAAAATGAGAGGCAGCAGATTAGAAGACCCAGAGACATAGCTGGAGGATGTCAATACCAGAGCCACTGCCACTTCCATGTCTTCCTCTGCTTCCACTTGCGAGGTGTCTGTCCAGGCAGCCCCACACACCACTGAGGTTTCCACCCAGGTCCTGGTTTGGTGCTGTGCAGACTGTGACGTGAAGATTCCTTCCAGTGTCAGCCAGGTTGGGGAGAGCCTGAGACATGAGTGGTGCCTTCTGGTGATGTTCCTCAGGGACAAGCAAGAGAGCTACAGGAGGAGGTAGCCAGGCTCCAAAGCATCCTCCTCCATGAGGACTTCATCAGTTCCATGCTGGAAGAGACCTCTAGGACTATGGAAGGAGGACTTCCAGAGGTGGTGATAGAAGAGGAAGAGGGAGGAAGGTGGAAGTTGGAAGGTGGACTCGGAGGAAGTTGGAAGCTTGTATCTTCTGGCAGCAAGAATAAATCGTCATCCCCACCTGCAGTGGTTTGCCTGGAGAACAGACATGGAGCCCTAGCAAAACAGGAGGAGGAGAGCACACTCCTTTGGTGGAAGAGGCCAGGCTAGGAATCCCCAATGTGGGGAGGATTAAGACCACTGCCACAAAGAAGCCACAACAGGTAGTGGTGGTTGGAGACTCCCTTCTGGGCAGAATGGAGGGATCCATTTGCCGGTCTGACAAGCTGTCCTGGGAGGTCTGCTGCTTGCCTGGAGCCTGGATCTGAGATATCATGGAAGGATTACCAAGGCTTGTCTGATCCTCTGACTACTACCCCATGCTGCTAATTCATGTGGGCACCAGTGATGCTGCTAGAGGTGACCTGAGCAGATCAAGAATTGACTACAGGACAATGGGCACAAGAGTGAAGGGGACGGAGGCACAGATCATGTTCACCTTCCGGTCAAGGGAAAGGGCCCTGGCAGGAGCAAATGCATCCTCCAGATCAGTGCATGGCTGCACAGATGGTATCACCAGCAGGGATTTGGCTTCTTTAATCATGGGATGTTGTTCCAAGAAGAAGGCTTGCTAGAAAGAGACAGAATTCACGTGACAAAGAGAGGGAAGATCATCTTCGCAGACAGGCTTGCTAACCTAGTGAGGAGGGCTTCAAACTAGGTTTAATGGAGGAAGGAGAACAAAGCCCTGAGGTAAGTGAGGAAGCGAGGGACCTGGAGGAAGCAAAAGCAGGAGGGAGCAACATGGGAAGCCTCCTCATCCTTTCTGAGAAAGTAGAGCAATTGGCTAGTTCCTTTAGGTGTCTGTACATGAATGCATGGAGCCTGGGAAACAAGCAGGAAGAACTGGAAGTCCTTACACAGTCAAGGAACTATGATGTCATTGGAATAACAGAGACTTGGTGGGAGCTTGCATGACTGGAGCACTGTCATGGATGGGTACAAACTGTTCAAGAAGGACAAAAAGGGAAAAAGAGGAGGAGTCCTACTGTATGTAAAACAGCTGTACGATTGCTCAGAGCTGCAGTATGAAAATGGACATAGGCCTGTTGAAAGCATCTGGGTTAAGGTCAGAG
The DNA here is from genome assembly GCF_052110815.1 of Crocodylus siamensis. NCBI lineage: Eukaryota > Metazoa > Chordata > Crocodylia > Crocodylidae > Crocodylus > Crocodylus siamensis. The sequence continues at coordinate 11,051,930 of NC_143408.1, forward strand.
GGGATAACAACAAGGGTGATGTCATGGTGAGGGTCTGCTACAGAGCACCAGACCAGGAGGATGAGGTAGATGGCTTTCTTCAGACAACTAGCAGAAGTTTCCACATCACAGGCCCTACCTCTCCTGGGGGATTTCAATCACCCTGACGTCTCCTGGGAGGGCAATACAGCAGTGCACAGACAATCCGGTACATTTCTGGAGAGTGTTGGAGACAACTCCCTGCTTCAAGTGTTGGAGAGGCCAACTAGGGGCCATGCTCTTCTTGAACTTCTGCTCAAACAGGGAAGAATCAGTGGGGGATGTAGAAGTAGATGGCAGGTTGGGCAGCAGTGACCAAGACATGATTGAGTTCGGGATCCTGACAAAAGTAAGAAAGGAGAGAAGCAAAGTATGGACCCTGGACTTCAGAAAAGCAAATGTTGACTCCCTCAGGGAACTGATGGGCAGGATCCCTTGGGAGGCCAGTCTGAGGGGGAAAGGAGTCCAGGAGAGCTGTTTGTATTTTAAAGAAACCTGACTGAGGCCATAGGAACAAACCAACCTGATACGCAGGAAGAATAGCAAATGTGGCAAGAAATCAGCTTGGCTAACACAGAACTCTTTGGTGAGCTAAAGCACAAAAAGGAAGCTTACAAGAAGTAGAAGCTTGGACAAACAATTTGGGAGGAGTATAAGAATCCTGCTTGGGCCTGCCAGGATGAAGTCAAGAAGGCTAAAGGGCAATTGGAGTTGCAACCAGCAAGGGATATGAAGGGTAGCAGAAAGGGTTTCTATAAGTAAGCAACAAGAGGAAGGTCAGGGAAACACTGAGTCCCTTATTGAATGGGGGAGGCAACCTAGTGACAGATGATGAGGAAAAGGCTGAAGTGCTCAATGCCTTTTTTACCTCAGTCTTCACAGGCAAGGTCAGCTCCCAGACTACTGCACGGGGCAGCACAGTTTGGGGAGAAGGTGAGCAGCCCTCAGTGGTGAAAGAACGGGTTAGGGGCTGTTCAGAAAAGCTGGGCATGTACTAGTCCATGGGGCCAGATGCAATTCATCTGAGAGTGCCGAGGGAGTTGGCTGATGCGACTGCAGAGCCACTGGCCATTATCTTTTAAAACTCATCATGATCGGGAGAGGTCCTGGATGGTTAGGAAAAGGCATATATAGTGCCCACCTTGAAGAAAGGGAATAAGGAGTATCCAGGGAACTACAGACCAGTCAGCCTCACCTCAGTCCCTGGAAAAATCATGGCACAGATCCTCAAAGAATCTATTTCTTAGTACGTCCAGGAAAAAAAGAAGGTGATTAGGAACAGTCAGCATGGATCCACCAAGGGAAAGTCATCATGCCTGACCAATCTGATTGCCTTCTATGATGAGATGACTGAGATACAGGGAGACCAGTGGATATAAAATACCTTGACTTCAGCAAGGCTTTTGATACTGTCTCTCACAGTATTCTTGAAAGAAAGCCAAAGTAGTATGGGCTGGATGAATGGACTGTAAGGTAGATAGAAAGCTGGCTGGATTGTCAGGCTCAATGCATAGTTATCAATGGCTCAATGACTAGCTGGCAGCTGGTATCAGGTGGAGTGCTCCAAGGGTCGGTTCTGGGGACAGTTTTGTTCAATATCTTCAAACCATCTGGAAGATGGCATAAAGTGCACCCTTAACAAGTTTAAGGACGACACCAAGCTGGGGGCAGTAGTAGATACATTGGAGGGTAGAATTAAGATTCAAAGTGACCTAGGCAAATTGGAAGATTGGGCCAATAGCAATCTCATGAGGTTCAACAAGGACACGTGCACTTAGGACAGAACAATACCATACACCAGTACAGGCTGGGGGCTGACTGGCTGGGCAGCAGCTCTGCAGAAAAAGCTCTGGGGGTTACAGTGAACAATAACCTGAATGAGGCAACAGTGTGCCCTTCCTGCCAAGAAGGCTAATGGTATAATGGGCTGCATTAGTAGGAGTATTGCCAGCAGATCAAGGGAAGTGATTATTCCCCTCTATTCAGCACTGGTGAGGCCACATCTGGAGTGCTGTGTCTAGTTTTGGGTCCCCCACGATAGAAAAGATGTGGACAAGTTGGAGAGAGTCCAGCAGAGAGCAACGAATATGGTTAGGCAGGGTAGGGCACATTACGTATGAGGTGAGGCTGAGGGAAGTGAGCATATTTAGTTTGGAGAAGGGAAAACTGAGGGAGGACTTGATAGCAGCTTTTAACTACCTGAAGGGTGGTTACAAAGAGGATGGAGCTGGCCTGTTCTCAGTGGTGACAAATGACAGAACAAGAAGCAAAGTTCTCAACCTGCAGTAAGAGAGGTTTTAGTTGGTTGTTAAGAAAAAGCGTCTTACTAGGAGGGTAGTGAAGCACTGCGACAAGTCACCTAGAGAGTTGGTGAAATCTTCATCCTTGGAGGTTTTTAAGGCCCAGGTTGACAAAGCCCTGGCTGGAATGATGTAGTTGAGGATGGTCCTGCTCTGAGTAGGGGGGTAGAATAGATGACCTCTTGAAGTCCTGTCCAACCCTAACTTTCTAAATTTACATACAACACAAACAAAAGCAAAGTGCTTTCCAGCTAAAAGTTCTTCCCCACTCTGGGTCAGTGGCACACCAAGAGCCATCCTTCCCCCTTTGCTTTCTCCTGGAAGCCCTCTCAGGTAGCTTTGACATCTCTGGCCTGTTTCCTATAGCCATCTCCCACAGGACCTCCTCTCCCTGCAGCATGCAGGGCCACACTGCCCACTCTGCCTCAGGCCCTGGGTTTATATGCCTCAAAGCACCACCACTTCTGGTCATGTGACTCCTCTGCCATACGCAGCCATATCCTTTGATTAATAAATCAGCCTGTGCTCCTCTGCTGCCAGCCCACACAACAGACTTGCAGCCTTTGCCTCCTGGTTGCCTGGTGTCTTGTCCCTTAGCTGCTTGTTGCAGTGCAGCAAGTTTTTGCTTAGCTACCTGCCCACACTGCACTAGTAGCCTGATGCACTTTCCTCTTAAAGTAACAGGAGCCTCTGTCTCTCTATTACAGTGTCATACAAACCAGCCACAAAGATATTACACATTTGCCAGATAATATCTTTATGGCTGGTTTGTGATTTTACAGTACCATAAATTCTGAGAACATGTGCCCAGTTGCTATTTCTGGTATGAGTAACACCAGAAACATAACAACATGTGCCAGGGCCATGCTAATCCTCATCTGGAATTACAGTACCTCCTTTGAAACATGGGCTTTTGGAAGCTAAGCTCTCATTTAATAGAAAACTTAAGACTTCTAATTTGGTAACCACTGAAAAGGATCAATTAATTGACATTTGAATTCTTGTATATATACTGAAGTTGGTCAAAATGGATTGTGTTTTCTGTTTTGAAAGAAATGTGGGATTGTATGCCTTTAAGAGTTAAGTTGTCACTCATCTTCCACCCAGGATATCACTGTTACACATAGCTAGAGATGGGCAAGGTTTGAGAGGGAGCTGAAAAGAGAGTCTCATGGCTACCTGAGTGCTGTTGGCCATGAATAAAGAAACCCTTGTTAAAATGCCTCCTGGCTCAGTGAACTGAACCCATAACATGACAGGGCTTACTTTCCAGAGTACACCACGTATGGCTTTGTGGAACAGAAGATTAACTCTAACAATGTACTACAATACCTTCATATTTCCAAAGGAAGCCTCCAGGCCACTGAAGAGAGCAGAGAATTGGATGAATGGCTAGAGACTTTGATATGAATTGTATTCCGAGGCAGCTAGACCTCAAGGAGCAAGTGCCCCAGAAAGTCATTCCCTATTGGCAAGTTAGGTATCAGATATGTGCACAAGATGGGATCCTGTTTAAAGGCCACAGAGCTGTAATCCCTAACAATCTGAGACAGGCTATAATGAATAAAATACATGCTTTGCACCTGAGAATACAAGCATGCCTCTGGAGCATGTTTACTAGCCAGACATGAATTCCCATACGAGGACATACATTGAGCAGTGTGAGATATTCAAAGAGCGAAGGAGGTGCTGCAGCCTCATGAGATCCCAATATGACCTTGAAAAGAGGTTGGGAGAGACCTGTTGAAGTTTAGTGACAGAAACTATATGGTCACTGTGAAGAAACACAGGCAATAAATAAAACACTCACCACAGGGAAGGAGTCCGAAGAGGGGAGGGACACAAGAATAGGAGAAGAGCAGCTCTTCCAGAGCAGCTACTCCATAAAGATACAACAACCCTGAGAGGGGAAGAGTGGGGCACGGGAGAAACGAATGCCAGAAGACGTCACCAAGCAGAAAGCTATAATAGAAAAAACCCTGGAAGACCGGGCTCAAGCAGCAAGAAGAACTTGAGTGGAGCTGATTAAGCTGGGAATTGCCAGTGAAGAAATCTTTGAAAGGTAATCCTTGAAGCGATAGAGGAAGGGAGCGGAGCGGACTTGGTCCAGAGACAATCGGGTTCTGTATTACATGAGAGATAAGAGAGACTGGGAGACAACAAGACTGAGACACTGCGAGTTCTTGGGAAGGGAGATCCTGCATAGAGACGGGGGGGAAATAAATAAATAAAACACTGTGTGTCATAAATGAGACTGAATAAGAGTGCTACGTAGGCACTGTAGCTGTTAAATTAAGATTATATCCAAGTTGGATTCTGTTTAAGTTGATATTAGGACCTACTTGATGTGGAGAAGTGATGAAAGTCGTTCAAACAGCAAGTTGATTATGGATGTAAAACTAAGTTTTCATAAATAAAGAAAATTGTTAACCTAAACAAAGTAAGACTGTGATTTCAACTGATGATCAGCGTTGGGTGTCCCGTTCAAGAGTTACAATAAAAGGGATAACCCAAGAGGATCCCCACATGGATTGCCAGAGTTTTACTGTGGTAGAAAACAAATAACACCCCCCGACTAATGACATCATATATCAATCAAGATGTAGCAGGAAAGAGTCGGAATATACCTCAAATAGACCAGACAGAGCAATCTGAGAAAAGAGGGGCTAGAATAATTCATTAGGCTATAAGCAGTACCCTCACAGTCACAATAGATTATTTCTCCAATTTTGGGGAGGTGGACTATCTAGAGCAGTGGTCTCCAAAGTGGGGTGCACACACCCCAGGAGGTGCGCAAGATGATCCATTGGGGTGCGGGAAGAAAATATTAGAACTTCTATTTCTATTTCTATAAACATGCATATATTGGGGGGGTGTGCTCAAAATTTTTTTACTGATAGGGGTGCACGATGAAAAAAGTTTGGCGACCACTGATCTGGAGGACATTCAAACAAGAACAATAAATCAGGAAGCTGAAGGTACATTTGGCCAGGTATATCTTGTGTTCAGACAATGAGCCACAATATGCAGCCAAAGAATTTAAACAATTTTTTAGTAAAATGGGGATTTGAACACAAGACCTTTTCCCCAGGGTACCCACAAAGCAATGAAAAGGCAGAATCAGCTCTCAAGGCTGCTGAAAGACTCACAGAAAGGGCAAAAAGAACAAGATATGGTCCTTATCTGGCTTTGTTGGACCACCACAGTACCACCTCTCAGGAACTTGATAGTAGCCCAACCCAGACACTGATAGGGTGAAGAACGAAGCTACTACTTCCCATGAGGGGCATCCTGCTGCAGATGGATGGAGAGAAAGCAGACAGCACACAGAGGCTGCTAAGAGAACAAAGAGACAGATAAGCAGCATATTACAATAGAAGTAGAGACTTGAGGCCTCTTTGCATTTGTGGTCAATTGCTGGGTGGGCCTGGGTTCAACCCTCCAGCAACCACATAAAACAATGGCAAACGGCCACCGTCCAACCTGTTGTTAGGCCGAGGTTCTATGAACTAGTCACTAGGCCTGTGCGAAGCAGCAAGCATTCACTTCAGATTCGGATTCAGCCAATGTGGAGGGACGGTGATTCGAATCACTGTCCTGATTCAATTCGACCGATTTGGATTTGGAGATTCTCCACCGATTCGGAGCTAGATTATAATGGGATATCACTAAAATACCTATAACTTTGTCATTTGTTTTGCAAGTTTGGATGAAAACAGCAGGGATAGTAGCCCCTTCTGAGAGCATGAAGCCTGCCAGGAGATAGGTGCAGGGGTTTCTATGAAAGTGCAGGTGCAGGGGTTTCTATGAAAGTGCACCTCAAACTGTTGAAAGCAAACTCGTACCACTTGCGTGTGTTACGGCAGAGTTGGATGAAAACAACAGGGATGGTATCCACAGATCAGAGTCACTGGCTAGCTACAGAAGTCAATATCAGAGCAGTCCCATCCCCCCCCCCCCCGCCTTTTCTATATGCGGAAGATCACCCCATCACCCTCCCTTTTCTCGGTTTCTGTTTGCTGCAAGCTTTCCAAATTGATTTGGAAGCTTCTGTTTCAGTTTGGACCATGACACTGGCTGCCCTTCGGGATTGCAGTAAAACAGAAGGGAGGAGGGAGTCCCTTAAATACATAGGACCCAAACCATTTAGGGCTTTGTAGGTAAGCCCAGAAAGTTATGCCACATCAACCACAGGTGAAATTGTGGCCCTCATTGAGTCCATGAAAATTTAGTTATTGACCTTAGCAGAACGAGGCTTTTGCCCGACTTAACTGTTAGAAGGATAGTGCACAAGTGCATCTCTACAAAATCCTTCTTACTGAGTCATATCCCAAAGCAGAACTCCTTACCTGGGAAGTGGGGAGAATGAGATGACATCCCAAATGTCCGTCTCCATGTCTAGCCTTTGCACTCCATCATACACGTCTCCATTCTCATCCAGGCCACAGACGACATAAATCCGGGTCCCCACATTGACTGCATCTGCTCTCTCCACAGGCTGAACCATGGGGCTTGTGCTTTCCCACTGGGAATCGCTAAGAGCCAGGCGCTCCACATGTGAAATTATCCCTTCATCTGTGCTCCCTCCAAGCACATACAGGTAGATGCCAGCCCCTGCTGAACAATGGCTGTTGCGAGACTTCTTCATTTCAGGCCCTTCCAGCCAGCTGTTATCCCAGCAATTATAAATCATCACCCAGTCCACGCTGTACCACACAAACCCATCTCGGAAGTAACCTCCTGTCACAAAAATGAGGTTCCCTGGGGATACAATGAAAAGAAGCATCAAATAGGAGCATCTCTCAGCCATCACTGCACATATACTGCTGCAGTTTCCCTCCAAACAATTTACTTTATGCCAGTGGTCACCAACCGATTGACCCCGATCAGCTAGTCAATCGTGGAGCCTCTGACAGTCAATCTCAGTCTAGGGGGGCTGAGCCCGCATGCATTCAGCTTCCCCAGACTGAGATCAACTTCCATGATTGGAAGCAGCAGGACACATGTGCAGAGCGGCCGGGGTGGGATGCATGTCTTGGCTGAGCCACACCCCTTGCCACCGGGGCGAGGCCGGGTGGGTGGGGCGATCCCCCTCCACGCCCTGCCGCCCTGCTGTGACAGAGGGAATGGGGCAGGGCACAGGTGAATGGGGCCCCAGCCAGACCGGGAGAGGGTCGGAGCCTGGGTGGCTCATCCAGAAGCATGGGGGGGTTCCCATACTGCACGCACCCTAGCAGAGGCCCGGGGCCTGTGTGCCCTCCAGATTTGTGTGCAGGGCAGAGGCAGCTGCCACTGCACGTTGGGATTTGCACCCTGAGCCCCATGCACAAATCAGGGAGACACATGCCCCCCAAGGCCCCCCCCACTGGGGTGTGTGTAATGGCAGGAGCACCCCACGCGCCTGGACAAGCCACCCAGGCTCTGACCCACCCCTGGCCTGGCCAGGGCCCCGTTCACCAGTGCAGGAGGCGCGAGGACATAGGTGGCGGAAGTGGGGGCTAACAGGGCTTAGCCCCCACACATGCAGGGCAGCAGTAGAGCCACAAGGCAGCCTAGCCGCAGGCTTCCAGCAGATGCAGCAAGCATGGGGAGGGGCACACATGCAGCAGTGAAAAATGGAGTGGAGCAGGGGCAGGCCCTGCACAGCCAGGGCAGGCCTGGGGTGGAGCTCATCCCGGAGGTGCTCATCCTGGAGGTACAGAGGCGGGGCATGCAGCCCGGGAAGGCGTGGGGGCGTGTGCCCCTGGAACTGCACACATGGCGGGGCAGGGTGGGGTGGGGCGGGACAGGCTGGGGGCAGGGCAGTGCCAGGCTCTTCCCAGCTTGGCCCTTTGGCAAGTGGCAGTGCTGGGAAGAGTCAGGGGGGCTATGGAAAATTTTCCACTCCCAGTGCCACCACTGCTGCCTGGCCCGAGGGCTGTCTGGGGGACCATGCACCCAAATAATTTTTTCTCCCTCTGCCTTGGTCTGCCCCCCTCCCTTCCCTCCCCACAGACTGACCTGTGGGGCAGAGGTGGGAGGGGTGGTGGCACAGGGTAGGTCTTGAATTGCTTTTTAATTCAAAAAGGATCTCCCACCCAAAAAGGTTGGAGATCACTGCTGTATGCATTTACACCTCGTTCCTACCATCTGGTCTGTGTGAACGTATCCTTGCTCTTCTGCAAGATTACTGGAGTTAATAGGATTCTAGGTAGGTGTAACCATCTACTTATATGGATCAGATTGCAGGATCAGCACCTTTACTTCTCTTGCAGCATGTGGATGATTATGAGCAGAACATAGAACAGTGAATGCTTCTGATTTTTTAAAATTTCCATCAAAGATGTGTGCTGAACAGTTTGCTGTGAATATTCAATGCACAACATTGCTTTTAAATAACACGGTTTTGTTTGTATTCCCTCATTAGCGATAACTAATTCTTAAGATTATGTTATCTGTGTAAATACTAAAACTAAAAAACTCAGTCACCCAAAGCAATCATAAAAAGGTTCCAAAAGGAACAGAGCAAATTTGCCTTTAATCCACACTGATTTCCAACATTTGTTTCAATATTTTCAGGTTGTACTATAATCACAAAACATAGTCTCTCCCCCAAACGATCTACTTCTCCCTTCAGTTATCATCACATAAATCACATATCTGTGGATTTACTCCTGATGAACACCACTGTAACAGAGAAGACTGGGCCCTAAGAAGTAAGCTATAGTGGTAGAAAGTAAATGGAGTAATTCCTGGTATAACTAGAAGCAGAGACATGTCTTTAATGTTCATGCCACATGATCATAATATTCAGAAAAGCTGTATATTTCCACCTGGGCTAAAAAAATGCCATTTAAACCAAAAAGGACTCTAGGAAAAAACAAATTACTCAAGGGCGACTGGTGCCTTTTGAGTCAGGAAGGGCATGTGCACCCCCTGACACCAGTCAGCAACTGCGTGGGGGTCCCTTGTGGCCGATCTCACTGACCAGAGGGGCCCCCAGCGGCCGATCGCTTTGACCAAGGGAGGGGAGGGGGCCCAACCTCACTCACTGAAAAGCGGCTGTGCCGCTTCCAGAAGTCCCACCGCCACTTCTGGAAGCAGCATGGACCTGCTTCATGGCCAGTGCTCGCAGGGGAGGCACCGGTGCTCCCACCTGCCCCCCTGCCTGTCGCCTAAACAGGGAGTGCAGCCTGTCAGGGGGGGCACCAGTGCTCTCATGGGGTGCACCCCCTACACACCGCCCCTGAAATCACTGAGCTATGTATTCGTAGCTATGAACCATGACCTCCTTTGAGTTTCCCCTATCCTGTTTGTTAGCAACCACTGAGCCATGTGCGGTTGTGGGTTCTCCTGGCTACACATACATCCCAGGGAGAGTTACCTAATGCTGCCACTGCATACTGCGTGAGATTTCTGCGCTGTAGTGGAGAGCGAGGTTGCCAGGTGTTTGTTTTAGGTTGAAATAGAAACAGTTCTTGCTTCTCTTCATCATGCTTTCCTCCCAGAACATATAAATTGTCGTATTTCCTGCCAGTGTAAGGAAACAGTTTCACACTCTGCCAGCTAGGTGGAGGGCAGCTGTCTAACTTCTTTATCAGCCTGGAAAAAGTATCTTTCTCTCCCGGGTGTTTGCTGCGTTTCACCAAGATATCAAGAAAGGAAAGACTCACAAAGGTGACTCGGACCTGTCCTACTAAATCCAAGAAGTCTTCCTCCCTTGTTGCTGGGTCCTCCATTATCCATTTCACCACACTGTCAAAAACCAAATCCTCTTGAGGAACAAAGAGGTCGTCACTTTGCAGGAGCTGCATCAGTGTTTCTTTGGAAAGCTCCTTAAATTCTTCCTGAGTCATCACATCTTTCCAGTGAGTGAGAGCAACGCTGACAGCTGATGCATAAAGCTCTGGGCAGAAAAATTGCTGAGCATAGGCCATCAGATTCAGGCAGTTGGAAACACGCAGCTCCCTCTCCAGAAACTTTTCACACAACTTTTTCACACTGTCAAACTGAAGGAAATCGGCCGTTTCTAGTAAGCTGGTAACATTTTGCTGAGTTATGAGCACGTTGGCTGTGCAAGTGAACTCAAGAAGTACTTGGAAAGGCTTTGCATCAACTCCTCTGATTACTATGTGACGTTCAGAGCTCTCTCTAGTGCCTCCAAAAAACATCGCTTCAAAATACCTACTGTGAAGTGACAATGATCTACGGCAGACCTGAAAAAGTCTTTCTCCAATCTCTAGAACCGTGTCGGCAACTTGTTCTGCCTGACATTCCAGTTGCTCTGGCGGTTGTGCACAGTCCATGTCAGTCGTCTGCTGGGTGAGTTAAAATTAACTACTTTTGCTTATGCACCCCTGGCTTACATGAGGCTTCTAGAAATGTGACTAGGATAAAAATAGGACAAGACAGTCGTTTCCTAAAAATAGACCCTACTCTCTGTCTCCTTTGCTTTTCCAGAATTTGCTGGTCCTTAAATTACTCTGTCTCCACACTTTGCTACTTTCAAGCTAAAACTAGAGGTTGGGTTTCTCCCTGGACAAAGCCTTTTATTCTGGGACCCTGTAGACCAAGCCTGTTGTCCCACTTTTGGTTTGATAACACTTTTTGAACTGTTTCCACCCTCTCTCCCACCCCACAACACACCAGGGGAAAGCAAAGAAAATGCAGCTTGCTGTGAGCTTTAGTGAGACATGGATACACATAACATTTAGACCAGTTTTAATAAGATTTAAATCAGAAATGGACAGGCATAGAAGCCCTTTAAACTCATTTAAAGTCAGCTGGAATGGTTCAAAGTGTATCCGAAGACTCAGTTGTTCTTGAACTGGTTCACAGTGCGCTGGTTCAGTATTACAGATGGATGCCTATGACATGGGTCTTGCTGGTCCTGCAGGCATCCCACACTGCATTGCTCCTTATCTCCTCTGTCCCCACCTTGCCCCTCCCAACTGCTGCAATGGGCAGCTCTAGTCCACAGCCAGAACTCTTACTGCCTGCTTTTTTTCCCCTTTTCTTTGTGCTTTGTACAAGCTTCCTTACACTAACATCCAATTGTGTTCTAGAGCTTTATATAACACTTGGAAAAATGGAAACAAGCAATGGAAATAACACAGAAATCCAGGTCTCCTGGAGTAGATACAAATCTAATCAAGTCTCTGTTTCTCACAAAGAAAACATTTGAGGGTAAACTTTCCCTCATCTTCATTTCACAACTTGCCCTTTCAAGATACTCTAAAGGGAATTTCTTCTCCACAAAGTTTTATCTGAAGAGTGATTACATATTAAAAACCTAAGACATGCTGTGCAAGGTCAGAACAATGGCCCCTCCTGCCAGACCCATCTCCAGTAGAGGGTGCTGCCGGGCTGGACCTGGGGACTGCAGCTATTAGCTCCTGGTCTTTACCTCTTGGGAGCAGGGAGAGGCCTCTCCCTTCACTGCCACAGCAGTTCTGGCTCCAGAGTACCCTTGCAATGTCAGAGGGGCTCCTCCACCATCACCACTGTTGCAGTGAGCCCCTTGTGTGGCCCTGTCTCTCAGCATTTAACACGGATGGAGCTTGAGTGCTTCGCAGGACTTACCCCTGCAGGCTGGGAAGCAAGGTAGACCCGGCCCAGGGCCCTGCCTCTGCCCCCAGGGGGACTGGATTGGCAGTTATCCCTAGGCCTGGGTCCCCCAGGCCTCTGCGTTAATGCCCTGACTAGACAGTGGGGTGGCTGCTGGTGGGTGGTGGGCAAGGGCATGGGGCATGTGCAGAGCACTGGGGGGGTGGGGAGCTTGGAGGTGCCTGGGCTGGAAAAACCACCTAAGCTCAGAACCAGGGAGGCTGTGGGGGGGAGTCCCACAGCCCCCCCACCTTCTCCCATGACCCTCCTGTCCCACCCACAGCCCCCCCATGCCAGCCTGCTTCCCCACCGCACTGCCTGGCAGCTGCTTGTCCTTGGCTCAGCCCAGCACTACTGAAGGCAGCTCCTGCAGGGAACAGGACATGGACCAGGCCACAGGCTGCCCCTCCTCTCTTGGTCCCAGTGTGAAAGCCCTGCAGCCTGGCACCCCATGCCCTGCCTCTACAGCACAGACAGACCCTCAACTGCCTGCCCCCCCAACCCTCCCCCATCCATGCCCATTCACCCCACAGCCCCCTGGGCTCCTGCCTCCCCCTGACCTGACCCTTCCCTTGGTACCACTGGCCCCTGCCAGGGAAGCATCAACCCGGAGCCCCCCTGCAGCCCCAGGGCTTGCTCTGGCCTCAGCCCCGCGCTGCCGCAGCACCTCCAGGTCCAGTGGGGATTTAGTCCCAGAAGAGCCCGCCCAGGGTTGGGGGGGAGCCAGGAGCAGGACCTGATGCAATCCCCCCTTCCCTGCGTGCCCAGGGAGGAGGGGGCTGCTGCAGGCCCGGCTGGGCATTGCTGCAGGAGAGGGTGAGCAGAGGAGGCACTGATGTAGGAGAAGGGCTGTGGGTTGGGAGTGAGGGGCACCGGCAGGGCTGGATTCATGCACAGGCAAACAACACGTGCCAAGGGCCCCAAGCTGGGGGAGTCAGACTGGACCTTCCTGCAATGGCCCCACTCGCCTCCATCCCCTTGCCCCCCCTTTGCCCCCAAGGCCAGCTCAGCCCAGCCAGGTGAGGGGAAGATGGAGATGGGGAGTCCGTGCAGGGGTCGGGGTGTGGGTGTGGGCCTCCCCTCTGTGGTAGTTCTGTCCCCTCGGGGGAGCCCGGAGCCTGCTGCCTTTGCTGCCCACCTGCAGCCGCACTCCTCACCCCACCAGGCAGTGCAACCTGGCCCTGGCACAAGTCCCTGGGGCTGCCTGCACCCCCATGTACACACCCTGCCCCACAACCCAGTGTACCCCATTGCCCCTGGGCTTGTGCTGCGGGTGCTGTTGGGAGAGGAGGTCTTGACCAACTCTGGCCCCAGGAGTTTGTTTCCTCTGGCCTACTGAAGGGTTAATCCAGCCCTTGGGGTAGGGCCTGCAGGTCGGGAGTGAGGGGCACCAGCAGGGCTGGGGAGACAGGGGGTCAGGAGGCACCTGGCAGTATGGGGGGTCTGTGTGCCCTGAGGGAGAGGCGCAGCCACGTGGCTGGAGAGAGCTGGGGGCCTGGGGCCATGTGCAGGGCATTGGGGAGGGGCTGTGGGGCTAGACAAGGGCAGTGGGGGGGCTGTATCCCCTGTGGATGTTGTGGTGGGGTCAGCACTGTGGGGGCACTGGAGAGACCATGGGGATGGGGACCTGGGCCATGCTGGGTGCCAGGTGAGGGCTGCAGGTCCAGGTGCAGGAGTAAGGCTGGGTGGGGGCTGTGGTTGGGGGTTTCTGGAGCCAGCCCGGACTCTGCAGCCTGTGTCTAGCAGGAGGGGAAGCAAGGACAAGGAAGCAAGGACTGCTTGGTTGGAGGACAACAGGGCAGACCCTATGAGGAGAGGCTGAGGGGGGATTTGGTGGCTGCCTACAAACTCGTCCGCAGCAAATAGGAAGGGTCCTATTCCCCCCAGCAGCACCGGGGGTGATGAGGAACAATGGCCAGAAGCTGCTGGAGAATAGGTTCAGGTTAGAGATTAGGAGACACTATTTCACTGTTACGGTGGCTAGGATCTGGAACCAACTTCCTAGGGAAGTGGTCCATGGTCCTACCTTGGGAAAATTCAAAAAGAGGTTGGATGAACACCTGTCTGGGGTTGTGTGATCCCAATGTGTGCTGCAGCCAGTGGCGGGGGGGTTAGACTAGATGAGCTACTCAGGTCCCTTCTGACCCCTAACTATTATGAAACTATGACAACCCCAAGGCTGCTTTGAGTGGAGACAGTTGGGGCATCAGGGCTGGGCAGACCTCAGGGCTGGGGCAGGGTCACGGTCCTGGGTCTCCCATCCCATGGTGAGGTCTGTACTGTCTCCTTTCCCGTAGGCAGTCCCAGAGACCAGACGCTGTTGGCAGGCACTGTGCATGAGTGCAGGGAGAGCGAGAGCCCAGGCCCTGGCTGAGTGAGGCCTCTCCTTGGGGAGACAGTGGCTGCTGTGCTGGAGCCCGTGGCAGCTGTGGCCCTTCCCTTCACAGCCTTGTTGCAACCTGAGGTGGTGCTGAATGAGCAGGACCCAGGAGGGCTCCAGGCAGGAGCTGAGCAGGCAGGAAAAGTCCGTCATGTTGCCCAGGCTGGGACCGGGGGGGCATCCTCGCAGTGCTCGGCACCACAGCCAGCAAAGCAGCAGCTGCAGGAGCTGGTTCAATACCGGGAGCTCTGGGGGCAGGAGGTGATGCAGACCACGAAGCTCCCTCCTGAAGCTGAGATTCATTCAGAGACCCCACAGCTGGCACCGGGACACAACTGCCGCACCCCAGAGACCTGGTGTCAGTGCTCCCAGGGCCTCCGCTACCTGGAAGCCAAGGGGCCACAGGAGGTTTACAGCTGCCTGCAGAAGCTCTGCCAGTGCTGGCTGAAGCCCCAGCACCACAGCAAGGAGCAAATCTTGGAGCTGGTGGTATTGGAGCAGTTCCTGGCCATCCTGCCCCAGGGGATGCAGAGCTGGGAGTGGGGGCACAGTGTGCAGACCTTCACCAGGCTGTGGCCCTGGCAGAGGGGTTTCAGCTGGGCAGGAGGAGGATGAGAAGCTCCAGATGAGTGTTTCACTCTGATCATGGATGCTGCTGTCCCGATCTCCGTGTGCTTGGGGAATGTTCCCACGTAGCCCTGCCTCTCCCAGATCCCAGATCCCCAATGACATACTTATCCGTTCCCCACGTCACAGTGTTAGAAATATTATTAAAAATGCATAATGAATAGAGTGTTGTTAGAACTGCACCGTTTACATCTCGTACCTGGTAAGAAGAAACACTACCAAGGACTCTTTGTGCTAAAGTATCACTCCCTTTTCCCTCTTGGCCGAATTACTATCTTTTTCCTACACTAAATCACACATACCTTCAGCCTCCCTCTGCTTTTCTCATGTAGATTACAGAAGCTGTAATTCAATTGACTGTGTCCTTGGAGGAGAGAAGGATTTCAACTTCTGGTGACCTAGGGGCTTTTCTGAGCGTCCGTAATTAGCTAATGCATATATGCCTATCCGCCCCGCATATTTAAGTAGTTCATTATAATGAACATGTGACGTATGAAGTGACGTATTTACATATATGTTTGTATGAACCGGAAATAAGTTGTAAGAGTTCCTGTTTCTGCACACGTGCCCAGGAGGGAGAGTATATAGAGCCGGCTGAGAGGTTTCCTCGGGGGCAGAGTGGTCTGGGACTCTCTGTCTCTGCTCTGACCCTATTTGCAAATATACCTTTTGTGCTGCTAATAGTGTGTGCCTGAGGAATTATTATTCGCAAGCCTCCAAAAGAAACGAACCGCGATTTTCGCATCAACAGCGAGCATGAAGGTCGAGGAGACAAGTTGCAGTCCACTGCAGCATTACAGGAACCTGGTGATCCTGGCTGCAGCAACCAAAGGCCCATCGTGCGGACAGGCCTCTGGAGGAGTCAGGAGAAAGGGAAACACTGTGGCCTCCGGACAAGCCAGCTCATGCCCCGGAGAGGAGCCCCTTCCCCACCAGGAGTCAGGTGAGATACCAAATGTAAGGCCCAAGTATAGGTCTGGGTACCTGAGTGGTTGTCCTGCATACAGGGGAAGAGGCTCCAACGTCTGCCACTGCCTGGGACAGGCCTGCAGTATTTGTTACCGCGTGGCTGGGCTGGGACCGAGTGTGGCTAGGAAGCTCCCAGGCTGGGCCCTGATCCTTCTCATTATGTGTGTGCAGCTCCCGGCATAAAGAAGCTGTATCTTGGGCCTTGTCGTGCTGCCATAGTAAAAATCAATGACCTTATTCGCGTTCCGGCAGTCAATGTTCACTTGCCCCTGCCCCTTTTTCATGCCCCCATGAGCCCTCTGTGCCCGTAAGGGGCTGGTGCAGGTGACAGATAAATGAGATTCCCCAGCGGCCTTGGCTAGTTTGGGTACAGCTAACCCAGGCCTCTGTCCTGCTGCAGATTCCCCTGAAACTGAGGAGACCTGGGAGTTGTCAGCAGACAAAAGCTCCTCAGGCTGGTGCCTCATGCTGTTAGCACGAGCTGTGGGACTTGGAACCTACCTTCTCCCCTCTCTTCCACACACCGAAGCCTCCATCTGCCTTAATCCAAGGCCAGTTCAGGAGACTAGCAGGACTTTCCCCATGCCAGCAGCACCAGGGCCACTGTCTGCACTCTCTTCCCCACCCGCAGGTGCTGGGACCCTGAGCAACGCTTAGCAGAAGCCTCCTGGAGAAGTGCCTGTAAACCTGGAGCGGCAAAGGACTTGCCCAGGAAGACTGGAGGAAACGGGCTCCCTGACACCTGAGCCGGGCCCAGTGCAGAAGGGGCAAGGCAGGCCTCCAAAGCAGGGGGAGAGCTTGGAGGTGAGCAGGGTACCAGGTGCAGCTGAAGGGGGAATGCAGTTGAGGCAGAGTGCAGGACGAGTCAGGGTGCTGTAAAAAATTTGGGGAGCAGAGAGACCTGAAGAACATCAAGCCTGTGATGATGGAGGCTGCAAACACCCCAAGCAGGCATTAGCAGGAGCTCCCTCCCAAATGCACATAGCCAGGGGTGCTGGCATGGGAAGGCCCGGTCAGCGTGCTTGGAGCTGGGGCTCCCTGCCTCTAAAAGTGCTGGCCCAGCTGCCTCAAAGGACTGAGCAGATAGAATATGACGAGTTGGGCTGAGGCCGACACTCGAGCTCCTATGCCCACAGCTGCATCCTTGTCACATGTCAGCTGACTAACGGGGAATCTTGCACCCCTACCTGTCATGGCTAAGCCTGAAATTGTTTGTAATACAGAGTGACTGCAGGCAGGGCTGTGGGGGCTGGAAGCAGCTGACAGAGGAGACCTTGATGGTGTAATGCTTGTGACTGCAGCTCTGGGAGGTGTTTGAGGATGTAGCAGTGTATTTCACACAGGAGGAGTGGGAGCTGCTGGAAGATGAAAACAAGGTGCTTTACCAGGACCAGATGCTGGGTAAAGCTCTGGTTCTTGCTTCTTCATGGAGCTGTGTGGACTCTAACATGTTGTAGTCATCTCCTTGTGTTTCAATAGTCTTATCCTCATGAAATTTTGGCTGGCAGTTTAAATCCATTCCCCCCACATTGCTCTGACAGTGACCAGACCTCTCTCACATTACATATTGATATATCCTCCTGCATTTGATCCAGCAAAGTGGAAGTGCACTGATACATTGATCCAATATTGGATCAGCACCAACATAAAGACAATTTACTATATCGGAAATTGGCCGTATCAGGCCATTAATTTGGCTGATAAATGGCCCGTGCATGCATGCAGCTGCAGCGCAGCACAGGCGGTGAGGAGCACAGCCTGGCAGCTTGGAGAGCTGCCTCCAGCTGGTAAGTCTGGTGTGGTGGAAGGGGTGGGGTAAGGGGAGGGGAGGGCCTGGCGGGGCAGATCAACATGAGGGAGGCATGAGGCTGGGCCTGGGGCAGGGCTGGGACAAGTGCTGCTGGGGCATGTCTGGGGGGTGCAGGGTGGGGGTGGTGACTCCTGCCACTGTGCACTGCTTGGCCAAGAGCCGCTAGTCCAGCAGCTCATCTGGTGCTTGCCTGCTCACCTGGCAGCTCCTGCCACTCATCTGGGACGGCACGGGGAGAGGGTGGGTGCATGCCCTCAGATCTGTGTGGGACAGGGCAGGCTGGGGCCAGGGCTGCGCCATCCTCTTCCCAGTGTGGCAGGGCTGTGCTGGGAATGGGCTATGGGGGAGGGCTGCAGCCACAAATTCACCATTGCCCTCTCCCAGTGCTGCCCCGCTCTGCCGAGAAAAGCTTGGCACAGCCCCAGCCCGCCTCACCCCATGCAGATCTGGGGCACATGTCCTCCTAGATGAGCGCTGGATGAGCCACTGAACCAGCAGCTCCTGGACGAGCAGTGCACAGTGGCGGGAGTGGCTCCTGCACCTCCCCACACCCCCTGGACAAGCTATGGCTCCATCCCATGCCCACCCTGCCCCAGCTGGGCAGTGCTTGCCCCAGTCCCAGCCCCATGCCTCCCTCCCCATAGGGGCCTTGATCTGCCGTCGCACTGCCCTTCCCTCCCCCCACACCAGACTTACCAGCTGAAAGCAGTCCTCCATGCTGCCAGGCTGGGTATCAGAAATCGGATTGATATTGGCCAATGTGCCTCCTTAAAAATGAGCTATCGGTATTGGCGACAAAAATCTCTATCAGTGCATCCCTAACATAGACCATTTCTACATTATGGCCTTTCATATGCTGTGAAATGTGTGTCCTTCTGCTTTCTTTTGTCCATATCCATGACTCCCAGGAACGCTGTGTTAAACACCTACAGTATTTGCCAGCCTATGCACTCATCTCCCCTCCTGGGATGATCGTCCCATTGGATGGGATGATCAGAGCTGACTCTAGGCCCAGAGCATATCAGCTTTTGTGGGGCCTGTGCAGGGAGAGGGGTAACAAGCGTCCAGAGCGTGAAGCCAGTGGCACGTGGAGTGGTGGTGTCCTCAGCACGTGCCAATGGCGCTGTTCATGGGGCCTGTACAGCACTGTCCATGGGACCCCCCAAAGTGTGGGGCCCAGGGTGGTTGCCCCGATTTGCAAGCCCCAAGGTATGGCTCTGGGGATGATTGCTCACTTACAGCTACAGTTATCCTAAAATCATCCTTTCCTGTGCCCTGGTGATATTGAATTACTCTCTCTTCCAGAAAAAAAATCTCATTATCAGCCACCTGTCATGGATGCTTTTCACTGCCACAAGTCCTTGCTTTAAACCTTCACTTTCGCTAAGCTCATTTTCACTTCTTTTCCTGGAATTGCAATGATAAGATAAATGTTATCCATCCATAAGTGGATCTAATATCTCTTCTTTTTTGTACCTTGAAAACAGCACATGCTTTATCTTTCTGCTCCCTGTTACATCATGGATCACTGCATCTCCATGCCCGTCCCTGGTTAATGCCATTTCTTAACCAGGAGTGGTTGGTGCTTTGTTTCCTATAACCATCCCTCCACTACCTGGGTGACAAGGACCATCATCTGTTGCAGGCTTCTCCCTTCAGTGCTTTCTCTTTCCTACATGCCGATCCTCCCTTGTCCATCAAGGCCCTGGTAGAGAAACCTTGAGTTCATTGGATCCATTCCCCAAATACCAGTTGGTTATTCTGCATCCAGTACCCAGTCACTAACCATCTTTAATCACTGCCCCAAATGGGCTATTGAGGTCCCACACCTGACTTAATCTGAAGTATCCGGCAAGGACAGGTGGAGCTGTGGGTCTGTGGTTATGGGAACCATGGGAAAATCTCAAGATCAGAGGACCTGATTCCAGGTGAGTTGTGGCTATCCCCTCCACCCAACTCTTCTTTCAGAAATGCTTCATGCCCAGAGTGCCAGGGGGACCTGGAAACTGCAGATCTGCCCTGTGCTGCCCTTCCAGTGTGCTGACTTCAAACACAATACTTTATGCTATAATGTGTGCAGGGAGGTGTTGTTCCCACTCCCTGAAATCCAATGATTTGAAGACAAGAAGCTGTTCCCTTCTTCTAATGACAAACCCTCTAATGACATGTTAGGGGACAATCAGGTTTGCTGTCTTGATTTTTTGGCCCAGATCTGGTTTCCCTGGGATACCATTATCTTAAATTTCCATCTTCACTTGGGAATCTAAGAGTTCATTCCCCAGACCAAGGTAGCCATACTTCTCTAATATGTGTTCCTAGGGCGTGATGGGATTTGTAGTCCACCATGGAAATCAGCATACTATGAGAAGGCTCAGTGTAGCCATTACTGTTGGACAAGAAGGAAGCTGAGGCTCTCCCTGGATTCTCCTGATCAGGTTGACCTGGAACTCATGAAGTGTTTCACCATGATCTCAGGCTGGATTAAATGGCTCCATGGCATGGGTGGGATTCAGAAGCTTTCAGATTGTGGGGGGAAGTGAATCCCCGATGCACCAGAATTGTCCTTTTCCTGTTTCACCTCTGGGGTCCTGAGTGTCACGAAGCCTGAGACTCAACACAGAGTCCAGGTTCAGGTTCATGCCAAGGCCTTACATTGGTGCAGACTCCTGTGACACGGAGGCCACCTGGGACCCTTCAGCAGAGGAAAGCTCCATGGACTATTTCCCTGTACCAGACCTTGCCCTGGAAGCAGGCAAGATGCACAACCCTACTCCTTTCAGAAGAGAGAGACACAACTCTAAGCCTCCCCTCCTCCTCAGCCTATTAGAACATGAAGTTATTCAAGTACTGTCCTAACCCATGTGTCCCACATAGACTTCTCCTAGCACAGTCTGAGGTCATGGGGCTGACAGGTGGGCCAGAAACTCTGAGAGTCTGGCTCAGAACTGCAACAAGTAGGGAACATTAGTCCAGCACAGGACCTGCCCCTCCCTCACCTAGGAGTGCACTGATAGAGATTTTAGGGGCCAATACTGATAGCCAATTTTTAAGGAGACATATTGGCCAATACCAATCCAATTTCTGATACAGCTGTGTCCAGCTGGCAAGTCTGTTGTGGTGTAAGGGGAGTGGGGAGGGATGGGATATGGGGGGGGCAGATCAACGCCCACCCCACAGTGAGGGAGGAAGTGGGGCTGGGAAGATGCTGCCCAGCTGGACAGGGCGGGGCACAGGACAGAGCTGCAGTTCATCCGGGCACCTCTCCCAGCACCAGTGTGTGGAGAGGCAGGAGCAGCCACACTACTGCATCAAGTGTGGGAAGAGCTTCAGGCAGCCCTCAAATTTGGCCAGGCACTGGTGCATGCACACAAGGGAGAAGCCACATCAGTGCGCAGAGTGTGGGAAGAGCTTCAACCTGTCCTCCAACCTGACCAAACACCAGCTTATCCACAAAAGGGAGAAGCCACATCAGTGCTTGGAGTGTGGAAAGAGCTTCACCTGCCCCTTCCGCTTGGCCCAGCACCAGCTTATTTACATAGAGCAGAAACCACATCAGTGCTCAGAGTGTGGGAAGAGCTTTAACCTGTCCTCCTACCTGACCAAACACCACTTATCCATGCAGGAGAGAAGCCACATCAGTGCTCAGAGTGTAGGAAGAGCTTCATCCGATCCGCCAACCTTACCCAACACCGGCTCATCCACAAAGGGGAGAAGCCACATGAGTACTTGGAGTGTGGGAAGAGCTTCATCCAGTTCTCCGACCTGGCCCAACATGGGCTTACTCACACTCAGGAGAAGCCACATTGGTGCTCAGAGTATGGGAATAGTTTTGTTCAATTCTCCAAATTGGCCCAGCACCAGCCTATTCACATGCAAGAGAAGTCATATCAGTGCTCTGAGTGCAGGAAGAGCTTCACCTGATCCTCCAACCTGACCAAACACCGGCTCATCCACACAGGGGAGAAGCCACATCAGTGCTCATCGCATGCAAAGAGTTTCACCCAGTTCTCCTGCCTCGTCCAGCACCAGTTCATCCACAGAAAAAAGAAGCCACATTGATGCTCAGAAGTATTGGAAAAGCTTCACCCAATCCTTTGATCTGGCCTGGCACCAGCTTATCCAAATGGGGAGAAGCCATCAGTGCTTGGAATATGGGAAGACCTTCAGCCTGTCCTCCAACCTGACACGGCTCATCTACATGGGGAAGAAGCCACATTGGTGCTCGCAGTATGGGAAGAGCTTCCTGCACTCCTCCAAACTGGCTCACCACCAGTGCAACCACATCCAGGAACCCCCATAATTTTGCCAGCAATGCAGGAAGCGTTTGGGGACATCTACCTGCTCAGCACCCACCAGTGTCTGCATCCAGGCAAGCAGACTATGCATATGAACTGTGTCACAGAGCACGCACCTGCCTGAGAGCAGAAATGGCTCGGGAGAGGCCCCTAGTGGCAAGAAGGGGGAGGCTCAGCTACCAGTTACCAGGGCAGCCAGAGTCACAGGTGCTGGTTGCTAGGGCAACCAGAGGGGAACCAGCTAACAGGAAGGGGCAGGGCCTGGCCCATATAAGCCCCAGGTGTGAGCCAGAAGGGTAGTTCTCCTCTAGTGGCCAAGGGAGGGGGAGCTTGGCCAGTGCAGACAGAGGGGAGAAGCCCATGTGCATGAGTATCCTCTTGGTTGCCACTATGGGTTGGAGTATTTCCCGGTAAGGAATGAATGTTGTTTGGCCGGATGGTTTAGCTTTTTATCTTATAGCCCAGGGGCTTTGTGTTCTTCTGTTCGCCGTTTTGACCGGAGGACCAGGTGAGGCTATTAGGGGTTGGAGGAGGCCTCATAGGGGCTCCACGGTAGCATGGGGACCCTGGCACCAGAGAGGGTGCAGCATTTGGGGTTCATTGACCCCAGCCCCAGAGCAAAGGGGGGGGTCAGTGAGAAGGCCCAGAGCAAAGCGGGGGGGGAGGGGGGAGGTCAGTGAGAAGGCCCAGGCCAAGACCTCTCCACCAGGAGTGCCTTGTGGGCCACCAGATGAGGTATCATGAGCTCCTGCCACAGGGTGGAGTGCCAACATGGCACCCTGGCCTCGGCACCCAGTCCTCCAGCAGGCTCAAAGGACTCTGTATCTCAACAACCAGCAGAAGCCCAGGGAGGAGGAGAGAGGTGACCTTCTTCCTTCCCCTTCTACTCCTGCCCCTGCTACCCACCGCCACCAGTTCTTAGCCTACCACCAGCCTGAGCTAACCAAGAGGAAGAATACTTCTGTGGGTTATCAGGGTTGTTGGTTGTAGATGTGTTGCTCTAAGGCAGTGCTCCCCAACCAGTCTATCAGAGTGGGGTGAGTTGGTGGGGGGGAGGGGTGACAAGTGGCTAGAGCATGGAGCTAGTGGTACACAGCAGCTTGAAGGGGCCTGTATGGTATTGTCCATGGGGCCCCCCAAAATGCAGGGCCCAGGGTGGTCATCCTGATTCACCCCCACCATTCCCAAGAGATGGCATCAGACTGCTCCTGAGCCGGCTGCAGTGGGGTTTGAGGTGCAGCGTGCAGTGAAAGCCGCCTCCACCACCTCCACCCTGTGCATGTATGGGGCCGGCATAGTATGTATTCTAGTGGGTAGCCCAGTAGATCCTGGGCTGAATTTTAATTCAAAAAGTGATCTTGTACTTAAAAAGGTTGGAGACCACTCGTCTAAGGCAGACAAGGTTCTTTGGAACAAAAATGCAAAATGCAGGTCTGTGAACATGCAAATGCAAGGCAGGGAAGATCAGAGGGCATCCTTTCCTGCCCATGGCAGGGGATCAGACTAGATGATCTGCTTAGGTCCCTTTTGACCCTACCAACTATGAAACTAAGTGTGAGACAAGTGGGGGCAGGCAAGAGAGAATGTTGAACTGGTGATAAAAGAATGTATCTGGTAAAATGCAGATGGGTTACCTGGGGTTATCAGATGGCAGGCAGGTTATAATGTGCCATAAATCCAATGTCTATATTTAGTCCATGACTTTGTATCCAGTAGATTTATGAAGTGACGTTCATAGGCTTGTCTATGAAAGGTACTTTATAAATTCCCTTTGAGGTTTAGAACTGAGAGATTGGAGAGAGCGTGGTTGTCTTGTAACAAGTGTGCACCTACAGGTG
The DNA here is from genome assembly GCF_052110815.1 of Crocodylus siamensis. Lineage (NCBI taxonomy): Eukaryota > Metazoa > Chordata > Crocodylia > Crocodylidae > Crocodylus > Crocodylus siamensis. Next base: position 11,075,752 of record NC_143408.1, read on the forward strand.
ATTGGGTATTTTTGTCTTTGATAGATTTCCAGTGTGTGTTCATACTGGTGTGCAGTTGTTGCTTGGTTTCTCCTACATATTTTACATCAGTGCATTTAGTGCACTGGATGAGTTATATTACATTTCTGGAGGTGCAGATGTGAGATCCAGGAATGGTGATGGTTCTGTTGTGGGGTGTAGTAATTGTGGAAGTTGTTGAGATGTGTTGGCAAGTTTTTACATTTTTTGTCCTGGCATGGTTTGGATCCACTTGGTGTGCTTTAGGCCATAGGAAGTTTGCTTCTGGTGATGTGGTTGGCAAGGTTCAGTGCTTGTTTAAAGGGTAGGTGGCACTTGAAATTTCTCTTTAAGAACTGGGTCATCTTTTAGTATGGGGTGTAGTTGCTTGAGGATTTTCCATACAGGTTGCAGGGAAGGATAATATAGCAGAACTAATGGTGTGCGATTTGTGGGGATTTTCTTGTTGTACTGCAGTAATTCTTCACTAGGTATATGGGTGGTTCTTTTAAAAGTATGATCCCTCTCTCTGGGGGGGTGGTCCTTGTTGGGTGAAGACCCTTTTGAGATTTGCAAGGTGGCAATCACAGGTATTCTCAGTGCAAATTCAGTATCAGGGGACTTGCCTGTATATTACAGCTTTCTTGGTGTGTTTAGGGTGGTTGCTGGTTCTGTGTAGATATGTTTGTTGGTCCATGAGTTTCTTGTATGTAGTGGTTTGTATTTCACCATTCTAGATATTGATCATAGTATCTAAAAAAGAAATGTTGGTGCTAGAGTATTCAAGAGAGTCTGTTGGAGGGCTGAGCGTTATTGAATTTGTGATGGAAATCAATCAGACTGCAGATTTTGGGTCCAAATGGTGAAGATGTCCTCTATATATCTCAGGTATAGCATGGGTTTCATGATGCAGTTCTGGAGGAATTCTTCTTCTAGGTGGGCCATAAAAAGTTTGGCATATTGGGGGGCCATTTTGGTGCCCATAGCTGTGCCCATAGTCTGGAGGAAGCATTGGTTATTGAAACTGAAGTCATGCATGAGGATGAAGTATATAAATTTGGTAGTATATTTAGGTCTGTACTCTGAGTTGTAATCTTGCTCTTGTAGATATGTAAAGCAGGCTTGGATGCCATCCTGCTGCGGGATGTTGGTATATAAGCTAGTAACATCCATGATGGCTAGGAGGGTATTGCTTGGAAGGTAGTCTGTTTTTAAGTTTTCGTAGAAAGTATGTTGTAGCTTGGACAAATATCGGTCTTTGGGTCACAAGAGGCCTTCGGATGGAGGAAACCAGGTCTTTCATCATTTAGGGTTCCATAGTCAGATATTATAGGTAAGCCCTGAAGCCCCATGGAAAATCCTGTCCAAAACTGGTTGCCCAAACAAGCTTATCAGTATTCTGAGACTCCTCCATGACAACGTGTCAGCAAGGGTTCTCAGCAACAGGAATCAAACAGAACCATTTGCAGTGAAAACTGGAGTGAAGCGAAGTTGCGTCATTGCCTCAACTTTATTGTCTATCTTCATCTCCACCATAATGTACCTTGTCAACAGAAAACTCCCACCTGGAATTGAAATTGTGTATAGGATGGATGGAAGACTCTTCAACCTTAACAGACTCGAGTCCAAAATGAAGACCACGACAACATCCATAATGGAGTTCCAGTATGCGGATGACAATACGTCATTGCTCAATCTGAAATGGACCTCCAAACCATTCTTAATGTATTCACAGAAGTCTATGAGCGTATTGGCCTAACTATAAACATCAGGAAAACACAAGTCCTTTACCAACCTGCTGCAAATGGAGAAACAAATCAGGCTGCGCAAAACAGCACTGTTCCATTTTTGACTTGAGTTTCGAGGTTTTGACAGAACAGCATTTTGTTTTGAATTTCATTTTGAGTCGAAACAGCTGTTTTGCTTCGCTTCATCAAAACAGTGAGGCTGTTTCAACATTTTGCCCATTCACTATAATGGGGAAGCTTGAAACAGCCTCTCTCATCTGGCAGGCAGATCAGGGCCTAACCCTGGGAGGGCTGTGGGGGCTGTGCCAGTCCTCCCGGAGCTGAGGGCCCCTGATCTGCCTGCCAGATGAGGGAAGGAAGCCGGTGCTGACAGCTGGCACTGGGGATGGGAACTGAGCCTGATTGCTCAGTTCTCTTCCCCAGCGCTAGATTGGGCTGGGGAAAGGAAGTCAGGCCAGCTGGGCTGAGCTCCCATCCCCAGTTCTACGATCGGGCTAGGATGAGTTCCTTACCCCAACATGACCATCGGGCTGGGGAAATGAATTCAGTACTTCCATTCCACTGCCGAGCATGTGGAGGGCCTCCCCACACACACTTTTGTGGGACGCTCCATCTGCCCCAGCATTGCAGCGATCACAAGTTGCATTGGTACCTCGAGGTATGTAGAAAAAACTGTTAAAGCTGTGTCTGTGTCCAAATCACTGATTCTGTGAATCGGCATCAAATCTTTAGATTTGGATTTGGCTGAATCAAATCGGGGACAGTGATCCAAATCAATGAATTGAATTGCTGTCCATGATTCGGGCTAAATCTGAATCAAATAGGGCCTGCTTCACACACCCCTACAGAAGACATCTCAAGAGCTTGGAAAAGTACCACCGATGGTGCCTTCGCAAGATCCTTTGGATTAGCTGGGAGCAGTGGTGACGCATAGGGGGTGCACTCCCAAAAACGGCTGCAGCGATTGCAGCAATCAGCCACAGCGATTAGCCATCATAGGGTTGCCTGGGGGGAACCCCCAACCTGGTCTGCAGGATCCCCTGTGGGGGACCCTCCCCCCGCCCAGTCAGCAGGATCAGCATGTGCCCCCCCCCTGCCTAAGGTGGCACCAGTTGCCCATGGCTGGGAGGATAGACACAAACGTCAGTGTCTTGGCCAAAGCAAAATCCAAAAGTACTGAGGCCATGATCATCCAAAACCAACTTTGCTGGATGGGTCATGCTGACTCCCGCCTTCCAAAGAGAATCATTTTCTCACAGCTGAAAGAAGGTCAGTGAAATAGTGGAGGGAAAAGAAAGTGTTTCAAAGACACCCTGAAGGCAAACATGAAGAGGTGTAACATCGACATCAACACTTGGGAGACCCTTGCTCAGGACCAGCCAAAATGGAGAAAGGCTGTTTGGGAGGGACCTCAACACTCTGAAACAGTTTGTTGACAGGCAGAAGAGGAGAAAAGGAGCAGGCAAAAAGAACATCAGAACATCCAGTGCAGCAACACAGTGCCCATCCCTCCTGGAAACACCTGTCCTCACTGCGACAAGACATCTGGATCTAGAATTGGGCTATGGAGCCACCTGCAGACTTATATTAAGATCCCTGGGAGACGATCTTACTTGTTCGCGAGTGATCGCCCATCAATCAATCCTTATAGGCTTGCCTGGTTTTCCTTGTTTGTGGATTTTAGGGAGTATGTCCCTGGGGAGGTCAAATTTTGTAGTTTTTCTTGTAGTTCATTGCTCATTCTTTCCCTGTAGCAGTCAGTATAGTGGTCAGGGTTTGAATTTTGTCCAATGTGAGGTGTCCAGTCTGATGGCTTTTTGAATTTTTTGGTGTTAATCTTTTCCACAATGTTGCCACAGGATAAAGAGTTTTGAAAGTTTTTTTTTTTTGTTTTTTGTTTTTTTTTTGGGGGGGGCAGGGGTTCAGTTATGGAAACAATCCTTAAGACAGAGTGTCGTAAAAAATCTAGTTCTCCACATTGTAGTATTTTATTAGGGTATTTTTCTGGACAAAAATAAAGGCCTTTAGATGGGACAGATTTTTTTCAGCTTTGGTAAGTGTGTGCGTGGAGAGTTGGAATATTGTACTTTATTGGTGTTGTTTCTTTGGTTGTTCAGTGGCTGGGAAAGTTGTTCTTGTAGTGATTGGTTCCATTTTTTTCTTTTCATGTTGGATGGATGTTGTAAATTTTTATAGTCTTTTAATAGCTGTTGTATAATGGTTGGGAAGATATCCTGATTTCTCTCTCAAGTTGTTGAAGCATGTGTTGATTTCCTTCTTGAGTTGATCTCTTTTGGAGTAGGTTATCTGAAGGAGATGATTTTCTTAAGTTATTCTGCAGTTTTCTGAAGTTGTTGGTGTTTGTGCCCAAAAGAAGAATTTTTCCAACTATTTAGTTGGTCTGATAAAAGATATCACAACTACCCAAAGAACCTTGTCTATGGGTTCTCTGGTCTCACCCAGCTATGGCTCCACACTGAGAGCAGAGCTGCTGAGGATTAACCTCCAGCAGCTCTATCAATGCAGAGCTGCTGCATTAGGATGCCATGGCACCCTGGGGTTCCTTGAGATCCTTTCAAGGGTGCCATGCTATGTTAGCACTGTTAAGGTTATAAGCATGATTCACAAAATAAACTCGGAGATTTCAAATATGAATCCATAGTGTCAAAAACATTCTGCCCTGTTGGGCTCTTTCCACGTTCTTTGCTACAGAGGAATTGATCTATTATTTTTCTATAATATAAAAATGAGGGAAAACTAAGAGTTGGCATTTCCTGAGAGCTGCCCCACATCTATTAAGTAGTGTCTTGAGTCTATTGAGGGGTGCCTCAAATAGCTCCCTGTCAAGGGTATTTAAATGCACCCCGTTCACTAGAGCTGGTAGGGGAGAGACAAAAAGAAGCTGAGAAGGCATGTCCAGACATTGCCCAAAAAGACAGCAAGCAGCAACCAAAGCCATGCTTAGCTCTTATGTGAAACTTATTATTCATGTGTTCAAAGCACTTTGCAAAGAAAGCTCAAAATTGTCTCTCACTGTGGGAAACAGGCAGAGAGGCTTCCCAACAATGCTTGGCAAACTAGCAGCAGAACCGGGGCCAGAACTCAGTTCTCCTAATTGATGGATCAGAGCATAAGCTAGAGCAGAGGTAGGCAAAATATGGCCTGTGGGCCAAATCTGGCCCATCAACCTACTGGAACTGGCCCATGGCTGCCCCTGTGGCACTCTACATGGGGCCGGCATTCTCTGGCATGTGCCAACCCACACCCACTGGCCTGGGCCCCAGCCAGTGTGCAGCTTCCAGCAGGGCTGCTCCCAGTGCAGGTACAGCTGGCGGGGTGCTGCTCTGCTCCCCTCACCTCCAGTTGCATCTCTTCTTCCTGCTTCTTCCCCTGCTGCACTGCTCTGAGTAGGGGGTGGATATTCAGCCAGGCCTCCTGCCCCAGTGTGCGGGCCTCCAACCCCAGCTGTCTTCTACCCACTCCACCTGCCCAGCGCGATGAGCAGCCACCTGTGGGTGGGTGGATCAGATGGAAGGGAGCCAGGAGCTGAAGCAGGAGTCCTGCGTGCTGGGGCAGGAGCTGCCTGGCTGAAGCCTCCCCGCCTCCACCCAGTCCAGAGTGGCGTGGCAGGGACAGGATTGGAAGGAGCCTCTGCTGGAAGCAAGGGGAGCAGAACAGCACCCAGCTGGCCATCCACTTCTACATCCCCCACAAATTCTTCCTTGTTTGTGAGTAATAGGTCAAGAAGAGCATGGTCCCTAGTTGGCCTCTCCAACACTTGCACCAGGAAGTTGTCCCCAGCACTCTCCAAAAGCTTCCTGGATTGCCTGCGCACTGCTGTGTTGCCATCCCAGCAGATGTCAGGGTGACTGAAGTCCCCCAGGGCCTGTGATCTGGAAACTTCTGCTAGTTGTCTGAAGAAAAGCTCATCTACCTCCACCTCCTGGTCTGGTGGTCTATAGCAGACCCCACCATGATATTACCCTTGTTGCTCTCTATCCCCATCCTCTTCATCCCTATAGTTGTTCACCATCCTCTGTGGAATCTAGTTTAAAGCTTTGCTTACTAGGTTGGCCAGACAGTTCCAAAAGATGATCTTCCCAGTTCTTGTTAGATGGATGCCATCTCTGGATAACAGTCCTTGTCCCCAAAACATGTGCCCATTGTGGAAGGATTCAAAGCCTTCATGTTTACACCACCTTTTCAGCCATGCATTTACCTCCATGTTGTGATGGTTACTGCCTAGACCCCTACCTTCCACTGGGAGGATTGATGAGAACATTTTACTGCATACTGGTACTGCTTAGTTCAAGAGGTCAAAGCTATCCCACTGCCTACATTCCTTGCTTACATATGACAGGTCCTGTGGAAGGTAGCCCCCATTCACCTGTATCTCTCTGCCTCCTGGAGCTAGTCATGAGGCCCCACCTTGCCAATAAGCCTGTGCGAGCCTTCAGACAGAGCTTCAGATCTGGAAAAGCCTCGGACGCTTTGGTGTCTGAAGCGGCACATCCAGCTCAAAGCGCGGCCTCAGAGATCCGGCCATAGGGTATAATGGGGAAACAATAAAATATCTATAGCTTCGTTGGTTTTTGTCTGATTTGGATGAAATTTTCAGGGATGGTAAACTCTGCAGAGAGCATTAAGCCTGCCAAGTTTCAAGAAGACTGGTGCAGGCATTTTGGGGGAACTGCACCCCAAATTCTTGAAAGCAAATCTCCAGTCACGTCTAGGTGTTACAACACGGGGGGGGGTGAGAACTGCAGGAGTCGTGGCCCCTGGTGAGACCACAAACCTACCAAGGTTCAAGAAGATTGGTGCAGGGGGTTGGGGGGAACTGCCCTCAAGCTGCAGACAAGTAAAACTCGTGCCATGGGTGACGTGTGTGTTAAGATGCAGCAGGGTGACAGCTGCAGGGATGGTGGCCCCTGCTGTGGCCATGATGCCTGCCAGCTGTCTAGATCAGTGGGGGGGGGGGGTTGGGGCCCTGCACCCCTAGCTTCTGACAGGCAAAACTTGTGACATGGGTGCTGTGGGACTGCCTGTGCGTCTTGGTGCATGGAAGACACTACTGCAGGCATGGCTGCTAAGCTACTGTTACCAGTTACCAACCAATCACGATTCACACAGGGACCAGCTCAGTACACAGGACCTAGCTAATGTAGCCAGTTAATTGCTATTAATTAGCACCTACAAAACCAGACTAAGGAGAGGAAATAATCAATACTGACAATCAACTGCCCCAAGACAGAAACGGTCAGTCCCACAAGAACCCTTGGCACAAGTTTTATTTTAGTATTTTGAGACTTGGTGAATAACAATTCTTATTCACTTTATGGACACCCTTCATGATCTTGTACACCAAGGCTATCCAACTTCCAAGGGGTCAGGATGCACCAGGGGAGTCACATGCCTCATAGGCCACAAAAGGAAAGCTACAGCCCTTCTGGGCCACACGCCTCATGGATGTACCGCAGGCCTCAACATGCCACACCTGAAACTTGAACGAATCCCCTTCAGGTAGACCGACCCAATTATAGACCTCTATTACATCCCCTCTCAACTTTCTTGTTTCCAAACGAAAGAGGCCTAGCCTTTTCAGTCTCTTCTGATACAGAAGCTGCTTCATACCCCTGATAGTGCTGGTTGTCCTTCTCAGTCCTTTTTCTAATTTTACTATATCCTTTTTGGGGATATATGCCAGAACTGCACACAGCATTCAAGATGTGACTTTATTAAGTGGCATGCTGTTCTCACTTTTGTTTTCAACTCCTTAATGGGTGCATCTGCTTACAACACTACATCATTTTAGCAATGTGCTATGGCAACATAGCAACCACATGTGTCTACATGTAACCAGCATCTGTTTCACCATAGCAGTGCGCTGTTATAGTATGCCACTACAGTGAACTCGCAGCTAAAAATAACTGCGTGCCTGGTGTATGGCACAGTACAGGCTGCTACTGCACTGTGCTTTAGTACTTCCAAATAGGGGAAGGCATCTACATGTGCCTGTACAGTGACATTGCTGCTGCACTGTGCTTTAGTACTTCCATAAAGTACTAAAAGGAACTTGGGAAGTACTAAAATGAACTTCCAAAAGGACCTACTAAAGCATGGCAGCAAAAGAAAGTACTAAAGCACAGCACAGTAGCAACATCACTGCAGGGACATATGTAGACAAGTTTCATATATTTCATAGACATTAGGGCTGGAAGGAACCTTGTAAGATCTTAGAGTCCAGCCCCCTACCTGAGGGGCAGGAAGTCAGCAGGGGTCATAGGATCCCAGCAAGATAAATATCCCAATGTCTCTTGAAGATGCTCAAAGTAGATACTTGAACCACCTCTGGTGGCAGTCTATTTCAGACCTTGGGGGCTTGGACAGTAAAGTTCTTCTGTATGTCCAGCCTGAAATGGTCATGGAGGAGTTTGAGACCGTTTGACCTTATCATCCCTTGGGGCACTCTGGGGGACAGATATTCCCCCAGATCCTGGTGAGCACCCCTATGAACTTACAGGCAGCCACCAGATCACCCCTGAGCCTGGAGTTTTCCAGGCTGAAGAGTCCCACAGCTCTCAGCCTCTCATCATAAGGTCTGTTTTCCTGACCTCTGATAGTTCAATAATTAAGTTTATTTGCTTTTTAGGTTGCCACTACATTTTATAATGAAGTTTTTAGAGCACTATCTGCAATGAGTGCAAGGTTTCTTTACCAAAATTGTAAGACCTACACAGTACTTGATCTGAAGTATGTAAAGTTGAGGCTACTGTTCCCCACAAGCATTACTTTGTACCTATCAACACTGAAGTTCACCTGCTGCTTTTTAACGCACTCACTTTGGTTTTGTGAGCTTTCTGCAGCTCCTCACCATCAGCTTGGAGTTTAACTCTTCAAAATATCTGTCTGCCTTCAATCTGCAACTTCATTTTTGCATTAAGTCTGTCTATACCTCTCAATGACAAAAATGACAGAAAAGCCATTTTTCACGTCTGTAAAGTTAGAAAAATTCTGTCTCAGTGCCCCTACCTGTCTATTAGATAGGAACATGCTTTTCTTAATAGATTTGCATGACAGAGAAAAAGCCATATGTTCACATACTCAGACCTCTTTAGTACTGATGTTATAAGAGGTAAAGCAGCTAAGCTTTTTACACCTTCCATATTGAGCTTACAAATTTGACAGTTAAAAACATTTACCTGTGATACAAAAAAATCATTTGAATTGACAGATATGGAACATTCCACAATTTCACCCCAGCAACTTTTCAGACTAAAAAAATGTGTGAAAGGCAAAAGGAAACTAACTTTTTAATAACTTGTATTTATTCATAGCTCTCATCCTGAGAAGCATGACATATTAAAAAAGAAAGTATACTTACAAATCAAGTAAAATTAAAATCATAGACAATTGCTAATCGGTTTGCTTACAAGATACATAAGTAGCCCAAGACAAAGTTCCTGGAGTTGAACATTTACAAAAGTGTTCTTTTTCTTGAAATTCTCTGTCACATAAGAGAAAACAGATACTTCAGAAAGCTTTGAAATCATGACAAAGTGACCTAAACATAATGAAGTTTTTAAGATGAACTTCAAGTTTCTGGGAGAAACAGAATTTACAGACCTACCACTGGCAGACTGGGTGGGGAAGAGGTAAAAAAGGAATCTGCGTCTCTCCCTGTAGCATTTGTAAATTGTGGTAATAGTTATAGGAACATATATCCCTGTACACTAAATTATCAGTGGGCACACACAAGAACCACTAACAGAACCTAAGATATTCTCTGCCTGCAAGTACTGAAATCTAGAAGAGCAGTATAATAATAATAAAAAATCATCATGTTTATTGTTTCAAAGTTTCATACTCAGTCTTCTGTGTACTCCTGCTGGCTGCTACCACTGTGAAGTCTTAAAGTAGTCACTTTAGGTCCACAATATGGGGAGCATCCATGTACAGTTTGTTAATACTTTACTTGCAACAGTGATTGGAGAGCAGTAATTAAAAATCTTTATTGAACCAAATTCAAACTTTTGTAGATGACTCTCTGTATGTCTGTTGTTACCGGTGGCAGCTTGTAAAACTAAAGGGTCAAAGTCACTCTGCCATCTATAAAATGAAAATAAAAATTTAAATTTTTCCCAAAAGAGGAGGTTTTGCATATACCATTGGTTGTTACACTGGTGACTTGCAGCCTGGAGGCTTCAGTGAGAATACCAAGAAACATCAGCCATCTTGCTGCTGAATGAAAGGGTTTGGAATAGCTTCCATTCCATCCTGTGGACAAATAAGAACTACAGATGTTCCTCTGCACACCACAAGTCCCAGCTGGCGGGTGTCCTCTGTAAGTTTATATTGGTCATCTGGATCTGAAGGGTGGGGGGAGGTGGATGGAAAAAAAGAATATAGCAGGAAGCTTAATGTTAGTGACAGTGTAAAAGGAGAAGACAGTTCACCCACACAGCACACAACTTACGTGTGCTCTCTTTGGGCATCTTTGCACTATTTAACTGAATAGTTATTTTTTATTGCTTTTTATAACCTTTTGATAGCTTTAGAAGTTCTTGAAAATCAAGGATTTAAATAGTCCATATCTTGTGATAATACAAGCTGTGCTTTGAAGCATATGTTGTCCCCGTTCTTTATACTTTTCTCCAGTCACACTGGAGAAAAACAAACAGGTGATGAAAGACAAAAAGGGCTCCCATCTGAAACTCTTCCAAATATTTTGGGACCAATGCAAAAATAGTCCCAACTGGACTTCCAAAAGGGCAACTCTTCCATGCATAATTGTTGTTTATTCAGTAAAAAGTATACTTGGCACCTCGTCCACACTTAGTTATTATATGCTGCCAAGATAAAAACAGAGACGCCCTTTTGCAACCCTGAAAACTATTCTTTTTTGGAACCTGAAAACATTTAGCAATTACCACATTTAGCTGAATCCAAAATGAAGTTTGCCCCACCACCCAGTCAATATGGGAGGGGGCTGGAGATCCTCATATTAGATTCAGATACTGGTCCAGGGCATGCATGGGCCCAAGCCCTGGCTTGGCTCTGCGAGAGACCAGAGCTGAACCACTGCTCTGGGGCTAGCTCTAGGCTGGGGTAGCTTGTGGACATGGAGGATGGACGTCATGGTGGGAGCACCCGGGGGAGACCACACAGCCTATCCTCCAACCCCACCCCTACCTTTACTTTCAGTTCCAGCTGACCCAGAGCTGCTGCCATTGATTCTACTTGGCTGGGCTGGGCTGGGCCCACTGCTGCGGACTGCCCTGGACCCAAAACAGAGCCATCACAGGAAGTAGGCGGTGGAAGGGTGCAGGCAAGTGACAGGGAGGTAGGCACAGATGGGGAAAGTGTCATGGGAGACAAGTACAGGGGTACAGACAGGGAGGGCAAGGGGTAAGGGGTCTGGCCCTTTGCTTCTTGCTTTCCCAACCACAGTGGTGGCTCTGGCAGTAGTTGGGGCACAAATTTAAGGCAACCCTAGAATAATTAGATTCTATACATGCAAAAGTGGAAAAATATACATTTTTTACATTATAGACCCTAATTGGGAGGAGGGGTGTCTTGAATTCAAAGTCAGCTTGGATTTGAGTAAATACAGTACAGTAAAATCCCTGTTATCCAGAAGTGGGGAATGGGAGGTGCCAGGTATCTAAAAATGCCAGTTACCTGAGGCCAGTGATTTTTGGCCAGACATGGAGTAAGGGGGGTGGCAGCAGCCGCACACAGAGCAGCTGCAGTGCAGGGTGGTGGGTGGCAGGCAAGCTCCACCCCCCGAAATTCTGTGCAATAGTGTTTTGGTTACTCAAATGCAGGATAACAGGGATTTTACTGTATTTGGGACTAAGCAAGTGTCTTTAAAAATCTGCTAATAGTAAAATTCAAACCTAAAAACTGTGGTTGACAGGGCAGACATTGTCTTACAACAGATTAATTAAGTGCTCATGCACTTTTGTCCTTGCATACCCATGCAAAATAGCTTCAAGCTATTAACTTCAAGCTGTATAAGAATCAAAAAGAAAACAAAGTAAAATGTTATGGCACAAGAAACCAAGTCAGAGTCAGTTGTACATTTTCATAGTTGTCAGGCTGCTTGTTTTGGCCAATTATAAAATTTTATAGGAGTGATCCACCCATTTTCATAAAACAACCAAGAGCAGTATTTTTCTAAGGAGCCGAAGGAATGAGACAATGAGCTCCTGCTGAGATCCATTTTCCATTTTGGGAGAAAAGGGTGATGTCACATGCTGGACACAATTACTACTAAGAAGTCACTGCTGTATACAAGAGTACAGAGAGAAATCAACACCATCTGTATGTCCTGGAGGACAGTCAATCAAAATGACTTTTGTAGACCAGTTGTTCTCAGCTGGGGTGCTGTGATGCCAGCACCACTGCCACTGTGGGGTCAAAGTGTCCTGTATGCCTCAGGTTTCAGCAGGCACATTGGAGCCAGACTGGAAACAGCTGCAATAGAAGTTTTGCATCTGTCTGCATAATATAATGCACTGGTCTGCACCCTCCCCACTCAAGCCATATACATTATTTCGCCTACCCTCTGCCCCCTCAGTACTAGCTCCCTGTGTGCTGCATGTGCAAACCCAGCACCTCAGTTGTTACAACACCAGAACTAGAGTTTGGGAAGAAACTGCCCTGGAGTAAGTAAGCGAAGAACTTGGCTGAGTGATTCCTGATCCCCACCAGTGACCTAGAGCCATAGGTACATGGGGAGTCCACTGCAATCCCGGGTAAGCTCTTTGAAAAAATTATCCTGGCACACATCCAGGAGGGCCTTGCGGGGGAATGCATGCTCAGGGGCAACCAACATGGGTTCATCAGTGGCAGGTCTTGTCAGACCAACCTGGTGGCCTTTTACGATCAGGTCACCAAATCATTAGACGCAGGGGTTGCTGTGGATGTAGTCTTTCTGGACTTCCGGAAGGCTTTCAACACCGTCTCTCACCCTGTCCTTATCAAAAAGCTGGGAGACTGTGGTGTCGATGCCCACACAGTCAAATGGGTCGCCAACTGGTTGGAGGGCCGCACCCAGAGGGTGGTAGTGGATGGGTTCTTCTCGACCTGGAGGGACGTGGGCAGTGGGGTTCCACAGGGCTCGGTCCTCGGGCCCGCACTGTTCAACATCTTCATCAGTGACTTGGATGACGGGGTAGAAAGCACCCTGTTCAAGTTTGCTGATGACACTAAGATGTGGGGGGATGTGGGTGCACTAGAAGGGTGCAATAGGCTACAAGCTGACCTTGACAGGTTGCAACGGTGGGCGGATGAGAATAGGATGGGGTTTAACACTGATAAGTGCAAGGTGTTGCACATGGGGAGGAAGAACCGGCACCACACTTACAGGTTGGGGAACTCCCCTCTTGCCAGCACGGAGACGGAAAAGGATCTTGGAGTCGTCATTGACTCCACGATGAACATGGGCCGGCAGTGTGGGGAGGCAGTCAGGAAGGCCAACCGTACCCTGTCATGCATCCACAGATGCATCTCGAGCAGGTCCAGGGAGGTGATCCTCCCCCTCTATGCGGCGCTGGTCAGGCCGCAGCTGGAGTACTGCGTCCAGTTCTGGGCGCCACACTTCAAGAGGGACGTGGACGATATGGAAAGAGTTCAGAGGAGGGCCACTCGTATGATCAGGGGTCAGCAGGGCAGGCCTTATGAGGAGAGGCTACGGGACCTGAACCTGTTTAGCCTCCACAAGAGAAGGTTAAGGGGGGACCTTGTGGCCTGCTACAAACTGGTCAGGGGGGATCAGCAGGTATTGGGGGAGTCCCTGTTCCCCCGTGCGCTGCCAGGAGTGACCAGGAATAACGGTCACAAGCTGGCGGAGGGTAAGTTTAGATGAGATATTAGGAGGCGCTACTTCACAGTCAGGGCGGCTAGGGCCTGGAACCGGCTTCCAGGGGAAGTGGTGCAGGCTCCTAGCCTGGGGATTTTTAAAAGGAAGTTAGATGAGCACCTTGCCGGGGTCATCTGACCCCGGTGCTCTTTCCTGCCAAGGCAGGGGGTCGGACTAGATGATCTACCTAGGTCCCTTCCGACTCTAGCTACTATGAAACTATGAAACTATGCACTGGGAGCAACTGTGTGCAGGGCCAGCCAGAGCTAAGGGAGCACGCCCAGCCAGCAGCCTGAAGAACTGAATATAATAATTACATAATCAATTAATAACATTAATCAATCAGACACTTAGAATATTTATATTATATTTTTAATGTATTTATATTACTTTTTTATTAATGGGGTGCCACTAAATTCTGAAAAATTTTGGAGGGGTGCCTTTAGTTTAAAAAATGTTAAGAACTACTACTGTAGACAATGAAACACTGATTCAGCAACAATATGCTTACCATACTTTTCACCACAGAGTCACTTTTATTGGCCTAATAGTTTTAATCTTGTTTTCCTTCTATGGATTAAACTCAGTCAGATCACAGGTACCATATTTGTCTGCCTTTTAGATGTCTTTTATGGTTAAATGGTTTGAAGGTGCTTTCAGATTTCACCATAAAGCAATCCTCATAAGAAAGGAAGCTTCTATAGTTAAAGGTTTCAAATAGCATATTACATACCTCTCATATATTCAATAGTACCATCAAGTACAAGATTTAGAAGAGGGTCAAATCCTTTCAAGACTCCACTAGCTATTAAAGACAAAAAGAAAAGACCCAAGGCATACAGTTAGAGACCATAATATATAAATACAGAAAAATACTTCAGGAAGAAATCTTTCAAAGATGCAAGGAAAAATAACATATTCAGTTTGAAGCTCACCTTCCCTACCACCTTGAAACTTTACTCGAATTGTTTTGTCTATGTATTTTGAGAGATCCAAGATACTTTCTTTCTTCTTCTTCTCTTTATCCTGGAGAAAAAAGAAAAAGAATTAACAGGAAGTAAAGCAAGCCCATCATTTGATTATGCTGATATACTGCATAGCAGAATAAAATCCTGTAACACACAAGCTATTACTATTAACAAATACCAAAAAAGTGTTTGTATACGTTCATTTTTCAATGTGGACTGCCAATACCCAAAATATACGTTAATCTAAGCCTAAAATTTCTCTTACACAACAAATCCTTGTTCAATCTAGAGTACTGCATAAGTTTTACCTGACAACAGGTATACTTGAAATAAAACAACTACAGCCTATTTATTAGATGGGACCTTCAAATCCAAGTCAAGTTATTCAAAGCCTTGCCCTCACTCTGATGTGTAACGTATGCCTTAATCATTGATCCATCCTAACAAAGAACACTACAAGACCTTGAGATTTCATTTTCAACAACAGCATTACTGAATTACAAATCGTGCACAATCTTTCACTTTCTCCATATAGATAACATAGCATAAGGGGGTAGGCAATTATTTGGGCCCACAGGCCACATAGGGAGTTTTGCCGAGGTGCCACGGGCCAGGTCAACACCCCCCCTCTTCCTGGCACAACGACTCGCCAAAACTCCTTGTGTGGGATGGGGCTGTGACCAGACTGGGAGTGGTGCCCAGGAGCAGGAGGGGCGGGTGAGGCTGGGATCATGGGGTGGGGTTGATCTGCTGCCCACAAGTCCCTGTGATGGGAGCAGGTTCCATGGGCAGGGGCATACAGATTGTGGGTCTGCCCTGGCCCAGTCCTGTGTGGTTACTAACCCAAGATCCTGGGATTTCCACGGAAACCAGCCAGGGACCATGCGGGCAGGGCACTCCAATCAAATCTGCCCAGTGAAGTGCCCTGCCCGCACAGTTTCCAGACGGTCTCCATGGAGCCCCTGGGATCTTGGGGAGGTGACAGCACAAGGCCAGGGCAGAGCCCCAATTCTGCAAGAAAGGCTGTGCGCTGAGTGCATCGCAGCTTTGCCCCAGTCCCACGCTGTCACCAGCTACCCCAAGATGCTGGGGTCTCCCTGGCCCTGCTCACCTGTTCTGCTCCCAAACAGTGCCCCCCACTGACCCATGGCACCATCCCAGCCAAGTGCACTGCTGGCATGGGTCTCACCACTGGTGATGGGTGTGGGGTGGGTGGGCCCAGCGGCAGTGGCAGCTGGAAGGAGTGGCTGTTGCTTCCAGGGCTACCAAGAAATGGGGTCCAGGAGCAGCCCTACCCCAGTCCCACTGTGTGTCCAGGCACATACAACAGCCCAGGCACTTGCCATGGGCCAGGCAAAAATCACTCTGTGGGCCATACATGGCTCCACAGCAGGGGCAGGCAATTATTTCGGGCAGAGGGCCGCTTACCCAGTTTTGGCAGGCTGTTGAGGGCTGCATGGGTAGCCCCGCCCTTAACAGGTGCCCCGTCCCGTGGTCAACATCTTGGGACCAATGTCCCAGTGTCTTGGGACCAATGTCCCAGGGCTAGCACTGGTGGGGCCCAAAGCAGGGCACAGGCTGGCAGGGGTTGGAGGAGCCGGGCTGGGCTGCACCAGCAGGGAGAGGGAGGAGCTGGCCCGGCTCCATAGAGCCCCTGCCAGCTGGGGCCCTGCTCCTGCCGCCCTGCTCTGGGCCCCAGAACCGCGGTGGGGGCCCGTGCTCCCACTGGCTCTCCGCCCACTCACTCCCAGTGCCCCCCAGCCCCATGGTACAGGCGGGGGGCAGCACACAGCCCTGACCCCCAGAAGCTGGTGCTGAGTGCAGGGAAAAGTGGCCCGGTCGCTTTTTCCCCGCACTCAGCACCAGCTTGTAACCCGGCCCTGCTGCCAGCCTGGGCCCTGCTGACTCTGGGCTCGCCTGTCGGGGCTGCGTGCAGTGGCAGCAGCTGTGGCCCCCCGCTTGCCGCACCGGGCACTGTTGGCTGCTGCCAGAACTTGCAGGCGGGACAGCCCACAGGCGACAGTGGCAAACACTGCTCGATGCAGCAAGCTGGGGGGGCCCCAGCTGCTGTCGCCCCAACAGGCGAGCCTGGTGCTGCGCAGGCCCCAGGCTGGCAGCGGGGCTGGATTACATGGTGGTGCTGAGCACAAGGGGGAGGGAAAAGCGGCCCCTCACCTGCCCCATGTGGGCTCCAGACAGCCTCATGTGGGCAGAAAGGGATCTTGGAGTCATTATTGACTCTAAGATGAACATGGGCCGACAATGCGAGGTCACGGTTGGCAGGGCTAACCGCACCTTGTCGTGCATCCACAGATGCATCTCAAGCAGGTCCAAGTAGGTGATCCTCCCCCTCTATGCGGCACTGGTCAGGCCACAGCTGGAATACTGCATCCAGTTCTGTGCGCCCCATTTCAGGAGGGATGTGGACAACATTGAAAGGGTCCAGCGGAAGGCCACACGCATGATCCGGGGACTACAGGGCAGACCCTACATTGAAAGACTGTGGGACCTAAACCTGTTCAGCCTTCACAAGAGAAGGCTGAGGGGGGACCTGGTGACTGTCTATAAACTCACTGGGGGAGGGACCAGAAAGGTTTAGGGGAGATGCTGTTTCCCCTAGCACCCCCTGGCATGACAAGGAACAATGGACACAAGTTATTAGAGAGTAGATTTAAATTAGCCATCTGCAAGAACTACTTCACGGTCAGGGCAGCTAGGAGCTGGAACCAACTTCCAAGAGAAGTGGTGCTGGCTCCTACCCTGGGGATCTTTAAGAAGAGGCTTAATGCCTACCTGGCTGGACTCACTTGAGTCCAGTCTTTTTCTCCCGCCCCGGCGGGGGGTCAGGCTTGAAGATCTACAAGGTCCCTTCCGACCTGACTTCTATGATTCTATGAGTGGCTGTAGAGCAGGGTGCCGGCCATGTGGTGGGCAAGAGGCCGGGAAGGAGCCCAGGAAAAAGCTGAGTGCAGGAGGGTGGAAGGGGGAAGCAGCCCTTCCCCTGCCCCAAGGCTGGCGCTCCCTGCTGCAGCCACTCGCAGCCCATGTGAGGCTGTCTGAAGCAGGCACAGGCAGCCCCACATGGGCTGTGAGCGGCTGCAGCGTGGGCACCAGCCACAGGGCGGGCAAGAGACCGCTTTTTCCACCCTGTGGTCAGCTTTTCCCCAGGCTCCTTCCCTGCCCAGGGTCCTCCCCTGCCCTCCCCCCATCCTTACCTGAGCTTCCTGCGCCAGGGCAGCCACGTGGTCCCCGGCCAGAAGCCCTAGCTGGGACTTCCGGCTGGGGAGGTGGGGCCAGGCAGGCCCTGCTGTTGTGGGAGCCCACCAGGCTTCCCCTGGGTCCTACTGCCCTTCTAAATTTTTAGGAGCCCTATGGGCTGGATAGAATGACCTTATGGGCTGGATCTAGTCTGCAGGCCATATTTTGCCCACCCCTGTAATAGAAATAATTGGAGAAAAACAGCTTCTTTTAACCTAGGCTTTTTATCATTATTGTAATACACTTCTGTTGTTTTAGCAATGTGAAGACTGTGTATGTGCTGGCTTATACCACACACACAGGTTCAAACCTAGAACCATAGAGAAGTAGGGCTAGAAGGAATCTCTAGGTCACCTAGTCCAAACCTGGCCTGAGGCAGGATCATCCCTATGCAAACTATTTTATACAATCCATAATCTACACTCTACAAAAAACTGCTGTCGGTTCTGACACAAGAAAAGACAGCGCCCTACCTTGCCACAAGAAAAGCAGAGAGACCATGGCAGCCAATGTCCTGGTTTTATAAAATGTTGTCAATACGTGCTCAAGAGATCCCAGGAAGAGGGCCATGCCCCTGCTTCAGAGGAAAGCAAAACCCCCCCATAGTCCATACCAATCTGCCCACAAGAAAAAATTATTTCCTGCCCCCAAATATGGCTATTGGTCTGATCCTGAGTAGAAGGGTAAGACCAGAGGCGGGCCAAATACAGCCTGCAGGCCGGATCCAGCCCATGAGGCCATTCTATCCGGCATGTGGGGCCCCTAAAAAAACCTGAAAATTAATATTGATATGCCCTCGGTTCCTGTAAAAAATGACAGCAGGGATTTCTGGTCTGGGACCAAATGGCTGCCGCATGCTGGAAGCTCAGGTAAGGTGGGGGGGGGAAGAGGGGGAGGGCAGGGAAGGAAACCAGGGAAAAGTGCTTGGGGAAAAGCAGCCCCTTGCCATCGCCCCACACTGCAGCCGCTCACAACCTGACTGGGGCTGCCTGTGCCTGCTCAGCACAGCCCCACGCAGGCTGCGAGCAACTGTAGCAGGGAGCTCCGAGCACAGGGCAGGGGAGAGGCTGCTTTTCACCATGCTCAGCTTTTTCCCGGGCTCCTTCTGTGCTCCTTCCCAGGGCAGAGGAAAGTGGCCCTTCTCCCACCCCATGGCTGGTGTTTCCTGCTGCAACTGCTTGCAGCCTGCACAGGACTGTCCTGAGCAGGCACAGATAGGCCCAGGCGGGCTGAGTGGCTGCAGCATAGGGCACCGGGCACAGGGCAGGCAAGGGGACACTCCCCCCGCCAACTTGTAACCTACCCTAGCTGCCAGCCTGGGCCCTGCTGGCTCTGGGCTCGCCCATCAAGGCTGTGCATGGCAACAGCAGCTGCTGCCTCCCCGCTTGCCACATCAGCCAGTGTTTGCCACCGCTGCCTGAGGGCTGCCCAGCATGCAAGCTCTGGGCAGACAGCAGCAGCAAACACTGCCTGGCACAGCAAGCGGGCAGTGGGCCGCAGCTGCTGCCTCCGTGCGCAGCCCCAACAGGTGAGCCCAGAGCTGGCAGGGCCCAGGTTAGCAGCCGGGGCAGGGAGGGGGTTGTTACAAGCTGGTGCTGAGCACAGGGAAAAGCGACTCCTCGCTTACCCTGTGCCCAGCGCCCAGTGCCCCACATTGTAGCCACTTGCAGCCTGCATGGTGCTGCCCGTGCCTGCTCAGGACAGCCCTGTGTGGGCTGCGAGCGGCCGCTGTTGGGAGCACGGGCCACGGGGTGGGTGGGGGCTGCTTTTCCCCATGCTCAGCACCAGCTTCTTCCCTGCCAATGAGCAGGGGGCTGGGGCTGTGCACTGCCCCCTACCTGTACCACGGGGCTGGGGGGCATTAGGAGTGAGCGGGCTGGGAGCCAGCGGGAGCACGCGGCCTGCACCAATGTCCTGGGGCCAGTGCTGGCAGGGGCCAGAGCAGGGCGGCAGGAATGTGGGGTCCCAGCTGGCAGGGGCTCTATGGAGCCAGACCAGCTCTCTGCTGGTGCGTCTGAGGAAAGCCTAAAAACACCCTGATGCATTGGACAGAACAGACAGGAGGGACCAGCAAGCCGAGAAGCAGAGGAAATACCCACGTCAGAACACAGGCATTGATTGCTATGCCTAGATTACCCCGATCAGCCTCTGTTCAACCTCTTCTTGAACCCCTCAGCGATGGAGAGCCCACAGCTTCCGTTCCACTGCCTCCCTGCTCTAAGTGAAGGCGTTTTCCAGGACAGCCGATCTAAACTTACTTTATGGCAACTTCAAGTCACGGGCGGCTCATTCCGAGGGTGCGGGAGGGCGGCTGCCTGCTGCAGGGCGCATCCCCCCAGGCTGCCTCCGTGACCTGTGGCCCTCCCCAGGAGCCGCGCGGCAGCAAGCGGGTGCGCGGTGGCGGCACTGAGCTGCGCCCCTCTCTGCCGCCGGGCGCTCCCGGGGGGGGCAGCAGGGCGGGGAGTCCCGGGCCCGCAGCGAGCAGCCCGCGCCCGCCGTGCCACCCCGAGGCGAGCGGCTCCGCCTCTCGCCCCAGGACTTGCTGTTCCAGCCCCGGGTCGCCGCCGCCTCCGGACCCTCTCTGTGCACCAGGCGAAAGCGAGGAGCGTCCCCCCCGCGGCCGCGGCATCGCACACGCGCTCGGCGAGGGCTCGGCCCGAGCGACCGAGCAGATCCCGAGCCCGAGCCCGAGCCCGAGCCCGAGCCCCGGCTCTTCCCGCGCAGCCGCAACCTACCGCCATTTCGCCCGCCGCGCCGCGCTGCCACCCTCCCGCGGGCCGCTTCCGGCTTCCGGGCCGCGGCTGCCCGCCATTGGCTGTTCGCGTTGTTTTCCGCCCTGCGCCGGGCGGCAGGGGCGGGATTTCCGCGCGGGCGCGGGTTGCTGGGTGACTGGGCTCGGCGCGCCCGGCCGGGCTCGCTGCGGGACAATAGGCGGCAGCGGCATGGCGGTGCGGGCTGGCCGGATCCAGCCCCGGCTGCTGCTGCTCCTCGTGGCGCAGGTGAGTGCCCGGCTCCTGCGTCTGCCCCCGCTGCCCGGCCTGGCCCCTCCCCGGTGCGAGGCTCCGCGCGCCCTTCCCCGTTGTCCTGCCGGGTCCGGCCTGCGCTCCGAGCGCCCCGGCGGCCCTGGGGAGGGCAGAGGCGGGCCGGCCCCTTCCCTCGGGCGGCTCGTGTGCGCCGGCAGGCGACAGGCCTCCCGCTGGCGCCCGCCCGGCCCTCGAGGCCTTCTTCTCAGCTGCCCTGGCGCAGAGGCTGCTTCTTTCAGCGAGGCCCCGAAGGGGCTAAGGGGAGCCAGGGTCTTCGGGCTCAGTGGCCAGCCCCAAAGCCCAGCGCTGGTAGCAGGAGTTCCCTTCTGAGCAGCTCTTCCAAATATCTACTCTGGCAAAGCGAACAAACTTCTTGGTGATTTCCAGGGACCAGCTGCAACACTTTGGAGCTCTTTGTCCTCCTGCGCTTCTCTGGCAAGCGGTTTGTTTAGGCCGTCTTGCCTGTTCCATGCCAAGGAAACAAACGTTCCTGTAGCAAGCCACAAAAACCTAAACATTTGCCATCTCCCTGTATCACAGTGGGCTGGGAAGTAAATCCACAACGGGGAAATTGGGTTCACGTGCTCCTGAATGGTAGCAGGAAATGTGCTGAGGGAAATGAAAGGTCACGGGCATAAGTAAATTGAACTTGAACCTTATCTCCTTTGTATCTGGGATCTTTCATTTATCTTAATGTGTAGCATTCTGTTGCCAAAACCATGTTTTTTTCCTCCACGCTCATGAAACTTATGCTGGGATACACTTGGGAAAGTGGGTATAAATCTTGATTATATGTTGATATGTTACAATGGAAACTTCTTCCAATTTTGTGTCTAGAAATTTTCAGCTGTAGCAATGTCTTATGTATACATCAAGAGAAATATTACCAATGCAAAGTGGATAGCTTCAGTTCTGACTGCAAACAACTCCATTGTAGTAATGTAGGTATTCAGTATTGCAAGTAACACTGGAATATAATTGAGCACATAATTCGCTTGCTTTTTGGTTAACTGAACTTTCCTGGAACCTTGTTAAAGACAAACAGAGTATCAAGTAGTGCCAGACTGCCTCTAAATCCTTGTAAGCATAACTAAAGTTATCCAGTTAAGATGGGCTGCTCTGAATGTTCACAAGACAGTAACTAAAAAACTTTATTTTCCCCTCCTACATGTGAGCAAATTCTTGGTGAATCTCAGTATCAGGATGGAATATCAGCTTGCCAAATGTGATCACTAGTAATAAGTGCCCTACAGTAAACTGAGTCTTCATTAACTCAGTGCTTTATGTCAGTAATTGGCAATTTTTTTCGGAGCTACAGGCTGAAATTACTCATCTTGAGTCTGAAGCAAGCTGGTGTTCTCACCTAGCTGCCACCGCTTTTCCCTACTGTTGTTTTTCCTCCCAGCTGCAATGTTTCCTGTTATTTTGCAGCTCCCAGCTGCAATGTGCATGTAATGCCCCATTACCTGTCTCCAGTGCAGGGCAGCCTCACGGGCCAGATGCTCCACAGGCTGGATGCTACTGACCGCTACTTTATGTAGAACGACACAAATGAATGCGATTGGGAATTTTTAGTCATTTTTAGTTGTTTATTTTTGCTGCCAAAGTCAATAGATCAGCTTGGATTTAGTAAGTAAGATGTATTGTTTTTACGTAGCACATCTTCAGGTAAAAGAATTTTAAGAATTGTTGTAGTTCTCACTGTAACCTGGGTTGTATTTCCAGTGTTAATAATGCAGTGATCTTTATTGTCTAATTTTTCCGTAATTTCTCCTGACTGCATACCTTGCTCAATAGAAGTCGTCATATCATTGGTATTTTGGGGTGTCTACCACCATAATAGTAAAAAAAATCCAATTTCATAAGAGTCTTAAAATTTCTAAAAAATGCTGTTGGACTACTCCTCAAAAGACACAACTTTTGAGCCAGGTGATGGTCCCATCTTTTTCAGATATGGGGAAATAGCTACAGAGAGGTGGGGTAACTTGTCCCATGCTCAACAGAATGCATGTGAAACTTCAAGTATGCATCTTAATGATCTTAGTGTTTTTAGTGTCATGCTGCAAGTATAATACTGTGATCTTTACTGCATCTGTTTCAAATTAGTGGTGTGTCAGGCTTACTGAGAGGTAAGTGAAGGCAGTGTCACAGAAATAATTCTTTAAACAAAGACTGTTGTAACATCTAGCCGGTTTGGTCGATTTGTATGGAATAGGTTCACTCTTAAATGTAGGCAATTTCTGTTTCTGTGTTTGACCTAAATCCAAATTTGTCTTGGCCATGGCCAGACCTATGTTTGAAGCTCCAGGGGAGGGTGGAGGGAGTTCTTTAGCTCTGGGCAGATATTTGGCATCAGAGTATTTAGAGCACTTCAAAACGCAGCAGAACATGTAGCTCTGCAGCCAGGGCACTGGAGAACAAACATCCCCAGATGCTTCCCAGAGGCCTTGTCTTTGAAGGTTCCCAAAGGATTGCAACCAGGAGGGCTTTGTGGGTCTCTAGAAGTCCTGAGCAAAGATGCTTGCTTACAAGTGGGGTTGTGACCAGGTGCAGTCCAGAGCTCTAGTCCCAGTCTTGCTGCAGGGTGATTGGGAAGCTCTGTGTATAGGAGCTCAGGGAGCACAGACTGATGGCAAATGGTCCAACCCAGACGAGTGAAGGGCTGCCTCTGCATTGGGGTTTGGGGCTAGTGATGCTCAAACCAGTGACTTGGAGGGCAGGGTCCTTACTAGGGTGGGTAGGTCTGCTGGAGGGAGAGAGAGGAATGCATTCCTGTGACTACAGCACAGTTTGGTCACTGCTGGTAGGCTGTAGCCTGAAGACCATGGCTACTGGGAGCGGGTACCTGAGTGAAGTAGCTGCTAGTATCCCTGGCCTGTTGGCTGGGCGACTGCAGCCTGGAAAGGGTAGGGATGCAGACTGACTGGAACATTCATGCTCCTGTGTGTGTCCTGGTTCAGGGTCTGCTGTGAACCCCAAGTGTGGGGAACGGGTACTGGAAGGTGCTGTAGGTACACTGGCCCCAGTAAGGTGTGTTGGTTGTCAGTGACAGAGGATGAGTAGGCTGTGGAGGTGGGGGCCATGTGGTGGGCACCCAGAATACTCTCTGCCTGCTAGCTGAGGGTTGTTGTAAAAGTGTTTTGCATGTCCCTTTAGCTGTAGTGTCAGGCAGCATCTCTGTGGTCTGTCTTGCCATGGCCGCTGCCTGAGTAGTAGCCTCCATATTCTTCCTAGCCTGAAACACAGCCATACACCTGTCCGGGGAGAGATTCCCTTCCTCACTAGGTCAGCACAGCAGGCCTGTTGAAACTCTGCCTGTGCCCTCCATCTTCAGCAGTTGTTACCCTGTGCTTGGAGGAGATCATGAGGTTGCCCATGCCCTTTGCGCCTACCCCGACCGAGAACTGTCCTATCATTACAGAACTCTCTTACTTCTGATGTGTTCCTGGTGAGGGTGACCCTGGGATGGAGCCAGGAGCTGTTCTTGGAGGGGAGAAACAACTTCTGTCCTCTCCTTCTGGAGGACATGATACTCCCAGATTACTTAGAATCATAGAAAATTAGGGGTGGAAAGGGACCTCAGGAGATCTAGTTCAACCTTCCTGCTCAAAGCAGGGCCACCCCTAACTAGATCAGCCCAGCCAAGGCCTTGTCTAGCCCGGTATTAAAAGCCTGTAAGGATGGAGATTCCAAAACCTCTCTGGTTAACCTGTTCCAGTTAGAGGTGCACCCATACATCAGATCAGCAGCTTGTCTGGGATTGGGGGGCAGCTCTTGCTCCTGTGTGCTGCTGGTCCAGTGCTTACCTACTCGTCCCTGCCGCTGTGTGCTGTTGGTCCAGAGGCTCGTCCAGTGCTCACCTACTCATCAGGCTAGTCCAGCCTCCCGCTGCTTATCTGGGAGGGCATGGGAGAGGGGGTGTGCTCCTGGGTTTGCACAGGGCAGGCTGGGGCTGTGCCAAGTTCTTCCTGGTGAGGTGGGACTGCGCACTGGACGGGCAGCGGTGGCACTGGGAGGGGGAGGGGGGTTCTACCGTGACTTCTGGGGTGGCTGCAGACCCTCACAGCCCCCTCCCAACGCCTCTGCCACCTGCCCCAAGTGCAGCCCTGCCTTGCTGGAAAGAGCACAGATCTGGGGGTACACTGCTCTCCCATACTTTCCTGAACAAGCAGGACCAGTGTGCGAGTGCCAGATGAGCCGCTGGACCAGCAGCGAGAGCCTGCCCCCTGCCTGTCTCCCCTCTTGTGGCCCCCAGACAAGCTGAGGCTCCATCCTGCGCCTGCCCCACCCTGGTTGGGTAGTGCTTGCCCCAGCCCCACTCCTCCCTCACCGCAGGAGCCTTGATCTGTGCCCCCTACATCCCTTCCCTCCCACCACACCAGACCTACCAGCTGCACACAGCTCTTCAAGCTGCCAGGCTGGTATCAGAAATCGGATCGGTATCAACCGATATGCCTCCTTAAAAATAGGGTATCGGTATCAGCTCCAAAAATCTGTATCTGTGCACCGCTAGTTCCAGTGCTTTGCTACCTTACTAGTGAGAGAGTTGTTCCTAATATCTAATCTAAACTTCCTTTGCTGCAACTTGAGACCGTTGCTCTTTTTTCTGTCATCTGCCACTGCTGAAAACAGTCTAGCTCCATTCTCCTTGGAACCACCTTAGTTGAAAGCTGCTATTAAATCCCCACTCAGTCTTTTCTTCTCCAGACTAAATAAGCCCAGTTCCCTCAGCCTCTCCTTATAAGTCATGTGTCTCAGCCCCTTAACCATTTTCATTGCATTCTGCTGGATTCTCACTTTTTTCCTGTAGTGGAGGGCCCAAAACGCAGTATTCCAGATGTAGTCTCACCAGTGCCAAAGAGAGAGGAAGAATCACTTCCCTTAGCCTACTGGTAATGTTCCTACTATTGCATCCCAGCATGCAGTTAGCCTTTGTGGCAACAAAGTCATACTGTTGGCTCATATTTAACCCTGTTTAACCAGTCAGTCCCTAGCCTGTACAAGTGCCTAGGATTGTTCTGTCTGAAGTGCAGGATTTTACACTTGTCCTTATTGAGCCTCATGAGATTTGTTTTGGTTCAATCCTCCAATTTGTCCAAGTCTCTCTGAATCCTAGCCCTGCCCTCCAGCATATCTACTACTCCCTTCAGCTTGGTGTCATCTGCAGACTTGCTGAGGATGCACTCTATCCCATCTTCCAAGTCATTGATGAATATACTGAACAAAACTGGCCGCAGGACCGATCCCTGGGGCACTTTCACTTGAGACCAGCTGCCAGCTAGACATTGAGCCATTGAATATTACACTCTGAGCCTGATGTTCCAGCCAGTTTTCTATCCATCTGACAGTCACTTCATCCAACCCATACTTCCTTAGCTTGTCTGTAAGGATGTTGTGAGAGGTGGTATTAAAAGCCTTGCTAAAGTAAAGGTATATTATGTCCCCTGCTTTTCCTGCATCCACAGAGTCAGTCACTTGGTCATATAAGTTAGTCCGGTTGGTTAGGCATCACTAACCTTTGGTGAATTCATGTTGATTGTTCCTGATCCCCGCCACCTCCAAGTCCTTAGAAGTGGATTCCTTGAGAACCTGCTCTGATTTTTTTTTCCAGGGACTAAAGTGAGACTGACTGGTCTGTAATTCCCTGGATTCTTCTATAATCTCTTAAAAATGGGCACTATGATTGCCCTTTTTTTTCAATCATCCAGGCCCTCTCCTAGTTGCCATGAGTTTTCAAAGGTAATGGACAGCAGCTCTGCAGTCACATTGGTCAAATCCCTCAGCATCCTTGGGTGCTTTGCATCCAGCCCCTTGGACTGGTACACATCCAGCTTTTCTAAATGGTCCCTATCCTGTGCTTTTGCCACTGTGGGCAGCTCACCTCCTCCCCAAACTGTGCTGCAGGTGCTGTAGTCTGGGAGCTGAACTTGCCTGTGAAGACTAAGGTGAAAAAGGCTTTAAGTCAGGGGTGGGCAAATCTGGCCCATGAGGCCATTCTGTCTGGCCTGTGGGGCCCCTAAAAAAAAAAAAAAAAAAAAAAAAAAAAAAATGTAGAAAATTAGTATTTCTACTATAGTAGTATTTCTACTATCCCAGGGGATGCCCAGCGTGCTCCAACAACAGCAGGCTGTCCAGCTTGCTTCCCCCCCCCCCCCCCAGCTGAAAGCCCCAGCTGGGGTTTGCCCCCTGCTGGAACCGCAGGTAAGTGGGGGGGTGGGGATTCTGGGCAGAGAAGGAGCGTGGGGGGCGGGGAAGTGGCTTCTTCCCCACCCCATGGCCAGTACTCTGCGCTGCACCTGGTTGCAGCCCACATGGGGTTGCCTGTGCCTGCTCCCAACAGCCCTGTGTGGGCTGTGAGTGCCTGCAGCAGGGAGTGCTGGCCATGGGGCAGAGGAGGAGATGCTTTTCTCCACCCGCTCTCAGCTTTTCCCTGGGTTCCTTTTCTGTGCAGAGGAAAGCAGCTCCTTGCCTGCCCCATGGCTGGTGCTCCCTGCTGCAGGCGCCTGCAGCCCATGCGGGGCTGTCTGGAGCAGGCACAGGCAGCCCCAGGCTGGCTGGGAGTGGCTGCAGTGTGGGGCACCAGGCATGGGGCAGGCGAGGGGCTGCTTCCCCCCCTGTGCTCAGCACCTCCTTGTAACCTGGCCCCGCTGGCAGCAGGAGTGGGTTACAAGCTGGTGCTGAGCACAGGGAAGAGTGGCGCTTTGCCCGCCCCACTGTAGCCATCCGCAGCCCACCTGGGACTGCCTGTACCTGCTCCAGACAGCCCTATGCGGGCTGCAAGCGCCTGCAGCAGGGAGTGCCGGCCATGGGGTGGGCGAGGGGCCACTTTTCCCTGTGCTCAGCACCAGCTTCTTCCCTGCTGGCAAGCAGGGGGTCAGGGCTGTGCGCTGTCCCACGTCTGTACCATGGGGCTGGGGGCACTGGGTGTGAGTGGGTGGGGAGCCAGTGGGAGCCTGGGGCCCGCGCCGGCAGGGCCTAGAGCAGGGTGGCAGGAGCGCGGGGTTCCAGCTGGCAGGGCTCTGTGGAGCCGGGTCAGCTCCCTTCTCTCCCTGCTGGTGCAGCCAAGCCCGTTCCACAGACCCCTGCCAACCTGGGCCCCACTTTGGGCCCCACCAGTGCTGGCCCTGGGACATTGGTCCTAAGATGGTGACCAGGGGCTGGGGCACCTGTCAAGGGGCGGGGCTACCCATGCGGTCCTCAACAGCCTGCCAAAACTTGGTAAGCGGCCTTCCACCTGAAATAATTGCCTGCCCCTGCTTTAAGTAATTGATCCTTTTCTACCCCTTCTGTCACCAGGTTGCCACCCCCATTTAGGAGGGGACCCACAGTTGCCCTGATCTTCCTCTTGTTGCTGACATACTTATAGAAACTCTTCTTGTTACCCTTCATGTCCCGTGCTAGCTGCAACTCCAGTTGCACTTGGTCTTCCTCATTTCATCCCTGCATGTGTGGGCAATACTGTTATGCTTCTCCCTAGCTGTTTGTCCAAGTTTCCACTTCTTGTAAGCTTCTTTGTGTGTTAGCATACTGAACCATTTCATGCTAAGCCAAGCTGACGTTCTGCTGTACTTGCTGCAGTTGCAGCAAATACTTCCTTACTTTGTTGCAGTTGCCATCCACTACTACATTCCCCACATCAGGGTGGTTTGTTCCTGTTGCCTTGGAGAGGTTTCTCTAAATTACAGCCAGCTCTTCTGGACACCTTTTAAATGCTGAAATTGGCCTCTCAGGGGATCCTGCCTATCAGTTCCCTGAGGGAGTCAAAGTCTGGATATCTGAAGTTCAGGGTTCATCCTTTGCTACTCTTTCCTTCCTTTCCTCAGGATCCTGAACTCGGTCATTTCGTTATCACTGCTGCCCAACTTGCCATCCTTTACTGTGTTCCCAGCAACTCCTCCCTGTTTGGGAGCAGTAGGTCAAGAAAAACATGGTCCCTAGTTGGCCCCTCCAACACTTGCAACAGGAAGTTGTCTCCAACAGTCTCCAAAAACTTTCTAGCTGATCTGTGCACTGCTGCATTGCCCTCCTAGCTAATGTTAGGGTGATTGAAGTGCCCCATGGGAACCGGAGCCTGTGATCGGGAAACTTTGCTAGCTGTTTGAAGAAAGCCTCATCCATCACATTCTCCTGGTCTGGTGCTTTATAGCAGACACCCACCATGATGTCAACCTATTGCTGTCCTCTCTGACCCAAACCCAGAGACTTTCAAGAGGCCTATCTCCAGTTTCATGTTGGACCTCTGAGGAATCATACAGGTCTTTTACCTAAATACAGCTCCTCTTCCTCATCTCCCTTGCCTGTCCTTCATGAACAGTTTATACGCATTCATGAGAGTGCTTCAGTTAGATGAGCTATCCTGCCAAGTCTGTTACAGGTTTCCCTCGATACTTATGTTGTACATGTGTTCCTGGAGAATGGTGAATAAAACAAATTTGCATAAAGTGAACCCACTTTACAATGGAACAAATAGGGGTAGGTTCCTATGGCGGTGAGGGAGGGAGAGAGTCGGGCTGGGACTAGGGAAGGGTGAGGGGTGCTACTCCTGGGGCTGCACAAGGCAGCAAAGCAGAGAGAACAGAGCGGCACTCACCCCAGCCCCAGCTGCAGCGCCATCTGTTCCCACTCGCCTCTGCTCCTTGGCTGTGCTGTGCTGTGGTGGAGGCAGCTAGTGTCAGCTGCTCCCAGGGCTGCTGCAGCTGGGGCTGGGGTGAGCGCTGCACCCTGTGCTGCCCAGGGCTCAGCTTGTCTGCACTGACCCCAGCCCATGCTGGAGCAGCCCACACCAGCTGCCTGCACCATGGTCTGGTGCAGCCCAGCAGCTGAGGTGAACCCAGGTGCAAGGAAGATAGGCAGAGCACAGTGCAGCCCAGCAGCTGCAGGCAGCTGGTACCAGCTGTTCCTGGGGCTGCTGCACCGAGGGCTGGGGCCATGGCCCTTTCCCTTTCCCCCACAGATTTACGTGCTTGGGTGGAGGGAGCATCTATGCTGATTGCATGAAAGCAAATTTGCATATAAAGGACGCACATAAATCAAGGGAAACCTGTATTCCAATCTCATCATTGTTCTGTTATTGTGAAAGGACTTCCAATTCTTCCTGCTCGTTTCCCAGGCCCTGTGCATTTGTATTCAGACACTTGAGGTGATTGCCGTACTTTCTCAGGAAGAATAATAAGGCCTCCTCTGTTGCCCCCTCCTACTTGTGCTTTCTTCAGGTCACCCACTTCTCCCACTTACCTCTGAGCTTTGGCCTTCCAGTTCCAGAAGGAGCAAGCTAGGTATGCTTCTATGGAAAGAGGTCCTTTTGAATGTGAGGTACAGATTCATAAGCCACTTGAAAGTGTGGTACCGGTTTCTCTTATCACATGACTTACAAAATAATCCACATGACCCTCAATCCAGTTCTTGCCTAGTGAACAGTTTGGACCTCTTCTCCCACCTTTGTTCTACAGATGCTGCTGCACAGCAGTAGAATGCACACTTTGAAAGTCATCTCTTAAAAACAGAAAACACTACAAGCATCCATGCCTATATCCCCTTGATGCTGTGTCACTGCCAGGAGACAGTGCTATACTTCAAACAAAGTCTGTCCTAGATGTTTCCACCCCATGCAGACAGGAGCTGGGAGGGGCAGAACACGGCTTGTCCAAGGATCCTGATCCCTCTCAAGTGGAGACCACAAAAGAGGGAATTTTTTTCCTGTCACTTTCTCACCAGTCCTGGATACTTTGTGAAGAGTGATTCCCCCAGGAACTTTACTAATTTTTGCAGAACCTGAATGGGACTCCTCAGTGTGCTGCCAACTCCTCCAGTCCATCACCAGTAATGGTCACTGGATGTGAGACCCGCGATGGGTGACTGTGCGCTAGAGCTGGCAACAGTTCAGGGAACTGTACCAGCTCATAATGGGTTCCTTCAGCTGGGCCTCTCCCCCACACCATATTTATGGATTGTTTCCAGTGCCAATAGTGAGAATGCTAAATGTTCAGAGGGCGGTGGTGTCCCCCTCTGTTACTGAGCAACCTCTGCTTGAGTCACTCTCCTTTTCTCCTAATCCACCTCATTCCTTCTTCCTGCTTGTTAGCATACCAAAATAAAAGCCTTTATTCTTTGTTAATCAGTTCTTTACTGATGGTCAAGGTTTTTTCACGTGCTGCTATCAGTAGAAAACTGTTTTCGAAAGGAGTGCCCAAGAAGGGAGTGTGTGTGTGTGTGGGGGGGGGGGGTTGGCCCTGCATCCCTGCCCTGTAACTGGCAGGGAGGGGAAGGGGAAGAGAGGAGGGAATGGCATGTTCATAATATTTTCTTTTCCACATTGTGCTAAAATGGGGAGGGTCAGAAACTGTGAGTATCATTGCCACAAGACTGTCCCCTGCCATTTCCCCATTATCCAGTCTTTGGCAATTCTCAAAGCCCATTCAACCCATCTTACCCAACAAACATACTGTATGGTTTAAAAGGGTTAAACGGGGTGAAACATGAAATGGGCTTACTGGGGTATGAAGAAAAAAAGCTCAGAGATGAGTAAAGAGCCAATGGATTTAGGTCAGGAGTTGGCAGTGTTCTTGGGCAGCGTGCCAAAAACACCCGAAACCTTGAGCTGGAAGATGTTGGTGTACTGGGGGCAGATGGTGTGGCAGCCACAAGGAGCGCAGTCCTTGTTGTGGCAGTGCAGCCCAGGCCCCTTCCCCATCATCTGCCCCAAGGCATGCATGTACCCACTGCCAGCAGAGAGCTGGGCAGGGGTCCACAGAACCCAGTGCAGCTGCTTGCAGCCTGCCTGCTGGGGCCTGCCCAGAGCCCAGGCTAGCAGTGGCAGGCAGCTGGGAGGCTGAAAGTAGCTGCACTGGTCCATGGAGCCCTGCCTTAGTTTGTTGCTGTCAGTAGGTGTATCTGCATTTCATGGCAGGCTGTGGTAGAGGTGCCAGGGCTGAGCTAGGGGGCTGGGACTAGGAAAGAAATGTGACGCAGTTCATCCACCACTCCTGGGGCTGCAGCATGGAGCAAAGTGGGGGTCAGTGGGTGTGAGGCAGGGGGGCAGGGCTCTTGCTGCTACGTGCCCCCCAGGAGGGCTGTGGACTGGGGGGCTGTGCTGGGCTCTTTCTGGGGGAGGCATGCTCCCACAGCTGCGTGCAGGATGAGAGCAGGCTGCCACTGCAGGCTGGGTACGGCAGTGGCACTGGGAAACCTGTGCCTTGGGTAACTGGCACAGGGGCACTTCTAGCTTATCGGCACCACCCGTTTTTCTGTTCAGATCCCTGCACCATTCCCCACTTGTGCCAGTTAACAGGGAGTTGAACTGAAACACTGGTGTAAATCAGTAAAAAAAAAAAAAAATGACTTAAAAAATCTGGGAATTTCAGTGAGAATCGGTTAAAAAAACAAAAAAAAAACCACCAGAAGAAAGCAAAACATTACTTGTTCAGGAAGGATAGGCGGGGGGGAAGGAGGAGATGCTTCTGTATACCTACAAGCAATGTGTGCATGTTTGGAGGTGCAGTATGAAGTGGAAGGTAGGCCTGTTGAAAGCTTCTGGGTAGAGGTTGGAGGGGAGAGTGGCGGGGCTGGTGGGGGAGGATGTCATGATGAGCACCTGGTACAGGTCACTAAACCAGGAAGAGAGGGTAGGTGGGGCCTTCTTTAAACAGTTGACAGAAGCTTCCAAACCATAAGTCCTGGTTCTCATGAGGATTGTAATTATTGAAACATCTGGGAGAGAAATGCAGCAGTACAAAAGGAGTCCGTGGAGTGTAGTGAAGATAACTTTTTGATACAGGTCACAGGCCAACCATGAGGAAAGCTGTCATAGACTTGCTGTTCCCAAGCAAGAAGGAATAGATTCGGAATATGAAGGGAACTTGGGTGACGGTGACGACAAAATGGTAAGAGTTCAAGAGGT
This sequence comes from Crocodylus siamensis, assembly GCF_052110815.1. Taxonomy (NCBI): domain Eukaryota; kingdom Metazoa; phylum Chordata; order Crocodylia; family Crocodylidae; genus Crocodylus; species Crocodylus siamensis. The sequence goes on from NC_143408.1 coordinate 11,108,505, forward strand.
AGAAGGAGAGGTAGAAAGGAGAGCAGGAGAAAAAAAGACACCGTGCTTTGGAAAAGCAAACTTTAACAGATTGAGGAAATTGGTGGGTAGGATTCCCTGAGAGGCAAGTCTGAGGGTAAAAGGAGTCCAGGGCAGCAGGCTATACTTTTAAGGGTATGTTAACCCAGTTAACACACCAGTATAGGCTGTCCTTGCTCCATTTATCTGTATATCAGATACATGCTTAATTTGCCTAACTGCAAAATAAGAAGCCTATCCTAATTTTTGCCTATTGCTTTCTTTTACCAAAACAGATAACCAATCTTTGTTGCAGAGCTATGGAACACTTCCCAGGTCTGCCTTGTAGGTGTAGTATACTTCTCTTCTACTCGGAAGACAAGGTGAAGCTGCCTAGCATCTCTGAAATTGACTGGCAGTCATTAGTTTTGAGGGGGAAGCCATAAAGCTGGCACTGCAGTTGGCAATTAAATGTAGCAGCTGAGATACATGTGCATATGGTCACAAATGATTTAGATTTATCTTGTAGTCTAAGCTTTAACTATGTACAGGCATACCTCGGAGATATTGCGGGTTCGGTTCCAGTCCACCGCAATAAAGCGAATATCGCAATAAAGCGAGTCGCACGAATTTTTTGGTTTCCCAGTGCATATAGAAGTTATGTTTACACTATACTGTAGTCTATTAAGTGTGCAATAGCATTATGTCTAAAAACGATAGACTTGCTCGACGCAGGGTTGCCACAAACCTTCAATTTGTAAAAAAAGGCAATATCTGCGAAGCGCAATAAAACGAGGTATGCCTGTGTAGACAAAAGTGTGAAACACTGACATTAACAGAGGGAATTGAAGTGATTAGAAAACAAAGAAGGCCAGATTTCAGTTGTACACAGGGATGAAAGAAAACCCCATTTTTAGGATCCTGGAAAAGGAAATGGCAACCACAATGTTAGGCAGTAATAATGGCAAATTATACCAATCCTGAAAAATAAAAAAGCATTGGAAGTCTGGAAAAACTAAAGATCTAGAGAAAGCCCTTCTGAGCTGGTTTAGCTAAGCTCATAGCACAGGGGTTGTCAACTGGGTGTATGTGTACCCCTGGGGTACTTGGGGGGGCACTAGGGGGTATGCATGGGCAGACAGGGTGGGAGGCAAGGGCAGCAGTGCCCATCTGTGGGCTGTGTAGGTGCCACCCAGGCAGCCAGATGTGTGGGGGTCAGGGGAAGCTCACATGCAGTGGCTGCTGCTGGTTCCCACCATCCTGTGCTGCCACCACTCAACATCTGACCTTGCGCCGCGCCACCCCACCCCATTGGGGTCTGCATCCAGTCACATGCCACCTCTTTTTAACGCCCCCTCCCCCCCCCCGGCTCCGCATCTGGTGACGCATCCCCCCCAACACACACACACACATGCACACACTGGGGGCGGGGGGGCACAGCTACTAGGGTACATGTGCTGGGGATACACCTACTAAAAAAAGGTTGAAAACCCCTGGCATAGCAGATAAGTAATCTGTGTTGATGGAACCCCCTGTTGACAGCACACAATTTAGGCTTTTCTGATTAGTAAAGAAACAAAGGGATGTCTGGAAAGACGAACACAATTTGATTAGATTCAAGAAGCAGCTTGGATAGTGGCAAGATACTAATTACTTTATAGCTAAGGAATGGCTTGTTGAAGTTTTGTCAGAACTCATCAAAGAATATATTCCGTCACACATTTTCAATCAAATCTGGTTTGCAGTAGGTCTTCCAGTAGTTTCAGTGTCATTTAAAGGCTCTCATGTGACTTGCTATTTTTGGAAACAACAAAAGAAAGGTTGAGAGTATTGCTTGCTGATGGTATTGGTGGCAGTGAGAAACTATAGGCACTGATTACTGGAAAAAGGAAAAAAGAATCCCTGCTGTTTTAAAAATGTGAAGAAAATTGCTAGTGTTCTGTGAATCGGGTATGAATGCTATGACAACAGGACATACATGAGAGCAGAGGAGGAGGGAGGAATAATGTTTTGTGATAACTGCTCAGCCTATAACAGTGACATTAAATTACAGAAGTCCATCTGACTCCAAAGCCAGAAGTTAGTCCAAATGTCAGTTTGGGTTCCTACATTGAAGAACTGCCACCATAACATCACTCCACCGTCTCCCACTTCCCCCCAACCCTCCAAGCAGGATTGGGGCTCAGCCCGGGCACCATTGCAGTCACCTGAAGGAGAGCACTAAAGCATGGGTGGGCAAAATACAGCTTGCAGGCTGGATCCAGCCTGCAAGCCAGTTACATCCAGCTGAAAGGTAGGCACCCACCAATTAATTGTATCCAGCCCCTCCGAGTCCTGCCCACTCCGGCCTGGGGCAGCATGTGCTGCCCTCCTAGCTTCCTCCGGCCTGGGGCAGCACCTGCTGCCCTCCTAGCCTCCTTGGTCAGCAGGCACAGTTTCTGGGCATGGCTGCTGCTGTCACTGCCTAGGCAACTGCTGGGCCTCCCCCAGCCTCCAACGACAATGACTCCTGTCCCTGCTGCAGTGCTCTGGGCCACAAGTAGGGAGGGGGAGCAGGGTGGGTTCTGCTGCAGCTTGCTTTGATCCTTCTCGTGTATGGCTGGGTGGAGTAGGGGGCATGAAGGAGCTTGGCTGCTAACAAAGTCCTATAGGACAGCCAGGTGGGGTGGGAGCAGCAGCAGGAACCAGCGTATATTTGCTGCAGCCCTGCCAGGCAGGTATGTGGAATGAATGGAGCAGCAACTGGCTCTCGGGTCCTTATCCCCCTTTCCCCTCTCCTAGGGGCTTCTCTTGTGACTTCTGGTCACAAAATGGTCACCAAGGGCTGTGGCAGTTGTCAAGGGGTGGGGCTACCCTTGACATCCTCAATGCCTCACCAAAACTTATTAAGTGGCCCCGGAGTAATTGCCTACCCCTGCACTAAAGGGTGTCCGTTAGCTTTGGACTTAAGCGGTGATTGAGGCAGGGATTGGGGGTCTCTTTGTTTCTTTTTTGTTGGGGTTTAATGGTGTGTTTATTGGAAGAAGAGGGAGTTGTGGCAAGGAGGGGTCAGAGCAGCAGCCCTTCTGCAGGAAGGGGCCTGTGGGCTTGGGGGAGAGGTCTTGGGAGTAGGGGATGGGGTGAGATAAGCCTTCTTGTAACAACAAAACTGGCAGTTGGGTAGTGTGGTTAGGGCTGGTGGTAAGGTTTGCTTGTGTTGGGGTTTGAGCAGGGAGACAGTGGTTGGGGGAAAGTGCGGGGAATAGGAGTTCTTAGGTTTGGAGGTTCCTGTTTGGGGAGTCCCCTCTGTGTGTTTGTTTATTTTATGCTGCTCTGTGCCATTTGGATGGACTGGGATATAAATCTAGTAAATATATTAATCAAAAATAAATTTCCATCATGTAGCAAGTGGATCAAAAGCATCATTTCAGGCTTTAAGAAATGGTGCATATTGCTTATATTATGTCATATTATTGATATAATTGATAGCAGATCCAATCAAAGCAATGTAGCTAGCACAAAAACTGTTGCTATTGGATATTTTACATATGCAGAAAGAAACCAGGAGCCAAATTGCTATAAATGTTCTGGCTGTGTTCTTGGTAACGAATCTGACTTAAATAGTTGTGCTGAACTGTCCAAGAAATTAGTAAAGAATTATGAATGTTTGAGGTCAGGTCTGTCGGTGGTGATTAACATACGGACAAAAGCATTTTGATATTCCTCGGAACTCCTTTATAAAGGTTTTACAAGACACATTTTCTCCACTGCCTGGGGAGCACCCTTGTATCCTTGGTGTTGGAAAAGTTCTGAATCGATTTATTTAGACTGAGCGGGTGAATGAGATTTATCTACCTATTTAGAGTGGGTGGGTGGGTGGTTCTGCTTTAAATGGCAGAAGCAATACAGAAATATTACTGAATTAAAAAGGAAGTCTTTTGTACTGTTACATTATGTGTTCTATGCTTAACATATTCATGTGCACTGTAGCACTACAGGGTCTTGATCCTCCATAATCCTATGCTGGGGTGGGCAAAATGCAGCCCACAGGCCAGATGCAGCCCGCTAAGCCATTCTATCTGGCCTGCAGGGCCCCTAAAAAAAAATTTAGAAAATTTAATATTTAGTTGTCCCTGGTTCCTGCCAAAGATGACAGGAGCCAGGGGCAGTAGGACCCAAGGGAAGCCCCGGCAGGCTCCTGTGACAGCAGGGCCTGCCTGTCCCGGCCCCCTCCCAGCCGGAAGCCCCTGCCTAGCAGGGGCTTCTGGCCTGGAGCCATGTGGCTCCTCATGGCTACACTGGTGCAGGAAACTCAGGTAAGATGGAAGGGAGGGGGGCAGCAGCAGAGGACTGCGGGCATTGCCTCGGTCCTCAGGGCCGGGCTGCCTCAGCTCCTCTCCCTCGGGGCTGCACCAGCAGGGAGAGGGGGGAGCTAGCCCGGCTCCATAGAGCCCCTGCTTGCTGAGGCCCCACGCTCCTGCCAGTGCTGGCCCTGGGACACCAGTGTGGGCCCCATGCTCCTGCTGGCTCCCACGCCTGGGTGGTCAGCAATAGCAAACACTGCCCAGCACCACAAGCAGGGGCGCGCTTTCCTCCCTGTCAAGCAGCTGCTGCCCGCCAGCACAGGTTCCAGGTTGGCAGTGGTGGTGGGTTACAAGCTGGTGCTGAGCACAAGGAAAAGCAGCTCTACCAGCACCCTGTGCTGCAGCTGCTCACAGCCCATGTGGGGCTGCCTGTGCCTGCTCAGGACAGCCCCACATGGCCTGCAAGTGGCTGCAGCATGGGGCACTGGCCAAAGGGCAGGAGGGGGGCTGTTTTTTCCCTATGCTCAGCACCAGCTCGTTTCCTGCCAACGAGCAGGGGGTTGGGGCTGCGTGCTGCCCCCTGCCTGTACTGTAGGGCTGTGGGGGCACGGAGCGAGTAGGCATGGGAGCTGGCAGGAGCACGGGGCCCACACCGGTGTCCCAGGGCCAGTGCCAGCAGGGCCCAGAGCAGGGCAGTAGGAGTACAGGGTCCCAGCTGGCAGGGGCTGTATGGAGCTGGGCCAGCTCCCCCCTCTTCCTGCTGGTGCAGCCCAGCCCAGCTCCATAGACCCATGCCAGCCTGCCCCCTACTTTGGGCCCCACTGGTGCTGGCCCTGGGACATTGGTCTCAAGGTGGTGATCAAGGGACGGGGCACCTGTCAATGTGCAGGGCTACCCATGAGGCCCTCGATAGCTTGCCAAAACTGGGTAAGTGGGCCTCCACCTGAAATAATTGCCTGTCCTGCTTTATGCCATATTCCAAGTCATTGATGAAGACATTGAACAAAACCGGCCCCAGAACTGACCCCTGGGGTGCTCCACATGATACCAGCTGACATTGAGCCATTGATTACTGCTGGATGATGCAGCCAGTTTTCTATCCATGTTATAGTCCATTCATCCAGCCCATACTTCCACAACATTCTCCCAGGCAAGCTAAGGAAGTCTATTAAAAGCCTTGCTAAAATGAAGGTGCGCCACATCCTCGTATACCTCATAGAAGGTAATCGGGTTGGTCAGGCATGATGTGCCCCTGGTAAATCCATGCTGACTGTTCCTAATAACCTTTTTTTCCTCCAAGTGCTTAGAAATAGATTCCTTGAGGATCTGCTGCATGATTTCTCCAGGGACTGAGGTGAAGCTGACTGGTCTGTAGTTTCCTGGATCCTCCTTTTATCCCTATAAGTACAGGCACAATATTTCCAATCATTTGGGACCTTTCCTGATTGCTATCAGTTTTCAAAGATGATGGCCAATAGCTCTACAGTCGCATCTGCCAAGTCCTTTGTTACCCTCAGGTGCATCACATCTAGCCCCATGGGCCTGTATATATGCAGCTTTTTCTGAATAGTCCCTAACCTATTCTTTTACCACTGAGGGCTGCTCACCTCCTTCCCAAACTGTGCTGCCAGGTGCAGTAGTCTGGGACCTGACCTTGCCCGTAAAGACTGAGGCAAAAAAGGCATTCATCACTGCAGCCTTTTCTGCATCCTCTGTCACAAGGTTGCCTCCACCATTCAGTAAGCGACCCACACTTTCCCTGATCCTCCAGTTGCTACTGGCATACTTGTAGAAACCTTTCTTCTTACTCTTCATTTCCCATGCTACCTGCAACTCCAATTGTGCTTTAGTCTTCCTGATGTCATGCCTTCGTTCCCAAGCAATGCTCTTGTATTCTTCCCTAGTTATTTGTTCACATTTCCACTTGTTATAAGCTTCCTTTTTATGATTTAGTTTACTGAAGAGCTCCCTGCTAAGGCCAGCTGGTCTTCTGCCATACTTGCTAGTCTTCCTGCACATCTGGATGGCTTCTTCCTGCACTCTCAGTAAGGCTTCTTTAAAGTATAGCCAGCTCTCCTGGACTCTTCTCCCCCTCAGACAGGCTTTCCAGGGGATCCTGCCCATGAGTTCCCTGAGTGAGTTGAAGTCTGATTTTTCTGAAGTCCAGGGTCCTTACTCTGCTGTTCTCTATCCTTTTTTTCTCCTCAAGTTCCTGAACTCAATCATTGCGTGATCACTGCTGCCCAGGTTTCCATCCACTACTACATTCCCCAACCAATTCTTCCCAGTTTGTGAGCAGCAGGTCAAGAACAGTACAGCCTCTAGTTGGTTTCTCCAGCACTTGCACTGGCAAATTGTCCCCAACACTCACCAAAAACTTCCTGGATTGTCTGCACACTGCTGTATTGCCCTCCCAGCAGATATCAGGGAGATTGAAGTCCCCCATGAGAACAAGGGCCTGTGATTGGGGAAACTTCCACCAGCTGTTTCAAGAAAGCTTCATCCACCACTTCCTTCTAGTCTGCTGGTGTATAGCAGGCCCCCACCATGGCATCACCTTCTGTTGCTCTCACTAATAACCTTATGCCAGAGACTCGCAACAGTCCAATCTCCAGGTTCATACTGGAGCTCTGAGCAGTCGTGTGGCTCTGTCACATCAAGTGCAACTCCTCCTCGTCTCCCCTGCCTGTCCTTCCTGAACAGTTTTTGTACCCATCCATGACAATGCTCCAGTCGTGTGAGCGAGCTCCAAGTCTCTGTTATTCTAATCATGTCATAGTTTTGTGAATGTGCGAGGACTTCTGCTTGTTTCCCAGGCTCTATGCATTTGTGTACAGTGGGCACGGGCAATTATTTCAGGCAGAGGTCCACTTACCCAGTTTTGGCAAGCTCTCCAGGGCTGTATGGGTGGCCCCACCCCTTGACGCGTGCCCTGCCCCCTTGTCACCATCTTGGGACCAATGTCTCAGGGCCAGCACTGGTCGGTGCTGACCTGGCTGGGTCAATCCCATCCGGAGCAGCATGCGGCTGAAGCCGGCTTCCCACAAGCTGCTAGGGATGGGAGGAGCCCGGTCGGGTCTGCACTGGCCAGCAGAAGTAGTAGTGGAGCCATGTGTGGGGGGGAAATGCAGCTGAGCCCCTGCTGGTCTGGCTGGGCTCATCCTGTCCTGAGAGGCACATGGCCACTCCTCTTCTCACATGCACCGCGTCGGCAGCATCAAGCTGAAGCAGTGCATGTGGGAACCTTGTCCCTTCCCCAGTCCTTCAGTAGCCATTAGGAAGCTGCTTAGGGGCTGGGGGAGGGACAAGGGGTGGGAACGAAAGTAAACGGTGTTTACTTTCATTTCCCGTCGCAGCACCGCGGGCTGCATGTTGGACAAGCCTGCCCTAAGAGAACTTACTGTTTCCCTAATTGAAACAGAACTTGTTGACTGTTTGCTTGCCTCTCTCAGGGAACTGTATGAATCCCATCATACTGATATCAATACACCTTGCCTGCAAAAGAACACTATATAAAAGAAACATCAAATTCCATAGGTCATGTCAAAATTGACAGATTGTGTTTATTGGCCGTTGTCAGTTGTCAGCCAAACTGTTTTGCAGGGAAGGTGTTTTTTACATCAGAAGTTTTATGAGCCCTATAAGCCAGAAATATAAATGTGACACTGTATAAAAATAAGTGATACGGAAACCAAGTAGCTATTTTTTCTACTTCTTCTCTAATGGGCTTTTTTTGCGGGGGGCGGAGGGGAAGAGTGGTATGTCTGTGATTTTGTTATGATGGAAATGACCTGTACTTATTGTTGTTAAATAAATGTTTTGTGTTTTCAGGTGTACTGTGAATATGGCATGGTACATGTTCTGTCGGAAAAGGGGAGCAGTAAAGGGAAGGACTACTGTATCCTTTTCAACTCTCAATGGGCCCATTTACCACATGACCTTGGCAAAGCTGTAAGTACTCTAGACTAAGGTGTAAGAGTAATATTTCGAAGACTCAAGAGTGTCTAGTGTGTGAAGAGGGAACCGATATGGGTTCTAAATTTATTTGTCCATCTGCTAGTCAGACTAGAAGGTTAAGACTTAGGAGGGATGCAAGTATGGTGCCCTAGTAAAAATCCCAAAGCTTGGGGAAGGAACCCCTCTTTTCCTAAAGGAACCCCACTTTTTCTAAAACTTTCGCAGGAAGGTTGTGGCAAAGTGTTGTTTTTCCCCTTTGAACTTTCATACCATGCTTTTGCTAGGAGATTTAGGGAGACTGTGATACTAAAATATTGTGAAAAAGTGAGGTGAAACATGGGAAGAAGGTAAAGGAAGAAAAGGCTGGGAAAACAGATAAGGGAGGGAAAACATGGTGGGGTAAGGGGATCATGGAAAAAAGGAAATCTATTTGACATATAAAAGGAAAGGGGGGAGGTGAAAAGTAAGGCTAAGAATGGAAAATGGGTATAATAAAACTAAGAATTAATGATTTATTTTAAATGTACGTAATCATCTGTATGTTACATGTTTATATATTAATTGGCTATTTTACCTTACTAATTTCATGGAGTGTGGTAGTGAAAGTATTTTAAAAGCTCTGGAAATGCATTACTTTTTTTTCTTTAGAAAGTAATGGCTGCTTGGGGGCATTTAAAACATTCTTTGGAATGTTAATTAACATACGGAATAATTTAGCACAGTGGTTTAATTTGTCACCTCTTGCAGTTCCCCTGCCAGCACCCCCTTCAATCATCAGCTCCCAGTAGTTGGTTCCAAGGGGATAATTTGCCTGTATTTGTATTTTTTTGGAGTTGCAAATTAACTAGAGAACCAGAGTTTACTATACAACAACATGGAAAAGGATCACCTAGTTCCAAATACCATATTTACTTGCATACCAACTGCACCTTTTCCCCTCAAAATCAGCCCTCCAGAATCGGGGTGCTTCCCTTAAGTGAAAAATGTATCTGCCACTTACGGCAGCAAGCAGCAGGGGTGGAGTCCAGTGTTGACCCTCTCACAGCCATTGACGGGGCAGTTGATTTTGGCTGAAGGATAGCTGAGCTGATTGAGGGTAAGGGAGCTGCTACATGCAGTTAGTAGTATCTCGATGAGGCTTGCAGTATAAAAGCAACACCGTTTGCAGAGACTTTATGTAAAGAACTATATAAAGTCAAGTTAAGATAAGGTGACTTAACTAAGTTGACTTAACTTAAGCCACATTGGAGCATACATGTACATTAGGGATGTACAAAGCAGGCAGTATTCGATTCAGATTCAGCCCAATTTGGGAGACAGTGATTCGATTCACTGATTTGAATCACTGTCCCGATTTGATTCCGCTGAATCTGAAGATTTGATTCTGATCAGTGTTTCGTGTGAGGGTTTTTTGGTGGTGGGGGGGGTTTCTACGTACCTCGAGATACTGGGGGGAGGATGGAGCATCCCATGAGAGTGCAGAAGGGGTCCCTATGTGCTCGGTGGCAGGACCCCTCCTCCCCCCTGCACTCCCCTGGCTCGGCGATTGGCTGCGGGGGGACCCTGGGTCATCGTGTTTCCTCCCCCCACTCCTCCCCCCCCCCCCAAAAAAGGCACCAGTTGCCGGGTAGGGGACGGGCTCCCCATGTGTTCTGTGGCAGACCCAGAAGTGGACCAGAAGTAGTTCTTGTCCATTTCTGGGTCCACTGCTGAGTGCGTGGGGGACTGTGCCCCGCCCCCCCAAATGCTCCCATGGGATGGTCCATCTGCCCCAGTATCTCAGTGTTCATGATCTGCATCTGGTACCTCAAGGTACGTAGGAAAAAAATATTGCCGAATTGTCAAATCTCTCGGAATCAAATCGGAGGCTTCCAGTTCAATTTGGAGAAATTAATGGGTCTCCTGATTCAATTCGGATTCAGAGATTCAGCCGCTGAATCGAGCCGAATCTGCTCCATATCTGATCAGCGACCAAACCTTCGTACAGCCCTAATGTACATCTCCTTGACATGATGGTAGCTACCTTGTGAGCTAAGTTGACTTAATAAATGCAACTCAAGAAAATAAGAGAAAATACTCCTTGGAGTTGTATTATCTTGCACCATATTTAAGTTGGCTCTGCTCCACATCTGTGTGTATACCCTGGCAGTTAAGTCAACTTAAAGTTAAGCCAGCATAACTATCAGAAAGTCAGGCTGTGTATACACACCCAATGTGCCTATATTGCAGGGGGAGAGGGAAGGACGTATGCGATTAAAATACAGTAAACCATTCAGCAGATTAAAATAAAACAATATTTTGGGTTTTGGTATTATTGCTATGTTAGTATCTGCCTCACCCTTTCTGTAACATTTAGTGGAAGTAATTATAGTTAATATGCATGTTTCTTAGGGTAGACTCTGGATTCTTTTCTTGTAAACATTGACTTCATTTTTGTTTAGATGCATTTAGATCTTGTGCAAAGAATTCTTTTTTTCAAAAACGTTTTATTCGTAAGATTGGAAGGCACCTCAAAAACACCCCTTGCACGAATGCTGAAATACTGTTCCTAGACCTTCCTGATCAAAATGCCCATCCATCTTCTTGAAAATCTCCAATGGAAGATTCCACAACTTTGCTAAATAGCTCATTTCATTGACATACGGTTTTACAGTTATGATTTGGACTTACCATATTTTCTTGTGTACCACTACACCTTTCTTCTCAAATATCAGCTGTGTGTGGGTGGGGAGTGCATCTTAAGCAAGGAAATCCAGCCAAACCCCATATTCTTACTGTGCTATACCCTGTCCAGCACACACCAGGTTATTTTCCCTTTCTGCATTTTGCTTTGTTAATGGGACACACAAGCTATGCTATGAGTTCGTAGGTTTTCCTAGCTGTTGGTTGTAAACCCAGAGGTGGGCAAAATATGGCTTACAGGCCAGACCTGGCTCACCAGGCCATTCTGACTGGCCCGTGGAGCCACTAAAAAATTTAGAAAATGTATATTTATATGCTCCTGGCTGCCTGTCAAAGATGACAGGGCTTAGAGGGAGCCAGCAGGACTTGGTAGCAAGGCCAGCCCAGCCCTGAAACCTGCCCCAGCCCCGTCCCACGCCTGGTTCTCCCAACTGGAAGCCTCTGCCTGCTGCAACTTTCACTGCTTCCCTGTATACCTGGCGGCCGCTCCAGCACCATGTGGCCCCTGGCTGCATCGCCGAACTCTGGGAGCATGGGTCCCGTACTGGTACCGCAGGGCCAGGAGTGTGTGTGTGTGCGCGCGCCCAGTGAGGGAGAGTGAGTGAGGGGGTGTGTGTATTCGTAGGGTAAGTCTCACACACAGACCCCCCCCCCCCATACACATGCACCCCCTCACATACCTCAGCCACCCTCCACCCCACTCGCCGCTCCCCACACCCCACATATCGACACACCAACAGCTCCCCACAAACCTATACCTACCCCTCCATGCCCCACCAAATATACAAGAGTAAGATTTCATCTTAAGCTATATTATCTACAATCGCCTCTATATACACCACACTAATGCATGTAAATCCAGACAAAAATATTTCTTGAAATCAAATTAATGAATGTTGTAGATGTTTGATTTTTAGATTATGGCATTGTGGTTTTTCTGGTCCTGAGATGGCAAAAGCCCTTGCTGAAAGGAATACTCCTGGGAGCAAGGGGAGGGCCTTCTGGTGGCAAAGGTCAGGGGTTAGGGAGTGGGGCTTCTGATCACAAGGTGGCAACCAGGGGGTAGGGCACCTGTCAAGGGACAGGGCTACCTATGTGGCCCTCGACAACTTACCTAAACTTGGTAAGCAGCCCTCTGCCCAATTAATTGCCCTCCCCTGCTGTAATCAGTAGGATTTCCATGTACTCATTATGCTGCCAGCAAGAACAGGGTTACTTTCCCTTTCCCTGGGGCAAGCTGCTACTGACTAAGCAGCAACTTGTGTAACAGCAGCTTGAAGTTATCCCTTGAACAAAGTGAAAAGGATGGGGAATGGAATGTAACCCTGCATGTGTTGAAAGAATGTCCTCAAGTTGCTGACAAGGCAAATACTGTTCCTGATGCTGCTTCTGAGGAGGGAATTGTCCACAGCCAGCCACTGGCTAGGGGATAAATAGAGCAGCCACGCACAGGTTGTTGCTCCCCCTTCTGCAGATGCTACTGGCACAGGAAAATACTTCCTTCTTTCCACATTTGGAAAACAAGGTGGGTATCAGTTTAATGCTGAAGGAGACCTCTGGGACTGGAGGAAGAAATGCCAGAGGCAGCACTAGAGAAGAGAGAGGATATGGACACTCAAGAGGGTGGAAGCTGGAGGCTTGTGACTTCTGGCAGCAATTGGAGAAATTCACTTCAGCTGCAGTAGTTCCTCTTGAGAACAGATGTGCAGCTCTAGCAATGCAGAGTGAGGAGCACGTTCCACTGGTGGAGGAAGACAGGCCAGGCCTCACCAAAGTGGAAAGGATCGAGACAACTGCCAAGAACAAGCAATGGTGGTGGTGGTTGGAGACTCCCTTCTGCAGTGGACAGAGGGAGCCATCTGCCAACCTGACCTGTTGTCTCGGGAGGTCTGCTGTTTGCCCAGATCTGAGATGTCACAGGGGAACTACCAAGGCTCGTCCGCCCCTCTGACAACTACCCTATGTTGCTCATCCACATGGGCACCAATGATACTACCAGGCGAGACTCTGAGTATATCCACAGTGACTAAAGAGCTCTGGGTGCAGGGGTGAGGGGGTCTGCAGCTCAGGCTGTGTTTTTGTTGATCCTTCCAGTCAAGGGAATGGGCCCGGGCAGGAGCATGTGCATCCTACAGGTCCACACCTGGCTGCGTAGGTGGTGTAGCCAGCAGGGTTTTGGCTTCTTTGACTATGGAACATTCTTCCAAGAAGAAGGATTGCTGGGAAGAGATGGGATCCACCTGCTGAAGATAGTCTCACTAACCTAGTGCGGGGTGCTTTAAACTAGGTTCTCCAGGGGGGAGGGACAGAGACCAAAGCCCTGAGGTAAGTGGGGACATGGGGAAACCTGGAGGAAGAGCAAGCAGGAGAGGGCAAAAGAGAAGGTGCTCTCATACTTCCTGAGAAAGTAGCACAATCAACTAGTTACCTCAGGTGCCTGTACACAAATGCACGGAGCCTGGGAAACGAGCAGGAAGAGTTGGAAGTCCTTGCACAGTCATGGAGCTATGATGTGATTGGAATAACAGACTTGGTGGGAGCTCACATGATTGGAGCATTGTCGTGGATGGGTACAAACTGTTCAGGAAGGACAGGCAGGGGAGATGAGGAGGAGTATGTAACGGAGCCATATGAGTGCTCAGAGTATGAAGCTGGAGATTGGCTTGTTGAGCGTCTGTGGGTTAGGGTCAGATGGGAGAGCAGCAAAGATGATGTTGTGGTGGGGGTCTGCTATAGACCACCAGACCCGGAGGAAGTGGCAGGTGAGGCATTCTTCAAACAGCTAGTGGAAATTTCCTGATCCCAGACCTGGTTCTTATGGAGAACTTCAGTCATCCTGACATCTCCTGGGAGGGCAATACAGCCATGTGCAAGTAATCCAGGAAGGCTTCAGGGTGCTATAGAAGTACTAGTCCACTCAACTTTTGTGAGTTGTGTACTGTAAATATTGTTCTTATTTTAGAGTTGGTTTAACAAGCCATTAGCAGAACTGGAACTAGTGTGCATGATGTGAAAGCTTGTATTTGCCCCTTAAGACTATGCTATTGTTATAAGTTACCTACTATCTGTGTAAATCACACCAACATGCCAGTTCTGCTGGGGATGGGCCTGAGGAAGTAGTGAGGTCTCTAAGCTAGGTGTTCAGTGGTTTGACAAAGATGCAAGTTAAAATCATTAGTAGACTACGTTGAGCCTAGTTCAGATGCTTATTTGGCATGTCTGCATGTGCACTTTAATATTCAGTAGCCTATTCTACTGCACATTAAAGCAGCGTTTAAAAGAAGTGTTAATATGCTAATGCACGGTAAAATAGGTTACTGTACCTTAAGTGTCGCCTAAGAAGCTTGTGCTACTGTGCACTAGTGCAGCCTAATGCACAATTATTTAGTACCACATATTAGAGGCACTAAAGTTAATGCGCATTAGGGAAAGCGCATTAATGCATGTGTAGATATGACCGTTGTCATGCACATGTAAATTTACACTTGGCTTTTTAAACAAAAAATACAAGGCAAGTCATTTATTTTCAACAGAGTCTCTCAGTATCTGATCTGATTTACACCCCCCGGATCAATTGAAGTATTTGGACAAAGTGTTAAAAGAGGCTGTTAACTTGCTGCTCCTTGTCTTTGCTGCTTTTCTTTCAGAAGAGTTTGTTTTCCTCTGAGGTACTGAAAACGATTCCACCTTACTACGTGCCATTTACTCTGTGTTACCTAGCTACAGGACACTGCATTTGAGTTCTTGTACCTATTGCTGCTGGCAAGTCGGGGGGTGGGGGGAACCAAAACAGCGCTTTACCAGAAGAGGAGTTGCATCAGTTTGACTTGGCTTCTCAGCATCTTTTATAGCTTGCATGCTTCAGCAGGGCTTTTTGATGCTTTCTTGTCTAATAGTTGATTTAATCAGCTATTGGTTAAAAATACCAAAAAGCTCTGCTGAAATGCAAGAGCTATGCAGATGCTGGGCAGGCTGGGTCACTGTGATTTCCCCTTTTGGGCTTGTACTGCACTTGGTGTGTGGGTTTGCCAAGCTAAAAATAAAGTGCTGGGTGGTTTTGGGGGGCTTTTTCCACATATATAAGCACCAGTGTGATCATGGGATCACACGAAAGCAGGACTGGAAGGGTCTTCATGAGGTCACCTAGTTTCAGTCCTCTGCTCAAAGCAGGATCATCCCTTAATAAACCATCCCAGCTAAGTGACTGTCCAATCTGCTCGATGATTCTGCAGTTTTTTGAGGTAGCCTCCAATGCTTGATCAACTTCATAGGCAGAAAGCTATGTTCAGGTATAATTAATTGGTATCAGGCTGCTGCCTCAGGAGATGAAGGAAAAGCTTCCTCAAAAATGAACAAATGACAATTTCAGAAAACACAAAACATACACACATACCTTTTAGCTACTACGCATGTTCCTAACCATTTACAAAGGATTGCTGTTAAGCAGGATTATAAATTATAATCTGCAAGATATCAGTGGTAGCCGTGTGCAGTGAGAAGGAACAGGGAAGTGTATTAAGTGGCTCTGTCCTTTCTGCAGTAAGGCAGAGATACAAGGACAGTCGTTTCTTCTTGTACATCCTTACTTAACTGGTCATGGAAAGGGTCTGGCTCAAAAGCATTAAATTCACAGGCGCCAGCAGAACATAGCTTCTGCAGTTCTCTTCAGCTAAGTCATTCCTCTATGGTGAAAAGGAAGGCAGAGAGAGATAATTTGACTCCCAAATCTCAGGGTGAGTTTTTAGTGGCTGGCAGGCAAGGAAAAACATCTTGACACTTGTAAACGGAGCAAACACAATATGAAAGCCATGGAGACAAACATGAAGCTTCTACAAGCATTTTTGAAGAATCCATTTTCTTACTAGAACTCTAATTAAAGTTTTGAAAGTCTTGCTGCCTTTTTAAAGGTTTATTTATAAAGGTGTTTTAATTCAATTCGTTGAGTTGAGTTCAGGCTGTGACCAAGGTAAATTAGGCACTTGGAACCAGGGGTTCAGATTTTCAGTTTGCCATGGAAAAATGTAGTAAAACACAGATTTTTCTCCTTCTTTGAAGGAGAAAAATTCAGGAAATATTGGGTTTCCCCTTAAGAGTTCCAGCCTTCAAGGAGTGGGGGGAGCAGGAGAAGGGCGATTAGGCAAGCCAGTGCCACATGCATGTACATGCTGTCATGTGCACATGGTAGCCAGGCAGCATGGAGAGCAGCTTCTGCAGTTCTCTTCAGCTAAGTTGAGGAAGGTGGTGGGAACAAGGCACCCAGAAGGAGAGGGATTTGGGCAGGGCTGGGACTGGGGGTGCTGCCTAGCTGGGGCAGTGCCATGGGGCTTGGAGCCTGGGGCTAGGGCTGGACTGTGCGGCTGCAGGCCCTGGGTGGGGAGCAGGAAGGAGATGTGGGCGGCTCATCTGCGGGGCAGTGGGGGAACTGGCTCCTTGCTCCCTACTGCTACATGTACTCCTGGGGGAGCATTAGGGGCCATGTGCCTCCCAGATTTTTGTGCCAGCATGGGGCAGATGTGGGCTGGCTGCTGTGGGCTCAGGACTTCTTTCCCTGCTGCCCTTCCCCCAGGGTCCTTTGCAGCACAACAGGCAGGACCTGGCATGGCAGAGCAGCGTGTGGCTGGGAAACTTGATGCTGCCTGCGGGAGCCCTGCACCACCATGGGGAGGCACCTCTGCTCTTTGACAGCAGTGGGGGTGGTGTCAGTCGTGCCAGGAGAGAAGGGGAAGCCTTGCCTTGGTGGCACAGGGTTCCTGGTGGCGGCACCAAGCCTATCCGCCCTTCCCTGCTGTGCCAGGTTCCATGCACTGGGCTGCAGAGGCACCAGGGGGGAGCAGCCCACATATGTCACCCCCCTCACACCCCTTTTGGGCTCTGCTTCATCTGTGCTGCCTGTGGGGGAGGGGGTGTAACTGGGCTTCAAACTCTGCTCCAGCCACGGAAGCCACCACCTCCCATGGGTGGCAGGCAGGCAGGCAGAGCTTGGGCACTGCTGGGCGGAGAAGAGAGGGGAGGGCGGGGGCTGCAGACATGGGTCCCTGGCCCCATAGCCCTTGCAGCTGAGGGCCCCCTCTGGCAAGGCAGGAAGTGGCAGGCAGGTGAGGGGCACCAGCAGGTCCAGGAGGCTGCAAGTTGGGAGTGAGGGGCAATGGCCTGGCCTGGGGATGGATAGAGGACTGTGGGTTGAGAGTGAGGGTCCGGGGAACTGAGAGTCAGGAGTGAGGGGCAGCAGCATAGGCAGTGAACCAGCATATCAGTATTGCTCAGTGCTGCAATACAGCAGGAGGCAGCTGCAGCTGGACCCATCTCCTAGTAAGTGTATCTGATTTTTTCTAGGATAAAACAACAAAATAAAATCAAAGCCAAAATATATAGGTACTTAGAATTTCATTCATTATAATGATTGAGGTACTGTTAGGCCTCCAAATTGCTTAAAAGTTGTAAATATATCAATAAAATATTCTGTTAAATTGATACCTAGATATAGAATGGTGTTTCATTGTAATCACGGAAAAATGCAAATTTGGGGGTTTTAATACAAGAACTTGGGAGGGCAGGGAGAGCGGTTCCAGAGAATTTGCCATTTCTTTAAACAGAAAATCAGGATCCCTGGTACTAATAACTTAATTTTGAAATGTCCTATTATTGCTGCTATACAAGTCAGTAGATTCAACTAACACAATTATATGTGTATGATTTATGTTTATTGGATTATATCAAAAGGAAAGTCACTTACACATCAAGGGGAGTGATTCTTCTGCTCTATTCAGCACTAGTGAGGCCTCAGTTGGACTACTGTTTGGTTTTGGGCCCCACAGTTCAAGAAGGATGTGAACAGTTTGGAAAGAGTCTAGTACAGAGGAACAAAAATGAGAGGAGCCTGGAAGTCGAGACTTATGAGGAAAGGCTGAAAGAACTAGGGTTATTTCGTCTGAAAAGGAGAAGGCTTGTTTGAATACTTTGGTCTTTATGAGTGAGAACATCCCAGATTTGAGAAGCTCTCCATCTGCTTGGTATTCATTGTCAGTTCTAGAAGGGTTGTGTTCCTTGATGAGAACCAGGATAACTGTAAAAAACAAAAAAACAAAACAAAAAAAGCCCAAAAAACCAGAATTGGAGTGATGATGCACCCTTACTTGACCCCAGTTTTGATGAGAAATGCATCAGTCTCCAATCCACTACATAGAATGGTTGCAGTTGTCTGATTGTGGAGAAGCCTCCAGGATCTTGATGTACTTTTCAGGTCATCTAAATATGGCCAGTACTTTCCACAAAGCTTTACGATTGACGTAGTCAGAGGCCTTAGTATGGTAAATAAAGCTTACAAACAGGTCCTGATGTTGTTTCCATCACTTTTCTTGGTCCAGGTGGACAGCAGGGGTCATGTCAGTTGTCCCACAGGATGGTTTGCAACCACTCTGAAATTTGGCTGGACTTCCTCAACAAGAGGTGGAAGATGGTTCAGGAGGATACATACGAGGATGTGGAAACGAGGGCAATACCTCAATAGTTCCTGTGCACAGATTTACCTTCCTTCTTAAAGGGAATCATGATGTCCGCATTCCTCAGGTCCCCAGGGATCTCCTCATTGTTCCAGATCTGAAGAATAAATTTGTGGGGTCTCAGTACCAGTTCCTTGCTGCCAGCCTTGGAGATTGACAAGTATGCCATCCACTCCAGTAGCCTTGTTGTTCTTGGTTTCCTTGTGGCGTTCCAGACTTCTAGGATAGGAAGGGTGGTGAGGGGACACCCTTTTGAAGTGTTGAGGCAGGGATGGGCAAAGTATGGCCCGTGGGCCAGATCCAGCCTGCTTTGTCCATCCCTCAGCGAGTCCCTTGGTCCCACCTGGCCAAGGCACCTCCCAGTTGTGACACGTCCTACTGCCCCCTGGGCACACTGTGGGGCTGGCGCAGCTCTGTGGCTGGGCTGCCTTTCTAGGCAATCCAGGTGGTGGCAGCTCCTTCCAGCTGCTGCTGCTGGTTCTTGGTGCAGCCAGAGCCTGCACTGCACCACACCGCACCAAGCTGCCTTGCACCTTCATCACTGTTGCCTCTGGGCTGCCCTGTGGCTGCTCTGCACTGTCACTACTGTGCTGGGCAGCCCAAAGGCAGCAGTGATGGAAACGCAGAGCAGCCTGGCCTGGCACGGACTCCGCCAGCTGCACCAAGAACTACCCAGCTTTGACAAATGGAGGGGCTGCTTCCTCCCCCATGCCGAGCAACAGTTTCTGCCTGGCAGCTGCCTCTGCACCCAGATCATTCCAGAAAAGATTTGGCCATTTCGGAGATTCGCCCATAGACTAAACAGGCAGCTGACACAACTGCCTCTAGCTGGTAAATCTTTTGCGGTTGGGGGAGGAAGGGATTGTGGCTGGGACGAGTTGCCGAGCCAGGGCTGGGGAGGTGTTACTCGGGGTGGCGGGGCACGGGATGTGGGTGCAGCAGTGCTGAGAGCAGGCGCTTTTTCCTGCTGCTGCTTGCCTAGCCGGGGTGGAGGGGTCAGGGATGAGGGTATGGCTCACTCTGGGCAAAAAGGGACAAGTGGCAGCAGAGCATAGCTGCCATTGGTGCACCTGCATCTTGCACCACCCACACTGGCTGGCAATCAGTGACAGGACAGAGCTCCTACTCCCAGTGCTGATGTGGGTGCGGCAGCACTGGGAGCGGGGGCTATGCCCTGCTGCCGCCCAGCCTCCTGGTGCTTTAAAAAATAAACAAAAAGCCCCATGCTCACTGGCTCTGGCAGCAGCAAATCGGGGCTTCTGGGGGCTTGCGGCAGAGCCTCCCTGCACAGTGCAGGGCAGTAAGAATCGCCCCCTCCCCCCCCCGCCTGGCACCTGCACAGAAGCTGCCCCATGGCGCGGGTGCAGCGTGACTGCAGGGGACTGTGCTCTGTCTGGGAGCTGGGCCGGCTCCACCTGTCAGCCAGAGCCGGCACCAGTCCCCGGCCGATCCAAATCACCAAATTTTCCAAAGCCAATTTAACCGAATCTATTTGGGACAGCGATCCAAACCTACTGATTGAATCACTGTCCTCCGAATCAACCAAATCCAAATACAATACTTCCCTCCAGCTGAAATAATAATGGTCTGGCCCTGTGTTGAGGGATGGACTTGGTGCTGGTATCCATCACAGTCAAGTCATGGTTCAGGGGTGCCCCAAAGTGTTTTTTCCTTAGATAAACTCCTTGTCTTCAAGGAGTGTTGAGCCATCCTGCAAGCACAGGGAAGTTGGACCACAGATGGCTTTCGTTGCCTAGAAAAAACTATTTAAGTATTTGGAACAGCCATCCTTGACCTTCAGTACAACGTGCCATCCTTGCACACACTGAGGAAAACCTCCAGACTGCTGGATCTGCATGGAGGCCTTCTGAACTTTGGGCTTCTCTCTCAATGTGACGAAGACGGATACTTTTGAGCTAGTGCTTCAAGGGCTAGATTTAACAGGAGTGGGGAGAGAGGGCCACCCTGTCTTATACCTCTAACCAAATGAGCTCAGTCAGAGTACTGCTGACTAGAATCTCTGAGAACTTCTTTATAAATTGCAACAAGCCAAGTAACAAAATTCCTAGTAAAGGCCATGTAACTCAGTCTCAAATGAAAAAGCCTATTTAGTTCTGTCAAATGCCTTCTCTGCATCTAATAAAGCAATTAGCTGTTGGGTTTTTTTAGTCATCATTCCTAGGTGTATTTATAGTCATGGTTCTGATGCTACCCAATCCAAATCTGCCAGGGATAAATCCATTTTGGTCTGGATTTATCAGCAAGCCAATAACAAAGTATAATTTGTTGGCTAAAGCTTTTTTTAATAGGATTTTGAAATCTACATTTGACAGGGATATTGGCTTATAATTTTTACATTCCTCTTCCCCTCTGCCTTCTTTATGACTGAGTGGTGGCTGTGTTATAGAAGGTTTTGGGCCATTCTTTGCAATCCAATATATGACTATAGATCTTGCATAAAATGGGGATGCTTTTCTTAGATTTATAATTTATAAAATTTATTTAGGTAGCCATCTAGGCCTTGAGCCTTTTTATTAGGAAGGGGTTTAATGATTTTTAGACTTTCATTTAGTACACTTTTTAAAAAAAGAATTAAAACCATTGTGTAATATATAAGGAGAGTAAGTTCATTTTCTCAAAAAAATTGCTAATTTTTGATTTGTGGGGGTTTTTTGGGAAGTGTACAAAGGTTTTTTTTTCTTTTGTTTGTTTTAAAGGCCTAGAATCCCACTTTAATTGCTTGCCTCCTTGTTAGGATACCATCCTCTTTCCTGCAAACCCCGGTAATTTATTTTCTTTTGTCGTCTTTAAAAAAAAAAAAACAAAAACAAAAAAAAACAAGCAAGTACTTTATCTTCTTTTATTCCATTTTTCACAAAAATCTCTTCAAGGCCCTAATTCTGCTTTTCTGTCTGACATTTCAATTTCAACTATCTGTCCCCTAATTTTGTATAGTTCTAAAACAGTGGTATGATTTATGGAATTCCTCTGCTTTATTTATAGCTCAAAAAAAGTTGTTTTGAGGTTGCTTTATTAATAAAATTAGTAATTTCAGCGAATTTGCCTCTAACTGCTTTGGCAGCACTCCATAATACCATAATTTCTTGCGTACAACATGCACATTTCCCCTGAAAACAAGCTGTGTCTGCATTTTATGTGAGGGAACTTGCCCCGCAGACCTGGTGCAGTTCTAGAGAACGTGCCCTGCAGAGCAGTGGTGGGGGGGGTGTCCCTAGCTGGACTTGCAGAATGCTCACAGCAGCCTTTGTCACTAAGCAGCCTGTCCCTCCTTGGAAATACGACAGCTATTCAAGTAGATCAAGACTCTCCTCCTGTAAGGCTTGATAGTTAAAAGTTTCTAAAAGTGCTGCATTTCTAAAATCTGTATGTTAGAGTATTATGCGGTAATGGACTATGGTGCAAGTTCCTTAGAAGGCAATGAAAAAAGTTGTTATATATATTCGAGAGTGTTTTCATTATGACCAGAAATATCCAGTTTCCCCATCTAACCACAAAGGAATCTGCCTTGTTTGTTGTTGAAAAATGTCCTTTTTTTTTAAATGCTGCTCTTCTGTTATTACCAGGGATCCTGGTTTTCTCTGATTTAAAAATAAATAAATAAAAATCGCAAATTCTTTGATTAAAAATCCCTAAATCCACAATTGTAATGCCACTGTATAGGTATAAATTGAACACAATGTTTTATTGATATATTTACAATTTTATAAGCAATTTGGAAGCCTACCAGTGCCTCAGTCACTATAGTAAAATAAATGCCAAGTACCTATATTATTTTGGTATTGGATTTTGAGTTTGTTTTCATAGAAAAATCAGAGCTCCCCCTGCTACCTTAGCTCACCAGGATGCAGATCCAGGCCCCTAACTCCCAAGCCATAGCCTCACAGCCCTGCCAGTTATTCATCTTTTTGTGGGAACGCAAGAGAAGAAATAGTTATGAATCCCTTTTGCATTAAACAGATTAGATAACGGAGACCTGGTGGGACTCCACCCATGACTGGACCACGGGTATAGAGGGCTATACCCTGTACAGGAGGGATCGTGTTGACAAAAGGGGCGGGGGTGTAGCTCTCTATGTGAAGGAAAGCTACATGTCCCTGCAAGCTGATGTTGGCGACCGGCATGGACAGCTAGAGACCCTTTGGGTAAAAATTCGTGGGGAATTCGGCACAGGGGACACAACGGTGGGAGTCTACTACAGACCTCCCACTCAAAGTCCCGAGCTTGACCAGGAGTTTGCCCGGGAACTGACTGAGGCCGCTTGCTCCAGGACCTTGGTTGTCATGGGTGACTTCAATTACCCGGACATCTCGTGGGAAAATCACTCAGCTAAATCTGAGCGGGCGCAAAGCTTTCTCTCATGCGTGGATGACCTCTACCTGACTCAAGAAGTCTATGGGCCAACGAGATGCAAAGCGCTGCTTGACCTGGTACTGGCTACGGGGGACGACCTAATCGGCGACCTAGTGATCGATGGGAAGTTGGGTGACAGCGACCACGAGCTGATCACCTTCACCATCCGCCGTAAAGCTGGCAAGTCAGGCAGCAACACAGAAGTCCTTGACTTCAGAAAAGCCGACTTTGACAAGCTCAAGAGGCTAGTCAGTCAGGCCCTCAGGGACCATGACCCCAGGGAGATGGGAGTTCAAGAAGAGTGGTTGCTTCTCAAGGAAGCGATCCTCAGTGCACAAGCTAAATCTATTCCAACACGGAAGAAAGGCAGCAAGAAGGCACAGCAGCCCCCCTGGCTCTCCAGAGACCTAGCGGACCTCCTGCAGCTAAAAAGGAAAGCCTACAAAGGATGGAGGATGGGATTCACCTCCAAGGAGGGTTACTCCACGCTGGTCCGGTCCTGCAGGGAGCAAACCAGGAAAGCCAAGGCTGCAACTGAACTCCAACTAGCTTCAGGCATCAAGGACAACAAAAAGTCCTTTTTCAGATATGTGGGGAGCCAGAAGAAAAGCAAGGGCAATGTTGGACCCCTGCTAAACCAGATGGGGCAACTGACAACTGACGCCCAGGAAAAAGCCAACCTATGAAATAGGTACTTTGCGTCAGTCTTTCACCAGTCACACGGGATGCCCATGCCTGCTATGGGACAGGGAAATCTGGGTGAGGGGGATCCCCTACCCTCCATCAATGCTGACCTCGTGAAGGAACACCTTGAGAAGCTGGATACCTTCAAGTCAGCTGGCCCTGACAACCTGCACCCCAGGGTATTCAAGGAGCTGGCGAGCGTCATAGCCCAGCCCCTGGCACGGATCTTTGAAAACTCCTGGTGCTCTGGTGTAGTGCCCGAAGACTGGAAGAAGGCCAATGTGGTGCCGATCTTCAAGAAAGGGAGGAGAGTGGATCCGGCTAACTACAGGCCCATTAGCCTGACTTCTATCCTGGAGAAGATCTTAGAAAAGTTTATTAAGGAGGCCATCCTTGAGGGACTGGCCCAGGCTAACATCCTAAGGGATAGCCAGCACGGGTTTGTTGCGGGTAGGTCTTGTTTGACCAATCTCATTTCCTTCTATGACCAGGTGACCTATCACCTGGACAAGGGAGAAGAGATTGATGTCATATATCTTGACTTCAAAAAAGCTTTTGATCTGGTATCCCATGATCACCTCTTGGCCAAACTGCCCAGTTGTGGCTTTGGCTCCACCATGATCCGCTGGCTGGGAAATTGGCTTCGTGGTCGGACCCAGAGGGTTGTGACTGATGGCAGTCACTCATTGTGGTGCCCTGTGACCAGTGGGGTCCCTCAAGGCTCTGTCCTGGGACCCATCCTGTTCAACATCTTCATTAACGATGTGGACATTGGAGTCAGGAGTGGACTGGCCAAGTTCGCCGATGACACCAAACTTTGGGGCAAACCATCCACACCAGAAGATAGGCGGGTGATCCAGGCTGACCTGGACAAGCTCAGCAAATGGGCAGACGAGAACCTCATGGTGTTTAACACCGAAAAATGCAAGGTTCTCCACCTTGGGAGGAAAAACCTGCAGCACCCGTATAGGCTCAGCAGTGCTACGTTGGATAGCACTACAGAAGAAAAAGACTTGGGGGTCATCATTGACCACAACATGAACATGAGCCTCCAATGCGATGCTGCGGCTAGTAGAGCGACCAAAATGCTGGCGTGCATCCATAGATGCTTCTCGAGCAAATCCCGGGACGTCATTCTCCCCTTGTACTCGGCCTTGGTGAGGCCGCAGCTGGAGTACTGCGTCCAGTTTTGGGCTCCACAATTCAAAAAGGATGTGGAGAAGCTTGAGAGAGTCCAGAGGAGAGCCACGCGCATGATCAGAGGTCAGGAAAACAGATCTTACGATGATAGGCTGAGAGCCACGGGACTCTTTAGCCTGGAAAAGCGCAGGCTCAGGGGTGATCTGATGGCCACCTATAAGTTGATCAGGGGTGACCACCAGGATCTGGGGGAACATCTGTTCACCAGAGTGCCCCAAGGGATGACGAGGTCGAACGGTCACAAACTCCTGCAAGACCGTTTCAGGCTGGACATAAGGAAGAATTTCTTTACTGTCCGAGCCCCCAAGGTCTGGAACAGTCTGCCAGCGGAGGTGGTTCAAGCACCTACATTGAACACCTTCAAGAGTAAATTGGATGCTTATCTTGCTGGGATCCTATGACCCCAGCTGACTTCCTGCCCTTTGGGCAGGGGGCTGGACTCGATGATCTCCCGAGGTCCCTTCCAGCCCTAATGTCTATGAAATCTATGAAATCTTCCTATGGTCTTATAATCCTATAGAAAAGTAGGGCTGGAAGGGACATTACAAGGCCATCTCATCGCACCCCCTGCTCAAGGCAAGATCTTCCCTGACTAAACCATCCCACCTAAGCATCTGTCCAGCCTGCTCTTGAAAACTGCCAAGAATGAAGATGCTACAGATTCTCTAAGTAGCATGTTACAATGCTTGAGCACCTTCATAGTTTCTCTCTGTCTCCACCCAACTTTCCTCTGCTGCATCTTGAGGCTCTTGGTCCTAGTGATGCCCCCTACAGCCACAGATAAACTCCCATCTCCATCCTTTCCATAATCACTCTTC
The DNA here is from genome assembly GCF_052110815.1 of Crocodylus siamensis. Classification (NCBI taxonomy): domain Eukaryota; kingdom Metazoa; phylum Chordata; order Crocodylia; family Crocodylidae; genus Crocodylus; species Crocodylus siamensis. Next base: position 11,133,996 of record NC_143408.1, read on the forward strand.
AGGTATTTGAAGACTCTTACTGAATCCCTTTTTAGTCTTCTCTTCTCCAAACTAAATAACCCTAGGTCTTACAGCCTTTCTTCATAATTCATGCTTTTCAGGCATCTAATCATTTTTGTTGCTCTGTGCTAGACTCTCCAATCTATGCACCTCCTTCTTGAAGTGTGGGGTCCAAAACTGGATGCAATACTCCAGGTGAGGCCTCAGTGCTGAACAGTGGAAGAATTGCTTCCTTTTGATTTGGGAGTGATTTGTTGATACAGGTCAGTATGCTGTTGGCTTTTTTTCCAACAAGAGCATACCACTGACTCATGTTCAGCATATGCTGTACTGCAAGGATGGGCAAAATACAGCCTACAGACTGAATCTGGCCTGCTAACTACCTGGGTCTGCCAAGCCCCACCCCACTGCAGCATGCACTGCGCTCCAGCCTGGACCTGCTGGCCTGGACCCCAGCCAGCACGCAGCTTCCAGTGGGGTTGTTCCCAGTGTGGCTGCAGCTGGCTGGGTGCTGCTCTGGTCCGATTACCTCCAGTGGGAGCTGCCTGGCTGAAGTTTTCCCCAACATCTGCAGCAAGGGCAGGAATGGGAGGAGGAGCCACCGCTGGAGGCAAGGGAAGCAGAACAGTATCTGACTGTCTGTAGCCACACCAGAAACAGGTGAGTGGTTGAGAGCTTCAACTGGCCAGCTCTTGCCTCAAGGCACAGGTCTCTGGCTCAAGCTCCTAGGTCGCCTGCCATCTGCTCAGTATGATGAGCAGCCACCTGCGGGTGGGCAGAGCGGGTGCAAGGCAGCTGAGCAGGGGGTGGGGAAGCTTTAGTCAGGCAGCTCCTACTGGAGGTGTGGGAAGCAGAGCAGCACCCAGCCAGCTGCAGCCACAGTGGGAACAGTCCTACCAGAAGCTGCATGCTGGCCAGGGCTGGGTCAGCGAGCGTGAGCAGGAGCACGGCATGGGCTGCCACAGGTGTGGCTTGGCCCTATGCAGAGTGCTACAGGGGCAGCTGCAGACCTCAACACCCAGGCAAGCTACACTGCACATACCTTCCCCACCCCCTGGCTGGCTCCCTGGACCTAGTGCCCAGGCAGCACCTCCTTGCCCCCGACACACCCCTATATACTTTGCGCCCTGCCTACCATTGCAGGACAAGATGTGCAGGGAGCAGATCGGCTTTGCCCACCCATCCCACTCCTGATCGTTACTTCCCGCCCACACACGGCCAGCACTGCTGCCACCCACCACCTTGTGGTGCCATCACTCTGCATGTGGTGCTCCCTGTGCCCCACTTACTCCACAGGGGTTTTCAAACCCCTGCCTCAGATAACTGGAATTATTAGATACTGGCATCTCCCATTCCCCACTCATGCCCGTTAACAGAGCTTTTACTGTATGTTCTGTGGCCCTTGCCAGTTGCATGTCAAATCATTCACTGGCCGCCTTAACTTTCTCTCTGCGTGCCTGTGCAATACTTTTGTACTCTTCCATAGTTTCATAGTCAAATTTCCAGTTTTTGTAGGCTGCCTTTTTTAATTTTAACTCATTGAAAAGATTTGCTTTCTAGTCAGGCTGGTGTCCTGTTGCATTTCCTCTTCTCTTGTTGTATTGAGTTAGCTTGCTCCTGTCCCTTGAAAAGGCTTCCTTAAAATACAGCCAGCTCTTGTGGACTTTTTCCCCTCAGAATTGCCTCCTAAGGGATCCTTCCCACCAGGTACCTGAGTTTAAAGTCTGCTTTTCTGAAATCTAGTGTCCTTATTCTGCTGCTCTCCTTCCTCCCTCCCGTTAGGATCTTGAACTCTATCATGTTATGGTCACTGTTGCCCAAGTCCTGTTCTGTCTTTCATATTCTCAACCAATGTCTCCCTGTTTGTAAGTGACAAGCTGAGAGACGCTTCTCCCATAATTGACCTCTCTACCATCTGTAGGAAAAAGTTATCCACAACGCATTCCAAGTTATCCTCCAACTGGTTGTGCACTGCTGTTTCTTTCCCTCCCAGCAGGTATCCCAGTAATTACAGTCTCCCATAAGAACTAGGTCTTGTGATTGGACAACTTCTATCAGTTGTTTAAAGAAGGCCTTGTTTGCCATCTTCTCCTGGTTTGGTGGTTGGTAGCAGATGTCCACCAGGACATCCTCCCTTCTGTTCTCCCCTCTGACCTTTACCCAAAGGCCTTCAACAGGCTTACTTACCATGTCATACTTCCAAACATGTGTACGATGGTTTTATGTATAGGGCAACAGCTCTTCCACTTTTTCTCCTGCTTATCCTTCCTGAACAAGCTATATCCATCCATGACCATACTCCACTTATGCAAACTGTCTCACTTCATCTCTATAATTCCTATTACATCATGATTCTGTGATGGTGCTGGGACCTCCAGTTCTTCCCATTTGTTCCCTGTGTTTCTTGCATTAGTATATAAACACTTCTAGTATTGAATGGATTGTACTTCTTTCACCCCAAGAACACTACTAAGGCTTCCACTTTCGCTTCCCCTTATTAAGTTTTTATCTGGGTCTAGGATCTCTCTCTCTCTCTCATAACATGCATATATCTATGCATTGATCTAGCTATCTTATTCTATTTCTTTTTGAGCAGTATTCACAGAGATATTTTAGAGTAGTCATGGTATTATTTTACTATTTCAGCCATTGCTGGTTTTGCATTATGTCACCACTGCCACTTTTAGCAGTTTTTGTGATGATGGCATCCAATCTTCTATCAGCATTTCAGAAAGAACATCATTACTGTGTATCCCATTACATTCATCTTAACATACAAGATTGTTTTTCTTAACTCCTCCTTGCTTCTAGCCATAACGTGCAAGGTATTTAGCACTACACCCCCTTCGACTTTTTTTTTAATGTAGATTTGCTATATTTGAGAGAGACTTTTTTTTTTCCAAGAAAACTAACAATGGGGATAATCCAACCAAAAACTCTTTAATCCCAGAAAAATAGTAGCTACCCTCACTTCCTATCTGCTTATTCTCCTACAGTTTTCAGTATAACACAGGGGTGGACAATTATTTCACACAGCAGGCCACTTACTGAGTTTTGGGCTGCATTTCTGTCTCTGGTGCAGGGAAGCAGGAATGGCTTCATGGTCCCAGGCCAGAAGCCTCTGCTAGGCAGGGGTTTCTGGTTGGGAGGCCAGGGCTGGGCAGACATTGCTGCTGGGTCCTGCCACTAGCTTCCTCTGGGTCCTACTGCCCCTGGCTTCTGTCATCTTTGACAGGCAGCTAGGAGCAAATAAATACTAATTTTCTAAAATTTTCAGGGGCCCTGTGGGCCAGATCTGGCCCCTGGATTGTATTTTGCCCACCCCGGTATAACTTCTGGTTGGTATTTTTTTTTTTTTTTTATCCTAGCCAGGATTTTACCTACAAAGTGGGTGCATCTACATGTACAATTCATGTGCCTGATATTTCTGTGCAAAAAATTCAGGTGTGTTAGGATGCAGCCCTGACCACATATGAACATGTGTTGGGAGAAAATTTGCTTCTGATAGGAGTAGTTCAGTCCAGGGCTGCTCCTGCCCTGCTTTGCCCCCCTGCAGCAGCCAGGGAGAGCTCTAGGATCCTCTGGGTGCCAGCCCCAGGCTAGCGGGGCGCATGGGGGCTGTTTACAATCTCTATGGGGCAGGGAAGAGTTGTTCTGGCTTCCGGGCAGCTGTCTCCCAGCCATGTGGACATTGGGATGTGTCCCAGTTTCCATGTGGCTGGGAGGCAGCATCCTGCTGAGCTGAAACAGCTCTTCCTGCACCCTGTGGCCTCCTGCTGCCTAGGCTGACCGGGAGCAATTTGCTCCCGGTCAGCATCTACACCCATGCTTCTGTGCATTACAAGTACTAGAAATCTGCACATTAAAGTAAGTATATCCGGTACTAGAAAATGGTGAATTAAACTAATCTACTGTGCAGTAATTGCTGCATATGTGTAGACAGTGACACTTTACTGTGTGTTAGATTAGTCTAATGCGCAGTAAAGCATCTCATGTAAATGTACCCCCTGATTATATCACTTCACACATTCTGTTTATTTTTAGCAACCACACTTATCTCAGTCCTAATGACAGGGACTTCTGCTGTTGTATCCTTACAGAATTGGACTCTTAGGTCGGGATGAAAATTATGGTTATTTCCTTAATAAAGCCTCAAGATCTTTAAAAACCTCCTGAGTCTTCCTTGAAATATCAAGGTCAGCCTGGCAGGATACCAAATAAAAGCTTTTAAGCCCTGATTAGTCTTATCCTCTGGGAACATTCCACTCTTCTCTTTTTAAGCGTTTCTGCACTCAAATCCAGATAAATCATAATATTCATAAGTCAGAATATTGAGGAAAATAACTTATCTTAAATTCTTTTTGTTAGTATTTGAGAAACAGTTTACTGCTATTGTTCTGGGAGGGTCACAGTCTGCAGGCCATAGCCCTAGAGCGCTGATATTTCTGGGAGGTTAGGTAAAAACACTTTTTGTGCAATCTTGTACAGTTATCTTTTTAGATCCCTTCCATGGATCTCAAGAAGTATAGCTAAGCCATCCAACTCCTATTTTCCAGATAGTCATCCTTATTGGAGAAGAGGTTCCACTTTTCATTTAAGAATAGTTCCCTCTCCTTCACCCTTAATCTCATTAACAGATATTTTAACTTCAAAAGCTTCAGCCAGTCTTATTTTGCACAATTTGAGCATTTTAAATTCTTTTTACACTTCTAGCAGCAGTGTTCCAGGCACCTCCTCCCTGTTCTTCAAGCCTCCCCTCCATTTTGTTTGCAGTAGGAATAGAAGAGCTTTGTTCTTCCACTAGCCTTGTAGAGGTGGAACACTTGACAAAAGTCCTTTTTAAAGTGTTTTTGGACTTGCTTTGTCTGCACCTCTTCATCTTATCTTCAGTCTGAAATAGGGCTGTGAATGAACCTTTTGTTCTAGCACTGGGTATTTTAAGGTTTTGAAGGAACACAGAAGAAGGATATCTGCTCTTCCATGCATCCCCAGTGGTGCCCCAGACACAAATTATAATGGGATATGAATCTAGAGCTTCTGCTGAGACCATATTTAACACAGTCCAGTCTGCAGATGATTTCTTATTGTTCAGTTTTGCATTCAAGTTTGTGTTTAAACTTTTGTTATTTAAGAAGAGCTACTCTGAAATCAGTGATGGACTGTCTTGGGAGGTTAAAGTGTTCTGTCATAAGATTTCGTCTTTCTGGAATTGATATCAAATTAGTGTCCATTCATTGTTTCATTTAGGAATCTCTCCATCTGTCTAATGTAGACCGCAGATGGGCATTGTAAGCAAGTGATGGTATTGGTAGAGTAGGTGAATGAACTCAAGGCCAAATAAGCACAGACATGTGGTATGTGGTGCTGCAGCCCTATACCACACGTGCAGGCATTCCTCATGCTGCTGCCTTTTACAGCAGGGCGGGGTGGCGGGGTGGGATTTGACCCCAGGAGGTTTAAAAAAAAAAAAAAAAAAAAGTAGGGTGGCACATGCAGTGGCAGCATCGCTACCCAAAATCACCTCCCCAAGGCCCCCAGGACCCCAAGTAAGGCGGCTGGGGCCAGCACAGTTGCTGGCCCCAGCCTCCCCTATCCCACCCGAGGTAACCTGCTGCACACCAGAACACACAAGGCACAGGCAGTCCCTGGGGACAAGCAGCAACAGTACAAGGTGTGCTGCTACTGCATAGCCCTAGGGAAACAAACAGCCGTGCTCACCGGGATGTGGCCAAGGTGTTTATAATCCAGGTTTTTTTTTGGTCCAGTGGTGATTATGGTCTGTGTTTAATGAGGGGATGTAGCTGACATCTGGGTCCAGTGCCTTGGTGAGAATAGGAGATGTGCTATTTGGGGTTGGCCTGTAAACCAAGATAAGCATGTCCCAGAAAGTTGCCTTGACACTGTCATTTTCCAGAAAGGTTGGAGGTTGTTAATGATGTGTCCCAGGTATTCAAGCTGGGGGCTGTAGGTGACAATAAGAGGAGGACAAACGAGCAGTTGTGCTCATTTTGGGGCTGGTATTGTAGCAGATCAGGGCAGGTATGAGTGGCTGTGATTCAAGTGACTACAGTTTTAGGATTGTACATTGTAGCTAGTTCTTGAAAAGTGTGACTTTAAGCAAAACAATGTTAAGCAAATCCAATTTTCCCATAAGAATTAAAGTAAATAGCAGGGTTAGGGTCCAGGGAAGTTTTTTCCCCAGACGAAAGACATTATATATCCAGGTCCACAGCCCCATGCCCCCACTCCCCTGTGCTGTGGCCTAGGGCACACTCCCACAGGTAAGTGGCAGTGTGAGAGGGGGATTTAGGCCCCTGTAGGGAAGGAGCTGGGCAGCCGGGTGGGGCTTGCAGCCCAGGGCTAGTGCACAGCTGCAGGGCCCCAGAGGAGAGCAGGACAGGCCATGGGTGGCTCATTTTGGGGAGAGCTGGCTCCCAGTTGCTGCATACACTCCTGGGAGGGCAGGGGGGACCTGCAACTCCCAGATCTATACCCAGGGGAGGTGCAGGCTGTGGACGCAGGTTCCCACTCTCTTTCCCCTGCCTTGGGACCTCCACAGCCCTGCAGGCACAACCTGGCATGGCTGAGGACAGCGGGGCGGTGCAGGGATCTCCTCACTGCTGCAAGCTCCCCCCCCCCCGCCATGGCAATACAGCCTCTGCTTGTGCTGTTGCTTTGAGGGGTGCAGCCTCCTGAGCAGGAGGTGCATCACCAGGGCTGCGGGGGGTTGGGGGAGCTTGGACCAGTGAGGAGATCTGCACGCCACCCCACCACTGCCTGCAGAGGTTGTAGGGGAGCAAAGCAGGGCTGAGCTGGCAGTGGCTAGCAACTGCTTGGCGCGCCCTGCTTCCCTGCCCCGCAGCCCTGTGTGCAGGACCCAGTTTGGCAGCTGAGCTGTGCGGGGATCTCCTGGCTGCTGTTCGCCCCCTGCCGGTGCCTCAGTCCCCCTCTCCTGCCCTTCCCACCAATTACCTGCTGGAACTGCTCTGCAGGCTGCCTGTGGCCACATGCATATACATATATGCACATGGTGCCCCCATCTCACCACCTGTCTGACTAGCAGGCGACAGCCAAACAACGTTATAACGGGACATTGCAGGATGTTAAATGAGTATGTTCTCTAATAGATCAGTGACGTAATAACAGAACAACGTTAGCCGGTACAGCATTATGTGAGGGAGTACCTGTATTGTAAGTATAGGAATCCTTGCTTCATATCTTAAAGGTGTGCATCCCAGTTGGTGGGATCAGAGCAAATACATTTGAAGGACGTGGTCACATGGGAACTCCCTGACTAGCCACAGTGCTGGTCTCCCCACCTGCCTCTGGGCATGCTGCCCACCTTTCTTCCTGCCATGGCTTGATGACACCTAATTAAGGTGTTAGTTAGGCAGGAGGCTGCCCTTTGAATGTCCTGGTCTCTTGGGCTTACGTCTGCAGCTCCTACCACCCCTGTACTGCCAAGCCTCACAGATATTCCTAACAGCTGAGCTCTGCTTTGGCCTGAGGCCAGGCTCAACTCATCCCAGTGTTAGGCCTCTCACTTTCTGCCCTATTACAGGCCACACCTATACTGCCTCCCTCTCAGTGAGGCCTTTCCCACTCCACCGCTTCTCACACAGTCTCTTTTATTGCCCTGTTGCGGGGCCACTGTCCTACCACCCCTCCTTTTCCCAGGGCCATACTCACCATGCCCTCACCTGAAGGGTTCTGGGGCCTGTTTCCCTGCACTCTCCGGCCAGCAAGCATGTGGCCTCTCGGGCCTCTCCCGTGACCCTCATCCAAGCGAGAGCTTGGTGGTTTGCAGAACACTGGAGTGACTCTGCCTCTCTTCCCTCACCAGGTTGCCCACCCAGCTGCTCTGAATTAGGAGCTCCTGACTCGCCTCATTGTTTACCCATGGCACTTCCTCAGCTGCTCCACGCGATTGGCCTCTGGCCCACCTGTGGCCTCAGGTGCCTGAAGGCTTACCTGGACCTAACCTGGCCCAAGTTAGCAGGGCCTACCCTTGAGCCCCGTGCTCACTGGGACCCACTTCATGTTCTTTCCTCCCAGGGCCTCATCGCAGGCTCCCTGTTCATAGGGCCTCCCTACACTCCCCTCTGGGCATTCACATGTTGCCACTCTATCCCAGCTTTTAACTCTGGCCTTTCTCCTTAAGCTCACTGGGCCCCTCATTCTCACTGGGCTCCTTCCCACACACATGCACAATCGGGGCTCCTAACCTCTGGGCACCTTGCCTCTTCACTAGGCTCCATACCCCTTACTAGGCTCTCCAGGCCTCCCAACTGCTACTCTGGTGCAGACTGTCAGGTGCCCCACTGCACCCTGCTCTACACTTCTGCCTCCACTGAGGTCTGTACTCTGCCACCCTACGCTGGGGCCTAGGGTCACATGCCCCCCGCCCTCCCCCCCAGCTCAGGTGACAGCAGCCGTGCCTGGCCCCACTCTCCAGGGTCTTGCACCCCACATAAGCTCAGGTGGCTGCAGCCATACCTGGCCCCAAACTACCTCCAATGTTAATTGGCCCGCCTGAAGATGGGGGCTGGGGTTTAGGTGCCCCTACTTATCTCCCACCGGGGTGGTAACTGACCTGGCATTTCTTGGGAGGGTTTCTGCCACGAACAGCCCCACCAGGCCACCCATTCCCAGCAGGGTGCAGTTTCACCTCTTGCCCTTACCTCCTGGTGTTGCCAGAGCAGCAGCTCCACAGGGAGATGTTATTTCCTCAGTGCCAGGCAGCAGAGTGCTGCCTCCATCTCTGCTGGCCTGAATCTCAAAATGGCCGCTCACCAGAGCTGGGCCACACCTGCCAGTGCCTCTTCAGGCTTTTAAAGTGTCAGACACCAGAGGTGCTCTGCCACAAAACACCACAGGTTTCCTTAAGAAACTAAACTCTATTGATAAGCTTCCAGCAAACACTGTATTAGCTACTATAAATATCACATCTCAGTACATCAACATCCCCAGTGGGGATGAATTGCGAGCGATAAGGAATATCATTCCCCATGATGACACTGTCCTCTCTTTCCCTGGTATGCTAATGGCATGTTCATCATATGGACAAATGGGAAGGAACCTCTAGAGAAACTTCACCAAGAGTTTTACACCTTCTGCCTCTCCAATAAAAGAACTCTTGAATACTTGACCCAGCAAGTTCATTTCACGGGAAATTTTGTGGCGGTATCCAATGGCTACATCACTACCACACTGCATAGCTGGCCTCTCAAGTAGCATATGTGTATAGGATAGAGTCAGTAGGCAGAAAGCCCTCCTATGATGGTGCCAATGCCAGGGAGGATGGAGTGTCCTTAGTTTACCAAGTTTGTGTATCTTAAGTAAAAGGTGCCCATCTTGGGTTCCTGTGGGGCTGAAATCATAAATCCTATCCTGTGTTTCTGGAGGTGTAGCATCTTTAGGAGGTTACGTAGTTCCCTCGTTTCTAAGGCTGAGTATGGCTCTCCATTCTCTGGGACTGGGGTTGTAATGTAAATTGTTGTTTTCTAGCAATTTTAGAGTGGACTTGGAAGTAGAAACAGTTTTGTGCCGGTCCAGAGAAGGGCTGCGGCTGAGTGGAGTGCAGGAGATTTCCTTCCTCTTGTGTTGTGTAAGGGTCAGGTCTGTGGAGAGTTGATCATTTTGCCTCCGTGTCATGGAAATATTTACTTAGTCTTAGGCAGTGGAAAAACCCTTTGAGGTCTCGATACAGCTGCACCTTATGGAGTAGTGTAGTAGGGCGGGAGGCAAGATCATGGGATACTAATAAACATCTCATAGAATCATAGGGCTGGAAGGGACCCCGAAGGTTCATCAGGTCCAGCCCCCTGCATGACCAGGAAAGACATCTCAGGTCAGGTGACCCCAGCCAGGTGACCGTCCAGTCTTCTCTTGAAGACCTCTAGGGTAGATGATTGCACCGCTTCTGGGGGGAACTTATTCCATAGTCTGGACACCCTAGTTGTAAAGAAGTTTTTCCTAATGTTCAGCCTGGAACTCTTTCAGGAGTTTGTGTCCACTATTTCTAGTTTCCCCCAGGGCACGCTGGTGAGCATTTGTTCACTGAGCCCCTGATGTACGCCTCTGATACAGCAGTAAGTCACAATCAGTTCCCCTCTCAGCCTTCTTTTCTTTAGACTGAAGAGCCTGAGATCCCTCAGCCTTTCCTCATGTGGCTTGCCATGCAAGTCCCTGATCATGCGGGTGGCCCTTCTCTGGACCCTCTTGAGCTTTAGCACATCCTTGTTGAAGTCCGGCGCCCAGAACTAGACACAGTACTCCAGCTGCAGCCACACCAATGTTGAGTAAAGTGGGAGAATCACTTCTTTGGATTTACTGGAGATGCATCAATCGATGCATGCCAAAGTTTTATGGGCCCTAGCAGCTACTGCATTGCATTACCGGCTCATTCATGCTGGGGTCTATTGTTAACCCCAGATCCCTTTCATTTTTAGTGCTGGTCAGGTTAGTGATGCCCAGCCTGTAGGTGTGCTGGAGGTTCTTCCTTCCCAGATGCAGCACTTTGCATTTCTCTATGCTGAACCTCATCTGGTTCCATTCTGCCCAACTCGCTAGCCTGTCTAGATCTGCCTGCATCTGCAGCCTATCTGTGGGTGTGTCCACACAACCCCATATGTTGGTGTCATCCATAAACTTGGCCAGTGGGATTTTCACCCCCTAATTCTGGTCGTTGATGAAGATATTGAACAGCACTGGGCCAAGCATCTCAGTGAAGCTGAGAGTGTGGTTAGATAGGCTGATGATATTGGATTGTGGGATTGTATGTTGTAACATATAAGTTTGGAAAGTTTTGCTTCCTTCAACTTCTTTAAGGAGGGCAGGCGTTTGCAATATCTGCATCCAACTGTGAAGCCTGTCTTCTCCTGGTAAATGGCTGATATGTCCCAATAGTTCTGTATGCTGTTTGTTAGTTCTGCAAGTCTGGTGTTGGCTTCTTCCTGTTTGCTTTATAAAACATTGATGAAGTGATTCTTCAATTTCTCAGAGACTGTAAAACAGTTTTTCCAACTAGGCTGTGTGGTACTTGTCACAAAGAAATGAGAGAGACAGGTTTGTAACAAGGCATGGTGCCTATTCAAAGGAATTGAGAGAAACAAGTAGCAGCCAGCCTTGTTCTAAGCAAGGCAGGCAAATCAGTGAGAGAGATTCGCTGAAGATTTCAAGCCAAGTGCTTAAAAGTTTGGAAAAATAATAAGCAGCTGAAAGTGACAGGCAATGTTAGTGAGAAACTGTGCAGCCTGCCTGTCTATAACAAGGTAAACAGAGTATCAGTATTTGGGCTTCTGTGAAAAGTGCATCTTTTGTGTCTGACTTGAATTTTCAAAAAACCGTAACTAATAACCTGGTATTAAAGCGATTTAAGTGTTCTGTTCTACTAAAACTTAATTTAATGTGTTTTATGATTATTATCTTAGAACTTATAGTTTTTTAAAATACCAATTCTTGTTTCATATAAATAAAGAGTGTTGTTTTTTCCAAAACTTTTATAGTTGCTGTTCTGAAACAAATTTCTCTATCCTTTCAGTCCCTTTTGCAGCTTCAGGATCAGACAACATCTGTCTTGTGTTCTCCTTCTGATGTGCCTGATGGGGGATTTAATAACAGAATCCCCATGGTGATGCGGGGGAACTGCACCTTCTATGAAAAAGTGAGGCTTGCTCAGATCAATGGAGCTCGTGGCCTGCTGATAGTTAGCAGAGAGCGACTGGTGAGTGTATGCTTAGGTTTTGTTGGAAATTCTATTATAGCTCTTATATCAAATTCTTGTTTGCATAATTTAATGTTTCACCTGGTATTTTATTCCTAATTTTTGTCATGTCTCAGTTCTTCCTGGACCTGCTGTATTTAGTTTATTTAAATTTTTTTTTTTATCTTTGGAGTTTTGGACCTGGAGTGTTCTTTCTGTGATGGACCAGTAGGGGGAGCTCCTGCACTGAGCCACCCACCTCACTGTGCCTGACCACTTACCAAGCTCTGAGGGCCTCATGTTTGGCCAACCGCTTTCCTGGAGGACACTTGCAAGCTTGGGGTAATCGCTGCCACCACCCAGGACTCTGGTCTGTACCCAGGCTCTGTGCCCCCTGCGGTACACAGGCCTTTTAGACCTTGAAGGTGCTTGACCCACTGCAAGAACTTAGGGTGCTTCCTTTAGCCTGAAGCACAAAGAGGTGTCGCAACTTCTTCAAAACTAGGGTGTCCAGACTATGGAATAAGTTTCCCCTAGGGTGTCCAGACTATGCAACAAGCTCCCCCAGAGATGGTGCAATCATTTACCCTAGAGGTCTTCAAGAGAAGACTGGATGGTCACCTGGCTGGGGTCACCTGACCCCAGATGTCTTTCCTGGTCATGCAGGGGGCTGGACCCAATGAACCTTCAGGGTCCCTTCTAGCCCTATGATTCTATGAGTAGCCTTTCTTAGTTAGCCAAGCATAGGGAGCTTAAAGACATGCCGCAGTCCCTCTCCCAGCAAGTCCACCATGCTTATTATAGTGGAGATCTTTATTGATTAAAGAGGTTAGGCATGGGGAAGGGTACAGGGTAGAAAAGTATCAAATAATAACCCAGAACAAACCATGTCAGCTTAGTAGCTGTTTGGTACACTTCTACATTACAGTAAGCAGCTATGTATCTAGATAAGTTCCAAGTAGTTTACTTACTTCAGCATCCTGAGAGGAAAAAAGAGAGTTGCAGATGTTCCAATTGCTGCATGTAACTTAACACAGCTGCTTCCCCATCCTAGGGTGTCTTAGCTTTATATAGCCCTTTTGACATCACCTTCAAGACCCAATCAAGACCAGGTGTTGTTTGAGGCCAACCAACCAATTTAAAAAGCACCACTGGTGACCTTAAGAGAGTGACATGGGCTCAAGCCCCGGCCCCCATGCCATGAGGTCAGTGCTAACACAGTAGAGAGGTGGAGTTCCCACCCCCTTACCTGAAGTCCCTCATGTCCGCAGTAACCTGGGGCAGCCAAATTGACAGACAGGTGAAAAGACAATAGCAAGGAAAAGCCTAATAGAAGACTCTAGGAAGAAACTGGGATAGCATTCTTCCACACTTTCCCAGTGAGATGCTGAAATAGACACCTTCTTCCTAGCCTTACAGCTGTCGATTTGAGAAGCAGCATTAAGTACTGGGTGCTGTTCTTGACTTCAAGCTAAAGTATGTTCAGCTCTCTGGCCAGGCTTGATGCCCTTTGCTGAAGTATAGCAGCTGAGAGCTCAGTGGTCCTGGCATTGGAAAGGTGATCCTTAAAACTGTATTCTTTGCTGCCTACAGTCTTGAACCCAGGGCCTTGGTCTGACCCGAAAAGCCATCTTTCCCAACTTGCTACCCTAATGTTGTTTCCAGAGGCTGGATAGAGTGTATCCAAGACTTTGCCCACTCCCTAATACACGGGTGGCTGGCTCCTGTCACTAGACGCTCTGTATCACTAGATGCTCCACTTCTGCTATGTAAGTCCAGAGAGAGGAAGAGGAACTGGCCTATGTGTATTTAGTGACTGACGTTGACCATTGTCTTCAGAAAAGGAGAGAAGAAAAGAATTCCCTTTTGCCCAGTCCTTGCCCAGTCCTCTGCCCCATTCAGATAACCCTACTGCTGAACTCATGCAGATAGATGGCTGGGGGAGGAGGACAGGGCAGGGGGAGGAGTGCTGTCACCTCACCTGAAATATAATGGGATGACTATCAGAAGAACTTGTGTTTCTCCTGTGGGACATCAGGACATGTGCTTACCTGCTGCCCTATAGAAAAGGATGCAGGAAATGTGCCAACCCAGGCCTTGCAAGCGGGGAAGTCAGCTTGGGGTTGACACAACTTAGGTGGGCCCAGGCAGGACTCCCAACAGATACCAGCCCATGGGGGGTTCTGTTTCTCGTGGAAGAACCTTGGCTACCTAAGATTTTCTAAGATTATGCTGACATGTTTGAAAGAAATGCAGACACCATCCCCCAACACAGGAACGACAGCTTAACCCACTAGCTTAAAGCGTGAGGCAAAGATCATGCAGAAGGGTCAATCTATGCCATGTCTGCAATAGAACTAGCTGCCTTCCAGGAGTAAATCCAGAAGAACCTGGCTTAGGGATATGGTGGCCATCATACAGGACATTCCAGTTTTCTGCTACTCTTGTTTTCTACTGATACAGTACTAAATGCCTTTATGTCCTCTATATTTCTCTTCAAGAGAAAAATAGAGGACATAAAGGTGTCTTATTTTGAATCAACTGGCCTGTCCACTATGATAGCCACCCTGCCTAGGGATTTGCAAGGAAATTTCCCATCGGCTGGTGCCCCTGGCTTGTTCTTCAAAGAGAAAGATGGAAGGTCTCTCTGTGGACTACTGGACCTTGAACTGAATCATTGTGTGAAATCCATGTGAAATGAAAGGGGTATGAAATCATTACCCCTTACTTCTCATCCCACAGCTACAAGGTCATCTAAAAACTCTCTGCATGTTTAAAGAACATGATCTCGCTGGTGCATGCAATCTAGTTAAAGTAAGGGTTGGCAATGAATAGAAAATGGCCCTCTGAATCTGTATGGACATTTTGAGTACCTGGTTATGCTATTTGGGCTAACTAGTACAGCTTGAAAAATGTACATTTAGCCAGTCTTCTGCTGAGTTCTTTGCCTTTATTCTGTTCCTAGAAGGTCTGGAAATGGACCCTTGGAAAGTAAAAGAAGTCTGCAGGTGGAGGGCACCCTAAAATGTCAAGGAACTCCAGAGACTTCGGGTTCACAAATTTTTATGAGCAATTCATCACCAATTTTGCCCAAGTAGTGACCCCCCTGTCACCATCCTGCTTTCTGTTTGTCTGCTGAGGCCTGGCTGGTCTTTGAGCACCTGAAGCCATACTTTACCTTAGCCTAGTGACCATACATCCCAGTGTGGCAGGGTCAATCCTGGATTCCATAGCCCGGTCCCAGCAGGTTGGTCAGAAGTCCCAGGCTAGAGTCTAGCAGAGAAGTCGATTAGCATGGTGCTCCAGGCAGGCAGCTATGCAGGCACTGCTGCTGCTGTGCAAGACCAAGGACATGCCATGTGCGGGCAGGGTGGTGCCTGCTCCAGTCTGTATGTCTTGCTCCTGCATAACAGCAGCAGTTCCTGCCCAGCCACCTGCCTCGCATACCATACCGCTCCACCTCCCTGCTGGACTCTGGCTCAGGACTTTAGACCAACCAGCTGGGACAGGGCTATGGAATCGGGGAGGGTCCTGGCCAAACAGGGACATGTGGTAACCCTACCTCAGCCCCGGTTTTGGCTCACCCAGACCCAGCATTGGCTTTGTGGTAGAAACGGCTGCCTCTAACATAGTGAATGGCACACTAGTCTCTCAACAAAAGGACCCAGAGCAGGCACTACGGGTTTCGTCCAGGCTCGTTCCAGCAGAACAATACTAACAAATCTTGGACTGCCATTAGAGTGGACTTTGGAAACTAGCAGCATCACCTGAAAGGAGGTTATCACGCAATTCGGGTCTTTAGCAACCACAAAAAATTAGAATACTTTCAGAAAGCAGAAGTTTTTAACCACAGGCATCTCTGGTGGGTTTTCTTCTCCCACACTGACTTTCAGATAACATACCAGTGTGGGCCTCAAAGTGGGAAGGAGGTGCTCTCCCAAAAAAGCTGAGTATGATACAGACTCTTCACAAGACATTCCAGAAGCTAGCCCTTTCCTAAAGCCCCAAACTTCATCAGTGTTACATTACCATTGGATCTACCCTGTACAACCACTAGGGAAGAGTGAGCCCCAAAAGACAAACCCGTCTCCATAAAGAAGAAATATTGCATTAGGATGGGGTTATGTTTACTAGGGGAAAGATCTCAGTGCCCCTGGCCCTGCTAGGTTGACTATCATATGTTTTTTGTCTAAGCCATGACTTTCTGCTGGCAGGACCTCATGGAACAAAAAACCCATACTCACTTGCCTCTCATTATTTCTGGTGGTTGTAGCTGCACAGACAATGCAGGCCTTTGTCTATTCCTGTGACATGCGCTTGCACTAAAAGGCTTCCTCAGAAGACTTAGAGGCCCCTCCAAACCTTTCCCGCTGCCACCTTGACTGTGGGCTGCTGTTGCCCTAGACAACATGGAACCAGCAGGCTTGAACAATTTTTGTGTGATCCTGACTATGACAGATCAGCTTACCCAATGGCCCATTTAATTTCATGTGGTACAACTCCATGGACTTCCAGATTGCTTTTCATCAGACTTCAGTTGACTGTTGGTTCTGGTGCAAAGCCCTATGGCTACTGGGAGTCTGCACCTACCTCTCCTCTGCCTCCCATCTCCAGACAGATGCCCAAGTTGGAAAAAAAAATCACATCTTCAAGCAGTACCTCCATTACTGCTTGACTTCCAGCAAGACCATTGGTCTACCTTACTGAGAATTTGCATATAAAATTTTTGAGTACTCCTAGACCAGGCAGTTTTTTTACTACCCTTGGTTTCACCCAGCACTATCCATAGGATCCATCAACCCAACAGCTATGGAATTGGTTCAGCATATTAGGTTTAAGAAGTACTGAAACAACACCTCAAAAAGTCAAAGGAAGATTATAAGGAAACGGTGGACCTACGCTGCCAGCCAGGGCCTGCTTACTTCATGGGCCAGAATGGCTTTGTTGAACACCTTCTTACCAGTTAGTCCTCATGAAGCCTGGACCACCATTTCCTAGGACCTTATTCCATCAGCTGGCAGATCAACCCAATGGCATATGAATTTCAACTACCTTGAATCCTAAAAATCAGCTCATGATTCCATGCATCTCTCCTCAAATCATTTATAGCAGGGGCGAGCAATTATTTTGGGTGGAGGGTCACTTACTGAGTTTTAGCAAGCTGTCAAGGGCCACATGGTTAGTCCTGCCCCTTAACAGGAGCCCCCCTCCCCTCCCCCATCACCATCTTGGAACCAGAAAAATACCAAATTAATGAATGCTGTAGATGTTTGCTTTTTAAAATATAATTTGATTTCAAAAAATATTTTTGTCCTGATTTGCATGTCTTTGTGTAGTGTACCCAGAGGTGATTGAACAATAGCTTAAAATGAAGTCTTATTCTTGTATATTGTTGGGGAGTGTATAGGTTTGTGAGGGGTTGTGAGTGTGTGGGGTATGGGTGGTTATGGGGTTTGTGGGGGGAGGGTGCCTGGGGGTGTGTGTCTGTGGCCATCTGCATATATGGCAGTGCGGGGGGGGGGGGGGGGTATATGTGTATGGTGGGGTGTGCGTGTGGGACTCAGCCTATAAACACACGCACTGTCCCTGCCTGCGTGCTCGCGCACACAGTCATACTGCCCTTGCTTACACACACACTGTTCCTGCATACACGTGTGCACACACATACCAGCATGGCCCTGTGCTCCCTAGTCCAGGGATGCAGTCAGGAGCCACGTGGGGGCAGGAAGGTAGTGAAATGGTTGGGGGTGGGGCTCGGCTGCCCAGTTCTGCTGAGGGCTTCCCCTGGGTCCTACTGCCCCTGACTCCTGTCAGCGTTGACAGGCAGTCAGAAGAAAATAAATATTAATTTTCTAATTTTTGGGGGGGCCCCACAGGCTGAATAGAATGGTCTGGTGGGCTAAATCTGGCCCATGGGCCGTATTTTGCCCGCTCCTGATTTATAGTGTGGGAAGGACTTCACTAGACCCAATTTCTACCACCCCCTGTGACAGCTGAGGGACAAGAAAATACCTCACCTGTGAAATCTTAGTTTCAAAGTGGATGTGCGGGCAACTTACCTTGTTAAATGGGAGGGATATTACCCTGAGGACTGCACACGGGAATCTGCAGAATACATCCATGCCCCTAACCTGCTGAAGAAGTTCCACCAAAACCACCCTGATAAACCAGGGCTAGTGCCACCCAGGAGCTGCTCTAAAGGGCAAGGGACAGTTGATGTTAGGTGTGCAGGTTTTGGACCAAGCCACAATGAAGTTAAGTGGCAGGGGAGGGGAGGGCATGTGGGAGCAGAGGTTTTGGTAGGGAGTGCCTGGGGCAGGAGACAGCAGTGGAGCCAGGTGCCAGGGGGGTGTAGGCAAGAGGAGGGCAAATAGCAGGAGAAGGAAGTTCTCAGTGGTGGCAGATGATTTGGGATCCTGGTTTTCACAGTTTGGAAGCCTACCAATGCCTCAGTCACTATAGTAAAATGAATTCCCAGTACCTATACATTTTGGTAATTGATTTCTGGTTCTTTTATCATGGAAAATCAGAGCTCTCCCTGCCCCTTTACCTCACCAGGTTCCAGGGCCCTCTCTTCCCAAGCCACAGCCCCTGAGCCCTGCTGGTGCCCCTGCCCTCCCCACACTCCCCCCAGCCCTGCTGAAGGGGGACCCCAGCTGCCAGAGTTACGAGGCCAGTGATCTGGGTCCACAGCCCCCTGTCCCCCACAGCAGCACCTGAGCGCCAGCTGATGTCTGCAGGAGGTGGCAGCTGCTGCAGTGTAGCAGAGCCCAGCTCCCCCTCCCCCACAGGCAGCTTGGTCAGAGTGGAGCCTGTTGTGGGGGCAGGTGTGGGCTGCTTGCTGTGGACTGGGGTGGGGGGCAGCTCCCTACCACTGTATACACTCCCTGGGGGATGGGAGTCACATGCCACCCAGATCTGTGCAAGGGGCGGGTGTGGGTGTGGGCTTGGGCTCCCTGCCCCACTGCCTTTCTTTGGGGCATCTGCAGCTCAGCGGGCCTGACAGGGCAGAGCAAGGCCAGGCAGGGAAGCTGGTCACTGCTGCAAGCCCTGTGCTGCCCTGGCAACATGCCCTTTGTCCTCCCCAAAGTGGAGGCCCTGGGGGAGGGTAGCAAGGCAGGGGACCTGAACTTGCAGCAGGCAGCCCTCACCCACCCTGCCTCATGCACAGATCTGGGGGGCATGTGCATGCCACCCCCCTCAGAGTGCATGCAGTGGTGGGGAGCTAACCCCCTGCCCCCCCTGCAGATGAGCCGCCCTGTCCTGCTCCCCACTGGTGCCCTGTGGCCGCATGTGGGCCCAAGCCCTACGCACCGCCTGGCTGGGCAGCAGCCCCAGCCCCAACCCTAGTCCTGCCCAACTCCCTCTATATGGGATCCTCAATTGTTTCTCCCTCCCCCCCGCCAGACTTGACTGCAGGAGCTGCTCTCTAGCCTGCCTGGCAGCTATTTGCATGTAAGTGCACATGGCGCCTCCTGCCTGACTGCCTCTTCCCTCTCCCCCTGGCTGGAGCTCTGCCAACCTGTACAGAGCTCTTTGCAAAAGAGCAAAATCCACATGTTTCTCTGTTAAAATGAAAAATCCATGTTTTCTTTGGTAAAAGGGAAAATCCATTGTTTTTTCCATTTTTCCATGGGAAATAGAAAACCCGGATCCTTGCAGATGACAACTAGGAGCAGCGGTCTCAAGTTGCAGCAAGGGAGGTTTAAGTTAGATACTAGGAAAAACTTTTTCACTGAAAGGGTAGTAAAGCACTAGAGAACAGGTTACTCCAAGAGGTTGTGGACTCTGCATCCTCGGAGGTTTTTAAGACCTAGCTAGTCAGAGCTTTGGCTGAGATGATCTTGGTGGGAATAGTCCTGCTTTGAGCAGGGGGTTGGACTAGGTGACCTTCTGAGGTGTCCCCTCTATCCCTATTTTTCTATGAATGAATGAATGAAGTAGGGGAGAATGGGGGCAAGCGGGAAGGGGTAGGAGCCAGGCTGCTTGACCCCTTGTCTCATTACTGCCTCCCCTACCACTTCCTCCACTGCTTTCCCTGCTGTAGTGGTGGGGTGAGGGCAAATATAAGATGACCCTCCTATATTTAGGATCTGTTCTTAGAAAATTATAACAAATTTATCAATTTTTTTATGTATAGAATGTAAGTATCGGGGTTGTCGTGAAGTCTGAGTTGTTTTGGATTTGCCTAAATACAATATAGGTGAGGCCAGTGGGGAATCTGTTGTAGAAGCTTGGTGATTTGAAGCAAGACACAGAGGCTTGCAAGTAGGTATCAGACTGCAGAAACAGCATCTTTCGAGAGACAGCTGGCAAGCCCTTCTCATGAGTGACATCATGGAAAACTGTTTCTAACACTGTCAAGGTGCTGGCCAAGAGGATAGGACATCAGCAGGAATCTTGGTTTTCTCTGTTAAATCCAAAATGCTCTGATTTAAAAAAACAAAACAAAACCAACCCCCAAATCCACTTTTTTCCATCATTAAAATGAAACCCCACTATCTATATATCTATATCTGTATAGATACCAGTTGAGCATGATGTTTTACTGATATATTTGCAATTTGAAAGCTTACCAGTGTTTCAGTCATTATAATTCATATAAAATTAATTCTAAATACCTATATATTTTGGCATTTGACTTTTTTTTTTTTTATCATGGAAAATCAGAGCTCCTCCTGCCCCCTCCACTCACCAGAATATGTTAGACAGCTGTGGCTGTCCCCTCCACTGGTTTGTGGCATTGAGCAGCCCGGATACGCAGGTGCCCCTCACTTCCAAGCCATGACTTCCAGACAGAGCTGGCCTCAGGGTGGGCAGTAGAAGTCCATATAGCTCCAGAAACCAGTTGTCCCTTTGACATCTTTCTGCCAGCTTTCTTCAAGGTGCTTGCCTCTGGGATGGGGGACAGTACTGGTATAGAAAACCACAGCAGAATATTGTCTTGTTGGGTGACCAGGCTACAGATTCCTGTGTACAAATTTTGCAGCTTTTATAACATGTAAACATTGGATATTGTTTGCCTTGGGTGTATTTCTCTGTATTTTCATTCTTTATGCATCATGCGTTACAAACTCACAACCACTCTTTGAGAGGAGATTTTAATAATTTGTGCATTATATTTCATTTAAAATCTAGTTTGGGTTCTCTGTTAGTGCTTTAAGTGTTACCCTGTTGGTGAGGGAAGGGAGATTTTTTGTGATAGTAATGAATAACAGAACTTTTGCTCTTCATTTTCTCTGTGTTGCTCTTCAGTTTTTGCGAGAGGCGAATGTCTGTTTCCAGGACCCTATCACAAAATAGACTTGAAGGTTCTCTGGGATAAAGGTTGCAACATGACAGGGAAAGGGGTATCATTGTGACTGCTGTATTTTTTCACATACAAGATGAGCCAACAGGAGGGGTAATATAGAGCAATGGTTCTCAACCTTTTTGGTACCAGGACCTGTTCATAAATGTCAATGGCCAGTCCCAACTCTGTGCCCTTCAGTTGCTGCCCCCATCCCCAGGTCCTACCTTCCCCAGTGTGTGGGACAGGGGTTGGGTGTGTGAGGCAGTGGGGTATGTGTAGGGCATTGGGGGTCCCAAGCAGCCCCTTGCAGGCTGGAACTTTGCCAGACTCCAAGGGAAAAGCCACAGTTTCCAATGTTTTTCTCCTCTAAAGGAGAATCTATTTTTAAAGTTTGTTGATCCATTTTTAACGTTTGTTTGTGACTCTTTCATATATTCTTGTGACCTACTTATGGGTCACGACCCACAGGTTGAGAAGCACTGGTATAGAGGAAGTACAGTGCAATCCTGCTAGTTAGTTTTCTTTCCCTCCTAGCTCATTGGCTTCCTTTGCAGGTGGGAGTGGGGGAAAGGAGGAGGAGGTTGAGAGGTCAGTGGGAGGGGATGGCCTCTTTATGCATAGTCAAAAAAAGAAAAACCTTCTTAAATGAAATGTAATCCCCACAACAATAATGACTACACATAGGCTGAAAGCTGGGAGGTATAAACGGCAATTGGAACTCATAGTAGAGATATCTTTTATTAGACCAACGAGGTTTTTTTCAAAAAAAAAATTCTTCAGTTGCAAGCTTTCAGGCACAAACACCCTTCCTCAGGCATTGGAGAAAAGATTGTAAAAGTTCTCCTGGATGGAAAACTCTTGCTGGGCAGTCAGTTCAGAAGGCTCCTCTGGGCAGACTGCCCAAAAGAGTTTTCCATCTATTGATTCCTCTGTGAAATTGTATGACATGAACTTTCTTTTCTACCCAGGAGAACTTTTACAATCTTTTCTCCAATGCCTGATAAGGGCGTTTGTGTCTGAAAGCTTTCAGTTAAAGCTTTCAGTTAAATTATTTGCAAAAATTTTGTTGGTCTAATAAAAGTTATCATGTCTACTACGAGTCCTGATTGCCTTTTCCTCTAGATCAGTATGGCTACAACCTGGACCTGACACACAGAAGGTATGAATGGTTTTTGAAACTCCACAAACTCTGAATGTCCCAAAGCAAAGAAAGGTATCAGTTAAATTTGTCTATTGCCATAAAGAAGCTGAAAGCTGTAAGATGCTAACAGGTTTTACCCATGCCCGCTTCGAATGCCTTCAAGCAGTGTTCGAGAAAAATTTCCTTTGAAAGCTCCACAATACTGACCACAGTAGCAGCCATGGAGGTCTGGCAAGTTCTCATTTTCAGGATCACCAGTAGTGGCCATAAAAAGGTGAAGACTAGTTTTGAAGGGTGAACCAGGTGAAGACTAGTTGTGACCTCACCTCCCCCCCTCCCCCCCCAATCTATAACTACTTTCAGACATGGGGCCTGAATGTTTTCACTTGCAGCTCCCCTAATTAGAAATGTTTACTGGCAATGGACTTGCACACTGCACACCCTGTCAGTCCCATTTTGACACAGAATGGTAAGATGAGCAAACTCATTTCCCCCCACCCCTGGCTGGGAATGCCCGCCAACAAGGGTTGCCATCACCTTGGACACACAGGGGCTGCAAGCAGTGCTTGGGGATGGGTGGAGAACTGGGTGGCATTCTAGAGAAGATGCTGTAGTTTTGATAAATTGCCATTCATCAATAGATTCTGTAGCCGGGCATGCAGGAGTCATAAAAAATTAGGGTTGGAAGGGACCTCAGAATCACTTTCCTTGACCTGCTGGCAACACACCTGCCAATGCAGCCCAGTATGACGTTAGCCTTCTTTGTAACAAGGGCACACTGCTGGCTCCTATTTCACTTATTGTCCACTGTAACCCCCAGGGCCTTTTTTGCAGAGCTGCTGCCCAGCCAGCCAGCCCCCAGCCTGCACCGGTTCATGGAATTGTTCCATCCTAAGTGCCGGACTTTGCACTTGTCCTTGTTGAACCTCATGAGATTCCTTTTTGCCCAATCCTCCAATTTGCCTAGGTCACTCTGAACCCTAACCCTACCCTCCAGTGTATCTACTATTCCCCCCCAGCTTGGTGTCATCTGCAGACTTGCTGAGGGTGCACTCTGTGCCATCTTTCAGGTCACTGATGAAGATATCGAACAAAATTGGACCCAGGACCAATCCCTGGGACACTCCACTTGATACTGGCTGCCAACTAGACATCGAGCCATTGATTACTACACTCTGAGCCTGATGGTTCAGCCTCTCCCCTTCACTCAGGCCATGATGCTGAGAGAATGCAGGTTTGGATCCTCCAAACCTTTCATTCTGGGACTCTGGTCGGGCCTGTTCAAGAGCCTATTCTGGAACTGATTATGGTTCTCCTCCTCTTCTTTCCCCCATTGCCCTTCTCAGATTGCCTAGGATCTGCCCCTGAGGGAGCAACAAAGCACAGCTTGATAGAGGTGTTTCAGGTCAGGATCTGTGATAGTTCTTTTATAGTAAGATCATGTTGTCCACCTGGTACCTGAAAACAGATTAGTATCCTGCTCCCTCTTGAATTGGGACTTTAGAACCTTAGCCTTTGTCACTCACCAGACATCAGATGGCAACCTCATATTGCCACCCCTGCAGATTCCTTGGTTTCCCTCTCCCCTGCAATGGAGAGGAAATTGAGAACTGAGTGAATCTGTTTGGAAAAGCCAAATTGGAAGGATTGTGGTCCCCCACCAAATGGCAACAGCTTACTTGCGAACCTAATTTATAAAAGGCAGGTCACATCTACTGCGCTCATGATCCCAGAGCAGTAGAATTGTGATTGGGACCTGGAGAGGCTGCCTCATGGGGGAAACTAAGCGCAGTGTTAATGTGGAGCTAATTAATCCTGTTGGGGTAGAAGGCAGATGTAACCTGAAATAAGTTGTTGTTTGCCATATCAGAGTTATCCATGATTTATCTGGTTTGTTTTTGATACAAAGAGGTCTAAATGATGCTGTAATGTATCATCTACCCATTCAATTTTATTATGCTTTTAAGCCTCAGCAAGTAATAAGTGTTATGTCTGCTGACCCCCCCCCCCACACTTAATTAATGTGTTCGGTTATTTTTTCCTTTCAGTAATAATGACAGAAGATTGTTATGTTTTGTTATTTTCAGAATCTCTTCTGAATGTTGGAAATGGAGCTCAAGCCTTTAATCCTCCGTTAAAAAAATCCAGTTAGAGATTCTGTTCTTTACCCAGTTGTTTCTGACTTTCAGGTTCCTCCAGGAGGTAATCGGAGTCAGTATGAAGAGATTGATATTCCTGTGGCTCTTCTCAGCTACAATGACATGTTAGATATTGGCAAGGTAAATTCACCATAGAACATTTTCTATAATAGTGCAGCGGTGTGTTTGCAATGCATCTCGGAAGTAGATGTTGAAATAATTGCTTTTCTGAAGAAGTGAATTTTAGAGTTGAGCATCCACCAAAATGCAGTTTCCAGGAGAAGGGACAGTTCGTTATCTTCAGTATGAAATCCAGTTGGCACTGAGATAATGTGATTCAAAATGCCATGGTATTTAACATAAACATGTAAATAAGTACATGTAGCACTTTTCTGCTAAATATTTTTAGTAAGACTTGAGTCTGCAAATTCTTCAATAAAAGTGAATTAACCAGACCTCAGGGTATCTTTGGGTCACATGTCTTGTCAACTGGGGGGAAAAAAATACTTTTCTACATATCGGCAAACAGGTTCTCTGTCTTTTCTGTCTTGAATTTATGGAGAACATAGAGCTAGAAAAGATCTCTTGGATGATCCTGACAGCCCTTCTCACAGACAGCACATCAGATTCTTCTTTTCATAAACTGATGGTCGCCTTCCTTTAGAAGTGGAACACCATTGCAGAATGCTACTGCCCTTTGGTTAGGAATCTTCTTCTCATTTCTAGCCTAAATTAATTCATGGTCAGTTTTATACCCATGTTTCTTATGCCACCTTTCTCTCCAGCTTAAAAAGCTCTTCTCTTCTCTTCTGCTCCTGAATGTTTACCCTCCTGAATATATTTATGGACAGAATTCATATCCACCTTCAGCCTTTGTGTTGCCGGACCAGACTAACCATGCTGTTTTAATATCCTCTCACTCTCCATTTCCCCAGTCATCCTGACAATCCTCTTCTACATCTGTTCACTTTTAATTCATTTTTCTTGAACTTGAGGGACTGGAATTGCATACGGTATTATTCCAGCTGAGATTATATCAGTTCTTTCTACAATGTTATGAATACCTCCCTGTTTCTACTAGAAATACTTTGCCTGATACACCCTAGGATTGTATATGCTCATTTCACAGCTGTATCACATTGATTGATTTATAGTGCTATTATATTCGACATACATATCCAGGTCTCTACTTCATGCCTTTCCATTATGTGATCTCCAGACTTTGTTTGTTTGTGCCACCCTTGCCAATAAAGGCTCAGGATAGCTTAAAGTAATAAAATAATTTATCAAACAAAAGACAGATGAGAACAGAATAATATATAAAAGCAAGTAGAATATTAGAAATATAAAACATTCCCCTCCCTCCCCCCAATATTCCAATTTAATCTTGCTTGCTAATCGCCTACCAAAATAGGGAAAGTCTTACAGAATTTCCAAAAGATTTCTGTGCTTGGGCTCTAGAGAGCCTGAAGGTGGGGTGGGTCTTCTAAGGCTGAGGAACAGCTATTGAGAATGCCCTCCCATGTGTTTTTGCCACCCCAACTTGTTTCATTGATGGTGCTTGCCAGAGATTGCTCTTGGTTGACCATAGGGATTGCAGTAGGGTATAAGGAAACAGGTCCTTACAGGTCAAAACCTTGCTGTGCTTCTGGAAAACTGTTAGAAGCCAATACAGACTCAGGAATACTGGAGATATGTGCTCCTGGGGACCATTCCTGTCAGAAGATGTGCTAATGTGTTCTGCATCAGTTGCAGCTTCTAGAGGGTCTTCAAGGGAAGAGCGTATTGCAGTAGACTAGCAGTGAGGTTATGAAGGCATAGATAATGGTGGCCAGATCCGAATTTGTAAGAAAGGGTTACAGCCTTCTCAGCAGACGGAGTTAGTGAAGGGTACAAGTGGAGGCTAAACCCCATCAATATAGGTGTCCCAGTCTCCCCAAGTCAGGTTTTCTGCCCACTGCAATCTGTCTGGTTTCAGCTTCAACTGGTTCACCCACTTCCAATCCCCAAATGTACTGGGAAAAGACTGAGACTTGTGAGGTCCAGATCAGATGAGAGAGAGCTGGGTGTTACCAGCATACTAACGACAACTCACTCCAGGCCTCTGCACAATCTCATCCAGCAGCCTGAGATGCATGTTAAACAGGAGCGGCAGCAAGATGAAGTCCTGGGGGATCTTCCAGAGAACGTTGTGGGGGGACTATGAGCACTTGCCTATCACCACCTTCTGAGACCTCCCTGCCAGGAAAGAGTGAAACCAGTTTAGATGGGTCTCATATATACCTGCCAGGTCAGGTAATTGCTTTTATCTGCACCTCCTGATATATTGCAGGAGTTCCCAACCCCTGGGCCACGGCCCAGCATCAGTCTGCAGGAGGGCTGGCTGGCTGCCGGGCTGGAAGTGACTGCAGACTGGCAAACTGCAGACTGGAAGTGACCAGTATACTGTGGACCGGCAGCCAAACTTTTTTTACATTGAGTATAAAAAAGGGTTGGCTACCTGCCCACAGTATGCCGGTAACTGGTGGTCCGCAGCTTGCTGGTCCATGGTCACTTCCAGTCCCTGGTTTGCCGGTCCTCAGCCTAAAAAGGTTGGGAACCCCTAATACATTGTTCTAAAGGCTGCTGATAAATCAAGTAAGATCAGCAGAACACAGTTTCCCCTGACACTCTCCAAGTGAAGATTGTCGACCAAGGCCAAAAGTGCAATTTCTACGCTGTATCAATGTTGAAAGCCAGACTGGATCCAGGAATCCAATAGCATCCAGGAATCCAATAGCATCTAGATATACCTGTTGAGAAATCATCCATTCAGTGACCTTCCCTAAAAAACAGAAACTGGCAGTGTGTAATAACTAGCATCATATGACCGTTTCTTGAACGTCAGCCAGGCAATCACAAACTTAATATCTGGCACTCCCCTCCTAGGTTCTGGAGGGGGTTGACAACCTCTGTCAGCAATGGTCCCAGGCTCCCTTGGCTAGCTTTTAGAAGTAAGGTTGGGCACAGGTCCAGTTGACAACCCCCTCTCCTATTCCGCCTCTCGACCCAAGCAAATCCTCTGCATCAGCGGACAGCAGCAATTGCAACTGATCCATATACACGTGACAAGACTGAGCTTCCCACAACTAGGGATGTAATTACCGATTTTAAAAATAATACAGTTAACCTGTTGTAATTACAATGGTTAAATTATTAATCGGTATGACACCCCCCTTGCCTGGCCCTTGTGGGGCTGCTTCAGCCTGGCCTGCACAGCTCTCCTGCCCAGCCTAGCACCAGCAAGGCACTTCCAGCCCCCTGAGTTGTGGCACAGACTTAGTGGCTCCCTGGACCCCTGGTTCCTCAGGGCCACACCTCATGATGAGCCAGGTGGGCTGGCGGGGCACACCATGGAGCTGAGCCACAGGCCCAGGGGAGCTGCCCTGTGCTCCCTTACTTCCATCTTGCTCCTATCAGGTCCTGTGGGTGTGTGTTGGTGCCACCGGGTACTGCAGTGGCAATTGCAGCAACCAAAGGTGCTACATCTTGCTGCCCAGAGAGGGAGCTGAGCTGCCTTTTAGACAGCAAAGTAGGGGGAAATGGAGACTCATACCTAATAGGCTCTGTGGACCAGGCCCAGTACAGCCACTTGCTGCCTCTCAGCTGCCTGTTGCAAGCAGGCTGGGCTCTGTGGTGGATAGCAGGTGCCTGCCCAGAGCCTGGGTTGCTTGTGGTAGGTGGCTTGGAGGCTGCAGGTGGCTACGCCAGGGGCCGCAGAGCCTAGCTACAGGTACTAGCCTCCCTCCCTCCCTCTTCCCCTCAATACTCTCCTCCCTCCTTCCCTCCTGCCTGCCTTGCCGCCTTCTGGTCTCTGCTGGGGCACTGTGCAGCTTTTCTTCATTGCTAGATTGTAACACCCCCCCCCCCCCGGTGTAAAATGATAACTGGTAAGCTAACTTGTTCTCACTGGGCTTATCAGCTAAACAGTTGTTTAGCTGTTCACATCCCAGCCCTCAACCCTGAATTCTGACTCTGCAGCAAAAGTGCTGTGCTGGATATGGGCAATTTTGTCTGCAAAGTAGGGAGCAGACTCATTGCAGCGGACTGTAGAAGACTTGGTTTCTAGGTGAAGACCATTTGGATTAACCAGGCTGTGTGCCGTGCAGATCAGTTCCATTGGACAGCATTTTGCAGATGCAGTGATGTTGGAAAAGAAAAGCTTCTTCACCCATGCCACTGCCACTGTCCCTGCCGTTGCTATGGCCGTCCGTTATGAAGGATCCATCCCACAAGTTCAAGCATATACCAGAAATTCTTACTGGTATCAAGTGCATGACCTTATATTTTATACTGTTGAATTTCATCCTATTTCTTTTACTCCAATCTTTGAGGTCATCCATTTTGTTTTGTATAGTGTCCTGGTCTTTCTCTATATTAACAATGCTTCTTGCTTTGTCATCATTAAAATACTTCCTTTGCCCAAGTTCTTAATTAATATTAATCAAGGTCAACCTCAAGACCAGTCCTTAAGAATTCTACTAGTAATCTCTTTCCAACTGATATTTCCCCTTTCATCGCTGGCCATTGCTGTTTTTTCTTATAGCTAGTTCCTTTCATACCTTACAGTTTCTGTGCTTGTCTCCATCTTTGCTAGTTTTATTAATGTCTAACTGCTTGACTCTTGACATTCTCAACCAGACCATTTTTCTAATGTATCAAATCAAGCTAGGAGCATTTGTGGTAAAGTGGGAAGAGTCTATCAAGTTGTTGTCTTTGAGGGGAGCATGTCAAGTTTTCCAAATAATCTAATAATATTATAATATAACTAGATTTAGGGCTGTTTTTTGGGGAATCTCTTTTTTGGGAGGGGTGAAAAGAGTCTACTTGAAACGGTAAAGGTGTAAGGGTCAGATTTTCAGAAGTACCAACATTGGTCTAACTACTCCTATTGAAAACAACTGAGTCAGTGAGCTGTTTTGAAAATCCCAACAAATTATTTGAGAGGAGGTGGGTCACATTGTTAAAGTATGTCCTGCAGACACTGAAATTGTGAACAGCTAATATCAATATCAGTCTGAAGTCTAAAGAACAGATCCAAAACAGGATTGAGGCACTTGCATGTTAGGCATTAACAGAATCCAGAATCCTGTATGAGGAGCTTAGGCTCCCTATAGTACACAGGGAGAGTTGGGTGCCTCATAGTGATGAGGGACAGATGTTGAGCAGGGAGCCTCTGAGAACTAGCTAACAAGAATTGTAAAGTACAGAGAGGTATATAACATCCTGATCTGCAGAAGTTAGGCAGGCATCTTTCTCAGGACTGCAGTCAGACACCTCTATCCATATGGGATCAAAAGCTAAAACTGTCTCCCAGTGTAAGTACCTACAGCTATTCTGCAGATACCCTACAGAGTTAAAGTTTTTTTTTTTTTTCTTTTAAAACAAAAGGGGAGAGACGATGGAGGCAGACACACTGCTCACCTTTTTTGGACTGCAGTTCTAAACTTACATGGATTTAGATGTAGTTTTAGGCATGTATGTTCTTTTGGATCTAGCCCAAAGTGTAGAAGTGACAAAAGCACTTTCGTACAGAAAGATGATGCTATAAATTAGATGTGTGTGGGGGGGGTGTTAAGGAAATAGTTAATTCTGATTAAACTGAAACAGTAAGCTTTCTCTAATTCATACATGTCTCTGTTGCAGAGTTTTAGCAGATCAGTGAAGGTGGCAATGTATGCACCAAATGAACCCGTGCTTGATTACAACATGGTGATTATTTTTGTAATGGCAGTGGGCACTGTTGCAATTGGAGGCTATTGGGCAGGAAGCAGGGATGTGAAAAAGTAAGTAGTACAAATTGTGTCCCGTGCCAAAGTTCTTAAGATTTCTTATCTTTCAAATAACAGTTAGTGAATGAAAACCAGAGAAATGGAATGTACTTCTGCTGTTACTACAGTGGCTGTCTACAGATCTGGAACTGAAGTATGTCAGAGGCCTAACACTGACAGTTTGGGAATTATTACAGTATTAACTGCATGTGCTACTCTAGTGCATCAACTTAAAAAAAACGAGATGGCTTAGCATAGAGAGAAGTTCACTTGTCTACCTGAAAACGGGGATGAATTGTATTACACAATATGATGTGTATTATCTTTTCTTATTTTAAATACAGTGTTTGTCATCAAGTCATTGTTGAAAATGTGTACGTTCTCTTTTCTGACAAAGAGAGAAATAATCTGTGTAGCTTAGATTTTTAAGTGTTCTCACTTACAAGCATTCTAAATGGGTTATGACTTGCCATGTAATAATTTGTTGTCTATTCAGTGTGACTAGTAGGTCCAGGATAATGATGTTGGCACAATTAAGACAGATTATACCTGACACATTTCCTTCTCGCATAAATTCTAGATTTTAGTTTTGTGTCGGGTTCTGCAGAGGCAGATCCCTTTGTGTAGTTCCTTTTGCGTTTAATAGGGCTCTGTGTAAGCATAGGTGTGTTGAGTGAGATTAGGACCCTTGTTCTGCTGCAGGAGGAAGCATCTAATTATAGACATGCTGCTCTCTTTCAGGCGATATATGAAGCACAAACGTGATGATGGGGCAGAGAAACATGAAGATGAAACTGTTGATGTCACTCCGATCATGATCTGTGTATTTGTGGTGATGTGCTGCTCAATGCTCGTCCTTCTTTATTTCTTCTATGACCAATTAGGTGCTTTTTGCAATATTTCTATTAAACTGTTTTATTTTTTTCCTATTAGACTACTGTTGCTCAGTGTGCACTCCTAGTTTGAAAAGTGACTTAAAATGGCCATGGAATCACCAGGATTTTTTTTTTTTTTTTTTTTTTAACAGTTGTACCTAATTATCCCAGTGAGTAATACCATATTATTACATCTGTAGCACTGAAGATCTAGAGCTGTTGTTTGAGGCTGAACTTCTTTTCTGGCATGTACATCAACAGCCACTGCAGGGCCAGGTTCAGCCCTCAGTTACCTTTCTGTAGCTTTGTTAAAGTAAATGAATTTGTAGAGGATGTAACTGGTGCCAGAATTCGGGTAGCAGATTCTAGACTGGTGGTGATTTCTAGTCACTTCTCAGAGTAGAATGCACTTCAGAAATCACCTTGTAATTTAAAATGCATAATGCCCATGAAACCTCTTCCTTAGGAGCATTTACTGGTCCATCTGTGTCGTCTTCAACATTGAAACAGTGCCCTCTTTTGATTACAAAAAATGAAGTTACTAAGGCACATTTTTCATTTGTAATGCTACAAATTCAGGGGAATTTTGTAGCACTATAGAAATGTAGTGTGCAATGCTTGTCCATAGGTACAAGTACCCACTAGTCTGGAGTGAAAAAAAGCAGAGCAGGAGCATGCACTGGGCACTGCTGGCATTCTGCAGCCAGAGGTCAGTGAGCAGAAGTCTCACCATGTCTTGCAATGGTCGTAGTCTTGGGAGGTTCCCAAGGTCAGTGCAAAGGAAAGCACTAATTGCCTGCTAGTCTGGAGACTGCCCCCCGCCAGGAGTGCAGAGCCTCAGCATGCCTGGTAAGTCTCCATTCCAAAAGTTTGTCTTCTACAGGCCGAGCCTGGAACGCAACCTTGCTACCTGCGTGCCTGTGCCCCTAGTCCATCAGAAAAGGGAGGAGGAGAATCTAGGGCTACCACTATATGCATGGTCTACTCCTTTAGCACCTTTGTGGGATACTAAGCAGCACTATGTATGTGCTTGGTGAGATGATCCAGGCTTTGAAAGGCCTGTCCTTGAGTTTGTCTCCCTGCTCAAGTCATCTTCCAATACCTATGTGGCTAATGAAGACACTGTCACGAGGGACAGCATAGAAGCCAGCCTCGTCTGGGACCAGACTCTGGGTACAGGACATGAGCACCAGCTGGTTGGAGCACATCATCCTGGGGTTCTTGGATAACAAGCAGTAACAGCAGAACTTTCAGATGTGCCAGGCCACCTTCATGGAGATCTATGCCGAGTTGGCCTCCATCAAATGGGAGGGCATCAGGATAAAGCTACCCCTCACCATTGGGAAGCACATTTCCAGTGCCACCTAGAAGTTCACAACTCCAGGCAACCTCTGGTCCATTGCCAGCCAGTTCCATGTGAGCATTTCAGCAGTTAGAGTGGCTCTATGGAACAGGTACCTGGCTATGCAGCCAGTGCTGGCACCATACTTCATCTGCTTCACCAACCTGGTGGAGGTCATGGCCAGATTTAACTGGATTGAACTTGCTGAACTACAGCAGTGTCATCAGCAGAACTCATCGCCGCCATGTTCTCTGCCCACCACAGCTCAGAGTATGTCACAAGGCCTTTTCTATCATGCTTCAGGGCCTCATGGACCACCAGAAGTGTCAGTGTCATCTGACTGGAGACGGTTCACAACTCTGGGGTCTTCCACAACTCTGGCGTACTGGATCTTGTAAAGTGGGGAGAGTTCACCTACAGAGCTCTAATAATTTGGGACCCAGCCCACACATACCTCCCCTGGCTCGGGGAGCTATGCGCAGAAGAAACAATTCGGTGAACTCCTTATTAGTTGCCATGCGACTGTGAAGTGTGTCTTTGAGCACCTGAAGGTGCACTGGAGGCTGCTAGAGATATGCCTTGATGCCAACAAGCACTATGTGCTATACTTCATCACCTCCATCTGTGCCCCGCACAGGATCTGAGAGGCCAAGGGACAGGTCTTCAACAATGCCTGGTAACAGCACCTCAAGACTTGCCATGGTATGCCTGCATCTAAGTGAGTGTCTAGAGTACAGCAACCACCAGGAAGCTTGTCAGGGAAGACCTGGCAGACCATCTCCCAGTACTTCGAGACATGGAGTGGGAGTGGGTCATGGGAGAGTAGAAGGCAAAAAAGTCTCAGGTCTGTTTCTCTTTTGCAGAACCAACACTTTCAAAACATTTTAAACCATTAAATACCCTCTTTACTTTCCTAAAGTACTTAATGAGGGAGAAGGGGGTTATCCCAGGCAAGAACAGACTTGGGTTTTCTTGGAAACATGTACGTTTCCAAACAGACAGCAGCCTCAGTTTTGTTTTTTTTTGGTTGGGGGACAGGGTTGTTTTTTTTATATTGTTTTTTGTTTTTGGTGGGTTTAAAATGCCGAAGGAATGGGGGAGGCAGGTGTGGGGGGAAGGGAGAGTGAGGAGGATTGAAGCTGGATGGCAACCTTGGGTGTCATGGTAGGGTGAGGTGCTGCAACATGGACCATGGGGAATGCTCACAGGCCTAAGGAGAAAGGCCTGTCCCAGGGCTGTGGGAAGCTTCAGTTGCCGATTTGATTCAGAAAAGATTTGGTCCGATCTGGCGTCCAAATCTCCAAATCAAATTGGGAGAGCCATTAATCTCTCCAAATCAAACCAGAAGCCTCTGAATCAATTCATGGGGGTTCAGCCGTAGACTGTACAGGCAGGCACTAGGCAGTGCCGGCAGGAGCAGCCAGACAAGGCCAGGCTTGAGCCGGCAGCCCTGGGAGAAGCCGCGGCTCATCTGGCTGCCCCCCTGCTCCCTCCCTCCTGGCTAGGGCGAGGCTCCAACTCCTCCCTGGTTTTTATCTGGGCCAGAACCTTGGCAGATGAGGAAAAGTGCTATATGCCTCGGCTCCCCAACTCTTCTGTGAAGATCAGAGACCTTGCACTGGTGCTGGACTGTAGACAGGAAATCTGGGGGCCTGAGAGTTTCAGTACTCTAATCAGGGCCTCAATTCATCTGCCACTACCGCTCTTTGACCAGAAGACAAGGCTACCAGCATCCCCTCCTTGCTCTTCCACTTCTGTCTCCTGTGACAGGCCATTCTCTGCACAGAAGTCTTATTCCCCTGCCTTACAATGTCATCATTGCCAGAGCCTGCCAACCCGCTGGTCACAGGTGTCTGTGCTGAAAACAGCAAAGCAGCCAACTGGTCTTTGTAAATGTATTGACATTTTCTGATAAAATGGAGAACAGCATACTAACCATTCCTTCGCATGCTGGGTGCAGGACAGTTTCTGCACCCAGCATACGAAGGAATGTGTGGAACCAGAGTGTACTCAGTACTTTGTCAGCCCCCTGCTCAGCTTCTGGGATCACTTCTCTATGGCTACTACAGTCCAACTAACAGTTTGAGTCAGTGGGCACATCAAAAATCCCAGTGTCCAAAAAAAAAAAAACACTGCAAAAAAACAGCACAGTGCACTCAGCAGCAGTATGCGCAACCAGGAACAGAGCCTAGCCATTCAGAGCCATGCTCTGGCTGTCGGCCAGGCTCTGTGACAAGATCTGTACTTCTGCTGCTCTGGGAGACCCCCAAGACCCCAAATAAGGATATTGGGGCCAGCACAAGTGCTGGTCCCAGCCTCCCCTACCCTACCCAAGACAATTTAGCACATGCCAGAATGCGTGTTTAGGGGCATGCCCTGGGGCACAAAGCAGCAGCACAACTATGTACCCTGCATGTGCGTGCTCGTCTGGACGTGCCCATTGGAATCGCTTTGATTCACTGTTACTAAGTCAGCCTTGCTGGTACTTCTGCCCACTGACTACCTCACCATAAGCCACCTCCCACTTGCTACTGCATTGAAATAGAAGTCTTTTGTCTTTACTAAGTGGTCCCCTGCATTCCTATCAAGAGTTCCCACTAGGTGCAGTGAGAGGAAAAACAGTTTGTAACTAGAGCAGCTGAAAGCTGGGAGGAGCTGAAGGGGCCAGGACCAGTATCTCTACCAAGGGTTTGCTGTGGGGTGAGGGAGAAGCTGTGCTGAGCCTCCTAATAATTTGTTTTTACCTTCAAGCTGAGGAAAGGTGGGTCTGGCTAGGGAAAGGGACATGTCCCGCTGCCACAGAACTGTTTTTCACTTCAGTGGTGCTCCCTTGTCTGCTCTCAGAGCTTAAGTAACAGGGTATCGATTGTCCCGGTCTCCTCCCCCTGAGCTGTTGAGGCTGGAGCCGTGCATCAGGACAGGGGAGGGGAAGCATAAATGGAGAGATATGCACAGGCATGGCTACTATTTTGGTACTCAGGAGACAGCAGCATACTCTGGGGGCCACTGCTGTCACCACCCCAAACTAGCACAGTGAGCAGTGATCTACCTGTCAGCACCACCACGCTTCCCACCCCACCATCCAGCACCCCAGGGTAACGTAACTGCTGGGTGCCAAGGATGCATCCAAATGCAGGATTGATTTGGGGTACATGTGTGTCATACATATTTACTACTGTCATGTTTGCTCTCTATTTATACTTAATGTTAGGTGATATTCAGTTCATTTCTATGTTTAAATGAGCTATGGCTTGAGTATGAATGTATTTTTGTACTTTTATCATTTGACTTGAAACAGACAGGAAGGGATTGCTAAATCAAGTGTCAGGATTGTCCCAAAACAGACAACTGCTATTTACACATTAGAGAAAAACCCAGTCTCTAAATATAAATACGGAGTTGCTAGGCTTATCAGTTAGCCAGGAAAGTGTTAATGATTCGGAGGCATCAACCCCAAGTAGTGACTGATTGCATTTCAAAGGGAAATACCTCTGTTTACACACAAAAGGATTAGAGTGCATTAAAAAAAAAGTTTTACACTAAGATATCAACTATTCAAGATAGATATAGGTGTTAACTGAGGAACACCTTTGTCACCGTCTCCCACCCCATCCTCATTAAAAAACTAGGCGACTGTGGCATTGATGCCAACACAGTCAGATGGATTGCAGATTGGCTCAAGGGTCATACTCGGAGGGTGGTGGTAGATGGGTCAAATTCGTCCTGGGGGGAAGTGGGCAGCAGAGTCCCCCAGGGCTTGGTCCTGGGGCCCGCGCTGTTCAATTTCTTCATCAGCGATTTGGATGACGGTGGTGAAATGCAACCTGTTTAAATTCGCTAATGATACCAAAATTTGGGGTGAGGTGAGCACGCTAGTAAGGAGGGAAAGACTGCAACAAGACCTGGATAGGTTACAGGGGTGGGCTGACATAAACAAGATGCGTTTCAATACTGGCAAGTGCAGGGTGCTGCACTTAGGCAGTAGAAACCAGCAGCACACTTATAGAATGGGAAACTCCCTTCTTGAGAGCACGGAGGCAAAAAGGGATCTTGGAGTCATTATTGTCTCCAAGGTGAACATGGGCCGACAACGCGAGGTCACGGTTGGCAGGGCTAACCGCACCTTGAGATGCACCTGTGGATGCACGACAAGTAGAGCCAGGGAGGTGATCCTCCCCCTCTATGCAACGCTGGTCAGGCCACAGCTGGAGTACTGTGTCCAGTTCTGTGCACCCCATTTCAGGAGGGATGTGGACAACATTGAAAGGGTCCAGCGGAGGGCCACACACATGATCCGGGGACTACAGGGCAGACCCTACATTGGAAGACTGCGGGACCTAAACCTGTTCAGCCTTCACAAGAGAAGGCTGAGGGGGGACCTGGTGACTGTCTATAAACTCACTAGGGGGGACCAGAAGGGTTTAGGGGAGACGCTGGTTCCCCTAGCGCCCCCTGGCATGACAAGAAACAATGGACACAAGTTATTAGAGAGTAGATTTAGATCAGACATCCGCAAGAACTACTTCACAGTTAGGGCGGCTAGGAGCTGGAACCAACTTCCTAGGGAAGTGGTGCTGGCTCCTGTCCTGGGGGTCTTTAAGAAGAGGCTTGATGCTTACCTGGCTGGACTCATTTGAGTCCAGTCTTTTTCTCCTGCCCAGGTTGGGGGTTGGGCTTGAAGATCTACAAGGTCCCTTCTGACCCTACTTCTATGATTCAATGAAATATGATTAAAAGTTTATCTGTAAGACAATTGTGTGCAAAAGATATAAATATTTCTGTCTTCCTGGAATACAGTATTGAATGAGGATGATACCTGCCATAACAGAAAGAGACTTGACTTCAGAAAGAAAATCATCTGCATAACTCATGGGATCCCCAGGATTTGAATAGGAAAATATAGGTTAGATAAGGTTAAGGTGTTTTAAGAAGTGCTTGGTGAAGCAAATGGTTGTCCAAATACCCCTGGTCTCGTGGAATCCATCTAGGCCCCAGTGAGAGCCTACAAATGCTTCCAAATGCAAGGATATACTTACCTGGTACGGGAAACATTATGACCACTAAGGTGGCTTTCCCACTAGCGGGTGAAAACCACTTTCTTTGCAGGGTAAGTATAGTTAGCCTCCCACTTTCACTTCCAGTGGGAAGATCTTAGCTATACGCCGACTTTATGGAAATTGGAAACTCCTCCCCAGCTTGCTCCTGTGGCCATACAGCTCAGGGTAAGCAAAGCTCAGGGGCATCCGAACCCCAAGGCTCTGGGTTTAGGCCGGCACATAGGATGCCTGCCAAAGGATTTGGAAGCATCTGGGCCATGTATGGTTCTTGGAAATGATTTGGCTGATTTGCCTTGGGACATGAAAAATTTTCCTTTTAAAAAAAAAAAAAAATCTTGGCTACACAAGTTACGGTGATAGGGGATTGTTCTCGGGCTTTCTCTTAGGCTTGTTCCTTCGGTCTTTTGGCTAGGGGCAACTGAGGACTACAGGGCATCTGAACTCCAACATCACCAGGCTTGGGGCTTGCACACAGGATGCCTGCCATGGATTTGAAAGTATCTGAAACCCGAGACTGATGGGTCTGGGTGGTAGGATACTTGCCTCTGGTAGCACCGCACAGACTTGAACAATGTTGATCTGCTCGGTTGACAGAATTCAGGGCTGATTTGGCCTGAGAGACAAAATTAAAAAAACAACAACCTAGGCCCCCAGTGAGGGAAGCTGGGTTAACTGAGGAGGTGGAAGGGTGACAGACCAAGGAAGTTCTCTTTGAATAAACTGCTAGGTGCAGATGTTGTCTCAGAAATCATTTGTAGCCAGAAACATGGTGAAGCATTTTTTTCTGTTGTTTTTTATTGCATTCTGTCTTTCCAAATTGCCAGTTGCTGAGGTTTTTATGATCTATTTTCCTTGTGTAATTAATCCTTTATCTGTCTGTCTTACATGCCTTCCTGATTGTCTATTGTAAAAGTTATTTTCTGAATAACTGAGAACTATAGGCATTTCTTTTATGCAGAATGGAGAATCTATAATTAGTAAACTGAAGGGTAACAATCCCATAAGCCAGCAAACTTCCTCTGCGAGATTTGCAAGGTCTAGTCTGGGGCAAATGAGACAGATTTGCTGGGATAAGAAATAATTCCAGAGACAAAATCCCTGCAGATTCTCTGAAGAGCAGTGGAAAAAGGCTTAGAGTTGTAAGAGGCACCCCAATATAGAATCATAAACAATTACAGTTGGAAGGGCCCTCAGGAAGTTACCTAGTCCAACCCCTGCTCAAAGTGGGCAACTACATCATCCCAGCCAAGATTTTGTCTGGCTGGGTCTTAAAAACCTCCAAGGATGGAGACTTCACAACCCCTCTGGGTAGTCTGTTCTAGTGCTTTACTACCCTCCTGGTGAAAGAGTTTTTCCTAATATCTAACCCAAACTTCTCTTGCTGCAACTTGAGACCATTACTTCTTGTTTTGTCATCTGTCACCACTGAGAACAGTCTAGCTCCGTCCTGTTTGTAATCCACCATTTCAGGTAGTTAAAGGCTGCTATTAAATCTCCCCTCAGTTTTGTCTTGTCCAGACTAAATAAGCCCAGTTCCCTCAGCTTCTCCTTGGAAGTCATGAGCCGCAGCCCCCTAACCATTTTTGTTGCCTTTCACTGCACTCTTTCCAGTTTGTCCACATCCATTCTGTAGTGGGGGGCCCAAAACTGGACACAGCCTCACCTGTGCTGAATAGAAGGGAAGAATCACTTCCCTCAATTTGCTGGTAACAATCCTACAAATACAGCCCCATATGCTGTTAGCCTTTTTTGTAACAAGGGTGCCATCTTGGCTCATATTCAGCTTATTGTCCACTGTAACCCCCAGGTCCTTTTCTGCACAGGTGCTGCTTAGCCAGTCCTCAGCCTGTACCAGTAAATGGTATTGTTCTGTCCTAAGTGCAGGGCTTTGCACTTGTCATTATTGAACCTCATGAGAGTTCTTTTGGTCCAATCCTCCAATTTGTCTAGGACTCTCTGAATCATAACCCCACCTTCCAGTGTATCTACTACTTAACTTGGTGTCATCTGCAAATTTGCTGAGGGTGCACTCAATCCCATCTTCCAGGTCATTGATGAAAACATTGAATAAAGTGGGCCCCAGGACCGACCCCTGGGGCGATGCCAGCTAGACATT
This sequence comes from Crocodylus siamensis, assembly GCF_052110815.1. Classification (NCBI taxonomy): domain Eukaryota; kingdom Metazoa; phylum Chordata; order Crocodylia; family Crocodylidae; genus Crocodylus; species Crocodylus siamensis. The sequence continues at coordinate 11,173,471 of NC_143408.1, forward strand.
GAACCATTGATGACTACCCTTTGAGCCTGATAACCCAGCCAATTTTCTATTCAGCTTACAGTCCATTCATCCAACCCATAGTTCCTTAGCTTTCTTGTAAGACTGTTGTGGGAGACCATATCAAAAGCCTTGCTACCGTCAAAGTATATCATGTCCACTGCTTTCTCCACATCCACACAGCCAGTCATCTCATCATAGAAGGCAATTGGGTTGGTCAGGCATGACTTGCCCTTGGAGAATCCATGCTGACTGTTCTTAATCTTCTTCTCCTCCAAGTGCTTAGAAATAGATTCTTTGAGGATCTGCTTCATGATAGTTCCAGGGACTGAGGTGAGACTAACTGACCATTCTGTAATTTCTCAGATTCTCCTCCTTATCTTTCTTAAAGATGGGCACTATATTTGCCCTTTTCCAGTCATAGTTTCATAGTTCGTAGGGTCGGAAGGGACCTGAGCAGACCATCGAGTCCGACCCCCTGCCATGGCAGGAAAGAGTACTGGGGTCAAACGACCCCAGCAAGGTGCCCCATCTAGCTTCCTTTTAAAGACCCCCAGGGTAGGAGCCAGCACCACTTCTCTTGGAAGTTGGTTCCAGATCCTAGCCACCCTGACCGTAAAGTAGCGTCTCCTGATATCTAGCCTAAATCTACCCTCTGCCAGCTTGTGACTGTTATTCCTGGTCACTCCTGGGAGTGCTTGGGGGAACAGGGACTCCCCCCATGCCTGCTGGTCCCCTCTGACTAGTTTATAAACGGCCACTAGATCCCCCCCTCAGCCTTCTCTTGTGGAGGCTGAACAGGTTCAGGTCCCGCAGCCTCTCCTCGTAGGGCCTGCCCTGCTGCCCCCGATCATGCGAGTGGCCTTCCTCTGGACCTTCTCCATATTGTCCACATCCCTCTTGAAGTGCTGCACCCAGAACTGGACGAAGTACTCCAACTGTGGCCTGACCAGTGCTGCATAGAGGGGGAGGATCACCTCCTTGGACCTGCTCGAGATGCATCTGTGGATGCATAACAAGATGTGGTTGGCCTTCCTAACTGCATCCCCACACTTCCGGCCCATGTTAATCTTGGCATCAATGATGACTCCAAGATCCTTTTCTGCTGCTGTACTGACGTGAAGGGAGTTCCCTAGCCTGTAGGTATGGTGCTGGTTGTTCCTCCCGAGGTGCATCACCTTGCACTTGTCAGTGCTGAATCCCATCCTATTCTCATCTGCCCACCCCTGTAACCTGTCTAGGTCCAATTGAAGCCTATTCCTCCCTTCTAGCGTGCCCACGTCCCCGAACATCTTAGTGTCATCAGCAGATTTGAACAGGGTGCTTTTTACCCCCTCGCCCAAGTCACTGGTGAAGTTGTTGAACAGCGCGGGCCCAAGGACCAAGCCCTGCGGGACCCCACTGCCCACATCCCTCCAGGTTGAGAAGGACCCATCCACCATCACTCTCTGGGTGCGGCCCTCCAGCCACTTGGCGACCCATTTGACTGGGTAGGTGTCGACACCACAGTCCCCCAGTTTCTTAATGAGAACGGGGTCAGAGACAGTGTCTAAGGTCTTCCGAAAGTCGAGGAAGACTATGTCCACTGCTACCCCTGCATCTAAGGATTTGGTGACCTGGTCATAGAAGACTACCAGGTTGGTCTGACAGGACCTGCCTCTAATGAACCCATGTTGGTTGCCCCTAAGCATAATCTCCCCTGCTGGCCCCTCGTGGACATGTGCCAGAATAATTCTCTCAAAAAGCTTGCCCAGGATTGAGGTAAGACTAACTGGCCTATAGTTCCCCAGGTCCTTCTCCCCTTTTTGAAGATGGGAACCACATTGGCCCTCTTCCAGTCCTCTGGCACCACACCAGAGCACCACAAGTGCTTGTACAGCCATGCCAGGGGCTCCGCAATGACCGCAGCCAATTCCCTCAGCACTTGGGGGTAGAGATCGTCCAGACCAGCTGATTTGAATACATCCAGTCCCTCCAGAAGTTCCCTAACTAGTTCCTCACTAACCTTTGGCCTAGGTGCACCTCCCCTGGGGTCTGGGGGGGGGGGGCCCAGAGGGGGATGGGGGCTGTTCCGGTCCCTGCTCAGGAAAATGGAGGCAAAGAAATAGTTAAATAGGTTAGCTTTGTCATCTGGTGTGATGACCAAATTTCCAAGCGTGTCTTGTAGGTGCCCTATGTTACCCAGAACCTCCTTTTTGCCCCCTATGTATTTAAAAAAGGATTTCCTGTTGTCCTTGATCCAGGAAGCTAGTCCCAGTTCCATCCCCGCCTTGGCCTTCCTGACTGCCTCCCGCATCCCTGAGCAACTGCAGTATAATCCTCCCTGGTGATGGCCCCTCCCTTCCACTGGGTGTGCACCTCCCTTTTAGCTAGGAGACATTCCCGGGTGCTTCTGGTGAGCCATGGGGGCTTTTGTACCCTTCTGCCCCCTTTGATCCATGTTGGGATTACCTCCCTTTGGGCTTGGAGGATTGTCTCCTTAAGGAGCCACCACTCTCCTTGGACACCTGGCTCTCTTCCCCTCCAGGACCTCAGTGTTTCCCCAACTATTCTCCTTAGCTCATTGAAGTCTGCCCTCCTGAACTCTAGGGCTGCTGCCTTGCTGCAGGCCTTGGCCACTTTGCGCTGGATGGTGAATTCCAGCCGGCAATGACTACTGTTGCCCAGGTGGTCGAGCACCTGCAGCCCCCTCACCAGGTTGTCGCCGGTAGCTGGCACCAGGTCCAACAAGGCGTCCCCCCTGGTGGGGCTGTGCACCTCCTGGGTTAGATGGAGGTCCTGCATTCTGGCTAGGAACCTAGGTGAGCGTTCAGACCTGGCTGACTGCTCTTCCCAGCAGATGTCTGGAAAGTTCAGGTCCCCCATGACTACCACATCCTTTGACCTAACTACCTCCGTGAGCTGACCTAAGAATTCCTGGTCTAGCTCTTCCCCTTGGTTGGGAGGTCAGTAGTAGACCCCCACCGTTAAATCTTTCCCCTTGACTGCCTTGTAATCTAACCCAGAGCACTTTAGAGTGCCCCTCCTCTGATTCTTTGCTAATTGATGAGGATGTGTATTCCTCCTTAATGTAAAGCGTCACGCCCCCACCTTTCCTCCCTGTCCTATCCCTCCTGTACAGCCTATTGCCCTTGATATTCACAGCCCAGTCGTGCACTGTTTCCCACCACATTTCAGTAAGCCCCACTGTGTCTGGGTTGGTGTCAGCTAGCAAGAGGGTAAGTTCCTCTTGCTTGTTTCCCATACTACGAACTCTCCTGATCACCATGAGTTTTCAAAGATAATTGTCAGCGGCTCTGCAGTGACGTTAGCCAACTCCCTCAGCACCTTTGGTGCATCGTGTCTGGCCCCATTGACTTGGACTTGTCCAGCTTTTTTAAATATTCCCTTACCTGTTCCTTTGCCATTGTTAACCACTCTTCTTCTCTCCAAACTGTGCTGCTAGCTCCAACAGTTTGGGAGCTGACCTTGCCTGTGAAAACTGAGGTGAAAAAGGCATTGAGTAATTCAGCCTTTTCCATATCGTTAGTCACTAGGTTGCCTCTGCCATTCAGTAAGGGACCCGCACTTTTGCTGATCTTCCTCTTGTTACTGACGTAGTTGTAGAAACCCTTTTTGTTACTCTTTACATCCCTTGCTAATTCCAATTTCAGTTTTGCTTCGGCCTTTCATCCTTGCATGCCTGAGCAATACTCTCATACTCCTCCCTAGTTGTTTGTCCAAGTTTCCACTTCTTATAAGCTCCCTTTTTCTGTTTTAGCTCACTGAAGAGTTCCCTGCTAAGCCAGGCTGGCCTTCTGCCATACTTGCTACTCTTCCTACACATTGGATGCTTTGTTCCTGCACTCTGTCAGTAAGGGTTTTTTTGGTTTTGCTTTGTTTTTTGGGTTGTTGGGGGGGGGGGAGTTGGGGAGGGGGAGAGGGAGTTGGTTTGTTTTTTAAATACACCATCTCTCTTGAACTTCTTTCCTCCTCACACTGGTCTCCCAGGGGATTCTCCCCATTAGTTCCCCGAGTGAGGCAAAGTCTGCTTTTCTGAAGTCCAGGGTCCTTACTCTGCTTCTCCTCTTCCTTTCTTTCCTCAGAATCCTGAACTCAGTCATCTCATAGTTGCTGCTGCCCAAGTTGCCATCTACTACTGTATTCCCCACCGATTCTTCTGTTTGTAAGCAGTAGGTCAAAAAGATCATGGCTCCTACTTGGCCTCTCCAACACCCTCCAAAAACTTCCTGTGTTGCATGTGCACTGCTGTATTGCCTTCCCAGCAGATGTCAGGGTGATTGAAGTCCCCCATGAGAACCAGGACCTTCGACCTGGAAACTTCTGCTAGTTATCCAAAGAAATCCACATTCACTTCATTCTCCTGGTCTGGTGGTTTGCTGCAGACCCCCACCATGACATCTCCCTTGTTGCTCTCCTCTCTGACACTATCCCAGAGATTTTCAGTAGACCTATGTCCAGTTGCATGCTGGAGCTCTGAGCAATCATATGGCCCTTTTACATGAAGTGCAACTCTTCTCCCCTGCCTGGCCTTCCTGAACAGTTTCTGCACATCACCCACTCCTATTGTCATACCTGACAGCTCTAAAAATCCAGACACCTGGCCCAGGAGTGTGAAAGCCCCACCCACTGTGGCAACAGGTTTTTATGCAGGCTCATAGATAGCAGAATTGGGGAAGTGGGTTAGTGTTCACTAGTAAGGTGTTGAAACTTAGAAATGACCACTGTGGCTGGATGTTGCTGTCTGTTCCCCTTGCCACTGGATGTAGGACACTAGGAGGTGGAGCACTGGCTTGCAGTTGGGGGCTGTTAGAAGGCACTGGCTGTTGGGGGTGGCAGTGAAAGATGGTTTGTTGGTTGCAGGGGAAGACACTCAGCAGGAAGGAGAGAGAGCAGCTCCACAGACCTGGGGCTTCAGGTGGAGGGCATAGGACAGTGAGATGTAATGCCAGGGCTTGCTGTGATGTCAAGGACACAGGAAGCTTGGATAACTCCAACAATAACAAAAGTGTCATTGGAGTTATCTCTGGGCAGTGATGTTGTGGCTCCAGTTCCTGGCTCTCAAACATTATAGGACACCATGAACTCCTGCTCCTCCGGCATCCATTGTAGGGCAGTTGTAGACTGGAGATGAAGGTTTCCTCCCCTTCCAGCTCCATGGAAGCACTGAAGTCTTTGTCAACTTTGGTAGGGACAGTGGTATCACAGGTGTTGTGGGGCTTCTGGTGCACAATGGTCTCCCTTGAGGCTGTGACAACTCCTTGGAGTAGGCAGTGGAACATCCCAGGCCTACTTGTGCTCCCAATCACAGTTGTGACTCTGGACTATCATTCAGCTATGTTGAGTTCAAAAATAGCCTGGCTTTGTTGGCTTATCCCCACTGAGCACTGTGTTTCCATCTCATGCCAGATGGTGAGAAAATCCAGTATCTCTGCCTGCCTCCACCTGGTGGAGATGAGGAAGAAGGGGCTGGCATGGACGCTGTGTGTCCTGGCTGCAAGTACCATGCTCTGAACTGGTGCTGCAAGCTGTTTTGGTGCAACCTGAAGCAGTGAGCAGGTTAGGTAAGAGGCCTTGATGTGCCTTTGCACTGAGCAGCAGGGGGGCACAGTGACATAAGACTGGCTTCCTGACCCTAAGGTAATAGAGTTTGGTGTGAATCACAGACCAGGCTCCTTGGAGTTGAGTTGTGGTGGGATGCAGGACTGAGGCATGCCTTGTCGCACTACTTGTAAAACTGTCCACACACATTACATGTGGTGCTAGAAAATGTAGTGCTACAAAAAAGTTCCTCTTTGAAAGAAGAATATTTTTTGGCGGATCCACTTTTTTGTGCTAAAGGCGGCACGTATAGTGTTACAAATTTAATATGTGTCCATAGCCTATGTTTCCATGCTGAAAAGCAGAGTATATACTAGTTAACACTTTAGGACCATAATCTGATTTAGATGTCTTTAAGAATTTGTCTCTGCTACTAATCATTTGAATGCTGCTAAAACATAGAAATCACCATAGTTTTAGCATTTATATATGTATATTAATGTGGTAAATTACTGTAGAACAGTCTTACAATTGCTTCAGAAAAGACGGCCATAAATTAAACTTGAAAGGTTTAAAGCATAGAAACAAGCTCCAATGGCTAACCATTAAAAAATTAGTTTTAGAGCAGTATTTGTTCCCATCTTTACATAATGAATGAAACCCAGCTGAATGAACCAATTGGATTCATGAACAAAAATGGTAAATCTGGAGCCATTGAATATATTAGGGTATATCTATATTACACCTCCAGCATTCTGGGGAGGGATGCCCTCAAATATGCACCAAAACTAGAAGTGTGCCAGTGATGTTGGTCCTGTGGGTGGTCCCACTGTGATTGCTGTTAATTCTTTGTCTTTAGCATAATTAGGAGCAGCCACAAAGGACAACACTAAAGTAGCTTTACCACCTTATTTCTGGATTTAGTGTCTATGAACAGGAGCAAGTGGAAGGGTATGCTCAAGACCTTCCCTGCCCAGGGATATCCACAGTGACCAGAGAAATATATTGCTAATAAGTGCCCCATTTTTGGTCTAATTTGATGACAGACTGTTAAATATTGGTTGATATAGCTTATTACCCATTAATAACTTAATCCACACAGTTACATATTATTAAAGTAGCATAAAAGCTGTAAATCCCCAACAGAACAATCAATACATTGAACGTATATACACCTATCTGTCACAAAATGTGATGTACCAAATCCAGAGTTCCAGATCATCCAGGCATGATCCTGCCTCAGGAGGGAGTTGGACTAGATGACCTATGGAGGTCCCTTTGAGCCCTACTTGTCTATGATTCTCTGATACCCACACAGAAACTAGGTAGGTGAAGCCAAATAGTCACTACTTCTAGAATGAACATACGCAGAAAATTAAGAAAGGATAACTGCACTCTCAGACCAGTGTGAAAACATTTTTCACAAAAGTATCACTCCATCCTTACAATCTTTGTCCTAAAAGGAAACTTATACAATAGCTTCAGAAGATGGGGCTGGGAATAGAAATTTATAGTTTTGTTGGGCAACAAAACCCATGCACTTAACAGACAGTGGCTTTATGGTCCATTGCACTTCACCTCTCTTCTTTGCACCACTAACTTCTCAGTCCTCAACCCATAAATGCCCATTTCTCTTTCAAATGGTCCAATTGCTTAATGTAATTAAAGTGAGAGCGATTGTTGTAACTTTTAGTTAATTGTTGTAACTTTCTTTTTCTGACCTAATGAGAGGCACTTGAAACTCAAAGGCTTGTCTTTGATCTCTCCCAGCTGTGTAAATTAGTCTAATAGATACTGCCTCAGCTCACAGACCTTGATTCCTCCATCAAAGCACATCAGCCATCCCAAGAGGATAAGCTGAAGTTCAGTACAGGCATACCTCGTTTTATCGCGCTTCACTTTATTGCGCTTCGCAGATATTGCGTTTTTTTACAAATTGAAGGTTTGTGGCAACCCTGCGTCAAGCAAGTCTATCGGCGCCATTTTTCCAACAGCATTTGCTCACTTCGCATTTTTTAGCAATAAAGTATTTTTTAATTAAGGTATGTACATTGTTTTTTTAGACATAATGCTATTGCACACTTAATAGATTACAGTATAGTGTAAACATAACTTTTATATGCACTGGGAAACCAAAAAATTCATGTGACTCGCTTTATTGCGATATTTGCTTTATTGCAGTGGTCTGGAACCAAACCTGCAATGTCTCCGAGGTATGCCTGTATTTGAATAGTAAGAGATCTCAGGTGCATATATTTCAGAATCCCACTAAGTTTTGCTTTTACTGATTTAAAATTGAAGTAGCCTCTCCACTGCCTAGTCATATGAACATCCATTAACTTTTGTGTTGGACTGACAAAACACTTTTTGTTTACTTGAAAAATGCCATTGGATGGCACTGAAGATGTCCTGTGATATATTTTAAAGGGGTCTTGTTTTCTCTAATGTAAATCTCGGGATGTGTACAGCATAGGTGGTTAGGATTTTGAGGTATGTGTGTTATACTACCACCACTGACTAATGTTACTCTTTTAGTTTATGTTATCATAGGTATTTTTTGCCTGGCCGCTTCCATTGGTCTCTACAGTTGCCTGTCTCCTTTTGTAAGAAGATTCCCATTGGGAAAATGCAGGTACATGGCAATTTCCTAACTTTTTAAAGGTGAAAATATGCCTTTTGAGGTCCAAATCCAATATTTACTGTGAATGTTTAATCTAACTTGTTTCTCTATATGATGAGTTATATACACGTATGTTGATTTAAGGGGTGTAATTTGTATAGAGGACAAGAAGCAGTACAATTTGTGTAGAGCACAATAATTATTTTCCAATATAAGTCTGTTTTCCAAAAAAGACATTGAAGAGCTTTATTTAACATGTTCCTTATTTCCTCTTTGCCCATTAATGTATGCTTGGTGTTCTTTCTACTTTCAGAATCCCAGAAAACAACTTGCCATATTTTCACAAGCGTCCACAAGTCCGGATGTTGCTTCTAGCAGCATTTTGTATCTCTGTCAGTGTGCTCTGGGGAATCTTCAGAAATGAAGATCAGTGAGTCCATGTTTTATTTCCTCCCCTGAGATGCTATAAACTGAAGATTGTTTTTCTGCCCAATAAAACAAACCAGCTGATATCCTCTAAGTATGACATGCCCCAGAATTTAGAGAGGAGAGGTTGCAGGATTTAGTCAACTGGAAATTCTCAATCATTCCTTTCAGGGATACAGCACTTCATTTCTGTGGTGTATTTGGAGCTCATTGAGGCATTTCTCATTTAAACTGTTTTCCCCACTAAGCCTAAGTTTTCACAGGATAGCACAATACTGACAAATGCAAGGTACTACATCTAGAGAATAAAAATTAAAAGCACAAATATAGCACGGGTGAAAGGTGGCAGGATGGCAGTAGACCTGTGCAAAGTGGCTAGTATTCACTTCAGATTTGGCCAATTTCTTCCTGGGTGCAGAGAGTATGATGCAAAGCAGTGGCTTAAAATTGTGGCAAAGTAGGTTTAGACTGGATATTAGGAAAAAAGTAACTCTTGGAACAGTGAGGCAGTGAAATAGAGTGCCTAAGAAAGTTGTGAAGTCTTCTTCATTGGAGGTTTTCAAGAAGAGATGGGATAAGCATCAGACAGAGATGATCTAGGAGTAACAGTGCCTGGAAAGCGCTGTGAAGAACAACAGTTGAAAGCCCAGGAGACCTCATGCACATGCATCACTTGCGTATCATGAGAAGATCTCTGGCCCAGAGAAAGTGGAAATTAGAAAATGAAATAGAGCTGCACACCAAGCTTGGTTACAGAACAGAACTGAAGTTCTGTGACAACTTTATGAAAGAGGGCAGGATAAAGAGCAGTTCTGGCTCCCCAGTTAGGGTGTGTAATGTGTAGAATTGTGCATCTGATTCTCAAGTTGCAGTGCAGAGTGGATAGTGTTTGGTTTTCCCTAGTTTCTGGGCTTTGCTTGTTGCCACAAGGAGTATGTTCCTCTGCTGTTGCTCCAGGTACCAGTGTTGGGGTTTTTTGGGGGTGTTTGGGGTTTTTTTTTGGTGGGGTGGAGCTTTCCAACCTCCTTAGAAGTGGAGGGAGCCCACAGCTGGGGAGTGCATAGATTCATAGATGTTTAGGTCAGAAGGGACCTCAGTAGGTCATTGAGTCCAACCGCCTGCCCTGGGCAGGAAAGAGCGCTAGGGTTAGGTGACCCCAGCCAGATGGCTGTCTAGCCTCCTCTTAAAGACCCCCAAGGTAGGGAAGAGCACCACCTCCCTTGGAAGCCCATTCCAGATTCTGGCAACCTTTACTGTAAAGAAGGTCTTCCTGATAGCTAACGTAAATCGCCTCTCTGTCAGCCTGTGGCCGTTGTTCCCAGTTACTCCAAGGGGTGCCCTGGTAAACAGCGTGCTTTTGTTACAGAAACATTCCCATTACATTCAGGAGAATTCAAGAGAAGTGATTCTTCCACACTGTTCAGCACTAGTGAAGTGTAGTACCTGGAATGGTGGACCTGGTATGTCCAGTTTTGAGCACTACACTTGAGAAACAAGTGGATGAATTTGAAAGTCCAGCAGAGAGCAGCACACATAATTAGAGGTCTGGGAAATAAGATTTACAAGAAAAAGCTGAAAGAGCTAGATTATTTAGTCCATAAAAAAGAAGTGAAGCAGGATTTAATAAGTCTTCAAATCCCTGAAGGGGGGTTATAAATTGTCTGGTTATAGACTACTGTATTTACTTGAATCCAAGATGAGTTTTTCTTTCTCATTCAACATGGTGGGAGCCCCTCATCTTAGATTTGAGTACAAGGTGGTGTGCAAAGTGGGGTGAGGCAGATGGCTGCTATGGCCTTTACTCTGACCTAAAGCTTGGGTTGGAGCCAGAGTCAGAGCTGCAGCAGCAGCCTGCCCCCAACAGATTCTGCCCTCTCCCACCTCTCTCCCTCTGCTTACTGTCAGGCCAGTTCCAGCTCCATTCCATCCCAGGCCACAGATTACTTGGAAGTTCAAGCCCCTGCCCAGCCATGCAGCAGCAGCAGGTCCAGCCCCACAGTGCTGCTGTGGCTGGAAAGGGGCCACAACTTCCACATGCTTTATGCCCTGGGAGGGAATGAAGCCTACATTTGAGTTGGACTAGATGACCTCTGGATGTCCCTTCCAGTTCTGCTTGTCTATGAGCCTATAATTCAGCATTTTGGACTTTGTACAGGACTGATGCCAATCATGTTTATACCCCAAACAGCTGTTTCAAAAGTGAAACACTTATATATGGCCTGGTTGTGGTAGCTCCTTAGGAAGGAGCACTGGGTGTATTTGTTGTACCAGATGGCAAGGAGGTCCATTACCTCTATCTTCTTGCAGCTGGATAAATGGATTGCTTTACAGATGTAACAGAAGAGTGTGGCGTTGACATTTTGTATGCAGGTCACCAATGACTCACTCAAAAAGGGCCTTCACCACAGTCCTATTGCAATGAAGACCAACTTCTCAGAGTTGGTGTTCACACCCTTAGATAATAATGCATGCAATTCTAACTTACAAATGTACCAACTTCTGTTTCTGAGAAAGTTACAGCAAGGGAAAAACAAGAAAATAACCGCGAAGAAAAACAAAACTACTGTTAGAATGTTTACTAGTCATTATCTTTTTTGAGACAACTTTGATGTTCAGCTTTTTAGGGTATTGTTAGAATATGAAGGGAGAAGTGCTAAAGCCAGTTTCTTTTTACAAGCATAATTGGCATGAACAAAATTCAGCTTATTTACTAAAATAATACTTATTTTTATCAGATAAGAGATGAGCTGTACATACTACATCTTCACCCATTTTTAGCTTATTTATGTAGGTTAATTTCAATGAGAAAAAAGAAAACAGTGAATTTGCAAAATGTCATGCCTGAGTCTGTCCTAAACTGATGCCTAGTGATTATTCTTATCCTAACTGTTAGTGACTGGGCTGGATTTCTTACTGTCTGCTTCAGGAAAGTAACACTTTTGTTTCTATAGGTGGGCCTGGGTCCTGCAAGATGCTCTAGGAATTGCCTTTTGTCTTTACATATTGAAAACAATCCGCCTACCTACATTCAAGGTATGGAGACGTACAAAACCCTGAATAAAGGGCCAGCTCATACATGGTGCATAAAATGGTAGTTTGTAATTAAGACAGCACATATTGGTTGGGAAATACGTTTCTGCTTCTAAATTTGTTGGGAAGGGGATTTAATTAATATAATGTAGGCAGAGATGTTTAAAAATGGTTTGTGACGTACTGTTTGAACAAAATTGGGTGACCTCCGATTCTGTAGACTTGGCTGCTGAAACAAAATAATCTCTATTTAATCTTTGGTAGTTTTCCAATTCATTGAGTATGAAGCTAGAAGGGGAAAACTCTGATTGTCTAGTGTTACCTATTTTGTAACAAAAGCCATAGTGCTTTACTGAATCAATTCCCATTTGACCTGGAGCTGAAAAACTTCCACTCTTGATTTAATCACCAACAGTGGAGAATCCACCACAATCCTTATTACGTAGCTGCAGTGGTTAATACCCTCACTGCTGAAAATTGGGTGGCTTATTTTTGATCTAAATGTGCCTAGCTTCAATTTCCATTGATTATGCTGGAAGTGTTAGTTAGACCTTTGTCTGTTAAGCTGAAGAGCCTTCTTTTATCACATTTATGTTGCTAAGCAGATATTTGCGTGATTTGGGGGGGGGGCATGCCACCATCCAAGGCACTGCCCTGTGTACTGCCACCATCCAAGGCACAGAACTGGCTTTTTACACCTTTCATCACCATTTAATTTTGCATTGTTAAACAGAATAGACTGAGGTTCTTCAGTTTCTAAGCCAAGGCAAATCCTTTAGTTTATTCTTGTGATTCTTTTCAAAACTCCACAATTCATCTAGATATTTATAGTATTGTAGGCCCCAGTACTGGGCACAGTATTTCAGTGGTAATCACACCAGTGCCAAATGTTGCATTTTCTCCCATATCACATGCCACATTTTCCCAGAAATTAGATCCTGTAATTTAGGGCATATATATTAAGCAAATGGCATTAGTGGCCAGCATTGTGCATGTTGTTCAACTGCCACTTGAGCCAGGGGCTGTGCACACTCTCGTGCTGGGGCTGAAGATAGCGGCTGGAAGCTGTGCATGCTTCTGATTTTTCAGATGGAGCCATGAGCTGTGCTTGCTCCCAAGCTATGGATGGAGCTAAGGACTGTGCATGCTACCCCAGCTGGAGCTGGGGACTCTGCATGCTTCTAGGCTGGGGCTAGAGCTGGATCTGTGTTTCCAGCCTTGCTGCAGCTGCTGGGGTATTGACTCTCAAGAGGCTGCCATTCTGGCACTCCTAAATCGGCATCTGTGCCTGGTTCCCCTTTTGCCCCTCACCCCACCACCCCTAATAAAACTACTGCTGGACTCCCACGCTGCCAGCTGTGGACAATAGGAGCCCCGCATGCTCACTGCACTGCCCCTATGCAGCTTGTGCAGCATTACTTTTTATTTTCTCCAGCAAAGGATCTTGCTGCACAAGCTGCTAGTGACTCAGCTCAGCCGTTCCCATGCTTGGCTCCAACCTATTTCCTTGCTTGCCAGCAGCATAAACACAAGCAACCAGAATAGAAGGGAGCAACAACTGTGGCTGCTCAGTTAACCCCCATGCTGCTGGCTTTCCTTCAATAAAGTAAAATGGGGAGGGGGAAGAAAGGGAGAGTAACTCTTCACATATTGAAGGGACACCTTCAAGCTACTGCTGGGACAGGCCTCTTCTGCAGATGCTGATACTGAGGGAAGACTTGTCTGCAGCCAGCCAGTAGCTACAGGATTAATGAAGTAACCACAGTGTTGCTGCTCCCTACTGCAGCTGTCCATGTTTAGGCTACTGGCAAGAATTTTTTTCCCTTCACTCTGCCTCCTGAAAACAGGATGCATGTTTTATCCAAGAAGGAAGTGGTGACTATGGAATTGAGTAACTACAGTAATGTTCCTGCTCAGTATTCCCTTATTTATGCATCCAAGGATCTCACTAGCCCCTTCTGGTCATGGGTATTTACCATGAGCCTCAGTCCTTTTCAGAGACAGTGCTTCCTAAAATAGAGCCCCTATCTTGTTAGTGTAGCATCCCCACTTTGTTCATAGATGTATGACTTTGCATTTAGCCAGTTTAAAATATTGATCACTTGCACCAAGTTTATCTAGTGATCCAAATCAATTGCCTACCCTCTTCCTTATTTACAATCTCCAATTCTCTTGTCTCATCTGCAAACTTTATCAGTGATGTTTTCTTCCAGGTCACTGATTTCAAAAAAAAAAAAAAAAAGTTCAATAGTATCAGTCAAAGAATTCAAATGGGTCTCCACTAGAACCACAGCTGTTTACTGTTGATTCCCCATTTACAGTTACATTTTAATGTCTGTCAGTTAGCCATTTTTAATCCCTGCTATAAGTGCTGTATGGATTGTGTATCATTCTGGTTTCTTATTCAAAATGTTATGTGTGGTACTGAGATAAATGTGGCTTTGGGCTGCATCAACAGGAGTATTAGGTATAAGACACTGAAGGTGATAGTGTTACTGAGCACTCTTTACACATGCACTGGGGATGGAGAGAGTGGCACTTTAATTAGAGTGGTCCGAGAGCTGCTCTAATTAAAGCACCACAGCGTCTTGTGTATTAAGATGCCCGTGCTTCAAAATGGCAATGGGGGTGCTCATTCGACAAGTTAGTTCAAGTGCCCCTGCTGCCATTTTGAAATGCAGAGACACTGATGCACGAGATAGCTAGAATGTGGTAAATACCATGCAACAGAGCAGCCTCCACGCATGAGTACAGGCACCTACCATGTTCAGCACTGGTTAGACCTCAGCTAGGGTATTTTGTGCAGTTCCTGGCTCATCTTAAGAAAAATCTGGAAAAAATGAGGGGATCCAGAGGCAAGCAGCACAACTAATAAAGGAGTTAGGAAGCAAGCCATACAAGGAAAAGTTGAGAGAACTTAGTTATGTTTAGCTTGAGGAGATGAGATCAGTGGGGGACAATAGCAATTTCCAAATATTTGAAAATCTATCCTAAAGAACAGGGGAAGACCACGACAGTGGTTTTATACTGCAGCAAAGCAGGGTTAGATTAGATCAGGAAAGATGCACTTACTGTTAGAACAGTAACGCAGTAGAATAGACTGCCCAGGGAACAGAGGCGTAACTGGGCAGTTCTGCATTTTAGGCCATTGCTGGTCTGCTGGCAATGATTGGGAGACTGGCACAAGAAGATGCTTTTTTTGCAGCAGCCCCACAACTTGACACCTGCAGCTGGTACCCAGATCACACTTATGCCCAGTTACACTACTGCCAGGGCAGTTTTAGAATCTCCTTTACTGGAGGGGTTTTTAAGAGGAGGCTGGATAAGCATTGAATAGGAATAATATTCCTGTATTTATTTAGGGAAGTGAGGAAGTTATCAATATTCTTAGAATTAACTTTTACTATCCTTTTGCTTCCTTTATTGGTTTTCTACAATTCCTTCTCTTCTGTGTTATAACAATTACTAACAACTTCCTCTTTCTTCAGTTTTGATAGATAGATAGATAGATAGATAGATAGATAGATAGATAGATAGATAGATAGATAGATAGATAGATAGATAGATAGATAGATAGATAGATATCTATATATAGATATATCACTTTTTAGTTTCCTTTAGTTCTTAGGTTCCTAGAGCCAAACAAATAAAACCCTTGACCAAATCTAGCCATGATGTCTTTCTAGTCTGATCAGCTGAGTTGGATTATTTTTCTAGATAGACATAAAAATGTATTGAATTTTTTTGTACAATCTGCTGCCCTTTCCTTTGTTGCCACCATATTCCTTTAGACCTCTGACTATTACCCGTAACTTCTGAGACAGAAAAGAAAAGAAAATTTGTAATTCTAATTTTCACAGTTCTTCTGTACATCTAATCCAATCCTTAAAATGTTTGAGAGCTTCAGTATCAAAGCTTCAATTTGTCTCTGAAGATTACGTACCAATTATGCACATTCCCTTTATGATGTATACATTGTACTTTTTAAATGCCGACAGTCTTCACGTTGTTTGGAATGCACAAACAGGCAGGGAGAATGCAGTGTGCTTTGCTTATCTCGAACCCTCCAGAAGGGTGCCTGCCTTCCATAAAGACTGCCTTACAGCTTACTGTCCTACAGCCTGCCTTTCATTCTCATATCTAAGGGTAATGCACACATTCTTTTATAAGTTGTGTCTACATGATCATTCTGGTTCAAGCTGAACTTTCTCTCATTAAAAGTAGTTGCGATTAGCAACATTTCTCACAGGATTAGGAAGATGGGCGTTTTTACTTTGTGCAGAACTACCATCAGCGTCACAGTACAGTGTAGTCTGAGTAGTGTTGCTATCTCAAGGAATTTCTACTGCCTTTCATACACAGTTCCTAAAGAATCAAAGTTGCAGTGTATTTAAACTTCACAAAACAAGCATATTTATTGGCATCTTTCTGCAAGTACTGTATAATTTTGTACATGAAGATCACTTCCTTAATATGCTGTGTACAGCGGGACTGATCTTTCTTTGTGATATATTTGTGCAATGTTGACTTAAGAGAAATAACTGAGTGGATTGAATAGTTCTTGAAAATGTTTGATGCACCATTCTTATACTGCTAACTACAAATTAATCTCCACTAGCTAACATACAGTATATACAATATCCACTGAAGCTCTTTTCTTTTCCCCAGGGCTGCACCTTACTCCTGATGGTTCTTTTTGTATATGATGTGTTCTTTGTATTTATCACGCCTTTCCTGACAAAGGTAGGTAAAGTCTATCTACAATCCAAACTGCTTAAAGAGCAGACTGCACCCAACAGAGTACATTTGTGTGCGTTCTTAAATTATTCCAGACCTGACAATTGACATGCTAGCTTACGCTTTTCCCTCTTTCTTTCAGACTGGGGAGAGTATAATGGTAGAAGTGGCTGCAGGCCCACCTGATTCTGCTACTCATGAAAAGGTACTATATGCATTTTGAAAATATGAAACTAGCACTCAGCTCTTAAATCTGTCAACTTCTCAAAGGGTCAAACAAAGATCTACTGAAATAAAGTTACTAGGGCAGCTAGTCTCAACCATTTCAGTTGGAAATATAAAGTGCTGCAGTGCTTTTTGGGAATCCAGTGCATTTCAAGTGGCACATATCTGCAAGATTTCAGGAGGGCAGACTTCAATGAGCTAAGGAGAATAGTCAGGGAAGCACTGAGGTCCAGAAGGGGAGGAGAGCCAAGTGTCCAAGAAGAGTGGTTGCTCCTTAAAGGAGACAATCCTCCAAGCCCAAAGGGAGGTAATCCCAACACAGATCAAAGGGGGCAGGAGGGCACAAAAGCCCGCATGGCTCACGAAAAGCATCCGGGAATGTCTTCTAGCTGAAAGGGAGGCGTACACCCAATGGAAGGGAGGGGCCATCACCAGGGAGGATTATACTGCGGTTGCTCGCGGCTGTAGGGGGGCGATCAGGAAGGCCAAGGCGGGGATGGAACTGGGACTAGCTTCCCAGATCAAGAACAACAATAAGTCCTTTTCTAAATACATAGGGGGCAAAAAGAAGCTACTGGGTAACATGGGGCCCCTGCAAGACACTAGGAAATTTGGTCGTCACACCAGACGACAAAGCTAACTTATTTAACGACTTCTTTGCCTCCATTTTCCTGAGCAGGGACCAGATCAGCCAGGGGAGGCGCACCTAGGCCAAGGGTCAGGGAGGATCTAGTCAGGGAACTTCTGGAGGGACTGGATGTATTTAAATGAGCTGGTCCGGATGATCTCCACCCCCAAGTGCTGAGGGAATTAGCTGAGGTCATTGCGGGACCCCTGGCATGGCACTCATGGTGCTCTGGTGTGGTGCCAGAGGACCGGAAGAAGGCCAGTGTAGTTCCCATCTTCAAAAAAGGGAGGAAGGAGGACCTGGGAAACTATAAGCCAGTTAGTCTTACCTCGATCCTGGGTAAGCTTTTTGAGAAAATTATTCTGGCACATGTCCACGAGGGGCCAGCAGGGGAGATTATGCTTGGGGGCAACCAACACAGGTTCATTAGAAGCAGGTCCTGTTGGACCAACCTGGTGGCCTTCTACGACCAGGTCACCAAATCCTTAGATGTAGGGGTAGCAGTAGACATAGTCTTCCTGGACTTTCGGAAGGCCTTCCACACTGTCTCTCACCCTGTTGTCATTAAGGAACTGGGGGACTGTGGTGTCGACACCTACCCAGTCAAATGGGCCGCCAAGTGGCTGGAGGGCCACACCCAGAGAGTGGTGGTGGATGGGTCATTTTCCACCTGGAGGGACGTGGGCAGTGGGGTCCTCGGGCCCGCACTGTTCAACATCTTCATCAGTGATTCGAATGAGGGGGTAAAAAGCACCCTGTTCAAATCTGCTAATGACACTAAGATGTGGGGGGTTGTGGGCACGCTAGAAGGAAGGAATAGGCTACAGTCAGACCTAGACAGGTTACAGGGGTTGGCAGATGAGAATAGGATGGGATTCAACACTGACAAGTGCAAGGTGTTGCACATGGGGAGGAAGAACCGGCACCACACTTACAGGTTGGGGAACTCCCCTCTTGCCAGCATGGAGACGGAAAAGGATCTTGGAGTCATCATTGACTCCACGATGAACATGGGCCGGCAGTGTGGGGAGGCAGTCAAGAAGGCCAACCGTACCCTGTCATGCATCCACAGATGCATCTCGAGCAGGTCCAGGGAGGTGATCCTCCCCCTCTATGCGGCACTGGTCAGGCCGCAGCTGGAGTACTGCGTCCAGTTCTGGGCACCACACTTCAAGAGGGACGTGGACGATATGGAAAGAGTCCAGAGGAGGGCCACTCGTATGATCAGGGGTCAGCAGGGCAGGCCTTATGAGGAGAGGCTACGGGACCTGAACCTGTTTAGCCTCCACAAGAGAAGGTTAAGGGGGGACCTTGTGGCCTGCTACAAACTGGTCAGGGGGGATCAGCAGGTATTGGGGGAGTCCCTGTTCCCCCGTGCGCTGCCAGGAGTGACCAGGAATAACGGTCACAAGCTGGCGGAGGGTAAGTTTAGATGAGATATTAGGAGGCGCTACTTCACAGTCAGGGCGGCTAGGGCCTGGAACCGGCTTCCAGGGGAAGTGGTGCAGGCTCCTAGCCTGGGGATTTTTAAAAGGAAGTTAGATAAGCACCTTGCCGGGGTCATCTGACCCCGGTGCTCTTTCCTGCCAAGGCAGGGGGTCGGACTAGATGATCTACCTAGGTCCCTTCCGACTCTAGCTACTATGATACTATGATAAGGTGCTGCACCTGGGGAGGAACAACCGGCACCATACCTACAGGCTGGGGAACTCCCTTCTCATCAGTGCAGAGGCAGAAAAGGATCTTGGAGTCGCTGATGCCAAGATGAACATGGGCCGGCAGTGTGGGGAGGCAGTCAGGAAGGCCAACCACACCTTGTCATGCATCCACAGATACATCTCAAGCAGGTCCAAGGAGGTGATACTCCCGCTCTGTGCGGCACTAGTCAGGCCACAGCTGGAATACTGCATCCAGTTCTGGGTGCCACACTTCAGGAGGGATGTGGACAACATGGAGAGTGTCCAAAGGAGGGCCACTTGCACAGTCAGGGGGCAGCAAGGGAGGCCCTACAAGGAGAGGTTATGGGACCTGAACCTGTTCAGCCTCCACAAGAGAAGGCTATGGGGGGATCTAGTGGCCTGTTACAAACTTGTCAGAGGGGACCAGCAGGCATTGGGGAAGTCCCTGTTTCCCCGAGCACTACCAGAAGTCACTCGAAATAACAGTCACAAGCTGGCAGAGGGTAGATTCAGATTAGACATCAGGAGGTGCGACTTCGCTATCAGGGCAGCTAGGATCTGGAACCAACTTCCAAGGGAAGTGGTGCTGGCTCCTTCCCTGGGGGTCGTTACAAGACTTGACAATCACCTTGCTGGGGTCGTTTGACCCCAGTACTCTTTTCTGCCATGGCAGGGGGTCGGACTTGATGATCTGCTCAGGTCCCTTCCAACCCTACTAACTATGAAACTATTTGTAAAGCATCTAAGAGTGGCATTCTGTTCTTTCCTGGTCTGTTTTCTGGATGTATATAGGTCATTTTTGGTACTTCTGCACCCAGGGTATTCTGTTCCTGGACACAATAGTCCTGCGTACATCAATGACTATGTATGCAGATTGACTGACGGAGAGACCTATTGTTGGCCCAAGGGTGTTCTGCAGACCAAGTGGGGTTTGAGCAGACTGTCCTGCCAAAATCTAGTACTCCAAGATAATAAGTTAAAATAAATTTTAATAGGAGTGTTAATATTTAAATATGAATTGTATATGAATGATATGACAATATAGGGTCGGAGTGTTGCTGTAACTGTGATGGTCCAGAAAGTGTGTACAAGAGGAAGGCTTTCAGGGCTGCTTATAGATGTGAAAATAAAAAAAAAAAACAGTGCTTTACTTTCAGCTCGGTTTGCCCCTACATCAAGCACAGTGCATGCCCAGAAGAGGCATCAAGTTGCTTTGACTCAGCTTGACCAACATCTATATAGATCGCACACTTCAGTAGAGCTTTTTGGCACTTTTACCTAATAGCTCATTGAAGCGCCGAAAAGCCTCACTGAAACGCCCAGTCTATACAGACCCTGGGGAGCTAGGTCAAACTAATGTTCTTCCTCTCCCAGTAAAGCACTGGTGTTCGTTAACATCTGTCAATGCCCCAGATGACCTGAGGAAGGGCACTTTGTCAGAAAACTTGTCCAACAGCTCTCCCAACTATACAGTGCTCCAGTGAACAATATCAAAAAAATCTTTGCCTCTATGGGTAAAGCATATCAAACAAAATAATCGAATATTCAGAATTGACCAACTTCTAAATATTTAAAATGAAAAAGTGTTAATCTTAAATTTACTAAGTACCAAAATCTTAAACAGGGAGCTTGCCTATTAGGGAAAACAACTTCTTACCTAGGTTTAAAAACCAAGTTTTAAAGAAGGACTAATTTTGGTTCGTCTGCAGATAGGTCATTCAGCAAGAACTGTAGTTCAAGACTGATTCTGAGGTGAATCTGGATTTTTATACTTGATTTCTTGGCTCAGTTTCAAGTTTGCTAAATAAGGCAAGAAAATATAAAAAATACACCTAATAATTTATATCATCATTGATATTAATATGCCTAATTTTGTCCTTTATTTAAATTATGGCTTGCCCTAAACCAGACTTAATTGGTATAAAACCACTAAATATATTCTAAGATGGAAGTAGATATCACTTTTGTGCCTTCATAAAAAATGTTAAGGTGGCACGAAGTGAAAACAAACAGACATCCATATGTTCTGTAGCACCACCAATGCTCAAATCTGTGGCTGCAACAGAAGGTAGTAACAGATTGGGCTGCTATATTGCATTCCCATGTTGTGTTTGCTTATGGCAGAAGGGTTTGGGCAGTGTGAAGCTGCTGGTGTTTTCCAGCCTTCCTGGAGCAGAGGCTCCTCAGGCTTGAGACCTGCACACACCAGGAATTCCCAGGTAGGATCAACCCCCTTAAGCTTTTAGAGTACTTGCCTCCTGGGACACATCTGTGTAAGTGGGAAAAGTCAAGGCACCTGCTAAAAGCCTTCCCAAATGAAAGTCTTCCAGTGCATCTGAAAGACATCCAGGCTTGTTCTCTGATGGACCTCAAGTAGGAAGGAGTTTAAAAGCTGAGGGGTGACTGCCAAGAGTAACCTCCCACGTAGTTTTGCCAAATGAACTTGGCACATACATAGAATTTGCAGAAGGTTGTTCTTGGCTGACCTTAGGGATTTTAGTTGAACACGAGGGAGAAGATAGTCCCTTACATATATAGGAATCTCTGTTCTTCTGAGGGCTTTATGGGTCAAAATCAGCACCTTGAACTGTGCACAGAAAACTGCTGAAGCCAGTTTAAACTGTAGAGCACTGAAGTAATGTACTCCTGGTCACTGGCCACAGTCAGAAAGTGAGCCACTGCCTTTTGCACCAGCTGCAGCTTCTGAACGGTCTTCAAGGGCAGCCCCAGGTAGAACACATTATAACAAGGTTACAAAAGCATATGGATGATGATGGCCAGATCCAAACCTGAATCTGGCTTTCTCACCAGATGGAGTTGGTGAACGGTGCTCCTAGCCATTGCAGCAGCTTGGAAAGCCAAGTGCAGTAAAAGGATCCAGGAGTTCCCTCAGGCTGGGAACGTAAGTGACAAGGAGAAGCTGAACCCTTCAGTGATAAATGTTTCTATCCTCCCCCAAGTCATGAGGTCTGGCAGCCACCATTACTTTTGTCTTGTCTGGTTTCAATTTCAAGTGGTTTGCCTGCATGCAATCCCCAACTGGAGCTAGGCACTAGGTAAGGGTTGAGACTGCATGGCCTAGATCAAATGAAAAAGAGAAACAGAACTGGGTTTCACTAGCCTGTTAAAGGCATCTCACTACAGGTCTCTGTATTATTACATCCATTTATCTCACATACATATTGAACCAGAGGGGCAAGAAGATGGAATCCTTGGGGACCCACAGGAGAGGTCCTGAAACAACAATAAGCACTCACCCATCACTGCCCTTTGGAACCTTTCTACAAGGAGAAAATGAAACCAACTAAGAACAATCCCACAAATAAATGCATTATTACATAAACACATTATTAGTACCTCATGGTCAACTGTATCAAAGGCCACTCAATAATCTAACAGGGTTACTGGAGTACAGTTTCCTGTGTCAACCTCCAGGTAAAGTGTATCAGCCAAGAGCACAAACATAGTTTCCTTAATATACCAAGAATGAAAGAGAGAATGACGGGGTTCAGGAATCTGATAGCATCCAGATGCTCCTGGAAGTGGCATGGAACCACCTATTCAGTTACCTTTCCCAAAAAGAGAAGTTTGGAAGTGGAATTGGAAATAGCTAGATGGGAAGTCACCATCACAAGATTTTTTTTTTCCCCCTCTGAGTTGCAGCCCAACAGTTGCAGACTTAAGAATGGCTGGCACCTTGCTTCCCAAAGGGAGGCATTGACAACCCCTTCTAGCAGTAGCCCCAGTCTCCCCTCTGGCTTTTACAAGCCAGGATGATAGGCATAGGTCCAGTTTACAACTGGATACCTGTTTCCCCCTCAACCTAAACACATACTCTGCATCAGTGAGCCGCAACAATGAAATTGATCCACAGCAATTGAAATTGATAGGACAGAGAAGACACTTGGGTGGTGGTGGTGGTTAAAGTGTTGTACTGGGAAGTAAAAATGTCCTAGGTCAAACCCCATCTGGGTGAGAGGAACCAGAACCTTGAACCTCCAGCCTCCCAGGTGAATGCTCTGGCTACTGAGTGATGGAAGAAGAGGGATGCATGTACACACACCCCCATCCACCTTATGGGATGAGAGAGGGATATCTACACACAAACACACACACATTGAGGTATAAGACAAAAGAGGGTTGTGTGTGGGTACACCCAGGCTGAGCCAGGGGACAAAAGAGGTACTCAGCTGTCCCACGTATGCACTCAGCTGTGGGACAAAGTGGGGATGTGTGTACGCATATGTGCGTGCATGCACTGCTGTATGGGACAACAGAGGGATGCATACACAGACACAGCATTTCTATTTCTGAGGCTTACTCCAGTAGTTACAGGTTCTGTGTGGCTATGGCTGCTATTGCACATGCTCTGGTCTGTGCATTAATATAGCTGTCCAATATGCAGGGCCACGTTTCTAGAATTGAAATACCCGTGGATATGTGACTACCATAATTGACAATTTAGATGACCAGGAAAGAATAAACTGCCACCCTTATACTGTGTACTTTCGGTGTAGTTGGCTGTTACGTTTTAATAATAAGCATTTCAGTGGAAAGAAATTCATTTGCTCTGTTTCTCAAGACTAAAATGATGACAGCCCTGAACATGGGTAGGCGTGATTAAAAACAGACAAAAAGATACTGGGTACTTCATCTGGAGGCTCTCCTTTTAAACATGCCAAAGTGAAGACATTTTCTTTTAATGCTGTTATTAATCTTGTCCTATTCTGCTTCAGCTTTGTAGTTCATAGGGTACTTAAGGTTATCAGCTGTTCAGAACATCTGAAAATACCTTTGCAAAAATAAAAAAATGAATTAAGATGCAACAGCAACCTTTAGTCAGTTGTTTTGTGGCTGTCAGCACGGCTGACACATCTCTTGGGCATTTCTAAATGAGTTTATCAACTTACCTAAACATCAGTGACTTATCTTAAGTAACAGAGGAATTGAATTTGCCTGTCTTATTTAAAATTAAGTTGGATTAAATGTAGAATAACTTGGGATTTTTTGCCATACTAAAAAACTTAGTTTTGTACTGGTATTCAACTGTTCTGGGTCAGTGCCATACAGCAGTTAAATATATTTCATTAGTGGTCAGTAAAATGAAAAGTAATTGTCATGCAAATACATTTAAGTATTGGCATACTTGTGTAATAGATGTAGGAATGACAAGAGGGACTTAACGCACTGTACAGTAAATACATAAGGGAAATTCTTTATAAAGCATGTCTCTCTTGCTTTCAAGCTCCCAATGGTCCTGAAAGTTCCAAGACTGAACTCCTCACCCTTGGCTCTTTGTGATAGGCCTTTCTCACTCCTAGGATTTGGAGACATCTTAGTTCCAGGTATTTCTGTTTCTGTTTACCAGACACCAAGATATAAAAGAAAAAGTTCTGATTGACCTGTCCCCTTTCTCCCCCAGCTTCCAATTCAAGTGGTAAGTTTGAAATGACCCTTCCTTATCTGGTGTATTTATTAACACAACATTGTT
Organism: Crocodylus siamensis; assembly: GCF_052110815.1. NCBI lineage: Eukaryota > Metazoa > Chordata > Crocodylia > Crocodylidae > Crocodylus > Crocodylus siamensis. Next base: position 11,197,845 of record NC_143408.1, read on the forward strand.
TCCTCTAGTTTTGCCTTGTTTCCTTTTCACAATAGGAGAATTGCATGAAAACAACATATATTCATTTGGTTCTATGTTTGAGACTTTCATAGGGAGAGCACTTAAGGAATTTAAAGGAATGAAGGTCACGGTGGTTGGCCATCCTTACGTTTATCTCATCCAATGAAGTTGTATGTTTTCATAACCGTATATTCTGCTAAACTCTTAGCTTTTGTGGTATTTGATTGGATTGGGTTCCACGGGGTAATTTTTTTGTTTGTATGTTTTGTTTTGTTTTTTGCCTAATCTTTTCATGAGTTTTAAATTTGTCTTTTTTCAACGTCATTGGTTTGAATTTTCTTTGGTTTGGAATTAATCCAAAATACTCTTTAAAATTTCACCAAAACTTGCATTGCATTTCTTAATTATGTGCATGTTTGAAAAAAAATACCCTGGAAGAATTTTTATATACAAATAACTATATTCTGCTGTTGCTGAGTTGCATCAGGACTGGTTTCTTCTTTTCTTGACCTCATTGAGAACCAAGTACTAAATGGAGTTTCATGAAAATTTACACAAGAGGTGTTAGCATTTAACAAAGAAAAGTTTGTATTCACATAAGAGATCCTGCTGTTGGATATTTTGATCATAAATTAGATGTCTTTTGAGGGGTTTTAGATTGACAAAAGCATTAGTTAATGCCAGCTGATCTATAATTATTAAGATTCAAGCTATAAATTACTGCTATATATGCTAATATATCCTTTACATTTATTTAGATTTCTGTAAGTTATGTACAGTTGCTCTTGGCATATGCATAGTTGCTGTTGGTATAAATATTGAATTAATGAAGCTTTTACATTATGAACTGTCTTTTGTAACTAAAGGATGTTTATTTAGGGTATGGATGGATGTAACATTTAAAGCACTTTAAGTAGTTTAAAAGCATACACTTTTAATAATAGAGTGATGATACACAGTGTGGTAGCACTACAAATTGACCCAAACTGTATTGAAAACAACTCTGACTGAAATAGGGATAATTTTGAAGTGCTTCAGGTTATGTTGTTCTCCCTGCTAAAGTTTAATTGACTGGCCAACCAGCATCCCACAGTGCTTTGTTTCACCATCCTTCCTCCTCAGTGACCCCTCTGTGGCACACTCCCAGTTCTACTACTCTGGAGTCACTGGCCCTGCATGTAACTTTTGAAAAGCTTAAGTGTAAAGCAAGCCAGTGCCAGCATTTGCTGGACCACTCACTCACCTACCACTACAGGGATTGGTACCACAAAATGTCTGATGTCAGTGAAACGGTCCACTAACTGAAGGCAAGCCAAAGTCCTCTACTTTCTCTCCAGCTGGGGCACAGAGTCCCTGAGAAGGAACCAGTAAAACCAGGCTGTTTACAAATGAATTGTGGTGGAGATGGCAGCTCGTGGAAACAGTCTGGACTTGCATCATTACCACACAAATCTCCTAAAGGCCCACTATAAGAAAGTTTGGAATACTAACTGGGTTTTGGCTGCCAAGCAAGTGATGTACTTATGCTATGAGGAGCAATCTCTGATCATCACTGGGAATCCTGTTTCATCACTGACCTTGGAGTGAACACAGAGCTGTCTGACAGCCGTAATGTCAGAGACCAGGAAGAGCCTCTAGCCCTAAGCACTTCCTGCTGTTTGGGACCTCAAAGCAGGAAATGTATCAGCCACTGGGGAAAGACAGGTCAGATGATGCAGACAATGAAGAGGAGCACCCAACTTCCTTTCCCTCATTCTTCAAGTGCCAAGGATTTTGCCAGTTGGAGGGCATTCTTGAACTGTTGGACACCAGGCCTATTGGTGAGTATCAGAATATCTACACATTGGCAACATCATTCAGAATCCTTACAAGGTGGGGAAGAGGGCTCCTGTTTTCCACCCATTAAAAAATGGTGGGGAGATGCTTTGAGGACATTCAGGGAATTTGGGGGTGCCACTTACAGGGTTCTGGTTTTTGGGGGGGTTGAATGTCATTTATATTAATACTCAGTTGCATCACTCCTTCAAAGGGTTAAGATGGCCCAACCCCAGCCTCACTTACTGGGCAGGGAGCCCTCTGAAGCCCAGCTCTCCCCATTCATGCCCTGCCCACATTTAACAGTCATTTGACCCCCCTCCGCAATCCCTACATACACCTGAGGTGCTTTCAAGACTTGGGAAAGTGATGGGTCATTCCATCCATCGCTCATCATTAGATGTTCTAATGCAAGGAGGAGTTACAGGCATGGGAGCAGAACTGCTTCTTCCCTCTTTCCTGCAGCATGAAACAAATACCAGCCAGTATCATCTCCAAACCTCCCCGTCACTTGTTTATTAGGTGCCCCCCATGCAGAGAGAATTTAAATGCAGCCATGAAAGTGGGGCTATTCCTTCCCCAGCATGGATTGACATAAGCAAACCCTACCTCCATTCCCTCTCATCTGAGCCCACTCCCCAAGCAGAGGGTCACAGGACCTGTATAATTTCCCCAGGGTTTTTTGTTCCACGACACAGGAAGGTACAAGAAGAATCAGTTTTCCAAACTTGTCTTCTGTATTTGCAAAAGCAGACGGGTTTCAACAAAGCTACCAGGGTTCAAAGCCAGAAAAGCATTTAGAATTAGTCAAACTTGGTAAAAGGAGGCTGTCCCAGGAACCCAGCGTGGCCTCTCACCCACTGTTAGTCAGTGCTTTAAGGCACTCTGCAGTTTAATGGCCTCCAACCTCCCCTACAGCCATGCCCATGCCTTGCAGATGTTACTCATTACTCATCTCACTGGGCCTTGGCCTCAGTCCAGTATTATGCCTCTTCAGGCCTCTAGGTCTTTAGTGAGGTCATTGCATTTCAGGGCCCCATGTCTTACCTAGACTCTGTGCTCTGGCGCATGTCGCTCCCATCTTGGCTTCAGGCCAGCCTGGTCCTGTTGGTGACTTGCCAGATCTCAGATCTCTCTCCTTAAAGACCCAGACTCATTCCCCACAATCTCTGATCTCTCCCTCTCACTGGCTCAGGATTCACCCACCAACGTCTGGTCCTGCCTCTCACGGGCTTGAGCTTTGCTCCTGTAAGGCTCAGGTCTCGCCCCCTTATGAACTCAGGATTTTCCCCCTCTGTAATCCTTACAGATTTACAGGTTCAGGATTCATGCCTCAAGGGCTCTGGTCGGATTTGCCTGCAAGTGCCTTGGATCTTGCCCCCTTATGAGCTCAGTCTTCACCCCTCAAGGGGCTCTGGTCTCACTCCTGGGTTCAGGCTTCCCCTTTCCCAGCATCCTCCAAGCCGGGCCTGGAGCCTAACCCCATGCTGAGTTTACAGGCAATCACGTGCCCCTTGGGCATATCTGGGATTTCCAGCTTCCTGTGTTAGTCCCTCCAGTCTAACTTATAACAAAGAGATAAGCCCATAGGCTATAATGCAAACTATAAACACCCAGGCTGTATACCAAAACTGAGCTATTTACAGCCTTCAGTTCGTTCCTTCCAGTCCCCAGGGCAGATGGATCCCAGTCAGTCCCCCTCCACCCAGTACAGAGCTCTTTCCCTGGCAGCCTGCAGGGCCTGACTGACTCCCAGGCTCTCCCTGACCTAATGTATTCCATAAGCCTTGCCCGTTTGGGTCACGTTTTTTCCTAGGTCAGCTGTTAGGTGTATTCCACTAGGTTTACTGGCTAACCTAACTGCTGTGGCTGTGTTTTTCTGCCCTAAGCTGAGCTCTGGCCTGTCATACTACTGCTGTGCCACTAACACTGCAGTAGGCACTTACAGCCTATTGTCCCATGACTTGTCTTTTGCAGCCCCTGGCAGGCAGCTCCCTTCACCCAAGACTTTCTGCAGCTCTTCTGCCCTTAAAAGTATCAGGAAGTCTCTGGCTCCCTGTTATAAACCCCAGGTTGCAGCACAAGCCCTTCCCTCCCTGTCAGAAGCACAGAGCACTTACCAGGCCCCGTCTAGCTATGCTGCCTTGCTCCAGAGACCCCAGTTGCTGCCACATCAGCCAGAGCAATGCGGGGAGTGGAAGTTGGGTAGGAGCCTGTGGGCTGCCCATTAACCCTTTGCAGTCTGGATGCAACCAGTTGGCCACCATTTGGACAGCCTTGGTTTAGACAGTACAGTCCAATTTGTAGATGATTTTTTGTTCTGCAATTTCCCACTGAAGTTGGCTTTTAAAGTTTCATTGTCTAAGAACAGCTACTCAGAAGTCAGTGATGGAAAGTCAAGGGATGTTAAAGCGTTCTGCCACCAGCTTATGTGTCTTTTTGAAATTGATGTCAAATTGGGGTCCCTTCATTTTTCCATGTAGGTATCACTGTCTGTCCAATGTAGACAGCAGAAGGCACTGTAAGCAGGTGGTAGCATATTTGATATTAGTAAAGGAGCAAATCTCAAATGTTAGACCACAACATCAACAGACCAGATAAAATGGATTATATGTTGATGAGCAGGCACAGATGGCATCTGGATCCAGAGTAAGATCTGGTGCCTTGGTGAGAATATGAGTTATGTGGTCTATTGCTGGAGAGATGCCATTTGAGATTGACGGGATGCCTGTAAGCTAGAACAGGTTTGTCCCTCAAAGCTACTTTGAAATGGTCATCATTTTTCACAAGGGTCTGGAGGTCATTAATGATTAGTCTAAGGTATTCAAGCTGGGGATTGGGGGTGAAAACAGAGTTCTGTTGTGCTTATCTTAGGTTTGGTATTGTAGCAGCTTGGACCAGGAACTAAGTGGCAACAGTTTTGGAATTGTATTGTAAGTTTCCATGCTCCAGTTCCTTAAGGTGCGCATCCTTGTCAGTGGAATCAAAGCAGGTCCTTTATCCTTTGTCCCAGTAGTTCTCACCATTTTTGGACTCAAGGCACCCCTCCATATTGGGTAAATTGAGTGGCACCCAATATCAAAAACTTTTTTATGTGCTACCGTGTTTACTTCCTTGCTGAGGGACCTCTCAGTGGGGGTGGTGCATTTATCTGCTTAATTTATCTACTTATCTCTTCATAGCTCATACCATTCCTGAGAATCTGCTTTATCTTACTGAAGGTTAGGCTCTGCTTTTAGTCCTATCCAAGAAACTTCAATCTCTTACAATATAAACAGTACAAACCAAAATTGTCCATCCTCTCCAGACTTTAGGAGAAGTGCCACTTTCCACTCTGGTTTTTCCCAGTACGACATCCTGGTTTCTCCTTCTTGCAAGCTGTTCCTTTACAGTCTGCCTCCTTCTGCTCTCTCCTCTGGGTTTTAAGCCTCCAGTGGAAGACTTCCTTATTAGCAGAATGTCCCATAGCTGAATCCTTAAGTGAGCTGGCTAGCTCTTCTTAAAAGGAAAAACCACTCAGTTATATATCTCCCCTCCCCAAGTGTGGCCCACTCATCTGAATTTAGCCCCGCTCTATCCCATGAAAAAAGTTCTCGTTGGTATGTGCATATCCTGATCGATGGTAGATCTCCGAGGAGTAAGTTTGCAATACCAGATACTAATGCATCAGGCTGGCATTGGCTTCTCACTTTGCTTTCGACCATGTTAAAGGGGCATGATCAGTAAGCAGGGTAAAAGGGGGCCCAAGGAGATAATACCAAGAACCTCAATTACCCACTGCACCCATCGGGCTTCGATCATTCGGTCCCGTGCTGTCCGGCTTTGGATGTGTATGGCTGTTCTTCAGTCCGTCCCTCTGGTTTTAGTAAATAGATGTTCCTTCCTGGGGCAGTCTTTTCCCCAATCCCGCCTGCCACAACTTCGATGATTCTGTCAGTGGTGGGGTCCGACTACTGGGGCTCGTCTACATCCAAGGTCTCGGGTGGACGTCTTCTGCGAGGCTCCAGCCTCCCCTGTATTTCACCCTGAACCTAGCCATGACGGGTTGCTAATATCTTTCTCGGCCTGACTCTCACTTGCAGGTATTCTAGTTTCTCCCGGAACTGTGTGTTAGGCTTCACTCTTGCCCAAATCCAAGCTACGCGTTACGGGTCTGCCTGACCATCTCGGTCCTTTACATGGCAGAGCCCTTCTTCCTACAGGGTTGGCCCTAGGGCTCTATGTCGCCAACCTCCCAGCCCCTCCAAAGGTGGGAAATCAAAACCAAAAGAAAAGAATATTTACAATACCCATGACCTTCTAACTACCAGAATCAGTCAGCTTGGCCCCGGCGTTCCCTGATTAGCCCTGACCCATGCCTGACCGCACCCTAGTGCCACTCTCTTCCCTTTCCTGCGGAGTGATCTATGAGCTAATCAGACCCTCGACGTCCTTTCTGGCTCAGGTTATTTTCTATTCCCCGCTGAGCCGCTTTATGTCCTCGGGCTTGTTTCCCGCAGCCCCTGTTGCTGCTTAAGCCCTCCGCCTCCCACTTAGGATTGTCCCTGGAGCCGGGTCGAACCTGTATTGGTCCTTCCTGACTCAGTGCCTCAAATCCCATCGCTCTCCCTTCTTCTCTGGGGCCCATTCAGGTTACCGCAGTCACCTTTCTGATGCCCTGGATTCTCTCCCAGGGGTCCTCCGTCAGGATTCAGCGTGACCGCTTCTTCTCTCTTTAGCCTGCCACTGGCATCTTCCTCCTTAAGGACTCGGAGGCAGCCTTCTGCCCTGTGAGTGGCATTCCTGCTTCCTTTGTCTTCAGGAAGAGGTCCAAGGAGTACCTCCCCTGTTGACTCTCTTACCGCTCTCTCCCCTTCTGCCTCGCTCACCATGCTTCTTATCTCCCTGTGCCGGCTCTTCTTCCCCCTCTCCCCTGCTGGCCACAGTTTTAAAAAGACGCGGCTAAAGAGCCACGCAGGTCCCGCCGCCACTTCCGCTCTCGCTGCGGCTCCAGCTGCAGGAAGGGATTTTCCCTCACTCTTTCTTTATGTCTGTCCGGGGTGTTCCGGCCCCCAGGGGTCCCCCTTGACCCCTCAGGGTCCATCCCTTGCGTTCTCCCTGTGACACCCCCTTTATGACGAGGGTGTAGGTAGTAGCCATGTTGGTCTAAGGACGTAGGCAGACAAGGTTCTTTGGTTGAATCTGATACCTTTTAAATAGTTGGAAAAAAATTTCTTAGCAAGCTTTCGGGTTTAAACACCTTTCATCAGGCTGAAGAAGCATCTGCAGCTGGATGGGAAGAGCACACAGCAACTGCAGATGCTTCCTCAGCCTGACAAAAGGTGTTTAAACCCGAAAGCTTGCTAAGAAAATTTTTTCCAGCTATTTAAGTTGGTCTAATAAAAGATATCAGATTCACCCAAAGCACTTTATGGCACAGAGTAGTTTTGCTCTTGGGGCAAAAGCTTCAGATGTTCTCTGTTCTCAAAGCTCTACGAGAGAACAGCTGCAAGGTCTTGCTCCGAGGCATCCACCTGAAAATAAGCCTGCAGTCAAATTCCAAATGGCACAGTACCATGGCATTATATAGTATCCATTTCTTATTTCTCCAAATGCTCCCACCCATGCTGGAGTCCACTGCACAGATCAGGGTGCCGTAGTATGCAGTTTTTCTATTAGTAGAGCAATTATTGATAAGAAATTTGAGGTAAAGCACCAGTAAGAACTTGCCAATTTGAGGAAAGACTTCAGTTGCTTTTTTGTTTTGTTTTGGATACTGGGGACTCCACTAGAGGGGTCTAATCTTCCCATTGCGTAAAGCATCCCCCAAATACTTTCTTACTAGCAGAAGGTTATTATCCAAGTCAGCATTTTGCTGGATTTCCCATAAGGGCTTCTGCTAGAAGTGACTAGTGTACTAGTGACTATTGTACTGCCATGACCTGCTAGAGGTCTTCCCTCCAGGTACTCGTAAACACGACTACATCATCATGGTTCCCTGTGGCACGTTCTCAGTGTAGCTGCAGTACCTTGTCCATTAGCTGTTGGAAGATAGCGGGGCACCATGGAGCCCCAAAGGCAGAGTTCTGAACAGATACAGCCCTCAAGGGGTTGTGAACGCTGTTAATTCCCAGCATTCTGGCAGTAGGGAGATCAGCCAGTAACCCTCATCAAATCCAGTGTTATATATTTAGCATGCCCTAGTCGCTGTAGCGACTCACTGATCACGGGTATCCAGTCTGCGTCAGACTTCAACGCCACATTTCATTTTCAGAAATCAATGCAAAACAAGATTCTCTCGTCCAGTTTGGTAACCAATATAGTCAGGTTAGGGGTGCATCAATAGAGATTTTTTAGGCCAATACCGATGGCTGACTTTTTTAATGAGCCGTATCGGCTGATACTGATCCAACTGCTACGCACACCCGGGGAGGGCACGGGGGGCATGTGCCCCTGGATCTGCACACGGGATGAAGGTGGGCTGCCACTGTGGGCTGGAGCCGGGGCTGTGCTGAGCTCGTCCTGGCAGGGGCTGGGCTGGGCTGGGCTGCACTCCAGGTGGGTGACAGTAGGATTGCTGGGAGGGGGGCTGCAGGGGGAGTCTGTAGCCACCACAGTTCACCATAGCCCCCCTCCCAGCACCACCGCCCACCCAGCTCGGCCCAGCTCCTGCTGGGACGAGCTTGGCACAGCCCCGGCTGCAGCCCACAGCGGCAGCCCACCCTCGTCCCATGTGCAGATCTGGGGGCACATGCCCCCTGTGCCCTCCCGGGGTGCATGGAACAGCAGGAGCTGCCCCACACCCCTGAACAAGCCATGCACTACTCCTTCCCATGCCCCACCCCTTCTGCACAGCGCCTGCTCCTGCCCCAGCCCCACTCCCTCCCTCATTGCAGGGGCCTCGGTCTGCCCCCCACCCCCACCCGGCCCCTTCCCTCACAACAGACGTACTAGCTAGACCTGGCTGCTTGCCACACTACCAGGCTGCACGGCTAACTGCCTGCATGGTCAGTTGTGGCTGTGTACATACACAGGACATTTATCAGCAACATTATCAGCCAAAAAAGCTGATTGCTGATGCTGTCAATTTTCCTTATATTGGTGCCAATCTGATATGGGACCAATGTAGACTGTTCCGTTCACTTGAAGGTGCTTTGATCACTTCCATATCCAGCACATGCTATTGCTTCCTTTCTCAGTTTCCCATAATTTCTCTGGTACTCTGGAGAACCCTTTTTGGACTGGGCACCCTGGCTTCAAGTACAATATGCTAACTAATAGGGTAGTTCTCCCAGGTTTGGTCACAAACACTTCTGGATTACCTCCACTAGGGTCCTTGTTTCCACTTGCTGTGTTTTGGACAGGTTCTGCCCCACAGGCAATTGTACTGACTGGAAGTCAAACCTTTTCTTGCACATTTCCATATTTTCTGTCAAACAAATTGAGCCATTAAGTGTCTCTCGGACTCTCCGTGGTTTCAGGAGATTTATCTAGGATATCTGGGACCGACATCACTTCCCCAGCAGGTGCACTTCAGAATTTACCTCCCCAACTCATCTTACCAGCTCAGAGGGCCCCGCCCATTTGGCTGTTGGTGTGCTTTCTAAATGAGGGCAGTAACAGTAGGACCTAGTCCCTGGGTTGATACACCAGTTGTGCATATTCTGATTGTCGTGTTGTGATTGGGACCGTTTGCACAGTTCAGAGGTTCTCTTGGCTGAATTCCCGCTCAAGATCCAACCGTTCCAGTACCTGGAGAACATACTGCACTACATTTTGAGATCTCACGCCCTGTCTGCTAGGCTTCCTGACGGAGGTCTAATATAACATGAGGTTCTCCCCCTTACAGGGGAAAACGCCATTGATGATTAGGAAAAGTCCTGGATCACAAATAACAAATAGTGTAGAAGAACATCCCATTTCTTGGGTTCTGTCACCTAACTTCCTTAAAGTTTGATTAAATATCTCTGCCAATCCATCTGTCTGTGTGAAGTAGAGGCTCTCACAGATGCACTTTTAAAGGTCCCTGTAACAGGGTTGCCTTAAGGTTGAACTGGATACATTTGTTGGAGGTATGGGATGATAGGATAGGGAGTGTCTGTGATATGTAGAGTTATATGTTTGCAGGCCCTTGGTGAGGTATAAATGTAGCTCAGTGTATGGAAGGTGTTTTATAATTCCAAGTGTCAGAGCTTTCCCTGGGACTTCGCACTCCCCCCTTCTTCCCCATCCCTCACCCCATGAATGTTACTGGCTTCTGAGACTGTTTTACCTTCCTCTGAAGTACTGGAATACTGGTCACAACCAAGACTCATGGTTTTAGACTGAGGTGCTCTGATGTTCTTGACTATACTTAAAATATCTAGGGCTCTCCAGGTGAAGATCTTGTTCTTAAGGTGTTTTTGCCTTCCTGTGTGGCATGGGTCATGGTCCTTTTCCTAAGATCTTCTGAGTGTATATCAGCCAACTACTCCCTCCTCATTGCAGTGACTGGGCATTAGCAACACCCTTGTCTCCCCTGGTTTTACCTATAGTATGTTATCTAAAACGCCAAGAATGCTGTATATCAGTAGTGCTCAACCTCCAGCATGCAGGCCAGATCTGGCCTGTAGGGCTGTCATCCAGCCCTTGGGATTCCCCATAGGTCCAGAAACCTGATGGTGGGGGAGCACAGTGGCAGTGTTAATTGCCATAGCTCTGAAAATGATTCTGAAAGCTATGGCAGTTAACAGTGCCACCAGTCCCATAGCATGTGGGACTAGATTGGCACATGGGGTCACTTTGTAGCCTAATCTGGCATATATGGCAGCTCACCAGCAGACTGACTCAGTGCACTGATCCCACACTGGTTCCATCCATGGATCAACCTCATCCACAGGATCTGGCCCAAAGGTGCTGCTAATTCCCTGCCAGTGCAGCAATGAGGAAGTAGTTGGCTGATATGCACTCAGAAGATCTTAGGCAAAGGACCGTGACTCTGGCCTAGCCCCACTCATCCAACCCACAGGGCCAGAAGCTTGTGCACCGTGTTGTCCCGTGTTGTTAGGTGAGGGTTTGAAGTGGTGATATTAGGGTTTCCTTCAGTTAACAACTGCAAGCAAACACAGGATTCTGGATTTAATGGCACAAGAGACCCCTTCAAATCCTGTGTTCCTATTTCCTAATTATTAAGCCAGACAAATGTTTCAAAAGAGCCTCTTTATTTATTCACCTTTCAGGAATGCCACCTGCAGTTGTTGCTGCTCCTGTTTGTGTTCCTGCTGCTGAGGTTCCAAGGTCAAAGCCCGAGGCTAGAGCTCTGCAAGTAACCAAACTGAGATGGAGGAGAAAAAAAGAGCAAGAAGGAGAGATGCTGACACTTCTGGTAGCATCCTCAGAGAAGAGCTATGCCTGCAGGAGCCTGACATTAACAGATGAAGTACCATCAGGACCACTGTGCTGACCTGATCAGCTGTGAAGGATCTTCCAGACATGCCAAATGCCAAGCCCACTGGAGAGGATGTGGACATGGCAAAGCAGACTATGCAGATGCTGATGGATAATTTCTGCTTGGAGAGGGGAAAAAGCAGTCTCTCATAGCCATCCTCAGCTTTTAAGTCATGCTACATTTTGTACCCTATGACCAGACTTTTAGCCCAGAGCCAGGGCTAGGCTTATTTACCTCAGATGAACGGGTTCCCCTTGGCAACAGGCCTACATACTCAAGACGAGTTCCTCATGCCTCTTCCCCTCCTCTGCGTAGCCCCCATGCTATCCCTTCCAGTCTCATATCTTTGTCTTGCATCCAAACTTTTTCCTTCTGCAGCCCTGACCATTATATGAACAGACCCTGATAACAGATCCAGTATATGAACAGACCCTCCACTAGCACAGTCTTAACCACTGTCCCCCACCTGTATCTCTGAAATAGTTCCTCCCTATCTCTCCATTGGCCTTGTTGACTGTAAGCCCTGATAACTCCTTTTTCCAGTATGGGAAGGAACTCCATATCACATTCCTACCAAAAGGACTAAGGGATGTTGGGGAGAGAACAGTTTTCTAGAACCTCACAAGGACATGGACAGTACTTGCCCAGGAAAAGCAGCGTGTTATGGGACTTCAGTCTCTCCAGCATATCCATACTATGTGTCAAGACGTTGTTCCACCACTCTCCATCACTCTTAGACTGCCTACTTCCTTTCTCTCGGTTCACAAACTGCCACTACTCCCACTTGTTTCTACAATACAGCACTAAACGTTTGGGTTTTTTATACTATTTCTTTGTTAAACTTTTTTCATATAAATAAACACATTTTCTGTGAATCACATTACACATTACAAATTTTACACAGCTACTGTCTTCTTGCCTGCATCATCAGGGGCAGTGGGGTAGAGTTCCTGAAGACCTTGGTATTGTGGATCTTGCTTGATCAGCTGGTGAATTGATATCAGTGGCTCATGACACCCTGAAGTGTGGCTGATACTCCTTTGCAGTTTATTTACCTTGAACCTAGGTGCACTTAGGCACAGGATGGCAATGTGCCTGCCATTAAGGACCTTGATACAGTTTAGAAACCTTATAAAGGCAAATCCAGGTATGACCTCCTGTGGGTTAGAAAGTCTGAATAACCTTGTGCTAGTATGTGCTAGCTGGCATGGCAAACCTCCTGGATGGCTGATCCAAGCATAGATTATCCCATGCCCAAGTGTTTAGCAATAGAATAGAGTTAGAGGTTACTAGGGGTTGCCAGCTTCCAAATGGCAATTGTCATCTGTTTCTCCATGCTCATGGACACCCTCATGTTACTGGCTTGATCCTAGAGCAACACAGCAAACTCAACACATCTCTAAAATTATCACTGCACATGCTGAAGTTCTGCCACCATTCAGGTCCTTGTCATCACCATCCATTTCTTCAGCACTTCTCTCTCTGCAACAGAAGCAAGGTTTGCCAGTGTACAAGCAAGCCTTTTATGGAGCCTCTTATTTCTTCCTCCTCAAACACATTGGTCTCAAACTGACCAAGCACTGAATATATCTCAGGAAGCATGTTTTCAGTGCCAGGATAGCCGAGTCCTAAGCTGCCAAGCTGCAGTATACCAGCTGGCAGAGGTGCTCAAACAGGGAAGAAAGTATGACCACTCGTGTGAAACCCCTCTGCTGTTAGGTGGATAGTTTCATAATTAGTAGGGTCAGAAGGGACCTGAGCACATCATCGAGTCCGACCCCCTGCCATGGCAGGAAAGAGTACTGGGGTCAAACGACCCCAGCAGGGTGATTGTCAAGCCTTGTCTTAAAGACCCCCAGGGTAGGAGCCAGCACCACTTCTCTTGGAAGTTGGTTCCAGATCCTAGCCGCCCTGACCGTGAAGTAGCGCCTCCTGATGTCTAGCCTAAATCTACTCTCTGCCAGCTTGTGACCATTATTGCTGGTCACTCCTGGCAGTGCACGGGGGAATAGTGACTCCCCCAATGCCTGCTGATCCCCCCCTGAGTAGTTTGTAACAGGCCACTAGATCCCCCCTCAGCCTTCTTTTGTGGAGGCTGAACAGGTTCAGGTCCCGTAGCCTGTCCTCATAGGGCCTGCCCTGCTGCCACCTGATCATGCGAGTGGCCCTCCTCTGGACCCTCTCCATGCTGTCCACATCCCTCCTGAAGTGCGGTGCCCAGAACTGGATGCAGTGCTCCAGCTGCGGCCTGACCAGTGCCGCATAGAGAGGGAGGATCACCTCCTTGGATCTGCTTGAGATGCATCTGTGGGTGCATGACAAGGTGTGGTTGGCCTTCCTGACTGCATCCCCACACTGCTAGCCCATGTTCATCTTGGCATCAATGATGACTCCAAGATCCTTTTCTGCCTCTGCACTGATGAGGAGGGAGTTCCCCAGCCTGTAGGTATGCTGCTGGTTCTTCCTCCCCAGGAGCATCGCTTTGCACTTGTCAGTGTTGAATCCCATCCTATTCTTGTCTGCCCACCCCTGTAACCTGTCTAGGTCTGATTGTAGCCTATTCCTTCCTTCTAGCATGCCCACATCCCCCCACATCTTAGTGTCATCAGCAAATTTGAACAGGGTGCTTTTTACCCCCTCGTCCAAGTCACCGATGAAGATGTTGAACAGTGCGGGCCTGAGGACCGAGCCCTGCGGAGCCCCACTGCCCATGTCCTTCCAGGTTGAACAAGACCCATCCACCACCACTCTCTGGGTGCAGCCCTCCAGCCAGCTGGCAACCCATATGACCAGCCAGTTGGTGACCCATTAGTTGAGCAAGTACTTCATGGTGCTGCTCATTCAAAGACTGGAGAAGATCGGCATCCATCCTCTGGTCACTCTGAGAATGCTATAAACATGTAACTGACCAGTTCTACTGACAATGTGATGATTATAGGAAGCAATGACCAGAAGCATGGGGGTTAAATACCCATAAGAATCTGCATTTTACACTCAGCTGTCTTCTGAAGTCTCTGGGAAATTGTGACCAAAAAGGAGACTAGCATTCCTGCTTACTAGACCCCTACTTGTGAAGTAGCACAACTGCATCTGCTTCAGCAAAGTTTGAATTAATGTAGTGGGGAGAGTCTGTGCAACACCTGTATGCCACAAAGTAAGAGTACTTCAAATAAAGATGGAATTTTGAAGTGCTCTATTTGTGTATATCTGCATACCTTTAGGGCACTATTTCAAAACTAGGGTGCATACATCAGTAGCAGCAATACCTTGATTCAGAAGTTGCAGGTCTTGTCTCTGGGAAAAGTAGGCTGCAGGAGGGATTCCTCTCCTTTTCCTTCCTCCTCTCCCTCTTCTGTGCTTTGGGGGTAAGATGCTTTACCTCGAAACAAGCTGCCACTTGGCTGAGGTTGCAGCACCATTGGAGTTAGTTGGCAGCCAGCTACCCTCGTCCCTTGATGTTGGCATCCATTTTCTTAAGGTATGTCTTTAATATGTCCCTGTAACATTTCCCCTGGGCACCTCAAGATCTCAAGCTGTTGCTAAGCTGGAAGTAGAGCACTTGTTTTGGAAGTCAAGTCACACAGCATCTGGTCTAGCAGAGATGTTGCTTGAGGATCACTGACTCAGTGCTGGTAAATATTGGTTACAGCAAGGATGCTGGTGCTTGTGTAGCGATCTTCCCTCTTGATGTGGAAGATTTCCCAGAGGCTTTGTTGGCAATACCTATCCAGGCTCTTGAGATGACGATAATACATCACCCACATTTCACATCTGTAGAAGAGTGGGAATGATGACTGGATTGTAAACACAGATCTTGATGTCTTTCCAGGGATGGCAATAAGACATACCAAAGCAATTTCCTAAAGGAGGCACTTTCACACTGGATCCTATGCTGTATCTCCTCATCAGTGTTCACTTTGAGAGAGGTGACTACTGAGGTAGGGGAAGTGCTCAGTTATCTCCAAGGTCCTTGGATCTTTCCCTCCATGGTAATTTGGGGTGGAGGGTCACATTCATGGCCTGTTGAAAGAGAGGCCCAA
The DNA here is from genome assembly GCF_052110815.1 of Crocodylus siamensis. Lineage (NCBI taxonomy): Eukaryota > Metazoa > Chordata > Crocodylia > Crocodylidae > Crocodylus > Crocodylus siamensis. The sequence goes on from NC_143408.1 coordinate 11,213,106, forward strand.
CATTTGGTAGGCTTCTCCAGAAAGATCCAGCATGGTCTGGAGGTTTTCCTCAGTGTGCACAAGGATAGTGCAGTTATCAGCAGATTGAAGGTCAAAGATAGTTGTTTTGAGTACTTTGTTTCTTGCGAGAAAATAAACCAAATTGAAGAGACCTCCATACATTTGGTATTCGGTTCCAGAAGGAAGGTGGTCCTTAATGAGAACCAGGATGACTGTCAGAAAAATGGAGAACAGAGTTGGGGTGATGACACATCCTTGCTTGCCCCCAGTTCAGGTGACAAATGGATTCATCTCAAATTTGCTTCATAGTCATCTGGTCATGGGGAAGACTCAGGATTTTGATGTGCTTTTCAGGGTGTCCAAATACTAGCCCAGCAGGCAGGATGCGGTGCGGGATGGAGCACTGCACTGCCATGCCTGCCAAGTTGAGGTGCCCCATTTCCGCCCAACAACAGCAGGGCATGCAACTCATCACTGCTGCCTCACCGTATCTTGTGGTAGGCGCTCCGTCCCATGCTGGGTCTCATCTGATGGGGTACAGAGGTGGCTTCTGCCCAAAGCTGGTTTGGCCCAACTGCAGCCGCATGCCCCACTGTGGGCATAGAAATCTGGGGTGGGCATCTGCCCCCTTCCCAGCCCCCCCCCCTCCCCGATGCATAGGACATAGACAAACGTGAGAGTCCAAAGAAGAGCCACCAGTATTATCAGAGTCTTACACAGCAAACCATACGAGGACATGCTGAGGGATCTGGGGCTCTACAGCCTGAAGAAAAGATGTCTGAGAGGTGACCTGGTAGCAGCTTACCGCTACACTGGGAGAGTACATCAAGGACTCGGTGAGCAACTGTTCACCAGGGCACCTGATAGGAAAACTAGGAGTAATGGCCAAAAACTCCTGGAAGACTGATTCAGGCTCAACATTAGAAAAAGCTTATTCATGGTCAGGATGTCCAGACTGTGAAATAAGCTCCTTCCAGAGATGGAGCAATCACATACCCTGGAAATCTTCAAGAAGAGACTGGACAGTCACCTTGCTGGGGTCACCTGAACCCCAGTTTTCTTTCCTGTTTGGTGCAGGGGACTGGACCCAATCATCTTCCAAGGTCCCTTCCGGCCTCACAACCTATGAATCTGTGAATCTCTAAGACAAAGGCTCACAAGACCATTTGCTAATGTCTACAGGGAGCTCTGTAAGTTGACTGACAAGCTGATTTTTGATGGTGAAGTCAACACTGTAAACATGCCTGTCCTGGGCCAGTTTCCTCTTTCAGAAGAAGGTGTAGCCTCCACCCTCTTCTCTCAGCTGACCCTTATCCAATCATCTTGTCTCACTCAGAACTGTAATGTCAGTGTAACTCAGTAGTTCCCTAGAGACAATGGCAGTTCTTTTGGTTATTCGTTGCCTTGGTTATCTGTCAAGGTTTGAATGTTCCATATTGTGAAATCATTTTCTTCTTATAATGTTTTCAACCTCAGAGAGTTTGATCCTGCTGAACACAGTTACTAGCCAGGAGCAGATAAGACCACCTAGGTTTAGGACACCTTTACTAGCCCCTTCCCCATGTAGGGCAAGCAGAGGGGATCCTGAATAGGACAGCTCACTCATGGTAGCAGCTGCCAAATCGCACCCCTGTCTCAACCCAGGTGCAAGATGGTCATCAGGCTACCACCACTGCATATAGATTCATGGCTGGACTACTCCTGTCTCCATCAGTACTGGTCCATCACCACAGGGCTTTTGGAGGTTGGTACAGACGAGCATATTGCTTCCTGTGGTAGAAGCCTACACATGACTTTATTTCACATGAGGAAGTTGGTGCATGGAAACAGCAACCACGTGATCTTGACATGGTGGAGATCTTGGCCCAGTGGCAAGAGAGAACGCTAGACAGCAGGAGACCTCCATCTGACTGCAGTCTTCTCCCATCTTTACAGCTGTTGAGATTTTGACATCACCTTCCACCTGATCTACCACTGAGGACTTGGAATTGGACTGTGGTTTGTCTGGAATGTCACCTCTGGCCTGTTTGTCATGGGTGACCTTGTCAGGATTGTGGGACTGTGGATAACATAGCTCTGAGCATTGTTAGGATACACAAGCCTCTCCACCACTAGAAGGTCTGAATCCATAGAGAGGTAGGCTGCATAGACACTGAGAATTTAAGTGTCATACTGGGTCAGACCATTCATCCTTCTAGCCCAATATCTTGTCTCTGATAGTTTGAGGGCCAGTCGGTGCTGGCCAGTATACTCTGTTCTTTGTGCCCCCTTGGAGCACACATTATTAACTTTCGACTCACACCCTGCTCCCATTTTTTATAATAGTCACTTGCTACACACTTAATGCCCCTCCTCCAGAAACAGGGAGAGGCCTGTAGTTTCTGAGCGGCTGTAGCCCACAGACAAAATCTGTTGTGTAAAAGGGTACATGGCAAGCTTTTAAAGGGTACATAAGGGACTGAAAAACAGAAGAAACAAAATCAAAGAAATAAGAATGCATTCTGCGATCTTACAGGTTACAGTGCAGCTATAGTGACAAAGAGTTTTTTTAACCATAACATGGAATTATAAGTGAACAAAGTAGTGAAACACATAAAAGTGGGTACATGACTCCCAAAAGATTGAGAACCACTGATATCAACTTTATTAAGCTCTCAGTGCAAGCTCAGTATAGTAGAAGCATATATAACTTCTGTGCAATCCATAAGCTAAGCTGAGCTGTGCACTTGCTTGAATATATCAGCACAGTAAAAAACAGACTGTTAGTCATAAGTCAAACATTAAGGGCACAAAAATCATGGTTTGTAGGCTATCTAAAAAGTACTACAATGCCATTCATTCTCTTTATCAAAATGGATGACAACTCTCTAAAAGGCAGCACTATGGACAAGGATCTCAGAATCTTAGTGGATCACAGACTCGGTATTTTAGTCTGTAGTGTGACACAGCTGCACAAAAGGCAAATGGGGGGTTGTGATGCATCAATAAGAACATTAGGTAAGATATGAGAGGTGACAGCACCTCCTTATTTAGCACTACTTAGGCTTCATTTACAGTATTGTTTGCCATTTTGGGCTTCACATTTTGTTTTGTATAAATATGATCCTGCCTCAAGAAGGGGATAGGTGACTTGAAGGTCCCTTCCAGGCCTATTTTTTATGATTCTACTATCTTACAATTTGTGTATGTATGTACTCATGTATGTCCTTTAAAAATCTACCTTTTCTTTATTCTTTTAGGCTTACTGGTAGCTTACTGCCATAGATTTGATATCCAGGTGCAATCCTCCAGAGTCTATTTTGTAGCCTGCACTATAGGTATGTATGATGCTGGTGTTTCTACAAAAGTAAAGCCAGAGTCTCTGTATTAACGTAGCTTGCTTTACACCTGCTTACCTCACTCTCAAAATCAAGCATTGAAACAGTTTTAAAAAAATAAAAACTCTCCACCAGTTTTGAGGCTGGACCACTCAGTCCCAGTTTAACTGCTGTGTTACCACTCTGAGCACCTTTGTTTGTCCCAAGTATAATTATGCTCTTTGCTGTTGTTTTATGCCCTTTCCAGAATTCCCAGGTTGTTTTGCAGGTGATTCATGAATGTTTGGGGTACATATGGAGGCTGTAGTCTTTTTATCACTATCCCTAAGCTTGCTTTATTAGCCAGATTTTGGACAGCTCTGAGTTGATTAAGTTGAGTGGCTGGATCCAAATCGGTTTTGTACAAGGGTCCACTTGGGATCTTGGATTACCTAAAAATTAGGCACCTTGCCTGAGGAGCAAAATCCAAAGGGACAGTCAGTAATGAAAGTAGTTGTCTTTGAAGGGTGATCCAGATCATCTAGTCCAAGTGTATCAAACATTTTGGCTCACGGGCCATATCTGGGCCATAGAATTGTGGCATCTGTCCTAGAGGGTCCAGGAGTTGCGGAGTGGGGCAAGATGGTCAACCAAAAGCCAGAGTACAGAGGTCTGTTGGGGACATGTGTCATAACCCCTGCAGTTCTTTGCCTGCTGCAGGCTCTACCCCTGCCGATCCTGCTTCCAATTCCAGGTCTGGCCTCTGAGGAGACCCACAGTCCCCACTCCACCCAAGGGGCTGAGTTTGACATCCCTAACCAAGGCAATAAGCAGGGAGTGCCTGTAGCAAGGAAGTGCTGAACACAGAGGTGTGTCTCAATTCTGCTTCCTGTAGTCACCTCTGATTTCCTAGAGGAGAAGTATTGAACTCATTGGGAGCAGCTTCAGTTCAGACCTAATCACACATCTAGGTCTCCTCCACTTCCAGGGGAGTGCCCTTATCACTGAATTAGAGAGTTGGGTTTGTTCTTTCTTGTTCTCCTGGCTCCATGTATCTTACGCTCTGGATCTCTAGTGGCCTGGTTCCAACAAAAGGAGGGTGCCTTCACTCAAAAGCCTTGGTGATCTGGGCACTTTTCTGAGAATGGGAGATATTGATGTGAAGCCATCAGGCTCTTGGGTAGCCTAGAACCCTGGCCTCCCCCTTCCTGGGCAAGTCATCTAACTGCTAACCTATTGTAAAAAAGTTGAGCTGTTCTACCACCACCAGCCATGCCTGAGAGTAGCTGAGGAAAGCTGCCTAGGTTTAGGGCACCTTTTCTTCTCCCTTTCCCATGTGATGTGAGTAGAGGGGATCCTGAATAAGACTGTTCAGTCACAGTAGCAGCTGCCAAATTGCACCCATGTCTCAACCCAAATGCAAGGCAACCATCAGGCTACAGCTGCTTGCATGTAGATTCATGGCTGGATTAGTTCTTTCTCCATCACGACTGGTCCATCACTGCAGGGCTTTTGGAGGTTGTACAGGAGAGCATGTTGCTTCCTGTAGTAAAAGCCTGAACTCAGTCAAGCCTTTAGGGGTGCTCTGTGGACACCTAATGGCTTGAAACTTCAGTAGAGTTTAGGTATCCCTCAACACCAATCTGGATATTGGCAGAGCTTACAGCAGGTGTGGGCAAAATACAGCCCACAGGCTGGATCCAGGCCATGCCTGCCCTTATGGTGCTCCACATGGGACCGAGCAGTACCCACTCCCGCCATGGCAGCCCGCACCGTGCTCCCGCTGATCCGAGCCCCAACCATCATGCAGCTTCTGGCAGGGCTGTTCCCAGTGTGGCTGAAGCCAGATGCTGCTCTACTCCCATCGCCTCCACAAGGAGCAGCCCAGGTGAAGCTTCCTCCCCGCCCAAAGCAGTGCAGCAGAGGCTGGAGGAGGAGCCGCCACTGGAGGTGAGGTGAGCGGAGCAGCACCTGGCCAGTTGCAGCCATGCTGAGAAGCTGCACACTGGCTGGGGCCTGGACTGGCAGGGCTGTTCTGTTCTCTTCATCTCCAGCTCCAACTGCTGCACTGCTCGGGGTGGGGAGGAGCTTTAGCCAGGTAGCTCCTGCCCAGTGTGTGGAGCCCTGGCTCCAGGTATCAGTTGCCTTCCATCCACTCTACTTGCCCAATACAATGAGCAGCCACCTGGGAGCTGGAGCTCCACATGCTGGGCAGGAGCCACCTGGATAAAGCTTCCCCACACGGCAGGAGCAGGAGAAGCAGCTGCAGCTGCAGCTGCAGCTGGAGGCAAAGGGAGCAGAACAGCTCCACCAGCCTGGGACTGGGCGCAGGCCCTGGCTGGTGAGCACAGCTTCCAGTAGGGCTGTTCCTGGTGTGGCTCCAGCAGGCTGGGTGCTGCACTGCTCCCTTCACTTCCTGGTGACATTGCGAGTCTGGCTGGCTGCAGCCACACTGGGAACAGCCATACCATAAGCTGTGTGCTGGCTGGGGCCTGGGACTGGGGCCAGAGCCGGTGGCTTTAGGCAGGATAACAATACTGGTTGCCCCATGCAGAGCATAAAAGGGGTAGCAGCCAACTGGATGAGCTCTGCTCCATTCACCCCCTGCCTTCCCCCTCCCTCCCCTCACCCTGGCTGGCTTCCAGGCAGCCCTCCCCTCCTCCCCCCATGCATATGCCCCTTTCACCTCCCTCTCCCCATAGGGCAGGGTGTGAGGGGAGTGGATTATGCCTGTCCCAAGCATGGCTCCCCAACCACCCAAAGCCCCATAGGGAGTTTGATGAGTTGTTGCCAGGGAAGGGGGGTGCGGTGCTGACCCAATCTATAACAGTTCAGCAAAACTCCCTGCGTGGCCTTTGGGCCCAACTGCTTGTCCATCCCTGACCTAAAGTAATGCTTCTCAAGCTTTTAGAATCAAGATAGCCCTTGGTAGACTCCAGACACACCTTGGAAAATGCCAGCTCTTTGCTTTCACTTCTTTTTTTTAACTATGGGAAAATAATAGAGCTATTCTTCTGTTGCGAAGAACTCAGAAAAATCACAAAAGTTCAGATTGTTTTTAACACTATTTTAAATCAACTGGTATGTCTTGTGAATTGTGTATAGGTGTTTGCACACCTAACTGCTGATTTTGTGCAGCACCCTGATAGGCATCACTGGTTTAGAGCAGTGCTTCTTAACCTTTTTTTTTAGACTCAAGGTATCTCTCAGAAAATACCAGATCTTACCTTTCAATCTTTTTTTTTTTTTTGTTACTTTGGAAAAATAGTAGTGACTTTTTTCTGTTGCAAAGAACTCATAAAGATCACAACAGGTCACAGTGTTTTCAAAATTATGGATCCCTATTTGAAATCTCTGGGTTTATCTTGCAAATTATGTTTACATGCCACTGTGCTAACTGTTAGGTGTTAACAGTGTTAGCATTGTATGGCACCTCACACTACCCTTGAAAGGCTCTCAAGATACCCCAAGGTGCTACGGTATCCTGGTTTGAAAATCACTGGCTTAAAAGATATGAGTTTAGTGACCTAAGTCGTTTCTGACCATGTACCACAAGCTTAAGCCAAAACGCATATGGAATTTTTCAGACCAAAATGGGGTATTTAATGATTCTGGTCTTCTAAGTGGTTTTGTGGCCACTGCAGTGAGGTTGATGTGGATTGTTTTTCATGGTTTAGGAGACTAAATTCCATGCAAGACATGTTTAGGCACCAGCAAGGACAGTTTGGATCTGTCCATAAGCAAATTAACTTGGAACTTCCTTCATTTATGGTCTGCTATTAACAGAAGAAAACGTTTCTTCAAGTTTGAGATAAACAACCAGTACAATTGCAAAATGACAAGCAGAAACATCAGAGGGCTTCAATTTCAGAAAAGGCTGTTGGTAATTTTACTACCTCCTAACTGTTTGGCTATATTCAGTGTATTTCACTTAACTGTGTATTAAATATATGGAATTTCTAGAATTTGGAGACTCACATTATGACTGCAACATATGTTCATATTTCTTAAACGTGTAAACCCCTTAAAGTCCATACTTAAGATAGAAAAGTTTGAATATTCTAGCAACTGAAGGCACCAAAAGAGCTTTAAGAAAAACAACTGCCAGAATTGTAAGAATTACAGGTTCCACTGAGTCTCCAATGGTAATTCAGTGGTACTTTACATTCCTGTTATATTTCCATTCAGAAACTTGGATTATTAAACATAACTCTGATTTTGAATTCCTTGATTAAAACTGCAGCATTCTACTCTTAAATCAGCTGTGTAAAATTGCCACAAAAATGTAGTAGTCTAGGTACAAAAATTACTTTCATACTCTTTGTCATATTAATGAAATAAAGTAGATATTACTTCCATTACTTACCTTGCTTTGGTAGAAGTTTACTTAGCTGACTTAATGGTTCAGTAAATGCTATAAAATATTTCTATATAATATTAACTCCAAGTAATGGGAATTTTTGTTGAGGAATTAGATTTATCAGCCTATACCTGGCATATTTGCAGGAACTTGCCCTGAAAGCTTTTGAAGATATTTTATATTCAGTTTAATATTTTCTGCAGTATATTATACCATAAGTAGAAATAAATGATTTAACGAGTTGTAACACATAGCTAGATATTTGTTTAATGGTGTTTCACTAAATAAGCAAAAACTATAACCAAGAATTTCCAAGTTACAAGTAAGTGTGCCAGTTGTAGTAGTCAGACAGTAATGTTATCTGTATTTTGTTTTCATTTCATTAAAAAATACTGTTTTAATGCCAGTGTTGTGATTATTTTTAGCACTGACATGATGCATAGATTTTTTTTCAGTTTATTTCACTTGTATTGTTTCAATTATTGAATTCATTACACCACATATACTAAACAGTAAAAGGAGTTTTATAATATTACTTGACAAATTAATATTAGATGATTTTTCAAGACGACAATATGGCCATTATTGAGCAAAACTGTCTGAATAACTTCATTTTGCATTTTTATCTCCTTTTAGCGTATGGTATTGGCCTTCTGGTGACTTTTGTAGCCTTGGCATTGATGCAGATGGGTCAGCCAGCTCTCCTCTACTTGGTACCCTGTACTCTTATCACTAGCTTTGCTGTTGCTCTTTGGCGAAAGGAGCTTACGATGTTCTGGACAGGCAGCGGCTTTGCGGTGAATACGTTTGATATGACTGTCTTCAAGAATAATAATACTATAAACCTAACTAGAATTAAAGTTGAGTAAAATATTGTAGTACTACCCAACAAAACAAAGATATTTATATTTGAAGTTCCCTTTTTGATCCTAAGTATTATTTTATTTGCTTTAGTAATTGTTGGACATGATCTTGTGATTGTTACTTTAATGTTTGTGGGCAGCAGAACTGACCAATGTGAGACGATAAGTGCCTTCCTAAACAACCTGATCATTACATAATTTGGGGAGATTATGATGTACATTTTCATTCATAGTTGTTTAATATAACTTCAGATAGTAACTCCCTTAAACTTAGTCATATTTGTAGATCTTCCTTTCATAGCCTAGATCATGTCAGGGTGAGGTGAGAAGCTAGCGTAGCATCTCAAACCATCATCTACGACTGGTCTGTTTTTACTTTTTGTTGTAAATTAAAATGCATCCAGTTTGAGGCAGTCAGTATTGTTTGCTGAAAGAAGAAGACAGTACCCCAAAATAAGGGACAGTTCACTGAATAGGTGTTTAATAAATGGGAGAAAAATTGTTGGTGACTCTGTAGTAGAGATGGTATATGTCCTATTGTGATGTCAGGCAACTTCTTTCAGGAACTGTGAAATATCTTCATATATCATTTCAGTCAAAACACTTGTGTGTTATTTTGGAACTGTAAAATGTTTATTCATAATGTGCTGCAATACCAAGTATAATTTGTTGTGCATTCAACACAAAATACTGTCCAGTGAAATCAGGGTTTGGTGAGATCAACAGAGTTTGAAAGGTCACACAAATACAGACATTGTCAAAGCTGTTCTTTTGCTCAAAGTGAATTAAGTTAGTTGTTCATTACTTTTGATAAGCTTTGGTCTTGTCTATAGTTGATAGGATTTCCAATATTGTTATGATGGTGAACTCTCTAAGAGGATATCCCTTAGTTTATGCAGGCCCACAAAGATTTTGCTAGTATATAATACCAGTTTTCTGAAGCTAGCCTGGGCCTTTGCTGGTTTACTTACGTTGTTTTGGTTTATGATTTTTTTCCATACTTCATACCTCTATAGCTATCTAAGCAAAACTTGTTAAGCATAGAGTGGGCCTCAATTTGAAGATTAAGTCACTGAAGAGGGTCCTCCAGTTGGAAAAATATATTAATATCACTGCTGAGCCAGAAGCCACCCTTTAAAAAAAACATTCTTGTGCTTCAGTATTTCATCACCATACAGGGTTTCTACAGAAGTATATAGTGTGGTGTATATACTTAGACACTCTGCATTCCCAGGAGGACTTAGAAGTTTGGCACCCCCAAAAAACAGTCTGGGTAGGGCCAGTGGAAACTTCCTGCTATGGTAGAATAGTAACAAAGCTAGGTCCCAGACCACTGCAAGAACAGTAGTAAGACTCATACTACTTTATTATAAATAATACTTTTTTATATAAGTTCCTGCACATTATAAAGAGTTGTTTGCACACTGTAAGCCTCATTGAGATGTTACATGTAGTTTTAAAATATGGTCATTTTATTTTGTAGGCAGTTCACAGTGTAAAAATAGACTGGCCTATAGTAACAGCTTGAATTTGACTTGATAATGAATATAACTTGACCTGAAGCCTGCAGAAACTTGTCTAGGTAAAATAAAAAAAAATCAAATACTGTATTTACTCAAATATACAATGAGGTATTTTCCCACAAGCAGCATAAGGGAATAAAGCTCCTCATCTTATATTTTCACACACAGTGAAGCAGGGAGCAGGCAGCTGCTGTGGCTCTGACTCTCGCCCTGAGCCCAGGTTGGGGCCAGTGTCAGACCCACAGCAGCCTCCTTTCTTTACTCCTGTTTCCCCTCTGCAGTCCGTTCCACTAGTGATCCAGTGACAAGCCATTGACCATTTCTGTATTTTAGATCTTCAAATCTATAATGAGAATAAAAACTCATAATAGAGATTTTTAAGTTCAGTTACTATTAAACTACTTTGAGATCCCCCAAAAAGTATCAGTCATTATTTATCATTAATGAACAATGGAATTTATCACTATGAAGAAAGAAATGGCAGAACTCCAAAACATTTTTCCACCTAAGAAGGAAGCAACACATGGACAAAAACAGTAGTTATATGAATCATAGGGCTGGAACGGACCTCTGTAGGTCACCTAGTCCAACCCCTCTACCTGAGGCAGGATCATCCCTATCCAATCCAATCTATACAAACCCATTTTCTACTCTATTAACAAAACTACACAGTCAACCTTGACACAAGCACAAGGCATAATACCCTAATCTGCCACAGGTAAAGCAGGGGGACCGTGGTGGCCAATATCTTGCTGGTTCAAAAGTTGTTAAAATACTCTTGAGAGATCCAAGAAAGAGAGACATGTCTCCTGCTACAGAGGATGGCAGCCCCCTCTCCCCAGTCTATACCAATCTAACCATGGGTGTGAAATTATTTCCTGACCCTGAAAATGGCACTCGATCTGAGCCTAAGCATAGATGCAAGACCTAGCCAGGAACCTCCAGGTTTAAGTCCCAGCAGAAGTGTTGGCACACCTTCCTCAAAATCCCCAGCTCTGGCTGCAGCCAACACACACTACTTCTGAAGAAGGCTTAAAAAAGACATCAGGAGTCTCTGGGGCTGGGGCTGGGACAGATGGGCCAAGCCAGACTGGACTGCCACCCACAATTGCCGCCCCACTTTGCCACGCTGGCCTGTGTCAGCACCCTCCTTCCCACAATGCCGTGCACATCAGCACTTCTCCCTCCCTCCCCCCCTCACTGGATCAGCACCCATACTTAAGTGGCCGTCCATAATTGCCCACCCCTGGTCAAGAGCCTACTGAATTGTGCTCCCATCCTCCAGTACATTCCTGGTCCTTCCTGATTTTATGGCATTTGCAAATTTGCTCAAGAAGCTTTATATGCCAGCATCCAAATCATTAATAAACACATTGAACAGTACCAGGCCTGGGACAGACGCCTGTGGGACTCCACTCAAAACATACCTTTCCAATAGGAATCCATTTATAAATACCTTTTGCTTGCAGCTACTGAGCCACCTGTTTATCCATCCCATAGTAGTTTAGTTTAGGCCATATTTCTCCAAAGGCTGAGATCAAGTTTGACACAATTTGTTCTTAGTAAATCTGTGATGGTTGCTTGTGATCAGCCTTTCCTCGTCCAGATGCTTGCAAGGGAACTTCCTTAGGAGATGCTGCAGTAACTTCCCAGGTATTCAGGTGAGGCAAACCAGTGTGTTGTTCCCCAGGTCATGCCTTCTTTAAAGAGGGACACTACAATGGCCCTTTTCCAGTCCTCTGGTACCTTGCCCATCTCCCATGACTTTGAAAATATTATTGCCAATGGCTCCAAGATCATCTCTACCAGTTTCTTCAGTACCTGGTTTGAAGTTTATCAGGCCCTGCTGATTTGAATTCATTCAGACCCATCAAAAGCTCTCTGACTGTCTAATATTAAATTGTACTGATAATTAGGTGTTCTCATTTAACTGTTACATCTGTCTCTGCAAATCTGTTGCAACTTCCATGCTGTTTTGTTCAGGATTAAAGTTTGCAGTTTGGCTTGCAGCTTTAGGAGTGTGCACACTTAGCAACTTCATTACAACTGTTGATGCATGCTCATGAGTGCCAATTCTCTATTCCTTTTTAAAAGTTAAATGTATGCCTGTCACTTCCCAAATCATTTAGAAATAATGAACCCTTTAAGCTTTAAGTTCTAAGACTTTAAGCATTTTATGAGACTGCTGTGGACATTTTGCTTTTGTGAATCAGTGGGACCTATCCCAAAAGTAAATCTTTTGGGGTTTGAAGTTACTGCAATTGTAGCCCTCTTGTTAGCCTTTAGCTAACGTTATTTTTAACTCTACCACCCAGTTAGCATGTAATTAATATTGGACACTCAAGCAGTAGACAGATGAAACAATTTTACTACTTTAAACTGGTGAGAAAGACATAGCACTTGTGAGTGCATCAAATGATCCATTTTATGTTTTGTGCATCCATTTGCATCCTGCATAAGTGAACTTAAATCAGGGTACCTTATTCCAGAATGAAACCACTCTTAAATTACTGTGATTGGATATCCATTACCTGTATCATAGAGTGGACATATGGACCAATTATTACAAATCACTTTAAAACTCAATACATTTCCCCTATGTTTTCAATCAATATAATTGGTCAGTCTGCACCCTCAGTATGATGGCTGGTTTCCTGTAGAAACTAGCATGTTTTGATCAGTCACTGCTAATGTTGCCCTTAGTAGGAGTAGTAGCTCTTTCTTCTCACTTCCCATCATTCTAAAAAAAACAATTTTCTTTTACAGAAAGACCTACCTCATCCTCCTTTGGTGTTGGCTCCCGTCAGCTGTCCTGAACCCCCCAAAGATGTAAATGCACCAGCATCTCAACAAGAAGCAGAACAAATGACCAACCCCACACTTCATGCAAAGGAGCAAAGTAATGCTACCCTGAGTGTAGAGGAGGCCCAGAACCCCTCCCCAAATACTGGGGAGCTGACTGGTCCCAGCACACAACTAGAACAACCAAAAAATTCCAGCTCACATATAGAAGAATCAGCTAATCAAAACAAGGACAACTGTGAAAGCAGAAGTGTCAAAGTAGAAAAGAACCAGTTGGACTAGAGGATGTAATAGGAAACACTCTTTCCCCTCCCCCAATTTTTCTGCATAAAACCAGTAAGTAATTAGACTGGTTCAGTAGTGGTCATACTCGCTGAAGAACCTCACTGGGAATCTGATCGTCAAATTCAAGAATACTCTGCCTCCAACTTCAGATACAGCTGTGCACTTCAAACACCTTTCTGAAATATGGTGCTTTACCAAGGTTCTGATGTATGAATTTTAGTGATCATTTTATTAGTGGATGCCTTTTACCTGTTCCTATTTCATTATACCGGGATAACAGTAAGAACTTTTATGTATATGGCACTCTGCGCTTATGTGGCTGTGGTGCTGCTTTAACATAGTGTAGGTTAATATGGAAGAAAAGCATTGGACAAATCTGCTACAATGCAATGCTGAGAGGAAATAGAGTAGTTTTAGCACTTTCCCTTCTGAGACTATTTTCTACTTGTAAAAGCCATTGATGCAAGTGAATGGTTTAGTATAAACTTATGCTCCAGCAATGCTAAGAACTGGCTAAATTACGAGCCTTCTGAAAGGATTTATATTACCACGGTCATTAAATTCATCTCTTAACTTTTTGTTTGTTTGTTTTACTCCTAGGTATTGGGTTGGATTATAGTCTAGCTCAGCGGTGCTCACATTGTTGACCCCATGGACCAGATGAATGGCATGGAGCCAGTCCATGGACCGGGGTTGGGTTTGCACCACCTCCATGCACTGGGACCAGGCTCTGGGGCCTGTGCCACCCCGACCAGGCTGTAGCCCTATCCCAGTGTACAGGGGGCAGCACAGGGCCTGATCCAGCCTGTGGGCCATCCAGCTGATACTGGGCTCTGTGCCACCATAGCCCAGCCCCCATACACCAGTGTCAGGCCCTGTACCACACTGGACACGCGATCCAGCGCACAGGGCTCCCCACAGGATCCGGTTGGGAGCCCCGCAGGCTGAATTACAAAGTGCTGGATCCGGCCCATGGCCTGGGGATTGAGCACCCTTGATCTAGATTAAAAAGTAGGATGAATGGCTCTAGCAGAAGCATCATAAGCATTCCTATGAATTCTATGGCTGTCTTTGAAAAAGTATTGGTTGATTTGACTTTCCAGAGTTTGACACAATAGATACACTCATTATGTATGCTGGTTTAAAAAGAGAGCCCCCTGTTTGTCACACAGATCAGGAAATAATATTAATTAGTGGTTACAGAATTGTCTCTTGGGAAGTTTTAAAGACTAACTGATATGAGAAATTCAGCTATTTTTTTTGAGCCTCTACTTACACTTGTTATGAATATAGGTTTGATTTCTAATGTTAAAGAAAATAGTTTGATGTTCTCTTTTTCAAAGGAGCATGTGTGGTTTAACAGTTAGTTTGTTTGTATATATTGCTTGGATTTAAGAATTAGTTACAATTTTGTAACTGGTCATCCAGCTCAAGCCATATTTTGTCTTTATCCCAGGTATGACCCAAGTGTCATCTGCAAGGTTCTAAAATGAGGCAGTGACCATCTTGACTTGTCCTTGTGCTGGAGAGTGAAGGTCCTACCTTGCAATGTCAGGGTTGCATCTCCAGAATGAAGATGAGGGAAACTACAGTGTGTTCAGTTTTAACATAATTAGGCACAGTTGGTCTTAGCAAGTTGCCAGTATAGCTTGAAATATCCCAAATGTGGACATTTCTTAATTTCTGATTAATTTCCTTAGATATTAATAGTGCATGTGTAGAGGGACAGTTTAGTCAGATTAACATTAGTTTATATAAAATCAATTTTGCTTGAGAGAGTACTGAATCAAGGAAATTTAATTTATTTTAAGACATTAAATTCTGTTTTGAACTTTATACATTCCAGTCCATTAAAAACAATATCCTGAAAACAGAATGTGATTCGCTAACTCAAGTGGCAAAAGGCATCCCTCTGCCACTCATAAATACTACCCTTCTGAGCAAAGGTATCTTGCACAGAAGTGTGGCACTTTGAAGAGTATAATCTCAGTATTAATGTACAGAGCATTGCATTTACATTAAGAAGCTTCCACTGGCTTGTTGGGTCAAATTCTGAAAGACTTTCCTTCAGTATCTGACTGAGCTCTATCTCCTTGAAACTTAAATTTTAAAATGTGTTCTTATTTCTACTAGGAAATTACAGAAATTGGTACATTAGAAGAAAAAAAAACTATTTCTTTCATATGTTGTTCATAATACAAATGAAATAAAAGAATCCATAACATTAAAGCTCATTTGTAATAGACATTATCAAGTCATATTTATTGTGTAGTCTTGGCTAGCCTGCTTAGAAAAGATAATTTTACCCTTGCTTTTGAGAATTATCGCCTCAACTGTGTGTGCACTCCATCTCCTATAAAGACCTGAAGTGAGAACATTTGATGCTTTTAGCATACTAAAATACAATATTTCTGGTTCTAGAACGTGAACTAAAGTTATGAGTCCCATTCATTGGTGATTACAATATTGTATAAATCAAATTTCTCTAATACATTGGTTTTCAACCTTTTTTTCATTTGCTGACCCCTAAAAAATTTTCACTAGATATGCTGAGCCCTTTGGAAATTTTGAATTGAGGTGCAGACCCATTTAAATTGTAAGTGTAGGTAGTCACATACTTTTGATTGATCATAATTATCTTTCCCTTACATATAATGTGGGGACCCCCAGGGGTCCACAGACCACAGGTTGAAAACCATTTCTCTAATATATCTGTTTGGCCTCTGAACCCATGTAGTGCTGTAACAATCTTTGCCATTAGAGCCAAGGCTGCATTTTCTATTTTATTTCCTAAACAAAAAAACTCCTTGATGGGTTTGTCCCTTAAAATTCACTATTGGAAAGAGGTAAGAGTCTCAAAAGTATGATTTCTTATATAACAGCAATGTTGTCAGTCTAACAGCTAACTATTATTGAAAGGTACCTTTTAGAAGTTGCATTGAGGTGAGTGATTAAGGAAGGGCGGTTAATGCCTGAAAGCTTGTTTAACCTCTCCCCCATCTGGTCCAGTAAAAGATACTACAAAAATCCTTGCCTCATACATTTCCTGGAACATCACAGCTACAACAGTCTATCCCCTCTACTTATATTGGTTATAATGTTTATATCCTTCACGTAGCTCATTTTCTGTTAAGCAGCTATAAAAATCTGCTTAAAGAAAATTAAGAAATCAAAGAATTTACTTCCACATATTTGTATGTTTGCAGTTAAAAACACTTGTTTTCATTGCACAAGCTTTTATTGATCTTTACTCCTTTAGGATCACTGGCACAAGGAGAAAGGAAGAGACTTCTTACTGGCTCTGGTATCACTATGTTGCAATTAATACCCCAAATTCTATGTTCAGTTCCACTATGTAAATTTTCATTAAAATATTTTTAAGTAAAATGTTTCAGTATTAATAGGAACATCTATATCCTGCTTCTAAAGATGGCAGTAGAAATAAGCCACAAACCTTCACAAGAGGAGGAATTTAAACTTGTGAAACCACTAACATTGACTTAGTTAGGGGTGGCTCCAGATGGAGTGCAGTGGCCCTTTCTGATCAGTCCTCAAGAACAGCAGCTAAGACATTGTTAAGTTCCCCCAGGCAGATGAGAATTCCACATCCTCTTCCCCTCCATGCCCAAATGAATGCCCCCTTTCTTTCCCCCTACCCCTGTCATTGCCACTGTCCCCACTGACCCAGGAGTTGAGAAGAATGCCAGAACCCTTCTGCCCACTCCAGCCAGGCAGTGCAGGGGCCAGGCTAAGCCCAGGACAGCAGCAGCAGCTAACATTTTCCCTTCCCTGCCTAGTCCCCCAAGGTATTTCCCACCAGCACAGGGAGAAGGAACCTATCTGCCACCACCGCTGTCCTAGGCCAAGCCCAGCCCCTGCACAGCCTGGCTGGAGCTGCCCAGAAGTGGCTCTGAAGCTTCTGTCACTCCACAGGACAGTGGGGAGAGTAGCAGCAGGCAAGTGGGGGAGGAAAGAAGATGAGGGGCATGGAACAGGCCTCTGACCTGCTTTAGAGAGTTAAAAAAAAAAAAAAAAAAGTCCCTGTCTGCTGTTCCTGTAGTACTCTGTCCGCCCTGGTGCATGGAACTGGAAAGAGGTTGGGAGTTGGGGGATGTAGCCACCCCTGTAGCACCAAACTCTGCCTTGACAAAATCCTGGATATGCTTCTGCTTACAGTTAACTTGTGATCAATGAAGTCCCCAACCTGTAAAAGAAAAAATTAGAAGTTTTCATTCACTTTTCCCTGCATCCTTCCTACTAAGATTATGAATGGCATTTTAAAAATTAGATGACCTTTGGCTCTATTTTTCTTCCTCCTCTGCCTTAACCATCTCTGATTTCTTGTTATAGCTGATTTTGACATCTCAGCTAAACATTCCTTTTCTTTAGATTTTGCAGATTTTCTTAGGGTACAATATCCCTCTTTTTCCCTCACGTTCAAACTGTCATGCTTTTCTCAGAACTGCTTGTTGTCGTGATAAAGATTTGTTTTTGCACCCACGGTATGTAAGATTCAGATCACAGAGCTCCATTGTAATGATGGTAGTATCTGTTCTTTCTAAGTGTCTTGGAAGGGAATAGTATCCGGAAGATGGCAGAAAGGGCTCCAGTGATAATACTTCCGTTCCACATTACCAAGACAGTAGGAGGCAGAGCTCTGAGGATGTGGCTACATTCACTAGGCAACTAATAGGAAGACGATGAATGTGTTTGTAATTTTAATTTCTCTCTTTTACTGTCCTAGACGCTTTCATTGGCTTCTATAAAAACATAACACAGAATCGTGTTCTTGATTTGTTTTTCACTCTTTCATGTAGGGGCTGAAATGGAGTTGCTGCCAGAAACTCTTTCTATATGAAAATACCTAATATTTTTTGATATGTGAGTTTGTTCTTTCCTCCTTTCAGCTCCTTTTCCATCCAGGAAGAGCACGCACCAACTGCAGAAACTTCCTTAGCCTGACGAAGGGTTTTTAAACCCAAAAGCTTGTAAAACAGTTTTTTCCAACTATTTAAGTTGGTCTAATAAAAGATATCAAGTTCACCCAAAGAACCTTGTCTGCCTTGATCTTTAAAAGGCAGGCACGGTTCTTTGGGTAGATGTGATATCTTTTATTAGACTGACTAAAAGGTTGGAAAAAAGTTCTTTGCAAGGTTTCAGGCACAAAGATCCTTCGTCAGGCATAGGGAAACTCTTGGTGTTATATGTTCTCCAAGATAGAAAAGAAGCAAATTTACAAGCATGTCTGTGAAAATGCAAATCCCCAGATCAGTGGTTCTCAGCCTTATGAAAATCGAGGCATATAAAGCCTTGGGATATAAAGCTACAGTAACTATATATATTTTAATCAATTTTATTAATGACCAGGAAACAAAACTGAATGTATTTGCTACTGTTTTCCATCATTTATAATATTATTATTTCAGTATCATTGTTATTAAAGTAAATGGTTAGGCAGTTAACATGAACCTGACAGAAATGTTTTACTCCAAGTTTTGACTGCTACTGTGATGCATGCTAAGGGGGGCCAACCTGCAGCATGGGCACCACAAGGGGCACAGGCAGCCTCTGGGTTTAGCACATAGCATATTGGGGTGGGAAGAACAGGTAGAATAGCAGCAGATGTGGCAGGGAGCATAGGGATGGAAGCAGAAAGCAGAGCAGCAAATTGGGCAGAGAGTCCATGGCTAGGAATAGAAAGTAGAGCAGCAGGTTGGACAGAAGTGGATCAGAATGGCACTTAGGGAGAGTGGAGGGCTAATTTGTGGCACATCTGCCAAATGTTTGTCCCTCACCTGTGCATGCAATTTTAAGACTTTAACATTCTAAGTTTAATTTTCAAATACTCTAATGATGACTATGATATACATTGTCAAATCTTTTTTGTTTAAATTGAAGATCTAGGATGGATGTCATCTTAGGTTAACTAATTTATGAAGTATATTACAGGAGTGCCTTGAAGATCCCATTCAGAATCAGGACTCCATTATGCTGGGTGCTGTAAAACAACAGCCAATCTTTTGGCATAGTTTCCATTTCTAATACATCTTTTCTTAGTTCTTGTTAAATATAATTGTCTGACTTATGCCCTCATTTTTATATTTGTGTGTGAGATTAATTTTTTATCTTGTTTTTCAGTGGAAGCTCATGTTTTATGGACATGTCTTGCTTACAGCTTGTAATAATTTGTATTCTTTCTAAGATCCCTATTTTTTCCATTTTACAATGAACAAACCTGGCGATAGAACAATAAAGGAAAGTCTGTTAATACTAGTTTTACTGGAAAAGCTTCAGTCTAAAAAATCTTCACTCTTGGAATCACAGAGAAGTAGGGCTGGAAGGGACCTCCAGAGGTCATCTAGTCAAACCCCAGCCTGAGGCAGAATCATCCCCATCCAAACCATCCTATACAAACTAGGGCTGTGCAGAGCTTCAGTCACTGATCCGATTCAGAGGAAATTCGGCCCAATTCAGGAAAACCATTAATCTCTCCAAATCAAATCGCAAGCCTCCGATTCAATATAGAGAGATTTGACGATTCAGACATAGACACAGCTTTGTATGTTTTTTCTACATAACTCAAGGTACCAGGTGGCTCGTAGGCCTGTGCAAAGCAGCTCGTATTTGCTTCAAATTTGGATTCAGCCGATTCGGGAGACAGTGATTCAATTCAGTGATTTGAATCACTTTTCCAATTCAGTTCGGCTGCTGACGAATTTTCAAATCACCCAGGCCAGGCCCATCCCCTGCCCGCTCTCCCAGCCCAGCAATGGCTGCCCTGCCCACCCCAGCTCCAGGCTTTTTGGGAAAAAAAAAACCCCAGACTGCCAGGTGGGGAGGGGGCAGCGATCCCCACTGTCCCATTCTCCACGTGGGGCTCTGCATGAGACTCCTGACCGCCCCCCCACTTTCCTCCCCCACCCCTCCACAGGTGCCCTGCCCAGGCCAGCTCTGACCCTTTAAGAAGAAAAAAAAAAACAACCCTCACACTCACCACTCCTGACAGTGGGGGGCAATCCCCACTGCCCCACACCATGTGGGGGGCTCTGCACGAGCCCCCAAAGCCCCGAGGCTGCTGCAGGAGTGGTGAGTCCCAGAAGATTTATTCTGAATATTCAGAGAACTTTAAATTAATCTGGACCTTTAAGTTGGTCCCCTGATTCAATTCGGATTTGGAAATTCAGCCACCAAATCAGGCCGAATCTCCTCCAAATCAAAAGACCACCTGAAGCTTTGCACAGCCCTAGTGGCTCATGAACACTGAGATGGTGGGGTCGATGGAGCATCCTAAAGGAGTAAAGGGTGTCCCCAGCATGCTCAGCAGCGAACCCGTCCACTTCCGGGTCCACCACAGAGTGTGCAGGAACCCCCCCGCCCGGCTCAGTGACTGGGGCCTCATGAGTCTGGGGGGGGGGGCACCTGGGGTGCCCCCCATGGTCAATCGCTAAGCCAGGGGGTGCAGAGGGCTCCCGCACATGCTCAGTGGCGGACCCGCAAGCAGACCAGAAGTACTTCCGGTCCACCTCCGGGTCTGCTGCCAAGCACACGGGGCCCCCCGCACTCCTGTGGGATGCTCCATCTGCCCCATCAGTGTTCATGAGCTGTGCCTGGTACCTCGAGGAATGTAGAAAAAAAAACATATAAAGCTGTGTCTATGGCCATATCACTGATTCTCTGAATCAGAATCGAATCTTCAGATTTGGATTTGGCCAAACTGAATTGGGACAGTGATCCTAATCAGTGAATTGAATCACTGTCCCCTGAATCAGGCTGAATCCAAAACCAAATCTGAATCTAATACGGCCTGCTTCGCACACCCCTACTACAAACCCATTATCTACCTTATTAACAAAACTACAGTCAACCTTGACACAACCACAAGACATAACACCCTCATCTGCCACAGGTAAAGCAAGAGAGCCATGGTGACCAATGTCCTGCTGCTGCAAAAATTGTTAAAATACACTTGAGAAATCCAAGGAAGAGGGCCATGTCCCCCACTACAGAGAAAAGCAAACACCCTCACAGTTGGTATTAGTCTGACCATGGGGTAAAATTACTTTCTGACCCCAGATATGGTGATCAGTCTGACCCCCAGTACAGGGGCAAGGCCCTCTAGCCAGGAACCTCTGGGTTTAAGTCCAAGCAGGAGTTCTGGTGCATTCCAGTAAAAATCCCCAGCCTTGGCTGCAGTCAACACCCACTGCTTCTGAGGAAAGTGTAAAAAGAAACCCCTGACACAGCAGCAGGAGGGGAAAAAAATTACCTCCTGGTCCCATGTGGTAAAAAAAGGTTCATCAGGGCCCTGCTGAACAGAATTAAGACAACTCACAAGCTCTCTGACTGTTCTTTTGCTATCTCATCCCTAGTTTGTCCACTTCTTTATCAAAGTGAACTTTTTTAGGTGTCTGGTTGCAGCTAAATTTTTTCATGAAGACTGAGGGTAAGTAGGTATTGAGTGTTCCACCTTCATAGCATCTTCTGCTACAATGGCATTTGACTGTGGACCCACAGCTTCCTTGGTCTTTCTTTTCTGGCCAACATATTTATAAAACCTCATTTTCTGGTGTGGCTCCTTGGTGAACTGCCCATTTTGCCCAATGCCTGTGTGCTTTCCTTTTTCATCTGAGGCTCCAAGAACCTCCTTGTGCAGCCACATTAGTCTCTTACCATTCTTCTTTGGCTTCCATTGGGTCGGAACAGTTTCTCATTGGGCCTCCAATATTGTGCTTTTTAGAAGCAACCTCCACCAAGTCTTTCCTGTTGGTCAGGACAAGATCCAGGAAAGAGAATCCTCAAGTTGTATCCTCGGCCTTCTAGAACAAAGTCATCCACCACGCAAGTGGCTCAACATTTTACGTTTGGCTGTATGGTTCTTTCAAGAGGTGTCCATAAAACTGAAGTCTCCTATCAGTACCATCTCATAATTTTTGGATAGTTTTGTCACCTCCTTGAAGAGTGCCTCATCCACCTCTTGTTTCCGACTTGGAGGCCTGTAATCCCCACCATTATATTGGTGTTGTGTCATTCATTTTTATTTTCACCCGTATACATTCTTATTCTTCTATCTTCCTTCTGCACCAAGGAGGAAGTGTATGTGTTTTGGACTACAACGAGGGCATATTTAAAGTGAATCCAGCCTCTTTGTCTTTATGGCATTTCCAGCACGTTTTAAATATTCTACAGTACTACAGTAGAACAAATGGATTTTACTACATTGTTTTTATATAATAAATGCTCATGCTTTTATATAATAAACATTCAGTCTTTTAATGCCAAGATTGACCGGAGGGAGGCCTCCCTAACTTTGATTTAATAATTTTGTTTTTAGTAGAGAATCTGAATTTTCTCTTTCCAATTGGAAGGCACATAATATCGTCAAAAATTGCCTTTGTCTTGTCTTGTTTTGTTTTGTATGGTGGGGGGAAGGGAGGTTGATGGGGGCAGGGGGGTTGTTTTTTGCCTCCAAAAGATGTTGGGAGAATTTAAGCAACAGGAGAATGATGGCTTTGTGTCACTGTACTACTTTTGAGATCTAGGTTCATATACCAGCTGAGGCACACGTCCTTTGTGACCTTAAGCAAATCCCTTCTCTGTCCCTCATTTCCCCATCTGGAAAAGGGAGATAATGGTTCCTTTCTCTCTTCTGTCTTGTCTGTTTCTATTGTAAGCTCTTCAGCAAAGGGACAGTCGTTAAAGGACAGGTCCTATTAGGTTACTAAGTGTGAAATCTATTCCACTCCGCTGAAGTCCCTGAAAACATGTCTACATTTTTAACTCTATCGTCTTAGCCTTAAGACTAAATCACAAAAACAGTGAGCGGCAGGACCTATTTGTCTTGTATGCGAACTATTTTACCATTATTTGATCAAAGTGGAATCACATCTCAGTTAGGCACCTAATAGGTGGAATAAGAACTATCCTTTAGTGTTTTTGTACAGTGCCTAGCATAATAGTGCCCTATTCTTTATTGGAATTTCTTGGTGCTATTTTAGCACAAAGAACATTTAAATGTACATGTTCATCAAAAATTTTACACAGCAAGTTTGTCCCCATAGATGTGATTTTCCTTTCTCAGAACATTTGTCTTTGGCTCTTTCTTGTGGCTGGCTATGCTGCCAGTGACCCATGCTATTTACCAGTGTAGCTGTGTTCCATAATCTGTCATCCATCATTTGAAAGAATTACATCTAACAGTCTCTTTCCAGCAGATTCGTAGTATGAAGTTCATGTGTTTTTGCTTTCTTTGCCAAGGTGAAGATGTTATTTAATGTTTATGCCCCTTTCACACTATTCTACTAAAGTCCCTATAGCATTTGCTTAAAACACTGTTAAATGTGGCCAAAAGGGCTGGATTCCATATTGCCTCATCCACCTGATTGGCATGTGCATAGCTATGTAATTGCATCTTATGTCCTTATATACAGTTTGGGATTTTTCTTCACCCTATTACACCTGCTAGAAATAACACTGAGAGCCTTTCTACCTTTTATTCCAATAGTTTGATTGTTAGGTAACTTGCCTGGAGAGCAAAAGGCCCTAGTTCTAAGAATGTTTGAACCTGCATCTCCGCAAAGTGCTCTGGCCACTAAACCGTGGGTTACCATTGCCCAATCCCCTCTCCAGTGGTGAGCAGCCATTCATTTCCTTGTAAAGGATTTTACGAACCATGTCAGCTGCTGTCAGGTAGCTAAAACAGCATAGATATTCCACCCGAGTTAGTGTCTCCCTGTCTGAAGGATAGTAAATAGTTCTTGAGATTGATACTTAGCTCATGGTTGAATACCACTGGAGAGAACTTTCACGTGCTAACAGTCAGTACGTCTTTACTTGTTCCAGTTGTGGTCATTTTTTCAGCAATAACTGTTTCATTGGTTGTTGATTCCAGAGAGCCTCTAATGCATTGCACACCATAACTCTCAGATCTGAATACTTCTACAAACTACCAGAGGTGGCCTCTAGCACTGAAAAAAGAGTTTTGAATCTTCATTGTACCTACCTTTCACATGTGGATTGCATGGTATCTGCATATAGAACAAAGTTAAACATGTTCATCTGTAAAGGCTGATCCCATTTTCCTAATGCAGTTTCACAAAAAAGTACTTGGATTTTGTGTATAGGTGGCTGTGGTTCCTGCCAGATTACTGTAGGAGTGGGGAAAGAAAGTTTGAATAAATGGATAAAGTAGGCATTTCAGGGTGAAATAAAGGTTATTCTGACGGAAGCGTGTCAAGGAGCATAAACACCACAGAACAAGAGCTAAGCTTTAACTTGCATTCTGTATTGGCAATAACATTTTAATGAAAAATGTCATTGCACCAGAACAGTTTTCTGTATTGAACAGTTTTGCAGCTTTCAGTGTGGATTTAGACCATCCTAAACCATTTCCCTATTGATTCCTCTGCCATTATAATGGTGAAAGAATTGAAGAAAAAAGATAAGAATGTCTGTACATTGTTTGGACAAAGCCAGCATGGCTTTATCACAAAGCTACTTTGGATGTGGAGCAAATGAAATAGTTTAGACTGTCACAGATCAGTTTTTAAAGGAATTAAGAGACAAAAGCCAGACATAATTGTATTAAAATGTTTAAAAAATGATTTTTTACATTTCTTGGGGTGTTTTTTATATTAATTCCTTTTGGGCTTACCCCTGATGTGACTTAATGCATAATCTGTAGAACAAAGCATGCCTTTGTAGAAGGGCTTTGTAGATGTCTTTAAAATAGTATATGCACTAGGTTATGAAGATTGTAAACACATAGGCTGTGTCCCCATAAGTGGGGGCATGTGGTTGCCATGGGGGAAAAAATTGTGCTGCTGCTTTTTGCCTTAGTGCACACCACTGCACATCAGGCGCCTCGGCTGGCCGGAGCAGCCTAACCCTGGGTCCTGGGGACCTCCCAGGTCCCCAGAGGTGGCGATCTGAGTGTGCAGAGCCTGGTCATCACCTGGAGCGTGGCTCTGGTCAGCCGGGCTCCAGTTTCGAGTGGCCACATGCGCCACCCTGGGTTTTTCTGGTGTGGGTTTTTTGACACTAGGATCTCATGTGCAGTTTGCAGCACTGTTGACCGCATGTGCATGCTCGTTTAGACATGCCCATAACGGGTATTAATTTCAGTGCCTGGGGATTCATACACTTAATTCTGTATATCTAGACATAAGGAATAAACTCTAAGCTGTTCTTCCAAGCTATCCTGTAGCAAGTTATGATCTAAAGCTACAATACATTTTTCTGTTGTGAAATCTTTTCTCTGTGTTTTGTTGGAACTTGCTTTAAAAAGTTGCTACAAGAGCTGGCCAATGTGGACAGAGTAAAACATTAAAATTCTGTTAAAATGGTGCTCTTTACACACTCAGCAGCACTGCAGTGTTAACTGAAACTCTGGCTATGGAGCATAGATTTCATAGACATCAGGGCTGGAAGGGACCTCGGGAGATCATCGAGTCCAGCCCCCTGCCCAAAGGGCAGGAAGTCAGCTGGGGTCATAGGATCCCAGCAAGATAAGCGTCCAATTTACTCTTGAAGGTGTTCAATGTAGGTGCATGAACCACCTCTGATGGCAGACTGTTCCAGACCTTGGGGGCTCGGACAGTAAAGAAATTCTTCCTTATGTCCAGCCTGAAACGGTCTTGCAGGAGTTTATGACCATTCGACCTAGTCATCCCTTGGAGATGGGACCTAAAAGACTGGTGAATCTTGGGGACAATGTAACATGTTATAAGTAAGGTACTTTTGTTATTCTTAAGGCATACTGATAACAATATTTTAATCTGATTTTGATCTTACACATTTCACTGACTTTGACAGCCAATGAGTTAATCATGTTTGTACAAAAATGTATTTGCACAATTTTAGTCACTAAAGATCTAGGCAATGTCATAGTATAATAGGTCTTTCTTCCCTTATACGTAAGTAATCAGCAAGAAATTTGGAAGTTGTTGGACAGGGAATTGCAAAGTGAGTGTAAGACTAGTTAAATTATATATAAATAGTTTTCTACAGAAGAATGCTATTAACAAATGGTATAAGAAACTTTTACTGGCAATATATAATAAAGAAAATGGATGGGTCATAGCCATAATGTAACTTTTATCCTCCTGTCCTTAACAATAAAACACAGCCATTGCAAAAAGATTAAAATGTGTTTTCTCCAAGTGGTGAAAGCACAAAACAGGTCTTCTGTTGGATGTTTCCAGTAACCACTACTCTGTCATAACTGTACTATTTGCATCAACTCTGTAAATCAGTCTGAGGAATTTTTTGCCATATGAGCTTTCTCAAAGCTCAAATTACCATTTCGTGCTTCTGATATTAGCTAGGACTGTACTATTTTGTTTTCACTTTCACAGCATATCACAATATATTTTTTATATATGTAAATACATTGCAATACATGACATTCCAATGACCAAATGTTGGTTTGGTTCCTTCTGTGATGTTAACATGAAAAATGTGTGTTTCAAAACTAATAATAGAGGGCTGGAGGCAGGGCTCTAAATTAGAAATATCCAAAGGGGTTTTGGAGTGCCATTTTACTGCTACCCTAGGGCAGGGCTGGCCAACCTGTGCCATGAGTGCCACGAATGTTTGGCACGCAGAAAAGCAGGGAGGGGACAAGCAGACAGCAACAGGTAGGCCAGGTAGCAGAAAACAGAGCGGCAGATCTGGCAGGAGAAGAGGAAGGGAATCAGAGTGGCGCTCGGGAGGGGTGGGGCTAATTTGTGGCACATCTTCCAAGAAGGTTGGCTCCACTGCCCTAGGGTCTGGACATATATACATTTGTAGCTGTTTATAAAGGGGAGGGCATGAAACTGCTGTTATGCTGCAGCTCTTACATCTACATGAGTCTCAGGCAACACAAGCCTAGCAGAACCACTCCAGCTGTAACCCTGCTTCATCCAGGGTCAAAACTGGGGAAACTGCACTTATTTGTATTACTGTGGGCAAATGCAGATGTAATGATTACAGTGTAACAGCTGCTTCAAGGTCCCAAGCAGTAGCTTCCCCTCTGCTTCTGAAGCCACTCCAAGTGGGCATTTGTCCAGACCCCTAGAAGGTTTATTTCAGGCAGGCAGGGATGATGAAGATAAATGTAAACTTGAAAAATTACGATTATTTGTGCTGATCCAAATAAACCTATGTGTTTTTTTGAGGATGCATTGGGAGAGTGGGAATTTCTGTTGATTTTTTTAAATTTTTTTATTTTGTTTTGGCTTTGCTGGTTGCATTTTTTTTGTTGCTGTTAAAAGAAAATTGGAATTCACTTTCATTTAGCCCTGTTTAGGTTACAAATGTAAATATATTTTTAAAACTGTTAAATAAAATTAACTTTTGCAGTGGAGTTTGCTTAATTATTTCTCAGTCATTGTAAGTTTTAAATTCAGTCGTTTGATGCTTCTTTTTGTTCTTTGCACTGTGACAATACAAATTGACTCCTCTTATTTAGAAGTCAATTCCAATAAGCTTAGTCCTTTAAAAGAATTTTGCTTAAAATTATTCAGAGTGGTATGTAATATTTCATTTCCAAGTTTATGTTCATAAATAATCCAGTGTACTGCCATACTACAATATTTTTAAATTTCTGCATGGATCCACACAAACCAATCTGTTTTCCCTTTCTAGCTCCTGAATTACTGGTAACAATTGCACGCATAAGATGAGCTGTAGTGGGAAATTCAGTCCTATTTTACAGTATGTCCTATCTTCAGGGAGTTTTGCTTCTTTTACTGAAAGGCAAATTTCTAAACAGAATGCATCTGCTGAACTCAAAGGAAGTCATGTATGCAGCTAAAGATGGCGATGAATGGCATAAGTAAATATACTCTTTTCGCCCTTGTGTCTGTGGCCCTTGTTTTTCAATTCAGGCATATTTAACCTTTACAGATTAAATGTAGTACAAGTCAAAAACTGAAAATGGTTCTTGTATTACCTGGTTTTAAAAATGACAGCAAGAAAGCAGCAATTCTATTCAAACTGTTGCTGGGGGACTGAGACAGGTACTTCCATTCATACAAAGACGACCTAAAACCAGAAAGACTGGTTTTGTGGAAATAAAGAATAGAGTAAATATTATGATACAACCTGTCGACAAAGACTAGTTTCAAATCTCTGCAGTAGTTCTAGTTGAAGGGATTATTACAGTAACTGCTCGTGAAACTTGCATGATATAAAATTATGCAGAATTTCAATCACAAAAATATTTTAGGCTAGAAACAGACTTAGCATTTGTCCTCAGACCGGTTATACCTCGATTTGTCCTGGATTCTAAATGCCACAGGATTGCCATGTACATACATCCCGCTTCCAATTAGTTCTCAGTGGGTGCAGCTACGTGTGCGCTTTACTAATTAGTAATTAGTGCCACAGTAAAGTGTCACCATCTACATGTGTGCCAGTATTAGGGCAACATAAATTAACTCTGCCATAAGATAAGTGTCCAGGGACAGTACTGTCTTACAGCAGAGTACTTAACACCACTGAAATACATGAAGATGGTCATGAGCTGGCTGGGGTGTGTGGGGACTGCCTGCTGCCTAGCCCCACACTAGCACCATTGTACCCCAGCCAGCCCCTCCACTGCCCAATGCCACCACCTGGAGCCTGGGGTTGACTCCCCCCCGAGCCTGCTGCCAGACCAGGGCTGCTTTACCCCAACTCAAACTGCTGCTGTCCCCGGTGCACGTGTAGATGCTGCACCCGGGAGCAGTTGACTCCAGTGCAAACTGTCAGAGTTTATTTCTTTGCATTAATTGAACCTGTAGATGAACCCAGTGAAAGGCTG
The DNA here is from genome assembly GCF_052110815.1 of Crocodylus siamensis. NCBI lineage: Eukaryota > Metazoa > Chordata > Crocodylia > Crocodylidae > Crocodylus > Crocodylus siamensis. Next base: position 11,242,019 of record NC_143408.1, read on the forward strand.
AATACACTGTCATTTCTCTGCCACCAAGTGGCCAGTGGAAGTATGCTTCACTGTGGTCATTTGGTTCCTGGGGATTCCCCAGTACTGAGCAAAACATTGTTGGGTGTGTGGCTGGGTTGGAGCTGCCAGCAGTTATTGTGGGGAGAACTTTAGTGGTGCAACTCATGCTCTGTGCCACCCGGTATTTCTGCTGCGACCTCTGCTACCTTTGACTAACATCCAATCTATAACTGCATGTGGTCCTGGCCTTGAAATCCATGCTGAGTCTGTGTTGTGAGCTTGTGTGCGAGATTGCATGGAGAAGGAAATGCCAGCAGGCCATGACCACCAATTTGGCCACATTCATGCAGTAAGTAAGAAACAATCATATACATGAGACACTCATACGCTTGGTGCCACCAACCACTGGAATGTTTCATAGTTTCTACGATCAGAAGGGACCGGAGTAGATCATCTAGTCCAACCCCTGCCATGGCAGGAAATAATACTGGGGTCAAACGACCCCAGCAAGATGTTCATCCAGCCTCCTCTTAAACACCCCCAGGGTAGGGGCCAGCACCACTTCTCTTGGAAGTTGGTTCCAGATCCTAGCCGCCCTGACCGTGAAGTAGCACCTCCTGATATCTAGCCTAAACCTGCCCTCTGCCAGCTTGTGACTGTTATTCCTGGTCACTCCTGGCGGTGCTCAGGGGAACAGTGACTCCCCCAATGCCTGCTGATCCCCCCTGACTAGTTTGTAACAGGCCACTAGATCCCCTCTCAGCCTTCTCTTTCGGAGGCTGAACAGGTTCAGGTCCCGTCGCCTGTCCTCGTAGGGCCTGCCCTGCTGCCCCTGATCATACGAGTGGCCTCCTCTGGACCCTCTCCGTGCTGTCCACATCCCACTTGAAGTGTGGCGCCCAGTGCTGGAGGCAGTACTCCAACTGCGGCCTGACCAGTGCCACATAGAGGGGGAGGATCGCCTCCTTGGACCTGCTCATGATGCATCTGTGGATGCATGACAAGGTGTGGTTGGCCTTCCTGACTGCCTCCCCACACTGCCGGCCCATGTTCATCTTGGAGTCAGTTATGACTCCAAGATCCTTTCCACCTCCATGCTGACAAGAGGGGAGTTCCCCAACCTGTAGATATGGTGCCGGTTGTTCCTCCCAAGGTGCATCACCTTGCACTTGTCTGTGTTGAATCCCATCCTGTTCTCGTCCGCCCACCCTTGTAACCTGTCTAGGTCTGATTGTAGCCTGTTGCTTCCTTCTAGTGTGCCCATGTCCCCCCACATCTTAGTGTCATCAGCAAATTTGAACAGGGCGCTTTTTACCCCCTCGCCCAAGTCACTGGTGAAGTTGTTGAACAGTGCGGGCCCAAGGACTGAGCCCTGCGGAGCCCCACTGCCCACGTCCTTCCAGGGTGAGAAGGACCCATCCACTACCACCCTCTGGGTGCGGCCCTCCAGCCAGTTGGCAACCCTTTTGACTGTGTAGATGTCAACACCACAGCCCCCCAGTTTCTTAACGAGAACGGGGTGAGAGACAGTGTCGAAGGCCTTCCAGAAGTCCAGGAAGACTATATCCACTGCTACCCCTGCATCTAATGATCTGGTAATCTGATTGTAGAAGGCCACCAGGTTGGTCTGACAGGACCTGCCCCTGATGAACCCGTATTGGTTGCCCCTAAGCATGCAGCCCCCTGCTGGCCCCTCCTGGATGTGTGCCAGCATAATTTTCTCAAACAGCTTGCCTAGGATCGAGGTAAGACTGACTGGCCTATAGTTTCCTGGGTCCTCCTTCCTGCCTTTTTTGAAGATGGGAACCACGTTGGCCCTCTTCCAGTCCTCCAGCACCACACCAGAGCACCACGAGTGCTCATAAAGTCGTGCCAGGGGTCCTGCAATGACATCGGCCAATTCCTTTAGAACTCTAGGTCTGTGACTATGTACAGCTTGCACTCTGTACCAGCAGCTGCCGTCTCAAAGCTGTGTTGGCTGCAGGTCACAATGTGGGCCAGTGTAGGAATATCTCCAGACTATGGAGCAATACGAGAAGCTGGTAGAAGTGGATAGTCATGGCCACCTGGGATGACAAGCAGCAGCACATGAACTTAGCTTCTCCAAGGACACCTTCATAGAGATCTGTGCTGAACTGGCTCCCTGTCTCCAGTAGCAGATTAGCAGCATAAGGTTGCTCTTATCATGGTGATGCAAGTCTCAATGGATATGGAAGCTTGTGATCCCCAACATCCTCTGGTGCCTGGTGAACCATTTCAGTGTGTTGGGAAGTCTACAACTGGTGAGGCAGTGTGGGACATTAAGTCTGATGATCCAATGGGTTATGGCTCTGCAGACTGTACACCTTGCTGATCCACAGGAGTTCATGAATAGCTTGCCAGCCTGAGGTTCCCCAACTGCATCAGAGTTGTCAATGGCATGCACATCATCTTCCTTTCCCCTGCCACTTGTGGCCACAACTTCAGCAACTGCAAGGGTGCAACAGGTGCTCCTAACCCCTGTTACTTTTAAGAATGAGAGGGCAGCGCTATAGAACCGCAATTTGTTGCAGGCAGCTGAGTTAGGGCCAGCTGCAGAAAAGCAAGCAGCTGACAGAAGACAAAGACAGGAGCTAACAATTATTTAGAAGTGCTGAGCACTGAGCTACAAGGAGCAGAGCTCCAGGAAGTTAGCTAAGTTGCAGCTGCAGTGCAGTTGAGGCTGCAGCAGAGGGGAGCAGGAGTGGGAAACCCCTGTGCACTGTCAAAGTATGAGGTGGTCAGAAGGGATTCATAGATTGTAAGGGCAGGAGGTACTTCAGAAGCTTATCTGGTCCAGCCCCCTGCACCAAGCAGGAAAGATAACTGGGGGTCAAGTGACCCCAGCAAGGTGACTGTCTAGTCTCATTGAAGATTCCCAGGGTAGGTGATTGCACCACCTCTGGAGGGAATTTTTCCAAGGTCTGGACACCCTGACAGTGAAGTTTTTCCTAATGTTGATCCTGAATTGGTCTTCCAGGAGTTCGTGGCCATTGCACCATTTTTCCTCCCTCAGGTGCTCACCGAGCCCTCGATGTACTCCGCTAGTGTACCGGTAAGCTGCTACCAGGTCCCCTCTCAGCCTTTTTTTCCTCGGGCGAAAAAGTCCCAAATCCCTTAGCCTTTCCTCGTATGACTTGCCTTTTAGGACTCTGATCATATGGGTGGCTCTTCTTTGGACTCTCTCAAGCTTGCCCACATCCTTGTTAAAGCGTGGTGCCCAGAACTGGCTGCAGTACTCCAGCTGCAGTCTCACCAGTGCTGAGTAGAACACAAGAATCACCTCCTTGGTTTTGCTGGAGATGCATTGATGGATGCATGCCAGAGTATTATTTGCCCTACTGGCTACAGCATTGCACTGCTGACTCATATTCATACTGTGGTCTGTTATTACCCCAGGTCCCTTTCAGTCGTGGTGCTAGTCAGTTAGGTGCTGCCAAGCCTGTAGGTGTGTTGGGGGTTGCTTGTCCCAAGGTGGAGCACTTTCCATTTGTATATTCATAGAACTTAGGCTCGGAAGGGACCTCAGTAGATCATCAAGTCTAACCCCCTGCCTTGGGCAGGTGCCTGTTTAGCCTCCTCTTAAAGACCCCCAAGGTACGAGAGAGCACCACCTCCCTTGGAAGTCCGTTCCAGATTTTGGCAACCCTTACCATAAAGAAGTTATTTCTGATGTCTAACCTAAATCTCCTCTCCGTCAGTTTGTGGCCTTTGTTCCTAGTGACTCTAGGGGGTGCCCTGGTAAACAGAGCATCCCCTATTACTTGCTGCCCACCCCCCCTTGATAAATTTGTAGGCAGTCACAAGATCCCCTCTCAGTGTGATCAGCCTACCCTGAGCCAGCCTTCTCTTGCAGAGGCTGAAGAAATCCAAGGTCCTCAATCTCTCCTTGTAGGGATTTGCCCACAGGCCCCAACCATGTGAGTGGCCCTCCTCTAAACCTCAAAGTTGTCCACATCCCTCTTGAAATGTGGCCTCCAAAACTGGGCACAGTACTCTAACTGCAACCTGACCAGTGCTGCATAAACGGGAAGTATCATCTCCTTGGACCTGTTTGTCATGCACCTGCAGTTGGCTTTACTGATCACTTCATCACATTGACAACTCATGTTCATCTTGGAGTCAACAGTGACTCCAAGATCCCTTTCCACTCCTGTACAGATGAGAAAGTCCTCTCCCAGCCTGTAAGTGTGCTGGTGATTCCTTCTCCCTAGGTATAGCACCTTGCATACATCTTTATTAAACTGCATCCTATTCTGTTCCGCCCACTTTTCCAACCTGTCCAGATCTGCCTGGATTTGTTCCCTACCCAGAGGGGAACAAACTATAGGGGTAGGGAACAACTATATCCGATCCTGGGCTAACTGGGTTAATCCGATCCTGGGTTAACTTTACCCCATAATTTGGTATCATCAGCGAATCTGGACAGAGTGCTTTCTACACCCTCATCCAAGTCCTGATGTAGACATTGAACAGCACTGGTCCAAGGACCAAGCCTTGTGAGACTCCATTGCCCACATCTTTCTAGGTCGATACCAACCCATCCACCATCACACTCTGGGTGCAACCCCTAAGCCAATTTGCTGCCCTCCTGTAATCATCTATATCATAGCTACTCAGTTTATCTAAGTCCATCAAAGTCCTTCTTAAATCCAAGTAGATGACATCCACCTCGATTCCTGCATCTAAGCATTTTGTGACCTGGTCATAAAAAGAAATGTTAGTCAGCCAAGATCTGCCTGCTATGAATCCATGCTGGTTGCCCTTTAGCATTGCTTTCCCCACTGGACTCTCACAAATGTGATCCTTAATAATTTTTTCAAGGATTTTCCTGAGGATAGAGGTGAGACTAACCAGTCTCTAGTTACCCTGAGTACTTATAAGTATAGAGTATAGTTATAAGTACTCTATAAGTACTCTTAGACCTGACCTGAACGCCGAGAGTCTTCAAACAGCTGTGCCAGTGGCTCTGCTATGACTCTGTCCAATTCCTTCAGCACCCTTGGATGAAGATCATCTGGGCCTGCTGACTTAAAGACATCCACATATCTCTTCACTAAGTCGGTGCTAACAGCTGGTGGGCTGGTTTCCCCTTTATGCCTGTCTATGACGCAATTGGGAGCTTTGTCTTGATCCAAGTTCAGGAATACAGAGGCAAAAAACTCATTGAAGAGCTCTGTTTTGTCCCCACTATCTGTCACTAATTGCCCTAATTTCTCTTGTAGGGGGCCTATACTACCCTGCACCTTCTTTTTTCCCTATATACCTGAAGAAGGATTTCTCAATGATTTCTCAACATTGCACTTCATCAGGTTCTGATCCACCCAACTTGCTAGCCTGTCTAGGTCTGCCTGTAACTGTAGCCTATCTTCAAGCATGACCACGCTTCCCCATAACTTGGTGTCGTCTGCAAACTTGGCCAGTGAGCTCTTCACCCCCCATATCCAAATCATTAATAAAGATGTTGAAAAGTACTGAACCAAGCAGCAACCTCTGTGGGTGCTTTCCACTCTGCTGCCCACTTCTCTCCAGGATGACACAGATCTGTTCACTACGACTCTCTGGGTCCTATCCTGCAGCTAGTTTCTCACCCACTTGACTGTTTCGCAGTTAAGCCCACAATCCTCCAATTTTCTCATGAGGGCATTGTGGGATACTAGATCAAAGGCCTTTTGGAAGTCTAGGTATACAATGTCAACCTGTTCTGTTGTGTCTGTGGTGAGTTACCTGGTCATAGAGGGAGATGAGGTTGGTAAGGCAAAACCTGCCTGTGACGAAGCCATGCTGGCCGTCATTCCGAATCTTACCTTCTGCAAACTTATCGCAGATAGACTCCTGGATGAACTTTCCTAGGATTTTCCCTAGGATGGAAGTTAGGCTGATTGGCCTATAGTTATCCAGGTCCTCCCTCCTGCCCTTCTTGTGGATGGGCAAAACATTGGCCCTCTTCCAGTCCTTGGGGACTTCTCCAGAGTGCCACGAGCTGTGAAAGAGTTTTGCCAGGGGTTCCACAATGACTTTGGCCAGCTCCTTCAGCACTCTCAGGTGAAGATCTTCCAGTCCTGCTGACTTGTATATGTCTAATTTTATTAATTAGTCATACACCAATTCTACAGCAATAGTAGGAAGGTGATTATTCCTACTATGCTCATCCTCTACTCTACCTGGCATGGTTTTCCCCTAGCTTCGGTGAAAGACTGAGTCAAAGTAGTCATTCAGGAATTCAGCTTTCTCCGGGTGCTGATAACCAGCTCTCCTGAGTTGTTGAGTAATGACCCCAAACTCCCATTTGTTTTCCTCCTGTTCCCTATGTACCTAAAGAAGGACATCTTGTTGTCCTTGATTTCTGCTACTAATATAAGTTTGGTCACTGCTTTAGACTGTCTTATCTGTTCCCTGCAAATGCAGGCCGTCATGGAATAGTCCTTCTTGGGCCTGTCCCAAGCTTCCATCATTTATAAGCTTTCTTCTTTCTTAAAGAAGACCATGATTTCCCTGTTTAGTAGGCCTGAGCGAAGTGGCTAGTATTCACTTTGAATTTGGATTCGGCCGATTCAGGGGACAGTTACTCGATTTGGTGATTCAAATCACTGTCCCAAATAGATTTGGCTCAATCTGATTCAGAGATTCAGATGTTGCCAAATCAGCTGAATCTCTGAATCACACAGGCCCCATCCTCCACCCACTCTTAATGGCTTTCCTGCCCAGCCCCAGCTCCTGGCTCTTTGAAAAAAATAAAAAGCCCGCACTTGCTGCTGCCAAGTGGGGGGGCAATCCCCACTGCCCCACACCATGTGAGGGCTCTGCCATGGGCTCCCCAACACCTGCCCACTCTCCCAGTGCCCCCATGGCTGCCCAGCCCATCCCAGCTCCTGGCCCTTTAAAAACAAACAACAAAAACGACTGCACTCGCCAGCTGCTGCCCAGTGGGGGTGATCCCCACTGCCCTGTGCTGCGTGTGGGGCTCTGTCTTGAGCCCCCAGAAGCCCTGAGGCTGCTGCAGCAGCTGGTAAGCTCGAGGTTTTGGGTTGGTTTTTGTTTTTTTAAAGAGCCAGGACCTTGGGTGGGCGGGGCAGCTATGGGGAGGGCTGGGAGAGTTGGCGGGGAGTGGGGGTGTTTGAGGGGGGCTGGGGCAGCAGGCAGGGAATGGGGCCTGGCAGGGGTCCCCCCCATGGCCTCCTCCCGTCCCCCTCCCCTGCCCTCTACTTACAAGCACAGAGTCTGGGTCCAGCTCCCTGTGGCAGCCAGCAGGGACTACCCGAATCACCAAAGCTCTCCGAATCCTTTCCAAATCTAATCAGAGAGCTTCAAGTCAATTTGGACATTTTAATTGGTCATCTGCTTCAGTTCAGATTTGGAGATTCAGCTACCAAATTAAACCAAATCTCCTCCGAATCAAATCAACACCTGAAGCTTCACACAGCCCTAGTGTTTAGTCAAGAGGGCTTCCCAGCCCTTTTGTTACCTTTTCTCTGCATGGGAATGGACTTCCTTTGTGCTTCAAGGATCGTGTCTTTAAGGAACAACCGCGCTTCACATATACCTTTCACCTTCAGTCCCTGGTCCTGCAGCACTTCCTCTACTAGTGACCTAAGCTTGTTGAAATTTGCATTTTTGAAGTCCAAGACTTCAATCCTCCTATCCAATTTGTCTGCCTTACATCAGACAGTGAACATGATGGTTTCATGGTCACTGTTGCCCAGACTTCCCTCTATACTTAAGCTGGTCACAAGGTCATCGCCTTTGGCCAGGACCAAGTCTAGCAGAGAGTCACCTCTGGTTGGCCCATGTATCTTTATGTCCTCTATGCACATGCAACCTCAGTCAATTCTTGGGTGGACTCTATATCGAATTCCTCCCCTGGTTTGGTGGTCTGTATTATACACCTACAGTTAGATCTCTCTTGCCGTGCCCCCCCCATAACTTGACCCACAGGGTTTCAAGCCGTCCATTTTTGGAACTGATGTTGGCCTCCAGGAGGGTGTACTGCTTTTTCACATAGAGAGCACTGCCTCCACCTTTCTTCCCCACCCCGGTCCTTTGTATGCAGGGTGTAACCCTCTATAGCTACACTCCAGTCATGTAAGGAGTCCCACCAGGTTTCCATAATCCTTACTAGAGCATAATGCACACTAGAGAGTAGGAGGGCTAGCTCCTCCTGCTTGTTCCTCATGCTTCTGGTATTAGTATATAGGATGAAACCTTAAGGGATGTAAGCTTTGTTTCTGGGCAAATTAAGTTAGTCTAGCCTTTAGCTCTGAAAAGGGATGAACTCCTGTGAAGAACAGGCTGCTGAAGAGAAGTACACAGGTACCCTGGAGGAAGCCAGCTGGTAGGGGTGAGAGTTTGCTGTGCTACAGGGACCCAGAAGGGGTTTAGTATTTTGATTTAGACAAATTTATTTTATATTGGGCATATTGGCTGCAAGAGATAGTTGTGGCTCTAGGGAAGAAGAGCAGCCATGGTCGGTACCTGGAAAAGATACTGTGTGTTTAATTAATCAGCTTCGAGCTTGGAGATGTGCAAGTGCCCCTAGACCCTGTCTGGGACAGGCAGGGGGCAGGTGCTTAAACAACAAGTCAAATGAGGTGGCAGGAGAATTGTGGGTCCCTGGAGGAGCTGACTAAGGGGAAGGATGAGCCCAAATAAAGATTAGCTAAGTAAATTGGCTAAGGTCAGAGACAGGAAGAGATGCCTTGCCCAGGGAACTGAGCTGAGAGACTTGATCAGACCTAGGGTGGCCATCATAGAGGACATTCCAGTTTTCTGCTACTCTGTCCTCTGTTGACACAAAACTGGACTCCTTTATGTCCTCTATTTTTCTCTTCACACCTGTGATTTTTCTTCAAGAGAAAAATAGAGGACATAAAGGTGTCTGGTTTTGTATCAATAGAGGACAGAGGACAACTGGACTGTTCTCTATGATGGTCACCCTAGTCAGATCAGTGCAGCCTGACAACAGGTGGGGCAGAGTGAAGCAGCTCAAGGCTCACTCCTGGCATAAATATGCCTATTTTCTACCGTGAGTATTTCCCAGGCTCCTGGGCTTTGCTGGTTCCCCCTACCTCCCCTCCCCCTTTTTCTGCTATATGTCAGGGTCATAGATTTCATAGACTTTCATAGACATTAGGGCTGGAAGGGACCTCGAAAGATCATCCAGTCCAGCTCCCAGCCCGAAGAGCAGGAAGTCAGCTGGGGGTCATAGGATCCCAGCAAGATAAGCATCCAATTTGCTCTTGAAGGTGTTCAATGTAGGTGCTTGAACCACCTCCGCTGGCAGACTGTTCCAGACCTTGGGGGCTCGGACAGGAAAGAAATTCTTCCTTATGTCCAGCCTGAAACGGTCTTGCAGGAGTTTGTGACTGTTCGACCTAGTCATCCCTTGGGGTGCTCTGGTGAACAAACGTTCCCCACATCCTGGTGGTCACCCCTGATAAACTTATAGGTGGCCATCAGATCACCCCTGAGCCTGCGCTTTTCCAGGCTAAAGAGCCCCATGGCTCTCAACCTGTTGTCATAAAGTCTGTTTTCCTGACCTCTGATCATGCGCATGGCTCTTCTCTGGACTCTCTCAAACTTCTTCACATCCTTTTTGAATTGTGGAGCCCAAAACTGGACGCAGTACTCCAGCTGCGGCCTCACCAAGGCCGAGTACAAGGGGAGAATGACGTCCCGGGATTTGCTCGAGAAGCATCTATGGATGCACGCCAGCATTTTGGTCGCTTTACTAGCCGCAGCATCGCATTGCAGGCTCATGTTCATCTTGTGGTCAATGATGACCCCCAAGTCTCTTTCTTCTGTAGTGCTAGCCAGCGTAGCACTGCCGAGCCTATAAGGGTGCTGCAGGTTTTTCTTCCCAAGGTGGAGACCCTTGCATTTTTCGGCGTTAAGCACCATCAGGTTCTCGTCCACCCATTTGCTGAGCCTGTCCAGGTCAGCCTGGATCGCTTTGCCCCAGAGTTTGGCCAGTCCACTTCTAACACCAATGTCCACATCATTAATGAAGATGTTGAACAATATGGGTCCAAGGACAGAGCCTTGGGGGGCCCCACTGGTCACAGGGCACCACGATGATTGACTTTCATCAATTACTACCCTCTGGGTACAACCACAGAGCCAATTTCCCACCCAGTGGATCATGGTGGACCCAAGGCCACAATTGGCCAGTTTCACAAGAGGTGACCATGGAATACCAGACTGAAGGCTTTTTTGAAGTCAAGATATATGACATCAATCTCTTCTCCCTGGTCCAGGTGATAGGTCACCTGGTCATAGAAGGAGATGAGATTGGTCAAGCAAGTCCTACCCGCAACAAACCCGTGCTGGCTATCTGTCAGGATGTTGGTGTCAGCCAGTCCATTAAGGATAGCCTCTTCAATAAACTTTTCTAAGATATTCCCCGGGATAGAAATCCAGCTGATGGGCCTATAGTTAGCCGGATCCACTTTCCTCACTTTCTTGAAGATATGTGATATGAACCACATTGGCCTTCTTCCAGTCTTTGGGCACCACACCGGAGCGCCAGGAGTTTTCAAAGATCCGTGCCAAAGGCTGGGCTATGATGCTCGCCAGCTCCTTGAGTACCCTGGGGTGCAGATTGTCAGGGCCAGATGACTTGAAGGTATCCAGCCTCTCAAGGTGTTCCTTCACAAGGTCAGCATTAATGGAGGACAGGGGATCTCCCTCACCTGGACCTCCCTGTCCCGTGGTGGGCATGGGTGTCCCATGGGACTGATGAAAGACCAACGCAAAGTACCCATTTAATAGGTTGGCTTTTTCCTGAGTGACAGTTGCCAGCTGTCCCATCTGGTTGCCCTTGCTTTTCCTCCGGCTCCCCACATATCAGAAAAAGGACTTTTTATTGTCCTTGATGCTCAAAGCTAGTTGGAGTTCAGTTGGCTTTCCTGGTTTGCTCCCTGCAGGACCAGACCAATGCAGCATATTCCTCCTTGGAAGTGAATCCCATCCTCCATCCTTTGTAGGCCTTTCTTTTTTAGCCACAGGAGGTCCACTAGATCCCTGGAGATCCAGGGGGGCTGCTGTGCCCTCTTGCTGCCTTTCCTCTGAGATGGAATAGAATTAGCTTGTGTATTGAAGATCGCTCCCTTGAGGAGCAACCGCTCTTCTTGAACTCCCCTCTCCCTGGGGTCATGGTCCCTTAGGGCCTCACTGACAAGCCTCCTGAGCTTGTCAAAGTCAGCTTTCCTGAAGTCAAGGACTTCCATGTTGCTGACTGACTTGCCAGCTTTACAGCAGATGGTGAATGTGATCAGCTCATGGTCACTGTCACCCAGTTTCTCATCCCTGACCCCTTAGCCCGGGAAGTCTGATGCTTCCCAGGGGCCCACATCTGAGACATTGCAGAGTTTAGGGATCTTCTCTTCAGTGTCCTAGATACGGGATCCCGGGAAGCAGAAAACTTCCCGGGCCAAGGGGTTGGGGCGGCAGATTGCCCCCTCTGTCCCCCTCAGGTTGGACTCTCCCATGACAAACATTTTGCATTTTGCCTTAGAGAGAGCGAGGACAGTAGCTACAGTTGAGCCTGTGTTCGCTGCAGGAGCTGGGAACTTAGCAGGCTCTGCTGGGGCTGCAAGAGGTTCATACCTGTTGCAAAGCTCCAGCAGGGCAGGGGACTTGGTGCATCGGGCCTTGGGGTCCTTGAACACCTTCGTCCAACCCCATGTCTGGACAAAATGGGAGGTCCCTGGGTCCCTTGTCCTGGAGGGAAACTGTGGTCTATCCTCCATCTCCTGGGGCAGAAGGGCCTGGCAGTAGGAGTCCATCTCCTGCTCACAGTTCCTGATGGCACGCAGTCTCTGGACTGTGGCCTGGAGCTCCTCCAGCTGGCGTGCCAGAGACCCCAGTAGGGAGCAGACCTCACAAGGGGAGGTGGCCATCCTCCTGGGCCCCAGAGCCTGAAAAAGCGACAGGCAGCCCCCGCAGCCAAGAGCCAGGGGCCCCAGGACTCTGGCCTCTCTGAGGGGGCAAAAGAATCAAGGTCAGGGGGATAGATCAGGTCAGGGTCCCCAGGACTTGTGCTGGGGGTTGGGCTGCCTGGGACTGGTGCTCGGGACAGTTGGGTGGGGTGGGAGAAGCACCTTTAAAAAGAAATGAATAGGCCTATCCTAGCTGAATAGGTGTCACTGAGTGCCCTGACCAGTTACTGACCCCCATAATTCCTGCAGCCAATGCATGGGTGCCACCAATTCTGCCCACCACAATGCCCTCACCTTCCTGGGCCAGCACAGATGGGGAGGCCATTAGCAGTGAATGCAACCCCAGTGCCCAGCCCAGTGTCCAAAACCACTCATCCCCAACCTAAAACCCAAAGGTACCTGAAGCTATAAGATACCCCCAGAATGCCTGTCTCCCCCAAGCCATGTGACACACCCCCTGCCCTCAGGCTCCTGAACTCACAACCAGGCACCCTTTCTCACATGCCTGGAATCACTTAAACTTACTGGTGATGGATTCTAGGTTCTCTTTGTCCCTCAAATCTATAAGGATTTCACCAAAGCTGTTTCCATCTTCTGCAAGATCACCCTGGGTCTGAGTCTGGGTTTCATCCAAAGAGTTCAGAGTTGGGGGTCACAGTCACAGTCTGACTGGAGAACAAGTCCTCAGAGTACACAGTATAAGTCCTCAGAGTGTGTGGCAGCTGGCAGCCAGTGAAAGGCTGCTTTATCACAGTCACCGTCTTATCATGGTGGTCACATGCAGTGCAAGGTAGGGCAGGGAGGAATGGTGTGTTCCTTCTCAAGAATCTGGGTCAGCTCCTCATGGTAGGGAGCAATGGTCTTCACTGCAACCATCAGTGGTTCAACACTTTGTTGCTGTGGATGGTCCAATAGTTTGTTACTGTTCTTGCCCCTTACATACTCTGATTTCATTAACTTAATTTTTGTCCGGATCTCTAGCCATTCTTGATGGTGCCCTTGAACAACTATCTCAGCTGTGATCTGCTTATAGATCACCTGGTTCTGTCTGTTGCCTTTCGTGCCCTTGGCAATAGTCCTCTTCTCACCCCAGATTGCAATGAGGTCTAGTATCTCTCAAGTTTGATGCCTGCCTGATGAGGTGTAAGGGGGACATCCTTTGGCTCATTCTCTGCCTCTGGTGCCTTTGGTTGATGAAGATGGGTATGTAGTAGGGTATGTATGGGAATGGGCATGTTGGCTTCTCGGTCTCTTGAAGGCTCAGATCAAGTTTAGCTTGCACTGATTGCACAGGGTCATACCCCAGGGGTGGAAGAGGGAGTTGGTTTGGTGCCAGTACCATGCTCTGAAGGATAGAATTCAGAGGGTGGAAAGTTTGTCCACACACAACAAGAGGCAGGAGCAGAGACAACACCTCCTGCACACCAATCAGGAGGGGACAGTGCATCCTGGGATGCTAAAGAAGTGAATTTGGTCAACTTATCTCTTCAGAGAGATCACACATTACTGTAACACACACACACACACACACACACACACACACTGCTCCTAGCCCTGGGGTATGGCACAGCCTTGTGCTACCACGGTCCAGCAAGCCAGCCCAGGGCCATGTGGTGCTGAAGCATGCTTGCAGGGAAGCAGTGAAAACTGGGGCAAAAAGAGGCCTCTGGTTGGGAGAGGGGGGTGAGAAGGAGCTGGGGGTGGGGCAGGAGTGAGCTGGCCTTTCTCCTGAGTTCTGCTGGCTTCCCCTGGGTCCTACTGCCCCTGGCTTCTGTCATCTTTTACGGGCAGCCAGGAGCAGATAAATATTAATTTTCTAAACTTTCTAGGAAAGGCCGGATAAAATGGCCTGGTGGGCTGGATCTGGCTTGCAGGCCATATTTTGCCTGCCCTTGGCCTAAGGTTAACATGTAACAACACCCTTAGATTGTGCTGGGAGTCAAACTCATTTGGAAACAGGCCATAATAATGAAGGTTTAAGCTATCTCCCTACACCAACGCTGTTAGCCTGACTTTAATAACTGGTTGATTACTGGAGAAAATGTTATAATTTTCTCCAGTAATAAGCATCTAGAGGAAAAAAGACTGATCGCAAGTAGTCAGTGTGGATTTATGAAGGACAAATCATACCCAATAAACTTGATCTCCTTCAAAAAGTAACTGGTTGGGTGGATGAAGGAAAATGCAGTGGATAGCATGTAGCTGGATGTAGTAAGATTTTGCACAGAAGTCCCACATAGCCTTCTCCTAAGCAAAGAGAAATGTGGGCTAGATAAAATTACTGCAAGGTGGATAACTGGTTCAATACCTGTAAGCAAAGGGTAATTATAAATGGATCCAAGTTGGAATGGCAAGGAGTCTTGAGTGGAGTTCACAGAGGTCTGTCCTGGGATGATTCTGCTCTAATATGTTTATTAATGACTTGGATGCTGAAATAGAGAGCTTGTAGAGCAAATCTGCAGATGATGCAAAACTAAACAATATTGTAAGCACACTCAAGGATGGGAGTAAAAGTCAAAAACACTTAGATAAATTGGGAAACTGGGCTACAGCCAACAGATTGAAATTCAATACTGATGAATGCTACACCTGGGGAATAATAATCAAGAACACAAATATAGAATGAGTGACAATTAGCAGTGTAGCAGCACTATGGAGAAAGATCCTGAAGTCTTGGTGGATCACAGACTCAACCAGAGTCTTCAACTTGATGCAGCTGCAAAAATGGTTTTAGTATATCTTGGCACCTTTCCCTTCTCTACTGTCCCTGGATAGCTCAATCTGCATCCACTTCTCCCACTGGAGGTACCTGGCCCCTCTGCAGAGAGTAAGAACAGGGAGGAGAGAGTAGCAGGGAGGGCTTCTGAGGGGAGTCCTCTGGAAAAGGGTAGCTCAGTGGAACTACTTTCCTCGCAATCCTTCATGCCGCCCTGGGCCATATCCCACCTTCCTAGGCCAGATCCAACCTCTTCATGGGCAGAATCCAGCTGTGATCTGTAGGTTGCTGACGTCTGTTCTAGAAGACATGGTACTAACACACCTGTTACAAAAGGGTGTTAGATCATGTATGCCCTTGATAAGGAATTAACATAAGACCATGTCTGCCATGCTAATAGAGGATTTCAAGTTGCCCAGCTCCTTTCACATAAATCAACCAACATTTCCAAACAAAAACATTAATTAAAAGAAGCTGAATATTACATTATGCTGGCATCTTAAATTATCCTGTATCCTGTACCTGTCAAGCATCCTGACTTATGTGTTACACATAAGTCAGAATGCATATTCATATATTCATGTTATACATGAATACACATAAACATGTATGCATATTCCACTTTAAGATTACCTAAGAAGTTCATGTATCTGTTGTGGCAGCTTATGTGTTAATGGATGTTTTTTAATGGACGTGATGTACCTTGACTTTAGCAAGGCATTTGATATAGTGTTCCACAATATTCTTGCAAGCAAGCTAAGGAAGTATGGGTTAGACGAACGGACTGCAAGGTGGATAAAAAACCTGACTAGGTTGTTGGGCTCAACAATCAATTATTCAATGTCTAGATGGCAGCCAGTCTCAAGTGGAGTGCCCCAGGAGTCGGTCCTGGGGCTGGTTTTATTCAGTATCTTCATCAGTGACTTGGAAGATGGGATGGAGTGCACCCTCAGCAAGTTTTCAGATGGCACCAAGTCCACCTTGCCCAGAATACTTGGCTGGCCTGGAGTCTGCTAACAAAGCTAGGACTAAATGGGTAGACAGTGCTCCCAGCACCAGGACCAGAGTGGGAGCAGGAGCCAGCTGGAGCGGCCCTGAGGGTATGGCTGGGATTAGAGGAGGAGCCAGGCAGGGAACCAGCATTGGCATGAGGATTTCTGGGAGCAGAGCCGGAGCTGGAGCCAGGACTGGAATATGAGGTGGAGCCAGGGGCCCCAGAAGCGCAGCGGGCACCAGAGTGTGAGAGCCCAGGAGCACAGTGGGCGCTGGAGCCAAAGCCAGAGTTAGGAATGGAGCCAGAGTCCGAGTGGGAGGCAGGACCGGAGAACCAGAAATTCCTAATAGCAATGAGGGCTACCACAAATTAAACCCCAGGCCTTCCCAAGTACCACTCTAATCCCCTTGCTCTGCCCATTCAGCTGCTCTACTTTCTGCTTCCTTCCTTGTGCTTCCTGAGCAATCTGATACTCTGATTTCTGCTCCCTGGCCTATCTGTTCCTGTGCTGCCTGCCCCAAGGGTGGGGACAATAGTGCGGAAGCGCCTCATCTTTCTCCCGGCTTGTCAGAATGATTATTACCAGCACACCTTCCCCACACAGCCCTACAAACCACCTGGATGGGAACTCACACTACACAGAGATGACGAACCTGAAGCTGTCAGCTATTTTCCCTTCTAGGTCACAATAGGACTACCAAGTGGTGAAGTCATCCTTCCCCAGAAAGTGAGTGGCTACCTAGCCTGAAGGACCCTTCCCTTAGTGATGGGGCTGCATTGGAGATCTGGTGATGTGGACTTGGGACCTCTGAATCTGCACAGTGGGAAGAATCCCCTAAAGATGTCTCTACCAGGTACTCACTGGAGGCCCCCTGAGACCACCATGTTCTTCCCACTCCTAGTGAGTACACCCAGGTAGAAAGTAATGGCAGAGGGGTTTTGGGGTATGAACCTCTCCAGCTGGTGACCCTGGCTGTGGGCTTGCTTTAGGAAGGACGCTGGCTGTGCAAAGGTGAGTGAATCTGGTCCCAAAGAAATGGCTGCAGGTGCTCCTTTCCCAGACAGTAAGTGGACTGTAACTACTACTGATAGCATCCTGACTGTTTCACAGTGAAGTCAAGTGGCCTGTACTAATGTCTACTGTTGGGTTGCGTTCATGGTTTCCAGCATCTGTGATAGTGCTGCGTATATCTGTGACCTCTTGTTGCCGGGTAATCACTTCTGTGTTGTTCCCACTTTCTGAGCAATGATGCATATGTTGTCTTTCCCCCTGGCCTTCTAACCAGGCACACCATGGCCAGGCATGTGGAACACTGTAGAAGATGCATGGGTTGACTACCCTGAGGGAGAGACTGCCATTCAAGTCCTAAAGCACACAGTGGACTCTAAGGGCATGGAGACTTCCTTCAAGGGCTTTGCAGCAGGGTAAAGGCCTGGGGCACTCATTGCCTTTCCTCCTCACCCCTTCCTTCCTTCCTCCCTTCCCTGTCTCTTGTATTCAGATCACTGTATTTGATATACTGCTTTGTGCATGTCCTTTCACAGCAACTAATGAAGTGAGCTGAAGCTCACAAAAAATCCAAAAATATTTCTGATTTACTTAGTCTGTAGGGTGCAAACATACCCTGCCTGACTTCAAACTAACATAGCTAACTACCTCTCTCTGGGTGCATCTATATGAGATACTTTGCTACTAAGTAGCATAGTTTACTGCACATTAAGCATGTGCATGTACATGTACCCACACTTACTGTGCAGTAAACCTCACTAATTGCAAGTAAATTTGCTACTTTCTAATGCAAGCAGCAAATTTACTCAAAAGTAATTACTGCACAGTACTGCTTATGAAGACACCTGACTAGGAGCTGTCTGCTGCCAGGGCAGGCTCCTCCATTGGAGCCTAGGTGAAGACTATGTCTCGCTGGCCCAGCAGCAGGGAGCTCCAAGACGCCCTGTTCCAAGAACATGATCAGGGAGTCAATAAAAATCAGTCTAAAAATGACTGTCCATAGAGTTTGTAAATAAGTTTTCCTGTGTAAAAACATAAACCTGACAATCTGCTTGATTGAAGATCCATCTCAAAAAGAAGCTGAACAGCCAAAGCTTGGTTGAAGGGGAAATAGAGCAGAGTAGAACAGCACCACCTTGTAGCTGAGCAGATATGTAGCATGCTGCAGGAAGACTTCTCTCAGGGTAGAACCCTCCCATTCTAGCCATGTGCTGCTGCTGAGTCCAGTTCTGTAATACTGCTGGTTGCAGGTAGTTTTCTTTTGGGGGCCCTGTGCTGGGGCAGGGGCAAGAGGTGGTAGAGGGAAGGGTGGGTATGGGCTGAGGAGGGCAGCATGCAGCAGGGTGCAGTTGGGGCATCAGGGTGCAGGCATGAGTAGGAAACCCCTAGGGCAGGGGAAGAATTATGTAAAGCCATTGCTGCAGTGTTATCAACCCAAGAAGTTTTTTTTTTTACTATGTACTTCTTACTGACACCCAAACTTTTTAAAAACTTTTTTTACTACTATGCATGGTATTAAACCCCTAATTTTAAACCCAGTTCTTCTAGCTGGGGCCTGGCAGCAAGGCAAGGCCTGGCAAAAGAGTTACATTTACATTATGTAAAACATATATCAGTAAAAACACTTATTAGCAAAAAAGTTTGGTTGTCAGTAAAAAGTTTAGATTGTCATTAAAAAAAAAAAACAACAGAAACAAACCTTGGGTTGACAACTTTGATTTTGACTGAGTATAAACCAAATAGCCTTTACTCACTGTCAGGTGGCTGGTCAAGCAAACTGACAAAAGGGATAAATGTCAGGAAACACAAATCCAATTTTCCTATGCAAAATATGCACCTTTATATAATATTATTCCTTGAAACACCTAGTCACAGACTAACACACAAATACATACAGCTAGGTAACACCTCACTGTTTCTTTTGCATTTTAGTATACTACCATTTTGATGTTTTCTATGTTCCTTGATTATATTGAACTTCTAAGTCAAGTAGGTACATACACCCTGACTGGAATAGTTTTGACAAAGTACACAGCAGAGGACATATTCAATAATCAATTAATGCTTCTGTGGCATGCTGTGGCAATGAGGGACATCTGCAGGAGTAGCTTTAGCAGCAGAGGGCTTCACCTGTGCAACTGCTCGGTGGTGGGAAGAAGTGGTTGCAGTGTAGGGCAGGTTGGAAGTGATCCACATGGAGAGCTATGATTTCTTAAAGCCAGTGCCCACTGCCCTCCACTCCATTCCTAAATGCTGCTGACTCTTGCTTTTAGGGTGTGTACAGAAGTTCAGGCAGCCTGTTGGGAGGCTCTAACTCAAGGTACTTTACACAAAGTGCTGTGAGTTAGAGCACCACTGAACCCAAAAGACTCCTGCTGGGTGGGGGGAGGCTCAGAGCCTACCTGCACAGGCCCAGGGCAGCAGGCAGGGGGCACTCCAGAAGCCTCCCAAGAGGTTCCCAGATGACCCCTCTCTCCAGCTCTGCCCCCTCTGCCTACCAGCTGGCAACTATCAGTAGTGACAGGGCGAGGGATGGAATTCCCTCACTGCATGGCCCCCCAACTATCCCTTCTGGGGTTTTGGGGGGAGCTGGGCTGGGCCCTCAAAGTGGGGGGGCTTGGTACCCCCCTGCACATCCCTGCCACAAGGCTGCCACTGTCAAGATGCCCACATGGGGGGGTGGGAGAAAGAAGGCCCCCACTGCACATGAAGCTCCCCATAGCTACCCGTGCTGGTGTATTGGAGAAGCCAAGCTGGTCCTGCAAGATGGAGGGAGATCACTTCCCCCCGCCCTTGTATTAACATCTTGACAGCAGCAGCCTCATAGGTGCTACATCTGGAGTTGGGGTGGGGAGGGAAACAGAACCTCCCCCCACCTCATGGGCCTGGCCTGGCTCCCACTAAAGCCCCAGCATGGATAGCCAAGCTGGGTGCCTGAGGCGAGGGGCTCCATTCCCTCCCCTCCAACCCAGCGCCGGGTGCGGCAACTCCTGCCACTGTCAAAATTCTCACAGAGGCGGGGGGAAGGAGCCCGCCAACATCCCCCCACGACCCTAGCATGGGTAGCTGGTGGGCATGTGGGGCAGAGATGGTTCCCTTCTCCTCTCCACCTCCCCGACTTCCCTTGCTGCACAGGGAAGAGACAGCAGTTTTCCATCTCCTCTCTATGGCAGATTTAGGGGTGGGGCTGCGCTGGTGCTCACTTACATAAGCACCAGTCCAGCTCACAAAGCTGCATGGGATGCAGGTGGGATCACCCAGAATTAACCCTCTTGTGGAACCTGTATACTGGTTCCCTAAGGCACTCTGTTTTAGAGCACCCCCATCAGCTACTTCATAAGACAAGGGTTAAACTTTTGCATGACTGCCCATTTTAAAAGCACTCTGGAGCCATGAACATTTGTTGTGGCATGGCTACAGAGCACTTTAGGAGACCTCATCACACAAAAAATGTAACTTCTGCACACACCTTCAGGCAATGTCCAGTCCTAACAGGTTGGTGAATCTGATTACTGAGCAAGCTCTAGTTTCAAGAACCTGGAAAAATTAGCTGTTCTATAACAGGAACTTCGTACATACTGTATTTGTATATCTTCATTAGTATGCAGGTTTAGGGAGCTACTTGCTCCTGTTTTCACTGTTTGAACTTTACTGTTTGAGTTTAAAATCTGCTATTGCAAAGGGCATGTGCATCAGAGACTATGTTCACTGGCCCTCCCTTCTAATACTGTGAAGTGCAAAAGCACAAAAATGTTGCTAATGCAAAGTTACGCAAAGGTCACTAAGCAGCAGGGATCCTGGTTTTCCCTGATAAAAAAAAAATCACAAATTCTCCGATAAAAAAATTGCGGAGTCTCTAATCAAAAACCCAAAATTCGTGATAAAAATTAAAGGGCCCCACAGGCCCCCCCCCCAGCCCTGCTAATGCCTCTGAATCCCCCCCACAGTCTCCCCAGTCCTGCTTGTGCCCCTTATTCCCCCACAACAGCCTCCCAGCCCCTCCCCCCCACACACACAAGCACAGACATACACACACACCCCAGCAGGCAGGTGTGGGGGCTCACACTTGATGGCCGCCACCACACTGCATCCCATGCAGCTTTCCTGCTGCTGGCTGTGGGCAAACAGCACGAGGCACAGAGGTGGCGGTGAAGTGGTGGTGGCAGCTGCCATA
This sequence comes from Crocodylus siamensis, assembly GCF_052110815.1. Classification (NCBI taxonomy): domain Eukaryota; kingdom Metazoa; phylum Chordata; order Crocodylia; family Crocodylidae; genus Crocodylus; species Crocodylus siamensis. The sequence continues at coordinate 11,262,866 of NC_143408.1, forward strand.
TGTGAGCCACCCCTTCCTCCTGGGTGGGTGGGCATGTGCAGCCCACAGAGTGGCACCACTGCTTTCGCTCCCCCTGCCCTGCTCCTGGGAGCAGGCACAGAGTAAGCTGAGGTGGGGGGCTGGTGGCATCTCTCCACTGCTGCACCCTGGGGTGCACTCTGTTCCCTCCCCACCACACCTGTCTACCTGCCCATCCAGGCTGAGGGAGAGGAAGGTGGGGAAATTCCCACCAGGAGTGCCCGTCGGCCAGAAGGCACTCCGTGTCTTCCCCCAAAACATCCTTTCTCCCTCAGACCCCAGCCAGCTTCCCACCCAGCCCTGCCCCACATTCCCCGAGACCCACTTACCTCCGGGAGCAAAGGCTGATCCTGAGGCAGCTCAGTAGAAAGCTGATACCTGTAGTAAGTGAGAGTATCGGGCCCCACCCTTCCCCCTCTCCCTTCCCCTCCCGGCAGGGTTGGAGGTTTCCCACTCCTTTTGCAAGCTGCTCTTGCAAGCTTGAACTCTACCTGCCTGCAGAGCTCTTTGCAAAAGGGGGAAATCCGTGGGCTTCCCTGCTAAAAGGGAAAATCCGTGTTTTCTCTATGAAACCGGGAAATCCATGGTTTTCTCCATTTTTCCATGTGAAACAGAAAACCCTGCTGAGCAGTCACTGTGAACTGCAAAGATCTGCAGTGGGGCAGTCCTCAGTTTGAGTGTAGAGTCAGCACACTAGGGCTGTGTGAAATTTCACCCAGAGTTTTGTTTCAACACTGCTTTGACTCATTTCAAGCTCAAAACAGTGAAATCGAAATAAAAAAGAGAGCTTCGAAACAGCCTCAAAATGAAACAAGGCAAGTCGAAACATTTGAAATTTTTTTAAACATTTCGAGTTTCAAAGCTCAAGCTGGGCTTGCCTGCAGGAAAACAGAAGCTAAAGGAAGAAGAGGGAGCGGGAAGGGGCGGGGAAGGACTGGATGGAAAAACTGCATACCTACCTACGCTCTTGCACCTACACTTTTGAATTTCTATGGGGACAAAGCCATATACTTGTTATTAAACATTTCTGACTTGTATTACTCACACACTTAGTACCACCAATGCTCTTGCACCCACACTTTTGAATATAGAAAGAAAGCCATATACTTGCTGTTATACATTTCTTATTTGCACCACACACCTAGTACCACCAACACTCTTACACCTACACTTGTGAATTTATACAGGGACAAAGCTCATATAATTGGTGTTATACATTTCTTACATGCACCAGACACCTACATTTTTAAATGTATATAGGAACATGAATTCATTTATATATTTGTAGAAAAGGAAGACATGAAACACACCATGAAGCGTGGTGGAAAGGCAGGTGGCCACACTGGCCAGCCTTCAGGGAAGGGCAAGACAGGGTAGAGGGAGAACGGTAAGTTACCCCCACCACCAAACTGAGATACAGCCTCTTTTCTCCAGCTAAAAGGGATGAGGCTGCTACATGCAGCAAGGAGAGGGGAACAGTGCCAGTGTCCGTGCCACTGCCACTGCCTGTGCCCGAGACTGCATCCCCTCCATGAACTGCACCCATAACCACCACCACCACCACCATGATGGCAACACTAAGCAGCAGCACCAGCACAGCAGCTTACTCCACCCCTATTTCACTTTCCATGCTGAGCTTTCCAGTGCCAGAGGAAGAGCTGGCACTGGATCTGGATCTCAGTGCCCTAGCAAGGGAAATTCTGGGTAAGGAGGGGGAATCAGCTGAGTCTGTCCTTGACACCCGTCAAGTTTCCCCTAGAGCCCAGGCACTTCAGAGGAGGTGGAGGCAAGTGGCTCAGCTGAGTCCACTCTTCCTCTTGCTGTGCCTCTGCCTGCTGAGGAGGAGGAAAGTGCAGCAACATCCACAGATGCACCCAAACCCCAGAAGTGAGCAGGTAGTGTGGTCTGGGATCAGTGAGCTGGCAGATTATCCCACATATGCTATCTGCCTGCACTGCCGAGCCAAAACCAGCCAGGCCAAGGAAACAAAACACATGAGCACCACGGGGATGCTGATGCATCTCCACAGGCACCACCCCATTGCCCTTGCTCCTCCTCAGCCTGGTGCCAGTGGGAGCATGCCAAAAAGGAAGTCCCTCTCTTGCTTCAAAGCCCCTGTCCCCCTGGAGCAGAGGTAGGTCACCCTGGAACTGCAGGAAAGGCAGACAGAAAACAGGGTGTGTTGCAGAGGTGAGTGAGATCACCCAGAGCATTGGGGAGATGCTTGCTGTCGATGGCCAGCCATTCTCCCTAGTTGAGCAGCCAGGGTTCAGGCGGCTCATGGCACTCGTGGCCCCATCATACCAAGTGCCTGCACACACCACCTTCAGTAGGATGGTGGTGCCATCCCTGTATGAGGCATGCAGGGAGTACTTGAGGGAGGAGCTGTGCAAGGTAGGCCTGCAGGTGGCCTTAAACTTCACCTCGGACATCTGGAGCAGCCAGGGTGGCAATCATGCCTACCTCTCCCTCAAAGGGCACTGGTGTGACCAGTCAGGCCATCAGTGGGCTCTCCTTCAGGCCGAGGTGATGGATGCATCCCAATGGCAACCAAGATAATAGGGGCAATGAGCCGCTTTGTGCAGGGGTGGCTCGCTGGGCAGGGCAAGCTCACCCATGGGTTCATGATCACTGACAATGGAGCCAATATGGTCAAGGCTGTCCATGAGGCCAACTTTGTTGGCATCTGCTGTGTGGCACACAGGTTACACCTTGCTGTCAGGGACATCTTGGAGGGGGACAGGGCTGCTGGTAATGGTACCAGCACCACCAGAAAACTAATTTCAAAATGCAGGAAGGTGGCAGGCTACTTCCATCGGAGCATCAAGGGGGGGCAATATGTTGCAGGATAAACAAACAAAGCTGAACATCCCACAGCACAAAATCATGCAGGATGTGGAGACTCAGTGGAACTCCACATACCTGATGCTCAGAGCATAAGATGGCCTTGCTCAGGGAGATTGGGATCATCAGGACCCCCTAAACAGAGCTGACTGGCATACCATATCCCAGATCTTGGTGGCCCTCAAACCTTTCCTTGAGGCCACTGAGAGCCTCAGCACCACCGATGCCCTCCTTAGCCAGGTGATCCCCGTAGGGAGGGAACTTCAGACCCTAATGGAGAGCTTCCAGGGGATCAATTTTCCTGGCTGGGGCAAACCACTGTCATCAGATATGCAGGCACTGGTGAGGCGGCTGAAGGAGGGCATCAGGAAACAGCTTGATCCCTTGTGGTCCAGTACAGTACACATCCTGGCTGCCATGTGTGACCCAAGGGTGAAGGGCACTGTATACAGCAGCCAAACACTGAATCAATGGATGGAGGCACTAGTAAAGAAAGTCTGAGAGGCAGAATGGTGGAGGCAGGAGGCTGTGGAACAGGAGGATTCACTGTCCCATGCCAATATGCTATCCACCAGCCAGTCTCCTCCACCACAGGTGCTGCCAGGGCATGGCTTCTGTGGTGGAGTCCAGAGCCACCAGACCCCACCATCAGGCAGGTAGCATTCATGCCTTGGTGGCTGCCTACCTTGCCAAGGACACAGATGCACTGCTGTGTGACCCCCCTTGGCCTACTGAGCAAGCTGCAGCCAGATGTGGCCGGATCTGGTCACGATTGCCAGTGAGCACCTGTCCTGTCCACTGACTAGTGTTCCAAGTGAGAGGGTGTTCAACATTGCTGGTGATGTAGTGCTATCCCACCGCACCTGCTTGGATGTTGTTTTAGTGGAGCAGCTGGTGTTCCTGAAGGTGAACCTCCCACTGCTGGGGTTTCCTAAGCTCCAGGTGCAGACAGACTGAATGTCACTCTCCTCACTCCATCCACACCTATTTCTTTTCCTCATTTTTTAAATACCAGTTACTGCCCTGCTCTCAGCTGGAGGGGGCACTCACTGCATCACCAGCCAGCAGAGGAAGAACATGTCCCTGCTGAGCTCACTCCCCTGCCAGGATGAACTTGGAGGTATGGACTGGGGCTATGGGGAACTAGGAGGCCCCAGGTGCTGAGCATGACCACTAAAACTGCACACTGCCATGGTAGGGAGGCTTGGTGGTACTGCTGGTGGTGTGGCAACCCCGTAAATGCCAGGACCAACAATCCCCTGGTGAAAGGTGGGTAGGAGGTGCTATAACCTCCAGCTAATGCATGCACACACACAGTCCTGGCTGGAGAAAACCCAGACTTGTCATATCTTTGATGGGCCTGAGGCTTGCCGGTTGCAGTGGAGTTGTGAGGCTCCAGGTGAGCTCAGCTTAGCTTCCTGGGATGCCAGTTTTGCATTGAAAAACCCATTGTCAGGCTTAGAAAGCACCTGCAGTTGGTGTGTCTCCTGGTCCTGGATGGCAGGAATAGTAAAGAAGCCAGAGCCTGGCCTGGCACGCAATAAAGGCAAGAAAGCCATTGAAATGGAAATGGAGGTGTCAGGGGGTGAGGGACAGGCTGGGCAGGGTGGGGAGGAAAGGGGATATAGCAGTGCAGGTGAAAGTGGAGAAGTACCTGGGGAGTCAGATGTCTGGCAGGTTGCAGTGTGTCAGAATCCCACGGTCTATATTGAGTCCGTGAGTTTCTGTACCTATTACCTAGGAGGCTGAAGAAGTGCAGTTTATAGGCCTGGCTCTGAAAAGTGGTTTGTACATTCAAACAAGCACCTAACTTCATCACCAGAACTCAAGCCAACTTCCTACAGCTCAAGACACAAAACCTTTCAACTATATCCAGTACCCCATTGTGATGGGTTGCATGAACTTATCCAAGGCCTCCTGACGCTCAGGTCCCCATTGCCAGATAACATTGTTCCTGAGAAGCACTCTCAGAGGCGCCAAGTACTGAACGGTTCTGAAGAGTCTCTGAAGACCATTTTTGTCTGTTGGAGGGGGCATCCTGTTGATGGCTTCCACGTTGTCATTGTCTGGTTTGACACCATCTTTTGAGATAAGATGGCCCGTATACCTAACGCTGTAGACTAAAAACTGTATTTTATCTTTATGAAACTTCACTCCTTTCAGACGTGCTCTCTCCAGGACTTGTTTCAGGATACGGCCGTGCGCCTCTTTGGTAGCTGCCGCAATAAGCATGTCATCTGCAATTATATGGATTCCCAGAATGTCACCAAAACACTCATGATTCTTCTGTTGGAATACTTCACTAGCCAACTTAATACCAAAGGGAAGGTGATTGAAATGGTACCATCCCCGTGGGGTATTAAAGGTACACAACTCTGCTGATTCCTTGTCCAGTTTGACTTGCTAATAGCCATCCTTTTCATCAAGCATGGTGAACAGCTTTTTACCTAACAAGCTCTTCTGGACATCCTCTACAGTGGGAATAGAAAAGTGCTGCCTCAAGATACTGCCTTGTTGAGGTCTCAAGGGTTTAGACAAAGTTGTAGTGAACCATCTTTCTTTTGTGTGATCACAAGGCTATTGACCCAGGGTGGGGGCTTAGTCACCTTTATAATGACTCCCATAGCTTCCAGCATTTCAAAAGTGGTCTTCAACTTGCCTAGGGTTGCGTAGGGAATTTTTCTACATCCATGCACAACTGGTGCTACCCCCAGGTTAACATAGATGTGGTGGGTACCAGGAAATTGGCCCAGACCTTCAAAAACATCTGGGTGTAATTTGAGAAGGTTCACCTTGGTTGTAGGTACTGTCAGGGCCATTCCATGGACACATCTGATAAGGTCTAAGGTGGTGCATGCCACTCCACCAAGTATTGGTGGGTCACTATTGTCTGTTATGTAAAAAGTTAAATGGGATTCATTAGCACCAGATTTGCAGTGTGCAATGATTGCACCTTTTGGTTTCACGTGTGCAACCGCCAAATGCAACCAATGTAACATGAGCTTGAGTCTTGCATACTTTGTCTTGCAGGCCTTTGCTACATTTACTGGAATACTGTTTGCTTCCACTCCAGTGTCTAACTTAAAATAGACTGGCAAGTCAGCAATCGTAACTGCTATACCAGGCATTTGTGTTACCAAAGGTCTGTGAGTGCTGTTTTGCTGGCATTGTGCCCATGTATAGGGTACTGACACGTTTCTCAGACTTTGGAGCCTCTCCCTTTGCTATGCACATTTTTGCGAAGTAGTTCACTCCAGAGCATTTGTAACAAGTGAAGTACCTCGACTTGTGTGTGCGTGTGTGTGCGTGTGATGGGCTAGCTGGTGGTGGCTTGGCCTGAAGGTTTTGAAAAGTTCAAAAAATTAATGGGGGGGGGCAGAATTTCCTTTTCCCCACCAGTCAGGCCCTGGAAAAGGAGAAGGCTTGCCCCCCCCTCACACAGGAGCCACGTAGCAAAACCGGACTTGAGAGTAGACTCATCTCTCATGTGGGCTGATTGGGGTCCTGATTTTGTCCCCCAACATAACATCCTCAGCAGGTCCAGATTCACAATGCTGTGCTCTATTTCTGATCTCTGTAACAAAATCATCTATCCCTGAAGCCTCATTACAGCTAAGTTGCCAGAACTGATACCTTTCAACAACCAGGTTTTTTCTGGGTTCACAGTTATTCTTGAATGCTACTAGCCCCAGTATAAGGGTTTTGTTATTAGGATCTGAAAACACACCTTGCATGTTGTTATAAATTTCTAGGCCTTTATCCTCAATGCAGTGAAGCATGACTGCAATTTTATAATCCTCTGCCTCTTGCTCGGCCTTTGTGACTGCAAGATATAATCAAAGCTTCTATTCCCATCTCCTCCAATTCTCCCCAAGATTTCCAGTAAAGGATAATGCTGGTGGAGGTTTGAAATGCTCCATTTATTTTTAGTTATTTATTTATTTTAGCTGTAGGTGAAAGCTGTAACCCCCTTAATCAGGCTGCTGGTAACTCCACCAAGAGACAGGTCACTTCTGACACCATATAATGTTTACTCCGAGCCACTGGGCTCCTGGTGTGCGGTACTCACTCAGACCTCCAGGCCTTTAGGGTTCTGTCCTTGTGTCACCATTCAGCGGAGACAAGCAGGGTGCTAAACAGCTTTATTCCCACAGCTTGCAGGGAGAACAACACTAACCAAACCACACCCACAGGGCATCGTGGGGAAAGACTGGACCGTAGCACCGCTGGCCCCTTAAAGGTACATTCTATATATCACAGTATATATCTATATGAACACTCTATATACAGGTGAGGGATCAGGTTGTCAAAACAGGGGGACGGGTCACATTAAATATTATGCGGTCTTATACTCTAACAGGGCACATAGTTAACAAAGCATATGGTGCAGGGTTCACAAAATATGAGGTGCAGAGTCTAGGGGAGAATGGACAAGGCATGTCAATGGCCTGGAGAAAGATGGCCCCAGATGGGAGGAATGGGAGCCCCAGTATCCTAGCTGCACTCCTTGACCCACTCAAATAACCCAGCTATCCAGGCCTCAACCCAAGACCCCTCTTTCCCTTAAGAGGTTACTCCCAGCTGTTTGCCACTGAGTAGGAGGGCCCTCCCCCGCTGTGGGAATCCCTTTCCCTGGCAACTCATGACTCTCTGGGGCCTGATGAGGCAGCGCTTGTTTCTCTTGGCGAGACATCTCCTCCCTTGGCAGGGGGTTCTCAGCTGCTCAAGACTGTCCTGCCCTTTGGCCCTCGCTTGGCCCTGTGCACTGTCTCGTGCACAAGTGGCCCCTCTCACCCTGTGCACTGGCTGTGCAAAACACCATCATTTCATTTTGACGTCCGTTTTGCTGTTTTGAAGGAACGGTGTTTTGTTTTGTCATTTTGTCTCATTTCAAAGCACTGTCCCATTTCGTTTTGTCGAAACTGTTTTGCTGTTTCAACACATTTTGCCCATAGGCTATAGTGGGGGAATCATGAAAATGCCTAAAACATTATCATTTGTTGCCTGATTTGGATGCAAACTGAAGGGGTGGTAACCCTTTCTGTGGGCATGAAGTCTGCCAAGCTTCAAGGAGATAGGTGCAGAGGTTTCTCCGAAACTCCACCTCAAAGTCTTGAAAGCAAAATTTGCCAGCAGCAGCAGCCTCCTGTCATCTGGCACGCAGATCCTGGGGCTCGCACCCCAAGAAAGGCTGCCAGGCTGTGCTGGACTCTTTCTGGGGGTGCAGGACCTCAATCTGCACCAGATGACAGGAGGCTGCCGCTGCTGCCTGGGACCAGCTGTAACAGGAAACCCTAGCCCTGTTACCAGAAAGCAGGCCAGTCCCTTTAAGACTAGAACTTTTTGGGCACAGCATGCTGGCAGGGTAGGAGTTAAAAGCTGAGCTTGGCTGGCTTGTCAGGTGACTGGAAAGGGGAAGGCTAGAACTATAAAAACCCTGGCCTTGTCAGCAGTGAGAGGCAGCAGCCAAAGGGAGAGGAGGTTGTGCTTAAGAGCTCCACAGAGAGGCTTGGTTGCTTGTCTGGCTGCTGTGAGAAGGGAACTCCTGAGGACTCTCAGAGAAATGGCAGTAGCCCCACAAGGAGCCGCGTAACAGATGGCAGGAAGCAGAAGTATAGAGCCATGGAAAAATGTAAGCTGCCATGTGGCCTTCTTTCATTTTTATTTTTTATTTTTTTTTGTGGTTACATCCCATGGACTTTTTTTGGTGGATAACTGGTGGTTTGTGGATGAGGAGGTAGGGGAGGAGGAGGCCTCATTAGAGGCTTGGGCACAGTCATAAAAGGCCAAGGGCCCTAGTGCACTAGTGTGTGCTGCTGTATAGGGCACCAATGGGGGAATTTTAACTAGTAGCCTGTGCTAAAAGAAAGGGTGACCTTGGGCAGTGGGAACTCTGGGCCACTGCCCAGCCTTGAACTTGTAGCCTTCTGGCTTCATGGATGGGCCTCTGGGCCAGAGAGCCTGGGCTCCATATTGGAAGCAAAAGGAGGGCCATAAGCCCCAAGAGGGTTAAGGAGCTAGAGCCTCGGAGTCAAGCCTTATCTGGTGGGTTTAGATAGGTAGGCCTAGCTAGAGTAAGATGGGGGGGCAAGGCCCATGGTGGCTGAGAACCCCAACATAGAAGTACAATAGGCGATCTCCCACTTGTAAGAACATCTAAATAATGTTTATATCAAGACATGGCAGGAGAGTAAAAGCAGGATGCGAGACAAAAGATAGAAGGGAAACATTAAGGGACTTCAAGGGCCCCCCTCATAGGTCACAGATAACAAATAAGAAAAGAAAAAAATGCTGCTGTGGAGGGCAACCTGTTATACTGCTGCTGGGTGCAGCCTGCACCCACCACCAGGGAAGACAGATGCTCCCACTGGCCACAGGCAGCAGCAGCAGCAGCCTCCTGTCATCCAGGCCCAGATCCAGGGTCCCGCCCCCCCAGGAGGTCTGTGGGGCTGTACCGGACTCCTCCCAGGGTTGCTGCACCCAGCACTGGAGAAAATTGTAGCTGCCGCCTGTCCCAGGCAGCAGCAACAGCCTCCCCTCATCTGGCATGCAGATCCAGGAGGAGTCCATCACATCCTGGCAGCCCTCCCAGGGATGTGAGCCCCCAGATCTGCCCCCCGGATGAGAGAAGGCTGCCCTGTCACCTGGGACTGGCGGTGGGCACAGGCTGTGATGGCAAATGGACAAATCAGAGAGTGGGGGTGTTAGTCTCCTCTCTGGTCCAGCTCTTTGCCTCACCCCTGGGTAGGGGCAGGGAAAGCCTCTCCCCTGCCATGACCTGATATGTGGGGAAGGGGAAATGCCCCACCAATCACCTTGAGTCTCCTCGAAACTGGCATGCTGGGCTGCTACCAGCAAGCCCACCACACTCACCAAGACCTATTTAAAAGCTGCAGAAAAGTGGAAATAGAAAAGCGAGTGGTAAAGACTCGCTCCAGAGTAACATGCGAATAACCTCTCCTCTGTAGATAGGTATTAACTGATCTTTTTATATTAATTATCTTTGTACATATGGTTAAGAGGGAAGATGTACTGTTAGAAATTCTAATTTGAAGACAATCCTTCCCAAGCATAAGCTTGCTTACTGCTACCCAAATAAAGCTTGTTTTTTCACTTGTTCTCATTCATGGAGGCTTGTCTTTAACCCAGTGATCACTACAGTGGGGATCTGTAATAGACTGCCAAGTCAGGAAGAAGTACTGGATAAAGCACTCTTCAAGGGAAGCACAAGAAAAAAGGCTAGAGACCAGTGTCTGCACAAGGAGCTTCCAAGAGGCCTCAACAGCAAAACAAAAGTGTACAAGCAATGGAACAATGAAGAGGCAAACCAGCAAGGAAACAAAGAGAAAAGAACAAGAACTTGCAGGGACAAAATCAGGTAAGCAAAGCTAAAAAATGAACTTCACCTGGTAAGAGATGTTAAAAATGGCAAGATTAGGTTCTATGAATATTAGGGGTGTGCGAAACAGGTCATATTCGATTCAGATTCAGCTGAATCGGGGGCAGTGATTCAATTAATTGATTCAGATCACTCTCCGTGATTCGATTTGGCCAAATCTGAAGATTCAATGCTGATTCAAAGAATCGGCGATTCAGCCATAAACACAGCTTTAAATGTTTTTTTCTACATACCTCAAGGTACCAGGCACAGCTCATGAACACTGCGATGCTGGGGCAGATGGAGCATCCCACAGGACTGTGGGAGGCCCCCCTACAACAGGGGCTCCCCCATGGCCCCCAGCTCCACAATCAGCTGTGGGGGGACCCCAGGTACCTTTCCAGACCCAGGAGGCACCAGTTGTTGAGCTGGGGGTTGTGGGAAGGCCCCCCAACACGCTCCCCGGTGGACCCAGAAGTGGACCAGAAGTGCTGCCGAGCACGCTGTGGAGCCTAACATGCTCCTGTGGGATGCTCCATCTGCCCCAGCATCGCAGCATTCGCAGCCACCCGCTACCTAGAGGTATGTAGAAAAAACTTTTAAAGCTGTGTCTATGTCCTAATGTCCAAATCTTTCCCAATCTCTCCGATTCAATTCCGAGAGATTACAGGGCCTCCTGATTCAATTCAGATTCGAAGATTCGGCCGCTGAATCAGGCTGAATCTCCACCCAGTTGAATCGGGAACCGAAGCTTCGCACAGCCCTAATGAATATGTTGCCTGGAAAATGAAAGACTGAGAAAGCTGTTGATCCATCATTAAATAGGCAGGGTGAACTCTTAATAAGAAGATGCAAGCAAGTCAGAACTGCTCAACAACTACTTTGCCTCAGTTTTCACAAAAAACGAAGCTGCAACCAGATAGCTAGTAAGGATTATTTGGATAAGGAAGGAAACAATCTGAGGGTTCAGATAGAGAAAGAGACAGCCAGAGAGCTTCTGATGAGTTGGAGTGAATTCAAGTCAGCTGTGCCTGATGAACTTGACCCCAAGATATTGACAGGACTAGTAGAGTTAATCTTGGAGACCTGAAACAGGCAAGGTACCATAGGACTAGATAGTGGCCAACATAATGCCACTCTTTAAAAAGGAGGACCTCGGAAATTATAGACTGTTTAGCCTCACCTTAATACCTAAGACCATTTTGCAAGCATCTGAAGGAGGAAGGGCTGATTGTGAGAAGCCAGCATGGATTTACTAAGAACTAATCATGCCAAACATACTTGATCTCCATCTTTGACAAAATAACGAGGTAGATAGATGAAGAGAATGCAGGGCACATGGTGTATCTAGACGTCAGTTTTGGTTTTTGACTGAGTCCCACATAAACAAATAAAGAAACTGAAGAGATGTAGGATAACCAAAACTACTACTGGGGGCATCTGCACATGTGCTTTACTGCACAGGAGACTAATCGGCTCTGCAGTAAAGAATTATCATTTACATGTGCACCAATATTAGGCCACAGTAAACTAATTAACTCCACTGTAAGCTAGTGCTGTTGAGGACAGTTCTATCTTACAGCGGAGTAGGTAACTGCACTGAAACGCACGTGTAGGGAGTGACGGGGCTGGCTGGGACACAAGGGTGCTAAAGTATGGGGGCTACCTGCCAGCTAGCCACATTGCTCCACCGTCATGCCCCAGCCAGCCCTTCCACTGTCCACTGCCGCCACCTAAAGCCCACTGCTGACCCCCGATGCCCCCTGCCAGCCCAAAGTGCTCTTCCTCAGCTCAATTGCTGTCCTTGGCACACATGTAGACGCTGAGCCCAAGAGCAGTTTCTTCCAGATCAAATGACTCCAGAGTTTAGTGCGTCACATTGATTGCATGTGTAGATGCACCCCTAGGTGGACGGAAAACTGGCTCAATAGCAGCTCGCAAAGGGTAATTTGGATCCATATCAGAATGGCAGGAGGCCAAAAGTGGAATCCAAATAGCCATGGACTGTGCACCTTCTTCATGCAGATGTGTACTAATATTATGCATCCAGAAATGGAGCTGGCCAAAGCCCATGATTCCTGGACTTAGACTCAGGGATAGAAAAAGGCCCTGTGTGTATATTCCTCTTTTGGCCCCATAGCTCAGAGTCCACAGGCAGGCAACAAAAATGATAAAGAGATTGAAAGGTAAGCCATACAAGGAGAAGTTGAAAGAAGTATCCATGTTTAGCTCATGGAACAGGCAATTAAGAGGGGGCACGATAAAGTCAAGTGTAGGGACAATACCTTTTGGGCATTGCTCCAGAGAGTAGGATGCATACCAGTCACTTAAAATAGCAGCAAAGTAGATTTAGACTGGACACCAGGAAAAACTCCTTCACTGTTAAAGCAGTGAGGCTGCCTGGAATAGACTGCCTGAGGAAGTTGTGGAATCTCCTTCATCGGCGGGTTCAAGGTGAGGTTGGTAAGGAGTGGTCGGGGTGATTAAAGCCTGGAGTGTTCTGTGAAAAGCAATGGTGAGATACCCGGAAGTCTGTGCTCTTGAGATGGATCACTGGGAGATAGCAAGAAGAGCATTACAGCCTAGAGCAGGTGGAAATTAGGGAGGACCGTGCTGAGTAGCAGAAGAATGAAGTAGAGCTCCATAACTAAAGCAGCTGTGATAATTTTATCTAGCGGATACAAAAAGAGGAGTCTGGCTATGCAGTTAGAGGGTGCAATGTATGAAATTATGTTAGCTGTACCCAGGTTTCAGAGCAGACTAGAGGATGCTTGATATTCTCCCCCCCCCCCACCCCCTGGGGCTTTTCTGGATCCCACATGGGGCTGGGAAGGGAATTTTTTCCTCCTCCTGTGGCTACAGCTGTTGGCAGGGGGGAGGAGGAAGTTGCCTTCTTCAGAAGCATAGGTTGTTGGCTGCAGCCAAGATTAGAGATTTTGACTGAGATGTGCCAATGCTCCAGCTGGAACTAAAAAACAGAGGTTTCTGGTTAGAAGAGCTTGCCCCTCAATTCAGGGTCAGCCTCATCACCATATTTGCGATGAGAGAGAAATTTTACTCTATGATCAGAGTGGTACAGATTGGGGTGGGTGCCTTCCCCTGTAGTGGGGGGTAGACATGGCTCTCTGACAGTCCTCATCTTCCTGTTTTGCCTGTTGCAGGTTAGGGTGCTTTTGTTGTCTTGTACAATACGTCTTGTAGTTGTGTACCAGGGTTGACTGTTCAGTTTTAAGAATAGGTTAGACAAGGACTTGTATGAGATGGTTTGGACAGATGGTTTTGCCTTGAGCAGTAGATTGGACTAAATGACTTCCAGAGGTCCCTTCCAGCCCTACTTTTCTATGATTCTATGAACTTCCTCTTCTTAATGGCAGCCTTTTAAGCATTTGAAAACTGCTGTCATGCCCCTCCCCACCCCTTAATCATCATTTCTCCAAACTGAACAAAACTAGTTCTGCTCAATCTTTTTTTCAAACCTTGCATTTCAACCTCATTGTCATCTTCACTGCTTACCTCCAGTTTCTCCCTTTCCTTCTTGAAAGGCAGAGACCAGGAAAGAGGACTCATGGGCCAAGGGAAAAGGCATTGGGATACAATATGACCTAGATGCCTCGGGATAGCTGATCAAGATATCAAAGTCCAAGGTGCTGCAGTAGACTGGGCAAGTGAACCATGGGGTACCTCTAGTGGGGAAATGGCAAGGTTCCCAAATTAATCATGTTAATTTGCTAAAGTCCTGGAGGACTCATGAAATGTGTAATCTTTCTAGCTGCTTATTTGAGGCTTGTCTGGCTCCCTCAGAGGCCATCTCGGATGGCAACATGCACCTCACCCTGGGGGAAGATTTAATCTCAGTCCAAGAAGTGGAAGCAAAAGCCCTGCTAGAGGAGTTTCATAGGAAAGTAGGGCTGGAAGGGACCTCATAAAGTCACCTAGTCCGACCCCCTGATCAAAGCAGGAACGTCCTTGAATAAATCATTCCCAATAAAGTGTTTATCCAACTTGCTTTTGACAGTTTCCAAGGATGGAGATTATATAACTTGTCTAGGTAGATTGTTCCAATGCTTGACCACCTTCATAGTCAAAAATGTTCCTCCTAATTGCCCACCTAAGTTTCCCCAGCTGAAGCTTGAGGTCATTGCTCCAATCCTCTTCCCTACAGCCACAGAGGAAAGTCCATCTCCATCCTCTCTATAGTTGGCACGCAGGTATTTGAAGACTGTTATTAAATCCCACCTCAATCTTCTCTTCTGCAGACTAAATAACCCTTGCTCTTTCAACCTTTCCTCATAAGTCTTGTCTACCACATCCCTAACTATTTTTGTTGCCCTGCACTTCACTCTTTCCAAACTATCTGCGCCCTTCTTGAAGTGTGGGACCCAAAACCAGACATAGTACTCCAGGTGAAGTCTCAGCAGTGTCAAATGGACTGGAAGAATCACTTCACTTGACTTGCAAGTGACACTCCTATTAATACAACCCAGTTTTCTGTTGGTGTTTGTTTTTGGTTTTTTTTCAGCAAAAGCACACCATTGGCTCATTCAGTCTATGGGCCACCATTAGCCCCAGACCCTTTTCTACAGTACTGGAACCTAGCCAGTCATTCCCCAGTCTATATTTGTTAATCTATCCAGGCCATTCTGGATTCTAGCTGTGCTCTTTGAAGTGTCCACAATCCCACCCAACTTGGTGTCACCAACAAATTTGCTAAAAGTGTATTCAACTCATCGGTGAAGATATTAAAGAATACCAGAACAGACCTCTGGGGAGCTCCACCTCCTCCCAGTCAGATATTGGACCACTGAGAATGACTTGCTGGTACAGGCAGTCCCTGGACTTACGACACAATTGGTTCCTGAAAACCCTGTCTTAAGTTGAAACTTTGTAACTCGGTACCAATTTTCTCATAAGAAACAATGTTCTAAATGGGGGATTGGTTCCTGAACCAAAGCCTGATACCCTATTTTCACCAAAAATAACCCAGAATTTTGTACTCGCTCAATTATAGATGAGTAATATGGCTACATTAATGTATTTATATTGTAACTAGCAATCATATTGATTTGGAAGGACTTTTTTGAGGTGACTTTGCTGGACTTTTTGAAGGGTTCTTGGCTGGAGTCTTCTCAGGAGTCTTGGCTGCAGGTTTTTCTGGAGTCGTGTCTGCTTTCTTAAAGAAAGTGTCCAAGGAAGTTTGGACAGATGTTATCCAGGGAGATCAGTGTTGCAGCAAACTTGTTCGCTGGCATGGGATCGCATCGGATCAAGTGTTGTAAAGTTGAAACTGATGTTATAAAATTGAAACAGGGTGTCAATTTATAAATGTTGTAAGTGTGAACCATTGTAACTCAAAAGGCTGTAAGTCAAGGACTGCCTGTACAGTGATCCAACTTGTTATATATCTACCTTACAATACTTTAGTCTACTCTGTTCTTAGCCTGCTAAAAAGAATGTAGTGGGAGATGGTGTCAAAACCCTTGTTAAAATCAAGGTATACAATGTCAACTGATCTCCCATCATCCATAGAGCCTGCCACTTTATCATAGAAGGAAATCGGGTAGGTCAGGTATGACTTGCCCTTGGTGAATCCACGCTAACTTCCTGACCTGATCCCCTTGTTCTCCTCTAGGTGCTTCACAATGGATTCCTTGAAGGCCTGCCCCATGATCTTTCCAGATCTGGAGGTGAGACTGATTGATTGTTCTATAGTTCCCCAAATCCTTCTTCTTTCCTTTCTTAAATATGGGCACTATGTATATGTATATGTATATGTTTCCAGTCATCCAGGACTTCTCCTGACCTCCACGAGTTCTCAAAGAGGATAGCCAATGGTTCTAGAATCACCTCAGCCAATCCCTTCAGTATCCTTAGGTACATCTCATCTGGCCCTGCCAACTTGCAAGTATCTACCTTCTCTAAGTAATCTCTAACCTGTTCTGCCATTACTCTAGACCAGGGATGATCAACCTCCAGGCCACAGACTAAATGGGGTCCACAGAGCCATCATATTTGGCCTGCAGGCCTTCCCAAGAGATGGAAAATATGGTGTCAGGGGAGGTCATTATTATGGCCACCTTAACACCCCTGTCAAATTCCCAAGCCCCATGCAGTCAGAGCCAGACTATGTCCCCTTCCCTGCACAAGCCTGGTTTGGGACCATGCCCCTGGTTTGGGACCATGCCCCTCCCTCCCCCCAACAAGGCTGAGGGACACCCTCTTTTCCCCCATGGGGTCAAGTTGAAGCCAGCCACATGCTTCCCTCATGGGGCCCACTTCCCTTCCCCCCCCCCCATGGGGCTGGGGTGTTGCTGAGCCAGGTCCCCTATCCCCAGTGGGGCCAAGCAATGCCCTCTTCGCCCCTCCAGGCAGGTCATGTCTTTCACAGGGCTGGGTAAAGCCCACTGCTACACCTGTGGGGCCAGGCTCAGCCCAGGCTGCCCATATAGCCAAATGGTGGCTGTCACAGTGGCCTTAGGTGCTGGATCAGAGCCATCATCCGGTCCATGATCAGACCAGGTACTACCCATCTGGCCTGCTAGGAAAAAGGCTGAGTACCACTGCTCCAGGCTGTTTGTCATCTTCCCTATCTCTGCTGCCAACTGCACTCATCATCTGGTAGCTACCCTTATTTATTAAAACTGAAGTAAAAAAGGCATTAAATACTTCAGCCTTCTCTATATCATCTGTAGCAAGACTGCCTTCTGCATTCCATAAGGGATCTATGGTTTCTGTGGTCTTCCTCTTGTTTTTAACGTACCTGCAAAATTCCCTCCTATTGCCTTTTTATATCCCTTGCCAGCTGCATCTCAAATCATGACTTGGAATTCCTAATTTTCTCCCTGCATGCCCAAGTGATGCTCTTATATTCTTCCCTAGTACTATGACCGTATTTCCACTTTTTGTAGGAGTGTTTTTGAGTTTCAACTCTGAAGAGATTGCTTTCTAGCCAGCCTGGTCTGCTATTGCACTTTCCATTCTTCTGCCTCGTTGGAGTAGCTTGCTCCTGTTCAAGAGAGCTTCTTTGAAATACAGCCAGCTTTTCTGGACTCCTTTTCCACTCAGACTTGCCTCCCAGGGGATCCTGCTCACCACTTCTCTTAGCCTGTTGAATTCTGCTTTTCTGAAGTCCAGTATGCTTATTCTGATGCTCTCCTTCCATACTCCCCTTAGGATCTATCATTTCATGATCACTGTCACCCACGTTACCTTCCACCTTCAGATTCTCAACCAATTTTTCCATGTTGGTGAGCAGTAAGTCATGTCTTTGGCCAAAGACCAGTTGGCCTTTCCATCATCTGTATCAAAAAATTATTCCCGGTCTGCTCCAAGAATTTTCTGGACTACTTGTGCACTGCTGTGTTTGCTTCCCAGCAGATGTCCCAATAATCAAAGTTCCCCATAAGAACCAAGTCCTGCAATTTGGAAGCTTTCATCAATTGTTTAAAGAAGGCCTCCTCCTCCTGGTTTGCTGGTTGGTAGCAGATGGTCACCATGACATCCTCCCTAGTGTTAAACATTAACAGCATAGCAAAACAATTCACTTAAAAAGAGGAAATAGTGTTGTATGGACTTAATAATTCCTAGCTCTTTAGAATAAATATTTTCAGTAGTATTCCACAACTAGACTGGAATAACTACTGTTCCAGGTATATTCTGACAAAATGTAGTTCTTTCCCTTTTTAAAAAAACATTAAAATGTGGATCTTCCCTGAAATGTGACTCTCAAATATGTGGTCCCTGTTTATTGTCCTTCTCTGTCTCTAAACTTTGCTCAGTTTACGTGTGAAGATACTCTTCTCTCTTCATCCCACCTCTTCCCATCAGTACATCTTCTTGAACACCATCCCAGGTCAAAGAAGCCAAAGTCTTGATAGCAATGCCATCTTTTCAGCCATGCATTAATTTCCAGGATATGTGTGCTCAGTAAGAACACTGCCTGGGCACCCTGTTTCCTTCACCCTTGCACTAAGAGCTATGTAGTCATTGATCTGCTCAACTTCATCTCTGGCAGTATCATTAGTGCCCAGATAGATGAGCAGCATGGGTTAGTAGTCAGTGGACTATTGTATCTTGGATACAGGTTTCTAGCAAGCGGCAGACCTTCTGAGTCAACAGGACAAGCCAGCAGATGAATGTTTCCATGCCCTGCAGGAGGGAGTCACCTACCACCATCATCTATTGCTTCCTCTTAGGCACTGGAGTGCCTCCTCTTCCTCCTGGCACTGGAGTGGACTCTCTCATCTGATGCCAGGGCACTACATCACTACTATGACGACTAGTGGATGAGATAAGTAACAAAGATAGACATTTTGTTGTGAAAAGCAGTTCTGTAAAATTAGTTGCTACTTCTGTGGACTGAATCGCATCTATTGACTCTTATTGCTAACAAGCTTTTAGTTTATGAAGTCAACACCGCTCTGAGTAGTTAATAAACTAATTGCATCATGAAAGGTAAAATTCTGCATTTGATGACACTTATAAAGCTCCAGGGAGGGAAAGGCCGGGGGAGCACAGCAGAATCTATCCTGCAGGATCTTCCTGACAAGCTAAAAGGAACAAAGAACTTAGACGTTAGGCTGAGTTTCCAGCCTGAGGCAACTAGAAATAACAATGTACTCACAAACTGAGTCCATTAAATCTATGCTCAGGAATTAAAAACGAATAAACGTTGAACCCTATTATGCCATTGTCTTAAAGCGGCATTGTGCTTTCAGACTTCATCTCTTGGTTCTCAGCCTGTGCCTTTAAGCTCTGTATGCAAACTTGCTGCACACCTCCCACTTTCCCCAACAAAACCTTTCACTTGGCTAGGGTAACTCAGCAGTCAGTGAGTGAAGGGAGCTTATGGGGAGGCACCGGAGCTGGATGAAAGGGCTTTTCTAGGGAAAAACACCTCAGTGGAAAGAGGAAAAGCAACGCAGGTGAGTTACCATGGCTTCTTAAAAGTCATTCTCCTTTCCTTGGGGGTTATTAACTTCTCTGGCTTGGATAGCAACAGCCAAGCTGGAGATTGCTGTATAAATTCTCACTAACTCTGCCAGTTTCTTGCTGCACTGTTTTCTGACTTGCAGAGTGCATATACAATGCAAAGGTACAGTATGGCAAATTCAAACTCCTTTCCAAGTGGCCCCCAGTAAAAACGGCTCTGATAGTTAGTAGGATGGATGACTGCAAGGGGTTTGCTTAGCCATTTCCTCGCCTTCACAAAGCTAGCTAATATTTTGCTCTCTAAGCAAAGATATTTCTAGATCAAGAATGGGTCTTTTTCATCAACTGGGCAGCTACAACTGCTCTTCCCAGCTGAATGAGCCCACATACACAGATAAAATCTATCTGTTGTATATATAAAAGACATGCACGTCGGCCTGTGAAACCAATTGAAGTCTGAGAAGGGAATTGCTTTCTGTTTTTAGTTCTGTGGTCTTAAACAGAATTTAACTAAATGCAAATTACAGGTGAAAATTTGGAGCGGCACTGTGCAGCAGAAGTGAGAATCTGAAAGCTCTGGGTTTGAAACAGTTTAACTGATGTGAGAACCTTTGTTATTGGTGATATGAGAGCCCAGCATAGCTCCCAGGTGCCAGGCTGGCAGGGAGGAATAAAATCTTCTCACTTGTAAACTGATCAAAGTTTAGAGTCGGAGAAGGACAATAAACAAGGACCACATATTCTGAGAGTCACATTTCAGGGCAGATCCACATTTTAATGTTTTGAAAAAGGGGAAAGAACTACATTTTGTCAGAAGATACCTGGAACAGTAGTTAATCCAGTCTAGTTGTGGAGTACTACTGAAAACATTTCTCCTAAAGAGCTAGGAACTATTAACTCCACACAACACTATTTCCTTTTTCAAGTGAATTGTTTTGCTATGTTGCTATGCCATTAATGTTTTAGAGTTGGGTTTTTTTTGTTTTTTTTTTATTTTAAGTCAATATAAAAGATGTGTACCCTGGGGTTTGGATTTTGTTGTGTAATCACCCTTCCCTCTGCCTAGCAGTGAGTTACTACAGTTAGAAGTGAACTTCTTTGAAGTGTTGCCTATGAACCCACTAAGGACCAAGCAGACCTAAAATCCAGGGGCAGAATCTGGAAACAGCAGAACGATTAAATAAATGTGGAGTCAGATGAATCTGACTTGCGGGCAGCCCACTGTACGATGCTGTAAGGTACTCCTAGTTCAAGACTGCTTGACTGTCAGCTAATCTGCTATATATAGGCTTCTGTCTTTCCTCCTGGGTTACAGTTTATACTACCTCTTGTGATTTTTGTTCAGTCATGTTCCATGTTTTTGGTATTATACAGACTGACAGGGACTTCTGTATTCACATTGTGTCAGGGATTTATAACCTGATGAGATTATAAGAAGAAAAGAAAGGTGCAAACAGGAGAGCAAAAGGTGGTGAGCAATGTGCCTAGTCCTACCTACCCTGCAGTGTCCCCATGTGTTTCAGTTCTTGGGTTTTCTTCAGCCCAACTTCACTAATGCACCTTGGCCCTGACGGGCTAACTGACTGTGTCACTAGGCCACCTCTTCTCAAGGACTGACACTTTTGGTTATAGAGTACGATCTGTCTGGAAAGTGCTACAGTCTGTGCCTGTTCCACCGGCAGCTCCTGTTACAGGTTGCTGATGCCCTTTTATGCACAATGTCTTGACAGAAAATCCTGGCTGAGAGAAAATGAAAATACAAGTTTGGATACTGTTCTTAATTAAGACTATTGGCCTCAGCCATTGCCTGCTGCATTTAGTGGCCCCTTCACTACTACTAATTCTCTCCATTTCTATCTAAATCTGCCTCTTCTGGCTGCCTCCCCAAGTAATTTTATTCCCCATTACAGTAGAATGCCAACACAGGCATGTTTTATCCTTCTGGCTTCTGCAGTTTTGGAGGGTTAACTAACACACAAGGCATTGTCCATATTGTAATACAGATAATTTACATTTTCTGTTTTTAATTCTGTGTACACACACACACACACTTTACAGCATGCTATGTCTGACCTTCAGGCAGGAAACCTCTGGCTCATCCTGTAGCAATCCCATCATGGAGTGAGATTTTTTTTTTGTTTCAGCTGAATCATAAAGTTTAGACTGTTATCTAAGTGTTTTAATCTGAAGTTTTATGCCATCCTTTGAGAGCTGCTGATTTGTAGAACAATAGAAATAAGTAGTAGAAATAACTTGGAAAAAGGAACTGTGCTGAATATGGGCTTTCATTAAGTCTGGCCCAAGATTTTTTAAGTGATTGTGTCCTTCCACTCTATTCCTTCTTTCAGTCACAAAAGCTCTCTTTCCAGGTCTGCAGAACTGGCAGAAATCCCCATTTACTTCCCAGGGACCCCTGAGCCTAGAAGAGACTCCTTTTATCCAGTCACTGACTTGGTTATTGACTCTGTTACTTTTATTGGCCAACTGTACTTGATACTTGCTAATACTTCCCCCAAATGGGGTACAAGTACTTTGGTACCCATGCTGAGATTCCACAAGGCCTTATCTAGATTAGGATTTACATGTATGGTTTTAAAATGCACACCATACAAATGTATGTTTGAAAAGGTTAGTACAATACTACTGAAATGGTCAAATAAAAAACTAGGCTGGCCTCTAGACATTAGCTATGCCATCTTAACAGAAATATGCATACTTTATTATCTGTGCTATAGCCTCCAAACAGTTACAACATGTTGGCTAACACATTTTTAATTCAAGTCTACTTGATGCCTAAATTTCGTAAGTGGGTAATTCTAGTTGTTTTAGACACTCACCTCAACAGTATTGGGAGGATGAATGTATTGTATGCTGTTCTGAACATGTAAATACTGAGTATTATCATTCCCATATAAGAAGTATGGTGAAAGGGAGTTAAGGTTGAGATCATGAAGAAGTTAAAAAAACAAAGGAAGCAAGATGGAATCTGAAGCAAAACAAAAGAGTGTCTGGGGAATTTGGATACAAGGAGGGAAAGTTAAGGATTTTGTGGGATTGTGGGTTTTGAGGAGATTAAAGAGCATATGGGAATAAAGAAAATAGGAGGGAGGCTAAGGGGTACAGGGAAAAAGAGAAGAGAGAATATGTGATGGGAAACAACACTGGAAGAGAAACACCGGAAGAGATGGGAGGAGACAGTGGGGAAGCCTAGAGTGGGATGGGAATGGTGGAGTGTGGGCAACTGGATAGGAATGGGAATGAAATGGTATGCAATGAAGAAAGATGAAGCAGCAGTTCTCCTACCTCTGAAGTTAAAGGGAGTCCCCTCAGCACTCACTTGCAAGTGCTCTACTATTGTGCTGCCTATACACGTGCTTATTGGCATTTTAATTAGAACATGTTCTAAGTAGAACGCTCCAGCATTGATGCAGCATCACTTCACGTGACTCATGTATATTGAGCCCCTGCACATTTTTAAATGGCCATGGGACGCTTTATCTAAATCTTGTTGAATGAGGTTTAGAGAAGGTGTCCCACGGCCACTTTTAAACACACAGGGGCTTAATACACATAACAATGAGGCACTTTAATTAGAGCAGCTGTCTGGAAGCCACTTGAATTAACATACATCCTCCCACCCCACCACCTCCTCCATGCACGTGCATAGGCAGCCTTTTTAATGTGCACCTAAGTTTAAATTTAGAACCTGAATTTCTTTCACAAACTTTGGAAGCAGCCAGTTTTCCCCTGAAGGCTGGAAAAACCCAAGCAAGTAAGAGAACTCTACAATTTTTCTGACACCATAAAAATTGTGGGGTGAGGGCTGTGCGAAATTTTGGCAGCCATTTCATTTTGGAGGTGTTTTGGCCTGTTTTGCCACCCAAAACACTGAATCCAAAATGAAACAGAAGGCGCTGAACCATCTCTGAAACTAAACAAAACTATCTGAAATGTTTCGGAAATGTTTCAGATGTTTCGGAGGCACCCCCCGGGAAAAGTCCGGCCCTCCTTTTAGACTGCCGGGAGGCTGGGGCTGGATGGGGGATGGGACTGGGCAGGGCAGTGGCTCCCCCGCCTAGGGAGAGGCAGGCACAGCCAGAGGAGCTGCAGGAAAAGCCCCCATGGCTGCCCAGCCTCAGCCTCAGCCTCAGCCTCCTGGCACTTTAAAAAAAAAAAAAAAAAAAAGTCCCACACTCACTAGATGCAGCAGCAGTGATCAAGGCCTCTGAGGGCCCATTGCAGAGTCCCCCCATGCAGCACGGGGCAGGCAGGCAGCAGGGATCCTCCCCCTGCTTGGCATCTGTGCGGCAGCTCTCACATCGTGCAGGTGCAGCACCGCTTGGTAGGGTCCCGCATGCTGTCTAGGAGCTGGGGCAGCTCCAGCACTCAGCTGGAGCCCAGAACTGCTCAGTCCCAGTGGCCCAAGCTCCTGTAATTTATTTAATAAATTTAAAGCACCATTTTAAAACCAGTTTATTTTCTCGTTCCTACTGAAAAGTTGTTCCAGAACTTCATTCCTCTGGTGGCTAGAACCTTTCTCTTAGTTTCCAGCCTAAATTTGCTTGTGACACTATTAAATAGTTCTTTCCCTCCTTGCTGTTTACCCCTTCATATCCTCCAAAGCTGAAATTTTAGCTTCTCTCAGCTAAACTAAATCACTGATGAACATCCTCCTCCCCTCCCTCGCTCATGATCCATGCATGCCAAATCCCAGAAATAAGGCAATGAATCTGCCTTAAAATGACCCTGAGCACAGACCAAGATAGAAGATCTGTGAGATTTTCTATGCTCAAGATAGAAAATCTGAGAATGTGTTTTGCTGCTCTGAAAGGGTTACAGTGTCTCATTTCCAGACATGTGTGCATGCTGAAGTGGGAGAAAGTGGGTGGAGGCCAAGCTTCTCACCAGCATTCTGTTATAATAAAGGGCTTAGTCCGTCTGTCTATGTATCTGTCTGTCCATAATGCTTTTGGCCATCGAGAGGGTGGGTGGCAATTGGCTGTGTGGGCCCAGGCTGCACGGGCCCAACTTTGCGCCACTGCTGGGGAAGTTTGTAGTGGTGGTAGACAGGCCTCGGCCCCCTGAGCAGCGGGGCTTCCCCCTACTTCCCTGCCTGAGAGTGAAGGGGGGGTCATGGTGGTGGGTGTTGTTGGGGCCAAGTAGCAGGGAAGGAGGGAATGGAGGGAAGCAGGGAGTGGAGGGGAGAGGGGGTTACCTTGGCAGCGCCCCCCTGCTGCCTGGCCCCAACAACAGCTGGCAGGGAGTGGGAGGTGAGGAGAGAGGGAGGGAGAGGAGCAGGAGGGGTAGTGGAGATGGGGGGAATCCCTGATGCTCTGGGGGAGGAGGTGGAAGCGGGCAGGGGGGAGGGAGCCACCACACTGGAGGCTGGAAGAGGAGGTGGTGGCAGTGGTGGGACTGTTTACATGGCCAGCCCCAAAGGGTGAGTGGTGGGGTGGAGAAGATGGCATGTAAATGCTCCCTGAAACACTCTGTCATTCATGACAGGCAAGTAGCTAGTTCCAGGTATAATAAACCTGCCCAGCCCCCAGCCATAGGTCTACATGTCTGCAGTGGTAGAGCAGGCAGAAGAAGATGTCAAAATCTCAACAGTTGTGAAGGTGGATGAAGGCTGCAGTGGAATGACATCCCAGTTGTCTTGGTTTCCTCACCACTGGATCAAGGTCCCGTTCTGTGAAGAGCCATGTGGACACATGCAACAGCTTCTCCACAATAAAAGAAGTCACACACAGGCATCTTCCATGACAACAGCTTTTCCAGCACATTCGTTACACAAGCCCTTTGGAAACCAGCTAACGGTGACAGAAGCAGCTAACAGTGAATGCCCAGAGCATGTGCTGCAATCATGGCCCGAGAACTGAGGCACCACAACATCTATGTAGTTGCACTAAGTGAGACCCAGCCAGCAGGAGATGGGCAGCTCAGAAAACATGGAGGCGGCTATATCTTCTAGCAGGGTAAACAGGAAGGAGAATACTGACTTCATGGAGTTGGTTTTGCCATTAAGAATGAACTTATAAACCAACTCAATGATTTCCCTATTGGAATTTAAGAGTGCCTCATAGCTCTTCATCTTAAATGGGTGGAGAGCCAATATGCTACTGTCATCAGCATGTATGCCCTGACTCCTGATGCCGCCAATGAAACTAAGGAGGAATTCTATGCCAACTTGACCAAGTCCTTTCTGACATTCCAAAGGAAGACAGATGTATTCTTATCAGTGAGTTCAATGCCAGTTGGAAAGGACTCTAACCTCTGGAACAGACCCATCAGCAAGGAAGGAGTAGGAAAGGTCAACTCCAATGGCATGCTCCTTTTGACCAAATGTGCAGAACACCATCATCAACAACCTGTTTCACCAGAAAAGCAGCCACATGACATCATGGCAACACCCACAATCTAAGCATTGGCACCTGGTTGATTATGTCATTATCCATGCCTGGGATCACAAAGATGTCCATTATCGCATCTGGACTTCATGGAAAATGTGGGTGCCTACTCCATAAATGGAAAATCAAAGAGATTTTGGGTTGTGATTATAGTGCAATTTTTCAGATGGTGCAACACATTGTGAATGATTGCCCAATTAGATCATTTAATGGTGATCTAAAATAATCCATGCAGCTACCCCTGAAGCAGTTGAATGGTTATCAAATTTAGATATTAATCTATGAATGTTGCAATCCTAAAATGTCATACAAAAGAGAGATCACCTGAGCTACACAAGGAGCTGATGATTGCTGGACTGATCACTGACTCATCTTCTCAGTTATGTCACTCAAACTGACTCCCAAATGACAACTGCAGCAGAAGCAATGCCAACAGACGATCAACATTGAAGGACCCAAGTAAGCAAAACCTCTTCCACCAGTGCCTCAACAAAAAAACAGTGAATTCCAATCAACAAGAATGGGTGAATGTCAGCAGCACACGAGGTTCCCTCAAGGCCACTATCATCTGCATCTGTGAAGAGGCATTTGGATTCTCTACCAGGAAACGTCAAGACTGGTTTGATGAGAATAACCAGGAGATCCAAATGTTATTGATTGCAAGTGCAAGGCCTTCTAAGTTTGGCAAAATGACACCAACTCCAAGCAGAAGAAAATTGCACTCCAGCAAGCCAAGGCAGAGATCCAAAGGAGGATCCATGATATGAAGAACAAATGGTGGGAAGACAAGGCGAAGGAGAGTCAACATCTCACTGATATCCACAACATCTGTGATTTCTTCAGTGACACCAAAGTCATCTAAAGTCTGAGCACTTAGGAAACTAGGCCCCCTTGAGACCTAAGGATGGAGAAAGCCTGATCAAGGAATGGAGAGCCATCAATGCCCATTGGAAGGTGCATTTTGAAGACCTTCTTAGTGGAGACTCTGTTGCTGATAAGAGTGTTCTCAACTCCTTCTCTAAAATATCCAGTCAGAAATTATCTCAGAATCCCTCCAACTTCTGATGAGGTGAAACCTGCTTTGGGATGAATCAGCAATGTAGATGAATCAATCAAGCAGATGAAGAATGACAAGGCAGCTGGAGCAAATGAAATCTTCAAGCAGGGGTAGAGAAGCTCACATCACATCTCCATGCCCTCATCTTAATGATCTGGAATGATGATGAAATCCCAGATGATCTCATGGATACCATGACTGTGACAATCTTCAAGAAAGGAGACAAATTTAACTCTGGAAACTATGAAGGGATTGTGTTGCTGTCCACCACAAGGAAGATCACTTTGAGAACCCTCCTGAACTGTCTCCGTATACTTGCTGCAGAGCTCCTTCCAGAATCTCATGATGGGTTTACAGGATCTTTCTGAAGTATGGATGCCCACTGAAATTTGTCACCATTTTCTGCCTGCTCCTTGATGGTATGTGAGTGGTGTCAGTAATGGATCTATCACAGATCCCTTTGACGTCAAGCAAGTTTGAAGAGTTAAGCAAGTCTGCATCATCACTCCAACATTCTTCTCAATATTCCTTGCTGTGATGCTACATCTGACCACCAACAAGGTTCCAGTCTGAGTGGAGCTAAACTACCAAATGGATGGTAAGCTATATAATCTTAGCTGACTCCAAGCCAAAACCAAGATCACCATGACCTCATCTGTTGAGCTCCAATATGGTGATGATGCTGTAGTGTGTGCTCACTCAGAAGCAGATCTTCAGGCAATTGTCAATGTCTTTACTGAGGCATTCAAGAAAATAGGACTGCCACTTAACATTCAGAAGACTAAGACCCTTGACCACCAAGCTCCTAATGAATAGTCCCCAGCTGCAGTAATCCAGATCCATAGTGAGACTCTGGAGACACTGTGTATTTTGTATACCTCAGAAGCCGTCTCTCGCAGAAGACTGACATCGATGAAGAAATCCAACATTACCTCAAATGTGCAAGTGCAGCCGTTGTACACCTAAAGAAATGAGTTTTCAAAGATCAAGGTATCAGATCTGAAACCAAGCTCATGGTTTATCAGTCATTATCTCTACCTTGCTGTATGAAGCTGACATGGAAAACATACAGGAGACATCTAAAGTTATTTGAGAAGTACCATCAGTGTTGCCTGCAGAATCCAGTGGGAAGACAGACACACCAATATTAGTGTCCTCCTACAAGTAAACAGTGTGAGTATTGAGGCAATGATCATCTAACATAAACGTTGGGCTGGCTATGTTATCTGGATGTCTGACTCCAGACTCCCAAAGCAAGTTTTATTCTCCCAGCTCAGCGAAGATGTATGCTCAAGAGGAGGGCAAAGAAAGCACTTATGAAACAATCTCAAGGCCAACTTAAAAAAATGCAACATCCATGTCAACTCATGGGAGACTATTGCCCAGAATCACCACAAATGGAGGAAAAGTCTGCTGCAGTGATCTCAGTACTTTGAAATCTCTTAACAAGAGGAGATGGAAAAGCTGGAGCACATGTTTCAGACCAAATCAAGAATCCAGCACCACCCACCCCACATGGAAACACATGTCTAAGCTGAAGTAGAGTCTGTCGATCCCTGATAGGCCTCATCAGTCATCTTTGGACACACAGATAAAACAATCATGGAAGACAATCATCCTCAACTAAGGGATTGCTGAAGGAGTATTCTCAGTGCTAAGTGTAGACAAGCCCATTATCTCCTTTCATATAAAGTCTCCATTTCCCTGTTCATCCAGGTTGACCATTAAAAAATTATCTTTCCTTAACACAGATGACCAGAGTAGTGTGCAGTATTCCAAATGAGAGCTCACCATGGTCTTGTTCAATCACACTAATAGTGTACATTTCTGATTATAAGTCCATTTTTTACTCCAACCCCTCCTGCCCCTCCCCCCAAAAATTACACTTATACATGTAGTCAACCTATAATCAGGCCTCCTGCAATCTTGACTTCTGTATTTGTGGTATTTTTGTGCATGCAAAAAAAAATCCAGACCATTTTTTTTTCTGTGCAGTTTTTATTTTGTTATTTCTAGAGTGTTTTGCCCTTTCGGCCCTTTTCTTGGTGACTGAATTCTCCCAAAGGATTTTGTAAAGGCAATAGCAATTCAGGGACTTCATCAAGCTATTGACTTATATGCATGGAAAGAGCTATTTTTTCCTACAATTGAACAAGAAAATATGGGGTCTATTTATATCCAGGAACAACTTTTAATTGGAATAATATGGCACTTCCCCATCTCTGCTAGAAATACCATACCTAACACATCCTCAGATCTCATTTGCCTTTGTCACAGACCCATCTTATTGGTGGCTCATATGCATCGTCTCATCAAATAATCACCACTCATTCAATACTTTCTATTTAATTTCTATCTGATCTATTCTGCCTTGCAAATATCATGAGTCAGAACCCAGACATTTCTGAGGTTTCCCAACTCCTGAGCTCTTATAAAATAGGACTTTCTTGTTCAGAGGCAGCTGTCCTTACCCTCTGTGATCCAATGGAATATGGGGATGTGTCATCTATCTCTCTGTCCTGTGCATTACCCTATTTTTTGGCCAAAAAAACCCTGAACACAGTTACCATTGCTTTTTTTTAAATGCTCTTCTCAAAGAAAACTGTTGAGGTCTTGCAGGCCCGACCAGCATCACGAAGATCTTCATGTAAGAATGTAAAGGCACTGTGGCACAAAAAGGAAGGGGAAATAAGGATGGGGTGCCTTCTTTCCTTACAGCTGGTTGACATGGTCAAAGCTCTTTGAGGAATAAATAGCTAGTTTGTTTGCGCTGACATGTTTTGGTTTTCCATGTACCACGCTAGCCCCACTTTCAGGCAGGCGCACTACTGGACTACATGACAAATCTCCTAAAATCTTCTAAGAGGCATCCATACCTTATGCCAATGAATGAATGTTGCTGGCATAATGTTATTCTTCATTTACCGACTATAACACACAAGAAGCTGCATATGAAAATAGTCATTAGCATTATTCACAATCAACAGTTAGTCATTTAAAACTGGAAAGCCCCCCCAAACTCACAGAATACAAATTCTAACATTCTGCCGTCTGAGGTTTTTAATGTAAGGGGATCTGAAAATTACAATATTGAAAATATTAACTTTTTAAGGAAAAAGTGTAGGTGTCTGGAACTCAGAAACCATATAATAATTTTAACTGAAAATCCTCAATGAATTCAAGTTCTATTAAAAATTGTTAACAGAAAATTTTAGGTAGATACACTTACCTTCTCCTACAAAAACCCCCAAAGTTTAATTCCCACTTTAAGTACGCAACACAATTTAAAATAGAACTGTTACATTGTTGCTATTTCTGTGCCATTACAATAAAGACCCAGCACATGGTAGGTAAGCTTCCCAGTACGTGGTACATAAGCAACAACAACAATCTGAAAGTCAAGGATAATTCATAAGAATGGCCTAACTGGGACACCAAGGAAGATACCTTTTTTCTCCTGCATATCTGTACTCTGACCCTTCTCTAAACAGGAGACGTTAGACCTCTCCCTCATGCATTGGCTTCTTCAAACATTTGGTATGTGGCCAGTATTTTCCTGAGGAAACACAAATGAAAAGGTTAAACAATGTAGGTTATATAATGGATAGGATATAATCACTCCTGAAAATCCCCCTGTTTCATCTCTCAATCTATTTAGACATTTTCAAGAACAGGTTGGATAGACACTTGTCTGGGATGGTTTTAGTCAGGGATAATCCTGCCTTGAGCAGGGACTGCACTATATGATCTTGTAAAGTCCTTGCCAGCCCTACTTTCCTGTGATGCTATGATCCTAAATTATTGAAGGGCGATATAAAGAATTGGGCTGGGCTGGGCTTTTCTCTGTGGCCATAGGAGATAGGACTGGGAGCAATGGCCTCAAGCTGAAGCAGAGGCAATTTAGGTTGAAGATTAAAAGGAACTTTGTGGCTATGAGAGTGGTCAAGCACTAGAACAGGCTACCTAGAGAAACTGTGGAGTCTTGATCCCTGGAAATTTTAAGAGCACGTTGGACAGACCTTTGACTGGCATGGTTTACTTGGGGAAGGTCCTGCCTTCATTAGGGGTTGGACTAGGCCGTGTGAGGTCCCTTCCAGCCCTACTTCCCTATGATCCTATTCCTTTTTGCACCTCATAACAAGGAAACATAGACACCTTACAGCTCAGTGAAGCTTTTGTCCAGTCTCAAGACAGATCAAAGAATTATTTTGTATTTAAGGAATATCAGTGGCCAGACATAAGACAGACAGCAGGCTTACTAAGGATGGGAGCATTATAGGCTGCTTATACATATGTTTATTCACGTTCTAGTTAGAATGCTCCAGTGTTGCCAGGGCCACTTTATCTAAGCCTTGCCAAATGAGCTATAGATAAAGCATCCTGCAGCCATTTAAAAATCCATGGGGGCTTGATACACATGGCAGTGAGCTGTTTCAATTAGAGCAGCCATCCAGAAACAGCTCTAATTAAAACACACCCTTCCCACCCCCAAGCATGTGTACAGGCAGCTATAGAGACCATGGATGAAGTAGATCATATCCTGCAGGCAGGCAGTGATCAGTGATCACAACAGTGAACAGTGGAACAATGAGTTGGGTGTTTACTATGAGCATGGAGTGGTACAATTGTGTGTGATGCAAACCTGGGATGACTAGCAGTGACTGCAGGACTTTTGTGGTATTTATACATGTGCTCTGGGAGTGGAGGGGAGGGTGGAAACACTCTGAGAGCCACACTAATTAAAGCACCCAGCATGTCATGTGTATCATCACCCCCACACTGAAAAATGGTGGCAGGGAAGCTTTAACTAAAACTTGTCAAATGAGCTATATTTAAAGCACTCCTGCCGCCATTTTTCAGTGTAGGGATGCTGATACATGTGATACTGGAGTCTGGTGGAGTGCAGTAATTATCACAGTCCAACAGACTCAATTAATCAAGTCTGCTCTTATGTTCTGTAATTATAGCACGTTGGAGCAGCCTTGCTGCATGTGTATACGTACCCTTAGTTACAAACCACACATTGCGGCACATAAATACTGAAATGAAAGCTGCTTGGACAGCAGAAAACTAGTGAAGACTAGAAAACATTCCAGCTTACTGGGTTGTACTCAGTTAGTGGGCAATGATATAATATCTACAAACGTGCACAGCTGTCACAGGAAAAGGATATAAAGCACCTCATGAAGTCACCTACTCCTGATCATCAAGGCAGGATCATCCCTCACTCAACCACCCTAGTCAAGTCTAAACTGCTCTTGAAAGTTTCCAGGGATGGAGATTCCACCATTTCTAGATAACTTGTTCCAACTTTTGATCAAATCTCTAACTTATATTTTCTCTGCTGCTGTTTGAGCCCATTGTTCCTAGTCCTGTCCCCTATAACCACAGAGAAGCTATCTCCATTCTCTTTATAGTCTTCCTTCAGGTATTTGAAAACTATTATCAACACCTCCCCTCACTCCAGATTAATCCTAGTTTTTTCAGACTTTCTTCATATGTCATGCTCTCCAGACTGCTAGTGATTTCTGTTGCTCCCTGCTGGACTCTTTCCAATCTGTTCATATCTTTCTTGAAGTGAGAGGTCCAAAATTGGACACAGTACACTACAAGTGAGACCTCATCAGTGTTCAAGAGAGTGGAAGCATAATTTCCCATGATTTTCAAGTGATACTCCTGTTAATGAAATCCCATATGGTGTTGAGATTTTGTGGGGAGGGAGCGGGGTGGAGTTGGGTTTGTTTGGTTTTTTGTAAACAAAAGCATACTGCTGTCTCATATTCAACTTATGGTCCACTGTAACCCCCAGGTCCTTCTCTATAGTACTGGAAGCATATTTAATTTTATCTGATTGATTTCAGATGATTTTTCCAGGTTATCCAGGTCATCCTGAATCCTAGCCATTCTCCCCAGAGCATCTGCAAATTCACCCAACATGGTATCATCATCATATTTGCTAAGCGTGCATTCAACCTCATCATCCAACCCATTAATGAAGATGTTGAACAGTACCCAACCCAAGACAGACCTCTGGGGAACCCCACTTCATATTTTCTCCCAACTAGTCATCAAGCCATTGATGACTTCTCACTGAATATGATGATCCAACCAGTTATGTAGCCATCTTACAGTACTTTAATCTCATCTGTATTTCCATAGCTTATTAATGAGAACACTTTGGGAGATGGTTGCAAAGGTCTTGCCAAAATCAAGGTATATCACATACCCTGCTCTTCCTCCATCCACAGAGACTGTCACCTTATCTTAAAAGGAAATCAAGCTGTTCAGGCATGATTCGCTCTTGGTGAATATGTGTTGGCTGTTCCTTATAGCCCTGTTCTCCTCCACGTTCTTTGAAATAGATTCTTTGACCTGCTCCTTGATTTTTTCCAAGTATCAAGGCCAGAATGACAGGTCTGTAATTCCCCAGATCCTCCTTCTTCCCCTTAATGATAGGCACTATATTTGCCCTTTCCAGACATCCAGGACCTCACCAGACCTCCATGAGCTCTCAGTAAAAGTAAATGGTCTGAAGTTGCTTCAGTTAATTCCTAAACTTTCTTTGGCCTTCCTCTTCTGAAATACTTGTAAAATCCCCTTTTATTGCCTTTTACGTCACTTGCCAGTTGCATCTCTAAAATCATGCCTTGGCCTTTCTCGTTTTCTCCTAGCATGCCCAAGTAATACCCTTATACTCTTCCTTCATAAATAACCGAGTCTCCACTTTTTGTAGGATTCCATTTTGAGTTTCACCTCGTTGGAGAGACTGCTTTGCAGACAGACTGGTCTCCTGTTGTACTTCCCATTCTTCTTTCCTATCAAAATAGCTTGCTCCTCTGCCTTTCAAAGGGCCTCCTTAAAATACAGTCAGCTCTCCTGGACTCCTTTTCCATTCAGCCTGCCTCTCGGGGCACCCTGCCCACCAGTTCTCTAAGTATGCTTTTTTGAAATCCAGTATCCTTATTCTGCTGCTCTCCTTCCTTCCCTCAGAATCTTGAACTCTGTCATTTCATGGTCACTCTCATCCAAGTTACCTTCACATTCTCAACCTATTACTCCTGGTTTGTGAGCAGTAAGTCAAGAAGAGCTTTCCCCCCACTTGGACTCTCCACCATGTGTATGAAAAAGCTTTCTCCAATATTTTCCAAGAATTTTCTGGATTGCTTATGCACTTCTGTGTTTCCCTCCAGGCAGATGTTCCAATAATTAAAGTACCCCGTGGCAACCAGGTCCTGTGATTTAGCTTGGTTATTGTTTATAGAAGGCCTCACCTACCACAAGAACATAAGAATTGCCATTTACTGGATCAGACTATAGGTCTGTTTTGCCCAGTAGCCTGTGTGTCTCCGTGGCAGAAAATGGAGGCTGAAAGGAAGAGTGAACATGGTATGACCAGGGTTTTTTTCCCACTGTTCCTCTCTCACTTGAAGCCTTCATCATTTAAGGTCTAGGTTGGAAGTTCCAATTCAAAGGCTGTGCCCCAAACTCGTGTGTTTAATAGTTACTGATGCCCCTGTCCTAAAGTATGTCCAATCTCTTTTTGAACCTGGCTAAACCGTCATCTTCCACAATATCAGGTGGCAATAAGTTTCACACTTCCCTTACGCACTGGGCGCGTCTATGCATGCAATCTGCGATCAGTTTACTTGGGTGTACATGCACACAGATTAGGGAGCAGATTTGCTGCTTTTAGGCCCAAACTTCCTGCAGCCCTGCAGTGGAGCCCTGCTGCCACCAAGGTGAAATCCAGATTCTCGCTGCAGCTGTCAGTGCCTGCCAGGCATCTTTAAAAGCCGGCCCCACTCTGGTATTGACAAATCAAACATTCAATTAGTCTGTACTAAAAAATGCAGATCACACCCAGTTGCATCACTGGTATCACAATCACTGCGGAGTCCTGACTCTTTATGGTATAAAGCTCTTCTAATGTGACCAGAATCAGAGATAG
This sequence comes from Crocodylus siamensis, assembly GCF_052110815.1. NCBI lineage: Eukaryota > Metazoa > Chordata > Crocodylia > Crocodylidae > Crocodylus > Crocodylus siamensis. Next base: position 11,297,446 of record NC_143408.1, read on the forward strand.
CACCAGAATGAAGGTTGTTTTTCTGTATCTTCTGGTAAGCCTGCTACAGTTCCTTCCCCTTTGCCTGGCATGGGCCTTCACTACCAGGTTGCTGTACACTTTGCAATTTTCTTATACATATCTTGATTCCTACAGGACAGCTGAAGCTCTGTATGCACACATTCTTTCTTCCTACTGGTCAAAAAAAAATTTAAACTTATCTCCTAGTCCTTGCAGGAGCATGAGAATGAACTGGAAGTATGCCTGCATGTGCATGCTTACGAAGGTAGTCTGGCAGGAAAGAAGTCTTTTTCAAAACTCATGGGAGTCTAGATTGAAGGGTGGGATTCTGGTTACTGTGATACCTGGGCAGCATATTCTAAACATTTGATGAGAGCAGATGATTGCTTGAATTAGTACAGGCACTTCCGCATCTATGCAGGCCTTATGTCAGTAAAACTGCACTGACTGAGGGCATATGTCATTCAAGAAACCTATTTAACTTTGCTGGAAAATGTTAAGAATTTGGTTGGCAAGACTCAAAACTGAGTGTGGATACCTGTACTATACTGTAAGCAGAAGAAAAGTTTTGCCAGTAAAACTTTCTAGTTTAGATCAGGCCTGAGAATACAGCTACTTCAGCAGCAACACAGATGCCTTCAAACCACAATATACCCCTAGGCCTTGTGTGCACCAGGAAATGTTATTCTGTTTGCCTGTTGATGTCAATGAACAAGGTAGATGAAGTGATGCTGAACGTGTTCAGATAACTTTTTCAGCAATGCTTCATCATCTCCTGTACTGAGGATGGGTTCTTAATTACAGGAATGTGGGCACGTCTGCAAGAGATGCTACGTTGCTGTAGTGATGCTCTACAGTGACATAGCTTATTGCTACAGAAATGTAGCATCGGCAGGAGAAACTGTGATGCTGATACTATGTCACTGTAGTGACAAGCTACCTTGCTATAGTGTGTTGCTACGCAGATGTAGCTACTAAAAATAACAGTGCACTGCCAGAACTGCGTTCTGATTTAGTTAGGGTTACCAGATTTCCAGTTTCAAAAAAGAGGAGACCTGTGGAGGAGGGGAGTGGATATATGATTGGGAAGGGCCTGTGCCCTGCCCCTCACTCCCAAGCCACAGCCCACCCCCCCCGACCTGCTGCCACCCCTCACTCCTGACCTGCAGCCCCCTCCCCCTCCCCACCCTGCTGCCCACACAACTCCCTGTTGCCCCGGAGAACCCCCTCACCCCTTCCCCTGCCTCCCCGTCCTGCTGCAGCCCCCGCGCCAGCAGGCACGCGCCATACGCACATTCTCGCTCTCTCTCTCCCGCCTCTCTCACCAGCCTGCACCTGCCGGGCCTGCGCCCAGAGCATATAATGACCAACCTCCAGTCACCTTCCCCTGGTGCCCCCAGCCCCAACCAGCTCCTTGCTGGGGGAAGTGGAGGCAGAGAAATCCTGGACATTTGCTGATATTTTAAAAAAGCACCTGGACAGAGATGGGAGGAACCAGAAAGGGGAGATGGCGGGGAAAACCCAGACATATAATTACTGTAATTTAGTACTTCCTAAAGCAAGTACTAAATGATGAAACTGTACTGTGGGGCACATCTACATGTGCCCTGTAATTTGGATATAAGAGTGTAGACCTCCAGCATCCAGATTCAATAGACCGTCAGGCTCCCAGATAACTTAACGTGCCAGACTCAAAGGCAGGTAACTTCAGGAAAAGAAAGGCTGAATGCACTATAAATTTCTTTTCATATTTATATTTTGCTGGTATCACTTCTAGTGCCGTACGCATTCTGTTGCTCTCAATAAAAACTACTGATTGTGTTAAGTGAAGTTAGAGAACAACGAGAATAAGCACCGATTCTTTTGGGAGGTAGTAGATCTCTCTCTGAATATTTTAATTGGGAGGTAGTAGATCTCTCTCTGAATATTTTAATTGTATACTGATCAAGGAACACGCAAACAACATGAATTTGCTGTTGCTCTTCCAATGGCTTATGCTAGGACTTCCTGAGCAGCAATGTTTAAATCCTTTTAAATGTAAATATTTTCAAGTGCAAATCCAGACCTTATCAGATTTGGCTTGTCTGTTCATCACTTTGTGAGATGTTATTGTCTTGCCTATGAAGTCAGATAATGCTAATGTGAGTAAATATTGCCAGGTAGTTTGATCAGTGTATCTGGATCAGTACCTGAGGCTCTTCTCTTGGCTTCTAAATCAGCTGTGATAGAACTGATGGCTCTGAGATCCACTGACATAATGGAGAAGCAAGGGCTCATTCATATGCATTTAGGTCACAGGTAACTGGAAAAATGTTTCTTACCTGTCTCCTCTTAGCAGTAGTTGAATTGTCAAATTCAGGTATTGTTAACAAAATATGCTACCTGCAGACAAAACACAGAGGCCCAAAGCGCCAGTGTCTGCCTTATCTCTGCAGAGGCTCATTTACAGTTGAAAAGTATATGCAGAAATCTATAAAAGAGGCAGCTTGGACAGTTGATCCCTCTTTCCCTCCTTTCCCTTTCTCTCAATCTCTCACCTCACAAAGAGGTGACCTTTTAAAGTCTCTTATCTGGAAGTTTCACTTTAAAGGGCCGCTGACGCCTCCTGGAAAATGCTAACCAAAAAGCCCTTCTCTTCAGAGACAATCCTGCTGCTCTGTTATTTTCTGGTTCTCTTTCTTCCCTCTTTCCCTTTCATTGCTAGATTCATTTACATGAGAAAAAACACTCTCCTCCACGGTAGAACTTGTCTGCCTTCCTCTTACTCCCTGTCTGAAGTCACAGTTTCTCTTTAAGCACCACAATCATCTTTGCAGCAACTAGCTGATGTGACAACAATACAGAGCTGATGGTTTAAACTGTCTCCAGCCAAATCACTGAGATGTCATAACAGGAAAGGTAGTTGGTATAGAAGTGACAGGGGTGAGCTTTTACTTGAGGAAGCTGGAATCTGGAATCAGCATTTTACAGTTGTTGTGAAAATGCCGAGGGGAACAGCGAATTGAACTTTCTTTAAGCCACTGCCACCTGTGCTATGTCTAGGTGGATTGCACAGGACCCACTGACAAGGTAAAATTCTGATGAAAACCTACAGACAACATGAATAAATTCCTCCAAGGTGAGAGGTTTTTACCTTTCCTGAAAGTTCCCTAACACAGGGCACAGCTACAGGTGAAATTAGTGCACCTGAATAAACTCCAGTATAGTTCATGCTGGAGTTTATTGCTCCCACGTACAGCATTTACACATGTGACCGGGACTGCACTACACTGATTCAGGGTGGTGCAGCTGTCAAGCACCCCTATGCTATAACACCCTATTAGTGCCCCAGCCAGCCCTGGTCACCATCTACACGGGCTTTGCGGCACACTAAATAATTTCACTGTAGAATAGTACTTGTGTCAAACAGTACTATCCTATGGCAGTTAATTAGTTTACTCCAGCCTAATAGTGCCACATGTATAGATGGTGATGCTTTACTGCAGAGCTAATTAGTCAACTCCACAATAAGGCATCTCATGTAAATGCCCCCACATAACTAAAGAGAGCCAAAGGGGCACCAGCCCCAAGCACCAACTTAGAGAGAACACAAAAATAGCCGCTACTAATGCCACTGCCCTACATGCTGCCACCACCCAGGATGCAGTGCTGTCCAATACTTCTCTGCCTTAACACGTACTTATCTCAGAATATGTCTGTGCTTAGAAATTCCTGTGCTTTACTGAGCAGATCAAATTTTGAGGGGAAAAAAGAGTTATATAGCTTTGTCCTGTCTTGGAGTTAGGGATCATCAGTTAGTGATCAGTTAGGTTTTCAGGCAAGAATAGACCAGTAAGATTGTCTAATCCATGGACACTCAACCTCTGGCCCACAGGGATCCCCACAGGTCAGAAAATTTGGCAGTAGGGTAGAAGTGGAAACTCTGCACCACCAGATCCAACCCTGCCTGGGCCAGTGCTGCACAGCAGGATCAGGGCAGGCCTGGCCCCCCATGTGTTCAGGTTAGGTTAGGCTGTTCCCCCTACACAATGGTGTCTGGATCAGGGCCAGATTGCTCCCTGCCCCTCCCCCCATCCCCCAACATGTTTGGATGGGACTGAGCTGCTCCTTGCCTCCTCTCTCCCCTTTGGGGCAGACAGATCAGGGTCTGGCTGTGCATCCTCCCCACTCCTCTCCAGCTGGATCAAGCTCTGCTATGCCAGCCCTGCAAGCCAGGTTGAGCCCACTGGACAGATCTGGGCAGCCAACCAGCGGGGTAAAAAGTTGGGTATCCCGGATCTAATCCAACTTCTTGCATAACATAGGCCAGAGAAATTCACCCAGTGATTCTGCACTTAGTCCAAAATATGGCTGAATTGGAACATATCTTTAGAAATGCACCCAGCTGCAATTTAAGAACTGAGTGATGAAGAATTGGCTCCTATTAATCTGTTCTTATGGTTTATGATATCTTGTTTAAAATGTGTACCTTCTAGTTAGAATGTCATTCTCTTCATTTTCATCCTTAACTAAATTAGAGCTCCATAGTATCACATGCCTGAGAGATGATGTGTCTCAGTTTTGTTTTTCTTTTTGTGTAGGAACTAAATATCAAATTGTAACCTTCTGTTAGATAAGCTGAATACATACAAGTTCAGTCTCTCATTATAAGACAAACCTGTTTTCCAGACCATAATCATTCCTGTTTTCCAGACCATAATCATTCCTGTGGTTTTGCTCTGAACTCTTTCCAATTTTTCAACATCCTATTTAAATATAATTAATTTTGTTCCAGACTGTGCTGTAGCTACCCAGGTTAGCCCTTTTTAGATATTGGCAAAATAGCACTTATTTCTAGTCCATTGAAGCTTTCCTAGTGTGTTCAAGAATTATTAAAAAATAACTTTGTCAATCACTCTAGCCAATGTTTTTAAAAAAACTGGGTACAAATTATCCCAATCTACAGACTTTAAGGATTTCAATTTGTTTTGCACTGCTTAACATTTTTCTTGCCTACTGTTAGAAAAGCGAACGTTGTATCTCATACGTGTGTTGCCAGTTAGTGTCTGCTCATCTCTGACTCCAACATACAGGATCACAGGATCCACAAACACTGCGGGCTTGTTCACTGGTGAGGCTCAGAGAAGGTTTATTGTCTGCAAGACACAGTTAGCCCATCCTCGCTCCTGACAAGGTATTAGCACAAACTACGTCCCCCAGGTCAGTATGAAGTTCCAAGTTTCCCAGTTCCTCTTCTATACAGATCAACCCATATTACTAAGGAAAAATATATTGATTCAAATACGCTGCAAATTACATTCCCTCGGTATCTTGGGCTGATATATGTGTTCCTTACATAGGCACTGATTCTTATATTTGCCAGGGTGGAAAGTATTATGCATTTCAGGAGAGGGGCCAGGACCCTTGGACCCCCACGTACTCAGTACCTCTAGTTTCTTACTGAATGACGGAGGCAACCTAGTGACAGATGATGTGGAAAAGGCTGAACTACTAAATGCCTTTTGTACCTCAGCCTTCACAGGCACGGTCATCTCGTAGACTACAGCACAGTTTGGGCAAGAGGTGAGCAGCTGACAGTGGTGAAAGAACAGGACTATGTAGAAAAGCTGGACTTGTACCAGTCCACAGAGCTGAATGAGAACACCGGGGGTGTTGAGGGAGTTGGCCATGTGATTACAGAGCCAGTGGCCATTATCTTTGAAAACTCATGGCAATGAGAAGAGATCCTGGATGCGTGGAAAAGAGCAAATATAGCATCCATCTTTAAGAAAGGGAAGAAGGAAGATCCAGGGAACTACAGATTGGTCAGCTTCACCTCAGTCCCTGGAAAAATCATGGAGCAGGTCCTCAAGGAATTCATTTCTAAGCAGTTGGAGGAGAAGAAGTTGATGGATTCATCAAGAACAAGTCATGCCTGACCAACTTAATTGACTTGTATGACTTGATGACTGGCTCTGTGAATGCAGAAAGAGCAGTGGAAGATATATACCTTGTCTTTAGTGTGGCTTTTGATACAGTCTCCCACAACATTCTCGCAAGTAAGCTAAGAAGTATGAGTTGGATGAATGGACTGTAAGGTAGATAGAAAACTGCCTGGCTCATCATACTCAAAGAGTAGTAATCAATGTATTGATGTCTAGTTGGCAGCCAGTAGCAAGTGGAATTCCTCAAGGGTCAGTCTCAATGATCTGGAAGATTAGATGGAGTACACCCTCAACAAGTTTGCAGATGACACTAAGCTGGGGGGAGTAGTAGATCCACTGGAGGGTAGGGCTAAGACACAGAGAGACCTAGACAAATTGGAGGATTGAACCAAAAGAAAGCTTATGAAGTTCAATAAGGACATGTGCAAAATCCTGCACTTATGATGGAATAATCCCATGCACCAGTACAGGCTGGGGAATGACTGGCTAAGCAATAGCTCTGCAGAAAAGGACCTGGGGGTTACAGTGGACAATAAAATGAGTATAAGCCAACAGTGCACCCTCATTGCAAAGAAAACTAATGGTATATTGGGCTGCATTGGAAGAAGCATTGCCAGCAGATCAAAAGAAGTGATTCTTCTCCACTATCCAGTACTAGTGAGGTCACATCTGTAGTACTGTGTCCAGTTTGGGGCCCTCCACTACAGAAAGGATGTGGAGAGAGTCCAGCAGAGGGCAATGAAAATCGTTCGGGGCTGGGGCTTATGATTTGTGAGGAGAGACTGAAGAAACTGAGCTTATTTAGTCTGGAGAAAAGAAGCTTGACAAGGGATTTAATAGCAACCTTCAACCACCTGAAGGGGGGTTCCAAAAAGGATGGAGCTGGACTGCTCTCAGTCAGTGGTGACAGATGACAGAGCAAGGAGCAACAATCTCAAGTTGCGGTAAGGGAAATTTAGGTCAGATATTAGGAAATCTCTCTCCCCAGGAGGGTAGTAAAACACTGGAACAGGCTACCCAGAGAGGCTGTTTAATCTCCATCCTTAGAGGCTTTTAAGACCCCAGTAGACAAAGCTTTGGATGGGATGATATAGTTGGGACTGGTCCTGCTTTGAGCAGGGGATTGGACTATGTGACTTCCTGAAGTCCCTTCCAACCTTCTTTTTCTATGATTCTGTGAGTCCTATTCTTTATTCTTTATACAAATATTATACTATTCTGTGCTTGATACACCTGACTCCCCTTCCTGGTAGTACTCTGAATCTTGCATCATTTTCTGTTATCATGTACCATTTTCCATATGCATATTCCAGCTTAAGCATGTATAAGTAACTCATGTATCAGTCACAGCTTCTGAGGTTTACTTTGATCAAAACCTTAGCAAAAGCTTTTATGTGAGTAGCTTGTATACTACATGCTCCTCGTGGCTGGGTCCACATGAGCAGGGGCATGCCTTTGCAGGAGCCCAAATAGCAGTGGCACAAATTTGTGAAGCTACTTTGTGCCACAGTGCACACTCCTGCCCGTGCGCTTTGAAGCAGGACACATTGTCCCACTGCTCCATATGTTGCAGTGGGGGGCTGGCTGGGGCACAGGGTGCCTCAGCAGGAGCTAACCAGCCCCCATGCTGAGGCACCCTGTGCCCTGGCCTGCCAGGCAGCAGCATGTTGAGATGGGGGAGCAGGCAACCATGGGTTGCCTGCTCCCCTGTCTGGAGGCACCTTGCACACCAGCAAGCTGGTGAGTGGCTGGCTGAAGCACCAGGTGCCTCAGCACAGAGGCTCCACAGCGTGTGGAGATGGAGGAGAAGGCAGCTTAGGGCTGTCTGCTCCCCTGTCTCTGCATTTGTCCTGGCACGCACCACTTTGGTGTGGCTTGCATTGTTTTTTCAGGTTACTGGGAAATGCTGGTAGCAAATTTTGCAAATTAGCAGCACTGTGCACTTACTAACGTGCAACTTGTGTGGTTTGTGGCACCACAAACCACACATGCCTGCATGTCTGGATCCAGCTTATGTGTCTTTTTAAGGGAAGGATGTCATCATCCCAGAAGAGCCTTGTGTATGGACTAATGATAACCCAGTAGGCTAGACAACGTGTTACGACTATCTTGTTATGTGACTTGTTGACTCTTCTGTCCGGTTTTCTTTTAGTCTTATATATTGGGCCTGGGAATGTCAGGCCCAGGGCACTTAGTTGAGAGGTATAGGCTATCTGTGAATGCTAGGAACATCTCATTTGTATATTAATGATGAAGGGTAACTGATAATAGTACCAAAGACTTATAAAAATAACTAATCTAATTATTGCTGGGTACAATAACACATCAGTGGTACACCTGATTAAATTCTACTGATGATTATAAAGATATAAAGAAATTCATAAAATCCCAAGCAGAAACCCAGAATTCTCTGTTCTCTCAGCACGCCTACATTCAGGTCCAGTCACTGAAAATGTTCAGGTCAGTCTGCCCCTAATCACAGGCTCTCCAACTAAAGTTTTATGATGAAGATCCTCCAATATCAAACTAAATCCCTATTGCATCAGCCCACTGCTGCAATGCACAGTACTTATCTTAGCAGTTTTCTTTATTTTCTGCAGTGATTGTCTTTCCTGCAATAACTCTGCCATTGTTTTTAAGGAGCTGAAAAAACATAAGGGAGTCTGAGTCTACATGTGCAAATGCTCCAGGGCAGGTTTTCCCTAGAGTAATTTACTCTAGAGCAAACATACCCCAGGCAGGTATCTACATATGCTGGCAAGTGGGAGCAGATTTGCTGCTCATGGCAGTAGCCTGCTCCCACCCCCATTGGCCCTGCAGCAGACAGGGGGAGCTCTAGGCTCCCCCTAGGTGCTAGCTCAGGGACTGGCAGGGAGCAGGGGTGGGGGATAAAAGATTGCTCCCTGCCCCCAGGAGCTGCTTGCTGCTAGGGCAGGCTCTGCCACTGGAGTGCAGGCAGAGACAATGTCCCCTTACCCCAGCAGCAGGGAGCTCCCAGCCTCCCAACAGTTATGGAGTGGGAGCTGGGAGAATCTTATCTCCCAGGCCTGGCTCCACAATCAGGGAGCAGGGTTTGGGAGATTATTGCTGCCTGGCCTCTGGTGGCAGAGCCCACCTGGCAGCAGGAGGCTCCCAGGGGCAGGGAACAATTCCCCACCCCCAGCTGCCCAGGTGACTGGGTACACATTTGCTCCTCGTCACTCATCTACATGTATCATACTGCACAGTAATCACTCCTGAGTAAATTTGCTACTTGTATTTACAGGCATAGATGAATTAAAGCATGGACCCTTAGGGCCCAGGCCCAGGGGCCCCTGCCAAACAGGGGCCCCCAGATGCGTGGGTTCCCTCAGGAAATGACAGGTTTCCCCTTGCAGGCAAGCAGAATTATAGCTTGCAAAGGGTCCTGGTTTGGACTGCTGGGAGTGGGACGCAGGGGGCTCCTCATGCATATGGCCTCACACATGCACATGACCAAGAAACAAGCCAGGCAGTGCAGAGAGCAGTTCCCTGCAGGTAAGTGAAAAAGGGGTGTGGGGGAGGAAAGGTGCATGGGGGAGACAGATCAACACTCCCCCAGTGAGGGATGGAATGGGGTAGGGGCAGGGACAGGGGGTGGGGCTGGAGCTGGGGACACTGCCCAGCCAGGGCAGTGCATAGGATCACTCCCAGCCAGGGCAGGGAGCAAGATGGAGCCATGGGCAACTTCTCCACATGGGGAGAACGTGCAGCTCCCCGCCACTACACACAACCCTGACAGGAGGCATGGGGGGAATGTACCCCTCCCAGATTTGCATGTGGGGCAGGTGCCGGCTGCTTGTTATGGGCTCAGGGCTTTCTACTCTGCTGCTTTGCCCCAGGGGTCCCATGCCTGACATGCTTCCCCTACCTTCCTGGCAGCAGAAAGAGCAGCAAGTTGTGCCTCCTGCTACCAGGTGGGCAGGGGGCATACGGCTGGCACAGGGCCTCTGGGACAAAGGCAACAGGATGGAAAGCCCGGAGCCCACAGCAAGCAATCTTCATCTACCCTCGCCTTGCTTGGCTCTGCTCCACTCCAGCCGTGGCTGTGGGGAGGGGTCTGGGAACAGGGAGGAGAGGTGGGCATGTGCCACCCCACCCCCAACCTGGCCAGATCCACTCATCCTCCCCTGAGTGCAGCGTGGAGGCCTGCTCTGCCTTGGCAGTGGCAGCACCAGGAGGGGAATAGGCTGCTCCCCCCACTGGAGCCCAGGACCCCAATAAATCTTAATCTGTCACTGTTTACAGGTAGCAAATTTACTTACAATTAGAACAAATTACAGTGCAGTGAGTGACTGCACATGTAGACAGTGATGCTTATTCACAGTAATTTGCTCTAATCTCAAGTAAAGCATCTTGTGTAAATGAGCCCACTGACCAGCAAGGGTTAGATAGTGGGTAATACAATCATTAGTTAATGAGTAATATGTACTTATATAACAGGAAACATAAAGCAGCCTTAACACAGTATTTATTAAACATTTTAACTCTCATCCATTGTTACAGCTCTCCTGATAGCCAGGGATAATCTATTCCCAATTTATTGTTGTAATTTGACTTTCTGATGTTAGCAACACATGCTGCAGTAAGTCCCAATAAGAATGACCACTGTTATTTCTTGTATCCCTGTTGGCATTAGACTTCATGTTCTAACTGCTGGGTGTAACGTAAACATCCTCTGGATTTGCCCACCAAACTGTCCTTTGACACATATTTGTTCTATTTCTCAAATTTATTGCTAGGTGAAATCAGCTATGGCAACCAAGGCTTCCATGGGGCATGCCATTAAATCCTGTATTTCTATATTCAGTTTTGTGATGGGTGGGAACATGATGGGTGGGAACCAACAGACTCCTTATGTGGTCAGAAAGTGACACACTCTGTTAGAGTGTATCCAAATGTAAAATAATTTGGGTGGTCCCTGTTACATTTAGAAAGAACTCTTCCTAGTTCCTTGAGGAGGTTTCTTCCTTCAGTGTAAAGTGGGAATATCCTAAAGCAGACGCTGAGTGCATCCACATGTGCAATTAATGCACATGAATAAATTCCAGAGTTTATTGCCCTGGAGTTTTTTGTTCCTGGGCACACTGTTTGAATGTGCATCTGGGAACAAAAAACTCCAGAGAAAATTTTCCCGGAGTTTATTCACGTGCAGCACATTTAGCCTGGTCAAAGCAGCCTCGGCTGGCAGAAGCCCAAGGCTGCTCCAACTGGGCTCAATGTGCGGCACAGGGGATGGCTGGGGAACAAGGGTGCTTCAGTGTGGGGCTAGATGGCAGGCAGCCCCTACACTGAAGCACCCTCATGCTCCAGCCAGCTAGGCAGTGTCTACACATGCACTGCTGCATAAAAAAATACCTCTGGAGCATGGTAGTACTTGTATTTACAAGTATAAGCCTGCCCCAGAGTTTGTTAGTTTTGTATGCCCTAATAGCACCACATGTGTAGATGTGGAGATGTTTACTGCAGAGCTAATTAGGCAACTCCACAGTAAATGTCTCATGTAGATATATCCACTGGCTGTGTCTATACATGCATTTGATGCAGAGCTGGTTTACTTGCAAGTAAACTACTTGTAAGTAAACACTCCCAGGCAAGCAGCTACATGTGCATGGATGTGGGAGCTGATTTGCTGCTCATGGTGCAAAATGCTCCCGCTTTCTGGAGTCCTGCAATAGGCCCCTGCCAACACCAGGGAGAGATCAAGGCTCCAGCTGCAGCTGCCTGTGGCCAGAGGCCATCTTTATAAACCAGCCCTACTCCCTGGCCAGCTGTGTTTCTGGACAAAAGCAACGTGCAGAGCATGGAGGCAGCACACAGCAGCTCTCACGCTGCAGCCTCCCCACACCATGGCTACTCCAGTCCCTGTCCCTTGCAGCAATGCCCAGTGACCTGGGCCCTGCTGGCCCACTACACCAGCAACTGGCTAACCCATAGCCATCTGGTTCCTGCCAGCTCCCCTATACACAGTGACTACCTGCTTGGTCCCACCATGCTGTCCCAGGACTGCTGCAGCCATGCACTGCTTTCTGGATCCCCTCCTGCTGGCTGGACCCTGGCAGGAATGCCAACAACGACCTCCAGGATGCCACCACCAGGGCCATCCTTGCCTTCCTGGGCCTCCACCACTGCCGCCTCTGGGCCCGCTGGGCCAGCCAGGACTAGTGGCTGCGTATCATCCATCACACTTGGGACAACAAGCAGTGGCTGGAGGCATTCTGCATGACTGAGGCCACCTTTCTGCACCTCCTGGAGCAGTTCCACACACACCTGGAGCAGCGAGCACCACCATGCGGCAACCTATCCCCACGGACACCCAGCTCTGGCCATGCCCTCCAGCCTCTGCTACATCAGCCAGCTCTTCAGCATGGGCAGGGTGACTGCTGGGTAGGTCATCCTGGAGGTGTGAGGCACTCTTCGAAACATGCTGGGGCACACCATACTCCATGTGTATGACCCCATGGAGGTGATGGCAGGGTTCCGTGACCTGGGATTCCCACAGTGCACTGGGGCTCTGGATGGGACTCACATTCCCATCATGTGCCTGCCCCACTGTGACGGCCCTTATTACAGCTGGCAGGGCTTCCACTCCATTGTGCTCCAGGCCATTGTTGACCACCGTGGTGCCTTCACCAACATCAGTGCCCATGACGCCCGCATGTTTCAGAACTCTGCCCTGCCAGCCCTGGTGCATAGTGGGCACTTCCCACAAGGGGGCGCTAGACCTCCAGCTAGGCACTGTGGTGGTCCCTCCTCACCTCATCTGGGACCCCACCTACCTGCTTCTCCCTTAGCTCATGCAGCCCTACACTGGCCAGCTGGACCCCTCCCGCCCCGCCCAGCCAGGCCCATTTCAACTGGTGCCTGGGCCAGGCCTACACTCTGGGTTGCCAGCATCTTCTGCCTCTTTGAGGGATGCTGGTGCACCCTTACCTGCCTGCCTCAAGTTCACAGCGACAACATCCCCTGGGTCATCGTCACAGCCTGCATGCTGCATAACATCTGCGAGGCCCTGGCAGAAGCTCTTCCATGAGGCCTGGGCACAGCAGGTGGAGGACGCCTGGCAGCGGCAGCACCAGCTATGGCGGGCCCCCTCTGCAGTGGGCCTTGAAGGCACAAACAGGTTTTTATAAATTAATTAACCCTTGCTGTTGCCCTGGACCATTGTTCTAACGCATATCTACTTTACCTACAAGCCAATTCCCAAAAACAAACTTCTAAATTCCATTTTCTAGCCATCAGAGGTTACATGGTTGGCTGCGCCTCCTGGCTGGGGCTGAGTCTGTGGAGCTGTTGAGCCAGGTGCTGGCCTGAGTTCCCTGAGCTGCTGGTGGGGGCTGGAGGCAGGGAGCTCAGTGGGATGAGCTACTGGCACCCTGAGGTGCCCTCCCTCAGCAACAAGTCACTGCAGGTGCCAGGCTGGAGTCGGGGCTCGGGTAGGCTGCCTGTGCTGCAGTACATAGAACAGCTGCGGCCTGGGTCCGGGGGCAGAAGGTTGGCATCCAGGTGCCATATAATGGGCAAGGACTTGTGGGCACTCCCTGACCAACAATTGTCATTGGTGGTGGTGACCCACTGGGCCTGCAATGCCTTGACCTTTATGTGGCACTGCCATGCTGACTGGTCATACCCATGCGCCTGCATCCTGCCTGACAGTCCCTCATAGATGTGGGCACTGGAGTGCCTGCCCCATGCAAACTGCTGCTCCACCTCTGCCTTGCCCCACAGCACCACAAGGTCACCAATCTCCTCCTGCAACCAGCTGGGAACCTGGGAGGCAGCATATGGCATTGGCGATGATGCCATCAGGGCTCCCACATTGGCTCTCCAGGCCTCCATGTGACTTTCCCTGTACTGCCATGCTTGGGCAGCTGCCTGCAGCTCCAAGCACAGGGGCACAGCATGGGACAAGAAGCCATGCAGCAAGGCAATGCCTCACAGCACCTGCAGGCTCTGGGCAGGCTGCTGGGGGGTGGCTGCAGGCAGCTGGTGCTGGTCCTGGTGGCCAGGAACTAGCTGCAGCTGGGTCCAGTGCTGGCAGGCCTGGAAGAAGCCTGCAAAACCCTACAGGGCTAAACAGCACAGGCCTGGTAGCCGCACAGCACTGTGGTGCCAGGCAGCAGCACCAAGAGGCAGGCAGGTTGGCACAGGTAGCCCATGGCCTGTGCAGGAGCAGCAAAGGCCAAAAGTTCCCCCAGGCTCCCTGCTATTGTGTTCTGGGCTCAAAATATTTGCAGACTTTTAAAGGACCTGGGGCTGAGGCTGCCATAGAAGGCTCCCAGCCCCAGGGCCCTGGGGTTGTAATGAGGTTTCATAGCTGGTAAGGTTGGAAGGGACCTAATTAGATCATCAAGTCCAACCCCCTGCCATGGGCAGGAAAGAATGCTAGGGTCAAACGACCCCAGCTAGGTGATTATCTAACCTCCTTTTGAAGACTCCCAGGGTAGGAGCAAGCACTACTTCCCTTGGAAGTTGGTTCCAGCTCCTAGCTGCCCTGTCTGTGAACTAGCGCCTACTGATGTCTAGCCTGAATCTACTCTCAGTCAACTTATGGCCATTATTCCTTGTTACTCCTGGGAGTTCTTGGAGGAACAGGGACTCCCCCATTGCCTGTTGGTCCCCCCGACTAGTTTGTAAACGGCCACTAGATCCCCATTCAGCCTTCTCTTGTGGAGGCTGAACAGGTTCAGGTCCCTTAGCTTCTCATCTTAGGGCCTGCCCTGCTGATCCCTGATCATGCGAGTGGCCCTCCTCTGGACCCTCTTGATGCTGGCCACATTCCTCCTGAAGTGCGGCACCCAGAACTGGATGCAGTACTCCAGCTGTGGCCTGACCAATGTCACACAGAGGGGAAGGATCACCTCCTTGAACCTGCTCGTGATGCATCTATGGATGCATGAGAAGGTGCGGTTAGCCTTCCTGACCATGTCCTCACATTGGCAGCCCATGTTCATCTTGGAATGAATAATGACTTTGCTGCCTCTGTGCTGACAAGTTCCCCAGCCTGTAGGTATGCTGCTGGTTCTTCCTCCCCAGGTGCAGTACCCTTCATTTGTCAGTGTTGAAACCCATCCTATCCTCATCTGCCCATCTCTGTAACCTGTCCAGATCTAGCTGTAGCCTGTCCCCCCAGTGGCAGGGTTGGCCCCCTAGTGGCAGGGCTGACTGGGAGAAAATCTGCTCCTGGTTGGTGTCTCCACATGCATTACTGTGTAGTAAGTACTTGCAAGTAAATTTGCTATTTGCATTTTCAGGTAGCAAATTTACTCATGAGTTGCAAATTTTATTGTGCAGTAAATGTGTGCACATGTAGATGCACATGCTTACTGCGCAGTAAACTATGCGACTGAGCAGTAAAGTGTCTTGTGTAGATGCACCTACTGTGTCTGAACAATACTTCATCATTTACTAATTATTTTTGAAACAATTGAACCCAACCTTTCATGGTGTTATTGACATACCTTTCTTGATGTTATTGGCATAGCACTCACAAAGTCACCATCCACTGCTTTTTAAATTACTGTCACTGTCACTGACACTGACACATGTCCAACTCATATGTAGGTATTGTATTGGTTGGGGAATTGCAAAAGCCCATTCACTTTCTGGTTTTCCCAGTAATATTTGTTTCTTCTACTTGATTGGCTGACTGTGCCATTCCATGAGACTATTGGAACAGCTTCCAACAGAGACCACAAAACAGCTGCTTCTTTTGATAGATGGTCAGCTTGTTCATTTCTCCATTGCAGTGGACTGTAGCAAGGTGGCATCCCTATGGGTGGCCATAAGCACCTGGAAGCCCAAAGAATTATCTTTTTGCTCTGCTTGCTCTGGGAACAGTCTCCCTTCACTCTCCTATCATGTTTTAACGTCTTTTATGGTTATAAAAGGGAGGCTGCCCCAGGGCTTCCCAGGCCTGGTCTTGTTCTAATGACCAGGAAGCCAGATTTTCCATTTCCCACAGAAAAATTGAGAAAACCACGAATGTCCTGGTTTTATCAGAGAAAATGCAGATTTTCTCTTTTAGCAGAGAAACCCTTGGATTTCCTGCTTTTGCAAAGAGCTCTGCAGGCTGGTAGAGTTCCAGCCTGCAAGACATGTTTGCAAAAATGGCAGGAAAGTCCAAACCCTGCCCAGAGGGAGAGGGAGAGGGGGAAGGGTGGGCCCTGAGGCTTTTAGTCAGTTGCAAGGCTTAGGTCAAGCTCATTTTCCTCCTGGAGCCTGTTAACTGGTACGTGGGGCTTGCAGGGGGCTGGGGAGTTATGAGGCAGGGCTGGGGAGGAAGCTGGCTGGGGGCAGAGGGAATGGGGAGGTGTTCAGGAAATAGACAGACGGAGTGCCTGCCCAGTGCCGCCAAGTGCGGCTTCCTTTAAGGGCTACTAGAGCCTCTTTGGTTTCACATGCCCCCGGCTGGGTACTCCAGCCACGAATGGGGAGGTGCTGGGGAAATACAAAGAGTGCCTAGCTGGCTCCACATCTCTCTGTTCATGGCTAGAGTGCCTAGTCAGGGGCACATGAAACTGAAGTGTCTCTAGCAGCCCTTAAAGGGAGCTGCATGTGAAGGTGCTGGCCGGGATCAGGGAGATGTGGAGCCAGCTGGGCACTCCATGTTGTTCACTGTCAGGGGGTGGGGGGGAGTCACGCCCCCAGATTTGTGCAAGGGACAGACTGTGCGCTCAAGCTCCCACCCTGATTCCCTCCCATGGGGCCAGTGTAGCCCTGCAGGCATGACCTAGTATGGCTGGGAACAGTGGGGCCGTGCCAGGATCTGCTTGGTCCCTGCTGCACTGGCAATGTACCTCCTGTGCCTGCCACCGCTTTGAGTGGCGGAGCCCCATGCTGTTTCCCTCAGTGCAGCCCAGGGTGCAGGAGGCACATCACCAGGGCAGCACGGAGCAAGCAGCTGCTATGAGATCCCCATCCAGCTCCTCTGTCCCCAGCCCCAGTCACGGGGAGGGGAACAGGGTGGCAGATTGCCATTAAAGGCCCCCCATAGACCTGCTGGTGGCAGAAGTGAGGGGCATCAGCAGGGCTGTGGGGGGCCTTTAATTTTAATCATGCATTTTGAGGTTTTTATCAGAGAATTTGGAGTTTTTTATCACAGAATTTGCAATTTTTTATCATGGAAAACCAGGATCCCTGCTAATGACCACCTGGTGCCTGTGGTCCTTTGCTTTATGGGCTAATTGCATGGCTCCATACCTCCCACATACCATGCCCCATGCCTCACAGATGGCATCATCATGAATGTTCTTTCTGTCACATGCCTACACTCACATAGCCCTCCTCCAGGCCCTCAGACCCTTGGTCTCTCCCACAGTCCCACTTGAGTCTCCAGGCCCTTCAGGCCCTCACTAAGCCACTCTCTGGGCTGCCAGAGCTCTCAGTCCCTTGCTCAATTCCTCTCCAGGCTGAAGGATCCCTTGGTTCCCTCATTTGTCCCCTTCCTGGGTTCTCAGACCTCTCAGTCATCCCACTCTTCACCCCTCTCTGGGATGCCAGATCCTTGGGTCTCTCATGTGGCCCCTTACTGGACCTCTCTCTATACCTGGCCCCTCACTGGGCCACTGGACACTTCTGGTTTCACTCCACTATTCCCAACCCCTCACCCGGCCTCACTATTCTTGGCCCCTCACTGGGCCACTGGACTTCCTCAGCGCTTGCCTGGGCCTCTGAGCTCTTCTGGTGCCACTCTCTCTTTAGGCCCCACTCTGAGCCTCTGAACCCCCCTGGTCCTGGTCTTTTCTGGCCCCTAGCTGGACCTCTGAACCCTCTGGGACTGCTCTTCCTTGGCCCCTTGCCTGGGCCTCTGGACCATTTGGTCCTGCCTTTGCTTGTATTTGGGGGCCTTTCCCCACCAAGGGGTGTACCACAAGACAGTGGAGGCTGTGGTTTTAGGGTGCCCCAAACTTGCCCTTCCCTGGGGTTTGGTCCTGGTGGCACTTTCTAGGGGCTGCTCTGCCATGAGCGGTCAGTCCCACCACCATGACCCCAAATCCAACTGCCTGCTTATTTCCTGCATTTTCATCACTCTGATAAAACACACTCCAGACACCCTTGAAACTCATTTTTCTCCCTGATAATAGAAACAAGTATGCACAGATCAGATTGTCTTCCTGTTCAGTTGGAATGGCTTTGAAAATAGGGTGTGCCCTCACTTCTATTTGGGCTTCACAAACCTGTTCCTGAACATTTGAGGTAAGACCCCATATTGATATTTTAAATTCCTTTAGTGTAACCCAGGACTGGCCAACTTCTTAACAGCAGGGCCTGCACCAACAGGAACATGCTGCAGGGCCACACCGTGCCCCCTGCTGCACCAGGCATGCAGGAGCTCTCTACCCAACCCTGCGCTAGGTGTGCTAGTGCTTCTCCACTCCTCCCCACCCCGCCAAAAGCGCATGTGGGCACTTCCCCGCTTTCCTTCCTGAACAAGTTCTACCTGTCCATGACAATACTCCAGTCATGTGAATAATCCCACCACATCTCCATTATCCCAATTAAATCATAGTACCTCCAATTCTTCCCGCTTATTTCCCATGCTTCTCGCATTGGAAACATTTCAGGTAACTGACTAGTGTCTTAATTTCTCCCTAGTTAGAAATCTTTTAATTTCCAATCATCTAAATTTATCCATAGCTAATTTGTTCTGTTTTATATTATATAAATACAATACCCAGTTTCTTTAAAAAAAACTGTATAGTAATATTTATTGATGTTTTCTGCCTTTTTGTATAATTATTGACAATTTTTCTATCTCCAGCTAATATGTACCTTTTCCAGTATATGATACCTCCGTTCTTTTCTGTCTTTTGAACCTTTTCCTTATTATCCTTGGCTATATGTATTACATAGATATATTACAGAGCTTTGTAATTAGTCTTAGCATTTACATTTATTTATTAACTTCCAATTTATATTCATTGCCCTTTTTCTATTTGTTCTGGAATGGAAGGGTGCTATTGCCATATCCTCTCTTTAATTAAGATATTTTTAAATCTTATTTACAATCATAATATTTTGATACATTTAGGAAAAGATATATTCTCAAACCAAAAAAAAGCTATACTTCAAACAAAGATATACTCTCAAACAAAAAAAAGCTTCAGTTATGACTGAGACTACAAATAATTTAGGTTAAATTACCTTACAAATAGATTGCAATTATTCCAAAACCAAAACCCCAGGGAATTCACAACTAAAGTTAAACTTAACCGCAATTCAAATATGATATGGAACATTCAATTTAAACACAGTATGGAAATGCAGCTAGGGTACTTCATCCCGCTATTATAATACAATTATGTATGTTTGGTTTGATTAAAGCATTTTGGAGCAGATCAGGAGGCACGGATTTTTTTTAAAAGACATTACGGTAGATTCTCATCCAGTGGTAATTATCATCAGCCCATTTACTTTAGCGAAGCTATGACATCTTGCATCACCTGAAGATCTGTGCCACGAGGTTTTCTCTTTCTTACCCCTCCCTTCATAATGTCATTGCCAGTCCTTGAAATGATGAACATGGAGTCTAGTTTATGAATTGCTGAGCATCCTCTGAAAACACTGACAATTAAAGGCACTATATACTTGCTGAATGGGGCTCATAGCAAGGTTGTCATTGAGAGACAGTCCTCAAATGCTTATAATTGTTCTGTGGCCTAAAGTGATTTGATTAAAGAGTTGTGAAACCCAGCAGCTTTCTGGGAAGGACTTCAGCCAGTCAGAACCTAGAAAAAATGAAGAGTTTTCATACTCTAGGTTAAACCAACTTCTCACATACAAGCCTACCCACCCTACTGCTTAATGGCTCTATCCAAACTATTTTAATTCAATTCAAAAAGACGTTATTGGCAGGACAGTGTTACCTTACTACAGGAAAAAGAGCATGTTCTTTCCTCACAGCCCCTACTGTCACATAAATGTCTTTCTTTCATCTCTTGAGTGTATCTCAAAACCATATGCTTGTGCTATGTTGAGGGGATTGCTGATTTAGTTTTTTAACAGATCTAAATCTTGTTTGCAGGCTTGTTTGCACCTGCATGGCAATACTTAAAACTTTTGATTCAGCTTTTCTAATACACATCCAATTTCTGTCACTGTCTTCAGAGGAATTCTGCTTTAAGGACTCAAATTTTAGCCTACCAGAAGGATCAGGGAGAGCACATAGCTCAAAGAAAAGGCATTACCCCATTGGCATCACACTTTGCAAGCAAACAATTGTCTTTTCCAGTAATCCATGGGACCCCCCCCACCCCCCCTTCTTTTTATTTTTCGGGGGAGCGCAGTGGGAGCAGCTATTGATGCCTGGAGTTTCTCTAGCTCTTCCCCACCCCCTGTATTCCCCAGTTCTGTATGTGCCAACAGGGTTGCCTGACACCATACAAGGCACAAAATAAAGGCAAAGAATTAAATTGATCTCTAAGGGTCTGAAAGCAGATGCTGCTGTTGCTGGTATGAATGTTTAGCACTTGCAGCTGAGTTTGGATTCACCTTCCCTGTCAGGTTTATCCAGATGACAGCAAGGGGACAAGAAGGTGAATGTCAGCTTCTTTGAGAGTGTACTGCAAGCTAGCTGTGAATTTTTTTCATCTGGCCGTTCTCCCATGTAACAAGCATTTCTTCTGTTAATACTGAGATGGAAGCTTTCTGCACTGAGTCTCACCCATTCCATGCCTGCGCTATAGTCTACTTTCTACCTAATGACTAGGAAATACCAAAATGACTCCTGGCTGATAAATTCTCAGTTTTGTGGCTGAGTTGGGAGTGCACTGTCATTTCACATGAGCTTTAGTGTGCCATTGAGTCAGGGAAGTCTCTATTACAGCCAAAGCTCAACATCCAGCTGCTGCTTTCAGGTAAGCACTTCAGCCCTTCAATAGAAATTGGCTCAGTTGTTCCTCAAATAAAGCTGTGAGGAGAAAAGATAAATAGTGACCATGACAAATGGCACATTCCTAAGAAAGACACAGAGTTTGCAGCACCAAAAAAGTGTGTGTATCGGGGAGGGGTCGTGTAAAAGATAAAGTATAAGGTAAAGAAGAATAAAACTGTTTGTTTAAACAGCTGGTTTTAGAAACAAAGCAGACCATTACTCTGTGAGAAGGGATATTAAACCAACAATGATTCTGAAGACATGAATCACTAAGTTTTGTCAAATATTTTATATCAGAAACTGGACAATCAAGATCGTGTGAAGTGTTTGTTCTTGAAGCTGTTGACAAAAATGGGGAGAAGCTCAGTGCAGTTAACAGGTCAGAGTAATGGGTCTAGTTTGTAACAATTAGAGAATGATCTAACCTAATCTTTGGAATTTTTTTTTCCACAAATCATGATAAGCTGGGGAGGAGCACAAAGAATGGGAATAAAAAACTACCACCATTTAGTAAATCCAAATTAAACAGGACAGATACTATCAATGGCCATCTTCAGGGTAATTCTGAACTCTGAGCATTAGGTGGCAAAGCTTATACTGAACAAATTATGTAAGGCAATTTTGCTAGCTATTTTTAATGGGTTACAAAGTTAATGGGCCACAGAAGAGTAATGGCTTACTGCACTTTAGTAAATTTTATACAGTGTTTCTTGGGATTTTGTTTTTTGTGAAGTTGACTTAAAACTGGCATGGATTTGAGCAGTGAGCATGGATGTTGGAGTAATGGACTGCAATCTGGAGAGTAATGGATTGGAAAAATTGATGCCAACTGTACTGCATTCAGCTCGTAGAGGACTATATCAGTGGGTCTAGTTTTCTTTAATATCTTAATGAATTATATGGATGAAGCTAGGCAGCATTTAAAGTAACTTCACAAAGATGGCGGAGGTTTGTATACTGCAGAAAATGTGTACAGGGATCTCAAAAATTTGAGCAAAAGTACAGGAAAGAGCAAATTAAGATTTGAGATTGATGACTGCACCTATAGGAAAATAGAAAAAATGTTGCCATGGGAATGAGTTGTTTGAAATACAACAGCTCCAAAAGAGTTTGAGCAATAGTGGGAAACAAATTAGAAATGATGTTGCAATGCATTTTGGCAGAAAACAAAAGTTTGTGTAACTTCAAGATGCACATGCAAGTACCATGCTAAAGTCAGAAAGCAGAGCAATAGTGTTCTAGATAACGCTGGTTAACCACCTAGAACACCAGGCATGGGGATGGACAACCTGGGATAACGTTGTATTTTTTCGGGATACTTATGTGTTCAGGAAAGAATTGCCCTGCTGGTGACCAAACGTGGGTGTTCAGGGTATGGATGCATGTAACAGTTGAACCATTCCAAAATTTCACTGATTGGAAAGTAGTTCATAATTATGTGAGAAGTGCTGTAGCTTCAACACCATAGGGTGGGACTCAGCACTCAGCCCAGCATGGCTCCCAGTGGGCAAGTAGTCAGTGGGGAGTACTTGCACCCATGCATGACTTTTGGCTGGGAGAGTTCAACACACTTCAGGTAGCATGCAATTAACTGACATCTACAGTGGGGTTGCCTGAGGAAAGATAGGGGAGGGAAGTGTTTAGACCCATGCCTGGGGAAGCATCATGAAAGAGTACAGTCTAGTAAGGAGTGAGGACACTGCTGCTGGTTGTTAGAAAGATCAATTTTATTGAACAAGCAATGTAAGGGAACTTATTGATTAAAAAGTGACAAAAAGGTTTTTAAAATGGGCAGTAGAGTTCTGGCTGCGTACCAGAGGGGGCAGCTGTAGCCCCTGGGGAGTGAGGCATGATCTAGTGTGGGATGCCTGGAGGACTGACCAGCCCTGTGTCATGGCATGCTTGGTGTCCACATGTAACATTAAACTGATTCACAGTGAAATGGTTCAAAATTCCAAATTTTCTCCTATATATAATATATACTTTTCCCCATAAATCAGCGCCTAAGATTGGGGTGAGTGTTTTAAGTGAGAAAGGCATTTTCTTTGCTGCAAATGCAGCAAGACTTGGGACAGTGAATGCCTTGCAGTTATCAAGATGGCAAAGTCCTATTGGCTGGACACTAGTTTTTGCCTGTCGGCAAGAGAGGTATCTTGATGAGGTTATTGATGTGGAAATACTTTATTTACAGGAACTTATATAATGAACTACTGACAGTAATAAACTAGCGGTCTTGCTACTGCCTGTGGAAGAGTCTGGGCACCTAACCTTGTGTGATGTAGAGCAGGTCCTTTTGGGAACACAGAGGAAAACAGTCTGGATGAGACAGCTGGCAGCAGGAATGTGCTGGTGCCACACTTCTCGGACATGCTGTTATACTCAGTCACACAGGTGGCCATGACTCTGGAAAAAATCTTTTTTTCTACATTTTTTCCTTCTAAAAATAAGGTGCTTGTTTAATTTTTTTTTTTTTTGGGGGGGGGGGGAGGGTGTTGTGTGTAAGAAAACATGGTAGTACTTGGATTTTTCAAGGCAGCTGTAAACTAGCTGAGTAGGGTTGTATGCAGCATGAAGGCTGCTTCATGTTAAAGTAACATTTAAACCAATCGGTTACATGTGTCCATAACCTTAGATGACCAGAATAAAATAAGGTGATAGCTATAGATTGGCCAAGACAAAAGGGGAAGAGAGAGGTTGTCCTATGACCCATGGGGCAGTCCCTCTTGTGTTCCTCGTCTTGTTCTAGAGGTAGTGGTAAGTCATGTTTCTTCTGGGATTCCTCAGGTTTTGTGGAAATCTCTGCTAGATGGTAATGTTGCTTCTCACTATACCTCCATCACTAGAGCTCTCCATATACAAACATCTACTGTCTGGAAAGTTACCATATCCCTTTGCGCTGCTGTGTCTGTAGATCAGTTCCTCACTCTAATGGATTCCTGTCAGTCTGAAACACTAAACTTGCTACTCTGACTATACCTGGGTCAGCAAAACATGACCCACAGGCTGGATCCAGCCCACCAACTGAGATGGGGGACGCCTGCCGATTGATTCAGTCTGGCCCACAGCTGCCCCCACAGCACTCTGCGGGGGACTGAGCCCCACTTGGGGCAGCCCACGATGTGCCCCCACCCACATCTGCTGGCCCGGACCCCAGCCCTGGCCCTGGCCAGCATGCATAGCTTCCTGACAGGCCTGCTTCCTGTGTGACTGTAGCCGCCCAGGTACTGCTTGGCTTGCCCTACATCCGGCAGCTCCTTCTCCTCCTTCTGCCTCTGCTGCACCTCTTTGGGTCGGGGGGAAGCTTCAGCTGGGCAGTTCCTGCCCCCGTGCCCAGGGCTCAAGCTCCCAGATGCCTTTCATCCACTCAGCTGCCCTTGGGTGGCTGCTCATCGCGTCAGGCAGGCGGAGTGGGTGGAAGGCAGCCAGGATCTGGAGCTGGAGCCCCAAGCACTGGGCAGGAGGCACCTAGTTGCAGGTTCCCCCCTGCCCAGAGAGGTGCAACAGAGGCAGGAGGAGGAGGAGGAGAAGGAACCACTGAAGGCATGGCAACCCAAGCAGTATCTGGGTGGCTACAGTTGCACAGGGAGCAGACCTGCTGTGTGCATGCTGGTTGGGGCTGGGGCTACAGCCAGGGCTGAGGCTGGGGCCAGAGCTGACAGGCATGGGCAAAAGAGTGGGGCTGGCTGACCTGGGTGGAAATGGGTAGGGCTTGGGCCCCTGCAGAGTGCTGCCAGGGCAGCTGCAGGCCACACCTGCAATGCACTGCCCAAGCAAGCTCTGCTGCATGCACCCCTGCTCCCTTCCTCCCCCTACCCCTTTTGGGACAATTTCTTAAAATTCTCCTGGTAGGCATAGGCTCGAATTCCCTCAAGCTTTCTCCAAGTGAACGGGGGCAAATGTTGGGCTTGTCTTCTAATGCAGCCACACACTATGCATAATATCACAGTGCCTTGACCACTCCACATTTCCCTGATCTCTATACAATTCCTTTGCTTTCTTAGTCTTGATTCCAGCATCCAAGGTTTTTTGTTGGTTTATTTTTTGCATATTTTCAAATATTATACCTCTTTCAAACATGGTTGTGTCCCTGTCATTGCATTGCTTTGCATGTCTGTCTGTCTCTCTCTATGCTCATGCCAAGGATAAATACTGAGTTAATGAGCTTAAAACAGACCACAGGCCTTGCCCGGCTCTCATACATGCAATACTCCCCATTGAATTTACCTTTACAGCTTTCTCCTTCAACCCAAAAAGTTGGGTATAGTGTTGCGAAGAATGAAAACCATAAAAATAGGTTAAAATGATAATACATGAAGAATGCTTAATGTAGTGCAATGTCCAATCCCTCTTACCTGTCTGAAGAACTTGTATCAGGGGTCCTATACTGTTGCCCCTCACCAAACTACAAGGAAAGGGCCAAAAATGCAATCAAAGGGCTATACATGTGCTCTGGGGCAGGGGGAGTGGGAGCTGTTTAATTAGGGAGGCTCCAAGAGCCACTCTAATTAAAGTGCCCGGAGCGTCTTCAAAATGGTGACAGGGGCACCTTATCTAAAGCTTGTTCAACAAGTCTTTAGATAAAGTGCCCCTACCACCATTTTGAAGCTCAAGGATGCTGATACATGAAATGGGGAGGCTGGCTGGAGCAATTAATCAAGTCTGCTTCGATGAGCGCATCAGAGCAGCCCCCACACTCATGTATAGGCACCCAAAATGATTTGAGGTGTAGACAAGACAGTTTCATCTATACTGATTTTGTGTTCATACAGTGTCCAACATAATGGGACACTGTATGAACTGGTTGGGCCCTCCAGGCACAACCACCTTATAAAGTATGTTGATACTAAGAAATCTCATTACATCACAATGCCAAGTTTTGGCACAGTGCAAGTATATATTAGCAATGAAAATAAGCTCGTTACTGTCTGCATATGGAGGATAATTAAGTTAAAACAAAAAGTCCAAATTAAGAGACTTGTATCTCCTTGTCTTAGATGTCATTTAGCTTCCCAAAATGATCTCTACCCCCTCCAGAGTGAAATGAGCTCTCCGGGAGCACAAGTGTCTTTTTAAATATGAGCACAAAGGAGTAAGTGTTCCCTTTGCCTTTGTTTAAGTGCCATTCCCCAGTGCTTATCCTCTTGCTGCCTCGTAACCTTTTGATGCTGGAGAAGAATTCTCATCTGTGCCCGTACATCCCAGGTAACCGCTGGCAGGACACAAAGTCCTGGCTGGTTTCCAAGGCAGATCAGCCACTGTCATCCTCTGATCTCCACTGAACGGAGTCCAAGCTCAGAGCTAAATACCCCAGTACTAATATAGCCACTCATCTCTGTGCCGTGGACTCAGACATCGGAGGGAATTGTTTCTACTTTAGTTTCTGTTTGCACTTCATAAGAAAGAAAACAAAAATGTCTTCTCATCACACAGCTGTATAGAGACAAGGCAGCCAGGTCAACCCAGCAACTCAGAGCAGGGATGAGGGAAACTCTATGATGTAATCTGCAACATCCTTGTGGCCACTTGGCATTGCACCTTCGGAGACCATATCAGGCTATTTAATTCAACAGCCCCTGCTTACTCCTTTCTCCCTAATTTAAAGCTCTCCTTATAAACCCTGTCTATTTGGTGCCCAGAAGTTTGGTACCAATTCCACTGAAGTGAATACCACCAAGTTCAAAGACTTCTCTCATCACAGAGGGCGCCAGTGCTCGTTCCTCAACCCAGTGCCTTATCTATGGAATCAGTCGTCTTTTTCTTGATTTCCTGGACTCAGATGGTCCCTAAGGTATTCCAATACTCCAGACTGTTACATGATCCATAATAGCCTCATACTCTTCTTCACTGGCATTTACATCCACAAAGAGTATATCCAGAGAGATTCCCCAATGATACACCAGTTCCCATAATTTACCCTGTAAACTGGAAGTCTTCACATCTACCTGTTTTCTACATCTGGTTGGAGGCCTGAGAGCAGATTCCTTATTGTGCAGTTACCAGTCAGGGTTATATTCCTGCCTTTCTTTCTGAGTGATTCCATTTCAGTGCTTGATTTCTGTCCCAGGTTAGGAAAGGTATAGGAACGTGTCCATTGCTGTGGATTGAATGATATGACACCATTTTTAATGCTTTCCCAGGGGTGACAGGATCCAAAGAAAGACACAGAAGAGGCAGTCTACTGTGTCCTTTTGTCCAAAACATGCTTTTTGTCTAAAAACATGCTTTTTCTCCGTATCTGCTAATACATCTTTTCTCCCACTGGGTCTCAGCTCAGGTGGATTGTTCACCTCTAATGGCAACCAAAAGGCTGTACCAATCTTCACATGGTTTAGAAGTGGCTTGGAGTGTACAATCCAGTAATTCCGCAAAAGGTGTACCGCGAGAGCGCTAGAAGTGTGCCATAAGATCCCTGTGTGGGGAAGTAAATGCTCTTCCCCCACATTTGGCACCTTGTGCCTGCCCCAACTACTCCAGTGGCATCTGGAGCTGCTGCTTTGGGGACTGCAGGAGGGGCCATAGGGATGATCTTCAGCATGTAAGAGGCTGCAGAAGCAGCACGGGCTGCCCTTGTCCCCTGCGGTACAGACTAGGGGTCAGGGCAGTGGGAGCAGTCAGTAGCAAGAGCAGGGCATGGCAGGATCAGTGATTCTCAACTTTTTAAACCTCAAGCCCTCCTCCCATCCCCATGGTTTTTCTGAATTTAGATCTGTCTCAGTGATGTTTTTAACTGGGGTGCTGCAAAATTCAGAAAAGTTGTGGAGGGAAACCTTGAGGCTAAAAAGTTTGAGAACCACTAGTATGGAACTAATCCAAGGCTCAAAGAAAGATGTATTAGGTGTCATTTTTAAGAGTACATCTCATCACTGATATGATTTCATCTGTCAGGGGAATGGAATATGTTATGTTTTGGAAAAATATATATACATATAGATTCATATTCATAGATTCATAGATTCATATACGTTGTGGCTCATCCTTTGACTCTGAAGATGAGCATGACACCACTGTTGGTTTGGTTTCTGTGAGCATGTGAGTGGCTGCTCAGGCCAATTTGTGCTATGAACTGTCTGTGACACGCTAAGCAAGAGAGGCTGCATTGAGTTGCTTGATCAACAGCAGAAGTGCTGCTGTTGCAAAATTTATGCTGTTTGCTTTTCCGCTCGGCCTCAGAAGTTCTCTACTCAGCCTGTAGTTCCAGCATGGATGACGCTCCACCAGGTGGAACGATCATGAGCAAGATCTTCCCAAGACTCCAGGTCAATGTTGAAACATTTCAAGGATGACTTGAAGGAGTCCTTGAAATGTTTCTTCTGGCCTCCCTGATAGTGCTTTCCCTCCTTTAGCTCACAGTAGATCTTCATTGGCAGTAACACATCTGCCATCCTGGTGACATGGCCTGTTCATCTCATCTGTGCTTTCATCAGCAGAGTGTGGATGCTTGGAAAGCCTGCCCGTGTGAGAACCTCAGTGTCTGGGACCTTATCTTGCCACCTTAATTCTCATCAGTCTCCTCAGATACCCATGTGAAAGCAACTCAACTTCATAGCATAGCAGCCTTACATCATCCAGGTTTTGCATGCACACATCAGGATTGGCAACACAGTAGCTTTGTAGGCTTTCAGGTTTTTTTGTTGAATGATGCCTCTGCATTCCCACACATTTGCATGTAGTCTGCCAAAGGCCGTGCTTGCGTTGGCAGTTCTGGCATTGGTTTCATCATTGATGTGAACTGCACATAGCGGTGTACTGCTAAGATACGTGAACTTATGCACTGTCTGGAGGGTTTGGCCATTCACTGTGATGATAGGCTCTACATAAGGTTTTCCTGGTGCAGGCTGGTGCATCACTTGTGTCTTCTTAATGTTGATCATGACACCAAAGTTGTCACAAACTGAAAAGAAATGGTCCATACTCTGCTGCATGCCAGGCTCAGATTTGGCATTCAGGGAACAGTCATCAGGAAACAAAAGATCACAAACAATCACTTCCTGCAACTTCATCTTTGCCTGTAGCCTCCTCAAATTGAAGATCTTGCCATCAGTCTGGTATCTGATATCAATCGCAGTGTCACAGTCATGAAAGGCATCTGTAAGCATGGCAGAAAACATCATACTGAAGAGGACTGGGGCCAACACACAGCCCTGCTTGACTCCATTGGTGACTGGTAATGGTTCAGATGACTCACCATCATCCACGGCGCAAGCAAGCATGCCATCGTGGAACTGCCAAACCATTGCAATGAATTTCTCTGAGCAACCAAATTTTGCCATGAACTTCCAAAGGCCCTCCCAACTGGCTCCATCAAAGGCTTTTGTCAGGTCAACGAAAGTCACGTACAGGTTGGCGTTCTGTTTCTGGCACTTCTTCTGAAGTTGATGAGCTGCAAACACCGTGCCTATGGTCCCGCATCCTTTCCTAAAGCCACACTGACTCACAGGCAGGAACAGGTAAACATCAACATATCTCTTGTTGATCCTCTAACACATACAGGATATTTATATATATATATATATATTTATATTTTATTTTTATTTATATTTCTTTATTTATTAGTGGTGTTTCAATTTAGTGGCAGAAAAATGTGGATTTTGGTTATTTTTTAAATCAGAAAATTTGGGATTTTTTTATCAGAGAAAACCAGGATCCCTGGTGATAAGGAGGTTGTGTTTGGTGCATTTCTCCAGCAGGAGGAGCCCATTGCTGTTGTATTTCCAAAGGCCATTTTTATCAATGACGCCTGGTCATCTGCACCAAGTCTAGCATTAAGATCACCAAGGATGACGAACTTGTCTGCCTTCAGCACTTCTGCAATAAGAGACTCCAGTTCTTCATAAGATTTGTCCTTAATCACATCAGTGTTGGTCATGGCAAGTGCATAGGCGCTGATGATATTTGCACAACTTTACCCAGGCAGCGGGAGTTTCATTTGCATGAATTTGTCATTCATTCCCTTTGGGAGATTTGTAAGCTTGCTGACTAGCTGTGTTTTCATGGCAAACCCAACACCAGCTTCATGTTGCTCTTCTTTATTGTGGCCTCTCCAGAAGAAGGTGTAGCCAGCTCCTTTTTCAGTGAGTTGTCCTTCTTCAGCTAAATGACTTTCCCTCAGGGCTGCTATCTGAATGTTGAATCTGGCTAGTTCTCTACCAGCTAGAGCTGTTCTTCTCTCTGGTCTATCTTCTGTTGATTAGCAGATCCTCTGTCCATTAGCATGCACACATTTCCAAGTACCGATGACGAGTGATGTTAATGTTGTCTTTTTCTGTCTTTTTGTCTAAATTTCAATTGCTATAGGGGATCCCTATTGACCATAGTATGCTGACCAGGATTTAGATGAAGCAGACAATGTTTAGGGCACCTTTTCTAGCCCCTTCTACCTCCTTCTAATGGGGGCTGGGGTTTTGCGGTGCCCCAGACTCACCCTTCCCTGGCGGCACTTTCTAGGGGCTGCTCCACCACAAGCAGTCCTACCACAGTGACCCCAAATCCCAGTAGGGTGCAGTTTTCAGTCATACCCAGGACCCTACTCGCGCGCACACGCGCGTGCTCCCCGCCCCCCCATTTTGGTGTGCTGCTAATTTTAATCCAGGAAAAAAGTGTGCCCCAGGTATCAACAATTTACACTCCTTTAATCAACCTCTGATGTGGAATATTGGCATGAGTAGCAAAGCATCATCTAGTAAGGCATGATGTAAGGAAACATCAATATGAACTCTCTTTCAGACAGAAGTTCATCCACTTTCCTTGTCCTGAATCTCTGTTTCTCTCTCCAGGATATTTTTCTTGCTTCAGCAGAGGCACAGTAAATGAAAGGGAATGGCTCTTCAGTACCTAGTGTTCTGTTCTTGTACGTGGCCTCAGATGTAATTAAGCTTCAACTACTGGATTCATAAGTATCTGTCTATTAAGCCAGCTTGCAAGACCTTTAATCATAAACTTCTCATTACTCTTTTCTGAGGACCTTCCAATTTATTAACAGCCTTTCTGAAGAATGATTGTCCTCCTCCATGCCACATAGTTCCTGAATTCATGGATGCCCAGTGACCCAGCTTCAACAAAAGAGGTGTTTTGAGTGGAAAAACAGCACTTGCAGAGTCAGCAAAACTGGACACAGTTTTCAAGGGCTATTCTTGACAAAGTTACACATAGAAGTACTGTATTTACCCGAATCTGGGGCGACTTCAAATTTAAGATGACCCCCAGTAATTAGATTCTAGACATGGAACAAAAAAAAAATTGTTATAAGTAAGTTTCTGTGTCTAGAACCTAGTTTTTAGAGATCATCTCACATTCATCCCCCTACCACTGCAACAGGTTGAGTAGTGTCAGGGGAGCTGGCTGGCAGGGCCAGGTAGCAGAGGAGCCAAGTGGCCTGCCCCTTGCTTCCTGCTGCCCCATCACTTGCCCCCCTGCTGCCTACCTCCCCTGCAGCTCCTGCACCTTTTCCCTCTTCCACCTGCCCCTCTATTCCCCAATGCCTGCCCCTCCCCACAGTGCCTGCATGCCCCAACACCTGCCCTGCTGCCATTTGCCTCACCTCCCACCTGCCCGGCCTGCTGCCTGCCCTCTGAGCTGCCTCCTCCTGCTGTCTGTCCCCTGCTCCTTAGCCCCCACTGCTGCCTGCCTTCCCCAGTGCTGACCTTGCTATTGCAGCTGCAGCTCCAGCTGAGACTCTGCTCTAGCCTGGGGCCTCCAGCCGCACTTCAGTCACACACCAGCTGTTGTAGCAGCTCTGGCCCCAGCTCTGACCCTGAAGCCAGGACCAGAGCTGCCTCCACCACGCATGGCCAGGCTGGAGCCTGAGTCAGCACATACTCTATACTCCCTGCCCTGGATCAGAGCTGTAACAAAAAGGTAAGTGGCATGGGAGCAGGGTGAAGCAGAGGTTGCAGGGAGCAGGTGGCATGGCGGGGGGAAACAGCAGCTGCCTCCTCCCGCCCCAGCTCCTACTCAAATCTAAAACGAGGGACTTCTTTTCCCTGTGTCAAACGGGGAAAAAATATTTGTCTTGGAGTTGCGTAAAAACGGTTGTCTTCTAGTCAAAGTAGCTTGAAGTAGATTGACACCGTAATAATTCAAAAACTCCTCCTTTCAGGGCCACTGTGCAAGGTCTATATCAGAATAACAGTTTCACAAAGAATAATTCCCAAAAGCCTGTCTTCAGCCACCCTGTCAGGATTACCAACCTGAACCAACATGCTCATCAAGGATAGTTCGGGGGGGCGGGCTCAGCAACATGGTTGCACCTCCCCCTTGCACTGCTTTTACACAGCTCCAGAGCACAGGAGGGAACCACCATTTGTCTCCTTCCCTCTGCTGCTAACTCAGCAGGGAGGGAGACAAAGGAGGGTGAACAACAGTGCTCACACTCTGGGCTCTGGAGCCTCCCAAAAGCAGGGTCTCCCACCAGCCCCTGCCCCAATCAGCTGGTGAGCTCAGAGTTCACCGCTCATTTGGAGCCCCAGCAGGAGTCCATGATGACCAAGCAGTGAGCCCAGAGCTCACTGCGCATGTGTGGCACAGCCAGAGTTGGAGAGTCTTTGCCCCTTTGGCCCATGCCTAGGTCTGCTACTGATTCTTGATAATTTGTTCCATCTCAGACCAGGAAAGCAGGAGTTTTAAAATAAGCCTATGCTACTCTAAAAATAGCTGCATGAGACTGGCCCCTTCCTACTGAACAGGCTTATGAGTTGCACTTATTCTTTAGTTCTGAAGAGTCATCTCTGCTTAGAAAGTGAGATGAATCAATGAACTGTCAGCAATGTTGTCTGACTGAAGAATCTTTATTATGGGTGATGTGTGAGTCAGAAAGAGTACAGCTAGCCTTGGAGCCCTGCCGATTGCAGTGATAATTACAAACAATAGCATCTGCCTGTGACCAGAGCGGATTCACACTGGCATCACTGGGAAGCAGAGCACCGAGTGTGAGAGCCCACAATGCCACTTCTGCAAAGTGGTTTTTAGAGCAGAACTAATATAAGAAAAGAGCTCAGAGAATGACCTGACTGAAACAAAAATGTAACCGTAAGAGAGAATTTGCAAGGCTGCAGAAGGAAACATGAGATGGTCTTTTCAAAAGCTTCAGAAGTTTGGTTCAGGAAAGTACCCTTCAGCCTAGAGACCTATCTAAATACTTTGGGTCTACAAAAAGTGGACTCAGAGCCTCCCAGCATAGGCTGCCATATGTTTTCTAGACAGCATCCAAATACTGCCAGCTGAGAAAAGCCTAAGCCCCGCTCTTGCAGACACTCGGTTTCCCAGTGGGGTTGGTACACTCAGTGGGGCATCACATATACCCTGGAACTGGGAACTGAAGTCTACTCCATGATAGGGTTAGGGTTACCATGCATCCAGGTTTTCCGGGACATGTCCTCATTTTTGGCCCCTTGTCCTCCATCTGGGTGGGTTTTTTAAAATGCAAGCAAATGTCCAGGTTTTTCCTTTGCCTTTCCTTTTGCTTGGGGCTGAGGAAGCATATTGGCTGTTAGGAGAGCACGTGTTCTGCGTGTAGGCCCTGGCAGGTGCTGGAAGGTGTGTGTGTGTGTGTGTGTGTGTGTGTGTGTCAGAAGTATGGGGCACGAGCAGGGCTGGGAGGGGGGCAGGGGCTGCAGGTCAGGAGTGAGGGGCACTGGCAGGACTAGTGGGGCAGGGGCTGTGGGTCAGGAATAAGGGACACCAGCAGGGCTGGGGGGGCAGCAGGCATATCACTGCCCCGCCCCACAATCATATACCCCTTCCCCCCCACACACAAACAGGTGTCCTCTTTTTTTAAATATGGTAACCTTAGATAGGGTAGACTGGGCTCTTTAACCCTGGCTAATAGTGGAGCCCCGATAGGTGGACAAATGGATGATCTCCTTTGGTCCAGCATCTCCTGCAACCAAGCTGATTCCAAGCATACTTGCACCTGCCTTTCCTTTTGGATTAAACTAGCAATGCTGAGAGAGGCAACACATGTGTGGGCAGCTCAGTGTCTCCATATACACTCCCCAGGCTTCTGCACCCTGGAAAAGTTGCTCCAGCTTCACGTTATCTTTCAAGCAAGGATTACATTCAGCGAACTGATATCTCACTCAACATAATTCTATTGTCTCTTGTCACAGAGAGATGCCTACTACTACAAGATGAACCAAAGCAAATTTCTCCAAACTATACATGGATTTATTTGGATATTAGCAAGAAGACAGCAACTACATAGGAACCAATAGCAACTACATACAGGGTGCATGTACATGTGCCCCCCACAGTGTAGTTGTTACTGAGCTATCATTTAGTACTTCCTTTAGAAAATGCTAAATGATGGTTCAGTAACAACCATCACTGTTGTTGTGTACCAAATCTGTGTTCAGTAACAACCGTTACTGCACCATCTCAGCACCACAGTTATTTTTAACAGCTGCATTGGCATAGTGATTCACTATAGCAAGGTAGCTCATCCCTACGGTGACATAGCATCGGTATCATAGTTTGAGCCAGCCAATGCTACATCACCATAGTGAGGAGCTACGTCAATGTAGCACGTCTCTATGGCGATGTAGCATCACATGTAGACATGCCCACAGTGCAGAATATACAGCTATATGCACTTTCTGGTGGTGTGATCTCAAGTCCCACAGCATCTGTCATCACAGGTGAGGCAAAGTCCAGATTCCACATACATACTTCTGAATCTTGGCATTTTATACACTTCCCAATTCAAAACTTTTCTATATCCCTGTCCATCTATCTAACTTTCTTGTGACCAAGTCATGAGGGATCGGTGAAACCCTGAGTCATATGTGATAATTATCCGCATGGGGGTTTGTACGTAGTACCATGTTTTTTTGCCCTTGCGCTGCAACGGCATGACTGTTTGCATGAATGGGATTGCTGGATGGTTTAAAAGTCTTTCTGGTGCATAAAACTACAACTCCTCAGATGTAGTTTAGTTTGGCTTACTAGAAATTAAAGCATTGTGTCCATGGATTTGATGTGTGCAAACACAACACTGAAAGACATGTAATAAACCTCTTTGTCCACCAGGTGGACTGCAACACTTTTGTAGTTCACCTCTTCAAATTGCTGCTGCTTTCAAATTGCTGCCACTTTTTTTGCTTGTGCCATGTGCTGGATCCCTGCTCCCATAGCTGCATGGTAGGACATGGGGGGTGGGGGGGAGGGCGGCAGCATGGGACCGTCCCACTGTCCTGCGGTGCTGCCTGGGGACTGGGCTTAATTCATTTAAAAAACCTGCAAACACTGATGGGATGCTCCAAAATAAACAAGTTTAAATTTTATAAACCTATTTAATGTAATCAGGATTACACCTTATGATGTGTACAGGCCCCTATGTGCTACGTGGTGGGGGGTCCTTTTATCAGCATTGGTGTGCTATGGTCACTGGCCTGTGCATCTCAGCTTACCTGAAACTGTCCTTCACAGATCTGCCTTTTTACATAGTAGTTATTGTGATTCATGTGATTTTGACTGAATTACTTTTAGAAACAGCTTATATAGGGTATAGCTACACAAGACACTTTACTACACATTAGACTAATCTAACACACAGTAAAGCATCACCATCTACACATATGCAGCAATTACCGTTCAGTAGATTAGTCTAACATGCTGTTTCTAGTACTTGTAGACACAGGTACTAGAAGTCAGTGCTTTAATGTGCTTAAACTCACATGTAGATGCTGACAAGTAGCAGATTGCTTCTGGTCAGCCTAAACAGTAGTGGGCCATAAAAGTGTTGTGGGGAGGCAGAGCAGAGCACAAGCAGCCCTGGACTGAACTGCTTCTGTCAGGATCACATTTGCTCCTGATGGGCACACATTCAAATGCATGCAGGGGTGAACAGAAAATTCAGGTGCATTGATTGCATGTATAGACAGCCCTATGAAAAGGAATATGACGACACACCCAGCACCAAAGGGATCAGGGTAGAAGGCCCTCCCCTCAACAGTGTCATCTGTAAAATTTGCAAAGTGTGCACTCACTCTCATCATCCAAATCGTTAATGATGTTAAATAATACTGGAACCTGGACAAACCACTGGGAAATCCCACTGGATACCAGACCCCAGCTAGACATTGAGCCATTGATCACTACTCTTTTGAGTATGATGATCCAACAAGTTGTGCAGCCACTGTATAGTACTTTCATCTACCCTTTATTTCCTTGGCTTGTTAATGAGAATGTCACAGCACAGTGTCAAAAGCCTTGCTAATGTAAAGGTATATCACATCAACTGCTTTCCCCACATCCACAGAGCTTGTCACTTTATGATAGAGGGAGATCATTTAAGAAATTCCTGCTGGAAACCATCATGTCCTTAACAGGAAAGAGTGTACACCTGTGTTTGAAGGAGAGAAAATAA
Organism: Crocodylus siamensis; assembly: GCF_052110815.1. Classification (NCBI taxonomy): domain Eukaryota; kingdom Metazoa; phylum Chordata; order Crocodylia; family Crocodylidae; genus Crocodylus; species Crocodylus siamensis. Next base: position 11,333,624 of record NC_143408.1, read on the forward strand.
AAACCTCATGGCTTGTCAGTAGTGAATCTCTGACCTTCCTTTCAAGAAAAGAAAGCCCACACACATATATGCTTGAGCACTCTCCCATTGTCTGTCATTAAACACATCCACTCCAGTCTACTCTCTCCACTGTCAGTCTCCCCACAAATCACACTTTTGTACTACCATTTACCATGCATCCACCATACACAGAAGGATAGACCAGGCATACTAAATGCTGATTAATTTGTTCTCATAGCACCCTGTACACTGATGACCAGAATCCCCCTTCATTTGTGCTGATGCAACTCCACTTCTTCTCGACTACTAACGTGTAATCCAGAATGATGCCATTACTTACAATTATAAGAGCTGTGATGGTCCAGAAATTATGCAAGATGCAAGTATGTCTTAGGATGATACCTTTTTTAAAAAATTACAGCTGGATGGGACATGTATAAACAGGTTTAGAAGCAGAGACCAGGACCACGGACTTGGTTCCTTGGCCAGCTTCCTGATAGCTTCTCTTTTGCTTGGTCTCCATCTAACCCTGTGAATATTCCCCTTTGGCTTAAAGGAGAATGCTTCTCATAGCTTCGTGGTTAGGGCACTTTTCTGTGATACAAGAGATGTGGGTTCAAACCATCTGAGGCTAAAGGAGCCTAGAAGCCAAGTCTCCCACAACCTGGACAAGAGCTCTAGCTGGTGGCTATTAGAAGGTTTAAAGGGAAATTAATCTTGCTGTCTTAGTTTTCCAGATGGATTTCTCCCCACTCAGGTCCTGTTAAGTGCCTACATTTTATGCTGTCAATAGCAAGTAGAAATGTGGCCTGGTGAAGGATAGAACAGGTTATATAATTCCTCCATTTAGAAAAGGGAGAGCTACATACCTTCTGGGTATAATACAAACCAATTCTGGATACTAATAAATGCTGCCTATTTAAATGTATGGGAAAGCCCTGCAATTCTGCAAGGTTCAGTAGGGTGCTACTGGAGGTTTATTAGCCCCTCAGTGAAAGAACAGGAGAACTACATGTGTGAAGCAGCATCTTTCCAGTGCCTGGTCGTGCTAGCTTTGAAAAAGCAGCAGCTGTCAGAGACCTCTTAATAGCAAAATAGACTTCAGTCCTCTTGCTGGTGCTGCTACTCCTGGTTGAAAACAGCTGAGTTGGAGCTATGAACATTTCTTGCATTTTATTCCAACCATGCGTGCCCTTCTTCTCCCCTTGTTTTTAACTATCTAGGTCACCTGTAGAGTTGCTTTGACAGCATGGAACAAATGGATGTAGCTCTAAAGCCAGTGCCAAGCACAGAGAGGGTGAAATGGGCAGCTTTCAGCATATGCTGTAAGGTAACCGTTGCTATCGTATTTGTGGGTGGCATTGCTGGCCTATCCTTCATGATCTTATTGGGTAAGTTTGCAACTGGTCACATTCTTTCTGTTTATAAGGAAAAACTGTCTGCATAACAGACTGGGAAAACTGTGCATACGTCACAAATAGCAGGCAGATTGCAATGACTTAAGGTCTGATTTCAGTCCAGCTATTCAGCCAGAAGTTGGATGCTTATCCAGCCCTTCACTGAACCCCTCAGATCAGGATGGGGAAGGGGAGGGATCTTCCTGTTTCTCAACAGTCCCTATGACATGGGTAGACAATTATTTGTGCCGTAGGGCCACTTAAGGAGTTTCAGTGAGCTGTTGCAGGCCGGGGGGGGGGGTGTCTTGCTGACATGGCCCAGTGCCACGGAGGAGGGATGGGGGAATTGATCCTATCTGACCCCGGGCCCATTTGCCCTACACTCACCACTAGGGGCACTGCATAGAGCAGGTGAGCAGGGTCTCCTTAGAGGGCAAATGGGATGGGGCCTCCCAGTGCTCAACTAGGCAGATGGGATGGGGTTGTGGGTGGGCAGGGAGCAGCATGCAGAAGAGTGATGGGGGGTGGGGCCAGGATTGCCGGGTCTGGCAGCATGGGGCCAGAACCCAGGGCAGAGCCATGATCCACTCTCCGCACATCCCTGTGACGCGCACCAGTTCCGTGGGCAGGGACATGTGGAGAGTGGATCACAACTTTGCCCCAGGCTCAGGCCTTGGCCCTGAGCTGTCACCACCCTGTGATCCCAGCCCTGCTCCTGGATACACCCTATCCCATTCCCAGATGCTGCTCCCCATCCACCCACCCACAGCCCCATCCCATCTGCCCAGCCAAGCACATCCTGCCTGCAGGAGTCCCAGGCCACCATCACAGGCGCTACCAGGAAACCGAGTCCAGCTGCAGCACCTTCCCTGCCTTGCTCTGACCCAGGGCGGTGGGACTGGCTACACGTGCCACAGCTTGGGCTGCCACCTGCACCTGGGCTAAGCTGGGCCAAGGGGCCTGCTGTGGGTGGAATAGTAACCTTTGGCAGGCCAGATTCAGTTTATAGGCCTTATTTTGCTCACCCCTCCCCTATGAGCAACCAGTGAGGCACCAATGAGTTCCCAGCCAGTCCTCTTTGGCCAAAAATCGTTACCACCGTATAAGGCCAAGGTAAAGGACAGGTAAAAGAAAGCTCAAGGAAATGGAGGAAATCTTCTAAGACAAAATCTGATGACCTCCTTGCCCCAGCACCCTGTGAGGGGATGTGCCACCTCTCTCTTCGCATACCATTTCAGTCCACTCCACTGCAATGCCAGTGTCTTACACAGCCCTAACCTTGACTCAGTCCCAGCACCCCTTCCTCCCTATTCCTTTTCCTATTGTTTGGGCCTCTCTCAAGCACTATCACTACATATTTTTGTTGTTCCTTCTCTAGATACTTTTTACACCCTTTCTTCATAGTTTCATAGTTGGCAGGGTCGGAAGGGACCTGAGCAGATCACCAAGTCCAAACCCCTGCCATGGGCAGGAAAGGATGCAGGGGTAAAACGACCCCGACTAGGTGATTATCTGGCTTCCTTCTGAAGATCCCCAGGGTAGGAGCCAGCACTACTACCCTTGGAAGTTGGTTCCAGTTCCTAGCCGCCCTGACTGTGAAGTAGCGCCTCCTGATATCTAGCCTAAATCTATTCTCAGTCAACTTATGGCTGTTGTTCCTTCTTACTCCCAGTAGTGCTCGGAGGAACAGGGACTCTCCCAATGCCTGCTGGTCCCCCTTGGCAAGTTTATAGATGGCCACCAGATCCCCTCTCAGCCTTCTCTTGTGGAGGCTGAACAGGTTCAGGTCCTGTAGCCTCTCCTCATAGGGCCTGCCTTGCTGCCTCCTGACCGTGCAAGTGGCCCTCCTCTGGACCCTCTCCATGTTGTCCACATCCCTCCTGAAGCGCGGCGCCCAGAACTGGACGGAGTACTCCAGCTACGGCTTGACCAGTGCCGCATAGAGGGGGAGGATCACCTCCTTGGACCTGCTTGTCATGCATGCATGACAAGGTGCAGTTAGCCTTCCTGACCGCGTCCCCACACTGCCGGCCCATGTTCATCTTGGAATCAATAGCGACTCCAAGATCCTTTTCTGCCTCAGTGCTGACAAGAAGGGAGTTCCCCAGCCTGTAGGTATGGTGCTGGTTCTTCCCCCCAGGTGCAGTACCTTGCACTTGTCAGTGTTGAAACCTATCCTATTCTCATCTGCCCACCCCTTTAACCTTCTAGATGCTATTCCCATCTTCTAGATGCTATTCCCAGTCGGGAGATCTGGGAGAACTTGCTGCAGCACACTCCTATTCTTAGGTGGTCTCAGTGTCCCAACAAATCTGTATCTACCCTGTGCAGGGAGCACATTCCCAATCTGTAGCTGCATGAATGGCTCATTAATATGGAACCAATTTGATAATTAAAAGAAAGTTTGAATAGCAGAACTGTAAAAGCAAGAGAGTTGCAATGTTCCAGACTCCATTGATTATTTCCTTCCTCAATGGGAAAAGAAAAGCAGGTCTTGGGAGTGAAAATAAAAACTGCTTCTAGGCTACTCCTTGATCTCTTTTTTATACACTTCTATTATAAACATGTTGCTGCTGGTATAACAGTTGTTACATTCAGTCTGATCAGCAGAGATCCTTGTGTGTGATAGAAGCTAGATCAATAATGGAAAACATTTACCATATTCGTTAATCCTTTTTTTGTGAATTCAGCTGCACTCACACCCCTTTTGCAGAGAAGTATTTAGGCTTTTGGCCTCTTTGATGCCTTTAACCTCTTGGATACACCCTATCCCATTCCCAACATTGAAACGAATCCATTATTGTTGACATTCAAATTAACTAAAACTTTAGAGCAAACTTCTCCTCGTGTCCACATGGGGCATCCCAACCCTGACCTTTGCTCTTCCTACATGCATAGACCTTCTGAGATATCAACAGAAGATCTGCAGAGATAAGTGCTGTAGAAGAGCAGAAAATGAGAAGGGCAACGTGAGGATTTGTGAAGGAGGGTCTTGTTCTAAAAACAGGCCTTCTACAAGAGCTAGAAGCAGACCAGAGTCCTAAATTTTATCAACTTTCAAGTACCCTTTGCATGTCTCCCCTGCGGAAACCTTGCCCTTTCTATACAGCCTGTCATCCTACACGAGAGCTCAGCTTTGAGCACACTGTGGAGCTAAGAGGAATTGTGTATGACAACAGCTTACAAAGGGAGACCTCGGACTACTACCGAACGCTGACCCCCACTCTGGAAAGGCTGGTGAGTTGGAACCTGCCCAGTGTCGCCAGAACCACCAAAGGGGCAAAACATTCAGCCTGACATGCATGTTTCAGCTTGCCATCTACAGTGCAGTGCCATGGCACCAGTCACAGTGCCACAGAGAGCAGGGATGCTGTGGGCGCGCACACAGCCCTAGAAGGGGAAGGTGAGGAATCTCTCATCATTTAGCTCTGTCTCCCGCTGTAAATTAAGGAAAAAATGTAGAGCTACAAAAGTCCCACTTAGAATTCCTCAGCCCATTGAATGCAGTGACCCTGTCACAAAGTACTGAGGATAATTACAGGCAAACGTAGAATTGGAGGCAGGGTGGGCATTGGGACCACGGGGAGCCCCTGGCTGCCAGCATTTGTCTGAGCTGGCCCACAGAATGGTGATGGCAAAGGAGAGATGGCCAAGGATGCCTGATCAAGACTTTTAGAGCCCAGTAGTTTGTCTTAATATGGGAAATGCAGTATGCTGGGATGTTGTGAATAAGCCAGCTAGACCTAAAAGGAAAGAGGATTAAATTACCATGGAGGCAAGAGGGCTCAAGAACTCTACTCATCTTCACAGACACAATAAGATGTTTTCAAAAACTCCATCTCCTAAGGTTTTCCCTTCTCTATGTATGTTTTATTGGGGTTTTTTGTAACACTGTGATCCCTGTTCTTTGCCTTGCAGTTTCTAACCAGTTTCCGGAGTTCACAGCTGGAGGGGAGCTGTGCTAGCTGCAGTATCCTTCAGTACAGGTGAGGGTGTAATGCTCTGTCTCCCATTACAGCCAGCATTGGGGTACTGCGGCCAGGTGAGCCTGGTCTGGGTGAACAACTGATCAAGATATTGGGAAGGAGTATGTCAAAAACTGACCTTTTATCAAAACTGGCAATTTAAATGTATTTAAAGTCTTCAGATTTTTTTTAACTGAAACTTATAGAAAGTGTGATCAAAATAGCTGGTGGGGGGGGGGTTGCGTAATGAAAACTAAATCTATGGTCAAAGAAAAATATGGATAATCATATTGATCACATTTTCAACATCTTTTGATAAATACGTTGGTCAAAAAAATTGAATAAAAAATATTTATAAAGCAAGACCCCAACTTGTTCTGAGCCCGCCAGACAAGAATTGCTGTGGAAGCTCTGATGCTATGGCACAAGGGGCAAGGTCTGTGCTCTCAGCTGCTCCTTATACCATGCCCAGAGGCACATACACAGTGACTGATTCTTCCAGCAGGAATGGAAACTCCAGTGTGATTGTCCATTTCCGTCTCCGCTTCATCCACCAAGCTTCCCAACCTTTGAGTTCCAGCTTGGAGGAAGAGGCACTCACACGTGGGCTGACAGAAGCACTGAACAAACAGGGTATCCCTCTGGATACCTATGGGACTATATCCTCAGCCTTTCTCACAAGTAAGTAACTCCTTTCCCCACCGAGAGACACAAAAGCAAGCTGACTTCCTGAGTGTGGCAATGTTGCCAAAGAAAACATTAACTAGAACAAGGGCTGATATAAGACAAAGGTTACTGGTCATCTTCTCCAGCTTGATCAGTCTGCTCCTCCTTCCCTTATGTCAGTCACAAAGCCATGGCAAGAACTGCATATTACACAGGGGTACCCACAGGATAAACATGACAAGAACCCTGCCAAGCCCAGGCTTTCCTTATTCCCTGTGTTAGGAAGGAAAAATAGGACTCGTATGGGAGCTGCTTAAGCAGAGGAGCAGTAGATACGCAGAGCCTTAGCAGACTTTCCCCAACAGCAGAGCTTTTACTTTGCAGCAAACAAGCCCTTGGTCAGAGTCAAGGCCCAGCCAGAGCCCAGCCAGTCTGCAGGAGAAGGCTAAGTCTGTGATGCCACAGACCACATCTCTCCATTTCTCTTCTCTCAATTTTGTTACAGGACCAAGCGAGGCATCACCATATGGAATTGAATTGAAATCAGGTATGTTAGAAGCCCCAAAGCCAGTCTACAAATTCATACAGCATTTGCCATAGAGTTTGCCCCTTCTTAGCTTATGTCCCTGTGCACAATGATGTTGCCTCTTTCTGCCAGGCCCTGAGGTTCTTTTAATGCTGAGGGAATTCAGGCCCAGGGCCTGTGACAGAGACTGAGATGACTGCAATCCTTCACCCTGATCAAGGTCTGGGTTCTGATCTTTCCAAGAGTCTAGAAAAGACCTGTCCCTGGTACAGCACCTGCAGTTCTAACAGGGACCATAGGAGAAGGTAAAGAGGAAGGTCAATTTGTGCAATTATCATCAATGACAATGAAGAATAGTAGCTGGATTGGAGTGTTGTACCTGTGATGGACCACAAAATATGCAAGGAGAAAAGGGATTTTTTTTATGGTACCTTTTGTTGGACCAGCTGCATAGTTGGGGGAAATCTTATATGACCTTTTGGCAGAGTGCCCTTCCTCAGGGCAGTCGAGAAGTCATTGTACACAGTGGGTGCATCTACACAAGACACTTTATTGAGCAGTACAACAATCTACGGCACAGTAAGGCATCACCAGGTACCTGTGAGTAGCAGCTGCTGGCACAGTAAATTAATCTACAGTGCACTTAGCTAGTACCTTTATAGATGCTGACAGGAAGCAAATTTGCTCCTGGTTAACCTAGGCAGCAGGGAGCGACAGAGGACAGGGATCTCTCTGTCCCTAGTCCTGGCACTGCTCAGCTCCTGGCTCCCCCCAGGAGCCAATCAGAACCCAGACTGAGATCTCTGGCCCCTGCCCCAGCTCCCATTGCAGAGCTGGGCACTCCCAGCTGCACGCCCAGAGCAGCTCTGTACAGAACAGAGCTGGCAGTTCCGGGAAGTGGGAAAGGACTGCGTTCCCAGCCCCACTACCCTCCAGCGCTGCCAGCTCTGTGCAGAGCTGCTCTGGGGGGTGGGCAGAGGCTGGAAACCCAAGCAGGGCAGCTGCTGGCCAGTTCCATACCTGCCTGCCTGGCAGGAAGCTCACCAGCACCTGCCCCACACCTAAGGCAGCTCCCTGTGAACTCCTTGCTGGGCAGGGAAGCCCCACCTGGCAGGGGGCTTGCTGGCAGCTGTGTGTCCCAATAGGCATGAGGCCAGGAGAGCTCAGCCCACTGCAGGGGCAGCTGTCTGCTGGCCTCGTGCATATCAGGTCCCCTCCCAATGTGCATGGGACCAGGAGACAGCTGCTACTGCAGCTGGGAAAGTTCTCCTGGCCTCACGTACATTAGAACTAACCCCATGTACCTTGCCAGACCCCAGGCCAGCACCCAGAGGAGCCTGGAGCTCCCCTGGCTGCTGCAGGGAGGCAGAGCAGGGAGGGAACCAGTCCTGTATCAGGCTGCTCCAATTGGAAGCAGATCTGCTCCCAACAGGGTGCATGTGTAGACATGCTTCTGGGAAAGGCTTACTGTGCAGTATTTTACTGCGCAGTAAGCCTAATGCAAATTAATAGCACATGTAGATGCGCTCAGTGATATGGTCTCTCCTTACTCCTTGAAGCCCTAATCATGAAGTTCCCTAAGCATCCACTTCATGTCTTCCTCAGCAGTTCCTAACAGTGGCATTGATTTCTGTGCGAAGATAGTCTCTGGCTGTTTTGTATCCCCTCTAGCCCTCCACATATACATGCACACCTTGGCTAGAAGGCTCTTGAAGGCTACTGAATGTTTACAGGTAAAGTTAACCATCTCTTTCCTGTTCCTCTAGGAAGTTGCCCTGGAAATATATTTGCTTGTAAGAACAGCCAGTGTGTATGGAAAGAGAACCCAGAGTGTGACGGCCACGCTGACTGCTTGGATGCCTCTGATGAGGCAGACTGTGGTAGGTCCTCCTACTGTATAAATCAGGCAATGGTTGGTCTTCTGGGCCCATGGTAACTGCAGTCATTTGTGTGGGTATGTGAGGACCAAGTCAGGAATCCACAGAAAATCAGGGTGTCCAGTATATCCAGCTTAGACAGTGTCTCTGGAAGATGCAGGTCCTGTTCAGTAGAGGCAACTCTTTATAAGAAATTACTTTGAAGAAGCTGAAGGATGAATAGTTCATATAGCCCATACCCCATTAAAGCAGTGAGCATTCCTGTTGCCCCCACACACTAAAGCAGAGGCTTAGTGGGACATGTGCAGCATCAGGCAGAGCCATGCCCTGATACCGCCTTTCATTGACAATATAGATGTCTCAAGTCCTCTTGTCCCGAACACAGAAGCCACCCATCACACTGGCACGGTGGACCTATGCTGACAGTGTCAAAAGGAACGTCCAAGAGTGAACACTTCTCTCAACCCAAATGAACCTGTCTAGCAAGGCTGAGGCCCAGGAGAAGGCAAAGTGAAGGGAAAGCTGGATCAGATTGGTTCTGCTCTATGGGTTGAAAAAGAAGTGCAACTCCATCTCTGTCCCTAGAGCCAAAATTCACTATAACCATGACTTTACCCAACACACATGGCATCTGAAGCTAGGCAGCAAATCACAGCAAGTGAACTCACTGGAGTTAGTGTTAGAAACATACTGGGTGCATCTATGTGCTCATTAATGCACTGTAATTACAGAGCATTTAGTTTAGTACTTCCTTAATGAAGTACTAACTGAATGCACAATAACTACACTTACTGCCCAGTAGCACCAGCACATGGGGGGCTTTCTCCTGTGGCAGTTACTGTGCAATAGTCTCATAACACTGTGCAGTAGCTTATTTGCACAGGTTTTTACTGGCATGCTACTGTGCAGTGTTATTAGGTTACCTCACAGTAAATGTCTCATGTAGACATGCTCACTGAGACACACCCATTAGTCAGATTGAGTGGAGCTCATTTTCCGGCTGGTTACTTGCATCCCCCGGCTGGTTACTTGGAGCAGCTGCCATGATGTTTAGCTTTTACAGGGTGCAGATTCAATGACATCTTTCTATGCCCTGCCTGGACAAGAATAACTTGTAGAATGGCTCCTAGTGAGAAAGCCTCTACTCACGAATCCCAAGCTGCAAGGCTAATCACAGCAACCCACTCTGTGGATGCTTCTTTAGCCAGCCGCCCCTTTCCATGAATACCTCTGACTGTAGTCTGAAGCCTGCACCTTCCAACACAGTGTCAGCAATGGCTTCACTCTCTGCGGCAGTCACAAGCATCACCAAGCAAAGCAGACCTTTCCCCTGCCCCAGTGAACTCCACTTGGGATATGTTTGACGTGCTTGACCTGTTCTGGCCCCACTGGAAGTAGTCTCCAGGGCTCACATGGGCTTTTCTACATTTCAGACTGTGGGAGTCGACCCGCCATGCAGACAGCCAACAGGATTGTGGGAGGCTCCAAAGCCTCCAGAGGGGAGTTTCCGTGGCAAGTCAGCCTGAGGGAAAACAACGAGCATTTCTGTGGTGCAGCCATCCTCACTGAGAAGTGGCTGGTGTCTGCTGCTCACTGCTTTAATGAGTAAGCCCCCACCACTAGCAAGTTAATTTGACCCCACTTTCAACTAGCAGAAAAACTGGTGTTGTATCTCAATATCCAGCCTCTCACCAAGCTAAAACAGACTGTGGGCCCATCTCAGTTGATCACCCGTTTACTGCCATTCCAGGCTAGCCCACTAGCAAGCTGGATCCATACCCCAAGCCCATATGTATCCTCTGGCCCATGCTGGCATTGCAGTGATCTGAGGGGTTTCAAGGCTCACGTGCCAGTTCCAGTTCAAGGCACAACAGCTACTGCTGTTTAAATGTCTTCCTTTTGACATGAGCAGGCCATCAAGGGGCAACATGGGGGGAGAGTTCATGCACAACCCTGCTGTATGCATTTCAGGTTTCAGGACCCAAAAGTCTGGGCTGCCTATGCAGGAACCACCTCTCTCAGCGGCCTCGACCCCAGCACTGTGAAAGCTGGCATTGCACAGATAATTACACACCCTTCTTATAATGCGGATACTGCTGATTTTGATGTGGCTGTGCTGGAGCTTGCAAGTCCTATGGCCTTTAACAAGTACATCCAGCCCGTGTGCCTACCAGGAGCTGGGCACCACTTCCCTGCTGGCAAGAAGTGTCTCATCTCTGGCTGGGGCTACCTTAAGGAAGACTTTTGTAAGCAATGCTCTCTCGGGACGGTGTGCACGGTGCAGCATGGGGCACCTCAGAAAGGCTAATGGATGAAGTGGGAGGGTACTTGAGAACTGTGAGAAGACAGGAAGTTGGGAAACATGGAGAAGGAAAGGAGGGTAACACACCCACGGAAGTTGTGGAGGGGAGCAACCACAAAAGAGCAACTAGAGGGTTTGGGAGGAGGCTGGGGGGAAGGTGCGTGATATACTGAACTGTGGGTCAAGTGTTGAAGTTGAGCTGACCTGCCAAGAGCAGCCAAGTAGTGCATGAGCCTTTGGGCTGAAGAATAGGAACAGTTTATTTCCTTGTCTCTCTCTGCTAGTGGTAAAGCCAGAGACCTTGCAGAAGGCGACAGTGGAGCTGCTGGACCAGGTGTTGTGCTCTAGCCTGTATAGCTATGCCCTCACTGACAGGATGGTGTGCGCTGGCTACTTGGAGGGGAAAATCGATTCGTGCCAGGTAAGAGAAGACCTCTCCTAGTATCAGTTGCATATTCATGTTTATAAAAAAAATAAATCCACTTGCTGCTAAAACAGACACAGTACTGTGCCTGGGCAGCTAAAGACTCAAGTTGCCATGACACCGTGGACACATCACCTCTTACTAGCGTGAGGTCCACAAAGCTGTCAGCTCCCTCCACAGCCACACAGGATGGATGACTGGTGAGAGCTTACATCTGTAAAAAACAAAGAAGTGGAAGGAAAGGGTTTGTCATCTAGTGGTTCGAGAACAGCACTAGGAACCAGGACTCCTGAATTATATTCCTGGGTCTTCAACTAATTAACTCTGTTTCCTAGATAAAGTCTATTCACTTTTTTTTTTTGCGCTTCAGTTTGCCCACGTGTAGCATTAAGGTACTGCTGTAGACCTACCTTGGTGGCAGAGGGGCAAGTTGTCAAGTTTGTGAATGGTCTAGAGGCTTTCACCAGGCAATGCTATTTGAGGATGACATTACCCGTTCCAGTGGGGGTCAACCTTTTTGACAAGAATATCAAAAGTTAAGTCCAAAGTATGAGATAATGCCACTCTAATAATCAACCACTCCCATCACTCAGTGCTGCTGAATCCCATTGCCACTGGGACATGACAATGCTGAATTTGGTGGCAACTACCCCCAGCAGGGACAAACCCTTGAGCCAGCACTGACCCAAGTCCCATCCCCTCCTTGAGTGCTGCTCCGATCCCCGCCTCCTTCCTGACTGCCACTCCAATCCCCTTCCCTTCCCAAATGCCGGTCTGATCTCTGCCCCTCCCCGATCTGCTGCATACTGAATCCACCGGATGCCTGTGCCACTTGTGGATTGTATTCCACAGGTTGGCCACCACTGATTTATTCTATATACCTAATATAAAGAAAAGCTTCCAGGCTCTTTGGCTTCTACCCACCCTGAATATACAAATGCCCAGACTGGCAAAATCCAGCTACTTGTAAATATTCATGTTTATAAAAAAACAATTCCACTGGCTGCTGAAGCACTGGAAAGCAAAACAAAGATGCTGCGTCCTGCAGCATCTGACACTGTGTTTTGCTCTTCCGTTCCCTGAAGCGGTGCTGGCATCTAAGGCGCTGTTTGTACTTGAAAAAGAAAAAGCCAGGAAGTTCTCATTGCTAACACTGGTAGAACCTTTGGAAGGGAGGAAATATTATCATATACCAAGCTGAAAAGAAAAGAGAGAGAGAACCAGCTAGGAAACCAGCAGACTTAAAGCATGGAAAACTGTAAAAGAAAAAAATACCCTTCTGTGGGTACATCTACATGTGCCCCTATGACACCGTTGTTACTGCACCATCATTTAGTACTTCCTACTAAATGATGGTACAGTAACAGCCATCATTATGCTGTACCGGCAGCGCATGGTTGTTTTTAGCCGCTACATCACTGTAAGGACAAATTATAATGAGGGAGCATGTCGCTACAGTGACGTAGCTGTGGCATCATGGTTTGTACCTGCCAACACTACGTTGCCATAGTGCATTGCCACGGTGACACAGGATCTCTTGTAGATGCACCCAGTTATTCAGGAATCCCCTTCGGTTAAGCAGGGCCAGCTTCATGACAACTGCTGCATAGGTCCTCCTACAATAATATCCCACTAACAAACCACAGAGTCCAGCCCTGGCGGCTAGAGAAAACAAAAAGAGGTGTCCATTCTGTCAAGCACTTTGAAATCCTGAGTGCTTGGATGTGCAGTGCAACAAAAAAATTAACACCAATTATCAGTCAAGTGAGCACCATGCCGGGTGCTGAAGATCTAAGTGAATCTATGAGTAGAGGGTCAATTTAGTTGATCACAAAGTTGTTGGGAGTGGGGGCTCATTGTCCCAGATCACTGCAACGGTAACTTCACCCTTCGTGTGCAGCAAGGTCTTAGATTTGATAGCTCCTGTTTGATAACGTGGTAGTTTGGCTACTCCTCAAGCAAGTGCCTCTACTTACACATCCAGACAGAACCCTGACAACATATTAGGTGATCCTCTGCCCACAACTGAAATGTTTCAGCCATCTCTGAGACAGGACACATCAGCTCTAAAACAGCATTCAGCAACACTGCACAGCAGTTTAGGACAGAGATTAAAATCTAGTAAGAGGGGGGAAATGATGGCTGCTTTGCTGAGTTCAGACATGGGGCTTCTGTCACACCCTGACTCATGGAAGTGCTGCGGGTGCCTTAGTCTGGACTCTTTCTTGCAGGGTGACTCTGGTGGCCCCCTGGTTTGTGAAGAACCATCTGGCAAGTTTTTCCTGGCAGGCATTGTGAGCTGGGGAATCGGTTGTGCTGAAGCCAGGCGACCAGGAGTTTATGCCCGGGTGACCAAGCTCAGAGACTGGATCCTCGATGCTGTCTCTGCCTCCCCTGCCTTCACAGCACTCACCCTCCCAGAATCATCTTCTAGCACGAACAGTAGTTCTGCCACCACTGAAGGGATCAGCAACAGCATCACCAGCACTCCTAGAGCTTTCTCCACTATCTCCTCAACCCCAGGCACTAGCAAGCCAGCTACCACTGCTAGGCCTCAAGGTATTGTGCTCCTGCAATGGTCGATCTCTCTGACTAGTTTCAATGGTCAAGACAGGCATGATTTTTAGGGATTTGTTCCTCAATGAACTGAAATAGCCCTTTTCTATTTGGTGCAATAGAAAGTATCAGGCTAGCTCATCTGACCCTCGGCTATACAATGCAGTCTGAGTTTGGCGGAAACCCTGACTTCTGCAGTTAACGAGCTGCATGCACAAAGCAGTCCATAGCATCCTGGGGCTTTGGCCAGCCAGTTGCACGTGCAGGGTCATTTGTGTCTGTATTTGGTCACTGCTTGACTTTAGAAACCACACTGGAAGCCACAAATGTATTAAAATCTTGCCGGCACCACTGGCAGTCCTTAGCACTTGAGAAACAGTCTGCCTGCTCCATGCGTGCAGTAACATTGGGAGGGGCACTGTGCATCACTGTGGCTCTTCTACGTGTACCTGTCTGTCTTTATCACTGGAAGATCTGATGATTCAAAGCCAACTGCTGCACATGGGAGGGATTTAGTAGGTCTACAGAATCCCAGCGACTTCTACCTGGGCAAGAGAAGACAGATCTTTGAGATGGTTTTTCAGCTCATGTGGCATCTAACTCCCAGAAGCCTTGTAGCTGCCTCTGATAAGGAAGGCAGACTCTGAGTGTTTCTCCAGGTGAGGGTGGTTAATGAAATAACTCCCAATACAAAATAATCAAGATGAGGGACCACTGGAACTGCAGGATCTTCTTCCTCTGTGACATATCCCAGCATGCAGCAGTAGCAAAAAAATGACTTGCAGGATCTACTAAGCACAGGCAGAGATGATGGGGATAGGGGAGGAAGCCTGTTGACAGGATGAGGAAATTTGCAGGCAGAAGCTTAGATAAATGCCCCTGAACTGGCCTTTATCTGACCAACACTGCTTTGCTGGGTCTCACTGGTGAGCAGGGCCCTAAACTAGCTGCTTGCTGACCCCAGAGCCAGACGCATCTTGACAAATTGTGCTTTTCTTCCTGTTCAGAATGTGGTGGACGACCTGGTCTCTCTAAACCAAATAAGATTGTGGGAGGATTCAATGCTTCCAGAGGAGAGATCCCCTGGCAAGTCAGCCTGAAGGAAGGGTCGAGACATTTCTGTGGAGCCACCATCGTTGGAGAGCGCTGGCTGCTGTCAGCAGCTCACTGTTTCAATCAGTAAGAGCCTGTCTCATTTGGGGTTGAGAAAATGAGGTGTGTGGTGCTTTTGTTCCTGTTTGCCCAGCTATTGTCACACAGTCTGCTGGAGCCTGCAGTAGTCTGCAGTCATGCAGCACCACTGATTCGTAGCAACTCACTTAGCTCTTGTTACTTGGTGGTCGTGGGGTAAGGGGCAAAGTGATGTCATGGTTTGGAGACAAGAGCAGGAATTCATCACTAGCTTCATTGTGACAAATGATTAACAGCAAGTGCTTCAAGGACCCATAATAGGTCCTTGAGTATTTTCTACATGTATTAATGATGTAGGAAAGGAGGGTTACCAGTGAGAGGGCTGGGTTTTTGGTTGTAGCCATGTTGGTCTAAGGACATAGGCAGGCAAGGTTCTTTGGGTAGATGGGATATCTTTTATTGACCAACTGAGTAGTTGGAAAAAAGTTCTTCTCAAGCTTTCGGGCGCAGTCACCCTTCTTCATGCATAGGAAGTCTCTGCTGGTCTGAAACTCCAGGGAATGAGAAACTAAAAGCGGGGCAGGATGTCAATGAGAATGATACCAGTGAGAGGGCAAAATTTACAAATGATGCAAAAATCATTTAGATTAGTAACAACCAAAAAGGACCTCAGGAGACTTCAGAGAACTGTACCCAAGCTAGGTGAATGCGTAATGTAACGAAAGATGAAGTTCAATGTCAATAAATTAATGTACTTTGGAAAGGATTTTTTCTACCTCTCCCAGGTTTTTAAAGTAACTGTAGTTAAACTCCAGTGAGTTTAAACTGTGCTGCAGGTGGACCTGAGCTAATAAGTATCACAGTTCAGTATGCCGCTGTGATGGAAAAAAAGGACAAGGACATTAGGATGCATAAGGAGTGGGACAGAGCAGCAGCGCCCAATCTTTCTGGGCTGTAGGCCAGATGAGTTGCATGGGGTCAGCCTATGAGCCTGATCCAGAGAGGAGCTGCTGTGTGTGTTTAATCCAGCATGTGTATTCGGCCCTGCAGGCCACGGGACTTGGAAATTTGGTGGCAAGGAGTGTTGGCAGAATTGCTTGCCACCACTCCCTCACTGCCAAATCCCTGGACCTGTGAAGAGCCCCATGGACCAGATGACTCCGCTCCACAGGCTAGATCTGGCCCATGGTTGAGAACTACTGGGATAAAAAATGTTACAGAAAGATTCTAATGCCATTATGTAGGCACTGTGTGCGGGGCTGGTCACCCCCGCTTAAAAAGGATACTGCACAATTAGAGGGAGTGCAGGGAAAGACAACAAAAATGATTTGGAGCCCAGGAAAACTCTCCAGTTAATAGAGATTGAAGAAACTGAGACTGTTTTTCTTAAATAGGAGACAGTAAGAGACACAAAAGTATATACAATGATGGCTAGCCTGGAAAAATCAGTTTGAGATCTTCAAGGGGAGAGTTGTGAAACTGTTAGATATGAACTAAAATAGTTACAGTGAAAAGAAATACCTTTTCCTGTTACACCCAGTTAGACTGTGGAACTCATTGCCACAGGTTGTCTTTGCAGGAAATTGTGTAAGACTCAGTGATGGACTGGGCATTTTATACAGGTACCAAGACTCTACAGAGTTATAACAGTCAGTACAAACAAGGAGCCTCAGAAGGCAGATGAAGATTATACTTCAGAGTTTAAACTAAAATAATCTTCACTGGGGAGACAAACAAAACCTTTTTTAGGGTCAAGCTACTGCCCATTTGCTTCTTCAGAGTTTATGCACCTTCCTTGGATGACGATGTTTGCTTATGTATTTGATTTACATGCCACCTTTCCCAACAAGGTTCAGGATGGCTCACGGTAAGAGACAGAATAAGCAAGTGGAATAAAAACATGAACACAGACCAGGAAAAAACACAAAATTATTACAACTGTTCTGGGACACGTCCAGGCTCAGGCTCTGGTGGGCCTCAAAGGGAAGGGAGTCCCAAAGCTTAGGAGCAACTACTAAGAATGAACTTGCATGTGTTTTCACCAAGTGAATGTGGTGCACTGACAGTACTATTAGGAGACTGCTCTCAGCTGCCCTCAGGGACTGCGACAGAGTGCTAGTTTCTTAGGTATTCAGGGCCAGACAAGTTAGTGCATTATAGATCAAAATGAGTACCTTGAATTACACCCAGAAAGCGACTGGGAGCCAGTGCAGACTTTAAAGAACTAGAGTTATGTGCTCCTGGAGACCCACTGCCATCAGAAGGCGAGTAACTGCATTCTTTACCAGATGTGGCTTCCAGGTGGTCATCAAGGCCAGTCCCATATACAGTACTGTGCAGTAGTCTAACCTCAAGGTTACAAAAGCATAGGTGATCTTGGCAAGATCCAAGCCTGAACGAAATGATGACCTGCTGAGGCCCCTTCTGACCCTAACATCTATGAAAAACTGCAGCGTTCTCACCAGATGGAGTTGGTGAAAGGCACTCCTGGCCAATGCCACTCTCAGAGATCCAGGTGCAACAGAGGAAACTGGAGTACTCAAAGCTGTGAAACTGTGACAGGGAAGGCTGAACCCCATCAATTATAGGTGTCCTAATCCTCTCCAGGTCAAGCAGTCTGCCCACCTCCATCAGCACTGTTATTTTTGGATTCAACTTCAATTAGTTCACTCACATCCAGGTCTCTATTGCTGCCAGGCACTGGGAAGAGACCATGATTATGAAGACTGGGCATCAACACACCTATAGCCTGGGAGGTACCATCCTAAGTAGCACAACTGCGGAAAGGGATCTCGGAGTCATAGTTGACTCCAAAATGAACATGAGTTGCCAATGGGAAGAAGTAATAAGTAAAGCTAACTGCACTCTTTCTTGCGTAAGTGCCTCAGTATCAGCGCCCCACTACTGCAATGACAGGAAACATGAGCATATAAGAAATGTAATTTACTGGGTCAGACCATAATCCCAATACTCTCTCTCAGTGGCAGTGTGTGGGTGCTCAGAGGCATCCAGTTTTGGGCTCCACAATTCAAAAAGGATGTGGAGAAACTTCAGAGAGTCCAGAGAAGAGCCATGCGCACGATCAGAGGTCAGGAAAACAGACCTTACGACGACAGGCTGAGAGCCATGGGGCTCTTTAGCCTGGGAAAGCGCAGGCTCAGGGGTGATCTGATGGCCACCTATAAGTTTATCAGGGGTGACCACCAGGATCTGGGGGAACATCTGTTCACCAGAGCGCCCCAAGGGATGACAAGGTCGAACGGTTATAAACTACTGCAAGGCCGTTTCAGGCTGGACATAAGGAAGAATTTCTTTACTGTCCGAGCCCCCAAGGTCTGGAACAGCCTGCCATTGGAGGTGGTTCAAGCACCTACACTGAACACCTTCAAGAGCAAGTTGGATGCTTATCTTGCTGGGATCCTATGAGCCCAGCTGCCTTCCTGCCCCTGGGGCGGGGGGGCTGGACTCAATGATCTTTCAATGTCCCTTCCAGCCCTGATGTCTATGAAATCTATGAAGGGATTTATTCAACCATCTACTTTTCCACTGGTGCCCCCATATTCTCTGTGAAAAAGAAATATCATTTACTACACCTATATGTAGATTCTCAAGGCCAAAAGAAGCTCACTCATCTGAAGTTTGAAAGTTTGGGGTACCTGCACATCTTCACCAAGTTGGATCTGAGGGGAGCATACATCTTGGTTCATATCCATGAGGAAGATTAATGGAAGACTACTTCCCACACCTGGTATGGCCATTTTGAATAACTTGTTCTCCCTTTGGATTCTTCATTGCTTCTCCCACTTCCCAGCATTTCATCAGTGACATCCTCCAGGACATCTTGGATCAGTCTACGGTGGTCTTTCTGAACAATATTCCCATTTTCTCAGAGACCGGGCACAATGAGCGCCTATACGCATGGAGGGAGGCTGCTCTAACATGCTGTAATTACAGCACGTTAGAGCAGACACAATGAATTGAGTCTGCTGGAGCATGGCAATTACCATGCTCCAGCAGACTCCAGCGTCCCTGCACTGAAAAATGGCAAGGCACGGGGAGGTAGGCGGGGGGGGAGTAGGGGCGCTTTAACTAAAGTTTGTTCAATGAGCTTAAATTAAAGTGCTACTCCTGCCATTTTTCAGTGCAGGGACACTGATAAATATTGGATGTCTTGAGGGGAGTTGAGCTACTGGTGGGTAGAATATGTCCCAATGCACTGGCAGCGCAGGGTTATCATGGAGTCTGGCTAGCAGAGATGAGGGGAAGCTATGTTACTGAGGACTACTAACCATGGGAGTGGAGTAGAATGCAACGTGCCTGACACAAGACACCTTGTCACACATAATGTCCAGTTTTGTATCACAAATAAGGAATTCCAGTTCAATAGAAGGAGACTGGGAAATAAAACAGATGGTGCAAAATATTTATTTTCATATAACTGTAGCCAAGTTTCCAATTAGAATGTATATGACCATCTTATTTCTACTTCCAACTATGTTGATGCCTTCCTTTAACCTTCCTGTTTCTTGGTACCCTTTCTTCTTGGGCCATCCTGGTTACCCTGCAGTTATGTTTATTCCAAATATGGAGATTTTGTGGATTCCTTCCATTCTTTTCTCCCATCCACCTCCCCCCTCCTCTTCCCCATTCTTAATTTAGAGCTCTTACCATTTGGGCCAAACTTGATCCCAGAAAGCTATTTCCTCACTCAAGTGGAGCCCATACCTAGAGAAGTCTCCTATCCATAAATACCTACCAGTGGTCAAAGATCTTAAAGCATTCACAATAGAACCACTCCCTGAGCTATCCATTAATATTCATTATCTTGCCCTATTTTCTCCTTCCCTTTCCTGTGGCAGAAAGAAGCACAATGAGGATCACTTGAACTTCTACTTTTTTTAAACAACTAGCCCAGCCAAGCATAACTGTTCATTATCCTTGTCAGTGACTAAAAGGCTGTATCCTTTGTTACTAGATGAAGAATAATTAATGGATTTAGCGATTCTTACCTGCTCCCATCAACATCCTCTTCAACCTTATATTGATCTCTCATGCTATTGCTCCTTACAGACAGTATTCCGTTCCAAATCATCCCTTGCAACTGAACTGTCTATTCTTATGTGTAAATACCCAATTACATAAACCTGTATTTTTCAGGGATTCACACCTATCTTTGATCTTTTCCTTTCAGTGGAGCAAATACCATAAAACAGACAAAACATAAAACACCATTACACTGACCCTGGCTGAACAGGGACTGCTTCTTTCTCATCAAAGCATTCTGTATCGAACACCCCTGTTATCTGACTCCCATTTTGGCCATCCTTCTGCTCCTCTGCGTCAATGCGGTCAAGAAAAGGGTGTATCTACAAATGTGCTCCAATGTGTATTAGCTTGTTTTAATGTGCATTAAAGCATATCAAAATAAGCTAATGCCCATTGTGTCACTTAAAAACCACACCCTTTAGTTAATGCACACTAAGACAGACTTATGTGCATTTTCTTAGTACTTCACAATGGATGGTATCTATACAGGTGCACCAGGATGGTGGGGGCGGTGCTTTAGAGTGGATGTGAGAGCCGCTTTAATTAAAGCGCCCAATGTCACATGTATTCAGCATCCTGCACTTCAAAATGGTGGTGAGGGCGCTTTAACTAAAGCTCGTTCGACATACTTAAAGTGCCCCCGCTGCCATTTTGAAACGTGGGGATGCTGAATACATATAATGCAGAGGTGGCTGGAGAGTGCTAATTAGCACACTCCAACAGACTCAATTAATCAAGCCTGCTCTGATATGTGCTAATTAGCCTGCGTCGGAGCAGAGGTCTGTCACATGTATAGGTGCCCAGAGGTACTAGATTTAATGAGCATTAAGTAACATACATTAATGCACATGTAGATGCACCCAGGAGGATTTTATCCAGTCAGATCTTGTGTTTTCTCCTGTTGACACATCTTTTCTTGAACAACATAGCATCTGATAGCATCATACATATAGACTTGGCAGTGCTACACTCACTAGCACCATGACCAAAAGAGACTTGGGGGTCATGACTGACCACAAGATGAACATAAGCCACCAATGTGATGCCGCAGCTGGCAAAGCAAATAAAACTCTGGCTTGCATCTACTGATGCATCTCAAGCAAGGCCCAAGAAGTCATCCTCCTGCTTTACTCAGCCTTGGTGAGGCCATGGCTGAGGCATGGGACTTTTCAACCTGGAGAAGCAAAGGCTCAGGGGTGACTTGGTGGCAGCCTCTAAGTCCATAAGGAACTGGGAGAATGTCCATTCACTAGGGCAATCCAAGAGAAGACAAGGTCTAACAATCACAAACTGCTGGAAGACTGTTTTAGACTGGACATAAGGAAAAACTTCTTTACCATCTAAGTCTCCAAAGTCTGGAATAGACTCCCCCCAGAAGGGGTCCAAGCACCTATTCTGGATACCTTTAAGAAATGCTTGGTTGCTTATCTTGCTAGGGTAATCCGATGACTTCCTGCCCTTTGGGCTGGACCTGATGAGCTCACAAGGTCCCTTACAGCCCTAATGTCTAGGAAATCTGTGATAAAGCAGGCTGTCATCTAGGACAGTGTTTCCCAACCTTTTCCAGACCAAGGCACACTTACATAAATAAAAGTTTTCTGTGGCACACCTGTTAACAAGGCATTCCCCATCCACATACTTATAAGGTCATTATAGATCATTGCCATGGCAAAGTTCTGCAGCACATGTGTTCATTTCTGACGGCACACCATTGTGCCATGGCACAGTGGTTGGAAAACACCAGTCTAGGAAAGCTTATGCCTCTCTGAATTAGTCTCTTAAAATGCCACCCTGCCCTGCCTTTTGCCTGACTTCAGACTAACATAGCTAACTGCCTCTCTCAGCTCTGTAATTCTCTGTTCTTTATGTGAGAGGGGCAGTTGAACCCTTTATGACAGACTCAGAAATCATACTGATGGGTGTGTGCATGTGCATGTGCGTGTGTGTATACACACACACACACACACAATTGGAATTATATACTTATAGGACAAAGCTGGAATATATCAAAGCCTACATAGGAACCACATCATTAAATGGAGCAGATGGCAACACAGTGAAAGTCAGTATAAAGAAAGTGGTGCAGCACCCTTCCTACAATCCTATCATCCTGGACTTTGATGTTGCTGTATTAGAACTGGCAAGTCCCCTGCTCTTCAACAAATACATCCAGCCTGTGTGTCTCCCTCTAGCTGTGCAGAAGTTCCCTGTTGGCAAGAAGTGCATGATTTCTGGATGGGGAAATATCCAAGAAGGCAACAGTAAGCAATGTGCTTTATTTATTTACTCTGAAATTGTGAGCGATTAGACAGAAAGGGCTGCATCAGTGCAAGTCAAACAGGCCCAAGGGTATGCCAGAACTGGTAAAAGCCATACATCAACAAGATCTTAAGAGCCATGGAAGTAAAAACAAAAACAAAAGCGAGAGAAGAGGGAACCCTCTCAAAAAGAAAAACCAACCCTTTGTCTAGGATCCATGAATGCTGCTGACAGCCTGGGGGAGCCAAGGCCAGATAGATTTGTAGCCCTCTCCATTATAAGCTCTGCCATAGCCACTGTAACTTAACTGCATTGTGCCCTAGATGACCCTATGCCTTACACAAAAACCAAGGGAAGGTCCTAGCCCAGAGACATTACAAATTGAGATTGGACCTGATACAACTAGAAAGGGGGACAGACCTTATAGAGGGGATGTGGATCAAGTTCAGGCACATGCACTATTAAAGGGAGCCTATTGTCTAGTTTAACTGCTATCACAAAGCTTCCGTGAATACGGAATGAGCTTCCAAAACACTGGACAAAGTTAAACATGTTTATGCCTACCAATGTCAGGATGTTAGGTGACAGGGACTGTAGCTTACACAGAATGGAGCTCCCATCTTCTGTCTGGGAGTGCAATGCCTAGAGATGATCCCAGAAAGGACTTCCTAACCTGTTAGGAAACAGTTCATTGGGGGCCTGGAGCTGCTGCTCTGTAACAAAGCTGAAGGCAGCTATAGGTTGCATAGCAGTAGTATGGTCTGCATTTGGACTGCCCTGGTCAAATGACCCCCCTTTTCTTCCCCCCATACCTGCACTTGTTAATCCCTCTGATTTCATGCAGTGACCAAGCCTGAAAGCCTGCAGAAAGCCTCTGTTGGCATCATTGATCAGAAGACATGCAATGTCCTCTACAACTTTTCCCTTACTGACAGGATGATCTGTGCTGGCTTCCTAGAAGGGAAAGTCGATTCATGCCAGGTAAGAGCCTGAAAGTTCGCTCCACCTGTCTTAGGGAGAATTGGCACTGACTTGACAATCAGGCAGTCTTCCAAGAACTGAGACACGCAGTTTAACCCTCACTGTCAGAAGGACTGTAAAAATAAAGCTTCTTGTTCTTTAGCAAGTGACCTTCAAACTCAAGATCCTGTAGTTGTGTGGACAGTTGATATGCCAGGGGAAAAATGGCCCCTCCCCAGTGTGGCCAGGCACAGGGTTATCTGGCTGACTGTTATATACCACTGTAGGAAGATGTAATCAAGAGATGGAGTTTTTCATGCCAGGGTGATGTGCTCAGCTGTGCACTGAGCCCTCTGTAAGAGCAGGCAGGCTGAAGGCCAGAGGAGAGGAGAGAGCTATGCTCTGTTCCCCGACAGCCTTCCACCCAAGCTCTCCAAGCCTTTCACACTTCTCACCCAGGAGCGGATGTCAATTCCATTCACAGCTGAGAAAAACTGAATGGTGACGAGGGTCTCGGGGGAACTCTGACACAAGAGGCGCGGCGACACTGCTACTGACACTCCTTCCTGCCCCTCCACCACAGATCTCCCTGCACAAGCATCAGCCAGTGTGCCTACCGCTCACGGTGGATGGTGCTGATAACGATTAGAGGCCTGGAGGGTAGGACTGCTCTGTGGAAAGGTGTAGAAATAAAAGATGAGGGACACAGCTGTTATGTGAAAGACTCCTCATGAACCCTCCAGACAGGAGAGGCATTCAGTGAGAGAGAGCAAGCATGTGGAAAATGTATCCAAGAAAATGCCACTTTACCACGTTTCCTTATGGAACTCAAGATCATTGAGGCCAAAGGGATCTCAGGACACTGAATGGGTAAGGAAAGCATGCATACTGGTTGCTGTAAGGGCGTAATCAGGTAAATGCGTGCACGCCAGGGCATCAGCAGCCACAATCTGGAAAGACAGGAGTTTCTTGTCCTTTCCTCTGCAGTAGCTGGCACTGGTCACTGTCAGAGAGAGGAAATGGGGCTGAGGACCCCCTGGCTGTCCCAGCCTGACAGTTCTCCCAACTGAGGACCACTATAGGGGACTCTCCTGGAGAGAGTGCATTTAGAGGTCACTGCCTTGCTTCTCCATCAGGGGGACTCAGGGGGACCACTGGCCTGCGAGGAGACCCCAGGTGTGTTTTATCTGGCTGGCATTGTGAGCTGGGGAATTGGTTGTGCCCAAGCCAAGAAGCCAGGGGTGTACTCCAGGATAACCAAGCTTAAAGACTGGATCCTCGACATCATCTCACCCTTGCCTGCCCCTGAAGCAGGCACCTCACCCAGCCCAGCCACTACAAGAGCTTGTACCACAACCGGCTCCACAGCCTGGATCAGCACCAGCAAAGCAGATACAAGCCCAGCTGACAGGACAACCAGCAAAGCAGCAGCAACCACCAGCACCACCACCAGGAAGACAACTGCTGCTGTTCCAAAGACAAGTGGTCCTACCAAACCTACCCAGCTGCCAGGTAATGACCCACAGGAGATGGGTGCAGGGAGACACGCGAGTGTCAGTCACTTCTCCCACCCACACAGACAGAGTCCCGCGGCTCTTGGCCTTTCAGTCACAGCCCTTCACTGCCCCATTCTCAGGGAGTGTACCAGTCCCGCAGCTGGCACAGGCACCATGTTCCACATATTGAGCAGGCTACGGGTTATTGCCTTCCAGTGGTGCCTTGTACCAGCTTCACCTTCAAATGTTCCAGCAAGGTCTGTATTGGGAAAGCAAATCCGGAGTGCGATGGCATCACCGACTGCAGCAATGGCTCCGACGAGCGCAACTGCAGTAAGTACTGCCCAGCTCTGCCTTGCTCCCAAAGCCTGATCCCACAAAGTTCCTCTTGCCCCGGCCTCAGCCTTGGGGCCCCTGGGCTCCATCCCCTGAAACCGAGACAATACTTACTCCTCAGGGGAGCTGGAAGTGAGATCCAATCCAGAACGTGCAATCTATGATAAAATGCACGCAGCAAAAGCCCATCCCAGGCTATTCCTCACTGCTACAGCCTGCTATGTGGCTCATCTGTCAATATGACCTGGCACAGCAATACACAAAACGTGATGGCCCAGAACATGCCTCTTGTCTGCCACCAGGAGCTTATTCTGAATGGCACATCCTGCCCTGGAAAGAGTCCTCTGCAATGACTTAACTGATCCAACAAACCCAAGCCCATTCATCCGTCATAGTGTCCTTTGAATCCAGGTCCTCAGAGAACTGTTTCCTCCATGTGATAGAAGAAGCAGCTGCCCCACCTCGGCCCCTTTCTGCATCCCCTGTAGGCACACTTGCTGGCCCCTGGCCGCCCCACCAATGTCTAGCACAAGTATGTGGGACCCCACTGTACTTCTGCCCATAATTCTCTCTAGAGAGTGCTGCACAGCAGGGCAGGAAGGGAGCAGGGGCCTATAACTGCTTAACTCACTGCTGCCTTTTCATCTCTCTCAGATTGTGGCATGACTCCTGCTGTAGCCTTCAATAAGATTGTGGGTGGAAGTGCTGCAGCTCGGGGTGAGTGGCCCTGGCAGGTCAGTCTGTGGCTTCGGCGAAAGGAGCACAAATGTGGAGCCGTCCTCATCGCTGAAAAGTGGCTACTTTCAGCAGCTCATTGCTTTGATGTGTAAGTCAGACAAGCTACTCCTACATCTCTACTCAGGATGCAGCAAAACTAGCTCCCCTCTGCAGCTCAGCCTGTCCTCAGTCCACCACTGCAAGGCCACTAGAATAACCTATATGCCCTGCCCTCTCTTTCATGCCAGCTCCTCTCTAATGACATTTCCCCTTCATGTCTGCCTCTCATTGTGTCTGGGGGTAGCTCTGGGCTGCTAGCCCCCCCAGAACCACTTGGGAGTATCAGTGGCCCACAGCTAATTCCAAAGAAGCAGGGACCTCAGTGCTAGGCCTTTCCTGTTAGGCCTAGGGGACTTGCACCAGCAAACACCAAGCACACGGTCATGAGTCAGGGGCCTGCTGCTGGACAGGGCAACAGTTCCCTTGTGTAGATCAGCGGGTGCTGCTATGGTGCGCTACAACCCAGGTGGTCTCGGAGTTGGCATGTGACATCTGCTGTTGGCTTCACTGGACCTAACCACCTAACCTCCATGCTCCTTTCTCCCTTGCAGCTACAGTGACCCCAAGATGTGGGTGGCCTTTCTGGGGACACCTTTCTTGACCGGCATTGATGGGAGGGTGGAGAAAATCTACCGCATCTACAAGCACCCATTCTACAATGTCTACACCCTGGACTACGATGTGGCACTGTTGGAGCTAACTACACCTATGAAATACACCACCACCATCAAACCCATCTGTCTCCCAGACAACTCTCATATGTTCTGGGAAGGCTCAAGATGCTTCATCACAGGCTGGGGCTCCACCAAGGAAGGAGGTACTGGCTAGAGGCATCAAAAAGTACTTTGCTGCAGAACAAGGACCACCTTATATGTTTAGTTATTGCCCTCAGTGTCTAACCACGTCTGCTCACTAAGCTGTACCTTTCCAGCTACAACTCATGCTCTCTCACCAGATCCAGCTATTGTCCATATTGTACTTCTGCAATCATTGCTCGTATCTTTCTATTCCATCATGCCACACACCCATTATGCAACTCTTCAGAAATGTCTGCACTGCACCCACCCTTCAATAAGTCTCCCCAGTAGCCAAACACACAGACCACACCACCATCTGGCTAGCACTTGCATCACTCTCTTTCCTATGGAACTCATTTGACCGATATTCAAACCATCCCCATCCAGTGACAGTGCATCCATTTTCCTAGTCTACCACCTATACCAACCCCATCCAGCCAGCACTTGTAGCATCTGACAATTCAACCTCTGCACTTTTCAGTTCACAACTACCTGTAACAAAGTCATAATGTGACTAGCAGCTCCAGTGCTTATCAGCTCTGCAAGAAAGCCCAAGACCCTTGCTCCCCCAGCACAGGCCCTTGCTTGAGGTAACAAAGCCAGCTGTACCTTACAACCAACTGCAGAGCCCCAAGTCACATACCTCATTCCTGCCAAAGCTAAATCCCAGGATAGGTACTTAAACTAACTGTGACCTCTTCCCTTAACAGGCTTTATGTCCAAACAACTGCAAAAAGCAGCCGTAAATGTAATCGGTGACCAGGCCTGCAAGAAGTTTTACCCCATCCAGATCAGCAGCAGGATGGTGTGTGCTGGATTTCCACAGGGCGCTGTCGACAGCTGTTCGGTAAGTTCAGCAACTGTACGGGGCTCCCTGGAGCAGAACAGGGAAGGCAAGACTCCTAGCAAAGATCCCTCAGCCCATTCTCCTTCATTGGGCACCTATCTTGTTTCCTCACTGACTAGCTGATTGAACTTCCATCCCTGCTTCTTGCCAGATATTCCCTAGGTCAGCCTATACTTACTTGGCATCCCCTAGGATCTGTCCATCCCTCCTTTCCCAGGTTGGTAGGATTTTACCATGGCCTCTATCCCACCAAGTAAGACTCCCGTCTAAAGCCAGAGGCACAATAGCTGAGCCACATTACCAACAACGAGATAGAGAAGTGGCTCCCACTACCACCTGGGAGGTGGCTTTCACAGGCAGTAGACACAAGGAATGAGAACACAGTGTAGCCCGGGTACTGGGTGCGAAGGACTGGGTGGCTCCTTTTGCCCGGATGCCAGCAGACTGACTTCTTTCTCCGCAGGGCGATGCAGGTGGCCCCTTGGCATGCAAAGAACCTTCAGGAAGATGGTTTCTCGCTGGAATCACAAGCTGGGGCTATGGCTGTGCAAGGCCATACTTCCCTGGTGTCTACACCAAAGTAACAGCTGTCCGGGGCTGGATTGCACAGAACCTCAAGCTGTAAAGTTGCAGTCTCCACTCAGGGAAGGAGAAGTTGAAGGTGGAGTGTTCTCCAGGGACCTGGTGCATTAACCTCTTAGCCCACACACATTTTATTGATGCTGCGAAGGGATGAAGACAGCACAAAGCCACGGGAGGACAAACCTGATGCTGCGCAACCTGCCGCAGTCTCAACACCAGGGCATTCAATAATCAGAGCTTGCTTTGCATATAATGGTGCGATTCTAGAGAATGTTTTCTATAAATAAAGAGGCCTGATCTATCCAAGGCCTGATGGAAGCATTATCTACAAGGGCCAGGCCCGTCAAGTACCCAGGCTACATGGAACAAGCACTCATCATTGTCACCACTACAGACAGGAGATGCCTGTTTCTGGCAGGCAATTTGCTAATGCAGCATAGTCCAGTCAGACGTGTCCATTATTACTGCACGTGCCCATATACATGCCAGTAGGTGTCTGTGTAGACCCTACCACTCCAAAGACATCTGCCAGGTACAAGGAAAATAAGTGAAACAAAATTCCCATGTCCAGAGTTATGACCCAGTACATGTCTCAAGCACTGCAATACAATCAGTGACCAGCTACTGAGCAAGGTGTCCCTTCAACCCCAGAAGCAGCCAAAACACAACCCCACAAATGCCAAAGATCCTCAGTGGAGCCCCCAAGTATGAAGCATGATCACCTTCCATCTAGACATCACGCTGCAGCACTGAAGTGTGGACCATTCCCAAGTATAGTACTTGAGCTATCACACCATGAAGTTGTGCAGGACCCATGTGCAGTTTCTTGGATAGGCCAGTTGCATGCAACTTGTAGCTCTCTTGGAAGGTTGTGCTAGTAAAGCTGGTTGGGTTCCAATAAATATTGAATATATATTATATTGAATATTCAGAGGGCAAACTTCACCCCTAACTTGTCTTATACAAACATAATTTGTGCCAACCCTGCAGACCCAGAGACTGGCACAAGAAACAAAGGGGAGTTCCCACTTTTATATAGAAAATCACAGGTAAGGGTCACAAGCCAACAGGCCAAAGAAGGGAACAGGTAAAGGATAAACATAAGCACCATGATAACATATACCCAGCACCTTAATTTCTCCCACACCTCCAGAGGCATCCCCCAACAAGCCTTTAGTCCTGAAGCTCTCAAACTACAGGCTACAGCTGCCCCCAAGTCCGAGTCCAGCTCCTTCCATCCACAGTCCTGGCTGACCAAGACAGCTGGATCTCTAGCTCCACCGTGTGCTCGTTTTATGTAGGGCTAACCAGGATCCATATT
The DNA here is from genome assembly GCF_052110815.1 of Crocodylus siamensis. Lineage (NCBI taxonomy): Eukaryota > Metazoa > Chordata > Crocodylia > Crocodylidae > Crocodylus > Crocodylus siamensis. The sequence goes on from NC_143408.1 coordinate 11,362,889, forward strand.
CCCCACTGGTATCTCTTCCTCTTAGGAACACGGGATTGAGTGGTCACTGCACTTGACTGTTTGCATTCTTTGCCACCTAATTCAGTCATCAGCCTAAATTCAGGCATCTGGACTCCAGATTCTATATCTGGGGAAGAGTTAGGAACCTCAGACTGGTATCCACGCCAGCAGCATGGCATACTGGTGGAGGGCCATCCAAGTACAATACAGCATGCCGAAAAGAGGCCCAGGCCCTAAGCCCCAACTCTAAAAAGTACTATGCTTTCTCACATTTGACACACCTGACATACCTGAACATAATACACACTTTGTTTTTGAAAGCCAGAGTGAAGAAAAAATGTTTTTTCTAGATTTATAGCTGCATGGAGCAGGGACAGAGTCTAATCTTCAGCTCACTCACTCTCCCTTTCCTACTTAACCAGAATTGAAACTCTAGCTGCTCCTGAAAACTGGTTTCCATGAGCAGATCTATAATTTTGAAAAGAGCTATTGAGTCTCCAAGGCTGTGAAATAGGAGCAGAGAGATCAAAGCAACCAGTAGACAGCAAAATTGCTCTAAGGAAGGTAGGAGAGACAACTGTTAAAAGCTCTGGAACAAACAAGGAACCTTTAAGTTCACCGATTCCCTCAGCTGCCTGAATAGCAATGCAACAGCTGCTCCACCGTGAAGCCAGAATCAAAGCTGGATGCCTCTATCCCAGGCAGAAAATCAGATTCCCTGCCTTATACACGCACCCCAATTTGGGGTTAAAAGGAAAGAAAAGTAGGACTGGAAGGGACTTCATAAGGTCATCTAGTCCAGGCCCCCTGCTTAAGACAGGAGCATCCCTGACTAAACTCTCTCAGCCAAGTCTCTGTTTAACCTGCTTTTGAAAGTTTCCAAGGATGGAGATTCTACAACTTCTCTAGGTAACCTGTTCCAATGCCTGACCACCCTCCTAGCTGGGAAGTTCCTCTTAAACCCCAACCTAAATTTCTACTGCAGCTTGAGGCCATTACTCCTAGCCCTGTCCCCTACAGCAACAGGGAAAAGTCCATCTCTATCCTTTCTATAATTGTCCTTCAGGTATTCGAAAAATGTTATCAAATCCCCTCTTAGTCTTACTCTTCTCCAAGATAAACAACACTAGCCTTTTCTCAGAAGCCTTATCTCACAGGCCCCTGATCATTTTTGTAGCCTTGCACTGGACTCCTTTCAAACTATCCATGTCCTTCTTGAAGTCTGAAGCCCAAAACTGAACACAGTACTCCAGGTGAGACCTCACCAGTGCCAGACAGTGCAGAATCACTGCCCTCAACGTGCAAGTGACACTCATGTTACAACTCAAGATCCTGTTGGCTTTTCTGCAACAAGAACACGCTGTTGGCTCACGTTCAGTAAGACTCAGGTCCCCCTCTGCAGTACCGCAGTCTAGCCAGTCCTTCCCCAGCCTGCATACAATTATTCTGTCTGAAGAGCAGGACTTTGCATTTACCCCTGTTGGATCTCATCTTACGGATCATAGACCATTTCTCCAGTCCATCCAGGTCATTCTGGATCTTAGCCCTGCCCTCCTGAGTGTCCATAATTCCACCCAGTTTAGTGTCATCTGCACATTTGCTAAGCATGCACTCAATCCCATCATCCAAATGATGAATAAAGACACTGACCAATATTAGACTCAGGAAGTCCCAGGGAAATCCCACTCGATACCTCACCCAACTAGACATTGAGCTACTGAGGACAACTGACAAAGAACAATGATTCAACCAGTTATGCATCTACTTTACAGTACTTTTTTCTAGCCTGTACTGATTTAGCTTAATAAGAATGTTGTATGTGAGAACATACAGTATTTAAATACCTAACTCTAGCCCTGAGGGAGGCCCCCGTTTCCGCTTGGGACACTCAGCCATGAAGCTTCTCCTGGGCCTTGTCATTTCATACCCTTGAAAACTAACTTATACTCCATTGTATCCAGTGGCTAAGGCACTTACCTGGAAGTGGAGGGAACCTGTTTTCAAATCTCCAGTCTACATGGTTTGGAGAGTACCCTAAAAATCAGGCTACAGGCTATTAGGGCACTATTCTCTTTTGTAAAAGTTGCTGACCTATGCACGTGCAGGACCACCCTGGGTGGGGGGTGGGCAAACTGAGGCGACTGCCCCAGGCCCTGTGCTTTAGAGGGCCCCATGGAGCCAAGCCAGCTTTGCATCCAGCCACTCACCACCCCCACTGTATCTGGGCCCTGCACCCTGCTACAGTTGTCTCTGTGCACATGCAACTAATCAGAGATGAAACTCAAACTTCATTATCTTACATTGCCTGTGAGATCTCCTAGTCAAGTACTCTAACCACTGGGTTTCTTGATATTCTGTAGTAGTGATAACCCATCTTGTTGTTTTTCCACAAGATCAAGGTTTCCAAGAGAGGGTCTGTGTGTGGCTACAGATCCAAGAATTAGGCATTAACCCCCTCTCAGGAACAGACCTCACTTCTCATTAGCGTTTCCAACCAGGTGGCATAGACAGTTCATCCGGCTGGCTGCTGCGAGTCCCATTCCTACAGATGTGCCTTTCTTCCGACACAGTATAAAGGGAACTTGATGCCTAACTCACAGCAGTGAATTTCACTGGGTGGCAGGTGATTAACATTACAACACTTTGGGTGTTTGCAGACATCCCCCCCACCCAAATAAATAAAAAAAACCCCAATGGTGCTTTAAACTCAGTGCATTCCTGTGCCAAGTCCAGTTCAGGCTCAAAAGAGGCAGCACGTTACTTCAAACCAGCTCACCCAAAATATGTAAAGATCAGCTGTTTTAGCAGAGTTTTTTTAGCACTTTTATCTAATAATCAATTGCATCAGCTTTAGCGAAAAATGCCAAAAATTCCTGCTGAAGCACCTGATCTTTACAGACACTGCAGAGCCGGGTCAAAGACTGCTCCTTCCAGTCAAGTGTTTGTTTTTTTCTGCAAGCAGCCCCCATGCTCTTTAAGATCCATTACTCACCAAGTCTAGAGAACAAGCAGTCTGAGAGATGCCAGCGGTTAAGAGCAGGGGAGCACTTTAGGAATTGCAATGGCCAGTGAAGTTCTTCTGGGGATTACGGCCTGGAGCATACGGCCCTCATGTAACCAGCCCACTCTTGGTCAGTTTCCCAAGGGGCCCAATGGAACTGGTACAAGTGGTATTGCCAGCTGCTAAGTGGTCCCAGATATGCAATCATATACCTAGATCAGGGATTTGTTCCTTCTTGAGTGGCAGGGGAAGAACTCAGCCGAGAGATGGGAAAGAAAGAGAGTAAACAAGAGGGAATACACAAAGGCCCAATTAGTTAGGTGGCTGAATTCAGCTCCTTTAATGTTTACTGCACAATTCCATGCAGGTTTGTGCTCCCTGTTCATATTTTTTATGGATTTTCTACCAGTCTCCTCAATATCAGAAAGAAACCAGCAGGCCACATGGAAACAGTGACAGTCTCATAAAACAAATGACAATACTGATGTGGGTCTGGGACAGGATGGTGGGAGTCAGAATTTGAACTCCTTATAGGGACAAATTGGGACACAAAGTCAACATTCAATTTCCAGCTGATGAGGGTACAGCAAGGATAACACAATCTCACTGTAGATGTAGCATTACCAGCATCATCCTGCACTACAGGCTAGTTTGCTGCACTTAACAGTATAATGGCCAGATAGGCCTCTCACCCTCATCTGCAGAAACTCAGAACCTTTTTAATTCACTAAAACTATGTCCCTAGGACTGACTGAACTTCTGTACCAGAAGCACCAGACCCACAGCCAATACCAGCAGGATAAAGCTATTATACAGACTCACACTTGCTTCCTGGGGAAAGGCACATAAGGGGGTTGCTCAATGCCCTATCTTTCCTGAAGGGTTCCAGGCATCTTGTAGCTCTTTCCTTAACCAGTGTCAGGGAGGGCCCGGGAGTCCATCCAGGGTCTTAAAGCAAACCCCTGCCAGTCTCACAAGCGTTGGGAGAGAGTATGGAAATAACTGGCAGTCCAGCCAGATTTCTCCCAGGCTTCATGCTAGTCAGGAGATGTTGAGCTCAAGTATATTAATATGGGGTAAAAATATAAACAGTTCAATGGGGATTTATGCTTTGGCACAATGAGAGCTGGAATTGCCAAATCATAGATATCTCAGTCCCACAATCCAAACTGGTCATTCCTTTCATTTTTAAGAAGGTCCATTTCTATTTATTCAGAATTCAGTTCTCTTCTCCCAGAGAAGAGGGTACAGAAGGGTGTTACCAGGCCTGCTGGAAGCCTATTACATGTTGGCTCTCTCCCTCTGCAACCGGGAGTTGTAGGCTCGGGAGACCGTGTTCCAGGCATCCATATACCGGTCCATGCACATGGCGATGCATTTCTGAAATATAACAATGATACTTAGCTCTTGCACTGCCCTTTTCACCCACAAGTGCAAAGACACTTTAAAGAGAGAGAAATGGACGGATACAAATCCAAATCAAGCAAGCGACTTCCCCTGATCTCGAGATCTGGGTTTCCCATCTCCCACGGAAAAATGGAGTAAGCCACAGATTTTGCCTTTTACCAGAGGCAAGAACAGATTTCTTGTTTTACCCAAGAAACCCATAGATTATGCCGTTCTGCAAGGAGCTGGGAGGGAGCAGGAGGAAGGAGGAAAGACAGGGTGCCATGTGCACAGACATGCACGCGGTCCCAGGCAGCCCGAGAGTAGGTCCCACAGGTAAGTGGGGGAGGAAAGGGGGACTGAAGCCCCTGCAGGGAGGGAGCTGGGCAGGGCTGGGGCTGCTGCCCAGCCAGGTGGGGCTTAGGGAGAAGCGGAGGGGAGGTTTTCTGCACGGCTACTCCACTCCCTGCTGCGCAGAGTCACAAAGGGGGAGCAGGGCGGCAGGGAATAGCAGGCCCCCTGCTCGCCACTGTTTCCTGCCACCCTGCTTCCCCCCATCCCGATCCAGCTCAGCAGTGAGCCAAGGAGCCACGCAGAAAACTTCCTCACTGCTTCTCGCTTGCCTGCTGCCCTGCTGACATGCCTCCTGCACGTGGGGCTGCAGCAAGGGCAGTGGTGCGGGGCTGCACCCCCCAAAGCACCAGCTGGCACTGGAGGCACGTTGCACGGAAGGGGGGAGGGGCAGCCCTGTCCTGCTCCTGGCTGGGGCCGTGCAACCCCGCACTGCAGCCCCGGGCCCCAAGCCCCACCCCGATGGGCAGCAGCCTCAGCCCGTGCCTGCCCAGGGACAGATCTGGGGGCGCATGCAGCAGGGAGCCCCCCACCTGAGCTCACGGCAGGGGGCAGCGGGCTGTAGACCCTGGTCTGTAGCCCTGGCAGCTGGGGCCCCCTCTGGCAGGGCTGGGGGAGCAGGGGCTGTGGGTGGGGAGTGAGGGGCACCAGCAGGACACGGAAAGGGCTGGAGGGGCGGGGAAGGAGGGGAGCTTTAATTCCAATCATGGATTTTGGGGGTTTTAGCAGAGAATATGATTTTTTTTTTTAAATCAGGAAAAGTCAGGATCCCTACTGATCACCCAGCAGATGAGAAGAACAAGCAGTAGAAGCAGATCCATCCCACCCTGCAACCGCCAACCCAAGGTGTCAGCACCAGAGCTGTAGGTGCTGGGACACCACAGGCAGGTGCTCAGGGCACGAGGCCCGGGCCCAGACTCCCCCCCCCGCGGCCTCAGGCGAGGAGTAGCTGGTCTGGCCTGCATCGGCCCAGCTCCCGATGGAAGCAGCCCCCTCTGGGGCAGCGCTCCGGCATCCTCAGGGAGGAGCTGTAAGGCAGGTAACACCTCCCGCCGGCGCAGACAACCCGGCAAGGCCCACCCCGGCGCTGACCTTCGAGCGCCGGCCGCCCTGAGGGGCCGGGCAGCGACCCGAGGCCCGCACAGGCCTCCGCCCAGCTCGGGCCATGCGGGCGCCGGCGGGCAGGGGCCCGCGGGCGGCACCAGCTCACCTGCTCCGAGTTGTCCAGAGAGCTGCCCGGCTTCCCGATGCACTTGCGGAAACACTTGTCCGTCATCCGCTGCGGAGAGCACAGGTCGGTCAGCACGAGCGCGGCGCGCCCACGTGCGCCGGCCCCCCCGGCCCGCCCGCCCGCCGCTCCTGACCTGCAGCAGCTCCTGCGCGTTGGCCACGGCGATCTGCACCTTCACCTGCTCCATGACGAGCCCCGGGTCCAGCTTCCCGCCCGCGCCGCCGGCCGCGAAGTCCGAGCCGAAGCTGCCGTCCATGGCGCAGTCACCGCCACTCCCGGCCTGCCCCGCGCCGCCGCCCGGGACTTGCAGTCGGGCGCCGCCCCCGGGGCGTGGAGCCCGAGCGGGGGCCCGGGACCGCCCCGGCCGCCTGCGGCAGCGCCCGCGGCCCTGCGGCGCTTTCGGCAAGGCAGCCCGAGCGCTCGTGGGCACGTAGCCGGGGTGAACAACCAACCCCACGCGAGGAGCTGGCCTTGCGCGAGGGGGCACACGGGAGGCCGGCTTCGGTAGCGGCCCCCGTGGCTCGCGCTGAAGGGAAGATGCAGCACAATGCCGGGGAGCGAGGGATTTGCAAGCATAGGAGGTCCACCAAGGCTCCCACACACCTGCCAAGCTCCTTTTAATGTTGTTAATCGTTGTGCCCTAAATTCAAGGCCTACCAGCACTACCGCTGCCAGGGCAAACAGCCGGAAGATGTAAGTGGCCAGAGCTGGCACACCTTCGCAAGGGCTGCTTACTACTGCTGCTGGCAGAGCTATTTTGAAAGGTCCTTCTCACATTTCTTACCAACAGAGTTGTACAGATGGAGGTCAGTGTACAAAGATAAAGGACCTTTTAAAGACTTAGAATCACATTCATTTCTGATCAAGAAGCAAGTTTTTAAGGGTTGATGCTCAACCTTTGAGAATTAATTTGCACACAGTATTAGGTAAGACCTCTTGGAAGCAGCAGATTTGTAAGGGGTGTTGGGGTGCTGGCTCCCAAAAGCTTGCAAAGGATAACTTTCTAGCGATTTAGTTGGTCTAATAAAAGATACCACATTTACCCAAGGAACCCTGTCCACAGATTCCCCAACATATTTTGGCTTCTGGAATTATCCTTTAGGACTAGCAGTCTTGAAAAACTATGCAAGTCTCAGGGTTCAGTAAACTCTAAAAATTACTTTTTCTTTCATTTAGCAAAGACAATAACTTGAAATGCTCTATTTGATGAACTCTTAGCTGTAGTACAGCTTTGATATTACTGCAATATCTCAGTCACCTTCTTTGCAGGCACCATGAATCTATTTCTAGGATGAGAGTTATTTTATTTTACCAGCTAAGCAGTAAAAAATAAAAATAAAAAAATTAATAGGCTTTAGGTGAACTTTGGATAGTTCTTCCCCATTCTGGGATATTAAACCAATAGACAAAGATTATGGTGGCAAGCTTAACTCAACCCTTCAATTTCCAAACCCTTAAAATTTGTCCTCGTCTACAATTAATTTTGGGTTATAAATCAAGTGATCAGCTACCCCTCAAAAAGCCAAGAATTAACCATTTGTTTTTGTTTTGCTCTGTTCTTGCAAAAGGATGAGCCACAGCTGGTTTCTGCATGAGAGAGAACTTTTAAATACACAATTGCTTCAACTATGCAGATGCAATGTAAAATAGATGTGAGATTTGCTCAGCCACATTTAGGACTTGAATGGTAGATCTACAAGAAAAATCCAGGTACTGCAGGAATTGGTATAAACAGACTGGATGAGAAGAAACTCAAGGTTACAGTACATCAGACTTTCAAACAGAACTCAGGCCGAGTCCCAGTCCAGTACTCTGGTCACTGGCAGTCCCGATACGAGAATGACAGTCTTCCAATAAACAGAGATACCATCGGCAAGGCCCCAGATGACTCGGAAGGCCAATCCATGATCCACATGTTCAGTAGTCCTAGCCCAGGGCTTCACCCCCTAGCTCACAATGCTTTCAAAAAACCCTAAAGTAATTCAGGTGTGTTCCTTTCATTCAGTTTGCCCACTTAGAAAATCAAGATGTGCATGTACCTCGAGGGGAGTATTGATCACTTACGCTCAGAAAATGCATTGGGGATGCCAGGTACTAAGCATTTACAGTGAACAGATGTTTGTTAAGAGACCCAACATGATAACTCAGGAGACTTCAATGCAGGTAGCGTCCTCTAAACCAACCAATACTGCCAAGTAAACAGGAACAACCTTACTGAATTCAAATGCAGCAGCTAGGACCATAAACCAGTGGACTGTATTTGGTTGTTTGAGACAGATATCCAGCTGGTGATTTTTTTAAGCCCATCTTAGACTGATAGTCACCAAAGACTGCACGAGGAAAAAAGTTTGTGGCTTAGTCCCCATTCTTATTAGGTGGGAAGCTATAAACGCTAGAATCTCAATTATCCCATTATTGGTCTTTTTAGGAAAAGGGGCTCAGAAAAGCAAAAATTGGTTTCTAAAGCAGGGTCTAAAAACCATCTGAAGTCCCAGCCTCAGTTGCAATGCTGCTGCCACACTGACTTTATATTTGCTTTTCTTAAGCATTAGCCATTAATACTAAGGTCAGCATATTTGCCTCAAAATAAAAAGCAGTTATTAATAGCCCTGCACCACACCAGATCTTCTTAGGAGACAGAGTAGCAATCATGACACTCCTTATCCTCTCTCTACATGGGTATGCAACATCCTTGCGTATGCAACATCTCTCTCAGCCTTTGACTGGAATTTGGTTCGTTTCAAATAAGAGGGAGGCAACAAATAAAATGCAAAACATTTATTGGAGTGGGTTGTACAAAAAAGTTTCCAGTCAAAAAAATGTATATTACAAATCATCAAGAGACAAACATTTGGCATGCATATTCTTAAAACAAAACAGAATCAAAACAAGTGTTTGAAATGATAAAGTCTAGATAATTTTATAGTTTTCATAAGTGTACATCAATTTCCATTGTTTTTAATATACTTCAATTTGCAGATTTTTTTCATAATTAAGAACCTCAGTAATCCACTTAAAAAAAAAAAAAAAAAGCTCCATTTCACAGAAATTTTCCCAACTAACAGTCAGGATGCCATTAGCCCAGAACTGAAGCTAAATACATGTTGTGTTAAGAAGTCGAAGAAGCTGTTGTGTTAAGTCAAAGGAGCCCAAAGAAAAACCATCATTTGGACAGAATAATATTGTCATGTTTGAACCAATGTAAAGTTTCTTAGCTTTGTTCAAAATAGCTTATTGCTTGCAATTTTAGTGTAATTACATGGCTACCTAAACCATTAGAATGTCAGTCTTACACAAGCTAGATCCAGGGCAGGAATTAAATGAAGCAGATAACAGATTTAGCCTTGGAAGAATTAAGAGTCTTCATACTTTAAGTGTGTTTTTTTTTTTAATAATCCCTAAAAAGTCACACAGTGCATTGTGCTTCTTTGAATTAAGTGATTCAAAATTAAAACATCTTTTTATTCTCTAGACCTTAGCATTTCAGGAAAGGCATTACATTTACAAATAATAAATTGCATGTAAATATGGTCTTATATAAAAAAAAATCGAGTGGTTTAAAGCTAAACATACTGAAGGGCAAATCAATTCTGTTTCCCAGGCCATTTCAGAAATTGAACAACAGAAAAATCTCCAGCACAATTTATTTCCACATTCAGTGAAATCTATGCTTTGAAATGCAATTACTCTGTGACCTTCCACTCACTGGATTCCATACAACTGTTTTTCCCTTCCACTCAGATGTTTTTGGAAGTGTGACAATGAAAACCAGCATCCAGCATGGATATGCCTTTAATTTAAAGATGTGAATTTCAAAATGAGATGAGCAGACTAATAAAATGGCTTAAGATAGACTAAGTGAAATAAGTGGCCAATAAGGCAAGCAAACTAACATTATCCTCCTCCTGTGAGAGAAGCCAGACCTGAAGAAGGGTATTTTCTGCTCAAAAGCTTGTCTCACATCTCTTCCAACTATATGGCTGCCCCAATAAAAATAGCATAAAAAGAACCCTTGCTTCTATCATTTCCTGGACCATCATGGCTACAATACCACTCCAACCCTACTTCTACTAGCAAAGAGGAAGGTAGAATACAAGAGAGGATACTTTGAGCTCTTGTGATAAAAAGATACCTGAAAGCCTGTCCCTTCCTGGCCCCCCCCCCCATCAGGTGTCAGGAAGGGACTTTACACAGCAATACAAAGGTTTTAAATATTGTTTCACATGTATAAAGAATATTCAAATCCCCATCTTAACTTATTCTGTGGGTTCCTGTACTTTCAGGTGGACTGGTGCTCGTCACTGCAAGGATGAAGTCAGGAAGGCCAAAGCACAATTGGAGCTGCAGCTAACAAGGGTAACAAGAAGGGTTTCTACAAGTATGTCAGTAGCAAGAGGAGAATCAGGGAAAGTGTGGGTCCCTTACTGAATATGGGAGGCAACCTTGTGACAGAGGATGCAGAAAAGGCTGAAGTGCTCAATGCCTTTTTCACCTCAGTCTTCACAAGCAAGGTCAGCTCCCAGATGACTGCACCAGACAGCACAATTTGGGGAGGAGGTAAGCAGGCAACTGTGGCAAAATAACAGATTAGGGACCATTTAGAAAAGCTGGACATATATAAGTCCATGGGGAAGGATGGGATGCACCCAAGCGTGCTAAGGGAGTTGGCCAATGTGATTGCAGAGCCACTGGCCATCAACTTTGAAAATTCATGCCAATTAGGAGAGGTCCTGGATAACTGGAAAAGGGCAAACATAATGCCCATATTTAAGAAAGGGAAAAAGGAGGACCCAGGGAACTACAGACCAGTCAGCCTCACCTCAGTCCCTGGAGCAGATTCTCAATGAATCCATCTCAAAGCACTTGGAGAAGGTGATTAGGACCAGTCAGCATGGATTCACCAAGGCAATCTGACTGCCTTCTATGACAAGGTGACTGGCTCTGTGGATGCAGGGGAAAACAGCAGATGTGATATACCTTGATTTTAGCAAGGCTTTTCATATGGTCTAGGGCCAGTTTTGTTCAATGTCTTCATCAGCAACCTGGAATATGGCATAGACTGCACCCACAGCAAGTCTGTAGATGACAACAAGCTGAAGGGAGTGGCAGATACTGGCCCTACACTCCAGTGTGACCTAGACAAATTGGAGGACTGGGCCAAAAGAAATCTCATGTGGTCCAACAAGAACAAGTGCAAAGTCTTGTATTTAGGACAAAATAATCCCATGCACTGGTACAGGCTGGGGGCTAACTGGCTAGGCAACAGCTCTGCAGAAAAGGCCCCTGGGGGTTACAGTGGACAATAAGCTGAATATGAGCCAACAGTGTGCCCTTGGTGTAAAGAAGCCTAATGGCATCCTGGGCGGCATCAGCAGGAGTTTTGCCAGCAGGTCAAGGGAAGTGATAATTCCCCCCCTCTATTCAGCACTGGGAAATTGAATGGCATAATTATTCTGTTATAGCTGTGGTGGTATAACTCCATCAAGAGGATGAAGCTAGACTGTTCTCAGTGGTGACAGACGACAGAACAAGGAGCGACAGTCTCAAGTTGCAGCAAGAGACGTTTAGGTTAGATATTAGGAATAATTTTCTCACTAGGAGGGTAGTAAGACACTGGAACAGGTTACCCACAGAGGTGGTGGAAGCTCCATCGTTGGAAGTTTTCAATACCCAGCTACACAAAGCTTTGGCTGGGATAATCTAGTTGGGGATGGTCCTGCTTTGCGTAGGTGGCTGGACTAGATGACCTCCTGAGGTCCCTTCCAACCCTAAATTTTCTGTGATTCTGACTCGTACACTGAATGAATTTCCCCTTCACAGTACTGTGCATTTCACATTGTAATCTCAATGCTAACTACACACAACAAACTAACCTGGCATTTATAGTATTGGCTCTTAAAAGCCATTTTTTCCTGAGATTTTTTTTTTTTGGCTCCTACAGTGACTGCACATTTTGATGACTGAGCAACCCAAGCTGACCTATCATTTGTTATAAACTCTTTTATGCTTATAGAAGCGAATCCAGAGTCCCATGACAAACCAGTAGTCAAACTGGACAAATATGCAGGAATGAAAAGGAATTACAGACATTTTTTTAGAGGCTACTGCAGCTGACATGACTGAAGCAGTGCACACAGCAAGAGGACTGGGGAGGGAGAGGTATGGAGGGACAGAGAAGTGGTATAGCTGCATTTTATCCTTGTATGTCACCATACATGAACTCCCTGATTAGACTTATCATGCTGCTCTGTTGCCCTTCCGTTTGCTATCAGTGAATAAGAGCTAGTCTGCTCTGGGAAACCGAATGGCATAATTATTCTGTTATAGCTATGTTGGTATAACTCCATGTTAACACAGGAGTAAGTCACTGGTAGTAATTATTCTGGGAAAAAAGTTACTTTTATTCTAAAACCGAATGTCTACACAGGGAGTTATACTAAAAATACGTATTCTGCTATAGTTATCCCAATTAAACTTTATGAACAGACAAGTCCTAAAATCATTCCTCCTCAAACCAGTTCTGACTTCTTTAGTTTCTGTCTGTGGTATCAGTTATTGCTGCAGAAATACTGATGATCTGCCACACTTACCAAGAATGGCTCACCTGCAGGATCTAACAGGAGAGAAAGCCCCAGGATTGTTAAATTTAGAAGAAAAAAAAAACAAACTTTAAACTTGGAATGGTAAAAGGAACCATGAAAAAAAAACACACAGGAAGGTAAACAGTGCTGCTCTTGATTTAGTATAATGGAAGACAGTCCCAGTATGGAATGCCTATTTTAAGACGGTAAAAGTATCAGACTGAATGCTCAGCAAGTCAAACAAATGGGAGAGGCAGAAGGCAGGGCAGAGATTTGACCTTACAAACTAGCTAGGGCATCTACAACTCTGCCCTGCCTTCTGCCTAAATTCAAGATTAACATGGCTTCCTCTCTCTACAAACGGGAAAGGTGATATGTACTGAAGAGATACCTACATTAGGGCAAACAAGAATTAGAATATAGTCATTTAACTGCGTCTTGCAGGCTACTATCAAGAACTACTACTAACATTTTAAGTAGCCTTCCAAAAACATTGTAGGTCACCTGAGCAGATACTTTTTAGGTTAGCTGATTCGATTCAGCTTCTTCCACTATGCTCATCACTGTAGTACCTGTGTATCCATATTACATACATATGGTACATGCTTATGCTGCATACACCTGCTATAGGGTAGTGTTCACCATTCCAGGTTTACAAGCATTTGGCCCAAACGCAAGCCACAAGAAACAAGACAATTACTATACAGTGCAGCTACTGGGAAAACCATGGCCCAGATTGTGCAAGGCCATTTCCAATTTAAGCGTTTTCTAGCTACATTCCTTTACAAGGAATACAGGCAATTACATTTTTTTCAACAAACTTGGCATTTATACTTTTAGTATTCCAAGCTACATGGAGTTTAGAATAGTCTGACAAAACAGAACAAGCAACATAACTGACCAACATAAACAAATCAAAAAGATGTAACATTTACATAAAAGTCACAGCAACTGTAAGCTAGAAAGGAAAATGGGAATCCAGTGACTGGAAGGTGCATTGTCAAAGCACTTTCATTTTGATTGCATTCATTTGCATACAACCACATTTAAAAGTTTATTGATAATGGTATAGAACCAACTGAGAAAGTTTCAACTATCTATAATTTTACAGATAGGCATGATTACTATGAATTCAGTCATCTACTCAAACAGAGTGGGAATATTTATTTAAGAAAAATAACCAAATTCATGGACAAAGGCATTATTACCTCAAACATCAATTTTTGTCTTACATTATGAAAATTCATTATCAGTGATCCTGTTTTAAGACAGCAATCCAAATACTTATTAGTATTCAAACCATGGTAATTAAATCACTTTATCAAGGTGACCATTTTGAGAATAGCAGAAAGTCAGCACCTTTGTTTTTAAAATGACAATGTGAAATTTATAAATTTAAAAATCAATCTCTCCCACTTTGCTTGCACTGCAGCAAAGTCATCATTTAAAACCTCTACACTGGCCTTCTAGGTTATGTCTGTCAGTCTAAGTACTGTGCAGAGAACATAATGTCCAAAAGCCACCAAAATACCTAAATATTCTAACTTGCACTTTGAATGTAAACCAGTTGAATGGCAAGATCAGAGTTCAAGAGTGCAGGCAATACAAGAGTTTTATTCTAGCAAATGGTACACAAATGACCAACTTGAAAAAATGTCCATTTATAATGCAGTCAGTACATTCTTTAAAGCAAGTCATGTACATTTCTTAGTGTACGGAGTACACTACCCAGTGCTTCTGCTGATCAAGAGTTACCTCTAGTGAAAATACAGGAGAGAAACCTGACAATCAGAGGGATGTGGCTAGATATTAAAAAAAGCAATTAAAATACAAGTGATATTGTTCTTTTAAACAATTATTATATTAATCAACAAGTTGGGTTTTTTTTAGGACATTCCTCAGGCTAGATACATTTCTGTTGGAAATACTGCAAAATAATGCTGATATGCAACCCAAAAATTGTTTAATGAATTTAAAAAAAAACCCAAATCACAGAACATTTGCCATTTTCGAAATACTTTGCCCAGCAACTATGACAATGTCCCTTTATCTACAACAGAAGTATGAATAAGCTTCATGTAGCAGTTATTTAAAAGGTTACTATTTATACATGATAGCTTATAAATATCCAAATATTCATCATAGCCAAAAAATATCATTATCCAAAAACAACTAAAAAGAATTCTGTTTCATGTGAAACATCAAAATCATGATGTGCGTCACAGCTACTGTACATCAGGCTCAGACTTGCATTCACTACTTGTTAGGGTCTCACTGTGACTGAAAGTCCAAATCCCCTTTAAAAACGTTAAAGCTCTTGGCTTTAACTTCTTCATTACATTAAGACTGTATCTGCCCTTGAATAATTGGAATTCATTAGTCTCCACCACTATAGTGTTGACATGGTTCCACTGCTTTTACCAGCACATGGTCTAGTTCTCTTTGCAGTGGGGCTAGATGCCATGGTCCCGAGTTAAGCCCTGTCTACAAATCCAGTCTCTGGTGTTGCTTCTACAGCTGAAGTAATACCTGTGATACATTTTGTGTTATTTTCCTCACATACATACAATTCTAGTTACTAAAAGGGCCTTATGATTCTTAAATAACTACAGTGCTGAAGGAAGTACCCATTTTGGGTACTCTTTGGGACACATGTTCACATTTCCCTAAACTTCACTGGAAAACAAAAAAAGCATTTGTTAAATAATGATATATTTACCATGCACTCAATGAATTCTGTCCCATTTTAATTTAAAATTCTTTTTGCTGCAGATCTGTACATAAGACTTAAAAGACGTAATAAGGGGACGGGAAGAACTACATTCCAATAGTATTTTCAAAGAGGGAAAAAGAAATTGATTAAAAATTCTGGCAGTTTTTTTCATTAAAATTCTTCTATAAAATGTACCAAGGAGTAGAATTTTAAATAAATCAGATGATGTATATAAAAATAGTTTTCAGTGGCTCTGGAGGAAAAGAAAATAGCAAAAACACGAAGGAAAGAAAGGAGAATAATAGAAAATAATAATGGTTTTTCACATCATTGAACATCCTCTTGACGTTGTCCTGGGATCTCCCTGGAAGAAGACAGATATTAGTTAAAATACTAAAATGAAACCAGGCCCAAAGCTTCACAAGTGCTGTCGTGAATAGTTAAAAAGATATATACAATTCACATGACCTGAAATAATATTTAACACCCATGAGGGACTTTATCTACCTCCTTTACAATATTGTTAGTTGCTTATGTTGCATCAAAACCAAAAAATTTAAAGGTACTTTTTCCTAAGCTAGTTGGGTTCAGTGGGTATTGCTACGTGTGCTAGGGTACGGACAGATAAAACATTTGTAAGACCCCCAAGTGCCTCTAAACTCTAAAGCAGCGGCGGGCAATTATTTCAGGCAGAGGGCTGCTTACTGAGTTTTGGCATGCCATCGAGGGCCACATGACAGGCAGCCAGGGGCAGATGATTATTAATTTTCTTAATTTTTAGGGGCCCCCACGAGCCAGACAGAACAGCCTGGCAGACTGCATCTGGCCCACGGGCTGCATTCCCCCCCCGCTCTAAAGCATTCTAAAATATGAGGGTACAGACAACACGGAGATGAAACGCTATGTATTAACTTGAACCATATAAAAATGATCCCAGATAAAACAGAAACAACTATAAAGCATTCCCTTGTGAAACACAGCACGTACGGCATGTGCTCCAGCACAGAATGAGGAGTCGGTCAGTCTACTGACATCCCATAGTGCTCTGGCATCTCCCTCCCCAGCTTACCTCATGTGACCCATTTGCAACTCGCTTTTACTTCACTGTCCTGGGACATAGGCCTGGGTCCCGTATGTCACCTCCTCATTTTCAAAGTTAGGTGCGTTGGCAGGCAGTGGCAACAACCAGGACCACTACCCCATAAACTTGGCTTATGAGCGCAGGATGCTCTCAAGCACCTACTCATCCACTATATCACGCTACCTGAAAAAACACAACCGCCACCATAACACTACACAGCACAACATCAACCGAGCAGAGGTTCTGGATCTTCTCCCCACTGGGGCTAAGAGACCTAAAGGTTCCTTAGGAAAAGCCACTGCAATCAGACCGTGTATGAGCACATTATGGCTGAGATGGTAGCTCAGAGCCACAACTGGGAACAATACCAGTTCTGGGCAAGAGGAAAGATCCTGAAGGCATGGAACAAGGTCTTTTGACACTAACCGTGTTTCAGGTACCTGGCAGGTAACACACCTACGCTACAAGGAACTCTCAAAGATTTCTGCAGAAGACAAGTCCATCAACCTTTGTGCTTCACTGTCTCTTCCTCCCTCCCCGGCAGTGGCCAAGAGGCAAAAACCGCAGCATTAACTCTTGGCCACTCAGTGGAGGTTGGAGGCACATGGCAAAAAGAGTGAGATTAAAGGCGCTATGAACTTCCACTGCAATTCAGGTAGGTCCCTATTTATAACATGGACCCAAAGAACCACAGTAAGGCCCAAAGCCACATCCTAGCTGAAGTGTAGTCCCAGGAAGGTCAATAGTATTTTGGGGACTCCCTTCTCTTACTTAGGACTGACAAACATTTACCAGCCCTTAGGTCAGGACGGCTCAGATAGCACCAACCTGAGGGAGGACCCGACCAACCAAACATCCTGTGAGCATCTCACCCTGCTGCCCTGCTAGCAACAAAACTAGCCCTCCTGCCGTTGTTCCAACATACCACCTGTATGCAGGTAAGGTAGGAACCTGCCTGCTGGTTCCTGCAGGAAGGGGGGCTTTCCTCCCCAAGGAGCTTCTCAGCCAACCCTACCAAATAAAGAACAGTTTTGGCACAAGGTGCACACAGAAACCCCCACAAAAATCAAACCCTTTTGTCTGTTTCAGGCATTAGGAGGGAGTCTTTGGCGCAATGTGATTAGCTTCCTACTTGCAAACTGCTCCCTCAGTATTTGCATCCTTTATGGTCTCTCCCCTGGGGTTTTAAACTCCCAGTGGGACACTCCATCATCCAAATGCCCTGTAGCTGGGCTCTCTCAAAAAGAGACCGACTTTCCCTTTCAAAGGGACCTACACCCCTTTTACACAACCCCGACATCCACACCCTCCTCCTGCCACCTTCTCTCCTGACTACACTCTGTCCTTGTCTTAATGCCCAAAGCCCAGCCACCTGAAGGAAATGCCTATGATACCAGATTAAAAACAGGATTAGACAAATTCTTGGAGGAAAGGTAGCTACCCAAGCAATACCGGACCTATACACCCCTGGCCCCACCCCTGACAAGGCCAGGCCTGTGAACCTCCACCACCTGAGCCCTTGTAGTTGGGCCATGGCTTCTCACCACACAGTCACAGAAATCAGTCACCTCCTGAAACAGGCAGCTTCCCTTTACCCTTTGCCATCTCCTGCCCCTACCTTCCAGCCTACATCCTTTCATTCCTAAACCTTTCCCCAGATGTTTCAGCCATAGCTAGAGCAGGCCAAGCCATCTGGGCAAATCCAGCTACAACCTCTTGTGGTTGGAGAACCAGAGGAAGCGCAGTGCCAGAACCTTTATGGATGCTGCAGCACATCACCAGAAAGGCTGATCTGACTGTGAACTTTACCACACCAAAGTTGGTTGGTGACAGAACGGCAGCCAATGGGAGTTGTCATCTTCCAGGTGACAACTGCTGGCTTGCCTCTTGAGAGAGGAGGCCAGCTTAGTGCAGATCTCTAAAATGCAACTCATCCTGAAGTTCTGCCACTATTGCTCATGGCCCCAGGTTCCCAGAATTATCCATTCCTACCAGTCACTGCTCGTGTATCTTGCCAGAAGCAGTACAGTGTGAAGGTGGTCCCAGAGAAGGATGTCCCTGCCAGTGTCCTTATTTTTCCCATATCTAGCATGCAGCTATCAGACACACAAGGCATGTAGTACAGCTTGAGGTGGCACCTTCTGACTACCAGGGTCATGGAATTTAGTAGCCATGCCAGGTCAGATGGTAGACAAACTGGTAGAGGACACAAAATTATGTAAAAATGGATGAAGACTTGCCACCCTGACCAGGGCCAGTACCTTGCACTTCAAAAAAAAAACAACAAAAAAAACAAAAAAACCCACAAAAAAACAAAAACAAAAACAAAAAAACCCCCAAAAAACTGGAGAGCAAGGAGACAGTATGAGGCCATTCTGTGCTCCTGCTGTGATGGTGATGTACATGAAACCAACCCACCTTGCAAAGGAAGGGTATGGCATCCATTTGTCAGTGAGTGGTGGTGGATATTGTAACTATTCTACTGATTGGTGGTGCATTTTCTCTTACGGCTGTAGAGACCAACGTTAGACTTGCAGGTCCTGCCATAGTGGTCACAGGTGTACATGGCATTAGGGGCTGACGTACCAACAGGCTGTTTCCTTTGGTCATGTTTCTCTTGTAATTTAAGTGGCCATTTGTCGTTGTGATGTTGGACTCCATGATTGAGAAGGGAGCACCACTTTGTGCCATTTCCTGCTAAGGCCTCCCAAAGGTTTGGGTCGATTCCAAAAGCCTCCGTACCCCGCTCCCAGATGTCTCTGAAGTACAATTCTGGGAGCCTTACTCTTCTCTCCCCACCTGTAATTTGCCCATGCAGGAGGTCCTTCGGGATGCTCCCATGTTCCATCTTGCAAAGATGGGCAAGCCAGCGTAGGCACCGCTCTTTGAGTAGTGCAGTGATGTTTGGCAGGTCAGCTTTAGTGACGACCTGTGTTGGCAATTCTGTCTTGCCACTTGATGTCAAGAATGTGCCATAAACAGCATAGGTGGAAGCTGTTCAACTTCTTTTCTTGATAAGCATATGCTGACTGTGTCTCACTGCTATACATAAGGACATCAATGACACAGGGTTTGTACCGAAGCAGTTTAGTTTTGATTGTGAGTTTTGTATTGTTCCAGACTCATTTGGAGAGCTTACTGAAAGTGGTAGCTGCCTTTCCACTGTGCACATTTAGCATTCATCCAGGGATAGGATGTCACTTGCTGTGGATGCGAGGCAGCAGAACTTATTCACTGCCTCGAGAGGTGTGTTGTCAAGGCTGATAAATGGTGACTGGTGAACACCCTGTCCTAGGACCAGTCTTTTTGATGCTGATGGCTAGAGCAAACATCCTGCAAGCCTGGGAGCGGTGATTCACGAGTATTTGTAGTTGGGTTTTTTCATGGGCGGGGAGTGCAGCATCGTTAGCAAAAAGGGGCTCCCTAATAAATATGTGCCATACTTTTGTTTTGGCCTTTAGACGTGATAGACTGTAGAGTCTGTCATCTGATCTTGTGTATATGACTTCCTCAAAACCATCAAAAGCGTAGTGCAGCAGCATAGAAAAAAAGACCTCAAGGAGCGTGGATGCTAGAACCCAACACTGCAAAGGCAGGAAGCACTGAGCAAAAACTCAGAGATCACAGAATCGTAGAAAATTAAGACTGGAAGGGATCTCACGAGGTCATCTAGTCCAACCCCCTGCTCAAAGCAGGACCATCCCCAACTAGATCATCCCAGCCAAGACTTTTGTCTAGCTGGGACTTAAAAACCTCCAAGGATAGGAGATTCACAACATCTCTGGGTAACCTATTCCAGTGTTTTACTACCCTCCTAATGAGAAAGTTGTCTGTCATATCTAACCTTAGGCTCCCTTGCTGCAACTTAAAACCATTAATAAAGCGACCAAAACACTGGCGTGCATCCATAGATGCTTCTCGAGCAAATCCCGGGACGTCATTCTCCCCTTGTACTCGGCCTTGGTGAGGCCGCAGCTGGAGCACTGCGTCCAGTTTTTGGCTCCACAATTCAAAAAGGATGTGGAGAAGCTTGAGAGAGTCCAGAGGAGAGCCACGCGCATGATCAGAGGTCAGGAAAACAGATCTTACGATGACAGGCTGAGAGCCATGGGACTCTTTAGCCTGGAAAAGCGCAGGCTCAGGGGTGATCTGATGGCCACCTATAAGTTTATCAGGGGTGACCACCAGGATCTGGAGGAATGTCTGTTCACCAGAGCGCCCCAAGGGATGACGAGGTCGAACGGTCACAAACTCCTGCAAGACCGTTTCAGGCTGGACATAAGGAAGAATTTCTTTACTGTCCGAGCCCCCAAGGTCTGGAACAGTCTGCCAGCGGAGGTGGTTCAAGCACCTACATTGAACACCTTCAAGAGTAAATTGGATGCTTATCTTGCTGGGATCCTATGACCGCAGCTGACTTCCTGCCCTTTGGGCAGGGGCTGGACTCGATGATCTCCCGAGGTCCATGTTAAATTGCTCCATGTTATCTGCTGCCACTGAGAACCACCCTTCAAGTAGTCTAAGGCTACTATTAAATCCCCTCCCAGTCTTCTCTTCTCCAGAATAAATAAGCCCAGTTCTGTCAGCCTCTCCTCAGAAGTCATGGGCTCCAATTCCCTAACCATGTTTGGACTCTCTCCAGTTTGTCCACATCCTTTCTGTAGCGGGGGGCCCAAAATTGGACACAGTATTCTAGATGTGGCCTTACCAGTGCAGAATAGGAGGGGAAGAATTACTTCCCTTGATCTACTGGCAACACTCCTACAAATGCAGCCCAGTGTATTATTAGCATTCTAAACAAGGGCACACCGTTGGCTCGTATTCAGCTTATTGTTCACTGTAACCCCCAGGTCTTTTTTTGCAGAGCTGCTGCTTAGCCAGTCGGTCCCCAGCCTGTACTGGTGGTTGGGATTGTTCCATCCTAAGCGCAGGACTTTGCATTTCTCCTTATTGGTCCAATCCTCCAATTCGTCTCTCTGAATCCTAGTCCCACCCCCTCCAGTGTATCTACAACTCCCCACAGCTTGGTGTCATCTGCAAACTTGCCGAGGGTGCACTCCATCCCATCTTCCAAGTCATCAATGGAGATATTGAACAAAACTAGCCCCAGGACCGACTCCAAGACGCTTGATACTGGCTGACAACTAGACATCTAGCCATTTGGCTACCATGTGAGCCCAACAATCCAGCCAGTTTTCTATCCACCTAACAGTCCATTCTTCCAAACCATACTTCCTTAGCTTGCTGGCAAGAATGTCAAAAGTGTTGATAAAGTCAAGGTATAAATATCCATAAGACTAGAGGTGCACCAATACATTGGTCCATACCGTTATCAGCGTCAATAAAAGGAAAATTGATGTTAATTGCCGATTGGCTTTTTTTGGCTGATGTAGCCAATAACATCACTGATAAATGCTGTGTGCAGCCGCAGCATGCATGTGGCCAGCCCAGCAGCATCCAGCTGATAAGTCTGTTGGGGATGGGGCAGGCAGAATGAGGTCCTTGCAGTGAGGGAGTGGGGCTGGGGCTGCCCAGCCAGGGCAGGGCATGGGATGGGATGGGATGGCTCATTAACAGCTGGCCATCAGCATTGACCCAAAAAATCTTTATCAGTGCAACACTATATAGGACTCTATGGACACTCACCTGTCCTTAGAAACATTCGAAGGATTGTAGTCAGGAGGCATGATAGGATACCTGCTCACCAGCCCTCCAGCTGTAGAGCACCTCAACATTAGGAAATTCCTTAGCTGGGGGTGGGGACGGGGGGGACACAGACTATACTTTGTAGTTACTGAAGCACTCCCAAAAGTGCTTTAAATTAAAGTTGGGATTTGAAACACTTAACACACGTGATTGTCCATACCCTTATGAGCATGGTCATAAAGGATGATCCTGAAAGAGGGTACAGACAATACTACTGGGTCAAATGTCTTCTTAGGTTGTGCTAGAACACAGTTTTAGCAGACCTCCCTGCTGTTAACCTTAAATCCTTTCTTCCTTGATGTCATTTTCATATCTGGTAATCTTCAAAAGTGTTTTTTCCCCTCCAAATACATGAAGTATGTGATAAAATTACATTCCTCCCAATGAAACTTCACCCAAATACTCAGCACAGGGCTACAGACTGACACCATACTTCTGCAAGCACAAAACACAACAAAAAAAAAGCATACCAAAGCTGAATTGCACTCAAAATTGCACTGAATCAGCTCATGGGGTTAACTGAGAAAAGCTGCCAATGACCACTGACTGAATATGAACAACTGACAAGAGTTTACAGTAGTTTTAAAGTGTCTTCTGATTTAACTTACACAAAGTATCCATCCTCCCTCCATTCTACTGGCTGTTAGCAAATCATTGATAGCCATATGAAAATAAATAAATAAATAATCAAGGGAATGTTAAATGGAGAAGTTAACGGGAACAGCCAAGTTCGCTTACTGTGTAGCATTTATATCCTCTAAGTCAGGGTTTCTCAACCCATAGGTCACAAGCCACAAGTGGGTTGCAAGAATATATGACAGGGTCGTGAACAAAACAAACTTTAAAAATGGATTCTTCTTTAAAGGAGAAAAATACAGGAAATTGTTGCTTTTACCTTGCAGCTTGACAAAGTTCCAGCCTGCAAGGGGTTGCTTGGGGCCCCCAATGCCCCACACACATCCCACCCTGTCCCACACATTGGGAGCTGGGGTCTAGGGGCAGCAGGCCCTCCATCTAATCCAGGAGGTGCACAGCTTGTTGGACCTGGTGCTGGCCACAGGTGACAACCTGGTGAGGGGGCTGTGGGTGCTCAACCATCTAGGCGACAGTGGTCATCACCTGCTGGAATTCACCATCCAGCGCAAGGTGGCCAAGGCCTTAGCAAGGCAGCAGCCCTAGATTTCAGGAGGGCAGACTTCAATGAGCTAAAGGAAAACAGTCGGGGAAGCACTGAGGTCCCAGAGGGGAGGGGAGCCAGGTGTCCAAGAAGAGTGGTCTCTCCTTAAGGAGAGAATCCTCCAAACCCAAAGGGAGGTAATCCCAACACGGATCAAAGGGGGCAGGAGGGTGCAAAAAAGCCCCCATGGCTCACCAAAAGCATCCAGGAATGTCTCCTAGCTAAAAAGGAGGCGCACAGCCAATGGAAGGGAGGAGCCATCCCCAGGGAGGATTATACCGCAGTTGCTAGGGGCTGCAGGGAGGTGGTCAGGAAGGCCAAGGCGGGGATGGAACTGGGACTAGTTTCCCGGACCAAGGACAACAAGAAGTCCTTTTTTAAATACACAGGAGGCAAAAAGAAGGTTCCAGGTAACGTGGGGCCCCTGCAGGACACGCTAGGAAATCTGGTCATCACACAAGACAACAAACCTAACATATTTAACGATTTCTTTGCCTCCACTTTCCTGAGCAGGGACCGGAACAGCCCCCACCCCTCTCTGGGCTCCCCTCAGACCCCAGGGGAGGTGCACCTAGGCCAAGGGTTAGTGAGGAACTAGTTAGGGAACTTCTGGAGGGACTGGATGTATTCAAATCAGCTGATCCGGATGATCTCCACCCTTGAGTACTGAGGGAATTGGCTGTGGTCATTGCAGGACCCCTGGCACGGCTTTACGAGCACTTGTGGTCCTCTGGTATAGTGCCAGGGGACTGAAGAGGGCCAACGTAGTTCCCATCTTCAAGAAGGGGAGGAAGGAGGACCCAGGCAACTATAGGCCAGTTAGACTTACCTCAATCCTGGGTAAGCTTTTTGAGATAATTATTCTGGTGCATATCCACAAGGGGCCAGCAGGGGAGATTATGCTTAGGGGCAACTAACACGGGTTCATTAGAGGCAGGTCCTGCCAGACCAACCTGGTGGTCTTCTACGACCAGGTCACCAAATCCTTAGATGCAGGGGTAGCAGCGGACATAAACTTCCTGGACTTTCAGAAGGCCTTCGACACTGTCTCTCACCCCATTCTCATTAAGAAACTGGGGGAATGTGGTGTTGACACCTACACAGTCAAATGGGTCGCCAAGTGGCTGGAGGGCCGCACCCAGACAGCAGTAGTGGATGGGTCATTTTCGACCTGGAGTGATGTAGACAGTGGGGTTCCCCAGGGCCCGGCCCTCGGGCCCACACTGTTCAACATCATCAGTGACTTGGACAAGGGGGTAAATAGCACCCTGTTCAAATTTGCTGATGACACTAAGATGTGGGGGGGATGTGGGCGCACTAGAAGGAAGGAATAGGCTGCAATTGGACCTAGACAGGTTACAGGGGTGGGCAGATCAGAAAAGGATGGGATTCAACGCCGACAAGTGCAAGGTGCTGCACCTGGGGAGGAAGAACCAGCACCATACCTACAGGCTGGGGAACTCCCTTCTTGTCAGTACAGAGGCAGAAAAGGATCTCGGAGTCGTCATTGATGCCAAGATGAACATGGGCTGGCAGTGTGGGGATGCAGTCAGGAAGGCCAACCCTACCTTGTCATGCATCCACAGGTGCATCTCGAGCAGGTCCAAGGAGGTGATCCTCCCCCTCTATGCGGCACTGGTCAGGCCGCAGTTGGAGTACTGCGTCCAGTTCTGGGTGCGGCACTTCAAGAGGGATGTGGACAGCATGGAGAGGGTCTAGAGGAAGGCCACTCACATGATGAGGGGACAACAGGGCAGGCCCTACGAGGACAGGCTATAGGACCTGAACCTGTTCAGCCTCCACAAGAGAAGGCTGAGGGGGGATCTAGTGGCCTGTTACAAACTAGTCAGAGGAGACCAGCAGGCATTGTGGGAGTCCCTGTTCCCCCAAGCACTGCCAGGAGTGACCAGGAATAACGGTCACAAGCTGGCAGAGGGTAGATTTAGGTTAGATATCGGAGGCTCTACTTCACTGTCAGGGCGGCTAGGATCTGGAACCAACTTCCAAGAGAAGTGGTGCTGGCTCCTACCCTGGGGGTCCTCAAGAGGAGGCTAAGTGAACACCTTGCTGGGGTCATTTGACCCCAGTACTCTTTCCTGCCATGGCAGGGGGTCAGACGCGATGATCTGCTCAGGTGCCTTCTGACCCCAGTAACTGAAACTAGGTCAGGAGTGAGGGGCACTGGGTTGAGACTGGCCACTGACATTTACAAATGGGTCCTGGTACAAAAAAAAGGTTGCGAACCACTGCTGTAAGTACTCATTACCAAACTGTAGCTACAATAATGGGAATAATACTACCTCTTTCCCTTATTTCTCAGAATACCCTCTTTGTGTATTGGAGAAGGATGCTGACCAACACCAGAACTGGTTCTGCAGCAGAGAGGCCAGAATAAGTGGGGATCATTCCTTAGCTCTCAATTCATATAGTTGCTAAATAGCAGGATAGGTATACAGGAAGGGAAAGGGAGGGTTGTAATATGGAGCTTAAAAACTTATCTATACTCAACAGGATATCTTCTCTAAAATATCCCATTGGTGCAAATTCATTTTCTGTGGGAAGATGTCACACAGTCCCTCACATCCTGACTTGACAGTCACCTGAGCTCTCGTGGAGTCCGACAGGATCCGTTCATTCCTGAAGTGAGGAGCACAAGAGTATGCGCTGTACTCATTGTAGGGATTTTCTCAGGGGGTTACAGAATTCACTCTTTGCCAAGTCCTTTACAGGTTCCCATTGGAAAACAGGGAATAGCAGGTTTACAGTCTGCAAAGACTGATGGAAGACTCATATTTCCAATCCACTGTCACAAGATGAGAACCGGGAGGGAAGTATAAGTATCTGGTTCACAGCTTATTACCTGTTGGTGAAAAAGATCTTCCTCTCCAAACTCTGCTTCATCCTCCTTCTCCTCCTCATTCACACGTGCCACTATTGATTTTGTGACGCTTCTTACTGCAACCTCCTAGACACAGGGGCAGATAAAGATATATTTGGTATACTGTTCCTTATTTCTGCGGGTTCACTGTGCCATCAAAATGCACCACAGAACTCTGGAGTATCAAAGCAACTGACCATATATTTGACCCACTAACCCTGGTTTTGTGAAACTAGAGCCTGGACAGAGGTTTGTAAAATAAATAAAGTCTTTTCTTTGTTTTCAGTCCTACTTGATTTTAGACTTTATTCTCTCCAGCCCCCCCAGGGCTGATATTCCTTATCTTCACAGTCTTTGTACATTTTTATAAAAAAACAAAACAAATAGACAGGCCCAACTTAAAGCTGTCTAATGAAAGACTGTGGAATGCACTAAAACATTTTACATTAGTGAACAATTATGCGTCATTAAGAAACCAGATTTCCACTCTTAGACAATGTCAACTATTTGGAACAATTTTCAGTTAGATACTGAAAGCTTCAGGAGTCAGGATATTTCCTTTCATTTTTAAAATTTCTTTGAAGCAGAATTAGGTATTAAAAACAGTAGCATTCTGTACAAGGACACATTTCTAGAATAGTGGGTAAGAAATTGATTAGCATATCTGTGGCAAATCTCCCCTGGCACAAATTTATAAGTAGATAGACTGTCAAATTTTAGGGTGTGAAGAGACTTTTTTTTTCCTAAGCTAATAATCTAATAAATGTGCTCCACTTCAATACTGAGCTAGTTCACTTTCTGTTTGTGTGTCCTGTGCTGCTGTTCCTGCACAGTTTCATAGTAGCTAGAGTCGGAAGGGACCTAGGTAGATCATCTAGTCCGACCCCCTGCCTTGGCAGGAAAGAGCACCGGGGTCAGATGACCCCGGCAAGGTGCTCATCTAACTTCCTTTTAAAAATCCCCAGGCTAGGAGCCTGCACCACTTCCCCTGGAAGCCGGTTCCAGGCCCTAGCCGCCCTGACTGTGAAGTAGCGCCTCCTAATATCTAATCTAAACCTACCCTCTGCCAGCTTGTGACCGTTATTCCTGGTCACTCCTGGCAGCGCACAGGGGAACAGGGACTCCCCCAATACCTGCTGATCCCCCCCGACCAGTTTGTAGCAGGCCACAAGGTCCCCCCTTAACCTTCTCTTGTGGAGGCTAAACAGGTTCAGGTCCCGTAGCCTCTCCTCATAAGGCCTGCCCTGCTGACCCCTGATCATATGAGTGGCCCTCCTCTGGACTCTTTCCATATCGTCCATGTCCCTCTTGAAGTGTGGCGCCCAGAACTGGACGCAGTACTCCAGCTGCAGCCTGACCAGTGCCGCATAGAGGGGGAGGATCACCTCCCTGGACCTGCTCGAGATGCATCTGTGGATGCATGACAGGGTACGGTTGGCCTTCTTGACTGCCTCCCCACACTGCTGGCCCATGTTCATCGTGGAGTCAATGACGACTCCAAGATCTTTTTCCGTCTCCGTGCCGGCAAGAGGGGAGTTCCCCAACCTGTAAGTGTGGTGCCGGTTCTTCCTCCCCATGTGCAACACCTTGCACTTATCAGTGTTAAACCCCATCCTATTCTCATCCGCCCACCGTTGCAACCTGTCAAGATCAGCTTGTAGCCTATTGCACCCTTCTAGTGCGCCCACATCCCCCCACATCTTAGTGTCATCAGCAAACTTGAACAGGGTGCTTTCTACCCCCTCATCCAAGTCACTGATGAAGATGTTGAACAGTGCGGGCCCGAGGACCGAGCCCTGCGGAACCCCACTGCCCACGTCCTTCCAGGTCGAGAAGAACCCATCCACTACCACCCTCTGGGTGCGGCCCTCCAACCAGTTGGCGACCCATTTGACTGTGTGGGCATCGACACCACAGTCTCCCAGCTTTTTGATGAGGACAGGGTGAGAGACAGTGTCAAAAGCCTTCCGGAAGTCCAGAAAGACTACATCCACAGCGACCCCTGCGTCTAGTGATTTGGTGACCTGATCGTAAAAGGCCACCAGGTTGGTCTGACAAGACCTGCCACTGATGAATCCATGTTGGTTGCCCCTGAGCATGCATTCCCCCGCAAGGCCCTCCTGGATGTGTGCCAGGATAATTTTTTCAAAGAGCTTACCCGGGATTGAGGTCAGACTAACTGGCCTGTAATTTCCCGGGTCCTCTTTTTTTCCCTTTTTGAAGATAGGGACCACATTGGCCCTCTTCCAGTCCTCCGGCACCTCACCAGTTCCTGTAGAACCCTAGGGTGAAGATCGTCCGGACCAGCGGACTTGAACACGTCCAGCCTCTCCAGAAGTACCCTAACTCACTCCTCGCTAACCCCTGGCCCAGGCGTGTCTCTCCCGGGGCCCGAGGGGGGCCCAGCAGGGAAGTGGCTGAACTGGTCCCTACTTAGGAAGACAGAGGCAAAGAAATCGTTAAATATGTTAGCTTTGTCATCTGGCATGACGACTAAGTTGCCCATCGTGTCCTGCAGGGGCCCCACATTACCCGGGACCCTCTTTTTACCCCCTATGTATTTGAAGAAGGACTTCTTATTGTCCTTAATCCGGGAAGCTAGTCCTATCTCCATCTCTGCCTTGGCCTTCCTGACTGCCCCCCTACATCCTCGGGCGACTGTAACATAGTCCTTCTTGGTGATGACCCCATCCCTCCATTGGGTGTATGCCTCCCTTTTAGCAAGGAGACATTCCCGGATGCTCCTAGTGAGCCATGGGGGTTTATGTGCCCTCCTGCTCCCTTTGACCCTTGTTGGGATTACATCCCTTTGGGCATGGAGGATCGTCTCCTTAAGGAGCAACCACTCACCTTGGACATCTGGCTCCCTTCCCCTCTGGGTCCTCAGCGCTTCCCCAACGATCCTCCTTAGCTTGTTGAAGTCAGCCCTCCTAAAGTCTAGGGCTGTTGCCTTGCTGCAGCCCTTTGCCACCTTACGCTGGATGGTGAATTCCAGCAAGCGATGATCACTGTCTCCCAGGTGGCCCATCACCCGCAGGCCCCTCACCAGGTCATCACCCGTGGCCAGCACCAGGTCCAACAAGGCGTCTCCCCTGGTGGGGCTGTGCACCTCCTGGGTTAGATGGAGGTCCTGCACTCTGGCTAAGAACCGACGTGAGCGATCAGTCTTGGCTGACTGCTCTTCCCAGCAGATGTCTGGGAAGTTCAGGTCCCCCATGATGACCACATCCTTAGCCCTCACTGCCTCTGTGAGCTGACCTAAGAATTCCTGGTCGAGCTCTTCTCCCTGGTTGGGAGGTCTATAGTAGACTCCCACCGTTAAGTCTCTATCCCCTGGACTGCCTTTTACTCTAACCCAGAGCACCTCAGGAGTGCCCCACCCCACCCCCTTGCTAATTGACGAGGAAGTATATTCCTCCTTGATGTAGAGTGATTTCATAATTAGAAAAAAGGTAGCATGAACACTGATGAAAAGCTGATAGGTTTCATTTTCCTATTCCTAAACAACTACTGCAGCAATGCATATTATGAATAGCCAAAATAAAATCGTCCCTTGCAATTTTTTCTATAGGGACTTTTTTTTGTTGTTTTTTTAAGTAGTAATGGGATGATTTAGGACAAATGAAAAAACCACTAATATGCAACAAATGTAAACTCCCAATACAGTTTCAGTATTTAAACAGATATCACTACATCCTTACACCATCTTTTATCTAGCATCCCAAAATATGCCAGGTACCATACTTACTCACATACCATCTCCCCCCCAATCAGCATTCCAAAATTGGGGTCTCAGTCATAAGACTCAATCTCCTCACTTCACTGAAACAGAAGCATGCAGATACTGTGCTTTAATGGTTGCTAAGATGTCTGCTACTGCTTGCTTCTGGACCAGCAAGCAAAAAGAGCTGAGCATGCTAGTTTGTGCCTGAAGGAACGATCAAGCTGGCTCAAGGGAAGTGAGCTGCTGCATATAGACTATGACGACTTGATGAGGCTTGTGGTGTGGAAACAACACTTGATTTACAGTGAAGAAATAACAGTCTTGCTACTGCCATTACAAGGAGCTGGGGCCTAGGCTCAATGCTATCCTGCCATATCAAGAAGCTCCTACTGCCTCACGCGAACAGTCTCTTAGGAAGCCAAGCTTTCTGGACATACTAGTTAGCCATGGCTCTAAAC
This sequence comes from Crocodylus siamensis, assembly GCF_052110815.1. Classification (NCBI taxonomy): domain Eukaryota; kingdom Metazoa; phylum Chordata; order Crocodylia; family Crocodylidae; genus Crocodylus; species Crocodylus siamensis. The sequence continues at coordinate 11,393,176 of NC_143408.1, forward strand.
AGATTTTTTTTTCTTAAACATTCTGCCTTCCAAAAAAAAAGAAAAAAAAAAAAGTGTGTTATTTAGGGGCAAGTGCTTTCCAAGAAAAAAAAAATGGTATTTTCAACCTTTCTTGGAATATCCAGACTGTTTTCATGTCCTTCTCTGCTGGAAATGTATACTCAAATTGAAGCAAATTCTCTCCCCTCATGAATGTTTTCTAAAAGCTCTACACAGATTATCAGTCCTTTGAACACATTTCCTTAAACGCTGTATAATTATATATAATACTTAAACAATTAAATACTAAAAACTTGATATTGCTTTGTTACAGAAGACAGCCATGGAAAAAACAAAAACATTTTGTCAAAATATGCAAAAGGATTTGGATGGGTAACAACATATTTGTCCAAGAGACGAAACCTACCTCTCCATCAGAGTTTACTAGGTATGTACGGATGTTTCCTCCAGTGCCCCAGCTGCTCTGATTTTTCCACACAAGGACAGAAGGAGGGCTATGAGCCACACCTGCATCTGCAGCCCAGATCTAAAGAGACAAAAATTCTATAATCAATGCCTGTACTTTTCTTCTTGTATAAGAAGGGATGCCTAATTCTGTACTTTTTTTTCCAACACCCACTTGACCATTTCCATTTCTCAAGGATAGTGAAGTAGGTAAAACTACCCGAAGAAGAACATTCTTTGCCACTTACAAGTTAGCAGCTGAAAATTAAGAGCAACCATGGTTAAAGGGAAGAGGAAAGACTAACATATCAAGCACCACTTTGTTTCTGCATGCAGCATTTTTTCTTTTATTTTGTCTGGGTTCTACTATGGCAGCAAATGTACCAAGATTAAGAATGTTTCTAAAGCATGGTAGCAACACATCGTGGCAAGGCCATCTCCAAGCATACTATGACCACTAGCTTCAAACCCATGAAAACATGCCAGTGCAGCAGTCAAGACTGGAAGAAAAAACAGGGCAAGGCATATACTGGTATTGACTGGATTCATTTTAGAGACAGGAGTAAACATCAAGAGAATCACCAAGAAAATGTAAAAGGTTGCTTTTAAGTCATTCAACAAGCATTGGACTCCCAAATCTGCACGACCAGGAAGAACCCCCTGTGACTGACTAACAGCTGCCATGCACTACTCAAGACGCACGTGGCACAGTGACTGGGCAGCCAAGATGATGCTGGAAGATCACACAAGTCTGCCAGAAAGGAATAAAAGACAGTGAAGCGTGACCTTCAGTGGTGCCCTCTCATCCAGCACCCGACCTGCTGAGACAGAAGAACAAGCAGGTGACCCCCTTCTGGAGAAGGCATCACCTTGGAGGAAGCTGACCATCGACAGCAGACTCCAGCACCCAAGACAGATATAAAACCAACATCGGTGCTACATTACTATTGCACAGCAATTGTGTGTGTGCATGTGCACTAAGGTGACCAGTACCTATCACAACCCCCCAGAATTTGCATTCATAATTTTATTAAAACTTCACATCCCATCTAATAAACTAGAACTTATGATAATCCTGCGAGTTAGTCCTTTGTAGCCAAAACTGACAATAGCAATTGCTACAAGTCAGAAGGCCATGCATATCAAATCCTAACCAGCTTTAAAAGGGCCATTTTTCCCCAAGTGCTTTCCCTTAAGCTATAAAATAAAATGAATGGTGGCAAAGTCAGATATTCAAGGACCATAAAGTCATCCCTTATCAGCAATGCTTGGCAATCTGAAATTCTGAATTGGAGGCTGGACAATTTTATTTCCAGAGATCAAGGTAACTGGGTTCTCTATCCTTTGGGACCAACCTAGCATAGCTGGGCTTTTTCCATTTGCTGCCACTATAAACAAGGCTGGGAGGGACAGGAATATAAAAGGACAGCATCTTGAGAGGGGGAGGGGAGGAGATATTTTATATGACCCACCCATCTGCTTAACTGGGGGATAGAGGGTCACTATTTCAAAACAGCCATGCAAGAAAGGAAGAAAAAGACTGCAAACACCAATAGGCCAAAACACTTAAGGAATAAAATGCAGCCATAGCAGAGCACAAGCACTTTCTTAGAGAGGAGGATGATGCCATCATAAGGAGCTGAGGGAATGTTAAGATTATATTTGGTGCCAGACTGACAATTCAGTGGTGCCATGTCCAGTGGTGGTGCCATTGGTCCTTGAACTCAGAAAGTAATGGAGCAGAACCATCGGACCCAATGAAGTAGGAACTACAGACTCCATATCCCACACTTCTGCCTGGGTGTAAGGACAGACTCAATATGTAGCTCACTCTAAGTTTGCAGTTACTACTGCCAAATTGGCACCCAGTTACAAAATAAACCCAGGTACAAGATGATACTTCAAAGATCTGCACCTCCTGCCCTCAGTAATAATTGACAAGGGCCTAGTATCCCATGACTCAACAATGTAAACAGATGATCTAGCAAACAGAATGGTGGAAATCTCAATGAAATCCACACTCTGCAGCAAGCACTCCAATTCAAACAGGCCAATGCAGACGCATCCAATGTGGCAAGCCAGTAGGGGGTGCTCCTGCGCTAAGCCACCCACCTCACTGCAACAGACCACCTTCCAGGCTCCAACTGCCTCCCTGGGGGCACCTCACTACTGGCCAACCCCCTTCCTGGAGCAAACTTGCTAGCCTGGGGGTAACGCTGCCACCACCCAGGGTGGTGATCCTGGTTCTGTGCCCCCTTGGAAACACGGGCCTAGTAGCTGTTGAGGGTACTCAACTCACTTCAAGAACCTGGGGTGCTTCCCTGAGTCTGAAGCGCAAATAGTGGTCTCCCTTAGTTAGCCAAACCAAGGGGACCCCAAGGCATAATCTAGCCCCCTCTCCCAGTAAGTCTCCCATGCTATGTACAAAGGAGAACTTTATTGGCTACAAGGAGAGTAGGTTTGGAATAGGGTATAGGGTAGAGCAATATCAGAGAAATCCCATTGAGCAGGGGCAGGCAATTATTTCGGGCAGAGGGCTGCTTACTGAGTTTTAGCAAGCCATTGAGGGCCACATGACAGGCAGCCAGGGGCAGATAAATATTTTCTAATTTTTTTGAGTGGCCCCATGAGCCAGACAGAATGGCCTGGTGGGTCGCATTTTGCCCACCCCTGCCACAGAGCAAACGGTGGCTGGTTAGCCTTTGATCAAGCATCCGAGTTACTGAAAGCTATATATGTAGTTCGATCTCAGGTAGCTTGCTCAGGAGTATCATCCACAGGTAGGAAGAGATTGCCTCTGGAGGTATGCAGTTCATTGGGCATAAGTTTCAAAGACAGCAAGTTTCAGACAGTCCAGCTTCTCTCTCTCTCTGTTTTCATCATGGCCACTGCCCCTCCTCCTGGGCAGTCCTTAACTTATATAGACCTTATAACCTCATTTACCAGGTCCAATGGAGGCCAGCAACTGTTGGCTGCTAGCCAACCAATTTGACATGCATCTCTGGTTACTGGGTAGATTGGTACTGCTCAGAACAAAAAGAAGCCCAAGCCCCTCCCTCACCCAGGTATGTGATGCCAGTCACATAGGCAGAGGAAGCAGGTTTCCCCCCTCCCTCAGGAATGTATCCAACTCAGGGTTACCTAAAGAGATGGGATGTCTGCCCTCTGCAGGAACCACATTGTCACATAGCAGAGTTTTTGGGGAGAGACAGAGGTGGCATTCTGCCACATCTGATACTCTACAAGCTTCTACAGAATCTCTTTGAGGCTGGGTGGTCTTAGGGGTTGATTGAATGGTACCATATATACCCTTTTGAACCCTTATGTACCCCAACCAGCTTTTGGGCAGATCAAAAGGTTTCAGAAATGCAAGAAATAGAACCCCCATATAGTAGCAGACAGCAAAATAAGGGGAAGCTTTGTTTTAAGACCTGATAGGGCATATCCTATGCATCTCAACCCTGGAAAAGAAAATAGCCTTTGAGCAGAGGCAGTACCAGGAAATGTCAGTGATGGTCTGAGTTATTAGTGATAAAATCAGAAAAGTCTAAGGCTTTGGGCTACATGAGGATCATTTAATTTTTCTTTCTTTTGTGGCTGCAGGACTGACAAATATAGCGCTTATGAGGAATGCAAGTGTCCAGTGTAGGCATCCACTGCTGGCAAAAGGCCTTCATGCTATAGACTGCTATATCTATGAAACCCATAGATTTCCACAAGGAGAGAACAAAGAAAACAAAAAGATAATTCTCTTTAGTAAAAGATTCCTAATCTGGTGAAAAAGAAACAAAAAGACCCTCCCTCTTTGCCCGCCAAAAAAAAATTCTGATATAAGCAAAGCATCAAGGGCTCAAGACATCAGTACTTCATTGCGCAATTGAAAAACTGTTAGGTAAAAGCAGGGAGAGAATGTGTGAAGGGTGCCAAGTCCCCAGATAGTTGGCAACGGTAGACTGCTTCAACATTTGAATTATGAGGAACGTAGGGAAAAACAGGCCAAGGCTAAATAGTATGTGATAGCACCAAACCAGTCAAGAACACTTTGTGTTCAAGACAGATGAACAGGTGATTGAGAGGTACTGTGGAGCAGGAAATGTGCACGGTCCTTTTTCCTCTGGGCATGTGATGGTGGAACCAATGTGAAGTACACTTCAGTACTACCAACCCCAAAGTCTCCAGTCAAAGCTCGAGGATTGAACATACACAAGTGAAAAGGTCTGTGGACAACTACTCAAGAAAGAATAAATGTTTAAATCAGCAATACAATACTCAGAGGTAGCCAGATCTGAGCAAATATAAGCTTGGTTTTCAGAAGTTTGAGTCTGAAATACTCTAATTCATCATAACCTTTTCTTTCAGAAGTTTCAGTTTTGCTGAACTAAATTTCCCAAGAGGGAATGAAATACCACAGGGCAAACTTAATTCCGCATTAATTAATAAATTTGTTCCTGAATTTAATAACAGAGAGCAGAGTCACTGCATTTGGTGAATGCACAAAAGTATGTATAAAATCCAAGATAAGTAGGCCCACCTCAGCTATCTGAAACACATGCTTGACTTGATGCTATAGCAATTCAGCTTCTGTGCATGATGCATCTGACAGAAGAGCCCAAGCCTACTCTTACCAGTAAGCTCAAATAAAAACAGAAGCTGTTCATCAAGCCTTCTTAAGCACCCTGGCAGTTTGTGTAAATACAACCCAAAAGAAGATTCCACAGTGACTTACTGTAACTGTCTGCCCAGCCCGGAGGATATACTTTGGAGTAAATTTGTAGGCAATTTCTTCTCCTTCTCCTATTTGCCTCTTCAGTCTCCAGTTACCCAGAGACTGATCCTGAGAGAGAAACACAAAATTTTGTTTACAAAAAACTAATTACAGCCAGCCAGCAGTACTGTGTTTTACCTTTTTCTTTTTCCTTAAAATAGTATGTGTAGTTACTTGCTTTGTTCAGTACTTGTTATGTCACATGCATGACAGCTTATAACTATTTTTCCTATATACAATAATGATTTATATTAGGGAACTGGCAACATTTTGTTGGCATGAGCCACCTTTTGTGATCCAGCCCTTGCTACAGACCATAAGTTTCCGGACCCCGAAAGGGCACAGCCTGCACTACTATAATAATGGTTGCACCAACAGAAATTTTTTTGGCTGATACCGATGGCCAATTTTTAAGGAACCATATTGGCTGATACTAATCCAATTCCAACATGCAGCTAGACAGTTTGGAGACCAGCATCGGGCCGGTAAGTCCGGTGCAGGGGAAGGGGTGGGGGGAGGCAAGAGAGGGGCAGATTGAGGCTCCCGTGGTGAGCGAGGGAGTGGGCCTTGGGCAGGCGCTGCTCAGCCGGGGCAGGACACAGGACAGAGCTGTGAGCGGCTCGTCTGTTGCTGTGGGGGTGGTGGCTGGAAGGCACCCTAGAAGGCAGTGGAAGCGTGTGCCCCTGGATCTGTGCTGATGACCCATGCTGAACCACCCAGGTGTGGGTGCTGGAAGGAAACAGCCCCCAGGTGCAGGGGCTGCCATGGTCTGTGGGACACCTCCCCGGGGCATCACCGGGCCAAGGAGCAGTGCCAGTTGAGTGCCAACAGTGACCCAGGTGCTGGGCTGGTGGGGGGGGGAATGAAAGCCCTCTCTGCAGGGACAGGTGGTAGAAGAAGAGGCCTTGGGGCCCAGAGGGAGTGAGATCCAAAGGGTAGCGCTGATTTATCCGGAGCTGGGCTCTGTTCTCTTCTGCCCAGTGGGGACCATGCCCAGGGGAACACTACAGAGGGGATTGATGGCACAGCATAACACAGCATTTGTACCAGATCGGAACTTTGTGCGGTGCTGTGTCTGACGCACAAGCTGTCCCAGTTACTGCCCCTGGTTCAGACTGCAAGTTCCTTATGTTAGGCCCAATCCTGCAAACATTTACAAATCCATGCAAGTGCACTTTATAAGTGCCCTCAGAGTAAATGAGACAATTTATGTGAGCAAACTGACCTTTCTGTGTATCTGCAGTACCAGGCTGCTGAATATTTGAATTTTTGGGGCACAAACTAAGATCTCTTTTAAGTTTTGTACAACTGCCAAAATGCCAGAACATGTATATAATGATCAGTTTCCACACCCTAGACAGCAACAGCAGTGGCTGAGCTGGAAGACCCCATTCTTGCAATTCCTTGAAATTAGTGACAGGTGTTTGCGTCCCAGTCACCCACCCCTAATTTTTCTATTAGTATTACAACACTACGATTGCCTCTTTGCTACTACTGATAATTTGATGCTTCCTGAAGGAAAAACGCCCAAATATTAGTCTTCTTTCCTCCTTCAAAGGGTTGAGTTAAGGTTATGAAAGCCTGTGTCATATTCAGATGCTAGTTTATTCTGCATTTTCTATTAATTTTATTGACACTGACCTTCTCAGAATTATTTTTAAGTTGAACATATTTCCCCTCCAGGTCTATCTCTTCTATGCTGACGCTTCCTGTGGATGAGGCCTGCTGGGATGTTTGGAAACTACTGCTGCTACTGCTGCTGCTACCAGCACTACTCCCAGTTCCAATTCCACTTGTACCGCTGCCTGAAAGCTCCTCTGCTTCAATCCGTTTTCTCTTGCCTCTAGAAGACCGAATAAGTGAAGTGCTGCTGCTGCTGGAAGTAGCCCGAGAAACTGTAACACGGGAGGATGGGCTTGGAGACAGCTTCAACCTTAACACAGAAAGACAGACATTTTATTCAGATGAAGGAGAAAACAACTAGATTTTCTCTACAGTTTCACAAAATGTTTTGAGTACTAACACATAGCAACATACTACAGCATACTATTAACCTAGGCCAATGGTTTTCAACTTTGACTCAAGGCACCATTTTATGTGTACTAACGAAGGGTCTGGAGACAGGAGCAGGGGAAAACATGGAACTCTAAACTCCAACATAAAGAAAAAAGGAGTAGAATATCAACCAAAGAATGATATTTATCCATAATATTTTAGGGATTATATAAACATACATGAATACATGCATGTAATGATGAAAGCAACTGCATTGTGTGTGACACGCTAGAGCTTAGGGGGCCAATGTGACTCAATTAGGCAAAGTTTGGATATTCTTGACCAAACAGAACAAAACGTATTTGTCAATGCCTACCTTTTCTCCTCTCCTTCCAGAAGTTTTCGGTAAGCACTGATTTCCATGTCCAGTGCTAGTTTGACATCAAGTAGCTCCTGATATTCTGCAAGCTGTTGCTGCATCTGGTCCCTCATTTCTGTCATCTCCCTCTCCCTGGCATCTAGCATCTTCCTGAATTTGTCCCGCTCACCAGCCATCATTTCCTCCAATTCCCGAATACGATCTTCTGCAGCACTAGCCTATTGGCACATTGAAATAAAAAGTCAGTCAGTCAATCCAGAGTACATATACATAATCAAGTTCTTTATGTACACATGATCCCCTCTGACTGATGCTACAAAAAAGTGAAATAAATCAGGAAGCTGTACTCAGGAATTACTTATCAGCAATGGTACTTCCATACGTAAAAACCATTGCAACAAGAAGCAGAAACGTAGAGACTCAACCAGTCCAATCACCCATGTATTATTAAGTGTAGCCTTAGAGTGACTGAAGCACATGACACTATTTGAAGTGATTTTATGTAAGAAATTCAGAATTGTAGATTTTTAATAAGTAGTTGGCTTGAAAGACTCAAAAATCTGACACCTAGCTTGGGTTGACTTTTACTAGGGAAGAGAGGTAAAATATAACTGTTTCTGGTTTGTGACTAAAAAAGCATAACCTTTAGAATACTTTTTCTGGAGGAAATTCTCATAAATACTTTCAATATTCACTCTCCACCAAAATGTATATGAAAAGCACTGCTTTGTACAAAACATTCCTACTCATAAATGCATTCTTCAGGATGTGCACAGGAAGGAAAAAAAGAAATGGAAATTCATATTTTACTTAACCACACATTCAGAATTTGACACAGAGAAATGTAGCCCATCACCTGTTTTTGCAGGCCAGAAAGCTGGTAGCTGAGAGACTCTATCCTCATGCGAGCCTCCTTAAGCTCCTCTCGGGCAGCACTGGCAGCTTTGTCATTTTGATCAGAGGAGAGTTTGGCATTCTCCAGCTGGAAGAGAGTTTGACACAGATTAAACTAGCCACCACAAGAAAACACAGTCCAAACAAGAGTACAAGGGCTTAAAACAACTAGTTTAAAGGAGGACTGTCCTAAATTTATGAACCAAATTATATGATGTGGCTCTCTTTGATGTCAAGGGACTGGATTCAATCCAGGAGGTCCCTTACAGATTATACACCATGTTCCTACATTTATAGTTTTATTTTCAAAGCTTGATTCTGCTATTAGAGCAGATGTCCTTCAGCTTTTCTATTACACAATCTAATTTCTAACATCATTAGACATTAATGAGCCCCCCTCCATCTAAATAAACGATTTAAAAAGGAATTTTAAATAAGTTTGATTGGAAATTAAATGCTTTCAGTAAACTTCTTGCAAAGCTCAACTGTCAAACAATTCCATTTATAAGGAGGCTAGTTTAATTGTAGGTAGGACTTAAAAAAAAGAAAAATAAAAGGCTCCCTCCTCACCATTATTTTTAACGGGAACAGAATCTGGAGGGAGGTTGCAGGGGGCAAGAACCATTTGGTTAATGCCATAAATATTGCCCATTCTTTTACCCCACCATAAGCATACATGGCATTAACCACAGCTGATGGATTTTCCCCATCTCCTCCCTCAATTATTTGCCTATTGCAAAGTTACTGTCTTGTTACATCACTAACTATACTGTGGTAGCATCTACAATGAGGTATGATACTGTGAACCCCCCACTATGTCATGAAAGAATTAAATCTTTTAAGCAACAAACAGGAAACAGAGTGCAAAAGACACATGCTTACGTTAGTTTCCTAAACAAACAGAAACCATTCTTCTAGCAAACCCATCAGCACAAGCATCAAACCTAAGTAACCACCTTAGGAAAAAAGGGAACTGACTCCAGGTTCATCTAAGTCATCATCCTGTCTTCAACACTAACCAATACAAGAGGTTTCAAAAAAGATTTAAGAAATCTATAACAAGACAGATAATCCAACCTGCACATTACGACTCATTCTGACCGTTAATGGTTCAAAAGTAGCTTAACCTCTGAAGTGCAAATTTTTAACTACCTTCTAAAATTTTTCAGGAGTTTGTAAGTAATACACATTTCCAATATTTTTTTGAAATCTTAGCAAATTCCTGACCTTAATTTCTTTCTGTACAACAATTTCTAATATAATTATACATTACATAAGAATGTTTGTTTTTTAAGGAGTTCAAATATGATTAATTCCTTTTGTTCTTACGAGCAAAGTGAGCGAGTGGTAGCTGGCCACATTAGTCTGAAGCCAGGTAGACGTACATGAGCTTTCATGAGCAAGAGTTCACTCCATCAGAAAGGACATGCAAGATCAGGCTATCAGATACAGATATTTAAGAGCCTGTTCTGTGCACGTCGTTTCATAGCATCTGATCAAAAGAGTCCTTGATCACAAAAGCTTATACATCTCTGATATAGTTAGTCTATAAGGTGCCTCTCTACCTTGCCTTCTGGTCTTGCTGTTAATTAACAGGAAGGACAGAAGCTTCATATCCACCACCTCAAGCCCACTAGTTATTTTATATGCTTTTATCATCTACCCTCTTACTTGACACTTTCTGGCATAAAAAAAAAAAATTCCAAACTTTATTAACAGAAGTTACTTACTCATAACATGCACACCTTTTCCCACAAAAATCAGCCCTCCAAAAGTGGAGTGCACCTGAAGTAGGGCAACTAGTTTTCTTTGTTGAAATAGAAGCATGAAAATGCCGTGTTGTAAAATGGCTGCCAGTTGCCCTCAGCAAGCAAGCAAGAGGGGCAAAGTCCACTGGTAATCCTTTTACAGCTTCATGAGGCACTTGAGCCTCAAATGCTGAGTTAAAGAGGATGAACTAAGGAGAGGAATTGGGGTAGTACTCAGGAAAGGGGTAGATCAGGAACCGGTGCCTTCTTGAGGGTTTGGCCCCATGGGAGCTGAAGCGGCAAGTATAGACGCTGCAAAATTAAGTACAGGCAGTCCTTGGACTTATGACACAATTGGTTCCCGAAAAAGGCATCTTAAGTCAAAATATTGCAACTCGGAACCGATTTTCCCCATAGGAAACAGTGTTATAAATGGGGGACTGCTTCCTGAACCAAGGCCCGATACCCTGTTTTCACCAAGAACAACCCAGAATTTTGTACTCAGTCAATTAGAGATGAGTAAATACAGCTACATTAACACATTTATATTGTAAATAGCAACCATATTGATTTGGAAGGACTTCTCCGAGGTGACTTTGCTAGACTTTTTGAAGGCTTCTTGCCTGGATTCTTCTCAGGAGTCTTGGCTGAAGGTTTTTCTGGAGTCTTGTCTGCTTTCTTAAGGCAAGTGTCCAAAGACATTTGGACAAATGTTCTCCAGGGAGATGGGTGACAGCAACTTGTTTGCTGGCATGGCATCACATCAGATCAAGCATTGTAAAGTCAAAACTGATGTCAGAAAGTTGAAACAGGGCGTCAACTTAGAAAGGTTGTAAGTGCAAAACGTAAAATTGAGGACTGCCTGTACTGCCACACCCCAGTGGTACTGTGATTTCTCAGTATTAGGCAATGGCTGATTATTAGACTGGAACCACCTCATGCTTCGGACTTACCATATTTACTCAAATTTACCTCCTGAATATAAGACAACCCCCAATATGTCATATAATAATTTAGTATAATAATTCTATACATCAAATATTTTATTTTCTCCCTTTCTCTTTCTATATATGTATATTTGTATACAAATTCTACATATTAAATATAATTCTGTATATCAAATATATAATATCTATATATTATACTTTAGTATAATAACTCTATACATCAAATATATAATCTCTCTCTCATTAACCACAGGACGTGACAAAGAAGAGCAGGGTCTGACAGTAAGGGGAGGGGGAAAAGGGGCTGCCATGGGAAAAGTTAGAGGGAAGCAGAGACAAAGGGGCTTCCTGTCCCCCCATATTTTTTCCCCTGTGGTAGCAGTCGAAGGGAGACAAATTCAAGGCAAACTTCCAATAATTAGTTTCTATGCCTGGAAAATTATAACAATTTCATAAATTTTCCATATACAGAATCTAATTATGGGGGGGGGGGGTCTCATTCAGGGGGTCATCTTAAGACAACCCCCCCATAATTAGATTCTATACATAGAAAATAGAGCTGTCAGTTAATCGCGGTTAACTTACACAATTAACACAAAAACAAATTAATGCATTAATTTTTTAACTGTATTAATCATGCATGTTGCTTTGACCAGCCCCAGACTCCCCCTCCCACGCTGAGCAGCAGCAACAGCCAGGCAAAAGCTGCTACTTGGCACAGGGAAGCAGCCCCTCTCCCTCACTGCGGCCAGGCCCTTCTTGCTGCAGCCGCCCAGAGGCCATGCCCAGGCTGCCCTGCGGCTCCTCTCTGCTGTCATCAGTGCTGCCTCTGAGTCAGCCAGCAGGGCAGCAGTGACAGTGCAGAGGAGCCTCAAGGCAGCCCAGGTATGGGCTCCAGGAGGCTGCAGCAAGAAGGGCGCGGCAGCAGTGAGGGGAAAGGGCTGCCTTTCCTCCATGCTAAGCAGCAGCTTCTGCCCAGACACTACTGCTGCTCAGTATGGGCAGGTGCGTTTGGAGTAGGCACAGGGCAGACCAGGGTCAGGGCTGTGCGCGCTGTTCATTAGGGCTGTGGGAAGTTTCAGGTGCTGATTCAATTTGGAAGAGATTCAGCCCAATTCGGCGGTCGAATCTCTGAATCCAAATCGAATCGGGACCAATTAAAAGGTCTGAATTGATTTGAAGGTCTCCAAATCGATTCAGAAAAGATTTGGAGACCTTTGGTGATTCCGGCAGTCCGGCAGCTTCAGCGATTCGCTGGCTGGAGCAGGGAGCTGGACCCAGACTCCATGGTGGTATGTAAGGAGTGGGACAGGAGGAAGGGGACCCCTGCCAGGCCCCAATCCTGGCCTGATCCAAATTGATCTGGCCAAATCTGGGAGATTCGGCTGCTGCCAATTTGGCCAAACCTATGAATTACGCAGGCCCCATCCCCTGGCTCTTTGAAAAGAAAAAAAAGGCCCCCGCTCACTGGCTGCTGTCTGGCAAGGGGTAATCCCTGCTGCCCCCTACTACTGCCCTCCTGAAGCCCCAAGGCGACTGCAGCACCGAATTGAATCACTGTCCCCCAATTCAGCTGAATCCGAAGCGAATACTAGCCACTTTACACAGACCTACTGTTCGTAGACTGTAAGGCTGGAAGGGATCTTGGAAGATCATTGGATCCAGCCCCCTGCACCAAGCAGGAAAGACAACTGGGCCAGCAAGATGACCATCCAGTCTCCCCGTGAACATTTCCAGAGTAAGTGATTGCACCAGCTCTGGAAGGAGTTTATTCCACATTCTGGACATGCTGACTGTGAAGAAGTTTTTCCTAATGTTGAGTCTGAAACAGTCTTCCAGGATTTTGTGGCTTTCCCCTCGGGTGCCCTGGTAAACAGTTGTTCCCCAAGCCTTTGATGTACTCCCCTAATGTAGAGGTAAGCTGCTACCAAATCCCATCTCAGCCTTCTCTTTTTCAGGCTGAAGAGGTCCCAGGTCCCTCAGCCTTTCCTTGTATGGCTTGCCATGCAAGTCTCTGATCATATGGGTGGCTCTTCTCTGGACTCTCTCAAGCTTGCCCACATCCTTGTTAAAGTGTAGTGCCCAGAACTGGACACAGTACTCCAGTTGTGGTCTCACTAGTGCTGAGCAGAGCAGAAGAATCACTTCCTTGGTTTTGCTGGAGATGCATCGATTGATGCATGCCAGAGTATTATTTGCCCTACTAGAGGTTGGTGGTGGCAGATAGGAGCTACAGGGCAAACAAACTGGGCTGTTGGGTGGGGGGGGGGGAAGGGGTGCTGGCTATTGTTTAACTGTGTGATTAAAATTGTGATTAATTGCGACCATCTATACAACTTAAATCTCTTATTCTGGAGGCCAGATAGTGGGGGGGTTGGTAGCTCACCCAAGTCAAAAATTTCAATTACAGTCTACAAGAAAAGAGCACATGGAAATGATCATGTGAAAGTTTTTGAAGTTAGAACAGGCAATTATGCATAAATCATGAAGTGAAGATTATGACAAAAGGTTATAAAAAATAAAATCAAGTTCATCTTCCCTAGCAAAGCATGGGTTCAACTAGTTGGGGTTTTTTTAACTCTTGCAATAAATTGCAATTTTTTAAATCATTTGTCAGCCCTAATAGAAATTGTATAAACTTGATATCATTTTCCAGGTATAGAATCATATTACTGGGGGGTCATCTTATAAATCATGATGGTCTTTTATTCGAGCAAATATGGTAAATACAGAAATTTATAGCACGCTTGCTAAACAGGTTGCCCATCCCTGGGCTAGATGAAATCACCATAAGTTGGTGCTGCCTGAGCAAGAGCCTGTGACTTCGTTAGAATGACTGCAGAGCATTAGCTAACAAGATGCCTCCCAAATTTAGAAGGGGGGGAAGAAAAAAAATCAGGAATTGGCTAATGAAACTAAGTAAAACCAAAGGCCTTATCCTTATGTTTGGTGCAGAACAAGATATTATCAGAATGTGCTTATTTTGAAGTAAAGGAACTCGCATGAGCATTGGTACAAAACATGATGATATTGGAATATTCGATTATGCATGAGTGACTTTGATTGAATAATGATGTGAATGACAAAAAGATAGTATGTGTTTGTGTAAGAGGATTTTGGCATTAATACATGTCACTGCATTATCTCCCACTGCCAGCAGTGTGATAAGCTACCTGACAATAATTAAAGGCTGTTCTGATCAATCAGTTCACAATCTGTGCTTTGTGTGTTTACACTTCTGAATAAGAGACTCTGCTGGCTGCAAAAAAGGTAGTGTATAAACTGTTGAAAAATGCACTCAAAAAGCAGTTATGAAGTGTTCTGTCAAACTGGTAAGGTATTTCAAATGAGGCTGTCAGGAGTCTGTCTCAGGACAGTTCCAGTCAATGTTTTTGTTAATGAACTAGATGATGAAAGAGTCTACACTTATAAAACATGTGGCTAACACAAGGATTGCAAGCCCTCTAGAGGAAAGAACTAGAATTGAAAAAAAATGATCAACTATAGAATGCCTAAAACCAGCAAAATAATATTCAATAAGTGCAAAATACTACCAGTCAGGAAGGAAAAAAGTTACATGTACAAATACAAAATGGAAGACTATCTGCTAGGCAGCACGAGTACAAGAAAGATGTCAGAGCTATAATATACATCACACAAGCTAAATATGAATCCACTGTGTAATGTCTGTTTTCCAACAGCAAGTGGCATTGTGAGAGGAGGGCTGTATGTAATTCATGAAAACTAGTTATTCCACTCTACTCATCATTTTTTAGCCCCAACTTACCCAGTCTTAGGCACCATTTTTATGTAAAGAACTGATGTATATAAACTAGAAGAATCTAAAAGATGAGCAACAAGAACGACAAGTGCTGATTCATGAGGAAAGGTTGATGTTTATGAAAATTAATGACTGACCTAGTCTTCCATACCAAACATACGTGAGTGCTTTAAAAAAAAAAAAAAAAAAAAAATCAATTATGTTCTATGCCCGTCCCTGGAGGCAGTTCCAGAATTAAGCTAGAAACTGAGACTGTTCTTACTACTCAAGATCCTATTATCACTCAGCCCAGCTCCGATGTCATCTACACTAACAACTTCACCTCCGTAGAAAGGTAGACTGTTCTCTGACAAGGTAGAACTCTACCTGCAGAATTTGGGATAGACGTTCAAGCACAGCTTGTCCCACCATCTGTCTAGATCTTCATTTTTCCATTCCACTAAGCCCTATCTTGTCAAAAGACCATTTTATGAAGTTTAACATGCTCATTTTCTTTGGGTACTGGTTTGGCCAGAATACCTTCCTTGGACTCTGAGGAGTCTGACTAACTCCTGTTGTATCAAATCCTCTGACAGAAACCATGTAGCAGAAAAACATGCTTTACTATTCCTATCAGATTTGACATCATTCAAGAATGTTAACTCTTTAAAACTTGAACATGTCTACATAATTGCTGTCTATGGAAATAGCCTAATTTTCTAGATACTGTTAATTGTTGCTGTGTTTAATTTTTCATGAGTCTACAACACCATGTTTTTGATTGAAAACTGCTCCAGAAAAAAGGCACTCGGCTCTTGTGTGAAGGCAACCACTTCTTATAAGCAAGGATCCAGGTTTTCTGTTTCCCATGTAAAAATGGAGAAAACCACAGATTTCTCATTTTAATGGGAGGAAACACGGATTTCCCCTTTTAGCAGGGAAACCCGCAGATTTCCCCCTTTTGCAAAGAGCTCTGTAGGCTGGCTGAGATCCAGCCTGCAAGTGCTGTTTGCAAAAAGGGCGGGAAAGCTGCCGCATGCAAACTCCCACTCCCCACAAGCCAGGCAGCACATGTGTCGCCTGCAGAGGTGCACTGCTGCCCTCGCTCCTCGCCCTGGCCCTGCTCCTGGGAGCAGGCAGAGTGAGCTGAGGTGGGAGGCCGGCGGTGTCCCTTGCCACTGGGCCCTGGGGTGCCCTCTCCCCACTGCCCGTCTGGACCAAGGGAGGAGAGAATGTTGGGGAAAGCCCCACCAGGAGTGCCTGCCAGCTGGCAGGCACTCCATGTCTTCCCCCAACACATCCTTGCTTCCTCAGCCCCCAACCAGCTTCCCCACAAGTAGCAGTGGTGTGGTGGTGGCTGCCACATGTGAGCTTCTCCCCTCCCTAGCCAGGCAGAACATGTGCAGCCCAGAGAGGGGCACTGCTGCCCTTGCCCTCCCCCAACTCCTGGGAGCAGGCACAGAGATGCATTCCTCCCCCATTCTCGATCTGCACCCCCCAGCCCCTTCCTTCTCCCTGTCCTCCCACACACACCTACCTGCTGGGGGGGTGGGGGGGACACAAGCAGGACTGGGGAGGCTGTGGGGGGGGGAGGGGGGCGAGTGAGAAGCACTAGCAGGGCCATAGGGGGGCCTTCAATTTTTATCATGAATTTTGGACTTTTTAATCAGAGAATTTGTGATTTTTTTTTTCTTCAGGGAAAACCAGGATCCCTGCTTATAAGACCCTATTGGAATTAAATAAACTTTCAACCCTGAGTAACTCAGAAAAGTCAAATATGCTTAGATTCTTTATAAAAATTAAGTAAATTAGGAAAGTGTTAAGTGTATATTAAAAAGAAAAATCCTAGTGAGACCATAACTTTGGAGCCACTCTCAATGCTTTTGTTTTAGTAATACTTCAGTAGGATACAAATATGCTTTTTCTATACTGTGATGCATCCAATACACTGTAGGATACTACAAGACAACATTAGTTACCTTAGCCTGATAGGTTTGCTCCAGCTCCATTTTGTACAATTTAACCTGTTCATCATGTTGATTGCGCAGATCCTCCAGGGCTTGAGCCATTTTGGATTCATACTCTCGTTGGCGACTAGTGTCTACCTCAACCAAACGGTGTTCGTGCCGTTTTCTTGTCTCTCTCACCTCCTACATAAAGAAAAAAAATGAAGATACAGGATCAAATTAAAGCAAGCACAATGAGTTTCATTTATGCTGGAGAGAATTGTTTCCATGATATTTTGGTTCCCAAGCACTGAAGTCATTTAATAAAGTCCAGTGCTATAAAGAAGCCAGAACTATTAAAGGTGTGCTACAAGCTAACTGTAAATGTGTTTAAACATGAACCAACTTCACTAAAAATACGAAGAGAAATTAAAAATATGGGAAAGGGCTGTTGTGTTCTTCCATTAACAAATGAGAAACCCACTACAAAAACTACTATGAATAAGGACTATATAAGCTCCACATTAATATTATTAATATTACAGGTTGATAATACCTCCTCATATACATTCTTCCTGAAATCTAGGTCCTCTTGTAGACTCTGGCAACGATTCTCCAAGTCTACCCGCATCAGTGTTTCCTTCTCCAATTGCTTCTTAGCCACAGCATGGCCATCTTCTGCCTAGTAGAGAGTTCAGAATCCAAAAGTTAAGTCATCTTTACTTTCTACTTACGAAATATTTCACAATTCCCTCTTCCCTGAAAGAAAAGGCATAACATTTTAAACAATTTTCAGGTGCCTTCTATAACCAGTTCTGTGTCGATCAAAATGGTAAGCAACCTTTAATGAATTTAACCTTATATACGTTGTGCCTTCCTATAATGTAGCTGCACACTTATGCTAAGGCCTTGACAAAAACACTCTCAGACAACTCTGTTGCCATTTATAAAGAAGGACCAGAGATCAAGAGTGCTACTTAACTTTTAGGATATGGGCAGGAAAAACAAGAATAGTAACTGAAAGAAAAACATGGAGAAGTAGGGCTGGAAGGGACCTCCACAGGTCATCCAGTCCAACCTCTGCCTAAGGCAGGATCATCCCTATCCAAACCATCCTATACAAATCCACAGTCTAACCTTTTAGCAAAACTACACAGTTAAAACACAAGACATAACAGCCTAACCTGTCCCAGGTAAAGCAGAGAGACCATGGCAGCCAATGTACTGCTGCTGCAAAGGTGGTTAATATATGCCCAAGAGGATCCCAGGAAGAGGGCAACACCCCCACTACACAGAAGGCAAAAACCTCTACAATCAATGCCAGTCTGACCATAGTATAAAATTCCTTCTTGACCCCCAGTATGGTGATTAGTCTGACACCGAGTGGAAGGACAAGATCCTCTAGCCACGAACCTCCAGATTTCAATCCCAGCAGGAACACCTCAGTCAACATCTCCAACCTTGGCTGCAGCCAACACCCAAAGTTTCTGGGGAAGGCTTTGAAAGACAACAAAAAACAAAAAAAATCTGACACCTAGCAGCAGGAGGGGGAAAAAATTCCTCCACTTCCCCCCCCTGCACCCCCAGCCTCATGCAGCAACCACCAAAGCCCAGAAGCATAGGAAATACCTACATTAGAACACAGGTATGGCTACATGTAGATCATCCCTGACCAATGTCTGTCCAGTCTCCTCTTGAACACCTCCAATGACAGAGATTCAACAACTTCCCTAAGCAGTCTACTCCACTTATTGTATTGCAACCTGTTTTCTGCATCTACTTTATATTCCAGTAGGTAGAAACTAAACAACAATAATTTAGGAACTGATTCATTCCAATGTAAGCTGCTTCAGTTTAACTTTTATTTGTTCTTCTATCCTGCAGTAAATAAAAACAGTTGAAGTGGAACAGCCTGAAAGATGTCGTTCCCTTACACCAACCCCTTTTAAATCAGTACAACCATTTTACCTGTTTATCAGTGGTTCTCAACCGGAGTGCTACAATGCCCCCATGCACATTCCTGCTGTATCAGGACTCTCTGATGCACTAAAGCAGACAGAACTAGCTTGGGCTGTAGCCCTTCCCAGTCTGGTCCCCTCCCTTCCCCTGCCCCTCTTTCCCACCCCCAACCCTCCTAGAAACAGAGGTGAAGCACAAGGGACAGTGCCACATGTGCCTGTTTCTAGGAGCAGCATGGGGATTTTAGAAAACTGACTTTCGACCTGCTACTACTGTGCTCGCTTACCCCAAGAGAAAAGGGAAAGAAGCAGCTCAGTAAGAAACATCATGTTTTTTGTCTTGCTTTATATTGTTTGCTTTCTTTGTTAGTATTGCCACAATAATCCAGCCTTCTCAAAGTCCATTTCTTGATAAAAAGTAAATCTGGCATAGTGGCCACTGTTTCTTTTTTTTTTAAAAAAAGTGGTTACCTCTAAACAAAAGACATGTACCAATTTATACAGTCCACTAATCTCTCACAACAATCTGAATATAATAAAGTCTTATTTTCCTCCAGAATGCATTAGTTGAATGAACTTTTCTTTAAAAATATTTTCCATTAGTAGAATCTGGGTATATATGTTGTTGCATATACACTGTTACATATTTAGAAGGAATGTCATGAATCAGTGCTAAAGCACTCAGGAAAATGTAAGGATGACCTTACTTAAGAGCAAATGTTTGTGGGCATCATAAATCTGTTAAGAAAAATAAGTAGTGTATATATACATTGTTCACTTACGGAGTGAGAACACCACACATCATTTTAACTGACACTCAACCATTAATAAACTATTATCTGAAAGATATCAGAACATTTTTCTGAAGTTTTTAAATAAAAACTTTGATCCAAAGAAAACCTTACAGTGGAACAGAAATTACTTTGACTATCTTAAAGCAATGGCTGAGACTCAACTCTTAATGACTTTAGACAAAGACAGGTTAGGATTAAGAGTATACTGAGCTCCGA
Organism: Crocodylus siamensis; assembly: GCF_052110815.1. NCBI lineage: Eukaryota > Metazoa > Chordata > Crocodylia > Crocodylidae > Crocodylus > Crocodylus siamensis. The sequence goes on from NC_143408.1 coordinate 11,413,022, forward strand.
TTCAAGATAGCTTCTTACTCTTTACATCATCTCGCTAATATGGATATGCAACTTAATACACTCACAGTAAAATAAAGCATCATACTTGACAAGGATTAGCTTGTGAAAAAAAACATAGCTGTATGACATTCATTTAATTACCTTAGAAAGCTGGGCCCGCAAGTCAGCAATTTCTGCTTCTAGAGTACGCTTCTCATTTAGAGTAGTATTGAGTTCTGCTTCAGTCCTGTGAAACAGGGCTTCCAGATCCTTAACACGACCTTGGGCAACAGACAATTCTGCTTCTTTCTTTTTGTGGCTAAAAAAGAAAAAAAAAAACTTGATACACATACACAGTACTGAGTAGTATGTAATGGATAATAATCACTGGAGACCATTTGAGATACAGAATTTCAGTGTAACAAAACCTTTTGAAGTAAATATAGTATACTCAAAAGGTCTTTTGATTGTAATCGGTATAGAGGCCAGCACAGCAAGAGAGTAGAAAGGTACTGTGAAATGAAACGAATCAGCTGTGCCATGATGCATTGCAGCACAACTGATCTACTTCACTGGGCGAAACGCACATTCCCACTTGGTTCCACCCCTGACAGACTTCACAAAGCGGTAGCGTGATCTCCCTGCTTTTCCCACTTTGGCATGCCTGCTCTCCTATGTTCAGGGAGACAGTTTTGAATTAATGGGGCACCCTACTTCCCTGCTTATGGGAAGGCACCCTGAGATTCCCTGGGGTGCCTCTCTATATTTAGGGAAAGCAGGCCGGTGTTTGGGGGGATTGAGCAGACCTGTAACATGAAACACGACAACTACTGATCAAGCTGACCAAGAGATGCAGACATTTCCATCTGTATGCTATGCAAGCACCAGTATGCCAGTCCAAGTGGGAAGCTTTAGGGGCAGTGAACCATGAATAAAAGCAGAGGCTGGGACCATGGCATAAACTAAACCAGTGATTCTTCAACAGGGTGCCATGGTGTGCCACACAGTATTAGCACTATTTGGTGTGCAAACATGATTCAAAAGACAAACCCAGAGATTTCAAATAGGAATTAATATTTTTAAAAACATTTTGACCTGTTGTGGTGTTTCCGAGTTATTGCAATAGAAGAACTGCTCTAGATTTCTGTAGTCAAAAATGAAGTAAAAACTAACACCTGACATTTTCTGAGGGGATGCCCTAAATCTGAAAAGTTGAAAATAGCTGAACTAGACTGTAGGTACAACTTTCTCATGACAAGGCTTCTGTAAACAATGGAAAAAGGAGATATCCTAAACCTTGAACTCAAGGATGAGGAAAAAAGAGAGAAGGAAAGTAATAGTCCTCATACAGAAGCAGATGACTAATCTTGGAACTCATCCAAAAACCTGCTTTTTTATTATCTGGACCACAATACTAAAGAATATCATCCTAAATTGTGAATCAACCACTATATGTTTCTCTTTTCCCAAAGAGCCAAAATGTTGGAATACCATATCCATTTAAAACAAAGGACCCTTGAACACTTGTCCACCAAGGCTAGAAATGTGGTAATGACAGAAGCAAAAGCAGGTGTCGATAGAGTGCAGGGGGAGATGAAGAATGCTAAATCATTTAGTAGGAGAAACTGTCGTGTGTCCCCCACCTTTTTTTTTCCTTCCCTATTTTAACAAAATTATGAACATGATATGTAACCTTATAAACAGCAAACACTACTTGAAACTCCAAAGTTATTTATTTGGACTTACACTATTTATAGTGATACTGCCCTACCACCTGCCCCCCAACAGCCTCTTCTGCCTGCCTCCATTTACCTTCTCGCAGCTCCAGCTTCTGCTGGGATCCCACTCCACCCAGAGGCAGGGAGCACAGAGCACATGCTATTTCTGGACAGGGCCCACACAGTGGTGGCAGCAGCTCTAGCCCCGAGTCCAGGTTCAGGGCTGAAGCTGCTGCCACCACTGCAACAGCTGCTTTGCTGAGTTAGGGCAAGAGGCAGCACATGCTTTGTGATCCATGCCTCCAGCCAGAACAGAGCCCCAGGAGCTGAAGCGGCAAGGAGATGTAAGTAGCAGCAGGGATGGAGGGGGCGGGCAGGTGGCAGAGGGTGCGGAAAGCACATACAAGGGGGTGCAAGCACTGCAGGGAGAAACAGTCATCAGGGGACACAGGGCAAGTGGCAGGTGGGAAGGGTGCATGTGCATGTGGGGGGAGGGTTGGGGGGAGCAGACAGCAAGAGGTACAGGCATTGTGGAGGTAGGTATGGGGCATGCAAGCACCAGATATGGCGGGGCAGAGACAAGCCACTCAACTCCCCTGCCACCTTCCCTACTTACTACCTGCCATGGTGGAGGGGGGTGGGGAATAAATTTAAAATGACCCTATGAAAAAGTCAGATTCTAAACTTAGAAAATTATAACAAATCTATAAATTTTCCAAGTCTAGAATCTAATCAAGGGAGGGTGTCCTAAATTCAGAGTAAATTGGATAAATATGGTACTTTTTCTTGATAGCATGTTATGAAAGATGCTTGTTTATTATTCTAAAACTCTCCCTCCTGAGTAGACAGAGCACAGTAGGTCTGGCTGGGGCATGCAGCCTGCAGAAGAAAGGGACTTATCCCATGTTCAAATACAAGAGCAGAACACTGAAGTTAACATGAAATTTCCCAAATTGAACAGGCAAATATTACGCAGGAAAAGTAACACATGGTATGTTTTCTGCAACATAACCTTCACTTTATAAGCAATAGATTGCCTTCTGCCCTGATGCAATGAGTTCTTTCCATTTGACTTCAAGATCACTTCTATAGCAAATTTGTTAACACACACAGCCAGGGCAATGTCACACTCTTGTTTTAAAAACGCATTGCATAAAGGTGCTTTAAATAAGCTATACAGTCCCATTTTGCTTTTAAGAGTGTTCAGTATAAATTTTCAGACTGCACTGGTTTTCTCGCCTTTTGAGTTTTCTGGGTGGCTTGCCTATTAAAAGGTATACGAATAGAAACCAGTCTCTGAAGTAGGGTACTAGCTGCAGTTTCCTTCACAGTTGATTTTTCATTGTTGAATTCCCTTAAGAAGCATGATTTACAAAGAACTATGTGGTGCAACAATTTTTTTCAAACAAGTGTCTGATTTTGAACATTAACTACTACTTGTATTTACCAAAGCTTGCACATAGTACTGTAAGAGGGAGTCTTGGGGTCCCATTGCTTTAATGAGAGAAAAGGTAGCAGCAGGCAGAGCCCAAAAAGATGAACAGGGGCTAGCCACAAGAAGAAAAGCAGTGAAGAAACACTGCTGCCTAGGCAGGGAGCTGCCCATTAGATGGAAGGGGCACACCTGCAGCAAGTTAGGAGAACTCTACCTTCTGGGGAGTTAACTGCAAAGGAATAAGCAGTTAAGGAAACAGGCCAGTAGGGCCTGAGCCTAGCTCCAACAGCAGGGAGGTGGCAAGAGCTGCAGTTACAAGCTGTCTAGGCAACCAACCTTCAGGCACTAACCAGAAACCTCTGCTCAGCCGGAGCACCATCTGACAGGAAGGGGCAGGGCTGCATGTAAGCCTCGGGTCTGAGCCAGGTCAGGCAGGCTGGCCCAGCAAGCTGCAGAGTGAGAAACTCCTGGCCACAGATGGAAGGCAAGGGTTCTGCTGACTCCTAGAATCCCCCAAGGCAGCGGTTCTCAATCTGTGGTACATGAACCACCACTGCTACGCAGGTGACCTGTCAGTGGTACGTGTTCACAGATTTATTATAATTACTTTATATGACAAGATGTCAGAGGGGCTGCCCCTCCTGCCCCCCACACACTGAAGGGCTGGGGCCTGGGGGCAGCAGGTCAAGAGTGAAAAGAACTAGGTTAATAGTAATCAGTGTTTACAGATGGGTCCAGTACAAAAAGGGTTGAGAACCACTGGTCTCTAGATGACCTCAAAAGGTTTCATCCAGCCCTATTTTCTCATGATTCCAAATATGAACCAGATGGAAAACTACTGGTTTCCTGAGTCTGAAAACTAACTGAAATAACAGTTCTAAGTTAAATTCTCTTACCTACCTTAATGGATTTTAAACTCTAAAGCCCAACAATTGTAAATATCAAGTCACGCTGCTGAAAAAAGCACAAGACAGACTGTTGTATTGTGCATGACATCACATTTAGTCATTCCAAACATTTTGCATACTCATGTTTCTTATTTACTACAGTGACCAGTACAATGAACTTTGCAAAAGTAAAGAATAGTGGCTAGCAACAGGAACAAGTGCTATAGTTCCATCAGCATGAGCATATTATTTCTGAGGCCATTTTCACACTATTAGTATCAGGTGGCCCAGACACATGAATGTTTTCCAAACAGACCCAAAAAATATACATGGATTAAATCATTGACAGCCACATATAAACCAGACATAACAGGCTAAAAGCTATGAAGTTAACTGGAATTTAATTTAGTGTAATTAGAATTTAATTTTAATTGGAAATTAAATTAAATTAAATTACATAAGGAAAGTTTTCAAAAGCATCTCTCAATTACTTTGACTGATCTCTTATGTAGTTACACAGTTACTTTAAGTGTCCCCATTGGTATACAAATCCCAAGAAGTTTCAAATTGCTGAACTGCCGTTCTACCACAGTCTATTTCAGTTCTGGTGCAGTTTCATATTTTTAGTAGTGAACTTGATGCCAGAAGAGAAAGCATGTGGACCAAGTTTACATATTAAACAAAACAGAGAATTTACAAACACTCAGGAGATTAGATGTAGAACTCAAAAGGATCTTAATGGATTGGAAAAAATGTGCATTAAACAACAGAGTGAAATTCAACACAGACTAACAAGATGCTACATCTAGAAAAAAAACCAAACAAATGTACAAATATAGAATGGAAAATGATTGGCAGTCAGCAAGGTTTTGCAGTGGAGTACTAGATCAACCTGGCTCAGGTCCAAGGTGGGCCAGTGTTTCTGACAAGTGCGGCCACTTCTCCCCATCACCTGTCTGTGCAGATGGCTGGGCGGGGGGGGCAGAGAAGGAGGAGGCTTCACTTGTGCTACGCAGTTGGGAGAAGCAGCAGCAGCAGCAGGTCAGATGTTCCATGGGCAAATCAAGTGGCTTCACAGGCCAGAACCAGCCCACAGGTACATATTTTGCAACCCCCTGGACTAGAAAATAGCAAGAATAATACAGGGGTTCTGGTGGCTCACAGACTCAAAGTGAACCAGCAATGTGATGCAGTCACCAAAAAATGCCAATGCAATTTTGTACTGCATTAAACAGAAATCCTAGATACAAGACGCAGGATGTAATACTACCATTCTACTCTATGCTAGTTAGGCCTCAGTTGGAGTACTACGTGCACCCCTGGACTCTACAATTTAAAGAGGACATGGAGAAACTGGGGAGGATCCAAATGTGGAAAAACAAAACTGATAAGAGGTTAGAGTTGTGAGGAAAGCCTGGGAGAACTAGGTATGTTCAGTCTGGCATGAAATTAAGGGAGGGGTAGTTGCATGGGAAGGGATATGATAGTGGTTTTCAAGTATTTGAAAGACTGCCATAAAGAATGGGGCGGGGGGGAAGAGGGTATAGAAGAGGCAGGACAGAAAGCAACGGTCTTAAAATGCAGCAAAACAGATTTGGAGGCCCCCAAACCGTGGATATGCTACAGGGGTTCTAGACCATGTATACATTGTTCTATTCAATTCAAAGGTGTATATTTGTTTTTAATCTAGAGAATTATGCAGGAAGCCAGACCATTATGTTTACCTGGTCTGGCTTTCTGCAAAAAGCAGTGAGTTTCACCAAGTGCTTCCGAATTAAACCAGACAAGGTTCTTTGGGTGAATCTGATATCTTTTATTACACCAACTTACACAGTGGGAAAAATGTTTCTTAGCATGCTTTTGGGTTTAAAAACTCTTTCGTCAGGCTGCTTGCTAAGAAACATTTTTCCAACTATTTAAAGTTGGTCTAATAAAAGATATCAGATTCACCCAAAGAACCTTGTCTGCCTATGTCCTTAGATCAACTCGGCTACAACCTACAACCCTCCAAATTAAACCAATCATTTGAGGTTGAGTTTGGGCACCATTAAAAGACATCTACCAATCCTTATTTTATTTGTCAGTATGATTGTTCCTTTGGTCAATACTACCCCTTCTCAAAATAAGAAAGTGATACCGAAGTCAAGTTTCCTTACTTCTTGTTGACCTCATCAAGTTCCGCTCTTAGCTTTCCTATTTCAATCTGTAGTTTAGCCCTTTCTTTGGCTGTCTCATCCAGAACTCTTCGAGCATCAGCCAGCTCAGACTCATAGAGGGTTTTGATTCCACTCACCTAAGATTAAAAAGAAATAGTTTAGATGGTTATGGCAGTTAAAATTTCGAAAAGAATATAAAATCATTAAGTTTATATTCTTCAATAAGTTTAATTTCAATTAATGATTTGCTCAATATGTATTTGAAGAAAATCGCAGTGTTTGTTTCAATGAAATGAATCCTTTCAAAGCAACATCTGAACATCATACCAATTTATATTAAAAATAAAATCAAAATTTTAAAACACACAACTTGCAGCAGCCAAGTCTTGTATAGAATCTAACTGTAGATCAGTGGTTGTGTCAACTGGGGGTATGCGTACCCCCAGGGGTACTTGGAAAGGCCCTAGGGGGTACGCATGGGTAGGGGGGACAGACTGTCACCTCCTCCCAGAAGCAGGGCTGGGGTAGGGCAAGGGCAGTGGCGCTCCTCTGCAGGCCCCACAGGCACCGCCCGGCTGGTAGGATGGGGGGTGGGTTTGCAGGTAGCAGCAGCTGCCATTCACCACCCCATGCTGCCACCGTTCAGTGCCCAGCCAGGCACTGCCAACCCCCCACCTCACTATGTCCCGCCGCCAGGGATACACTTATTAAAAAAGGTTGAAAAATCCCTGTAGCAGATGATTAATTCCTAGAATCACACTTTAACTAGTCCCACTTACTTAAAACAGTTACTGCTTTAAAGTTGCTTCTATGATAAGTAACGTCATCTAGATATAAGCAACAACGATTCTGGCTTGGGAATTAAGATTTAAGTACTGAAAATCAGTTCCACATCTTTGAAATTTAGAACTCAGTCTGCAGTTCATCAAAAATTATTGTTAATTATTTCTAACATGCTTTTCAGAATTTCCAACATAATACTTCTGCTATTCCTACAGGAACAATGCATTCCTCACTGCAACCAAGTTCAGAAAGGTGCCAACCATCCTCATGTGGCCTCCAGCCACTTAGGGGATTTTTAGACATGCAAGTGCCACAGTGCTGATGCTTGCAGTTGTATAAGCAGTGAAATGCACGCGAGCGCTCAGAAAACGATGGTGGCGTGCTTTTGAACTAGAACACACCAGAGGTGCTGGAAGAAGGCCAATGTGGTGCCGATCTTCAAGAAAGGGAGGAGAGTGGATCCGGCTAACTACACGCCCGTTAGCCTGACTTCTATCCTGGGGAAGATCTTAGAAAAGTTTATTAAGGAGGCCATCCTTGAGGGACTGGCCCAGGCTAACATTCTAAGGGACAGCCAGCACGGGTTTGTTGCGGGTAGGTCTTGTTTGACCAATCTCATTTCCTTCTATGACCAGGTGACCTATCACCTGGACAAGGGAGAAGAGATTGATGTCATATATCTTGACTTCAAAAAAGCTTTTGATCTGGTATCCCATGATCACCTCTTGGCCAAACTGCCCAGTTGTGGCCTTGGCTCCACCACGATCCGCTGGCTGGGAAATTGGCTCCGTGGTCAGACCCAGAGGGTTGTGATTGATGGCAGTCACTCATCATGGTGCCCTGTGACCAGTGGGGTCCCTCAAGGCTCTGTCCTGGGACCCATACTGTTCAACATCTTCATTAACGATGCGGACATTGGAGTCAGGAGTGGACTGGCCAAGTTCGCCGATGACACCAAACTTTGGGGCAAACCATCCACGCCAGAAGATAGGCGGGTGATCCAGGCTGACCTGGACAAGCTCAGCAAATGGGCAGACGAGAACCTCATGGTGTTTAACACCGAAAAATGCAAGGTTCTCCATCTTGGGAGGAAAAACCTGCAGCACCCGTATAGGCTCAGCAGTGCTACGTTGGTTAGCACTACAGAAGAAAAAGACTTGGGGGTCATCATTGACCACAAGATGAACATGAGCCTGCAATGCGATGCTGCGGCTAGTAAAGCGACCAAAATGCTGGCGTGCATCCATAGATGCTTCTCGAGCAAATCCCGGGACGTCATTCTCCCCTTGTACTCGGCCTTGGTGAGGCCGCAGCTGGAGTACTGCGTCCAGTTTTGGGCTCCACAATTCAAAAAGGATGTGGAGAAGCTTGAGAGAGTCCAGAGGAGAGCCACGCGCATGATCAGAGGTCAGGAAAACAGATCCTACGATGACAGGCTGAGAGCCATGGGGCTCTTTAGCCTGGAAAAGCACAGGCTCAGGGGTGGCCTGATGGCCACCTATAAGTTTATTAGGGGTGACCACCAGGATCTGGAGGAATGTCTGTTCACCAGAGTGCCCCAAGGGATGATGAGGTCGAACGGTCACAAACTCCTGCAAGACCGTTTCAGGCTGGACATAAGGGAGAATTTCTTTCCTGTCCGAGCCCCCAAGGTCTGGAACAGTCTGCCAGCAGAGGTGGTTCAAGCACCTACACTGAACACCTTTAAGAGTAAATTGGATGCTTATCTTGCTGGGATCCTATGACCCCAGCTGACTTCCTGCCCTTTGGGCAGGGGGCTGGACTCGATGATCTCCCGAGGTCCCTTCCAGCCCTAATGTCTATGAATGTCTATGAATGAATGTCATTTTCTGCACTCTGACACGCATTTCACCGCTTATACAACTGCATGCAGTGCAGTCCAGTTTGCCCCAGCTTGTGTGTGGAGCAGACTATTATCTGCTCTGAAGTGGCAGATCTCCAGTGTGTTGTAGGACAAAGAAGTATGCGTATAAATGCCTTTAGAGCAGGGGCTTTCAACCTTTTTTAGTCTAAGCACCCCCAGTGCCTGGACGCCAAGCAAGAGGGGAGAGGTGGGGAAGAGGAATAGCTGAGCAGGAGGCAGGGACGGAGCGCTGCTGCCTCCCAGGAGCAGGGGCAGGGCAGAGCAGGGTGAGGGCAGCAGCACCTCTCTGCAGAGTAGGGAAACTCTGCTGCTGAGTGGCAGGGGCTGCCTCCACATGCAAGCTTCCCCACCCTGCAGAGGGGCACCACTGCCCTCACCCTGCTCTACCTGGCCCTGCCCCTGGGAGGCAGCAGCACTCTGTCCCCACCCACCCATGCATACCCCACCCTAGGACCAGTCCAAGTACCCCCAGGGGTACATTTACCCTCAGTTGACAACCCCTGCTTAGAGTCTCCAACCCCAGAAAACCTTCCATCCTGACATTGGTTGTTATGATATACATTATAAAACCATTAAAGCAGTGGCTCTCAACCTTTTCAGGGTTGAGGCACACCACCACCACTTTTTGGAATGCAATGGCATGGCTGGCTGAGAACCACTGTTGATGCTGCCTTGGCTTACCTGAGTGCCTCAGCCAGATTCTGCTGCCAGGAAAAGCTGTGAAACTTCATGACCCTGCCTCTGCTGCACAGCCAACCTGGAAAGGGCTGTGCCTCTGAGCGCTCCTCCTACCTTAGGGTTATGATCAGCCTAAAGCAGGCAGGAGCTGCCTTGTGCAGTGTGGTTCCTTCTGATCTGGCACTCCCAACATTCTTCCCAGAAACATACGTAAATAAGACAGTTCCACCCATACCCATTTCCAGGAGGAACATAGGGTAAGAGGACCAAAAACAGCAGTGGCATGAGGCAGCTTGCTGCCTGCTTTAGTCCAATTAGAGCACTAATGCAGGGGGAGCAGTTTTACCTGGATGCTGTAACCACAACACCCCTGAGGTGGCCCTGCAGCACCCCAACTGAGAACCACTGCATTAAGGAGCTGTTAAGTATCCAAAATTTTAAGAACTAGCATCACTGCTGTTGCTCCTAACAGACTGCCAGAACTACTATCATAACTTTAGAGAAACAAAGCAACTGAGGTGGAGAGTATGGAGATTCAAGGGGAAAAACTAGCAAACTGGAATGCAGATAAAAAGCCTTGACGACAAAAACAGGAGATAAAAAGATAAGTGGGCTGCAGTGCCTCCAGAAAACCAATTCAGATATCAGAAACTGGGAGCAAGGACAGGATCAACTGCATAGGTCTACAGCAGGGGTGTCAAACTCATCCTTCCTCACAGGCCAGATCCGGGACATGGGCCTCCTGGTAAGCTGGATGCAGACATGGGGGCAGAGCAAGGTGAGCAGCAACAGCAGGAGGGGGTAACACAAGCCATCGCTCGCTCTGCCCTGCCCCATAAGCCTCCAACAGAGCTCTGTATCCAGGATTTCAGTCACAGCTCACCCCACCCCTGAATCCCCAGCCCTTTTGGGAGCCCCACATGCCAGACAACGCTTCTCTGCAGACCAGATTTTCCTGTGGGATGTACGTTTGACACCATGCACAACAAATGGAACACAACTGTGGTGCTGGAGAAAGGGGATCACTGTTATAACTTCTGAAATAAAACCAAGGTTTCTGACAACCAGAATTTGAGAACCTTTATGCAACCCATACTGAAGACAACCAAATTCTTAAAGCGATTTTCCCAGAACCACCTATCCTAGTCATCAAACAAGCACCAAACCTTGCTAACCTCATCACCAGAAGCAAGCTTCCTGTGGCTCAAAACACACCGAATGGATCCAGACCATGCCATGACAAGAAATGTAAAACCTGCCAACACATCTCCACCACCCCCACAATTACTACACCCCACAATGAACCATCAGCAGTCCTGGATCTTACAGCTGCAGCTTCACAAATGGCCTGAAGGAAAATATGGAGGAGAGACCAAACAACTGTGCACCAGAACGAAAACACACCAGAAGTCTATCAAAGACAAGAATACCCAACTACCAGTGGGGGCATATTTCTCACAAGAAAACCAGTCTCTCCAGCTTCTCAGTTCTAAGCTTCAAAGGGAATATACAAAACACCTTTCACAGATGAGCCTATGAACTTCACTTCATCAACATCCTGAATACAAAAAAAAAACTCATGGACTAAATATAGACATTGGATTCATGATACATTATAACCTGCCCAACATCCAACTCCCCAGGTATCTCTCCATTATATACCAGCTACATTAATTACCACCCTCCACCAAGCCTGTCTCTCACCTACTGACTCTTCAATTTACATCTTCACTGACTGCCTTTCTTGCATGCAGCCCAGCCTCTGGCTTCTTTACTTTTCATTCCATCCAGGAAGAGCAGACACCAACTGCAGATGCTTCCTTAGCCTGATGAAAGGTATTTATACCCGAAAGCTTGCAAAGAAGAATTTTTCCAATTATCTGAGTTGGTCTAATAAAAGATACCAGATTTACCCAAATAACTTTTTCTCCCCTTATCTTATAGATGTAATTTATAGTGGCATAACCTTACATTTTCTTAATGCATATTCATTCTGCCTTTTTTCTTTAATAAATGCCCAACATTTCAGGCCCCAGGCAGAAGTTTCCTTTACAACAGGGGTGTCAACCATACTGCTTTAGAGGCTAGATCCAGCCCACAGAACTTCTGACCAATCTCCAGATCTATCCTGCAATGTTTGTTCCCAAGCTGTCACAGCTTGTGTCAGCACAGGCCAATACCCAGGGAACTGATGCTGGCCACACCCCAATCCTCCCTCTTTATCAGCTGAAGTCCATGTTTTCGGTCACTGTTGGTGGATGAAATCCACAGCAGTTGGCAACCAGGAAAAGCAGGATGGCAAGCAGCAATGACGTTAACTACCTGGGAGCTAGCCTGTGCCAACACAGCACCTGCCCACAATCCGGATCTGGAGGTGGGTCATCCAGCCTGCAACCGACCCTATGGGCCAGGCTATGGCTGCTGGCAGGGAATGTTGCTCACTAATTTATTGAAGTCTAACATTCCTGCTTTTACAATGTTTATTAGAAGTTGTTAGCATAAAGAACCTTAAATTAGTATGGAAACAACAAAATTCAGCACATTTTTCTGCAAAAAATGGGGTGTTGTGCTACTGTCACAGATCATGCTGCTTTTGAGAGGAAGCTCTACCTTTAGACTTCCCAAAAAGGCTTATTCAGTACCCCTCCTTCAGGACCCCTTGAAGCCAGCTCTGGAGTAGCTTCATGAGGGGCAAGTTCAAGACCCTGGCTCTTTTCTGTCTCCGACTTTCCCAAGGGTACATAACAACAACAGCTTTTTGAGAGAATTATCCAGGCACATAACCTCCCCGCTGGCCCCTCGTGGACATGCTTAGGGGCAACCAACATGGGTTCATTAGAAGCAGGTCCTGTCAGACCAACCTGGTGGCCTTCTATGACCAGGTCACAAAATCCTTACATGGCGGGGTAGCAGTGGACATAGTCTTTCTAGACTTTAGGAAGGCCTTCGACATTATCTCTCACCCCATTCTCATTAAAAAATTGGGGGACTGTGGTGACGACACCTACACAGTCAAATGGGTCACTAAGCAGCTGGAGGACCGCACCCAGAGAGTGGTGGTGGATGGGTCATTTTCGACCTGGAGGGATGTGGGCAGTGGGGTCCCCCTTGGGCCCGTACAAGTCACTGATGAAGATGTTGAACAGGACTAGGGGGTAAAAAGCACCCTGTTCAAATTTGCTGATGACACTAAGATGTGGGGGGATGTGGGCATGCTAGAAGGGAGGAATAGGCTACAATCAGACCTAGACAGGTTACAGGGGTGGGCGAATGAGAATAGGATGCGTTTCAACACTGACAAATGCAAGGTGATGCATCTGGGGAGGAAGAACCAGCACCATACCTACAGGCTAGGGAACTCCCTTCTCATCAGTGTAGAGGCAGAAAAGGATCTTGGAGTCGCTGTTGATTCCAAGATGAACATGGGCTGCCAATGTGGGGACACAGTCAGGAAGGCTAACCACACCTTGTCATGTATCCACAGATGCACTATGAGCAGGTCCGAGGTGATCCTCCCCCTCTATGCGACATTGATCAGGCCACAGCTGGAGTACTGCGTCTAGTTCTGGGTGCCGCACTTCAAGAGGGATGCGGACAGCATGGAGAGGGTCCAGAGGAGGGCCACTCGCATGGTCAGGGGACAGCAGGTCAAGCCCTACAAGAGGCTACGGGACCTGAACCTATTCAGCCTCCACAAGAGAAGGCTGAGGGGCGATCTAGTGGCTTGTTACAAACTAGTCAGAGGGGACCAGCAGGCATTGGGGGAGTCCCTGTTCCCCCAAGCAGTTCCAGGAGTGACTAGAAATAAGTGTCACAAGCTGTCAGAGGGTAGATTCAGACTACAAATCAGGAGGCGCTACTTCACTGTCAGGGCAGCTACGATCTGGAACCAACTTCCAAGCAAAGTGGTACTGACTCCTACCCTGGGGGTCTTTAAGACAAGGCTTAACAGTCACCTTGCTGGGGTTGTCTGACCCCAGTACTCTTTCCTGCTATGGCAGGGGGTCAGACTTGATGATCTGCTCAGGGCCCTTCCGACCCTACTAACTATGAAACTATTCTTGAGTTTCTACAAATTGCAAATGACTTTCATAACATGGAATGGTTTGGTGATAACTTAATTTTTCTTTGGCTAAAGATGAACTGATCTATGAATTAGAAGTTGGACAGCCATTCAGCAATCATAGCTTCTTTGCTTCTGGGACAAAGTCACTGAAGTCACAGATCTTTTAAATAGGGTTTAATTAAAAGTATAAATATACCATAGTTTTGAGCAAGAGCAAGCATGCACTTTTATGTAAGAGAACAACAATTCAAGTTGTTTACTCATAAGGTTGTAAAGAGAAAACCTTCCAGCATTTTTACTGATGACAACAGCTGCAATTCCTCAGCTGTAGAAGAGGCCATCATAGGCAAGAGGAGACACTTGAAGAGTTTTAAAGAATCACCAATGGAAAAGGGACACAGATGGTAGTGGATGCACACCAGAAGTTAGAGAATGTAGGCAACAGATGAGAAGCAAAAAGATATCAAACAAATACATACCAAGAGAAAAACAAAAGAAACTTAAAATATCAGAACTAAAAATGACAAATAATACAATTGATGCACACCAGAATGAGCAGCAAAAAGATTTTTAGCAGGATACAGACAGTGTGACATTGTCACAACACTAAATAAAAGCTGTATTAACATTGTATCCCTTCTTCTCTCTCAGATATTTCTTTATCAAGGGATCAAAATAGGAAAAAAGAAAAAAATGAGTAGCCTAACAGCATAGTCTGCTTTCCTGTTGACACTTCCAGGACCAACAACTAGTCATCAGGGAAGTATTTTTCCAAGACAAACTAGCAGTGCACCAATAAAGATTTTTACCAACGGCCAATTATTAACTGTCCAATACTGATCCGATTGCCAATATGCAGCCTGGCAGCTTGGACACCAGCATCGGGCCAGTAAGTCTGTAGGGGAGAAAGGGACATGAAGGAGGAGAGGGTTGGGGGGCGCAGATCGAGGCCTCCACTGGGATGGAGGGGGTGGGGCTGAGGCAGGCACTGCCCAGCCAGACAGAGCATGGGACAGTCCCCATGGGCTCTAGCTGCTCCATGCATCCTGGGGAAGGCACGGGAGACGTGCCCTGCAGATTTGTGCGCAGGGCAAGGGTGGGCTGCCAGCTTTAGGCTGAGTGAGGACTATGCTCAGGGTAGGAGGGCAGTGGCAGTGCTTGGAGGAGGGGCTACAGGCTGGGCTACAGCCACGCCAAAATTCATTATAGCCCCCCTGTAGCTCCTCTACCATGGCTGCTGCCACACACCCTGAGCACAGCCCCAGCCTAAGAAGAGGCCAGCCAGCCCCCATCCCTGAGCCTGCAGTGCTGGCCCCACACACAAATCCAGGGGGCACATGCCCCCTATGCCTCCCCTGGGGCATGCACAGCAGCAGAAGCTGTCCCCCCTCCCCAGACAAGCCATCCATAATTCCGTCCTGCATGCCTCTCCGCTCCTGTCCCACTCCCTCCCTCGCTGGGGGGGGGGGGGGGGCTTCAATTGGGCCTCCCCCACCCCTTTCCTCCTCCCTCCCCTCCTCCAAACTTAACAGCTGGACATTGCTCTCCAATTTGCTGAGGTACATTCCTGGCCACATGCATACTGAGGCTGGACACATGCACATGGCATTTATCAATGAAATTATCAGCCAGATCAGCCAAAAGAAGCCAACTGCTGATAACAGACACTGGTGTCAAAAGCAGACTGGCCAAGTTTATTGACGACACCATATTCGGGGAAGTTTCCATACTTGAGGATAGGCTGGTGATCCAGGCTGACCTCAATAGGCTTGCAAGATGGGCAGATGAAAACCTGATGGCATTCAATACAGAGAAATGCAAAGTGCTCCACCTCGGGGGGGGCGGGGCGGGAACCTGCATCAGATTTACAGGGTTGGCAGTGCTACACTTGCTAGCACCAGGACCAAAAGAGACTTGGGGGTCATGACTGACCACAAGATGAACATGAGCTACCAATGTGATACTGCAGCTGGCAAAGTGAACAAAACTCTGGCTTGCATCTACTGATGCATCTCAGGCAAGACCCAGGATGTCATCCTCCCACTGCACTCGTCCTTGGTGAGGCCACAGCTGGAGTCCTGCATCCAATTCTGGGCTCCGCAATTTAGGAAGGATGTGGAGAAGCTTGAAAGAGTCCAGAGGAAAGCCTTGTGCATGATCAGAGTGCAAGAGAACAGGCCTTATGAAGAGAGGCTACCAGCTACGGGACTCTTCAGCTTGGAGAAGCACAGGCTCAGGGGTGACCTAGTGGCAGCCTATAAATACGTAGGGGGTGTGCATTAGGATCTGGGGGAACACCTGTTCACCAAATCAACCCAGGGGTGACAAGGTCCAACGGTCACAAATTCCTGCAAGACTGTTCTAGGCTGGACACAAGGAAAAAACCTTCTTACTGTCCAAGTCCCCAAGGACTGGAACAAACTCCCCCCAGAGATGGTGCAAACTCCTACACGGAACACTTTCAGGAAACATCTGGATGTTCGTCTTGCTGCGATCTTTTGACTCTAGCTGACTTCCTGCCCCTTGTAAGATCATTGGGTCCAGCCCCATGCCAAGGTCCCTTCCAGGCCTAATGTCTGTGTAATCTATGAAACGTCAATTTTCCTTTTATCAGCGCCGACACAATATAGATTGATGTCAGTGCAACTCTAAACCAAATCCTACTCAACTTGGACAATACACTCTTTAAGAAAGAACATTTTCTCCCTATCATGTCTATATACCACCCACCACAAAGTCCGTGTCCATGTACTGAGGTAGGCTGCAGCCAGGGCTGCGTGCGGCTCTTGTCCACAGGGGCTGGGCTTAGAGTGGATGCAGGTAGTGCTGGGAAGATGCTGGATCAACCCCAAATTTTGCCACTGCTCTGCTCCAAGTGGTGGGGTGGATGCAGCATTCACCCAGCGCCTGCTCCAAGTCCAGGCCTTCTGGAAAAGAGCCCTGGCGGGGCAGCACCCCTCCCTCCCCTCAGCAGTGCCTGCCCCGGCCCCCTCCCTCACCATGGAGGGTGTCAATCTGCCTCCCCCATACCTCTTCCCTCCCCCTCCCCTTCCACACTAGACTTACCAGCTGGAGGCAGCTGTATCAGAAATCAGATCAGTATCAGCCAATATGCCTCCTTAAATACTGACTAGCAGTACCGGCCCCCAAAACCCAACTGATTTGGAATCAGGGCTTCTTGCAGCCCACAGAAACCCAGCATAGCCACTCACACCACTTTTCCCCGCCATTGATTTCAGTCACCCAACAGCAACCTAAGACCCCAAATTCAGTAGCACACAAGAAAGAAGAGGAAGAGGGGCAGAGGCAACAATGTTCACCCCCTGGGTGTTAGAACCGCACCAACGCAGTGCTCCACCACTATGCCAAAAAGCCCAATGAGCCAGTTTGACCACTACAGGATAGCACTGCACTAGGATACCAGCTAAGTTTGAAATACCTAAAATTATTCCCAAAATAATTATTTGCTGTTCTTCAGGAGGAGAAGACCCTTAAAACATGCCCAACCATATGGAACCGTGTTAAGAAATTTCCACATTGATGATGAACACCATTAAAATTCATGAATTTAAAACAGAAAAAAGGTAAAACAGAAATGTTTTAGATTGCAAAGCAAAAACACTGGTCATACCTAATCTACCAAAATTCACTCCATTAATGACTAAACTTAAACTAACTTACTAAACTTTAACGTAAAGGAAAAAAAAAATCTATCAGACTAAACAACTATGCAGCTGCTCTTGGCATCAGCTGCAAATGTCATTATTTACTCAAAAGCAAGTAAGGTGTGTCGTCCCATCCCCCCCCCCCCCCCCGACCCCAATCAGCATGGGAAAAGTCTCATCTTGGATTCAAGTACCAGCCCAGGGCAGACAGCAGCTCAGCTCTGGCTTTGGCCCTGGGCTCAGAGCTGTGCCAGGGTTGAAATGTCTTGTTTGGTGGTGAGCAGGGAAGAGACTGAGGGAGAGAGAGGGGGAAGACAACCTACAACTTACTCACCCTTTGCCCCCCATGCCTGTGCCTGCCCCCTGCCCCAGCTACCCCTTCTACCTCTTGACCTCTGTTCCAACCCTAGTCCCTCAAGCCCCAACCCAGCCCAGGTAAGAACTGCTGCCACTTCTCCCTGGCCAGACTGGGCCAGGCCATCTGCTACCGCTCGCTGCCCCGGGGGAGCTGGCCTACAGCAGAAGGTAAAGAGGGGTAGGAGGCGGCACAGGGGGGAGGGATGGGGGTAGGTTGCAGGGTGGGAGCCAGCAGAGGCACAGAGGGAGCAAGAGGCTGGAGACAGGCACAGGCTGGTGGGAACAAGGACTAGGGAAGTAAGGTGCAAATCTAGCCCCTTTCCTCCCACTGCTGCTTTCTCTACCACAGCAGAGAATTTTCCATGTACACAATCTAATTATTGTGGGTCATCTTAAATTTGAAGCCATCTCAGAATCAGGCAAATTTGGTAGTTTTTGCTACAAAAGTTCCACTTCACTTTGAAAGTAAAGGAAGCTACTTCTACTGCACAAGTGCTCAGAAATTCAGACTGGGGGTAGGGGTTCTTCCTTTTCTTTTCTTTTTTACAGGACCTATCCTAGGTGGACAAACCCTCACATACAAATGGCGGTAGCTTTTCAAAACTAACACAACCACAGCTTGAACTGCTTGGGTCCCAAGCACCCGCAAGAGCCAGTGAAACAATCCTTGTCCAGGAGTCTCATTTATCCAAATTAACCTCGATTCAGACATTACCACAGAAGCTCAGCTTCTTACAGAGAACAGTCAGGTATGCAGAAGAATCAGATTCAACCTGAGCAACACTCGCTCTCGCTTAACAAAAGGACACTCGGTCCCAGTTAGTCCTTCTGTATTAAAATTACGTTTCCTCTCCTTCTGCACACCATGTGCCCACAGCGTGACTAAAGCAGATGAAAACTATACCTGAATACACTCACTGCATGAGCTACTCTATCGTACCGTCAACACAGAAAGCAAAGACAACTCGCCGGGGCCGCGAGACGCATCAAAGTCCGCCAAGACAGAGGAGGGTCCGGCCCGCCTGCCGCCTCGGCCCCGGCGCCCGGGGACCCGCCAGCCCATGGCCCCGGAGGAGGCTCTCGCTGGCCCCGCCGCCTCAGGACCGGCGGAGGGCCCCGGCCGCCCCGGCCCCGACCAGCGCCCCCCCGGCCCCGTCCCTTCCCACCGGCCACACACGTGCGGCTGCGACGGCCTGGCCCAGCCCGCTCCCCGGCCGCACCTCGCGGGTGGTGACCTCCTCCTTCTCCGAGATCTTCAGCAGCAGCCGGTCGTTCTCCAGCTCCAGCGCGCGCACGCGGTCGATGTAGACGGCCAGACGGTCATTGAGCTGCCGCAGGTCCTCCTTCTCCTGCAGCCGGGAGATGCGGGTCGGAGACAGCGGGGTGCCCCCGGCGGCGCCGCGGCTCGGGGTGCCCGACATGGCGCTCGCTCCGCCGGAGGGGACGGGACGAGCGAGCAGCGGGTTCATTCAATCCAGCCGCACTGTGGGCGGGAGGAGCAGTAAGATGGCGGCCGCCTCCCCCACTCCCGCGCAGCGCTGCGCGGCGCCCCCTGGGAAATGGAGTCTCAGGCCCGCGGCCGGGAGCGCTGGGGCTGCTGGGGGCTGTAGTCGCTGCCGGCTGCCGCTGGGGACGGGGCCTCAGCTCTCCACGTGCGGGACCCCCGCGGCCGTGGCTGGGGCACGTTCATGGTAGTGTACGGAGGGCCTCGCGGGCTGTAAACGCATCTGAAAGGCCTTGTAGCCAAGGAGCCCCACGGCCTCGGGCAGGCAGCAGCAGGAGTGTTTTGTTGTATAATTTAAACAGAAAAGGCCTGGTTTTAGGCGGGCAAGCAAGTCAGTCGCCCAGGCCGCAACATCTTGAGGGGCTACATGGCCCCATACTTACCGAGAAGCTGTGTTGGCAGCCAGCAGCCACCCTATGTGTATCCACATACTTCTAGACACGGCTTGGCAGCTGTGCACCAGAGCACACAAGCACCTGCAGCAGCCAGCTGAGCGCCCGAAGCGCGCCTCCGTCCCAGAAGCAGCCCAAGCCCCGTCCCCAGGGGAGGCGGCGGCAAGTTCTGCTCCTAGAGAAGAGCTCAATCCAAAATGTGGATTTTCAAAACTCCCACTGAGTTGCTAGCCTATCCTAGAGGGGCTGCATGCCACGTGTACCCAGTCTGATTTTAGGCAAGCCAAAAATGCCTGAGCCTTAAATGCAGATTGGTAAACAGTGCACTTAAATGAGATGTACCAGAATTCTGCCTGAATCTCAGAAAGCAGTCCCTAATAAGCTGCTCCAGGAGCCACAAAACTCATTAGATTACGAAGCCTCCTCAGTGCCTACAGTTCAGCTTTTCAGCAGGTCACCCAAGGGGCTCATTTAAAACAGGACTGCTTTCCTCAGCTCCTCACCCCAGCTCTTAAGCACTGTGAACCCTCTACACTGACGCTCCACAGCTACTCTTCCTCCTTCAGTACGCTCAGTTAAAACCAGAGCTAGACAACGGAGCAGGGGAGGAGTGCGTCCCATTTAGACACTGCAAATATGGTCACTAGGTTATAGCATAGGTATCAAACTCGCCCACCCCGCTTGGGCTGAATCTGGACTACGTAGCTCCTTGTAGGCCAGATTTGGACCCACCTCTGGTGGTGGGTGTAGTGATAGAAGTTATAGTTTAGTGCTGCTGTAATTAAACTGTCGAATAAGCTTTACTTAAAGCACCCCGCTGCCATTTTTCAGCACAGGGACACTGATACACATGACACTGGAGTCTGCTGGAGCACGGTAATTACCGTGCTCCAGCAGACTCAATTAAGCAAGCCTGTTCTGACACGCTGTAATTACAGCACACCAGAACAGCCTCAACCTGTGTGCATAAGCACCCCATGATTCTGTAATCTAGTTACTGAGGCACTTAATGGGGTAGGGAAACCTGGGTTCTGATCCCAGGCATTAAGGATTTTTTGTGAGAGGTGTTAAATGTGATAACTGTCTAATTAAAAATACATAAGCAGTTCAGGGAGCAGAATCCAGGTTTCCCCACACCTGACTAAGAACCCAGGCCTTAAGATACTGAAGAGAATCGTACAACTGGATCCCCCACATTGACTGAGTGCTGCCTACTGGCTATTGTTTAAAGGGAGGTACAAACCCTCTAGCCATGATTTTCGAAAGAGGACAGGGTTTGGTGCTCATTTCCATGAAGTGAATCCCGAACAGCTATAAGCACCTACCTTCCCACAGTCTGAAGTTAAGTGCCTAAGAAACTGAAAGGCAGCAATTTCTCATGCACAGCCCTTTGTTTTTTTGCTATTTTGTTATTCTGAAAAAACAAAAGGTGTAACACCTCTGAACAAGACTTCTAGAGTTTTGTACTCCTTGTCTCAGACCAACACACCTATAAGACAGATCCCTGAAACACGGAAGATACTGAATTTTAGTCATTTCTTGGAATTACAAACTTCATTGCTAAACAAGAAAGCAACATTTCTGCCATGTGACACCACCAGGAAAGAGAAACTACCTTATCTGAACATCAAAGAGAAACTCACACTAAGGGATTCTCATGGACCCAGAGGAACATACATCCACCTTCAGCCTTCTCTGTGTAAAACTAAGCTTATTTTTTACCTAAGGTGACTTTTACCATCTTTAATTTCCCCTCAGCCTGAAGAAGGGTGTGTGCACCCAAAAGCTTGGGAATTTTTTTTTTTTTTTTTACTATTTTCTAGTTGGTCTAATAAAAGGTATTATCTCTGAACCAAGAGGTGTATCTGTATTCCTTCTTCTCAGATGAAAATGGCTATAAAACAGATAACCCTCTGTCTGGCATTTGCAATGACTACTTGAGGTGTCCCCTGCCCTCTTAGTATTGCTAGATTTTTGTGGGCCCCATGGAAAGGCATGTAATCCTTTTCATCCATTATATACAGAGCCTGAGTGCCTAATACATCTGTGGATTACAATAAGTACACATTAGGCCCTAAAACTGTTAGTTTGGCAAGCCTTAAGTCTTGCAGATCTAGCTTTAAGTGACTTGCCCAAGGTCTGAAAGAGTGGGAAACTGAACCCAAGTTCTATGCTTGCATTATATATAAGATAATGTAGTCTTCTAAATAAAGTTGACTCTTTATTCGTATCATTTTTTTCTTTTCTTTGTGCTATCATTTTTAACTTAGTACCATTTTGCAAAGGTGACATATTCTTTCTTAATATACAATAGTTGCAAGATGACCACAGACACTGTTTCCAGTTCAGTGCTGACTTTTAATAATCTAACCAATCTGCTCTAAGTATACAGTCTGACTCCTAGCCATAAACAGCTAGCTAGAATTTTAATTATTTTTTTTATTTTTTTTCCAAAAAGGGAGGAGGAAAACACAGACTACAAATCCCAGAGTACTTTGGCATCTTAAACAGAGACTTGGTCACGCGCCATCTGTTAGCCAGGGCTGAAAGCCACAGCAGGAACAGCCCATATGCCTGTGGAAACCTCCCCTTTCACTTCCTTTGGATTTGAAATGCAGTTCTGTTTTTTAATTTTGGCGCCTGTCTGAAAACTCTAAACCAACTGCTGCTGGCCCAGCTCCAGAACCTAACTGCATGTCTCTCAATGGAGTTGCTCCTTATCTGTATTCATGTTCTGTTTCAAAAATATCTTTCCTTTACCAGTTAAAGCAATTAAATGCTTGTCAGTACTAAGCCATGCACTTATGATGAGCATCTTGTTTCTTTCTCAGTACCAGCAAATATTTGGAGGATTCATGCCAAGATGATATATTTTAGGAATGTTGAAAATTCCATTCTAACCCTTTTTTGTGTGTGCGCTTATCTCAATACCTCCTTGCTGCTTTGTCATTTGTAATGTTTCAAATTCAAACCCTTCACAATTTTTCTAGGTAATTTAATCCAGATGGTTCCTACTTATTAACTTGATACAGTTCAGCCCAGGCTTACCTATTTGTTTTTAGGAAGTTATCTTCTAGTTTTTTAATCCTTGAAAACCATGGAGAATATGTTCCCTAATAATTTTAACAATTCTTTTCATAATATTCAATTTCATATTTTGTCACAGCAAAATTTGTTTTCCCAAACAATTTCCCTTAAACATGAATTACTACTTGGAGGCTTGAGATATGATATCTTTTATAGTTTCTTAGACGGTTGGTTCACTCTCCATAGGAAAAATCTAGCTATGACATGCATGGTTAGGGTACCATACATGAGCAAAAGTGTCCACACCACTCCCTGGTAATACACAATATTCTATATGGGCTGTAACAAATACCTTAGTGAGACTGACTGCCATGTCAAACTAATTATCTCCTTGACCAGTACTAAATCATTAGTGGTTCTGCCATTCACTCCTTATCTCCTAGCCCTTGTTTCCTGAATCATCAAGACACATACACACAGGATCCACACACTAGCACTACCCACACCAGTAAAATGTAGAATTGATTAGAGTTTACTTCTTTCATTCAGTGAGCAAAATTGATTCTCCAACGTCAGAATTTAATATCCATTCACTGATAATAAAGGCTTGGCCCAGGGACCTTATGGATCTCTGAGAAGTAAAGGCAGGCAACTCTTGAAATAACAAGGATTACTGGCAGTAAGGGTGTGTCCAGATGAGCACGCATGTGTGGTTTGTGGCACTGCAAACTGCACGTGCTGCACGTGCATGTGTTTGCTGTGCTGCTAATTAGCAGCATGATGATTTGTTTTTGACACAGATCTCCTGGTGTCAAAAAAAGATTCACAAGACAAAAAGCAGAGTGGCATACATACATACATACATAGTGGCAAGCATGTGCTGACTGAAACCAGAGCCTGACTGACCAGGCTTCTCATGTCTAGATTGCCACCACTGCAGCCCTGACAATTCCCCAGGACCAAAGGTAAGGCTGCTGGGGGCAGCCCAGGTGCGTCAATGATTCTCTCAGTTTCTCCAATCCCTTCTCAGCAAAGGACTATAAGGTTTTGGGAAGTGAAGATGTATCTGAACATTTTGTTTCGAATTCAAACCACCTCAGTCAGCAGTTACCAAGTCATTCATTTAAACCATCTGATGACAGCTCATCAGTTTGCAAGAAGGGTCTGATGTATTCAGCAGCCGTTGATTTTACTGCAGAACAGAGCCTTCACCAAATCTTTTATTTTAAAAAATATGTTTCTCAAGTGGACAAATCAATTTTCAGGATAAACAGGACCACACCACTGTGTGTGAAGATGCAGACTCCCTGAATGGACTCCTCTAAATTCCTAAATATTTGGGAGCTTCTGCACTGATTGGATAGGAGGACTGGAGAAGGACGTGCCCCTACAACTCCCCACAAAGGACAATAGAAAAAAAGTTCTTTAGAAATAGTCACAAGGGGGACAAGAATATCATCAGAACAATGTGAATATGAGAAGAGAAAAAACAAATTAGATACTACGTCCCAAAGACTAGTTCTGCATCTGCTATGAAAACGCTCATAATTAAGGGAACAGAACAGAACACCATGCACATTTGGGGGATTAAAGCGAAACAGATCCCATACTATCTGTAAAACAAGGGCTCTTTTAGATAGGTGAAACATGTACTGAACTTGAAACTCTTTGCAAAGTTGCTTCCTTTCATTGCTATAAACAGATTGTTCAAGCTGAATACTTCTTGTCATTCATGGCAGAATCTTCCTGGCAAGGCACCCTTCTACACATAGGATAGATCTAAGAACACAGAATTGTCACTCCAGCTTGGACTGGAGTCTATCCAGTCTACCTTCCTGTCTCAGACGGTGGCCCATATGTATCAGACAATTCCAAGGAAAATGCAAAACCTCCCATCGATAGATATTTGCAAAACGATCTGCCCATAGGGGCAATTCTTTCTAATCCTAACTAGCTAGTGGTTGGTAGGTGCTCTGAAACTTAATATCCCCCTGTTACAAAGATGAGCAATGCAGTAAAAACAATACAGGTATTTCTTGGGACTCTGACTGCAAGCAGTTGCATAGCTTGTGAAACGGGAGACAGAAATTTCTGTATATATGTGATTGTTGCATATAGAGATTAACAACCCATCTAAATTGGATTAACCAATGCAAGTTTTAATTAACATTGGACCAGGACTTTCAATCCTAAACTTTGTGGGATTTTACTTTCAGATCCAGAACTGAATTCCATTCTATGTCCAATCCATACTACAAACGTTCTGCCAGCAAAGCACATGCACATTCAAAGCCCCTCTGTGGCAGCAGGACCTGCCATTCCATCATAAGAATTACTCCATCTCTGAGCAGTGGAACAAGACTTCCACTGATTCCCAGCAGCAGGCAAGAGAATCTAAAAACTTTTGTATCTTCACCCAGCTGCCATGGTCCATTCAGCAGCTGGTGCCCTCTCAAAATAGATTTTGTGCTCCAATCGTACAACTGTTGGACCAGAGATGTGTTGAGCTTCCAAAAATCCATAATGCACATGCTCTGGCAGCTGCCATCTGGCTGTAGAAGCATCTTAGTGTAGACATAATCCTAATTTTATAAAGTCCCCAAACTAAGAAAAACTTGGAAGACGTGGCACACCAAACAAGTTTTTTGTAAAGACAAAGAGCCCAAACCAGACTTAGATTAACTTCAGTTGAGTCATTCTTGAATTTCACCAGCACTATACAAATCAGGTCTGCACACCTCTCATCTCCAGCATAGATCTGATATCAAGTGCTGTACATAGGGCTACGCAGTAAATTCATTCAAGGCTGGAAGGTTCAGCCTGATTGAAAAGTGGACTATCCTGCCCAGAGAGTACAAACCCAGCAATCTGGGATTTGCATTTGGTTCCAAAAAAAAAATAAATGTGTTACTTTTGATTTATCAAGCCCAAAATGACATGCACAGTACTATGTAAACAAATCCTGTCTATCTTCTTTCCCTCCACCTATGAGCCTGCTTAGCTGAGATCAGCAAAGGTGTTCACACTACAGCTTCCTCAGGAAATGCGTGAGGCACTTTCTCTATGACGAATTCTCAGATTTACAACTCACTCCAAGTTTTGATGGAATTTGCAACCTAATATAGGGTTGGGGTGTTATTGTACCTGTGGTGGTCTAGAAACTATGTGAGAAATTAGGGGTGTTTTTAGTGTTCTTTTACTAGATGGTATAGTTGGAAGGAACATCAGACAAGCTCTTGGGCCCAAAGTGCCCTTCCTCAGGTCTTAGAAATAAGCAGGTACGGCCTGAGCCAAATTCAGATAAAACAATAGCTTTTTTTTTTATCCACCAGGACTGGAGCAGGACTCCATGGTCTCAACATCAGCCATCTTGCTATCCCAGATAGTAACCGTGGCAATCCATGAAGCAGGGCACACACTGGGCGCACACAGTTTTGTAACTGTTGATATGGGTGTCAATTATCGGGGATGTCATCAAGAAATCTGTCATGCTGGGACCACTGCCTCCTGGAAGCACAGATTTCTGCCCCTCATCGTCCTTGCCAAGGTGGTAGACCAGCTAGATCAACTTAAGTAAATGGAGAGGAGGAACAGCAGGAAAGTAAAGGACACTGCTATTTTTGGAGCTCCTTCATGCATAGGATATTTTCCCATTGGCAACATTTATAGCCAAAATCCAGCTATTTTATATTGCCTGATTGGTAGAAAAAGTCTCTAGCAGACTGCCAAATCTAGCCATGTTTTAATCCACAGAGGTTTATAAATACTTCAAGATCAAGTCTTTAAGATATACTTAAAGTCTTTAAGCAGAATCTTTAGATATGAATGCAAATCAGGATTTTGAACTACATATCCCTATAGTGAGCAAAAACAGGCACCAGAGATGATCGCTTGAGAATTTGGGGATGCAGAATTCTGGGTTTTGGGACTGGCTATTCCAGTTTGGCTCATTAGCAAAACTAGATTTATCTGCATACCTGGGGCACAGAGTCAGACACAGGGTTTTGCATCAAACACAACCTCAATAATAAGCTGTTAGAATACTGAGTTTTTAGTCTTACCAGTTTGCTACTTCTTCAAGGCTTCATTCCACTGCAATTGGTTTGCCTGAAAACGTATGTTGGACTTCCTAACAGCAATACACACAGTATTAGTAGAGGATGGGAGCCGATTAAATCCAACTCTCTCTCAGTTCATAAAGTTCACTTTGTAACAGGGAGACCATCACTGGCCCGTTGAGGAGAAAAATGTGGCAAGGTACTTACCTGAGATGGACACACAGCACATGAAGAGGATCCACGTAGTCAACCAAAGACTGCGGCGCTGGTGTCATCGGGAAGGCTTTGGCTTCCATGACCACAGCCCGCTCTTTGGCGAGAGAGGCAGCGAGCTGCTGGGAAGGAATGGCCTCCACCTCTCCCCCTGGGGTGCAGGCTCTTCTCAGCCAGACTGGCTGACCTGCTCCACCGGGCTTTAAACTAAGCCCGTTGCGGGACGGAGGGACTACCGCCACTGCTGGCCCACTGAGCGACACTTGCAAAGCCAGCAGGCCAAGGCACTTAAGGGAGCCCACCCCTGCCCCAGCCCTGGTACAATCTGTGGGCAAGCCAAGAGCCCCCAAGGGGACACTTGCCTGCCTGTACACAAATGCCAGGATCTTGGGGAACAAGCAGGAGGAGCTCGTCTTCCTGCTTGATGGAAATAATTATGATGTCATAGGGATAACAGAGACCTAGTGGGACTCCACCCATGACTGGACCATGAATATAGATGGCTATACCCTGTACAGGAGGGATCATGTAGATAGAAGGGGGTGGGGGTATAGCTCTCTACGTTAATGAAAGCTACATGTCCCTGCAAGCTGATATTGGCAACCAGGGTGGATAACTGGAGACCCTCTGGGTTAAAATTCGTGGGGAACATGGCACAGGGGACACAACTGTGAGAGTCTACTACAGACCTCCCACCCAAAGCTTGACCAGGAGTTTGCCCGGGAATTGGCTGAGGCTGCATGCTCCAGGACCAAGGTTGTCATGGGTGACTTCAATTACCCGGACATGTCGTGGGAGGATCACTCAGCAAAATCTGAGCGGTTGCAAAGCTTCCTCTTGTGCATGGATGACCTCTACCTGACTGAAGAAGTCTATGGGCCAACAAGAGGCAAAGCACTGCTCAACCTGGTACTGGCTACTGGGGATGACTTAATCGGCGACCTAGTGATCGATGGGAAGTTGGGTGACAGCAACCACGAGCTGATCACCTTCACCATCCGCCGTAAAGCTGGCAAGTCAGTCAGCAACACAGAAGTCCTTGACTTCAGAAAAGCCGACTTTGATAAGCTCAAGAGGCTAGTCGGTCAGGCCCTCAGGGACCATGACCCCAGGGAGACGGGAGTTCAAGAAGAGTGGTTGCTTCTCAAGGAAGCGATCCTCAATGCACAAGCTAAATCTATCCCAACACGGAGGAAAGGCAGCAAGAAGGCAAAGCAGCCCCCCTGGCTCTCCAGGGACCTAGCGGACCTTCTGTGGCTAAAAAGGAAAGCCTACAAAGGATGGAGGACGGGATTCACCTTCAAAGAGGATTACTCCGCGCTGGTCCGGTCCTGCAGGGAGCAAACCAGGAAAGCCAAGGCTGCAACTGAACTCCAACTAGCTTCGAGCATCAAGGACAATAAAAAGTCCTTTTTTCAGATATGCGGGGAGCCAGAGGAAAAGCAAGGGCAACACTGGACCCCTGCTGAACCAGATGGGGCAACTGACAACCGATGGCCAGGAAAAAGCCAACCTATTAAATGGGCACTTTGCGTCAGTCTTTCATCAGTCCCATGGGACACCCATGCTCGCTACGGGACAGGGAGGTCCAGGTGAGGGAGATCCCCTGCCCTCCATCAGTGCTGACCTCGTGAAGGAACACCTTGAGAAGCCGGATACCTTCAAGTCAGCCGGCCCTGACCATCTACACCCCAGGGTACTCAAAGAGCTGGCGAGCATCAGAGCCCAGCCCCTGGCACGGGTCTTTGAGAACTCCAGAAGTTGCAACAGTCTACACGGGGGCGCAGAACCTTACAGACTGGAACAATTCAAGACTATGTGGAGTGAGTCCTATGACTACAGGACAGCCAGACGACTGATGGTGAAGCATTACAAGTCAAGTGGCTGGTGGGAAGGGAGTGGAGAGTGAGGAAGCCACTTATGAGCTCTGCTACCAGGGGGAGCTGCAAGGGGGAAACAAGAGACAGAGGGCTTTTCTCCTAGAGGCCTACCAAGCCCTGTCACAGGCAATTTGATGGTACTGGACAGGACTGTTTATCAGATAGTGGTGAAAGAAGGAGTTGGCGACAGAACAAACCTGCTGGAGTTACAAGCTGGGTGCAGAGTTCAATTTTACTAGAAGGTCAAGAACTCTGAGACTTCTGCCGGCTGGGCATCGACAGAGTATGACAGGTGGTAGAGCCCTGCAACAGAGGCCAATATACTGGGCACCTATTATTGTATACAAGTCAGCAGTTTCCTTTTTTCAGTACATTCATTGTTTTCTCTCATCAAGGCATGGCAGGTGAGTCCAACAGAGGAGATGGCTACCAGCGTGCTGGTTAAAGGATCATCAGAAGGTGCCCTATAACAATGCCCTACAACACATGTTATTAGCTCTCTGCAGCTCCAGCCTTAATTCCTACTGGAATAACCACAGAGATCATTGCCGTACAAGCTTGGCAGTATGTGTTACAGACTGTCTCATAGTAATATTACATAACAGTCTGGCACTGATCCCACAAAGCAAAGAAAATGCACTCTGTATCCCTAGGGAGTGAAAAAAGCGCCTTATTTTCAAATCTATAGACCAACTGCTACTGGAACCGTGCCTATCACCATGGAGTTGTTTACATTTCTTCTCCAACAGCTCCAATGGTTATTGCAGCTGCTGGAGGAAACAGGGAGACAGCTCTATATGGTGTTAAGTACCTTGTGCCTGGGCAGGCTGAATTCAAGACTGTCGTAGTCTCAGCAATGGGAGGGGCAAAACTTCCATTTATTCTGCCAATAAAAAAGTCAGGCTCCATGTTAGGTGCAGTGAAGGAAGTGTTAATGTAAGAAAAAAAGCAAAAGCTTTTAGCTGCATCTAAAGAAACAAATATAATGTGAAGCCCGCTTTATGTTGTAACAAAAGACTGTTTTCCTTTGTTTTGTGTTTTGGGGGTAAACACTGTTGGTAGCTGCGAGTATTAGCACTCCTAATGAAGGAATTTTGTCTTAATGTCTGTCTCACATACAGTGGGTAGTGTGGTGTAGCATATAATGTTTTGAAAAGAACACAGTTAAGATGACTGTGTCAGTAAAGGAGAGCAGTGACATACAGTCCAGAAGTGCAAAATACAAGGGATCTGAAAGCATTTTGCAGGGAGAATAAAGCCTCAAAATGACCCTATTGAGTAAAAATGAGCTTTACTCAGTTGCTCCAAGATGCTGGACTAGGAACAAAGAATTCCTAATATAGAATTCTACACTGAAATTCAGCTGTATTTGCCTGTAAAACACAGCAATATCACACAACTATTTTGGGCAGAAAACTAGGGAAGAGGATTTCCACTTGAAACTGAAAGAGAATTCATGGAGGTAATTAAGCAAATGATGTTAATGTTAGAGTGATGTTATAGCTGTGATGTTCCAGGAATTATTATGCAAGAGGCAAGGATTTTTTAGGGTGATAGCTTATATTGAACCAACGTGACCCCTGGATTTGTGGGGTGGGGGTGGGGGCAGATGCAGGCTGCCTGCTGAGGGCTTTGGGCTCCCCATCCTGCCCCCAGGGGCCCGGTCTGGCCATGCTGCCAAGGTGAGGTGCCCTCTGCCCAGCCAGCAGCAGTGGGGGGCAGCAGCATGGAGCTGTGCCCCTTGCTGCTGCTGGGCAGGCAGGGGGCGTGAGGTCGGCACAGGGCTCCTGAGGAAAAAGCAGCAGGGCAGGGAGCCCTGAGCCTGCAGCAGGCAGCCCACATCTGCCCCACACTCCACTCAGCTCTGGTCCAGCCATGGTGATGGCTGGGGGGAGTGGGGAGAGGCAGGCATGTGTCCCACCTTCCCCCTAAAGGCCACAGTCCCGTATCACATCATACAGGGCTGATCAGGAGCTAAGGCCCTCTCAACAGAGTCATCGTACTGACTCCAAGGGTTCCCATATGACAGGCAGCTCCTCTACCCAAGAGGTCTTCCCATACAAGGCCTCAGGGGGCTACCAGAGCTCTGCCTAGATTTCCTCGGGCCAGGAGGTTAGGTGCTGCCTCCAGGTCCTCAGATACAGTCACCTAGGGTGGAGACTTCTTAGATGAGCCCCTGCTGAAAAATTCACATCTGTTAGTGCCAGGGATGAAGGTAGCCTGGGTGCACTGGAGGATGGTCCAAGCCAAAATCACCTGTAATTGGGACCACCTGACCTTGCCAGACAGGGGTGGGTAGATCCCTCTGTGCTGGCCTGGCAGATGGAGCTGCCCACATGCAGCGTGGGGCAGTGGGGGGCAGCAGGGATCGCCCCCCGCCCAGCAGCACCTGGTGAGCGCCGGGGCTTTTCTTTAAAGTACAGAGCTGGGGCGGGGAGGGGGCAGCCATAAGAGGGCTGGGGGAGTGGGTGGGGCTTGGGGGGCTGCCAATGTCCCCTGATTCGATTCGGATTCAAAGATTTGGCCATCAATTTGGGCCAAATCTCCCCCAAATTGAATCGCCACCCAAAGCTTCGCACAGCCCTACTAATTAGTAAATATTCTGGGGAAGTGGAGCTGGTCCAGTAACTTCTGAATCAAAGGGAGCAGGTAGTGGTTCCAGACAGTAATTTTATTTAGTGCTCTGTAGTTCATGCAAGGGCAAAGTAAGCCTCCTTCTAGGTCACAAAGAAAATTGCAGCCCTGGCTGGTGACATGGGGGAGCCAGGGTGGTTCCACCCACCAACTCCATTATGTCCAAGGTATGTTTTGACCTAACTCAAATCTGGTGTTGTGCAGTCTGGCTCCAGGGATGGCTGTGATCATTGGCAACGTGTAGGGGGTGCACATGGGTGCACATCCACCCCCTGAGACCGGACACCGCCGACGGTGCCGGCAGCACCTGCAGGTGGTCACTGCTCACCACCCCCTCCCTTGCTGCTGACATAACTAGTGGCATCTGCGGGTGGTCGCCAATCGCTGCTAGCAGCTGTCAATGCTGCCAGTGGCACATGCAGGTGGTCGCTGATCACTGGTCAGTGCTTGCCACCCCCACTCCCCACACTGCCAACATCACTGCAGCTGGTCCCCGCTCTGCAGACCCTCACCACCAACGTCAGTGCAGCCGCCTGCAGGAGCTCCCCACTTGCCGCTGTCATGCCGTCACCGCCACTAGCCTTGGGAGACATGAGGCATTCATGTACCTTGGGCTTCACCCCTTGTAGGGCCCAAAGTGGTCATGTGCCACTCAGGCACTAATGGGACCTCTGAAACACCCTCAGTCCTTTCCACAAACCACCAGTTTAAACTATAATCAAGGAATACGACCCTCTGGCCACCTGTCTGTACAACCAGGCTTCCCTTTATCCTGGGTTAAATTATTCTGCAAGGCAGCAGCGTTTTGGTTGCCTTCCCCAAGGTAGTGCCAGTGCCAGTGCCAGCTAGGAGCTCTCCTGGGCCCTCCTGCACTGGCACTCCTTCACAGGTGGAGGAATAAAAAGATTGGGGGGGGAGCTGTGCACGCACCTCCCCCCCGTGGGAAAGTCTGTGGGGGGAGGGGCAAGGGAAGAGGGAGAGGGAATGGGGCTGGGACCCGCCCTTTCCTTGGGGCCCAGTATTATTGTCCAGTGCCCGTGCCAACAAACCTGCCACTCCCTAGCTCGGCCCTGGCTACCTCCCTGCACCACCCCAGCCTCGACCCCAGCCCCACACTGCCTAGGGGGGCCTGGAGCAGGGGGCCAGAGTGGGGCCAGCCACAGCTGTGCTGTGTGCTGCCAGGTCAGAGGAGATGGAGCCCCTGGGACCCCCGCACTCACCCCACCAGGCCCTGCACAGCCAGGGCTTGGTGGGGCAGGGCGTGGGCCAGAGCTAAAGCTCGTCTGGGTGCCGTTGGGGGGGGGGGTGTGGCTCCTGCCACTGCACTCATTTTGGGAGGCATGGGGGTGCATGCCCCTGATCTGTGCAGGGCAGGGCAGGCAGCCGCTGTGGGCTGGGGCTGGGGCAGTGCCAGGCTCTTCTTGGCGGGAGGGCCATGCTACACTGGGGGCGGGTGGCGGTGGCACTACAGCAAATCTTGCAGTGACTGCAGCCGGCCCCCCACCCGTAGCCCTCCTCCCAGTGCCACCGCTGCCTGCCCCCCAACATAGCACAGTCCCCCTGTGCCAGGAAGAGCCCAATGCAGCACTGGCCTGCAGCGGCAGCCTGCCCTGCCCTGCACAGAGTGGGGGCATGCACCCCCCCATGCCTCCCAGGGTGTGTGTAGCAGCAGGAGCAGCACCTCCTGAACAAGCTGCTCGCAGCTCAGTCCCATGCTGCCAGCTGGGCAGTGCTTGCCTTGCCCTCTGCCCCACATCTGCTGCAGCCGCTGGAAGCCCTCGGCCAGGCTTTGTTGCGGCCCTACCGCTGCTCCACGTTTGGGGGGTGGGGACCTAAACCCCATTAGCCCCTCCACCTTTCTCCACCTATGTACTCTTTCCACTGTAGCCTCCAGAGCCAGACTGCCTGCTCTGGCTCAGGCCCCGAGTTTATATGGCTGGAAGCCATGCTCCATTTGATCATGTGGCTCCCTGAACTGCCACAGGTGCTTCCTGTGTAGGTTTGCTGACTAGCCTCCAGTGCAGCTTGTTGTTGCTGGTCTCACTGCTGCAGCAGGGCCTGTGCTTCCCAAGCATGGTTCTGCCCTGCTGAATTATTGCGGAGTAACCATCTCTGTGATAGGCACTCCTAGCCTCTGCCACTTCCCCTGGTGGGCTATCATCCTTGTAGCCAGCTCCACCTACTACTTTTTTCTCCTCAAGTAACAGGAGCCTTCTGGCTCTTAGTTACATGCAGCAAATGCTGAGTCCATACAGTTCCAAGGCCCCATATCCAGGAGAGCTGACTGGGAGATGCCAACCATGGCTGGATGACAGATGGAGGGAGACTAACAAGGGTGAATCTGGTTCCCTTGCAGTGATGGAGATTCTAGCACAAGTCAGAGGGGTTGGGTGAGGAGTAGGCAACTGGTCCAACCTGCCTCCCTCCACCAAGGATGGGCTGGTCAAGTTCCCTAATGACAAGCTTGGAGTACCTTTTTCAGGACAGATCCAGGCAAAACGGCCTGCCTCTCCGCAGTAGAGGTAGAGACCTCCTGAATACCAGCACACCTTTACGTTAGTGGAGAGCATCTTCCTTGTTGTCTCCATCTGCATGAGCTCCACTGCCAATAACACATGTTCTTTTGGGTACCTAGCTAGTCCTAAGGCGCAAGGTGAGGCCCACTTCTCCTGCCAATGTTCAGTCAAGCAGACTTGAATCCTAATCCAGATTTTGATGAGCCCAACCAGAGAGATGCTGGAAGTTCAACCTAGGCCAGCTCATCCGTGATATTTCCCTGGAGACCCAGGCAAAATTAAAGTGCTGCACAGCTTCACTCCACTCTGTAGCACTGGCTAGGCACCTAAATTCAGCAGAGTAGCAGGACACAGAGCAGTGGCCCTGTTTCAAGGTCCGAAGGGCCCATTGCATCATGTCCATGCAATTTGGGTCCCCAAAGATTATGACCATTACCTTGATCAAAGTTTTGAGCTGATCAAGGAGGGGAACTTAAGACCTCCAAGAGTGGGGAGACCCCAGGCCAGGGCATCTTCAGTCAGTAAATAGATTATTAGCCCCATTCTGGCAGTGTCCAATGCCTACATTTGGGGAGACAGTCAGAAGACCAGGTGGCATCGATTTATAAATCCCCCAAATTTATGGGGGTACCCATCAAATTTATTTGGTAGGAGAATCTTGGGCTTGAGGTTTGCCAATGGGCCTAGTTGAGCAGCTGGCCCCAGAAGGGGAGTGTTTGGAGCCTGCAGGGCCATGATTTGGGCTTGTAAATCTTGCAGTGTGACCAGCAATTCAACCCCAGAAATCTGACCCAGCAGCTGATTCATCCTACCACGAGCCAGTGGGGTTACTGAAGGGTGGCTGTGCAAGCTGTCATAGTCCACAGGGGAAGCAGGCCTAGTGGGTAGGGTTGGGGCTGGACCAGGGGTTGCCAAGGTAAGCCACGGTTTGGAGCAACAGAGGGCAGATCCAAGTTACAAGCCAAGAAGGATCAGAAGCCAAGCACCAACCCAAGAGACTAACCAGGATCAGGGTCTAGGAAGCAAGCTAAAGTCAAGCCAGAGTTCAAACACTGAACCAATACGTTTGAACTAGAGTCTGAACTCTGTAGGGATGGTATATGGTTAGGAGTACCAGGGCAGGAGCCAGGGAAGTCACAGAGGCAGGAGTTACTCAAGGATTGAAGCCAATACATTGTGCATCAGGGCCTAGGCTGCTGCAGAAATTCCTTAAAAGCAGCCCCGGAACCAGTCAAGGGATTCCTAAAAGCAGATTCCTAAAAACAGCTGTGCCAGCCCTGCAACTGTAGAAACTGGCACAAAAAGCAAGGGGGAGTTTCCACTTTTATGTAGAAAATCATATAGGGGTTACGGCCACAAGCCAACAGGCCAAAGGGAAGGAACAGGTTAAAGGTAAAGAAACATCAACACTGTGGTAGCATACACTCAGCACCTTAATTTCCTCTCCACACCTCTGGAAGTGTCCCCAAACAAGCCTTTAGTCCCTAGAGCACTCGAACAGCAGCCTGCAGCTGCCCCCAAGCCTGAGTCCAGGTTTTTCAGTCCACAGTCCCAGCTCACCAAGCCAGTAAAATCTCCAGCTCCACTGTGCACTGTGTAGGGCTGACCAGGGTCCATGTGCACACTGCTCTCTCTTCTCCCTACTCCAGCCTCAAGCATCATCTTCCTTTTTCCCTTGCCTCCCAGCCCCTGGGGTTTCTGAAAGTTGCAGTCCAAATTAACAGATCAAAAGCCTAGCTCAGGGGTTTTCAACCTTTTTTAATAAGTATACCCCCGGTGGTCCCCTTTTTAATGTGTACACTGGGGGAGGGGGTGGCAAGCAGCTGGACACTGGGCAGGGGGGCAAGCAGGGTTGACAAACCCTGGCCTAGCTAAAATCAAGGTATACCACATCCACTGGTCTCCCCACATCCACAGAGCTGATCATCTCATCCTAGAAGGCAGTCACATTGGTCAGGCATGACTTACCCTTGGTGAATCCATGCTGTTCCTAATCACCTTCTTCTCTTCCAAGTGCTTAGAATTGGATTCCTTGAGGATCTGCTCCATGATTTTTCCAGGGACTGAGGTGAAGCTGACTGGTCTGTAGTTCCCTGGATCCTCCTTTTTCTTAAGTATGGGCACTATGTTTGCAAGTGAGCAAGTGCTGTGGATGCAGGGAAAGCAGTGGACATGATATAACTTGACTTTAGTAAGGCTTTTGATATGGTCTGCAACAACATTCTTGCAAGCCGTTAAGGAAATATGGGTGGGATGAATGGATTGTAAGGTAGACAGAAAGCTGGTTGGATCACCAGGTTCAGCAAGTAGTGTTCAATAGCTTGAGGTCTAGCTGGCAGCCAGGATCAAGTGTGGTGGCCCAGGAGTTGGTCCTGGGGCCAGTTTTGTTCAGTATCTTCATTAATAATTTGGAAGATGGGATGGAGTGCACTCTCAGCGGGTTTGTGGGTGACACCAAGATGGGGGCGGGGGGCGGGGCGAATAGTAGATATGCTGCGGGACAGAGCTAGGATTCAGAGTGGCCTTGACAGATTGGAGGATTCAGCCAAAAGAAATCTCAAGAGGTTTAACAAGGGCAAGTGCAAAGTTCTGTACTTAGGGCAGCAGCTCTG
The DNA here is from genome assembly GCF_052110815.1 of Crocodylus siamensis. NCBI lineage: Eukaryota > Metazoa > Chordata > Crocodylia > Crocodylidae > Crocodylus > Crocodylus siamensis. The sequence goes on from NC_143408.1 coordinate 11,449,467, forward strand.
GAGACAAAGACCTGGGGGTTACAATGGACAATAAGATGGGTATGAGTCAGCAGTGTGCCTTTGTTGCCAAGAAGGTTAACAGCATACTGGGCTGTATTAGTAGGAGCATTGCCAGCAGATCAAGGGAAGTAATTATTCTGCTCTATTCTGCACTGGTGAGACCACATCTGGAGTACTGTGTCCAGTTTTGCCCACCCCAATAAAGAAAGGATATAGACAAGTTGGAGAGAGTCCAGCTGAGGGCAATGAAAATGGTTTGGGGGCTGGGACACATGACTTCTAAGAAGAGTCTGAGAAAACTGAGTCTGCAGAAGAGAAGAGTGGAGCGGGATTTAATAGCAGCCTTCAACTACCTGAAGCGGGGGGTCCAAAGAGGATGGGGCTGGACTGTTGTCTGTAGTGGCAGATGACAGAATGGAATGGTCTCAAGTTGAAGCAAAGGAAAATTAGATTGGATATTAGGAAAAACTCTCTCACTAGGAGTGTGGTAAAGCACTGGAACCTTGGAAGTTTTTAAGACCTGGCTAGACAAAGTCTTGGGTGGGATGATCTAGTTGTGGATGGTCCTGCTTTGAGCAGGGGTTGGACTAGATGTGACCTTCTGAGGTCCCTTCCATAGATTCATAGAATCATATCATAGAATCATAGAAGTTGGGTCGGAAGGGACCTTGTAGATCTTCAAGCCCGACCCCCTGTCTGGGCGGGAGAAAAGACTGGACTCAAATGAGTCCAACCAGGTAGTCATCAAGCCTCTTCTTAAAGATCCCCAGGGTAGGAGCCAGCACCACTTCCCTAGGAAGTTGGTTCCAGCTCCTAGCCGCCCTAACTGTGAAGTAGTTCTTGTGGATGTCTAATCTAAATCTGCTCTTTAATAACTTGTGTCCATTGTTCCTTGTCATGCCAGGGGGTGCTAGGGGAACCAGCGTCTCCCCTAAACCCTTCTGGTCCCCCCTAGTGAGTTTATAGACAGTCACCAGGTCCCCCCTCAGCCTTCTCTTGTGAAGGCTGAACAGGTTCAGGTCCCGCAGTCTTTCAATGTAGGGTCTGCCCTGTAGTCCCCGGATCGTGCGTGTGGCCCTCCTCTGGACCCTTTCAGTGTTGTCCACATCCCTCCTGAAATGGGGCGCACAAAACTGGACATAATACTCCAGCTGTGGCCTGACCAGCATCGCATAGAGGGGGAGGATCACCTCCATGGCTCTACTTGAGATGCACCTGTGGATGCACGACAAGGTGTGGTTAGCGTGACCTCGCATTGTTGGCCCATGTTCATCTTGGAGTCAATAATGCCTCCAAGATCCCTTTCCGCCTCCGTGCTCTCAAGAAGGGAGTTTCCCATTCTATAAGTGTGCTGCTGGTTTCTACTGCCTAAGTGCAGCACCCTGCACTTGCCAGTATCGAAACACATCCTGTTTTTGTTAGCCCACCCCTGTAACCTATCCAGGTCTTGCTGCAGTCTTTCCCTCCCTACTAGTGTGCTCACCTCACCCCAAATTTTGGTATCATCAGCAAATTTAAACAGGTTGCATTTCACCGCATCGTCGAAATCGCTGATGAAGAAATTGAACAGCGCGGGCCCAAGGACCGAGCCCTGGGGGACTCCGCTGCCCACTTCCCCCCAGGTCGAATATGACCCGTCCACCACTACACTCTGAGTACGACCCTTGAGCCAATCTGCAATCCATCTGACTGTGTAGGCATCAATGCCACAGTTGCCTAGTTTTTTAATGAGAATGGGGTGGGAGATGGTGTCAAAGGCCTTGCTGAAGTCTAGAAAGACTACATCCACAGCAACACCTGCATCCATTGCCTTTGTGACTTGATTGTAGAGTCAAAAGGGACCCCAAAGGATCGTGTCCAATCTCCTGCTCCAGGCAGGAAAAGGGCCGAGGTCAGATGACCCCAGCCAGGTGTCTATCTAGCCTCCTCTTGAAGACCTCCAAGTTAGGTGATAGTACCACCTCTCTTGGCAGCCCGTTCCAGATTCTGGCCACCCTTACTGTGAAGAATTTCTTCCTAATGTCTAACCTGAATCTACTCTCTACTAGTTTGTATCCATTATTCCTAGTTACTCCTAGGGGTGCCCTGGTAAATAGCATATCTCCAACTCTCTGTTGTCCTCCCTCGATAAAGTTATAGGGTGCTACAAGGCCTCCCCTCAGACCTGGAGGAGGACCTGGATTTTCTCCTAGAAAAATTTCTAAGGAGAAATTCCCTAATTTCCTAAACTGAACAGGACTCCAGGTGAACCCTCACCAATGCTGAACAGAGTGGAAGAATCACTTCCCTTAATTTGCAAGTGGGACTCCTGTTAATAGAAGCCAGCCTCCTGTTGGCCTTTTTTTTTTTTTTTTTTTTTTGCAAGAAAAGGACACAGTAGACTCATATTCAGTTTATGGTCTGCTGTAACTGCCAAGTCCTTTTTCTGGAGTACTGTAGCCTAGCCAGTCACTCCCCAGTCTGTGTTCATGCATAGTTATTCTATCCTAAGTGCATGACTTTGCAGGTTGCCTTACTGAATTTCAATTAGGACATAAAAAATTTAAAAGATTTCAATTTAAATAGGTATATTTATTTATTTTTGTCTATTTTAATACATATTTATATATTTATTTATTTTGGGACCATTTCTCCAGTTAATCTGGGCCATCCTGGATCCTAGTCTGTTGTATTCGTCTAAGTATAGCCAGAAATAAAATGACTTGAGTCACTGGCAGGAGCAAGAGTGCTGCCATACTGGCCAACACTGAATGTATTTTGAACATAAAGCAAAACTAGGAATTAGTTGCCATCAGCAGATTCAACAAACAAATATTTAAGCTTAGATTCTCATGTGCACATTCAATTACCATATTAAAATCTTGTATTTCCCTGCCCTCTAGGGCAGGGGTTCTCAATCCCTGGGCCGTGGCTTGGTGCTGGGCTGCAGCAGGTCGACTGCTGGTCAGCTGCGTGGTTGGCTGCCAGACTGGAAGTGGCCGTGGACCAAAAAACTGTGGCCCCCCAGAGCCGGGTGGAGAGGCCATGGCTCCTTCCACGGGGCCTGCAGCAGCGCAGGGTTTCGCCCACCCCTCCACCTGAGGGGCGGGGGTATGCTTACCTGTCTTCCAACTGGAAATTCTGGCTGCGGTCAGCTGTGACTGCTGGGCCGCAACATGAAAACTTCAGAAACCCCTACTCTAGGGTATCTGCAACTCTACCGAACTTGGTGCCATCTGCAAGCTTGCTAACAGTGCATCCCATTCTCCAAATCAGGGTTGAGAAACTCACTTTGTGACCTGGACTGAATCTGGACCACAGGGCTCCTTATGGGCAGGAGAGGTAGTGGCAGCAGCTGGTCTGGCTCTGATTTTAAGCTTGTGGTGGCAGCAGTTCTGGCTTCGGCTCTGACTTGGGACACACAACCGTGACTCTAGCCCCTACCATATGCCTTGTGCTGCTGCTGTGTGCCCTCTGCAGGGGCAGCAGCTCCAGATCCAGCACAGGGTATCCAGCAAGGGCATCTGGGGAGGTAGGGTTGCATAAGTGGCGACAGGCAAAGCGGCTGCAGGGTGACCAGAGCTGTGTCAGCCCTTACTTGCCCTCCTGCTGTTGAATGCCAAGTTGGTTCTGGACTCTGTGGCCGCCCATGCCCCTGGCCTCGTTCCTCAACTTTCATAGATTTCATAGACATCAGGGCTGGAAGGGACCTCGGGAGATCATCGAGCCCAGCCCCCTGCCCAAAGGGCAAGAAGTCAGCTGGGGTCATAGGGCCCAATGAGTTCCTGGCAGGCCAGACAAAGGCTCCTGGGCCAGATCCAGCCCACGGGCCATATACTTGACATCGCTTTCCAAATCATTAATGAAGGTGCTGAAATGACACCTGACCCAGGACGGACTCCTGGGGAACCCCACCCAGTACCTTCCCGCAACTAGATGGTGAGCCATAGATGGATGACTACTCACTGAGCATGACGACTCAAGCCATGCATCCACCTTACAGTACTCCCATCTAGTCTTTGTTTCCTTTGCTTATTGAGAATGTCACCAGAGACTGTCAAAAGCCTTGCTACAACTAAATTACATTACATTCACTGCTCTTCCTCCCATCCACAGAGCCTGTCGTCTTACACATGGGAATCAACCGATTCTGGCTGCTCCCGAGCGACCACCTGATTCTTCTTCAGAGACAGCTGAAGGACAGCAACAAAAATGACAAGGGAGGAGAAAAGGCTGGAGGAATCGGGTGTCCGCCTGGTTTGACAAAAGAGAAGATGGTGTCGGGGGAACACAGAATAAGCCTCCCAAAGCCGAAAACGTTTTGCCCGGTGGGCTGGATTGGCAGTGCCGGGTCCATCTGCAGGCCGGATCCAGTCAGTGCTGGGCTGCCACAGCAAACACCATCCAGCCGCGCGGCGGGGCTTGACCCAGGCGTGGCTGGGCGGGGGGCACGGCCAGGCCCCAAGGTGGCCCTGCAGGGGGGAGGGCAGTGGCCTGGCCCCAACCCGGAAGTGGGGGCACGGCTGAGCCGCCAGGAAACGGGGTGTAGCAGAGACCGGGGCATTTGGCGAGGGCACGGCCACGGCTCCCGCTGCCAAATTTCCGGACCGGCAGGGAGCCGCGCTTGGCTGGAGGCTGAGCTCCAGGGAGGAGGAAGCGAGCGCTCCGCTCGCAGGAGCGGCCCGGGCTCCGCCTCAGCCTCCAGACTCGGGCCGCGCCGCCGGGGACAAGCTGGCCAAGTCAGCGCGGCCGGGGCGGGGCCCGGCTCTGTGACCCCAGAGGAGCTAGAGAGGCTGCCGATTGGCGGCCGCTCTTGGCTCGTGACGCGCTTGTCGTCGGCGCTGGCGGACCGGCAGGAAGTGCTATCCCAGAGTTCCGCGCGGGCCCCGCCTTTCCGCCGGGGCTGCCATCCGCGGGCGCAGGTGAGGCGGGAGCGGGCGCGCGAATCCGCGTCCATCGGGCGCGGGCCGGGGGCCGGCGGGCGGCGGCGGGGCGGGCCGGGGCTCGGGCGGGCTGACGCGCTGCGCTGTCCCCACAGACATGGCGATCCGCTACCCCATGGCCGTGGGCCTGCACAAAGGCCACAAGGTGACGAGGAACGTGTCGAGGCCGCGGCAGTGCCGCCGCAGAGGGGTGAGTCTCGCCGGGGGGCGGCGGGAGTGCGGGGCTGGGTCCCTGCGGGCTCCGGTACGACTCCCCGAGCCCAGCGCGTTGAAGCGGGAGGGAGCTCGGCCACTGCTCAGCAAAGGGCGGCGCGCCACGGCCTCTTTCTTCCAAAGACCGGGGATCGGGGCAGGTGGGGAGGACTTGGGTTTGTGTCTGGGTTTTTCCCACTGTTCTCCAAGGGGGACACGTTAGAGAGGTGCTCGCTGATCCTGTCATCGATTAGTGAAATAACTGAAGTAGCAGTACAGTGATGAGGGATAGCGAAAGCCTGGTGCGCTGCCAATAGTTTCACCCTTCGCATGTTGAAGCTGCTGCAGAAGTGAGGATTCCTCACAGAAGAGACCCAGGGTGCTCATACAATTGCTGCCCGCTATTACAATCCTCACAGTGCGAACAAGTAAAGGTGTAGGTGCTTATACTGGGATAAGGAACCCGAACATGCAGAGTTTGAGCCTTGGAGCTAGAACTCAGAACAGGCTGTTGTTCCTGATCCACTTGCTTAACAGGAGCCCTACAACCACTAGGTTATCAATAACTTCACTGAACCTGCTATGCGGTATTGCATATTGGCATGCTCAGAATATTTTTGGATTAATTTTAAGGGGCTTAATTGCAAACTGACCCACTTGAAGTAAGGCTGGACCCTTGGGTTAGCTGCACCCTTGTGCATCTACCTGTAATAGTCTCTCAGTGCTGCATGCTGAATTGTAGAAATAGGGGACATCCTGGATGGTGATGAAAGCAACTGATCTTTGGGACAGTTGGAAAACCAGAGAAGCCTAACTTTTATGTTGCCCGTTTGTTACTGCTAAGTAGCACTGCAACATCAGCAGTTACTTAGCCAGTTGAAAACCGTGCAAAACAAACTGCAGGTAACAGTCGAAGTTTACCAAGTGTTCTGGGGAAAGGGGAAGCTCAGAACTGGAAGAACAAGCGTTGTTTTGAGATCGGGGTTTAATGAAGTTCACCTACATTATACCTGGCTCAGGCACTCTTGAACTGTGTCCACTTGAATGCAGCAAGCAGATACTTGCACCTGCAACATGAAACAAAGAATTGCAACTGGCTGAGTTGCTCTGAGCTCAGCTCTTGCCACAGTTACTCCTCAGCGCTCCTTTACACACAGCATGCATGAGGCCTAAACCAGTGCCACAGCTGAAGGTTACTGAAAAACCTGTTTTCTTCCCCTTCGTCTCAAAAGCTTCTGACAGTTCTGAGGTTTACCTCTTCCAAAGCTGCTATGCAGACATGTGCCATAGTGAATGAAGTTGGCTCTAGGTTTGGGTGCAGCATAGTGTCTCGTATATGGGCATCCTTAATGAACTGATGCTTCACTTGATGGGAGTCTATTGTCTCATGGGGACAGACAGATGTCACTGATACTATGGTATTCTTTTCAAACCTTACTTCTGTTTCTGCCTCTGGTTTCTGTGTGTCTAGAGTGTGTCAGAGGTATCTGGAATGTCATCTTACTGCTGCATAACAAATCTAACATGAGCGGTGGTGGTCTGTTTAACAACCAGGGTATTATTTTTGGAATTCACAGGTTAATACAATGTAACACATGTGGAGAGAGGACTAACCAGCATAGAGCTGTGCTTGTGGAGAGAGTTGCAGGTGCAACAAGATGTGGTCACTGACAGTTGTTGGCTAGATCAGTGGTCTCCAAAGTGGGGTACACATTGGGGTGCAGGAAGAAAATATTAGAACTTCTATTTATATTAATTTTTTTATCTAAAAAAAAAATTAAGCTTTACTAATATTTAATATATGGATTGACATTGGTGCCCTCACTTGGTCCCTATGTCAGATGGTCATGTGTCATATACTGTACGCAAGTAGTACATGTATGTAATTTATAAATAAATATACACATACTGGGGGTGCGTGCTCAAAAATTTTTTTACTGATAGGGGTGCGCGATCAAAAAAGTTTGGAGACCACTGGGCTAGATAGTGTTTGTGTATTTGTCTCATTTGGCAACAGAGCAGAATGTCAGTAATAGAATTACTAGTAAATCTGTTGTGCTATACTATGTCTGGCTAAAGAGCTTGGTAACAAGTCAAATTTTAAATCCTCATTTCAAAACAAGTACTTAGGGTGTGGAGTTAGCAGCTAGTCTTAAATGATTCCTACTATTGTCACTCTTATTTTATAATTGAATTATAGTTGCCTGTAATACAAAGTCTAAATCCTAGGTCTCATTAAATGACTTGTTTTAGTAGCCTTATTGCATTTAGGTTATGCCAAACCATTTATGTGTGTGTGTATGTTCTTTTTCTCCTTTCTCCCCCATACCCTTCAGCGCTTGACCAAACACACCAAGTTTGTACGAGACATGATCAGGGAAGTCTGTGGCTTTGCTCCCTATGAGAGGCGTGCTATGGAATTGCTGAAAGTTTCCAAAGACAAACGTGCTCTGAAATTCATAAAGAAAAGGGTAAGTGACTATAATGTATTACCCCAGGGTATGAAAGAACCTTTGTTGATTCCTCTTGCCACATTACTCCAGGCAGAAGATTTCACACTGCAGGAGATGTGGTCCTGCCCTTGCTCATCACTTTAAGCAGTCACTAGCCCAGCTTGGGGGAAGAGAAAGGCAGGTATGGTATATAGCAGCTGCTGTAGTTTTGGAAGTGATGATCCAAAATCTGTTCCTCCATATTGCAAAGCTAGTGTAGGGAAGAGGAATGTGGAACGGGTGTGGTTTCATCCAGTTATTCAGGGCATTTGGAATGGTATGAAACCTAAAACTATCCTGAAAAGTTGAGAGTAGGAGACTTCTGCCTCTTCCTAACAGTCCTACTTGCAGGGGCAGTGGAGATTTGATTGAAGGGAGAGTTGGATTGATTGAAGGGAGGGCTTATCAAATTGAGACATAGTCCTTATTCAAGCCTAAGTGTGTTGTGTACACTGCAGCCCAGGCTTTCTGTCACTGACAGAATAAGACAAGGAAAAGGTGAGGACCTACTTGTGCTTCTTGTCATGGGGTAATTGCTTACTATATTGCTTTCTTCTTTACATAGGTTGGCACTCACATTCGGGCCAAGCGAAAGCGGGAAGAGCTTAGCAATGTCCTGGCAGCTATGAGGAAGGCTGCTGCCAAGAAGGATTAAACTGTACAAATTTCTGTAATTCAGTAAAGTTTGTTCAAAAAACTCCAGCAGCGTGGTGGTTTACTAGCAACTCCCAACTAGAGAGAGCATTTTCTTTAGTGACTGGGGATATTTTTCAAGCTGTACAAGATATTGAAAGAGTAACAGAAGGCATATTTTTGGTGCTTTGATAGAACATGGAATTGAGGTGTGGGGTAACAAAAATGTTGCATTTGTGAACAGGGACACAGCTCATTTTGCTGAACCTAAACTTAAAATGAAGGAAAAGCTAATTTCTTCCAGGATGTCGTGCCCTTCCCATCAAAGGGACTTTACTATCCATGGTGTGGGCTAAATTCAGTTTCCCCTTAAATAGTAAAGTTCATGGGCAAAAGGCAAACTTGTCTCACCCCAGGAGCAGGTTCTTGGTTGACAATGTAGTTAACTTCCCCCCTCATTAGATCACCTGTTAAGTGTCCCTTTCCCTGCTTTGTTAAAAACTCCTCAATTCCTGTTCACAAAAGCAGCCATCTCTTCAAACTGAGTTTGAACAGTGGCTACTGCAATGTCTTTTAAATTGGGTGAGTAGGGACAGGTAAGCAGTTGAGCAAAAAAGCTTTTATTTGTAAGGGGGGGGGAAGAGAGGAGTAGCCTCTGTTCTTGGGGTGAGACCTACTGAATCGTAACAGCCAAATGCCTTTAAAAGCAGAAGTACCTTGTGAGCCTTGCTGGAGTATGGATTAATACAACTGCTGAGCAGTGTACATAATGATTAATAGAGGCTTGTTAACAGCATGAGCAATAGACCTCAGTAGCCAGAAAGCAGACTATATATGACCTGAGCAGACATGTTGGAAAAGCTAGAACTTAGTTTTTGGGTACCTCTGAAGGCCAATGGTGAGTAATGGGTACAAAACACCAGAACAAATTGGAGTGACTTGATAACCACCTTCCCCCATCTCGCAGAAATGTCACGTCTGCTGAGAACTGGATGTAAATGTCACAAAGAAGTTTAGTGACTGGTGAGACCTAAGAGACCCCTGATCTTCAGAGGCATAATTAGATCTGCTGTGTGATCTATCTACATGATTACACTTTCTGCCCTGCCAGCTGTGTAATGGCAGGAGGTGCGATTATGGCATCCAGCATCAGATTGAATCACACCTTACTGCAGGTGCTGGCAGAACCTGGGATGCACGGGTAAGTAGTATGCCCTTACAGCTGGGGGCTTGCAGCCTTATATACAGCTAACAGGCTTCCATCTGTGAGAGTGCTCCCGTTGTCCCCATGGGTGGGGGACTATAGCTTTTAGGGTCTCCTGGCTGTGAGGATGCACCCTGTGGCTGGAAGCCTGCCTCAGCTGTGGTGTCCCAGTCAGCGGTTAGATCCCAGGCTCTGGGGTGCGCATGTTCCCCCGGCTGGGAGCCCCAATCCGCTGATGGGACCCTTGGCCACAATTTCAATTAATGTGACTCATTCCTAGCACACCAAAGTTATGTTTTATGGAATAACTCTTCGGTATTTCCTTTAATTAGTTTATTAACTGATTGGATGCGTGACAAAATGGGATGTTGATTAACTGGTGTAAGATGAAGATGTGCCTTAAGATGCAAATGGTATGACATTCAGTATTGATCAGTATATAGAGCAGTGGTCTCCAAACTTCTTTGATCACGCACCCCTATCAGTAAAAATTTTTGAGCATGCACCCCCAATATATTTATAGAAATAGAAGTTCTAATATTTTCTTCCCACACCCCAGTGGATCGTCCTGCACACCACACTTTGCAGACCACTGGTATAGGGGGTCTTGGGAACCCCAAATACTTTGCACTGAGCTGGGGCTTATGTTTCACATTGGTACCATGTTTGTGAATAAGCTAACTAGCACCATGCCTGAATGGGCTGTGGATGTTAATGCCTATGCCTGTTTGTAAGCAAAAAACCTGGAAGAGTTGGTTTGGTTTTGTTGGGTTTTTTTTTTTTTACTGAGAACTGAAGCCTGGGGTCTCTTCATTACAAGTAAGGTCTTCACGGTGGTAGCATAGCATCACAGACGGCATGCCTTGATGGGGTACTGTGATGTGTACTATGTACCTTGATGGTTCACCAGCCATCCAGACTGCATCTGATGTGGTTGGTACTATTTCACCCCTATGGAATCTGTTGCACCTGAAGGCTATTTGTCTACTGGTCCTGAATTAAAAAGAGTTCATGATACAGCAGGAACAGCATAGTTGGTTCTCTGCGGAAAAACTCTTAAGGAAATAAAAAACAACATCAACCCACTCACCTCAAGCACATACTTAAAACATAAGTTGTAAACTGGCTAGCAACACATGATCTCACATGTAAAGCATAACATAAGCTGTAAACTGGCTAGGTGTAGCCACTATTTGGAGAAGGACCTCTTTTCAGTGCAGCTCAGGAATTGGGCATGAGCTGGTTTCTTCAAAGAGAGTAGGGATTTCCTAGATAACTTTAGTGGGGTACTGTAGGCTTCCCAGGCACACACCAGAGTGGCTGCACACCACCCCCACCTGCAGTTTCCCTCTGCTATGGAGGACCTGGTTCTAGGTTCATCTGAACAAGTTTTCTGCCATTGCAATGTCCAAGGCATTGCTAAACCAAGGCACAGTGCAGGATTTTTGTTTTTGTTAAAACCCCTACAGAGAGTGATTTATGACTGTGGTTGGGGAGCAACAGGGTTGGAATAGATGTTCTTGTGGATCCATTTGGAGAAATAATTGCCTGTGAATACAGCTAGGGAAACCTTTCATTCCTATGCTTTTACTGTAATGTAAACAAATGCTTTTCGGCAGTTACTGTGAAGGAGCTGGTGCACAATGAATTCACTTTGTAACTTGTGCACATAGGCTCCCAGCTCACTAGAAAGCAGGATTGCTATAATTAGAGTATACATATAGGTGCCAAATCTGGAAAGCAGACACAAATTACTGTAACATTTCAAGAACTATTTAAGGATATAAAAAGGGAACTACTGAATTAGTGCAACTAATAGTCTGCTGATGCCTTCTAAGAATACAGGAAAAGTTGTGACTAAACAAAAGGAGAGCAGGTTGAGGAATCTATTGGTATTAAAAATAGTGAATGGGATGCAGTGTCCCTTCTACCAAACTAAGAAGAGCTGAAGGAAACTGAATCAGCTACACGGTGTCACAGTGAAGAAGTGAGCTAGGTTCTGGATCAGCAAGTGTCAGAGCTGACCTGCCAGCCCACAGATTCTGCTTATGGCTGACTAGACATATTCTTGTCCTTCCTTCCTTTCCTATGCCAGCTTCTCTCCAGTTGTATCAGAAGGAACAACAGCTGCTGTGTGGCTGGGGCAAAAGCAACACGTGCTCCACGCCCCAAGCTGGAGTGGAGCCAGAGGAAAAGGAATGATGGGAGGGGGCAGAGGCAGCAAGGGGCAGGTGAGCAGGCATGGTGGGGGGGTAAGTGGCAGAGGGGTAGGCAGGCACCTGGGGGACAGGCAGTGGGGGCTCAAGGGGCAGAAGTCATGCCACTTAAATCTCTCGCTGCCTGTCCCCCTGCCACAGTGGTGGGGGGATCAATTTAAGATGACCCTCCAATAATGAGATTCTATACATGGACAATTTATAAATGTGTTATAGTTTTCCATATATAGCATCTAATTATTAGAGGTTGTTTTAAAATTCAGAGCTGTCTTGGATTCAGGTAAATATGGTAGATTAAGAGGACACGCTTGCTGGGAGGAGGCCGCTGCCTGGTGCGGGGCAGGTCAAGCCCCCGCCCAGGCCCCTACTTGGCCCAGCCCCCCCAGGGAGAGAGAAGAGAAGGAGGGGGTACTCACCAGTCCCCCTCCTGTAGGGCAGGGCCCCCCAAATCCCAGGCAGGGCCCCCCTGGCCTGAGAAGCCAGCGTCCCCCAACGGCAGGCCCACTGCGCATGTGCGTAGTTTAAAAGGGCCCGCCAAACGGGAAAAAACCAAAAAAAAAAAACCCAGTGAGGTAGGCTCCAGAGCGGTGAGAGATGCGCGGGTGAAGCCCGCTGCGCCCCCGCTCCCCCGAAGCCCCCCAGACACCCCCTCAGCAGCCGCCGAGCCCCCTGCCAACCCCCAGCACAGCCGGAGGTGAGCGGGCTCGTGGTGGGAAGGGGTTAACTCCTCGCTTGCTGGGAGGAGGCCGCTCCCTGGTGCCGGCCAGGTCAAGCCCCCGCCCAGGCCCCTACTCGGCCCAGCCCCCCAGGGAGCCGCGTGACCGGAGCTGCGCGAACAGGCGCCTTCGCGCAGGGGAGGGCGTGGGAGGGCACGAGACCCTGCCTGCGACCCCCACCCCCCCAGCCATAGGCAGCCTACCAGAGGCATGACACGGATGGGCACGCGCCACACCCTGAGGGTCCCCTCGGGCTCTGCGGCCCCCCCATCGGGCACCTCAGAGACGGCCACCCAGACGGAGCCCGTAGTCCCGGACTCCACGCAGACGGAGCCCCTGGCTCTTGGCTGCGGGGGCTGCCTGTCCCTTTTTCAGGCTCTGGGGCCCGGGAGCATGGCCACCTCCCCTTGCAGGGTCTGCTCCCTACTGGGGTCTCTGGCACACCAGCTGGAGGAGCTCCAGGCCACAGTCCAGAGACCGCATGCCATCAGGGACTGCGAGCAGGAGATCGACTCCTACTGCCAGCCCCTTCTCCCCCGGGAGCTGCAGGGGAGAGCTCCGTCTCCCTCCGCGACTAGGGAGGACTCTGGGACCTCCCGCTCTGCCCAGTCAGGGGCATGGACCAAGGTGGTCAAGGGCCCCAAGGCCCGCTGCACCAAGGCCCCTCCCTCTCCGGAGCTTAGCAACAGGTTCGCACCCCTTGCAGCCCCGGCAGAGCCTGCTCAGTTGCTGGCTCCCGCAGGCAACCCAGGCTCGACCGCAGCTACTGGCCCCGCTCTCCCCAAGACAAAACGAAAGTTGTTTGTTGTGGGAGACTCCATCCTGCGGGGGACCGAGTGGGCTATCTGCTGCCCCGACCCCTTAGCTTGGGAAGTCTGCTGCTTCCCGGGGGCCCGCATCCGAGACATTGCGGAGAGGATCCTGCAGCTCCTCCGGCCCACAGACCATTACCCCATGCTCCTTATTCACGTGGGCACCAATGACACGGCTCGGAGCACCCCCAGCCAGGTCATGAGGCGCTACAGGGAGTTGGGAGCGGGGCTTAGGGGTCTGGGAGCTCAGGTGGTGTTTTCGTCCATCCTCCCAGTCTCGGGCTATGGGCTGAGGAGGGAGAGGAGGATCCACGTGGTGAACCAAAGACTGCGGAGCTGGTGTCATCGGGAAGGCTTTGGCTTCCATGACCACAGCCCACTCTTTGGCGAGAGAGGCAGCGAGCTGCTGGGAGGAGATGGCCTCCACCTCTCCCCCCTGGGGAGGAGGCTCTTCTCAGCCAGGCTGGCTGACCTGCTCCACCGGGATTTAAACTAAGCCCGCTGGGGGATGGGGGGACTACCGCCACTGCTGGCCTGCAGAGCGACCCTTGCAAAGCCAGCGGACCAAGGCACTTAAGGGAGCCCACCCCTGCCCCAGCCCTGGCACAATCTGTGGGCAAGGCAAGAGCCCCCAAGGGCACACTTGACTGCCTGTACACTAATGCCAGGAGCCTGGGCAACAAGCAGGACGAGCTCGTCCTCCTGCTCAGTGCAAAGAAATATGATGTCATTGGGATAACGGAGACCTGGTGGGACTCCACCCATGACTGGACCACGGGGATAGAGGGCTATACCCTGTACAGGAGGGATCGGGTTGACAAAAGGGGCGGGGGTGTAGCTCTCTATGTCAAGGAAAGCTACATGTCCCTGCAAGCTGATGTTGGCGACCGGCATGGACAGCTAGAGACCCTCTGGGTAAAAATTCGTGGGGAATACGGCACAGGGGACACAACGGTGGGAGTCTACTACAGACCTCCCACTCAAAGTCCCGAGCTTGACCAGGAGCTCACCCGGGAACTGACTGAGGCCGCTTGCTCCAGGACCTTGGTTGTCATGGGTGACTTCAATTACCCGGACATCTCCTGGGAAGATCACTCAGCAAAATCTGAGTGGGCACAAAGCTTTCTCTCATGCGTGGATGACCTCTACCTGGCTCAAGAAGTCTATGGGCCAACAAGAGGCAAAGCGCTGCTCGACCTGGTACTGGCTATGGGGGATGACCTAATCGGCGACCTAGTGATCGATGGGAAGCTGGGTGACAGCGACCACGAGCTGATCACCTTCACCATCCGCCGTAAAGCTGGCAAGTCAGTCAGCAACACAGAAGTCCTTGACTTCAGAAAAGCCGACTTTGACAAGCTCAAGAGGCTAGTCAGTCAGGCCCTCAGGGACCATGACCCCAGGGAGATGGGAGTTCAAGAAGAGTGGTTGCTTCTCAAGGAAGTGATCCTCAGTGCACAAGCTAAATCTATCCCAACACGGAGGAAAGGCAGCAAGAAGGCACAGCAGCCCCGCTGGCTCTCCAGAGACCTAGCGGACCTCCTGTGGCTAAAAAGGAAAGCCTACAAAGGATGGAGGATGGGATTCACCTCCAAGGAGGATTACTCCGCGCTGGTCCGGTCCTGCAGGGACCAAACTAGGGAAGCCAAGGCTGCAACTGAACTCCAACTAGCTTCAGGCATCAAGGACAACAAAAAGTCCTTTTTCAGATATGTGGAGAGCCGGAGGAAAAGCAAGGGCAATGTTGGACCCCTGCTAAACCAGATGGGGCAACTGACAACTGATGCCCAGGAAAAAGCCAACCTATTAAATAGGTACTTTGCGTCAGTCTTTCATCAGTCCCATGGGATGCCCATGCCTGCTATGGGACAGGGAAATCTGGGTGAGGGGGATCCCCTACCCTCCATAAATGCTGACCTTGTGAAGGAACACCTTGAGAAGCTGGATACCTTCAAGTCAGCTGGCCCTGACAACCTGCACCCCAGGGTACTCAAGGAGCTGGCGAGTGTCATAGCCCAGCCCCTGGCACAGATCTTTGAAAACTCCTGGTGCTCTGGTGTAGTGCCTGAAGACTGGAAGAAGGCCAATGTGGTGCCGATCTTCAAGAAAGGGAGGAGAGTGGATCCAGCTAACTACAGGCCCATTAGCCTGACTTCTATCCTGGGGAAGATCCTAGAAAAGTTTATTAAGGAGGCCATCCTTGAGGGACTGGCCCAGGCTAACATCCTAAGGGACAGCCAGCACAGGTTTGTTGCGGGTAGGTCTTGTTTGGCCAATCTCATTTCCTTCTATGACCAGGTGACCTATCACCTGGACAAGGGAGAAGAGATTGATGTCATATATCTTGACTTCAAAAAAGCTTTTGATCTGGTATCCCATGATCACCTCTTGGCCAAACTGCCCAGTTGTGGCCTTGGCTCCACCACGATCCGCTGGCTGGGAAATTGGGTCCGTGGTCAGACCCAGAGGATTGTGATTGATGGCAGTCACTCATCGTAGTGCCCTGTGACCAGTGGGGTCCCTCAAGGCTCTGTCCTGGGACCCATACTGTTCAACATCTTCATTAACGATGTGGACATTGGAGTCAGGAGTGGACTGGCCAAGTTTGCCGATGACACCAAACTTTGGGGCAAAGCATCCACGCCAGAGGACAGGCGGGTGATCCAGGCTGACCTGGACAAGCTCAGCAAATGGGCAGACGAGAACCCCATGGTGTTTAACACCGAAAAATGCAAGGTTCTCCATCTTGGGAGGAAAAACCTGCAGCACCCGTATAGGCTCAGCAGTGCTACGTTGGTTAGCACTACAGAAGAAAGAGACTTGGTGGTCATCATTGACCACAAGATGAACATGAGCCTGCAATGCGATGCTGCGGCTAGTAAAGCGACCAAAACGCTGGCGTGCATCCATAGATGCTTCTCGAGCAAATCCCGGGACGTCATTCTCCCCTTGTACTCGGCCTCGGTGAGGCCACAGCTAGAGTACTGCGTCCCCTTTTGGGCTCCACAATTCAAAAAGGATGTGGAGAAGCTTGAGAGAGTCCAGAGGAGAGCCACGCGCATGATCAGAGGTCAGGAAAACAGATCTTACGATGACAGGCTGAGAGCCATGGGACTCTTTAGCCTGGAAAAGCGCAGGCTCAGGGGCGATCTGATGGCCACCTATAAATTTATCAAGGGTGACCACCAGGATCTGGGGGAACGTCTGTTCACCAGAGCGCCCCAAGGGATGACGAGGTCGAACGGTCACAAACTCCTGCAAGACCGTTTCAGGCTGGACATAAGGAAGAATTTCTTTACTGTCCGAGCCCCCAAGGTCTGGAACAGTCTGCCAGCGGAGGTGGTTCAAGCACCTACATTGAACACCTTCAAGAGTAAATTGGATGCTTATCTTGCTGGGATCCTATGACCCCAGCTGACTTCCTGCCCTTTGGGCAGGGGGCTGGACCTGATGATCTCCCGAGGTCCCTTCCAGCCCTAATGTCTATGAAATTGTGAGAAATATTCCACTCCCTCCTCCCCTAACTCAGTTTCAGAAGCAAGCTCCCTGGTGATGAACACACACCACATAGAATTTTGCAAATGCAAAACTGGCAATAAAAGGCACACCACTACAACCACATCGCTACAACAGTGACCCTGCCCCACAATGAAACCATCAGAACCCACCGCATCCATCACAGAATGTGATCACCATCAAATGTAACAAATGCAGTTATGGAAACTGGGTGAAACCACTGTACTACAGAACGAGCTTTCAAAAATGATGAAGTACAGAGGCTGTGGAGAGATGAGCATTTGTAGCGGTAAAAGAATATAGTGCTAGAAATAGTGTACATGCATTCACACCTTCGTGGCTAAAGTGCTCCAAAGTCACTGCAAAGGCATGCTCTCCAGGCAGGGGGTTCTCCTATGCTTCCCATCACCCCCAGGGAAGCCTGATTACCGACAGCCTGTTCTCTCCCCTGCTGGAGAAGGGGGATCACCAGGCAAGCTGTCAAGTGATTGGTGGGAAAACCTGCTGCTGCCCCATGGTTCAGAGCAGCAGCAGCTTTCTGACACCTGGAAGAGAGCCCTTACTCCCACATGGCTCCCCAAGGCAGCAGCAGGTTCTTCTCACTACCCATTACAGTGGCAGCAGGCACAGGTAGGTCTAGGAATTTGAGAAAGGGGGTACAGGAGATGCCACTGGTGCTGTAGGTGAGGTTGCAGCTCCCTTCCCCCACCCCTGCAGGTGGACTATGCCATGTCAGCTGCTCCTAGGGATTTAAGTCACAAAAGCAGGTCAGACTTCCCCCCTCTGCCCCCCCAGTCAGTAGCCCCCTCTCCAGTGCAGTCACCTCTTTGCCTCCCATCCCCCCCCCCACTCCACCAGGGGTTGACTCTGAGCTCCCACTGCTGCTGTCCTCAGGTGACCCAGAGTGGAGGAGCCCCAGGGCTGCTCTTGCCTTGCTCCAGCTGGGGGCTTCAGTAGGAGGCAGCATGGGGTGCTAGGTTGGCCAGGGATAGTGGCAGCAGAGATGGGCAGATCCCCTGCTCCTATACTTGCTCCTAGACCACAGCTGGGAGCAGGCATGAAGCTGGAGCACCTGGAAGTCAACTGCCGCTGATGCCCCAGCTGACTAAGGAACAGGAGGCTCATGTCCCACTCCAACCAGGGACTGCAGGGAGCAGCTGCATGAGGGTGTCTCCCAAACCAGTAGAGGGAATACAGCTGCTCCCTGTAGCCCTTGGCTGGAGCAGGTCATGAGTGGTTCTTGGGCTTTCCCTGATTCCAGGTCAGCTGGGGACAGCAGCAGTAGAAGGGTCCCCTCTTCCTCACCTGCTCCCCACTTGGTCTCCCAGGTGTCCCACTGCAGTCCAGGGCTCTAGCTGTGCCTCAACACCATGGGGGACCCAAGCATCCGGGGCCAGAAGGAAATGGAGCTGCTGGCACATGATCTGCAATGTGGAAGGGGGGTTGTGACCAGGCTACTGCACCCCTCCTGGATCCTCCCCTAGCAGCAGATGGCCCCACTGGGACAGCAACAGCAACAGCCCCTTCCTCCCACCACCCAAAGCCCAGGCAGCACTCAGGGACTCTCACCCCTACTCCCCTCCCACCATCTTTGAAGTGGGATGCTGGGGGACGCTTTGATGATACATGCAGAGTGCATCTACATGTGGCCATATGCCACCCTTGTTATTGTGCTGCCGTTTAGTACTTTCTTTCAGAAGCACTAAAAGATGGCACAGTAAAAGCCTGTACTTGCCTTGTCAGCCAGGCAGTTATTTTTGGCTATGTTGCCATAGCAACGCGCTATAATGAGGAAGCGTGTTGCTACAGCGCTGTAGTTGCGGCATCGCCGTTTCTGCCAACAGAGGCTACGGTGCTGCCACAGCATCTTATATAGATGTGCCCGCAGTGCTACAAAACATAGCTCTACAGGGAAATTCCTGTTTCAAACATCAACATTCCTGTAGCGTCTCCACTATTTCAGTACTGCTATGTGGCAGCGTTGCTAGAAGCAGGGCTATGCAGGGCGCTAATTCACTGTAGCCCCCCTTCTAGCAAGGCTGTCTCCTGCCCCAAGTGCAGCCCAGCCCAACTCCTGCCAAGAGGAGCCCGGTGCCGCCCACGCAGATCCACCCCCCCATGCCCTCTTGGAGTGCATACAGCAGCAGGAACCACCAAGTCCCCGGACAAGCCACTCGCAGCTCCAACCTGTGTCCTGCCCTGGCTGGGCAGCATCTACCCCATCCCAACCCCACTCCCTGCCTCACTGTGGGAGACTGAATCTACCCCCACCATGCTCCTTCCCTCCCCCCACAACAGACTTACTTGCCGGGCTGTGCTCCTGGCTGGCTGCATGTGTGCACGGGGGCATTTATTGGTGACATTATCAGCCACATCAGCCAAAAAAAGCCAAATGCCAATACTGTCAGTTTTCCTTATATTGGTGCCAAACTGATATGGGACCAATGTATCGGTGCACCTCTTCTTTTAACCTTGTGTTTGGCTTAGGCTGTATCTGCTTCTTTCCTAAAAAACTTGCCTGACATTTCTCTCAATTATGTAGTTGGTCTAATAAAATATATTACTAAACAAAGCTTGCTTCTCACTTACATTTCAACACGATTAATCCCTTCTTCCTCAGTAAATCGAATCTATTTTTTTAGCAATTGACATTTTGGTCAAGTTCATTTTGTATACCTACTTTTCCAATTTCAAAATATTTGCTTTGCGTGTCCTAGTCACATTTTCAAACTCTGGCCTGAGTCTGAATAATTGCCATAGGTCTAACCTGAGACTCTGTACTTAGTCTCAAACCATGTTTAACTTGATAGTGATGTACAGTGGCAGGGTCATATTAATGCCTTTTACTCCACCTATAACTTATTGGGATAACAGAAACATGAACATTTCCTAGCAAAATGCAAGCATATGCATAAACCCTTTGCAGTCATTTACACAGCTACTTTCTCTCTTAGGTCTCATTTCAATGTGCAGTTTTTTCCAACTGATTTCCTCAGTGGAAACAACAGTGACATCTTTAGATGAATTAAGATGATCTAAATGATGACACACTTCCCTCTGGGAGCAGTTTTTTGGCAAGACCTGAGCAACCCCACCTCCACCTTTACTCCACTGTATTTTCTTGCTATATTATAAAGAATTAGTAAGTAGAGAATATAGAAAGAGTTCTCTTGAGCAAATCAGAAAAAAACTGTCAGTACTTTCAGAACATTTTGCCCATTTAAAGCATAGAAGACATCCTGCTAGCTCAACCTAAACACCCCATTACAAGCAGGCTAACAATAGCATTCTCCACTAGGAACAGGAATTATACTACTTGAGGTAGAACTGAGCAGGTCCACTAGTGGTGAACAGCACTGTGCAAATACCTGAGGAATCATGTCAAAGCTCAAGCATAGTGGAAATATTTTACTTAAATCATAATTCACTTTGTATTTATACATGAGAAATACTTCATTCTAACCAAGGTGGTGGTAAATTAAGCCATCATCCATTTAAGTGGCTGCGCAGCAGCAATATTTATGCTTCCTCTTGTTTCTGGACTGGGGTAAAGCAGTCAGGAACAGACCAACTTTCAATACGAATATTTTAGTCAACCTCCAGAAGAATCAGGTTTTGAAAATACTATGTCAAATATTTCTTTATAGTGTTCAACAAAATGCACTTCTAGTCCCTCTGTAATGAAGTCAGCAAGGTCATAGTAGTCCTTCTTGTTCTCTGATGGAAGAATGATGCAGGTAACACCAGCTCTCTTGGCCTAGGGAGGAAAAAAAAGTTATCTGGACTGTGGTAGAAAGCATGTTTAGCAGTCAATTCTCACTTATGTTTTGATGTTCATCTCAAAAATTGCATGTCCTCTTGACTGTGGCACAATTTTGGTTTGTAGTGAGAAAAGTTAGGATGTGTGAGGATGGTATTAAGAGGCTGCTGTTGTCAGTGGCTAGGTAGACTCTATTTTAACCCACTACTAAATGGAAATCAATATTACCTTCAAGGAAAAAAAACTGGCTAATCTCCTTGTAAAACCATAATACCCACACAATCTTCTGGATGTCACTCAATGCGGACGCTCTCTCCACTAATTCTTGGTTAAAACATTACAGAAAGCAAGGCAGAAGGCAGGACAGGGTGGCATCTTAGAGACTAACTCATTCAGAAAGACATGAGTTTCTGTAGGCAACAACCTACTACTACTCTGGATGTTATGAAACTTACACCTTTCTGAACAAGTTAGTCTTTAAGGTGCCATATCTTCCTAACTTTTGCCTGACTTCAGACCAACATGGCTTAACTACAACTCTCTCAAACAGAAAGTAACAATTAGTGACACATACTGGAACAGATTATATAGCACAATATAGAACTAGAGATTATAAAAGAGTTCAGAGATGTTAAAAGAGTGGAAAAAAGTCTAAATTAGTAATCTACTCAGATACTTTCAGACTATAAGGAAGATGATGCAAAAATATTGCAAGTGAACCACTGACTGGTTGTGTGACTGATGTGAAGTTCAGGATCTGGTTTTGATGAGCACTGGGTGACAGTGGAAAAGGACACTGTCCTAACAGGATGGCTGTCTTCTCACAGATAGAGGAGCTAATCTCCTCTGGTGAAACTTGCTGACACAGTGAGGAGAATGATAAGCAGCGATAAAAGATGTGTCAAATATGAAGTTGCAACAAATTCAGTATGTCAGGAACAAGGTGAAGAGTGATGACAAAGAGCATGAAAAGCTTTTCAATTGCTCTATATTAATTTTAGGGGCTGCATAATAAAGAGAAAAAATGAAAATGCAGGAGAAAAAATGATATAACTGGTATAATTAAAAATCTGATGTAGGCTTCATAATGGCGTTAACCTGTTCAGGAATGGCAGAGTGGGAAAGAAAGGAGTGTGTGGGGTGGCACTTGACATTAGCAGCCCAGTTTAGTTACCCCTTTTTAATAATAACTCATTCAGTTATGTGATAACACACTTCTTCAAACGAATCACTTCAAATCTAAAACAACCTTGATTCAAGTGACCATGAGTTTAAAACGTAAATTCCTAAATAAGGTTTTGTGTTTCAAAAGAACCAACTTTATAAACAAAAGGAAGCAAATGGTGATATTGACTGGAGTGTGGACCACAGACACTTAGTTACATAGTTTCATAGTTGGTAGGGTCAAAAGGGACCTAAGCAGATCATGACCCCTGCCATGGGCAGGAAAGGATGCTGGGGTCAAACGACCCCAGCTAGCTGGTTGTCTAGCCTCCTTTTGAAGACCCTCAGCGTAGGAGCGAGCACCATTTCCCTTGCAAGTTGGTTCCAGATCCCTGATCATGCAAGTGACCCTCCTCTGGACCCTCTCCATGCTGTCCACATCCCTCTTGAAGTGTGGCACCCAGAACTGGATGCAGTACTCCAGCTGCGGCCTGACCAGTGCTGCATAGAGGGGGAGGATCACCTCCTTGGACCCGCTCATGATGCATCTATGGATGCATGACAAGGTGCGGTTAGCCTTCCTGACTGCGTCCCCACATTGGCGGCCCATGTTCATCTTGGAATCAATAGTGACTCCAAGATCCTTTTCTGCCTCTGCACTGACGAGAAGGGAGTTCCTCAGCCTGTAAGTATGGTGCTGGTTCTTTCTCCCCAGGTGTAACACCGTGCACTTGTTTGTATTGAAACCCACCCTGTTCTCATCCTCCCACCTCTGTAACCTGTCCCTCTCTTCTAACGCGCTCACTTCTCCCCACATCTTAGTATCATCTGCAAACTTGAACAAGGTGCTTTTCACCTCTGTGTCCACGTTGCCCATGAAGACATTGAACAGTGGGGGCCTGAGGACCGAACCCTGGGGGACCCCACTGCCTATGTCCCTGCAGGTCAAAAATGACCCGTCCACCACCACTCTCTGGGTGTGGCCCTCCAGCCAATTTGCAACCCACCTGATTGTGCAGGCGTTGACACCACAGTCGCCTAATTTTTTAAAGAGGATGGGGTATGAGACAGTGTCAAAGGCCTTCCTAAAGTCCAAAAAGACTATGTCCACAGCAACACCTGTGTCCAAAGCTTTTGTGACCTGGTTGTAGAAGGCAACCAGATTGGTCTCACAGGACTGCCTCTAATGAACCCAGGTTGATTGCCCCTAAGCATAATCTCCCCTGCTGGTCCCTTGCACTTGTATGGACTTAAGTCCTTGAATTCTTACCTACAAAAGGTGAAGAAATAGAAACCTAATTGAAAAAAAGGCTTTCAGAGATGAGGAATTATTGGGATAGAATTGAGAGTTACTAAAAGTCAATCAGTGTTATACTCTATAAAGTACAGTAAAAACAAGTAAAAGCGCTTTTTCAGCTTCGCAGGGAAGAACAAAAAAATAAGTGGGACTGCTATGTAGCAAGGCTGAGGCTAAGACTTGGTACAGATGGCCAAGGAACTTTCCTCTCCGTTTTCAAAAAGGCTGATGATGTTGACTATGGGGTACAGAGGCAAGATGGATGATGAGAATAATGATATAGGTGGGAAAATTACTACAACTGAGCTGGAAAGAAACCCCAAAAGATCTCCATACAATAAGTCACGTTGTACAGGATAGTTTTCAACTCAAGATTCAGAAATAGCTGGCATATGAAATCACAGGTTTGACAACAAGAATTATTAATTTCTGAAGCAGGGAGTAATACAACATGATTGAGAGCATCAAGTGTAATAGTTATATTTAAGGAATGGGGACATAATTCAGGCAATGACACATCTGACCTCACTGGTCTCCAAAGGACTTGAAACATATTTTAAAGAAAACTAAGACATGGAGGTAAATGAAACATGGGATGAACTGCAATCTAATGAAGTTAGATACCAGGAAAGTCTGGCCTAACTTCTCTCTGAAAAACAATTTCCTAGACAAAGGAAACAAAGCAGACTTAAGCAAAACATTTGATATGGACCCGACAGATGTTACATTCACAGGACAAGCTATCCAGAGGGGAAAAAACTGCCCTGGGAATTTGCTCTGCCAGCACTTGCCAGCAAGGGGAGCCAGAGAGCTTCTGGCAGGGGCTGTTAATTCCTTTCCTACACCTTCAGTTGGACTGCTAATGAGAAGTGAGCTCTGTGCTTCCCTTGGAGAAGTGAGCTGCTCCCCAAATCCTTGCACAGAACGATGGAGATCTGTGTGAAGGGTGGGAGAAGGAGGTGCGGTGGGGGCGTGCAGGGCAGGAGTGGTAGAATTCAAATTCTCCTGAAACACCTTAAGAGGTAGGTGCTTCTGCATGTGTTTTTCCTTTCTCTCCATCTTGTCCCTGCCAGCAGCTTTCCAAACAAATTCTCTCCTCCTCTGTCAGATACCTATTGTGTGTAGGTAAAGCATGTCACCTTGACATGTTAAGTGTGTGTTTACACTTTACTTCTCACAGGTAATGCTGCATACAGAGATAATCCCAGGTACTAACAGGCTCTGGAAGTTGAGACAAAATTCAAGAAAGAAATAAGGCACACACTTTTAACACTGATAGCGATTAACCGGTGGAACAAAACTGTAAAGCAGCAATGGATTTTCCATCTTTTGATACCTTCACATGTTTTTCTGGAAGAGATATTTTAACTAGACACAATTTATTGACTGATTACAGAAGTAACTGCGAATTTTAAAGAGGACACAATATACAACAATCTTTAACCAAGGGTACTAAAGGAATTGGCTGATGACATAGCAGAACCACTGGCAGGACTGTTTGAGCACTCCTGGCACTTGGGACAGGTCCCGAGGACTGGAAAAGGGCCAATGTGGTCCCTATCTTCAAGAAGGGGAGGAAGGAGGACCTGGGTAATTATAGGCCAGTTAGCCTCACCTCTATTCTCAGCACAACCCTAGAAAAAAACATAAAGGATCAAATTTGCAGGGGCCCAGGGGGTAACACAATGTTAAGGGGCAACCAGCATGGGTTTATAGCAGGCAGATCCTGCCTGACTAACCTGGTCTTTTTTTATGAGCAGGTCACAAAGTGCTTAGATGCAGGAGTGGAAGTAGATACTATTTACCTGGATTTTAAAAAGGCTTTGTCACAGTGTCACACCCAATTCTTAGAGCAAACTGAGTAGCTGCGATGTGGATTTTTTCAAAGTAAGGTGGGGTAAAAACTGGATTATGGTATGCACCCAAAGAGTGGTAGTGGATGGCCCGGTTTCTCCCTGGAGAGATGTGGGCAGTGGTGTCCCCCAAGGCTCTGTCCTTGGACCAGTATTATTTAATATCTTCATCAGAGATTTGGATGAAGGTGTTGAAAGCACCTTATCCAAATCTGCAGATGACACTAAACTATTGGAGGGCAGGGAGCAAATCCAGGCAGATCTGGACAGACTGGGGAAGTAGGCAGATCAGAATAGGATGCAACTTAACAAGGATAAGTGCAAGGTGCTGCACCTCGGGAGAAAGAATCTCCAACACACCTATAGGCTGGGGGGTACCATTCTGAGTACCACAACCGTGGAAAGAGATCTCAGAGTCCTGGTCAAAAACAAAACTGAACATGAGTCGCCAGTGTGACGAGGTAATAAGCAAGGCTAACAGCACTCTTTCTTGCATCAGCAGATGCATCACGAGCAGGTCTAGGGAAGTGATCAATCCCCTCTATGCAGCAGTGGTGAGGCCACAGATGAAGTATTGCATCCAGTTTTGGGTGCTGCACTTCAAGAGGGATGTGGACAACCTTGAGAGGGTTCCAAGGAGGGCTACTCATACGGTTGAGGGCCTGCAGGTAAGACCCTATGAAGACAGACTGAGGGACCTGAATCTCTTCAGCCTCCGCAAGAGAAGGCTGAGAGGTGATCTTGTGGCTGCCTACAAAACTCATCAGGGAGGGTCAGCAGGAAATAGGGGACACTTTTTTTTACCAGGGCGCCTCAGGGTTACCAGAAATAATGGCCACAAACTGAAGGAGAATAGTTTTAGATTGGACATAAGGAAGAAATCCTTTATGCTGAGGGTTGCCAAAATATGGAATGGGCTTCCAAGGGAGGTGGTGCTTTCCCTTACCTTGGAGGTGTTCAAGAGGAGATTAGACAGGCATCTGGCTGGGGTTACTTAACCACAGCCCTCTTTCCTGCCTGGAGCAGGGGATTGGACCCGATGATCTATCTGGTCCCTTCCAACTGTAGAAATGTATGAATCTATAAAGGAGATCCGACTGGATAATCCAAGGGTCCTTCTGACCTTAATGTCTGTGTCTAATAACTGCCAAATTCCAACAGCATGCTGTCCAATATACCTTAAAATTAGGATTCATTTCAGGGCAAAATACAGGGAAAGCCCTTGGTATTTCAGGGCAAATTACAGGGAAAGCCCTTGGTATTTCTTGAGGTAAACTCTTTATGGTCACCGACACAGAAAATATCTCCATATTCACAGTGTTGAATCTCTCAGTACCCTTTGACACAGCAGACTGCAGCATACTGCAAACTGCTCCAGTGCCCTACAACATACCAGCTAAAGCACTATAGAGATGTTGAACATTATTACAATAACTTCTAGGGCCCTTACCTTTGCCCTTGCTAACATATTGGCAGAGTGCACAGACTTGCAGACAATTACAACCAGAAACAGCACTTACCGCTATAGTTTTCTCCTTGATTCCACCAACAGGAAGAATTTTTCCAGTTAATGACACCTCTCCAGTCATGGCCACATTTTGCCTCACTGGACGATTCATGGCCAGTGACAGTAAGGCTGTTACTATTGTACACCCTGCACTTGGTCCATCCTTTGGAGTTGCTCCCTGGAGTGAAAGATATTTTGACAGAAATGTTCAAACTAAATGAGAAGGTAGGTATGAAATATTCATTGCCAAGAGCACTGTACACAGATCTGCAGCTAAACTCACTCCAACATAATTGTCATTGCTGGGCTGCTACAGAAGCTGAAGAGAGGGTTGCGAGGTCCAGACTAACATATCTGGCTTTGATTGTTGATACCTGATTTACTATGTCAATGATTAGTCGAGGTGCCACTGGTGAAGTCCAAGGTAGCCCTATTAAAAAGGCAAAACTATACATGCAGCTGTAACATTACATTTCAATTTTCTACATATGGGTCATGGGATTAATAGATTTGGGAATGCCACAGATTTTGGATTACTTAGAAGATACAGATTAAGATAGAGCCTCAAAAAGACATGCACCCACTTTGTGAAAGATCATGTACTTTACATAGTCATGGAGAACCATTATCTTGCATCCTTCATGTCATTTAAAGATCCTTTTGTTCTTCATTAACCATGCTTAGGACGGTATGGACAGTCAGAGAGAGGCTTTATGTCCCTCTGACAGTGACAGAGAAGGAATAGGAAAAAGTATAGAAATGAAACAGCAGCACTCAGACAGAAAGTTATTATCAAGCAATTAATAATGACAATTGTTTTACGAAGTGATGACAGCACTTTGAATGAACATGTGATGGGACTGGAGTTTATGTTTTGAAACCTGATGTTCCAAAGCCAAAATAGAAATAGAAAGGACCACACCATACCATATTTACTTGAATATAAGATGACCCTGATTATAAGATAACACCCCCATAATTAGATTCTATATATGGAAAATGTATGAGTTTGATATTATTTTTCTGGTATAGAATCTAATTATTGGAAGTTTGTCTTGAATTTGTCCCTTTCCCACTGCTACAGCAGGGAAAATAAATCTGGGGAAGGGTCAGGCAGCCCCTTTGCCCCCCAACTTCTTCCCCCTGCAGCCCCTTCCCCCTCTCCTTACTGTCAGACCCTGCTCTCTCTGAGCACATGTTAAGTGAGGGACAAATTAAAAAAAAACTAAGCTTGAAATCAACACAGCTGTAGTAATTTGCACATAGTACCCATAGATTTAGTTCACTCAGAATTAATGCATTTTATATTTTCTGAAACTGCTGCAAGTTTTAACACAGATACTCCAAAAACACTTCTTAACTAGTGTTTTGGCACCTACTTACATACAGCACAAACAATTTTTAAATTTTTTTATCTTTTTCACGGCCAAATCAGTTTCAATTTCAACTGAGCAAATCCCGGTAGTCAAATTCTAAAATTTGACTAAGCAGAACTCCATTGTAAAGTCTGTGTGGCTCTACCACTGGTTAAGTATCCTCCCTCCCAGACCCATTGGTCTGGGGCTTCAGATACTCCCCAAACGTAGGTAGACATCCAATGTAAAAAACTCCAGGCCTGGAAACCTTGAGGTTCGGATGCTCCCTGTCTCCCTTAATTGTGATGGCCAGAACCAAATAAATTAATAAGCAATAAATATGTGCTTCTTGGAGGCATTTGGAACTTTTGTCTAATATGAAGCTTGTATTTTTGTAACCCGCAAATGTAACTCGTAACTGCCTGTGGAACTGACTAGGCCTTAAAGACAAAGCTATAGCTGTGAAATTAGCTGACCTAGTAGTTTTCTCGCTCAGAATTTAGCCTTGATGATGATAAAAACTGGATTCAACTGCCCAGCTTATCCAGCACTTTTCAAGAAAGTACATCTCAAAAAAGCATAGTCAGAGAGTTCTGAAGGGGCTGGATTTAGGTGGGGTAATGTTCATTTTAAACCTGAAGATGCTGCATTGCAATTTGCTTATTGGATAAACCCAAGCTTGGGCAGTAACTTATTATAATAATTTCTAACACCTTTTAACCCCATAGGATAACAGCTATAAAGCAATATTATGAATGGCTATATAACTAAAAAATTAGCATAATTAGAATATAAAAGAACACGCATGTCATAGTAACCCTGGGGAAGGACGGAACAGAAGGGTCACTGCTGTCCCATACCCCCATGGATCTCTCTTACTCCCTGTGACAGCGAAGACCAGGTCCTGACTGAGGGGCTTCCACCAGTATCCTTCTGGCAGCCCAGTTCAGAGACATCTGACTTCACTGATTCGACTTGACGTGCATCTTTGAACCAAGGGACTATCAATAAGTTACTAACCAAGTGGGAACTCTTGGTTAATTTCTTTATCTGTTTTATTATCACTGTCAATTTTATTCTGTATTGTTAAGTTTATTAGCTTAACCTTTATTAACTATTATATATGCAAACTATTTCCTGTGTTGTCATAAGTAAAATTCATTCCTTTCTGTAAGTGAAACTTGTCATTTCTTTCCAACATCACCTTCTCCATCCCGAACCAAAAAGCCCAGTGGCTAATAAAGTTGCAGTGCTCAGTCAGTCTGCAACTAAATTGATATATTCACAGTGCTCAGCTGGCCGGTGACACTTAATCCTAACCAAAAAGCCTCACAGGATATTAGTCTGAAGCCCAAAGGCTCATGCTTTACTATATATGTCACCAATCTAGGTCCCAGCACAGTCAACAGTTTTTCAAGCCATGGTGACCCCACAACTCAGCCCTGCCCAGTATGTGTGTACACCAGATACCTCACACAAAGGCTCCATGTGCTAACAAGCCCCCATTCATGACTGGAACCATGTGTTCTTGTCGAAAGAGCTAAGAGAGCTGCAAAGGAAGATGTAGGAGCTAGTAAAGGAAGCCACAGAATGAAGACAGGTATAAGAACAGCTAGAAAAAACACAACAAGAGTTAGAAAGGTGGTTTAAAAAAAGACAAGAGAGAAAATATTTTTAGCAAAAGCACCCACGAGAAAACAAAGAATGGCCCTGGGACTTTTCAGCTAGAGAAAAGATGACAAAAGGAGAATTAAAATCACTATACAAAAGCAGTAGTACCTAGGTGGAAAAAAGGGGAGGTGTTAGAGGCAACAAGATTTTATGAAGAGCTATATCAGAAGGAGACAGACTGAAAGAAGATGAAGGATTTGCTGGAAGAGACTGAAGAGAAAGCAGGGGAGGAGGAAACAAAGAAGATGGAAGAAAAGATAAAGGAAGAGGAGGAGTTTAACAAGTAGGAAATCACCAGGAGCAGACAGGCTGCCTATGGAATTTCAAGAGAAGTTTTGGGCATGGGTAGGGAGGGATATAGTGGAGGTTTTTCAGGAAATGGCAGGAACAGGAGAGGCAGGGAAAGATTTTACAAGAGGTCTGGTGTCTTTACTCTTTAAGAAAGGGGAGAAGGAAATCCTGAAAAACTAGAGATCAATTATACTCCTTAATATGGACTATAAGTTAATGGCCAAGACGTTGGCTTTGAGGATGAGGAAAAACCTCAAGAAGATAATACATGAAGACCAAGTATGAGCAGTAACAGGTAGAAGGATATCCAAAGTGATCAGACATGCACTGTCCCCCACACAAGAGAGGAAAACAAAAGAGTTATAGCAAACTGTGATTTAGAAGAAGCATATGACAGTAGATCATGAGTACAGATTTGAAGTGCTAGGAAAAGTGGGGGTCCCACTGAAATGTATATGTTGGATAAGGTTATTGTATAGAAAAGTGGAGCGTCAAGTCCATATTAATGGGCACCTAACTGGGGCCTTTAAAACCCATACAGGGGTAACACAAGGGTGGCTCCTGTAGTCACTACTGTTTGTGTGGCATGGAACTGTTAGCGCAAAGAATAAGAAAGCATAAAGTCATAAGCAGAGTACAGATACTGGGGGTGGGGAGGGGGGAGGTAAAATGCATACTATACATGGATGATAAAAAAAGGAATAATTAGAGATAAACTTTTGATAAAAAATGTGCTAAAGCATACATCAGTATGGCGAAGCAACAAGAGCTAAACTAAATAGGTTGAAAAGCACCATAATGGGAGTGGGGAACTGGAGGGACTTGAAGAAATTTGGCCTTCAAATGAAAGAGAGGGAGATCAGAGTGCTAGGGATCCCAATGGAAGCTGAAGGGAAAGGTGATACAGCATGGGAAAAGGTGATGGCAAGGATACAGCAAATACTTCACTTATGGTCTGAAAGAACATTGTCCTTTGCCAGAATAGTAGCGGTGGTTAAGGCTGTGCTACTGCCGATCATTCTATACACAAGAATTGTAATCCCACCAACATGGCAGCAGACAGCAAAAATACATAGGGAAATCTGTGTGTTCTTCTGGAATGCCAAAAAAGAAAGGTTGCCTAAAGCTGCACTACACAGAAAACTGCACAAAAACAAGACAGATGAGGGGTTTGGGGGCTGCTGGATTTGGGAATGTTTGTCCATGCAAAATATGTAAGCGCAATATGCGAGGCAGTAATGGAGAAAGAGAGGAAAGCAGCGAACATCACCTGATTTCATGCAGCTGCAATTTTGAGAACATGGGGAATATATCAGACCTCTTTGAAGAGTCCATGGGCATGGCGACCACCGATTTATTACATCAGGATGGAAGGATTAATGCGCAGGTATAAAATAGGGAAGGTATGGCTGGAGGTCCTGAAGGATCATAAGAAATTGATGAAAGTGGTAAGGCAGACAGGATGGCGGTTGTGGAAAACTTCGCAGAAGAACAAGTGAAGAAGGTGTGGAGATTGGTGGCAGGTAAACAATTAAAAGGGGACCATGCTGACCTAGCATGGATGATTGCAAATAATATCTTGTTACTGAGAGAAGTGCAACACAGATGGGGCTTAATGAGCTCATCTAATTGCCCAAAGGAGAGGTGTGGGGAAGAAGAAACAGTGGAAAGCGTTTTGGTAGTCTACGTATGCAACGGGGGTGTGGAAAGAGGCCTGCCACTTTCTGTGTGTCACCAAAATAAACCTGTTGTTAAATGCTGGAGATGATGCTATATGGACTCATACCACAGGGACTTTATTAGCATATGTTAAAACTAGTTTATAGAAAGTAACTCTGGGTGTGTAAGGGGCTAGCTTTCACTGAAAGAGTGCCTGAAGCTTGGGCTCCATGAACTGAAATACTAAATCACTTGGAACAAGGACAGGATTGGAGAGAAAGAGGCAAAGAAGTGGAGGAGAAAGGACTGGACACACTTGTTTCACTAAGTCAACAAAAAGGACTGATGGGAGGGGTAGAGAGTTTCAGGTAGTTACTGAGGTAACAGTCTTTCATGGGATTCTATATGAAGAAAAAGATTTCTGTAAGGGTTTATTTTTTGTGGGAAGTTGATGTCTGTTGTTTAAGGGTTTAATATATGTAGTTGTATGTTTTTTATATGTATTTGTTTCTGTGATATGATTGTTTCTTGTTTTGGTAAAACAAGAATGCTCTTGTGTAGCTTTGTAAATGTAGGATAAGTGTATTTTTAATAACATTTGTAAAAAAGGTTCCCACCAGCACTGTTGTCCAATATAGGCCATGTGTTTTATGGTCCTGCTCAATGTTGGTTGCATTAAAACAACATCATAGTCATTTTCCATTATTGAGCACATGCTGTTTTAGCAGCAGTTCAAAGGTAGTATTTTATGTGGTTTCCTTTTATGTGATTTTAAGACAAGGCACTAAACTCATCTTCTATTTGAGTAAATACAGTATACACAACACAAACCACAGAGCTGGGGAGAGGGGGGGAGAGAAGACAGACTGGATATCATTTAATGAGAATAAAAAAAAATGGAGACCCATAAGAAAACCAGTCGTGAGCTAATGTAATGGCAGCTTAGTTTTAAATGCAAGAAATATCACTGAAAAGCAATCAAGGAAGTGAAATACATACTGAAAGGAAAAATAACAGAAAAATCTCAAGTTATAGATGCAGTCTTTCAGGGAATTAGCACTGAGACATAACAACTAGTATTCAAAGAATAAGTTATAAAAGTATGGTGTCAAACTCTAATACAGGAAAAAATACAGGAGGAAAAAGACCTGGGTTAAAGTGAGCTACTCTTTGGAAGCAAGGTACGGCTCTGATGGTAGCACAGAAATCTACCTACTTTCTCTTCTACTAGGTCTCCATTACCATAGTATCTTACCATACTGAGTGCATTTATCCTCATAACCCTTAGAAGCACTGTTACAGTGCTATCCCATTATAGAAACTGGGAACTCAAGCACAGAGACAAAAAGTAAATGTTTTCAAGAGTGCCTAAGGGTACAATCCAGATCTGGTCTTGGGCACCTCCAATTTAGACTCTGATATGCTTACCGAAGTAGGTGTCTAATCCTAGGAAGGTAATTTAGAGGCGTTAGGGACCTAGTCTTCCCACAGGGAGAGGGAAACACTTCCAAAAGGGCACTCAGAGCTCAAATGCTGACCAGAGAGTCACTGAGAACCTGCTAATATGAAACACTTTGCACAGGTATATGTTGAACTTCCATCCCTCTCTGGAGTTTAGGCACCTCCATCTATTCAGGATTCCAAGTTTAGAGTCCTCCTTAGAGGGCCAACACCTAATTGAGGGAAGGTGGGGGAAGTAATGAGTTTTGGTCTCTGTTCCTAGGAGTGGTTCTAAATTTTATATTAGATGAATTGTTTTCAACAAGAAATAACACTGAGTGTAAGAAACAGCGCCTACGATGGGGGGAATCCCCAAAAACTGCATGGCACCCTAATCATTAGGTTCTAGATTCAGGATCTCTTTTGATTACTCTTCACTGACCCAATGCTACTTTCATTCTTGGTGTCAGGAGTCTCCTGACTCATCTTAAACAGGCGGGTTAGAAGATGCCTCCAGTCCTAGACTATTCTAAAGCCCAGCATTCTCCTGGGAATTTGGAGAGGTGGGTTTGAATACTCTTTGGCTAAACAGGTTCAGCCCTGGATGATTTCTCTAACCAGAAGGCTATTAAATAAAATGTGCGCACCATCTCCTTCTCCCACGTTAATGTGAAAATGACTGTGGCTGCTGCATCTTGTACTGAACTCAATGGTGTAAACGAGTTACATGTGCCCTGGGCACATCTACTGATCAGGGTTCTCCAGTGACTCAGACACAGTTTAAGCATTGCTCTGCCTCTGATCTAGATTCACAGTGGAGCTTAGGCAGGAGCTAGGCACCTAGATGTTCAGACTGGGATGTTTCCATGTATGTACATAAGCCTAAAATTTAGATGCCTAGGTACCTTTGCAGTCCAAAATATAGATGCCCACTGAATTTTGTAGCGGCTGGAGCTGGAGGATTCTGCATTACTTTTTAGAACTTCAGTGGAGTTTCTGCAATAGTTTAGTAATCAGATCAGCCTGAATAAGTGACTTGGAAACCTACATTACTTAGTTAGAGGGACTTGTCCAGGTTCAAACTGAGCTAGTCAGGCAGAAAGTTGAATCAAGGTCTCCTAAATCTCAGGCTATAACTTATCCAAAGAACAAGGGAATTCATCTCTGTGCTGGAGTTTCCCCATCTACCCAACACAGGAAATATAATAAAATGCCTAGAATCTTGGCTGAAGTGCCAAGTGCATAGTATTATCCTCACCATATGGCTCCTGAGGAAAGGAGATGGAAGCACAACTTATCTGAACAACTTCCCAGGATACCAAGGAATAATGCCATATTTTACATTTGTCCAGGTCTCCTGCTGAAGGCAGACTATCTGCACAATAAGGATGACTTGGACTGAGCCCTCTCTACCCAACAAACCTGCATGTCTGTTTCTCTCTCAAGCTGTCTGTCTAGGCTCTTACACAACTCCTAAGGAATTGGGACTCTTGGCTCACTTTACCTCTGGCACGTGTAAATGGATATGGGAGGTGACAAGAAAATCATTGCCAGGCTCCTTCTGCATCAGGAAAGCTCGTGCAAATGTGTAAGCTATTTTGGCACTTTCTTTCATCACATCTCCCAGCTGGCCTGTTACTTCAAGGGATCCATCCTTATTTTCCATGTCTTTGGGTCGCCGTAAGGATGTTTCAATAAACAGAGTGGAACCTCCTACAAAACATGATCAGAAGCAAAAAAGGATTAAGCGTGCTAGCAATTTAAAATAGTTTACAGTGAACCAGGGCCAATTCAAACCCCAAGCTCTAGTTAATAGGTTTTTTGCAAGACATCAGTAATACTGGCACAAAGATTATTTAAAGTCTAAGCTCTACATTCTCTTGGGTAGGTTAGTTTGAAATCACACTGGCAAATTACTGACAGTCTCCAGTTAGTAGCTCATTTAGCCCAATAAACTACCATTACTTGCAACTCCTACCCAATGCAAATATCTACAGCTGTGCCATCAAAGCATTTGAAGCCAACAAGAATAAGATTAGATGACTACACACAGTTACTCTTACACTCTGCAAATGCTCTGAACTAACACTAACCCTAGTTGAGACTATCTGAAAGTTGTTACTGCATCTTCCTCAAGTTTTTGGGCAACTTTAGCAACCCTGTTTTGTAATGTAATTGAAATTAGCATGCTTTCTTCTTTCAATAGTTCTGTTTTTAAGTTTTTTTGTCTTTTTATTGCAAGTTGCCCCGAGTCTTTTCTGGGAAAGACAGCGTATAATAAAATAAATACATTTAGCCACCATCCTGAAGACATTACTGCTTGTATTCTGCAAAGCCACCTGGCCCTTCAAGGAAATTTAACTACTGGACAAATGTAGGTCAGCTACTAAAAAATACCGTGGTTTACACCTGTGTCCACCAAATATCTAAACCAATTTATGTTGAAGTCACAACTGACTTGGCACTAAATATCTGCACCACATCCTTTACAGAACACCTGAGCTCAGAGGGTCAGTAAACCTATATTTTCATTCTAAATGGAAAGCCAGGTCTCTGGTGAAACAGACCCACTGCACTGCATACCACATCAGTACTGTACACTAAGGCAGAAGACAAGCTAGAGGCTGCTATAGGTTTATGCTTACAAATGACTTTATGCTCACAATAATACACAGTTCACACACAATACAGAGCCTCAGAGAGAACACACCCTAATCTGAATCCTTACCAAAGGAAAGGAGTGACCATCAATTTTTGATCAAAAGCAAGTCAGAATACAGGAACAAAGTTTAACTAATGTTAAATA
This sequence comes from Crocodylus siamensis, assembly GCF_052110815.1. Classification (NCBI taxonomy): domain Eukaryota; kingdom Metazoa; phylum Chordata; order Crocodylia; family Crocodylidae; genus Crocodylus; species Crocodylus siamensis. The sequence continues at coordinate 11,484,973 of NC_143408.1, forward strand.
AGTTCCACCTTGGACTTGGTGGAGGTGTTCCATTTCCTCACCTACGTGGCTATGTCCCAAATTCAGAGAACTATTCCAGCTCCACAGTTGCTACTCAACTTTCAGATTTAGCAACTTTGCCTTACCAGGACAAAATGCAGTGAGCTTCTCCTGGATGCACAACAATCCATGATAAATGAGAACCTTGTTAGTAACCACTGTATCTGCTACATCTTACCCATAGCTGTCCAGGCCAGACCCATCACTACTCCGGGAGGAGTGGTATCATACATTCGATCCACGGTGAAGACAGGCTTTCCAACAAAGTCCTGCAAGTTTTCAGGTGTTACTTCAACTGTGTCTACTTCTCCACTGACAATTTTATAAGCAGATTTCCTTAATACCTGTGCAAGACAAGAGTTAGCTAATCTAAGAAGAGATGCCAAAGCCAAAAGCACAAAATAGTGATCTTTATATACAATGTCCCCATACCTTTTCCACCTGCTTCTGCAGATTTCTCACTCCGCTCTCTCTACAGTACTGCTTGATAAGAACTGGCAACACATCTGATGTTATCTTGGCCTTGCTTTCATCTAAACCACATAGGACACGTGCTTGAGGGACCAAGTATCTCTGGCAAAAAAAAAGCCATTACATATTCCTATTATTATTCACAGCTTAAAACTTGATCAATTCAATTAATTCTGCTTCATTCTGCTATTAGCCCCATGCTCATTTTCTAAAGCCCAAATATATCCAGGACCTGCCCATAATGGAGTTGGGAAAGCAGATCATATATTGGGTCTGTTTTGCATGGTAGTGTTTCTTTGAGCATGCTTGCTGAGTGTAAGAATACAGCCTTACTCTCCAAAATATTTTCCTTCATCTGATGCAGTACAAGGACAGGGAGCTGCAAAAGGCTCATTTGCAATGTAGCTTCTCTCACCTCTGCAATGGCAATTTTCTCTTCTGCAACATATCCCGATACATTGATAATTTCCATTCTGTCCCTCAGTGGCTCTGGAATGGTTTCAGTTACATTGGCGGTACAAATAAAAAGCACCTGAAGATTACAAACCAAGTTAGGTGTTTCTCACTAACATGCCGCTTCACTTCATTCTATGAGTGTTTACTATCTCAGTTCTGTGGTTCTCTGATTGTAATGTGACTTCTCCCTCCGTGTTCTAGCTTCTAACTATAGAGAAAAGGCTTTAGAGTCCAGAGCTGTAGAATAAGGTTACCTTTTCTTCCTAAATTAATGTTTAGCCAGGTACACAGCACACACTAGGAATTCAGAATAGCTGAACAGGTGTATGGGGAAAACTTTTTGCTACTACAACTCGAGAATAGTAACCCCCGTAACAGGGCATAGAAAACTTCCTGACATCTCCTCCTAGACATCCCCAGATGCCAAGACCTGAGAGCAGCAGTCAGATAATTAAAATATGGATCCTTTGAGCAAGTATATTGGCCCCACATGCAGTATTACTTGAGCTGGGGGTAGGATACCACATCATAGAGCTATCCAAGGCCAGAAGTCTGAAAGGCGCTTGCAATGCCCTGCATTAGGTCACTTTACTTGTATTAGATAACATAAGCATGAGAATACCATTTTCCTGATCAAAAGAAGTACCTCTGTGCTCCATTAGGTCCATAACTGACAGAGACTGAGTAGGCTCCTAGGACATCTTACCTGTGAGAATACTATGGATGAGATGTACCTAGCTAGATGGAATGCTTTCTGTAAAATGCATACTGGTTTAGGCTTGCAATTGACCCCTGTTAGAGGTTGATATGGAACACTATACATCCTGATCACATCTTCCTAAGCAAACAGGATGATATATATTCCCTTATTTTGTTCTCTGAAGTACCAGTCTGAATAGCTAGGGTACTTCTGAATAAGACCTGTAAGCTTCCATCTTCACAATACAAGGTGGAAAAATACCTTTGACAAATCCACTGGAACATCAAGGTAATGATCCAAGAAATTGGAGTTCTGTTCTGGGTCCAGCAGTTCTAGAAGGGCTGAAGATGGATCCCCTTGATAACCTCTCCCTATTTTATCTACCTACAGGGAAGAAAAAAATTTAAGATTTAGTAACCTGAAAGACTTCTTACCATAATGGATTTTACTGAAAAGGTTCGAGAGGCACCTTTTCAGTGTTTGGAAAGTCACTATCCTCTGCAATGGATCAGGTGTTTGAATAGCTGTTCCTCACGAGATCAGATCACATGGTTCAACTGCACACAGTCAATAGTACATCAATAAATCAGCACACTTGGCAAGGTAATGGGATCTTCTTAAAAAACAGGAAAACAAGTTGTACAGATGTGAAATGAAGGGGCTTCTCAGAACAGAACACCACTTTCCACTGCCCGATTTGATTTCTTTTAAAAACAAACAAACACCAAAGAAACAGTGTGGTTTTGTAACTGGTTATGAAACCTGCTAGTCTTTCCAAGACCATTAGAGGCTATCACGATCAAAGACAATTGCATCTTAAAGTGTAACCCAGTCACATATTAAAGCAATTTATGGTACAATAAAACATGACACCAGTCAGAAAATTATTACACAAAAAATGTGTAACTAATTTTGTGGCTGGTTTCCATCACACATTAAAATGAATATGTGACAGGGTGGACTGCACCAGGGTCTCCAACTGGCCCCAGTACAGCCCCTGCCAGGTAATAATCAGCTGATCACTGGCAGCATCAGAACCACAGTAGAGTTCAGTCTAGCCATGGTAGTCCCTGCCAGCTGACAATCAGCTGATCATTATACAGGAGAAGCCCAGGATCACGATACCAGGCTCCCTGGCAAGTAGGGCATGATTAGGGTCTGGTCCCAATCTCAAAAACCCATATCCTGCCATGCATGTGTCATGGCAGGAGGCATGAATGTTGGAATCGGAGATCAGATCCCAACATGCCTTTACATGAACAGTGACCTAATACACTACAACTTACTACACCTTGTTTGTTTTCCTGAAGCAATTTTTTTTCAGGAGTTTGAAGTGTTGGATTAGAAGCCCACAGCTTTACATTTAACCCCAAATTAAGTTAGGCTTGTATGTGACTGGGTCAATTTCTTACTCCTCACAAGACTCTTTTACATGCAACCAAAGGGAGGAATCCTTCTATGAATCATAAAAAGACGGTTAGTATTGGTACCCACTCATCCTTCTCATGAAGCTGGATGTAAACTAGGCACTCAATCTAAGGGCTACACTGTAGTAGTAAACTGGAATTTGACCTTAATACACACCTTTCTACATTGATACATGCAGAAAAAGGAGAATGTAAAAGCTTTATAGTAACATTTTCAATAGCGTCCAAGTGACTAGGGAATAACAAGTCCTATTCAACATCATTTTTGGACCTGGGCATTTTTGTAAATGTAAACCCGTGTTTCTCCAGCAGGCTGAGACTGCATACCCAATCTTTAAAAATAAAAGAGTCAGAAGACGGATCAGATCTGATCTAATACATCACCTCATCAATCAGAATAAGGGGATTTTCTGTCTTGGTCTTCTTTAGGCACTGGATTATTTTTCCTGGCATTGCTCCAACGTATGTCCTCCTGTTTTATAAGAGACAATATTCAGGGAAGAGGAGCAGGGTACTATACACATTGGACAATATAGCATGCAGCTGATGGAACAGAAGTAGATCTTGATTTCTTGCGTCTAAGGTGAATACTCTCAGCAACCCTTCACAACCACCACACGAGGGTTCAAAGACCCATCAAGGCTCATTCTAGTATTCAGATCTAGATGCATGGTTTGGGAAGCTGCCGGGGCTGCACATTTATGTCTTGTTTTAGTTGCTTTATAGTTTAGGGTGACTGGGTTTTATTTCCTCATATATTGTAGTGAAAAAGCTAGGTATATTTGTTACACCTTCGAGAAGAGGAAAGATGGGGAAGGGCTTCCATCATGTCCTTATCTGATGGGGATGGTGCTTAGCCTTCATTCAAAACCAGGATAGAGGGCTAATTGTAAAATAACTTATATTATAAAGTAACCTAGTGCTCTAAGCAAGAAGGAACTGGCATCCAGGATAATGGTAAAGCTTTTGAGTGAGGGGTAACAGAAGTACAAAACACCAAAATATGAAAGCCCTGACCCTACGCTAGGATGAAAGTCACATGGGATATAATAAACAAGATACAAGCCTTCTTTAAAGCTGAAAAGCTGATCATTTCCAGCTCTGCACATTGCTAATGTATAAGGAAAGCAAGTTGGTGAAGTAATCAAATCTCAGACCAGCAAGGAAAAAGGTACTTCAGAGGTCAGGAAAATTCACCATGCATAAAAGACCTATATATCAGTGAATTTAACAGAGCAAAGAAAAAGGGCTGGGAAGGCTGAAAAAGGGCTGGGAAGGCTGATATGCTGCAAGTATATTGCAAAAGTCAGCAGAGGCACCCCCACATGGGACAGACTCAGACCCAAGGAGTCCTGAGTGCTGAGACAAGAGTAGCCCTGGGTCTCCCATGCCCTATCCTATGCCTGAATTCCAGGAGAAAGTGGCCCACTCGTGAGATTCATGACAAGAGTCTTCAGTACAGCAGTCAATGCAGAATCAACTCTGACACCGCTGGAGAGTCACAGTGGTAATGAACTGTCATTAAGTTGTAATGAACTACTAAGATCTATGGCGGACCAACAGTTTATGGCAGGTTAACAACTTACTGAAAAGCCTGAGAGTTTTAAGGTAGCCCAGCTGTTTTTTGAGAGATTCTGAGATAGGACGCTATGAATATTAATCCATGAGGTGTAAAACAGTTGGATGAGGAGCAGGGAAGATACTGCGCAACTCCCTTTAAAAGGGGCTAAGAATTGTGAGGCACTGCAATGTTACATGAACGAACTGGAGAGTCCTCAAAAAATACCACACACCTCATATATCAAGACATAGCAGGCAAGACTCAGACAGGAGATACTTGCCTCCTGTCACACCCACGATCACACCAGCCAGACTGAAAATATCTGATATATCCCACCCCCACACTTTATTTCCATATCATGGGCCAAGGAGTTTCAACACAGAAGAGCACCATCTTTTACTAGTTTAAAAGTGTTCTCAGTTCCATCCATCTTAAACAAAAATCAAATAAAATTTTGCTGGGTCTCATTTGCATATTTTGTATATTCTTATTCTGGTCCTTCCCAAGAAGGGTAGTCTCTGCTTGCGAAGCTTTTTTCAGAAAGAAGGTCCTAATCCTCCAAAAATCAGGCAACCAGCAGACATCAGAACAGTATTACTTGCATCAACTCCATTCTGTGGTGCTTGCATTTCTGTGAAGAAGTTTATTAACTCTACTCCAGTAAGCAGAATATGAAAGTTTTTGGGGGAGGGGTATTATCTAAATCAGAGGTGGCAAACATACAGCCAGCCTGGATCCAGCATGTGGAAGTGGGCCCCACAAGGCTTCTCACTATGGCTACTAAGGCTACTGTGTCGACGCGGCCAGCACTCACTGGGTTAACACAGATCCCACTGGAAATAGATACCCTCTCATCCCCTTTTCCTGTCTCTGAATTTACTATTTTGATAACCTCTGGGGACAAAAAAAATCATGGCAATTGGAGGTGGGAGGGTGTGAGTGAATGGCAGTAGTGTTAAGTCCCTGGGTGCTGGCAGGGAGTATGGCCACCAGCTGATTTGAGTTTGACACCCCTGATTTAAAAATTAATATTGTGATCAAGTAACTTATTTTAAAAGACTGGTAAAACCTGCTGGGGTCATATCAGAGTTAAACCAACCTGTGTCCTTTGATTTCTGCTACATCAGTCATTCCTCCAACACTAAAGCGGAAATACTCTCTGTTTAATGCTCTAGCAATGGAGCGAGCAATGCTAGTCTTTCCAACTCCAGGAGGGCCATAAAAACAAAGAATCTTCCCTTGAGTTGACCCTCGCAACTGGCTGACTGCTATGAATTCCTGAAGAAAAGAAGAGATATAGCATGTTAGTAGACAGTACCTCCACATACACCAAAGTATCGTGGTTACTGTATTGTCTTGCATAATCTTGTCTTCTTCCCTGAAAGCAGCGGGCAAAAGCTGGGATGTGCATGGGGACACATGGGGAGTCCCCTGGCTGGATGACATGGTCCCATGCACCAGATCAGGCTGGTATGCAGACCTGGACCTGTCATGCCAATTGGTTTGTGGGTACCATCTGGTGTGCAGGACATGCAGCAGGCTTGGCTCTCTAGCTGCTGCTACTTAGTTTCCACTAGGAAGAATTTTTTTCCTTTAAGCTTCCTTTCAAAAATAAGGTGTTTATTATCCTCACACAGACTGGGTAAACACCTCATCAGGGTAAGATGTGGAAATAAAATATATGGATGTAATACATGACTGCTTTCTAGAGTAACTTGTCTACAAGAGGAGAATACTAGACCTAATCCTGAGTAACACACAGGATTTGGTTCAAGAAGTAGCTGTAGGTGAGCCATTATGTAATTGCAACTATAACAATCACACGCAACATCCTAGTGGGAAGGAGCAAACAGAAAAAGTCCACTACACTAATACACACGTCTTTAGGAAGGGAAATTACACAAAAATGAATAAGTTAGTTAGAAAGGAGTTTAAAGGAGTAGTCAACAACATAAAAAAATCCACAGGCAGCCTGAAACTGTTTTAAAATATCATATTAGACGCTCAGGAAAAGTGTATACCACAAATCAAAAGGGGTACCAAGTAGTTCAGTAAAACTCCTGCATGATTTAATAGCAGTTAAGGAGGTCAGCCAAAGTGAAAAGGCATATTTCAAAAAAAATGAAGGCATGCTCAAACGAAGAAAACAAGAAAGCTCACAAACTCTAGTTGGTCAAGTGTAAAAGTGAAATAAGGCAGGTCAAAAAAGAATGTGGACTGTCTGGCAAAAGATACTGAAGTTAATAATAAAAACTTTTAAAACATACATCAAAAACAGAAAGCTAGTAAGATCATTCATGGAACCATTAGATGCCCAAGATGTAAAAGGTACACTCCGGGATGATAGCAGAGGACAATAGCAGAGAAGCTAAATTAATTTTTTGTATCAGTTTTTACTGCAGAAGATAGTGGCAAAATTCCCATGAAAGATGAATCCTTCCTAGTAGATAAGTCTGAAGAGCTGGATCACACTAAATCGACAACAGAAGAAGAGGTTTTGGAACAAATCGATAAATACTAATAAGTTGCTAGGACTGGATGGCATTCATCTGAGAGTTCTGAGGGAACTCAAAAGGTGAAATTGCTGAACTTTCAGCAACAGTATGCATGAATGCCGCATGCCCCCAGAGGCTGGGGGGACATAGCAACTGCCCACAGGTGGTGGCAGCAGCAGTGCTGGCGGCGAGTGGGGACCTCCCACAGGCAGCCACGGCTGTGTCAGCAGAGAACGGAGAGCTCCTGCAGGTGGGGGTGTGGAGGGAAGGGGCACATCAAGGCCCCCACTGTGAAGGAGGAAGTGGGGCTGGGGCAGGGGCAGGAGCTGCACAGCTGGGGTGGAGTGTGGAATTGAGCTGTGAGCGGCTTGTCCAGAGCTGGGACCGATGCCGGGCTCCTCCCAGCTGGGGAGGGGAAGCTTGGACTGGGCTATGCTGGTGGCAACGTTGCCCCCCCATCAGACTTATTCAGCTCTGCCAGTGGCAAAGGATGATAAAAGCAGTAGCACCAGGCGTGGATTGTGGGGCGGGGGTTAAGAGGACTGGCTGGGCAGGGGGAGGGGGAGCAAGCGGCTGGCTGGGCAGGGTTGCAAAAAATAGACCAGTGTGGAGGAAATGAAAAGAGCAGCCCCAGGGCTGGGTCCAGTGGCTGGGTTTTCCCAGCCCTGGGGCTGTGCAGGGGAAGTGGACAGAAGTTCTATGCACTGGTTTGACCTAAACCAAGTAAGTCTGATAGTACATAGATCTAGGTTCATCTTAAATTGGGTTCTCCAATTTTTAGACTAGTTTGTGTACATGGAACTTCTGTAAAATTACAGGTTTAAACTGACTGCTGGTCACTGAGACTGGGCCTGCAACTATAAGGTCCTGCACCAGGGTGAGCTAAGTTTAAATCAGGTGGACATTCTGAACCTGATTTAATTGCTCCAAACGTTTGTACTTAGCTCCAGCGGTGCACCTCTGGTACCTGCCACTTTAAGGGCTGGAGCAGGCAGCCAACAGGTGCCTGATTAAGGCGGCCATTTTCAAACAAAGACCAGCCAGGCAGAGACAGCAGTTAGCTGCTTGTAGCCGAGGGAGCTGCACCATCCGGGTCGCTTGAGGCATGGAACATCCTGGAGGCAAGGGCAGGAGCTAGGAGGATGGCTTGGAGGCTCCCGGTCCTCGGCATGACCTGAAACTGCATCTTGCTGAGATATGGAGGGCTGGTGGGATTGCCAGTGGCATGGCAGTCCCACACAAATACCAGGACCGCTCACCTCCCTGGTGAAAGACAGGTTGGGGCACCTTAATAACCCCAGCTCCCACAACACTGTGGGTAAGGGGGCCAGGTACAGCTATGGCCACCTGAGCCCCAGAGGGTGTAAGACCCCAGGAACAGAGTGGGGCCAGGCACAGATGCAGCCACCTGAACCTGCAGGGGTGAAAGATTTTGGAGGCCCCAGGGAGAGGATAGTTATGTAGCCCCAGGGAGGGGGTGGTAGTGAAGGCCCTAACAGGGGTTATGTAGGGCTGAGAGTCAGCCTGAAGGGCAGCCCAAGGGGGTGTGCTGAGTAGGGCCGTGGGAAGGCCAGAAGGGCAGCAGCATATGGGCCAAACCACATGAGTTCAAGTTGTTGGGTGCAAGAAACCTGGTGAGGAGCTAGGGCAGAGTTAGCCCTCCGTTCGCCATCTGAGGTGTGACTTGGATAGCCTGATGGCTGCTCAAGGGAGCACGGCAGAGTGCAGGGAGCACAGTATTGTGCAGCGAGCAAGAGACCCTGTGAGAGGGTGGAATGCGAGAGGCCCCAGTGAGAGGGGAGTGGTATGAGTGCATGCGTGAATGAGGCCTGACAAAGGACTACGTTGGCCTGGCTTTAGGCCAGCAGCATTGTGACATACTGGATACCATCTGCAAGGCAAGGGCAATGGTGTAGGGGCAGTACGGAGCCACGGATAGCACCCCCTGGCATCAGGGCATGTAATGGGCAGCTTCCTGCATTTTCCACCAGTTCATTGTTACAGCAAAGTTGTGGCATGTGAGCCCAGGCAGACTGCCCCATGGACAGGTGGGCAGGCCAACTTGAATCTCAGCCCTGAGCTTGCCCCCTGTCACATTAGCCTTTATGATCTAGAATGGCATTCAACCTGACCTCTACATTTAACATTTATTCATTGCCTACCAGGTGGCAAAACTTCACAAAGCAGCAGCTACAATTAGCAATTAAAATACATTAAATACACACAAATTTGGGTCTCCGGTTGACATCAGAGAACAGTAATAACTTCACTCTTTTGGGGGGTTTCCCAGGCTGTTCCTCCTTATCTTCCCAAAGATCCACTAAAACTGTGGCCCCCGCTTAAACAATATTCATGCATCTCCCCATTAGATACATAAAGAAATACAAGTTCAATGGCGAGTCACAAGTAAGACATATAATTAGGCTGCACAATGCTAACTAGAAGAGACAGCCTGAATGTTTTGAGTGTGCTTTACCAGAATTCGTTTCTTGACATCATCCATTCCATAGTGATCCTCCTCCAGAACTGCCTGAGCTCTGGTGAGTTCCAGGTTCTCTTCACTGCATTTGCCCCATGGGATAGATGTGAGCCAATCCAAGTAATTCCGTGTAACACTAGCAGATACAAGCAAAAAACAAAGATCAGCTTTCCTAAAATAACCACAGATGGGGTGGCTACGAGAGAGAAAACATGCAAAAGACAGTAAAGTGCAAGCGACTGAGTGAGTATGCATGCACGTAGTTCAGCAGGATGAGTGGAATTAAAACTATATTTGTGGAGAGGATGGAGTGGAATGCTGTGTGTCAGCTTTGTTATGGGACGAATGGAAGCTGTTGCTAAATTATGGTTCATTCTTGCAGACCTTTTTCCAAAGAGCTGAACACCCTCAATAACTGCCACAGGCTTTTTATATTCAGCAGCGTGAAGATCATTGGGCAGGGGAAATACTTTTTCTTATAGTTATGAGTTTCCTTTGAAGTGCTATTTACCTTCTTTTTGAATTGTTTGGAAGTTGATCAAAATAACTAAACAAATAGTTTGTGGCTAGAGTTGCTTTCTTAGAGTAGTGGTAGCAGCAGGCACCGCACTGGGAAGCTGTAATAGAATTGCCATAGGACCTTCAGGAGTGTGACAGAGCTGTTGGGCTTGGCCTCCACGGGAACTGGCACATGGGACAGATACTGGGGCAGGATGCAGAGGCGGGGAGCAGGGGCCCAAACCAGGGGCTTTATTCCGCCTGCCCACAGCAGCGTTGGAATCCCATAGCCACACCCCTCCTCAGCCTTTGACACAGCTGGAGGGGCAGGGGGGCAAAGCTCACACCCATTCAAGGCTCCCGGCCCCAGAGGGCAAACCCAAGTCCCCAGTGCCGTTTTCCCCCCTGACCCTCCCAACCAGCCTGGAGGTTGAGAAGAGGGCATGCCTAGGGGTCTCCAGCCCTGCTCCCAGCTCTGGCGGGTGAAGCCAAGCCCCAGTACAGGCTCCTCTCCACCTCCCAGCTGGCCCAGAGGCCAAGGAGAGGGTGTGCTAGGGGCTGAGGAGGGGGACCAGTCCCCTGGTCACCTACTTTTTAGCCTCTGGGTCGGCTGAGGAGGAGGCATAGCGGGGGGACTCCAGCCCTGCTCCTGGCGGCAGAGCCAAGCCCCTGCTGCAGGCTCTGCCCCCACCTCCTCAACTGGCCTGGAGGCTGAGGAGGGGGTGTGGATGCCAGGCTCCTGGCTCCCAGGGATGAAGCCAAACCCCAGCATGGGCTACCTGCTGAGGCTGAGGAGGGTGTGTGGCTGGGGAACTCCAGGCCTGCTCCTGGGGGAGAAGCCAAACCCCCGCCCTCCCCAGCAGTGCCAGGCTGGGGATTCAGTGCCAGTCAGAGGGCTGGGTTTCCCCCCCCCACCCCCTTCTCAGTTAGCCAGGCCAGGGGAATGATAGTGCTCTAGTTAGACAGCAGAGGGGCTATGTTGAAGCAGGTAGCACAGCCTATGGCTGCAAGGTTACATTGAACTGGGAGGCGATCTGAGACAGAAGTTCCATAAACCAGCTTGACCTAAATCAGTTAAGTTTGATACTACATCCATCCAGGTTTATCTTAAACTAGTTTCAGACATTTTGAAAGTGGTTTAAATGCAATGAACTTCTGTTCTGTTACAAGTTTAAACCTGTTTCTGATAACTTAAACTGGTTTATGCATAACTTCTGTCCCTAACTAAAAAGTTCAAATCCACACGACATGGAAGGGAATGTTGTACATTTCAAAATTTTAACTTCACACACAACTTATAAAAAGTTAAGTTAGATTGCCAAGTGAAGCTTACAGAAGTTAGAAGTGGCCAAATTTCCAATGGACTTTTTATCCAACTCTAAAGAAGGACGTGCATAAGGATGAGGTTTGGATCACACAACCATCTTTCCCCTCTGTGACAAAACACTCTTTAAGGTCTGTCACTTTAAGGGCTGGAGCAGGGAGTTGCCAGGTGGCTAATGAGAGTGGTCATTTTGGGACAGCTCTGTTATAAAAGCAGAGCATTTTGAGATCAGCCAGCAGGGAGTAACAGCGCCTGGCAGAGCTCTTGCTCCAGGAGTATCTCGGAGATAGGGGTGAGGCTATGAGGAAGGAGGAGGCCTCACTGGCCCTGGGCATGACCGAAAACTACACCCTGCTGGGATAGGGAGGCCTGGTGGTCCTACCTGTGGTGGGGCCGGGCCACATAAATACCGGGACTGAGAACCTCCCCAGTGTAAGGTGGGTCAAGGCACCTAAACCCTTGCCCCCACCTTTGGATGGGTTACCAGGAAAGTTGGGGGGGAGGGGAAGTAGGCAAGCAGAGTAGCTGCACCTGAGCCCTATGGGGTGCTGGACCCTGGAGGTGGCCCAGGCATGCTGAATGAGCAGCACCTGAACCCAAGGGGGGTGTAATACGCTGGGCCCTGAGAGTTGCAGGGTGGAGTTGTGGGGCCAGTTCAGCTCATGGAGGAGTGGCTGAGTCCTAAGAGGTGGAAGATCCTAGGCCCTAGTGTAAAGAGGCAGAGTTGTGGCTCAAAGGACGTAGTGGTCTGGTGAGGGGCTAGGGGCGAAGTAGGCTTGTAGTTGAGCAATCGCTCAGTCCTGTTTGGGTGAGGGTCATAGGAGAGGCCTAAAAAACCACGCCAGGGCTGACCAAGGGGTGGAGAGAAAAGTCTGAGGATTTCTCTGAAGCAGGGCAGAGAGAGTGTGGCCTGGATAGGCAGCATGTAAAAGACTGGGCAAGAGCTGACGGAGTACAAGAGGCCCCAGTGAGAGGGGGGTAGTATGTGTGTGCAAGGCATGGGACACATGTAGGGATGGCAGGAGCATGTACTGATCACCCAAAGTCATTTGGGTGCACAAAGGGCAGCCTTCCGCTTATCTGATATCATAAGCAGTATCAACAAGGCGTGGCAGGCAAGCATGGTAGGCAGTTTGCCTAGAGACAAGGGAGGGGCCAAAATAGGACCAGGTGCCTGTCATACTCTCTCCCCCAGAGTCTCGTCTCATTCAGTGCTTAATATTGACCCATCACCATATAGAAGTAGGGCTGGAAGGCACCTCCATTGCTCATCTTGTTCAACCCCCTGCCTGAGATGGGATCATTCCAATATAAATCATCCTCTACCTCCCCAAAGAGAAAGAGTAGGAAAAAAAATAAAGGACCAAAAGACAAAACTAAATTTGAAGAAATCTATTTCCTACTCTTTTAATGCTTGATTTTTGTAACCTTTGAACCACTCATTTGGCATTTACCTCTCAACATTCTAGATATGTGACTGTAAGCAGGTATAGTAAAACTGCATATTAAGGTTGCCCAACACATCCAGTTATAAGCAACTGAAAACAGTTTTATCACTGCAGCACTGTTTGTTAAAATTATCCAAAACAATCCCAAGCCACCCCAAAACACTTGATACGTAAATTTTTACCCAAATGTTCAATTATTTATAAAAATAGAGATCTATTAAAGATTTCTGGCAACCTTTTATTTTAAGAGCTCCTGTGTTTCCATGGTTTGGCATTGGGACCTGAAATTGGTCAGGGAAATCTTTGTTATGAATATGTCTTTTCTGCCTCCATGAAAATCCTCACAAATTTTGATACTGTAATCCCCGCCCGCCAAGGAAAAAATAAACAACCCCCCCTCCCTGGCACATTTGGAAATTTAGCAGCTAAATTTCATCTGCACTGTGCCTGCTCCAGCTATAGGCTAAACAGATCTTACCTTGCAAATGCAGAACTATACTTAGGTGCCTTTACTGAGAGCAGAGAAAAAATCTGTCCTTCGCTCTTAATAAGCCCCCTGTTGGGCCCAGAAAGCATGGAGGAGGAAGCAACCATCAGGTTTGTAAGGGGAAAATAACCCAGACATGCAACAAGGTGAAGTATCATTAGGATCATAAACCATCCTGTTAAAGGTAGAAAAGGGCTGCAAGCCAGTAAAGACTAGTTTTAGATAGGGATGAAGTCAGAACTGGAGGGATGAGAGCTATAAAAAAAATCAGAGAATGATCTGTCCCATACCTGTTCCTCAGGATCAGCTGGGAAAATAATATGGAACAAGGAAATGGAGGACACAGATTGGAGGACAGAGCCATGAACAGGGACAAAGTATATTTATAGAGACTAGAGTTGGGGAACTGAAGGACTGGATGAGAAACTAGGAATGGGAGAGAACAGTACCTGCAGGACAGAGGAGGCCGAGGATGGATGTGAAATGAAGGTTAGAATCCAGGGCCATGTGTAGACTAAACGAGGGGCATGTGTATATGACACTTTAAAGCCAGTTAAATGCTTTTGCACTGCTTTAATGGTGTTGGTATTTGCATGTGTTGGTAGCATATTGTGCACTAATTCCAGCTGCTATAGCAAATTCGGAGATGTAATGTGTCTTAAATGACTTGGGGGAGTTTTCGCTTTGTGGCTGTAGGGCAGCAAACTAAGTACATGCAGCTCAGGGGCTCTGCAGGAAGCAGCCCTGGAAAGCAGGCTCCGCCCAAGAAAAAAAAGCAGCGATTTTCCCACCCCTCCCAAAAGCCAGCCTGCCTGAGCTGCACAGGGACCCAGAGCTTCTCTCTGCAGCTGCGGTGCCCCCTGGGACCACCCAAGCCGGGTGCTTGTAGGTGGGTACCACCGGGGGGGGAAGAGAGGGGTGGAGCTGCTGCTGCCGCAGAGGGAAACAACAGACCCCTCCACCCACCCCAAGACCATTCCGCCCACCAGTAGCTCACCCTCCCCTCCCCACCACTGGAAAGGCAGGTAAGTAGGTGTGTGCACAACATGGGGATTTAAAGGGCCCTAAAATGAAGCAGTGTTTTTAAAAACCCACCGCTTCAATTTAGGGCCCCTGTTTTATTTACACACGCCCTTAGGACTAGAAACCAGGGTGAGGAAGACGGCCAGAATTTGAACAGATGGGAGAGGGTGGAGTAGAAGGGGTCAAATCAGGGAATGGCAGTAGAATATTCTACCCACTAGACTTTAGACTGAAGGCTAATATGTTATTTTCAGTCTCACTATACCACTGGTGAAGTGTGTGCCATTCATTTCTACTTTTGATGCATACAGCTTACAAATTCTAATCAACTACTCTATTTGTGCAAATGACAGAGGTCTGTACGGTGGACCTAGAGGTTCCGACTCTGCTAATGAATCATGCAGGCATTAATATGATGGGACATTATGGAACTAAACCACTCCCCCCACACATGGCAAAGTGAAGGGAAGAACCACAGTCATTGCTAGTCTCAGAGGAGTCTTCTCAGGACGCCGCATACTAACATTTCTAGTTTAGAGTGTATCAAGAAACATGCTGGAAATTTAAGGCAAGTTTCTAGCACTGCTTGGCAGAGAATCCACTCTATAAACAAAAATATTTAGTGTATTTTTAGAAACAAAAATGCCATAACATTCACTTGTCCATAAATAAATAAATATACAGTTACATGATGAAATAAACAGTACTTCACCTTCAAAAAAGCTTTCAAATTCCAAAAACTTTGAACAAATTAATGCATGCTCTTGAAAGCCCATACCAATGAGTAACTGACTCTGTTGGGAAAAGTCACTTAGTCCTTTGCAATTTCCATCTTGTCCAAAATTTGTCAATGAACTAGCAAGTGCAGTAAAATCTCTGGTATCCGGTACTTAACCACCCAGAATACTCCGTTAATCGGAGATTTCAGCTGGCCAGCCAGATGCGAATGGGGTGGGGGTGGGAACGAAAGCTCATACGTGACAGCTCCTGCTGTCACCCGCTACCCTGTATTGCCGCTGCTCCATGTGCGGCCACCACAACCCCACCCTGCTCCTCTGGCTGGATGCTGGGGGGGGTAAGGGAGTAAACCTGGTATGTAGCAGTCACCGCCACCACACACCACCCTGAGCTGGCGCCGCTCCACGTGCAGCCACCACCACCCTCCCCGCCCCAGCTGGCTCTGAAACACCTGCCAGGCTATTTCAGATAACCAGAGTTTTTACATAACCGGCACTCCCCTTACCCCAGGGATGCTGGATAACAGAGATTTTACTGTATTATGATGCTCAGCCTGTCACATAGTAACAATTGCCCACAGGCTGCTCACCTTACATGAAAGCTAGAACCCACTTTTAAGAAATGAAAAGACATGAGAGGTAGGGGTTGAGCATAGCAATACATCTTGAGAGTTACAACTGGAGGCACTGCGCAAGGGTGAGGAAGGAAACTGTATTCCTTGCTCAAACAGACTAAAACCACATTTCTAAAACCCCAAAGAAAGCTTGAAAGATTCAACTGTTACATTGGGGAAAGTCAGCAGGACCATAATTATCTTGGCAAACTATATTAGATCAATAGGAGATTCTATGTTATGCAAAAAAGAGAACAATACTCTGAGGCAAAGTGAGCATAGCAACCTCCACTTCTGAGGTGCCCTAGTAATCCCTATTACAATTTGTATTAGAGTACACTCACTTGAATTCTGAAGAGTGATTGTCCAGCAAACCAAGTTTGTTCAGCTCTTCATCGATCACATCCATAACAAGTTTTGGTACTACTAGATCTTTTAACCGTTCTCGAAATTTCTCTTCTATAGCATCCTTGTCGTCCTTTTCTAGACCCAGTTCTTTCTTAATAATCTTCAGCTGCTCTTGGAGAAGGTACTTGCGATGAGTCTGTTTGATTTTCTCCTCAACCTAAACAAAGAAATTATCAGAGTAACTTTAATTTGTTCCAACAGTCAAACATCTCATATTTCCATCTCTTCCTAAAGGGATCTTTATGATCTTCACAGCATTTGAATTCCAATAAACCTTGGAATATCTCACTTACAGTATAATTTTACTAGGGGTGCACCAATAGAGATTTTGGGGGCCGATACCAATAGCTGATTTTTAAGGAGGCATATAGGCCGATACGATAAAATTTCCAATACAGCTGTGTCCAGCTAGTAAGTCTGTTGCGGTGGAAGGGGAGGGAGGAGGGAACGGGAGTGGGGGGCAGATCAACGCCTTCTGCGGTGAGGGTAGGAGTGGGGCTGGGGTAGGCACTGCCCAGCCAGGGTGGGGGAGGTGGCTCTCCTCACTGCTGCATGCACCCTGGGAGGGCATGGGGGGGGTGCCCCTGGATCTGTGTGAGGTGGGGCAGGGCTGTGCTCAGGGCATGGGGAGGCAGGGTTGGGGGAGCTACAGTGAAATTTGTGGTGGCTGCAGCCCCCGCCCTGCCCCACCCCCTGGGTAGACCCCCTCCCAGCACTGTCACCACCTGCCCCAAGCACAGCCCCCAGCCCACAGCTGCAGCCTGCCCTCCCAGGGTGCATGCAGTGGCAGGAGCGCCCCTTGGACAAGCTGTGGCTCCATCCCATGCCCTGCTCCACTCAGGCTGGGCAGTGTGCACCCCAGCCTCAACTCCCCCCCTCACCATGGGGGCTGTTGAGCTGTCCCCCATCAGGCCCCTTCCTTCCCCCCTCCCCTTCTACCACAGCAGACTTACTAGCTGCATACAGCTCTCTAAGCTGCCAGGCTTTGCTCCTCACTGCTTGTGTTCTGTGCTGCGGCTGCATGGACTTTTATCAGTCACATCAGGCCAATTTCCAATAATCAATTTTCTTTATATCGGTGCCAATCCAATATCGAACCAATGTATTGGTGCACCTCTAGATTCTACTCTAAGAAACAATTTTGATAAAAGCACTGTGGGATCTTACTATTTTTTTAAATAATTTCTTTATGATATAGGCTTAGTTTATAAGAAACAAAATATAATTATTAAAGTTGCAGACCTACTTGAGAGATGGACTTTAAGGTGCAGCAAGATTTATGCACCATCTGGAGCTACACATTAAGGACAAAACCTATCATCTTCAGAGGCAGGCACAAGAGTGATTGGGCAGTACTTACACCCCAATCTTGGTGCAAACTCATAAATCTCTGAATCATTTCATAGACCAAACACAGAACTGCAGGCATTTAAAATTATATTTAGTGCTTGGTCCTCAGTTCATCATCCCTGGTGCATCACTCATAGTTTTTGGTGCATCATCCCCAGAGTTGCTTACAAAGATGCATTCCTCCTTAGATGCTGGCTTTACAGGAGGGGTGTCAAACTAATCTGGCCCAGCTGCAGTACTACAGCGAAGCCTGTCATTCCCCAGTCTCTTGTTCATGTGTGCAATTATTCTGTTCCAAGTGTGAGACTTTGCACTTGTCCTTATTTAATTTCATTTGGTTGACTGCAGACTCTTTCTCCAGCCTATCCAAGAGATTCTTGATCCTTGCCAGATCCAGTGTGTCTGCAACTCCACCCAACTTGGTATCATCTGCACATTTTCTAAGCATGCACTCAGTCCCTAATCCTTCATGAAGATATTAAACATTACTGGACCCAAGACAAACCCCTAGGGAACCCCACCTGATACCTCCTTCCAAGTAGGCACTGAGCCACCGATGGCTATTCACATGAGTAAATGCGGTATGCCTGTTAGATATCAAAGGAAGAGACTTGGATTAATCCACTGACATTTGCCAAACAGTGTATTATGGCTGTAGTAGCTTGGCATGATGCCAGGCCTAATGAAGGCAGTCTTATAGTCCCAGTTCAACTGATGCAGCTGAAACTTCTTATCCCATCATCCTGAGACAGTACTGTTTGCCAGTTGTACACAGTGGTGTACACACACACACACTAAAGAGAAAGAGCAATTACTATATTGTCCTAAGAAGATCTAACTCATTATCTATCCTCTTTATAATACTTTCATCTAGTCTGTATGGCCATGACTTGTTA
This sequence comes from Crocodylus siamensis, assembly GCF_052110815.1. Taxonomy (NCBI): domain Eukaryota; kingdom Metazoa; phylum Chordata; order Crocodylia; family Crocodylidae; genus Crocodylus; species Crocodylus siamensis. The sequence goes on from NC_143408.1 coordinate 11,503,386, forward strand.
ACGAACATAACAGATGAGGACTCCAAAGGGGCAGAAGAAGGAAGGAATAGCGTATGAACTGAAACTATGATCTCAAAGAACTACAGTTACTTAAGAGTAAGTAACTGCTCTTTCTTCTGAGAAAGAGAGAGAGAGAGAGAATACCACTGTGTACAACTGGCAAGCAGTACTGTTTCAGGAGGATGGGATAAGAGCTACTGAGTTAACCTTTTCAAACACTGGTGTGAGGGAGCGGGGCCTAGAACGGCCGTGAACTCCCTAGCGCCCCCTACTGTCACTCAAGGCTGTACTCAGCACCCTCAAATTCTCGCCCACCACGACTTTGATCTTAAATGGTTAAATGGGAGCCTGCCTTTATTCCCCTAGTGAACGGCATGTGTTCTTGCCCCTACTCCAAATGGGGTGCCTCGGTGCGCCCCTCCCTTAAGGGGTATGCGTGCCTCCAAACCTCCCCTTTAGCACGCCCCAAGCCTCGCAGCTGTTCCGTGGGACGTTATGTGGTCCCTCGCCCCTCTGGTGCTCTCTCTCCTTCTCGGGCACCCTGGGCTCCTTGCCCGCCTGGCGCCCCGGGCCAGGATCCTATGCACCAGCCTGCTCCCGGCGCCCCCGGGCCTGGCTCCTATCCACCAGCCTGCTCCCGGCACCCCCGGGCCTGGCTCCTATCCACCAGCCTGCTCCCGGCACCCCCGGGCCTGGCTCCTATCCACCAGCCTGCTCCCGGCACCCCCGGGCCTGGCTCCTATCCACCAGCCTGCTCCCGGCACCCCCGGGCCTGGCTCCTATCCACCAGCCTGCTCCCGGCACCCCCGGGCCTGGCTCCTATCCACCAGCCTGCTCCCGGCGCCCCCGGGCCTGGCTCCTATCCACCAGCCTGCTCCCGGCGCCCCCGGGCCTGGCTCCTATCCACCAGCCTGCTCCCGGCGCCCCCGGGCCTGGCTCCTATCCACCAGCCTGCTCCCGGCGCCCCCGGGCCTGGCTCCTATCCACCAGCCTGCTCCCGGCGCCCCCGGGCCTGGCTCCTATCCACCAGCCTGCTCCCGGCGCCCCCGGGCCTGGCTCCTATCCACCAGCCTGCTCCCGGCGCCCCCGGGCCTGGCTCCTATCCACCAGCCTGCTCCCGGCGCCCCCGGGCCTGGCTCCTATCCACCAGCCTGCTCCCGGTGCCCCCGGGCCTGGCTCCTATCCACCAGCCTGCTCCCGGTGCCCCCAGGCCTGGCTCCTATCCACCAGCCTGCTCCCGGTGCCCCCAGGCCTGTCTCACCGATGTCTGGCTACTACCGGTGCCCCTGGGCCTGGCTCGACACCGGTGCCCTTGGGCCTGGCTCGACACCGCCGCCCCTGTTACCGGCGCCCTTGGGCCTGGCTCGACACTGCCGCCCCTGTTACCGGCGCCCTTGGGCCTGGCTCGACACCGCCGCCCCTGTTACCGGCGCCCTTGGGCCTGGCTCGACACCGCCGCCCCTGTTACCGGCGCCCTTGGGCCTGGCTCGATACCGCCGCCCTGTTACCGGCACCCCTACCGCACCCGCGCTCTCCGCGGCCGTTGCCCACCCTTTCTGGGCCCATGCCTGCGTTCCTCGCACGCGCTCTCTCTCTCTGCCCCACTCTGGGCCTTTGCCCTCTCTGGGGCCACTACCGCACTCCGCATGCTGGGGCACAGGCGGCCGCCGCCTTGCCTGTCCCCTTGACCCTTCGCTGGGTCTGTTGCCCCCACTGGGCAAACACCACCCTTATGGGCTGGGGTCCCTGACCCCACACCCCGTGCCTCTCCGGCACAACACCGCGCCTCTCTGGCACCAACAATAGTGCCCCACTGGCACCCTGCCCCTCCTGGGCACTGGGAACCCCCAAACTGCTGGCGAGCCCCCGTGAGGCCTCCTCACTCCCCTATATAGCCTCACCCGGTCCTCTGGATAACTGTAACCAAAACTCAAGCCACCCGGCTGTAACCTAAACCACACAGAGTCTCCGTGCTCCAAACATGAACTCCAAGCCCCTTACCAGGCTCTCAAGCCTACCTCCCTTTAGGGCGTTCTTGTCCCCAGCATCATCGCAGCCAGTCAGCGTGGTAACACTGCAACTCCTAACTCAGGCCGCTCAGCTCAGCCGCAGAGCTCCTGTTCCTGTGGCAGTCAGAAGGGAACTGCTGGTCAGGCTCTGGCCTGAGCTGTTTATAAAGGCCCAGCCCTGCCCCCTTCTGGCCACCTGACCCACCAAGTCGCCCTGGCAACCGGCACCTGAGCTGCCATGGTGATTGACAGCTCTGCCAATCTCACTCACAGTCACGGGGCACCTACGTGACTCCGTGACAACTGGTAACTTAGCAGTAGCTTTTGGCTTTACAGTCAAAAGCTGCTGCCTATTTGGCAATGACTATAAGAGGGTTGAAACCAACTTTTGCTGATGCTCCAGAGCTGCACTCTGTCTCTCCGATCAGGTCTCAGCCATAACTCTGGAATTTTTATTTTTTAAGATGCCTTCCAAAATAATGTGTGTACGCTATTTGGGGTGCAGGTCTGCAGGAAAATACTCCTGAGACAGGTAATGCTTAGGTAGGTACTACCAGTTTCAGATGCACCCAAATAATTAGTCAGGTTTGATTCCACCCTGAACACTAAGTCAACAGGAATCCATTTTGGGGAGGCAAACTCCAACCTAAAGCTGAAAGACTTCATAAAAGCCTTTATTATCCATTACACAGTAAGAGATGACGTATTATAGCTTGCTACAAAACCTAGCTGAGGGAAATGAGGGCAAGACTAAATTCCAGTTTCCTGCTGAAATCTGTCCTTGATCAGTCAAATCTGGGTAATGATAGATGCAAATGCCCTTCCTTCTGAGGCAAGCAAATAACCGGTGTTTTTTAGGGAACTTTTGCTTACGAAAAAGTGCTGACCTTGTGCTTTGGAGGCAATTTTGTCTCAAAGATAAGCAAAAAGTCATTAGTTATTATGAACTACATCAAACTTTTTTCAACCTTCTTACCTAAAGATTTCTATCGCTTGCTGACAAAAGCTACTGACAGAAACTGAAGTTAAGAAATTCGCTTTAATTAAGATGGAGTTTTTATAGAGACCAGGGTAGTTCAATATTAGAATAACTTACTATTTAGAATTCTTTAAAAAGTTTCTAGAACTATGCTTTAATTTAGTTTCTGAGAGACTCTACGGAGGCTAGTAGGGTCTTAGCCCTATCTCTCCAGAGTATCCCCTTCTCCTCCCCCTTCCTGGGCAAAACTGCCTGCATTGCTCTCAGAATACATAAAACATGTGTACCATGCAATAAGACAATGACTTAAGTCAAAACTCATGGTTCAGAGCTTCAGCTTTATCCCAAAGAAGGCCCTTCAGGTTCAGATACCAAAGAGGAACATTTTCCCTTGACACATAGTTCAGGTATGTCTTTCTTCTGAAGCATAAGAGATTAGCCATAGCTGAAGACAGAATGTCAATGAGATAGACCAAGTTGTAAAATAGTACAGAGAACATTCTCTTTGATGTTTGGCTAGCAATCTCCTCTCAAATGCTCAGGGGCCAACTGATCACTAGATCTGGATTTAGCAAAACGGTTCCCCACATTAGACTGGCAAGGATCTTAGCAGAATTTGCATTCTCTTCTGCAGCACGGCATATAGTTCGCCAGTTAGGATTATCAGGGCATCTATAATCTAATTAATCCCCAGCTACTACAAGGACCTTCAGCACTCAGTCAGTGTACAGCATCGGGCACATCAGTCTCTTTTAGTCCCCACGGGACAAAAGTTTATTCTCTGAAAGCTTTACAGGCTTCAGTCTAACACAGTGATCACTAATCCATGGCTCATGGACAACATGTTGTCTACAAGGCCCTTTAACATGGATCACGGCCACAGGAAATTACAGAGATAAAACAGGCTGACAAGGATAATAAAGTATAAGATATATTCCAGGAACAGTGAAGGCTAGGGAATCACTGGTCTAACTCAAGTTCCAGAGTTTGATAGAGGGCCAACAGTGAAATTTTCTGGCCTGGATCACTAGGGACACGTAACTCCACTGGTCCAGAGTTTGCACTGGCTCCCAACAGCTTTCCAGGTGAAATCTGGTGCTGGTTTGGACTATAACGCCCTAAACCAGGGGCATGTTGTGCCCTATGTGAGTCTGATCAGGTCCAGGAGCAGCACCAGGCCAGATCTGGCCCACAGGCTGTATGTTTGACACTCCTGCCCTAAACAGTCTGAGCTCTACATGCCCAAGGACAGCTTTCTCCCTTACACCTCATCACAATCCCTAAAGTCAGCAAAGAGCAACCTCCTGCAAGAAATACCATCAGCATGTCAAGTCCACCTGATGAAAATGCAACAGAGGCCACTCTTGGCAGCTGCTCCTCAGCTCTGAAACCTAAGTTTAAACTTGGACATCTTCTGGAACTGCTGTAACACCTTTCTATTTAAGTAAGCAAACAAAGCTATCCTGAGATACTGCTTATGTTGGTCTCTGTTTTTTTCCTATTGGATCCTGATTACCTTGGCTGGGATGCCCTTCTGCCCTTGCCTGGGTCTAGCAGGTCTACCTCTGACTGAGACCCTAGGGCAGCAACCTGCAATTTCCAGAGCTGCTGTGAAAGCCCCTGAGACCCACAACTTGGCCTTGCAGCAGGGGGCACTGAATTTCAGCTCTGAAAGCCTCATTGTTTCCTTAGTCTGTTCACACACCATCAAGCTAACCCACCCTTTTGACTTGGCTTGTTGTGCCTGGCAAAGCCCAGGCTGACTGGCTGGGTCTGCACTCTGTCCATTCTGCTTTGTGCCTCTTAGCTGAAGTGAAAGCTGTCCTCCCCAGGGATGCACTTGCCACTGTAGGAGGCCACCTCCGTATATAACAAGACCTCCATGATGGCAGCCTGCTAGAAAGACCCCCTCTACTGCTGCCTATTTCTGCAGCTGTGGACTGACAGCAATGAGAATGGCAGGAACCATTCCCTGTGCACAGCAAGAACCACGGTGGCCTCTGCCTTGAGATGCTGTCTGGGAAGGCACTTTACACATGGACAATCAGAGTGCCTCATGCCCATGTCCTCATTGCCTGCCCTGACATGACTTGAAGGCATTGCCTGGTGGGAGCAACACCAAAGGAAGCCTGCCTAGCCTGGCACACCCTGTACAAGCTACCCAGCACTAAAAGAACTAGTGATTGCCAGTGGCAACTATTGCACGGGGCTCTGGCCATAGACACATTTGTCTGCCACTTCGACTCGGCATCACTGGCAGCCCTGCCCTTCTGGCAAGAAGGAAGTGGAGGAGACTCTCTTCCATACCTTCTTCAACTGCCAACAATTGCAGCTGCTCTTTGCTGCACCCTCTTTGGCACACTGGACTTGGATTTCTCTGAGACTGTACACATCTTCTCTAGCCCATATCGAGTGACCAAGGGGAACATGATCTGCCTGGCCAATTCCCTACTGGGCCAGACCAAGTTGGCAACTCTGAAAAACCCCCTCACGGGAGGTCAGCTCTGACGATGCCCTACAATTCTTCCACTTTGTAGTCCATGCACAGTTCACGTTTGACTGTAAACACTTCACCTTGCAACAAAATGTGGACCTATTTGTGTTGCACTGGACCATCAAGGGGCCACTCTACGAGATGGAAAAAGACAGCTGTTCCTACATGTGTCATCCCTTGACGGGCATGTGGGAAGATAGTTTCAATCTCTGGTGACCCAGCATTTTTTTGTTGATAACAAGTTTCATAGTTTCATAGTAGCTAGAGTCGGAAGGGACCTAGGTAGATCATCTAGTCCGACCCCCTGCCTTAGCAGGAAAGAGCACCAGGGTCAGATGACCCCGGCAATGTGCTCATCTAACTTCCTTTTAAAAATCCCCAGGCTAGGAGCCTGCACCACTTCCCCTGGAAGCTGGTTCCAGGCCCTAGCCGCCCTGACTGTGAAGTAGCGCCTCCTAATATCTCATCTAAACTTACCCTCCGCCAGTTTGTGACCGTTATTCCTGGTCACTCCTGGCAGCGCACGGGGGAACAGGGACTCCCCCAATACCTGCTGATCCCCCCTGACCAGTTTGTAGCAGGCCACAAGGTCCCCCCTTAACCTTCTCTTGTGGAGGCTAAACAGGTTCAGGTCCCGTAGCCTCTCCTCATAAGGCCTGCCCTGCTGACCCCTGATCATACGAGTGGCCCTCCTCTGAACTCTTTCCATATTGTCCACGTCCCTCTTGAAGTGTGGCGCCCAGAACTGGACGCAGTACTCCAGCTGCGGCCTGACCAGTGCCGCATAGAGGGGGAGGATCACCTCCCTGGACCTGCTCGAGATGCATCTGTGGATGCATGACAGGGTACGGTTGGCCTTCTTGACTGCCTCCCCACACTGCTGGCCCATGTTCATCGTGGAGTCAATGACGACTTCAAGATCCTTTTCCGTCTCCGTGCTGGCAAGAGGGGAGTTCCCCAACCTGTAAGTGTGGTGCCGGTTCTTCCTCCCCATGTGCAACACCTTGCACTTATCAGTGTTAAACCCCATCCTATTCTCATCCGCCCACCGTTGCAACCTGTCAAGGTCAGCTTGTAGCCTATTGCACCCTTCTAGTGCACCCACATCCCCCCACATCTTAGTGTCATCAGCAAACTTGAACAGGGTGCTTTCTACCCCCTCATCCAAGTCACTGATGAAGATGTTGAACAGTGCGGGCCCGAGGACCGAGCCCTGCGGAACCCCACTGCCCACGTCCTTCCAGGTCGAGAAGGACCCATCCACTACCACCCTCTGGGTGCGGCCCTCCAACCAGTTGGCGACCCATTTGACTGTGTGGGCATCGACACCACAGTCTCCCAGCTTTTTGATGAGGACAGGGTGAGAGACAGTGTCGAAAGCCTTCCGGAAGTCCAAAAAGACTACATCCACAGCAACCCCTGCGTCTAATGATTTGGTGACCTGATCGTAAAAGGCCACCAGGTTGGTCTGACAAGACCTGCCACTGATGAACCCATGTTGGTTGCCCCTAAGCATGCATTCCCCCGCAAGGCCCTCCTGGATGTGTGCCAGGATAATTTTTTCAAAGAGCTTACCCGGGATTGAGGTAAGACTAACTGGCCTGTAATTTCCCGGGTCCTCTTTTTTTCCCTTTTTGAAGATAGGGACCACATTGGCCCTCTTCCAGTCCTCCGGCACCTCGCCAGAGCACCACGAGTGCTCATAGAGCCGCGCCAGGGGTCCCACAATGACCTCGGCCAGTTCCTGTAGAACCCTAGGGTGAAGATCGTCCGGACCAGCAGACTTGAACACGTCCAGCCTCTCCAGAAGTACCCTAACTAACTCCTCGCTAACCCCTGGCCCAGGCGTGTCTCTCTCGGGGCCCGAGGGGGGCCCAGCAGGGAGGTGGCTGAACTGGTCCCTACTTAGGAAGACAGAGGCAAAGAAATCGTTAAATATGTTAGCTTTGTCATCTGGCGTGATGACTAAGTTGCCCATCGTGTCCTGCAGAGGCCCCACATTACCCAGGACCCTCTTTTTACCCCCTATGTATTTGAAGGACTTCTTATTGTCCTTAATCCGGGAAGCTAGTCCTATCTCCAACTCTGCCTTGGCCCTCCTGACTGCCCCCCTACATCCTCGGGCGACTGTAACATAGTCCTTCTTGGTGATGACCCCATCTCTCCATTGGGTATATGCCTCCCTTTTAGCAAGGAGACATTCCCGGATGCTCTTAGTGAGCCATGGGGGTTTATGTGCCCTCCTGCTCCCTTTGACCCTTGTTGGGATTACCTCCCTTTGGGCATGGAGGATCGTCTCCTTAAGGAGCAACCACTCACCTTCGACATCTGATTCCCTTCCCCTCTGGGTCCTCAGCGCTTCCCCAACGATCCTCCTTAGCTTGTTGAAGTCAGCCCCCCTAAAGTCTAGGGCTGTTTCATGCTTGGCCCTGGGGAGGACTACATACCCTTACACTTAAGGTTTAAAAAGTAAAAAAAAAGTCTCTCCTCCTCCACCCCCAACCTGCCACAAGGAGGAGTAGTAAAAAGTTACCAGGTCTATCAGATATGCAACTTATATTAGTAGATGCATATTACATGGTTTGAGCCAGATCTTTTGAAGTTAGGTGACAGCGACCACGAGCTGATCACCTTCACCATCCGCTGTAAAGCTGGCAAGTCAGTCAGCAACACAGAAGTCCTTGACTTCAGAAAAGACGACTTTGACAAGCTCAAAAGGGTAGTCGGTCAGGCCCTCAGGGACCATGACCCCAGGGAGATGGGAGTTCAAGAAGAGTGGTTGCTTCTCAAGGAAGCGATCCTCAGTGCACAAGCTAAATCTATCCCAACACGGAGGAAAGGCAGCAAGAAGGCACAGCAGCCCCCCTGGCTCTCCAGAGACCTAGCGGACCTACTGTGGCTAAAAAGGAAAGCCTGCAAAGGATGGAGGACGGGATTCACCTCCAAGGAGGATTACTCCGCGCTGGTCTGGTCCTGCAGGGAGCAAACCAGGAAAGCCAAGGCTGCAACTGAACTCCAACTAGCTTCAGGCATCAAGGACAACAAAAAGTCCTTTTTCAGGTATGTGGGGAGCCAGAGGAAAAGCAAGGGCAATGTTGGACCCCTGCTAAACCAGATGGGGCAACTGACAACTGACGCCCAGGAAAAAGCCAACCTATTAAATAGGTACTTTGTGTCAGTCTTTCATCAGTCACACAGGATGCCCATGCCTGCTATGGCACAGGGAAATCTGGGTGAGGGGAATCCCCTACCCTCCATCAATGCTGACCTCGTGAAGGAGCACCTTGAGAAGCTGGATACCTTCAAGTCAGCTGGCCCTGACAACCTGCACCCCAGGGTACTCAAGGAGCTGGCGAGCGTCATAGCCCAGCCCCTGGCACGGATCTTTGAAAACTCCTGGCGCTCTGGTGTAGTGCCTGAAGACTGGAAGAAGGCCAATGTGGTGCCGATCTTCAAGAAAGGGAGGAGAGTGGATCCGGCTAACTACAGGCCCATTAGCCTGACTTCTATCCTGGGGAAGATCTTAGAAAAGTTTATTAAGGAGGCCATCCTTGAGGGACTGGCCCAGGCTAACATCCTAAGGGACAGCCAGCACGGGTTTGTTGCGGGTAGGTCTTGTTTGGCCAATCTCATTTCCTTCTATGACCAGGTGACCTATCACCTGGACAAGGGAGAAGAGATTGATGTCATATATCTTGACTTCAAAAAAGCTTTTGATCTGGTATCCCATGATCACCTCTTGGCCAAACTGCCCAGTTGTGGCCTTGGCTCCACCACGATCCGCTGGCTGGGAAATTGGCTTCGTGGTCGGACCCAGAGGGTTGTAATCGATGGCAGTCACTCATTGTGGTGCCCTGTAAACAGTGGGGTCCCTCAAGGCTCTGTCCTGGGACCCATACTGTTCAACATCTTCATTAATGATGTGGACATTGGAGTCAGGAGTGGACTGGCCAAGTTCGCCGATGACACCAAACTTTGGGGCAAACCATCCATGCCAGAAGATAGGCGGGTGATCCAGGCTGACCTGGATAAGCTCAGCAAATGGGCAGACGAGAACCTCATGGTGTTTAACACCGAAAAATGCAAGGTTCTCCACTTTGGGAGGAAAAACCTGCAGCACCCTTATAGGCTCGGCAGTGCTACGTTGGTTAGCACTACAAAAGAAAGAGACTTGGGGGTCATCATTGACCACAAGATGAACATGAGCCTGCAATGCGATGCTGCGGCTAGTAAAGCGACCAAAATGCTGGCGTGTATCCATAGATGCTTCTCGAGCAAATCCCGGGACGTCATTCTCCCCTTGTACTCGGCCTTGGTGAGGCCGCAGCTGGAGTACTGCGTCCAGTTTTGGGCTCCATAATTCAAAAAGGATGTGGAGAAGCTTGAGAGAGTCCAGAGGAGAGCCACGTGCATGATCAGAGGTCAGGAAAACAGATCTTACGATGACAGGCTGAAAGCCATGGGACTCTTTAGCCTGGAAAAGTGTAGGCTCAGGGGTGATCTGATGGCCACCTATAAGTTTATCAGGGGTGACCACCAGGATCTGGGGGAACGTCTGTTCACCAGAGCGCCCCAAGGGATGACGAGGTCGAACGGTCACAAACTCCTGCAAGACCGTTTCAGGCTGGACATAAGGAAGAATTTCTTTACTGTCCGAGCCCCCAAGGTCTGGAACAGTCTGCCAGCGGAGGTGGTTCAAGCACCTACACTGAACACCTTCAAGAGTAAATTGGATGCTTATCTTGCTGGGATCCTATGACCCCAGCTGACTTCCTGCCCTTTGGGCAGGGGGCTGGACTCGATGATCTCCCGAGGTCCCTTCCAGCCCTAATGTCTATGAAATCTATGAAATCTATTATTGCCATGTTTTTTTTGTAGGATTTTATGGGTACCTAAATAACAGGGGAACTTACCAATTTTTGTGAGCTGATTGTGGTGTAAAGTTCTAATTTCACAGTCATATTGTTGCCGCCTTGCCTCTCAGTGCTGATTGGCAGATAAACCCCACCCTGAAGTTGACTGGCAAAGAGGTCCCACGGGAAGGAGGGACGAGGGGGTAGCAGCCATCTAGATTTCTGGCTGCCCTTTGTGTGGCCCCACCCCTCGGCGCAGATTGGCAGAGAGGCCTTGGGAGGGAGCAAGGACAAGGAGGCAGCTGCCATCTTGTCTGCTGCTCTTTGTGCTGCCCCTGTCAGCTTGCGCCTTCTCCTCCTGGTGGCAAGGAGAAGCCAGTATTTTATTTATATTAAGTTTTGGGGTTTTTTGCTGATTTCAGTTTCTGCAAAATTTGTGAAACTAGGAATTAAGTAGGTCCCTACTTACAGAACTCTGAAAATGATTTAAGTTTCTTCATGGGCCCAGGGATGTAGGGGGGGCAGTGGCTGTGTTGTGTTTTCCACATTTTCCTTATAAGAAAAATAGAAGGTTGCTCAAAACCACAGAAACTGGTGACAAAGCAATAGTATTCAGGGGTCCTGGCTAAAAGATTTCTGCTCCGGCTGTTAGATAAGGCATAACACCTCTTCTTACCTAGACAGGCTCTTGGATTTGTCTAGCACACATAAGAATTTAATATTTGGTATGCATGCTGTGCCTTTGAAGTTAGTTGACTCACATCCCATTTTGAAAATGTTTATCATACTCCAATTTAAACTTACCACAATCAAAAATAACGGAAATAACGGTCACAAGCTGGCAGAGGGTAGATTCAGACTACATATCAGGAGGCGCTACTTCACTGTCAGGGCAGCTAGGAGCTGGAACCAACTTCCAAGCAAAGTGGTACTGGCTCCTACCCTGGGGGTCTTTAAGAGGAGGCTAGACAAACACCTTGCTGGGGTCGTTTGACCCCAGTACTTTTTCCTGCCATGGCAGGGGGCTAGCCTTGATGATCTGCTCAGGTCCCTGCCAACCCTACAAACAATAATCTTGCAAATAAAATGCTTGTTAACATTTCAACCCTCTTCTTTTCACATATACCATGTCTACTTCCAATTCCCAGCCAATATTATGTGACTAGGTTTTATATTATTACTCTTCAGCCTGAAGAAGAGAAGGCTGAGAGGGGACGTGGCAGCAGCTTACTGCTACATCAAGAGAGTACCTCAGGGGCTTGGTGAACTGTTCACCAGGACACCCTTGGGAATAACCAGGAGCAATGGCCACAAACTCTTGGAAAACCGTTTCAGGCTCAACATTAGGAAGAATTTCTTCACAGCTAGGGCGTCTAGACTGTGAAATAAGCTCCCTCCAGGGGTGGTGCAATAGCTTCACCTGGAAATCTTCAAGAGGAGACTGGACAGTCACCTTGCTGGGGGTCACTTGACCCCAGCTGTCTTTCCGGCTTGGTGCACAGGGGCTGGACCTGATGATCTTCTGAGGTCCCTTCCAGCCTACATTCTATGATTATTAGGATTTTATTACTTTCCAAAACACACACACATACAAGAGAAATTAAGCTGCATGCAAATTATTACTGGGAAATAATATGTGTAACCTACACATTTGATAAAGTGCTAGTTATAACTGGCAGTGTTGATATGATTCTTAAAAACAACATTGAGAAATCTACTAATGATTCAGAATTTGAGCCTGTATTATTGTAATAAACATTTTTTTTCTTTTGAGAATGTATGCCCATGTTACATAATTGTATGCTATTGATCCTCAGATATGAGTGATAAGCATGATATCAACTTGAAAGAGGATATATGTGCCATCCTTTTAAAGTCTCACCTCTCGTCCAAGGCGTTGTTGAAGTTTGCTCAGCTCAAATTCTTTTTTCAGGAGAGAGAGGGCTTTATACAGCCGTTTAGGAATCTGGAAAGAAGCAACGTAAGTTTTCACACTGCACACACTACAGCTGCCACTTGGCAAAACAGCGTATGGCCCAAAATCAAAAGTAGTAAGGATTGTTGGATGGTGGTAGGTTCATACAAGAAACTTGTGGAAACTTTTCAGCATCTACAGTTCTGGGAAGGTTGAGAAAAACCTTCCTACTCACAGACTAGCAATATGTAGACTACTTTCCCATCAAATCATGTGAAATATAAGCCTCCTACATATTAGAATGCAAGTTACCTCTTTCTGGTTCTAATGTCATTCAGCTAGAACAAACAAGATAAAGATTTTAACTCTCAAGAGATTTATTAGGTAACTGTGTTGGTCTGAGGCAAAAAGAAATGCAAAACTCTAGAACTCTTGGATCAGAGATGATACCTTTTACTAGACCAACTAAGAAATCAGACACTTTTGGATTTAAACTTCACTGTTGAACAACAAGAAAGATTTCTACACTTCCCTGTCTTTTTGCCATCTGACACCACCAGAGAAGGAATCCTGCCTTATCTGCACATCAGAGCAACTCTCATAGACCCAGAGGAACAGACTTCCACCTTCAGCTTCCTCTGTGGAAAAATTAAGTTTATTTTCTACCTATGGGGACTTTTTACCATCTTAAATTTTCTCTGAGCCTGAGGAAGGGTGCATGTGCCCAAAAGCTTGGTCTAATAAAAGGTATAATCTCTGAACCAAGAGTTCTAAAGTTTTGCAGTTCTCAAGAGATAATTTAGTGTTTGCCAAAAAGGGACAAGTTGTCAGAGATAAAGCCGTCCTGCAGTGATCCTCCTCTCCGAAAAGATACAAAAGTAATTAAAATGAATCTTTTAGTGCCCTAATACCTAGCTTGGCTTTGTGTTGGATCACTACATATTCTATGAAACATTTATATGTTATAAAATGCGTAGACTTGTTATTCAAATTTAATCCTTAGTAGACATACACACACACTCCATTGTCTCTTGAAGTCAACTCCTCTCCTTAAACAATGTTTACATCCTCTACACAGAGGACAATGTATCTGTTTGAAATAAAAATCTAAATTATATAAACGATTTAAGTTTCATCTTACATTAGTTTCTTCCAGGATGTCCTGCAATTCATGAGACTCTGCCCCTGTTAGTGCTGCTCCCATGTCACTCAGATAGATTGGGTTATCTACCACTCTTTGCCCTGCCTGCATCATCTGAAGCACAGATTCCCTGAAAAGATCAATCAGAATCAAAAATCAAAACATTTGCATTAAGAGAATATTTCCTTTAATTATTGGATGCCTTAGAGGAAATAGAAGTTAGGAGTCAATACTGATTAAGCTGAATTAGAAAAAAGGAGCCATTTGACTCTGAAATTCTGAGCTGAGATTTTTTTTCTCCTGTCTAGTTGTAATATATTGAGGAAACAAATCTCCTTAGTTTACTAAATAAAGTGAGAAATTATTGGTGGCTAAAACCAGAGTTAATGCAGGGAGGATCTACATAAGTGGTGCACACTCAGTGCTGCAGCTTAGTAAGGCTAACACTTTCAGCCACTGGTCAAGTTACCTTCTGGCTTAATTCCAATCAAACTTATGTACTTGGACCATTTGCCATGTTTTCAAAGTTGCTCTTCATCATCATCTTTTTCAACAAATCAACTTGCAATTCCGAAGCAAAATCTTATCCCAGCTACTATTCCTTGCTGCTTAGGCTGTGGCCCAAAATGCCTGATCCTGACTAAGAACTGCTGAAAGACAGACCTAAAATTGGGTAGGACATACATACCTATAGAGAGGGTTCAAGGCAATGATGTCCCGAATTGTTTTGACAATTTCTGCAGTAAGTGCCTATTAAACAACATAACAAAGTTTAAAAAATAAGAAGCTTTTACTACACTAATAAAGCAGAACTTGGATCATTCACATCTGGGTGGTTTACAACCCACTTAATTCACAGTGGGGTGCTATATTATGAGAGCTGCATGGCTGGAGATCCTAAATTACCTCATGCAGCTAACTGACCTTTATTTCAGAGGTGGTTTTTTTCCCACAGCAAACAACTGAAGCATCTCAGTGGTGCTGCACAGTGGTTTGCTATGATTATGTACACGTCTGGCTAGTTCACAAGTCCTCATCTTTGTCATACAGGATAAGGATCTTAACCCTGCAAAACATCAGGGTTAGTAGAACATTCCTCCCACCCTGGAGCTCAGAATATCACCTGCTCTCACCCCTTCCCTTGATAATGGACAGTCAGACTGAAGACTAGCCTGGAGTCCCATCTAATTTTAGCTACTGTTACTACGGATATTCTCTCTGCCCCACTGACTGTACTTGGATGAAAGGAGAGAGAGGCTATAAACTGGACTACACTATACACAGAATTCCAGGCTAGTCCTTTAAACAGAACCCTTAAAGAAAACTATGGTCATTTTTTAGTCAGCCACCTTAGAACAACACCCTGCAGGACACAGAATATTAATAAACGCAGCACAATCCAAGTCAGTTAAATAGGGACCTAAGACACTCTGAACTGAACTGTTGTTATCAAAAGAATTATTACAATAGGATTATATGAAGATTATGACTAAGATCCATGCATTTTACAACATTCTCCAGTTGGCAATTCTATAATTTTACTATCCTTTCATTTTAACAAGATAGTCTGGATGTTCTCCTACTGGGAAACCTCAGGTTTGGATATACATTCTCACATCATTCACCTTCCTTACACAATTCTGTCACTCACTTTGACTTCTTCGGTGACCTGGAAATCTTCGTGAACAACATTATCCACTTCTACCATAAGCACTTCTGGTGATGAGTGTACCACAGGCTCAAGGACCAGCTCTGTAGTTTGGTCCTTTATATCAGACTCTTCTTCAGTCTCTTTCTTAGAGCGCTTCGTCTTCCTTCTTGCTTTGTGCTTATTCTCAGCCTCATGTTCCTCAGGCTCAATCTCTAGTTGCTTATTTATACAAATTCTGAAGGCAAAGGAGAGATAGCTATTAACAACTTTGCAAGCCAAACACTGGTACACATGGCTGCAGCTCTAAAATGGGTAAAGGGAGAGTTGTTTTCAGTTGCTTTTTCACTATAACTAATGTGACAAAAAGCCTGGATTATAGTTTGGTGAGATTCAGGTTTTACTCTTTTGAAAATACACTGCGACTAGCTGCTAGATAAAAATGGGATTTGCCAAACAAGCTCTAGAAAAATAAACTGAAGCACGAAAGAGTACATTGGCTACTGATTTAGCTTCTGTAAGTTCCTGCTCTACAAGGAAGTGGAATTAGTTTTTAAAACTTTTCTTTTGAAGAACCTAACCCATTAAAAAAAGCAGATGCTTTATTTCTAAGAGTACCTGTAAGATATTCCAATTTGCCCATGTTCACTCCACCAACACATAAGAGGAAAGAACAAACCAATGAACTTTCAGATATGAACAATATATGAGTTACAATATAAGCTGTCTATTTCCTAAACTCCTCCAGACTAGGGATGTAAATATCATTTTAAAAATTACCTGTTTAACCTCCTCTTATTATATTGGTTAAATGGTCCCAGAGCAGAGGGGCAGGGCAGTGTGGGGAGCCAGGGCCAAGGGTGATATGTGGGACTGCAATGAGTTCTGCTACCAGTCGGGACTGAAGATTGTGGCCACAGCAGGCTCTGTGTGGTGAGTGTGCAGGCGCAGGCAGTGGTGCCAGTAGCAGCAGCATGGGGTGGCAGGGTATGGCAGGGTCCCTGGCTCCGTGTTTCCTCTGCCGCGCCACTCCTTTCCCTGTCTAGATGCAGCCAGCAGCTGGGCCAGTGCCACACTCCTCCCACTTGGCTGAGGACTTGCCCTGGTGCTGAGGCTCCTAGCAAAGGGGGCACTCAGCCCACAGATGGATGCCTTGAGCGCAATCCTGAGTGGCACATCTGCCTGCCACACGACCCTGGCCTGGAAGAACAGACTCCAGGTGGGTCCTTGCCAAATAGCAGCTGCTGGAGTCTGGGGCTGGGCAAGAGGGAGACACCTCCTGGGGCTCCAGGCACCTGTGGGCACCTGGGTACAGTGTGGCTGTCCTGGCAGGTGGAAGCCTCTTTGGGTGCTATGGGAGGGAGGGGGCCAGGGGCACCTGGCTTTGTGCAGCCTGCCTCTGCGGCACCTGATGGCAGACCCACCACTGTGCTCGCTCCTATTTAAGCCCTGCTGGCTCCACTATTCAACGTTGCCCAGCTCTGCTCCCCCAGGTAACCACTAGTTACATCCCTACTACAGCAGCTGCACAATGCTGCAGCCCAGATCCACACTGCCTCCTGGGCAGCCCCTTCCAGAGCTTCTCCCCCAACAGTGGACAGCACCAAAACCGGGATGTAAACATTATATGGTATAATAATTAAATGGTATACATATAATTACTGTTTAACCTTTTACATCCCTACTCCAGATAGAAACTTATCGGACATTCATCTGAAGTACCACACATACCTATACCCCTACAAATATATCCCCCTCATGAACTGCCTCCACCCCTGACCAAGACAAATCCAAGAGATCGCAACCCACAGCCTCTTTCTCTGAACACTGTACACATATTAGCGTATACAGAGTGACAAAAGCTTAATGGATGTGCCTGTTCATGAAGTCTGGTAAAATATCTAAATTGTGTAGAAGATGCTTTTACCTTCGATGCCCCATGACAATCATTCGCAGCTTGTCTCCAAGGTCCTGCATTTCATGGATCTGAACAAAAGTTCCTGTTTGGTAGATCTCATTCAGGTTTTCTACCACATCAGATTCATTGCTGATAAAAATATTTAAAAGTAAACGTTCAGAATCTTGCTCAGACACATTTATTCTGGGACTCCTCACATTCCTTGTCTTTGAGGTCTGTTTGAAAGAAACTTAAATAATGCTGTGAACAAAGCAACTAGCACACAGACCTGATATTCATTTACATTTTGCAATTATGGCTTTTTCAAACCTTTCTGTCGCTACCAATGTCACTTCTGGTTAACAATTTTGGGCCTCATCTTTCTTGATGCAGACAAGCCTAAGTAGTAGCGAGACTGTATACTTACAGAGAGATGGATACTTACTTGTCATCTTTCTTTAGAAAGACACCAGCATAAGGTTGAGCAAGGCGAACCTTCCTCCTCAGCAACTCAACCAGCTTCTTATTTTTTACCTAGGATGGAAATGAGATTTACGTCAATATTCAGAGACAGAGCTCTCAAAAGGTTTCAGCTCCCACCACAGAAGTAGGATAGGCTTTTGGTTAAAGCCTAGGAAATTTATTCCAGGCTCCATTCCCAACTTTGTCAAAGATCTATGCCCTTTAGGAAGTTACTCCCCTCTTTTCCTCACCACAGGAACAAACATTTAAGCAGTTTGTGAACTTCTCTTTGTCCAGTCTACACAACTTTCACTTTGAACAACTGTTGAACAGAGCTCTTATTGTAATGCTCATGCATAGTAAAGGCTGTGAATACACTACAGGCAAGGAGCTTTGGGTTGATTTGATAAGTCCTTGGTTTTGCTTTCCCACTACAATTGTATTTGTCACGTCTCACTACATTGTGTTGCTATTGATACTGCTGTACAACATTTGTGAACTTTTATGCAGGACTACACAGCCAGCAAAAAATACAGATGTTCTGCAGAGATGTCGTTTCAGACAGGACAAGGCCAAAATTCCATCCCTGCTTGTAAATGGCACTGAACTGTTAAAGCCAAATAAATGTTTGTCATGGAAGTATAAAGAAATTTCAACCACCCTCCATGCTATTCAACTTTCAAGTCCTTTGGAATGGCAAAGGAAAAAACAAGTTAATTAAGCTGCCAGAAAGGGATTCCCATAAGGAACTGTGCTAACAATATTACTTGCTATAAATATGACTACTGGACACAAATCCATGAAATAAATATAAATTGTCATATCTTTTTCTAACAACATTACTGTACATAATTTAAACGGTGCACCTTGCAAGAAGACACATCAGAAGCTTCAAGTGTAGACCACTTGACATTTTATACCATATATGATTCTTGTGGCCTTTTCTCTAAGCCAATATAATGTCTCCACTGTTTGCAACAGGCCTTTGAAATTAGACAGGAAAAAAGCCCTGAAGCCACAGAATTGCTTTTTTTTAGTCCCTTGAAATTCTGTGCAGATTTGCCCCAGTTAAGTTTTACAAAGTTATTATTTTCCTTTGGTTGCTTGAGCAATCACCAAAATGTTGGCAGCTAGCCAAAACAACTGAACAGCAGCTTTTACTACAATGCTGATTGCACATTACCACAGCAGCAGAAGCAAACGCTGCACTGGGGAATCACAGGAACAGGTAGACTCTTGGGTTGCATGTTGAAGAATATTTAACTGGCATTTCCTGAGAGCCTACTCACTGACCCTAGCACCCTGACAGTCAGTCAATTTCTCCCTTTTCCCCCTACATTTATCTGAGGAATAAGTATTTTCCTACTGCCAACTAAAGCAGTCTTATAATTCACCTAATTCTGCAGTTCACCTAGTATCAATCTGCTTTAGTGCTAAAAATTCACACTCTGTTTATACTACATAATGGGGGTTCATACAGCTGAATCATTAGACGATATGTTTTACTCTTTTTTCTTTAAATAAATAGGTAACATGTAAGAAGTTAAGTTCCTTCTAACATACTTGCATTATAAAGCCAAACAACAGAAACTTAAAAAAACACCATTGTTTATACTACTTTCAATCTGCTCCCTTGCCCACATGTATTACAGTAAAATCATTATTTCTGACCAGACTCCTAACCTACCTCACCTGGCATGCAGGACAGACTGTAACTTAAGTGCTGTCTAGTGAATTTATACAGAAGCCCCATATTATTTGATCTAGAAATTTAGATCAAAGAACAAAGATAAGGGATACAAGCAGAGAAGCTAGTTGATGGTTAAAGCCAAAAACATTTCTTATATGGCATTCACCTTTCCTGCTCTATCACAAAGTACTTATGTGAGGTTGGGCAAGTCACTCACAAAAACTTTTTGTTAAGTGTTTACTAACAAATGCTTCTCATTGTTGGGTGCCCAATTTTAGACCTAGGGATCTTATTTATGGAACAAATGAGGGTTCCCAGGTGCGACTGAAACTATTTGAATTATGACCAAGACATGAGGGTACACCATTAATGCTCAAGATTAAAAGAATACTGAACAGCTGCCTTGTTCCCAAAGCACTATACATTTTGTGTACTGAAGTGCAGTTTACATGAACACCCCCCAGTATTATCTGATTATGTCTAGATACTATAACAGGCTGAAGGAGTGTTGTTAGAACACAGACTTCTCATGCTTTAGAAATTTCCAAATGCTTGACTTTGAAATTATTTATCAGAATAATTCTTAAAAGTAGTTGTTTTGCACATGCGCCTTTATGTTTGGAGAAGAATGAGAGTTACATTGTTCTGATCCTTGCTATCTACATTTAACAAGAATCTATTCAAAGGATCATAGGAAAGTGGCCTGGAAGGAACGTCATAACGTCATCTAATCCAACCCAAGGGAAAACCATCTCCAACTAAACCATCTCCAACTAAACCATCCCAAGTGTCTGTCCAGCCTGTTCTTGAAAATTTCCAGCTTCTCAAGGTAGCCTGTTCTAATGCTTGACCACCCTCATAGTCAAAAAGATCTTCCTAATCTTCAACCTAAATTTCCTCTCCAGAAGGTTGCAGTAATTGCTCCTCGTCCTGTTCCCTACAGCCACAGAGAAAAGCTCACCTCCAACATCTACATAATCATCCTTCAAGTATTTGAAGACAGTTATCAAATTCACTCCCCAAAGTCTTCTCTTTCCCCATAACTCTGGCTTCCTACAGATTAATGCGTGGCTGCACAGATGGTGTTGCCAGCAGGGCTTTGGCTGCCTCTACCCTGGGATGTTTTTCCAAGAAGAAGGATTGCTATGAAGAAATGAGATCCCCCTGACAAAGAGGTAAGAGCATGTTCGCAGACAGGCTCTTCTTTAAACTAGGTTTGCTGGGGGATGGAGACTAAAGCCTTGAGGTAAGCGGGGAAGTGACTTGGAGGAAGCACAAGCAGGAGGGAGCAACATGGGAGGCCTCATTCTTCTTGAGAAAATGGGCAATTGGCTAGTTTCCTTAGGTACACAAATACAACAGCCTGGGAAATAAGCAGGAGAAACTGTAAGTCCTCACAGAGTGCCAGAACTATGATGTGATTCCAGTAACAGACTTGGTGGGATAGCTCACAACACTGGAGAACTATCACGGATGAGCACAAACTGTTCGGGTAAGACAGGCAAGGGAGAAGAGGAGGAGGAGTTGCCTTTTATATAAAAAAGCTGTATAATCACTCAGAGCTCCAATATGAAACCAGAGGCAGGCCTGTTGAAAGTCTCTGCGTTAGGGTCAGAGGGAAAAGCACCAAGGGTTATAGTGGTGGGAGTCTGCTATAGACCACTAGACCAGGAGGATGAGGTAGATGAGGTTTTCTTCAGACAACTAGTGGAAGTTTCCCGATCAGAGGCCCTGGTTCTCATGAGGGACTTCAATCACCCTGACATCTGCTAGGAGGGCAACACAGCAGTGTGCAGGCAATCCAGGAAACGTTTGGAGAGTGCTGGGGACAACTTCCTGGTGCAAGTGTTGGAGAGGTCAACTAGGGGCCATGCTCTTCTAGACCTGTTGCTTACAAACAAGGAAGAATTGGTGGGGGGTGTAGCAGTGGATGGCAACTTGGGCAGCAGCTACCAAGAGATGATTGAGTTTAGGATCCTGGGGAAAGGAAAGGAAGGAGAGCAGCAGAGTAGGACCCTGGACTTCAGAAAAGCAGTTTTCTTACTCATGGAGGGAACCAATGGGCAGGATCCCCTGCAAGACCAGTCTAAAGGGGAAAGGAGTCCAGGAGAGCTGGTCATATTTTAAAGAAACCTTACTGAGGGTGCAGGAACAAACTATCCTGATGCGCAGGAAAACTAGAAACTATGCCAGAACACCAGTTTTGCTTACCAGGGAACTCTTTAGTGAGACAGAATACAAAAAGGAAGCTTACTAGAAGTGGAAATGAGGACAAACAAGGGGGGAGTATAAGAGTATTGCTCATGCAAGCAGGAATGAAATAAGGAAGACCAAAGCGCAATTGGAGTTGGAACTAGCAAGAGACAGTAAAGATAACAAGAAGGGTTTCTACAAGTATGTCAGCAAAAGATCAGGGAAAGTGTATGTCCCTTACTGAATGTAGGAAGCAAGCTAGTGATAGATGATGTAAAAATGGCAGAAGTACTCAATGCCCTTTTTACCGCAATCTCCACAGGCAAGATCAGCTCCCAGACTATTGCACCTGGCAGCACTGTTTGGGGAGCAGATAACAATTGTGAAAGAACAGGTTAGGGACTATTTAGAAAAACTGAATGTGTACAAGTCCATGGGGCCAAATGGGTTACATCCAAGGGTGCTGAGGGAGTTGGCCCATGTGACTGCAGAGCTGCTGGCCATTATCTTGGGAAACTTGTGGTTGAGAGAAGTACCAGATGATTGGAAAAGGGTATATACAGCATCCATCTTTAAGAAAGATTCATAGATGTAGGGTCAGAAGGGACCTTGCAGATCCTCTAGTTTGACCCCCTGCCCTGGGCAGGAGAGAAAACTGGGCTCAAATGACCCCAGCTAGATAATCGTCTAGCCTCCTCCTAAAGACCCCCATGGTAGGAACCAGCACGATTTCCCTTGGAAGTTGGCTCCAGATCCTAGCTGCCCTGACAGTGAAGTAGTGCCTTCTAATGTCTAGTCTGAATCTACTCCCTAACAACTCACAGCCGTTATTCCTTGTTACTCCGGGAGGCGCTCAGGGAAACAAGGTCTCTCCCATTCCCCGATGGTTCCCCCTAGTAAGTTTATAGACGGCCACCAGTTCCCCTCTCAGGCTTCTCTTGTGAAAGCTGAACAGGTTCAGGTCCCATAGCCTCCGCTTGTAGGGCCTGCCCTGCTGCCCCCGGATTATGCAGGTGGCCCTCCTTTGGACCCTTTCGATGTTGTCCACATCCCTCCTGAAGTGCGGTCCACAGAACTGGACACAGTACTACAACTGCAGCCTGACCAGTGTCTCATAGAGGGGGAGGATCACCTCCTTGGCCCTGCTCGTGATGCATCTGTGGATGCACGACAAGGTGTCGTCAGCCCTACTGACCGTGTCCTCGCATTGGCGGCCCATGTTCATCTTGGAATCAGTAGCGACTCCAAGATCCCTTTCTGCCACTGTGCATTCGAGAAGAGAATTCCCCAGCGTACAGGCATGCTGCTGGCTCTTAATGCCCAAGTGCAGCACCCTGTACTTATCAGTATTGAATCCCATCCTATTTTCATTTACCCACCCCTGTAACCTGTCCAGATCCAGCTGTATCCTGTCCCTCCGTTCTAGTGTGCCCACCTCATCCCAAATCTTGGTGTCATCTGCAAATTTAAATGGGTTTATAGATGAGGGGATGTGATATGGTCTCAACTTATCCACAAGGGCATTTGTTGTCATTGCAAAGGCCTCATTGGTACAGTTTTGAGGCACAGTGACCCTGTCCAGTTAAAAAATGGTTTAGAAGTGCCCAATAATAGTGTGGCCAGTTAAATCCTGGTTGACTCTCTGTAGAGTCAGAAATGACGTGGCAACTGATTGGTGCTTGTGTTGACCATTTTTCATGCCATCGAGTAAGTAAGGAAAAGTCAAAGCGTTTTGAAAGGGTGGACCTGGATATCTTGAGGGAGGCTGAGCTATTGGTGGGTGGAGTATGTCCCAACGCACTGGCAGCAAAGGATTATCATAGAGTCTAGCTAGTGAGTTTACCTCAGCATTTATCCAGGGGAGATGAGAGGGAGCAATGTTACTGAGGACTGATAACCATGGAAGTGGAATGGGGAGCAACGTGCCTGACAAAAACACATGGTAACATACAGCTGGGTGCCCATTAGTTTATTGTGCAATGAACCAACCCATACAGGGGCACAATATTCTGCAACTGAATAACATGATGGGAGAGAGATGAACGTAGCATTGAGGCATTGGTACCCCATGTGCAGCCTGCAAGTTTGGCAAGTAGGTTGTTCCTTGTTTGATTTTTAAAGCAATTTTCTGGAGATGCAATTTATAAATTAAAGTCTGGTAAAGGATGACTCCAAGATAAACGAAGTGAGTTTCAAATTTGAGAGACCGACCATTTAAGGTAACTGTGAGTTCATGATTAGTGCTGGCACTATCCAGATGGAAAACACTTGAGACAGTCTTAAGATAGTTGGTTTGAGGTGCCATTTTAGGCAGTACTCTAACATCAGTCTTACGTCTCCATTAAGTGCGAGTTCCACATTTAAAAAGTCATGAGCTTGGGTAGCAAATAGAGGTTTATGGATATAATGTACATAATAGATTGGCACTGATAAAAGGGAAATTTACATAATCGGCTATTGGCTTTTTTTGGCCATTGTAGTCAATAATGTAATAATAAATATAATTAATTATGCCTTCTGGCTGGGGCCCCTGCATACCTAGGTTCCCTCTTGCCCATGGAGCCGGGACCCCTATACGCCTAGGTTCCCTCAGGAAATGGTGGGTTTCCCCTTTCAGGTGGGTAGCATTCTAGCCTGCAAGGGGTCCTACTTAGGGCTGCCAGGAGCAAGACGCAGGGGGGCATTGTGTGCATGTACACTGCTGCATGCATGCATGCGGCCAGGAAAACAGCTGAGTAGCATGGAGAGCAGCTTCCTGCAAGTAAGTTTATGGAGGTGAACGGGAATGGGGGTGGGGGGGAAGGCATATCGAGGTCCCCACAGTGAGAGAGGGACTGGGTCTTGGAGCACCACCCAGCCAGAGTGGTGCATGGGACCTGGGGCCAGGGTGGGGAGCAGGACAGAGGCAGTGAAGGGGGAGCAGGAAGGGAGGTGGCTCCCCACCACTGCACGCACCCCCCAGATTTGTGCACAGGGTGGATGCAGGCTACCCAGTGCAGGCTCAGGTCTCTCCATTGCACTGGCTTTCCCTCAGGAGCCCTGCAATGGCTGCATGTCCCCTGCCTGCCCAGCAGCAATGAGGGCTGCAAGTTGTGACCCCCACTGCTGGAAGGCAGGGGGTACACGACTGGCACAGGGAACCTGAAGCAAAGGCAGCAGAGCAGAGAACCCCGAGCCCACAGAGTGCAGCCTTCATCCGCCCTCACCCCACTCTGCTCTGCCCCGCTTAAAACCATCCCCGAACTTAAAAATGGTGGCAACAGAACTTGAACTTAAGTTCATTCAATGAGCTTTAGTTCATAAGCCCCTGCCGCCATTTTGAAGTGCTGGGATGCTGATACATGGAATGCCAGAGGCTTCTGGTATGCACAAAAAAAAAAAACTTCATTTATGTCAGAACATTTTAAAGCATAAATAAACCTTTTTTTGTTTGGCACTCCAATAAACCTTTTTTTGTTTGGCAGCCTCCAGTGTCACATGTAACCAAATCGGTTATCGGATCAGTATCAGCCAGTATGGCTGGTTAATAATCGGCTATCGCTATTGGCCAAGAAAATCTTTATCGATGCACCCATAATAGCAAAGGCACTGACTGTTATCAGTGTAAACAAATTTTTGTGAGACAGTTGCAGGCAGGTCATTAATATACATACTGAAGAGAAGAGGGACCAATACTGATCCCTGTCATTGGTTTTGTTTCCAAGAGCTAGTCTGGGTAGCCAGTTGGACTCTAAAGCATCAAACATGTAGTAACATAACAGTTCAACTAGACAAGTGGCCTGATATGGCAGAATTCCTGACATTTTCACCAGATGACTAGTATGCCAGACAGCATCATATGCTGCTGTTAAATCAGGGGAGACAACACCAGTCTTCAGGTTTTTCTGAAAGCCATTTTCAAAGAAGGTGGTTAAAGCTAAAACTTGACTGCAAGTGCTCCGGCCACAGTGGAATCTATCTTGGTCTGGGCTTACGGAAGAATCAATTTCTGGAGACACCTAATTCTGCAGTGTATGACTCAAGTGTCTTGTAGCAACCACTCAGGAGGGAGATTGGTCAGTAGCTTGCTGCTGATTGCGGGTCTTTGTCAAGCTTGGGTAGGCCAATGATTTTTGCTCAGCATCATGCCGATAGAATTCATCCTTCATGAACAATACATTTGAAAGAGTGTAGAAGTCAATTGTGAGCTTGAAGACCAAGATGTTTCAGAAACTCTAGGGGCACGCTGTCATGGCCAGCTGCAGTACCAGATTTGAAATTTGCACTGCACAGAGTTGGTGAAAAGGCGTGTGGAGGATCTTGGTTCCAAATATTTTGATGGAAATGATGCCATTCTTCACATATTTGCTCAAAATCGTTGTTGTTATGGGTAGGGGATGTTCTTGCCACTTTCAAAAGGTGGGCAGCAGTAGCACTGGCTGACACAGATGGTGAAGTTTGGGCTGAGGGATGTTGAGCTGCTCCCAGGCAGCGAATGAGGCCCCAGCTCCTCTGACTGGAGCGACAGAAATTAAGTTATGAAGTTGAGTCCTCCCAGCAGTTCTGATGAGCAGCATCGAGTGATTCAAGCAGGTGGTCTGTGATATCTGGACTGCCAGATTTTTCATACTCATTTAATAGAGCAGCACACTCTCCATCCAAGCAAGGAGTGTACAGGGAGTGAAATCCTCTGGAACAGAGGATTGTGCCACTTTATAGAGGGCACCACAGAAACCTTTAACAGGCTACATCAACCGAGCTATTTTGCCATGGAATGGTAACAACGGATCGTTCAGTTTCCATGAAGAGAGACCAATTGGCTTTCCTGAAGTTCCATGTAGGTTTTCTTATACATTTAATGACCAGGAGTTGCAGGTCAATGTAAATGAGTGAGGGACAGTGTCAGCTGTGTGGAAAGTCATTGAGAACAATGCAAGATGCTGGTTGTGGGTGGCTGTTGACTGATGTAACCCAACATATGTCAGAGTGGCTCACCACAATTTGAAGAAGAGTCAGTGCTGAGTGGGGGCTGAGTGCAAAAGACACTAGCACATATCTTATTCAGAAGGGCTGTACTAATCTATCCTTGTGGTAGGTTCCTATCAGCACCCTGGCCTTTGGCTAAGATCAAGAGATCAGCTGAGAGCCTGATCAATGCCTTAAGGACAGAGAAAAAGACTGAAGAAGCACTGGGATGGCAGGAGTGCAGGAGGCAAACCCAAAGCCCAGAAAATGACTGATAACCAGAAGATGGAAAGATTAATGAAGAGTGGAAACAAAGGTCCAAAGACAGAGGGAGTGTGCATAAAGGTAGAAAAGTAGAGAGAAAACACAACAGCAAAGATGAAGGGAAAAACAAGAGCAGGCACAGCAACACAGACAGCAGCAAAGAAGGCGGCAGTGAGATAGACTAGGTCAAAAAGGGTGAAAGGAGCAGAAGAGAGCAGGAAACAAGAGAGTGGAAGCAGCTAGAGAAGGAACATCAGGAGTGAGATGAAAGGTCATCTGCACCAGGAATGGCACTGCAGCAAGATATAGGAGAGACACCGCAAGATGTCAGCCCAGACTGGAAATTATGGATAAGGGCAACATTAATAGGTGATGGGGTGCAGAAGAGATCGACAATGAACAGGTATGATTTTGTGGAGAAGGTACTGCTCAAGATAATGGGGGGTAGGCAGAACAACTCACCAGCATGATTCCTTTCCCCAACCAAAAGAAATGGCAACTGACTTATTATAACAAAGAAAGTAAGAAATATGCAGAAGAATGGTGGAGGGAGGAATTAAAAGGGCTAAAGTTTGTAGCAGCAGAACAGTTAAGGAAAAGAGTGATTATTGTTCAAATGTATATGGATATATTAGAGGCAGAAGACATAGAAAGATATCTGGAAAAATATGTGCAATGAATTCTTTGGTAGAGAAAGTGAGGGACAAATATGGCATTTGGACAGGGTCTCGGAGGGCTCAAGCAGAGTTAAAACCAAATAAGTGGAGCCCAAGCAGGGTACAGCACCTCCCATCGGTGGTCAGGATAGGGCCAGATTGGGGTTTTATAAAATGAAGCAATTTAGTAGATATGTGAAGGAAGTAGAGGTTCACTGACACATTGGTCCATATCATATTGGCACCAACAAATGGAAAACTGATATTCTTGGCAGTTGGCTTTTTTTGGCTGACATGGCTGATAATGGTGCTGATAAATGCTGCGTCCACGGGTGTAGCTGCAGCATGCACATGGCCACGACTGCAGTTCAGCAGCATAGAGAGCAGCATCCAGCTGGTAAGTCTGTTAGAGGGCAAGGGGCGTTCGCTGGGGTGGGGGAGAGGCCCCCTCACAGAAATGAAGGGAGTGGGGCAGAGGCTGCACAACCAGGGTGAAGCATGAGACAGAGCCGCAGCTTGTCCAGGGGGCAGCTTCCACTGCTGCGCGCACTCCTGGAGGAGGCATGACGGGGCGTGTGCCCTCCTGAATCTGTGCACATGGCAACTGTGGACTGCTGCTGTGGGCTGGGGCAGCAACAGGCTCTTCCCAGCTGGGGAGTGTGTGTGCGGGGACTACAGCCAAGCCAAAATTTGCTGTAGCCCCCGCTCCCAGCACCACTGCCACCTGGCCCAAGCTCAGCCCTGACCCAGTCCTCGCACCATCCTTGGTCCCAGCTCACAGTGGTAGCCCGCCCTTACCCTGCACATAGATCCAGGGGGCACACAGCCCCCCTACCTACTCCTGGGGTGCACGCAGCAGTGGGAGCTGCCCCCTGAACGAGCTGCTCATGGCTCAGTCCTATGCCCTAGCCTGGCTGTGCAGCGCCTGCCCCAGCCCCAGCTCCGCTCCCTTCCTCACTGTGGGGCCTCAATCTGCGTGTCCTCCCCATGCCCCTTCCCCCAAATAGACTTACCAGTCAGACGCTGCTCTGCAAGCTGCCAGGCTTACATATCGGCAATGGGACCAGTATCAGCCTATATAGCTTCTTAATAATCAGCCATCAGTGTCAGCCCAAAAAATCTTTCTCAGTGCATCCCTAAAAGGAAGGCACCTGGCTGTATACAGTCCCCTCATAGTGTGCTACAGTTGTGAAGGGATGGGGCACAGAGCAGCAAGTGCCAGGAGTTCATAAAATGCACTGTTTTGAGGGAGGGGAGGGAGTAGGAGGGACACTTGTATCATAGGTGCCCAACAGCTTTTGCAACCAGGGTCAGACCCTGCCCAAGGAATTGCAGGAATAGGAAAGGGGCAGTGAGAAAGAGTAGCGGGGAGAGACCAAGACAGAAATGACAGAGGAGACTCCACTGGTGGGGGAGGAATGGAGATGGAAAGAAGTGGAATCTCTGTAAGAGAGGCTGCACGAGAGAACTGGAGACAAAATGGAGGGGGAGGAGGGCACTGCAAACAAAAGATCAAAAGACACTGAGGGAAGGACAAAGAAATCCAGCAGACAACAGAAGTAGAGATAAAGAAAGGTGAAGAACCAGAGAAACAGGCAGGGAAAAGGAAGAAAGGGCAAGGAAAGAAAGTCAGGGGGGAAAAAAAACAACAAACCTGATAAAGAGGCAGGCAAGTCAGAGCTGGAAAGAAGCTTCCTGCCATTAAATTCCCTGGGCTCTACCCCCAAATGGAGAGCAAGGGGCAGGAAGCAGTGGGAAGGTGGGAAAACATAAGTTTACTGAATGCAAAAGCAATCAGGCAGCTTGCAAGAGCAACAGGCATGCAAAGGGATTGGGGGAAGGGGGGACAGGGGTGCAGAGTCAACCACAACAAGCAGCACCACGGATGACCCTTAAAGAGACAGGGGTACTCCGTTTAACCTAAGCACAACTACACTGCTAACAGCTTCAATTAAAGGCAGGAATGTCTTAATGTGGCAGAGCACCTTTGGTGTCTGTCACTTTAAGGCTGACAGCAAGTAGGTGCGGGCCAGCCCTGATGAGGCAGCCATTTTAGACCCAGGCCCACAGGGCTGAGGCAGCAGTCTGCTGCAAGCAGCTGGGGAGCATCAACTGAGCTGCTGCTCATACCACCTTGGAGGTCAGGGAGGAACTATAGTGTGGTAGAAGGTTCCTAGGAACCCAGTGGGATCCCAAGCGCCAGGGAAAAGGTGGTAAGCCTAAAGAGAACAAGACCCAGCCTGGGAAAGGGCTTATTGTTTGTGGGCCTACACAGGGGCTAGGGCCCATGATTTAGAACAAGCGCGGTGAGGCCTGGGGTTCAGATGAGCCCAGTTGAAATCAGCAGGCAACACTGGGCAGACTGCCCTACTGTGACAGGGGGCATACTTGGGGCTGGGTCTCATGTCAGCCCACCCGCCAGTCTAAGTAGGGCAGTCTGTCCAGTCTCACCTGTGACAACTTGCTGTTCCCAAAACTGGTATAAATTGTGGGATGCTGCTCATTTTAATGCCCAGATGCCAGGGGTACTGGCAACAGCTCCATACAGTCCCTACACCATGGCCCATCCCTCACAGATGGCATCCTTGAGTTGCTCTTTGCTCCGGCTTGTGGCCAGGCCCAACTCAGCCAAACATTTATTCCCCTTCCTCCCCTAACCCCTCAGCCTTTCACCCACTGACTCCTCAATTTACATTTTGACTGACTGCCTTTCTTGCACGCATACCAGCCTCTGGCTTCTTTACTATTCATTCCATCCAGGAAAAGCACACGCCAACTGCAGGTGCTTCCTCAGCCTGACAAAGGGTATTTATACCTGAAAGCTTGTAAAGAAGAATTTTTCCAGATATCTGAGTTGGTCTAATAAAAGATATCATATTTACCCAAAGAACCTTGTCTGCCTGAGGGAAATATGTGTGTTCTTCTGGAATGCCAAGAGAGAGAGGTTGGCTAGAGCTGAATTGTACAAAGCAAAAGAAATGTGGGTTTGAGGGCTGCCAGATTTGGGACTGTTCATCTATGCAAAATACGTAAAACTCAATATGCAAGGTGGTAATGGAGGGAGAGGGGAAAGAAACGTGTATCACTCAATTTCACACAGCTGCAATTTTGAGGAAACGGAGAGTAAAATCAGATTGCTCTGAAGAGTCTATGAGCATAGCAAACCTCAGATTTATTACATTATATACAGGACAGGTTTCATGAAGAGGCACGGTGGGACTGGAGGATGTGAAAGATGATAAGAAATTGATGAAAGTGGTAAGGATGGCACTGGTGAGAAGTTTCACAGAAGGACAAGTGAGAAAAGTGAGAGGAGCAGCTGTGGGTAAACAACTAAAAGGTGGATCCATGATTTGCATAAGGGTGTTGAAAGCACTCTGTCCAAATTCGCAGATGACACCAAACTATGGGGTATAGTAAATCTGATATCAGTCAGCCAGGTCTCACCACTCACGTAGTTTCCTAGCTGAGATACAGGACCTCCATCTAATCCAGGAGGTGCACAGCCCTACCTTGTTGGATCTGGTCCTGGCCATGGACAATGACCTGGTGAGGGGTCTGTGGGTGCTCGACCACCTGGGCGACAGTGATCATCGCCTGCTGGAATACACCATCCAGCGCCAGGTGGCAAAGGCCTGCAGCAAGGCAGCAGCCCTGGGCTTCAGGAGGGCGAATTTCAATGAGGTAAGGAGAATAGTCGGGGAGACACTGAGGTCCCGGAGGGGAGGGGAGGGGAGTTGGGTGTCCAAGAAGAGTGGTCGTTCCTTAAGGAGATGATCTTCCAAGCCCAAAGGGAGGTAATCCCTAGCACATATCAAAGGGGGCAAGAGGGCACAAAAGCCCCCATGGCTCACCAGAGGCATCTGGGAATGTCTTCTAGCTAAAAGGGAGGCACACACCCAATGGAAGGGAGGGGCCATCACCAGGGAGGACTGGTACCTCTGTTGCTCGGGGCTGTAAGGGGATGGTCAGGAAGGCCAAGGCGGAGATGGAACTGGGACTAGCTACCCAGATCACAGACAACAACAAGTCCTTTTTTAAATACATAGCGGGTAAAAAGAAGGTACCGGGTAACGTGGGGCCTCTGCAGGACATGCTAGGAAATCTGGTCGTTGCACCAGATGGCAAAGCTAACCTATTTAACAATTTCTTTGCCTCCATTTTTCTGAGCAGGGACCGGATCATCCCCCCACCAGGACCCCAGTAGGTCCCCAGGGAGGCGCACCCAGGCCTAAAGTCAGAGAGGACCTAGTCAGGGAACTTCTGGAGGGACTGGACATATTTAAATCAGCAGGTCCTGATGATCTCCACCTCAGAGTGCTGAGAGAATTAGCAGAGGTCATTGTGGGACCCCGGCACAGCTTTATGAGCACTCATGGTGCTCTGGTGTTGTGCCAGACGACTGGAAAAGGGCCAACGTGGTTCCCATTTTCAAAAAAGGGAGGAAGGAAGACCCAGGAAACTATAGGCCAGTTAGTCTTACCTCGATCCTGGGTAAGATTTTTGAGAGAATTACCCTGGCGCATGTCTGCAAGGGGCCAGCAGGGGAGATTATGCTTAGGGGCAACCAACACGGGTTCATTAGAGGCAGGTCCTGTCAGACCAACCTGGTGGCCTTCTGTGACCAGGTCACAAAATCCTTAGACACAGGGGCAGCAGTAGACATAGTCTTTCTGGACTTTAGGAAGGCCTTCAACACTATCTCTCACACCATTCTTATTAAAAAATTAGGAGACCGTGGCGTCGATAGCTACACAGTCAGATGGGTCACTAGTTGGCTGGGGGGCAGCATTCAGAGTGGCGGTGGATGGGTCACATTCGAACTGGCAGCATGTGGGCAGTGGAGTTCTGCAGGGCTTGGTCCTCAGGCCTGCACTGTTCAATACCTTCATCAGCTACTTGGATGAGGGGGTAAAAAGCACCCTGTTCAAATTCGCAGATGACACTAAGCTGTGGGGAAAAGTGAGCACGCTAGAAGGGAGGAATAGTCTGCAATCAGACCTAGACAGGTTACAGAGAACAGGATAGGTTTCAACACTGACAAGTGCAAGGTGATGCACCTGTGGAGGAAGAACCAGCAGCATACCTACAGGCTGGGGAACTCCCTTCTTACCAGTGCAGAGGCAGAAAAGGATCTTGGAGTCATTATTGATGCCAAAATGAACATGGGCCACCAATGTGGGGACAGAGCCAGGAAGGCCAACCGCACCTTGTCATGCATCCACAGATGCACCTTGAGCAGGTCAAAGGAGGTGATCCTCCCCCTCTATGCGACACTGGTCAGGCCACAGTTGGAGTACTGCGTCCAGTTCTGGGCGCCGCGCTCCAAGAGGGATGTGGACAACATGGAGAGGGTCCAGAGGAGGGCCACTCGCATGATCAGGGATCAGCAGGGCAGGCCCTAAGATGAGAGGCTAAGGGACCTGAACCTGTTCAGCCTCCACAAGAGAAGGCTGAGTGGGAATCTAGTGGCATTTTACAAACTAATCGGGGGGACCAACAGGCATTGGGAGAGTCCCTGTTCCCCCAAGCACTACCAGGAGTGACAAGAAGTAACGGTCACAAGCTGGCAGAGAGTAGATTCAGGCTAGATATCAGGAGGCGCTACTTCACTGTCAGGGTGGCTAGGATCTGGAACCAACTTCCAAGAGAAGTGGTGCTGGCTCCTACCCTGGGGATCTTTAAAAGGAGGCTGGATGAACAACTTGCCGGGGTCCTTTGACCCCAGTACTCTTTCCTGCCATGGCAGGGGGTCAGACTTGATGATCTGCTCAGGTCCCTTCCGACCCTGCCAACTATGAAACTATGAAATATACTGGAGGGCAGGGAGCGAATTCAGGCATATCTGGATAGACTGGGGAAGTGGGCATATCAGAATAGGATGCAATTTAACAAGGATAAGTGCAAGGTGCTGTACCTGGGGAGAAAGACTGGGAAGTATCACGCCAAGTACCACGGCAGTAGAAATGGATCTCAGAGTCATAGTCAAAGCAAAAATGAACATGAGTTGCCAATGTGAAGAGGTAATAAGTAAAGTTAACTGCACTCTTTCTTGCATTAGTATGTGGATCATGAGCAGGTCTACGGAGGTGATACTTCCCCTCTATGTGGCACTGGTGAGGCCACAGCTGGAGTACTGTGTCCAGTTTTGGGCACCACACTTCAAGA
The DNA here is from genome assembly GCF_052110815.1 of Crocodylus siamensis. NCBI lineage: Eukaryota > Metazoa > Chordata > Crocodylia > Crocodylidae > Crocodylus > Crocodylus siamensis. The sequence goes on from NC_143408.1 coordinate 11,536,699, forward strand.
GGGATGTGGATAACACAGAGGGTTCAGAGGGGGGCTACTCATATAGTTGAGAGCCTGCTGGTAAGGTCCTATTAAGACAGACTGAGGAACCTGAATCTCTTCAGCCTCTGCATGAGAAGGCTGAGAGGTGATCTTCTGGCTGTCTACAAACTCATCGAGGGGCAGGGGAAGTCAGCAGGGAATAGGGGATACTTTGTTTACCAGGGTGCCTCTGGGGGTTACTAGAAATAATGTGCACAAACTGAAGGAGCATAGATTTAGATTGGACATCAGGAAGAAATTCTTTACAGTGAGGGTTGCCAAAATATGGAATCAGTTTCCAAGGGAGGTGATGCTTTCCCCTACCTTGGGGGTAATCAAGAGATTAGACAAGCGCTCTTTCCTGCCTAGAGCAGGGGGTCAGACTTGATGATCTACAAGGTCTCTTCCAACCCTAGAAATCTATGAACCATGCTTACCTAGCATGGATGGCTGTAAGAAATATCTTGCAGGTGAAAGAAGTGCAACACAGACAGAGCTTGATGAGATCATCTAGGTGCCCATGCAAGAGGTGCAGCGAAAAAGAAATGTTGATATGTGTTTTGGGAGTGTACGTATGCAAAGGGGATGAGAGAAAGGGTCCACCGCTTTCTGAGGTGTCACCAAAATAAACCTCTTGTTAGCATGGGAGATGGTACTATATGGACTTCCTAAATGGGTACTTTGCATCAGTTTTTCACCAGTCCCATGGGACATCCCTACCTATTACAGGACAGGGAGGACTGGGTGAGGGAGATACCTTACCCTCCATCAATGCTGACTTTGTAAAGAAACACCTTGAGGCTGGATACATTCAAGTCAGCCAGCCCTGACAGTTCACACCCCAGGGTACTCAAGGAGCTGGTTAGCATCACAGCTCAGCCCCTGGCATGGATCTTCGAGAACTCCTGGCGCTTAGGTGAAGTGCCTGAAGACTGGAAGACCAACGTGATGCCTGTCTTCAAGAAAGGGAGGAAAGTGGATCCGGAAAACTACAAGCCCACCAGCCTGACCTCTGTCCTGGGGCAGATCTTGAAAAACTTTATCAAAGAGACCATCCTTAACAGACTGGCCACTGGCAACATCCTGGGGGATAGCCAGCATAGGTTTGTTGTGAGTAGGTCTTGCTTGACCAGTCTCATTTCCTTTTACGACCAGGTGACCTATCACCTGGACAAGGGGGAAGAGATAGATGTCATATATCTTGACTTTAAAATAGCCTTGAATGTGGTATCCCATGATCACCTCCTGGCAGAATTGGCTAACTGTGGCCTTGGCCTCACCACAATCCATTGGCTAGGGAATTGGCTCCGCCGTAGGACCCAGAGGGTGGTGGTTGATGGAAGTCAATTGTCATGGTGCCCTGTGACCAGTGGGGTCCCTCAAGACTCTGTCCTAGGGCCTATACTATTTAACATCTTCATTAATGATGTAGACATTGGTGTCAGAAGTGGACTGGCCAAGTTCACCGCCAACACCAAACTCGGGGGTAAAGTGGGCACAGGACTTCATTCTCCCCTTGCACTCAGCCTTGGTGAGGCCACAGCTGGAGAACTGTGTCCAGTTTTGGGCTCCACAATTCAAAAAGGATGTGAAGAAGCTTGAGAGTCCAAAGGAGAGCCACACACACGATCAGAGGTCGGGAAAACAGACCTTATGATGAGAGGCAGAGTCCCATAGCTCTCATCAGCCTGGAAAAGCACAGGCTCAGGGGTAATCTGGCCACCTATAAGTTTATTAGGGGTGCTCACGAGGATCTGGGGGAGCGTCTGTTCAGAAGACCACCCCAAGGGATGACAAGGTCGAATGGTCACAAACTCCTCCCGGACCGTTTCAGGCTGGACATAAGGAAGAACTTCTTTACTGTCTGAGCCCCCAAGGTTTGGAATAGACTGCCACCGGAGGTGGTTCAAGCAGCTACTTTGAATGCCTTTAAGAAGGATGTGGAGAACCTGGAGAGGGTCCAGAGGAGGGCCACTCGTATGGTTGAGGGCCTCCGTGGCCAGCCCTATGTGGAGAGGCTGAGGGACCTGAATCTCTTCAGTCTCTGCAAGAGGAGACTGAAGGTGGATCTTGTGGCTGCCTACAACCTTATCAGGGGCCACCAGCAGGGACTTGGGGAACGTCTGTTCACCAGGGCCCCCCTTGGAGTCACTAGGAACAATGGCCACAAGCTGAGGAAGGATAGGTTTAGGTTAGCTATTAGGAAAAACTACGTCACTGTAAGGGTGGCCAGAGCCTAGAATAGGCTTCCCAGAGAGGTGGTGCTCTCACCTTCCCCGGAAATCTTCAAGAGGAGACTGGACAGGTGCCTGGCTGGGGTCTTATGACCACTGCCTCCCCCAGTGCTCCTTCTTGCCCATGGCAGGGGGTCAGACTAGATGACCTGTCTAGATCCCTTCTGACTCATTGATTCTATGATAAGAGACATTTGGATGTTTATCTTGCTAGGATCCTATGACCGCTGCTGACTTCCTGCCCCTGGAGCAGGGGGCTGGACTTAATGATATTCTAAGGTGCCTTCCAGCCCTAGTGCCTATGACTCTATGACTCATACCAAATAGCTCAGACAAAATGTTATTAAAGACTTTATTAACATGTTTTAAAACCAGTTTATGGAAAGAAATAAGTCTTTGTTTTCTTCAAGGGTTGGCTTTCATGGAAAGCTAGCTGGGGCTACATGAACTGAAATACTACATTGGTCAGGACAGGGAATAGATCAGAGAAGAATAGGCAGGAAAACGGAAGAAAAGGAATGGATACACTTGTTTCACTAAATCAACAAAGGGAACCGACAGGAGAGACGGAGAGTTCTGGGTGGTTGCTGAGGTAGTAGTTTTTCATGGGTCTCTGCATGAAGAAAGAGTTCTGTAAGGGACTGCATTTAATCAATTGTCCCCCATGCTCATTGGAGGAAAAAGCCAAGCCTGCATTAGAGTAAACCTTTATCTTGCATTTGAATAAGTAAGGATTTTTGCTTTCTTTTAAAATCTCAGAGCACTGTACACTATTTACCTCATTTCTCCACCCAATAACAAAGATAATGATCATTTCCATTTACAAATGAGGAAAACAAAGCATAAACAAGTGAAGTGATTTATTCAAGGTCCCTTGTAAAGTTAGTGACAGAGCTAAAAGTGAACCCAAGAATCCCAGGTCTTAGTCCTCTGATCTAATAATTAAATCAAATGGTGTTACCAAGTCAAGTCAAAGGCTCGCAAGGGCAGGGTCAGGGGCTCCCACAGTGAGGGAAGGCAGGAGGGAGGGCTGGGGCAGGCGCTGCACAGTCAGGGAGTGTGGGGTGCAGGATGGAGCTGTGGCTCATCCGGGGGGCTGCAGAGAGGTGCGACTCCTGCTGCATCTTGCAACCCAGGGGAGGCATGGGGGGCATGTGTACCTTGAATCTGTGCATGGGGTGAGGGTGGGCTGGGGCCAGAGGCTGAGCCAGGCTCTTCCCAGTGGGAGGGGCTGGACCGGCTGCAGACTGGACATTGTGATGAGATATAAACAAGTAACAAAGCCACAGGATCATAGCTTTTTTGACCCCTATATCTCTATAGATTTATTAGTTAGGCAAATGTCTTCCAATCTCAGCACTATCTCCCTCCCTTCACTCTTGAACATGAAAATTACACATCCTTGAGTTAATCAATAAGGTGCATCTCTACTCTGTCTTTTATATTACGGTCATACTGTTTAAGTGTTTTTCCAAGGAGGACATTTGGGGAACATAACTGATGGCTATACCTGTACCTAATCTGTGTACAGATCCAGGCTTAACGTATACTGCAATAGGTGGAAAGAAGCACACCAACGCAAGGGCATAATGGGATGGGGGAGTGGCACAAAAATGTGTTTAATACTAACCAAGCCAGCTTTCTGCAAGTTGCGAGCCATCTTGCTTTCCCTGCTTAACACATTCCTTCCTATCAGGCCAGCAAAGAGTTTCCTACTCTGCACTGCATGAAACAAGAGACTAACTCAGATCCAAGAAACAAACAAATCTATGGTAAGTGATCTCCATGCCCAGAGGAGCAATCATGTAAAGCAGCAGCGGAAGTGCCTCTGTTCCCACCTCTGTATGAGAGACTTGTTGGTCCCAAATCTCAGATGAAGATGGCAGTGGAGCTGAGCCCGTGGGAAGAGGAGCACCAGGCTCTCCTGCGGGCAAATGCAGAAGGCACTGGGGGAGGGTGGGGGGTTACCCCGATGAAGCAGGAACCGAGGTGGCTGCGGGGAGGACCTCCCGTGACAAGGGTTAAACAGGAGTTTTAGCGCCGCGGTACAGAGATGTCTCAGCAACTGACGGCACAGGCCGGCCCTGGCGGAGGGGGGAGAAGAGCCCGGCCGGGAGGCGCGGAGGGAAGGGGCTACGTGGAGCCGTTACCTCAATGATCTTGATGAAGCGCGGGAAGACCGGGTTCCGGGTCACGGCGATGAGCGGCACGTTGGGGAAGTGCTCGGGGATGAGCAGCGGGGTGAGCGCGGTCATGACCGGCCCCGCCCCGCCGCCGTCGCCCCCCGCGGCCCCATCCTCGGCCCCGCCGCCCTCCAGCCCGTCGCCGCCGCCCAGGCTGCTGAGGCCCCGCACGTACGGCCGGGGGCCGAGGCTCGAGGCGACGAGGGGAGAGGAACGCGGAGGGCTCGGCGCCCACGGGGACGCGGAGGAACACGCCGCGTAGACCCGCCGCCGCGCCGCCCCGAGCGAGGGAAGGACCCCGCGCAACCCCGGCCGCCAGCACCGCCACACGGACAGGCAGCGCGACGCCGCCATTCTGCCCGCGCGCCGTGAACACGTACTTCCACCCCACGAGGCGGCGCACGCGAATGACGCCCGCCGCGTGCGGGCGCCGGGCGCGCAGGCGCAGAACCGGCGGTTCCGTCCCACCGCGGCCTGAAGCGTGAGAGCAGACGCGTGAGGGCCAGGGTTGCTGGGGGCGGGCCAAGCTGCGGGTGCGCTGCGTTGTTTCCTGCTCCGCCCCGGCGGCCGCCCGCCCCGTGTCCCGCAGGGCCCCGCTCGTCCGTGGCGGGCACGGGACAGCCCTCGCCTCGCTGTCGTGCGGGCGGTGCGTCCGCGGCCCTCCCGCTGCGCTCCGGAGCACCAGCCACGGGCCGGCAGCTGCGCGTCAGCCCATCGGTGATCCCGAGCCCGGTCCTGACCCGCAGCCTGCTGCTTGTGACACCGCAACGCAACGCAGCCTCTCCCCACCCTGCACCACAGCCCTGACTCGTGACCCCTAATGATTTGTTTTCTATCTACTGGTAAAAACCTTGGTTAACCCAGGGTTCAGGTTGACTTGGTCATGCCTTGTACCCTTTCCGAATGCTGGATGTGCACTTCAGTCTCTTAAAGTGGGAAATGGAGCTCAAGTACGATAAAGTTACAATAACAGTTTAGATCATTGCAGCAGTTGTCCCTGTGCGTTACCTGTGGCGGGTTAGGGCACTTCGCAGTCGTGCACGAAGCTGTGAAGCATTTGCAGAGGATGGGAGGCTAATTTGTGGCACAGCTGCCAAAAAGGTGGGCCCCACATGGACATGCCATCCTCAAGCTGAAGCCAGAGCTGCTGGTAGCAGCTGTAATCCCTGCTCCAAGTGCTCCTACCTACCTCAGTGTTTGGTAGTGAACCAAAAAGATTCTGGGTGTTCATGAATCTGCTGCCCGTGCTCCCAAACTTACTCCTGGGCAAGGACCCTAAGAGGGTGACACTGACCCGTGAACACTACTTCCTTGCTCTCCTTGAATAAACTTCCCCAGAAGCAAATGCAAGTTAACCAGGCAGTCTCTCTTGTTCAAGGCAGAGAAGGGCAGAAGGTGATCCGGGGGTCTATGTTTGTACTGCAGCAACCCAGGCCACTTCACAATTGCTTATCCTTTCCTGGGAAAGACCCACCATTAGGAAACAATAGCCTAGTTGGGCCCAAGCTGGGTGGTGTACACCCCCCTCAACATCTCTACCATCGTGATGCCTTTCCCTCAAGAGCCAGCGTAGGCCACTGCTGCATCTGAAAACTGAAAGCTTGGATGGTGTACAAGACAACGGCTGGGGCAGGACTGGATTGTGGTAACAAGACTGCCACAAAAAAGAAAAAAAAATCAAACTCCGCTAATGGCTTGCAACCCATTAGGCATTAAGACAGTGGTGTGCTTGTACCCAATACCAGACTCATGCCATAAAGTAATAAAAGTAAAGGTTAAAATTGTTTGCGGAGTCCTGAAAAACTCATCACGTGTATTTCCAAACTAAGAGAGTCAAAGGAAAAGCTGGGCCAGTGAGCCAGTAAAGGCAAGGAAACTACATATGCATTTGAGTTGACCTAGAAGCTAAAGAAGACAAAAGGCTAAATATGCATCTCAAAAGAAACCTGTAAAAGGTCCACAGCTTGAGGTGCAGTTCCCTCCAAAACCCTGCACTAACCTCCTTGAAACTTGGTAGGCTTTACGGCCTCAGCAGGGGCCACTACCCCTGCAGTTTTGACCCCCCTGTGGTGTACCGCATATGCGTGACATGAATTTTGCTTTCAATAATTTGGGGAGCAGTTCCCTCCAAAACCTTGCACCTATCACCTTGAAACTTGGCAGACTTCGTGGCCTCACCAGGGGCTATCACCCCTGCAGTTTTCACCCCCTGTTGGTATAACACATACATGTGACATGAGTTTTGCTTTCAAGAATTTGGTGTGCAGTTGCCCCAGAACCCCTGCACTGATCTTTTTGAAACTTGGCAGGCTTCATGCTCTCAGCAGCGGCTACCACCTCGGCCAGTTTCATCCAACTCAAACAAAAAGCAACAAAGTTACAGATATTTCATTGATTCCCCATTATACCCTATGGCTGGATCTCTGAGGCAGCTCTGAAACTTTGGAGCTGCTTTGGCTGGATCGAAGTGGAAACCCGGTCCGGAGCTCCGGATCGGATCGCTGGCATCTGAAGCGGCCAGATCCGAAGCCGGATCGAATAGCTGCCTACTTACACAGGCCTAACAGCCACTACCCTTCACCATTCCTGACAATGCTGCATCTCTCCCATCTGGTCATGTGTGAGGTACAGCAAGGTACCCTGGAGGACTCTGGCACCTCAGACAATTTTATGGACCAGGGCTTCACCAGGGCATGTCATATTCCCATATGATGCTGACATAACCCAGTGGTGATAGAATTAGTTGACTATTTGCTGCTCACTTCAGGGCCCAATTATCCTCAAAACTTCTTCCCACCAAGTTTCCTTGCAGAGTGACCATGACATATCTGCACATGCCCCTATGGCGTTGGAGGTCTCCTGACTTACGTTCCACATCCAAGATCCACTGACAGTCCATCTCAGCTTGAACTACACACTCATTTATAATTTGATACCCAATTTCACTTAGCGCTCAGCAAGTTTCATTATAATGCTCACGGTCGCCATTTTGGGTCATTAAAAACAACTGTGGTCTCCATGTTGGGTCGTCAGATACTTTTGGTTTCACTTAATACACATTTCACTTAACACTCAGTTTTTCAGGAACCAATTAAGAGCACTAAGCGGGGGTTACCTGTATTGCTGAAGAACCTGTCTCCTACTAGCAAAGCCATTACATGGCCTGCACCAGCATCCTCCCTGGGGAAGCTGTGTATGCCCAGAAACTCAGGGGCATCTGAAGCCCAGCCCCTGACCTCTTAAGTGGTAAGCCCTGAACACACCAGGGCAAAATGACCCCAGAATTGCCACACTCCCCAGTAAATACTGGGATTTTGCTGAAGTCTTCAATAAGAAAAATGCGGATATTCTACTAACCCACAGGCCATATGACTGCTCCACTGAGCTACAGCTGTGATTCACAGAAGTTTAGAGCCGGAAGGGACCTTGTGAGATCATGGGGTCCAGCCCCCCGCCCTGGTCAGGAAAGACTGCTGGAGTCAAATAACCCCAGCATTGTGTGCGTCCAGTCTCCTTTTGAAGATCTCCAGGGTAGGTGCCTGCACCACCCCAGCTGGTTCTGTTTTTTCACCTGTATTTCCTGTGTGAACTAGAGCCAAGAATCTTAAGAAATCACCTTATAGAACCCTTGACTAAGGAGTTTATCCTACCATCTACTTTCCCAGCTGGTCCTGCTGTCCTCTTAGTGACAATGAAGAATGGTTCCTTATGCCTGTGTATAGAACTACTGAGCCCTGAATAGGGTCACTATTTGGAACCACTATCCATTTCCCCGTATTCATAAACTTGGAAAGGCTGAGACAATTTGCATGTTCATGAGGGGGTCACACAACTTGATTCATATCCATGTAGGGGAAGAGTGAAAGATGCCCTTCAGTACTTGATACGGTTTCATAGAGAAGTAAGGCTAGCAGGGACCTCAAGAGATTATCTAGTCTAACTGGGGATCAAACCTGCAACCCTGGTGCTTTTAGCGCCATGCTCTAACCAGTGGTCTCTCTGAATATGCCCTTTGACCTTTCCAACACTTGCCATTTTCTAGCACTTCGATAACATCTTTTGGGATATAGTACCATGAATAAGTCTAGGGTATGTGCACAATATCCTTATTTTAATGAGTCCCAGGAACAGCATAACCAGCACATTTGCCCTGATGTATAATGGCTCCACCTTTTTGCAAAATTAAAGAAGTGCAAGTTTGATAGTCCCACTATGGAATGCTTGGGCTATATCATCAGTCTGGAGGCCCCACAAGATAGCAGCTGTGCTAGTCTGAACCTCTCCAAGAGATGTGGGGGAAGTCCAACAGTTCCTGGGCTTTGAGAACTTCTGGCACAGATTCATCCAGAATTTCTCCATCATTATGGGTGCTGCTACCTTGTATCTAAAGATTGGGGTCTTATTCCAATGGTCCTTAGCATCTCAACCCGTAGTAGTTGCCTGAAGCTCCATGCCAGTTTTGGCACACCTCTTTTCATAATGGAGGCAATGCTTCCAATTTTGTGATTGGAACAGTTCTTTCCCCAGTGTTGGGGGCCTCAGGAAAACATTGCACCTGTGTGCCTCCTGGAAGATGACCCCTGCTGAGGTTAACTATGACATTTTGGACAATGAACTGTTAGTCATCTAGGAGGCTGTTGCAGAATGGTGCCCTCATTTGGAGAGAGCCTGATACCCAGTACAGATCCTGACTAACCAAAAGAACCTGGAGTTTCTCTGCTTGACAAGAGGTCTCAACCAGTGACAGGCCTGCTGATCTTTGTTCTTTTCTAGGTTCAAATGTCTAATTACCTGCAGATCTAGGACTTGGAATAACAAGGCTTACTCCCTGTTCAGGAAAGGAGAATACATAAAGGACACCCCACAGAAACTATCCATGATCCTGGACCCACTGAACGTTGCATGCAATATGAGTTATTGGAGTTCTTCCAGTCCACTCTCAGAGATCCCATTTTGCCTAGAGTTGCACCCACTTTGCTGAATTTAGGGCCTCACCCCAACCAGGATTTTAGACTTGAACAGGGTATCCTTTATCACCAGGGCTGTGTATCTGTGTTCCAGAAAGGCACCCTGTTTCAAGAGGCTCAGACTTGGACACAACACGCTGATCACTGGTCACTTTGGCCATGTCACCAGTGAAAGACTTGCTGCCTGCATTTTTGGGTGGCCCAGTATAAAAGGCCCAGCTCAGAAGGGGCTTAAGTATACACCCTTGTGGCAAGCCGACTCTGCATCCTCCACAAACCTAGGGATTTCTCTTTGTCACTTGTCTGCCATGCCTTCATGAAACCTGAATGTTGCTGGAAGTTGCCTGTAAGGTCCCTGGGTGAGAGACGTGGATTTGGTGCTATGGACCTCTAGCACAGTTCCAAGTGCAGCTCATCCTTCCTTTTTATCACTAGCTAACTCAGCAGCCTAGGGTCCCATGCCTCAGTAGCCTATATAGCGGTTTATATAGCATGGCCTCCAGCCTCCTCCATAGCCATGCCTATGCCTCACAGGTGTCATTCAGTCATAATTTCATGAGGCCTCTTGGCCCACCCAATAAACTCAGCCCCTCAGGCCTTAATCCCTTATTCAGGCTTCAGCCTTTCCACCTATGGCCCTTTTTCTCTAGCTGAGACCCTCAGCCCTAGCACACTGTCTTGGACCTCAGCTCCTGTTTCAGCCCCTTGCATCCCTGCCCAGAGCAGATCTTAAAACACAGAATGTCCCTGTGATAGGACCAGCCCACAGGTGGTCACGGTGTCACCTGGTGGCCAAACAAATCCTGCCCCTCAATCTGGCTCTTCTGCATACTCCCTTTTACTGTCTCGCCTACCATGCCTTTTTATGGCATTTAAGGAGGCTGCCCCAGAGCCTTGGAGTGATCCTGGTGGTGTAGCCTAGATCCTCCTTGCCACTGGACCCTCCATCCACTGACAAAGTTTCTCTGCTTATTTCCTTGCACTAGTTATGCCCTGCTGGCACCAAGCTTGCCCTCTTGGCACTGATCCTGGCTGTACAGGACTTACCCCTTAGGGTGCCAGTTCTGGCCCTCTTAGTCCTAACTGTGCCTTAAAGGCTCTAATTGTAGCATCCAACCACCCCCATACCAATGCCCACGCTCCCTGGGTCTTAGTCCAAGTCTATCCAGGTGCTCAGACATCAGCCCTCGCAACCTCCACCTCTTTTGCTCTCTGCCCTTTGGGCCCCTGGCCTTTGCAAGGCTCAAACACAAAGTTCTTCTTTTCTGTGACCTCCACACCAACCCCAAAGCCTCAACCTCATTCTCCAATAATTTAAACACCAAAATGCAAATATAAACCCTCCAACTCCTAACGTTAGCTTGTTCACTCACCTCAGGCCTCTACACACTGCAAATCCTTCTTCTGGCTTCCAGCTTCCCTGCAGCCTTTCTTGCAAGCAGGATCTTGTCTCTATCGGGGACCATGGCCTAACCACCAGGGCTTAGCTTTTATCCTCCTGAACTCCCGTTTCTGGTTATATGGTCCCCTTACTTCCCTAGCTGAGCCCAGGTGTCCCCTTGGATAGGATCAATTGGCAGGCTGGCTAAGTGGGCTGTATTTTGCCCACCCCTTACTTAGAAAGACTGTGACAAGTCTGGAAACAACCCTGAAATCTGGACTGGATCAGTCTTTCAACTTATAACTAAATTTTTAGGCAATTTTATCAGACACAGGAAGGCATGTCCAGGCCACCTAACCAAAGATGTAAGACCATTTGTCTTAATATTGTAAAAGAAATAATAAATTCTTTGGCCTTTTTCCTTGCAAAAAATCTTGAAAAGATGAAGCAATACACGCTAGTCTTTACAGCTGAAAGCTTAGGACTTTTGAAACTTTAAGGTTCACATGGCAAGTTCTTGTCTGCAATCAGTGAGGCCAGAAGATTACATTTTCTTTTATTTTTCAAATACACAGAGTCTCCATTATTATGCTTCTTCAGAGCATAAAGAAAAAGCCTTCAAGCACTAATACAACCAACCCGCCAGAACATAAAGCAGTGATTTCCAGTTTTCAATTTCTTCCATCTCTGGCTGCAGCTATAGTGGGACAGACCATTATTCCAGAAGCAGGTTTACTGGGCATATTTCTGGCACTGAGAACAAACTGTACATTTGTTTCTGTGTGAAAATGTGCATTATTACTTCAAAACATTGCCTTGGGCCTGGAAAGTCCACGATTCTTCATTTTAATGATCTGTGTATTGGCCAAGCAGTTCTTTACATATTTATAACTTTGAACAAACAAGCTCATTTATTAATCTTGCACATTGCACACTTAATCAGTAAGAACAGTACTAAACCGTAAATGGACATTTTGGCATGGTTTAAATACAAAACCAAACAGGGAGGTTCCTAGAGAAAGAAAAAAGCATTTGCATCTACAGAGACAAAATAGCTGGTATAAGCTCTCAAGTACTTTCAAAACACAGTTGACTAAAAGGCAGCCAATCCTGCAACTCCTGTAGGACCTACAGTAGGCACCTTAAAAATAGGCTTCAGGGAGTTGTGCTGGTCATGGAGAGTAAAGATCAGGAAAGCCTAGTCCTGATTGGTGGAACTGGGACCCACTACATGACCATGAGGTATTCCTTTGCATCTTTGAATATATAGCCAGTACTGACAGCTAATAGGAATCAGCCTTGGTGGCCAGGGTGATACTGTTTTTAAAAGGAGGGGCCCAGGCAATGGGCAACATACTGGTGATAAGCAGGCTGCCTTGCATCCTAAGACAAAAAAAAAATGCCATTTTAGATAGACTAGGGCTTGTCCTGGATGGACATCATCACTGATTTGGGGTTGAGCCATTTCCACTAGGGAGTGTACATGTTTGCACTTGACAATGACTGCAGGAATCTGCTACTTGTTGATTGTCTGTTAGAGATTAACTCCCTGAAGAGGATCAAGGACCTGATGATTATAGACAAGTCTTCCAGGTCCTTCCTGCTGAAACTGGCTATTGGGTAAGGTGGCATCTGTGGGGGAGGTAGTGGAGAGAGTAAGAACACCTACAATGAATGCACTTGAGAGTGCTGGGCAATATGCTATACTGGGGATTTCTCAGTTGGGAAGGCAAGAAGAGGTGAAGTCTGTAAAAGTAGGGTCATAGTCCCAGAAGGAAAGAGGTGTCTCAGGCTGAAAGAAACTCTCAAGAGGAGAGTTTTGGAGATATGTAGATAGAGGGCTTCAGCAAGGTTATCAGCTGCCTGTCCTTTTTACAACTAAGAGGAAATTTGGTAGTATGTTACCATGGAAACTTTGGGCACATCAAGAAGAGTACCCATTCAAGGAGTGCAATTATGGAGGGTGCCTTTTCCTCCAAAGGAGGATGCTAGAATGTTTTCTTAAGTGTTCATTCCTTATATGCCATCTAAGGTATGTCGTATCATCCCAGGGAAAAAGACTACTCTGAGATACACTTCAGATATGACAAGGTAGAGAAAGATGTACCTTTTTGACTTAGTAAGTGAGTGATGGCCCTAACAACTGTGAAGCTGTGAATAAGAAAATTAACTTCCAGGATACAGAACCAAAATGGGGGAAACATATGACTTGGAAATGTATCTGAGGAACAAATATTAACTAAAGATAGCCAGGTGAGAAGAGGATGCTCTGTTCTGGCCTGAGTATATGGAAGTGGGATTGGATCCAAAGACCACAGAGGAGCTAGAAGGATGTATCCTTTGAAGATAAGATTATTCACACTAAATGTATAAAAGGAACAAATGGTTCGTATCAGGGTGAAAAGCAATCTGGGAGCCCTTCTTGCTAAAGAGGAAGGCTTGCAATATCTGCACTTAAATTTCTTATAGAATAGTAGAAAAGAATGAGATGTTGGAAGCTGAGGTATCAGCCATATACTGAAAGAAACTATGCTATAGTGGCGATACCAATTTTAGAACATGCCCTGGAGTGGCCTGCTCCTTTAAGAGTCAAGGACCTTGGGCTATCCCTATACAGTTGTTCAACCTGGTTAGTAAGCAGGCCTGTGCAAAGTAGCTAGCATTCACTTCGGATTTGGATTTGGCCGATTTGGGGGACAGTGATTCAATTTGGTCCCTTCCCACCCCTAGTACTTACCAGCTTAGAGTAGCTGCAGCTCCCTGCTGCAGCCACCGCGGACTGACCAAATCATCAAAGCTCTCCAAATCTTTTCATAGGTTTCATAGACATTCAGAGACCTCAGAATATCATTGAGTCCAGCCCCCTGCCCCATGGGCAGGAAGTCAGCAGGGGTCATAGGATCCAGCAAGATAAACATCCAAGTGTCTCTTGAAGGCATTCAAAGTAGGTGCTTGAACCGCCTCTGGCGGCAGTCTATCTCAAACCTTGGGGGCTCAGACACTAAAGAAGTTCTTCCTTATGTCCAGCCTGAAATGGTCCTGGAGGAGTTTGTGACCATTCAATCTTGTCATCCTTTGGGGCGCTCCATTGAACAGACATTCCCCCACATCCTGGTGGGTACCCTTGATAAACTTATAGGTGGCTACCAGATCACCCCTGAGCCTGCGCTTTTCCAAGCTGAAGAGTCCCATGGCTCTCAGCCTCTCATAAGGTCTGTTTTCGTGACCCTTGATGATGTGCGCAGCTCTCCTCTGCACTCTTACAAGCTTTTCCACATCCTTTCTGAATTGCGGAGCCCAAAACTGGACGCAGCACTCCAGCTGCGGCCTCACCAAGGCCGAGTACGAGGGGGAGAATGACGTCCTCGGATTTGCTTGAGAAGCATCTATGGATGCAAGCCAGCGTTTTGGTCGCTTTACTAGCCACAGCATCACATTGAAGGCTCATGTTCATCTTGTGGTCAATGATGACCCCCAAGTCTCTTTTGCCTGTAGTGCTAGCCACCATACCACTGCCGAGCCTATAAGGATGCTGGTTTTTCCTCCCAAGGTGAAGAACCGTGTATTTTTTGGTGTTAAACACCATCAAGTTCTTGTCCGCCCATTTCCTGAACCTGTCAAGGTCAGCCTGATCACCTTCCTGCCCTCAGGTGTGGATGCTTTAGCCCAGTTTGGCGTCATCAGCGAACATGGCCAGTCTGCTTCTGACTCCAATGTCCACATCATTAATGAAGATGTTGACTAGTATAGGCCCTAGGACAGAGCCTTGAGGGATCCCACTGGTCACAGGGCCCCACAACGATGGACTTCCATCAACTACCACCCTCTGGGTCCTACCATGGAGCCAGTTCCCCAGCCAGCGGATCGTGGTGAGGCCGAGGCTGCAGTTAGCTAGTTTTGCTACAAGGCGATCATGGGATACCAGATCCAAGGCTTTTCTGAAGTCAAGATATATGACATCAATCTCTTTCCCCTTGTCCAGGTGATAGGTCATCTGGTTGTAAAAGGAAATGAGATTGGTCAAGCAAGACCTACCCACAACAAACCCATGCTGGCTATCCGTCAGGATGTTGCCATCAGCCAGCTGAGAATGGCCTTTTTGAGCAGTTGAGAATGGCCTCTTTGATAATCTTTTCTAAGACCTCTTGATAATGGGCTCTTTGATAATCTTTGATAATGGCCTCTTTGATAATCTTTTCTAAGACCTTCCCTGGGATAGAGGTCAGGCTGATGGGCCTGTAGTTTGCCAGATCCACTTTCCTACCTTTCTTGAAGATAGGCACCACATTGGCCTTCTTCCAGTCTTCAGGGACTTAACCTAAGTGCCAGGAGCTCTCGAAGATCCGTGCCAGGGGCTGAGTTATGATGCAGGCCAGCTCCTTGAGTACCCTGGGGTGTAAACTGTCAGGGCCGGCTGACTTGAAGGTATCCAGCCTCTCAAGGTGTTCCTTCACAAGGTCAGCATTGATGGAGGGCAGGGGATCTCCCTCGCCCGGTCCTCTCTGTCCCGTAATAGGTAGGGGTGTCCCGTGGGACTGGTGAAAGACCGATGCAAAGTACCCATTTAGCAAGCTGGCTTTTTCCTGGGGGTTGAGTTGTCAGTTGTCCCATCTGGTTTAGCAGGGGTCCAATGTCACCCTTGGTTTTCCTCCAGCTCCCCACATATCTAAAAAAGGACTTTTTATTGTCCTTGATACTTGTAGCTAGTTGGAGTTCCGTTGCAGCCTTGGCTTTTCTGGTTCTCCCCTTGCAGGTCTAGACCAGTGCGGAATATTCCTCCTTGGAGGTGAATCCCATCCTCCATCCTTTGTAGGCCTTTCTTTTTAGACACAAGAGGTCTGCTAGTTCCCTGCAGAGCCAAGGGGGCTGCTGTGCCCTTTTGCTGCCTTTCCTCCGAGATGAAATAGATTTTGCTTGTGCATCCAGGATCTCTCCTTTGAGGAGCAACCGCCCATCCTGAGCTCCCCTCCCCTTTCGGCTGTGGCCCTTTAGGGCCTCACTGACAAGCCTCCTGAGCTTTTCTGAAGATTCGGAGAGCTTTGAATTGATTCGGCTTTTTAAATTGATTCCCTGATTCGATTTGGATTTGAATCTCTGAATCGAATCACCAGCCGAAGCTTTGCACAGCTTTGCACAGTGGTTAGGTGTTTCCTCCAAAGACTGAGAGCTGAGCTTCTGCAGTAAATCCAGCAGCTGGGTGACTGAGAGGAGGGAGTCTTTGGAATGGTAAAGGGTAAATTGGTAGACAGACTACCTTGTTTGATAGCTTGCTTACATTTTAAATTTAAGTTTCAGAATAAAACTTTCCTGGAAGAGACTTGGACTTAGCAATGAGTCTTCCTGGGCTGGGAAAACAGGCCAGCTGCCTTATGAAAGTAAGCAGCTGCCTACGCTCTGGGTTCCCACTTATGGGTTTTGTTAAGGGAAGAACTGTATTAAAATTGTATTAAAAAGGAAAAAAATAAATGAAAAAAATAAATGAAAATAAAGGCGAGGTGAGTCTTGGGTGAAAGTTATCCATTCTACTGGGTAGACTGTTTTGCCCACCTGTAGGCTACTGCTTAGACAGAACAGTAATCAGTCAACCCTCCCCTGTTCTGCCAGCTTACCCTATGTTCTTAGATTACTTTGTACAGTAATAATTTGTCCTGGGTCAGACAAAGAAGAAGTCCACATCTGTTATTCAGTATTCATCCCTTGGGAAGCATGTGGCATTGATACCTGCCTGGGACAGTACTGCCTGAGAGGCTCTCTGGAGCCATTAACCATTGTGTTATGATTGGCAGTTATTATGTTACTATAAAAAAGTCAAAGGTTTAGTTCAGCTGAGTGGCCCTTCAGGCTAGCATGGTTAAGGTGTGTTAGTTTCTGTAGTCAATGGCACAAAAGGGAGTGATGTTTGGCAGCCTTTGACTTCCCAGCCTGAATGACCAGGTGCCCATTAAAAGTTGGGTTGACTGGGAGCATCCTTTGGCACAGATCCAGAGCAGGGCCTAATATCATGCTTTTAGAGCCATAGAGGCACCTTAACTTCTTTACTAGAACACTTATCACTTCTCTTATAATGCACACATAAATATAATTGTCATTCAACATTGATAAGAAGGATCTATATAGTGACTATACGCTACATGCCAACCATGTAAACATAATGCCCAAACACCAATGGAAGCCTGGACCATTGCTTGGCTCTGTGTCCCTGTAGGAAAACAAAACATTGAGAAAACCATGGCAGTGCCTCAGCATGACCCAAGTGACAGTCCAGTCACTGATCTAGCTCCAGTTATAAGTTTGGTTAGTGTTTCAGCTTAGGATCATCAAGTGTGTTTCCAGGCCAGCTCTCCCACTGACAGTTACTTATTCAGGTATGATTCCTGGATTATTCCAACAGGAGTTGGAGAGCCAGGCTTTCACAAAAACAAAGAGTGTAACGATGGGAATATAACATGGAAGCAACCAGGTTCTCACTGGAGACTCCAAAATGGCAAATAATTCTAAGCAGATCGTTGTCTTGGTCTTTAATCCTTGACATGCCAGGTAAAGGCATGTCAAGGAAACAAACATGAAGAAGGAAGTTAAAGAAATGTGGTGGCTCAGTTAAATGGGGGCTAAGAGAGAGGAGATGAGGGTGTGCCAACCTTTTGCCTAATAAGACAGAGGAGGAAGTTCCTAATTTAACTGGTTATTCCTCTCATTCCTAACCTAGTCTGGGGTGGAGCACAAAGATACCACTTGTTAGTTCTGCTTCTCTAACAGGAACATCAGAAAAACATCCAACTCTAAATAAGGAAAGGGTTTAATGTTTCTCTTTAGCCTCAATTTAAGAGTCAGGGAAGACAGGCTTCTTGTAGAAATGTTGGGGAGGGAGAAAAGTTTGGTTCTGGGTGTATTTCTTTTTTCCATTCTCCACTGTTGAAGTTTGTTCTGAGTCTTGACTTTTTAGAGGTTTAATAATCTGTTCTCTGCTCCCTGGTTTCACATTGTTGTCTCGCTGCTGCGATGTTTGTGGGTTTCGTTATCCTGGAAGATCAGGTGGTAGGGCTTTTCATTATCCTCAATCACAGAGTTATCAAGCTCACTGTCTTGTGCTTCCAGCTCATGCCGAGACAAGTGTTCCACTATGCCAGCTCCCAGAGAATCCCCCAGTACATTGGTGGCTGTTCTGAGACGGTCCCTGTAGAAGAGCAGAGAAGAATGACATTGGGAAGACTTCCCACATTTCCCAAGAAAAAGAAGAAAAAAGGGGTTTTGTGAAATACTAATTTATTTTGTGACTAGAATTGGCTGAAAAATGTCAACAAAAGAGAGTTTTATCCAACGTTTTCGCACTGGAAAATCTTTCCTTGATGAATCTCAAGAAGCTTTAGTGAGAGGTACTGTACTTAGGTGATTATAAGAATCATCGAATCAATGAGTGGGAAGGGACCTAGACAGATCATCGAGTTTGACCCCCTGCCATGGGCAGGAAGGAGCACTGGAGGTGGCAGGGGTCATAAGACCCCAGCCAGGTGCCTATCCAGTCTCCTCTTGAAGATCTCCAGGGAAGGTGAGAGCACCACCCCTCTGGGAAGCCTGTTCCAGGCTCTGGCCACCCTTACAGTGAAGTAGTTCTTCCTAATATCTAACCTAAACCTCTCCTCCCTCAGCTTGTGGCCATTGTTCCTGGTGACTCCAAGGGGGGCCCTGGTGAACAGACTTTCCCTGAGTCCCTGCTGATGGCCCCTGATAAGGTTGTAGGCAGCCACAAGATCCACCTTCAGTCTCCTCTTGCGGAGACTGAAGAGATTCAGGTCCCTCAGCCTTTCCTCATAGGGCTGGCCACGGAGGCCCTCAACCATATGAGTGGCCTCCTCTGGACCCTCTCCAGGTTCCCCACGTCCCTCCCGAAGTGCGGCGCCCAGAACTGGACGCAGGACTCCAGCTGTGGCCTGACCAGCGCCGCACAGAGGGAGAGAAAGACCTCTCTGAACCTGTTAGTGATGCTCCTGTTGATGCATGACAGGGTGCGGTTGGCTCTGCCTATTGCTTCATCGCTTTGGTGACTCATATTCATCCTGGAGTCAATCCTGACTCCAAGTTCTCTCTCTGCCTCTGTGCTGCTGAGAGGGGCAGCCCCTAACCTATAACCATAATGCTGGTTCCCTCTCCCCAGGTGCAGCACCCTGCACTTGTCCTTGCTGAACCGCATCCTGTTCAGATCCGCCCACTTCTCCAACCTATCCAGGTCTGCCTGGATGTGGTCCCTGCCTGCCGGTGTATTCACTTTACCCCACAGCTTGGTGTCATCAGTGAACTTGAACAGGGTGCTCTCCACACCCTCGTCCAGGTTGCTAATGAAGATGTTGAACAGCACTGGCCCAAGGACCGAGCCCTGGGGGACTCCGCTGCCCACACCCTCCCAGGTCGACATCCACTCGTCCACCACCACCCTCTGGGTGCACCTCTGGAGCCAGTTTGCCACCCACGTGACCGTGCATTCGTCAATGCCGTAGTCCCTCAGCTTGCCCACCAGCATTGGGTGGGACACTGTGTCGAAGGCCTTCTGGAAGTCCAAGAAGACGACATCGACTTCTCTTTCACATCTAAGCTTTTTGTTACCTGGTCATAGAAAGAGACCAAGTTAGTTAGGCAGGATTGGCCTGGCACAAACCCATGTTGGTTACCCCTCAACATCACTTCCCCTGCAGGGCTCTCACAAATGTGGCCCTTGATAATTTTTTCAAAGACCTTCCCCAGGATAGATGTGAGGCTGACTGGCCTGGAGTTGCCAGGCTCTTCCTTCCTTCTCTTCTTGAAAATAGGGACCATGTTGGTCTTTTTCCAGTCCTCAGGGACTTGGCCCGAGCACCAGGAGTCTTCAAACAGCCATGCCAATGGCTCCGCAATGACACCAGCCAATTCCCTCAGCACCTGCGGATGAAGGTCATCCGGGCCCGCCAACTTGGACACATCTAAGCCCTCCAAGTAATCCTTAACTAGGTCTGAGCTAACAGTCAGGGGACTCGCATCCTTCCTGGTCCTCTCTACACCCCATTGCCAGCAGACAGGGACACGGAGGCAAAGAACTTGTTGGAGAGTTCTGCCTTCTCTCGCGCGTCCATCACCAACTGCCCTGCCCTGCCTCGTAGGGGTCCAATGTTACCCCGAGACTTCTTCTTGCTACCTATATACATGAAAAAGGACTTTTTGTTATCCTTAATCCCAGAAACTAATCTAAGCTCCAGTGCTGCTTTCGCCTTCCTCACCAAATCCCTACAAGCTCGGGTCAGGGAGGTGTACTCCTCCGTTGTCCCTGCCCCCTGCTTCCACTGCCAGTACGCTTTTTTCTTTCCCTCAGGCCAGCCTGGATATCTGCACTCAGCCATGAAGGTTTATTGGGCCCTTTTCCTGCCTTCCTATGCAGAGGAATTGCGTCCTGCTGCGCCCCAAGGATAGCCTCCTTGAGGAAGGACCATCTTTCCTGGACCCCCAGACTAGCGACCCCCTGGGCTCCGACTGCCTCCCTGACTACTGCCCTGAGCACATCGAAGTTGGCTTTCCTAAAGTCAAGCATTTGCACTGTGCTAGTTACCCTCCCCACCTTTCTCTGAATAGCAAAGTGGATCATTTCATGATCACTGTCCCCTAGCCTCCCTTGCACTAGCACTCCCCCACCAGGTCGTCCCCAGAGGCTAACACCAGATCTAGTATGGCGTTTTCTCTAGTGGGGATGAGTACCTCCTGCACGAGGCGCAGGTCCTGTACGCACGTCAGGAACCTTCGTGAGTGAATAACTTGGGTCATAGGATGAAAATAAAATGTGAGCTAAAATCCTTCTTAAGGCAATATGTAGGAGGCTGTGGAGTAGGAAGTAGTAGGAAGTAGGAAGGAATAGAACATGCATTACTCAGGACATCTGAAGTGCATCTTAATCTAAGAAGGTATTACAAAATGGACTTTCAAGTAACCTGCTCCCTGTTTGTCTGATCCTTCTCTCGTTTGGACCAGTGTAACTCGTAACAGAGTTATCAGCAGTATCTCACTGGTGTGAGAAGAAACATGAGTCTGTATTGGAGGAATATCTATCACCGTCAGTGACTAATAACCTGTGACTGTTTTTCTATTCTGCAGAGATAGCCTGACTGAGACAGGGTGAGCTGGAACATTGTATTATTTACTAGATTGAATATTAAATACTAGACAATCATGCCACCTAGAATACATAGGTGTTACAAAGGGTAAATTTAGCTTGTAGCACATTTTCTACTGAAGAGGATGCATCACAGAGAAAGAACCCAGCTTGACACTTGAGTTGCAGAAAGTTTTTAGGCTTGGTAGTTCACATTTAATCTAGGTACATTGACAAACAGGGAACCCAAAAGTAATCTTCAAAAACCCACTTATCTTTACAAAATTGCGCCTTAGACAAGCCTAGATAAAATCCATCAAAGCAACTCAAACAGCATTATATAATCTTACTTAACCCAATTCTGATATTTTTGTTGATATTTGTAATATCATTGTTCTACTAATTCATTCACACAGAGCCTTGCTAATGAAGTAATTCAGATGGCCACACAGAACCGTCACACAAAATCTATGGCAGTGAAGAGTTAACTCATCTAACAGTATACACACTCTACTATGCCTACAAGAACAGCTTTATCACAAGAACAGCTTGTGAACTGTAGCTTCTGACTCCATATACATACTTTGCTAAGAACCATTTTTCAGTTTCACTTTGACTTTCTACTGTTAACCACCTATTAATTATATTGAATGTGAAAAGTACATCTAGGCAGGAATCACTTTTGTCCTTTACTTTGCTTGTATCTGATCAAAGAACACAAACAGATTCTCAATGGAGTTGGCAGGGTCAATACAGTTGTCAAATGTTGAGGGGAATGGGATTCTTGGGTTAATAACAAAAATGTATTTATTATCAACCAAGGAATCTCATTCCCCACAACACCCAACAATTATATTTTTCCTGCCACTTCCATTGAGAATCTCTGTGTTCTGTGATCAGGGGGCTGACCAGCTGACTCACATCTATGCATACTGCCCAGCTAAAGGAATGAAACTAAATGTTTTTACAAGCTGAAGCCAAGATGTTAGATTATGCTTAAGCCATGATTTAACTGCACCTTTTACTGTGCTCAGCAAAACACTTCATGTTTTATTATTTATTGCAAAATTTGGAGTTGAACTGACATTTGTATGATAGAATCAAGGTTATGGTGCTCAGTAATTGTTATGGTGGAATCCAAATATCTGTGGGTGGAGACAGTGGTGAATCCAGGATTTACCAAAGTGGGGTATGTGTGTGGGAATGCACCTGGACTGCAGAGGTGGCTGTGTGAGCCTCCAGGGAATTTTTAAAGTCCCCAGAGCAGATAAGAATCACCAATTTCCCTCCATGCCTAGTCACATCCTCTACCGTCCCCTCTCCCTCTTCCCCTCTGCTAACCATTGCTCCTTTCCCTGCTGTCCCTGGGGCAATGGGAAGATTCAGAGCCACTCCTGCGCATTCCAGGCAGACTGCATGGGGTCTGAGCTCAGCTGGGACAGTAAGAGTGACAGCAGCGGCAGTGAGGGGTGGGAAACAGGTTCTCCCACCCTGCCCAGTCTCCCAGGAGCTGGCACGTGAAGGGTAGCACCGCGTGCCCAATGATGCTGTTGCTGCCTCTGTCCCAGCTGAGCCCAGCCCCCATTCAGACCTTCTGGAACAGGTCAGAGTGGCTCTTGAGCTTCCCCCCAGATAGCAGGGAAAGCAACAGTGGCAGTTGGGGGAGGGGAGAAGGGAAGGGGAGGAGGAGGAGACATGGTTCTGAACATGGAGGGAAAAGTGTGGATTCTCACCTGGTTTGGGGACTTTAACAAAGTCATAAGGTGTGGTCCAATCTAAAAGGGTGGTGCAGCCATGCCACTACACCTCTGGTTCTGCCCCTCCATGGGGGAGCAGAGAGCATGACCTGTTTGCTGGCTTACCTTTTAATTGCCTTGCTTTTGTGGCTTTTTTATTACATGAGTTGCACGTGACATAACCGTAACTGTTTCACAATAAGATTTTTTGTGTTTAAACTTCCTACTTTTTTGTAATGGAGATCTGCTGAGCCAAGCGGGCATCAGCCTCAGCTGTGACACTGCTGGCAGGTCCCGTGTCAGGGCTCTGGAACCTGTTGGCTGTGCCTACAGCTGATGCTGCCATCCACCCAAGGTGGCAGAAGCTCCTGCCCGGGTTCAAGGTTCCTGGCAAGCTACAGGTTTGGCTATGCTCTGGAGGGAGGGAGGGAGGGAAGGGGAGAGAGACAGAGAGAGAGAGAGATGGCTCTCAACAGGTCTCCAAAACTCTTTAAATGGCCCGCCAGCCAAAATAATTGGCCATCCCTGGTTTAATCGTTGGTGTGGTGGGGGAGGGCATGGAGTTGCATTAGACTGGGGACCTGTGTTACATGCGAGTGTGCCAGGCACAAGCTTTACTGAAGGTTGATGCTAGGAACTGTATTGACACAGCTCTCAGCACTTCTCTATACACCCAACAAGGCTCACAAAACCTTTTCCTCAATCCAGCCCTGTGGACCACTTGTTGAACCAGCATTGGTTTATTTGTTTTTAAACTAATTTGTATTTGTTTTATTTTAATAATATTTAGTTGTAATTAAGCTTTAGTATAAATCAATAATGTTTAGCATGAGTATAGCAGTCATTTTATATATATGGACGAATGAATGAATGAATGGAGAGTGAATGGTAAAAGCAGAGTAAATTATATGTCAGCAAACAAGTTACCAAAAGGTGAATCATGCTGAAGAAGAATAAAGGTAAACAGAAAAGACAAGACTGATGATAAGGTCTACAACATCTCAAAGCTAGAGACTCAGGACACAGCCCACACCAGCAATAATGGAAGGATGTTGTAAAACAGCACGATTGAAGAGCAATACCTAAAGACAATGATGAACTGCTTGTCAGGATGGAAAAGTACTGAGATTTCAGACAGTGAAGCCACAGAATCAGAAAAGGTGGACCAGTCACCCAAAACCAACTTAATAATCCCTATAAAGGAGAGAGACTTAGCAGCAAGAGGTGGGGTAACACTCTATGGACTTTACTGGAACACAGATGTGTCTGTATCCCCCATTCCTGATCTCATACTAACTAGGCTGGCTACCTAGTGTAGTTTTTGAGCAATGAATTTTGGTAACTATAACCTCTGCAGAGTGATTGAGAGTGAGTGTGTGTGCATGTATGAGCGTCTTTTCAATATTATACTCAATAAACATGGTATTTTGCCTTATTTCCCTCATCATTTGAGCTAATTGGTAATTTGTGCAACACACTGAGCAGAAAAAGCTTAAGCATTACTTAAAGCTTTTTTCGGTAGATGTGCAATATTTTTAAGCACAACAGCCATCATTATTTCAAAAGCTCCCATTTCCTTAGTTTTCCTTGACCAGCCTCATACCTTCAGTAACACTCTTTCTCTAATGCAAACTTGCACAGATGCACCTTCTGCCATTCAACCCCCCTTTCCCCCGCTGCCCCGTCAGTTGTCTACAGCTCTCTTCAGTTTCCTTCTTACAAATAATCCCAGAATTGGGAATTGTTCTTTCAGCCTACTGTGTTTATTTTTAGAATATTTTCATCACATTTTTATGATCAAATATGGCAGCTGCCGCTCTATGGATATGCAGGTTTTAAGGTTTTTTAAGGAACAGAAATGATCTTGGGGACAGGTGCATGTTACAAACTTAATTAATTACCCTAGTAGTGTAACCCTTGTAACCCTAGTATTTTAGTACTGAATCCTTTTTCCTGGAACAGAAACAATATGATTCCAAATATTTCAAATAAGTGTTCCTGACAGGGATTGTGCAAAGTAAACTCCAGAATACTGCAGAGAGGGACCTGGACTAGGCAGTGTCCGCTGCTCTGCAGGAACTTACAGAAACCAGTCCACAGCGATGATCAGTGTGATGTCCTCTGTTGGCAGCCCCACTGATGTCAATACTATAACCATTGTCACTAGGCCTGCCTGTGGGATACCTGCTGCTCCAATACTGGCTGCTGTGGCAGTGATGCTGGAGAGGACAGAAAAACAGTTATCAGCAAGAAAAGAAAAAGAGGCCATGCCTTACTAAATAGGAGAGACTGCATTTAATTAGTGTCTGTTCCTGCTCCAGTGGCAAAACTATTGACAAAGCTTCTCATGACTTAAGGGGAAAAATTGGTTTTCCAATTATTTTAGTTTGATTCTCTGTCTTTAATTACAAGCAAAACTGTCTACATTAAAATGATACTAACTCCAGCACAGGAAAATTATAAAACACCAGATTTATGGTCGCATGCGGAATCATAACCCTATCCCTATATATCAAAACATTATTATATAATTTTGTATTTTATGATCATTTACTATATTCCCCACAATTACTCACCTCATTCAGTGCTCAGGAAGGATAGTGTCTCGGAAATCAGGCAGCTGTCCAACTTTCCATTTTACACTTAACATTTGTGTATGGCCCCTACCTCATTTACTGTCACAGACTCATAGATGCCAGGGTTGGAAGGGACCTCATTGAGTCCAACCCCCTGCCTAGGCACGAAAGAGCCCTGGGGTCAGATGAGCCCAGCCAGATGCCTGTCCAGCCTTCTCTTAAAGACCCCCAAGGTAGGGGAGAGCACCATCTCCCTTGAAAGCCC
This sequence comes from Crocodylus siamensis, assembly GCF_052110815.1. Lineage (NCBI taxonomy): Eukaryota > Metazoa > Chordata > Crocodylia > Crocodylidae > Crocodylus > Crocodylus siamensis. Next base: position 11,562,170 of record NC_143408.1, read on the forward strand.
ATTACAAATTTTTGGCCACCCTTACTGTGAAGAAATTTTTCCTGATATCTAGCCTAAATCTGCTCTCTGTCAGTTTGTGACCATTGTTCCTTGTTACTCCAAAGAGGCACCCTGGTGAACAGAGCATCTCCAATCCCTTGCTACGTCCCCTTAATGAATTTGCAGGTGGCCACAAGACCACCTCTCAGCCTTCTCTTGTGGAGGCTGAAGAGGTCCAGGTCCCTCAGTCTCTCCTCATAGGGCTTGTCCTGTAAGCCCCTCACTATACAAGTGGGCCTCCTCTGGACCCCCTCAAGTCTATCCACATCCTTCTTGAAGTACGGTGCCCAAAACTGGACGCAGTACTCCAACTGCGGTCTGACCAATGCTGCATAGAGGGGAAGTATCACCTCCTTGGATCTATTTGTCACGCATCTGCTGATGCATAATAAGGTGTGGTTAGCTTTGCTGATGATTTCATCGCGCTGATGACTCATGTTCATTTTGGAGTCCACTATGACTCCAAGATCCCTTTCCGCTTCTGTGCTGCTGAGAGGGTCACTTCCCAGCCAATAGGTGTGCTGGATATTTTTGAGCCCTAGGTACAGCACTCTGCACTTGTCTTTGTTGTACTGCATCCTATTGTGTACTGCCCACTTTTCTATCCTGTCCAGGTCTGCTTGCAATCATTCCCTACCCTCTGGAGTGTGCACTGCACCCCACAATTTAGTATCATCTGCAAACTTGGACAGAGTACACTTCACACCCACATCCTAGTCACTGATGAAGATATTGAAGAGTACAGGTCCAAGGACCTAACTCTGCGGGACCCCACTACCCACATCCTTCCAGGTTGATACCGACCCGTCTACTACCACACTCTGGGTGCAACTGTTAAGCCAATTTGCCACCCACCAGACTGTATAAACACCTATGTCACAGCCTCTTAATTCAGTTATGAGACTGGGATGAGATACTGTATTGAAGGCCTTTCTAAAATCCAGGAAAACAACATCCACCTCTTTTCCATTTTCCCACTGGACTCCCACAAATATGATTCTTCATAATATTTTCAAAGACCTTTCCAAGGATGGAAGTGAGACTGACTGGCCTATAATTACTTGAATCCTCCTTCCTCCCCTTCTTGAAAATAGGGACCACATTGGCCCTTTTCCAGTCCTCCAGGACCTGACCTGGACGCCATGAGTGCTCAAACAGCCGTGCCAGTGGTTCTGCTATGACACCGGCCAATTCCTTCAGTACTCTTGGATGAAGCTCATTCAGGCCTGCTGACTTAAACACTTCTAGTCCATCCAAATGACTTTGTACCAAGTCAGCGTCAACAGTTGGTGGGCAGTGTCACTTGATGCCCATCTAAGAACCCTTTAGGAGACTTATCTTGACCCCTGTCCAGGGACACCGAGGAAAAAACTTATTGAATAACTCAGCCTTGTCCTCCCTGTCTGTCACTAATTGCTCCTTCTTCTTCAGTAGGGGACTTTACTGTCCTCTGCCTTCCTTTTACTCCCTACATACCTAAAAAAACCTTTTTGTTGTCATTAATTTGTGTTGCCAGCCTCAGCTCTGTAGTTGCTTTGGCCTTTCTAACTGCCTTCCTGCAAGTGTGGGCCAAGTAGGTATACCCCTCCTTGGTAGCTTCCCCCTGCTTCCACCGCCTATATGCCTTCTTTTTTGCCCTTAGGCTCCCCTGGATTTCCCTGTTTAGCCAAGGAAGTTTTTTGGCTCGTTTCCCCCTTTTTCCTGGTACTGGGATAGTCTCCCTCTGTGCCCAAAGAATCGCTTCCTTTAGGACGACTGCACTTCCTGGACCCCCATCTTGCCAATAATCTTATCCTGCAGTGCATCATTGACTAGACTCCTAAGCACACTGTCACCATCAAACTATAAATTGCATATGGGATGAGGGCTATGTACATAGGAAATTTATAATACCAGATAACTCTTTGCAGACCACGGAAGAACAAGATCTAGTGGCTGGAAGTTGATACTAGGCAAATTCCAACTGTAAGTAAGCCACAACTTTAACAGTAAAAAAGTGCAACAGTTCACCAAGTGATTTCTTCCACGCATGATTCTAGTCCAGCATCCTTATCACAGAACCAGTGTCATTAAAAGGGGCAATTCATGTAAGAGTAATAAATTCAATATACTCAAAGGCACCCAAATCCCTATCAGCTAAAACAGCTTTGACACCTCTTCTGGCCTCAAGTCACTGAGAAAAGCCATGTCACCCTGGGGCAAAGGTGATCAGTGTGCAATGAAGTGCACACTTGCAGTTGCTATGGTTACAATCAGCCTTGAACACAGCAGCAGCACCAGCCCTCTGCAGCTGCCTCTATAGTTCTTTTCTCTGCCATCCCCAGTTAATCAGGATCTCACAGCAGACACTGTGGGCACTGACAAATGTGCAGCTCACTGTTGTAACTCATGGTGCTTCACAGGAAGTGCCATGAATTACAGCACTCCCCCAGCACAACAGACATTGGCTGTTGGGTCTTGGGGACTGGGGGACTGAACTCCAGTTTGGAGCAGCTGTCTCTGCAGTGGCTCCTTCCTAGTCCTGCCCCTCCCCCTTCCCAGCTCTGATGCTGTCTTCAGAATGTGGGGGGAAGAGTGGAGGGAGCTTAGTCTGGGATTTGCCCAGTCTGCACTGGAGGGTGAGGTGGGTGGATTGCAGCCTCCCCACCTTACAGTCAGGGGGGACTCCAGTCTACCCACCCCATCCTCCAGTGTAGCCTGGACAAACCCCAGACAGATCTCTGTCCCCTCTCATTCTGAAGACAGACAAGCTTCTGCCCAGCCCTGCTCCCAGCCTGTAGCGGCAAATGCTATTGAAGGCACCCTGCTTTGGAGCACCTTCATTTGAACCCTCATGTAATGAGGGTTCAATTTGTTGCATGATTGGGCATTTTTAAAGCACTCTGCAGCTATGCAGTTCTGTCAGTGCTTTTTAACTCCCATGGGGCCAGGCATTTATCATTCACTGAGCCAGACTTAACTCTTTGCCTACTTTCTGCTGTGTTGCAGCCCCTGAAGCTTACATTTTGCTACAAAGGGTGTCTTGAATTCTCACATTATATTCATGGATATTCATGGCTACAACCATCACTCTAACACTAGAAATACTAACAAACTCCTGGTTATCCTCCAAAACTTGGAGAAATTATTCTTTCCTCCAGCAGAGATCTCAAAGGATTCCTTTGTGGGAACTTCCAAAGGTTTGACCAGGTACTTGTTGCTTATTTTTAACTCACCATCTATACAGTGTCTTTGCATTCCATTCTGAATCCAACACATGGGGAAGGTCTCAAGCTCTCTTTTTTTTAATTTACAAAACTATTTTGAGCTTCCCATAAGTAATTTAAATTCACAAGATTTTCAAGGCACTTCAGTTTAAAACTTGCTTATCTAGTTCAGTGGTAAACCAATATTTATTATGTGAGTCAATCTGTCAGAAACCCACCCCACTTCCCTGCCCAACCTTCCAGGGCCAACCCCTACTGCTTGGCCCTCATAATGGCTCATACTGTGTACCACAAATTGGGCTTTGCAGGCCTCTGGCCATTTTATAGTGGAACTCCCTGTAGGCGACCACTGGTATAAGTGAGGCCCAAGAGGTATGATGACTAGATTGTATTTATTTCTTCTCCTCTCCCCTGTCTCTTTTCACTGTATCTTCTAAGTGGAGCAGAAGCCTGGTCACATTTGAATTGGGCTTTCAAAACCCTCAGGGTCCCTTCCAGCACAAGTTGGAGGGCTCAGCTAAACCGTGATACAAGCGCACACAAACACACCTTATTGTGATGATCTGCCCGAAGTCAAGTTCATAATTGTTGACTTGTGCGATGAAGATGGCTGCCAGGGCCTCATACAGAGCTGTGCCATCCATGTTAATAGTTGCGCCCACAGGCAGAACAAATCTAGTTACACGCCTATCCACTCCAATGTTTCCTTCTAAGCACCTGAATGTGATGGGGAGAGTGGCCGAGCTGAAAGGAAACACCAGAAGACTGTGAAATAGAAGCACTTGACTTTTGGGACAGTGACTAGTGAAGCACAGAGTGTATCCTGCCCAAAGGCACTTAATTATGGAGTATATCTCTGCAAACACTAAAGGGTCCCTGATTATCTTACTCTCTCTCCAGCATTTTGCCTAAAACCTGCCTTGGTAAAGAAGGTATGTCAGAGACAAGAAGTGATTTTGTTCAAGGTGGTTCACCACCAAATATGACTTTTCACAGTTCAAATCTCTAATTCCAGACCATGCTGCCTACCTCTAGGCAACATCAAAGACCACACATCCCAAGCATATTTGACCATTGCCTCATTTGTCAGTGTTTCTCTCTGATTTCTCACTCTGCCAGGTGTGCAAAGGAAGGTCACAGTAGCCCAGCAGGTGGAGCTCAGTAGTCATCTTGGGCAGGAATGCAGGCCAAGCAGATCTCCCAAGACATGGCACACTCTGCAGCTGTACATTTGACACATGATCTCCTAAGAGTCTTGGGATTGGGTCTATGTAGACTTGCTGCTGGCCATATCAGAACAAGGCCAGGATTAGGAACTTGTTGGGCATACCACAGGGATGCAGGTTCTATTGCAAGAAGGGGCCCTGATATTTTTTGCGTCATTGTTAGACAAGCCTAAACTTTTATGTCTTCTCACTGTATATGAATAGAGAGCCTTCTGTGAATAAACAAGTGTGATTGTGTGTGCATTTGTGTATATATGTGAGAAAAAGTGCCTATGTATGACAGAAAGATACTGTGTAAGAATGTGTTTGTACATGAGTGTGTACATTATATTAGTAAACGTTATTTCATATATATGTGTAAGGGAATATGTATAGAGAGGAAGGGAGAAAAATGTATAAGTATATATGTGATAGTTTCATTGTAGCTAGGGTCAGAAGGGACCTGAACAGATCATCTAACCTGACCCCCTGCCACAGGCAGGAATGAATGCTCGGTTCACAAGACCCCAGACAGGTGATCATTGAACCTCCTCTTGAATTTGCCCAAAGTAGGGGCGAGGACCACTTCCCTGGGAAGCTGGTTCCAGATTTTGGCCACTCTAACTAAAATATTGTCTTCTGATCTCTAACCTAAACCTATTCTCCATCAGCTTATTACCATTGTTCCTCGACACCCCAGGTAGTGCTGGGGAGAAAAGGGCTCTACCTATTTGCTGTTGATCTCCCCTGATGAGTTTGTAGGCAGCTACCAGGTCCCCCCTCAGCCTCCTCTTGCTGAGGCTGAACAGGATCAGGTACCTCAGTCTCTCCTTGTAGGGCCTGTCCTGCTGCCCTCTCACCAAGTGGTGAGATAATGCTGGGTATGCATGAATCTATGAATATGTGTACATGTCAATGTGCATATCTGTGAAAGTGTGAGAGTGTTTGTACAAGTTTGTTACGGCATTTCTGACAAACTTCCTTTGAGGCATAGCCATTGTTTTAGTGGTTTGTATCCTGAGCTTAGCCCTTCAGTCCTAGCCTAATTACGGAGTCAGCTGTTTAAACAAGCACACTGGATATTCTCCGAATAACACAGATGGAAAGTGGATTTTCTTACGATTCAGGTCCCAATTCAGGGGCCAAGAAAATCAATGATTGGTTTTTTTGCTGGTTTATTTATTTATTTATTTTACTGACTTCAGTGAGTTTTAGCTTTGGCTTTGCCTAGTGCAAAGGGTTTGAAAAGATCTTAGTAGCCCACTGAAAACAGTGGAAGCTTGGACCAACAGTGTCTGATCCATGACATCTAAATAAGTGCCCAGTCCAGTCACCCCCGCTGCCACACACACACTTCTGTTGGCTATTTTTTACTCATGCCAACAGAGCAGAGTAGGTAGGGATAGATGGTAGTGTATAAACTATACCTTGAGGAGGTGCCAAGCGCAGTGATAAGAGCCTGTAGAAGGCCTCCAATGAAAACCCAGGGATTCTTCTGGGTGACGATGAAGTACAGCAGCGGCAAGACACAAAGGGCATGGATGAGCAATCCCACGATGACAGTGACTGTGTACATCCCCAGCTGGCCCCCCATCACTGCTAAGTCATCCATCTCCAGAATTTTTCCAGCAATTAAAAACATTATCCCAACTGGCGCATACCTGTTATCAAAACACAGAAGCCAAGTACTTAGAGCTGGCATCCATATTGTCACACCAGTCCTAGCAAACACTACCAGGAGAACGTCACATTATTTGAGGGTACTCAAAGGCACAATAACATGTGAAGTCATTAAATGGTTCTATGACTGACCCTCCCTAGCAAGCAGAGGGATAGCAGGGAACTGGCATACTTTAGAATCCAGACTTAACTGGCAAGCAATGTTTGCTCATCTGTCAAAGAGCCTGGTCATCTGCTGAATGCATGGATTGTGCATTGTGGGGGATTCTCTTCTTTCAGTTCAGAAGCCTTGCTTTCCATCTCCCCTGGCATCTAACTCCCAATAACCCTGGCTTTTCTGCATGGTGGGCTCCATAAGCATGTGCACTCTCCCCTCTCCTCCAGGTCTTCCTCGCTGGGGGTTGGAGACAGGGCTTGTCTGGGGATAGGTACAAGCAGCTGCATTATTGATAGTGGCTAAACTAATATTTTTATTTATGCACTTATTTAATTGTGGTAGTAGGTGGCGCTAGGAATGGGGATATATAGATGCCTGAAATTGGGTCCTGGCGCTAGAGAAGAACATGGGGATGAGCATGAAGTTGTATTTAAATGATGCTTGCATTGGTCTTACAACATTTTCTCAAGCTGGGACTTGTCACCTCTATCTCATAGGTCCCATTTCCCCTATAATATCTTCCAGGCTGGGTTTATGGTTCCCATGAGAACCAATGAGAAGTAGCAGGGCTGAGACAGAATACAAGCCTTACTCCTAAAATGGAGATCACAGGACAGTGAATTACCTTCAGGTAAACAAGACTTTGGTTTCACACCCACCCATGTACAAACTCCGGCTTTGCACTCCAGTAGCTCTGAGCTCCAGTATCTCAGGCTCATTTTCAAGGTTGGTCACAGGACAGGAATCATATGCAAGGGACTCGAGCAAAACACAGCTCATTCTTGAAGGTATCAGGACTCCAATTCAATCTGGGAGATTTGTTAAAGTTTAGTTAAGTAGACTTTACAAACATCCCATATTTCAATATTCTTTGTGGCCTTACTATTAAAGACATTCCCAGCTAGAGGCAGATACCAGGTCTTTTGTGGGAAAGCCTGTTATTGGGAGATTCTTACTCAGTTCTGATAAAGGTTTGGGTAATGCACTGCACTTTTAGCATCTATTGGACCAGCTGAACTTAAGGCATCTGACCTTTGGAGGCTCCCCCTTCCTTTATTTCTCCTGAATAGCTCCTGGCCCTGCCATAACCAAATGCCCTGTTTCATGGGTTTCAGCCTTTGAAGACGTTCTTTCCTTCAGATGGTCATTTCTGAAAGAAAAGTATTTTAAAGGATTTTAAATTCAATGCTCAAAGAAAGGAGCTATTGATTACAACTCTAGGTAAACCAGACACAGGAAAAGTGATCCTCACAATAATCAGCATTAAGTAGGCTTTAATGCTTGTTTGTCTATATGGTGCAAGAAATGTGATGTGCTTTTTCCTTCTGAATCACTAGAATAGTCACCATTTTTCAATAGACATTATTAGCACACTAGACTGCCTAAGCATAAAGACCATGGATGCCAGTCCTGTTGCTTCTATCAGTTCATTGAGAACGTTATTTTTGTGTCACTTAAACCCAAAGGTTTGTGGTACAGGGTTGTGCTCAGGGCCGTGTGCTCAGGGTCAGACCACCTTTGGGAATCAGGAAGCAGTTTTAACCGGTAGTCAGACTGTTATGGACTGGAGAGGTGAGGGGAGGAGCGGTGGGGGGAGAGGGTTTGCCTTCTTCTGGAGTGGGAAACAAGGCCCTCTCCTTGTAGCTCTCAATTCTCTGAAATTGTTCAGGTCCCTTGGACAAGCTGTGATCCGACATTCTCTCCACCGCAGCGGCGGACTGACGGGTGGGGGCCCTGGTTTGGGGTGGGGGGCACCAGCTGGGCCCTTCAGAGTTCCTATTGTGCAACGTGACTAAGTCAGAGCCGGGCCGCCCTATCCTGCAGAACCTGTGGCCACAGGCGCCCTGCAGCCAAGGGGTGCCCTGCAGCCATGAACACTCGAAATCAGTGCCATAGCAAGGGGGGTGGGCGGTTGCCACCAGTCCGCATTGCCGCTGCCAGTTTCACATCTGGTCACTTGCCACCCCCTCCCCCCTCCACCCCCCCACTGGCTTCACGACCCCCCCCACTTCTTTGTATCAGGGAGCCCCAAAAAACTGTGGGCCAACTCTGCTTTAAGTATTGCTACAAGAAGGATGGTGGGGGAGTAGGGGATGCAAATACAAGTATTGGCTCCTGGGCACTGGAGACCCACGATACATCACTGCTCCACCATATCCTTTGCTTTGACCACTTCCACACCATTCTTGCTCTGTGCGCGCGCGCACACGCACACACACAAATACGCACACTGAGTTTTGAGCTCTACACACCAGCTCAACTCTCCATGTTTTTCATGCTACTTCAAGAGGTGAGAGGGAGGTGGGAAAACTGTGTTGGTCATGATGGCCAGCAGTAGCAAAACAGTGAACATTTAGAATGCCAGAATCAGATCTGGGGCTAGCGTATTGCAGAGTAGATCTACAGATCCCTCTGCAGCATGTGACTCTCAGAAGTTTGCATGCATGTATAGCTGATGATTCAAAAAGGCCAGTTTTCCAAAGCTGAGAGAAATCGAGGGGGAAAAATGCAAGGAAAAAAATGAAACTTGGGTGTTCTTTAGGCAGAATGTATTACATGGCCACAAATAGGCATGATCTTACAGTCAAGAGAGTAGCTAGCTTTGGCTAAAAGCTCTTCCTAATTCATCAAACTGAAGGCAGCAATTAGAACAAAACACTATGTAACAAATAGGTAAAAAAGGATGGCAACTGATATAACTTAGAGTTGTAAGGAATAGAAAATTTGTAATGGAAACTAAAAATAACAGGGAAAAATCTACAGTATAAAGGACTGAAGACAATAAGAAGCATTTTTTAAGTGTGCTAGGGCCAAAAAAATCTGACAATAGTATAGACTCACTGTTACTAATGTGAAAAAAGGCAGGCATGTTTGGTAAATATTTCTGTTCTTTGCTGGGAAAGAAGCAGGATGAAGTAATTTCCAGTCCACTGGCAACCATGGAGATTTATTAGAGGACACCTTTAGATAAACGTTTTTAAATAAGTTGGCCTGAATAACTTGCACTGAAGACTGCTAAAGAAGCTGGTTGAGGAGATTTCTGGCCTGCTAATTTTTTGTAATAAGTCTTGGAATACCAGGGAAATTCCTGGACACTGGAAAAATACCAAAGTTGTGTCAGTGTTCATAAGAGGTAGAAGGGAATTTTAGGATTAACGTATTTTCAGTCCTGGACAATAATGGAAAAGCTGTTGTGACATTCAGTTAATACAGAATTAAAGGCTAGAAATACAATGAATGATAATAAGTAAGGGTATATAGAAAATAGATTTTGTCAAGTAAACCTGATCTCATTCTCTGGGGTCATCTGATGCAGAGCCATAACTACCAAGGTCTGTACTCTGGGTGGCAATGGCAACTGCCATTCTTGCACCCCTATAAGTGGGCTCCTGGAGCCAGTGCCCTGGTTGCACAACCTTCATTACATCACTGGTCAGGTGTTTGGCTGATCACTCAAAAATCTAAACATATTACTAGCTATCACGTTATTCTTATAAGCACCATACAATATATACAAAACTGTGTTAAATGGATTAAGAATCAGCTAGTTGATAGATCTCCAAATGTAGTTGTCATTAGGGCAATAATAGAACGGGGCTGGAGGATTCTCACAAAAAAATACTGAACAGTAGTGTTGGAAGGAACCTCCAGAGGTCATTTAATGCAATGCTCTGCCTGAGGCAGGATCATCTGTATCCAAACCATCCTATACAGAACCACGGCTTATCTATGGGACAGATCAGGCCCACAACCCCTCTTCCCTTTCCTCTCCCCTCCCACTCCTCTAGCATACCCAATCTGATGGCCACTCAAGCTAGTCTGAGTCTTATGATGCTTGTGGCATGGATCTCAGAGAGACAGGAATGGACACTAATGCAGGGGCGGAAAAAATACAGTCCGCGGGCCATATCTGGCCCACCAGGCCATTCTATCCAGCCTGCAGGGCCCCTAAAAAAAACCTGAAAATAATATATCTGCTCCTGGCTGCCTGTCAAAGTTGACAGAAGTCAGGGGTAGTAGGATCCAGGGGAAGCTGCTGGCAGGATCAAGCAGAAGCAAGGCCTGGTGGCCTGTCCCCCCAACCCCAGCCAGAAGCCCCAGGTGAAGCAGAGGCTTCTGGCCTGGGTCCCTGGGGCTGTTCCTGCCTCCCTGTGCCAGAGGGAAATTCAGATAAGAAGGGGGAGGAGAGGAGAGGCAGGGGAGGACTGTGGGTGATCACCCCAGTCCTCAGGGTTGGTTTGAGCCAGCTACTGTGGTACTGGTGCTGCAGCCGGGAGCCACATGGTACCATAGCAGCTGGCAGGAGGTGTAGAGGAGTGGCAGCAGCTACAGGCAGAGAAGCTATGAAAGCAGCAGCAGGCATGGGGAAGGGACAGTGAATGGGCACGTGGAGCTCAGCAGCAGCTGGGTGGGAGCACAGGGTGCTTGATGCTCCTGCTATTTTAAGAGAAGGCAGGCTACTTGAGAAGCAGCCTGCAGGTATGCTAGGGGGCAATTAGGAATCATATGGGCTACAGGAGCTGGATTATCAGGATATAAGTTCAGAGATGGAGCTGGGCAGGCGATCGAGCCATGAGAGCCATGGGAAGAGGAACTCCTGGGCAGCAGGGCTCCTGGTTAACATCTGAGCTGGGTTAAGCAACCTTGGTGATTTGTGGAAGGCATTAAGGGAAGGTAAGGATGTCCCAGCTGGCCCAAGAGAGAGGGACCAGAGGGCTCAGCAGGAGAGCAGGGCCAGGGACACAGAGAGAAAACAAAGGACCAGAGGGCCCAGAAACAGAGCAGGGGCTGGAGGGCCTGAGGAGCAGGTAGGGCCAGAGTGCCTGTAGGTCTCTCTGGCCTAGGAGCAGAGTCAGGGTTCAGGAGGGGCTGAAGGCCAAGAAAAGGCCACAGCCAGAGACTGGTGGAGCTGGAGAGCTCATGGGTCTCAACTGGTCTAGGAGTGGGGTCAGGGTCTAAGGAGAATTGCCAAAGGCATGGCCAGAGACTGAGGGGGCCAGACTGCCCTTAGTCCAAAGAGGAACTAGTGTAAGAACAAACAGATCCAGGAGCCCATAGCCTGTAGGGACGGTTATGATTTAATTAGTGTGCGTGATATCTGTGACTCATGGGCGTGGGTACTGGGGGGACAGAGCCCACGTAATTATCCCTTAAGGTGCAGAGTGAAGACACCTGAGGTCAGAAGCGTGAGATCAGGCTTGAGAAACCCTGGAACAGCCTCCCATTTTCTAAAATCATAACAACATCAAGGCATGGCAGAAAAGGAGAAAGGGAGATTGCCCAGGGACAGCAAAAGAAAGTGAAGTTGATAAGGGCTAAAGGGGCTACAGGGGCATCACAGCCACCTCTGGAGCAAGACACTGTTACACTGCCACAAGTAATGCAGGGGACCATGGTGGCCAACATCCTTCTGCTCGCAAAGGTTATTACAACACACGAGAGATCCAAGGAAGAGATTCAGGCCCCCTGCTACAAAAGAAGGCATAAACCTCACAGTCCATATCAGTCTGACCATGAGGTAAAAGTCCTTCCTTACCCCAAATACGACTGTTGGTCTGACCCCAAGTGGAAGCATAAGGCTCTCTTACCAGGAACCTCTGGGCTTCAGTTCCAGCAGCAGTACTGGCACACCCCAGTTAAAATCCCCAGCCTTGGCTGCAGCCAACATCTGATACCTCTGGGAAGGCTTAAAAGAAGTGGGGGGAGAGGGGAAGAGGGCAGAATTTCCTCTCAGCCCCATGCAGCAACCAACAAAGCACAGAAGCATGGGAATACTGATGCAGGCATAGTTATGCCTAGAACATCCCTGACCATTGGCTGTTTAACTTCTTTGTGAACACCTCCAGTGATGGAGTCCACAGCCTCCCTAGGCAGTCTATTTCTCTGCCTCACTGTTCTACTAGTGCAAAAGTTTTCCTTTACATCCAATATAAACCTACTTTGCTGAAACTCCAAGCCATAGATCCACATCCTACTCTCTGCAGCAAGAGAGAAACGTGTTCTCCCTTCTTTTATGGCAGTCCTTCACATATTTGAAAACTGTTATCATGCCCCCTCTTACATACCTTTTCCATAAGCTGAACATGCCTAGCTCCTTCAGTCTTTTCTCATATGACTCGCCTTCCAAGCCTTTAATCATCTTTGTTGCCTACCTCTGGACTCTCTCTAACTTCTTCATGTCCTTTTTAAAATGTGGAGCCCAGAACTGCACACAGTGCTCCAGAAGAAGCCTAACCAGTGCTGGGTAGAGAGGCACTATCTCCTCTAGTGTCTTGTACCTAATGCTTCTGTTAATGCATCTCAAAACCGTATTTGTCTTCAGTGCAGCTTCAACATGCCACAGACTCATACTGAGTCTGTGATGCACCAATACTCCCAACATCCTTCTCCATAGTTCTGCCATCCATCCATCCATTTTGTATTTGTATTTTTTATTATTTTTCCTGAGATGCAGTGTCTTGCATCTGTTAGCATTGAACTTCATCCTGTTGGCTCTAGCCCAGCTTTCCAGTCGGTCTAGATCGTTCTGAATTGCGCTCCTGTCCTCCGGTGTGTTCACAATCCTTCCCATTTTTATCACCTACAAATTTGCTTTCTCTTCCAGCATTCAGATAATTTATAAACACACTGAACACCACTGGGCCCAGGGCTGACTCCTGTGGGACTCCATTTGCAACCTCCTGCTAGTCTGTCATTATTCCATTTATAATTATCCTTTGCTTGTGGCTATTGAGCCATTTGTCTGTCCACCTTGTAAGTAGTTTTGTCTAACCCATATTTTTCTAATTTATGAGAAGGTCATGAGGGATTTTGTCACAAGTTTTGCTGATGTCCTCATATACTAGATCCACTTTGTTACCTTCATCCACACAGGTAGTTATTTTGTCAAAGAAGGAGATCAAGTTTGTTGGGCATATTTTATTTTTAGTAAATGTATGCTGGCTGTTTGCAATCAGTCATTTCCCACAGATGTTTGAAAATGGAGTTCTTTATGATATGCTCCAGTAACTTGCTTGGTATCATGGTAAGGCTAACTGGTTGCTCTTTCTTTTTTCTTTTTTTAAACAGGCATTATGTTGACCCTTTACCAGTTCTCTGGTACCTCACCTGATTCCCATGAATTCATAAATATTATTGCCAAGGGCTCAGAGATCTCCTCTGCTCATTCTTTCAGTAATCTAGGATGAAATTCATCAAGCCCTCCTAACTTGAATTCATTCAGATCCATCAAAAGCTCTCTGTTTCTTTTGTTATTTCATCCCTCAGCTTGTCCCCTTCTTTATCCAAATGAACCTTATTAGGTATCTGGTTTCAGCTTAATATTTTGTGAGAACTGCAGTAAAATAGCTGTTGAGTAGCTCTGTGTTCTTTGCATCTTCTTTTAAGAGTTCTCCCTGGTTAGTTAACAGTGAAGCCACAGGTTCCTTGGTCTTTTTCTGGCCAGTATTCTTGTAAAACCTCTTCTTATTATCTTTAACTCCCCCCATGTAATGTAGACTGCTTCCACACGGTGCACCCTGGATACTGATAAATAGTCTACAACTTGATGTCGTCAAAACTGTCCTTTGGACCTCACAAGCCAATGATCATAAAGATAAATGAACATCAACAGATCACCACAGAGCTTTCAGATCCATAACATCAGGACCTCACTGTGCACCTGCCAACTCAATATTGAGGGGATAAGCAGAGCCCAAAGTAAATAAATTACTAATTTATTAGACAACATGCTTAGCAATAGATGGTTCCAGATAACATTAAGAGTAGACCACATAAATTGAACACTGGACTCCTGCAGGGATCAGCCCTTGTGCCTCTGCTGTTTAATCTTTATATTCATGACCTCCCAGGCACCTCCTCAAGAAAACTGATATATGCTAATAGCATTGCCCTGGTTATGCAGCAATCTTGTTTCTCCACAGATAGAAATAATACTCACATCTGATCTCAATACTTTAGATACCTACTTTAAACAATGGTGCCTGCACTCAAAGCTTGTGGAAGTGGAAGTACCTACATTTCACTTGAACAATAAACAAGATAATTAGCAAGAATGCTGTCCTTTAAAAAAACACTTAACTAGGACAGCAGCGAACCCCATAATAATTTGCTTCAGAAACTCCCTGGGATTTCTTAGGGTGCTGATGCCGATGCGCTGAGAACAACAGCTTTAGTGTTGGCCTACTCTTCAGTAGAATACTGTGCCCCAGTCTGGTTAACCAGTGCTCCTACTGATAAGGTTGACATACAACTCAACCTAGCAATACAAATCATTACAGTAATAATCCAATCCTCTATTCTTAGTAACATATATCCTCCCCCATTAAGAAGAAAAAATGCCTTAACTAAATTACAGACTGCAATAAAAAATAAGTCACAGATGCCTATACATAATGATCTCTTAAAACCACAGCAAGTCTAAGATTAAAATTTTAGACATCCCGCTTGGAGCACAACAATTCAACTTGAGCAAGACTCATTTAACATCCAAGATGCCTGGACGCAAGGGTGGCCCAATTCACCCCTTAATACAGAAATCATTATTACAAATCCTACCATTAGACCAGCTGGCTTTGATCTCCCTAGACATCTTTAGTCTTCTCTAAACTGAATCAGGACAAGACATGGAAGATGTGGATTTCTGTTGCATTGATAGGGCTGGACTAGCTCACGGAACTGCAACTGTGGTGGCCCATTTCAAACTTTGAACTGCATCATCGCTGAATGCCCTCTCCATGCATTTAACAGAAATCTACTGGATTTGCACAATACTATACCTGAGGCAAACAGTTGGCTGCAAAATTTGGACATAAAATTGTGAATATGTTTTTCCTTGTTCTGTTATCATTGCATCATCATATCCTTAAAAACAATAACGCCCCCCCCCAATTTTCCTCATCAAGTGAAGTCTCATTTTTACCTTTGTCTTCTGATTTTGTCCCTGGAAGTTCTTGTTATTTCCTGGTATGTCTCCTTGGTGATGTGCCTGTCCTTCCATTGCCTGTATACCTTCCCTCTGCTTTTGAGGTATGCTAGATGCTCCACATTGGCCTCTTTCCATTCTCATGTTTCCATCATGCCAGAATAACTTCTCACTGAGCTTTCAGTACTGTGCCCTTTAGAAGTTCCCAGCACTCCTGCACACCTTCATCCTTCAGTCTGTCTTCCCATTGCGTCATGACTGTTAACTTCTTGAGTTGGTTGAAATCCACCTCTTTGAAATCTAGCATCTTAGCTTTGCTGACCTCATGTTCCCTCCATCTCAGGATCTTGAATTCTATCATATTATGATCACTTCTTCCCAAGTTTTCCATCACCTTCACATTCTCCACCAGTTGTTCCCTATTGATCAGGACAAGATCCAAGATAGAAGACCCCATAGTTGTATTCTCCACCTTCTGAAATAGAAAGCTGTTCACACAGGTTAGCAATGGTCTCGGCATTTTGCACTGGCTGTATTGTTCTTCCACCAGATATTCAGAAAATAGAAATCTTCCATATGTACCATCTCATAACTTTTGGATAACTTTGAAACCTCTTTGAAGAGTGCCTTATCCACCTCCTCTTCCTGACTTGGTGGCCTACAATAAATCCCTATCAATATATTTATTGTACCTTTCACCTTTTGTCTTCACTCAAATATATTCTGGTCTACTATCTTGTTCCTCCTAAACTAGGGAACAAGTATATGTGTTTCTGACATAAGAGGTGATGCCACCACCTTTTCTCCCAACCGTTTCCGAACAGAATGCAGCCCTCAATGTTGATGTTCTAGTCATCAGAGCTTTCCCATCAAGTCTCTGTGATACCAATCAGATCATAGCTTTTCCAGAGGCTGTGACTTCCATCTCATCTTGTTTGTTCCCCATGCTTCTCACATTTGCATACATACATTAGATGTATTTTGCATTTCACCCTACTTGTTTCTCTTTTGCATCACTCGTTGCTGTCCTGTGGCTCTCTGACCCTTTCCTGCTGTTGAACTGCTTCTTCAGGACCTTTCTCCTATGAATTGTTTTCTCTGTGGCTGGAGGGTTTTGTTCACCATCCCTCATGGAACCTAGTTTAAAGCCCTCCTTACTAGGTTGGCCAGATGACTCCCAAAGATGCTCCAGGTAGACAGCACACCTCCTGTGACCCCATATTGGTGCTTCTGTTCCCTGCAGAAGGGAGAGACTTAACCATCCCCACTCTCCTCTTCCTTTCTGATGTAGTGACATTAGCACCACCATCTCTGGCACTCTGTATTTTCTGCTCTCTAGACTGCTGAGTCCTTTGGATCTTGCCTGTTGATGTCCTCATCTCTGCCTTTTCCTCAACTGCTCTACTGCAGAGTGTTCGAAAGCAGTTGCTGAGTACAATCTGTTTTTCTTGAATTCTGGGGACACTTTCTTCTAGCAGTCACATGTTGCCACTTCTCTTTTCCCTTTGGTCTCTCCACTATCAGCCACACATAACCCCTGCCCATATAATCTTCCTCTTCCTTGAAAAAATTCAGCATGGATATCTGTGCTTCTAACCTTTCAATTTTTTCCTCCAAGGCAGACACCAGCTCACACTTGACCCTCTGGGAAGAACATGAACATGGCACATGCAGGTCACAACTGCTGATCCAGTCTCCATTTATGCCTCCTTTGCTCTCTGGAGGATGCCTAGGCTATAAAAAACAAAAGCAAAGAAAAAGAAAAGAGCAGAAAAAAAATGCACATGCTTGCGCATGCATGCATACACACACATGCAGACAGAGTCTCCTGCTCCTTCCTACCATGAACTCCCAGGTGAACTCCCTCTCTGTTTGCTGCTCTCTCTGTGTTTGCAAGGAGCTGCCTTTAAAAGGCTGCCTAGCCTAGCTTCACTCCTCAGTCAGAGAAACCAGCTGCACTTGAAGTAGATAACTCGCACAGAGCTGGGAATGAAAATCCTGAAAGCTGTCACTCCAGGGGAAAAACAAAATAAAAAGCAAGGCACAAATCAAACACCCCAAAACCACTAATTAGATGCCCAGGGTCATCAGCATCCAGAAAAGTCTCCTCAAGGCAGTCCTACCAGTGATCTGCTTCTCTTACAGCAGCCCCAAGGCAAACTTTCTCTGTTTGCTGCTTCTCCATTCCTTCATGGGAACTGAGGGATCTACAGACAGCAGGAATAAGTCTGCTGCTCAATGCCCAGCCTTAAAGATGTAAAAAGACATTCCATTCCACCTGGAAGAAAACCTTTTGTTCCAGGATTCAACAGAGCACAAGCCTAACTGTCTGAAAGTGTTAACACCTTTTCCAGGGACAACGCTGTGTAGTCTGTAAACTAATCTCTGCTCATTCAAGTTAATTGACATCTATTCTAGAGACAAGCCTATCAGGGGCAAGGATGCAATTTGGAAAGACTATATGTGTAAAGGGCTAGCCCACTCCCATTTACTCTTGGTTTTGACTTGGATTAGTCCTTAGATTTCTAAACAATGAAGCTGTCAGCAGATGTAGAGAGGTGAATTTTCTTTAAAATATTCAGTAGTGAGACTGATACTGAAATATGTTTAAGCATTTCCACAAGGAGAAAATACCAGATTCAAATGGACTATTTAATATGGACAAGAATGACTAGCTTGAAGACGAACCTAGACAAACTCAAATTAGAAGTGGGGATCTTTTTTTTTTTTAAATCGGGGTCTTGATTAACCATTGGAACAAATGACCAATGGAACAAGGGGACTTTGTTTCATTTGATGTCTTCAAGTCAAGGCTTGCATGTCTTGATGACAGATATTTTCTTAATCTAATGCAAGTTATTGGGCTCTAAGCAGGTGTTACTGATGAAGCATAATAGCCTGTGATAAACAGTGTGTATTATCACCCCTTCTCCCTTGGGTATTTAATATCTTGACTAATGCATGCAGAGTCCTGAAGAATGACTGAAACAATCCTCAAAAGGGAAACACCTCGGGCTTCTGGCTCACATAAAGGGGCCAGCGAGATGGGCTCAGACCACCCTGGAGGAGACATACCTCCAGGTCCTGGATCACAGAGGGAGTCCATGTCTTCTCAAAGGTTGAAGTTTGCTTCTTCTCATTCTACTCTGTGTGTGAGGTCCTTCATCTTGTAGCCCTGTCTGTCACTCCAAGCAATGGTGCTGCGGATAGCAGACTCCTCCTCACTATCTAGCTCATCCAGTATAAGAGGAAAAAGGGAGGCTTCAAGTGGGAGGGGATCATGTAGGACTGATTGGCCCCCTGCCCCTAATTCCTCCCCGCCATCCACTCCCATGTCACTCTTCCTAGCCACCACCCTTCCATCTCACTGCACTGAATCCTCATCTCTCCTTGCTCCCCCAAATCTACCACCAAACTCTCTCACCCCTTTTAATCCTCATCTGACAACCATCCTTATTTAAGACTTTCCTATTACTTCCTTTCCTCTCTGCACCTTTGCAACCCTCACACTCTCCACACTCACTGCACTCTTCCCCCAGAATTATAAGAAACTCTAAGGAGCAGCTAATTTTAACAGGAATGAGTAGTAGGAACCCTTGGACTAAATGACCCAGTTGCTTGTTTTTCTTTGATCACATTAAGTCCAACTTTTTGGAATATGTAATTATATTATCCTAAATGCTTACTAGTCTTTCTCTTTAATTAAACAACTGTTATTTGTTTATAATACTTAAAAAGTAATATATCTAAGTCTGTACATGGATTTTAGAGCATTTTAAAATAACACTCAAGCCAGAGACTTCAGTCTCAAGAACAAAATGTCCAAAAGTGCTTTGCAGTATACAGACAGACGAACAAGAAGCATGCACAAGAGACAGTCAAGAGTTGTTCTCAAACTTTCAGAACATAGGTCAAATTCAGGGTCAAGGACTACAGTATCTAACTTTGAGTTATCTAGTTACTATGAAACAAGACTGCCTGAAAGTTACTTAGTTTCAGCTCCTAGGGGCAGGAGTGCAGCCCACCTTATCCCCGCACACAGCTCTTGTGCAATCTGGGAGCTGTAGTCTAATGCTTTTTAACCAGGGTGCTGCAAATTGTTCCCTGGTATGCTGCGAGAATTTTGGAATAATGAAAAGAAAGTTCTCCAGACTCCTACCGATAACGAATAAGCCATGTTGATGAGATATTCACAGAAAACTTGTGCATGTGTTGGCTGTGCGGGAGAGAAAGAACCAGCCAAGAAGAAAGAAATTCATGTACTGCGCATGTGTTGGCTTTGGGGGATGCACAATTTGCGAACCTCTGAACAGCTGTTTCACAGAATTTTACCACGGTAATGAACTACAATGAGCTTATGAGTGTGGGGAAGGGGAATGCTTAAATAGATGTGCCACAGAAAGATTTTATTAATCTAAGTGTGCCTTGGGCTGGAAAAGGTTGGGAAACACTGCTGTAGTCCACAGGACCAAGCAAAGCAGCAGCCAGACTTGGCGTCTTAGGAGCCCCTGTGGCAGCGGCTCCTTTAGGCTGCCGCTGCCAGTGTCTCCACTGCTGCATTTGGCCCTGCTTCCCAGGCACCCCAGTCCATCTACCCTGCACCTACAGCTACAGGCACCGGACAGAGTGGGCAGGCAGGTGGGCAGGGTGTCCATGGAGACTAGCCCAGGACCCCAGCAGGTAGGGCATGTTCAGTTGGGTGAATGTGATGGGGCCATAGGCAGACAGGGAGCGGTATCCAGGAGCAGGGCAGGTGGGACTGGGGCCAGGATCATGGGAAGTGACAGCTTGGGTCTGGGGCAGAGCCATGATCCACTCCCCACATGTCCCTGCAACATAAATATGACATCAGGGATAAAAGGGAAATAAAACTGAAGCAACTGAGAGAGGAACGTTTTCTCTCCAGGTAATGTAAGATTCTAGAATTTGGCTGTTCATGTTTATAGCTAATTAATGCCTCATCAGAACAATGGGGCATGGGCCGCAGGCCCCCCACTTCGCTTCTCACCAGATGATAATGGCCACCAGCTTCATGATGGCTTCATTGAGGCAGTTGAAGAACTCCTGCAGGGCCCGTCCCTTCTGTTTCATGCCACCGATTACTAAACCAAAACACACAGAGAATACGACCAGTCCCAGTGCGTTCACCCCATTTGCTGAGCCAGGGACAGGAATGATCTCCTCAAAGGTCAGCACCTCCTGGATGCTCCCGAGTGCATGTGTGACATTCTCCAGGATGCCAGTGACATTCTCAGGCACAGAGATCTGAGTGGTGGTGGCATCTGCTGTGGCGGTGCTGTTGTGAAGGACAGTTCTGGTGAGGACCCTGGTGTTGTACTGGGTCTTGTACTGAAATGATACATATTATTAGCTGCAACATAAATCTGGACATCTCCATAGCTCCTCCCAATTAAACCCCAAAAAAGCAGAGTCCCCTGAACTCATTTTATTTGAATGGGTTCAGCTTACCAAACAATGCAGTTCATTCTGTATGAGAAGTTTAACTCCGCATGGGATTAAATCTTCCTTAGTGGCCTAGTCGAGTGACCCTAGAAGTCTGCTATTTATACCAGCAATGGAGTCAACCCTGAAGCTCAACTCAAGGTGCCTGACAGTATACTGTGGACCATTTATACTACTCCCACAATTACAGACACTGAAAAGTTGCAAAGCAGCTCTGGAAGAATTCCCTCTATTTGCAGGCAGTGAAGATCTGACATCTATGGCACCATACTGCTTCCACTTAGGCCCCTGGAAAGATGCAAGCTGCAGGCAGGAAGAGGACTGCCCAAAGCAATCCTTGATTTGGCAGTTCTGAGTTGTCTACAGACAAGTTGGAAAGGCTGTCTGCAGGTTACTCTGATTTAAACAAGCATCTACAGTAGCCTCCAAAGCAAACTGTGGGAAGTACAAAAGTGGCAGTCAAGCCACCCTTGTTCTTGGGCCTCCAAAGAGGCAACATAGACAGTCTATTCTGCATAGGCTTAAAGAATAAGAGTGCTGGGCAGGAGAAAGCAAGCCAGGCAAATTGGCATCCATACCTGTTTGAAGCAGGCTTCCACTAGATTAGGTGGGAACATATTCCTGCAGCAGACAAAGCAAAAAGACAGTTATGATCCTATTTGGCTTGAAATCAGGTTAGCAGGCTTTTTGCCTAACAGTCTTAGTATTAAATGCTGGCTCCCTTCAGGACACTTAGGCTTACTCAAAAGCCAGATCAATCTGCTGTGGCAGAAAAGTCTCTTTCTTCCTGACTGAATCACCTAAAAGAAAACAGTGATGTCCTGATCTTAGACCATCTATACACTAAAAACGCAGCAAGATCAGAGTTCCTCTCCCAGTCTCATGAACCATAAATGATCATTCCCTGGTTAGAGATCTCTGTTCTTGCTCTTACTCCAATATACCCAGCACAAGTACCAATTATGTTGGAGGGCCAAACTGTGTCTCCTTCTTGGAGGGTCCTAGATGCAGCATATTAGTGGGAGACAAAGGCTACAGGATTTGGCAGTTCTGTCACTGAGCCCTGTTCTTACACAGACTGTACTTCCCCACTGATTCAAAGTATACCCCATGGTCCAGAAACATAAGAAATAGAAGGCATTGACATACATAACACTCAGAGTGGGTTAAAAGTGGTTTAAATCTGAAGCAGAGAGACATACAAGCCTGTTATATCAGTTTAAAGCTACCAAGAATGATTCAAAAGCATACCTGGAAAACTGAGTATTGTTTTGAACTGGTTCATTGTGAACTGGTTAGGTATCATGTCCGGACCCCAAGTGGTCCTGGTTAGTCCTTCAGGCATCCCACATTCCTTCTTTTCACTCCCCACCCCTGGCTTTGGTACAAAGGCAAAATTCTATTGTCCTCCCCTCCCCTATTTTTTTGCCTGCTTTTTTGGCACTTTTTATGAATAAGCCACCTTGCACTATTTACTCAATAAAAAACAAAGTGTCTTCACTCCCTACTCAATTGCAGCCCCTAATCATGCCTCCCTGGTTCCTGAAAACTGAAAGGCCTGGGTCCAAGCACTTCCCCTCCAAATCAGACAAGGACACTGCAGACTTTGGCCAACTGCAGACTAATGAAGTTTATTTACCTCGTATGTTTTAGAAGAGAAGGGAAAGCAGAAAAGTGAAAATGCCTCCAGTTATAGGTCACCCAGCCCCTTAAGCCACCAAAGCATGGGTGTGAGCACTCCTACCCTCCGGTGTTGAAGTCACAGCACTTCACAGAATTGTGAACTGGTTCCAGTCACTGACATTTTGGAACAGTTCAATTGTTACGTGTGTCCACGTCCAGAAATTGGCTATCAGATCAGTGACAGGCCAGGGGTGCTGCCACTGTGCAGCTCCCAGCCTTTTTTTAGATGTTTCAGACAAATGAGGCTTCATCATTTAACTAAAGAGATTGTGGCAAGCTTTGTTGGCAAGCTCTGGCAGATAGAGGAATAACTTGAAAAGAGGCTCAATGCCATTTGCATTGCATTTGCTACTCCTGTAATCTGGCAGGCAGATCAGGGCCCCCCTACACCCCTGGGAGGGCTCTGGGGCTTTGCCAACTCTTCCCAGGGATACGGGGGGCCCCCAATCTGCCTGTTAGATCACAGGAGGCTGCTCCTGGTGCCTGGGACAGTGCTGGGTGCAGCCCACACCCAGTGCCAGGAAGATTGGTGCTGCTGCTGGCCCCACCCAGCACCAGAAGCCTCCTGTCATCGAGCAGGCATCCCCGGGAGGGCTGCGGCGGCTGTGCCGGACTGCTCCTGGGGATACAGGCCCCCAATCTGCCTGCCGGGGCCAGTGGCAATCAGGGCCATCCCTAGGGGGTGTGATAGCCCCTGCAGCCCTCCCGGGAGTGCGGGCAGGCCCCCAGTCTGCCTGCCAGATGACAGGAGGTTGCTGCTGCCAGCTGGGACTGGCACTGAAGCCAAGTAAGCCTGGCTTGGAAACTCGACACGTTTTGAAACGTTCCAAGTGCCCTTGTTTTGTTTCATAGATGTTTCAAAGGCCTTTCTTTCATTTTGATTTCACTGTTTTGAGCTCAAAATGCATTGAAACGGATTTGAAATGAAACACCAGGCAAAATTTTGCACAGCCCTACCAAGCAACTGCAGTGCTGGGCTTCTTCCTGCAGTACTCCTGGGGCTCTAGCACCACGGATCTCGCCCCTGTGGCTTGGCTGCCACAGGGGAGCCTTGATAAGGTCCCTTATCAAGGCTGTGGGACAGATGACCCAGCTCAATGAGATGGATTTCAGTCCATAGGATGTATGTTTGACACCCCTGTTCTACAGCTACAGAATGAATATTCAGAATGGTTTTCAGTGCAGTAATGTCAGCTTATCACAAGGCATGCTCTTACCCTAAACCAACTTATACTCTTACCTCACCAGGTCCATGAAGGCATCAGTTGTTTGCACCTGCTCAATTTTCCCCTCCCGATGGAGTTTGTCCTTGGTTCCTTTGCCTGGATGGATGATGATCACCATAAGTATGCCAATGAAGACTGCTATGATGGTGGTCACCATGTAGTAAATTACAGCCCGCATTCCCATTTTCCCTGAAGCTTTACCATCCAGTGAGGCCATACCTGGGAAATGAAAAACAAGGCAAGAGTGTCTAGTTTGTTAAATTATACATGGGGAGTATGGGGGAGCCAGAAGCAGACTCTGAGGAGTGAAGAGGAATGTGGAGTGCAAGAGGCAGATGTTGAGATATGAAGGGGGATGTGAAATGGGGGGAGAAATGGCCCCAGCAGTATAAAAAGCTGCCCTGACAAGCAGCTCAGGGCTACTTGCTCTCAGGAGCTTCACCAAGTGGTGGGACCTGCTCCGTGAGGGTGTGGCTAGGGCACCCTAGTGATTGATTCCATACTCCACCCTCATCCCACGAGCCCCTGGGGACCTCGGCTGGTGGCTCCTCAAGTGTGACAGGGTGCAGCTCCTCCATCTCCACCTCCAGAACCTCCCCTGGAGGTTCTGATTGAATTTCACCCCCCACCTTTTTTTCTTTGGTCACCCCATCCTCAGCCCCACCAAGTCCTGGGACCTCCTGGTCCTGGCCAAGTGGGCCCTGTACTTAACCAGGAAGGAGGATCTGGCCAGGAAGGTGCCTGGAGACTGTGGGGCTGCTTTACTTTCCCTTGTCTATGCACATTTCTGGGCAGAGCACCAGTGGGCGGCATCCACTGGCTTCTTGGATGCCTTTGAGGACAGGTGGGCTCTGCCTGGTGTCCCCTTCTGGCAAACTACTTTTCACATTTTGAACCTATAATCCCCACGTCACGCCTACCCTTTTCTATCTTCGTTGTCACACCCCTCCGGCGAATTTCTTTTCACGTTTTGACCCACACAACACTCCTATTCTGTTGTTTTTTTTAATTAATTCTCCCAATTATTCTGTTGTATCATCCATCCATTGGCCCCCTACTATAGGGGCTATTAGTTAGCCGTGTGGACCTCAGGGCCCATGATAGGGGCGATGCATAGGGGGTACATGCAGGTGCACATGCAGCCCCTGTGCATGGCAGTGCACCCCCTGCAAAAAGGTGCCACCAGCACTATCGGCAGTGCCTGCATGCAGTCGCCACTCATCACTGCACTGCCAGTACCGCCACTGGCATCTGCAGGCAGTCCATGATCGCCCCCGGCTGCTGCCACCACTGCCAGCAGCACCTGTGGGTGGTCGCCGACCCATGGTTGGCCTTTGCCATCCCCCACCCCCCTGCACCGCCGACAATGCCAGCGGTGTCTGCAGGAGCTCCCCCCCCGCTCACCACCATCATTCCTGCTGCCGCCAGCACAGCCATGCCCCACCAGCCACTGGGGGCACATGCCATTCACGGCCCACAATAATTGGGTTATATAAATAGTCAGGAGCTTTTGGGGCCCAGCCAATTGGTATCTGAGGACACTACCCCTTGTGCCAGCTGGATGGGTGAAGCAGCCCTAACTGAGAGTTCCCTGAACCCTCTACCCACTGCAGCAGTCTGGAAGTAGGGGCTGCTGCCTGGATAGGATATTCTGCCACATGTGACAGCATGTGGCCCCAAAGCTGCACCCCTGCCAGACTCGGACAGGGACTGCATGGCTGCAGCAGAAGCATCTGCAGCCCTGGGCCAGTTGCCAGTGGGCTGTGGCTGCACAGTTGGCCTTTGTGCGGCACTGCTGCCATGTGTGCCCGTGCCCTGCCATCTGGGCAGCTATCTCCCAGAAGATGTTCTCAGCATGGTGGCCTGCTTTGAACTGTCAAAGCATGTCCTCCTGGCTCCAAATGGCCAGGAGGTGAGCCACCTAATTTGCCCTCCAGCTGGGCCCTAGGTGCCAGTCCTGAGCAGGAAATCTGCCTGGGTCCTGCCACTTGGAAGCCATGCTAGGAAATCTGGTCATCACACCGGACGACAAAGCCAACCTATTTAACAATTTCTTTGCCTCCATTTTCCTGAGCAGGGACCAGATCATCCTCCCCACCAGGATCCCCTCAGGCCCCAGGGGAGGTGCACCGAGGCCTAGGGTCAGAGAGGACCTAGTCAGGGAACTTCTGGAGGGACTGGATGTATTTAAATCAGCAGGTCCTGATGATCTCCACCCCAGAGGGCTGAGGGAATTAGCAGAGGTCATTGTGGGATCCCTGGCACGGCTTTATGAGCACTCGTGGTGCTCCTGTGAGGTGCCAGAGCACTGGAAGAGGGCCAACGTGGTTCCCATTTTCAAAAAAGGGAGGAAGGAGGACCTGGGGAACTATAAGCCAGTCAGTCTTACCTCAATCCTGGGTAAGCTTTTTGAGAGAATTATCCTGGCGCACGTCCTCAAGAGGCCAGCGGGGGAGATTATGCTTAGGGGCAACCAACACGGGTTCATTAGAGGCAGGTCCTGTCAGACCAACCTGGTGGCCTTCTGTGACCAGGTCACAAAATCCTTAGATGCAGGGGTAGCAGTGGACATAGTCTTTCTGGACTTTAGGAAGGCCTTCGACACTGTCTCTCACCCCATTCTCATTAAAAAACTGTGGGGCTGTGGCGTTGACACCCACACAGTCAGATGGGTCGCTAACTGGCTGGAGGGCCGCACCCAGAGAGTGGTGGTGGACGGGTCATTTTAGACCTGGAGGGATGTGGGCAGTGGGGTTCCCCAGGGCTCGGTCCTTGGGCCTGCACTGTTCAACATCTTCATCAGTGACTTGGACGAGGGAGTAAAAAGCACCCTGTTCAAATTTGCTGATGACACTAAGATGAGTGACATGGGCATGCTAGGAGGGAGGAATAGGCTGCAATCGGACCTAGACAGGTTACAGGGGTGGGTGGATGAGAATAGGATGGGATTCAACACCGTCAAGTGCAAGGTGCTGCACCTGTGGAGGAAGAACCAGCACCATACCTACAGGCTGGGGAACTCCCTTCTCATCAGTACAGAGGCAGAAAAGGATCTTGGAGCCATCATTGATCCCAAGATGAACATGGACTGGCAGTGTGGGGATGCAGTCAGGGAAGGCCAACCGCACCTTGTCATGCATGCACAGATGCATCTCGAGCAGGTCCAAGGAGGTGATCCTCCCCCTCTATGCGGCACTGGTCAGGCCGCAGCTGGAGTACTGCGTCCAGTTCTGGGCACCGCACTTCAGGAGGGATGTGGACAACATAGAGAGGGTCCACAGGAGGCCACTCGCATGATCAGCGGGCAGCAGGGCAGGCCCTACGAGGACAGGCTACAGGACCTGAACCTGTTCAGCCTCCACAAGAGGAGGCTGAGGGGGGATCTAGTGGCCTGTTACAAACTAGTCAGAGGGGACCAGCAGGCACTGGGGGAGTCCCTGTTCCCACGAGCACTACCCAGAGTGACTAGAAATAACGGTCACAAGCTGGCAGAGGGTAGATTCAGGCTAGACATCAGGAGGCACGACTTCACTGTCAGGGCGGCTAGGATCTGGAACCAACTTCCAAGCAAAGTGGTGCTGGCTCCTACCCTGGGGGTCTTCAAGAGGAGGCTGGATGTACACCTTGTGTCAGAATCCCTACTCAGAATATGGCCGAGCCAGGCAAGCCGCTGGCAGGGTCCATCGACCAGGTCAAAAGGTCTCTGAGCAGGCAGAAAATTACCAGCTATAGTTACGCAGCAAGAAACAAAAGCCTGCCAAAACCCACAGCAACACGAAATATAGCAGGCATGCACACTTGCAATGATTGGATAAAGTTCCCTGCAGAACTTTCATAAAAGGTGCAATGCTCCAAGCGCTCGTCGGAGGAACCACACGACCGAACCTCAAGTGACAAGAGCGACTGGACTGATCACCCAGGAGCTGCCTCCCCCAGGATGAATCCCTGAGTGACCTTCAGGCCTGCCGAACAGAGTAATCTTTATCTCTCCAGCAACAAAGATGGAACTGGTGAGCCGCCGTGCCTTTTTCGCTTAAGCACTGTAAATAGTTTAGCGTTAGCTTTACTTTATAAGGACTTTTACAGCTTAGTTTAGTTTGTTAGGTACACTACCCTATGCCGCCTACCCAGTCTGGGACTTACCGGTGGTCAGCTGTACCAAGCCCTCGGGCTTGAAAGCAAGGGATCACCGCAAACCCCGTGACCCAGTGGTTCTGTCTTTATATAAGTCGTCTACCCAGTCTGGGACTTACCGATGGTCAGCCGCACCAAGCCCTCAGGCTTGAAAGCAAGGGATTACCGAGAACCCCGTGACCCAACAACCCCCTTGTATTCTACGCTTATCCACACAAATAAAATGTTCCATCATATTGTTATCCTGTCTCCGTGTCCTGCGTGCTTCCCTTCCCCATTGGCATTCGCGAACTTTAAAATTCCGACACCTTGCTGGGGTCGTTTGACCTCAGTACTTTTTCAAGCAGTGGCATGGGGTTGGACCAAATGATCTGCTCAGGTCCCTTCCGACCCTACCAACTATGCCTCACTAACAGGAATCCTGGGGTTCCCTATTTAAAAACTGCAAATTCTCTTATAAAAAATCCCAAATTCACTCTTTAAAATGTCCCAAAATCCATGTTCTTGCACAATTAAAACAAAGGACAGATAGCGAGATAGACAGATAGATATCTGAGAGAGAGAGAGAGAGAGATCAGTTGGGCAATGTTTTTATTGATATATTTACAATTTTAAAGCAATCTGGAAGCCTACCAGTGTCTCTGTCATCATAATAAAAAAATTCTAAATATCTATATGCTTTTATGTTTGCTTTTGGCTTTCTTATCATAGAAAAATTAGAGCTGTCCCTGATCCCTTCACTAACCACGGTGTGGGAACCCACAGCTCCTGCCAGCAGGTCTCATCCTGTCTGGCAGCTGGGAACACTCGGTATGTGATATGGGGATGTGAGGTTTCCAGGAGGAGGGTGGGAAGAGGTGTGGTGGGTGTGGGGGTGTGTGGATGTGGTGTGAGGTGTGTAGGTAGTGTTGGGTTTGCAGGAGAGGGGTGACGGGGTGTGGGGTGTGTGGGTGGGTGCAGGGGTGGTGTGGGGTTTGCAGGACGGGGGTGGGGTGGTGGGGGTTTGCAGGAAGGGGATGGGGGGATATGGATTGTGTGGGGGGAGCTGCCACCCCCTGCAGCACCAACCAGGCTGTGCTGGCAGCAGCATTTCCAGACCCACGGTCTGTGCAGGGAGAACAAGCCCAGTCCGCTAGCGTGCTTTGTGACAGGACCAGGCTATGGGGCTCTGGGACGCATGGCTGCTGTCCAAAATCATGCGCTAGCTGGGCAAGCTGGGCTGAGTCACGTCGGGTCTGTTCTCCATAAGGGTCAGGTGGCGATACACCATGGCCTGCTGTAGGCACAGCTGTACGGCCGTGCATTGTCAGCTGTACGTCTGACCCTCATGGAGAACGGGCCCAATGCAGCCTGGCCTGGCCTGGCCAGCTAGCACATGCCTTTGGATAGGAGCTGTGCATCCCAGAGCCCTACATCCTGGTCCTGTCCCAAGCCATGCTAGCGGGCTGGGCCGGGTCAGGTCCAGCCGGGCCTGTCCTCCCTGCACAGACTGCAGGTATGGCACTGCTGTCACTGGCATGGCCTGGCTGATGCTGCAGAGGAGGGGGGTGGGCGTGTGGCAGTCCCCCCACAAACCCCACATTCCCCAACATACTCCCCACCACTTCCCACACACCCAATCACACATCCCACATCCATTGCCCCCAACCCCAGAAATCACACCGCTCCCTCACCCCCAGTCCCTGTTTACCTGGGACAGCTCCCAGGGCTAGGTCCTGCCGCAGTCTTGCCCTGCTTCTGTTTGCCCCGCGTGAGACGGGTGTGTGCTGGAGCAAACTCCTGTGGCTGGGAGCCCCTCAGGTGAGGGGCTCTCAGCTGTGGGGTGCCCCATTCATCCCTGGGGCTGAGGGATCATGGCTACCATGATCCCCCAGCTCTGGGGGCAGAGATGACCCAAGCAGGGTGCAGGACTCGGGCCAAATCACCCTAGGGAAAATCACCCCAATTTGCCCCCCTAAGGATGGCCCTGTCTGGGGGTTTCATGCACCCCTGGGGCAGCCAAGCCCCATGGCTGCTAGGACCCATGCCTGACTGGTGTACCCCTGCGGCTGGGAGCCTGTCAGCTGATGGGGTTCCAGCTGCAGGGTCTCCCTGCTGCAGATGCAAATTAAAGCTTGACAACAACCAGCTATAAAGTTAGGACACACTTTTGAGGTCTAACTTTACAGTTGGCTGGTATAGTTACTACTTTGCATGTGTAGCTGGTCTCATAGCAATTGTGTAATTAACCAGTTAATTGTGCGATACCAGGTATGTGTAAAGCGGGCCGAAATGGCAGTTTTCTAGCCACATGTCTGTTTTTTGGCCTCCCTCAGCACTATAGCTGCATAAGTGAGCGTGCTTACATCAAATATGCTCAGTCAGTTAGACACTGGCTGTGCATAGATGCAGCTGAATACACATACACATGAATGTAAGTCTGGAGAAGGGGAAGGGAGGAGGAGGGACTTGCCATGTTTTAGCTCAGAGAGCTGAGTGGTTAGGGCACTTGTGGCTACACACGCACATATTTGAGTGTAAGTCTGGGAAAAAGAAAATTGCTCCATGTTTTGGTGTAAATAGCTGAGTGGTAAATGCACTTATCCAGGAGATGAGAAACTCAGGTTCTAGCCCGTCAGCCAGAGTGGAGCTGAGCCTGTATTACTCTGATATTCCAGTACAATACTCCAATCATTACACTGTAGGTTAAGCAATAGTCAGCCTTAATCTGAAATGCCTCTTTGGAAGACAGCAATCAAGAGTGGGAGGTACGTGGAACCTAGAGAAAGGTTATGGACTAAAGAATATGTGGCTTATTGAGAGGGAGGCTGCAACAGAGAGGAAAAGACTCTGGATTCTAGTCTGGATACTTGCTTCCAGTAAGGCAGAAACTTTCACATTCTCCTGTTTTCTATCTGTGTTATCCTATGACTATTGAATACAAGATGCAGTGGCTTGGGTTTAAAAGGATGCTGGAGGGTAGCTTGATACAGCCTGACCTGTTTAGCACACTCAGACACTTGAGTGCCATATTCAGAAGTTAGCAAGATGCAGGTTCAAACCCCCTTGGGGTTGGAGGGGAAGAAGGAGGGTTCTAGAAGCTTAGTCTTCCACTTCCTTGGTAAGTACACTTCCTACTCAGCTATTTAAGCTACAACATGAGAGCCCCTACCCCCCTTCAGTGTTTAACAGCTGTTAGTGATGGGTTTCTTGCTGGCTATGTCTTTGGGACATACATGAATCCACAGTGAGCATGTGCAAGTCACTGCACATGTACCCAGCCAGTGTGCAGCCTGCTGCATATGCTCAGCATATGTGCACATGCTTACATGTCTATAGTGGCGGTAACAGAATTGCAACCTGTGTGTAGGTGCCAGAACTATTGCTTACGTGACTAGAAAGATGACATTCAGACACACAAAGGGAAACAGAATCCTACACTGTTTGAATGCTGGAGTGGGCAGTACAGTACCACGATTCTTCTTTTTTACCCTTCACAGACAAAGCCAACCAGGGACACAGAAGGATGTTCCTGCATGCTCCAGCTCGGGCTTATCAATGTGAGTCAAACAAACGTGGGCACTAGCATCTGAGCACGATAATGGCATTCTAGGCAATGTTGGCATCTGCTTGCACAGCATATTAACCATGGCATGATTTGTGCAGACGGAAAGATTCCTCACCTGTGACCAGGCTGGAGACAATGAGGGGAAGAACCAGCATTTGGAGCATCCGCATCAACAACTCTCCTGGGAAGGAAAAATACTTGATTTGGCGATAGGTCAGCTTGTAGGGTCGGAGAGCAAAGGCCAGAATGATCCCTGACAAAAAAAGGGACAAAAAAGAAAATATGAAAAGAATCTGTCTACATCTCTTCTAAACAGCAGTCATACCAAGAAAGCCTTTCAACACTGCTCAGTCCCATGCAATAGTGTCAGTGGTGGGGCCTCCCTAAAATCTTCTGCCACCTTGTTCAATGCTGACAAATGCAAGCTGCTTCACTTTGGGAAGAATAATCTGTAGGGACCTACATAAATCATGGAGAAAGTTTGAGGTACAGCAGCACCTTTAATTTCACTCCTTTCGCTGTACATCCTCCTTCCCCCCCCCCCGACTAAATGGCTGAGAGGCAATTAATGCTAAGGTTTTGTCTCTTGGCCACTCAGCAGTGGGGGGAGGGGCACGTGGCAAAAAGAGTGAGATTAAAGGTGCCACCGCGCTGTGAACTTCTGTCACAAATTAGGTAGGCCCTGCTGACCCCCACCCACTCTCCCAGCCCCCACCCCCCATGGCTGCCCCGCCCACCCCAGCTCCCACCCTTTAAAAACAAAACAAAACAAAACAAGCCCTGACTCACTGGCTCCCACTGCCCCACACTGCCCTAAGACTGCTGCAGAAGCTGGTGAGTCCAGGGGGGATTGTTTGTTTTTTTTCCTTAAAGGGCCCAGAGCTGGAGCAGGCAAGGCAGCCATGGAGGGCTGGGAGCGGGGTGTGGGAGCTCGTTTGTCCCCGGTCCTCTTTCCTGCCGGACTAGATGATCTGCTCTAGCAACTATGAAACTATGACAGATGCCCCCATGCAGTGTAGGGCAATGGGGAGCAGCAGGGATCACCCCCCCCGGGCAGCAGCTGGCAGGTAGGAGCTTTTTTTAAAGGGCCAGGAGCTGGGGTGGGCGGGGCAGCCATGGGGTGGGGCTGGGGGAGCAGGCAGAGGATAGGGCCTGTCGGGGGTCCCCTCATCCAGCCCTCCTCCCCCACTCCCTACTTACCAGCTCAGAGTCCAGGTCCAGCTCCCTGCTGCAGTGGGTGGGGACTGCCCGAATCACCGAAGCTTTCCAAATCTTTTCCGAATTGATTCAAAGAGCTTCGCAACAATTTAAACCTTTTAATTGGTTCCCTGATTTGATTTGGATTTGGAGTTTCGGCCACTGAATTGGGCCAAATCTCTTCTGAATCGAATCACCACCTGAAGCTTCGCACAGCCCGAGATGGCAGCACTGTGGAGAACGTTCTAGGAGAGTTGGTGGATCATAGACTTGATATGAGCCTATAGTGTGACACAGCTGTACAAATGTGTTTTTGGGGTGCACCTATAGGAGCAAAAGGTGTAAGAAACAGGAGGTTCTAGTACCTCTTAACTTGGCACTGGTTAGGCCTTATCTAGAATATTGTGGGATGTTTTGGGCTCCACACTTTGAAAAAAGAAATAGAGACATTACAGTGGGTCCAGAGGCAGGCAACAAATATGATGAAGAGCTTGAAAGTTGAAAAAAGTGTTCAGCTTGCAGAAAAAATGATCAAGAGAAGATATACGATCATAAGAAAGTAGGGCTGAAAGGGACTTCACATGTTGATCTAGTGCAACCCTCTACTCAAGACAGGTTCATCCCAAACTAGGCCAGGTATCTGTCTAACCTGTTCTCTAAAACTTCCAGGAGTGGAGATTCCACAGTCTCTCTAGGTAGCCTGTTCCAATTGCTGACCACTCTCATAGTCAGAAAGCATTTCCTAAACTACAGCCCTAATTGTTCCTGCTTGAGGCCATTTCTCCTAATCCTATGCAGCCTATCTATGCAGCCACATAGAAAAGTCCATCTCCATCCGCTCTGTAATTTCCCTTCAGGTATTTGAAGCCTGTTATCAAATCCACTAAATCTTCTCTTTGCCAGACTAAATAATCCTTGCTCTTTCAGCTTTTCCTCATATATCCTGTCACCCAGGCCCTTAATCATTTTTGTTGCCCTTCACTGGACTCTTTCCAATCTGTTGGCATTCTTCTTGAAGTGCAGGGCTCAAAACTGAACACAGTAGTCCAGGGGAGGCCTCATCAATCTTGAATACAGTGGAAGAATCACTTCCCTCAATGTGCAAGTGATATGTCTGTTAATACAACTCAGAGCGCAACTATACATGAAAATCATTCAGGAGCAACCTATTCTCAAGTAAACTACTTGAGAGTAAGCTCTCCTGGACACTAGTGCAAGGATGCAGGAACAGATTTGCTGCTCTTAGCAGCAGATTGCTCCTACTCCCTGCAACAGGCCCCTTCAACAGCCAGCTAGGCTAGGGTTACCATATGTCCGAGTTTTCCTGGACATGTCCTCTTTTTTGGCCCCCTCTGCTGCGTCCAGGAGGGTTTTAAAATTAAGAGCAAAATGTCCTGGTTTTTTGCTGTTCCTCTGCCCTCCTGGGCCAGTTGCTTGCAACTGGAAGCAGCAGACAAGGTGATTGGCTGTTGGCGGTCACATGCCCCTGACAGCCATTCACCTTGTGGGAGAGCAGAGGAACAACGAAAAACAGCCAGGGGGAGGGAGGGGCAGAGAGTAAGAAAGCAATGCAAGAACTGCTTGAGCAGCAGGGCTGGGAGGAAGGGGGCTGTGAGTTGGGAGTGAGAGGCACTGGCAGGGATTGGGGGGCAGGGGCCACAGATTGGGGTGAGAAGCACTGCCTGAGCTCCTGGGGGGCTGCAGGTCATGGGTGAGGGGAACTGGCAAGGCTAGGGGGCAGGAGGCTGCAGGTCAGGAGTGAGGGGCACTGGCAGGTCTGGGAGGGGTGCAGGGGTCTGTGGGTCTGGAGTGAGGGTCACTGGAAGGGGGGCAAGGGGCACCGCCAGGGCTGGGTAAGTGGCAGGGGGCTGCAGATTAGGAGTGAGGGGCACGGGGGGATGGGATGGGTGACTGAAGAGTGGGTGTCCAGGGCACTGCCAGCACCAGGGGGTGCGGGTTGGGTGTGAGGGGCACCAGCAAGGGGTGGGGGGCAGGGTACTGCTGTTTGGGAATAAGGGGCACTTGTAGTGCTGGGGTCAGTGGGTCTGGAGTGAGGGGCAGCAGCAGGGCTGTGGAGGGCGGCTTGTCAGTGAGGGACAACAGAATGGGCAGGGGCAGGGCACCGGCTTGTCACTGCTCCGCCCCATCATATTCCTGCCCCCACCCCCCACTCTCCATGACAGGTATCCTCTTTTTTGGATCTGGAAATATTGTAATCCTAAACTAGGGTCCCCCTCGGTGTTAGCCCAGGGGCCAGGAGATAGCCGTCTCCTAGCAGGGGCTGGGACATTGCTCCCTGACCTGGGAGCTGCCTGCTGCAAAGCAAGCCCCCACTCCACAACTGCAGGACTGAGGCTGGAAAATAAAGATCTAGCTTAGGCCAGGTGACCACAGGATGAGGATCTCCCAGTGCCAGCCCTGTGACTGTGGGGCTAGGGCTGGGAGATAAGGATCTCCCACACGTGGCCCCATGATCACAGAGCAGGGGCTGGAAGCTCCCTGCTGCCAAGCAGGGGGACATTGTCCCAGCCCAGGCTCCAGGGGCGGAGCCCACCCTGGCAATAAGCAGCTCCCTGGTGCAGAAAGCAATCTCCCGCTCCTGCTGCTTGGGAGCGCATTTGCTTTGGGTCACACATCTGTACATGTGCTACTGCACAGTTACTAATCACAAGTAAATTTGCTACTTGCATTTGCAGGTAGCAAGTTTACTTGTGATTAGAGCTAACTATTGCACAATAAGCATCCGCACATGTAGATGCTGACACTTAGTGCACAGTAATTAGCTGTACTGCACAGTAAAGTGTCTCGTGTATATGCCCACTATGATGTTGGCCTTTTTTGTAACAAGAGCACATTGCTAGCTCAAATTCAGTTTACGGTCAACTGTAACCCCCAGGTCCCTCTCTGAAGTACTGCAGCCTAGCCAGTTATTCCCTAGTCTCTTTTTGTATATGCAATTATTCTAAGTACAGGATTTTGCAACTGTCCATGTTGAACCTCATCTGATTCATTGTAGACCTTTTTTCCTGAAGTGTTTGCAATTCCACTCAACTTGGTGTCATCCACAAATTTGTGAAGCATGAACTCAATTCCATTGTCCAAATCATTAATGAAGATATTAAACAATACCTGACCCAGGAAAGAGTGGTTGTCATGTACCTGAAGGGCTGTCAAAAAAAGAGTGAGAACACCTTTTCCCTCTTGCTGCAGAGAGCAGGACATGGACCAATGGCTTGAAGTTTCAGCACAATAGGTATGGATTGGCTATCAGGAAAAACTTCACTGTAACAGTGAAGAACAGACTGCCCAGGGATATTGTGGAATCTCAATCACTGGAGGTATTCAAGAATAGACTAGATAACCACTGGTCAGGAATGATCTGGGAGTAGCTACACCTGAAGTGCTCTGTAAAGAGCAACAGTTGGAAGATCTAGAGCCTGGCTCCCCTACCTGCCCGTGGCTTGCAGGGAGATAATTAGAAGACCTCTGTAGTCTAAAGCAGATGTACATTGGAGATGTCCATACTCAGTAGCAGGAGGATGAAACAAACCCCTTTAGCTAGCTTAGTTAGGAAGAAAGTTAATGGAACTCCCTTTCTTAAAAAACAATTCCTAAGTAGGAAAAAAAAATGTATCAGGGACTGGGAATGGCTCTCCCTAGAATTTGCAGGACCACTTCTTATTACACTAGATACCACTTATGTAAACTTTAAGGGTACCTACACACATGCCTGATGCTTGCTCCAAAGCATGCTACTTAGCACATGTTGGAGCAGAACTGATTAACTGCGTCTGCTGGCATCCTCTGTATTCAGCATCCCAGTGCTTCAAAAGGGTAACAGGGATGCTTTAACTAAAGCTTGTTGAACGAGCTGTAGCTAAAGTGCCCCCCACTGCCATTTTGAAGCAAGAGATGCTAAATACATGAGATGCTGTGAGCGCTTTAATTATAGGAGTTCCCAAGAGCCACTCTAATTAAAGTGCCCACCTCCCATCCCACCGCAGAGCATGTGTAAAGATGCACTAAGACAGGAGTTCCATGTCCAGCTGCCAGAGGTACTTTGATTAAAAAAGGTTGAAAACCCCTGCCCTAAGATACTTTGGTAAACAGAAGCCAGATTATGGAAATGCAATAGCCAGCCAGAGCTCAATAAGAAAGTTGAAGGGTGGTATTGCTCTTTAAACCTTCCACTGCACTCCTGGATTACAGCCATGCAGCTCATAAATGCCAAAATTTCAACTTTAGGAGCAACAACTGTGATAACCTAGTCTGACAGCCCATGTCAAACAAACCAGAAATTTGATCCCATGATTCCTGTATTGACACAACTCCAGCAGCTGAGCTGGAGCAGTTCTTTTAGAAAGAAAAGTTCACTCTTGATTCAGAGGCTCCAGGTGATGGGCATTCATTATAAAGCTCTCAGAGTGTCTGCTGAAAGATTCTGTGGTAATGAAAAGATTTATTATTGCTTTCAGGAATCCAACTTCTGGAGCTGGCTGTGTGACAG
This sequence comes from Crocodylus siamensis, assembly GCF_052110815.1. Classification (NCBI taxonomy): domain Eukaryota; kingdom Metazoa; phylum Chordata; order Crocodylia; family Crocodylidae; genus Crocodylus; species Crocodylus siamensis. The sequence continues at coordinate 11,599,137 of NC_143408.1, forward strand.
CAATTTAAGTATCTACCAGACTAACTTGCCTCTATGAGCGTCGGCATTCAGAGGCACAGTCAGTCTGGCAGACACTTGGGGCTTTGTTACACCTTACACTGTGAGCCATACAAATGGTGACGGGTATTAGTGCTAGCTTGAGTTTGGAACAGTCACACTTCACGCCAGCAGGGGCCTGAAGGACTGAAAGGTAACCCGCCGCTCTCATTCCAGGCTCCCCCGGTTTCCCTATAACTCTGGGACTCCACCCTGTCTCTCAGGATGGCACAGAATCAAACGGGGGCGACACGTTGGGGGTACACATGGGTGCACATGCGCCCCTGTGCGTGGCGGTGCACACCCAGCAAAAAGGCACCACTGACACTGTCAGCAGCGCCTGTGGGCGGTCGCCGCCCGCCACCCTGCCGCTGGTCCACGATTGCCCCATGGCACTGCTGCCAGCAGTGCCTACAGATGGTCACTGACCACTGGTCGGCGCTTGCCACGTCCCCACCCTGGCTGCCGACAGTGCTGGTGGCATTTGCAGGAGCTCTCCACTCGCCGCTGCTGGGCTCCTGCTACCACTGGCACAGCTGTGCCCCCCCAACCACCGGGGGCACCCGCTGTTCATGGAATCAAAGAAAATTAGGGTTGGCAGGGACCTCAGGACGCCATCTAGTCCAGTAGTCCTCAACCTTTTTTGTACCAGGACCAATTTGTAAACACCAATGGCCAGTCCCGACCCAGTGCCCCTCACTCCCAACCCACTGCCCCCTGTCCCCAGGTCCCAGCCCCATGGTGTGGGGGGCAGGAAGTGGGTGTGTGGGGCACAGTGGGGTTTGTGTGGGGCAAAGGGGGCCCCTGGCAGCCCCTTGAAGGCTGGAACTCTGCCAGTCTGTGAGGGAAAAGCCATGGTTTCGCATGTTTTTCTCCTTTAAAGAAGAATCCATTTTGAAAGCTTGTTCACTACCCTTTCATATATTCTTGCGATCCACTTTTGGGTCGTGACCCACGGGTTGCAAAATGCTGATATAGACCAGCCCCCTGCTCAGAACAGGACCATCTCTCCCACTAGATCATTCCAGCCGGGGCTTTTGTCAAGCAAGGCCTTAAAAACCACCAAGGATAGAAATTCCTCCACCTCTCTAGGTAATCCATTCCAGTGCTTCACCACCCTCCTAGTGAGAGTTTTTCCCTAATATCCAACCTAAACTTCCCTTGCTGCAACCTGAGATGGTTGCTCCTTGTTCTGTCATCAGCCACCACTGAGAACAATCCAGCCCCATCCTCTCTGCAACCCCCCTTCAGGAAGCTGAAGGCTGCTTTCAAATCACCCCCATCTTCTCTTGTGTAAACTAAATAAGCCCAGTTCCCTCAGCCTCGCCTCAGAAGTCATGTGTTCCAATCCCCTATTTTCCACTTACCTTGCCTCCCTCTGCCACTGAAGCACTATTTACTTATGGCTGCTAAGCTATCTATCCCAGGGAATTCGGCAGGAAAGGGTTCACCTACCTGCCCGGCTGCTGCTGCTGCCAGGGTGCTGCTTGCCTGGCCCAGAGAGCAGCAATGGTGTCAGCTGGATGGGCAGACTAACATTTCCCTGCCTGCACCACCGGACAGACAGCACAGGTGGGAGGGGGAGGGGGGGCAGCAGGGAGGAGGAGAAGGCAAGTGGGGGCAGGGATCTGGGGTGAATAGGGCAGGGGAGGAGGGATCAGTGGGCCTGACCTGGCCCAGTAGGTGAGGGTGGAGCGTTTACACCAAGGCAGGAGTTTTCAACCTTTTTTGGTGTGCAGACCCCTAAAAATTTGGAATGGAGGTGTGGACCCATTTGAATTGTAAGTGTAGGTATTCACATACTTTTGATTGGTCACAGTTATCTTTTGCGGACCCCTTAGTCATAGTCAGTAGACCCTCAGAGGTCACCAGACCACAGGTCGAAAATCACTGCACTTAAGTTTAGCCTAGCCCGGCTGCATCTTAGTGCAACAGGAGCTTGGTAGAAGGGATCAGAGAGAATTGTCTCCTGGAGGACATCATTTTGAGCTGCATGATGATGAGTGCTGAAAACCAGGTGCTAATATGCAGACCAGTTTCAGCTGCTAATATGCAGACAGTCTAGGGGTTCAGAGCTCCAGGAACCACCCAAAATTACCATGTAACAAGGCCCTTAAACTGTGCGTAAATTAAAACCATAGTACTGCAGAGGCAATGTCTGGTTAAAAACAGACATCTGGTTTGTCCTGGGTCTAATGATCTCCAGCTCTGAGTCACATCAAAAAGAAGGTGGGGGGGAAGAGAGCATTTACATACGCAGCTTGAATGACAATTAACTTTGATTAGCTGCAATTGTCTTGGGGAAAAAAGTGTTATGCTGGGAAATTCAGCAGTACTTCAGAAGTATTTAAAGTGGGACAAAGAGTTTTTAAGACTTAGATCCCAGAATAAAAGGCTTGGTCACAGGAGAAACCCATGTCTGTCTTTAGCCTCTGATATCATCCTCACTTTGCAGGTAGTACTATGGTCTCATTTATCCTGGAGAAGATTTCTAACATGGCTTTTACCAGTTCCCAAAGGAAATAATCTATTCCAACAAACAGACTTCTTGGTAATGTAACTGGGGCTTTTGCTACTTGAAAAATGTGAGACATGACATTCCTAGCTCCCATTATTATCCCAGCTATAGGGCTAAATAGACTTCATTGTGAATAATCCCTAGTACAGTGGAGTCTAATCTAAAATTTGGACTGGGGTTCCTAAATGCCACAAATCATAACTGAGGTCCTGAAAGGTGAAGTGACCTCCCCAGGGGTACAGAATGAGCTTATGGCAGAGAAACAGAACCCTGATTTCCTGGCTCCGCAGTGTTGCTCTATAGTCACCACTAATAGCTGGGGATCAATAAATACAGTGCAGGCCTCCCGAACCCAGTCTTTTACCTAGTACAACAGCAGCGATGGTGAAAAGGACGAAAGCATTTCTCCTGAGAAAGCCCTTGGCATGGTCCTTAGTGATAGTAGACATTCGTTTCTTGGCCCGTGCTGTCCGCTTCTGCACTGCCTTTTGGAAGTGCTGAATCCAGCCCTCACTGCTGCGCTGCTTGGTGGAGTCCTCATTCAGGAACAGGCTGTTCACGTGGCCCTGCTGTTCACTCATAATCGCCTTAAGCACCAGATCCAGGAAACACGACTCTTGGGAAACTGGGAAAGGAGAAGCAGAGGAGAAAAAATGAGATAAACTGACACATTTTCTCAACTTTGATAACATGCCTCTGGCCCCTGTGTAATTCTAATTTCTAAGACTGGAAAACTGCTCTAGAACCGAATGGAGCTAAATTAGAAAGACACTGAGTCTAAGGAGCTGCCAGGGCTCCAAGTGATTTCGATTCAGACCCTGACTAAAAAGCTACAATACTATCACTTCTCCCAAGAAGCAGTTGGCTCATGCTGCAACAATATCTCAGCAAAGAAACTAAGTTCTGGATTGGGGGAGAGAAGAAGCTTGATACTAGATGGAAATGTTCACTCATTTTTAGGAGAATCTGCCAGTTTGGATAATGAGAATCCACCTGAATTAAATTCAGCTGTAAGCAAACTGTTCTATAACTTCACAAATAAACCAAACTTCTTAAATTTGCCTGAAGAGGAACTGTAAGTTTTTCTGCAAAAACAAGGTCTTCTGAATACATTAAGATACACTTTTTATTTGCATGCTTTCATTCTAGCTCCATGACTTTTGTATTCTTGACTTCACAATGGCCCAGGTTCAATAGGAACAGTAAAGTGTATCCACTCAGACTGTTCTATAGCCTAATGGTTAGGGCACTCTGGTAAGTTGGAGATGTGGGTCTGAATCTCTTCAGGCTGAAGAGGTCCTGAAATAGAAGTCTCCCACTTCGTGGATGAGTGCTGTAATCAGTAGATCACTGGGTAAAAAATGGATACCACCCCCTGCTGAGTTTTTGAGCAAAAGTGGCTCTGTTTTGTACACTGAATTCAGTTTTGCCATGAGCTCTCCCTTCTCAAGAAACCATTGCTTGATGCTTGCCCATCCAGTTATTGCCCATCTCCAACCTCCCCTTTTTGCAAAAGGTCACTGAATGGGTGGAAAGCCAACAGTTCCAGGTACATCTGGATTCCACTGGTTTCCATTAGCCTTGTCAGTCTGGTTTTAGTTCTGGATAGAGCACAGAGACTGCAGTAATGGCACTGGCTGATGACCTTCATCTGAAGATCAGCAGTGCAATTTATGCCCTGCTGATCTTACTCAGTCTTTCAGTGGCCTTCGATACAGCTGAACATCGGGTGCTGATAAAGAATATATATGACTGCATAGTCACATGGCTGTTCTAAATTGGTTCTGCTTTTTACTAAAGGGGAAGCCCCAGAGGATGGTGAGGGTGATCACCTCTACCTTTCCTGTGGGATCCTTTGGGGTCTTGTTGGCCCTCATATTCAATTTGTATATGCGACCCCTGGGAGAGACAGTCTGGAGTTTTGGAGTGGGATGCCATCAGCATGTTAATGAAACCTCTCTCCTTCTCATCTGACCTTGGCCTCTCAGCCTTAGTCCTTTTCAAGTGCCTGGCAGCACTAAATGTGGGTGAACCAGATGAAACTGAATCCAACAAGACAGAGGTGATGATGATTATAACAGTTTGACTTGATGGTGGGATTGGAACACCTATCGTTGAGGAGGTTCAGCCTTCCCTTGTCACTCAGGTTCACAGGCTTAGGATGCTCCTGATTCCCACACTGCACTTGGATCTTTAGGTGGCAGCAGCTGCTAGGATCACCTTCCAACAGCTCCATCTGGTTAGTAGGCTGTGACCCTTTCTTTCAGATTCAGATCTGGCCACCATCAGACATGCCTTTGTCAACTCAAGGCTTAGACTATTGTATTTTAATAATCGGAAGCTTTATGCCTAAATTTAACTATTCTGCTTTCCATTCTTGGACATGAAGGGCCTAATTCCTTAATGCTGTGTCACACGGTGCAGTCAGGTACATCAGAGCAATGAGCGAGAAACCACTGTCATTCTGTTGTGGGAATATTTTGCGTATCCTTTGCACAGATGTTAAAGGTGCAGGATAATGGAGAGACAGTTAGGAGCACCTCTCTTTTTTAACAGTCTCCCTGAGCTCTCCATTGCACATCTCTCCTAAGACTTAGTTTGAATTAAGTTTATGGAAGTTAAACACATAAGCTTCAGGTTTATCAAAAAATGTTCTTTAGGTTTCATTTTTTTCACCTGCTTCAGTGCATCTGGAATCTCACATTTGCTCTTCTGTTACACAGTCCCAACTCTTATATGTTAACAGAGTAGACTTTCACTCTGGCAAAGATTCCAGTTTGTGTCCTTTCTGCTACTCCTCACATGGGAAACAAATGAAAAATTCATCCAAGTTGTGTCTGTGCTGTGAATTCAGTAGCATTGTGAATTCTGTTTCATGTGCTCCAGGGCCTTACATTACTTATTGATCTCTTAGCTATAACTTGTAGCATATGGTATTTCCAGATGCCAGGCATGAGTGGTTGGTAACAACAGCAAACCTTGATGTGTTGCTATATCTGCCTCCCTTTGTCTTGTTCACAAATGGCTTCATTAACTTTTTTTAAAGGAATATAAGACTGAAGGGAATCAGTCATTGAGTCTAGACCCCTGTAATACATGAAACCATGTCATATAGTCCCTTCCATTAACTGACCAAACTCCACCTTAAAAGTAGTTACCTTTCTTGACTTTTTTGAAGGCTGTTCCAGAACTTAACTTCTCTGATCATTAGGAACCTATTCTAATTTATTCTAACTGTTTATACCTTCAATGATGAGGAGGCACTTTGACAAACAGGGATTTTAGTGAATAATATTCTGCAACGGGAGAGTTGTTAAACTTCTGAAGTAGGCAATTTTAGAAACAGCAGTGTCAATGACATCAGTGAGCAGATAGCCCTTCTTTGCAACGGACATCACAGGATACTTTCTGAGGCCATCTTGGTATGGAAGCTTACAGTTCCTCTCTTATTTCTGAAGCACAGGTGAAAGGTGCCAGGCTGAACTCTAGGGAGTGAGGTCGTAAATCAGGATTGTCAAAAATATGGCCATATCATCCAGTCCCCAGTGCTGCCTCTGGTCTTGGAGTGACCCATAGGCAGCATGCAAAGTATGCTGAATGGCCATGCAAGGGTCTGTGGAGTGACTGCCACACGCAGCACAACCCCAGAGCAGCCAAATGCAGCTCCTGACCACTCTGGGACAGTATTGCACAACCCTGTGATGGGGTGGGGGGAGCTCCGAGTTGATGTGGCAAAACCCCATGGTGGCAGCTCTGGGGCCATGCAGTGACAGTCCTGCGGTGACCATCAGGACCAGAATGGAGGGCCAATTTATGGGTCTGGCCTGAACCGTGGACTAGCCCCATATCATTCATGTGCCCTGTGGGGCTGAATGAGTTTGACACCCCTGTCCTAAATTCATGGCTGGTTAATTGCAGACTGGAGTTCCCACATGCCTGCCAACATGATCTGGGGAGACCAGTTTCAAAAGATTTGTCCACACCATAACAGTGGCCTAGCCCAGGTACAACAGGCCCCTACTGTACCCACTTGGGCTGACAGGGGTACTCAAACCTGGACATTGTTGCCCATAAAGGGTCTAAAAATAAAACTGTTTACTGACTATAGTTTACAGAATATATATTTTAGTGATGCTAAAAGCTAGGTTCAATTAAAGTCAGGGTAGGCTTGAAAGTTTAAATAATAAAGGCAAAAGTATTAATAATTAGGCTGTGTTATATGAAGTAAAAGTAGAGAAAAGTTATTAAAACACAGGGAAGTTCATAACTCATTTGGGGTTTCTTGACAAATGAAAAGAATAGAACTGATCAATTTTAAGCAGGGCACTGTAACGAGGTTGGGCTCCCAAGGGTGGCCATGAAACCCCCAGTGGCTCCACAACCGTGCCCCGCTCCACCCCTAGGGTGCCTTCCCATTTTGCCCACACCTTGATGGTATTATAATAAATAGGGAGGCTGTCTACAGGCCTCTGCATGGCCTAAGCCCACCTGGACCCTGCCAGCCTCTGCCAGACTTGGCTGGGTCTCACTCCGTAACTGTGCCACTGGAGGGCACCTCAAGCCTTAAGGATTAATTGTGCAGCACCAAGTTGTCCTCTACACCATGCTCCTTTAGCATAGTTAGGTATTTACTATGGTGTCAGCTGTGGGTGTTACAATAATATTGTTCCCTTTGTTGGGGCTTCGGCCTCCTTGGCCTTGGCCCCTTTACTATAGTTAGGTCTTCTTGCTTGAGCCCACTGTATTGGACCTGGCTCTGAGGCACTTGCTCTCGCTTGTCCTTTCTGGTCACTGGGCCCATGGCCCATCTGGTGGGCCCCTGGCCCTGTGTAGCTACACTGCTCTCTGCCACTGGGCCCCTGGCTCCCATCACTCACTGTGCCCCTCTCAGGTGCTAGGCCCCTAGCCCTGTCACCTTGCACTCTCTGCCCATTTCCAGCTCAATACTGCTTAAGCCTTGAGCCTGCTTCTGGCCCCTGAAGCTGCTGTGCTCTGCCTAGCCTGCAGATCTCCCAGGCCGGGCTCCTTTCATCTTGCAGCAACAGGGAGCCCCAGGCTCTCTGTTATACACCTTCCCTCCCTATCTTCAGCGGATAGGCAAAGGGAGGTGCCCAGCAGCTGCCTGGTGCCCCCTAATCTTCATCTCAGGCCAGTGGGCACAGATTTCCCTATCTCTTGTTGATGGTTTCTTTTGACATAGGTCCCAGGCTACCTGTCTTGTGATCTCCAGGGCATTCTGGCAACTCCAAGGCTTCAGGGACCTGCCATTTCTACTCCTACTGCCCCAGGGAATTTCCTGATCATATCATCTGCTCCCCCTGCTGAAAGTCCTCCTTCTGAGGTCCAAAAACTCTATGGCCTCTACTATTTTCAGGGCAGTAGCTTTGTCTTTACAGTTGACCACACCTCGGCCACTGGGTCTGAGTCTCTGTACAGCAATACGAATGTAATATTCTTGGTTTCTCAAGTGGTCTTTGATAGTCCACCAGGAAACCCACTCAGGGAGGTTATTCATGAACAGCTTTCTGCACCTCAGAACCATTTAGATCTTGAGCCACCATCCCTTACCTCCCAGGCTGGTGTCAGGTTGACGTCTCCTACCCTGGTCTGTACTGGCTCTCTGCTCATTTGTAGGCCTGGTGGGTGATCTCCGTGCAGCCTGTGTCTCTGTCCCTGGCTCTTGCACAGGCTGCCATATTCCACTTATAGGCAGCAGGATCTCTGGCACCCTTTGCACTCCTCTAGTCCCCCTGCCCACCCAGGTATGGCTGTGCCCTGGGTTCTTCTGTGCCCCAGGATATTTTCCCCTACAAAAGTCTTTCTGTCTGCATCGTGGAAGTGCTATCTACCCCCTCCTACTTAAGGAAGTGTGTCTGGAGCTTGGCTGTATATCATACTCGCTACAAGTAGATCCACATGCCCACTGTCCATGAATTTCTCCATAGAAGCCCTCACCCCACATACTTTCAAGGGGTTTACCTGGACTTCCTGGGGTTGGGTAGCTCACCCTTTGGTGGACTCTCTTTTTCTTCTGGTCCAAGTCTGGAGTCCTCAAAGTAAGTTTGGCCCCCACCTGGGCCTGGGCAGGAAGACCTTCTTCTCCCTCTGGAACCTATTTGGTCTTCTCTGGGGCCTTCTCCTAGTGCTCTGGTGGCTTTGCAACTCCTCTTTGGGGTGAATCGATCTCTCCCCTAGCCACTGTTGTGCCAAAGACTCCCACTGCCCTCTTCTCTTCAAGCCACCCTTTTGGTTGAGGCTGCACCTGAGGTCAAGTGCCTGAGGTCTTCCTGCTCACTCTGTCTATGCCTGTCTATACTCAGGTATGCCACAGGCATCAGCTCCTGCACTAGGGCTTGGGCACTAACAAGGTCTTCTTGTAACACAGACAAGAGCTGCTCATTCTCTACGTACTTTCCTTGCCAGTCCTACATGTCCTGCTGCATGGTGATCTCTGTTTTGTACCTCTGCTTCTTCAGGGCTGCTATCTTGGCCTGCTGTACTTTCCCCCTCTCCTGAGCTGTCAAAGCCTTCATTCACTGGGGCAGAGACCATCCCCCCAGCTTGAGCGGCAACAGCGCCCACCCTATCTTGGACCGCTTGCAACTGCCTCCTGCTCTTGGCTCTTTTCTGCCTTGGCCACTATCATTTGCCTTATTTCCTTAATTGCTGCTGTTGTGACTGCCAATAGGCATCTCAATTCTTTGCTTTTATTCTCCTTACTCCTGGTCAGCATCTATTGCCTTAGGGAAGTTAACCTCTGCTTCAGTTTGCTTGCAGCCTTGGTGCTTCACCTCCAGTTCCTATTGCAGGTGGTCTGCCTGTCCACCCACCTCATCTGCAAAAAGTTGTGTCTTTAATAGTTCATGCTCCAAAGTATCTACATGATCAGCCTCCAACAGTGCCTTACTCTTGCCACTCAGGGAGCTCCATCCCCTGGACAGATAGGTGCTCCGGCAGTCTCTGCTGCACCACTATCCATGCTTGTTGGGGTTTCATACTCTGCAGCTGGAGTTTGCAAATCTCTTCTTTCACATGCTGGAACATCTGCACTCTTTGCTTCAGTAAATCTTGGCTAGCCGCCATCTGGATTCCAGCTGGTTAAGCTGCTAGGGAACTACCTCTCTGATCTCCCATTCCTGGGCCTGCTCAGTCACAGAAATCTGTTGCTTGATTAATGCCTGCACTTGCCACTCCATCTCTGCAGCCATCTCTGCTTTCTATACCTCCCCCCAATCTCAGTGCTGGGTAAGGAGCATTATCTGTATTCTGTCTGGCTTTACTTGACCTATGCGTTCCCTCACTTTCTGGCACAGCCAACTTTGCCAGCCAGTGCACCAGCGTAACAAGGTCAGGGTCCCAGGGGTGGCCATGATGCCACCTGGTGGCTCCATAATCGTGCCCCACTCCACCCCTAGGGCACCTTCCCATCTAGCCTGCCTTGATGGTATTATAATAAATAAGCAAGGTACCCATGGGCCTTCGTGTGGCCTCAGTCCACCTGGACCCCACCAGCCTCTGCCTGTGCCCAAGCCCGTCGCCAGGCTTCACTGATACTTAAGTCCCTCACTGGTCCTCACTCTGTAACTCTGCCACTGGAGGGCACCTCAAGCCTTAAGGGCTAGTTGTGTGGCTCCAAAACCTCCCCTACACCATGCCCCATGCCTCACAGGTGTTACAATAACATTGTTCCCTTTGTTGGGGCTTTGGCCTCCTCAGCCTCTGCCCCTTTACTATAGCAAGGCCTTCTAGCCTGAGCTTACTGTATCTGGCCTCTGGCCCCTGTCTCTCACTGTGCCCCTCTCAGATGCCAGGCCCCTAGCCTGTCTCTCATTCTGCCCCTCTTACATGCTGGGCCCCTTGCTCCTGTCTCTCAGTTTGCCTCTCTTGGGCACCAAGTCCCTGGTCCCTGTCTTTCACTGCACATTACACCCCTCTTGGGTGCCAGGCCCCTAGCCCCTGTCTCCCTGCTGCCTTGTACTCTGCCCACTTTGGGCTCAATACTGCTTGAGCCTTGAGCCTGTCCCTGGCCCCTGTAGCTGCTGTGCTCTGCCTAGCCTGCAGATCTCCCTGGCTGGGCTGCTTTTATCTTACAGTAACAAGGAGCCCCAAGCTCTCTGTTACAAGAATGTTTTAAGCAAATATTTGAAAGGCTGCCATAAAGAAAAGAGAGAACACCTGTCTACAGGGTGCAAGACACAAAGCAATGATTTTAAATTGTGGCAAAGAAGATTTGTCTTAGATGTCTGAAAAACTTCCTTACTGTTAGAACAATAAGGTATTAGTGTAGGCTGCTCAGAGAAGTTGTGGAATGTCCTTTGTTGGAGGTTTTTAAGAGGACCCTAGATAGGCATTGGGCAGAAATGATTTAGAAACAGCAATTCTGTGTTTGTGCAAGGGGTTGGACCAAATGATCCTTGAGGTCCCTTTCAACCCTATGGGCATTTTTACATGTGGTGTGGGATGTAGCACCGGGCACTTTATTAGGGAGCCACATTAACTAAAAGTGCCCCCGTGTTACATGTATCAGCAACCCTGTGCATCTCTGCGCTGAAAAAATATTTACAGAGTGCTTTGAACTAAAGCTCATCGAATATATTTTATTTCAAAGTGCTCTGCCACCATTTTTTCAGTGTGGAGATGTGCGGCAACACTGATACATGTGATGTGGAAGGCTGCTGGAGCACATCAACTTCCGTGCTCCAGCAGACTTGATTGAGTCTGCTCTGATGTGCTGGATTTCCAGCATGTTGGAGCAGGCTCTGCACATGTGTATAGGGGCGCTATAACTCTATCATTTTTTTTATCTAGGTGAAATTTTTAAAAACTTTTTATTGCTCAGGCACACTCATGGTGCTCAGGAGAGGTTAAGGAAGACTGGAAAAGGGCCAGTGTGGTGCCAATCTTTAAGAAGGGGAGGAGGGAGGATCTGGGAAACTCCAGGTCAGTTGATTTGACCTTGACACTGGGTAAAATTTTGGAAAAAATTATCAAGAAGTCCATTTGTGAGAGACTGGCAGAAGACATGATGCTGAAGGATAGCCAACATGGTTTTGTTGCGGGCAGGTTGTGTCTGACCAACCTCATCTCTTATGGTCAAGCAATGAACTGCTTAGATGTGGGATGTGGGAGACACAGTTGATGTCATATACTTATTGGGGGATTGTGGGCTGGCAGAGTCCAAGGTCAGATGGGTTGGGAACTGACTAAGAGGTTGAACCCAGAGAGTGTTAGTGGACAGGTCTGTATCATCTTGGCAGGAGGTGGCCAGTGGTGTCTCGCAGAGTTTGGTTCTGTGCTGTTCAACATCTTTATCAACATTTTAGATGAGGATGTGGAAAGCATACTGGTCAAGTTTGTGGATGATACTAACTTATGGGGAAAAGCAGTTGTGCTATGGGATAGGATGTGGATCCAAGCAGGGACAAGCTGGAAAGGTGGGTGAAGCAGAACTGGATGCAGTTAAATGCAAAGTGCTTCAACCAGGGAGGAATAACTGGAGACATGAATATAGGTTAGAAGGAGGTGTCCTGGCTAGCACGATGGCTGAAAGGGACCTCAGGGTTATGGTTGATTCAAAATGAACAGGACTAAGTTGTAGTCAACAGAGCTAATAGGATACTGGGATGCATTAGCCGATGTGTCATGAGCAGGGCTAAAGAAATGATGCTTCCCCTCTACTCAGCATTAGTGAGACCCCAGCTGAAGTACTGTGTCCAGTTCTGGGTGCTGCAATTCAAAAAAGATGTGGAGAATCTTGAAAGGGTCCAGAGAAGCAACACAAGAATGATTAAGGGCCTAGAGGACAAACCTTATGAGGAATGATGAAGGGATCTGAGACTATTCGGCCTGGGGAAGAGAAGACTGAGAAGGGACTTGGTGGCCATCTGTAAGTATGTAAGGGGCGATTATTGGGAACCGGGGAAAAAAACTGTTCATTATGGTGTCCAAGGAAAGGACAAGGAGCAATGGCCATAAACCGTTAGAGGATGGTTTCAGGTTGGATGTAAGGAAGAACTTATTTATGGTAAGGGTGACCAGAATCTGGAATAGATTTCCCAAGGAGGTGGTGCAGTCCCCAGCCTTGGAAGTCTTCAAGGGGAGACTGGACAGACACCTTGCTGGGATCATTTGATCTCAGCAGTATTCCTGCCAAGAGCAGGAGGGTTGGACTTGATCTTTTGAGGTCCCTTTCAGCCCTTAATTTCTGTGATCCTGATGCATGTTTTATGCCTGTTGATGTATACTAACTTAGGCCAAGTAGAAATAGGAATGAGAATAAAATAGTATAAAAAGAGGTGATATTTTGTGACAGAGTTTTTGACTTGAAGGCCTCTTGGTATGTTATTGAATTTCATTCTTATCTGTTGACTTCCTGAATTATCTAACAAGACATGGAAGACTGTGCAGGTAAGTGCGGTATTCTTCTTTAGTTTTGCTATAACCATATACACATTCTAACTTAGCATGAGAAGTTATCTAATAAAGAATCCTGAGATCTTTTTTTTGTTTTTAGCATTGATGTTTTAAGTCTTTAAGAATCCAGAAACAAAAAGTTTCATCTGAGCAAATTCTATCCAAGCCCAATAAGATAGCAGTAATTTAAATATTCAATTCAAAGCAAAGGGAAAAATAATTGAACTGGCTACAAAATAAGCCTGCAAGGCCAATTCTTGTTCATCCCCAGTGGCTGCTCTCAAGCATGCCAGGGTGCATCTACACATGCATTAATATGCTTTAGTTAATGCACATTAAATCTAGTACCTCCAAGCACTTTTACACATGCTCCAGGGGTTGGGGGGTGGTGCTTTAATCAGAGCAGCTCTGACAGCCACTTTAATTAAAAAGCTACAGTGTCTTGCGTATTAGCATCCTCACGCTTCAAAATAGTGGGGGGGAAGGAGGGCTTGAATTAAAGCTTGTTCGATGAGCTTTAGTTCAAGCACCCCCACCACCATTGTGAAGTGCAGGGATGCTGATACATGAGATGCAGGAGGCTGTTGGAGCATGGTAATTACTACGCTCCAGAAGACTCGATTAACTGAGTCTGCTCCGACACACTGTAATTACTGCACATTGGAGCAGGCTCCATGCTCATTCACAGGTACCCTCTATTGTGAAGTAGTAGGAAAATGTGCATTAGCTTGTCTAAATGTGCATTAACTAAAGAGCATGTTTTTTAAGTGACGCTTAATGTGCATTAGCCTATTTTAATGCGCAATAACTAAAAAGCACTTTTTAGTGACTCTTTAATGTGCATTAAAATAGGCTAAGGTGCACTGAAGTGTACGTATAGATGCACCTCCAGAGACCAAATGCCTGAGAGTATCCTCAAAAGGATATTAAACAGCTTTAATAATGAAATTCCAAGTTTAGAGCAGGCCCACAGGCCTGAATAAGTGGGAAGTGGGCAAGACGTGTGGGGGCCCATCCTGGTTGGGACATATTCCACCACAGAGTAAACAAGCTTTAAGTGAGATAATAATACTCAGCCCTGATAGAGCATCTTTCATCCAGAGACACCTGAGCACTTTCCAATGGGCAGTCAGCAGTATTATATCCGTTTACTCAGAAGGAAGCAGGGGCACAGGGACAGTAATGGACTTCCCCAGGATCACACAATGACTCTGCTGGGCATGAACACCGCATGTCACTGGAGGCCGGGGGGGGCACGGTGATCTCCTGCAGGCAGCGGTGGCACTGTTGGCGGTGAGGGGCAGGGCTGGAGGGGAGGGATGGCGAGCAGCAACTGCCGCAGGCGCCACCGGCAGTGTTGGCAGTGCTTTTTCGCAGGGGGTGCACTGCCATGCTCGGGGGTACACGTGTACCCCCTATGTGTCGCTAATGCTGCCGGGAATAAAATCCAGGAAGCCTGATGCTGTGTTTGGCACTCACATTGCCCCTACATCAACCACGATTGTTTCACATATTTTAGTAACATTTCTCCATTAGGAACTAAACCAAGCATAATTCATTGAACAGAGGCTGCTTACAGCCCATGAAAAAGTTATAGAGGACCTGGTGCTGATCTGTTCTATAGTTAGAGAGGCAAACACAATCAGAGGAAGGTGACCCAGAATCCTTGTTTTATAGAACAGCTTGTGCCAATTCACTGCTGTCATGTTTCTTGCCCTCCTTACTGACTTCTCCCTCTGTGTATTTGGCAACATAGCAACTTCCCTTACACTACACATAGGAAGTTCAGTGCAACTGACAGGAGTCCATGTAAATAGTTTCATAGTTGGTCAGGTTGGAAGGGACCTGAGCAGATCTTCTAGTCCGACCCCCTGCCATAGCAGGAAAGAGTCCTGGGATCAAATGACCCCAGCCAGGTGTTCATCCAGCCTCCTCTTAAAGACCCCCAGGGTAGGAGCCAGCACCACTTCTCTTGGAAGCTGGTTCCAGATCCTAGCCAACCTGACAGTGAAGTCGCGCCTCCTGATGTCTAGCCTGAATCTACCCTCTGCCAGCTTGTGACCGTTATTTCTAGTCACTCCTGGTGGTGCTCAGGGGAACAGGGACTCCCCCAATGCCTGCTGATCCCCCCTGACTAGTTTGTAACAGGCCACTAGATCCCCCCTCAGCCTCCTCTTGTGAAGGCTGAACAGGTTCAGGTCCCGTAGCCTCTCCTTGTCGGGCCTGCCCTGCTGTCCCCTGATCATGCGAGTGGCCTCCTCTGGACCCCCATGTTGTCCACATCCCTCTTGAAGTGCGGCGCCCAGAACTGGACGCAGTACTCCAGCTGCGGCCTGACCAGTGCCGCATAGAAGGGGAGGATCACCTCCTTGGACCTGCTCGAGGTACATCTGTGGATGCATGACAAGGTGTGGTTGGACTTCCTGACTGCCTCCCCACACTGCCGGCCCATGTTCATCTTGGCATCAATGATGACTCCAAGATCCTTTTCTGCTGCTGCACTGATGAGAAGGGAGTTCCCCAACCTGTAGGTATGGTGCTGGTTATTCCTCCCCAGATGCATCTCCTTGCA
This sequence comes from Crocodylus siamensis, assembly GCF_052110815.1. Taxonomy (NCBI): domain Eukaryota; kingdom Metazoa; phylum Chordata; order Crocodylia; family Crocodylidae; genus Crocodylus; species Crocodylus siamensis. The sequence continues at coordinate 11,614,676 of NC_143408.1, forward strand.
CTTGTCAGTGTTGAAACCCATCCTATTCTCATCCACCCATCCCTGTAACCTGTCTAGGTCCGATTGCAGCCTATTCCTCCCATCTAGCGTGCCCATGTCCCCCCACATCTTAGTGTCATCAGCGAATTTGAACAGGGTGCTTTTTACCCCCTCGTCCAAGTCATGGATGAAGATGTTGAACAGTGCGGGCCCAAGGACCGAGCCCTGGGGGACCCCATTGCCCACATCCCTCCAGATCGAAAATGACCCGTCCACCACCACTCTCTGGGTGCAGCCCTCCAGCCAGTTAGTGACCCATCTGACTGTGTAGGAGTTGACACCACTATCTCCAAGTTTTTTAATGAGAATAGGGTGAGAGATGGTGTCAAAGGCCATCCTAAAGTCCAGAAAGACTATGTCCACTGCTACCCCTGCATCTAAGGATTTTGTGACCTGGTCGTAGAAGGCTCTCTTTCTTTTGCATCAGTTGGTGGCTAGTGAGGGGAAACAGTAACAGTATTGCCAACCCCACGGTAGCAAAAATCATGAGATGAACTCTTAAAAAATCAAGAAACTGGCACGTAAATCATGAGATGCTGTTTTTGAAGTAAATGTGTATGCGTGTGTGGGGGGCAGTTATTTGTGAAGGTGTTGGGGGTTGTGGGTGTGTGTGTGGGGTCTGGAGCCTGGAGAGGGGGGTCCCAACACACCCTGGACTGTGGTTTGGGATTGAAAAGCAGACAGACAGAGATACAGATGCACAGACAGCACCCAGCTGGTAAATGGAGGGGAAGGGAGGTGGTGGGGGAGAGGGAAGAGGTGTGGAGGGGCAGGTTGAGGCCCCTGCAGTGAGGGAGGGAGTGGGGCAGGAGCTGGGGTAGGTGTGAATGGGGCCCCGGGGCCAGGGCAAGGTGTGCAGAGGAATGGGGGAAAGGTGCGGTCCCCTGCAGAGGCACACACTCCTGGGGAAAGCATGAGGGCACATGCCCCCCAGAGGGCAGAAGGAGGCTGCCTGCTGCAGGCTGGGGCTCTGCGCCCTTCTGCCTTGCACCAGGAGCTCAGCTGCACGATGCCACTGTCGCCCACTGGGGGGGCAGGGGATGTGAGGCACGTTGCCCGTACCGCACATCCCATACGCACCCGGCAGCAGGAGGCACACTGGGGTCGCGTGGCTGAGCTTCCAAAGCAAGGCAGCAGGGTGCAGAGCCTGGGCCTACAATAGGCAGCCCACCTCTGTTCCCACACTGCATGCACCTCTGGACAACCCGTCCCAGCCCCAGGGCCCCATTCACCCCAGCCCCTGCTCCTGCCCCACTCCCTCCCTCACCATGGGGGCCTTGATCTCCCCCCCGCACCACACACACACACACCCCTGCCCCTTTCCCTCCACTTACCAGCTGGGAAAATCCAGAGATCTGAGGGTTGGATTGGGAGATCACGAGCTGGAGTTACTTTGACTTTGAAAGATCGAGTCTCATGATGGTTTTGCAACAGTTGGCATTACTGCAGTAAGTAATCATAATACTGTTTTTTGCAGGATAAAATCTTTAATTAGTACTCATGGATTTCCTTCTACAAAAGAAGTGGTGGATACTGAACAGAAAAGCAGAGTTTGCCTGGAGATGCTGTGAGGACAGGAGAGGACCAGCTCAGTGGTGGGACTGTCTTGCTTAGGCTTTTCTGGAAACTGGTTGTCTGAACACCAGAACTTTTGTTTGTCTAATTTGTGGTGCCTGTGTGTTTGATCTGTGCCTCTTTTGGATTGAATGCTTGACAGAGAGTGTGCTTCTAGCTGTGTGTGGAGTGGTTTGCTTCAAGAGAGCCAGGTTTAGCTATCTGGGAGGCAGGGGGGGCACAGCCAGGCCCAGGGTAGGCAGCCTTATTAACACCAACTCCTTGCAAACAGAGGGAGCAGTGAACAGAGAGGAAGTCTGTCTGGGAGTTTGTTGCATGTGGGAGCCAGGGAGCAGGAGGTACATGCATGTGTGTGTTTGTGTGTATTGCTCTGGTGTGTGAGGTTTTTTTTCTTTTTTTTCCTCCTGTTCTCCAGGTAGCAGAGGAGGTATAAATGGACACTGGATCAGCATTTGTTATTTGTGTAGGATCTGCCAGGTCTATGTTCCTCCCAGGGGTCAAGATCATTTCATCTGCACCGACTATAAGTTGGTGTCTGTCTTGAAGGAAAAGATTAAAATCCACACTGCATACTATCAGGAAAAATTAAGACTTGTTAAACAGGAGTTATGAGAAACTGGCATTGGAAGGGCCAAAGGAAAAAGAAGAGAAGTGGCAGCATATGATTGCTAGAAGGAAACTCCCAGAATTCAAGAGGAACAGACTAAAGCCAGTAACCACTTCCAGGCACCCTGTTGTGGAACAGCAGGAGCAACACAGTTAAGACAGCAGGAAGTACAGGGCCCCAAAGATGGGGGCTCTAAAGCTGGTGCACCAAGAAGGAACAGGACAGTGGTGATGGTAGGTGACTCTGTATTGCAGGGGACAGAAGCATCAATCTGTCATCTGGATTTGGGGCCCTGGGAGATGTGCTTGGATCCTGTATTCAGGATATCACAGAAAGACAGCCAGAGTTCATCCTTTGCTCAGACCACTAACTTTCCTTCTTGTCCATGTATGCACCAATGATACTGCAAGAAATGACACTGAACAGATCAGAGGACACTATGAGGCTCTTGGCAGGAGGATGAAGGAGCTTAGATCACAACTGGTATTCTCAATAACCATCATATCAGGGTATGACATGACCCATGCTCCAGTGGTGCCACGCCACCCCCTGGTAGACACATGGCTCTTGCTCACGTAGATCCCTAGGAGTGCCCCTCCCTATTATGTTTCCTGCCACATCTTGATGCTGCTCAAAAGGGTTTGCGCAGCTGCCCCAAGGGCCCAGAGTGGGTCCAGTCTGTGGCAAACTTGCCACTAAAGCAATTAATCGCAGCCCTTCTGGCCCTATTAGGGCCTTGGACACCTGGCACTTTATGGGCTGTATTTGTAGCCTCTGTCCACCCCCATGGCCACAGTCATGCCTTACAAATGGTATATGATATCACTGCCTAGCCACACCATAGTGCTTGGGCCTCTCAGACAACAAAACCTTTACAGGGGCTTCAACTTTCCTGGCTTCAGCTCCTTTTCTGTGGCTGGGTCCCCCTCAGTGTAGATCCACCACCCCAGACCTCAGCTTCTGGGCTCAAGCCCTTCTTTGGTTCTAGGGTCCCTGGTCCTGGTCTCACCCTTCTCAGGTTATAGGCCCTCTGACCTGTCTCATTTCAGTCCCTGGGACTACTGACCCAGGTGAGGCTGCCCTCTCTCAGCTCTAGCTCCCTGGAGTCACTGGCCCTGGCAATGTTCTCAGCTGTGTGCTCCTCAGGCACTCCTGTGGCCTCCACCCACCCCACCCCACCCCACCTTTCCTAGCCACAACCTTGTCCTTGGGTCTAAACTAAAACCAAAATGGAAGCCACCGCTTTATAAAAAAAAATATCTTTCTAGCTCTCCTTGCCTTGAGCTGTCACCTCTCCACTCCCCGAGTATTTTGGTGCCTATCAGGGTGTCTTCTGTAGCCCCTCTCTCCTGAGAGCTCTGTTCCCTGCAATGCAACAGGCCTCACTGCCCACCTTCCTCCAGGCACTGGGTTTATTTACCCTCAAGCCCTGCCCCATTTGGTCAGGTGATTCCATAATCCTGAACAGGGGGTTCTCCTTTCATCTAATGGGCAGCCTACTCCCCCCTGCTGCAGCTCAGCCTCACTGCTTGCAGCCTTTATCCTCTGGCCACCTGGGAATCTGCATTACTCCCTCAGCTTCTTGCTGTGCAGCTAGCCTTGTCTCAGCTGCCTGCCTACCTACACAGCTAGGCTAGCTTGCTGCACTTTCCCCTTTTTAGTAACAGAGGCCTTTGGCCCCCTGTTAAACATGGAAGTAAAGGTGTGGCTGAGATAGTGGGGGTAATGCGAAGGCCTACAATTCTTTGACAACGGGCGGCATAGGCGCCAAGTATGCCCAAGGGCCCTGGCCTTCTATTGGAAGAGGCAGTCCCAAAATGGGAACATCAAGTCCTGGTCCCAGGCTGCATGACTCCAAGACAGCTTTTGTCCCAGATTCCCAGCATCACGTAGGGATCCAGGAAATGGCAGTTCTTCCCTTGCAGGCTGGCAGAGTTCCAGCCTGCAAGGGGCTTAGAGGAGTGGGATGCAGGCGCCATGTGCATACGTGCACATGCACACATACACATGGCCAGAAATACAGCCTCAGGCAGCAGTTCCCCTGGCTGTCTGCAGGTAGTCTATGGGGGAGAGGGGGGGAAGAAATTGAGGACCCCACAGTGAGGCAGGGAGTGGGGCAGGGGCTGGGGCTGGGGGCATGGCCCAGCCAGGGCAGTGCATGAGGCCTGAGGCCAGGGCAGTGAGTGGCACAGAGCCATAGATGGCGTGTTCAGGGGAGGGGGAGGAGCAGGGGCAGCTCCCTGCTGCTGTGCACACTCCTGGGGAGAGGGACATGGGGGGGGGGGCATGTGCCCTGCAGATTTGGGCATGGCACAGGAGTAGATGCAGGCTGCCCACTGTGGGCTCAGAACCCCCCACCCAGCTGCCCTCCCTCCAGGAGTCCTCCACCGGTTGCGCTGCCATGGCAAAGTGCCCTCTGCCCACCTAGCAGCAACAGAGGTGGTGGCAGAGAGCTGTGCCTCCCACTGCTGCCGGGTGAGCAACGAGTGCTTCGCCATGGTGGTGCCAGGCTCCTGGGGGGGCAGCAGCAGGGCACGGAGCCCTGAGTCCACAGCGGGCAGCTCTCATCCATCTCTGCCCCACACAGGCTCTGCGGTACCTATGATGGGCAGATATTTTGGGGAGGAGGATTGCTATCAAGAGATGGGATCCATCTGCCCAGAACTGGAAAGAGCACCTTTGGGGGTCACCTGGCCAACCTGATAAGGAGGGCTTTAAACTAGGCTCCCTGGAGGATGGTGAATAAAGGCCTGCAGCAACAGAGAAAGCAATCCAGAGCTGAGAGGACCAGAATAAGACCCTCAACTGTGGAAAAGGTCCAGAGAGACAAAGGACAGCAAGAAGGGATGCAAAAGGGAAACAAGTAGGTCAACATGCAAAATACATCAGATACATGTATACAAATGTGGGAAGTAAAGGAAACAAACAAGATGTGCTGGAAGTCACAGTTCATGAAAACAGCTATGATCTGTTTGGAATCTGAGAGACCTGGTGGGACAAACTTTACGTATTTCAGGAAGAACAGTCATAATGGTAGCAGTATAGCACAGGTTTTCTATCTGATGTATGATTTTTTTCTTTCACTATGCCATGTCATCTTTCTGTGGTAGTCTGTAAAAGAAGGAGATTCCTCTACTTAAGAAAAGATAAGGGTATGAGGCTGAATTCATATATGTCAAATGCTGTGAGATGCTGAGCTGAAAGGGGCTATAAAAAGAGGAAAAGATTGTTATTAACTCAAGTGAATCTCTGAAGGTACGTCTTTCATTCATCATAACACCATATTGGCTTTATTCCTGCCTACAACTCAGTCAGGCACCGTCTCATAGATTCTTCTCCTCTATGAGCGCAAGAATGAATGCTGGTATAGTTTCAGCCAGTACACTGTACAGAAGTTTCCCATGAATGCATTTTATACACGACAGATAATGAATCCTGACTGTTAAGTGAAGAACGAGCCCACTTTCACCCACCTCCCCTCCCCCCGCCCCAATTCCTTTATTGTACAAAGATACATGCAACACTTCATAAAGCATCAAAATGTCAACTTCATGCCTTTGTTCTTCAAACAGTGCCAGTCACCAACATAGCTCTTTATAGAATCATAGAAAATTATGGTTGGAAGGGACCTCAGAAAGTCAAATAGTCCAACCCCCTGCTCGAAACAGGACCATCCCTAACTACATCATTCCACCCAGGACTTTGTCAAGCAAGGCCTTAAAAACCTCCAAGGATGGCAGTTCCACCACCCCTCTAAGTAACCCATTCCAGTGCTTCACCATCCTCCTACTGAGAAAGCTTTTGCTAACCTAAACGTCCCTTGCTGCAACTCGAGACCATTTCTCTTTGACGGTCATCTGCCTCCACTGAGAATGGTCTAGCTCCGTCCTCTCTGGAACCACCCTTAAGGTAGTAAAAGGCTGCTATCAAATCCCCACTTTGGTCTTCTCTTCTGCAGACTAAATAAGTCCAGTTCCCTCAGCCTCTCCTTGTAAGTCATGTGCCCCAGTCCCTGAACCATTTCCATTGCCCTCTGAACGATTCTCTCCAGCTTGCCCACATCCTTTCTGTAGTGGGGGTGGGAGGGGCAAAACGGGACACAGCACTCCAGATGTGGCCTCACCAGTGCTGGATAGTGGGGAATAATCACTTCCCTTGTCCTGCTGACAATGCATTGCGTTACAAACAGCCAATCAGAGCGCAAAGAAGCATTCTGGCAGAAGGCAGCCTGCCACGCGATGGTGGGGATGCAGGGGACGGAGCGGGGGGGGCAAGGCTAACACGGGTAACGCGGGGGAGGGGAGTGGGCCTAGGCCCAACACGGTGGGGAGGGGGGCGTGGGCCCGGGCCCAACGCAGGAGGAGGAAGGAGCCCGAGCGAGGGAAAAGCCGGCCCACCGTGTCAAGATGGGGGAAGAATAGCGGGCCTGACCCAACGCAGTCACAGCAGCAGCTGGGGGAGGGAAGGAGCAGGCATCCTCCCTCCCTCAGGCCCTGGCCCACTCCTTCCCCACCCCCACTCCCAGCCCGCTCCTCCTGGCCCCCCCAGGCCATGGTGGCCCGGCTTCTCCCCACCCCTTGGGCTCAGTCCCCCCCCGCATCAGGCCCAGGCCCGCTCCTCCCTGCCGCTGCGGGACGGGGTGGGGGGCAGGCTCAGACCCCAAGCAGCCAGAGGGAAGGGGGACAGGGCCTGGGGTGGGGGGGGATGTCCATCCCCACCCGCTCCCCCCCAGGCCCATCATTCTTGACGGGCAATTGGCTAGTATAATGATAACAGCAACAATGCTGATAATGATTTCTAGAAGTTGTGCTTTATCCAGAAAGTTCTGGCTCAATGAAAAAGTGGGCATGGCTTGGCTGTTCATAGCCTGCTATGTTGTGGTGTGCCCTGTGACGCTAAAGAATCATAATTAGGGACCTACCAAATACACGATTTCATGGAACTGGCAGTCTCACATGAAATAGCCAGCAAAGAGCTGGCAAAAAGTTTTTTGAACACAGCCGCTTCCCCCCCTTTTTCATGGTAAAAAGTTTGTCTCCGAGAAGGGCAGGGGGCAGGGAGGAAAGATTTTTAAAAAGGCAGACTGCCCATCTCCAGAAGCTGGAGTGTGTGTGTGAGAGACAGCCAGTGTGTGCACAATGCAAGAGCTGCTTGAGCAGCAAGGCTGGGGGGCAAGGGGCTGCAGGTAGGGAGTAAGAGGCACTGGCAGGGCTGGGAGAGGTGGAGGGGGCAGTGGGTCGCGAGTGAGGAGCACAGGGGATGGGACAGGTGACTGTGGGTTGGGTGGGCAGGGCACTGGCAGTGCCAGGGGGCTGCAGTTTGGGAGTGAGGGGTACTAGCAGGGCTGGGATCAGTGGGTCCAGAGTGAGGGGCAGCAGCTGGGGGCGGGGGGGCGTGTCAGTGAGGGACAACAGAATGGGCAGGGGCAGGGCACCAGCATGTCACTGCCCCCCCATCATATTCCCCCTGCTCCCCCGCTCCACAGGTATCCTCTTTTTGGACCTTGAAATATGGTAACCCTAGCCACAGCACTCTGCATGGGGCTAAGCCTCGCTTGTTTGCCCCAGAGCAGACTGTGCTCCCACTGGTGCCTGCAGCCTGGTCAGGTGCTGCTTTGTGCCCCCCCTGCCTCCAGTTCCAGGATCTAGAGCCAGACCCCCACATGCCTGCCAGGAGTGGCACGGCGCAGTGCAGCAAGAGTGAAAGGAGGAGCTGATGCAGGAGGCCGGGGGCCCTGGGAACAGCCTGCTGGAAGCTGCTCCTGCTCTTGCTCCTGCCCCAGCACACAGGGCTCCAACTCCAGGGACAGCAGCCAGGAGCTGGAGCTGGAGCACAGGCACTGTGGCAGGAGCCACCTCATTGAAGCTGCTCATTTGCCCGCCTGGAGCGGTGTGGCGTAGCAGGGGCAGGAGCAGCTTCCAGCGGGCTGTTCCCAGTGCGGCTGCAGCCAGCCAGATGCTCCTGTGCACCCGTCACCTTCAGTAGTAGCTCCTCGTGCTCCTGCTGCACCACACCGTGCCACTGCCAGGAGGCACGTGGGAGCCCAGCTCCGGATACTGGAATTAGAGGAGGGAGGAACAGAGCAGCACCTGGCCGGGCTGTGGACACCCGTCGGAGCATGGCGTGGGCTGCTCCAGCACAAGCAAGTAGGGCTCAGCCCCATGAAGAGTGCTGGGGCTCCGGCTCCAGATCTGGCAGCTGAGAGCCAAAGCCAGAGCCTCATGCACTGAGGTAGGAGCCACCTGGCTGAAACTGCTTGCCCAGTGCAGCTTTCAAAATGGTGGCCTCGGCCATGATACGGTCATGAAATCAGGGGCCCCGGCTCTGTTACAGTTGTGTAATCAGCAGCCGGGGCCTGTGAATTTGTAGGTCCCTAATCATAATAAATAAAAATAACAAAAAAAGTTTCAAAAACTAAAGTTTTACCACATATATAGTGAGCTTTCACAGCTCACCCATGTAACAGCTTGTGCTGGGATTTTCATATGTGCAGCGAGCTCTGTGAGCTCACCAGTGGTCAGCACAGATTCTGCCTGGAGTCCCTGCTTCTCTTTACTCTTCCCCTCACTCCTCTCCTCCTCCTCTCCCTGGGGGCAGCAGGCTGTGAAGGGGCAGAGCAACCAGTAGCAATGAAACCTCTGCTTTCACAAAGCTCCGGAGGCACCATACTGCCACTGCTCTTCCCATCTCCTCCTGCTGATGAATTAGGTGGGAGAGTAGGGAAGGAAGAATGAAGAGCAGCAGGCCCTGGAAGCTGCTTGAAAGCAGGGACTCCAGCAGACCCTGTGCCAGTGGGCTCAAATATCACATGTGCAGTTCCTAGCATGAGCTGCTGAGAGCTTGCTGGCATCTAGGATCACAGTGGTGGGCTGGGGCCACATCCCCCTCAGCTGAGTAGCTCATGTGCAATGAGTTCTCTTCACCGAGCATGTGCCCCATCCTTGAAGGGCATGCAGCCACATCCCCGTCACTGCAATCCTGGATCCACCCATGGCTGGGGTGATACTTAGTCTGTGGTGTGGTAGTTAGCTCACTAGGCAGGAAAGTCAGAGAGCTGTAAGTTCATGCACGTCTGTGTAATGGCGGGGGAGGTGTGGAGAAGGGAGGGAGCTAAAATCTAGATTTCTCACTTGCTCAGTGAGTGCTCTAACTACTTAGCTATTAGAGCTAAAACATGGGAGGGTCCTTCCCCCTATCTTTGTTTCTGGTACCTGCAAATGGGTGCATGTACACATAGCCACATACATGTGCAGTGCATAGGTCTGCTGTGCATGCTCACTCTATATGCTCAGTATGGCAGGGTGCATGAATGCCGCATACTCCTGGAGGCTGTGGGGGGGCACAGTGACACAGTCACAAATTCGAGGCCAAAGCAAAAGTGCTCACAGTGCAGCCTGTCAGATTCCAGTGAATCTGTGAATTCTGCTAAAAATACCTTGTCACAAAGACAAAAAAAAAGGAAGGAAGAAGGGATAACTTGTAATTTATCTTTTGTCAGGCAGACTCTTGGAAGCTCTCCTCCCAGTGCGTGAATGGAGAGGGGTGAGAAACAGAAGACCTGGGAATGGGACAAAATGGAAGGGAGAATCCTAGATTTATTGTAGGCTTTCATAGACTTGATAGTCTTTATGCAAGTGCTCTGCAAGATTCAGGCTCTTCAGGCTGGGGCACCCACAGCAGAATAAGTTTTGGGGCAAGGGTGCAGGCAGTGCAGGGCCTCTGTCTGTTGCCTTGGCAACAGCAAAAAACATCAACCCCTTGTCTGTTCAACAGGAACCAACATTCTCTTTCTCAATGTTTTATGCTTAATTACTATTGTCTTGAAAACACCTGTGTTTTATTGGGGCATAGGGAATAGTTACAAGACCATTTTGTTATTAAGTTTCAAAAGACAGCTGTTAGAAAAGAAGGAATGGTCAGTAAAATTTTCTTTTTCTTCCCCTTTTTTGCACATATTTGTGGCTTGCACTGATCTGCACCAATCGGATATTATCTGATGGAATTTGACCTCAACTGTTGTCTAGCACCCACATTTTCATTGCAGGAGTAATAATTAAGAAGTCACTAGAGTGCCTATCTAGCTACATAAATTGTGGGGAGGATGCCTAGTGCACTCTGAGGCTATCTGGCATTTGAGGTACTTCAAACACTTCAGGCAGGAAACAGGGATCTGCCTGCTGCTGTCTCCACTACCACTACCTCTGGCTGAGCCTGGCACTCCATGAGCTCCATCCCAGGACAGTGGGGACAGACCTGCCTGCCACTGCTGTTCCCAGCTGAGCCCAGTATCCCACTCAGTGACTGCCTAGAGCTGGAGTTCCCAGAATCAGGTGCAGGGAGGATGAGATCTGCCACTACCACCATCCCCAGATGACTTGGGTGTGGAGGCAAACCCAAGCCAAGGGCTATGAGGAGCAGCTGCAAGGGGTTCTGGGCATGGCCAGGGACAGCAGCAGTGGATAGGCTGCTGCTCTTTACTCAGCTCTCTCTCACAGGTTCCCCACACTGACCTGGAGGCTCCAGCTGTGGAGAGCAGCTGCAAGGATGCCATATTCAGCCAGGGACAACATCAGCGACAGGAAGTTCCCCTTCCTATGCCTACTCCCTGCCCAACTGCCATTGGGTGTCCACTATAGGCCTAGGGGTCCAGCTATATCTCACATGCATCCCTACCATGGTGGTCCTGGTTCTACCTGCCATGCCCACCCCTTTTTAAAAACCCGGATCAGCCCATGTTTGGAAGCATTTCAAAATGATGGCTGCAGAGCATGATAGGTAGCTGCTCAGTTCTCTGGCATTCCCTCCCCGCTGCCACACCAGAAGGAGTGGGCAGACGGCAGGGTGGATAGCCAATGAGCACTCTCCAGTGTGCTCAGCCAGCCCCAGGACTGCAGACTTGGAATGCCTGCACGTCTCTCTGCCCCGTTTCCCAGTTCTAGTGGTGGGGTGCAGGGCCTTCAGTCTACCAGTTCTGGCAGGGAGGAAAGGGTAGTGCTCGGCTGTCCTTGGCAGTCTCTAGAGCCGGAGAGCCATTCGAGGAATCATCATCTTCAGCACTAAGCCTGGAAAGTATGATTCCTTGCACAGCTCTCTGTCTTCAGGGCCAGGAGACCAAGAGTGTTTTGTGAGTTTCTAGTGTACATTTCACTACTTACTGTTGGGCTGCTCACCTGGAGGACAACCAGGAATTTTTTCCTAGGACTGGGTATTCTAGAGGTCTTGACTGTTTTTTGGTTTTTTTAATGGTTTTACAAGAAGCTATTTTTTCTTTTACATTAAATCTATGATGGGCCTCTATTTTATCGTGCTTAAAATGCAGAAATATAATGAAATACATGTTTATTCTCCTGCAGTATTGTACTAGGAGGTTCATAATGAGATATGGTAGGACTACCCCACATGAACTAGCTCCTGAACTAGAAGTAGTTTGGTCATCTTAGTACAGCACTTAGGTGTACCAATGAATTCTCCAAAATGGAACAGCTTATTGACGTGCACCTTCTGCTGTACTAAGCCAGCTATACTGCCTCTGGTTCAGCAGGTAGCATGCATGGAATAAGCATGGCACATTTTAGCCTGGTATTCACTAATGTCCTGGGCAGTATAGATATGACCTTAAGGGAGCCATGACCCTAAGTTCAGTAGCTGCAAAGAGGTATGTTGGCATCAGGTAGAAACTTTTCCCAGGGCTCCCCATTTCTATGGGTAGCACTGCTACTGAGGCTCAGAAGTTTTGTGCTGGCAGTTTTAAGGACTTAACACTGGTAGAAACTTCCATAGTTACATCAAATAGGAGGTCTTTTTGTTTAAAGGTTTATCTTCATGGCTAAAAACTATTTTTTAACTTAGGGAAACTAATATGTGTAAGCAATCCCAAAGGGCAAAACACAGTGAAGACAATGCCCTTGGACTTTATCATGAGGTAAACTTATTAAGGTGAACCCTCATGGAGGTATAGCCCTGACACTGGCATGCCTCAGAGTGAAGCCAAAACAATCCGATCAGTGTTCTTTTCTTAGAATGGCTCGTGCATATTAGTCAGCCAGAGAGAAAAATATGGCACTTTTACTGTGAAAACAAGATATAAGAGCGGCAAAATCTATATGCATGGGGAAACTGTCTTGAAACTGGCGTCTTACAGTAGTAGCAAGAATGAGCTTTGTGGTACAAATATGGGGTCATTTGGTGAAAGAGTTGCCAAAAAGAGACAGCTTGAGTGGCAGGATGCTTGCAGATCCCTTTAAAATGCATTTGCTTTCTTCAAAGCTTATCTAATGTGCAGGAGAGTATATGACATGTGCTTTTTGACTAGTCAGTGCTGGATGTTTTCAGCTCCTCTGGTCATTTGCTCCATATAATGGAAATACTCCCTATATTAAATGATTTTGGAAATGAGATACACACTGTTGTAAACAAAATCAGGGTGAAGGCCACTAGACCACAGCTTCTCAGTTTGGAGCATGAAGTCTAAGTTGCTATTTCTTTTTGTTTACTGCTGCCGGCAGATAGCAGGAGTAGCACGGTTGAATTGGAGGAGCACAGGGGTGGGGGGCCATTCTCTGTGGCAGCAACTCTCCTGGGACTCCAGCAGGCTTCCCCTGCAGAACAACTGCTCTCCCACGAATCAGCGCATTGTGGCTGAGGGGTGGAGTTTTCCAACACGGAGTCCTCAGGGGGCTTCCTGACAGTGCACCCACAGATGAACCAACAGGGAGCCAGGCTTCTCCCTCCCTCTCCCTTAGAGGAGGCAAGGAGGGAGAACAGGAGATTGTGGGGTATTAGGTGTCCTCAACACCGTAATGAAACATGCAGACATTCAAGTTAGCACAGGAAGAGGGAGATTTTCCTAGTAGGAATCCATCTAACTTTGTTGCGGAACAGCCAGTTCTCTTCTGCAAGAAATCCCTTGAATGGCTGTATGCTTTTTCTCCCACTACAAACGTAATCCGTCCATAGTGATTGGTCATGTCCCTTTGAAACAGGAATAGGAATTTAGACATGGTCCAAACAAAACACGATAAACACCAAAAAAGGCTCCCTGAAATCACAACGAACAATGCTCAGGGACTCATATACATGTGGAAAGTCTGCTGCTTGTGTGGAGCCCAGATAGAGATGTCACAGAGGCATTACCAAGACTCACCCAGCCTTCTGTTACCACATGGTGCTCATCCACGTGGGCACCAGTGATACAGCCAGGGGTGACCCTGAGCAGATCAAAAGTAACTACAGGGCTCTGGGTGCAACGGTGAAGGGCACAGGGGCACAGGTGGTGTTTTCATGATTTTTTTCTGGTTAAGGGGAAGGGCCTAACTATGGGGTAGAAGCATCCTGCAGATAAATGCATGACTGCGCAGATGGTGTCTCCAGCAACATTTTGGCTTCTTTGACCATGGAAGTTGTTCCAAGAAGCAAGATTTCTAGGAAGAGAGAGAATCCACCTGACAAAGAGAAGGAAGAGCTTTTTTGCAGACAGGTTTGCAAACCTAGTGAGGAGGACTTCAGACTAGGTTCACCAGGGGATGGAGACCAGTGCCCTCAGGTAATTGGGGAAGTGGGTGACCTGGAGGAAGCACATGCGGGAGGGAGCAACAGAGGAGGCCTCATTTTTCCTGACAAAGTAGAGTAGACATCTAGTTACCTCAGGTATCTGTACATGAATGCATGGAGCCTGGGAAACTAGCAGGAGAAATGCTAGTTGGAATAACAGAGACTTGGTAGGATAGCTTCCATGACTGCAGAACTGTGATGGGTGGGTATGAACTGTTCCGGAAGGACAAGCAGGGCAGAAGAGGAGGAGAAGCTGTGTTTTATGTAAAAGGGCTGTATGATTGCTCAGAGCTCCAGTATGGAACTGGGCATAGGCCTGTTGAAAATCTCTGGGTTAAGGTCAGGGGGGAGTGTGGTGGAGCACCTTTGAGGGTGCTTACCACTTGGGGGCTCCCATAGGCTCCAGTGGGAGCCTGCTTTGGAGGAGCAGCAGGGGAAACCCCTTAGGTACCATTTAAAGGGGGAAGGTGTGTGGCAGGGCACTGCTGGTGCCTGCCACTTTAAGACCAAAGCTAAGCAGCCAGTAGCTGCTTGATTAAGGCAGCCATTTTAGATCTCTGGCTGCCTATATAAAGAGCTGAGTTCCCTGCTAGCTGGGAAGGTTGTAATGTTGTGGTTTTGTGTAGCATTTGGGAGGTAAGGGCAGGAGCTTATGGGGATGGTCTGGAGGCTCCTGGTTCTGGGCATGACCTAAAACTGCACCCTGCTGGGAGTGGGTGGCCAGGTGCGGCTCTCAGTGGTGTGGGAGCCCCCAGGAAATGCCAGGCCAGTTCTCACCCTGGTGAAAGGTGGGTAGGGGTGCCTTAACCCTTGCCTTCACCTTTGGGTGGGTTATGTGACACTGGAGGTAGTTGGGGCCAGGTATGGCTGTGGCCACCTGTACCCTGTGGGGTGCAAGACCCTGAGAGACCCCCAAGAGGGAAAGCTGGGGCCAGGCATGGTGGTGGCCACCTGAGCCTGCTGGAGAGGAAAACCCTGTGGCCTGAGGAGAGGGAGCAGAGATGAGTAGCCCTGAGGGAAGGGGGCAGAGATCTAGAGCCCCAGATGAGGGGGTGATGTGGAGCCCTGTGTGAGGGAAGTAGGCCCAGGTAGGTCTTTGGCTGCCTAAGGCTGAAGTTTGGGCCAGAGGTCAAGTAAAGGGGGCTCAGACCAAGAGAGAGAGGGGTGAGTCTTGACTCTGGTAAGTCCTCCACTTCTGGGAGGCTGAGTGTGCATCAAAAGTAAGAGCTTAAGTAGCACAATGACCTGCTGCTCCAGCGGGGTGTGAGAGTCCCCTGTGAGACCCTGGAGCACAAGTCATGGTGTGAGGCACCTGAGCTCCCACATCCAGGAAGGTGGACCTGAGAGAGAGTGTGGGGCTAGTGAGAAGCTGAAGGGAGAGTACCCCCTCAGCTGGCCAATGCTAGGGCCAGGACCAGAATGGTCAAAAGCTTCAGGGGCCCACCATGAGGGATGCCCAGAGCAGAGTGCCTGGGGTCCTGCCTGGCCTTGGAGGTGAGGCCAGGGCCTGTGTGGCTGATGGGCTCAGGGGGACCATGCCTAAGAAGAGAGAGCTACAAGGAGTTCACCAGCCTGAATGATAGCGGAGTAGGCCGCCTGAGTGGAGGGATCAAAGGGGGGTCCTGATAGGAGGATTCTGGAGCCCAGCAGGGGGCTAGTGTGATTAACAGCTGGATGCCATCTGTGAGGCACAGGCTGCAGTGTAGGGGAGGTTTGGAGCTGCAGATTGTGCCCCCTGGCATTGGGGCAACAAATGGGCAGCTTAATTAACATCATAACTAATAAGAACTAGATGTGGCAGGTGAGTCAGGTGGGAGGCATGCCCAAGGGCAAGTGGGGAACCTAGCACTGTGGCTAGGCAGGCAGGCCCACTGTGCCACAAGGAGAGCAACAAGTGTGACATCATGGTAAGGATCTGCTATAGACCATCTGACCTGGAGGATGAGGCTTTCTTCAAATGGCTAGTGGAAGTTTCCCAGTCACAGGCCCTGGTTCTCATGGAGGACTTCAGTCTCCCTGACATCTGCTGGGAGGGCAATACAGCAGTGCACAGACAGTCCAGGAAGCTTTGGGAGAGGGTTGGGGACAACTTCTTGGTGCAAATGTTGGAGAGGCCAATAAGGGGCCATGGTCTTGACCTGCTGTTCACAAACAGGGAAGAATTGGTGGGGAATTTAGTAGTGGATGGCAACTTGAGCAGCAGCAACCACTAGATGATTTAGTTCAGGATGCTGAGGAAAGAAGGAAGGGGAGTCTCCCACCCTGGATCGTGAAAAGCAGAATTCAGGGAATTCAGAAAAGCAGAATTCGGGGAAATTATGGGCAAGATCCCTTGGGAGGCCAGTCTGAGGGAGAAAGGTGTGCAGAAGAGGTGGTCATGTTTTAAAGACGCGTTACTGAGGGTGCAGGAATGAATCAGCCTGATGTGCAAGAAGACTAGGAAGTCTGGCAGAGGACTAGCTTTGCGTAGCAGGAAATGCTTCAGTGAACTAAAACACAAAGACTACTTAGAAAAGTTGGACATGGAACCCTTGGGGTTATTAGGAACAATGACCATAAACTGACAGAAGAGATTTAGATTAGACATTAGGAAGTTTCTTTACAGTAAGGGTTGCCAAAGTCTGGAATGGGCTTCCAAGGGAGGTGGTGCTCTTCCCTACCTTGGAGGTTTTTAAGAGGAGACTAGACAAGCACTTGGATGGGGTCATCTGACCCCACCGCTCTTTCCTGCCCAGGGCAGGGGGTCAGACTCCATCTACTAAGGTCCCTTCCAACCCTAAAAGTCTATGAAATCTATGAAGTTGCAGCAAGGGAAGGTTTAGGTTAAGGGAAAAACTCTCTCACAAAGTAGTGAAGCACTGGAACAAGTTACCCAGAGAGGTTGTGGACTCTCTGTTCTTGGGGGGTTTTAAGACCCAGGCAGACAAAGCTTTGGCTGGGATTATCTAATTGGGGATGGTTCTGCTTTAGCAGGGGGTGGACTAGATGACCTCCGGAGGTCCCTTCCAACACTAATTTTCTATGATTCTAAGTTTCTGAATGGGCACGTGCCTCACCTGGAAGCCTAATGCATATGATGCAAGAGAAAAGGGCTATTAAGTAATCTGCTTTGTAAACTGCTGTCTTATTTCAGCCAGACAATACATTTCCCAGCTCTGTCCTGAGAAATTTGAATTACTCTGAGCCTAATCTAGCACATTCCATGAGCATATTAAAAATGAATCATTCTCTCCAGATGGCATCTGTAGCATCTTGTATCTTTTTGAGTATTTTATATTAACATGAGGAAACTCATCTTTGTATATAAGGTTAAAGGGACCTTTTTCTTTAAAAAAAAATAAAATAAAAAAAAATAGTACTGTAACGGGCTTCTGCCTTTGTCCCTTTAAGGAGGAAAGAACAGTTGAGTTAGTCATCTGGAGTAAGCAGCCAGAAGAAAACCAAGATAAGGGGCTACTGGGCTGCAAGTTTCCCACTGCAGTAGGAAAAGGGGCAAAGGTCCAGACACAGCAGAGCAGTAGAAGCAGGAGGATTATTGGGCTCAGAGGGAACCTTTGTACATGGTGGAGAAACCATGTGACTGGAAGGGTGCCCAGAGGGATATAAACTCAGGTCCCGAGAGGTATATGAAGGAGCTGAAGCAGGGCAGGGGATGCCATGACTGTTTTAGGCCCACCCTGACACAAGTACCTAATACCACTCACTCATTCCTCTGGCTGTGTCAAATACTAGAAGTGAGGCCTGCAAGTGGCACTGAGAATACATCCCAGCACTACTCTTAGGCTCTCTGTCGTGAGCATCCTTATTTAGCATGTATTCAGTACTACCCTGAAGAGACCATGTTACCTCATTTTCAGGATTTGGCATGAAGAATGGGAGTAAGTGTGTACATCATACTTCACGGTGGTGCTCTCAGGTATGAGCATGCAGGCCACAGAAGCTAAATACATGCTTAGTTTTTCCATTAGGTGTGGTGCACAATGTTCATGGTTACCTGCTTAGAGTACAGTATTCAATTCCACAGGGGAAAGAGCCAAGGAGACTTGCATAAACCAAAACAGTAACTTGAAATTCCATCTTAAAACCTCATGAGCAAAATCTTGAGGATGTGATGTAATGTAACGTGCTAGGACCTGTGCTCGTAAGTGAAGGTTAAGACTCCAGGCTGTTACTCGGGAGATCTAGACTCATTTCAAAGCTGTGGTTGCAGCTTCCTGAATGGGCAAGTTGCATAATAAAAATTAGCCTCTTAATTTAGTCTCAGACTTGTAACAGGGGGGAGAACCAGGCCTTCCTTCATTAGTCGTGTCTTAATTTTAGCCTCTTCAAGGCTAAGACTCCTTCTTATGCTGTACTTGTTCAGCACCTGGAACAATGGGCTTTGACCCTGGTTGGGGACAGTAGGCACTACCATAAGACAGAAAAGATACATGGAATATGGAGAGAACTAGACAGGTCTGTGGGGAGACTGATAGTAATCAAAGCCTCTGAAATTTATCTGTAACATGTACTGATGCCCAAATTCCTATTCATCATCTGGCCTCTAGCTGTAAAGATTACAACCCTTTTCTTAGCTCAGGGTCATTATGGCCAAGTCATGAGGTTGATTTCAGAAAGCAAAAAACAATAGCTTCTCTAGGGAATTTGTTAGATTAAAGATGATTCCCCTGCTTGAGTCCCCAAGCCTTTTCTTAACTTCCAAACCAAACACTGCCTGAGTTTTGGTTATATTCAAATAACTATTTTTCATTCCTATTTAGGCTGCTTCTGCACTCCCTGTTTCCAGGTGGTGTGCATGCTCTGTAGTCATTCTGTCTCCTGCTGAGGCATTTTGGGATAACTACCTAATATTCCCAGCATACATCTAAACAAGCTCTACACAACAGAACTGCCTCAGTCAGGAGACATCCCATCACCTTCTCTGCTGTGCAATAGAAAACACCTTACCAAGGAGGAGGAAAATTTCAACACCCTGCTTGCCATCAGACACGTTGGCGGTAAACTGACTGCTCCAACTTTTATTTGAGCCTAATTTGCATAAAATGAACTTTTCCACCCAAGGGAACCTATAATGCCTTTCTATTCTACTGTGCAATATGAAATTTCATTTCTATCTGGGAGATGTTACAATCTGTTCATTCTCATTTGCATGAGGAAAGGCACATGAGTCAGAAAGCTTGCTAATAAAGGATTTTTTCCACAACTATTTAGTTGGTCTAATAAAGATATTGCCCCTACCAAGAGTTGTGAATACTTACAGCATCCATCCATCCATGTAGCTAGTAGATGCATAAGTAGAACATATAATATAAGAAAGAGTTAAGTTTTTTTTCACATTCCCAAAGCGTGGACTTCAAGAACAACACCAGAAGTCATGAGAGTGGCTAACATTGAAATAACTATTCCAGGGAAACAAACAGATGTGAGAAAAAAGAGGGCCAAGGCCTAGAGAAGTCCTGATGGAAACAAGGTGGCTGACAAAGCAGATCCTTAGTAGCTTAAACAAATTCATTCCTCTCTACTACCATCTTTTTTTCTTTAATACTAACACACAACAATATAATAAAATAAAGTTTTGGGTACAAGCTGCGATCATCTACATGAATGCTTCAGTGACTGCCCTCAAAATCACCATCCATTAGGTTTTGCACAGAAGGGGAACAGGACTGTTTCATGTCATCTTTTCATTATTGAATAGACTTATTTATATCTCCTCATTGCAGTATAATGATGGTGTTTTTTCTCTTATAGTCCTCTTGTGTTAGACAGCTATAGCATGACAACCAGATGTTATAAAGGTAAACTACTTCCATTTAAAATGGAGTGTTTGTTCATGGATGAGCACAATTTCTGAGCCCCTTATAGGACAGGAAGTGTCATAGGGACCTTTTTCTCTCTTAAAGGTCCCAGTGAGTTTTGAAAATTAAAATTGAAGTGAATTTTGGATGGGAATGACCACTCTATCTTGTCTCCCCCAGCATACTCCCTCCAAAGCACTAATTACAGGAGAGACTGGGATGGACCACATGCTCCATGTCTGTATATATGTAGAGCACAGTAAGGCACTTGCTAAAATATTGCTACAATCTGCATAATCACCAATGAAAATGATTAGAGTATTACCATCACACAGCTAGCCTTAAAGTAAGGAGCGGGCACAAAGGAAGGATCCAGGAAAATACCCAATTTGTGAGCTCAAGCACTAGATTCAGACCAGCCGTCTTATCATTGTTCCTAGCAAGTCATCATTCTTCTGCCACGGAAAGGGGTACCCTTTCCAAGTAGCACAGCCCATATGATTTACCACCAAAAATGGCAGCTCTAAAAAAGTGTCCCATGGGCCAGTGATTCCACTGGGCCGACTTTATCCCCCTAAAAAACAGTCCCTTCTTTCTGTTAACATCTGCTGGTGCTTCTTTGTAGCTGGAAATCAACCAGAGATCTTGGGAATAATCACCATAGTTAAGAAAACTCCTTCCTTTGTCTCCAAGGAAACACTGCTATGCTGTCTTACATCAGGAGCAGCATGTTCTGGAGTGGGGGTGGAGGAAAGGAAGGAACAGGGAGAGCAGGAAACTGGAAGCTGGGAAGAGGAGAACAGGCACAAATTAGGCAGGTAATGGTTGACAAGAGGAAATAGTTTCTCTCCACCAGGGAGCTCAAGGTTTACACAGAAGGATGTATGCTGGGGTGGTCTATACACAGGATCCAGCCTGGGAAAGAATGCTGTCTCCCCTGGAAAAGGGAAGGAAGGGAGGGAACTCTCCACGACTGTGGGAAGATGCAGAAAGATAACAGACTCCACCACCACAAAGCGGGTAATAAAAGAGGAGCAGTGATAGAAAGGAAGGGGAATTCCCTGTCCTAAAAATATGTACCCACTGAGATTCATGCTCTATAATGGAAATTGCTTCTTCTGAGGCTCTACAGAGCCTCTAGTTCCAGCACTAGACTATATAACGCTATAATAATGTAACCACTGAGCCGGCCTTCTTTCCCAGGCACTTCCTCCTATGGGAGGACTCCTTTCTAAAGCAGAACTATCACTGCTGCTACCTTTCAAAGTTCCCTTACACAATAGCTTGGGAAAATCCCCATCCTCCATTATAGCATGCCTACATCCCACTTCAGCAGCTTGGACCCAGCAGCAATCATATTCGTGCATTGTTGACATCACAGCTTTTACAGACAAAACTACTCACCTGGAGCAGGTTTCAGTTCTCCAGAGGCTGGAAGGGCAGCAGGACTCTTTACTCTGAAAACTGCCTGTGTTGGTGGGGGTTACTCTGACTTCTTTTGTTCTTCCCTTTTGTTCCTCCACCACAAACAGGAGGCAAAATATCCTTCTTAAGAAGGTTCAGCTTAGTGGAGAGCTCTCAGCAGTGCCTTTTGAAAGGAGAAAGGAAGCCTGTATTATTCTTAAGATAGATAACAGTGGGGGGCGGGATAGAGGTAGCAGGGAGGAGGAGACTGAAAGATCTGAAAATGATTGTGGGAGAGCTGGGGACTCAAGGCACCTGTCACCAAGATGCTGCATATATTCCAGGCAGGAATTAACACTGACAATGCTTGTGTGACTACTTCTCCCTCCTCATACAAACTGCAAAAAAGAGTTAATAGCAGTCAAGGGCACAGGATGATAATATGATGAACAATGTATGGTGCTAGAGAAGGTTTCACTTGCTCTTCCAGTCCTATATCCCTTACCTTCTGTAGCTTTCAACTAGATTGCCTTTCATTCAGAAACCCACTTAGATGCAAAAGCCAGAAGGTTACCAGATACTGAGCCCAGGGTTTTTTTCTTTTACTAATCTTCTTTATGTAAACAGAAGCTTTGAGAGCTAAATACACATCAAGACCGCACAGCGTCATTTGAAGAACTGAAAATACACATTTTTGGACTTTATCCAAACATGCAGGTTTCTCCTGTGTACACATCAGTCACGTCACCAGCCAGATTCTATTTATGTAGCACGCAGAAGAAATAAGCAAGCCATACATTTTAGCTGTGGGCCAAATTCAGTCTTCAAGGAACTGGGTACAGCTTCCATTGACTTCCTGTATTGCTTTATTAAATACTGATGACTAGAGGTACTTCTCTAATGGAAACCAGGTTAAACACCAAAATTACCGCAAAACCACAAGAACATATTTTAGGTGTCAAGTACAAGCATTTTCAAACTAGTCATCACTCCTGTGATACGGGATAGGAAGAGAAGAATGCACAAAGACACCAACTCCCCCCTACCCCCACCTGCCTGTTTCAAAGCTACGGTGTCATGTCTTAGTGCATATCTGCTTCTAGAAGCTCGCCCCATTCTGGATAAATGTCAGCTACTACCTGACAGCTGAGGGAATTCTTATTAATCCAGGCGGCTGTGGTTCAGAGGCTTGTGCTGGGTTCAGTGCCCACTGACAGCTGTGGAAGCTGTGAATGGCCAAAACGAGTTACATAAAAAAGCATCCTAGACGGGACTTGAACTTCTGTGGGAAACATGACCCATCCATCAAAGAATAAGTAATATGCTTAATATTGGTATAAGAACATGAAAATGCTGTAGTGTGTCAGATGACAGGTCCATCTAGCCCAGTATACTGTACTTCACAGTAGCAGAGAACAGATGCTAATGGAAAGAGTATTTATGTAGGGCCTGTTCAAACTGATCTGCTCCTTTTCCCCTGCAGCTTCCAATATTCAGAGGCCTAGGCAGCCCTAATTTGGAGTTTGCACCCCAGCTCATGTATACTTATCCTGCATGACTATATCCAATCCCCTCTTGAGCCTGGTTAAATTATTAGCTTCCTATAACACCCTGTGGCAGTAAGTTAAATTGTACACTGAGTGAAAAAAAAATCCTTTTATTCATTTTAAACCTGCCACCTAATAATTTCACTTTATACCTCCTATGTAGGTGGCAAACACAGGGGTGAAACTGTTCCCCAGCAAATATGCTATGGACATTTTTCAGAAGTGCTGGAAGGCTGCATTGCCAAACCCATTTGGAGGAACGAGGTGGGGCAGTGCTCTGTTTTATCCTGATGTTCTCAGGGGTCTGGCCCAGGCTGCATTCGGGCCCCTAGAAATTTTTTAAAAATTAATATTTATTTGCCTCTGGCTCCAGTCAAAAGTGAAAGGAGCCAGGGGCAGTAGGACCCAGGGGAAGCCACAGCAGGCCCCTGGAGGAGCAGGGCCCGCCCTGCCCCACCCCCCCCCCAGCAGGAGGGATCATGAGGCTGTTCCCTCCTGTGAGGGAGTGGGAAGCTCAGGTAAGAGGGGGTTGGGGGGCACGCTGGTCCCCATCTGGCCACAGGGCTAGGGGGGCTGGGAGCAAGGGGGTGTGGGAGCCAGCGCTGGTGGGGCCCAGAGCAGGGTGGCTCCCCTCTCTCCCTGCTGGGGCAACCAGCCCAGCTCCATGGAGCCCAGCCAGCTGCACCCAGGCTCCTGCCATCCTGCTCTGGGCCCCACTGGCACTGGGGGCACCACCCAGCTGTTGCTGGCTCCCATCCCCCCAGGACCCTGGGGGCAGCACGGGGGGGTGCCTGGGGCTGCTGGGGGTGGCATGACCCAGCTGGGGATGTGGCCCGGGGAGGCAGCGTGGAACTTCCATCCCATGCCTGAGGCTTGGGGCAGCAACAGCCCAGCTGCCCCAGCCACAGGAGGCTCTGGTGGGTGCTGCCACCCTGGGGGGGGAAGGCCTGGGCCTCCCACCCCACAGGGACCCAGTGGCAGCTTGCTCCCTGGCCCCAGGATGGGCGGGAGGCTGCACCAGGAGTGGGAGTGGATCTGTGGCCGCTTTTCTGCTCCAGAAGTTCCTGCGGCCATAAGGAGCCCAGGGGCCCTGGGGAAGCTCCTGGCCAGCACCAGGGGCAGCACAGGTCACCTCCTGAGGCTGCTGGGGTGGCACAACCTGGCAGGGTCCTGGCCCAGGGCACAAGAAGCTTGGGGAGGCTGCAGGAGCTTTGAGAGGAAAAAAGCAGCCATGGCTCCACTCTGGCTCCTGGTGCAGCCTCCTGCACTGTCCTGGGGCTGGGGGGCAAGCTGCCACCAGGCTCCTGCTGGAGGCAGGGGGGGGGCCTTCCCCCCAGGGTGGTGGCAGCCACGGGGGATGCCCATGGGGGTGGGGGGGGGCAGCCAGGTTGTTGCCATCCCAAGCCTCAGGCACAGGATGCAACTTCCGCACCGCATCCCTGGACTTCCTGGGCTATGTGCCACCTTCAGCAGCCTCAGGTACACCCCCACACTGTCCCCAGGAGCTTCCCTGGGGCCCCCAGCCTCCTGGAAGCTGCAGGAGCTCCTAAAGCAGAAAATCAGCCACGGCTCTGCTCTGGCTCCTGGCGCAGCCTCTGGCTGTCCCAGGGCTGGGAGGCAAGCTGCTGTCAGGCTGGCCATCCCCCCAGGGTGGTGGCAACCCTCGGGCTGCCCTTGGGGGGTGGCAGCCAAGCATTTGCTACCCCAAGCCTCAGGCGCGCAATGCAAGTTCTGCACCAGCTCCTTGGGCTTCCCACATCCCGTGCCATATCCCCACTGACTCATGCCACCCCCAGTGGCTCCAGGAGCCCCCTGCACTGTCCCCTAAGCCTGACAGGCCCTTCCATGGCAGCCCCCAGAGCTCAAACACAGGCATAAGGCTTGGGGCAGCAAGTGCCTGGCTGGCTCCCCCCTTGCAACCCTTTCTGCAAACCCCACAGCCACACCCTCCTCCAGACACAATCACACATCCCACAAATACCACACACACACATACACAGCTCCCCACAAACCCCACATCCACCCACCCAATACCACCGCTGCACACCCCACACACTATACAAGAGTAAGACTACATTTTGAGCTATTATGCAATCATTTCTACATATAAAGCACAAACACACAGGTATCAGGACAAAAATATATATTTTAATTGAATTAAAATATAATATTATGGGTATTTGATTTTTAGTACATAATTTGTTTTTTTCCCAGTTCTAAGATAGCAAAAACCCTCTTCTCTGAAGGAGTAATTCCAGGGGCAAGGGGAGGACTTACGGTGGCAAGGGTCAGAGGTCAGGGGCGGGACTTCCAGTACTAAGATGGTGACCAGGGGGCAGGGCACCTGTCAAGGGGTGGGGTTACCCATGCAGCCCTCGACAGCTTGCTAAAACTTGCTAAGCAGCCCTTCGGCCCAAAATAATTGCCCACCCCTGGTAAACCTCTCTAAGCTGCAAAATGATCAAGGATGGACATTTCACAGTGGAAACGACCATGCAGTTGCTGGATTCCATGGAAGATACGGTTGTGGCTATGTCCAACTGTCCCTTGCCACTAGTGTCATTTACCGTGAAGAACTGCTGGCTGCCATACAATGCAGTGTGCCCAGACCAATGTGGGAGTGTCTCCAAACTGTGGAGTGGTGTTTCTGGGCCAGGGAAGCAAGCAATGAAAGCTTACAGCACTTCTGGGTCAGGGAGACAACACCAGTCCGATGTTGACCAGTGGGACCAGATCGCTGTGGCCATCTGGGATGACGAACAGGAGTAGGTGAACTTCTGCATGTCACAGCCCACCTTCACACAGATCACCCCAGAGGTGGTGCCTGCTTTGAGAGGCTAACAACTGGAATATAAGTCCAAGCTCACTATCTCCAACAGTTACACCAGTTTAACTGGTACGTCCATGGTAAACCAGTTTGATGTTGGTACATTCATAGCATGTGATCACATGTAGGAGGTGTCCCTGCTGATCAAGGGGATCATGGCACCATAGATCATACTGTAACAGGGAGCTTAGAGTTCCTGTTATTTTAAGTGAGAAACCGCAGCAGACGGAGCCCAGGCAGCTGAGCAGGGATTAGCTGCAGAAGGAAAGGCAACCTGCTTTTCCTCCTGCAACTAACCCCTGATCAAGCTCAGAAAGAGGACTCTTGTGGGTGGCTGGGGAAGTCACCTGACCAGAAGGAGGTAGGGTTTAGGGAGCACATAAGCCCAGGATCTGAGTCAGGATGGGTATCCTGGCCCTGAAGGCTGTGGAGGAAAGAGTTCCTGCAGAAGAGTTCCTGGCTGATACTTGGGCTGCCCTGGGAAAATGCAAGTAGGACACTGCTGGCTTGCAGGGGAGTAGGATTCAGGGTAGAGTGGAGTTTGGGGTTCTGCCAGGTAACTGATGAGTTATGTCCAGACCAAATATGGAGTTTTGGTTATAGCCAGGTGTCTTATTCCTTTGTTATAGTATATATCAGCAGACTGATTGGGTCTATCAGGAGTGGAGGAGATACCAGTAGTGCACAAGCAGGGTGGTGACAGGTCCAGGGGGGTCAGTGCCCGAGAAGAAGACACCAGGGCCAAGCACCCAGAACCAAAGTGGGGGAGACAAAGACTGGAACCCAGAAGCCAGGTCCAGTACAGTAGGCCTGGGCTCAAGGGCCCAGAAAGAGGAAAGGGGAGGATGCCATGAAGGTTGAAGCCCCAGCAAGGGAGGGTGATTGAACAGCAATATCTGTGAGGCATGGATGTGGATATAAGGGAGACCATGAATGGTCCATTAGGTATCAGATGTTTTGGAGGCACAGGCAGATTAGGAGGGCCCACCTAAAACAAGTGCAGAATTGGGATCAATGGGATATGAGAGGGGTCTGCTGGCAATCAGACTAGGGCTTGCACTAGCACCGTTGGGCAGCCTCCCTTTTCACATTCTCATAATGCCAACAAAGGTGCAGCAGGTGAAGGAAGAGGGAGGGTAGCCTAGAACCAAAGGAGAGCAGGAGCTGCATGGCTACCGGGGGCATCACGACCACCCCTGGGGTCCAGCACTTGCTACAGATACACATGACCAACCCACAAGAAGCTGTGGACCGTTTTACCAGCCTCTGTTCCTAAAGTGCATTAGGGCCAATGATAGCACACTCATTGCCATCCTTTCGCCTGCACACCATGGCTGGGACTTCATCAACTGCAAAGTTTATTCCAAGTGCCTGTTGGCAAACACTTGGCACAGTCATAACAGTTTCTGGCCCCTTAATTAATTCTGTAGGAAGAGGATATTGAATAGATAACCTGTATGACCTAAGGAAGCAGGATGCTACATTTCAAAGTGAGCCCTATGAAAACTGGGAACCAACAGTCAAACATCCTGAAAGGGGCAAAGGATGTGGAACACATGAGAGGAGCAATGGACATGAAAGATGTGCCATTGTCAAGGCAACCAAGGGAGGACAGCTCACCCATAAAAAACGCAAGCAGAAATAACTTTGAAACTGCCGTCCCCACCTGAAGAACTGCGGACCTCAGAAAACCTTCTGAATGCCTGCCTGCAGGGAGACACCCTATCCTCAGGACTATGCAGGACTCCTGTGTCCTCAGGACTACTTACGCAAAATTTCTGTTGTGCCTTTTCTTAGGCTAAGTTTTATGTTGTCTCTTTATCTTATGCTTAAAATTGTGGATTGATGTTCTCAATAAATGCTCTCTTCAGAGAACAGACTATTCTTGTCCAAGCGTTTTCATTACTTCGGTGCCACCACCTAAATTCTAACACTAAGGTTAGGTAACAGGCAATGCCATCATTGGCAGTCCCTCAGAATAGGATAACAGTTTTCAAGTAAATAGAAAAGTCATCAGTGGTTCACAGATGTTTGAGGAGGCTGATCTGAGATCCACATGTTTAATTACAGATATGACAAACAGAACCAGGAGGAAGGAGTAGATAATGTCTGATCACAGCTCTTTCCCTTTGTCCATCTCATCTATCCAGCTCCATAGTGAGGTGAGTGTGGTCAAAATGACTGATGCCTTGTCATACATCATGGCACCATTAGAGACAATTCAGTGCTTGCATCTCCCAGGTGTTGACATTAATATTTCATTTCTTCTGATTGGCCTTCAAGATGTCCTTGAATCGCTTCTTTTGCCCACCTCTAGAGCAATGACCATTGGTCACTTGGAAGCACAGGAATCCTTATGACATATCTTGTCCACTTGTCATGGGATGGGGTATCCAAGGATGGCCGTGATCTCCTAAGGCCCCTCAACCATGCCAATTCAGCTTAATGGGCACCCTCTTTTCTTGCCTGCCATCTCTTGATGTAAATGTAATATAGGCAGGCTGCTTTCACATTTGGTTGGACACGGTCCTGATGGACTTTCCTGGACCCCATGGGTCCCCAGACCCCTAGTGGATCCTGTTTCAAAATAGATGTTTTGGGACACCCTAGCCTTATGGGCTATATGTGTGGCTCCAAACTGCCCCTTTACCACGCCCCAAGCCTCCCAGATGGTATTGCTGTTGTCTCCCCCAGGCCTTACTACAACTTGGCCCCTTGTCCTCACTGGGCTCTCCGTAGCCCTGTCTCTGCGCCCCTCGATGCCGGGCTCTGTGTGCCCCAAATACCGCACCCTCTCTGGCACTGGGGTCTATGCACCCCAAATGCCGCACCCTCTCTGGCGCTGGGGTCCCCACACTATAGCGGGGCCCCAATGAGGCCTCCTCCTTTCCCAGTAGCCTCTCCCAAACCACCGGTGTTATACAACAGCAAACAAAACATAGGGCCCTGGGCTATAACATAATACAAAGGATTGGGGTGTGCTCTGCCCCTTTAAAAGAATAAGATTTTGTCCCTGGCACTAAGTGTCTAGTAGGCAAGGGCACCTGTGGAGCTCACGGAGTCCCCTTAGCCCTAAGTGCAGCATATCAGGCAGTCGCAGCGTCACTGGGCACTTCCTGCCTGGAGGCTCCTTCCCCTCTGGCTGCTAGCAGGAAACTGCCTTCCCTAGTCCCAGTCTGGGGTTTATGAGGGCCCAGGGCCCTGCCCCTTCCAGCCAGCTGACTAGGTGAAGGCTAATTTCCTCATTAGCTGGTTGCCATGGCAACCTGCACCTGGGCTCCTGTCTGGCTCTTTGGGCTCTCCCCAGGCAGTTTCTGCTCTTCTAGGAGCAGGCACCTAAGTGCCCTGCGACACCAATGTAACTGGTGGCATATAAACATGGCTTCAACGCTGGTGATGTTTGCTTGAGCCAGGATTCTGGCATTTGTTTTTCTCTCCTTCCTACCGGTATGAAGGATCATAGAATCATAGATAAGTAGGGCTGGAAGGAACTTCCAGGGCTCACATAGTTTAACCCTTGCCTGAGTCAGGATCATCCCTATCCAAAGCATCCTATACCAATCCATTGTCTAACCGATTAGCAAAACTACACAGTCAACTCTGACACAATCACAGCGTATAACACCCTAACCTGCCACAGGTAAAGCAGGGGAACACGGTGGCCAACATCCTGGTGCTGCAAAACTTGTTTAAAATGCTTGACATCTCCAAGGAAAAGGGCCGCAAAAACCACACAGCCCAGTCTGACCGCGGGGTAAATTCCTACCTGACCCCAAATATTGTGATTTGTTTCACCCTGAGTGGAAGGGAAGACCCTCTAAGTCAGGAACCTCCAGACTTACGTCCCAGCAAGAGTATGGACACACCCGTCAAAATCCCCAGCCTTGGTTGCAACCAGCACCTAGTGACCTTGAGGAAGGCTTAAAAAAATCCCTAACACATGTAGCAGCAGGGGGTGGGGGGTGAAATTCCCTCCCAGCCCCATGAGGCAACCAGTAACACCCAGAAGCGTGGAAAATATCCATAGTATAACATAGGCATAGCTACTTCTCAATCATCCCTGGCCAATGCCTGTACAGCCCTTTCTTGAAGACTTCCAGTGATGGAGAGTCCGCAACTTCCTTAGGTATTTCACTGCCTCACTCTTCTAATAATGAAGAAGTTTTTTGCTGATATTCAATCTAAGCCTACTTCGCTGTAACTTCAAGCCACTGGTCTATATCTGCTCTCTGCACCGACAGAGAAAAGGTGTTTTTACTCTTCTTTACAGCAGCCCTTCAGATTTTTGAAAACTGGTATCCTGTTGCCTCTTACATGCCTTTTCCACAAAATTAACATGCCTATTTCCTTCAAGGTCTCCTCATATGATTTGCCTTCCAAGCCCTTTATCATTATTGTTGCAGGTCTCTAGACCCTCTCTAACCTCTCAACATCCTTTGTAAAACATGGAGCCCACAATTGCATATCTTGTGAAGACCTCGCTGGTGGTAGGGATGACAACAGCCTGGGAGATGAGAAATTTGTTTTGGGTCCTGATGTCATGATCATCATTAATGAAGGTGTTGGTTATTTTGGATTTGGAATGCAACTGGTTGATGATAAAGAGACTCCCATCCAAGCAATATCAGATGCTGACTTCAGATGGAAGTCTTTAAGCAACAAGATGTGGAACAGTTGTGATATAGTTGGAGGCCATCCTTGATGGACTGGCCCAGGCTAACATCCTAAGGGATAGCCAGCACGGGTTTGTTGCAGGTAGGTCTTGTTTGACCAATCTCATTTCCTCCTATGACCAGGTGACCTATCACCTGGACGAGGGAGATGAGATTGATGTCATATATCTTGACTTCAAAAAAGCTTTTGATCTGGTATCCCATGATCACCTCTTGGCCAAACTGCCCAGTTGTGGCCTTGGCTCCACCACAATCCGCTGGCTGGGAAATTGGCTCCGTGGTCGGACCCAGAGGGTTGTAATTGATGGCAGTCACTCATCGTGGTGCCCTGTGACCAATGGGGTCTCTCAAGGCTCTGTCCTGGGACCCATACTGTTCAACATCTTCATTAACGATGTGGACATTGGAGTCAGGAGTGGACTGGCCAAGTTCGCCGATGACACCAAACTTTGGGGCAAAGCATCCACGCCAGAAGATAGGCGGGTGATCCAGGCTGACCTGGACAAGCTCACCAAATGGGCAGACGAGAACCTCATGGTGCTTAACACCGAAAAATGCAAGGTTCTCCACCTTGGGAGGAAAAACCTGCAGCATCCTTATAGGCTCGGCAGTGCTACGTTGGATAGCACTACAGAAGAAAGAGACTTGGAGGTCATCATTGACCACAAGATGAACATGAGCCTGCAATGCGATGCTGCGGCTAATAAAGTGACCAAAAAGCTGGCTTGCATCCATAGATACTTCTCGAGCAAATCCCGGGATGTCATTCTCCCCTTGTACTCGGCCTTGGTGAGGCCGCAGCTGGAGTACTGCGTCCAGTTTTGGGCTCCACAATTCAAAAAGGATGTGGAGAAGCTTGAGAGAGTCCAGAGGAGAGCCACGCACATGATCAGAGGTCAGGAAAACAGATCTTACGATGACAGGCTGAGAGACATGGGACTCTTTAGCCTGGAAAAGCGTAGGCTCAGGGGTGATCTGATGGCCACCTATAAGTTTATCAGGGGTGACCACCAGGATCTGGGGGAACGTTTGTTCACCAGAGCGCCCCAAGGGATGACTAGGTCGAACGGTCACAAACTCCTGCAAGACCGTTTCAGGCTGGACATAAGGAAGAATTTCTTTACTGTCCGAGCCCCCAAGGTCTGGAACAGTCTGCCAGCGGAGGTGGTTCAAGCACCTACACTGAACACCTTCAAGAGTAAATTGGATGCTTATCTTGCTGGGATCCTATGACCCCAGCTGACTTCCTGCCCTTTGGGCAGGGGCTGGACTCAATGATCTCCCGAGGTCCCTTCCAGCCCTGATGTCTATGAAATCTATGAAGAGAGTGTTAGGGCAGTCACACATCCTTGCTTGACTCCAGCTCTAATAGTGAAGTGTTTCTGAGTCATTGGTTAGGACAACTGCTTTCATGTCATCATGAAGCAGTCTGATGGTAAAACTTGAACAGGAATTCAAATTTCACCAGGATCTTCCATAAGGCCTCTCTGTTGATTGACTCAAAGATCTTAGGTCAATCAATGCCATGAAAAAACCATGGTGTTGCTCCTGGCACTTCTCCTGCAGCTGCCTAGCTCAAATATCATATCTATTGTACCTCTGAGTGGTACCACAGTAGGACTTGGGTAGAATTTCCTCAGTGAGTAAAATGAATCTATTTTGGAGAATGCAGGTGAGGGTCTTCCCAGGTACAGAAAGGAGTACAATATCATGATTATTGCTGCAATCTGATCATTCTCACTGAATAAGTAATGATTCTGGCATCTTGCAAGTCACTAGGAATTTGTTCATCCTTCCAGATTTTCATAATGATGTGTAGCTAATGAAAACTTTTTGCCACCTTGCTTATCAATTTCAATTGGTATTGCATTAAGATCATGCTTTGTTGTTTTTCAAGACCTCTTTATAAGTTGGTTGATCTGTAAAGTAGTCCAGAATGGGGTGCAGTGGAATGGTTTCAATGCTACTCCATTCAACATAGGCATCTTGATTCAGGAGCTTGCAAAAGTGTTCCTTCCACCACGCAGTGATGGTGGAGCGACCTTAAGCAGTGTTGCTCTATCCTCAGACCTCAGAGGGATGGTTCCTTTTGTCCTGGCCCAAAGATAGCTAAGGTTGCAATGAAGAAACTATGCATGTTGTGGCTATCAACAATTTTTTAATCTCTTTCACTTTGTCTTTCCCCTACCTGTTCTTTTGTTCTCAAATTTTCCTCTGGGGCTCAGCTTTAATGTTAACTTGTTTCTAATTTGCAGTTGGTACTATTCTGCCAAGTTTTGAAGGCTCTCTTTTTGTTTTCTGTCAGCGGGTGCGTCTACATGAGAAGCGCAGTAGACTAATTCTACTGTGCATTACTGTGGCAGGCAAAAATCGTACCAATACACTAATGCACAGTAGAATTAGTCTACTGTTCATTAGTATCGCAAAAAAGCATGCACCAGCACTACTGTGTAGTAGTGCCAATTACAGTGCATTGTTAGTACCTGTTATTATACGTACTAAACTTAATGCACTGTAATTACAGCACATTAATGTAAACGTGCCCAGTGAGAGCTTTAATGTCCTTATCATTTTCATCAAACCAGTCCTGGTATTTCTTTGTGAAGAAGCCTAGAGATTCTTCGTACACCTCCTGGATTTCTTTCTTGAGGCTCTCCCAGTGATTGGTGGTGTCAAGATGATCAGGGAAGTCAGAGAGTTTCTCACTGAGGCACTGTACGGGATGATCACTTTTTGCAGAGTTTTTAAGCCCTCGATATTGAACCTCTTGGTTGCTACTTCTATGTCGTTTAGGGGCAACACAAATGGACATAATGGAATGTACCAAATGATGACTCCTCCAGCAGTTGTCTGCACTGGTCATAGCTGTGGTGATACGTGCATTGCAATAGTCTCAGGCATGCCCTATGACATAGTCAACTAGGTGCTAGTTTTCTGAATGAGGAACAAGGCCATCCATCTCACAGGACCATTCCTTCTACTTGCTGACTCTCACCACAGTATGATTACTCTCCCCTCCACTCCCCAGGGAACAACTCCCACTAGGGCACAATGTCCATTCCTGGCCCTGGACATCACCCTGGGATCCTCCCAGCTATCCCAAAATGTAGGCCATGCTAGTCAAGATATCCAGCTGGCCAGAGAAAGAGGGGATCAGGGGGTGTACAAGAAATCGTGGTTGTGGGATCCCTAACACACTTAGAACAAGGTTATTAAACACATGGCCTGTGGGCCAGATCCAGTCCATGGAGCCCTGTTATCCAACCCTAGTGCTACCCCTGAGTCTGAATGGACTCAGGCCAGCCCCAGAGGCAGGGCCGAAGACATATGCTGCATACAGTGCCTGCTCCATCCTCTCTGGGAACTATGCCACAGGCAGCACCTGCTCTGGGTTTTTCAGGACATGGGCTATACACAGGGCCTGCTCCAGGTGGTCTGGGACCAGAACTGTACATGGCTCCTGACCTAGCTGGAGTACGTGCCGCATGTGGTGCAGTCCTGGACCAGCTGCTGAGGGTGCTGTGCATAGCATGACATCTGCTCTGACCAGTCTGGGATCCACACTACACACCACACTGATTCTGGCTGCTCCAGGATCTGTGCTGCAGGTGGCACCCACCCGTGGTCTTCAGGGTGCAGTCTGCAAGCAAGTACTTGTACTTGAACTGTGGAATTGTACTGACCCCACAACTATACTTAGCCCCTACCCATCTCCCTGCTTCATTTTCTAACTCTAGGCCCCCTTTTTCTTAGCCCACCCACTTGTTATTGCTTACCATAAAGTGCTCTTACCTTTTCTAATGAATAGTTTACATATGAGTGAAGGCGACAGAATCAACTTTCACAAAATAGTGGGGATGGGGAGAAACTGGGCAGGGCAGGTGGGACAGCTGGGTCCCAGCAAGCTTAGAACTTGATTAGACAGCCCAGGCCATGCTGTGGAAGGACAGAATCAGGATTCAGGCAAGGTGCCATAATCCTTTATGCAATGCCCAGGGCCTTATTTCAAGCTCCAGGAATGAAGCCAGGTGCAGCAAAGAGAGAATTGTTCAGGCATTGACTGTAGAGCACAGATGCTGCATGAGGTGCCAACTAGGCCATTAGCACAGCCAGTTCTCAATCAAAGATAAAATGAGAGGGACCCACAGCATGCAAAGATGGCATAATCTCTATTATGGATGAGCCTTCCTAAAACAATGACGGAGCAGAGGGAGGCCAGTGGATGCTCCCTAGGTGCTCCACACTGCACGGCTGAGAGGGAGGGTTAGCAAGCACAACAACATCCTGGTGGATTATACAGCTCA
This sequence comes from Crocodylus siamensis, assembly GCF_052110815.1. Taxonomy (NCBI): domain Eukaryota; kingdom Metazoa; phylum Chordata; order Crocodylia; family Crocodylidae; genus Crocodylus; species Crocodylus siamensis. The sequence goes on from NC_143408.1 coordinate 11,649,000, forward strand.
CAGGACCGATGCAGAGGCAGTAGTTTGGATAGTATATGGACAAGTTGTTCTCAAGGTCTCCTTCCTAAGTAGTGTCACCCCCGTGTAATCTTCCACTGGGAAGAGCACTGGAATTTTCCACCTGATGAGGCAGTTTCTTACAGAAGCATCTTCAACTCTGACATGTGTCTGGCTCCCTAGCATGGCTGCTTACTAGCTCCCCTTTAGCTCCATGCATTAGCTGTGAGATTTCTCAGGGGCTTCTTCTAAATTCTACTAGGTCAAAAGCAATCACTGAAAGTAGATCAGGGAGCTCACAGTGGAGGTGGCCTGATAAGAACTAGTGCTGGGAACATGCCTCCCCTCTGGCTCACTTTCTGTAATAAGCTATGAGACAGTGCGAGCTGCTCCTCTTGGCAGCATGTAGCTTTCATCATTCAGTGCAGTTGTAAAAGAAATATGACAGCTTGGGGCCCAGAGGCTTGCCTACGCTCAGCCTGACCCTCCTCTATGGACAGAGGGACTAGACTTTCCCCTGCGACTCTCAGATATTCAACAAATCATGAAGCAGCTTTGCCACCATCTAAAACAGAGACTGGTTAGGGAAATCCCAACCGGGACCCCTGTCCCAGAACCCCTGCCACTGCCCTGAATTGACAAGGCAGGGCCTCTACTAATCTGTGCTCCATTGTACAGGACCCATCAGGTGAGGTTTGAAGTTTCATTTGCATCACAGGTTCTAGGCTGGGCCAGGTCCTGAAATCCAATCATTGTTATAAGGAAAGTCTGCTCACGACACAATCCAGATACAACACACAGCTGAGCTGAGTTTACACAGCAGCTTTTTCATGACATGGTCACATGTGAACCACCATGCAACAATGTTTGCATACTTACTATGCTGGATGACAGTATTAGCGCCTAGATTTTCTCAGAATTTACTACTATCTCTCAGTGCCTCAGCACTGTAGAGAGATCAGCCAAACATAAATATAGTTGGAAGGATCTAACCTATATAACAAAATGCTGAACCACTTACAAAAAGGTGTCCCAGCTTATGCCACTAACAAGGGCAAAAAGGTTGAGACTTACCAGGATAATTAGGTGATCTTCTCAAATTAATGTCACTGACAGTTGTGTAACTTAATCCATAAACCAGGCATGAAAATCTTAGCAAACAGGCTTTGCTGCACCTATTGCTAACCATCTATAAACCAGGTTGTTCATGGATGTCAACATGTTTAAAGTCTATGGTGTCACTAAATGTTCACTAATTTGGACATAAGTTATTACACAGAATCAACTAAGCACAAAAAGGCACATAAGAAACAGATTTTTGATTATCTGTAAATAAACGCTAGCAATCTAGGTAATGAGAAGAGTTGAAGATGCTTCTGTAAGAAAAGAAATATGATATGGTAGATCTTATTGAAACTTATGGAAATGGGTCATCTAATTGGAAAGTTACAATTGATTGTCAAAACCTGATGATTGCAGGTCTCCTTAATAAAGCCAGCTTGCACTGATATATTTCTCCAACATATTTGCCTTACTACTATAAAACATCTGGATTAAAAATTGATCTCAAAGTGTTACTGGGAAGACATCAAGAGGTAGATTGCTTCTAGTGGGGTTCCCCAGAGGTCAATTCTTGGTTCTATTCAATATTTTTAAAGTAATGTAAATAATGATAAAAAGTCTTTGCTGTTAATGAGGCAGATAGGTTCCTGCTACGGAGTGATCTGAACTGTCTGGTTAAATTAACATTCACAACAAAATCCATTTTAATACCACCAAATGTGAGATAATGCACCTGCAAATCAAGAATACACATAATATATACAGGATAGGAGACTATCTTATAAAGTAGTGACTGTCAGAGGTCATTCTAGGTACCTAGAGACCTAGCAAGTAGGGCTGGAAGAGACCTTGGGAGATCATCTAGTTCTAGTCCAACTCCCTGCTCAAGACCTGAACCATCTTGACTAAACCATTCCAGACAAATATTTGACCTGCTCTTAAAAACATCCAAAGATGGAGATTTCATAACTTCTTTCAGTTACCTGTTCAAAGTCTGAACCACCGCCATAGTAAGAAAATTATTTTTAATATCCAATGCAAATTTCCCTTGTTGCAATCTGTTCTCCTGTAGGCACAGAAGACAGTTTATCACCATCCTCTTTATAACTACATGCCAGTGCAACTTGAAGCCTTTTATCAACCCCCTCCCTTAGTCTTCCCTTCTCTAGACTAAATCATCCCAGTTCTTCCAACACTTTCTCATATGACAAGTTTTCTAGAACGCTAGTCATTCTTGTTAAGGAGTAGTTACATGTTAAAATTAGTACCTGGTAAGGGCTGTTACAATGTTACAGCTTGCACCTACTGTGAGCAGTTGCACATTAAGGGCTAATGCCCTCTAATGTACACAGCTCTGACTTGCTGCTAGAGGACTGGTGAACAGGGGCCTGGATAAGAGCTGTCAAATCAACTCTGTGCCTGCCTATTTCACTGGCTGTCTAGTGGTAGTACATGTTCTTCAGCCCTGCCCTTGAAAATCGGGTCTTGCCATCCCTGCATACCCAGATCAAGCCTGTGCTACCTCCTAGAGCCGAGATGGCACCTCTGCTGTCCCCACTGAGCTCTAGATTGGGCCACACTGCCCCATATGCCTGGACTGAGCCCGTGCTGCCCCCTCCAGGCCCTGCAGCTGCCCACTCACCTGCCTCACCCCTGAGGTTGCCCAGAGGGGGCAACAGGGCTCAATCCAGGCATGTGGGGCCGTGATCCAAGCATGTGGGGATGGTGAAGCTCAGTCTGGTTGCATGGGGGCAACATGGGCTCTGTTTAGAAGTGCAGGACCCAGTGGCATGGTGAGCTGTGGTGATAGGGGGCAAGTGGCATTAGGAGCCATGAGGATTAATGCAGCCATCATTCACTCCCTGCTGGTGACATGCATCCCCAACAGGGCTCTGTACCTCTGGATTTCAGTGAGGACCCAGCCCCTCTAGAAGCCCCAAGTGCTAGAGGGCATGGCCCCATGGGCCAGATTTGGCCTATGGTCTGTATGTTTGGCATCCTTGATTTAGATGGAATATTTCAGTCTTCGCTTGCCTAATTTTTTGTGCACTATAGGAATAGTACAGAAGATATGGAGGCAGGGATATGATTAGTTAAGGTATGTCCAGAGGATCTGAGGCACCAGAAGGTATGCTCCTTGATACTGAGGAAGGCAAAAGTGTCCCACAGTTCCAGCCACTTCCCTCCTTACCCTAAATCTGATTATCAATATTACCTGACTATGAACAAGACTCATCAGTCAGGCATCTAAGAAAGAGAATACTTGGTGCTACCTCATAACAGTGCTCCAGTATATCTGGTGCTCCTATCTCCATCTGTGGCCAATCCCTGATGTTTCAGAGCAGGTGTGACCAACCTGCCACATGCATGCCATAAATGATGCAGACAGCCCCTAAGTATGGCATGCTGGCAAATTGGGGAGGAAGCAGGGATAACAGCAGCAGATAGGCAGGGAGCAGAGCAACAGATCAGGCAGGGAGCAGAAAAAAGAAAGATCAATCAGGGGAAGGGGCTTGGAATGGTGCTTGGGAAGACTTATCCTGTACCCAAAACAGTTAGCCCCCACTCTTTCATAACTTATCACTATGTTACCAAAACTATAAGATTACCAGTGAGCTCCTCACTGTCACATCTCTTTTCCATGTATAAGCATTTATACAGAGTGATCAAGTCACCCTTCGGCCTTCGCTTTGATACATCAAGCAAGGTGAACTCTTTTAAGTCTCACTTCATAAAGTATTTTTCCCCTAGGAAACTTGGTAACCTTTTAACTCTCAGGTACCTTCTTGAAGTATGGACAGCAGAAATAGACAGGACATTACTTTCAATATTCCCTTGGTGTTTACAATAGCAAGATCACTTCCCTTTCTCTACTAGATAGCCCTCCTTTTTAATAGATCTTGATTGTAGCAAGGCTTTTGACACGGTTTCCCTTGACATTCTCACTAGTAAACTGAGGAAATTCAATCTAGATGAAAGAAGTATAATGTGGAATCCTGGCTGCTTAGGTCTTTGTGCTCAAAGATCAATTTGTAATTGGGAGGAGGTATTAAGTATGGTTCTCAGGGTCTGTCCTATGTCTGTACTGTTCAATATTTTCATTAATGATTTGAAGGATTGGTTTTGAATGCACACTTAGCAAATTAACAGATAACACCAAAATGGATGGAGCCGAGACAGTTTGGAGGACAGAATTAGGATTCAGGATGACATTGCTAAACTGGAACAATGGACTGAAAACAATCAGATAGGATTCAGTAAGGACAAGTGAAAATCCTGCTCTTAGGATGAAACAATCACATACACAAATGTAGAATTGAGAGCAATTGGCTAGGCTGCAGTATTGCAGAAAAAGACCAGGGGGGTGGTCATAGTGGGCTGTAGGCTGAATGTGAGTCAACAGTGTGTTCTTGTTGCAATAAAAGCCAAGACCATACTGGGCAGTATTAACAGCAGCATCACTTGCAAGTCAAGGAAAGTGATCCTCTGCTCTCTTCAGCACTGGGGAGGATTCACCTGGAGTACCATGTCTAGTTTTGATCCCCACATGTCCAAAAAAAAAGACATGGACAAATGGGAATGAATGCACATGAGAGAAGGGATCAATCATAGCTGTGTTGGTCTGGGAAAAATACACAGAGCTTTTAGATCAGAGGCAATATCTTTTATTAGACCAACTAAATAGTAACAAAAAAAGTTCTTTCTTTGCAAGCTTTCAAGCACATGTACCCTTCTTCAGGCTGAGAAGGAGAAACCAAAGATTGTAAAAGTGCTTTTAGGAAAAAAAATAAAGTTCATTTTGCCCAGGGGAGATAGGAGCTAGAAGTGTATTCCCCTGGGTCTGAGACTGCTTTTGTGAGTCTGTGATGTACAGATTGGGCTGATTTCATCCCTGGAGGTGTCCAATGTCAGAGGTAGCCAGGGAGGTTAAAAATCTTTGTTTCTTGTTTGGCAATGCAGTTCATATTTCCAAATGGCAAGAATGCATGAGAGAAGGGCAGCACAGTTACATGTTACCTTTCAAACATGTTAAATGCTCTTAAGATGAGAGTGTCCACACATTAGGACAAGAAAAGTTGATCTGAGCCTCTCAAAGTTATTCCTCTTCAGGCAAGGTTGTGTTAAGGTTGTGTTAGGCAGTTTGTGTTTTAGTAACAGCTATCTGCCCCATGAGGCTAATATCTCAGGAGGCAAGGTACTGCTCCTAACTCTTCCCTTGTGGGCTAGCTATCTTCCAAGACTTTTGTTCCCTGTACTGAAAGCTGAGCAGTGGTGGGTGAGTGGGGTGGGAAAGAAAGGAGAAGAGGGAGGGGGAAAAGCTGGGCAAAAGGTGAAGGGGATAGGGAGAATGAGTGCAGGATATATATATTAGTGGTGTTTCATTTTAATCATGGAAAAATGTGGATTTTGGGTTACTTCTTTAAATCCAAAAATTGGGGATTTTTTAAAAATCAGAGACAACCAGAATCCCTGGTGATCTGCAATATAGGGGTTACTGGTAAAATGGACTGTGGTATACAGAGGTCAGACCTGATGAGCTAATAGTCCCTTCTGACCTCAAACTTCATGAAACTAGGGAAGTATGAAGAGTGATGTAATAATTAAGTTTGACACCTTGCTCTGTTCTCATGCCTGAAGGTACGGAAACAGGCCCCTCTCTCTTCCACATGCCATTTTCTTCCTCACTCTGTCACACACATGGGCAAATACACCTCTCCACATCTCTGGCTGTGGACAGACACTACATCTGTAGTGCTACAAGTGTCACTTCACTTTGAAGTGCTATAAAATGTAGCACTGCAAAAACAGATGTGATGACCCCCTGCTGAGCCCTCAGGCTGAAATGCTACAAAAACACTGCAAAGGCATACAGCAGTCTGCTTTCCAGCCAGTGGTTACAATAGGAGATTGCTTGGACCTGTGGCTTCCTCCCTGCCTCATGGTATGAGAGGAGACCCTGCTGCAGCCCAGGTCCCCTAGGACTGCAGCACGGCTCTCCTCCCTTCCCCGCAACTCCCCTCCATCTGGGGGCAGCCTATTGGTTCATATACTGTGTAACCCAGGCGGTACTCCAAGAGGTACCCCCTCTCCAATTGAAGGGATCAAAGCAGGTGTACAAACGCTGTGGGAGATGTAGGGACTCTCCTCCCCCTATAGAGCAGAGCCAAACCACCAATGGGGACTTAACCATATACCTTTTAATACTGGGAACATAACAGGCATAAATCAGAGGGTATAGTGGACACTACAATGCCCCAAGGGGGCAGGATTTAATAAAGGTTAGACACTTAAAATCACTGACAAAAAACAGGGTTCACAAAATATAAAACACAAACAGCAGAACAAACAATACAGGTTGGTGAAATATAAAAAGGCTAAAAATGCAAAATGTCAAATGATAAGGAAATTTAGGGCCTTGGTACCTGGAGTGGGGAAACACAATGGCACCTTTCCACTGCAAGAAGATTTGCTTCTTGTTAGCTCATTCACCCCAGCTAAGACTTAAACCCAGACCGCCCACGTGGTAGGCAGGAACACTGCCACAGAGCCACCACTGGTAGCACTACTCAAGCCTGCTAGGGGTCTTGACCTTCCCAGAGCCCCAGCCTCATGTCAAGCTGCCTGGCCTCTGATTGGAGGAGCTGGAAGCAGAGCTGGAAACCTCTCAGGTCACTGCTCAGATCCTTCCTGGAGCAGAGGGAGCCTCTCCTGCTGGCTGCAGCCTCTCCCCGGGGATCCTGGAGCCCAGCGGGGAGCCTCTCCTGCCGGCTGCACGCCACGCTGCTGAGGGTCCCACTGCTGCCTGCAGGTCCTGCTCTTTCAGGCTCTTCCGGGGCACTGCGCCTGCCCTGCTGGCTCAGCTCTTGCCAGCTCTGTGAAGCTCCTTCCTTGTTGTCCCTCGCTGGTCTCTCCCCTGGGTCAGCTCACACTGCCCCTGAGTTTTGGCAAGCCATCGAGGGCTGCACGACAGGCAGCCAGAGGCAGATAAATATTAATTTTCTAAATTTTTTAGGGGCGCCGTGGTCCAGATAAAATGGCCTGGCGGGCCACATCTGGCCAATGGACCGCATTTTGCCCACGCCTGTAGCCTGATGTCCTGATGGCTGCAGCTCCATTCCCCACCCTTGGGTCTCCTGGGACTGCTATTCACTCCCCACAAAGCCCAGCATGCAGCAGCAGCTGCCTCGCCCTGCACACAGATCGGGGGAGGCACATGCCTCCCTGGGCCTCCGCCAAGGTGCACGCAGCATTGGGAGCCCCCCCACCCTGTGCGCCTGGATGAGCTGCTTGGGCTCCGACCAGCTGGGCCCCACTCACCCCTGCCCCTGCTGCCCCACTCCCCCCCTCACCACGGGGGCCTCGATCTGCCCCTTCCACAGGCTGACCTACTGGGTGGGGGTAAGGGGGGCAGGGGGAGGCATGGTAGATCCTGGGTTTCATCCAACGACATTCCTAGAGCATGTCTGCCATTTCCGTAGCTCTGTGGGGCATACCCCTTTGTTGACTAGACTTTTGAAGTGCTATAGAAAGCATTTGTAGCATATATGCCCATGACCCTCTTTCCTTCTGTCTCTCACTCACACACACGTTTCTACATTTGTATATATAGCTGGCAAAAATATTTTAATGTATTTAAAGAAAAGCTGAAAATGAACTATATTTAGGATAGGGAAGCTAGAAATGTTGCTTTGCACTGTTGCTTATCACAATAATGTACGTAGAACAGTAACTCATGAGAACTGTCATAGAATTAGCTAGGAATCATGGAAACTGTTTCATGCTTCTCTCTAAATGCATGCAGTGCTTTGCTGACTTGTTGAAACCATATACCCTGCTGCTTCTGATGCTAGAGAGCACGAAAAGAGCTTAAACAGGCTTTTCTACAATTAGCTAGGTAACTGAGTGAATGCTTGACAGCAGCAATCAGCAATTAATTACATAAAACTAGCCAAGTGATGTGCAATTGGAAAGCACCACAAAAAAGACTAACTTACACACAAACCTTGAATTAGGTTACCTATTAAGACCTCAATTCCAGAAAGAATATCTATTCAGGCAACATTTAAAAATATGCTTGATTGTAAGCACATGTTTGAAGCGAGAGAGAGCCCCATTAGAATTAGTGTGAGCAAGAAAACTAAGTGATAAACCCTGCTTCACTTTACGCACTTGAATGGCACATGCACAACCATGTGCGACCAGGTTCTGACACTTGTGTATTTTTGGATTTGGTTTAGCCACAGGGCAAACTAGAATTTTCCTGTACACAGACTTGCTGGAGTGCGATGTGGGGAGGGCTGGGAAAGGATCCTCCAATGTTTAAGTCCAATAATCTTGGAGGCCCCAATAATTTGGGGGCTGGACTTGATGATCCTCCGAGGTCCCTTCCAGCCCTAATGTCTATGAAATCTACTGGTAAGAACACCTGCCCAGGAAGTAGGAGGCACACTCAGGTATTCTTACCCAGAAGAGGTTTCAACTTTCTCCTTCCCTGAAAAGTGCTCTAAACCAACAGGTCACAGGTTAAGCATCGGTCTTTAAGAGATTTGCCATTTTTTTTTTCTTGTACGCTACTGGATTTGGTAGGCAACTTTGTACAGTGGAGGAAAGTGGTTCAGTTAAAAACAGATCATAAATACTTGCATTTAGAAGCCGTACTACATGAAGAATTGTGCAACATACTGACTTGACCTCAGCAATTATGACATGGCAAAAATATTCATTATGTGTGAAAAAGAGGGGCCAGTAGAGAATTTCTTATAGCAGTTGGTTCCAAGAGCTCCCATAAATAGCAAAAGGAAACATCTGCAAGGTAAATATGTCTCAAGTATTACCCAAGCCTGAAACCAAACTGAAAAAGCACAAACGAAAAAACAATATTGCAACAATGCAAAATAGGTGACTGGTCAAAAATTAACACCCACACACACCCATATATTGAGATCCAACTGTGCAGGGTTAAATCATATGCAGCAAACGAGGCCGTGTCAAACTCTCACTTTATTTAAACCAGGGGCAGGCAACATTTTTGGCTGGATTGCCAAAAAACCCACAATGTCTACCTTGGAAGGTGCCAGAGTGCCAGAAAAACAAAATAGGGGGGAGGTGGGGATATACATAATAAAATGTTGCCTTTGTTGTTGTGTATTCCTTTTTTGTTGAGCATGTTGCAATGAGAGAGAGATAAAAGGGACAAATAAGAGAAAGAGGAGAGAGAGAGAGAGAAAAAGGAGAGCAAAGAGAGAACCAGGTGCACGCACATGCACACAGAGAACCAGAACATACCCAGAACAGACACATGCACACACACATCCAAAACCAGACACGTGTGCACACACAGACACACAGAACCAGACAGAGGCAGACAAACGCACAGAACCAGCTGTGTGGGAGCATGAAGCCAGGCTCCTGGACCACTGGACAGAGTCCGACCCAACAATGCCCTCGTGCCACCAGGGCCCCTGTGCTTCCCTGGGGAGCCAGCCCCCGGAGCTGCAGCACAGCTGGCCAAGGCCCTGGCTTGAAGCCTGCCCAACAGCCCAACCACCCCACACAGCTAAACCCACAAAAGGTGCGGTGCTTCTGGCAAGGGGCAGCACCAGCCTCATCCTGGTGGGAGGCTGTGCCGGGGCTGGGCTTGGAGCAGGTGGAAGTCAGGCAGGCTCAGCTGCAAGCCCTGCTGCAGGCAACCTGGGCTCCGTGGTTGGCAGCAGCTACCAGAGCCTGGGCCAGCCGCAGTCAGGAGGCTGCAAACAGCTGCTCCGGGCTCCAGCATCAGCTCCATACCAGCAGGTGCACGCACGCCTTGGAGCGGACAGTGGTGATAGGGCCCGAGGCAGCAAAGCCCTCCCACTGCCCGCTCTGAGGTGCATATGCAGTTGCCGCCAGCATGGAGCAGATGCCGCGGCTGTGGAGCCCAGCGCAGCTGTTTGCAGCTTGCCTGCTGCAGCTGCCCGGAGCCCAGGCTGGCTACAAACAGCTGTGCCGGGCTCCGGAGCTGTCATCAGCTCTGTGCCGGCAGCGGGGGAGAGGCCAGGGTTGTGCTGCCTCAGGCCCCTGTCCCACAGTCCGCTCTGAGGCACGTGTGCACCCGCCTGTATGGAGCTGATGCCGGAGCCCGGAGCAGATGTTTGCAGCCTCCTGGCTGCAGCTGGCCCAGGCTCTGGGTAGCTGCTGCCAACCACAGAGCCCAATCTGCTTGCAGCAGGGCTTGCAGCTACCCAGCAGCCTGCTGGGAGCAGCCTGGGCTTCGTGGCTGGCAGCAGCTGCCTAGAGCCCAGGCTGGCAGTGGTGTGCCAAGCAAAATGGCCTCACGTGCCGTGCTCGGCCCATGTGCTGGGGGTTGCTGACCCCTGATTTAAAGAAAGATTATAAAGTGACTTGACCACCATTTTAAGTACCTATATTGGGAGATTCCTGAAGGCTCTGAAATGTAGTATTTACTTAATTAGAAGGCTCCTTAATTTATCAGGCAAAGGTACAATAAGATCAATTCTAATTGTAAGTATGGTGAAAAATCTTTGCAGTAAATGTAACTCATCATTGGTACAACGTACCTTAGGATGTTGCAGTGTTTGTATCTTGATATCTTTAAATTACAATTGGGTAATACTTTCCATAAGTTACTGGACTCTGCAGGGATAAGTGATTGAAATGTGTTGGGTTTTTGTTATGCCACAGGCCAGGCATTATCAAGGTCACTTCTATCCTTAAAAATTTAGCTATATTAATTAGACAAAGAAGATTACCTCTTATTCTTCAATTTCTACTCTTTTTTAAATTAGCCATTACACAGCATCTCGAGTAGCAATGCAGCAATACCTAACAAAGTAATTTCTTTCACACAAGATTAAGTTAATAACAGAATATTATTAACAAATCTAGCTAACTTGGGGGGGGGAGGAGGGGGAGAATGTAATCATTTTTCTTTGAATCCAGCTAATGGTACCATCAAGGTAAGACACAGTCTGTCCAGCCCTTACTGTGAACAATCAAATTAGCAGAAAATGAAGATAATGTAACAAAGAACCTGATTAAAAGCCCTAAATGAATCAAGTTATCCTTACTTAGCATAGTTAGAATATCACAACATATTTCACAATACGTCATTAAGATCATCAGTTCAGAGGTTTACGGAGAGAATGAATAAAGCTTTAGTGCCAACATCTAAAAAGCTAGTCAAAGCCAGAGAACCCTGGAGAAGTTACAATAAGCTATAATACAAAATACAATATAAAGTTACGAAAAGCTATAAAGACAAAATACAAGAAAGACAAAAGGCAGGGCAGGGTGACACCTTACAGACTACAGTAGTTTGTTCAGAAACGCTTTCTAAGCGAGTTAATCTATAAGGTGCCACCCTGCCCTGCCTTTTGCCTGACTTCAGACCAACATGGCTAACTACCTTTCTCTACTCATAAATACAAAAATGCCAAACAGTTACTGTTGTTACAAGAAATCACTCACAATCTGCCAAAACAACAGCTATATCATGCACAACACGAGCATCCAATTAATTCTATAGGAGGAACAAATAGCAGGCCAAACGAAGATGTTGGCTCGTTATTGAGGACATGCAGAATTGCTACTGATAGTGCTTAAAATTCTTCTATGTAAATAATTTTGAGGTCTCTGACAGAGGAACCTCACTCTAACATGGGGGTGTCAAATTCATGTGGCGCCCTAGGCTGGACTGGGCCCATGAACAACTCCCTCCCCCCACATGCTGGATCCAGTACCCACAGCGCCTGCTTTGGCCAGTTCAGGACACAAGCTGTACATGGTATAGTGCTGGATCAGGGCAGGTGCTGCATCCAGGGTGGGCCCCAGACTGGCTGGAGTGGGTGCTTTGTGCAGAGCAGTACTGAACCAACCAGAGTGGGCATTTGATAAAGCCTGCATGGGACCCATGGATGTCTGTGTGCCAGATCCAGCATCCACTTTGGACGATCTAGAATTGCATTGCATGCAGTGCGTACCATGGGACCCGTTCTGCATGTGACGCCCATTCCAGACTGGCTGGAGTAGGCACCAAATGTGGTTCACGTCCTGGATCACTGACCAGAACAGGAGCTGCAGGCGCTGAATTTGGTATGCAGGGTGGGGGTCCCAGACTGACTGTGCAGTACGGGTTGTGGGTGGCATGTTTCCCAGCCCTGCGCGCAAGGCCCATCCAGCATGCACCACATGTGATGTGGATCTACTCAAGACCCAGGGTCAGCAGCAGGGTCTGGATGAAATGCTCCCCAGACAGATGATGTGGCTTCACAGGCCAGATCCAGCCCATGGGCTATATATTTGACACCCCTGCTGTAAAAGACCAAAATCTATTTTCACTTATCATATTTGAAGCGTGAAGTCTGCAATAACTTTCCTGTATTAAGCAGAATTACTCAAAGACAAGAAATGGAATATCATTGTTGTGACTCAGCATCGATTAAACGGACAGAGCTGTTTTGGATGCAGGACTGCAGGTTATCCCTCAACCTGAGAAGCGGAACTGAATACCAAACGTGATACAAATCTTCACTTTGTCAGAACTTGAGTTTGTCTTGATTTGTCAGAGCTACATGTGAATAAACTTAGCCAACCTTGTCACCTAACTCTAGCCTGGACTTTCAGTGAAAACTCAGGGCAGAATTCTATTTCAGTTGTTTTTAAATGTCAGTTTTACAGTGCCCTAAGTGGCTTCTTTGGCACTTGTGTACAGTTTGCAACTCTACTACTCTATCTTTATGCTACTATTATTAAGCCTAAGTGTAGACATACATATACTCTGAGCATGTGCAGTAGGCTGCACACTAGCCTGGCAGGTGCTACAAAAGCTACATGCACATACCCATTGTGGATTCATAAGTCATGAATATGTGGCCAGACAAAAGCCCATGAGCTGGTGGTTAGGTCAATTCACCAGATCTGGATTCTAAGGCAGAGGAATTTTGAACCTATATCTATTTCTCTGACTTCCTGGCATAGCACTCAGACTACTATAGCAGAGATTAGGTGCCATGCAGGGTTTTCTTTTGGTTTCCTTCTGCACTGGCCTTGCGCTGCTAAGAAAGACATGTGGAGCCAGGAAGAAAAAAACCCAAGGTCTAAGTTGTATGGTTCAGTAAGATGGCTGCTGCCCTAGAAGAAAGCAGGTGCTGACTTCTAGCCTATGCCTTTTTCTGTTGAAGCAGAAACTTCTTCACTGTTCTCCCTTTACTTTATCCACTGATGAATGTTCACAGTGAAGTAGCTCAGCTTAAAAAGAAGCACTGAAGAAGGGGCTGGATAATGTTTAGCTTGTTGTGTAGTGGCTAGACCACTGTGCAGTATTAGCAAGTTGGAATGACACAGGTTCAACCCCCTTCTGGTTAAAGAGGGCCACAAGCCTGCATTTCTGGTTACTATCCTAACAATCTAGCTATCTGGGGCTAAAACAAGGGTGTCAAACTCATCCCATGCCCTGGGTGGGATCCAGGCTGCAGCAGTAGGGCAAGCAGCTGTAGGTCTGGGGGCCCTGGATTCTGTGGCAGGCCATGCCCCCAACCCTTGTAGCCCAGCAGGCTGGACAGAGTGGCCCTATGGGGAGGGTATTGGAGGCGTACTGTTTTTTCACCCCTAGGACATATGCTCAGGTACAAACTTACACAACTGCATACTTACCTAGCTAGGCTGTGTGTAGTCAGTCTAGGCGTATGTATCCATGCTACAAGGGCAACAGAATAGTAAACTATGGGTAAGTACCCAAAATGGCACTCATACAGTTAGAAAACTGCCATTTTGCACATAGAACAAGATAGGAATCTGTCCTGCTTCCCCTATCACCTCCAATCACCCCCCAACCCACACCCACAGGTCAGATTATATATAGTTTTCCAGACACCATGTGCCCAATGAGTATGTCTGAAAACCAGAGCCTTGTCATTTGCTCACTGTGTTACATCATGATATCAAGGGGATGTCACCTCCTGCTGTAAAGCAGCAAGAAGCAATGCACAGAACTTGAGTGCTGCTGGTCACTCGCATTTTTTGAGAGACTCTTGAACCTGTCTTCCAGATTTATATAAGGAAAGGTGTGAGGGCTGGAATTTCTATTGCATGTGGTACATGAAATTAGGCATGAATCACAAAGGGCTGTATAAATTCATATGACAGGGGTGAGAACCAACCACTGCAGGGCCTTCTATGACTTAGACCTAGTCCGGATTTGGGGAGATCTTATGTGCTAAAACTATGCAGCACAGGCTCAAGAGCCTGAGAGAACTACCTCTCTGTGCTTAATAGCCTCGATAATGAACCCCTTCCACATTCATTACACACAAGTCTGCACCATGGAGGATACTACACCTAGGAACTCTCTCATCAGCCAGTGAGGTTTTTGCCTGAGCAGCAACTGTTAGGTTTGTAAAAGCACTTTGAGAGTGAAATATTTTTTTCCAGATACAATAAAACTTGCACCATTTTAATGTAGGACAAGCAAGTAGTAGATCTCCAGGGAGCAAATACCTGCAGAGAAACATAAAGAACTGTAAAGTGGCACAGTGCCTGAGCTAATTAGCTCTGCTAAGAAGCAAAGCTTATTAGTCTGGTTACTAATGTTGCACTTAACATGACTGTATTTCTTCCACACTTAGCTTAAGGCATGGGTGTCAAAGATAGCAGAGTAATTGGGGGTGGGGGGGGCCGGGGACTGGGACAGGAGCCCTAGATGCCACCTTTCGGGGTGGGAGGGCAGAAAAACAGCCACCACCACAGCAGCAGCTGATCTTGCTGCTGTAATCAGCACAGCAGCAGCCCTTACTGCCTTATGCTTCCCATCATCTGAGCTACACTTCTGGATAAAGATACAGCCTGTGAGCCAAATCCAGCCCTCAGAGCCATGTCATCCAACCCATAGGACTCCTGACGGGGTTGGGAATTCATGGGAGAAGTGAGCGGAGGCAAGGCCTATTGAATTCTGGGGTATGGAGCACTACTGAGGACACAGTGACTCAGGTACCCACAGCTGCCTGTGGTTTAACACTGCTGCTGCTTGCCCCGTCACCAGTGAGGGTCCAGATCCAGCTTGCAAGGTCCCTTGCAGTCTGAATCTGGCCTGGGGGACCGAGCAAGTTTGACACCCATTGCTTAAGGGATCTGCATTGCACCACATTGTGCCTTCTACACCAGTGGTTCTCAATGCTTTTTAGATGCAAGCAACTCCTTGCCAGACTCAAGGAACCCCTTAGAAAACGCCAGCTTTTACCTTTCATTCATTTTTTTGACTATGGAAAAATAATAGAGCAATTCTTCTGTTGAAAAGAATTCACAACAGGTCAGAATTTTTTTTAACCCCTGTGTGAAATCTCTGGATTTATCTTGTGACTCGTGTGTAGGTGTGTTTGCACAGTGCTAATATTGCGTGACACACCATGGCACCCTTAAAAGGATCTCACAGCACACTCAGGTGTTTTGGCACACTGGTTGAGAATCACTGCTAATCACATATGGGCTAAGCACAGCCAGTCAAAAAGCCAGAGGCTGAATTGATTCAATCTTTGCAGGTTAGTCTAAGCTGTAGATTGAGTGAACAGACATTCCCTTTTGATTTCAGAAAGGCAGCCACATACATGCAGTGACCCAGGGCAGAAGCCAGAGGGAGGAGTGGGGGGCTAGGACACATCTCCCTGCTCAGCTGGAGCAGACAGCTTGGGCCAAGGCTAGTGCACCCACCCTGTGAGTGTGGGGTTTGTGGGAGGAGGACGTGCAAACCATCCTGGGATGCTGGGGGAAGTCTGATACTACATTCAACCAGGTTTATTTTAAACTGGTTTTGGTCATTTTGAAAGTGGTTTCTGCGCACTAAACTTCTGTTGTGTTACAGATTTGAACCCGTTTTCAATCACTTATACTGGTTCATGTGTAATTTCTGTCCCTAGTAGACATGTTATGGACCACAGCAGTGATTCATTAATACATTGTCTGGGGCTATAGGCAAACTTCAAATGGGGAGGGGGAACTGCTGCAGGGCTGCCTGCTGCAGCTGTTATGATGTAATTTTAACAGCTACATGAGTCTGTAGCAATATAAGGAAGCAAAATTGCAACAGCTCTGACCCTGGTGAGGCAGGGTTAAAGTTGGAGCAGTTTTGCTAGATATGTACAGCTCCAGGCTCCTGAACATCTAACAGCTAAAAGATAACAACTGAGGCCAGGGCCAGAGCAGCAGCAACTCCTCCCCCTGTAAAGCCCCACACAACATCCATACCCTGGGATACAGTACTAATTATTGGCAGAACAACTATGTAGGGGTCAAAACAGTGGGACTCTATTCCTGGCTCTGCCACTACCTTGCTCTATGCCCTTGATTCAATGATTTCACCTCCTTCTACCTGTTTCTACTGCTGCATGATGGCTGTGACTGCTCAAAAAGTTCAGCTTAACCAATGGATTTGTGGCTTTGAGATCTTTGTCAGAGGGTACCTGAGAAGGGGAGAGGCCTATGATGTTTACGGTAGCAAAAGAGCTCAGTAAGCACCGGTGTTTGTTTCTGCTTGTATCCACCTCCCACGCTGTCCAAGGCAGTTTGTCCTCAGTCAGGATCACTAGGCGAGCCCTTCTGAACCCTATCACCCCACCCACTGAGATGGCTTGATGCGCTTACCTGGATGTCTCACTCTGGAAGGCTCTTTAATAGAGACAGTTTGTTCAGCTGCCAAGGCTGGAGCCCACAATTCTCCAGTTACCTGCCACCGTGACAGCTGACAACCAACAGGGAAAGGACGACACACACCCCTCCCACCCCGGTCTTTCCTCTTATCTGTAAGACACTGCAGTGCACTGAGATACACAGAGATTCTTCTGGGTACTCCCTGCCTTGCCTTGCCCCTAACTCCAAACCCGTGTAATACCCTGGAGCAGAGACTGCACATATGAGGCAGCAGCTTTACTTAGTGGGACTGGGCAGAGTTCCCAGTGGGGCATCCCAGTACTACTTAAGCCTCCAAAAAGCAATTCTAACATCTGCCGCTACTTGCCGGGAATAGAGGACTACACAGCCTCAGGACTCCTGGCAGGAGAGAGCCCTGCTAAGCGTTTCCTGGTCCTCACAGCTTTTGTATCCACAGGAACTCAGGGAACCCGAGCATGGTGCCACTTTTGAAACCTGGGCTCAGGTCTAAGCAGGCTGGTGAAAGAAATGGTAAATGCACAGCTGGGGGGCAGCTCTCCTGCTACCAGGAAGGTGCTGCGAGGCCTTAATATTTATCATCTCTAAAAGTTAGTCTCAGCCTCTGTGGAGTTGAGAGGGTCATCTGCAAGATGAAAGTTTGGGAAGCAGCTTCCACCTTTGCTACCCGACTGCCTTCCGATCCTGCCCTCGCCGATGCGAGCCCCGCCGCCTGCCTAGGTTGCGCTGTCGGTAGCCGGGAGATTCTGAAATACTGATCCAACGTCCGCAGACAAGACCCCAGCTGACTACCACAATCCAAGCTGTTTGCCATTGGAAAAGCCATTTCTGCATTTGTAACTAAGTGTGGCCAGTGTGACGCACTGACCAGAGATCCTGCTATGACCCGATTTTCCTCTTGCTCTCAAATTCAGATGTCCAGTTTTGTCTACACTAGGCCACCTTACCTAGGCTGAACCCTAGATTGAAACAAGCATTTACAGTCTGGCCCAAACGTGTAGAGCATCCACACCAGCTCTCACTTCCCGGGTTAACCGGCAGTCCAGTAACGCAGACTAAAATGTGTAATGGGGGCAGGGTTGGGGGCGGGGGAAATCTTTTTGAAATAAAAAAAATCAATCAGGTGGTTTTTTGTTATTTAAACTATCAGTCTTATTCACCCTGCCAGCATCTTAACATCATTTCTTAAAATATGCATAGAAATATACAATTAATCTACAACCCTCTAAAACTCTGAATCACAGATAATTATGATAATAAGGAGAAACATCTCACTTTTGGGGTCAAGTTTTATAAATGGGGCATAACAAGCGATGCGTGGGGGACCCAGAGCACGCGCTGGTGGGTGCAAGAGACCGCCCAAATCGCCAGAGCCTGGGCAGACCTCGCCGGCCATCCGCGCACGGCCCACGGGCGGTCTCACGTTCCTCCGGGACGGGCTCGCCGTAGCCCGGCTCCTGCCTGCGGCGGCCGGGGCGCGGAGCCCGCGAAAGGCAACGGCCGAGCGGGGGGGGGGGGCGCCCCGGCTGTGGCGGCGCGAGGCCCGGGCGCCCGCTGGTTTCGGGAGCAAGGGAGAAGGGAGCGAGCGGATTTATTTCCAGCTCTTCTCCAAACCGGGAGTCTGCTCGAGGGCGCGTACCCGGGCAGGGCCGGCCGGCGGCGGCGGGGACGAGGCGCGGGAGGGAGAGCCGGCCGGCGGCGGGAGGCAGGCGCTGGGCCTAGCGCGGCGCTCGCCAGGCGCCGGGTCTCCACGTGGCCGGCGCGGGAGCCCGCGGGGGGGACGGGACGGGACGGGACGGGCGCCGGCTGCACGGCGGTACTTACGCGGCCGGGGCCCCGCCGAGCGCAGCAGCGCGCGCCGCCTTGGCCGCTTCCCCGCTCGCGCCGCGGGGCTTAACCCCTGCGCGCCCGGCCGGCTGGGGCCGCGCCCGCGCCCGCCCGGGGCGGCCTCTGCCCCCGCAGCGCCGGGCCCGGCGGGAAGCCGCTCCCGCGGCGCCGAGCGGGCACACGCGGACGACACGTCCCCGCCGAGAGCAGGGCGGCCCGTGCTGCCGCCCCGGGGCCGCGCAGCCCCTTGCCGGCCGCTCGGGAGGCGGGAAAACGCGGAGCCTGGGCCCGGGGAGCGGCAGCTGTCGCTCCGGCCGCCGCCGGGGGTGCAGGGCCGGAGCCCGGGCGACGCTGGGGAGACGGCAGGAAAGAATTCCAAACCTCCGGGAGCGGCCAGTGCGGTGTCCTCATCATAATTTTAAAAATCATGGACTAAATACAGACCTTAGTTTTATGACACATTATAACCTGCCCAACAGCTGACTCCCCAGGTACTCCCCATTATTTACCAGCTACATTCATGTCCCTGCCCGGCCCCGGCCTGCCTCCCACCCACGGACTCCTCCGTTTACATCTTCACTGACGGCCTCTCTTGCACCAGCCCAGCCCAGCCGCTGGCTTCTTTACTATTCCTTCCATCCAGGAAGAGCACACGCCAACTGCCAAGGCTTCCTCAGCCCAACAAAGGGGTTTTAAACCCAACAGCTTGCTAAGAAGGATTGTTTCAAGTATTTGAGTCGGTCTGATATAGGGGTTTTCAACCTTTTTGGGGCAGTGTACCCCTAGCAGCCAGACGCAGAGCTGGGGGGGGGGGAGGGGGCTGTGCATGGCTGGATGTGGAGCATGTGACCTTTCCTCACCCCTAGTGTCCAGCCAGGCAGGCGGCGCCTGCGCAGGATAGCGCATGGCAGCACTCCGTCCCCACCCACCGCTCGTATCCCTTAGGGCCTTCTCAAGTACCCTGGGGGGTATGCGTACCCCCGGTTGACAACCCCTGGTCTAATAAAAGATATCACATTTACCCAAAGAACTGTGTCTGCCTACGTCCTTAGACCAACGTGGCTACAACCAACACCCCTGTGCTCAAGACAGGATTAACGCTGACTAAACTATCCCAGTCAAGTGTTTGTCTAACCTGCTCTTAAAAATATCCAGGAGAGTGTCTGTCTTCTTAGAGTGTGCAGATGACCTGCTCCTAGCCATCCAGGACCCAAACCACCCTGATACGTGCCCATTCTGTGGGCAGAGGGGCACCCTGGGGCACTTGGTCCTGGAGTGCGCCTGGTTGCAGCCCCTGCACCTCCTCCTCCACAACCTCCTGCTGAAGTTCTGGCTTCACTTCTCCCCACACCGATTTCTTTATGCACTCCCCCCATCCGTGGCCCCACCAGGGCCCGGGACCTCCTGGTCAGCCTCCTCCTGGCCCTGGCCCTGGCCAAGTTGGCCATCTGGCTGACCAGGAAGGAGGCTCTGGTCAGGAGGGTCCCCGGGGACTGTGGGGCCTTTTTCCTGCGTCTCCTTCATTCCCACGTCCGGGCAGAGTAGCACTGGGCAGTACCTGCTGGCTCGCTGGCTGCTTTTGAGAGCCGGTGGGCGCTGGCCGGGGTGCTCTGCTCGGTGTCCCCCCAGGATGCACTTGTTTTGTCCCTATGACCTCATGACTATGCCCTGTTTTTTCATTTGTTGTCCCCAGCATTCAGTGGGTGGCTTTAGGTCTCATCGCTGCCCATAGGTGGCAGCCACAAATTCTGTAGTGGGCTAGCCCCACAGTCTTCAGTCACCAAATAGGTCTGTCACCTCAGCCCTCTGGAGCTTGTTGTGAGGCCTGTAAGGAGGTGCTGAAATCCAGTGGCAGGTGGTTAATGGGGGCCAGGTGCATCTGGGGACCAGTAAATTGGGGTGGAGCTATAAAGAGGGTTAAAAGCTTTAGGAGCAGGGTGCAAAAATAGAGGAGGCTGTGGTGCTGAGGGAGAAGCATAAAGCCTAGGTCACCCATCTCAAAGCCTGAAGGAAGACAGCAGGGTTTGGTTTGGTTTGGTTTTTGTTTGCACATTTGCTTTTGTTGTTGTTTCATTTACTGTGGAGATGAGTTTTCCCTATATAAAATAAACTGTCTGGAAACCCTGAATGCACTGCTGCCTGGCCTAGATAAGGCAGCTGGGTGAGTGAGCTGCTTACAGGCCCCTGCCTCAACATCCACTGCAATATGTGGGACATCGAACCAGTCTGCTCTAGGACCATCAACTGCCACCAGCTCTGCTTGTGGTCCGTCCCATCTGCCATCCCATCTTCACACTCCACCCAAACACCAAGTGGTGGGACTCTTTTGCGGAGGGCAAGAGTACCAGTGGACAAGCCTGTATTCCACCCTAATCCCGCAAGCCACCAGGGACCTACATTGATGCCTCCTGCATAGAGCCATCAGCACAGGTCTAGACGTGGTACATTTTAGACTTCCCCAACACCTGTCTCTTCTGTAGTTGAAAGGAGACCCTGGTGCACACCTATCTGAGTGCGCGGGTCTGCAGCTCCTCTAGCGTCTCCTCCTCTTGAGGTTTTGGCTGCACTTCTCCCCACACCTTGTATTTTATGCACATCCTATACATAGCCCCACCAAATCTCAGGACCTCTTGGTCAACTTGCTCCGGGCTCTGGCCAAGATCAACCAGGAAGGAGGCCCTGACCAGGGGAAACCTGTGCAATTGTATGACTATTTTCCTCTTACTCCTCTGTGCAGACTTTCATTGGTTGCTGTCCACAGACTCCTTAGACAGATTCAAGGGGCAGCAGGTGCTAGCCAGTATTCTCTGCTCAGCATCCCACTTTGGAACCCTAGTTATAAGCCTTTGACCTTCATACCCATTCCTGATCTTTTTCATTGACAAAGGCTCACCATCTCCTTGTATTGCAAATAGGCCTGCTCTCCACCAGGGCTCTGACTCACATCACTCTCCCCTGTTGGGTAAGTGGGGGGGAGGAAGGGTAAAGGATAAGGCCTGCTCACCCCCTGCCACCACAGCTGCTCCATCCCCAAGGGATGCTCTGCAATGCTAGTGGGACCCCTCCACTATCCACTGCAGTGATACCCCTCTGTTTTCTCTCATGTTTCTGCAGCCCGAGCAAGCCAGCCTTGAGCCTTCCCTTTGTGTGGGTCTTTGAGCTCATGTTTCCAAGCCCCCTGCTCCATTTCCCCAGCCTTATGTAAATGGACCCAGGCCTATCAGCTATTCCCCGTACTTTCTATGTCTCCCCACCCCAACTTTCCAGGTAACCCCTGACCCATCCTCCCAGATACCACCCTCTCTATCCTACGCAGAGGGGAGAACCCACTGCTCCTGCTCCCCACGTTAGCCCTCCCCACTCCACCCCACTCTAACCTGCCATGGCAGGAAAAGCACCCCTAAGGGAGATGTCACCCTAGAAGCCCCAAGCAAGAGGGCAGAAAGAGAGACAGGGGATGACAAGTGTGACCAGGGCACTCCTTCTATGGGGCAACAGCACCCCCAAACCAGGGTGAAGGCAGGAACAAGGACAAGATCTCCTTGGCTTCTCCTCCAAGCCTGGGGGCGGGGAGGGTAGAGGGTAAAGGACATGATGCAAAGATCAAACTAAATCCACCTGCTGCAGGCAGGTTTGCCTGATCAGCCAGCATGCTGCCCGCTTGGCCTTCTACCAGCTCTCCAAGTTCAGCTTCTCAGCAGAGCAGCCAGATATATGCCAAGGCAGCTTCAGTGAAACCTACAGCCACCCAGTCTAGGCCTTTCATTGCTTCTGCCCAGAGCGCCTCAGGCAGACAGGGCCCCTTCCCTACCATCATTAGGCACCACAGGGTATGCTGCCACCTGATCCCTAAAGCACCCACATCAAACCCTGGTGTGGACTGTAGGTTCCTACCCCTACCCCCAAGATCATGGTGGTCTTTAAGATGATCTTTTTCCTTGCCCCAGAGGTCACTGCCCAAGAGGTGGTGGAGCAAGTGATCTCTATGGGGGTGTTTATGTCTTGCCCTACCAGATCAGCATCTCTTTGGAAGCTGGCTCAAATGGTCCCCTTCCAGGAGACCCTGTATAAGATTCACTAAACAGCAGGGGAAAGTAAGTGTGTCTGCTGCTGGGCATCAGGGCACCTCTGCCAGGAATGCTCTCTGAGCCATCAGAAGGAGGCACTGTGTGCCCCCACTTTAAGGAGGAGTGCAAACAATACTAGCATCCCCTGCACCCCAGCCTCAGCACACAGCATGGGCTGAGGGCACTTTGTGGGGAGAGGGCAGAGAAACGAGGTGAGGGGAAGCACTACTTCCTGTGGCAGGGCACCAGTGGTGCCTGACACTTTAAGGGCTGCTAGATCAAGCACTAAGCAGGTGTTTGATTACAGCGGCCATTTTAGAACTCTGGCCACCTATATAAACAAGAGCAGTTTGCTGCTGGGAGCTAGGCAAGAAACATTGCTTGGATGAGCTACTGCATGAGAACATGTTGCAGGTAGGAGCAGGAGGCTCTGGTCCTAAGCATGACCTAAAACCTTACCTGCTAGGAGTGGGTGGTCTGGTGGGGCTCCCAGTGGTGTGGGAACCCCAGGAAAATGCCAGGACAGTTACCACTCCAGTGAAAGGCAGGTAGGGGTGCCTTAACCCCAGCCCTCACCTTCAGGTGGGTTATTTGATCCATCTAATCCAGGGAAGGCCAGATAAGCTTCTCAAAGGGCCTGAGCCTGCAGGGGTGAGTGACCCCGTAG
This sequence comes from Crocodylus siamensis, assembly GCF_052110815.1. Lineage (NCBI taxonomy): Eukaryota > Metazoa > Chordata > Crocodylia > Crocodylidae > Crocodylus > Crocodylus siamensis. The sequence continues at coordinate 11,672,274 of NC_143408.1, forward strand.
GGCCGGCACACTTTGTGAAGCATCTGAGCCAGGAATGGGGGACCCTGATCCCTGAATCCAGGCAGGCGGCTTGGACCTAACCATGGGACCTGACTGGTCAATGCTGGAACCAGGATACAGATAGGGATCAAAAGGGCCAGGAGCCCACTATGAGGGATGCCCATATAGAGCAGAGAAGCTTGGGGTCCCGACTGGCCTGAGATGAGGCCAGGGCTTAAAGAAAAGCCAAAGGTCCCAGGGAAGGGGCCAGAGCTAATGGGTGAAGGAGATGATTGAGTTGGCCACCTGATATGCGATCTGCGAGGCTTGGCCATGGTGTAGGGGTGGAATGGAGCCACAGATAGCCCCCACAATATCGAGGCGTATAATAGGCAGCCTCCCACCTAATTATCACTTCAATATTATTACATAAAGACGTGGCAGACAAGTAAGGCAGATGGCTGACCCATAGACAGGGGGCAAGCTGATGCTTGCACTGGGCATGCAAGCTTGCCCCTGTCACACTTCCCCCACTACCATATCACCACTACCACTTCCTAACTTAACGCCATGTCAGTCCCTTAGGAGCTGCCTCATTCCCAACTCACAGCAAACCTGAGTGAGTGTTGATCCACTGTGGGCAGTGAACAGCCAGCCATGCCAAACAGAAGGCCCAGGCACAGCTCAGTCCCTCTAACACAGAGGAGGCCTCCCTCACATCACCAAAGATGGAGACAGGATTTATCTTGATGTCAGTCATCTCTGGAGCTTTGTCAGAAAACCCATCTCCAGGGAAAAATCGAGTGGGTGGAAGACACCATGGAGAAGGCTTCTACCCAGGTCCTGGTTTGGCACTGTGGAGACTGTGGCTTACAGTTTCCTTCCAGTGACAGCCAGGTGGGGAAGTGCCGGCATTGTAAGGGGTTCCTCCTGGTGGTGTCCCTCAGGGAGCCACAGAAGGAGGTAGCAAGGACCCAAAGCATCTGCCACCATGAGGACTTAATTGATTTGATGCTGGAGAAGACCTCTAGCACTGCAGAGGAAGGACTGCCACAGGCAATGCTAGAGAAGGAAAAGGACATGGACTCGCAAGAAGCTGAAAGTTTGTGAGCTCTGACAGCAAGCAGAAGTATTCATCTCCACCTTCAATTCTGAAGAACAGATATAGAGCACTAGCAACAGGAGGAGGAGAAGCATGTTCCATTGGTGGAGGAGGCCAGGCCAGGAATCCTCAAGACTGGGAGGATCAAGACCACTGCCACTAGACACTTTCAAGAAACGTTGGGATAGTTATCTTGTTGGGGTCATCTGACCCCAGCTGACTTCCTGCCCTTTGAGCAGGTGGCTGGACTCTATGATTTTGCAAGGTCCCTTGCAGCCTTAATGTCTATGAAATCTGAAGAGGAAGTGACAGGTGGTGGTGGTTGGAGTCTCCCTTCAGTGAGGGATGGAGTCATCCATCTGCTGGCCTGACTTGTTGTCTTGAGAGGCCTGTTGCTTGTCCACAGACTGTATCCAAGATGTCATGGAGGAATTACTGAGACTCATCCATCCCCTGACTACTACCCCATGTGCTCATCCACGTGGGTACCAATGGAACTGCCAGGAGTGACCCTGAGCAGATCAAAAGTGACTACAGGGCTCTGGGTGCAAGGGTGAAGGGCACAGGGGCACAGGTGCTGTTCCGATTGATCCTTCTGGTCAAGGGAAAGGGCCTGAGCAGGACTGGACACATCTTGCAGATCAATGCATGTCCACGCAGAAGGTGTTGCCAGCAGGGCTTTGGCTTCTTTGACCATGGGATGTTTTTCTGAAAAACAGGATTGCTAGGAAGAACTGGGATCCACCTGACAAAGAGAGGGAAAACTATCTTCACAGACAGGCTTGCTAATGTAGTGAGGAGGCTTTAAACTAGGTTCGTCAGGGGATAGAGACCAAAGCCTTGAGGTGAGTGGGGAAGCGGGTGACCTGTAGGAAGCACAAGCAGAAGCGGGTTACAGGGGAGGCCTTCTCATTCTTACTGACAAAGTAGGGCAATCCACTAGTTACCTCAGATATCTGTACACAAACGCATGGAGCCTGGGAAAAAAATAGGAGAAACTGAAAGTCCTTGTGCGAATACGGAACAATGGTGCACTTGCAATAACAGAGACTTGGTGGGAGCTCACATGACTGGAGCACTGTCATGGATGGGTATAAAATGTTCAGATAGGACATGCAGGGTAGAAGAGGAGGAAAAGCTGTGCTTTATGTAAAAGAGCTGTATGATTGCTCAAAGCTCCAGTGTGAAACTGGACATTAGCCTATTGATAGTCTCTGGGCTTGGGACAGAGGAGAGAGCAACAAGGGTGACACTGGGGTAAGGGGTCCACTATAGACCACCAAACCAGGAGGATGAGGTAGATGAGGCCTTTTTTTAAACAGCTAGTGGAAGTTTCCTGATCACAGGTCCTGGTTCTCATAAGGGACTTCAGTCACCCTGACATCCTGGGAGGACAATACAGCAGTGCACAGACAATCCAGGAAGTTCTTGGAGAGTATGGGGGACAATTTCCTGGTGCAAGTGTTGAAGAGGCAAACTAGGGGCCATGCTGTTCTTGACCTGCTACTCACAAACATTGAAGAATTGTTAGGGGATGTAGCAGTGGATGGCAACTTGGGCAGCAGTGACCATGAGATGATTGAGTTCGGGATCATGAGGAAAGGAAGGAAGGAGAGCATCAGAGTAAGGACCCTGGACTTCAGAAAAGCAGACTTCAGCTCACTCAAGGAAATGATGGGGAGGATCCCCTGGGAGTCCAGTCTGAGGGGAAATGTAGTTCAGGAGAGCTAGTCTGTTTAAAAAAACAAACAAACCGTACTGAGGGCGCAGGAATGAACCATCCCAACGTGCAGGAAGATTACCAAGTATGGATGAAGACCAGCATGGCTTAGAAGGGAACTCTTCAGTGAGCTTAACCACAGAAAGGAAGCTTACAAGAGGTGGAAACTTAGACAAATGACTTGGGAGAAGTATAAGACCCTTGCTTGGGCAGACAACGTTGAAATCAGGAAGGTGAAAGCTTAACTGGAGTTGGAACTAGCAAGGAACATGATGGGTATCTATAAGTATGTCAGCAACAAAAGGAGGATCAGGGAAAGTGTGGGTCCCTTACAGAATGGGGGAGGCAACCTAGTGACAGATGATGTGGAAAAGAATTAAGTGCTCAGTGCGTTTTTCACCTCGGTCTTCCCAGGCAAGGTCAGCTTCCAGACTATTGCACCTGGCCGCACAGTTTGGGGAGGAGGTCAGCAGCCAGCAGTGCTGAAGGAACAGGTTAGGGACTATTTAGAAAAGCTGAACATGCACAAGTCCATGGGGGTGGGCGGGATGCACCCAACAGTGCTGAGGGAGTTCTCTAATGTGATTGCAGAGCTGCTGATCATTATTGCTGAAAACTTGTGGTGGTTGGGAGAGGTTCCAGATGATTGGAAAGGGCAAATATAGTGCCCATTTTTAAGAAACAGAAGGGGAGGATCCAGGGAACTACAAACCAGTCAGTCTCACCTCAGTCCCTGGTAAAATTGTGAAGCAGGTCCTCAAGGAATCCATTTTTAAACACTTGGAGGAGAAGAAGGTGATTTATGAACAGTCAGCATGGATTTGCCAAAAGCATGTCCTGCCTGACCAAACTGATTGCCTTATCTGATGAGATGACTGGCTCTGTGGATGCAGGAAGAGCAGGGATTTTGATACATTCTCATAAGCAAGCTAAGGAAGTAAGGGTTGGATGAGTGGACTTTAAGGTGGATAAAAAGCTGGCTGGATGGCCAGGATCAACAGCTCTCTACTTAGTTGACAGCCACTCCCAAGTGGAGTGCCCCAGGAAGCAGTCCTGTGGCCCTTTCGTTCAATATCTTCATCAATGATCTGTGTGACAGGGGGCCATCAAAGGCCAGTCCTGATGTCAGCCTGCCCACCTGTCTAGGGCAGTCTGCCCTGTCTCACCTGCCACAATTTGTTGTATTAAACTAGATGTTGAATGCAGGAGGCTACCCATTCAATGCCGCAATGCCTAGGGTATTATACGCAGCTCTGACCTACCCTATACCCTGGGGTCTCAGCCTCTGGCCCTCAGGCATCTGTAGACGTACCTTGGACTTTCTGCCCCCTCCCCAGGGCTTCCACTTCCACACATACTAGTGCCTTCCACTTATGCCCTCTCACTAAGTCCTCCTATTTAAGTTCACACCTGTGGGGCCGGCCCATATGCAGCCCTTCAGGTCACCCCTGCAATCCTACTCTGCGTGGCCCTGGTGCAGCCCTTCAGGCCCACCTCAGCAGACCCTATTCTACACCCCTCACACACAGTCCTTCAGGCCACCACTGCACACCCTACTTTGTGTGGGCCTCTGCATATACTTCTGTTCCCTCTCACCGGGGCCACTGGGGTCTTGCACTGCATGGGGCTTGGGTGCCTCTTCCTAAGGATGCGCGGTCCCCATGCCTGTCCCTGCAACTGGGTTACCTACCAGGTTGTTGGGGCTGGGGCTATAAGGTGCCCCATAATCATGTTTCACATGGAAGGCAACTGGTGTGGCATTTCCTGGGGACCACTCTGACACAGGCAGCCCCACCACAACCATCCATCCCTAGCAGGGTGTAGTTTTCAGTCATTACCCAGGACTGGGAGCCTCCTGCTATCCCCATAGCTCCTTCCTTTACTTCCAAGATGTTGTGAGCAGCAGCTCCAGCCAGGTGATGTTTTCCCTAAGGCTGCAGCCAGCAAATTGCTGGCTGTCCTGCTCAGTCCTGCTCTTACTGTCAGCAGCTGAGCCCTCTTCCCCAATTAGGCAGTCCCTTTCTGGCAATGTGACACCTGATTGGAGACTTCAGTCGCCTGCAGGCTGTTCTACCACTAGCTTTCAGCCCTTAAAGTGGCAGGCACCAAAGGTGCTGTGCAATCGGGAAGATTGGATGGAGTGCACCCTCAGCAAGTATGCAGATGACACCAAGCTGCGAGAAGCAGTTGACACTCTGGAGGGTAGGGGTAGGATCCACACTGACCTCAACATATTGGAGGATTGGGCCAAAAGAAATCTCATGAGGTTCAATAACAAGAAGTGCAAAGTCCTGCACTTAATACAGAACAATCCCATGCACTAGTACAGGCTGGAGACTGACTGGCTAAGCAGCAGCTCTGCAGAAAAGGACCTGGGAGTTAGAGTGGATGATAAGCTGAATATAAGCCAACAGTATGACCTTGTTGCAAAGAAGGCTAACAGCATACTGGGCTGTATTAGTAGGAGTGTTGCCATCAGATTGAGGGAAGTGATCTTTCCCCTCTATTCACCATTGGTGAGGTCACATCTGGAGTACTGTGTCCAGTTTTGGGCCCTCCACTACAGAAAGGATATATCAGAGACTGTTCAATGGAGGGCAATTAAAATGGTTAGAAGGCTGGGGCACATTAGTTCTGAGGACATGCTGAGGGAACTGGACTTATTTAGTCTGGACAAGAGAAGATTGAAGGGGAATTTAATAGCAGCCTTCAGCTACCTGAAGGGGAGTTCCAAAGAGGATGGAGCTGGACTGCTCTCAGTGGTGGCAGATGAGAGAACAAGGAACAATGGTCTCAATTTGCAGCATGGGAAGTTTAGATTAGATGGAAAATGTTTCTCACTAGGAGGGTGGTGAAGCACTAGTTTATCTAGAGAGAGATGGTGGAATCTCCATCCTTAGAAGTTTTAGGACCCAGGTAGAAAAAGCCTTGGCTGGGAAGATCTAATTAGGATGGTCCTGCTTTAAGCACGCAGTTCGACTAGATGACCAGAGTCCCTTTCAACCCTAATTTTCTGTGATTCTAAGAACCCAGCACAGCAAGGGCATCATTGGGCCAAAGAGCCCAAGAATGACACCCCTAACTCTGCCCATAATTTGGCCCCTCTCAATCATAGATTCATAGACATTAGGGCTGGAAGGGACCTTGGAATATCAAGTCCAGCCCCCTGCCTCAGGGGCAGGAAGTCAGCTGGGGTCATAGGATCCCAGCAACATAAACATTCAAATGTCTCTTGAAGGCATTCAAAATAGCTGCTTGAACCACCTCTGGCAGCAGTCTGTTCCAAACCTTGGGGGCTCAGACAGTAAAGAAGTTCTTCCTTATGTCCAGCCTGAAATGGTCCTGGAGGAGTTTATAACCATTCGACCTTGTCATCCCTTGGGGCACTCTGGTGAACAGATGTTCCCCCAGATCCTGGTGAACACCCCTGGTAAACTTATAGGTAGCCACCAGATCACCCCTGAGCCTGCGCTATTCCAGCCTGAAGAGTTTATAGCTCTCAGCCTCTCATCATAAGGTCTGTCTTCCTAACCTTTGATCATGCTTCTCCACATCCTTTTTCAATTGTGGAGCCGAAAACTGGACGCAGTACTCCAGCTGCAGCCTCACCAAGGCTGAGTACAACGGGAGAACGACGTCCTGGGATTTGCTTGAGAAGCATTTCTGAATGCAAGCCAGCGTTTTGCTCACTTTGCTAGCCACAGCATCACATTGAAGGCTCAAGTTCATCTTGTGGTCAATCATGACCCCCAACTCCATTTCGTCCGTAGTGCTAGCCAGTGTAGCGCTGCCGAGCCTATAAGTATGCTGCACATTTTTCCTCCCAAGGTGGAGACCCTTGCATTTTTCAGTGTCAAACACCATCAGGTTCTCGTCCGCCCATTTCCTGAGCCTGTCAAGGTCTGCCTGGATCACCCTCCTGTCCTCAGGTGTGGATGCTTTACCCCAGGTCTTGCAGTCGTCAGCAAACTTGGCCAGTCTGCTTCTGATACCAATGTCCACATTATTAATGAAGCTGTTAAATAGTATAGGCCCAAGGGCAGAGCCTTGAGGGATCCCACTGGTCACAGGGCACCACAACGATTGACTTCCTTCAAACCACCACCCTCTGGGACCTACCACGGAGCCAATTCCCCAGCCAGTGAATCGTGGTGAGGCCAAGGCTGCAGTTAGCCAGTTTCGCCAAGAGGTGATCATGGGATACCAGATCCAAGGCTTTTTTGAAGTCAAGATATATGACATCAATCTCTTCCCCCTTGTCCAGGTGATAGGTTACCTGGTCATAAAGGGAAATGAGATTGGTCAAGCAAGACCTACACACAACAAACCCGTACTGGCTATCCCTCAGGATATTGCCATCAACCAGTCTGTGAAGGATAGTCTCTTTGATAATCTTTTCCAAGACCTTCCCCGGGAAGAGGTCAGGCTGATGGGCCTGTAGTTAGCTGGATCCACTTTCTTCCCTTTCTTGAAGATAGGCACCACATTGGCCTTCTTCCAGTCTTCAGGCACTTCACCAGAGCACCATGAGCTCTTGAAGATCTGTGCAAGGGGCTGGGCTATGATGCTCGCCAGCTCCTTGAATACCCTGGGGTGTAGATTGTCAGGGCCAGCTGACTTGAAGGTATCCAGCCTCTCAAGGTGTTCCTTCACGAGGTCAGCATTGATGGAGGGTAAGGTATCTCCCTCATCCAGGCCTCCCTGTCCTGTACTGGGGAGGGGCGTCCCATGGGACTGGTGAAAAACTGATGCAAAGTACTCATTTAGCAAGTTGGCTTCTTCCTGGGCGTCGGTTGTCAGTTGTCCCATCTGGTTTAGCAGGGGTCCAGTGTTGCCCTTGCTTTTCCTCTGGCTCCCCACGTATCTAAAAAAGGACTTTTTATTGTCCTTGAGATTTTTAGCTAGTTGCAGTTCCATCACAGCCTTGGCTTTCCTGGTACGCTCCCTGCAGGTCTGGACCAATGCAGAGTATTCCTTCTTGGGGGTGGATCCTGTCCTCCATCCTTTGTAGGTCTTTCTTTTAAGACACAGGAGGTCCACTAGTTTCCTGGAGAGCCAGGAAAAGGGGGCTGCTGTGCCCTTTTGCTGCATTTCCTCTGAGACAGGATAGACTTTGCTTGCACATCCAGGATTCCTCCCTTGAGGAGCAACCACTTGTCCTGAACTCCCCTCCCCTTTGGGCTGTGGCCCTCTAGGGCCTCCCTGACAAGCCTCCTGAGCTTGTCCAAGTCAGCTTTTCTGAAGTCAGGGACTTATGTATTACTGACTTGCCAACTTTACGGCAGATGGTGAAGGTCATCAGCTCGTGGTCACTGTCACCCAGCTTCCCTTCAATTGTTAGGTCGCTGATTAAGTCATCCATCACTGCCAGAACCAGGTTGAGCAGCACTTTACCGCTCATCGGCCCATAGACTTCCTGCATCAGATAGAGCTCATCCATGCACTAGAGAAAGCTTTGTGACCACTCAGATTTGGCAGAGCGGTCTTCCCACGAGATGTCTGGGTAGTTGAAGTCTTGCATGACAACCATGCACCGGGAGCGTGCAGCATCAGCCAATTCCCTGGTGAACTCCTGGTCAAGGTCTTGATCCTGGGTAGGGGGTCTGTAGTAGACTCCCACCATAGTGCCCCCTGTTCCATGTTCTCCATGGATTTTAACCCAGACAGTCTCTAGTCATCCACCCTGGGTGCCAATGTTGGCTTGCAGGCATGCGTAGCTTTCTTTGACATAGAGAGCCACACCCTTGCCCCTTTTGTCCAGTCGATCTCTTCTGTACAAGGTGTAGCCATCTATACTAGTGACTTAGTCATGGGTAGAGTCCCACCAAGTCTCCGTTATACCTATGACATCATAATGTGTTTTTGTGTTTAGCAGAAGGACAAGTTCCTTCTGTTTATTCCCCAAGCTCCTGGCATTTGTGTATAGGCATGCACGTGTCCCTTCGGGGGGCCCTGCCTTGCTTACAGTTCATTCCAGGGCTGGGGCAGGGCTGGGCTCCTTAGAGTGCCTTGGCCTGCTGGCTTTGCAAGGGTTGCTCAGTGGGCCAGCAGTAGTGGTAGTCCCCCCCATCTCCTGGCAGGCTTAGTTTAAAGCCCGGTGGAGCAGGTCAGCCAGTCTGGCTGAGAAGAGCCTCCTCCCCAGCAGAGGTGAAGGCCGTCCCTTCCCAGCAGCTCATTGCCTCTCTCACTAAAGGGCGGACTGTGGTCATGGAAGCTGAAGCCTTCCCGATGACACCAGCGCTACAGTCTGTGGATCACTACCTCAATCTTCCTCTCCCTCCTCAGCCCGTAGCCCGAGACTGGGAGGATCAATGAGAACACCACCTGTGCCCCCAACCCCTTAAGCCCCACTCCCAAATCCCTGTAGTGCTTAATGACCCGGCTGGGAGCACTCCAAACTGTGTCATTTGTGCCCACATGGATAAGGAGCATAGGATAGTGGTCAGTGGGCCGGAGGAGCTCAGGGATCTTCTGCGCAATGTCTCGGATTCAGGCTCCTGGGAAGCAACAGACTTCCTGGGCTAAGGGGTCATGGTGGCAGATTGCCCCCTCAGTCCCCTTCAGGATGGAGTCTTCCACGACAAACACTTCACGTTTTGTCTTGGGGAGAGCAGGGGTGGTAGCTACAGTACTGCCTGTGTTGCCTGCAGGAGGTGGCAAGTTAGCAGGCTCTGCTGGGGCTGCAACAGGTTCATACCTGTTGCAAAGCTCCAGCAGTGGGGGAAACCTTCGTGCAGTGGGCCTTGGTCCAGCCCCTGGGCTGGACAGCATGGGAGGTCCTCAAGTCCTCCCCAGTCCTGGAAGGTGACTGTGGTCTACCGTCCAGCTCCCGGGGGTGAAGGGCCTGGCAGTAGGAGTCGATCTCCTGCTCACAGTCCCTGATGGCACATAGTCCCTGGACTGCGGTCTGGAGCTCTGGTGCACCAGAGACCCCAAAAGGCAGGAGACCTCACAAGGGGAGATGGTCATGCTCCCGGACCCGAGAGCCTGAAAAAGTCACAGGCAGCCCCTGCAGATGAGAGCCAGGGGTCCCATCTGCGTGGAGCCTGGAACCGTGGGCTCCATCTGAGTGGAGGCCTCTGAGGAGCCAGCGGGGGCCGCAGACCCCAAGGGGACCCTTGGGGTGTGGCGTGTTCCCATCTGCGGCATGCTGCTGGTAGGCCAGCTGCAGCTGGGACTGCCTATCTAGGGGCCTCACAGGCAGGTCCTTGGGCACCCCTGCTCACCCTCCTGTGCAAACTCCACACTAACTTGCGCGCTGGGCCCAGGAGTGCAGCTGTTTGTGCGGCCTGTTCATGAGGCTCCGGTCACCTGGCTCCCTGAGGGGCTGGGCAAGTAGGAGTCGGCGGGGGGGCGTGACCCTCCTCAGCCCACTCAGCCCACTCCCAGCTCTCTACATCCCTCCCACCACAGGCCCCTTCCCCGCAGACAGGCTGGGGCTCATCGGGGGTCCTGGGGTCTCTTCTGGGGTCCATGGGCTCATGGGGGTACAGCGGCCTTACACCTGTGCATCTTGCTCTGGAGCCAGGACCCAAAAAAAATGAGCCAGGACCCCCCCCCCAAAATAAGTTCCCTTGTCAGTACCAAGGCCAAATTTCTGACCTCGGCTACCATTGGGGTAGATTTGGCAGCAAAGCCCCTCTCTTCTGACCACCTGGGGGAGGAAGGAAGGGGTAGGTCTCACACTGATGACCCTCAGTAAGGAAGTCTACTTTCCTCACAGCCCTCACCCCCAAGAGTCTAGAGGAAAGTGATACTAAATTATCATTGATATGATACTGAAACGTAGCTGGTGCATTGGTTAGCTGAAATGCCATAACCTGATACTCAGAGCGCCCGCACTAGGTTTAGAAGGCCATTTTCCATTCAGCACCAGGTCAGGTTATATACTTATGACAAGGTGTTACCCCAGGGGAGGGGAGAAGGGGTGACAGCAACGTCCCCTGGTGGCCTGAAGAAATGGCTGATATAGCACACATTGGCAAGCATGGTGAGCTTGAGGAAGGTGATGGCCACCTGGGTCTCCATGGGGAGGACCACTGCATGGTGGCGAACAGCTGCTCCAGGTGGCCCACTAAAGTTGAGGGCATTTAAGGCTACTGCAGGCCTACAAGGGGCATGAGTATTACCAACTGCTGCCAAAGGTAGGTAATACAAAAATGGAGTAACTAACTACAGAGGGTGGTCTGCAATGTTTCTAGCTCCAGTGGCCATGATTAAGAAAAAACAGAAAGAGATTTGGCTGGAGTCAGAATCAGCCTCATCTCTTGTAAGCCTGACATCACTGTAGCTCCAGAGGAATTACCTTCTCATAGCTGAGTGCAGTACTTATGCAATCATTTCTGTTGTGGGAGACAGTGGAGGGAAAGGTGTGTGCGCGTGTGTGCACACACACATATATGTGCAAGAGACATCTTTGACAGACGCAGCCCAGTGTGATGACAGTGCAGCTACTGTGAACTTTCAGGTAGGAGAGTCACAGAGCTAGGGCAGTAGGATTAATTTTTAATCAAAGATGCTAGCATGGGAGTAGCCAGTTTGAAAGCAGAAATTCTCTCTTGCGTAGCTCAACCTGGCCCTTTCATGTACTGTAGACTAACTCAGAATGGAATGTGAAAAAGAAGAAGGCTAGATTTGAGGGAGATCATCTAACATAAACAGACCTGCCCAACAAGGCCACTCCAGCTCTGATAAGAGGCTGCTGTATCACTCAGTGGGAGAGAATATGGACAGGAACAACAAAAATGACTAGATGTAGGATGGTTTGACATGTGAAAAGTTTAAAGAAGCTAAATATATAGCAAAACATTGACTTGGGGAATGTGGTGACTGCACAAGTACGTGAAAGGTGCAAGGATTATGGATGAGGAAAGAACTATTGATCAGACAGCAATAGGGTAAAACCAGAAGTGGGATAAAATAAAGGCATATGGACCTGCCAACTGCATCTTTAAAATACCATGTGTAGCAAAGCTCAGGTGCTGGAGGGATGCCTTAAGAGCAGGCTTGGGACCAATCAGAGGGAAGAGGCTAGGGCTCAGCCAGGGCTCCTCTACCCTGGATACAGGGCAGAAGCCTCACTTAGGCTTGCCCCTGTAAGCTAGGGCTTAACTGGCCCTGGTTAGTTTTATGGCTTCAACTGACCCATTTAATCAGGCTGCAGGACATGAGCTGCACTTAACCTAGTCTGGACACGCATGATCTTGAATGGATATTCAAGATGTAGTAACTTACTATATAGTAACTAACAAAGCCTGTGAAAGGCTCTGGGTCCCAGATATGTTATAAAATACCAAATCAAACCAGATGATACCATGTCTGTTGCTGTCTTCTCATCCACGGAGACTGTCATTTTATCATACAAGGAAATCAGATTGGTCAGGCATAACTTGCTCTTGGTGAATCAGTGATGGCCATCTTGATCACCTTGTTCTCCTCTAGGTGCTTTGCAATGGATTCCTTGAGGACCTGGCTCCATGATCTTTCAGGTATAGAGGTCAGGCCGACTGGTGTGTAGTTCCCTGGAACTTCCTTCTTCCCCTTAAAGATGGGCACAATATTTGCTCTTTTCTAGTCAACTGGAACTTCATCTGACCTCCATGAGTTCTCAGAAAGGATAGCCAATGGCTCCAAAATTACCTCAGCCAATTCCTTCAATACATCCTATCTGGTCCTGCCAGGTTGAAAGCATGTAACTTCTCTAAGTAATCCCTTACTTGTTCTGCCATTACTCTAGGCTGTTTGTCTCCATCCCTATCTCTGCTGCCAGCTTCACTCATTATCTGGGAGCTGCTACTATTTGTGAAAACTGAAGTAAAAAAGGCATTAAATACTTCAACCTTCTCTGCATCATTTGTGACTTGATTGCTTTCCTTATTCTGTAAGGGACCTATGGAATCTATGGTCTTTCTCTTAGTTTTGACATATCTATAGAAAACTTTTTATTGTCTTTTATATCCCTTGCCAGTTGTGTCTTGAATTGCACCTTGGCCTTCCCCTTGCATCCCCATGCGATATACTCTTACATTGTTCCCTAGTACTATGACCAAGTGTCTGCTTTTTATAGCATTCCTTTTTGAGTTTCAACTTCTTGCAGCAATCACTGTTTAGCCAAGTTGGCTCCTGTTGCACTTCCCATTCTTCTGCCGCATTGGAATAACTTGTTCCTGCATTCTTAAAAGGGCCTCCTTAAAGTACAGTCAGCTCTCTTGGACTCCTTTTCACCTCAGAATTGCCTCCCACGATATCCTGCACTAGGGCCCTGAGTTTGTTAAAGTCTACTTTTCTGAAGTTCAGTTTCCTTATTCTGGTGCTCTCCTTCCTTCCTTCCTCCCCTTGAAATCTTGAATTGACAGCAGCTTAGTGTCATGGGCCACCTCACACCTCATTTCTGCAAGGTAATAATGGGTTAATGGAAAGCCAAGTGTTAGTGAGCCTCTCCCTGCTTGAAGGGTTAGCTGGGTAGTCTGATAAAGTCCTACACAGGAATTCCAGTAAAGGGGGAGTAGCAGGGCATGATCTTGCACCAGTAATATCTGTGCCCAACTCCTGAACCCAACCCTACCCTATCTGTACTGTGGGACAGGAAAATATCACAAACAAACCCTTCCCAACACATCTACCAATCACAGGCCAGGGACCAGAGACCAACCCCTCCACTGCCCATTATGAAAATCTTCACAGCATGTGGGAAGTGCTGTGGTGGCTCACTGGCTTTTACTCAAATGTAAATAAAAAATTAGCAAAGATTAACACTGTTCAATTTCTTTACTAGTGACTTGGAGGATGGGATGAAAAGCAGCCTGTTTAAATTTGCTGATGATACCAAGATTTGGGGTGAGGTGGGCACGCTAGTAGGGAAGGACAGATTACAGCAGGACCTGGACAGGTTACAGGGGTGGGCTAACAAAAATAAGATGGGTTTCAATACTGACAAGTACAGGGTGCTTGCTGCACTTGGGCAGTAGGAACCAGCAGCACACTTATAAGCTGGGAAACTCCCTTCTTGAGAGCATGGTGGCAGAAAGAGATCTTGGAGTCATTACTGACTCCAAGATGAACATGGGCCAACAATGCAAGGTCACGGTCAGTAGGGCTAACTGTACCTTGTCATGCATCCACAGATGCATCTCAAGCAGGTCTAAGGAGGTGATCCTCCCGCTCTATGTGACACTGGTCAGGCCACAGCTGGAGTACTGCGTCCAGTTCTGAGTGCCGCGCTTCAGGAGGGATGTGGAGAGCAATGAGAGGGTCCAGAGGAGGGCCACTTGCATGGTCAGGGGACAGCAGGGCAGACCCTATGAGGAGAGGCTATGGGACCTTAACCTGTTCAGCCTTCGCAAGAGAAGGCTGAGGGGGGACCTGGTGGCTGTCTATAAACTCACTATGGGGAACCAGCAGGGTTTGGGAGAGACCCCGTTCCCCTAGCACCCCCTGGGGTAACAAGGAATAATAGCCACAAGTTGCTAGAGAGTATGTTTAGACTAAACATCCAAAGGCACTACTTCACGGTCAGGGCAGCTAGGACCTGGAATCAACTTCCAAGGGAAGTGGTGCTGGCTCCTACCCTGGGGGTCTTTAAGAGGAGGCTTGATGTCTACCTGGCTGGGGTCATTTGAGTCCAGTTTTCTCTCCTGCCCAGGGCAGGGGGTCAGACCTGATGATCTACAAGGTCCCTTCTGACCCTACTTCTATGAATCTACAAAGGTTTGTATTTTTGTACCTTAGCTCAGGGGCGAGCAATTATTTTGGGCAGAGGTCCGCTTACTGAGTTTTGGCAAGCCATCTAAGGCTGCATGACAAGCAGCCAGGGGCAGATAAATATTAATTTTCTAAATTTTGGGGAGAGCCCTGTGGGCCGGATAGAATGGCCTGGCGGGCCACATCCGGCCCGCAGGCTGCATTTTGCCTACCCCTGCCTTAGCTAGTGGGCAGTAAGGAGGCAGGGAGGGAAGAGGGAGGTGACCTTCACGGTTCCACATTGCAGTGCCCTTTGCATTTATAGATGGGGGATGAGGAGGTGGGCTAGGGATTCAGTGGGTCCCATTCAGGTTCCACTGAGATGATCAAAGTCTCCAGAGCCAGTCTTTATGTGATGTCTAGGACTGTCAAATAAGTGAGGGAATTGCAGGAAAAATCAGGAAGGGTCCTCTTCACATGGGTCTTGGGCTTCTTTGCCCCTCACCCAGGTTAGAAAGTGGGAATAGAATGTGACTTCCAAGTGCTAGCTTTGTCCACACAAAAGCATCTGATCCCAGTAGCAGAAACACAATTGAGGGTTCTGCACTGAAAGCAAAGTCAACGTCCTTGGCTTTTTCTGCTCCCTGCCTCCCTCCCTCCCATTGGCTTCCCCACACTATGAAAATTTTCATAATGGGAAGCAAAAAAGCCGGGAAGAAGGGGCTTGGAGGACTGGTTCCAGTTCCCGGGCCTGTGATTGGTGGATGTTTTGGGAAGGGTGTGTTTGTGCTATTTTCCTGTGGCATAGGACGTATGTTTTGGTCATGTTGGTCTAAGAAATAGAGACAAACAAAACTTTTGGGTTAGTGGTGATATCTTTTAGTAGACCAGCTAAATAGAACCCAGGAGAAAAAACATCCACGTTTTATCTCCCCTGTGCAAAATGAAGTTTCTTTTCTACCTGGGAGAACTTTTATAATCTTTGAATTCTCCTCAGCCTGACAAAGGGTGTTTGGACCCAATAGCTTACAAAGAAAGATTTTTTTTGCTACTATTTAGTTGGTCTAATAAAAGATATCACCTCTAGCTCAAGAGTTTTTTTTCCCCTGTGGCATGGTGCAGATAGGGTGGGGTCAGGTTCAGGAGTTGGGCACAGATGCTACTGGTGCAAGACCATGCCCTGCTACTCCCCCTTTGCTCAAATTCCTGTGTATGACCTTATCGGACATCCCAGCTAACCCTTCCAGCAGGGAGGGGCTCACTAGCACTTGGCCTTCCATTAACCCATTAGTGCCTTGCAGAAATGAGGTGTGAGGTGGCCCATGATGACACTGGGCTCCTATCTTTGCAAGGGAACTCACTGTACAATGGGCATCTGATTTCCAGAAAGGACACACTTGGTTCACACAGTGGACCACCTTAATTGTTACCTCCATCTTTATTGTCCCCTCCTTACTCTCTCCTCCCTTCCCATGCTGAAAAGCAGTCATGGGTGAGGGGGCATTGATTGAAGGATACCCAGATTAGCCTCAAGGCATGCATTAGGGCTGGGTATCAAACTCACCTCATGCCCTCAGCTGGATCTGGCCAGCAGGACTTTTTGCAGACTGGAACTAATCCAGGGCATGGTGTTTCTGACATGGGGCATATGGCAGCAGCAAAATCACTAGCTCCTGCCATGTGCCCTGTAATGGAGGTAGAGCTCTTTTCACTGCAGCGTGCCCCATGCCAGAGCCAGAACTGCTGCCAAGGAGGTAGAGCCATGGTGGTGTGGACAGACTGACAGCCAAGGAGGTAGAGCCATGGTGGTGTGGACAGACAAGGTGGCTAGAGGATGACAGACTATATTGGCCCTTGCTTGCCCTCCTGCCACCCATCATCACGTCCTCCTGTGCACAAGTGTTGCAGGATCCATTGCGGGCTACAGTACCCAACCTCCAGTTGCCTGACAGTAGCCTGTCATCAACACCCCAATCAGAAGCAGGCCAGTTAGAGTGGCTCTGTGGGCTAATCTGGCCTGCAGGCCAAATGTTTGACACCCCTACATTTGGGGAACACAGGAAGCAATGTCCCCTTACCCTGTACCCATTTTCCCAAGTTGACTAGGTACCATGGAAGCATCACCCATTGGGATGATGGAGGATGACCCATTGCTAAGGGATTCTCCTGGGGGAAGGGAGATTGCATCTTTAAACATAATGTAACTGTAATGGTTTACTGAAACTTACCAGAGGCTGGCAGTGCCAGGTGTCTTCAGCTGACCTTTTTAGCAGGCATGCCAGAAATTAGGCCTGTACCCTCCCCAAGTACCACTTTGTACCCTTTCCCTTGCATGATCTATTGCTGTGCTTGCTGAACCCAGCCCTGTGTTCCCTGCCTGATTTGCTGCTCTGCTTTCTGTTTCCTGCCCTATCTGCCATTGTACTGCCTATCCCCTCCCCAACTGCCATGGACCCCATAGAGAGGCTGGCCATGCCACTTATGGCACCTGTCCTGCAGGTTGACCACTTCTGGACAATATTCAAAGTTGTCCCAACCAAAGGAGATCTTACCACCCTCATCCAACCCTCTTGAGATAGTACAGCTAAGGCCTCCTGACCTATGCATAGTTCCTCACTTCTTCCATTACCTACAACTTTTCATTTATCTTTCTTCCTAAATCTCCCAGCCATGACAGTCTTACTGAGGCTTTTATATCTGAAAATAATGCCACCTTCCCTGCTCTTATTTCCCGTTCAGCATCTGCATGAATGTCAACCTCTCTAATGGTGGGAAACTTGGGGGAACCAAACACAGTATGATATAATTGACAGTTCTGAGATGGGGAAAGCACAATGTCAATAGAACTAAGACACCGTATTTCAAAAAGGCAGGTTTCAACCAACTCAGGGAGGTAATAGGCATGGTGTCATGGGAAGACAGATTGAAGGCTAAAGGGGCCCAGGAAGGCTGGAAGTTTCTAAACAACACAGTATTAGAAACTCAACAAGAAGCTACCCAAGACAATGGAAGTACAAGAAGAATGGCAAAAGACCACTGTGGCTGGAGAAGGAGCTTTTAGGATGCCTTAAAAGGAAAGGAAAACATATGGGCAATGGAAAGATGGGTAGACCACCAACACAGCATACCAGGAAATAGCAAGAACCTTCAGGGACAAAATCTGGCAGGAAAATGTAAAAAGAGCAACACACGGTGAAGAAAATTAAAGACAACAAGAAGAGGTTCTATATGTCAACCAGAAAAGAAACACCAGAGAAACTACGGATCCACTGTTAAAAAAACAGGGTGAGCTCTTTAACAGAAGATGAAAAGAAGGTGGAGCTATTCAACAGATACTTTGTCTCAGTCGTCACAAAAAAATGAAGCTGCAACCAGACAGGTAATTAGGATTATTTTGATAAGGAAGGAGATGACATGAGAGTTGAGATAAGAAAAGAGGCAATCAGAGAGCATTTGGTGGGTCAGAATGAATTCACATGAGCCAGGCCTGATGAACTTCAGTCCAGGATACTGAAGGACCTGGCAAAAAAGACCTCAGAGCCTTTGGCCATAATATATATAAAGTAATGGGAGATATGTCACAGAGGACTGGAAAAGGGAAAACACAGTTTCCCTCTTTCAAAAATGCAAAAAGCAAGAACGGAGAATTATAGATTGGTTAATTTCATCTCAATACCTGGGAAATTACTGGAGCATATCATAAGGAAATCAATTTACAAGCATCTGGAGGAGGAAAGGCTGATTATGAGAAGCCAGTATGGATTACTATGAACAAATTATCCAAACAAACTTGATCTCTTTCTTTGACAGAGTAACTGCTTGCATGGATGAAAGGAATCATGTGGATATAGTGTATCTGGACTTCAGCAAGGTGTTTGATAAGGAACCACATGTCCTTCTTATAAACAGATTGGAGAAATGTGGGCTAGGCAAAATTGCTACAAGGTTGCTAGACAGCTGGCTCTATAGCTGCAAGCAAAGGATAATTTATAAATGCATCTGTGTCAGAATGACAGGAGGTTTCAAGTAGAGTCCTACACGGGGTCTGCCCTGGACCTGGGGATGTTCAACATGAGAATTTCTTGAGCAAATTTTCAGATCAGACAAAATAGGGAAGGACTGCGAAGGCACTGGAGGAGAGCAGCACAATTCAAAAGGTCTTGATAGATTGGAAATCTGGGCTAGAGCCAGTAAGATAAAGTTCAGCGATGACAAATGCAAAGTGTGACACATCAGGAAGAATAACCAAAAACACAGATATGGGATGAGTGACAACTGGCTGGATGGCAGCACTACAGAGCAGCATCTAGGAGTCTCAGTGGATCACAGACTCAATATGAGACTGCAGTGTGACACAGCTGCAGAGAAGAATGTGATTTTGGGCAGCATCAACAGGAGTATTAGGTGCAGGACATGGAAGATGCTACTCAGTACTAATTAGACCTTATCTAGAGTATAGTGTGCAGTTTTGGGCTTCACATTTTAAAAGGATATGGAGAAGTTAGGGTCCAGAGGTGGACAAAACTGATAAGGGCTTGGAAGTCAAAGCCTTTGAGGAAAAGTTGAAAGGAATAGGGGCTTTCTGCTAGTGGAAAAGGTGCTTAAGAGAAGACATGACAACAGTTTTCAAATATCTGAAAGGCTGCCATAAAGAACAAGAATATATTTACTCTGTTGCTGCAGAGAATGGGATGTGGATCCATGGCTTGAAATTATAGCAAGTGGGTTTAGTCTGGATATCAGGAAAACTTCTTCACTATTAGAACAGTGAAGCAGTAGAATACATTGCCAAGGGAAGCTGTGGAGTCTCTAGGAAGAGGCTGGATAAGCATCATCACTCAGGGATGATGTAGGAGTAGCTAGGCCTAGAGTTCTCTGGAAAGAGCCACAGTTGGAAGGCTAGGAGATTCCCCTCATCCCTCCCCTCACCCCCACCCCCACCCCCACCCCCAGACAGATCATTGGGAAATAATAAGAGGAGCTCTGCAGCCTGGAGCAGGTAGATATTGGGCAGGACTATGGTCAGCACAGAAGATGAAGCAGAGCTCCCCAAACAGCTTAATTATGATGGAAGATTAAAGGAGCTAGTATAATATTCTGGAGGGGATGTAGAAAGTGTTCTGCCTGTCCAGCACAAGGGTCCAATGTGTGGAGTTATGTTTGCTGTCTCCAGGTTGCAGAACACCATAAGGGAGTGTTTGGCATTTCCTGTTCTTCTGGGATTTTCTTGTTGCCACATGGGGTTGGAAGGAATTTTTTCTCCTTCCTGTTGTTATAGGTGTCAGAAGTTTTTTCTGCCTTCTTCAGAAGCACTGGGTGTTGGCTGCAGTGAATGGCTGGGGATTTTGACTTAGTGTGCCAATACTCTTGCTGGGAGACTTCTTGCCCCTCTGTTCAGGATCAGACTGATCACCATGTTGAGATCAGAAAATAATGTTTACCTATAGTCAGATTGGTACAGACTGTGGGGGTTTTTGCCTCCCTCTCTAGCAGGGGTTGGGGCCTTCTCTCTCTGATTTGTTATTCATAAATTGTTAGGGGCTGGAAGGAACCTCGCACATCACTGGGTGTCCCCCCCACCTCTAGACAGGAAGACAGCTAGGGTCAAGTGACCCCAGCAAGGTGACCATCCAGTCTCCTCTTGAAAACCTCCAGGGTAGGTGACTGCACCACCTCTAGGGGGAGTTTATTCCACAGTCTGGACACCCTATGATAGAGTTTTTCCTGGTATTAAGCCTGAAGCAGCCTTCCAGAAGTTTGTATCTATTGGTCCTGGTCTTCCCCAGGGATGCCTTCGTGAACAGTTCACCGAGCTCCTGGTGCACTCCTCTGATATAGCAGTAAGCCGCTATCAAGTCCTATCTTCTTTAGGCTAAAGAGGCCCAGGTCCCTCAGCCTTTCCTTGTACTGCTTGCCTTGCAAGTCCCTAATCATATGGGTGTCTCTCTACAGAGACCCTCTCAAGTTTTTCCCTGCCCTTACTGAAGTGTGGTGCCCAGAACTGGACACAATACTCCAACTGTGGTCTCACCAGCGCTAAGTATAGTGGGAGTATCACTTCCTTAGTTTTATACTATATTTCACAGATTTCATAGACACTGGGGCTTGAAGAGATCTCAGAGGATCATCGAGTCCAGCCCCCCGCCCAAAGGGCAGGAAGTCAGATGGGGTCATAGGATCCTAGCAAGATAAGCATCCAATTTACTCTTGAAGGTGTTCAATGTAGGTGCTTGAACTACCTC
This sequence comes from Crocodylus siamensis, assembly GCF_052110815.1. Classification (NCBI taxonomy): domain Eukaryota; kingdom Metazoa; phylum Chordata; order Crocodylia; family Crocodylidae; genus Crocodylus; species Crocodylus siamensis. The sequence continues at coordinate 11,692,996 of NC_143408.1, forward strand.
CGATGGCAGGCTGTTCCAGACCTTGGGGGCTCAGACAGGAAAGAAATTCTTCCTTATGTTCAACCTGAAATGGTCTTGCAGTAGTTCATAACCATTTGACCTCATCATCCCTTGGGGCACTCTGGTGAACAAACTTTCCCCCAGAAACCGGTGGTCACCCCTGATAAACTTATAGGTGGCCATCAGATCACGCTTTTCCAAGCTAAAGAGCCCCATGGCTGTCGTCATAAGGTCTGTTTTCCTGACCTCTGATCATGTGCGTGGCTCTTTTCTTTGAACTCTCTCAAGCTTCTCCACATCGTTTTTGAATTGTGGAGCCCAAAACTGGATGCAGTACTCCAGCTGCAGCCTCACCAAGGCCGAGTACAAGGGGAGAATGACGTCCCGGGATTTGCTTGAGAAGCATCTATGGATGCAAGCCAGTGTTTTGCTCGCTTTACTAGCTGCAGCATCACATTGCAGGCTCATGTTCATCTTGTGGTCAATGATGACGCCCAAGTCTCTTTCTTCCATAGTGCTAGCCAGCGTAGCACTGCTGAGCCTATAAGGATGCTGCAGGTTTTTCCTCCCAAGGTGGAGAACCTTGCATTTTTTGGTGTTAAACACCATCGGGTTCTCATCCGCCCATTTGCTGAGCCTGTCCAGGTCAGCCTGGATCACCTGCCTGTCTTCTGGTGTGGATGCTTTGCCCCAAAGTTTGGTGTCATCGGCGAACTTGGCCAGTCCGCTTCTGACTCCAATGTCCACATCATTAATGAAGATGTTGAACGATATGGGTCCAAGGACAGAGACTTGGGGGACCCCACAGGTCACCTGGCAGTATGATGATTGACTTTCACCTATTACTATCCTCTGGGTCTGACCACGAAGCCAATTTCCCAGCCAGCGGATCGTGGTGGACCCAAAGCCACAAGTGGCCAGTTTTGCCAAGAGGTGATCATGGGATACTAGATCAAAGACTTTTTTGAAGTCAAGATGTATGACATAAATCTCTTCTCCCTTGTCCAGGTGATAGGTCACCTGGTTGTAGAAGGAAATGAGATTGGTTAAGCAAGACCTCCTCGCAACAAAGCCATGCTGGCTATCCCTCAGGGTGCTGGTGTCTACCAGTCCATTAAGGATGGCCTCTTTAATAAACTTTTCTAAGATCTTCCCTGGGTTATAAGTCAGGCTGATAGGCCTATTGTTATCTGGATCCACTTTCCTCCCTTTCTTAAAGATAGGCACCACATTGGCCTTCTTCCAGTCTTCAGGCACTACACCAGATCGCCAGGAGTTTTCAAAGATCTGTGCCAGAGGCTGGGCTATAATGCTAGCCAGCTCCTTGAGTACCCTGGGGTGTAGATCATCAGAGCCGGCTGACTTGAAGGTATCCAGGCTCTCAAGGTTTTCCTTCATGAGGTCAGAATTTATGGAGGGCAAGGGATCCCCCCCACCCAGACCTCCCTGTCCTGTAGTGGGCATGGGCATCCCATGGTACTGATGAAAGACCGACGCAAAGTACCCATTTAATAGGTTGGCTTTTTCCTGGGTGTCAGTTGTCAGTTGTCCCATCTGGTTCAGCAGGGGTCCACCGTTGCCCTTGCTTTTCCTCCGGCTCTCCACATATCTGAAAAAGGACATTTTATTGTCCTTAATGCTCGAAGCCGTTGGAATTCAGTTGCAGCCTTGGCTTTCCTGGTTTACTCCCTGCAGAACCGGACCAGTGCAGAATATTCCTCCTTGGAGGTGAATCCCATCCCTCCATCCTTTGTAGACCTTTCTTTTTAGCTTCAAGAGGTCTGCTAGATCCCTGGAGAGCCAGGTGGGCTGTTGTGCCCTCTTGCTGCCTTTCCTCTGAGATGGAATAGAATTAGCTTGCAGTTGATACATGCCAGCATGTTATTTGCCCCGCTGGCCACTGCATTGCACTGACAGCTCATATTCATACAATGGTCAATCATTACCCCTAGGTCCCTTTTGGTCGTGGTGCAAGTCAAGCTGTCACCACCAAGCCTGTATGTATGTTGAGGGTTATTTGACCCCAGATGGAGCACCTTACACTTGGAAGTGTTAAACTTCATCTGGTTCTGGTCTACCCAACTCTTGAGCCTGTCCAAGTCCACCTGTATCTGCAACCTATCTTCTGATGTGACCACACTGCCCCATAACTTGCTGTCTTCTGTAAACTTGGGACTGCCAATGGGACCCCCCTGACTAGCAAGATGTGGGGATGGCCAGGGTGAGGGTGTATTTATACCCATCATCGGTGTTAACTGAGTAAAAAAATCACATTGAGAGGCTGGACACCTTTAAGTCAGCTGGTCCTGAAAGATTATACCCTAGAGTACTCAAGGAACTGGCAGGTGTCATAGCTCAACAATTGGCAAAAATATTTGAAAACTCATGGCACTCAGGACCTGAGGACTGGAAGAAGGCCAATGTGGTACCCATCTTCAAGAAGGGGTGGAAAGGTGAACCTGGGAATTACAGACCAATCAGCTTGACCTCAATCCCCAGTAAGATTCTGGAGAATATTATCAAGGAGACCCTTCTGGATAAGCTGGCTGAGGACAATGTCCTGAGGGACAGCCAGCACAAGTTTGTTGTGGGTAGGTCTTGCCTGACCCACCTTATTTCCTTCTATGACCAGGTGACATATCACCTGGACAAGGGAGAAGAGATTGACACTGTATATCTTGACTTTAAAAAAGCCTTTGATCTGGTGTCCCATGACCTCCTCATGGAAAAACTGGCCAATTGTGGCCTCAGCTACACCACAGTCCAATGGCTAGGGAATTGGCTATGAGGTCAGACTCAGAGAGTAGTGGTCAATGGTAGCAAGTCATTATGGTGCTCTGTGACCAGTGGTGTCCCCCAAGGCTCTGTCCTTGGACCGGCTCTCTTTAGCATCTTTATCAATGATGTGGACATTGGGGTCAAAAGCGCACTGGCTAAGTTTGCTGATGACACTAAACTTTGGGGCATAGTATCCACACCTGAGGACAGGCTAGTGATCCAGGCTGACTTGGATAAACTTAGTAAGTGGGCTGATACAAACCTGATGATGTCCGATACCAATAAATGTAAGGTACTCCACCTTGGGGAAAAAAAACCCACAGCATACTTATAGGCTTGGCAGTGCTACGCTTGCTAGCACCACTGCTGAAAGAGACTTGGGGGTCATGACTGACCACAAAATAAACATGAGCCACTAATGCAACATCACAGCTGGTAAAGCAAAAAACCCCTGGCTTGCATCCATAGATGCTTCTCAAGTAAATCTCAGGATATCATCCTCCCTCTATACTCAGCCTTGGTGAGGCCACAGCTGGCGTACTGCATTGAATTCTGGGCTCCACAATTCAAGAAGGATGTTGAGAAGCTTGAGAGAGTCCAGAGGAAAGCTACATGCATGATCAGAGGGCAAGAGAATAGGCCCTATGAGGAGAGGCTGAGAGCTATGGAACTCTTCAGCCTGGAAAAACGCAGGCTCACGGGGGACCTGGTGACTGCTTATAAGTACATAAGGGGTGTACATCAGGACCTGGAAGAATGTCTGTTCACCAGAGCGTCCCAAGGAAAAACAAGGACCAATGGTCATAAACTCCTCCAAGACCGTTTTAGACTGGACATAAGAAAAAATTTCTTTACTGTCCAAGCCCCCAAGACCTGGAATAGACTCCATCCAGAAGTGGTGCAGGCATCTACCCTGGACTCATTCAAGAAATGTTTGGATGATTATCTTGCTGGGATCCTTTGACCTTAGCTGACTTCCTGCCCCTGGGGGAGGGGGCTGGACTTGATGATCGTCAAGGTCCCTTCCAGCTGTAATGTCTATGAAACTTTGCCAGTGAGCTTTTCACTCCCCCATCCAAATCATTGATAAAGATGTTGAAAAGCATTGGTCTAAGCACAGACCCCCGAGGGACACCACTGGCCATTTCATGCCAGGATGACACAGATCCATTCATGAGAACTCTCTGGATCCTACCCTCTTGCCAGTTTCCCACCCACTGAACCGTTGAGCACCTGAGCCCACAATCTTCCAGTTTTCCCACAAGGATATCATGGGATACTAGATCAAAAGTCTTTTGGAAGTCTAGGTATATAATGTCTACCTTGTCTCCCATGTCCACATGAGAGACCTTGTCATAGAAGGAGATGAGATTGGTAAGACAAGACCTACCCGCGACAAAGCCATGCTGGCTGTCGTTCTGGCTGTCGTTCAGAATCTTACCTTCTGTGAGCGTATCGCACATAGATTCTTTGAGCTTTTCCAGGATTTCCCCTGAGATGGAGATGAGGTTGATCGGCCTATAGTTGCCCAGGTTCTCCCTCTTCCTCTCCTTGAAGATGGGCACAATGCTGGCCCTCTTCCAATCCTCAGGGATCTCCCCTGGACACCACTAATTCTGAAAGAGCTTTGCCAGGGGTTCCACGATGACCTCAGCCAGCTCCTTCAGCACTCTCAGATGAAGTCCATCTGGTTCTGCAGACTTATAAATGTCTAGCTTTTCTAGTTGGTATTGTACCTGCTCAGCATCCACAGTGGGAAGGCTGTCAGTCCTGGCATGCCCCCAGTGAGCCTTATCTCACTTGTCTTTCTCCTTGGTCTGGTGAAATGCTGAAGGAAAGTGGACATTCAGGAGTTCAGCTTTTTCCTGAATGTCAGTTACTAGCTGTCCCAAGGTGTTAAGCAGGGGTCCCACACTTCCATTTGTTTTCCTTCTAGTGCCTACATACCTAAAGAAGGACTTCTTATTATCCTTGACTTCCGTGGCTAACCTAAACTGAGTAACCGCCTTGGCTGTCCTGATCATTTCCCTACAAGTGCTGGCCACTAATGTATAGCCCTCCTTGAGGATTGTCCCTAGCTTTCACTGTGCATACACCTCTTTTTTCTGTTTTAAGTGGACCACGATGTCCCTATTAAACTAAGAGGGCTTGCCAGACCTTCTGCTACCTTTCTTTTTTGCATAATGGTTTTCTTTTGTGCTTTAAGGATCATATCCTTGAGCAACAACCACTCTTTGTGGACCGCATTCGCCTTCCCTTCCTGGTCCTGCATCACCTCCCCTACTAATGCTCTGAGACTGTTGAAGTCAGCATTTTTGAAGTCCAGGACATCAATCCTGCTGATTGACATGTTGACCTTGCGGTGGACGGTGAACCTGATAATTTCATGGTTGCTGTCGCCCAGGTTATCCTCAATGCTCAAGCCACACACCAGATCATCTCCCTTGGCCAAGACCAGGTCTAGGAGAGAATTACCTCTGGTTGGCCCTTGCACTTCCTGGGTCAGGAATTGCTCCTCAATCATAGTCATGAAACTGTGACTGATCTGACCTAGCCAAGTACTCCTTCCAATCTATGTCCAGGTAATTGAAGTCACCCATGACAACCAAGTCCCTTGCACGCTTGGCCTCTATCAGTTCTCAAGAGAACTCCAGATTCAGCTCCTCCCCTTGGTTTGGCGGCCTATAGTAAATGCCTACAGTTAGGTTTCACTCACCTCTTCCCCTCACCGCACCCCAACATAGCTTCACCCAGGGGGTTCCAAGCTGTTTATCTTTGGAGCCGGTGTCTGCCTCCAGAGAGGTGTAGGCTGTCTCACATAGAGAGCTACCTCTCTGCCTTTTCTCCCTATTCTGTCTCTTCTGTGCAGGGTGTAGCCCTCTATGGCTACACTCCAATCATACAAGGAGTCCCACCAGGTCTCCATGATCCCTTCCAGGTCACATTGCTCACTAGACAGCAGAAGGGCTAGCTCCTCCTGCTTGTTCCCCATGCTCCTGGCATTGGTGTATAGGCAGCTGAGGCCTCCAACTGACACCCTTGATCTCCTGAGACGCTGTAGAAGAACTGTTTGGTTAGTATTTTCAAAAACATTTGTGTTAGTGTCCTCCACAAGGGAGCTTTCCTGTGTGCCAGTCCCTTGGCATGCTCCACTTGGAGTTTCCCTATCCCCCAGCAAAGACAGTTTAAAGATTTGTCTAGTAGATCAGCTATCCTGGCTGAGAACACGGCCTTACCTCTCTGTATGATGTGAATTCCATCTCATCCTAGGAGTCCTCTCTCTCTCTCTGAAGTGTGTGTGTGGTCTAAGAAACCAAACCCTTTGCGGTGACATCACTGTCTAAGGCTCAATGTTAACCTCTTCCATGCAGCCTTCCCTCTTGGGTCTGTGGCTTGGAACAGGGAGCACAGGAGAGAAAACTACCTGAAAAGAGATTGATGTCATATATCTTGACTTCAAAAAAGCCTTCAATCTGATATCCCATGATCACCTCTTGGCAAAACTGGCCACTTGTGGCCTTGGGTCCACCACGATCCGCTGGCTGGGAAATTGGCTTCGTGGTCAGACCCAGAGGATAGTAATAGGTGAAAGTCAATCATCATACTGCCAGGTGACCTGTGGGGTCCCCCAAGTCTCTGTCCTTGGACCCATATCGTTCAACATCTTCATTAATGATGTGGACATTGGAGTCAGAAGCGGACTGGCCAAGTTCGCCGATGACACCAAACTTTGGGGCAAAGCATCCACACCAGAAGACAGGCAGGTGATCCAGGCTGACCTGGACAGGCTCAGCAAATCGGCGGATGAGAACCCGATGGTGTTTAACACCAAAAAATGCAAGGTTCTCCATCTTGGGAGGAAAAACCTGCAGCATCCTTATAGGCTCGGCAGTGCTACGCTGGCTAGCACTATGGAAGAAAGAGACTTGGGCGTCATCATTGACCACAAGATGAACATGAGCCTGCAATGCGATGCTGCAGCTAGTAAAGCGAGCAAAACACTGGCTTGCATCCATAGATGCTTCTCAAGCAAATCCCGGGACGTCATTCTCCCCTTGTACTCGGCCTTGGTGAGGCTGCAGCTGGAGTACTGCATCCAGTTTTGGGCTCCACAATTCAAAAAGGATGTGGAGAAGCTTGAGAGAGTCCAGAGAAGAGCCACATACGTGATCAGAGGTCAGGAAAATAGACCTTATGATGACAGACTGAGAGCCATGGGGCTCTTTAGCCTGGAAAAGCACAGGCTCAGGGTGACCTGATGGCCACCTATATGTTTATCGGGGTGACCACCAGTTTCTGGGGGAACATTTGTTCACCAGAGCGCCCCAAGGGATGACGAGGTCAAACGGTTATAACCTCCTGCAAGACCGTTTCAGGCTGGACATAAGGAAGAATTTCTTTCCTGTCCGAGCCCCCAGGGTCTGGAACAGCCTGCCATCGGAGGTGATTCAAGCACCCACACTGAACACCTTCAAGAGTAAATTGGATGGTCAACTTGCTGGGATCCTATGACCCCAGCTGACTTCCTGCCCTTTGGGCAGGGGGCTGGACTCAATGATCGTCTGAGGTCCTTTCCAGCCCTAATGTCTATGGAATCTATGAAACCCTAGGGGTTGTGAAGTGGGCCCTATTCAATTTGGATTTGGCCTGAATCGAAGACAGTGATTTGATTTGTTGATTCAGATCACTGTCCCTGATTCGATTCGGCCAAATCTGAATCTGAAGGTTTGATGCTTATTCAGAGAATCAGCTATTCAGACATAGACAAACTTTAAAAGCTTTTTCTACATACCTTAAGGTACCAGTGTAACTCATGAATGCTGTGATGGTGAGGCAGATGGAGTGTCCCACGGGGGGCCCCTCCACATGCTCAGCAGCTAACCCAGCAGTGGACCAGAAATGCTTCTGGTCCAGTTCTGAGTCCGCTACCAAGTGTGCTGGGGAGCCTCCCGCATTCCAGTGGGACACTCCATACACCCCAGCATCTCAGCATTCACGAGCCATCTGCTATCTAGTGGTATGTAGAAGACACAGCTTTAAATGTTTTTATGTCCAATTCACCAAATCATTCCAAATCTCTCTGAATTGATTTGTAGGGTTCTGTTTTGATTTGGAGCGATTAAAGTGTCCTCTGATTCGATTTGGAGAGCTGGCCACTGAATCAGGCCACATATTCCTGTGCCTGAATCAGGCCACTGAATCAGGCATAGTTTTTGTAATGGGTTAGACAGAGGCTGGTTTGGGATGGTTGGGACAGGGATGATCTTGCCTTGATCAGAAAGCCAAACCAGATGATCTCTGGTGGTTCTTTCCAGCCCTACTTTCCTATGTTTCTATGACTCTGTGGTTCATCACAGAGTTTGAATACACATAACAATTGACCTATTCCAAGATTGTCACGAATTTGGAATTTGTTCACAACTATCCCAGGTTAGAGGTCTGCATGGGTGTGACAGGAATATCTCGCGGGAGCCTTTCTATTGGCGGCTCCAGCTTCCTGTCTTGGGCTAACTGCCTTCTTACTCTCCTGCCACACCTTGATCTTAATTGATTGAGTGATGTAATTAGCAGGAGGCTGCCCACTTTATATGCCCGGTGTCAGGGGTGCTATCTGCAGCTCCTTTTCCTCCCCTCCACCGCAGCCCAAGCCTCACAGATGGTACCTGACAGGGTTTGCCCTATGCCTTGGCCCTTCTTCTTTACTTCTGGGGCTCCTCACTGTCCCCTCTTGCTCCGGGGCTCCTCACTGCCCCCTCTCGGCTCCGAGGCTCCTCACTGCCCCCACGCTACTGTGGAGCTCTTACAAGGCCTCCTCCGACCCCTTATAGAAGAAGGACCAACCATGGATGAATGACAAAATCATGGAAATGTGCTATGCATGCAGAGAACTAAAAGGTAAATGCTTTCAACTAGATTACAGTAGCCTCACCCGGTCCTCCGGTTTTATAGAACTACACCAAAACTCAAGCCCCTGGGCTACAACATAAACTCTAAACCGTCCGGTCAAAACCACGTTCTATCCCTGCCGGGAATACTCCAAGTCATAGCGGCAACCAGGGGATGCTCCTGCAGTCTATCTCCTCACTGGCTCAACTCCCCACTCCTTGGCTGCCAGAGGGGAATTGCCCTCCTGGCCTCATGCTTGGGCTTAAGAAGGCCCCTTCCTGTCAGCTGATCCCCTTGGTTCCCTTAGCAACCAGCACCTGTGCTGCCCTGGTGACTGGCAGTTGAGCCTCCCCCTTCTCACCACTAGGGGCGTCTCCTGAGCCATTTCTGCTTTTAGGTGCAGGGCACCTGAGTGCTCTGCGACAATGGGGAACAAATAGAACGTTCCTCTTTTAGACACTGAAGTGCTGTTGAACCACCACCAGTGGTGATAGTGATTACACAGCCCATCATATCCCCCAGTAGTAGGTGCCTGGAGTTTCTTTAGGATTCTCCAAGTGGGGAGGATGACCCCCAACTGGCTAGGTGCCAAAGAAGAGGAATAAGATGTCAGTTGCCCCAAAATGAAATTTTCTGCTCCTTCTCAGTATTTTTTTTTTGCTTTTTGGTAGCAAAAAGCTACCACAAGTTAGGTATAACTTAGAAAAACTAGGAGATCCAGCAGACAAAGCTGACTTTGAAGTAAAAATAAGGGGCACGTCTGAACCACTTCTAATGCTAACTGACCTGTAGAACATTACAGATGGCTTCACTCAAACACTCAGGGAAACTGTGGAAGAAGTACTTGGAAGAGAAAAGAAGAAGGACCAACCATGGATGAATGACAAAATCATGGAAATGTGCTATGCATGCAGAGAACTAAGAGGTAAATGCTTTCAACTAGATTACAGTAGCCTCCAATACAGAGATGCAACCAAAAAAAGTGATAAATGATATAAGGAAAGTGAAAGAGAACTGGACCCTAAACAGAATGGAAGTGATTCAAAGAGGCTCTGAATAGTTTTTTAGAACCTGAAAAAGATAGCCAGGATGGATCAAGCAAGAACAAATCCAGTAGGTTGTGTGTAGACAAAACAGAGGGCCTAAATTGAAGTGGTGGGTTTTTAAGAACACTGCTTCAATTTAGGCCCTTTTAAACCCCATGTCATTTACACACCTGAACTTACCTGCCCTTCCGGCAGCGGGGAGGGGAGGGCGAGCTGCCAGTGGGCGAAGCGGTCCCTGGGCTGGGGGGGTGGGATGGTGAGGTGCTTCCTTCTGCTGCAGTGGCGTTCCCCCCGCCCCTCTCCCCTGCAGACAGTACCTACCCACAGACACCTGGCTTCGGCAGTCCCCGTGGGCAACGCTGCCACAGAGGGAAGCACTGGGCCCCTGCACAGCTCAGGCAGGCAGGCAGACTCCAGGGGGGAAAAATAAAAAAGATCAGGTTTGCTGCTTTTTTTGGGCGGAGCCTGCCTTTCCGGGCTACTGCCACACGTCCTGGATGGGCTTCCTGCAGAGCCCCTGAGCTGCGCGAAGCCCGGTGCTTCGCTCTGCAGCTGTAGGGCAGCAAACTAAAACTCCTCAGAGTTTTAGTTTGCTGTGCCCCAAGTCATTTAAGGCGCATTACACTGCCAAATTTGGTACAGCGGCTGGAATTACTGCACAATACGCCATCAAGGTGTGCAAACACCTCCACCATTAAAGCAGTGCAAAAGCATTTAACACACTTTAAAGTGTTGTGCACACATGCCTCTTGTTTTGTCTACACGGCCACAGAGAACAAAAATGGTGACTTATTTACTGAAAACAGGGCAATACACAAAAGGTGCACAGAGCATGTGAAAGAACTGTATAGTCAAAATATCAGAGCAGACCTAAAGTAATCTTAACTAGAGAAAGGAGAATCTGGAACTGTAGAAGATGAAGATAAAAGCTTAGATATCACAAGAGAAGAAGTAGAAGAAACTATCAGGAGCATGGAAGGTGGAAAAGCAACTGGCCTGGACAGTATACCTGCAGAACTATTAAAAACAGGGAACAAGACAATTGACATAGTGCACAAAATTTGCAATATGATATGGAAAAGGAAAACCTGGCCAATGCAGTGGACAAAATCAATGATAATTCCTACCCCAAAGAAGGGGAATCTACACCAGTATACCATACCACACCATTAGCTTCATCAGTCATCCAAGTAAGGTGCTTCCTAGAATAATATTGAATAGGTTCAAGCCACAAATAGAAATTGTATTAGCAGAAGAACAAGCTGGGTTCAGATCTGGAAGGAACACCATAGAACAGAACTTCAACCTTAGAATCACGTGTGAAAAGTACTGTGACCACCAAAAAGAACTCCATCATAATTTCATAGGTTTTAGAAAAGCTTTTGACAGGGTTTGGTGAAAAATACTTTGGCTGACAATGAAGAAGCATGACATCAGTCCCACACTGATAAGTCTTATGAAAAAAACTCTACTACAATACAAGTAGTGGAGTCCTGCTTGAAAGCAACGTTGTGGAGTGGTTTGCAACATCAGTAGGAGTATACCAAGGTTGTTTCTCTCATCATGTTTATTTAATTTATCCCTGGAACAAATCATGCCAGATGCCTTAGAGAACTGACATGGGAACAGTGTTCATTGGAGGATGAGAAATTAACAACCTTCATTTTTCTGAAGACATTAGTCTAATAGCTGGAACTGGAAAAGAGCTGAAGGAAATAACAGAAAGGCTGCATAAGTCTGCAAAGAAATATGGAATGAAAATTAGTGTGGAGAAGAGGAAAGTAATAACATCAGCCAATAGCAAAGATGATGCATTAACAAAAATTGGTAGTGAGAAACTAGAAAAAGTAACACACTTTAAATACTTTGGAGCAACCATCAAAGAAGATACTACATCAGAAAAAAAAGTAAAAACAAGAATAGGAATCACCATTGGACAAATAGCAGGACTGAAGAAAATCTAGACTAGCAGCACCATCACAATGAAAATGAAACTCCACCTACTATATGCTGTTGTCATTTCAACAACTCGCTGTGGCTGTGAGACCTGGACACTCACTAGGGCGCTGGACAAGTGCATTGAGACCTTTGAAATGTGATGCTTCAGAAGACTTCTAGGCATACCCTACTCTGCACATAGAACAGATGAGTCTGTGAAAAATCAAATCAGACAAGAAGTTGGCAAATATGAACCCATATTTGGAATCATAAGAAGAAAGATGGAGTGTTTTGGATATGTAACAAGAAGGCCTGGCACCCTTGCCAACACCATCCTGCAGGGTGATATGGTTGGATGAAGAAGATGAAGACCTACAACACGGTGGACCATTAACATCAAAGACTGATGAGATTAAAACTGACTGATTGTACAAAGATTGCAAAAGACCGGGAAGAATGGAGGAAAGTTATTGCTACATCAATGGTCAGTGTGGCCTCAGCACTGGCTGACTGACTAATAGTGAATTCAAATAAAGAGAATTTGAGTTCAATAAATACTATTCCTGCATTTCACTGAAGTCTGTGTGGTGGTGCCCTAACTGGGAGCGCCCAGGTGTTTGTGTAGGGGCAAGTTCTGCCGGGATCCCCGCTTTTGGGTTCCCAGGTGACTGGGTGCACTGGGGCTGCCAGAGCTTTTGTAGCTTCTAAAGAGTACTTTTCTCCCAAAACAGCCTGGCAATTGTTAGACTGTGGAGAAGTGGCTAGATTGGCAGGGGGAGGTACTGCTTGGACCCCCAGACTCATGCTTATACATTCCTGGGTAGCTGGTGACTCTGGAGGGCTATGTAAGGTCTCTGCCTCAGGCTTCAGTTTTAAGAAGACTTTCCTTAAAAAGCCACTGCGGCAGTGCACCTGTGAGTGCCTGCCACTTTAAGGGCTGGAGGCAGGCAGCTGGCAGGTGCTCATTAGGCCATTTTAGGATGCAGCACACGCAGGCTGGGGCAGCAGTCTGCTGCTGGCAGCTCCTGCTGGCAGCTCAGGAGACAGCATCTGGCTGAGCTGCTGCTCAGGAAGACCTTGGAGGTAATGGCAGGAGTTGCGGGGATAGCAGAAGGCTCCTGGTGCTGGGTATGACTGGATGGCAAAACAGTCCCCCAGAAATGCCAGGCCAGTTACCACCCTGGTGAAAAGTGAGGAGAAAGGCATCTTATAACCCTAGTCCCCACAACAGGTGGACCCCAAGAGAAAGTGGGCTAGCTTGACTTGAGGCACCCTTGATTGGTCAGTGCTGGGGCCAGGACCAGGAGGGTCAAAATGGCCGGAGCACCTGCCATGAGGGATGCCCAGATCCAGCGGGCCTGGGGTTCTGACTGCGCTAGAGGTGAAGCCAGGGCCTGCGTGGCCAAAGGTCCCAGAAAGGGAGCCACTGCTGAGAGGGAGAAGAGTGTAGGGAGCTTGGCAGCTCAGAATGAGGGTGGAGCCAGCCACCTTTTGGAAGTATGTGGACCAGGAGAAAAGGAACAACCCTGAGAGTGTTTGGCTTAGGGTGTGGACACACAAGTACCTCAAGTATGGTATCTTGAACCATAGGAAAGTCTCACTGATTTGGAACCAGTTCACAGTTGTCATGCAGCAGAGGTATTCACACAACAGTGCCCAGCATTCCAGATAGAAGAGTCACCATTTATGCATTGAAGTGCTGTGGTTTCAACACCAGGAGGTGGAAGTTAGCATACTCAGAACCTCTTGCAGTGGGTGAATACCTGATCAAACTCTGCAGTATGCCTGCCTGACTTAGGGTACTCAGGAAGATGGGAGTACTGGACCTATGCTTCTGGGTTCCAAAGGACTGAGGGCCAGGATGAGGAGCCGTGACTGACTAGGGACTGAGGATATGGTTGGTTGTTAGAAAGATGGCTTTTATTGAACAAACAGTGCAAGGGAGCTTATTGATAAAAAGTGCCAACAAAAAAAATTGTGGGTGGGGGCAGTAGTTTGTCCTCATACCAGAATGACCAGTTACAGCCGGGGGGGGGGGGGGGAGGGGGGAAGATGCAGTGTCAGATGCTTAGAAGAAGAACCAGTCCCGTGTCATAAAAAATTTGTTGTCACCATAACATTGACCAGCCCCGACCATAACATTGACCATGTGACTATATTAAATGGAAGGGGCAGAGATTCATCTTCATAAAAGGACCAATAGAAAGGGGCCCCTAGGTAGTGGCCGACCTGTGGTGTGCTGACTAGAGCTCAGTGGTTGAGCATCATAGAGATACAGGCCCAAACCCGGGGGGGGGGGGGAAGCTGGTACCTAGTCTCCGTGTTCCCTAGGCAGCTTTTTCATTGGGGCTTAAACAATGAAGCGTTCTTACCCACTATTTTGTTACTGATGCATGTGCCCAGGTATATGCATATAAAATAATCATCTAATAGAATCTCTACCTTCATGTGCCAAAAGTATCATGTAGGTAATTAAAAAAAATGCTATTTAGACTACTAGGAAGAAATAGAATTCTATCCTTTCTAGTTTGTTCACTTAGAGCAATAAAATAAAAGTAGATTTAAAAATCCTTCAAGAAAAAAAAGAAAAAAAAAAAAAGAAAAGGATAATCTATTATCATTTGTGGGAGGGAAGATAGAGCTCCCTGGCCTCACTCAGAGCTCTCCTGCCATGACTTGAGGTGAGAGAAAGGGAATCATTCTTATTCTAAGTGAGGTATACAGTCATTGGCCACCCAGCTAGGTGTTAAACAGAATATTTCATTTATTGGGTAATGATTACAAATGATAATGAACTGACCTTGCAAACCCCCAACCAAGACACGGTTTCTTCACCACTCATGCAAGTTGCTGGTATTTCCTCACACTTACTAACTCTTCTCATCTCTTTTTGATTTTTCCTTATAGGTTCCCTGCACCTGTCTTCAGCAGTCTTCACTGCCCCTGACCCCATAGGTAAGTATTCCCACTTCTCACCAGTCGACAGGGGATTTGCGATCCCCCGGGTCCTGCCTCGTCTTCTTGTTCTCAGCGTTCTCCTTCTCTCTTCTGGTGCATCCAGCTCTTTCTCTGGATGCTTGCATTTTAGTGTGGTCGGCAGTCACAATTGCTTTAATCTTTACTTCCTCCCAGTGTGCTGTTGCTTGTCAGCTGGGTCCAGTCGGCTATCAACCTTGCCCTTTCTCTAACCCTTTTCCCCCTTTGGGCAAATGAATTCCTTTGTCCTTTCCATGACACCCATTCGGTCACCAGGTAACAGGGTTCCCTTCTTCACCTTGTTGCACCATTCAAAAAGAAAAAAAAAACCACACTAAGTCTTTACTGACTCTTCAAGTGTATTAAACTGGAAAGGTTTTGAAAGAGATGATGCAGGAATTACTGAACCATTTGCCTTTTGAAGATTGGTGCCTTGGAACATATACCAGGTCAGAGGTGCTAAGTAACTTCAAGGCCCACTACCTGCTCAGCCAGTGGAATTAAGCTGGTACCTGTGTCTTAGCATCTGTTTAATAAGCTAAAAATCTTGAGCTACTTACCTTCCAAAGCGCTTTGCATTGGCTTCAGTTTGCTAAGCAACACATGCCAAATTAGTGACCTCACAATACCCTCAGTCTTGACCTCATCCCAGCAAATTAAGGTAATGATGCAATGGTCTCACAATTGCCTGTGGGTTCACAAATTCTTAAGCTGATGTGCGGGGACAGCGAGAGGATGTAGACCTAGGCTTGTTCATTTACCAAACAAGGCAAAAGGTGGAAGCCAATGATCATCATAATCTTCTTATTATAAAATCTAGGAAACAGAAGTGTTGAGCAGGCATTGCTGAAGAAACCCATGGCATGACATTATTTGGATAGGTAGAAGCAACCTCATATTAGCCTGCATGGTGCATTTTCATTCCCAAGAGCATGGTCCCTGAATAGTTTGCCCAAATGCATCCTGTCTTCAGTTGGGCAAAAATGTCAGATCACTAGGATCATTCTTTGGGGATCACTTTGGTGCTGTCCCCCAATTTGAGTTCACCCAATTGCTATTTCTGGAGAACATTCATGTGTTCCTTTGTCTGGATCCTAATCCTGGGTCATTAGCCCTTACAGAAGCTCAGAAGCAGATGTCCCACCTATATACCTATCAGATACTTAGACCTAGCACAGAGGTGTCTCAGTTTTTTTTAAGCTACCAGTCACATTTTCAGGTCATATAATGACAATTAATAAAATTCTTTCAACCCAACCAATTCACACACTCTGTAAAGGATTGGCTGCTCCATCTGTATCTCAAGGGAAAGGTAATCCCCTAACTGGGTTATACCATCTCAATATAAATGAAAAAACTCTCATCTTTCTGCCACTTTTTCCTACTTCAGACTATTAATATGGGAAACTTTGGATGAAGTCCAATGGCTTCCTCCAATGTGTAGATATTATTAATATCCTCCTTCTCTTCTTGCTGTGGGATCCACTGTTCTCCAAGTACCAGTCATGATTGCTGAGTGATTGCTGCTTGTGCATGACAGAAGCCCTAATGAGGGTGCAGAGCCAATCCAAGCCCAGCAGAGTATAAAAGAAGACTCCTTGAGTGACTGGGGAATAAGCAAACAGGGGCAGAGCAAATAGGGCAAACAGTTTGCAGGTCAGTTTGCCCCCTCTGCCTCCAGCCCCCTTGTGGGAAGAGCCTTTCAGCTTGGTGTGAGGAAGCAGGGGAAAAGGACCCTTTGGGGCCAAAGAACAGTAAACAGGCCAGCTCCCAGGCAAGTTCACTAGGGAAGGTTTGCTTGGAAGAAGCAGATTAAGAGACCCAGGGAATGGCTGGAGAATGTCACAATGGCAGAGCCACTGCCACTGTCAGTGTTTGCACCTGTGAGGTTTCTGTCCAGGCATAAAACACTCACCATTGAGGCGTCCCCCCAGGTTCAGGTTTGATGCTGTGGGGACTGTGGCTTGTAGGTTCCTTCCAGTGACAGCCAGGTGGGGGAGTGCCTGTGGTGTGAGCAGTGCCTCCTCATGATGTCTTGCAGGAAACAGGCAAGAGAGCTACAGAAGGAGGTGGTGAGACTCCAAAGCATCCTCTGCCATGAGGATTTCATTGATTTGATGCTGAAGGAGACCTGATGCTGACTATGGAAGAACTGCTATAGGTGGCACTAAGAGAAGGGAGAGGACATGGAATCCCTGGAAGGTGGAAGCTGGAAGTCTGTGACCTCTGGCAGCAAGCAGAAGTCTTCATCTCCACCTGTAGCAGTCCATCTGGAGAATAGATATGGAGCTGTACTGCCAGCAAGAAGTAGTGATGGGTGGTGCTGGTTGGAGACTCCCTTCTGCAGGGACAGAAGGATTCATCTGCCAACCTGCTCTGTTGCCAGGGCAATTGACTAATTACCTTAGGTGCCTGCACATGAATGCAGAGCCTGAGAAACAAGCAGGAAGAACTGGAAGCCTGTGGACATTCACAGAGCTATGGCCTGACTGGAATAACAGAGACTCTTCCACTCCCCTTGGCCAGCCCTCGCCCCACCTGAGGGTGCAGAGGGGGTGACGGCGATAGGACGGGGGGTTTGGAGGGACAGGCTGGGCGACGAGATGGAAGCAAGGGAGCTCGCATGACTGGAGCATTGTCATGGATGGGTATTAAAAAAAAACCCAAAAAAACAAAAAAACAAACTGTTCAGGAAGGGGCAAAGAGGAGGAGTTGGATTTTACCAAAAAAGGGCCATATTACTCAGGGCTCCAGTATGAAGCTGAAGATAGGCCTGGTGAAAGTCTCTGGGTTAAGGTTAGAGGGGAGAGCAACAAGGGTGATGTCAGGGTGGGTGTGTGGTAGATCACCAGACCAGGAGAAAGTGGTATATGAGGCTTTCTTCAAACTGCTAGTGGAAGTTTCCCAATTACAGGCCCTCATTTTCATGAGAGTCTTCAATCATCCCAACATGTGCTGGGTGGGAAATACAGTGGTGTGTAGGCAATCCAGGAAGTTTTTGGAGAGCATTGGGGACAACTTCCTGGTGCAAGTGCTGAAGCGACCAACTAGGGGCCATGCTCTTCTTGACCTGTTGCTCAAACAGGGAAAAATTGGTGGGAAATGTATTAGTAGATGGCAACTTGGACAGCAGTGACCACAAGATGATCAAGTTAAAAGATACTGAAGAAAGGTGGAAAGCAGCAGAGTAAAAACCCTGAATTTCAGGAAAAAAAAAAAAAAAAAAAAAAGATCAGACTTTGACTTGCTCAGGGAACTCGTGGGCAGGATCCCCTGGGAAGCCAAATCAGAGGGGGAAAGGAATCCAGGAGAGCTGGCTGTACTTTACAGAAGCCTTACTGAGGGTGCAGGAATAAAGCCATTGTGATGCACAGGAACAGTAGCAAGTATGGCAGAAGACAAGCTTGGCTTAGCAGGGAGCTCTTCAGTAAACACACAAACACACACACAAAACACAAAAAGGAAGCTAATAAGAAGTGGAGAGTTGGACAAAAAAAATAGTGAGGAGTATAAGAGTATTGTTTAGGCATGCAGGGATGAAGTCAAGAAGGCCAAAGCACAATTGGGGTTACAGCTAGCAAAGGATGTGAAGGATAACAAGAAGGGTTTCTACAAGTATGTCAGTAACAAGAGGAAGATCTGGGAATGTGTGGGTCCCTTACTGAATAGGGGAAGCAACCTAGCAACAGAGGATGCAGAAGAGGCTGAAGTGCTCAATGCCGTTTTTACCTCAGTCTTTACAGGCAAGGGCAGCTCCCAGATTACTGCATCTGGCAGCACAACTTGGGGAGAAGGTAAGCAGCCAATAGTGGCAAAAGAACAGGTTAGGAACTATTCAGAAAAGCTGGATATATACCAGTCCATGGAGCAGGATGGGATGCACCCAAGGGTGATGAGGGAGTTGGCCAATTTGATGGCAGAGCTTCTGACCATCAACTGCATCCAGTTTTGGGCTCCACAATTCAAAAAGGATGTGGAGAAGTTTGAGAGAGTCCAAAGAAGAGCCACATGCATGATCAGAGGTCAGGAAAACAGACTTTATGACGACAGGCTGAGAGCCATGGGGCTTTTTAGCCTGGAAAAGCGCAGGCTCAGGGGTGATCTGATGGCCACCTATAAGTTTATCAGGGGTGACAACCAGGATCTGGGGGCACGTTTGTTCACCACAGCACCCCAAGGGATGAGGTCAAATGGTTATAAACTCCTGCAAAGACCGTTTCAGGCTGGACATAAGGAAGAATTTCTTCACTGTCCGAGCCCCCAAGTTCTGGAATAGCTGGCCATCAGAGGTAGTTCAGGCACCTACACTGAACACCTTCAAGAGTAAATTGGATGCTTATCTTGTCAGGATCCTATGACCCCAGCTGACTTCCTGCCCTTTGGGTGGGGGTTTGGACTCGATGATCTTCCGTGGTCCCTTCCAGCCCTAATGTCTATGAAAAAATCTATGTAATCTTTGAAAACTCATGGCGATTGGGAGAGGTCAAATATAATGCCCATATTTAAGAAAGGGTAAAAGGAGGATCCAGGCAACTACAAACCAGTCAGTCAGTCTCACATCAGTCCCTGGAAAAATCATGGAGAAGATCCTTAAAATGTACATTTCTAAGCACTTTGAGGAGACAAAGGTGATTAAGAACAGTCAGCATGGATTCACCAAGGGAAGTCATGCCTGACCAATCTGATTGCCTTTTATGAGATGACTGGCTCTGTGGATTTAAGGAGACCAGTAGATGTGGTATACCTTAATTTTAGCAAGGCTTTTGATACAGTCTCTTACAACATGCTCACAGGAAAGCTAAGTAAGGGCTAGATGAATGGATTGTAAGGTGAACAAAAAACTGGCTGGATCATTAGGCCTAGATGGCAGTAATCAATGGCTCAATGTCTAGTTGGCAGCCAGTATCAAGTGGAGTGCCCCAGGAGTCAGTTCTGGGTCTGGTTTTGTTCAATATTTTCATCAACAACCTGGAAGATGGCATAGAGTGCACCCTCATCAAGTTTGCAGATGACACCAAGCTGCAGGGAGTAGTAGATATGTTGGAACCTAGGGCTAGGATTGAGAAAGACCTAGACAAATTGGAAGATTGGACCAAAAGAAATCTCATGAGGTTCAATAAGGACAAGTGCCAAGTCTTGCACTTAGGATGGAACAATCCCATGCACCAGTTCAGGCTGGGAGCTGGGCAGCAGCTCTGCAGCAAAGGTCCTGGGGGTTACAGTGGACAATAAGCTGAATATGAGCCAACAGAATGCCCTTGTTGCCAAGGGAGGCTAATGACATACTGGGCTGCATTGGTAGGTATGTTGCCAGCAGATCAAAGGAGGCAATTATTCCCCTCTATTCAGCACTTGTGAGGCTGCTCCGGTGGAGTATTGCGTTCAGTTTTGGGCCACCCACCAGAGAAATGATGTGAACAAATTGGAGAGAGTCCAGCAGAGGGCAACAGAAATGGTTAGGGGGCTGGGGCATATGACTTATGGAGTAGAGGCTGAGGGAATTGGGTTTATTTAGTCTGGAGAAGAGAAGACAGAGAGGGGATTTAATAGCAGCCTTCAGCTACTTGAAGGGAAGTTTGAAAGAGGATGGAGCTAGACTATATTCAATGGTGGCAGATGACAGAACAAGGAGCAACGGTCTCAAGTTTCAGCAAGGGAAGCTTAGGTTAGATATTAGGATGAATTTCCTCACTAGGAGGGCAGTAGAACACTGGAACAGTTTTCCCAGAGAGGTGGTGGAATCTCCTATCCTTGGAGGTTTTTAAGACCCAGCTAGACCAAAGCCTTGGCTGGGATGATCTAGTTGTGGATGGTCCTGCTTTGAGCAGGGGGTTGGACTAGATGTGACCTCCTGAGGTCCCTTCCAACCCTCATTTTCTATGATTCTATTCTGTCCATTCTGGCCTCTGTCTCCCCTGACCTGTTATCTTGGATGACAAACTGAAACTTCTTCTCAATGACCCATTCCAAATATCATCTACATTTTTTATGTGATCTACTCCCTTATTATGCTGGTCCTTTCCCTCTTCTAGTTTCTTGGTAGAACCCATTGTCTTACCTACCGGCAGATCCCCGTGGAAGAATTAGACATCATCCTTCAGCAAACAAAACTGTCCTTTCCTGAACAGGATAACTGACTGGAATAAAACAAAACAGGTGTCTTAATCCAGAATGGAGGCTACAATGAAAAATTAAGTTCACAGCTAGATACACATATTCCTCAAGCTATAGTTGCTGTGCCAGTAAGCCACACAGAGGACTACTGATATTAGGCCTTCATGCAGAAACTAATTGAATGATGAGCTTATGGGGGCCTGTGCCTTCACACACCAATTAGGTGTGATGTGAGAGTGACTTCACAGTTGCCTGTGCCTTGTAGTCAGTCCCATAAGATGTAAGTACTGATGTAATGAACATACCATGGCTTAGTGATGGCATGATCCCTGTGGCAAAGTGGGGCTTCCTGACTAGCCACAGTGCTGGCTTTCCCACTTGCCTCTGGGCATGCTACCCACCTGTCTCACCTGCCACACCCTGATGGAACATACTGAGGTGTTAATTAGGCAGGAGGCTGCCCATTTTTTGCCAGGGGGTGCTATCTGAGGCTCCATTCCTCCCCTACACCACAGCTCAAGCCTTGCAGATGGCATCTCAGGCAACTGACTCAACCGTCTCCTTTGCAATTAGCTGTGGCCCCTTTGGCTTCCCTAGAAGCCCTGGTCCCATCTCAGGCCAGTTGGGACCCTAAGCTTCTTCACTCTATATGGGCATCCCTTGTGGTGGGCTCCTGGCCCTTTTGATCCTTCCAGTCCTGGCCCCAGCATTGACCACTTGAGTCCTGCACTCAGGGATCAGGGTCCCCCATTCCCAGCTCAGGTCCTTCATGAAGTGTGCCTGGCCCCACAGGATCACTCACCCCAGCAGGCTCAGGCACTTCCTGAAGCTTACCTGGCCTTCCCTGGATCAGATGATTCAAATAGCATACCTGAAGGTGAGGGCTCGGGTTAAGGTGCCCTTACCTGACTTTCACTGGGGTGGTAACTGGCTTGGCATTTCCTGGGGGCTCTCGTGCCACTGGGAGCCCCACCAGACCACCCACTCCTGGCAGGGTGCAGATTTAGGTCATGCCCAGGACCAAGAGCCTCCAAACCACCCCTACAGCTCCTGCCCTTACCTCCAGGATGTTACATGCAGCCTTACAGGAAGGTGATGTTTATAACTGGCCTAACAACAGCAACTGGTCTGATTATATAGGCAGCCAGGGATCTAAAATGGCTGCCGCAATCAAGCACTTGCTGGCTGCTTGGCTCAGCCCTTAAAGTGGCAGGCACCAACAGTGCCCTGCCACAATCCCAGCAAGTAGAAGTGATAAAAAGTGAGATCACTTAAGTCTAGCCAGCTGACATCTGCCCAGCAAGCTAGTGTCTTTAAATTATCAGTATGAGAGGGAAGTTGTGTTTTTACAGTATTGGTGTTTTCTGAGCTTGGATTTATAAAACACTGCTGGGTTCATAATCTGAATTAAGAATCATATATTGGATCATTTTAAAGACTGGGAACCTTTAATCACAAAATAAGTTGTCCATTTTATTTATACTTGATACATGTCTACCTGCCTGTTTCTATAGAAAAATGAACAAACACAATAGTATAGCATATCTCTGTTCTTTTGGGAGGTAACACAATACAATGCATAGGGTACAAAATGAGGAATACAGGATGCATCTATATGAAACTCTAAATGTTCAGTAGACTCATTCTACTGCACATTACCATGTTATGGCAAAAACTGTGTTAATATGCAGTAGAATGAGTCTACTGTGCATTAGTGTCACTAAAAAACCATGCGCCAGCACTACTGGGCAGTTGTATCATTTACTGAGCATTGAGTTAGTCCCTATTATTACAGGTACTAAACTTAGTAACAATGGTGCATTAATGCACATGTAAATGGGCCCACAGACTCCTGTTTTCTATCCCCAGTTTCTTTTTATGGCTATATCTATATTATAGTTACACAGTACATGCTGTATTATTCTAGGCACTGTACAAACATCACCTGCTATCCCCTGAATTCTTGTACTAACAATGTATCAATTAAGATGCATGTGAAAAGGAGACAGCTGCCATGGGACACATAAGGTGCCACTTACGATTGGCTCTGTTTCTGACTTCTTACAGGGCTATGCAAAAGTAACTTTGCCTTAGTGGCTGTTTCTTCAGCTGTAAAAAGGACATAAGTCTACATAAAATACTTCAGGATAAAAAGTGCTAAGTAGTAGTATTACTATCACACTAATAAGAAGCTTCCCCCCCCCCCCAGCTTTCAAGGTCTGATCTCGCAGCTACAAAGTCTGATCAGGAGAAAGTCTAAAGAGCTTTTATTATAAGCTTCCCTGAGGAAAAAAATTTAATTTGTCAAAGTCACAATGACTTCTAGGTTAGGCCCCCTTGGAAATGCTGACCTCCTAAAAAGAATCTAATCTGAAAGCATGGTTTTTATAGTGTCTTAATAGCCTATTCCCAAAATAGATTCTAGAAAACCAATGAGACCAAGCTTGTGGCAAGGAGGTGTCTCTTGTAATTAATTTCTAGAAGTCAAAGGTAAGGGGAATCATTTTAAAGGTAGATGGAGCTCACTTTTTATTGGAATCATAAAACTGAAAGATCTAATTTACCCTGCTTTAAAAAGAATAATTCAAGTTAAATCAGCAGAGTAACTCTAATTTTATACCAGATGGATTAAATCAGGATCTGGCTTAAGAACCCTGATGGGATCAACATTGCTAGTGTTCCTGTAATTTGAACAATGCCATTAACTTTGGACTCTAACTAGAACATTGCTAGGGAGCATAATATTACCTGTTGCACTTAAAGCCTGATGATTGTAAACTTCATGGAGTTACTTATAGCTAAAAATGTCCCTGTAGCTCTTGAGTCCAAACAAGATGTTCTTTAATGATAAAAAGGGGAAAAATTCTACTGCTGTATTTCTAATTAGGTCACACCAGCATCAGAATATTATCATATTTTTTATTAGATACACAGGTGAAACTTATGGTGAAAGTTTTCTGAAGCTTCCATGGTAAGACCTACATTTCACTTGTTTATAACTTTGCATGGTAATAGTGATTTGGGCTGAAATTTTCCATGCTGGTCATTTACCACAGAATCTGGATTTATTTAGAAAATTTAGTCAAAATGTTTTAGACAATAATATTTGAGAAAATATTTACTGCCCTCTGACAACTTTTTTTTTGGATTTACAAATGTTTTGTTTAGAAGGTATAGTGCCTCCATGCATTCATTGGAGCAGGGAATTGCAATCTAGCATATGGGTCAGGTTGAAGTCATGGATGTGCCTTTTATTGTCATCATGAAAATCTGCACAGATTTGGCCAGATTATGCTCAGTGTTAGCATTTGGCAGCTGAATCCTTTAAAGGGTATGAATACATATAATAATTAGAATATTCCAAATGTGCTTAAACTGGTATTGTTTTTGTTATTTGGAGTGATGAGATAAGCCAACAGGCACTCTAGTCAATATACTGTAACCAGGCTTTCTATGAGTACAACGCTGTGGACATAGCAGCTCAAGGACACTGCCAGGACTGCGATGCCAGGCCAAAACCAGATCCTTAAGTTGAGGTACAAAAGGGAATGAGATGCCAATAGGGTCTCTGGCATGCACCAGCTTACCATTATACATGAAAAGTTGTCACAGATCCTCACAGGAAATGACTCTGTACACACCTGTTTACTTCATCATGCAGACACTGACACCACCCAGGAGGAGGGACAAGGGGAGCCCCAACATCCCCTGCCTCCACCTGCTACTGCAATTACCTGGGACCCAGAAAGGCCTGGAAGTCCAGGACAACCCACTCACTGTCTTTTCAGCTGGGGAAATGGATCTCTCTACCCCTCACATATGAGAAAGCGATAATGAGAATGGCAACTCCCTTGCCTCATCACATCAAAACTTGGCACTGAAATTTCGGCCCCCTGCAACACCCATCTCGCTGCCGTTTGTTGCTCTACCATCCCTCTCTCTGCTTTGAATGCAGTTCCCCTCCCCAGTAGGAATATCACAGCCTTCCTCCCAGCATCCTGAGCCCAGTGGCCAAAAACCACACAAATGAACCCTGGTGCCATCTGCCCTGTAACTCAAGGGATCCACTGTGGTGCCATGGCACCTTGCCTGGTGGAATCAAGCACGTTTGCAGGGGAGCTGTGCGGATTCCATTTTCAGTCACTGCAAGAGCTAGATCTACAAAACCTGTGTTCAGCTGCCACCTAAACCTGTAGCACTTAAGGGAGGAGTTCTTTTCTACATTATGGACTTAAATGACAGTTTTTCAGTTGTGTAAGCGGACTTTTTGGCACTTTTAGAGTTTGTGATTTTATTACCCCTTCAGTGTGACTGTGTAAGCATGCATGCATATACTGAGCATATACAGTAAGCTCTAGAGTGGCTGAGCAGGTATGTAGCTGCATACATATGCCCATTCTGGATGTGTAAGTTATGAAATTATGCTGGACAAAAGCCCATGTCTAATGGGTGTTAGATGGGGCAGGAAAAGGAGGGCCTTCTGGTATTTTAGCTCTAATAGTCAGCCCAAGAACTGGGACACCTATGTTCTAGTCCCCCCTCACCTCGAGAAGCCTACCTATGTCTTGCTAACTTTCTAGCACAGTTCTCTAAGCACCCAGGCTTCAGGTCATGCATTAACCAAGTTCTGTTCCACCCCTCTGTTTGAACCTCGCCCCTTGGGCAGCCAAAATAAAACAATATGCCAGAAAAAGGAAGGTAAGCTTGACAGTATTAAGCTCAGTGACATGGCTGTTGCTTTAGGCAGAAGTAAGGCCTGGTGTAAACCTTGGATCCTTGTTCCCAGTAGGGCAGAAACTTCCCCACTGACTGCTTTTTTTTTTTATACCAGTGACTGTTAAATATAGGGGGCAGTAGCTCACCTTCAAAAGCAGTTCTGGAGAAAGGCAGAGAGGAGCCAAAAAAGCATATCATTTGCCTCCTAGTGAAAGAGGCTTATACACCTCGGAGAAGACACAAGAAAGGATTATCCCTTTCTACACTGTCCTTTTCTCTCCAGATCTGACTGATGCTTATACTTGCCCAAGCCTGCAGGACCTTAGTCAGTAGAACTAACTGAAACTGGGTGGACCTCCCTTGTACTCTGGATGAGTTCACAGATGAACTTTGTCTGAAGCCCACCAACAAATCTCCAGGCATCTCTGGCCTGACCGTGGAATTCTGCAATGCATTCTGCATCCTGGACCTCATCGCCATCTGCTCCCAGTTCTTGGAGGGTGGAATCTGTCCCCTTCTGTGCAGGTGGGCTGTGATCATTCTGCTGCCCAGGAAGAGACCTCCACAACCTAAGAAACTAGTGTCTGTAGGCATCACTGTTCTGGATTAATACAACCATTAATCAGTACTTATACAAATAACACAGAGGTCTTGCTAACAGTATGAACTGAAGTAGCCCTGAGTGAACAAAATGAGGCATATGACTTGCATGGAAGTGCTGGGAAAGTAGAATCATAGAAAAGTAGGGCTGGAAGGAACCTCTGGAGATCTAGTCCAACCCTGTAGTGAGTCTGGCACTGGGGTGACAAAATCACAGCCTAGTGGCTGCTTGGACCCTGCCTTGCTTGCCTCTGTGGTCTCTCAGGTCCTAGTCTATTGTCTCACCCGCCACACTTTGCTGTTATAATTGGACAGGGAGTCTGCCGCTAGAGGGCAGGGGGATTTCATTTCAGGGCTCTGGTTCTTCTCTAGTTTGAGGCCCCCTGGCCTTGGCTCACTTTAGCTGAGTCCCTCTGCCCAAGGTCCGCTGTATTAGGCTCCTGGGCCCCTCAGCCTTGGTCTGGCCCTTTGTGGGCTCTGGGTTTCCACTCCCAGTCTTTGCTGCCCAACAGCACAGTCCACCACAGGTACTAGAGCTACAGAAAAGCAGAAGCCCCAGCCAGAGCCCATGTCAACCACCTGGTGAGCTCAGAGGTCATAGCACATGTAGTGCTCCTGGCAGCAGCTGCACTGACATGCTGGGGATCTCAGCAAGCTCACTGTGCATGCACTGTACAGTTAAGGAATGTGTAACCATGCTACCTCATCCCCTCTGGGTCTGCCCAAGGCTGTAAACATGAAGCTTATTTTTATTGGTGTTTAAAAAGGGACCTGGGAACCCTTAATACTTTGTACTGGGCTTAGAGGGTACATTCACTGCATATTAGGCCTACAGAATGCCTGCAAATAATTCAGCTAGCACCATGTAGGCTGGTCATGGACACTAGTATCTAGGCTTATTTGTAGATAATACTCCTGGTTGAGCTCTTTGTCACTAAAAACTGAAGTCTGTGGTCTCTTTCTTGTAACAATTAAGTCTTTAGGGGCAGCATCACAGATCCTGATAGTGTACGCATAGACCATCCAAACTGAGGGAGCCTGATGTGACTGGTAACACCCAACTCTGTAACAACACTAGCAACCTCAGATAACACAGACGGAATCTACCCTGACAATACTGGTGACTCCTCAGAGTAGATGATCTGGGAAAACAGACTGATAGGCATATATGTTAGATCTCATTCCTAGCACTGAAAAGAATAATCCCCGTTCAGAGGAAACTGAAGGAATTCTAAGTCATTACTATGCAGGCTGCATCTGAGAGTTCCTTTAAAGACACTTCTTTGCTAAATCCTTGACCTAATAAACTGTCTCAGGAGACTCAACAATCTGCATAACCGGTTAGACAATGAATTAAATTCTCCAAATGGCCAAGATACCCTCTGAAAAAGAAGAGTTTATAAATGAATAGAGCATGATTGCCCTCTACAGGGTAAAGGTGAACATATGTTAAGAGGACCCTGATTTTTTATTCTGCATATCTATTTTCAACCCTTTTCTAAATGTTAGTGGATCCGAAAAGATAGGCAAATCAAATGGTCATCTCATCTTACTAAATTCTGGTCATTATCATCTAAATATATACTCGTTTCAACAGCATGCCAAAAATGTACCCTCTGGTTAGGTAGGTTGGTAAAAGTCCCTAGACTTTCTGTATGAATCACTCATAATAGAAGATAAGCTGCCCTTGCTTATTGAAAGCATAAAGAAAAATAGTTCATATATGAGAAATAAACATATGAATAAAAACCGAAAGTGGGTAAACTACCAGCCTCTCCCTCTGCATGGGCTGCAAACTTTCAGAGCTCTGGTGGCCCCTATCACAATACAAAAACTATGTCTGTTTCGGTTTTATACAAGTTGCACCCTGTTCACTTTCTAAATTTTCCTTTTGGGGTTGAAGTATTATGTCTTTTTGAGGTAACCCCGAAAAAAGTTAAGTAAAATTCTTTTCAGAACAGGAAGTAACTCAGCTCAGTTCCAATACTTCAGGTTTCTTTTGACTAAGTCCTAGGGTGCAGAGAGAGAGATTTTGCATAGGTTGAAAAAAAGGTTTAATAGTGATGTTTTGCTTATTTTAGAACACACAACTTAACATGCACAGGAGGGAATTACATTATAAAATGAGACAACTGCCCAGCCTGCACATGTCAACTAAAGGCCAGGCCCTCTTCCACCTATTAGGCACCTAAGTAGATTTAGGCATTTAACTTTCATCCTATTTCACCTTGCTTGGAACCCCAAAACACAGTTAGGTGAAGGGATCTTCCTCCTCTTCACTCCTTTTTGTGACTTGGGTTAAGGTAATGGTATGTTACAAAATAGACATGATAATGTTTGGTCCAAAGTGGACGGAGATACCTAACTGTAATGGGATCTGGCCCTAATTAACTAGGCATATTCTGTAGAGCTGCTACTTATACAATTACATGTATTACTACCTGTATCACCTGATTTCTTTCTGTTATAAGACTTTATTGTTAGTTGCTTATAACTTTATCAACCTTTAACCGCTCAGGTTAAAGTTTTGTACACTGTTTGTGTGTCTGCCTGTGGCTGAATTGCTTTAGAAAATGTCAGGGAAAAAACAAAAATAGTTTAGCCATTTCTGAGAATGTGGAAAGGAAAATCTTGTTCAGCTCTGCAAATTCTCAACACGTTCACTGAAATGCTTTTATGCCTCCATGCAATGAAGCAGACTTTAAATTTGACAGAGGATCCTCCTGGTCCACTAGAAGTACAGAAAGCCTGAAATCCCTGCCAACCCAGAAAAATGCCCTACATAGAAGTCCAGCTCAGTACTCAGACACCAGGCAGCTGACACAGTCTTTGATGATACTACCTTCTGCTGCATTCAAATGCTACTAAATTCTACTGCCTTTCTACCTTTCTGGAATTTAACCACCAATTAGAAAGCCAGGAAAGGTTGACATGGTGATTGGTTCACGGAATGATCTAAGCAGACCCAAGATCTGCTAAAATTAAAAACAAGTGGTGAAACTGCAAAGGCGTGTGGCCCTCCCAGGGACTGGGCATGAAACACTTGTTAGAAATACAAAACACCATGTCATGGGAGATTTCAACTCTCCCTCATGCTCAGAAGCTTACACCTTGCATTGGATCTCCTTGATGGCTCAGTGCAACAAAAATAGGTCCATGTTTTGTTACAAGGTGAAGTGTCCAAATTCAAGTGTGACATGTACCCGGACCAGGAAATGGAAGACTTGGAGATTCAATGGAGTTGGCCCCTGCAAGCTGGTTTCTGCAGTTTTTCAGGGTTGCCAACTTGGCTTGGCCCAGAAAGAAATTGGCCAGGCAGATCATGACCACTTAGTACAGGATTGAGAAGATGTACACAATTTTGGAAAACCAATTCCAGTATGGCAAAAAAGCTGCTGAAGGCAGCAAAGAATGGTTGCAGCTGGGAGCAGTTCAGGAAGGCATAGAAAAGTTTTCTCTACCTCCTCCTCCACCAAAAGAGCAGGGTGCTGCTAACAATGCTAGGTCTAAGTGGTGGACAGAAGTGCCCATGGCCAGGGCCCCATGCAGCATCCACCAGTGGAAGTCACCAGTTCTCTTAGCAATGGGTAGCTTGTACAGTGCGCACCAGGCCAGGTGGGCTTGCTTTGATATTGCTGCCACTAGGAGCTGCCTCCAAGTCATATAATGGTGGGCAGCAAGGACAAGGACATCCAGTGTACAGTGTACAGGGGGAAGAGATTGATGTTGTATATCTTGATGTGTACAGGGGGAAGAGATTGATGTTGTATATCTTGACTTCAAAAAAACCTTCAATCTGGTATCCCATGATCACCTCTTGGCAAAACTGGCTAACTGTGCCCTTGGCCTCACCACGATCCGCTGGCTGGGGAATTGGGTGCGTGGTAGGACCCAGAGGGTGGTGGTTGATTGAAGTCAATCGTCATGGTGCCCTGTGACCAGTGGGGTCCCTCAAGGCTCTGTCCTTGGGCCTACACTATTCAACATCTTCATTAATGATGTGGACATTGGTATCAGAAGCGGACTGGCCAAGTTCACCGACAACACCAAACTCTGGGGTAAAGTGTCCACACCTGAGAACAGGGGGGTGATCCAGGCAGATCTTGACAGGCTCAGGAAATGGGTGGATGAGAACCTGATGGTGTTTAACACTGAAAAATGCAAGGTTCTCCACCTTGGGAGGAAAAACCTGCAGCATCCTTGTAGGCTCGGCAGTGCTATGCTGGCTAGCACTATGGGCAAGATAGACTTGGGGGTGTCAAACTTTGTGAAAACAGTTTGTGTATATTTCAATTGTACTGGTGTATGCTTGTACAGAATAGGGGCCAGGATACACCAGAGCACCATGTCCAAGGTGACAAAAAGGCAGCCTCCCTTGTAGAATACCTAACATCGAATATGTGGTAGGTGAGAACGAGGGTGCTTTATCTCAGACTTGGCATGGTAGGGGGTGTCCGGAGAGATCACGGCTGCTCCTAGAACCCCGCCCCATTAAAATGATCTTTGTCACCATTGACTTTATTTGCCAAACAGGTCAGAAGAAACCTGGATTGGTTTGAAGTGCACTCACATGAATCAATTCCATTTATCAAGGCCAAACAAACTGCTATGTTGCATCACAAGAAGAACGCCTCAGATGGAAACTTGAAGGAACTGAGGAAGATGAGTATTGTCCAATAAATCTCAAGACACTGTGCCAGTGATTACTGGCTGTGATTGAAGAAATTCAATGCATATTTGACACTGGAAACATCAGAAGCATGTATGATAGAATCAAGAAGGTGACAGGTCCAACCGCAAATTTAGTTTCATTAGAGACGCTATCAGGAGAAGTCATAACAGAAAGCAACTGATGAAAAAATGGGTAGAATACTCTATTGAATTCTATCCAAGGGAAAGTAATGTCACTGACATATCCCTTAACTTTATTGAGAGTCTCTCTGTCCTTGAAGAGCTTGATGATATTCCAACAGTTCAGGACTTAAGTAAGGCCATAGACAATCTGACCATTGACAAGGCCCCTGGAAAAGTCTGTGTTGCCATAGAAGTGATCAAGTGTGGGAAACCTGTGCTTCTTCCCCACGCATACAAACTTCTTATTCATTGATGGACAATAGGGGTAGTGCCACAAGATATGTGAGATGTCAATATAGTCATTCTGTACAAGAATGAAGGATGAAGGAGAGTGCAATAACTGCAACAACTATTGTAGCATTTCACTACTAAGCATTGTTGGATAGAACATCACTCAGGTGGTGCTTGGAAGACTTCAGAGCCTTGCTGACCCTTTTTATCTTGAGTCACAGCATAGCTTCAGAGGTAGTAGCTCAACAATAGATATGACCTTCTCACTCCAACGAATCCAAGAAGAATATATGGGAGAAAGGAAACCCCTTTATATCACAGGGGCATTACTAACAGGTCCAGAGAGGTCTTGCTCCCCCTTTATGTGGCGCTGGTCAGGTCACAGCTGGAGTACTGTGTCCAGTTCTGGGTGCCACACTTCAAGAAGGACGTGGAGAACCTGGAGAGAGTCCAGAGGAGGGCCACTCATATGGTTGAGGGCCTCCGTGGCCAGCCATATGAGGAGAGGCTGAGGAACCTGAATGTCTTCAGTCTCCGCAAGAGGAGACTGAGGGGGGATCTTGTGGCTGCCTACAACCTTATCAGGGGCCACCAGCAGGGACTTGGGGAAAGTCTGTTCACCAGGGCCCCCCTTGGAGTCACCAGGAACAATGGCCACAAGCTGAGGGAGGAGAGGTTTAGGTTAGATATTAGGAAGAACTACTTCACTGTAAGGGTGGCCAGAGCCTGGAATAGGCCTCCCAGAGAGGTGGTGCTCTCACCTTCTCTGGAAATCTTCAAGAAGAGACTGGATAGGCACCTGGCTGGGGTCTTATGACCCCTGCCACCCCCAGTGCTCCTTCCTGCCCATGGCAGGGGGTTGGACTAGATGATCTGTCTAGGTCCCTTCTGACTCACTGCTTCTATGATCACCTTCATTACCTTGACCAAAGCCTTTGCCCATGTTGTAAAGTACTTGATCACTGCTTGAGTATTGGTGACAAAATGCCTCATACTAATTCGGCTATTAATTGGTCCTAGCAAGTAAAACTTTCTCCATGTGTCTTCTATATTAAGGTAATCTGTCTGGTCAGCAGAAGATTTCTAGGATACGTCTCAGTGCAGGATACCTTGCACCCCACTCTTTCTTGTGATGTCTTGTTGATAAGGGAGGAGAATAAAGGATTTTAGGGCATGAGGCTAACTGCATGAATGATCCTTGGCCATACCTTAATATAGCGAAGGCTCTGCTTACCCCTATACCCTCTCCCGATCCACCAGGTAGTAACTCATTGTCCATATAACATCCAAAAAAAATCTGCATGATCCTTTTCTTAGGCTCTACCTTTAATATAAATCAAAACAAACTTAGTCCTGGATAATCCTCACCAGGAAACAAACTTAATCCTGGTTAATCCTCACCAGGACTCTGAAAGGTAACGTCTTTGATTCACCTGTTTTACTAGCCTATGTGCAGATATCTGAGCTTTATCCTTGCTTTATTTTCTGGGAGGATTCCCAGCTCCTTCAGTTCAATGGAAATAATGAACAAAACAAAAATCTCTGTCTGTATATCTCAGTATTTATGGTATTTCTGTCTTTACCCTTCTCACAGGGCTATCTGACTCGAGTGTCAGATTTCATTCTGGTTGCTTTGTCACAGATATGTCTCTGTTTGTGGCAAATCTGCACCTAGCTTCAGGCAGAACTGTTACTTGTTCTTCCTTGCCTCTTTGTACTTTGTGCTCCTTCACTGTCAGGGTGGAGAACTTCCAGTTCCTGTCTCTGCCCCTAAGTCTGCTCCGGGTCCTTCTTTATATTGGAGCTTGCCTTCCTTCCCCCTCCTCTGCAGAAACACCTGGAGAAGGAAGATTCCTCTGTAGCTGTATGTAGCCTAGGCAATGGGACAACTTAAGGCAAACACATTCAAACCCTGGTTTCTTCCTCTCTGTTCCAGGGATTCCTTCTCTTTCTTTACACATGCTAGCAGAAAAGGTCTCCTCAAATTATTGGAAAAGGCTGGCTGTCTAGTAAAATGCTTCAACATAATCATAGATTTCATAGACATTAGGGCTGGAAGGGACCTCACAAGATCATCGAGTCCAGCCCCCTGCCCCAGAGGCAGGAAGTCAGCTGGGGTCAAAGGATCCCAGCAAGATAAACATCCAAATTTCTCTTGAAGGTGTTCAAAGTAGGTGCTTGAACTACCTCCAATGGCAGGCTATTCCAGACCTTGGGGGCTCAGACAGTAAAGCAGTTTTTCCTTATGTCCAGCCTGAAATGGTTTTGGAGGGGTTTATAACCATTCGACCTCGTCATCCCTTGGGGCACACTGGTGAACAGACGTTCCCCAGGATCCTGGTGAAGACCCCTGATAAACTTATAGGTGGCCATCAGATTGCCCCTTGTCCAGGTGATAGGTCATCTGGTCATTAAAGGAAATGAGATTGGTCAGGCAAGACCTACCCACAACAAACCCATACTGGCTATCCCTCAGGATGTTGCCATCGGCCAGTATGTTAAGAATGGCCTCTTTGATAATCTTTTCTAAGACCTTCCCTGGGATACAGGTCAGGCTAATGGGCCTGTAGTTTGCCAGATCCACTTTCCTCCCTTTCTTGAAGATAGGCACCACATTGGCCTTCTTCCAATTTTTGGGCACTTCACCAAAGCACCAGGAGTTCTCAAAGATCCGTACCAGGGGCTGAGCTAGGATGCTAGCCAGCTCCTTGAGTACCCTGGGGTATAGACTATCAGGGCCGGCTGACTTGAAGGTGTCCAGCCTCTCAAGGTGTTCCTTCACAAGGTCAGCATTGATGGAGTGCAAGGAATCTCCCTCACCTGGGCCTCCCTGTCCCATTATGGGCAGGGGCATCTCAGGGGGCTGGTGAAAGACCGATGCAAAGTACCCATTTAGTAGGTTGGAGTTTCCTGGGCTTTGGTTGTCAGTTGTCTCATCTGGTTTAGCAGGGGTCCAATGTTGCCCTTGCTTTTCCTCCAGCTCCTCACATATCTAAAAAATGACTTTTTATTACCCTTGATACTAGTAGCCAGTTGGAGTTCCATCCCAGCCTTTCCTGGCTCGCTCCCTGGAGGTCCAGACCAGTGCAGAATATTCCTCCTTGGAGGTGGATCTCATCCTCCATCCTTTGTAGGTCTTTCTTTTTAGGTGCAGGAGGTCCGCTAGTTCCTTACTGAGCCAAGGGGGCTGCTGTGTCCTTTTCCTGCCTTTCCTCCAAGATGGAATAGCCTTAGCTTGTGCATCTAGGATCGCTCCTTTGAGGAGCAACCACTCATCTTAAACTCCCCTCTCCTTGGGGTTGTGGTCGGGCCTCACCTACAAGCCTCCTGAGCTTGTCAAAGTCAGCTTTCCTGAAGTCAAGGATTTCTGTATTGCTAATTGACTTGCCAGCTTTACAGCGGATGGTGAAGGTGATCAGCTTGTGGTTGCTATCACCCAGCTTCCTTTCGATCGTTTGGTCGCTGATTAGGTCGTCCCCAGTTGCCAATACCAGGTCGAGCAGTGCTTTACCTCTCGTTGGCCCATAGACTTCTTGTATTAGAGCTCATCCATGCATGAGAGGAAGCTTTGTGACCGCTCGGATTTGGCCAAAAGTTTTTCCCATGAGATGTCTGGGTAGTTGAAGTCTCCCATGACAACCATGGACCTGGAGCATGCGGCCTCAGCCAACTCCCTGGCCAAGCTCTTCATTTTGGGTGGGAGGTCTGTAGTAGACTCCCACCATTGTGTCTCCTGTACAGTGTTCCCCACGGATTTTAACCCAGAGGGCCTCCAGTCGTCCACCCTGGTTTCTAAAATCGGTTTGCAGGGATGTGCTACATAGAGAGCTACACCTCCACCCCTTCTGTCCACTTGATCTCTATTGTACAGGGTGCATGACTGTGTTCCAGTCATATGTAGAGTCCCACCAGGTCTCTGTTATCCCTATGAAATCATAATTTTTTCTGTTAAGCAGGAGGACAAGTTCCTTCTGTTCATTCCCCAAGCTCCTGGCATTTGTGTACAGGCATGCACGTGTCCCCTTGGGGGCCCCTGCCTTGCCCACAGGTTGTTCCAGGGCTGGGGAAGGGGTGGGCTCCCTTAAGTGCCTTGGCCTGCTGGCTTTGCAAGGGTTGGTCAGTGGGCCTGCAGTGGCAGTAGTCCCCGCATCCCCCGGTGGGCTTAGTTTAAAGCCTGGTGGAGCAGGTCAGCTACTCTGGCAGAGAAGAGCCTCCTCCCCAGCGGAGAGAGGTGGAGGCCATCTCTTCCCAGCAGCTCACTGCCTCTCTCACCAAAGAGCAGACTGTGGTCATGGAAGCTGAAGCCTTCCCAATGACACCAGTGTCACAGGTTTTGGTTCACTTCCTGGATCCTCTCCCTCCTCAGCCCATAGCCCAAAACTGGGAGGATCAAGGAAAACACCACCTGCACCCCCAAGCCCTTAAGCTCTGCTCCCAAATCCCTGTAGTGTTTCATGACCTGGCTGGGAGGATTTTGAGCCATGTAATTTGTGCCCACATGGATAAGGTAGTGGTAGTGGTCATTGGGCATACGGTAGTGGTCATTGGGCCAGAGGAGCTCAGGGATCCTCTCTGCAATGTGTTGGATACAGGCTCCCAGGAAGCAGCAGACTTCCTGGGCTAACGGGTCGGGGCAGTGGATTGTGCCCTCAGGATGGAGTCTCCCACGACAAACACTTTGCGTTTAGTCTTGGGGAGAGCAGGGGTGGTAGCTACAGTTAAGCCTGTCTTGCCTGCAGGAGCTGGCAGCTTGGCAGGCTCTGCTTGTGCTGCAAGAGGTTCATACCTTTTGCAAAGGTCCAGTGGGGCGGGGACCTTGTTGCAGTGGGCCTTGTGGCCCTTGACCACCTTGGTCCATCCCCTGGGCTGGACAGGATGGGAGGTCCTGGAGTCCTCCCTTGTCCTGGAGGGTCATTGTGGTCTAGCCTCCACCTCCTGGGGGAGAAGGGCCTGGCAGTAGGTGTCTATCTCATGCTCACCATCCCTGATGGCAAGCAGTCCCTGGACTGCAGCCTGGAGCAACTCCAGCTGGCGCGCCAGAGACCCCAAAAGGGAGCAGATCTCACAAAGGGAGGTGGCCATACTCCTGGACCCCAAAACCTGAAAAAGTGACAGGAATCCCCTGCAGCCGAGAGCCAGGGGCTCCATCTGCTTGGAGCCCAGAACAATGGGCGCCGTCTGGATGGAGGCCTCTAAGGAGCCAGAGGGGGTGGCCGCAGATCCTGAAGGGACCCTCAGGTTGCAGCACATGCCCATCCACAGCATGCTGCTGGTAGGCTCACTGTGGCTGGGACTGCCTTTCCTAGGGTGCATAGGCAGGGCCACAGGCGCTCCCACTTATCCTCATGGGCAAACTCCGTGCTAACTCACGCACTGGGCAGACAAGTGTGCCTGTTTGCATGGCCTGTTTGTGCAGCTCCCTGGGGGACTGAGTGAAGTAGAGGCCAGGGTGAGGTGAGACTGTCCTCAGCCCCACTCAGCCACATCCTCCCTGCTGCCTTGGGTTAACCCCTTCCCACCATGGGCCCCACTTACCTCTGGCTGTGCTGGGGGTCAGCAGGGTACTCCGCAGCTGCTGGGGGTCCCTGGGGGGCTTTGAGGAGTAGGGGGCACAGTGGGCTTGCACCCGCACATCTTGTGCCACTCCCGGAGCGTGTCTGGGTTTTTATTTTTTGTTGGCAGGCTCTTTTAAACTGTGCACATGCGCCATGGGCTGGCCGCTGGAACCACATTGATCCCGGGCCAGGGGGGACCCCACATGGGACCTAGGGGATCTTGTCCCACTGGAGAGGGACTGGTAGGTACCCTCTCCCCTTCACCTACTCTTTCCCTAAGGGGCTGGGCCAAGTAGGGGCCAGGGCAGGGCAAGACCCTCCTTGGCCCCACTCAGCCGCCTCCTCCCTGCTGTCTGGGGTTAACCCCTTCCCAACACAGGCCCTGCTTACCTCTGGCTGTGCTGGGGGTCAGCAGGGTGCTCTGTGGCTGCTGGGGGTCACTGGGGGGCTTTGGGGAGCGGGGGCACCGTGGGCTTGCACCCACACATCTCATGCTGCTCCTGGAGCCTGTCTTTAATCTGCTCTTTCCATGATAGAATGCAGGGAATAATCAGCTATGATGGATCAATGTCTGAGGCTTTTAAGATTCATAGTGGAGTCAAGCAGGCCTATGTCTATGCATGAGCCCTGTTCTGGATTTTCTATTCTCTTCTTCTGATGTACACTTTTGGGATTATCACCAAAGGAATTCATCAGTATACCTGCTCAGATGGAAAATTATTCAACCTCACATGCCTCAAAGTGAAGACTAAAGTGTGGAAAGTTTTGATTTCTCAGCTGCTGTTTGCTGCTGCTATGCTGATAGCCCACAGACAGAGTGACTTCCAGAGCTTTATCAGTCGCTTCATTCATGCCTGCCAAGAATTTTGTCTTACAATGAGCATCAAAAAGACCAGTATTATGGACAGAACATTGATTTACCACCAGTGATCACCGTGGCAGAGTGCTTCTCCAGGGGTGTCTGTGAAGCCTCTAGAGTCCCTGCAGCCCTCACTTTCTGGGCAATCACCCCTTCAGTCACCCGCCACATCTTGGTTTTTATTATTATTATTATAAGGGAGGTTGCTCCCGGGTTTCCCAAATTACTCTCAAGTGACCAGGTGATTTGTGGTCCATGACTCATGGGCTAATTGCATGGCTTCATTCCTCCCCTACACCATGCCCTCTTTCATTTATCCCCTTCTCTGGGTTTCCTGGACCCTTGCTGGTCCCACAGTCTCAGCCCCTCACTAAGCTCTCAGACCCTTGCTGGTCTCACACTCTCAGCCTCTCAGTCTAGGCTCTGGGCCCCTCCCTGGATCACTAGTGTGAGGGCGCGGCGGCTAGGGGCGGCCGTGAGCTCCCTAGCGCCGCCTGCCGTCACGTTAGGGTGACGTAGCACCCTCAGAATCTCGCCCGCCACGACTTTGATGTTAAGATATATAATGTGGAGGCTGCCAGTTTCCCTAATGGACGGTCTAGTTGTTTGTCCCTATTCCAGACGGGTATTTGATAAGCGTCCTGCCTTAAGGGCAATGCGTGCCTCCAAGCCTCCCCCTTAGCACGCCCCAAGCCTCGCAGCTATTCCGGGGGACGCTTGTATGGTCCCTCGCCCCTCGGGTGCCCTTGTTCTCACTCTCGGGCACCGGGGCTCTTCGCCCACCTGGC
This sequence comes from Crocodylus siamensis, assembly GCF_052110815.1. Taxonomy (NCBI): domain Eukaryota; kingdom Metazoa; phylum Chordata; order Crocodylia; family Crocodylidae; genus Crocodylus; species Crocodylus siamensis. Next base: position 11,731,337 of record NC_143408.1, read on the forward strand.
GCCTCCTTGGGTCGGGCCCCAATCTCTGGCCCGTTCCCCATGCCCTGGGCCTATCACGCTGGCGCCCAGCTACTTGCTGACGCCTCCCGGGTCGGCTCCACCAGCGCCGCTCACTACCGGCCCCCCTGGGCCGGGTTCTAGCCGGCGCCTGGCTAATCGCCGACTCTGCCTGAGTCTGGAGCACTCTCACCGCCCGAGCCTCGGCGCCCTTGGGCCAGCTCACTCTCGCCGCCCTAGCCTCGGCGCCTTCGGGCCGGCTTACTCCCACCGCCCTAGCCTCGGCGCCTTCGGGCCGGCTTACTCCCGCCGCCCTAGCCTCGGCGCCTTCGGGCCGGCTTACTCCCTCTGCCCGGATCTCGGCTCTATCGCCGCCCTAGCCTCGGCGCCCTCGGGCCGGCTCACTCTCGCCGCCCTAGCCTCGGCGCCCTCGGGCCGGGTTCTAGCCTGAGCTGCCTCGGCGCCTTCGGGCCGGCTCTCTCTCGCCGCCCTAGCCTCGGCGCCCTCGGGCCGGCTCTCTCTCGCCGCCCTAGCCTCGGCGCCCTCGGGCCGGCTCTCTCTCGCCGCCCTAGCCTCGGCGCCTTCGGGCCGGCTCTCTCTCGCCGCCCTAGCCTCGGCGCCCTCGGGCCGGCTCTCTCTCGCCGCCCTAGTCTCGGCGCCCTCGGGCTGGCTCTCTCTCACCGCCCTAGTCTCGGCGCCCTCGGGCCGGCTCTCTCTCGCCTGGTGCGCTAGCCTTAGCTCTATCGCCGCCCTACCTTCGGCGCCCTTGGGTCGGCGCTATCGCCGCCCGAGTCTCGGCGCCCTCGGGTGGCTAGCTAGGCCTGGCTATTCGGCCCCTCTCTGGGGCCTTGCCCCTAAGGGGGCCGCTACCGCGCTACCTGCGCGTTGCCCCTTTGGGCTTCCCCCCCTCCGGGGCCGCTACCACGCGCCTCGTTCCCTGTCTCTGCCCCGCTCTCGGGCCTTGCCCTCTCGGGGCTGACTCCGCGCCCCCGGCGCCCTGTCTCTGCCCCGCTCCGGGGCCTTGCCCTCTCGGGGCTGACTCCGCGCCCCCGGCGCCCTGTCTCTGCCCCGCTCCGGGGCCTTGCCCTCTCGGGGCTAACTTCCGCGCCTCATTGCGCTCTGTCCCTGCCCCGCTCCGGGGCTAAACACCGCCCTTATGGGTTGGGGTCAGTAACCCCGCACACCGCGCCTCCCTGGCACACAATAATGCCCAGCAGCACCGACACTAGTGCCCCTGGCACTGTGCCTCAACTGGGCACTGGGAACCCCCAAGCGGTTGGGGAGCTCCCCTGAGGCCTCCTCGCTCCCCTACAGCCTCACCCGGTCCTCCGGTGAACTGTAACTTAATACTCAAGCCCTCTGGCTATAACATAAGCAAAGGCTCCACACGCCTAATAACTCCAAGCCCCACCAGGGCCGCAATCCTACCTCGAGTCAGGGTGATGCTGTTCCCTGCATCATTGCAGCCGGTTAGCGCGATGAAATAGCAGCCACTAACCCAGGCCGCTCAGCTCAGCCGCAGAGCTCCTGCTCCTGCGGCAGCCAAAAGGGAACTGTGTGTCTCAGGCTCTGGCCTGCGCTGGTTATAAAGGCCAGGCCCTGCCCCCTTCTGGTCATGTGACCACCTGGTTGCCCTGGCAACCAGGCACCTGGGCTGCCTAGGTGATTGACAGCCCGGCCAATCACCCTCACAATCACGGAGCCCCACTGTGACTCCGTGACAACTAGGAACCTTCTACTTCTCTTAGTTTCTCTCCAAACCACCAGACTGCTTCAGCTGTCCTCTCTGTGGTGGTCCTCCAGAGCTGCAGTCCTCCTGCTGAGGTGGTGTTGTCTCAGAAGGCTCCAGATGTTACTGCTGGCTTCTCTCAGGGCCTGGGCTTATACCTGCTTTAAGCCCAGCCCTCCTCCTGAGTCAGATGACTTCCTCTGTGAACAGTTACACCAGAACAGGAGATACCTTGAGGCGTGGGAGATCTCTGCCCTGGTTGAGCTCCCTATTAGTTGGGACACTGAGGAGCATCGTGTGGCCTGCTCACAGGGTACTTCCCTTGACTTTCCTGCCATGCCTTGATCTTAAATAAAAGAAAGGTCCTGAAATGGTGATGATAATCCCTGTGGGCATGCTCACTTTGTCGGTGCTCTTGGGGCTCCTCCTCCCCTACACCCTGTCCACTCGCCGATCAAAGTCTGGCTGTTGTTGATGGTGCTGTCCCAGGTTTACACAGCCCAATGCCTCTGATCCTCTGTAGGCTTTGGTGCTGTGTGATAGGGGCAATGCCCCGAGAGAAAACTTACCCCAAAAGGGAGAGCTCCTGAGCTGGCAGAATGCTGCCAAGGACCAGAAGTCTGGTGGGAGTGAAACTGCAGCAGGGAAAAATGCTGTGGCAGCAAAAGACAAAAAAAAAAAAAGAATAACGAGTCCAGGAAGAGCTGGGATTGGCTCTAGCTCTGGCATGGATCCGGTTTATGGCGCCGTGCCAGTGCTGATTTGCTACCTGGCCCCATAAGGAAAGGATAAATGCTCTGACAGAATCAGACCAGGAGAGACTGGAAGTGAGGCTTCCAGTGGGGCCAGAAGAGCCCCAAGGAGGAGGGAGCTCCAGAAAGGAGCAGTGGTGGCTGCTGCAAGCAAGGGCGCCTGGAGATGAGACAAGCCCGAGAGGGCTAAGGTACTTATCTGAAGCAGAGTCGTGGATTCTGGATGGCTCCAGACCTGATTGAACCACCAGGGATCCTGCAAAGGAAAAGAGAGCCAGGAGTCCAGACCACAGTGGATACACAGCCAGGAAAAGTAGAGACAGAAATAAGGTAACCTAGGGATAGCAAGGACTATAAGTCAATTTCACTACAGTCTGGAGCCCAGGCCAAGTAAAGTCCATGTCCTATTTATTTTAAAGTGAAAAGACCAAGACAAAATTACCATTGTGGCTCGCTGTAGTGGTAGGCAGAAGAACAGCTTAAGGTTGGTGTAAGGTGGGGTGTAGGGGAGGTGGAGCCCCAAATCAGGAAACCAGACAAGCAGAGTCAAGGAGGGTCGCAGGGAAGGCGAGACATAACCTCTTACTTCTGATAACAAACTTATTTTCCATCAAAGATGTGGCAAGTGAGAACCCCCAAAGGCCTTCCAAGATTAATAATTCAACGTCAAGCTATCCAGTTCCCAAAGAGATGCCAAGACCCGAAAGGTCCATAGGAACCAAACGTAGTAGCGAACACCATGGGAAGTTACATGGTGCCAGGCAGCTAACAAGCAGAATAATATCTCCTTAAATGAGGCTACCCCTGGGAGAAGGTATTCTCTTAGGAAAAAGCTGTAGAGCAGTAGGCTGCATCAGGGCAGGCATCTGGGCAGCCTAGAGGCAGATAAGCAGTGGCCAGCTGTGAGATTAGTTCCAGGCCTTAGAATTTGATTAGTTTCAGGCCTTGGAATTTGCTCTCGATCATCCTCAGTTCATGAAGCCTTATTTGAGTTGCATTATCATCCTCATTTGCGAGGCTTCCAAAATTCACATTATCTGTAATTAATTTGTGGGTTCTCTTAAATCAATACAGTTCCTAATTAATTCACAGGCTGTCTTAAATAAATAATGTCCATATTTAATTTGCTGGTTCTCTTAAATAAATACAGTTCTGTGGAAGAAATCAAACTTCGCATTGTGGCTGACTCAGAACGGACAGAGCCAGCTTTTCTTTATTTAAGGCTATACTGTGATCACAGGGAGAATTCCATACAGCAAGGGGAATCACCCACTTGTCTGTGTCAAAGCAATTCTCAGACTGGCTAAGTTTACAAGCGTATTTATACTTAAGACAGAGAAAGAGAGAAAAAAATACGACCTTGGAGAAACAAAACAATAGTAAATTATATAGAAATTTAGGAAGTTTATGTAAACAAACTATCTATGCACAGGCAATATATCAAGATAACCTAACGATAACCCAAGGCATGCAGGATTTCTTATCTCAGAATGTTTAACTGAAATAAGCAGTATCAGCACTTCTGGTCTTTGTCTGTTTTTCTAGTCAAGTAGGCCAATTACTCTTACAGTTCAAAATGAATTCATAATTGGTATCAATCAAGTCCCTGCCCTTAATTAATTCCTGGGGATTCAGCTGTCCCTGCTTCAATTAATTTCCTTGCTCAAATCAAACAGTCTGGTCTTATTTCCTTCCAGGCGTGGGATTCATTACCCTCCTCAAATGGTCTGCAGTTCACCAAATTAACATTGACCCCTCTTTAAAGAACAATAAAACTCAAAGGAATGACAGCATCTTTGTCATCCCCATGTATTGGGCACAGCAGCTGTTGCGTTCATGTGCGCTCTGTTTTACTGTCTGTGTGTTGGGGTCCACAAAGGGCTCTTCTCTGGGCCATTCTGGATTGCCAGGTGGCTGGATACCCCTCTGGGCTCTGAGACTGGGGAATCGGCTCAGTTCCTTACCGCTCTCAGTGTTGTGGAGTTCAATGCAGCCATGGTACTCTGCTCCCCCTTGCTGCTTGCCTCCACTCATGTTTTTCTAGCCAGATCTGGGCATGGGTCTGTGATGTTATGTCCTGAGCACCCCCGTAGCCACAGAAAACAGGTGCTTATAAACCACAGCAGTGGCACCACTCGCTATTCTGCTTCCACTGGGTCCACATCTGTGGGTAAGTATCGGCCATTTCCCGCCCTTATTGGGTATTCTGCTGCACTCCTTTGGTGTCCTGTCATGCCTTCCAGGTCCCTCCTACACTGAGGCCAGCACATGCAGGGTGCCCCGTTGTTACACCCTCCATCAGACTTAGTCTCACTGGGTAGCTCCCTGAGTCAGCTGACTCCCAATTAGACCTGGCCCATACCTGCCAGTGGCTTTGCAGGCTGCCTGACTTCTTAAAGTGGGAGGTACTCCAATTACCCTGCCACAATCACAACACATGAAAATGTATTGGATGGTATAAGTACATTTACATAGTTTTGCTCCATTGTTACCAACAACCTGTCTGTCACTTGAAGTTGAACTGAATACCTGTATTGGAAAAGCATCAGGTATCATGAGCGTGCTGAGCAAACAACAAACTGACTGTTAAGACCGAGGTTAAAGTATATCATGATTTCATCATCAACACCCTTTTGTATAGCACTGAATCCTGGACCACATACTCTACTCAAGAAAAGTGCCTCAACAGTTTCTACTTTCATGCCTTTGCCCCATTCTAGGAACTTCCTAGTGGGAAAAAAGATTGCCTAAATTGAGGTCTTGGAACTTGCCAACATTCCAAGTACTCATTCTTTTCTCAGTCAGCATCAACTTTGATGGCTTGGTCATCTGTGCAGAATGGATTATGGCTGTCTATCCACGGTATGCTGGACAGAGAACTCTTTACAGGAAGACCAGGAGAGCGTTCTTATTTCCATTTCAAAGACATTTGCTGGAGAAATATGAAGGCAATGAACATTTTGCCAAATGACTGGGAGAAAATTGTTGAGGATTAAAGCACTTGGAAAAAGTCTATTAAATGTGGAATGAAGGCTTTTGAAGAAAGATAACTCCAAAATGCAGAGGGAAGAGGAAACCTCAGGAATAACCCTGCATCACATTCAGGAATGTTAGCTATGAAATTCACATGCAATAAGTGTGGAAGAGATTTTCATTTAAGAATTGTGCTCTACAGCCACATTCACAGATGTTCAACAAGCTGATGCCTCACTTGGTGCAAACATGTTGTCATATGAAACAGACAGATGCCTATCAACCTATTGAGGTGAGGCTACTACCTTTAAACGGTTATTTTTTTTCTCCCTGAACCAGGGAAAAAATATGTATTTTTGACATACAAGGCAATGCTACCATCTTTTCTTCCAACCCAGTTCTCCTGAAATAGATTGTAGTCCTCAGTGCTGATGCTCCAGTCATAAGAGCTGTCTCACCAGGTCTCTATGATACCAAACAGATCATAATTATTCTCACCGGCTCTAACTTCCATCTCATCTTATTTATTCCCCATAGTTCTTGCATTTATATATGTACATTTGATGTATTTTATATTTTGTGTACCACTTGTTGCTGTCCTGTGTGTCTCTGGTTCTTTCCTAGAGTTGAGCTGCTTCTTCCCATCATTTCCCCTCTGGATTATGTGCACTGTTGCTGGAGAGTTTTGTTTAGCATCCCCTCTGGAACCTAGTTTAAAGCCCTTCTTATTAGCTTGGGCAGATAGCACCCAAAGATGCTCTTTCCTGTTCTAGTCAGATGAATCCTGTCTCTTGATAACAGTCTTCCTCCACAGAACATCTGTTCATTATCAAAGAATCCAAAACTTTTAGGTCAGCGTCACCATCTCAGCTAAGCGTTTACTTCCATGATATGGTAGTCCTTTTTATGGCCCTCTACACTGTTAAGGGTAACATTTGTACCAGAGGTAGGCATGCTTGGTTAGGCACCACAAGCTGACAGCTTCTACTTTTTCCGCTGGCCTTAGCTAAGGATCCACTGTTCAGGGTCCCTGCCTATGCTGCAGCTGAGTTAAGTCCATAGCACCACCACCATTTTGGGCTTGTAAGAGATTAAAAAGAAAGAGTTAAACAAATAAATTGCCCCACCCCTCTGCTCCCCAGCTGGAGCAGGGGCAGGGGTCTGGGCAGACACTGGCCTCGGAAGGGAGCAGTGAAGACGTTTATTCCATCCCTCCCTCCCATGTCCCACTAACATGGACCTGCACTTCTCCACTGGCTGCTCCAGTGGTGGGGACATGGCCAGCCATGGCAGTAGCCTGGGCTGAGTTGGCCCGGGAAGGGTTTAATTTCCCCCTCCCTGTCCCACCGGCAGGGTCCATCAGTCTCTTTCCTCTCGCTGCTGCAGCAGTGAGGCTGGGCGTGGCCAAACACTGGCTAGCATGGCCTCTGAGGCAGAGGGGGTGGCTATTCCACCCTCCGCCCCCTCTGCCCCTGAGGGATTGCAGCCGGGATCTGCCTACCTTGACCACCGCTGCAGCCATTTGCTTCCTGCTTGGGACAAACGGCAGAATAAGTCCCCTCTGACAGAGGGAAAGAGGAATAACACCACTCCTTGTCCCCTGTCTGAGGGGCCTGGCTAGCCAGCCTCTGGCTGCACCCCCACCTGGCTGCTGGAGAGGCGAGGGGGAAGGGCTCTTGATGGGGGCAGCAGCCCATGTCACGTTGTTTGGGGACTGCAAGTCTCTTCCTAGTGGGGAGCCATGCTGCAAGGCAGGCAGGCAGAGCTGCCAGGGACCGCGCACAGCAGCACCGGGGTTCGGAGGGGGCCAGAGCCCTCCAGTCCCACCCAGAACCACTGCCACCACTGCCGCACAGTCCGTGGCAGCTTTCCCCACCTCACCCCATCTCTGGCCCCCTCCAAGCCTCAGTGCTGCTGTGCAGTCCACGGCAGCTCTGCCCACCCTGCAGCACAGCCCCCTGCTGGGAAATGGCTTGCTCTCCCTGGACACTGTGACAGGGGCTGCTGCCCCCATCAAGAGCCCTGCCCCATCACTGCTCCAGCAATCAGGCAGAAGCAGGGTCAGAGGCCAGCTGGCAGGGCCCCTTAAGCAGGGGGCAGGGAGTGGGGCTATTCCCCACTCCCTCTGGTTTCTGGCAGAGGGTGCAGGAGAGAGCTTATTCTGCTGCTTGCTCCAAGCAGGGAGCGAGTGGAGGTGACAGTGGTTGGGGCAGTCAGATCCTGGCTATGGTCCTGTGAGGGCAGGGGGGTAGAGAGGGAAATAACCCCCGACCCGTGCCCCTTCTACCTCAGGGGCCATGCCAGCCAGTGTTTGGCTGTGCCCAGCCCTGCCGTTGCAGCGGTTCAGTCCAAGCTACTGCCCGAGCTGGCCACACCCCCCCATTACAGTTTCTCTGAAGCTGAAGGTGTGCTCTAGTTTTTTATGGTGCATGTGTCCAGGCTCTGGAACAGAATCCCCCCTGAGGTGGTGCAAGCATCTACTCTGGACTCTTTCAAAAAACATCTGGATATTTTTCTTGCTGGGATCACGTGATCCCAGCTGACTTCCTGCCTATGGAGTGAAGGGGGGCTGGACTCAATGGTCTCATGAGGTCCCTTCTAGCCTCCAGTGTCTATGAAAAAAAAAATCTCCATATCTTGCTCCCTGCAGCGTTCCTTTTCTAGGGATCTTGGTCAGACTGAGCCCTATGCTTGGCCTTATATGGTCCCTTTCTTCTCCCACTTATGGTTGCCTGATCTGGGTTAGGGGTTCCTAGTTACAGTGACCCCACAGTGCACCATCTGGAGAGGGTTGACCTCACTTGGGCTACCATGGGACTCTCCCCTGATTTTGCAAATGTGGGTTGAAGAGGCTGGAGGCTTTGCTTGTGCCCTAAACCCTGATACTTCTGACAATCTCCCCAGGTTTTCAGACCATCATCATTTTCATTGACTTGACCCTCCTGTGCATCCCAACTACCAGGTGTAAGTAGGTGTGTCATGGCTGTAGGAAACTCTTCAACCTACACTCCTGCCTCATGACCTTACTGCCTGGAAGGGCAAATGAGTTATGAGTGTACCCCAAACAGAAAAAGGTTAGTTTTCAATGTCAAAGCAAGATGTGTTAATACCTCCTGAGGAGATTTGAGCACCTTGTCCTAGGAAACTAGGTGACAATAAGGTGCTCTAGTGACTCCTTCCTGGAATGATAAGCTCATCATTACCCATGCAGGGTGTGTCTTCAACCCCTCACTGCTCTATGAATAGTCCACTATTATCTGACACAAACCTTCTAGAGCAGTAGTACCTAAATTTTCAGTCCTCCAGGCTGGAAGAGCAGTGAGGAGTCAGTGCATGGGCTCTATCCTGCTCAGAGTTGGTGTGTGCGGTCAGTTTTTGGGGATGATCCAGCGTGCCATCCTGATTCTACACACCTGGATCTGAGTGTGCACTGACGTGACTCTATGTGCTGGATTTGGCTGTGCTCCAGCCTGACTCCACAGCCCCAGATCTGGCTGCATGCAGGCCCAACTCTGCATGCCTGGATACAGCCAAACACTGGTATGATCTAGCATACAGGGCTGAGTTATGTGGCCCATGAGGCTTCCCACAGACTCTTGGAAATATGGCAGCAGGGAGATACATTAATGCTGCTACCACATTTCCAGACCTGTGGGAACCCCCACAGACTGGATGACATGGCTCAGTAGGCCAGGTCCCGGCCACACCTCTGGCAAGGTCTCTTCAATGAAGCTGGGACTCCTTGCTGCCCTCTTACAATCCTCTTATGTTCCTAGCTGGGGCCTCTAGGACTCACCTGCATAAAACTGAGTCCTCTCCTCCTGTATTCTTGCTGTCCAGTGGGTACTTTCCAGTGGGCACTGTCCAGTGTACGCTGCTTGGTCCCCCACCTTGGCGCACTTATTTTGAACCTAAGACCCTCAGTCTTGTCTGTTTTGTTTTTTGTTGTTGTCCCAAGCAATCTGTGATATATGAGAACACGGTTAAAACCTGAAGCATGTCCATTCAGTCCCTTGCATTCGGTCACCTTGCTGGGGTCAACCCAGTTGTCTTTCCTGCCTGGTGCAGGAGGATGGACCCAATGATCTTCCAAGGTTCCTTCTAGCCTCGCAATCTATGAATCTATGAATATACCTTTAGTGGCATTCTTGCCACTCCTAGTGAATCTCCAGGAGTTCTCCTTTTCCTTCCTGCATGCTGTCCTGCTGAAGCTACAGCAGTGGTTCTCATTGGATTCAAGCACCCCTCATTAGACTCAAGGCACTTGTTAGATTCAAGGCACCTGTCAGAAAATGGCAGCTCTTAGTTTTTACTTGTTTTTTAACTGCAGAAAAATTCTAGAGCAATGTTTGTGTTGCAAAGAACTCAGAAAGACCACAACAGGTCAGGGGTACTGGTTGTAACCATGTTGGTCTAAGGACATAGGCAGACAAAGTTCTTCGGGTAAATCTGATAGCTTTTATTAGACCAACTAAAAGACAAGAGGTCAGAATGTTTTTGACGCTATGGATTCCTATTTGAAATCTCTGGGTTTATCTTGTGAAGCATGTGGAGGTGTTTGCACACTTAACAGTTCTAATATTGTGTAGCACTCTCCAGCACCCTCAAAAGTGTTGAGAATCACTGGTTGAGAATCACAGAGCTACAGCCTAAAAACTTTCCCCAGAGCATTTAATACTCTAACTGCAAAGGACTAAATGGACACACTGCAGATTTTAATTGTGTGCTCTCAAAAGCATCATTTACCTCTCGCTGTTAGGGTAAGCAGTGGAAGGGAAAAAGATTTCATGGTTTTGTGAAGGTGGTGCCCTATCCTTTTGGCTGTTTGATTTCTGTTACGTTGTGCATTTCTGGAAGGAGTTAAGCTGCAGAGATAGAGTTCTCAGCTGTGGGGAAGGGGAGAGGTGTCAAGGTTCATTGTGGCTTGACAAGTAATCACTGGCTTTTGTAACTACTTTCTCCACTTTCAATCTAGCTGTATTGCCTGAACTTGTCTGCATTTACAAATATTATCACTACATTGCTAAAAGAGGTCACCCCCCTTCAGGCTTCCTTTCCTGGGCAAACTTAAACATTTCCAGAGGTCTTGGGTTAGGGAGAAGAGAAAGGTGTTTGGAGGTCAGGTGCTGGTGGCAGTGCTCTCTTAGGTGCTATAGAGGTAAGAGAGGGAGTGCAGGCAGAAAGGCATGGGCTTTGGGTTGCTGGGATGGTCCTGCTAGCCGGCAACTGAAACTGAGGAAAGTCAAGCAGTTCCACTGGTCAAGGCCAGTTGTGTGGGGGCACTCAAAAGCAGGTGTCAGGAGGAATGGCTGACTTGGAGGGTGATTGTTTTGCTAGTCAGTAGCTGTGGGGGCAGGGCAGAGAGAAACATCACTACTTGCCTGGCAGGGGAAATACTATGACTACCAAGGTGTTTTTTGTACTGGCATGGCAGGGTGTAATTTACTGTGTCATTCTTTGGCTGGGCATTTATCCTTCTCAACACAGCTGGCTGTTTCGGTGCCCTTTTGGGAGGACAGCTTGGTGTGCCACTTCTAGCTTGCAAGGTAATGAATGTTCTCATCTGCCATGACTTGACGTTTCACATTCTGTTAAGGTGGGGGTGGTCTCATACCCTTTGACTTCAGCCCTCAGCCAGAACTTGCGCCATCCCTTGGGGCTCTGCCTCCCCTACAACCCGCCTAGCACCAGCCCAATGTTGAAGTTCCTTGTCTGATAGGTTCAGGTAACTAGCCGTAGCACTCAAACAACAAACACAAAATCCCAAACAACAAAAAAACCTATAAATGAGCAGTCCCTCTACAATAGAGGAGCGGATGCCCTTGTCCATGATGTTCCCCCTCCATGGGGCAGAAAAGGGGCTGAGCAAACAGCTGCTATGCTCAGTGGCCCATCTACTCACGGTTCTGATGCTCTCTTATGCTTTCTCTTTCAGGCTCCTCATCATCCCAAATCCAATCGTTTGGTCCTGTCTGCCAGTGTTTGGGGGTTGCTGCTGCTTCTCAGGCTTCCACCAATCACCCCTGCCAGGGGACATTGTTTCATAGTTTCATAGTTTCTAGAGTCGGAAGGGACCTGAGTAGATCATCTAGTCCGACTCCCTGCCATGGTAGGAAATAATACTGGGGTCAAACGACTGTGCCTGTGCTTTTTTTTCTCCCACCCCAGGTCCTCCCAGGGTTTCCCTCTGGGCTGTTCTTGTCTCCCCGCTTGGGTTCCGTCCAGTCAATCGGCATTGGCACACACTCATAAAGCATGCCCATACCAGGGCTGGGGCTTCCTCCTCATGACTCAGTGTTGCTGGCTGTGTCTACTGCCACTGTTCAGACTGCTTGTTGTTCTCTGGTAAGTCTCTTCTAGTGGCAAGTGTCTTTTCTCTGCCACAGAGGGGAAAACCATTTTCCTGGCAGGGGGTAGAACCTTAACCAAGGTAATGCATAGTTAGCCTCCTGCTTTCACTTCCAGTGGGAAGGTCTTGGCTATACGCCAACTTTATAGAAATGAAAGACTCCTCTGTAGCTTGCTCCTGCAGCCATATGGCTGAGGGTAAGTGAAACTCAGGGGCATCTGAACCCCAAGCCTCTGGGCTTGGGCCTGCACGTGGGATGTCTGCCAAAGGATTTGAAGCATCTGAAGCCCCAAGCAGAGGTGGAGGATGCTTGCCGGATTTGGAATTGATTTGGCTGATTTGACTTGGGACACAAACAATTTTCCTTTAAAAAAAGAGTGAGAAACAACACTATTTTAGAGGACAGATGGCTCTACCTATTCTCCTGTGGGGACGGGACTAGATAATGGCCACTGAGGGATATGACCTCCCAGGGTGGCTGCCAGGATAGCCATCAACTAGTTGGAGAGAAGGTTGAGAAAATGAAAAGATAACAGAGTGTTTGGATCAGGGACAATGATCATGCAGGGAAAGGAAAATTAATGAGGATGAGAGTGGATTGGGGAGTCAAATGTGAAGAAATTGAGACTGGGGGAGTGTGGTTTAGTTAGTGGCTGAGACAAAAGAGCAAGCATGGTTAGAGGTAGTAATTGTGTAATAATGGTATAAAAATGAACACTGATCACTCAAGCTGGTCATTGTGATGCTGAATGTGCTTTATATGGAGGATTGTGAGAAGCGGAGGGGGTGGTGAGTGCAGTTTGGGGCAGTGATTAATGTGGGATTGGGGAATGTGGATTAGGCCAGTGTCAGCATCTGAGTGAAAAGGTGACCGTGGCTTGGTGCCTGACCAGGTAACTGTATGTGATGCAGTAAGCCTGGCCCTTGTGGTATAATAGGACTGATAATAGGGAAACCACTGTTTGAACAGACAGTTGTAAGGGAAGAGGGGAACATGCCTCTGGGTGGTGAATGCCACGAAAAAAGGCAGTAGTGGAAGGGGGGAAGGGGCAGAGGGCCTTGCTCAGATTTCATGCCTGTAATTTAATGGAGAATAATAGACAACCTAGGGAAGCTGTGTACCTTCCATCACTGGAGGTGTTCAAGAAGAGGTTGGACGGACACTGGTTGTAGATGATCTAGATATAGCTATGCCTGTTTTCTACCATGGGTATTTCCCATGCTTCTGGGCTTGCCGGTTGTTCCCTCCTCCCCCTGCTATATGTGTTACAAGGTTTTTAAGCCTCCCCAGAGGCATTGGGTGTTGATTACAGCCAAGGCGGGGACTTCAGTTGGGGTGTGCTGATTCTCCTGCTGGGAGCAAAGTTGGAGGTCTCTGGCTAAAGGGCCTTGCTCCTCTGCTTAGGTTGCAGTCATGAAGGAATTTTGTCTGATGGTCAGACAGGTAGGGACTGTGGGGGTTTTTCCCTGTAACAGGGGACTGGCCTTCTTTCAGGACATCTCTTGGGGGTATATGGACAGCACTTCACAGAAGCACCATGTTGGCTGCTGTGGCTCCTCTGCTTTGCCTGTGGCAGGTTAGGGTGCTAGGTCTGTGTTGTCAGGATTGGAGGCCCTCTTAGGCACTAGTAACACCACATGGGTGGGGGAGCATGTGGCAGCCCGTGTCCCTGCCAGATTTCTGTGCCGACACCGGCACGTAGGCGCTGGGCTGCAGTCTGGCCAGACCCAGCACCCTGTGGCAGCACCAAGCTGTGCCCCCGCCAGCACTTACTCGTCGTCTATGGCCCGTAGGCAGTTTGGAGCAGGGCTGCACGGGCCGGCTTGGGTGGGGATGACCCTGCCTCAGGCAGGGGCTGGAGGTCCCTCCCCGCCCGACTGCTCATTGCATCTCGAATCCAGCCCAAGCACCGCGGAGCCACGCAAGCCCTGCGCCGGCACACAGAAGCACGCGCCTTGTCCTATTTGGCAGGACACCGGGGGCCGGTTCTCTCGCGCACGCGCACTCCAAACGGGAGGGGCGTGGAGGAGGTGGGACTCTGGAGTCCCCTCGGCGGGCGCTGGAGTCTCGCGCTCTGTGTGAGAGGATTGACGCATGCGCAGTATTTTTTCAAGCGGGCGCGGCCGACTTGACAGGGCTTTTACGCTCATGCGTGGTGAGCACGTGCCTTTCAGCGCATGCGTAAGACCTCCTCCTGCAGGGGACGGATCTCCCGGCACAAGCGTCACGCCGCCGCGTCCGCTGTTAGCTGGGGGCCGTCCGGCCGCGCAGTGCAATGTGGGAGTGATTAAGGAAGTAAAATGGCGGATCTGGCGAACGAAGGTACGGGGGGGGGGGGGGGATGCAGTCGGGGGCGGGGAGCTGGCGGGGGCTGCATGGGGGACGGGGCTGTGCCGGGCCGCTCTAGCCCAGGTGCCGCTGGCCGAAGGCTGCTGGGCGCGGACCCGCCCTTGAGAGCGTCCCCCTCCCCGCGGCCTCGCCGAGCCCCGGCTCCTGCGGAGGGAGCGGCTGGACAAAGGAAGAAGAGCGACCCCCGTCCCCGCACCCCTTGGGCTAACCCTGCTCAGGCTTGGCTGTGCTGTTGCCCACCGTGAGGCGAGGCTGGTGGCCGGGCCGCGGGCCTGGCCCTGTGCGGGGAGTAGCCCCGGGAGGCCTGAGTGTGGGGTGTGGCAGTTGGCTGGGGGGATGGCCAAGAGATGAGATGGTGGTGGGGTGGGGTGGAACATATACCTTCTCCGTCCTTTTCGCTGCCAGCCAGGTCACACGAACACTACAGCCAAGTGCAGTAGGATGCCTGGTTCCTTTCCTCCCCAGGTGTAGGTGCAGCAATCTCCAGTCTGTTTCTTAACTGCAAATAATAATCTGTTAGTTTGAATCTGTCCTATTTATAGATCACATTCTTGTCTGCTTTCAGAAACTAAACAGGCGTGCATCTTTTGTTCACTAGAAATTAGTCTTGTTCATGGTGAGAGAGAGTCAAAAAAGCAGGCGATTGCTTCTCATCTAGTTGTCCTCTACAAAAATGTGAAAAATCACTTAAACTGCAGCAGAGGAGATTTAGATCAAATCTCAGGAGAAGAAAACAATCCTTATCTTCTCAAAGCAAACTGCCTTACACAAGTCACAGAGCCTCTTAGGAGGTTCCGTGGAAGAGACTGGATAGGCATCTCTCATGAGTGGCTTTAGGAAAAGGAAATTCTGCCATATATGCAGAGAATTGGACTAGGTAAGCCACAAAATAACTATGTGATTTTGATCTCTCTTCTCTCTTGCCAGGTGGTCATTAAGTGCCTTTTCATACTGTGTCCCTTTCCTGCTGTTTGGGGAGCAAGCTCTCAAGCTACTGTCTCTTGACATGTCTATAGCAGTGCTTTAAAATCCCCATTTGGCTCCTGTTGGTGACAGTGCTGTCCCCAATTACCTCTAATAATGTGAGAAGAAATATACCCTGTTGAATTAATGAAAAGATTTCCTATGTTTTCCTTAAGTTTTAAGCTTATGTAAGTAAAATAATTGGGTGTACATCTTCCTCTCCAATTTTTTGGGAAGCATGTGCATGCATTAGTGTACATAACTAGAATGAAATGTATAGAAAAATTTGTCATAGATTAAATATAATCTGGTGCCATTTTGCCTACGGTAAGCCTGTACAATTTCTGCTAAAGTTGGCCTAGAAGATGAAATTTATTTAAGGATGGTGTGGGGGTTTGCCTACCTTTGTGTGGAGCATGGTCTTCATCTGGGTTCCTAGGCACTCTCATTGCAGTGACAGTGATAGTGTCCTTGTGTCTCCTGCTTTTTAAGTCTGTCACGCTGTTGGTGGTTTTCATTATTTTGGTTTTGTGCCGTATAGATGTGATGGGAGGGTGTGAGGGGGGAATGATTTTAGGAATTTTGGGTTCAGTAGTTGCCTGCAAATACAAGGGCCTGGATTTGATGGCCTGGAGGCCTATTTCAATCCAATGTTCCTACTCCGTTTTTCTTTATTTCCCATCATCTCCTTGACCCCTCTGTCCTTCAGTTCTCTTTACCATACAAGCATGTTCTGGCCTTTCATTTAAATTCCCTGATTCCCACTTTCTTCTCTGTTTGAAAGTTAGAGCTCGTGTTAATCTCTGCTTTCATCCAAGACCTACAAATTAACTTCTTCCCCTTATTCTGCTGAAACTATTTTTGGATTAACTTCTTCCTAGCTAAATCTCAAACATGACTTTACCCCTTCTTAACCTGTCAGCAATTTACAAGGCAGTTGATCTGTCTCTCTCCTCCATTGGCTTCCATCTCCCTGATTTTTTTTGCCTCACTTTTCTGCTATACTAATTGCTTCTTCAGCATGTCCTTTGAAAACTTGCTTCAGTTGCCCTCCAGCTTTTCACTTAAATTGTTTGTCCTTGCTCCCTTTTCCTCTCTGCCTCTGTATATGGACTCTGCATAGTATTATCTTGTAAACAGAAATTTGCATGGTTTCTATGCTGATGACTCCCAGTTTAAGACTGATCCCCTTCTTTCCAAATTAAAATCTTGGTCTGCCTTGCTAACCTTCCCCCTTTTGGATACCTGTTTGTTCAATATTGCTAAATGCAAGCACCTTAATCTCCCTACTTGGCCTACAGTACCTTTTTCTCAATCACTGTAAGGAACAACACTATCACACCTGTCACTCAAACCTGTAATGTAAGTGTTTTCACTGACAAAAACCTTTCTAAGTAAACACATCCTTGCTATATCTACAGTCATCACAATATGTCTATGTTATGATGTCTTATTCTCCAAGTCAAGCAATATGCTGGTGAGGCTTCTCTTGCCTCAGACAACAAGATCTTAAGCAGCTGCTAAGGATGAACTTGGGGAGCCATTATTTGTCCCCCACTGCTTATTCACATGCTCCAAACTCAGAAATGGACTAAGGAAAGGCTTAAAGAGCATTCTGGTTATGAGAATCCAAACCTTTGGGTTCTGTTATGAGAGACTGCAGTCTTCATATACCCCTGGCCCTGAGGGCAATTTCAGTCTTGTGCTGCCCATATCTATTCTGTATACTACAAAGTTTATTCTCTTGTCCTCTTGCTTTGACCATGATGTGTCTCTGAATCCTTCTAGTGGGCGGGCAAAATATGGCCCGTGGGGCTCTGTCCAGCCTGTGGTGGGTCTCCTTGGTTCCTCTTGGCCTAGGCACTGCCTGGCTGTGGCATGTTCTGCTGCCCCCTGGGCATGCAGCGGGGCTGGGGTGTGTCTGCAGCTGGACTGCCTTTGTAAACAGTCCAGGCAGCGGCGGCTCCTTCTGGCTGGTGCCTGCGCTGGTCCCAGCTCTCTGGTAGTGCAGCCCTGAACTGGCATGCTTCGTGCTTGCTCCAGACTCGCCTGTCCAGGCTCAGCAGCAGTGGCAGCTGCTGGGCAGGAACTGTTGGTTGTGGCAGGGGGAAAATGGCCCCTCCCTCTCACCACTGCTGGGCAATTCTTGGTGTAGCCACTCAGAGCCTGTGTTCTGCCAGGCTGCCCTCTGGCTGCTCTGCACTATCACTGCTGCTACACTGGGCAGCCCAGAGGCGGCAGTGATGGTAGTGGATCTGCAAGGCAGCCTGGCATGGCATGGACTCTGGATGTCTGCACCAAGAACTACCCGGCAGCGGTGAGAGGGAGGGGCTGCTGCTGCTGAGCCTGAACTGGTGGGTCTGGAGCAGGCATGGGGCATGCTGGGTCAGGTCTGTGTGTGTGGGTCCCCACTGGTGTTGTGGGGCTGGGGTCAACAGCCAGAGTAGCCAGAAAGAGCTGCCCCAGCCCTGCTGCGTGGCCAGGAGGCAGCAGGATTTGCCATGGCTGGGCAGTGCAGAGGAGGTATGGGGTGGCCTGGGGCTATATGCTGTTGGTGGTGGCAGGGAGGTACCGCAAGGTGTGTGGGCTTCAGGCTGTTGCAGGGCAGGGGCAAGTGCTGAGCTGCTCAGGGGAGCACATGCAGGAGGGCTCCCATGTAACCATATCCTCCCCCACATACAATCACACTCACCTAACCCCTCACAAACCCCACATCTCCATACACATCTGTGTGCCTCTGGGGGGAGTCCCGCTCACGGCTACATGCACTCATCCCACCTCACACAGGCACCCACAAACACCCCCAGCCTCCTGCCCTCTCCCCTGCAGCCCCCCCAAACCTCATACCCACCCATGTCCACATATCCCTCTATACTCTCTCCCCCACACCCCACAATGTTTCCATCATTCATGTTCTTCAATTTCCTCCTTAAGCTCATTTGTTTTAGATGAGCATGGATTTGTAGATATTTATCAAGCAACATGCTCCATAATCATAGGCTTTTTTGGCAAAAATGTGGAACACTAGTTTTTAAAGTTAATAAAGGTCTTGTTTCAATTTTTTTAGTGGCTTTTTTTCCTTGTTTTCTTTTTTTAATGTAGGACTTGACCTACCTTAAAGTTATTTGATATTTTTTTCTTTTTGGGTAGGGGAGGGGAGCTGTTAGAATAATGAATGTTTTGAAATCTATATTTGTTTACAAAAGAATCCTCAAATACTTCATTATTTTATTATTCAGATATTTAAGAGACAACTTTTGTAGGACTTGACACCAGCATTTTATTTTTTTTCATGCTGAGTTTTTACCAGTTAACTTTCAAGTGAAGTCAGACTGAATACTTCTGTTTTTGGAGATGCACTAATAACCCAGCCTGGCATTCCATGAAGACATGTTCTGTTTACAAGCATGAGATTCCTTAAATATTTGCAAGTATTTCTAGGGTCTCTTTAAAGAACACTTTCAAATTGCTATTTTGTCTAACTTACTTTCTTTTTTAAAGTGCAATAAATATCAGTGACCATTGTTTCCCCTTTTTCCCCACCCTTTATCTGCTGAAAATAAACCTTCTTTTTCCCTCCTGTCTTGTCACATTTGTTTCCTTTGAAGTACCTGTGTCTTGAGTGGAAAACATGATTCCTTTCTATTTGTTAGTGATGAAAGGGCACAGAAGCTGAAGGTGCTAGTTTCCATTAGCAAGATAACCTATTAGAACTGTAGTTCTATTGCTCTTTCTTTTTATGTTTAAAAAAAAATGTCTTATGTTCAGTAGCCTAAGGGGAATATGTAGAGGATGAAAGACATGCGAAGAACTACCGGTCTTTCTTTCTAAGATGTTGCCTAAACAGTACTTAAACTACATAGAAATATATATGGAAGAAGTCCAGGCTTAAGGGTTCCATCAGTGACTTCATCACTTACACTTTGAGAAGTCCAACAGCAAGGTGCTAGGATGGGTCCTAATTTATTCTCTCTGCTCAAGGGATCTCTATTTTGTGTCAGTTGCTGTCTGGTAGATATCTGAAAAACTTTTTGTTTCATCTTCTCTCTAGGTACTGGAAAATGAAAGGAAGTTTACTTTTTATTCTCTTTACCATCTCATGTTGCTAGGATAAGAGACAAGCACACCTCTATCTCCCATCCTACTTCTGTATTGCAGCTCTCCCTGAACAGCTGTAGTATTTGCTGCTGCTTACTGTTTGGTTTTGTTTCATTTTTAAAAACAAAACAGTAACCCTGTGAAATTTGTGCCGTTCTTGGCTATAGGTTCTGGAACTTGGTATGTTGATACCAGGCCATATTTAGAAGGCCAACTTTGCAACCATAAGGACTGGAAGCTTCGAGACTTAACTTCTACTCTTAGGTCTTCGTGGAGAGGCTTAAGCTTCTGACATACAGATCTCTCCCCAAGTCCCAGTGTTCCACCTGAAGAAGATCCCCTTGTAGTTGAAAGCTTGTGAAGTATAGTTGGTCTAATAAAAGATATTGCCAAAACAAAAACCCTTATTTTCCCCCTAAATTGGAAGTGATTTAAAGGGAACTGACCAGGTTAATTTTGTTTCTGTTCAGGGAATAGGTAAGGTATCCCTTGGGAAAAGGACAAAATTATTTCCAAGTGTTTGAGGAGGCAATGCAAAGAGCAGGTTTTAAAAATATATGTAGTTTATGAAATACCATAGTTTCCTGAATACATTGTGCCCCAGAATGATACCTGCTTTGTTTTTGAAAGACAGAATGGAAGGAAAAAAATTTATTGTAAATAAACTGAGTGGCAGTAGGTAGGGAGTAATGCTTGCTGCTGTTCTGCTCCCTGGCAAATACCAGTTTCCATCAGCTGTTTTTTGCGGGTGGAGGGAAAGGGTGTTGAATGCATGAAAATATGGCACTATTCTTTCAGGTAGCGATAATTGTCTCGTGACATTGCAGAGTTGCATTCCAGCAGCCTGTATGCATGCAGTTATTTAAACATCTCAGAGCTGTTTGTTTTTGCAGTTATTGTGTTGAAGTATTCAATTAACTGATTTCTGACTAGCTGAAGCATTCCTCCCCCTTAATGAGCAATGGCCAACAATCTCCTTGGCTGTTGCAGATTTTATTTGCATTTCTGTAAACTAAACATCTTGATCTTCATAGGATGCAGTTTAAAGCAGGGGGTGGCCATTTATAACCTACATTCTGGATTCAGCTCATGAAGCCGTTTGATTCTGGCCCATGGACGTGAGACTTCGGTGGCACTTGCCGCGGAGGGAGGTGTTATAAATGGATACTAAGTACATTTTTTAATAATTTCCGTAAAAGCCGCTTTTTAAACTAGAGGTACACTGATACATTGGTTCATATCATATTGGCACCGATAAAAGGACAATCGGCATTATCAGCAGTTGGCTTTTTTTGGCTAATGTGGCAAAAAATGTCGCTGATTTTAAACGCTGCATGCATGTGCACAGCTACAGCACTTGTGCAGCCAGCCTCGTAACTTGGAAAGCAGCATCTGGTGGGGGGATGGAAGGAGTGTGGGGGGGGGGGGCGGTGTGTGCGGGTTGAGGCCCTGCAGTGAGGGAGGGAGTAGGGCTGGGGCGGGGCAGGCACTGCCCAGCCAGGGTAGGGTGCAGGACAGCTGTGAGGCTTGTGCAGGGGGGGGGGCGTGGCTCCTCCCTCTGTGTGCACCACTGTGAAATGCATGGGGGGGGTGCCTGCCGGATGTGTGCGGGGTGTGGGCTGGGCCTGGGGACAGTGCCAGGCTCTTCCTTGTGGGGGGCGGGGAGGGGAGGGGCTGAGCTGAGGCTGGGCTTGGGGTGGGAGGCAGCAGTGCTGGGCGGGGAGGCTACGGTGAATTCTGGGGTGGCCGCTGCCTGCTCCCCAGCCTTGGCCCAACCCCCTGCCAGGAAGAGTCCAGCATCACACCCGGGCCTGGCCTGCAGCGGTAGCCCTTGCTCTGCGCACAAATCTGGGGGGCACATGTCCCCTCATTCATTCTGCAGGTGTGTCCACCATGGCGGGAGCCACCCCCTCCTTCCCTGCGCTTCCTGGATAAGCTTCTTGTGGTTCTGTCCTGTGCCCCACCCCAGCTGGGCAGTGCCTGCCCCTGCTCCTGCCCCAGCCTCATTCCCTCCCTTACCACAGAGGCCTTGATCTGAACCTCCCTCCCCACCTTCCAAACAGACTTACCAGCTGGATGCTGCTCTCTAAGCTGCGGGGTTGCATATGGGCAGTCGGATCAATATCAGCCAATACAGCTTGTTGTTAATCTACCATCAGTATCTTCCCAAAAATTTTTTATCGGTGGACCCCTATTTTAAATCCATAGATTTGAAATAATAAATAGATGTAGAAATTAGATAAATAAATTGTAGCCAGCAGGTTTCTTTTTTTCCATATCCATGTACTTTCATTCCTTTTAAAAATCTTTGTGGTGGTATATTGTTTACACTGGAGTTTCACAAAAGGGTCAGATGAGAAGAAGGGGTAAAATGTCACACCTGTTCCATTGCCTTTTTAAGTACATGTATGCAAGTTGACTATATTTTTGGTGGTCCTAGTGGAAATTGTTGGTGACCTACAATCCTTTCTGAAGAAACGGTATCACTAATATTAGGATCAACACTTGTTTTCTTTTAGTTTTGTCACTTCTCATGCCTCCAATCCTATGTCATGTTTTGTCCTGTCCTCTTCCTGTTTGTCTTCCTGTATTCAGATTTTTTGTTTTGGGTTTTTTGTATGTTTTCATTTCTGTATTATTTTGTCCTGTCTTTGTTCAAAAGCAGTGGCTCTGAAAAGTGCTTAGGATTTTAGAGCTTCCAGTATGATGCAGTGACAAAAGGGCTAGTGTAAGTAGTGAGAGGGTGCAGGGAGCTGATTTACCTCTGCGCATGGCATGAGTGAAATTGGATATGATTCTGATGTCAATATTTTTTAAGGAATGCTGAAAAAATGCAGCGGGTAGAATAAATAACTAGCAAAAATACTCAGTAGCTGAAGAAAACGCCTAGTTTTACCAAAAAAAGATTGAGAGATGACTTTCTGTGAAGGCACTCGCATGCTATAATAAAATACCAGTGAAGAAAGGCATCCTAAGAACCATTCTTTTTAAAATATGCAAGATCAAATAAAGTAATGTCTAATTTCCAACTGGGTGATAAAAGAACATTCTGCAAAATGTAATGGTGGATTCTTCATCTTTTTGATGTCTTCAGGATAGATACCATCTTACAAGATGGGTATATTTTAGTCTAATATGGATTTTTGGCTCAGTGCAGGGATAACTTAATAGCCTATGACAGTGGTCTCCAAAGTGGGGTGTGCACACCCCAGGAGGTGCGCAAGATGATCCATTGGGGTGCGGGAAGAAAATATTAGAACTTCTATTTAGATGTATAGTTATACAAATATACATATATTGGGGGTGTGTGCTCAAAAATTTTTTTACTGATAGTGGTGCACAGTCAAAAAAGTTTGGAGACCGCTGGCCTATAGTACAAAGCGGGGTGAGACTAGGTCACATAATTTGTCCTCCTGGCCCTAAACTGAGGCTGTTTTACCCTGCCTGCAATTCTCTCCTTCTTTCAGTATACCCTCTTGAATTTTGTAACAAAGCAGGGGGCCAAAAGGCAACCTACATTAAATTGCTGTTGGTCATATACTGCCCGAGAGATGCATACTACTTGCATAAATAGCCTAGACAACTGTGTGGTTAAAAGTTATATCACAATGCATACTTAGAGGTCCATGGAACTTCATGGAACTTTTTAGTTCTGACACTTAATTTTTTTACTCACAGTTTTGCTGTGGAGTTGGAATGTTATTTCAATATGGTTGTAGGAGGGCAGGGTTGCATTGTGTACTATCTCTTTCTTCCCCCCCCCCCCCCCGCTTAACTGGCTCCTGAGTCTGCCTTTCTCCTTCATCTGCCATGCCTTTGATTCTTGGCATTAATTGGATGTTCAGAGATGACCTAAGGTTTTGGGGCTCACTTATCTTGTTCCTTGACCTCTATCTTCCAGTTGTCCTTAAAACTCCTAGGTCTAGACTGTCTGACTCCATCTAGGCACCTGTAGCCTAAGGGCCTAAATTCATGGCCTCTGACCTCCCCTACAGACATACATGCCTTGTAGGTGTTACCAACAAGTCATCTTCCTGGGCTCTTGGCCCCTGTGCCCTTGCTGGGGCTTCCACCTGACTGGTGTCCTCTTCTTTCTTTTAGCTGGGCCTCTCCACGCAGGCCCCATGGTAATGGACTTGGCTTCAGAGGGGCTGCCTTGTTGCATTCCCTGTAACTCACTAGCCTTTTCCCTGCGCTGTTCTGGCAATGCTGTAGCTTGCTCCCTGCTCCCAGCAGGCTCAAGCCTCTCATGCATCTCTGGCACTCTGGGAGCTCCTGACTTTCCTTATAGTCCCAAACTACTGGTCCAGACTGACAGTCAGGTTGATACCTGAACTTACCCAGAGAGGGTCATACTTAGTCAGGTCTTACTGAAATAGTATACTTTCCCTTTTTAGAAGAGCTGCCTGCTCAAGGAAGGCAGTAATGCTGAGTGGTTGGTTCAAGCCAGCCAACTCCTCCCCTCTGAGTAATTGTCACTTCCACTGGACAGCTCATCACCTGGTTTTCATACCACACTGGTCCTGGGGGACAGAACTGTTGCCTGGGCTTCTTGGGTTTTAGTTTCTCCCTCATGGAGAGACTATGCTTTCTCCCAGTGTCTCCTTCAGTGACCGTTCCATCTGTGAGATGCCGCTCTTCCTCTGCCCTCTCCATGCTTCCCAGCATGTTTA
Source organism: Crocodylus siamensis (assembly GCF_052110815.1). Classification (NCBI taxonomy): domain Eukaryota; kingdom Metazoa; phylum Chordata; order Crocodylia; family Crocodylidae; genus Crocodylus; species Crocodylus siamensis. The sequence goes on from NC_143408.1 coordinate 11,755,221, forward strand.
TCTGGGCCTTCCACTGTCTGCTGGTTGGCAGGTGCTAGCTTTTCTGCCTTCAAGTCCCTTGCCTGCCCTTGAGTTCCCAGTTCTTATTTGGGCTGCTGGTTTCTTCATGTAGTTGCCCTTTTGCTTCCACAGCAAAGCAGGAGTCTCTACCCCCAACTTAGCTATTTTTTAACCTTTTGTCATGGACTGTGATGATATACCACTGCCAGAGCCATGGAGTGAGGTGGGGACCACAAATCAACCCCTCATGGGCTGCTAGTTCCACAGCCCTGCTTTTAAAATATGGGTGTAGATATAAAGGAAACACTTCAAGGATTGGAATAACTGGTTCTTAAGGTACTTTTCAACAATGGTTCTTTTTGTTTAAAAAAAATAATAATTAAGTCATCCAAACAAATTTAAGTATCTTCTGTGGAGAGATTATTAGATGATTAACAGTCTCTGACCCAACTTACTGTGATAGAGCAACATGTAGAAGCAAGTAAAATTATTAAAAAATATGGTAGTGTTAGAGTGATGATGTAGTTGTGATGGTGCAGGAATTATGCAAGAAACAAGGATTCTTTTTTTGGGGGGAGGGGGGTGATAACCTTTTGTTGGGTCACCTATGTGGTTAGGACAGAGTCAGAGAAGCTTTTGAATGAAGGACATTCTTTTTCTTTTGAAAAACTTCTCTAACTCTTATCCCAGCTATTCAGGTTGTCCAATGAAAGATGGGACCTTCCCGCCCCTTCCCCCACCAAAAAACCCCCCAAACCAAACAAACCCCAAAATAAATCCCAACCCAAATGAACCCTTGCCTCTTGAAAAAAATAGGATATAAATCACAATCTCCTTAAACAGTATCCTGTTTTAGTCTTCCTATTTAGGCAGACATTTAGCAAGCAAGGTCTTAAAGCACCTCTGGAAGAGCTCCAAAAATGATGAGTGATTATTTGTTTTGATTTTTTTAATTCCCCACCCCCTTTCATCCCCCCACCTCTCCCAGTACAACTTCTTATGTATTTTCATCAGCAAAACTTGTTACATTGATGGTACCAGCAGGACATTGCTCCTGGCTGACCCTAAAGATCACAATGGGGCATTCAGTTTGTATGATTTAAGGCACTTGGCATTTGGTTTCATATTTCAGTTGGCGATGGTTTTTGTTACCCAATAGTGATATCATAGAACTATTTATATTAAGCCTACCCAACTTGCAGGTCAGTGCAACATTTGCATTTTTTTTGGCTGAATAGATGCTTGTAATATAGCAACAACATCAAATGAGTCTTACTTGAGCTACTAACCTTGTCTTTAGTCTGTCGGGGGTTTCAACCTTTTTTTAGTCTAAGTACCCCTGGCGGCCAAATGCTGAGCAGGGGGGTGTAGTGTGGGGGGGAGTAGCATGCAGCTAAATGCTGAGTGGGGAGGGGCAGTGTGCGGCTGGACATGGAGCAGGGAGGTAGGGACAGCGGGCAGGGACCGAGTGCTGCTGCCTCCCAAGAGCAGGGCTGGGGCAGGGGGGAGCTCACTGGGCTGATGTGTGGTGGCAGCAGCCCCTGTGTGTGAACTTCCCTGCCCCATAGTGGGGTGCTGCTGCCCTTGACCCAGCCTTGCTCCTGGGAGATGGTAGTGCTCCATCCCTGCCCACTCACATGTACCCCCTAGGACCAGTCTGTGTACCTCTGGCTGACAGCCCCTGGTCTATGTAGTCCTAAATTCAGTGATTAATGTTTGTTTATATCTAGCTTAATTACAACTTTATTTCTTCTAATAGACATTGGGTTTGTCTACACATACAAGTGATTCAAAGCAAAAAACTGGCAAATATATTGTGCTGGAGTTTATTGCTCCCGGGCGCCGTGTTTACACATGTGCCTGGAAGTGCAGCATGTTGAGCTGGGTCAGAGCAGCCCTGGCTGCAGGGGACCTAGGAGGTCAGCCTGCCAGCCTGGGGCTGTTGTGACGCAGCTTAACATGCTGCAAGAGGGCTGGCTGGGGCACAAGGGCTAGCTGGCAGTTTTGAAGTGTCTGAGTAACTTACTTTATAAGATGGCTAGGGAAAAGACCAATTGATACAAATAAAATCATTGAGTAGTTAAAGAATGAGTTCCATGAGTTGAATGATGATGCACTAACTTTTAAACAAAACTGAATGGTTTGAAGCCTTGTTTTCAATGGAGAATGGATCTCTGCATTTAAGGATGGACTCAAGACCAGTGTTTCCAAAATATGGGGTCTGAGGAAGGGTACTTGGTGCTTGACAGTTTGCTTGTCCTCTCTCCCTAGCTCTATAATTAGTCCAATAAAAGATACCATGGAAAAACACCTTTGCTGCTTGCCTGTTTTCTGGAGTTTCATGGCTACAACACAGTGCTTACTTGAAAATAAATGACTTGCTGATTAGTTTGCTTATGATGGGTGAACAGAAATGCAGCATCTTGTTTTCATTGTGGTACTACTTGAATCTCTAGGAATACTTTCATTTTCTCAAACCACTACTAGACTCATTGAGGATTTTTTCAGAGTTATCAAATTGTCATTGATGGAAGTCCCTGAGACCCCACCAGCTTAGGGGTCAGAGACAACATTCTGATAGATATTTGAGCATCCTCCCCTTTTACCAGCATATGCTCAGGGGTTTGATTTCTTACTTAGCTGTTGCCCTGGGCAGTAAAACTCTTCCCCCTTGGCTTAATAGCCTGCATATTAGGTGTTTGCTAGAAGCTTCAGAGCCTAGTTGGGTAGGGACTGGGGGTAGGCAACGGTGAAGGGAATCGCTTCTCGGCCTCTTGAAGGCTCAGATCGAGCGAAAACATTTATTCTTCTCTCTGGAACTGAGTAAGGCTTTTGTCAATTTGGGGAAATGCAGGCTAAACAAACCTACCACAGTGTTGACAGTCAAATGTCTTGATAGCTGCAAGCAGAGGATAATTATAAATGGATCCATTTCAGAATGTCATGAAGATTCATGTGAAGTTCTGTATAGGTCTGTTCTGGTTCTGGAACTGTTCAACATGGATTTATTTCAATGATTTGGATGCTGATGACATGAACTGAGAAGGGTTGCGCGCACACAGGAGGTCAGGAGTAGAAAGGCTCTTGATCAGGGGTGAGGAGAATTTGGCCCATGGACGGGCTTTGTCCAGCCTGCAGCGGGTTCCTTGGTCATGCTTGGCCCAGGCACCAGCTGCCTGTGGTGCATCCTGCTGCCCACCCCGGGCACACAGTGGGGCTGGGCAGCTCTAGCTGAACTGCCTTTAGAGGCAGCCCACATAGCGGCGGCTCTTTCTGGCTGCCATTGCTGCTGGCCCCAGCCCTATGGTACCAGAGGGGACCCATATGCACAGCCCTGACCCAGCGTGCCCTACATCTGGTCTGGACTCCACTGCAGAGCTTGGGCAGCAGCAGCAGTGGTAGTCGCTGGGTAGAAACTGTTCCTTGCTGTGGGGGGGAAAAAATGGCCCCTCTTCTTCCTCACCGCTGCCAGGCCCTTCCTGCTGCAGCCACCCAGAGTCTACACCAGGCTTTTCTGCATCTGCTTTGCACTACCACTGCTGCCCTGCTGGGTGACCGTGGTGGAGCAGTCCGGTGCGGGCTCCGGGAGGCAGCAGCAGGAAGGTTGCAGGAGCGGAGAGGGGCTGCTTTTATCCCCCATGTAGAGAAGCAGTTCCTGCCTGGTAGCCGCCACTGCTGAGCCTGGGTGGGTGAGTGTAGAGCAGGTATGGGTGGGCTGGGTCAGGGCTGTGTGCATGGGTCCCTGCCTGTACCATGAGGCTGGAGCTAGTGGTGGCAGCAGCAGCTGGAAGGAGCTAGAACCACTGCACCCCACCTGCACACCTCTGGGGGTAGCCCTGCTACCCCCCATACCTCTCCACACATACCCCCCACATACACACACCATGCCCCCCCTCCCCCACAATATACAAGAGTAAAACTTCATTTTGAGCTGTTATGCAGTCACCTCTATATACACAATGCAAACGCACGAATCAGGACAAAAATATTTTTTTAAAGTAAAATTTAAAATGTAATTGTGGATGTTTGATTTTAATATATAGTTTTTTGTGTTTTGTTTTTTTTTTTTTCTGGTTCCAAGATGGCAACCCTTTCCTAAAAGGAGTACTTTCAGGGGCAAGGAGAGGGATTTCTGGTGGCAAAGGTCAGGGGTTTTGTGTGTTGGTGGGAGGTTTGACATAGGACTTCTGGTCTCAAGATGACAGCCAAGGGGTGGGGTACCTGTCAAGGGTCAGAGCTACCTTTGTGGCCCTGGACAGCTTACCAGAACTCCATTAAGCAGGTCTCCAGCCAAAATAATTGCCTTCCCCTGCTCTTGATAGACAAATGCAAGTTGCTATATTTTAGGGAAGAATGATGAAAAGCACAGATACAGAATAGGTGGTAACCAGATGGGTGGGTGCACTGCTGAAAATTATTTTTGGATTTTGCTGACTTGTGAAGTCTGTTAACCACTGATGTGATGCAGTGGCGGCGAAGATTAATGCATCAGCAGGGTGCATGGGAGGTGATACTGCCTGCCTCTCTACTTTGTCCTGGTTAGGTCTCATTTAGTGTTCTTTGCAGTTCTGGCCTCTACATTTTTAAAAGGATGTGACAGTTATAGAGGGTCCTGAGGTGGGAGAGAAATGAAAATAGTTTGCAGAGCAGGACATACAAGGAGAGGTTGAGAGACCCTGTTTGTTTGCATATTGCATGCCTCTGAAGTAAGCCTTTTGTTTTGAGAAGGCAGACTGGTTCCAAAGAAAAATGATTTTTTTCTTCCAAGTGGTTTAGGCTTGGTTCCCTCATTTGAGATATACATCCTGATGTTTGATTGCTGACTGTTGGAGGGAAGAGTGAATGTGGTGAATAACTAAGGTAATTATGTTTATCTTGCAGAAAAAGCAATTAAAGGGGAACAGGATGAGGGGAACAAGGAGCAATGGTCTCAAGTTGCAACAAGGGAAGTTTTTAGATTAGATATTAGGAAGAACTTCCTCACTAGGAGGGTAGTAAAGTACTGGAACACATTATCTAGAGAGGTTGTGGAATCTCTATCCTTGGAAGTTTTAAAGATCTGGCTAGACAAAGCCTTGGCTGGGATGATCTAGTTGGAGCTGGCCCTGCCTTGAGCAGGGGGACATCACCCTTCTAACTTCTAATTTTTCTATGATTCTATAATGGCAGCCTTTCAGGTATTTGAAGACTGCGATGAATAAGAGGGAGAACTTCCTTTGCAGAGAGTTGGGTGCTTAGCTATGGCTTTAAATTGGAGCCAAGTAGACTTTGGATATTAGGAAAAACTGCTTAGGGAAGCTGTGTAATATCTCTCTATCACTGGAGGTTTTTAAGAGACTGGATAAGCATTGGTCAGGGATATTTAGGAGTAGCAATGCCTAGAGTGTGCAATGAAATGCAACAGTTGGAAGCCCAGGAGACCTCCGTACACATGTTGCTTGGAAATCACTGGAAGAGATCTGTAGCCTATAGTGGGTACAAATTTATGGAAAAAAACCCAGAGGTTCACAAGTGGCCCAATTATGGAAAAAAGATTAAAAGAACTGAGAGAAACTTATGGAGGGGTTAGGATGATAGGTGGGTTCTGGTTCTCTAGTTGGAGTGCATGTTGAATGGAGTTGGTTGCCATCCCCAGGTTGCATGGCAGGGTGGAAGGTATTTTGGTTATTTCATTCTGGTTGCCACATGGGTTTGACAAGGATTTTTATACCATAGCCAAATTGGCATGGGTTGTGGGCGGGTTTTTGTTTCCCTGTGTAGGGAGGGTAAGTAGGGAGGATGGTTCTCTTCCTTGGATTTCTTGAGTGCATTTTAACAACAGTCTCCTGTCCTAGTGGTAGCAGAATATTGGTAGTGCCTGTGGCAAGGTAGGATAGAAAAAGAAACCGAGAAGTCAAAGTGTGGAGGAAGTAATTATTAAAAACTGCAAGGATGTGCAGTAGTATATTACAGGAAACTAAAATGGAGGAGGGGGAGAAATTAGGGGGACAAATTAAGCAAGAGAAAACTCATAAGTTTTGTTCTTTGTTACCGTTCAACAATGTTCAGCTGAAAGCTGACCAAGGTTGCTGAAAGTTTGTAGCGATCAGTCCGTTTTGAATATGATGGCTAATGAGTTGTGTAAAAGTTCCAAGCTCTGCCTAAATCAACAACAAAATAAGTCCTCAGATTTTTAAAGTGAGAAATTTAGAATTTATTGCTGGCATATTTGACAAGAAAATAAAAATCAAAACTTTTTGTATTGCCAAGGTATCAACCAACTTAAAAATGCTACATTATGAACTTTATTGCAAATCTGTCCATAAGTTGCTTGCAGGCATTAAAAACAAACAAAAACCCCACACTTTACCAGAAGAAGCAGCACATTACTTCCACCCAGCTCTGCAGAGTTTCATAGTTTCATGGGTTGGAGGGGACCTGAGCAGATCATCTAGTCCAACCCCTGCCATGGCAGGAAAGAGTACTGGGGTCAAACGACCCCAGCAAGATGTGCATCTAACCTCCCCTTAAAGACCCCCAAGGTAGAAGCTTGGACCACTTTTCTCTTGGAAATTGGTTCCAGACCCTAGCTGCCCTGAACGTGAAGTAGCGCCTCCTGATATCTAACCTACCCTCTGCCAGCTTGTGACCATTATTCCTGGTCACTCCTGGCGGTGCTTGGGGCAACAGTGACTCCTCCAATGCCTGCTGATTCCCCCTGACTAGTTTATAACAGGCCACAAGATCCCCCCTCAGCCTTCTCTTTTGGAGGCTAAACAGGTTCAGGTCCTCGTAACCTCTCCTCGTAGGGCCTGCCCTGTTGTCCCCTGATCATGTGAGTGGCCCTCCTCTGGACCCTCTCCATGCTGTCGACATCCCTCTTGAAGTGTGGCGCCCAGAACTGGATGCAGTACTCTAACTGCGGCCTGACCAGTGCCGCATAGAGGGGGAAGATCACCTCTTTGGACCTGCTTGAGATGCATCTGTGGATGCATGCCAAGGTGCGGTTGGCCTTCCTGACTGCCTCCCCACACTGCCGGCCCATGTTCATCTTGGAGTTAGTGATGACCCCCAGATCCTTTTCTGCCTCCGTGCTGACAAGAGGGGAGTTCCCCAACCTGTAGGTATGGTGCCGGTTGTTCCTCCCGAGGTGCATCACCATGCACTTGTCTGTGTTGAAACTCATCCTATTCTCATCTGCCCACCCTTGTAACCTGTCTAGGTCTGATTGTAGCCTGTTGCATCCTTCCAGTGTGCCCACGTCCCCCCACATCTTAGTGTCATCAGCAAACTTGAACAGGGTGCTCTTTACCCCCTCGTCCAAATCACTGATGAAGATGTTGAACAGTGCGGGCCCGAGGACTGAACCCTGCGGAACCCCACTGCCCACATCCCTCCAGGTTGAGAAGGACCCATCCACCACCACCCTCTGGGTGTGGCCCTCCAGCCAGTTGGCGACCCATTTGACTGTGTGACTACACCACAGCCCCCCAGTTTCTTAACGAGAATGCGGTGAGAGACAGTCCAGGAAGACTATATCCACTGCTACCCCTGCATCTAATGATCTGGTGATCTGATCGTAAAAGGCCACCAGGTTGGTCTGACAGGACCTGCCACTGATGAACCCGTGTTGGTTGCCCCTAAGCATGCAGTCCCCTGCTGGCCCCTCCTGGATGTGTGCCAGCATAATTTTCTTGAACAGCTTGCCTAGGATCGAGGTAAGACTAACTGGCCTATAGTTTCCCAGGTCTTCCTTCCTGCCTTTTTTGAAGATGGGGACCACGTTGGCCCTCTTCCAGTCCTCCGGTACCTCACCAGAGCACCACGAGTGCTCGTAAAGTTGTGCCAGGGGACTTGCAATGACCTCGGCCAGTTCCTTTAGAACTCTAGGGTGGAGATCATCCGGACCGGCTGACTTGAATATGTCCAACCCCTCCAGAAGCTCCCTAACTAAATCCTCACTAACCCGTGGCCCAGGTGTGCCTCCCCCAAGGCCTGAGGGGGGCCCAGCAGGGAGGTGGCTGTTCTGGTCCCTACTTAGGAAGACGGAGGCAAAGAAATCGTTAAACGTGTTAGCTTTGCCGTCTGGTGTGACAACCAAGTTTCCCATCGCGTCCTGCAAGGGCCTCACATTACCCGGGACCTTCTTTTTACCCCCTTTGTATTTAAAAAAGGACCTCTTATTGTCCTTTAATCTGGGAAGCTAGTTCCAGTTCCATCTCTGCCTTGGCCTTCCTAACTACCCCCCTACATCCTCGAGCAACTACAGAATAGGCCTCCCTGGTGATGACCTCTTCTTTCCATTGGTTGTAAGCCTCCTTTTTAGCAAGGAGACATTCCCGGATGCTTTTGGTGAGCCACGGAGGCTTGTGTGCTCTCCTGCTCCCTTTGATCCTCGTTGGGATTACCTTCCTTTGGGCTTGGAGGATCGTCTCCTTAAGGAGCGACCACTCTCTTTGGACACCTGGCTCTCCTCCCCTCCGGGACCTCAGCGCTTCTCCAACTATCCTCCTTAGCTCGTTGAAGTCTGCCCTCCTAAAATCTAGGGCCGCTGCCTTACTGCATGCCTTTGCCACCTTGTGCTGGATGCAGAATTCCAGCAGGCGATGATTGCTGTTGCCCAGGTGGTTGAGCACCCACAGCCCCCTCACCAGGTCATCACCCATGGCCAGCACTAGGTCCAACAAGGTGTCTCCCCTAGTGGGGCTGTGCACCTCCTGGGTTAGATGGAGGTCCTGCACTCTGGCCAAGAACCTACGTGAGCGTTCAGACCTGGCTGACTGTTCTTCCCCGCAGATGTCCGGGAAGTTCAGGTCCCCCACGACTACCACATCCTTAGCCTTCACTACCTCTGTGAGCTGACCCAAGAATTCCTGGTCAAGCTCTTCTCCCTGGTTGGGAGGTCTGTAGTAGACTCCCACCATTAAGTCTCTTTCCCCTCGACTGCCTTGTACTCTAACCCAAAGCACTTCAGAGTGCCCCTCCGCTGACTCCTTGCTAATTGACAAGGATGTGTATTCTTCCTTAATATAGAGTGCTACGCCCCCACCTCTTTCCTATCCTGTCCCTCCTGTACAGCCTATAGCCCTTGACATTCACTGCCCAATCATACGTTGCGTCCCACCACGTTTCTGTAATCCCCACTATGTCCAGGCTGGTGTCAGCCAGCAGGAGAGTGAGTTCCTCCTGCTTGTTGCCCATACTACGAGCATTTGTGTAGAGGCATTTGAGGCCTCCTGTGGGTGTGTGTACTGACCCCCTAGTCCTAGTGTTACCCTAGCCCCTATCTCTTACCTGTTTATTCGCTTTGCTCATTGGTCTGGGCTGGGCTATAGATGTGGGTGCTGTTTGGTCTGGCAGTCTGATGTTTCTCCGCCCTCATCTTCCCCTTCCCCCGAAGAGCCTAGTTTAAAGCCCATTGGAGGAGGTCCGCCAACCTAGAAGAGAACACACGCCCACCTTTAGGGAAAGGTGGAGCCCATCCCATCCCAGCATGTCTCTCGTCGTGATGTGCCGGTCATGGCTGAGGAAGCCAAAGCCCTCCTCGAAGGACCATTCCTGTAGCTGCCAGTTGGTCTCCGTGATGCACGTTTCATGCCGTTTGCCTCGTCCACTCACTGGCAAGATAGAAGAGAAAACCACCTGTGTCTGTAAAGATTGTGCACTTCAGCGGGGCTTTGGTGCTTTTAGCTAAAGCTGATTCAATCAGTTATTAGGTAAAAGTACCAGAAAAGCCCTACTGAAAGCATGCAATCTATACAGACACTGAGCTAGCTGGGTCCAACTTAAGACACTGCTTCTAGGACTGTGCAAAACTTCGGATCATGATTTGGATTCAGAGATGATTTGGAGGCTGAATCTATGAATCTGAATCAAATCGCTGGAAGCCTTACGCTTTCCAAATCGGTTTGGAACTTCGCAAAAGATTTGGAGATTTGGCCATAGGGTATAATGGGGAATCAATGAAATATTTGTAACTTTGTCTTTTGGCTGATTCAGCTGAAACTTGCAGGGATGGTAGCCGCCTGCGGAGAGTATGACTTGTCAAGTTTCAAGGTGATAGGTATAGGGATTTCTGGGAAGCTGCACCTCAGAATCCTGAAGTCAAAATTCATGATATAGGTGACACTGTGTTAGGGCACAGGGTGGTGAAAGCTACAGGGTTGGTAGCCCCTGCTGAGGCCACGAAGCCTGCCAAGTATCAAGGAGATGGGTGCAGGGGCTTCTGGGGCCCTGCACCTCTAGCTGCTGACAGGCAAAACTCGTGTCATGGGTGCTTGTGCAACTGTATCTGTCTTGGGGCATGGGGTCGGGGGCTGGGGGGGGGAAACTACGCAGGCCTGGCTGCTAGGCCCTGATGTGGCCACCAAGCCTGCCAGCTGTTAAAGAGCTGCTGTGTTACCAATCATTCATGACTCACTGAGGGACCTGCTCAATACACAGTAGCTAGCAAGGATAATGAGTTTAATGAGCAAGAATTAACACCTACAAAACCACAGACTAAGGTGAGGAAAGAATCAGTATAGAGCTGGGAACTGCTTCTGCCTTAAGATAGAGATAGTTACACAAGCACCTGGGTATTTTGGGTATTTTGTCTGTCAGCAGCTAGGTGTGCAGGGCCCCAGAACCCCCATGCACCTATCTCCTTAACAGCTGGCCGGCTTTGTGGCTGTAACAGGGCCTAGCAGCCATGCCTCCCTTCCCCAGTGCCCCAAGACGGACACAGTTGCACAAGCACCCATGACACAAGTTTTGCCTGTCAGCAGCTAGAGGTGCAGTTTCCCAGAAGCCCCTGCAGCTGTCTCCTGAAACTTGGGAGGCTTTGTGGCCTCACTCCCATCCCTGCAGTTTTCACCCTGCTGTGGCTTAATGCACACAAGTGACATGAATTTTTTGCTTTCAGGACTTTGAAGTGCAGTTTCCCAGAAACTCCTGCACCTATCACTTTGAAACTTGATGTGTCATGATCTTGGAATAGGCTACCATCCCTGCAAGTGTCATCTGAATCGGCCAAAACACAGTGTTATAGATATTTCATTGATTTCCCCATTATGCATTATGAATCTCTGAATCAGCTCCGAATCTTCTGAAGTGATTTGGCCAAATTGAATCGGAAAAATGATTTGCTGCTTCAAATCAAATCTCTTCATCTGAATCGGCCGAATCTGGATCAAGTAGTTCTCTATTCACACAGGCCTACCTGCCTCTTCTGGGAATGCATGGGGCTTGGCACAGGAGCGTGCCAAGTTTTAAGTAAAGTGTGTGTGTATGGATGGGAGGGGCATCTCTCCCCTCCTCCCCCCCGCCAAGTCTGCAAGCAGTCTAAGTTTCTTAGATGTACAAATACCATAATTTGGACTCTTTTAGTTTGGTGTTCAGGCCTTGTCTAGCAAAAATACTGTTGAGGTGGTAGATTGGTATAAATCCAGGTCTATGGTGGCAATAAATGCTTTTGCTAATGTACTGGTTCCCTGAGCAAAATAAGTTTTACCAATGACAGAACTTTATGGCAGTGTAGTGGGGTCTACAGTAAAACTTTTTGCTTTTTATGAAAGTGTTTTTAAAAGAAAAATGGCATTTCTAATGAATGCTACTTAAATCTTTGCTGTTTTTAATTGCTGCTTTAATATAGTGCTGTCTTTAGACATTCCTGAAAAAAACCTATCTGTAGTACAAAGCAACAAAATTGGGTAGTGGTATTATAATTAGTGTAACTAATGTGTCAGTATTTTCAGAATTCACTTTTTGTTGTGTGAAAGCATCGTTGAACATAACTCTAATGTAAATCAATGCTGTTGGGAAAAAAATAATTTCTCTCTTTGCAGAAAAGCCTGCCATTGCTCCACCTGTCTTTGTATTTCAGAAGGATAAAGCACAGAAGGTAAGGAGAGAATATTTTGTGTATGTACTTTTTAATTGTACCTTGACTAACATTTCCAAGTAGTGGGGCGTTTTTTGTATGTAGTGTAACTGCTGTGAGTCTGACTTACAAGGTAATGACATTAATGGGTTTGTACTTCATAGAAAAAAGCATTAGAAAGCTCCAGAGTGTAGTGTGGTGGAGCAAAACAAAACAGGAGACGATTGTGAATAGCTTGAGCACTTTCAAAGCAGTGCTTAAGCAAAGATATGGGAGGGGAGGCAGACCTTATGTGGTAATAGGAAGTGTGAGAACTGATAAATGGATGAAGAACTATAGATTAATCTAGTAATTTGTCCTTGCCTGTATTGTGTATATTTTTTAAAATTGTTTCCTCGCTTGGTAGGTCAATTTGAATTTGGAAATAGCCCAACATTGATGCTGGCTGGATAACTTAATTACTGTGCTAAACTTAGATTTCTTTTAAATCTGGAAAAAGAGGGTTTGTCTGTCTTTTTGGATGAATTCTAATATGTGGCTTTCACTTTAGAATTCTAACAATACCTTCCAGTATTTGTTTTAAGTTATTGCTATTATTTTGCCAGGAGGGACTGTTAATATTGAGAACTGTTTCGATTCCAGTCTAGATCAGTAGTAAATGGAAACCGTTACCTTTTTAAACTGATATGTTTAGAAATCTGAGCTAGCAGTCCATGGAGTTTCTTACTCTAGACATGCTTCATTCAATTTGGAGTTGAATTTTGTTGAAACAGGACTTATGAAGAAGCTTTCATTTCTCTTTGCTGCCTGTGGTATACCTCTTTGGTGAATTAAGAGAGATCTGCAGTCAGCAGGGCTGACAGTGTGATACAGTACTCTGTTTTTTAATAAGGTTGCACTTTTAAAACTTGTTCAGTTCAGGTTTGTTTGTTTGTTTGTTTGTTTTAACTCAAGTTGCTTTTAAGTGTCCTTCTATAAATCGGATGTTTGTGTTCTTGTCAAATATTTCTTGTCTTTCCCAAAGAATGGTAGGTGCTTACAGTCTGTTTATTTTTTTTTAAACTTTTAATTAGCATTATATATAGAGAGATGTTGAATTCTGTCATAATAAAAGAAAAGTAAATTTCTTTAGATTTAGGGAAAAACCTCAAATTTAACCTTTTTCATGATTTGTGTTCCTTAGCAGATACCTCCTATTATTTGAGAAGTACGTGAAGTATTTAATAATAGGTCTTTAGTCAGAATTGAAATGAATAAACATCAGTATTTTATTTTCTATTGGATGCTAAACTTTCATAAATATTTTAAACATTTAACTGATGGAAAAATCACTGGTGCAACACTTGAATGAATTTCCAGTTCTGGTTACAGTAGCCTCCCCTTAACAGTAATAACAGCTATTGGCGGTTCACAGCATTTGCTGTTAATTAGAATTGCTTCCTCATGTAGTTCCCCAGTTAAGTGGATTTTCTGATCACGTGGCAAAATTTGAAGTCTTTACTGAGGCATTCAGGAGAATTCCTATTAAAATCTATCAGAATTTTGCCTCATACTCTTCAAGGGTTTATTGGATACTTTAAAAAAAAAAAAAAAAAAAAAAAAAAAAGGAAAATTATCAAAATGCTGTTTTGTAAGTGGCGATTTGCACTTGTGTTTGTCTTGCAATTTTGGTCAAGGTTTAAAGCTCTCGTGATGCACTGTTAAGTGTTTTCAAGAGCTTTGTGTTCTTCTCTAGCTCTTAGTTCAGACTGTCTTGCGGGTGTTGAAGGAGGAAATAGTGCATCAAGATGTGTGCCATGTGTTTATGGCATTGGTGTTCAACCTGGCCCCTTCTAGGCAGATGAGTGTCAGGCCAGTCCACAGGCCAGATCCTGTGCATGAGGTCAGTCCATGGATGCGATATGGGGTCAAAGTGCCAGATGTAGCTGCAACCTGACCCTGCTTGTCAGTGCCATGTACTGCTCAGGGGTGTCATCTGGCCTATAGGGTTCCCACTGGCTGAGAGCCTCATGGGCTGGATTTGACTCGGGGACTGGAGGTTGAGCACCACCGGTTTACATGCTAACAATTTTTTCAGCCATGTTTGACTTTAATAGAGATTTAAACGTATGCTACATTTGGGAAATTCTATGCTGCTGAAAATGGTGTGGCAGATGAGAATTGTTTAAAGAAACAAACAAACAAAAGAAACTGTTGGCAGAGTGCACAGATCTGTTTTATATAGAAGTGGGATTCAATATGTCTTTTCTTCCAAACTTGCCTTAATTCAGAACAATGTCTCCATCTTTTTAAAGCTGGTACTAGTTTTGGTAAAGTTTAGAGCTAAATGGAAATAAACCTAAGCATACAAATGTCAGTGAGATCTTCTAATTGCAATAGAAGACTCTTAGGCTATGACCTATGGGGCACTGTTGAGAGAGATGCATTGCACTAAAAATAAGAGCTTATTACCTCACTTCCTTCATGTATTAATGCAGTTATTGCCTCTGGGTCCTATTCTACTGTATGGTATTGCTGAACTGTGCTGCATTGTGTCATAAGGACATATGCATACATGCTCTTGAGTAAAGGACAATTCTCATTTACAGTTAAGTCTCTTGCACCTGATTCTGGGGCAAACCTAAAAGGCCAGAATCTTATTTTTACAAATGCATTGTTACACAGAATGAGGTGATGTCTTAAGATGCTGAATTCATGATCTTGGATTTTGAAGTCCCTTTCTCTTGCTTATTATATTACTTCACTTTATTCTTGTTACCCAATATACAGAAGGCATTTCTTTAGCTTTATCACTTAGACCAAAAAATTACTCTAGTTTTTATTTGTCTAGTGAGCTGTGTAGAAAAAATACCTTGTACTTTCTAGTTGGGACTTTTAATTTATCATCATGAAGCTGACGAATATTTAAATTCTGGGAAAGAAATGATGACAGGTCAACATGTAGCCTCCTTGTGAGAAGCCAGTCCCCGTTTCTTCCAGGCTTTAGGAATTGCAAAATTACTCTGATTTCTACCAAACTATTTTCAGGGGTTTGTCTGTGGGATCCTTCTTGCATTAAAAGGTGGGTGAATGATTGTTAATAGCCAAGTAGCTCAGAGGACAGAACTTAAAGGGAAAGGAGCTTGTTCAGTTTTGTGCATACTTCTCCTCCCAACTTCAGTTCATTACCTTTTGGTTAGGGTTGTGGTTTCTAGCATAACTATATCCCTTTTAAGGTATGTAGCTGCTGCAAGGAATAAAATCTTCACTTTTAAAGGAGCTAAAACATACATTTTTCCCATACCTTCTATCTCTCTCTTCCAGTCTTCAGACAGAGGTGGGTGGCATTCTCATTCTGTCTATCCTTCAGGGACCTTTTTTAGGGATGTTCCTTTTGTGTGGCTGCCTGTTACTTGCTTCTGCAGCAGTTGCTCTCCTAAGTTTTCCAAGAAGGAGCAGAGTGAAATGGGTATTACTTTCTTAGCTAGTCTCACTACTTTGTTGATTTTGAGGTTGAGGGGGACCTGCATCTCTTTAGCTTCCATCAGAGAAGGCTGAGAGGGGATTTGTCGGGGGGTGGGGGGCAGGCAGCAAGGAATAGGAGATGCTCTGTTTACTAAGGCACACCTTGGAGTAACTAGAGTAACTAGAAACAATGGCCCCAAACTGACAGAAAGAAAGCAGGTTTAGACTATACGTCGGGAAGAATCTCTTTACCGTGAGGGTTACCAGAATCTGGAATGGGCTTCCAAGTGAGGTGGTGCTCTCCCCTGCATTGGAGATATTTCAGGAGAGACTGGACAAACACTTAGCTGGAGTCATCTGACTTCAGTATGCTTTCCTGCCCGGGGCAGGGGATCACACTTGATCTGCTGAGGTCCCTTTTGACCCTATAAATCTATGAATGGCTGTATCCCAAACCATCTACAAATGCTTTTTTTCTGCTTTTTTTAAAAGCTTGGCAAAGTTGTAAAAGAAGTAGAGATTCTGGAGGTGCCTGCATGCATTGCATCAAATGTATAGATTTTCAGCTCCAAATGGAACTTCAGCACATAGTTTGATGGTTTAAGTAATGTGTGGCATAAAATGTCACCCAGTAATTCTTGTTTTAAGCCTTTTTATCAAGTATTCTTTTCAGAAAGACATCTGATCTTGAATTAAAAACTTCAAATGGAGAATTTGAACTTGCTTAAGCAAGTTGTTTTCATACCTTTTTATTGTTAAAAATTTGTCTTACTTTTAATCTGTCTAGCTTCAGCTTCTTGCTGTCATTATGTTTTGATTATAGTCTTTTGCTGTCAGAAATCTTTGTGCCATGTAGCTGCTTATTGATGGAAATCAGTTAACCTCTAAATCTTCTCTTGGGTGAATTAAATAGATTGAGGACATAGACAGGTGTAACTTGGACCAGATTCAGAAGGGGCCAGATTTGGCTATCCCGGGGTATCTGCATAGAATAGGTGGCTTATACTGTGCTATCTACTGATTTATGTTTTTTAAATGTCAGTTACTCTGGTGTAAATGTGTTATCTGTCCATCTTCAGAAAGGGCTTCAGAAATGATTTTGGGAATTATAGACGGGTGAGTCTCTCTGCCATCCCTGGGAAGTTGAAGAAATCAGCAGTCACATGGACTAATATAATCTGGTGGGGAAGTCAGCATAGCTTTTGTAAAGGGAAATCCTGTCTCCAGTCTGCAGGATTTTTTGAGGGTGTTAAAAAGGATGTGGGCAAGGGAGATCCAGTTGACATGATATATCTGGACTTTCAGAGAGCTTTTGACAAAGTCCCTCACCAAAGGCTTTTAAAAAAACTGAGTTGCCATAGGACTGAATGGAAGGTTCTTGTTTAAAAGATAGGAAGCAAAGGGTAGGGCTAGATGATCACTTTTCAGGATGGAGGGAGGTCAGAAATGGGGTACTGCATGGATCTGTGCTGGGTCCAGTTCTGTTAAATGCTTACACCAATGACCTGGAAATTCAGTTTGGAAAAGACCAGGCTGAGGAGGAGTCTGATAGGTCTAACATCATGAAGAACATGGACAAAGTGAACAGGGATCTATTATTCACCAAGTTCCACTGAAGTTAGTAGGCAACGGGTTTAAACCTAACAGGAAAAACTACTTACACAGTGTAGTTACTGTATTTACTTGATTCCAAGGGAAGGTTTTTTTTCCTCCACATGCTACGTGGTAGAGCCAGGTAGGGGGGAAGCCCCTTGTCTTGGAATAGAGTACAAAGCCATGAGAAGGGGGAAGCAGCAGCCTCTGTATCCCTTGTCTCTTCAGCCCCTACCCCACCCTGCTTGCTTTTACTGTGGTGCCAGCA
This sequence comes from Crocodylus siamensis, assembly GCF_052110815.1. NCBI lineage: Eukaryota > Metazoa > Chordata > Crocodylia > Crocodylidae > Crocodylus > Crocodylus siamensis. The sequence continues at coordinate 11,772,365 of NC_143408.1, forward strand.
GGCTTCATCCTGCAGCATGGAGCATGACTCCAGCCTGGCCCTGTGGCAGTGATGCTGGCCCTGCATCTCTGCAATGGCCTGGGCTGGGGGCATGCTCTGTGCTGCAGGCTGTGGTGGTCATGGAGCCTGCCAGTCCTGAAGCAAGGGTAAGGGTGTGGGGAGGCAGAAGTGGTGCAGGGAGAAGCGGAAGGCAGCAGGCAGGCACAGGGGGAGGGTAAGTGTGGGGTGCAGTAGATGGGACTGGGCAGGTGGAAGGGAACAAACTGCTTTTCCTGCTGCAGTGGTGGTGAGGATGAATTCAAGATGACCCCTCCCCCCAGTAATTAGATTATATAAATTTTCCATGTATAGATTTATTATTGTTATTTATTGGGGGGTTATCTTAAATTCAGGGTTGTCTTGGGTTCAGGCAAATATAATAACTTGTGGAAGCCATTGTCTTAGGAGGTTGTAGAGGCAGATAGTATAGCCCAATTCAAAAAGAGAATGGCCAAATTCACAGCTGATGGATCTATTAATAGCTGTTTAAACAGAGCAATTGGAGATGTTTCCTCTGGTACCTCTGAACCAATGATAGCGGATGCCAGGGAGGGTAATGACCAAAAGACATGGTTTACTCTACTCAAAAAAAAGTCGAAGGTGCGTAATCTATTAAGTGTACCCCTGGTGGCTGGATGTGGAGCTGGGAGGAGGAGTGCATGGCTGGACACAGACTGGGGGTGGCATGCAACCACCCCACCCACCCCACCCCCCTGCTGTGGCTGGGCAGGTGGTGTCTGTGCAGCCTGCAAAGGGGTACCGCTGCCCTTGCCACCCCCCAGGCCCCGGTCCTGGGATGCGGCAGTGCAGGTTGGGGGGTGGCAGCACTGTGTCCCCGCCTGCCCGCATATACCTCTTAGGGCCTTCCTGCGTGCCCCCGGTTGACAACCCCAGCTCTAGATTTACTTGGCTTGATGCTGTGGCAGGAACAGATGCTTTAGAAGGAAAGCATACTAGGCTGGATGGATCATTGGTCTGACCAGCATTTCAGCTGCTTTAGTTTTGTAAGATAATTTTTCCAGTCCTCTAATTATTCTTAAAACTCTCTTAACACCTTATTAAGTTTCTCTCTCAGTGCATGGACACCACCGTTTGAGATGCACTTTCAGAAATGATTTAAAAATGCTGCATGCAGAGTGACTGCCCCTTTGCTGTTCTTATGCAGTATTTACTTGGTTAAGCATCCAGTGATATTGCCTGTTATGATCCATGTCTTGTTGAGAGAGATTCAAAGATAACATCGCCTGTCCAGGCGCACTTTAAGGTCTTCTAGTAATGTAACTAGGCATCATATTGATCTTTCTGACTCCTGCATTGGGAGCTCTTGTTTAGTAAGTTATCTTTCATAACTCGTAAAATATTTTCAGTGACTGTTTGAAATGGTAGTTCAACATATGATACTGGTGATGTGTACTATAAAGGGTATAGCTGAAAGTGGGGGAGGGTGAGAGGAATCAGGAGGTAATTGTTGGCTCTTGTTTTTGGTAGTGGCTGGACATCTGACATTTTGTTTTGAGACTCAGTCTTGTCTATCACTTTTATCTTCATGGTTATGGTTTATATGATTTAGAAATAGCCTCCAATGTTCTTGCCCCTCCAAGTGCTGAGGCAGTGCCATCAGGTGTTCATATGTTCTGCATTTGCATTTAGCATGTGCTAAATAGCTGTGAAGGGGAACAATGGCTTTGCAAGGCCTGGGTCTGTGTGGGGGGAGGGGTAGAAGGGGGGAAAAGGAAAGAAGGGCAGCAAAATACTGGTATTATGTGGTGTGTTTGATTGTAGGAAAAGTGCTTTTCCAATTGTTGTTTTTCACACTTGATTTATTTTGATTTGGTGTTTGGATTCAGTAGCATTTATACCTTTAAAGCGCTTTTATTTTTAAAACCTGAAAACCCAGCATTCTGAACATTAGTGAAAAAAGCATAATTTTTTCAGATAAAACGTTAACATAGAAGTTTTGTCCACTTAGTTATTAATTATTTTAATTATTCTTCACTAAAGCAAATTCTTGCTCTTCATCATGGGTAACTAAAGTTTGCCTAAAGTAAATTCTGTAGTTTTTAACTAGGTGTATTGTCTTCATTTAATGTTGCTCTCTGTTTATTAAACAGTGCTCTTGTTTCACTGCAGAGGTAGCTGCATGTCAGTAGTGAATGAAACGATGGTATATTGTTTATGACGATTGTGAAAAGCTTTGGATCCTTAATGAAGAAGGGTGCTATTTAAGCCGCATATATGGGGGTAGCTGTTACTTATCAGATGCACCTTGGCTCTCAAAACTAGAGGTATATTGATACATTGTTCTGATATTGGATTGGCACTGATTTATAAAGAAAATTGACTGTATTGGAAATCGACCTGATGTGGCTGATAATTTGGCCAATAAGTGCCTGTGCGTGCATGTAGCTGCGGTGTAGCACGCAGGCAGTGAGGAACACAGTCCAGCAGCTTGGAGAACTGTGTGCAGCTGGTAAGTCTGTAGTGAAAGGGGAGGGGAAAGGAAGTTGGAGGGGGAGATCAATGCCCTCTGCAGTGAGGAAGGGAGTGGGACTGGGGTAGGCATTGCCTAACTGGGGTAGGGTGGGCATGGGATGGAGCCATAGCTTTTCTGGGGGGTGGGAAGTGGCTCCTGCCGCTGTGTGCTGCTCGTTTGGCCGCTCCTGCTGCTTGTGTGGGAGAGGCCACATGAGAGGGAGCACACCCCTGGATCTGCGTGGGGCAGAGTGGGCTGCAGCTGTAGGCTTGGGTTGGGGGCTGTGCTGTGCTACTTTTGGGGTGGGCAGTGGTGGTGCTGGGAGAGGGCTATGGGGGCTAGAGCAAAATTTGGGGTGGCTGGAGCCCTCCCCTGTAGCCCCCTTCCCAGCACAGCTGCTGCTTGCCCCAAGTGCAACACTGCAGCCTGCCTGGCCCTCCTGGACAAGCAGTTGGAGTAACCTGCTCCCCGCTCCTGTGTCTCCCAGATGAGCTGCAGCTCTGCCCTAGTCTACCCCACCCTGGATGGCTAGTGCCTACCCCAGCCCCAGTCCCTCCCTCACTGTGGGGGGTGTTGATCTGCACCCTCCATGCTCCTTCCCTCCCCTTTCACCACAACAGACTTAGCATCTGCTTTCAGCTGTATCGGAAATCGGATCAGTATCAGCTGATATTCCTCCTTTTTAAAATAGGCCATTAGTATCAGCCCCCCAAATCTCTATCAGTGAACCCCTACTCAACTCATCTTGTTTTTATAGATTACTTTCTAAGAGTGATCCAGTCACTGATTTCCCCCTAAAGTGATCTCAGTCTCTTCATAGCTTGCTTCTCAAAACACTTCATACTGCAGATCACCAGAAAAAATGACTTCATAAAGCATACTGAATCTTTGCATACTTATGTTCTAAATCGCCATTGAACCTTATGGTCAGTAGATATTTGAGATGCGGTGTCCTCCTCAAATACCAATGAATAAGGGTAATGTTGATCTTGCTTCTACATGTGGGGGAACTGAGATGCAGTAGATTCTGTGATTTTGATTGATGTGTTTACAAGGGAGTCCGTGGCAGAATGGGTAAATCTTGGAGCTCCTAAACCTTGTGGCATAATTTAAAAAAAAAAATTGTGTTTTTAAAAAAAAAAATTACTGCTTTACAAAAATTTATCGACGCACAAACATAAATAATATCATCTTGTGTGAATTGCAATATATTCATCATCTGTGTGTTACAGCCAAAGTGTGCAGTTTACTAGGCTTTTTAAATGTATGACAGCCACAACAGTGAAATAGTCCATTATTTCCAGCAGTTGTCTCCTTGCTGGTTCTGTCACCTTTGATCCCAGTGGGTAAGAAAAATTGAGACAACTAAGATGTGTTGGCCAAGGCTTAAAAGTGGAAAGAACTAAATGCCAAAGTCCTTGGACAATTACAGCTAGCAGAAGTGTTTTGGTTAGGAGGCATTGGCACTTTGCCTTTTTTTATTTGCTTCATCTGATGCTTATTTAAAGGTGGATAATCAAATTTCAGGTTATTTTAACCTGTTTTCATTAGTGTGCCAACATGGAGCAATTCCTTTTCTCAGACTATGAAAATGGTGAAATTTTGAAAAAAGGGTCAGTACATCCTTTCACTAGGACAGTTGCTCCATCGTGTTGCATCCTTGCATTGAAGGGACATTGTCTTTTTTGCTCCCAGTCCTCTGCAGAGCAAAAAGGTTTGTCGGATTCAGGAGAGGACCCACAGGGAGAGGCTGAGTCCCCCCACCGTGGTCTGGGTCACACAGAACCAGCTGGTGAGCGCGACTTTGAGCTTCCTGCTCCCACTGTTGCCTCAGTCAGTGCTACTTTGATTCCTGCTTCTGAAGCCCAGCTTGCTCCTATTCAACAAGAACTGGCAGGGGTAAGTGTGAACCTACCAAGTACTTCTGCTGCTGAGGGGGTTAATTAAAAAAAGCAGTCTTCCCCTGAAGGATTTAAGTGATTTGCTGTTAACTTGAGGCAGTGGAACATCTGACAGTTCTTCCAGCTCTGTACTACTCCCTCCAAAGACAGTTGTTTAAATAATAAAAATGGTATTTGTTCAGATGTGGGCCTTTATAGTGAGGAAGATTTTACCATCTTTGTAATTTACTTAAACTTAGTCTGTTCATAGGCTAAAAAAAGTTGGTTTCACGGTTTCTTACAAGAAGGAATTTTCTTTAACCAGAAAGTGATAAAATAGGGGAGGGAAGTAATGAAAGAATTTTTAAAATATATAGGAACAGAATTCTTTTTTTTTTTTTTTTTTAAATCTTGATCATGATCCTCCAGTGCAATGAAGTAGGAATAGGGAGAGTGTTCTTTCCACTGGATGCAGAGGAATTTTTCACGTCACTTCATAGTGCTTTGGAGCACTATTTAAAAAGCAGGAGGAATTCCTTAATTAGTAGAAGTAAAATGTTGCTTTCAACTTTATCAAATTAAAAAAACCCAGCTATCTAAATTGATTCCTTTTGGATTTCTTAAAGCTTTGTTTGTTACCTAAAAATCCAAATATTGTGTCATGAGAGTATTTATTTTTTGAAGATGGAACAGATAAACTAGTGCTGCCAGGTGGTTTTTGTAGAGCTATTATAACGTAGTACTCAGTGTTGAAGTCTCCTCATGGACAAAACTTAAATCCTACTTTAGAAGATTTTTCTGTCTTTAAGCATATTAAAAATGTTCATCTGTGAAAGCACTTAAGCTTTCAGAAGGTGTATGTTTTCTCAGTTGTAGCCACCAAGTATCACCACTGGCTGATGGAAGCTGGTATCCACACACTATCATTTATAAAGTGGCTGGGAAAAGTTTTTAGTAGACCTTTTAAAATGTAAAGTCTTTAAGTATGTGCTGGCAAATATTTCTAGATATCCTAATTTCCTAGAAAAGGACTATTTGCATTTTTCTAGGCATTTTGAAGCAAAAGCTAGAAGTTCTGTAATGTGTCTTTTGAGAGAATATTATATTGCTGATTCCACTGGATCTTCAGGACAGTACTCATCGTCCAGATTACTTACCAGCAATCCTAGTAAAGATCTGGTGAGGCAGTTTTAGGCACCTCCTCCAACATGGGTGTCACAACACCTGAAAACTTAAATGCCTGACCACAGTAGGATAATTCAAGGAAACGGATGCCTTCTCCAGTCATTAGGGAGAGTGCGTGTCCCCAGAGGACAGTTCAGAGGGCTCATATGCTGAGCAGGGAGTCTCTTGGAATAAGCTAATATGAAACTAAATTCCTGTTCTTGCTCGAGTGTACTTGGATTAAGGCTATACTTTGTGCTTCCATCCCCTGAAAATTTAAGAGCCAATAGAGGCACATAATGCTGTTGCTGACCTTTTATATAAAATTTCTTGGAGGTGGAAGACGTAGGCGTCTTGCCCTTGTTTCTCTCAGGAGGTTCATCCATAATCTCCCAGTTCCCAGAAAAGTGCCTTTACTTCCAGGCTATAGAACCCTCTGGCTATAGGAAACTTCTAAGCCTCTTGTTGAAGCTGGACTACTGTGCAAACTTGGAATGGAGGAATCACGGGTCTGGAAGCAGACCAAGATCAATTCCCTCTCCTGGTTAGGGACAGAGCTGGAAGTGGGGAGACCTGTGTTCTAGTCCCTGCTCCTTTGGTTCTTCGATTTTTACTTTGGTCGTTGGACAAAAAAGATCCTGGGAAAAGGGCCATAACTCAGGTCTCCCGCTTCCTGCGCAAGTGCTTTACTCGCCAGTTTATTGCACATAAAGGTGTTGCCTTCTTTTGTTCTGGCTGCATCTGAGTAAAAGTGAGTGACTGCTGTATTTTGTACTGAATTCAGTGTTGTCAATGTGTTTAGACATGCACCTACCGAGGGACTTCTGGGGGAGGCAGGCAGAGTTTAGGCACCATTCTGCCTGGTGTCTGCATTTCAGTGGACTTGGTGGTTGTGTGGTGGGGGAGGTAGACATGTAAGCATCTTGTGCCCCAGACTACCTGGTGTCATGCATGTAAGGATGTTTTTAAATCTAGGTGCTTAAAGATCTCTGCTGTCCAAAAAATATAGGTGCTAAGTGAATTCAGCTGCCTAGTGACTTGTGATGGGGAATATTCTGGATTTGTTTTTTGTTTAGGCACCTTGTTTATCAGTCTGGATTAAGCTCTAAATTTTGACTTGTAGATGTTATAAGTAGTGATGATAATTCAGCATTAATAGTTCCTGTCTAGATGACGTCAAGCTATATCCACTGTTTGCAAGGTTAACCCTTGGCACAACTAGAGACTGTTTGGTCCCTGACGGCCACCCCCTGTTATACTGAAGGAATTAGTTATACTGAGGCATGTTGTAATTTGCCTCCTTTTTATGGCCCTTCCAAACACTTTTCTGATCATTGGAGAACTGAAGTTTTTGGAACAGCTTTTCAGCAGTAGCCACAGAAGAATAACTTATCCTATTCATAAACTTATTGACATAGTCACCTGCATTCACAGTAGATTATACTTGATCCTAGAGGTCTTAGAGCTAAGTACTGCACTGTAAATGCATGAATTTGGCTTTGTCAGGCCAGACTAATAAAGAAGAACTGAACAGATGGATGAGCTGAAAGGGCTAATGAACTGTGTATGTGCGCATGTGTGAAATATAGGCTCTTAGTTCAGTTTACTACAGTTTGGTCTCTGAAACTAAAGGGGGAAAAAAGTATTGTTCTTCCCAAGGAAAGAGCTTGGCTCCCATCTTATTGGCTGTAGAATCTTCTTTACATTTTATTTCAAAGATATGAATAGAGAGAAATTGAATTGCCACGGTTCTTTGCTGACCAAGAATCCTGGCTTCCTTTAAGTTTGGTTTTGGTTGTTTTTGTTTTGTTTTAAATGAGTTTCACCCTTACATCTCTTCCATTCCTACTTTTCTGACTGTGATATAAAAATGTTTACTTTGCAAAACACAGATTAAGATGCATGCTCCAAAGTGTTTTGGGTAACTCTTGAGTCCTGAAAAATCCCTTACCGTCATGATTTATGAAGGGAATAATTGCGTGAGTGCAAAATTCAGTGTCTGTAAGTCAGTTTAGTTTATAAACGGGAGGCAGGCTAGTGCCTTTGCTGCTGCTTCTGTTTCCTGTGCAGTAGCAAAGTGCAGTTAAAGTTCTGGGTGGCACCCATGCTGTATTCGGAAGAATGTGGGCTGCTGGTTTGAGAGAGAGAATTTAGGAAGTGTAGTGGACGGAGATGGTCAGTAGGAATCTGTGGAGGAGGAAAAGGATAGAAGGTTGCAGACATCAAGCAAGTGGCCCAATTTTAAGTCCAAGATCGCACTTTTGATTTTTCTAATCGGTAGGGGTGCACTGATAAAGATTTTTTTGGCCGATTTTTATTAACAAGCCATATTGGCCGATACCGGTCCGATTGCCAATATGTAGCCCAGCAGCTTGGAAAGCAGTATCTGCCTGGTTAGTCTGTTTTTGGGGAGGGAATGGGTGTCGGGGTGGGGAGAGCAGAGATCAGTGCTCCTGCCCCAACCCCACTTCCTCCCTCACTGTGGGTGGGGGGGCTTCTCCCACTACTATGTGCACCACTATGTGCCATGGGGGTATGTTCCCCCAGATTTGTATGTGGGTGGGTTGCTGCTGCAGGCTGGGGCCAGTGCCAGGTTCTTCCGGGGGGGGGGGGTTTGGGCTGGGGCTGTGCTGGGAGGGCTGTGGCAGCACTGGGAGGGGGCTGTGGTGAATTTTGGGGTAGCCGTAGCCTGCCTGAGTGCAGCCCCAGCCCCCCTACTGGGAAGATCCCAGTTCTACCTGCAGTGGCAACCCACCCTTGCCCCATGCACAGATAGCCCTGTGCCCTGCCCGAGCTGGGCAGTGTCTGCCCCAGCCCCATTCCCTTCCTCACCGCAGGGACCTCAATCTGCCTCTACTTCCCCCCCACGCAAAGACTTATCAGCGGGACCCTGCTCTCCAAGCTACTGGGTGGCTGTGTGCATGCTGCAGCTGCACGTGCACGTGGCATTTGTTGGCAACATTATTGGCCACATCAGCCAAAAAAAGCTGATGGCCAGTAATGTCAATTTTCCTTTTTTCAGTGCCAATTTACGATGTGGACCTCTACTAATATAAGTCAGATATTCTTTCCTCTGGCAGTCCCTTGAAACACCATGACCTAGAATTCTGCCGGTGTAGTTTTGTCATGAGGCACATCCTTTTTGCCAGAGACTTGTTTCATTATCATAGCTTAAAAAAAGAAGCTCCTGGCCGTTGTGAAGCAAACCAAGCTAACTTAATGCTACATAAAGCAATAAAGTGTTGTTGCCTACAGCTGCAAGGAACTTAACCATAGACTTTGATTTAAATGTCAGCACTGCTAACTTAAACTTCTGATAATTATTGTAAAACATTCTTTTAATTCCACGTTTCTGAGTTATTTCACACCTCTCTAGAAGCATCTTCCACCCCATAGGCACTTTTATAAAACCCTCCAGCTTCTCCCTAATGCTTACTACAATGTTGTATTGCTAATAGAGAGTCCTGGAGGGTACTGAAAGTATGCAAAAATAAATTCAACTGAATACCATTCACTTGTTTTAAACAAAATGAATGTAGTTTCTAGAGGGCTGCATAACTCAATTTCTTCTTGTCACAGAGTACATGCAATAGCCTGGATATTGATCTGAGGTTAAGGAGGTCAAGGTAATTCAAATGTTTGAGCAGAGTTTAAACAATAAATAGGCTTGTTTAATGTGCTCTAAAATTTGGATTAGATTCCAGTAGTGTTGCTGGGATAGAGATTTTGATCTGCAGTACATCCTTCAAAAGTTATTTGATGTTTGTAAGGAAAATGCCCTGTAGAGAGTTTAAGCTCAGTATTTAGACGATCCACGAGGGCTAGGGACAGACATTACACACAAACTGGTTTAAACCTGTAACAGAACAGACATTCAGTGCACATGAACCAGTTTCAAAATGGCCGAAACTGGTTTGAGGTAAACTTGGTTGAATCGCACTTAACCGATCTGGCTCAAATCAGTTTATGCAATGTCCGTCCCAGACCCATTCCCGATTTTAAGCTGAACCAGGTTCCTCCAGCATGTTCTGTGGGTGGGGCTCTGCGCTCTGTTCCAGAGTAGGGCTGGTCCCACTTCTGTGCGCTCTATCCAGAGTAGGGCTCTAGCCAGAGCAGATTTGGGACATGGCAAGACACTACCCACTTTGCCTTAACGGGGACATGCTAGCCAGAGAGGGGGTTAATTCTTTTTTCCTTCCTCTCTTCGTCTGGGGCTGGCAGACCCTGGCTGCAGGGCATAAAGGACGGAGGGGTCAACAGTCCAGTAGCCTGGGAGGTACCATACTGAGTAGCACAGCAGCAGAAAGGGATCTCGGTCGTAGTCGACTCCAAAACGAACATAAGTTGCCAATGTGATGAAGTAAAGCTAACCACAGTCTATCATTCATTAGCAGGTGTATCACAAACAGGTCTAAGGAGGTGATGCTTCCCCTCTATGTGGCATTGGTCAGGCCACAGCTGGAATACTGTATCCAGTTTTGGGTGCTGCACTTCAGGAGGGATGTAGATAGCCTGGAAAGTGTTCAGAGGAGGGCCACCCATTTGGTTAAAGGCCTGTAGAAAAAAACCGTACGAGGACCGATTTGAGGGACCTGAATCTCTTCAGCCTCTGCAAGAAAAGGCTGAGAGGAGATCTTGTGGCTGTTTACAAACTCATTTGGGAGCGGGGGCAGCAGGAAATAAAGGATATGATGTTTACCAGGGCCCCCATGGGGTAACTAGAAACAATGGTCACAAACTGAAGGAGAGCAAATTTAGACTTGACATCAGGAAAAAATTCTTTACAGTAAGGGTTGCCAAAATATGGAATGGGCTTCCAAGGGAGGTGGTGCTGTCCCCTTCCTCGGAGGTATTTAAGAGGAGATTAGACAAACACCTGGCTGGGGTCATCTAACCCCAGCACTCTTTGCTGCCTAGGGCAGGGGGTCAGACTCAATGATGTAACAGGTCCTTTCGGACCCTGAGATCTATAAAAATCTATGAATTGACCCTTCTCCCTGCCCACTTCACTTTAATAGGTTCATGCTGGAATGCTTGTCCTGCAGGGAGGAGGGCTTTGTTTCATGCTGGGGGGAGACTCTTTCCACCTTCTCCCAGGGTGGGGAGGGTGGGCTCTGTGTGGCACTGGAGGGACACTCCTCCTCCTCCTCCTCCTCCCCTTCCACCCCTGGTACTGTGGGGCTGGGGGGTGCGGGGGAGGGACGCTCTATGAGAGTCTGCCTGGCCTGGCCCCTGGAGGGGACTCTTTTTTTCTCTCTTTACCTCCTGTGGCTGCGGCTCAGTTACAGCTGCTCCCTGCACCCTAGCCAGGCTAAAGCCCCCACCCGGCAAGGGATGGAGGAGCAGGGGGAAGAAGAGTACCCTTTTGGGGCTGGGGTTGGACAGCCTCACATAGAGCGCCCCCCCCCCCCCCCCCCCCCCCCGGCTCTTCCCCTGCCACTACAGGGTGGGGAGGGGGGCTCCATTCAAGGCTGCCCAGCCTCAGAGGGGGATGTTTTCCATCTCCCTCCCCCGCTTCCCCATGGGGTGGGGTGGGCCCTGTTCAGTGCTGGGGGGGGACTCTTTCCCCTCTTCGTCCTCCTCCCTGGCTGCCACTGGGGGGGGCGGGGATCTATGTGCAGCACTTTCTGGCCCAGCCCAGCTGGGGCACAGGGAGCAGCTGTAACAGAGCCACAGCCGCTGGGGGGGTGGTCTTGCCCCTATGTCCCTGAGTTGGCCTTGCTCAGCCCTGGCCAAGGCAGCTGCATGGTTGGGCTGGGCCTGGCCACGAGGGTGGGGCTGCCTCTGGCTGGTGCAGGTTAGTGAAAGGGAGTGAGTGTATCCGGGCTGCTTACCCTGTCAGCAACTGCAGCCCAGTGCATGTGGCTGGCAGCTGGCTGGGCAGTACTTTACCTGGGCCCACTTGGTTTAAACCCCTCCTCAGTCTTACTCGGGCCTGGCTGTGTATGCCCTGCTGCACCTTTGCTTTCCTGTGGAAGAGAGGAGCTATTCTGGCCTCCCCAGGCTTCTGTCCTGAGCCACTGTAGGCACATGCCTGCATTTCCAGAATGAGAAGGGAATGTCTGTCCTCTTGTTAGACTAACCTGCAAAGATTTGAATCAATTCAGGCTTGGGCATTTTGAATGTCTGTCCCTAATAGAAAAGATTTAGGATCTTGTTTGATTTGTGGTCTGCAAGGACCTATAGGCTAAAGTGTCTTTCATAGTAGAGGGTTCTTCAGTCTAACGGAAAAAGGTATGAAATCCAATTATTGAAGGTTGAAATTAAACATACAATTATGCGAAATAGGTTGTGTGTGCATGTACATCCTTGGTTCTTTGGGTGAATCTGATATCTTTTATTAGACCAACTTAAATAGTTGGAAAAAATTGTTTTACAAGCTTTTGGGTTTAAAAACCCTTTGTTGTGCTGCAGAACTCTCTGCAGTTGGAGTGCGCTGTTCCTGGATGGAATAAATGGTAAAGAAGCCAGTGGCTGGGCTGGTATGCATGCAGCATGGGCAGTCAGTGAAGATGTAAATTGGGGAGTCAGTGGGTGAGAGATGGGCTGGGTGTCGGGGGAGAAGGGGGATGAGTGTAGCAGTTAAACAGTGGAGAGGTACCTGGGGAGTCGGATGTCAGGCAGGTCATAATGTGTCATAAATCCAATGTCTACATTTAGTTCATGATTTTTAGTATCCAGGAGGTTGATAAAGTGAAGTTTAATATGCTCGTCTCTGACAAGTGTTTTGTAAGTTCCCTTTGAGGATTAGAACTGAGAGATTGGGGAGAGAGTGATTGTGCTGTGACGAGTGTGGCCCCACACGTAGTTGGGTGTTCTTGTCTCTGATAGATTTCTGGTGTGCATTCATTCTGGTGTGCGGTTGCTGTTTGGTCTCTCCTGTCTATCTTCCATGAGGGCATTTGGTGCATTGGATGAGATATATTACCTTTCTGGAGGTGCAGCTGTAAGATTTGGGAATGCTGATGGCTCTGTTGTGGGGTGTAGTAATTGTGGGGGTGGTGGTGATGTGTTGGCAGGTTTTGTATTTCTTGTCATGGCATGGTCTGGATCCATTTGGTGTTTTCTGGGTCTGAGGAAGCTTGCTTCTGGTGATGAGGTTAGCGAGGTTTGGTGCTTGTTTGAAAGGTAGGATGGGTGGTTCTGGGAAGATCTCTTTAAGAACAGGGTTTCTTTCTAGTATGGGTTGCAAGGGTTTGAGGATTTTCCTTACGGGTTTGGGGGAGGGGTGAAATGTCATAACCAGCAGTGTGCAATTTGTGGGGGGGTTTCTTTTGTACTGTAGCAGTTCTTCATGTCGTATCCGGGTGGCTCTTTCAAACATGTGATCTTTCTCTCTCTCTTTCTCTCCTCCCCCCACCCCGCGCTCTCTCTCCCTCTCCTTGCTGGGTGAAAGCCTTTTTTATGATTGGTGAGGTGGCAATCCTGGGTGTTCTCCTCAGTGTAAATGTGGTGGTATCTGGGGGCTTGGCTGTATATCACAGCTTTTTTGGTGTGTTTAGGGTGATTGCTGATTCTGTGCAGATATGTATGTTGGTCTGTGGGTTTCTTGTATAATATGGTATGCATTTTACCTTTCTGGATATTGTTCATCATGTCTTAAAAAGGAGACTTGGTGCTGGAGTATTCGAGAGAGAGTCGGATGGAGGCATGATAATTGTTGAATTTCTGGTGGAACTCCATCACTTACACTGAAAACCTACAATCTTTGATTTAAGATGTCATCAATATACCTTATGTATAACAAGGGTTTGATGGTACAGTCCTTGAGTAAATTCTTTTTCCAGGTAGCTCATAAAAAAAGTTGGCATACATGTTCCATTTTGCTGTTTAAAAAAAATATGCTTACTTACTGGGAAACTTGCCAAGAGATTTAGTGGATACTCAGTCTTTTGAAACCCTTTATTCAAGATAGCTTATACTATATAGTTCAAAAAGAAAGTATGGGCTTGGTGCAGAAATTATCAGCCTAGATTGTGGAGGAAGTCCATGCTAGAAGGTCATAACGGCCTTATATGACCCTCTGGGCAGTGGGAGCAAGTGGCAGGTGACAGCAGGGGCTGGAGGAAATGGGTTTGTGGATTGGATTAGGCCTATGGGTTGATAGCTCTGATGTAACATTTTAAAGGCATCTGATGTATGTGGTTCTACTCTTTCTCCATGGATGGCTTATCAGTGATCAGTCCTCTTAGTGTTGATGCTCTTCATGCATAACATGTGGCAGGGGGGACCTTAGTTGGTGTTTGTTTGGAGTAATTTGTATAAATAATATGAAAAGGACTGTTCTGTCATCTGAATTGTATTATGCTGAAACCTTTAATCCACGCTACATTCTATTATCTCATGTGAAAACGGCTGTTCAGAGTTGCATAATGACTAACCAGTACCACCCCAAGATACGCTGCCCTATCTTTTGTCTGTCTTCAGACTAACATGGTTTAACTACCTCTCCTGATTGTATATATGAGGTTACAACATAGCAGCCACTTTCAAAAGTTAATTACAAAGTTACTAGTGGAGAGATGCCTATACCTGAAAGAATGTTATCCACCTGCTTTTGTGTTGCTTTATATATAAAAGAGGGGGACTCCCCCCCTGGGTTTTTCAAGCATTTTCTTCCCTATTAATGCATTATGAATGAACAAGGGGAACATGTCAAGTAACCAAGCTGAAAATCTATATCGGGTCTAAATGAAAATGGGTTTTAAACTAGTTTTAAACTAATTTTAAATAGGGTTACCTTATTTCCGGGTCCAAAAAAGAACACCTGTCATGGGGGGTGGGGGAGAGGCGGGGGAATATGATGGGGTGGGGGGGTCAGCAGTGCCCTGCCCCTGCCTATTCTGTTTCCCCTCACTGACAAGCCACATGCCCCCCTCCCCACCCTCCAGACCTGCTACTGCCCCTCACTCCCAAACAGCAGTACCCTGCCCTCCACACGTTGCTGGTGCCCTTTACTCCTGACCCACAGCTTCCTGATGCTGCCAGTGCCCTGCACACACAAAGCACGGTTGCCCCTCCTGTTCCCCATGCCCCTCACCCTTGATCCACAGCCCCTGCCTACCTGCCAGTGCCTCATTCCTGACCTGTGTGTCTGTTCCCCACGGGGGATCATGTGACTGCTGACAACCAATCACCTTGCCTGCTGCTCCCATCTAGAAGCAGCCAGTCTGAGACAGCAGAAAACCTGGACATTTGCTCTCCTTAAAAAAATCCACCTGGATGGAGCACAGGGGTCCAAAAAAGAGGGCATGTCTGGGAAAACCTAGATGTATGGTAACCCTATTTTAAACTTGGCCTGTTAGCAGGTAGATGTATGGGCACCTGCCAGTGAAACTACATTTGTTACTAAAGGTTGAGGTTATACATTTGCTTTACTGCTGGATGATAGGGAAGCGGGGATCCCAACATCCCCTTTTGGTCCTGATTTTTTTTTTTTCCCCAAGAATTTCCTGGGATAGAATCCAGAAAGCTTTATGGGAAGCTGTCTCCAGAAGACTCTCTAGAACTTTCTGGCCTGTACTTTCAGTGATTGCAGGCACATGAGGAAGACTGACTATAACCATTCCATGACAATGACCATTTTACTCTGTGTGCTGTAAATGGATGCCTTCTGCTTTGTCAACAACAGTGCTTAATTCCTGCAAGATCAGTACTAGTTGTGTTCATGACTTCAAGCATGGTGAGTGCCCCCTTAACTGGCTGATTTTTTTTTTTTTGGGTTCCCTGGGTCCTGACGGATATAGCTGTGGGTGGCAGGGGTGAGTGAGAGCTGTGCAGATGCAGCCCTTGCTCACGCTGCTGCCTGAATGCTGATCTGCGCCTGCCGCAGCTGCCACTGGCCCTGTGGTTCTGCCCCATTAATCTAGAGACCTACTCAATTCGTGGGGGTTTTTTTTGTGGATTTCATAGAAACTGCAAATTCGGGCAAGGTCTGTGAAATCTGCAAAATAGAAAGAAGGAAAAAAATAAAATGTTGGGTCCCCAGTGGGAGCCAGTGGTTTTCATGGCCAGTTTGGCCTGGAAGCCCACTGGCAGGGAGGGGGAGAGGGATGGGAAGCCATCAGCACAGAGGGGAGTAGCCAAGATGGCAGCTGCTACCCCTCTTTGCCAGTAGGTGGCAAGGAGCAGGGGCACATGATAGGACAGCCCTCTCAGTAAGTCAGAGGTATGGGAGGGAGGGCGCTGTGATAAGCCTGTGAAAATGGCAGCTGGCCCTGTGATCAGCCACCTGCCTCCTTGATTTCAGTAGGTTCCTACCCATGAGATGACCCCGTGGTCTGGATCTGGCTCGGCGCTCACAGTTGGTTTAACACTTCCTTTATCTCATCTTGGCCCCTCTGATTTGGCCAGTAATTTTCTCTAAGGCATAGTATCAACACTTTTGCTAAGTCCACTGTATTGCTCTTGTTTAAGAAATTGATGGATCTTCTCATAGAATAATATTATATTAGTTTGCAGTCATCCTCCAAGGAACATGCTATTCTGTTCCCATGTTTGTCCACATCTTGAATTATTTATTCCTTTTGGTATCTGTTCTAAGATCTTATCCACAGCTAGACACAAGTTAACAGCTCTGTAACTGCCTCTGTCATTATTTTTTCTTAGCAAAATGTAGCACTTTTTTTTTTTCAATTTCACAAGAATGTAGGGCTACCATCCTTCCAGTTCCATGCTAGAGGAATTCCTGTTCTGTTTGCCACATCCTTCAGTGTTTTGGGATGGAGATCATTTGGGCCACTCTATTTTTGTAATATCAAGTGGTTCTCATTGTACTGTGCTACTCCACTCAATTGCAGCTTCATACTGAAGAGTGAGGCAAAGTATTTTTATTCTTAGATTTCTACCCTATCTTCAGCTTTAGCTTTATTTCTTCCCTCTTTGTTCTTTCGCTTTAGTTCTGAATTCTTTGAAAACAGAAATATAGTCCATCTTCCTTCTGTTCAGTCCGAATTTTGGTTCCTTGTAAATCCTGTGCTTAGTCTTACTGGTCTGCGTTTGGGGTGCTTGTTTGACGTGAAGGTGTGCAGCTGTTTCCTTTGCGTATGACTGATTTCATTCACAATTAGGACTTCATGCAGCCATTTTTGAGGACAGCTTGGTTTTGGTGGCTGCAACACAAGATCTGCCAAATGCTGTCCAACCCACACGTGGAGAGGACACCCAAAGACCTGGTCATACACTGTACCTATAACTCCATAGCAATAGAGTTGGGAGGCAAATGTGGAGTTGCTGTCTAGGTGGGGCGGAGAGGGGAGATCTTAGTGTTGTGAGATGCTGGGCTGCCTAGTTCCCTAATAAAAATTGTTGAAGTGGACAGGTGTAACCTGAATGAAGTTCACTTCCATATCAGGCATTTCTAAATCATCCAGGTTTTTAATTTTTTTTTCTTTCAGTTTAAGGAGGGGTTAAGTTGTGCCTGAATACCTCTGCATTGTATGTCTGCTTGCTTTATTTTATTATTTTAAACCTGTTATTGCATAATACATGTAACGTGTACACACTCCAAATCAGTTTTAATGTTCACATGCTATGCTAGTTTGTGTAGACCTGGATGTCATTTATTCTGTGCTAGGCCAAAATGTCATACTTGTCTTTCACTCCTATTAATATTTCTGTGAGACAACTAGTATGCATTTTTGGCCTGCCTGAGCTCTCCTGAGCACACCCAACATTTTATAATGTCAATGTGCGTTACTGTGTCTGTTTCTTTGGTTCATTTAATTTGTGACTTCTTCATTCTTTAAACTCAGTGTTGCTCTAAGATGGATGATACCAATTTGCGCTTATTCAGAAATAATGGATACTAGCTGAAACCCACAAAACATTTATGATTTACGTTTTCATTGCGAAAGTATTTCCTTGAATACGGGATTTTTAGGTATCCTTTGATGGAATACTTTAACGTACCAAAACTTCCCACCCTCCAAAAGGGTACGTAACGATGTCCATGTGTAAACACAGGTCCTCTGGATACATATTTTATCAAAAGTCTGACCTTATGACTTGTGTATAGTCATAGAATATGAGGGCCCTTGTACATATGAGGAAGTTGCCCCTTTTAGTGGTTTAATTCCCTTTTTAACAATGTAATTGCATAAGTGTACATGTTCGGCAGCATGTTATGATTTAAATTTTGTAACAGTATATGTGTTTGGCAGCGTATTTTGATTTAAATTACTTTTATGTTGAAATTCAAGCACATCCCACGTATTTTAGTTTGTTACATAACAAATTACAGTGCTATTCCTCATGTGTACAAGGGCTGTATCTGAAGATGGGGATGGTGCACGGGGTGCTGGAAGCCCGGGTGTGCTTAGGAAAGCTCAGGCTTGGCAGGCTTACAGTGCTCCATGTACTTTCCCTGCTGTCATCCAGCTGCCTTCCTGCCACCTTCCCGTGGCAGCCAACCCGTTTCTGGGTGAGAATGTGGCGAGGATGGTCCATGGGGTGCTGGAAGCCTGCCAAGCCCAAGCTTCCCTGAGCACGCCCAGGCTTCCTGCGCCCTGTCCACTGTTGGATCTGATGGGTACTGCCTCTTAGCTGGGGCTGCACCCACACAGCTAGCACCTTGCCTGGGCAGCCCTGGGGGGGATGCTGCCGCTGTGGAGGGAAGCGCCCCTTCCCTTCCCTTCCCCCCTGCAGTCCAGGGGCTGCGTGGCCCTGGGGCAGGTCATGTGGGCAGGCTCTGCCAGGGGGTGGGGAGGAAGGGGGGAAGCAGCAAAGGGCCCGGTCTTTTTTTCTTATTTTTCTCTTGAAGCCTGCCTGTCTCCTGTGGCCAGAGTGTAAGCTACTGGAGGGTTGCACAGCCGATGAGCTGTGGGGGACCCCAATATTTCCTTCTGTGGTGGTGGTGGCCTCTGGGCAATACCCACCCCCTGATACCCTGCCTGGGGGGTGCTGCTGCTGCTGCAGAGGGAAGCACTAGGGCCCCCGCAGCTCAGGACCCACCGGCAGCTCACCCCCTCCCCCAACGTGGGAGAGGTGGGCAGGCTCCAGGGGGGTGGGAAAAAAAGGATTGGGCCCATCCCTGCTTTTTCCACACCTCCCTCTTCAGCAGAGCCTTCTCGGTCCATGGCAGGGGCCCTGGTGCTTCACTATAGCTCTGACTTGTCTGCATATCTGTTCGAAATGCTCATTCTATCTGTCTGGAACACTCTGGTTGTTCCAGTAAGCGCTGTGATTGGCTGCTGAGGCAACCAGTCTGTGCTCTGGACAGAGAATAAGCCTATTGTTAGTGTTAGTAGTATTATTTTCCCTGAATCTAAATATATGACTTTTTTTGTAGTGCAGTCACTTCCTTTCTAATACTGACAAGCGTGCCTATGAATGAGTCATGCAAAACTGTAGTCAGTGATGATGGTTTTAAAGTGTTTCTTTTTATTAAATGTAAATAGTGTGTACCTTGGGAAATAATCCTGTGTTCTTTCATTGGTTCCAGTGGTGACAGCACTTAGTACTGCCTTTTAATTTTAAAAAATATTATCACTGTTTTCTGTTAGGTCACCTATTGTCAGTTAAATTTTGGAGCTATCTGTGTATAAGTGATTTGGACTTAATTTGCGAGATATTTATACACTTATATGGAAGCCGGAACTTCTGTTGATTTTCTGTTTGTTATTGTTAATGATCAGACTTACAAATATATTCATTTGCAGGCTTTCAGAATATAGGAAAATAATTTCCTAAATTTACTTGAGGTAAATTTGTAAATTCATTTATACTGGGTATTACAATATTTGGGTGCATGTTTTAAGACACAAAAGATAACCAAACAGTAATTGGCGATATGTCAATTTATATTTATTATTATTATTATTTATTTATTTATCCCGTTCAGTGAAATTCTGTGACTGATGTTTGGTATGGTTGAATATAATTTATCGTAGTGCTTAGGGGTTTGAATATCAGCCTTTGACGCAACACATCTTAATCCCATATGTTTTAGCTGTTGGTTTGATCTGAAGAGTGGACTACTTTAGTCTGTAATGCAAACAATTATTTTATTAACGTTTTTCTCTTGTGATTTCAGAGGTCAGCAGATGGGTCAAGTCCAGAAGATGGAGAAGGTAAGGGAGTACCTTTGTTTGAAAATGGCTAGCTATTGCTTAGTGAAAGTTGTTCTCTAGCTCTGAATTGTCCTTTCTGTGCCGCTCCTCCAGATTCAGATCCTGAGGATGGAAGTTACTGTCCTCCAGTAAAGCGGGAAAGAACTTCATCTTTAACACAGTTTCCTCCTTCACAGTCAGGTAAACCACTTCTTTATACTTAACATGTTATACGTATTTGATTGTTCTCACCTGGGATGATCTACTCACTTGCGCAGGACTGGGACTTATTTTGCCTTTCATTCCTAGTATCTCAGCAGTGAAGAGGCTGAAGAAATTGTAGAGTAGGTACAGTGATGCAACGTTCTTTAGCACGGGGCTCTAGCTGCTGGTGGCCCTTAAGAGGGCACTGTGTTTCTTGGGCCCCTGCAGCTGCCTCTTACTGCCATGTGGTGAGGAGCAGGGGAATGTGTACTGCTCATGGCACGATGGAGCTGTCTGTGTAGCCCACATGGCAGAGGGTGGGGGGAGCTGCCCACACAGTGTATGGCCAATGTGGTTTGTGGCATCTGGTCAGAATGAAGTAGAACCGCCTTGCTTTAACATGCAAGCAGGTTCAGAAGTTGTAATTGAAAAGTACTTACAACTTGATTTTTATCTTGCCATGTTTTTAAGTTGCACGAAAATGTGACAACAGTTTGATTTGGAAACTTCACTCCTTTAGAGATACTTTATGTGCAGCATTCTCACTTAGTTTCATTCTTGTAGCATAGCGTCTCTGTTAGATTTTTTTTAATGTTCTTTGCCACATCTCTTGGCTGGAGCGAGAGTGCTGTTTGTATTATCTTCAGAATACTCCATCTACTTCCTTTCTGATCATATTCTATTGAAGAAACTTCTTTCCTACAGGAGCCATCAAGAAGCGTTAATTGGCATAATTTCAGCTGCCCCCCCCCCCCCCCATCTCCCTGCCCCCTGCATCCTCTGGACAAGCCACCCGTGGTTCTGCGCCACTCTGTGGGGGGGCCTCAATCTGCAACCCCACATGCCCCTTCCCCCTCCCTCCCCCAAGACTTATTGACAGGACATTGGTCTCCAAGCTGTAGGACTGTATATCAGCTTGGATCTGTATTGGCTAGCATGGCTAGCTGAATAACTGGCAATCCATATTGGCCAAAAAAAATCTTTATCAGTGCACCCCTGCAGCTTGACCATGAATAAAATTCCAACCTGATCCCAAATGTGGTATTCAGTCTGACCCTGAGTAGGTGACCAAGACCCTCTAGCCAGGGATCTTTGGATTTCCACAGGAGCACTGGCTTACTCCAGTCAAAATCCACAGCTCTGATGTGACTTTCTGAGGAAGGGTGGGGGAGTGGGGTGCAGGGGATGACCACATTCCCTGACCTAATATGGCAACCAGCAAAGCTCAGAAGCATGGCATAACCAAGCATCCTCCACTCTGCACTGCAACCTGGAGACCAAAAATAGAATGCTGTACCTTTTCTTAACCAAAGCTATTACTAGGTAGACTGAGTTAAGAGCATGGATAAGCATTGGTCAGGGATGATTATAGAGTAGCATTGCCTGGAGAGGGTTGTAAGGAGTGGGTTATGAAGAGCAGCAGCTGAAAGCTCACAAGTTCCTGTCTCTCCCTGTCCACATCCCCCTCCCCTCAGCTTGAAGATCATTAGGAAAGCTCTGCAGTCCAGGACAGATGGAAATAGGGACCATGCTCAACAGTATGAGGATTAAGTAGAGCTCCACAAGTGGCATAATTATGAAACAAAATTAAAGAGTAGGGACAAGTTTAAGGAGATAGGAATTATAGAAAGTAGGATTTTTGGCTTTCTATACAGGACTTTTAATGCATGGAGTCTACACTGCAGTAGGGGACTGCAAACACAAGTGGACAGTGTTTGATTTTTCCCACACTTCTGGGTTTTGCTGGCTACCACATGAAGCTAGGACGGGCAGGTCACCATTGCTAACATGCAGGGAAGAACTGTGATAGAGCTGGCTTCTCTAGCCCTAGAGAAGGAGTACTTGTATATATTCCTGATTTACAGGTTCCCAAACTTTAAAATACTCTCAGACCTTGTGTGGTAAAAGTAGGGACAGCTTAGTTGACTGTAAAAATATTCTCTAAATACTTACTTATTTGAGCCTTGGTTTGTGTTAAGTGTTGTTTACGTAGTCACTTACTTTCCTGGGAGGGTATTGATATCACACTTTGAAATGCAAGCTTTGGCTCTTTTATAAATGGATCTGTTAGTACTATATACTTTGGTTATCATGGTTTCTTATGCCTTATTTATGCTGGGAAAATTAATTTGTAGGGGTGCACTAATAGAGATTTTGGGGGCTGATACCGATAGCTGATACTTAAGGAGGCATATCAGCTTATACCAATCCGATTTCTGATGCAGCTGCCTCCAGCTGGCAAGTCAGGTGGGGTGGTGCAGCTCAATGCCCCCTTCAGAAGGGGAGGGGCAGGCGCTGCCCAAGCAGGGTGGGGGGGGCAGTCGCAGCTCATGGGAGGGGAGACTGTTCCCACAGTTGCTAGTACCCCAGGAGGGCAAGGGGGGCAGGGGGATGTGCCCCTTGTGTCTGCATGGTGCAAGCTGCATCTGGGGCTGTGCGGGGCTCTTCTCACTGGGGGCTGGGCCCAGAGTGGGCACTGGTGGCACTGGGAGAATGCTGCATCCACCCCAGATTTCACTGCCACTCCACTCCCAATGCTGCTGCCACCACCAACCACCCAGTGCAGCCCTGGCTCAATGTCCCACCTCCACCCACATGCCGGGAAAAGCCAGGGCTGCACCGGGCAGCTGGGAGTGGGCAGTGGTGAAACTGGGGTGGATGCAGCATCCTCCCAGTGTTACCAGCACCCACCGAGAACAGCCCCGTGGAGCCTCGGCTGCAGCCTGCCCCACCCCACACAGATCCGAGAGCACACCCCCCTTCCTCCCCCATGCCCTCCCGATGTGCAAATAGTGGTGGGAGCTGCCTCAAGCTGGCTTCAGCCCTCCCTCACCTTTGGGGAGGGGGGGCATTGATCTGCCCCCCATCCCTCCCCTTCCACCACATTGGACTTACTGGCTGGAGGCAGCTATCCACACTGCCAGCTGTGCTCCTCATTCCCCTACTGCTACATGCAGCACAGGCATTTATCGGCCAAATTATTGGCCCTATCGGGCAGATATCCAGTACAGCCAGTTTTCTTTATATTGCATAGCTATGTCTGTATTTATAGTTCAATATTAACTACCTTATCTAGACTAGACTTTTTGTAGTGTTTTATTGTATTAAGGTAAAATGTTTTAAATATATTTTATGAAGGATCCAAAGTAGAAGTTCTATATGTATACTAGCTCTGTAGAAGTGGAAGTTACACTCTGTTGAATGGGCACATGTTTTAACGTTTAAGTGTTTGACTTTGCAGTCTCAACGCTTTTTTTCCTATTGTTGTTGGTAATGCAATATCTTTTTCAGATTGTGCTTTAAATTTGATATATTGAATGTTACAATGAGAGCAATTAATGCTGTGCTGCCTTTTTTTTTTTTTTCTTTCTTTTACTATAGTAACAAAGAACAATGTCTTTATGCCATCAAGCTTCTGTGAACCTTCTACAGGAAATTCTGACTCAGAACCAGGTCAGCTTCCTAAACTTTCTTTCTCACCAAAAAGTTGTGGATTATGTTGGGATCAAGAACTGTCTGTTTAGCACTTCGAGTAAGAAATTTGCTGGAAGAAAGCAGATTAGTTGCTGCTGTTTGTTTCCATTCATAACCACGTTTTCCTGACATTCGTTTTAAATGGATTGTTTTTTGGCTTTTGTGCCTTTTGGGCTTCTTAATTGTACTTCTCACTTTGCAATAGCTGAACTTCAGGTGAATTGAGAGTAGTGTATCTGTTTGTGTCATTGTTCTCAAAGATGGTTTCAGGGTTCATAACTCTTATCCTGCAAATGTAATTGTCTTTTTCCATGCAAGCTGAATGCTGTTACAGAAATAACAGAACCCATACATTACAAGACTGTTTAATTCCTGAAAAAGATTTAAACACTAATTGTGCGATGGTTTTACTCTATCTAGGGCCCCCACTACATGTGCGGGTAAAAGCACAATGGAATCTACGCACAATCCACACAATCATGCCTCCTGCCCTGCCACGCTTGCATGGCAGGAGGTGCAGTTTTGGGATCGCACATTGGATCACATTGTGCCTTATTGCTGGTACAGAGGGAGCTCGGTACTGGGCTACTCCTGCAGTTGTGAGCTCCTTCACTTGAGGGACTGCCAGCTGCAGAGGCACCCGTGCATGCCTGAAGTTGGGGGATCACGGCAGCTGCAATCTTGTGTGACTTGTGGGGGTGTGGAACCTTCAGGCCCTGGGGATCACGGCAGCTGTGATCCCCATGGCCCGGGGGTTTCATGTAGGGCATGGTGCACTTCTGTGGCTGGGAGCCCTGTCCACTGATGGGACTCTCAGCCACTGGGGAGACCCTGCTACACATGCAAACTTTAAAGCTCGGTAGCAACCAGGTCTAAAGTTAGATCTCTAAACTGTGTCCTTACTTGGTAGCTGGTTGGAGCTTTTTATTGTACGATAAGTACTTTGTGCTTGTAGTTAGTATTATAGTAATTGCACAGTTAACTGGTTAGTTGTGCAATACCTATAATATGTAAAGGGGGCCTAGAAGATAGGATTTTGACTTGTAATTTTGGGCTATCTGACTTCTGCCACTCTTTCATCCCTTTGGAACGGGGAGCTTCACCTCGCTCCTTTTACATCAAAGGGCCTTCTTGTCCATAGCAGTTGCCTAGCCACAGCAAGGAAATGAATGTGTGTTGGAATCTGTTTTCTTATCCTGAACTTGAAAGAATAGCTAGGCTTGTGTGTGTCAGAGCTTCAGGGGCATCAGTGTGACCCTCTCTCAACCTGTTGCTGGACATGAGAATTGCAAAATTATATTTTTAGAATGGAATAATGAAAAACCTTGATTCTTTCAACTTTGCACCCAACTTAGTATTGTTTTTCTCATGCTCCTCCAAAGAATGTGCTCAAATAAGTGGAACTGGGCACAAAGTGGCTGAGTTATGACAACTAGAATTTGGTTCCACAGATGATTTGGGGAGAGATCCATATTTATATAGAAAGTTCAGAGTACAGATCAGTAACTTTATGTAAATGCTGTATTACTGCTAAATGATGTCTCAAGCCTGCGATATTCCAAATTTTAACAGTAAACTTTACAAGAATTTACAAGATTTAGCCTTGTCCTGTAGTGACATTCTTGTATCAACCATACTACTATAAACATATGGTAATGTCTTTGTTCCAAGTTTTAAACTGATATAGCAATTGACTTTTCCCCCCCCCCCTTTATACAAAGCTTAATAGTGGCTTTATAGAGCATTATTAAATTTTTAACCTAATAACAAGACTTGAGGCAGTTTTAACTCACATTAGGAGTTTGCGTAATGTTATTGAGCCTATTTAAGATGAGCAGAAAATTTGACAACAGGAGCCAAATTTCTAAAAGGGACCATTTTATCACATTGACTCAACCAATTTACCTTAATTCTTAGATAATGTTGTACATAATCATTATAAAGTTTTGGAAAGGATACCTTGTATTTTTATAATACAGAGTTTTCCAAATACAAAATTTAAGTTTAGAGAGTTACAGGTAGCTGTTTGACAATAAAAGGCAGGCTGTAAACCCTTGATGTGACAATACAGGCAACATTTACCAATGCAATATACACCAAACCTATTAGACTTGTTTCTGTGTTGCCAGCTTTACTTGAGTACTGTCTTTTTCATATGCTATTTGAGTCCTGCAGTATAGAATTCTGGCAATCTGTTAATAGTTTGTTGCTTAATCCCACCCATCATCTTCCCCTCAATTTGTGCATTTATAAAATCCAGTTACAAAAGGACTAGTGTGCTCTCAGTCTCTTTGGTGACCAAAACAAACAGGCTCCAGAAGCTGCTTGCTCTGCTTTTATAGCACTTCTAGTTTTGGAATGCTCTCCTTAGTTGATTTTGTAGCATCTTTCTCCATTCCTGGTAGACTGTTTGTTTGTACCATTTTTTAAATGGATTTCTTTTTTACTTGTCTTCTCAGTTTAATTCAGTATTTGTTTTGGTCCTTTTCCTTCTCCATCATGAAATGGAATTGTCCTTTTCAAGAAAGATTTCTTGAAAGTGAAAAGTTGTTCCCGTTTTGAGGTCACTGCTCTGGGAGCTGAACAGAATTCTTGTACGTGTAAATTCCCTGCTTTATGCCATCACAAGTTGTATTTGATAATTTAATTAAGAGAATTTCCTTTACCAATTCTCCTTCTGTTTAAAAGAAGAAAAACTTTTGTTTAGTTAAATCTGTATATGTGCATTGCACTTACTCTCTTAAAGTGGTAGAAGTATGCTATAAAGAAGGTCCAGTTGAGTATATCTTTTCCATTCTTCTTTGAGAGAGACAGTCATTCAAAAGCAAATTCCAGAAACGACTTTTTTTTTTTTTTGCTTGTCCTGGAGTTACCTTATGACGCTTCTAGAAATGTTACAGAATCTGAGAGAGAAGTTCTAGAGTTCTCACTCTGCCCAAGCTCATGATGGATAAAGCATTCAGCTGGGAATAGGGATATGCAAACCTATAATTCTGTATAAATGATGGTGCTATAAATGATGGTGCTTTTTCCTGCAATATTAGGTAAATGAAAAGCTGCAGTTGGGAAGGGGACTAAATCATTTTCACTTTTGTCTTCCTTTTTTTGCACTTAAGATATAGGGGATTAATATTAATCCTGGCGTTCCCCAGCTTTCTAGTATGAAGTGGTTAGGCGGATTTTTAAGTTGGAGAAAAAAGTGAAGTGGAGATCTGTCTGCACACGGAATTTTACATGCTAAAATTAAACATCAGATCTGTCAAGTGTGCTTCACAGCCTCTGCTTGTAGACAATACCTTGTACTTAAAATTTTAAGCACCATCGCCTCCATAAACCATTCTGCAAATTGCTATGAAATATGTGCTGTAGGACTAGTGCAACCCCTACCCTCTTTTTGAATCCTTATCTACAACTGAAGCCCTGAAATACTCTATTTTAATGTTTTTTTATAACTTACATGATGAGTAGTCACTAACCAGAAAAACGGTTGTTCTGCAAACATCTAATTTGATTTAACACTACCCTTTTCTTATTAGAAACCCAATATATCTGAATATAACATATAGTACCTTCGATTTTAAAGGTATCTTGAAATAGCTGTCATTTCCTCACATTTGCTAATCATTTGTGTTTTTCATACTGAATGGGTTATTTTGGAGCTCTTTGTCCTGTTGTATTTCTGCTTACATAAAAAAGGAAAGATCTTTTGAAACTGCTTTTCACAGTGTCTCGGAAAGGGAGGGGTGGGACACAACCTTGGGCTGTTTCCAGGTGGCTTTCCCTTGCAGAGAGAGATCTTGGATCTTCCTTGTGCCTGATGAAAATGCAGTATCTTGTGTTTAGATTATTGTGCTTTCAGCGTCAGCTTGGTGATAACTCCTACTTAAAGCATCTTTTTGTTTCTTAAGTTTGTCTTGTTTTTGCTTTTGTGCTTAAGAACTCGGGGTTTCTTATCAAATGCTCCATTAAGTGGCATATATTGCTTAAAACAATCAAACTATAAGATAATGTTTTGCAAAACCTAAAGAGCAAATAATTTTTGCTGTTACATTCATTGGAAGCTAAGACTTAATGTTACACTGAAGAAAAGGTCACCAGTGTTCTTATATTGTGTATTATGCTTCTAGAGGAAAAGAGCAGTGGATTCCGACTGAAACCGCCAACACTTATCCATGGTCAGGCACCCAGTGCAGGTAGGTTTAACTTTTTCTGAGGCAAAAGAGAAGCATCCTTGTTAAATGAAGATTTCCTTTTTATTTGCGACTTTCCTCAAATTAATCTGACAACTTGAAAGGGTTGTCATTCCAGTGAGAGGGAATTTTGAAACAAACACTGAAGTTAAGAAATTTATTTGGATATAAATATAGGACTACGCACAGACCCAACCTTTAATTACATTTAAAAGGCAGTGAAAGCTGCTGCTTCAGCTACATCAGCTGTTAAATTGCAGCTATATTGCTACAGGAACATGCAGATGCAACAAGGGCAAAAGCTCTTTAGTTTC
The DNA here is from genome assembly GCF_052110815.1 of Crocodylus siamensis. Classification (NCBI taxonomy): domain Eukaryota; kingdom Metazoa; phylum Chordata; order Crocodylia; family Crocodylidae; genus Crocodylus; species Crocodylus siamensis. The sequence continues at coordinate 11,800,151 of NC_143408.1, forward strand.
AACAAGGAATTAAATGATTAAACTGCAGTGGTTTTGCTTCACTTGAATCACTGCAGGAGCATGCAGATGTAATACTTAGAGCATAACATCTTATATTTGTACAGTAGAACCCTGGATACTTCACAAACCCTCATCTTTGTGGAGGGGTAAGGATTCCAACCTTTTAGAGTAACCAGAGATATACAGCAAACAGGACCACTTAAATGCTCCAGCAGTTTGCTGTAGATTTATTGAAAAGGGTGCCACTTCCTCACTCAGAGCCCAGACTCCACTCATCTGGCAGAAGTGGTGCCCTTTGAATTAAAAACTATAGAAAAGAACTGAATGACTTGTCCTAAATTTAGTGGTTAGCCCTCTGTACGTTATGTGTATCATGAGCTACCCAAGTGCAACTAATCCAGGTTTTTAATTTGATATTGATATCATTGTGAAATGGAATTGGAACTCTTCTTAATGGAATTCATAATTTGTAACCAATATGGAAAGTTTTTATTTTGGGCATAGTACATGCAGGAATTAATTATAGCTTTTTTCTGGTGCCCAAAGCTGATGTACTACACTTGCATGTGCTTGGGGTGGGGTTGCATTCTCCTTGTCCCGAACTTGGATGGGGCCTGTCTCTTCAGATATTTGGAAAGGCAAACCAGTTTTTAAAAAGTGAGATGTTAATGTAAGGGTGACATTTTTTCATGGTATTTTAATAGGCTAGGGGTTTGTCTTTCATTTATTTCAGTGGAGTAATGCTAAATCATTGGGCATAGTCTACTGGAGTTAATCCAGTTGGGGTTTCCTAATAGACCAGGGGTGGGCAATTATTTTGGCTGGTGGGCCTTTTAACGAGTTTTAGTGAGCTGTTGGGGGGCTGTGCACATAAAATCTTTCAGAAGATATAATTTTAACAAATTATAGATTAAAAAAATAAGTTGTACTATATACTAAAAATCAAATGCTTACTGTAACGTTTTAGTTTTATTTAAAAAAATATTTTTGTCCTGGTTTGCTGTTTTTTTGTTTGCTTGTTTGCTTGTTTTTTTGAGTAGTGTATAAAGAAGTAAGTGCCTTATAGTCAGAATAGCCACTCTTGCATATTGTGAGTGTGGGGATGAGGGACTACATATGTGCTAGGACCTGGGAGCCAGCTGGGGGTGGTGGGTTATGTAGTGCATGCAGCAGAGCTTGCCTGGGCAGTGTGGTGCAGGTGCGTTGTGCCCTCGCCCCCCACCATTCAGCTTGTGGCGTTCCACATGGGGCTGAGCCTCACCTGGGGCAGCTCCTGTCCACATCCACCCCATACCTGGCTACAGCTGGGCAGCTCCTGTCCCAGCACATAGAGCTGGGAGTTGGCTGGGTGCTGGAGCCCCAGGTGTTGGGGCGGGAGCCACCTGGCTTTAGACCTACCCTTCCCCCTCGACCCCACCCACTGCCTTGGAGCAGCATGGGGCGGGGGGAGGAGGAGGAGCTGAGCAGTACCCAGGTGGATGAAGCAAAAGCAAGGAAGCTGTGCATGCTGGCTTGGGCTGGGCAGTGCTGTCAGTGGGTGAGAGGTGTAGTGTGGGCTGCCCTGGGTGGGAGTGGGTGGGGCGTGGCCTCATGTAGAGTGCTGTGGGGGCAGCCATGAGCTGGTTATAATCAGGTGGTGGGCTGGATCTGGGGCTATATTTTACCCACCCCTCTAACAAACTATTTAAGGTTAGTTGGACTTCTGAATCCAGATATGAATGGAAAGCTATAAGAAAATTCAGTATACTTCCAAATATCAGGTTAATTCCTAGAGGTAGTTGGAGAATTTAAGAGGTGGGGAAGATCTGAGGCCCCTGCATCAGATCTTCTACATTTTAAGGCATGGTTAACCAGTTGTCATGCCTTAAATGGTAACCTGGCCACGCATTAAAGCAATTAATGGTCTCCTGAAACAAGGGATAATCCAGGAAGTTATGCCACAAAAAATGTATGATAACTTTGTGGATTGTTCCTATCACACCATTAATTGAACATGTGGCCAGATGTGTCCCTGTGGTGGTGAGTCCCATCAGCTGGTGGGACTCCCCACTGCAGGAGCACATGGTATACCCTCAAGGCTGGGAGCCCCGTCAGCTGAGGGGGCTCCTAGCCTTAGAAGCGTGCTTCGTGTCAGTGCAGAGGGAGCCAGGGATTATGACCCCGGGCTCTTCTCGTACTGGCAAGAAGGTGAGATGGCATCTGATGCTTGATTCCCACAGTCACACCTCCTGTCTTGCAGATGTGGCATGGCAGGGGATACAATTGTGTGGATCACGCATCAGATCCTATTGTGCTTTTATGTGCATGTCTGGCAGGGACCTAAGTTATGGATCTGGGCACTGCTCTCAAATATAGCTGGGAGTATTTGTTTTGCACATTACTTTAAATTAGTGGTTCTCAGTTAGGGTGCTGTGGCACCTTGGGGTGACATGAGATCCTCTTGGGAGCACCATGGCCTGCCACCCCACGTTAGCACTGTTAAGTGTACAAACATTTTTATATATGATCTGCAATATAAACCCAGAGACTTCACATAGGAATCCAGTGTGAAATACATTCTGACCTGTTGTGGGCTTTCTTCAGGTTTTTAGCAACAGGAGAATTGCTCTATTTTCTGTGGTCAAAAATGATTGAAAATTAGTGTTTAAATGGGGTGCTGATGAATTCAGAAGTGCCTTGAATCTGAAAAGATTGAGAACTGTTCCTTTTTAAATGAACCTTTCTGACTTTCCCCCCAACGCACCTTTCGTAGTACCTTTTATTTAAATGTAAAGTTGGTGGCTGAATGAGAAATGCATGTGGATTTGTTTAAAGATTAGTAACAAAACAGTAATCTTACCCCTCTTCTGAAATAATTTTGGAGAAATAAGTGGGAAAGTGCCTTTTCCAGTGTAAATAAAATTCTACTTTTAACTTTGTCCTGTCAGATGCTTAGGGAAAACTAGATGGAAATTGAATTTTGCAACTCAGTACATTTAAATATCTGAAGGTCCTGGAAAAGTTTGCTTCCATTTTTAGGCCTCCCAAGCCAGAAACCGAAAGAACAGCAACGAAGCGTACTGCGTCCTGCAGTATTACAAGCACCGCAGCCAAAGGCTTTCTCACAAATGGGTAAATCACATTTCTCTATTGGTTTATAATTTTACCTTTACTCTGCAATATAGGTATGTTGCGGAAAACTTAGTTGCAACAGGCTTTATTTTAGATGTCTTCCAGGTTTGCCCTTTCTTTCAAAGAAAGAGACCAGAAATTAAGTGTAAACCTAAGATCGTACACAGTGACCTATATGGGCTGCAGGTAGTAAATGCAACTTGGGTGAATGGTGAGGCATTGTCTCCAGCACCAAAATAGTAGAATAGAATTCTTACAGCCGTAAGCCCTAGCATTTGGTTTTCCAGAGTATCGTTGACTTCAGTATTCTGACGTTACTTTAACTTCAGTTCATGCACTTTCCACGTTTTAGTATGAATTGCAACCTGAATTAAGCAGATTTTTCACTTCATCCTGCTTATTTTATATGTTGTGAAACTGATTTTACAAAGAGCCAAGGAAAGGTTTATAGTTTTCATTTGAATGTATAGTGTTTTTAGCTTACTTCTTTAAGCGGATCTTTATAGTGGTACCGACTTGCGTTTTTTCTAATCGCCTAGGAAATTATATTGCAGTTTTAATACCACTAGATTCTATAAAGCATTCTAAGGTTTCTAGTGCTGTTAATGTGTTACCACCAATTTTATTTGTATAGTTCTCTAGGAAGCTAGGTGTTTGTTAGGGTGGCCACTTAATTTGTTTTTTAACTTAATTGTTTTGTAACTTAATTTGTTAGGGTGGCATGTAATATTGGCATGTCATTTTTCATTATAGTTCCAAGCAGTGGGACCAATGGTATAAACACCCCGCCAGATTCTGGAGTGGCAGCTCCATCAGAATTATTAATCAGCACAACAGTGAAAAGATCAGACTCTGAAGACAAGGTAAGTTTGACAATGATCTGAGACCAATGGAAGTTGTTTGGCGGTGTTATCAAAAAAAAAACCAAAACAAAACATTAGGTTGTGAAGCCTAGCAATCTTAATATATATGAAAGTGTCCTTTGCCAAAACAGCCTAATTTGCCACTACAAATGCAACAACTGAACTGGTCTTCTTGACAGATACCTTCCATTCCTAGTAGCGGCAGTGGATATACTGCCTAGGCCAGCTTTTGGGCCAGGTTCTATTCTACTTACCCACATAAGTGGATTTAGGATTGCAGTTAGTTGCCTGCTTCATCCTGTTCAAGTACCTGGAAAAACTTAACATAAAAGGTGGGGGTGAGAGTGGGGGAGGGTCCTCTTCCTGCTGCTTTTTTGTGATTCAGTCTTGTAAGATATCTGTTACAAAAATAGATGAATTAATACATTTTCAGCCACTTGAACAGCTGGAATAAAATCACACTTTGGCATCTAAGTCTGTTTAGATGCCGAATAGTAGAGTAAAATGTGGCCCTGTGTTTCTGTTCCTAACAGAAATGAACCATTCTATCAGATCTTGTTTTTCTGCCTATTTAGCATTGTTGCCACCCTCCTACCACTATCACTAACTTTCAGTAATCTGATAAATTTGCCAACAAGAGTTTTAATAGATTTTCATTCTGGAAAAGTAGTTTCTCCCTTTTGAGAGTTGAATAATATGCTGCTTATTCAGCTCTGGTCTGCAGGTGTCTCCCTCTCTCTACTCTATATGCAGTGCGGAGTCAGGAGGAGTAGAAAACTGTTGCAAATAATGCATACAAATTGAAGCTTCTCTATAAAGGAAGAGATATCTGCATCTGGCAGTTTTTCTTGACTCATCCCCATTCTGGTGGAACTTAAAAAGCTGGTATGAGTGGAACTCTGCTGGAAATGGGAAAGAGGAAAGAGCTTTGGTGAAAGCCCACCAATCTGCCTAGTGGATGACAGGAGGTGGGTGCTGCCAGCTGGGACTGGCACGGAAGCCAGTAAGCCTGGCTTTGAAACTCAAAATGTTTTGAAACTTTCAGAACGTTTTGAGTTCCCTTGTTTCATTTCATAGCTATTTCAAAGGCTTGTTTCATTTTCATTTTGCTGTTTTGAGCTTGAAATGTCAAGAGAAATTTTGCACAGCCCTAGTAATTATCCATATTATTTTTACATCAGGCAGGGTAGGGTGGCACTTGAAAGACTAGCTGGTTTAGAGAGGCATAAGCTTTCATAGGCAACATCCTGCTTTGAAGTAGACAGCCTACAAAAGCTTATGCCTCTCTGAACCACCTTGTCTCTAAGATGCCACCTTGCCACACAGGAAGTATTAGGCACAGGCAGAGATTTTGTTTTTGCTATTTTAGATTTAAAAATTTTTGTGCCTTTTTGCCTGTTTTAAAAAAAAAAACAAACTAAACTTTTTAGTTGCATGTATTGTATTACATAATACAAATATAACCCTTCTACCAGGCCTTGTACAGCAGTAGCCCAGGCTCAGATTTAAGGGTTTAACATTGAATTCCTAAATGTGGCTCATGCCCCTATCCAGAAACCTGGGGGGGAAAAAATTAACTGGATGTTCTACAGTGAGCAAACTTCCCCACTCAAAAACAACGTTCATCGGAAACAGGTTTATTACAGGGAGGGAAAATCAATTAAATATACAACCTCAGACTTTGACCATTAAACGTTAGTGGCTAGTCTCAGTAACTAGCCAACCAGCCATAGGGAGCCATTACTTTGACCAGTCTGCTTGGAGATGGAGTCTCTCCCAGGGCTGCCATCTGAAGTTGCTACCACCTACACCAGTGTTTTCCCAACTGGTGTGCCATCAGGCATATCCAGGTGTGTTGCCACATTTTGGGCTGGAGCCAAGCCACTTGCTGCTGCTGTGGGCAGCCAGACAGATGAGGGGTGTGGCTTCAGCCAGTAATTTAAACACCGCACCACCCGCTTCCTGCTGCTCCACAGTATTCCACCCTTCGCTACCCCCTGCTGCCTGGTCTGTGGTGTTCAGCTGCTCACTACCCAATCCACTCCCTCTCTCCCCTACCCCTCCAGGCTGCGGCTGTGCCCTGCTGCTGCTTGCCCCTTTCTGCCCAGAGCGAGCTGCACCTGTGTCAGTGCTGGGAGTGGGGACTCTGCCTGTCGCCACTTGCCAGCTGGGGTGCAGGATGCGCTGATGCTGGGACCGGCACTGCCCGCTGATGCAGGCACGGCTCACTCCGGGTGGAAGGGGGCAATTGGCAGCAAGGCGTAGCCTCCACTCAGTGCTGCTGCACCTGCATCAGTGCTGGGAGCGGGGGCTCTGCCCTAGTACCGCTTGCCGCCTTCTGCCCACATCATGTTGTCCCGTGTCCCCATCCCCACCCCACCCTGGCTGGGCAAGCAGCAGCAGGGTAGAGCCCCCACTCCCAGTGCTGCTGTGCCTGCATCCCATGCCTTCCTGCCTCCCTCCCCAGGTAACATGCCCCACCCCCCCAGCTGGGCAGCTTGTCCCAGCCCCAGTCCCTCACTTCCCCATGCCCCTTCCATCCCCTCTTCCCCAACCCCTACAGACTTACCAGCTGGAGTCAGCTGCCTGTTTAGTCTATGGCCATATCTCCAAAGCAGCATCGAATCTTTTTGATCTGATTTGGCTGAATTGAATCGGGACAGTAATTTGAATCTCTAGATCAAATCACTGTCCTTCGAATTGGCCGAATCCAAAGCGAATACTTGCTGCTTTTTGTAGGCCTAATGAATAGCCCCAAAAACTCTGAACTTACCCTCAGTAGTATGATGCATGCAAAGAAGAAATGCACAGTTATCATAATAGAACATAATCATAGCTAAACCTACATAATAAGCAGAGTTATGCCAAGGAAATGCAAAGCACAATAGTACACATGACTTAGAATTGGTTTAACCATCCCCAGAATCCTTCTGTTTGTGATTTGTATTGAAACATCAATCAAAACTGGCAGTTTTTAGCTGCTTTTTATGTACTGTTTGTAAATATGTGGTTACTTAGCAACCCTTATTTGCATATACCAGTGGTTCTTAACCAGGGTACTGCAAGACCTTTTCAGTCATGCCACAACGACAGTTAAGTAACACTGCTCTATGTACAAGATTGTAGCATGTGCACATTCCACCTGCATTAGGGTTCTTGAATGGTAACAGATGGGGGAATTGCCTCAGGCTGTAACCCTTCCTGGCCTGGTCTCTTCTTGCCTCCTTCCCTACCATGATTGTTTTGGAAACAGAGGCATGTGGGACAGTTCCATCCACACACTATTTCTGGACGAAGCATTGGGAAGAACTGGATGGGGAACAGCTACAGTGCGAACCAAATCTCTCTGCATTAAGGTTTTAAAGTGCCCTAATGCAAGAAGAGCAGGCATATGTGCTACAGCACTTTCATGCTGGCTATGCAGCAGGAACGTGGGGCAGTTTTACGTGGAGGTCCAGCACTGGTTGAGAACCACTGAAGTAAACTGAGGTGCTGCCAATGGTGGTTCTCAACTGGGGGTGCCACCACATTCAACAATATTGGGGGTGGGAGGGAAGTGGTTGCCCTGACTCTCTCTCTCTCTTTTTTAAATTGAGAAGCATTGGCATACACAATCCTAACAATCTGTTTCATGGTTTTTGTTTTTGTTTTTATTTAGGCAGAAATAAAAAGCTTTTACCAACTCTGACTAGTAAAAATTGTAATCATACTAAGGTTAGAGTTAAGGTTTCATGTGCTAGTGTGACCTGAACAAAGCTTGTTTTTTGGACATGCAAGTGAGCTTGAACTGTGGTTCTAGCTATGGGGTTATGTTGCGTAGGTGATAACATGTCTGCATGGTATGGCAGTGCAAGAGGGGTGTATGGTGGGATGTGTGTGCAACACGCACGCACGTGCGCTCCCTAGTCTGGTGATGCAGCCAGGAGTTGCAGGGGCAGGAAGGCAGGGAAATGGCTGGGGGCTGGGCTACAGCTTTCCTCCTGAGGCTTCCCCTTGGTCCTACTGCTCCTGTCATGTTTGACAGGCAGCCAGGAGCAGATAAATATTTTCTGAATTTTTTAGGGGCCCTATGGGCTAGATTTTGCCCACCCTTGCCTTAAATAAAGCCCAGGCAATGATGAGCAGGAAAATTCAAAATGATGCAAAATTACATTTATATTTTTTTTTACAAATTAAACTAAATATAACACTATTTGAACCTTCAGAAATATATATGTAGGTACTTTGTTTGCTTGTGGGGTGGATGTGGGTTGTGTGTCAGGATTTGTGAGGGGAGTGTCAGGGTGTGGGATGTGGGGCTTGGGGTGTGGTTATGGGAGTATGTGGGGGGCTTATGAAAGGGTGTGGAGGTATGAGGGATTTGTAGGTGAGCATGGGCCTCCCTCCACCACACTGCCCCCTCCCCCCCATATTTGCACAGCCCCTCCAAGCAGCTCAACAGCAGGAGGCAGCAGGCCCTTGCAGTGCTTAATGGCTGTGATTAGGCAGAGTCCCTGGCAGCTCGCACACTTCTGCATGTGATGGCACTGAGTGGCCTAGTCCATTGACATACACCTTTGTACCAGACAGGGCTGGCTCCATACCAGCATATGTGGCTTGCAGCTGTGCGCCATCAGGATGGGCGGACTCTGTGCCTCCAGGTGTGGCTTCCCGCTGTAGTGCTGGAAGCCTTGTGTAGGCATAGGGCCAGCTGGCCTGGCCCAATGGCATGTGGTTCGGGAGCTTCCTGCCCAGCCTGATGGTGCATGGCTTCTGGTCCATGTGTCAGTGGGCTGCACTGGCCCTCCATGTGGGGCTTCCAGGACTCTGGTAGGAAGCTGCACATGGAGGCATAGAGTTGTGTGCCATCAGGCCAGGCAGCCTTCTGCTTGTCTCCACATGTGGCTTCCCACTGGAATGCTGGAAGCTCCACATGGAGGCATGGAGCCCTCATGGCCTGATGTGGATGGGTATGGGCCAGTTGCCAAACCCTGTGCCTTCTCCCTGCTCCCCTAGAGGCAGGAGCTCCCCTCTCCACTCTACCCATTTGTCTGGTCGCATGGCTCTATGCTCCGCATCATGGAGATGAAGGCACAGAGCCTGCCGCGGTTAAATTTTATGCAATTGTGGGGTCATGTCTTTTTATGCACAAAATTGCACAGGTGCATAGTGCCTCAGGGTGTACTTAAATCACCCACCGTAGGTCTTTGTTACTGCAAAACCCTATCTCCAATCAGCTGGTTCCCTCCCTGCCTTCATGGTACTGTTCTAGGCCTGCGTCTAACGCTGACAGGAGCACCTCTTCCACAAATTAACAAATTTGCTCCCCTCCACTGCTGCATATCTAGCTACTCTACAGGCTTTGTTCAACTACTTTGCTTGGGGGTTCTGCCTGTTGCCTATAGCAGGGCAGCTTGTCCTGAGTAGTTATCCATAACCTTATGGTTCCTGTCTTTGTGCTTCTGCAGCTGCTTGCTTTCTGGCAGGTAGCCTGATTTGGCTGTCAACCACTTGCAGCCTTGTCATGTTCATAGATTCATAGATCGTAAAGCTGGAAGGGACCTGGAAGATCAGGTCCAGCCCCCTGCACCAAGCAGGAGAGAGAGCTGGAAGTCAGATGACCCCACCGAGGTGATGGTCCAGTCTCTTCTTAAAGATTTCCAGGGTAGGTGATTGCACCACCTCTGGAGCAAGCTTTTTTCCTATTGTCAAATAGTCTTCCTAGAGTTTGTGGTCATTACTCCTAGTTTTCCCTTTGGGTGCCCCAGTGAACAGTTGCTCACCGAGCTCTTGATATATTCCGCTAGTGTAGTGGAGGTCCCCTCTCGGCCTTCCTTTCTTCAGGCTGAAGAGTCCCAGATCCCTCAGCCTTTCCTCATATGGCTTGCTGTGTAAGATTCTGATCATACGGGTGGCTCTTCTTTGGACTCTCTCAAGCTTGTCCATGTCCTTGTTAAAGTGTGGTGCCCAGAACTGGATGTAGTATTCCAGCTGTGGTCTCACCAGTGTTGAGTAGAGCAGAAGAATCACTTCCTTGGTTTTGCTGGAGATGTATCGATTTGATGCATGCCAGAGTATTATCTGCCCTACTGGCTACAGCATCGCACTGCTGGCTCATTCATACTGTGTTCTATTATTATCCCCAGGTCCCTTTCATTTGTGGTGCTAGTAAGTTTGGTGCTGCCAAGCCTGTAGGTGTGTTGGGGATTGCTTGTCCTCAAGTGGAGCACTTTACATGTCCTGACACTGAACTTCATCAGATTTCAATGTGTCCAACCTGCTAGCCTGTCTAGGTTTGCCTGTATTGGTAGCCTATCTTCAAGTGTGACCATGTTTCCCCATAACTTGGTGTTGTCTGCAAACTTGGCCAGTGAGCTTTTCACCCCTACATCCAAATTGTTAATGAAGATGTTGAAAAGTACTGGACCAAGCACCAACCTCTGTGGGTGCTTCCAACACTGCTGCCCACTTCTCTCCAGGATGTCACAGATCTGTTCACTATGACTCCTTTGGGTCCTATCCTGCAGCCAGTTTCTCACCCACATGACTGTCTTGGAGTTAAGCCCACAATCATCCAATTTTCTCATAAGGATATTGTGGGATACTAGATCAAAGGTCTTTTGGAAGCCAAGGTATACAATGTCAACCTGCTCTCTTGTGTCCAGGTGGCAAGTTGCCTGGTCATAGAAGGAAGTGAGGTTGGTAAGGCAAGATCTGCCTGCGTTGAAGTCATGCTGGCTGTCATTCAGAATCTTACCTTCTGAAAGCTTATTGCAGATAGACTCCCTGATGATCTTTTCTAGGATTTTCCCTAGAATGGAAGTTAGGCTGATTGGCGTATAGTTACCTGGGTCCTCCCTCCTGCCCTTCTTGTCCTCATTGTGCTCTGGAGAAATCCCTGAATTGTGGAAGAGTTTTGTTTTTTTTTTGCCAGGGGTTCTGCAGTCTCTTTCGCCAGGTCCTTCAGCACTCTCAGATGAAGATCATTGGGTCCTGCTGACTTGCATCCCTTCAGTTTTTGTTTGGTTTGGTTTGTTTGTTTTAAATTGGTCATACACCAGTTGTACGGCAATAGTAGGAAGGTGATTATTCCTATTGTGGTCATCCTGTTCTCTGCCTGGTGTTGTTTTCCCCTTGGTCTGGTGAAAGACTAAGCCAAAGTAGTCATTCAGGAGTTCAGCTTTCTCCTGGGTGCTGGTAACCAGCTCTCTTGAGTTGTTGAGCAATGGCCCTACACTTGTATTTGTTTTCTTCCTGTTGCATATATACCTGAAGAAGGACTTCTTGTTGTCCTTGATTGTCTTTGTCATACTCTCTTAAAACAACAGAGGCCAGAAGTGTTACAGATGCATACACATGATTTAGCTGTAATTATACCTGCTCAGTCTGAACAACTGTATAGTCGAACTTAGGTGTCCATGCATGCAGGGCTATCCATCAAAGAAAGAAATTTGGCTTGGCAGGTAAGTGCCAAAAATAATCTGCAGAGCAGGAGTGTCAAAGGTATATGGTTTGCTGGCCAGATTTGGTGCACAGAGCCATATGTATGGCTTGTGGGGCTGGTAGAGATGCCTGGAATTCTGGGGCAGGGCCTACGACTGAATACCAAGTAGCAGAAGCCCTGAAGGGCATGTGTGTTGACAGTGGGAAGACTTGAGTGACAGCTGAGTTAACCCCTGTGCCAATTCTTGACTTGCTGCTGCTAAGTCCAGATCTGACCCTTTAGAAACCCCACAGTGTGGTTTGGCTTGTAGGGGCAGTTTTGAGTTTGACACACTCTTGCTGTAGAGTCTGAAAATACAGCCACTTGAATGACCAGGAAAAAAATAGAATGTCACTGTGAGTGTCCCTGTGCCCACTACTCACCTACAGAATACAGCACAGAGATGGTGTCCTTCCCCTCCCCCCCCCAACATGCACATGCACACCCCTGTAAAAGTTCTTTTTGGTTTTAGTAATCTTCATGGAGATATTATGCCTCCTTAGGTCAGGCAGTCATTCCCTTGCGCAGGAGAACTTCCAGGAAGTGGTAATACCACTCACCTTGGCAGAATGCCTGACAGATGCTTTATATTGCCAGTTGTTGAAGTTGGGAAAGTTTAATTTTAAGTAGTTTCAAAAGGCCAAGGAACTATTTAACACAGCTTTTAGAACATCCGCTTAGATCCCTCACTGAGTGTGGAGGAGTTGCTTTGTCCCTCTGCCTCAACTGTTGTGGCAAGAGGAATTACTGGCTGGGATCCAGACCAAGGAGACCCTGGTAAGGGTACTCTACTCCACTTCACTTCTCTTTCTGTTCTGTAGCCTTCCCATACCATTCAGTGGATTAGAACTACTGCCTGCCTGTCGCATCAGCTCATCTGTCTTACAGCAAACAGAAGTGGGCCAAGGACCCCTTCTGAACCTCCAGGACTAGAGCCTGGTCTTAGTGGAGTGGGCAATCTGACTGTCTTGACCAGATCATAAGACTGTGCAAAACTGGGCCCCGATCAATACCACCCTCCCCCTCTTCCCCAGGCACCATCTGAACTTTTTGGAAAGCTGTTCTATAGATTAACCACGAGGTCTCTCCCTCCCTTAAGATTCTCAATCTAAAATTAATCTTATTTAAGGAAGGGGAAATCATGGGACATAAAAGTCAAATGCTTCACAGAGGTTCAGATCTCTAGCTACTTCAAAAGACTACAGATGTAAGGAGGGGGGATATCTCTTGATTATCTTCATCTGAAGATTCTGATTTAAGAGGTTGCTTTAGGACGGGGGTTGCAACCCATGGTATATGAAGCCATTTTGCTTGCAGCTTCCTAGTTGCCTTCTGCAGCCAGCCTGGACAGCTTGTTGTTGGCAGCAGATGCATGTGTGCCTCAGGGTGGACAGTGGGGAAGGGGCTGGGGTTACACTGCCACAACAAAGATTGAACCCCTCCCAGCTCCCCTGCTGTCCACCCCTGGCATGCCAACATCTTACAAGTTGAAGTTGTGGGTGTTTTTGCCATTCTGCCCAAAAAACATTGCTGAACCCTGCTTTAGGACAAGGATTGGCAACCTGTAGCCCTCAGAGTAATTTGGATTTGATCTGTGGAGCAGGGGCTTCGGCCAGCGTTTAGCAGCAGGAGCTGTGCCACGGCTGGGTGGTAGAGACAGAAGCTGTGCTGGGGAGGTGTCAGCTGGGTCCTAGAGCCTGTGCCCCTTCAACCTAAGCTGTCATTCCAGTCTGCTATAGGAAATCTTTGCCAACACCTGCTTTAAGGTGTACTTCTAAGAAATGCAAAGTAAAATTTTTTCTTAAGTTGCATAAATGTGCAGAGTGTACACTAGATATTTTTCACTACTTAACTGTTCACCAGCATGGTGTGCAACATGTGCAATAATTGGCTGCATCCAGATGAGCATGGCTATGCAGTATGTGGCACTGCAGATGCATCTGTGGTGCTACATACTGCATGTTCAGCTGTTGTCTACACAACAAGGGAGCAGCACAGGCTGGGTGGTGGTGGGGAGAGGGGTTGACCCCTGGATATTCAGGGGTCAGAAACTCCGCACAAAAAATCATGGATTGGCGCACACAGGAGCAGCGCTTGCCATTCAAAACCAGAGCCTGGCCAGCCAGAGACACACTCCAGTTGCTGGCCAGGCTCTGAGTGGCAGGATCACTGCTACTGCAGTCCCAGGAGGACCCCAGGTAAGGCTGCTGGGGCCCCAGCCTCTCTTACCCCACCTGGGGTAACTTGCCACGTACCAGAGGGTCTGTGGCATGGGTATTCTCCAGGGACAACTAGCAGTGGCACAAGGTACACTGCCACTGGCTGTCCCCAGGGAACCAGATGTCCATGCTTTATGTAGGCATGGCCATTGTTGGTATTGGGTTCCCTTGTCCATTCTCAAAATTCATGATGGCAAATCAAAGCAGAAAAGACCAAGTGTTAGTTATGCACCAATTCCTATAGGTATGAGTCTCTTCCACATCCCTATGTGCAAAAGGAATGATTTCTTCCATAGTGGAAGAGGGGTTGTAGTGCAAATCAGAATTAGGAACTCATAATAACACATCAGGAAAAGAAAAAAATGAACAGAGGATAGACTTTTAGGCAAGTAGTACAACAGGAAGATAAGAGATGTTCCTGGCATCCTTATAAGCCTGGGAAATTGAGGTTTTCATGTTGAACTGCAGATGTAGGTTGCCATGGCCTAAAGTTCAGATGATGGCACTTCATTATGGTATTTCATCTTTGCATCCTTCTGTAGCAGATGGATGTTGAGTGAAGCAAAGGCAGTGCTTCAGAGATGGAAGAGCTAGTAAATCTGTTGGTTTTGTTATTTCTACTCTACTCCTCCCTCAACTTCCATTTTATAAGGCTAGAAGATTCCTCAGTGAGAATCAGCTAAAATCTTATACTGATTTTGCTAACAAAAATATTTTGTTTTCCTGGAGCTAAGGGAATCATCCTTTCTAACTGCAGGGGATTTCCTGATAGTGGTCTCTTCACTATTCAGGCCCTTTGCCTGGATTCACCCATCTATAAGCATTAACTTGGTTCCTTTCTTTACTCCTGAATGTTATTGGATGAGTATCAGGCCAATGGAAATAAATAAATATATTTCTAAAAGTACTCATCTGATATCCTTATGTGGATATTGCTGTCTGTGGTTCTGATTTGGGATGCCATACTTCTATGTTGAACATTTTGGTGCTTGTGAAAGCATTCAGAGTCATAGGGACATATTATTCTAGTCACAAAGTGAATAGACTTTTTTTTTTTTTTTTTAAAACTTGGTTTTCTCAACCAATCTACAAATGTCAAAATTCAAGGTGCACACTTCAAAATCCACATCAGTGAAGGACTCTAACATTAAATATGTCATTCCACTCATTTTCCACCAAAAACCCAGCAACATGGAAGATATCAAATCTTGCTGTTTGAGATGGAAACGTTACAACATGAAGAAAAAAAGAAGGTAACCTCAACAATAACACACATACTTTTCTAAGCCTATGCAAGAAACACATCACCATTCCCAAAAAACTGAACATCTGCAATCCTGTGATCGCTACACAGCTCCACAAATGCTTCACAGCCCTGAGGGAGAACTTCAGAAAAATGTAGAAATCATCTCCTTCACATACTCTACTCCAAAAGAAATCACCTTGAGAAGGAAATCGAGACATGGTAGAAGCACTTACAAGAGATGAATCAGGGTATCTTCCCAAACATTATACAGTGTACACAAAAAGATTACCAAAGATTTATTACACCATCCATCCAACACAAAAAGAAGAAATGGAACCAGTTACTACAGGAACAACTTTCCCAGCCCCAAAACAACCTTCAGAAGAACACCACCAATACCATACAACATTCCAACATCATACTTGATGAAACAAAGTACCTCTGATGTTATGAATCTCTTCCCACACATGCACCAAAGCTGAAAAAACTGTCCTCTCCAAAGGCCTTAATTTTTGTCCAAAAAACCACCTAAATAAGATATTACAGTGTGGAGAACTAGAAGAATTTTTTTCAACACCTCCATCTGAAGGAATATTTCCACAACCAGAAGAAATCCCCTTTCAATGCTAGATCCAGTGACAACATCAATGAAAAAAATCGATGCCAAAAAATCCCCCAAACCCTCAGATTGGACACTTTACAGTAGACAAAATTCAAACCTCGATTGCTACATTGACTGCTTCAGAGAGGGAATGAACAACAAAATACTGAATAACAAATGCCACCATAACAAACAAAGAGAAGGGCCACAGAAGCTCTTAAGATCCAACCACCAAATAATAATAAAACCAGCAGATAAAGGAGGAGCTGTGGTTGTCCTTAACTGTGAAGACTATATAAAGAAGCCAGCAGACAATTCTCTGATACCACCTACTATGAAAAACTAGAGGGAGATCCAATTCCCCTTTTCACCTCAAAACCACCATTGCATCATTTCCATCTCATCTACAAGAAAAACTTCAGACCCTGATCTCTCGACTACCCAATCCAAGGACTTTTTTATGTACTCCCTAAAATCCACAAACAAAGGAACCCTGGCAGATCTATCGTTTCAAACCATGGGACGCTAACAGAAGAAATATCAGGTTTCATGGAATCCATCCTAAAACCGCTTGTCACCCAAAGACCGTTTTATCCAAAACACCACAGACTTCCTGTAAAAACTCAAAAACATAGATCATTTTCCCAGTAATACCCTCCTAGCCATCATGGCTGTCATTAGCTTATACACCAACATCCCACATTAGGATGACGTCCAAGCCTGCCTCGCATATCTACAAGAGTGAGATTACAACCTAGAGTACAGACCTAAGGATATCACTGAACTTGTACACTTCATCCTCACATGTAACTTCAGTTTCAACAACCAACACTTCCTCCAAGCTGTGGGCACAAATGTGGCCCCACAATATGCCAACCTTTTTATGGCCCACCTGGAAGAAGAATTTAAGAACTGCACCATCAAACCCTTACTATACCTGAGGTGCATAGATGACAACTTCATCATTTCGACAGAACCCCTGCAGTCTCTGACTTCCACCAAAAATTCAACAATCATCATCCCTCCAGACCATTGCTTGAATACTCTTAACACCAGCATTTCCTTCTTGGACACTATGGTCAATATCCAAAATGGTGAAATTCAAACCACCATATACAAGAAACCCACAAACCAACATTACATATCTACACAGAACCAACAATCACCCTAAACACAAGCCAAGAAAGCTGTAATTTATAGCAAAGTTCTCTGATGCTGAATTTGCACCGAGGAGAATACCCATGTTCACCACCTCAAATCTCAAAAGGGCCTTTACCAAACAAAGGCTCTCCTCTAGAGAGAGAGATCACACTTTTGAAAGACCTGCCCAGGTACCATGTGAAGATTTGCTGCACTACAAAAAGAAAATCCCCACAAATTGTATGCTATTACTTAATGACCTGTCACTCTTCCCTGGAACCTACATGGGGAAAATCCTCAAACAATTGCAACCCATACTTGGAAGAAGACCCATTTCTTAAAGAGCTATTTTCAGAACCACCCATTCTAGCCTTTAAACTAACACTGAACCTTGACACCCGCATCACCAGAAGCAAACTTCCTATGGCCAAAGCACACTGAATGGATCCAAACCATGCCAGGACAAAAAACGTAAAACCTGCCAACACATCTTGACCACTCCCACAATAATGACACCCCACAACAGAATCATCACCATTCCTGGATTTTGCACCTGTAGCTCCAGAAATGTAACATATTTCAACCAATGCACCAAATGCCCTAGTGGAAATTGCATAGGAAAGAACAAACAGCAACTGTGCACCAGAACGAATGAACATCAGAAATCTAGAGACAGGGAAACCCAATTACCTGTGGGGCCACACTTGTCACAGGACAATCACTCTCTCTCCAAGCTCTCATTTCTAATCCTCAAAGGGAGCTTACAAAACACATTCCATAGACAAGTGTATAAACTTGACTGCATAAATCTGCTGGATACAAAAAATCCTGGACTCACTATAGATTATTTGATTTATGATGCATTACAACCTGCCTGACACTTGATTCACCAGATACCTACCAGATCTAACCTCTTACACTTTTCTTTCCCCTCCTCTTCCCCCTCTCTCCTCCCCCCTTTTTCTGCCCTTTGTCTTCCTAATTTCTAGCTGTTTACTTTTTCAGTCAGTCTCTCTTCTACCTTGAATTACTACTACTGTAGAGTCTGCCTTACTCACCTTTGTTCCCCTCATGCTTTCCCCCACCTTCCCTGCTCTAGCTTTGTTTTCCTAATTTCCAACTATTTACATTCTCAATAACATCCTGTTACACATGGCTTCTTTCGTTCCTTTGAGTCTCAGAACAGGAGAGACTTCCAATGCCTGAAGAAGAGTAATTGTGCCTGACAGCTTGCAAATAACCTTTTTCCAGCTACTCGGTTTAATAAAAGATATCACATCTATTCAAAGAACCTTGCCTGCCTATGTCCTTAAACCAGCACAGCTACAACCAAAAACCTAGTAACTCATTATCCAGCATTTTTTTTGCAGATGCATTCTGCACGTTGCTGTTTAGAGCACAGTTCTCTCCTTTTTTCTTTTAGCATCTGTATTGTGAGTATGCAAGATCCTAATAATTCTATCAGTCATCTGTTAGGTAGGAGGGGTTCTGCCCATCTCTTCCTAGGTAAATTCCTTACCTAAGCTTTATCCAGAGTTGGGACCAAAGGTAGCATTGCAAAAAAGTAAGAATGTTGCAGAGCTGTGCTTTTGTGAGTTACTTTAGCCTAGCAAATTTGTTTGGATGTGCATGGTATTTTTAAGAAAGAAGTTGGTCTGAAGTAAATGGAAGATCGCAGCTATAGCTCATCTTTGGCAGTGTTTTCGGAACATCTAGATTATGGAGAAACGATTCCAGGTCTGATAAGTATATAGTCTCTATTTGGTTGATACTATATTTATGGAAGTTTCCAGACATTTCTGGATAAACTACCATAACTGTTTTGGACAGAATTAATGTTAAGGTTGCATCTGTGTTTCCAACTCCCTTTACCTCCTGCAGCCCATCACTGAAACTGTCATATGATGCACATCTATCTGTAGGATGAATTACGCTGTAATGCTGGTTTCTTCTTTTCTATCTCTTATGCCTTGCATTAATAAAAAATATTGGAAAGGGTAAATCTAGTTTATAGCAAACAATAATCTGGTTTTTTTTTTTTAATACCTTAATTTTTCTACTTTTCTCATTTAGGTGAGAGAATGCCAGAAAAAAGAGCTGAACAGTACTACAGAGGATGATAATTATGAGAAGCCAGAGCAAAATGCACAGCAAGCATTTGTGTTTGGGCAGAATTTGAGAGACCGAGTTAAGGTACTGATTTTTTTTTTTTTTTTTTTTTTGTGAGTGGTTGAACTTGGAAAAAACATAAAAGAAGTAGGACTCCAAGCTTGTTCATTAGAGAAATGCCAATTCCCATTTCATTTATGTCTTCTCAATTCTGGAAACAAAATGAAGCTTAGATTAGTAAAGCCTAAAGTTTTTTGTTTCATTTGGCACTTCTTGTTATAGCCAGTATCTGCAAGAATTTCTGTAATTATAGTTAGTTCAGTCCTCCAGATAGAAGGGGGGACAGCATTCAAAATACAAATATTTAGCTACTATTTTACTTCTCATGTTTCAAGCAATCGATGCCAAAGCAGCTTTTATTTCTAAATTGACCCCCAAAGGGCATGTACAGATTGTAAGAAAGTAGGGCTGCAAGGGACATGAAGTCATCTAATCCAGCCCCCTACTAAAGGCAGCTATCACATGATAAAAAGCTCCAACCAGCTGGAAAGTTAAACCTTAAAAAGTTGTACTAACTTTATAGCTGGTTGCTATCGAGTTATTTAACTTGTACGTGTAGCAAGGTCACCCCTGCGGCTGGGAGCCCCATCAGCTGACATGGCTCCTACCCATGGGGAGCAGTTCTCACCTTGGGGATCATGGCTGCCATGATCCTCAAGGCTTGGGGGCACACGAAACCCCTGGACCCACCTAAGGCTGGCTCCTGACTGCATCTTGTGTGCATGAGGCACAGCTGGGAGCTAAAGCCCATGAGCTGTGTGACTCTTGGTCCTGGCTGTGTGTGGCTCCTAGCCATTGGGACCTGCTGTTTGCAGATTCAGAGGGAGCCCAAGATTGGAGCCCTAGTTGCTACCTTAGAAAATTAGTCTCACCATTTTAAAAACTTAGTGTTACTGTTGAAAATGGTACTAAGGTTACTAAGTGAGTGTTACTGAGGTTTAAAGAGAAGTACTGCTCAGAGAGTGAGAAAATTAGTTTTTCCTAAAAGAAAAACACCAGCTACTACCATGCATAAGAACTATGGAATTTGGTGGTGATTCTTCTGAGCTCTTGGCCTGGGAATGAAAGCTTTTTCTTGTACTGAAACTGCAGTGGTCCTTCCATAGCAATTCTGTGCAATGCAAGTTTCCACAGGCATCTGCAGCAGCAAGAAGAGAGGAGTGAATATACATGTTTTAAACCAGTGATTCTTAAGTAGGGTGCAATCAGGTCCTTTTAAGGGAGCCACGCAGTGTTAGTACTATTGATGTACAAGCACCTTAGTGTGATCCACAGGTTAAACCAGAAGATTTCGGATAGGGATCCATAATGTCAAAAACATTCTGACAAGTTGTGGTCTTTCGGAGTTCTTTCCATCTAAAGAATTGTGCTTTTTGTCTACAGTTAAAAAAAAAAAATTATAGCTAAGAGCTGGCATTTTCTGAGGAGTGCCTTGAGTATAAAAAGGTTAAGAACCACTGCCTTTAAACAGATTAATAATCAGCATCTACTGTGAAAAAGGAGGTGTTCACAAGTATGTCTTTCCTGCATATCCAGGGAGGAAATGTGAAGAGTTTAGAACTGCAGCGATGGCAGCTAACCACCAATACTACATGGTAATAACATGCATAATAAGGCATAGGAAAAAGTTGTTGTTCTTTTTTTAATATAGTTCCAGTGCAGTTGTGTAATAGTTACCGTGTTGCCTAGACTTGGCTCATCCTGTTAATTTACAGATTAATGGATACAATATACTGGCACTTCTGCAGGGGCTCCACCTGAAACAATGGGAAACTTGCTATGATGCATTTTGTGTGGTTCTTCTATAGTGAATGAAAATATACATCTTGCAATAGAATACAGCCTATGTCATAGTTTTTAATAGCTATGAGCATCTCTTCTTTTTATACTATTACTATTTTTTTAACTTGTAGTTAGGAGATGAAAGTGATGAAACAGTTGAAGTACAGATTGCAGGACTTCCAAGTTCAGACCCTCCATCTGCAACAAATTACTTTCTTCAGTACATCAGTTCCAGGTGAGACTACCAAAAAGGTTGAGCATCTTCACTCTCTAGTGTGGATAGAGTATTATTAGTAGTGCTGCTGCTGTCTAGTGGAGATGCTTGTATTTTTCACTATGTTGAAACCTGCTGAAAACACAAGTATGTGGCTAGTAGACAGCAGCAGTACTACACTCAGGTTTTCTCAGGGGGAGTGGTTTGTTGCTTGTTTCCTTTCTTTTCTTTTTGAGATTTCCACTTTGCCTTTCAGGTTTATCAGCTTGTGCTCCTTCACTTGCACACTGGCTCTTTCTGTTTTTCTCTCTAAATGCATATATAACTTAATTTTTCTGTCTCCCACAGTATAGGGAGAGAGAGAGACAGAATAAATAAATGAAATATTTATGACTGCAAATAATATCTTCAAAATGTGAAGAGAATGTGACAGATTCAAACTGCTTGAGTTTGCAAAGAGTCTGAAATGAACCTTGCACCAGATATTGCAGAAATTCTCCACCTTTTTGTTATGGGGTATATTTCTAGATTGTCTTTGACTTAGTACAACTAGAATTCTTGGGGCCATGGGTCTATTATAGGAATTATCCTTGGTTCCCTTGAACATCTGTGGCACTGAGACAACCCAGAAGTATCTGTCTTACTATTATTAAAAGCTTCATGGTTTGTGTTTTTTGCAAAAACACAGGTTTTAAAGAACCTTGTCCTCTGTTCAGTGTATGCATTAAAAAAAAAAATAAAAAAATCCTACTATTGCACTAAGAAGATAACCTCCGAACAGTAGAATGAGGCATTTCATGTCAGTTGCCATACCTCATGGCACACAATATAAGCTGTTAGGGTTCAAACACTACCTATCCAGTGCTTGTTTCCTTTCCCTTAGAGATGGGCATAGATGATGTCTCTCTTGATTGAGGAACCATCATCTTGGACAGGATTTTTAAGCTAGTTTCTTTGCTAAGGAATTAGACTACTTAGAACAGTTTATGCTGTGTCTAACTTGGACAAGACTGGACCAGAAGCCAGACTAGGGCAAAAAATAATTAGACGGCACTCCCTCAAGCACGCAGTGTACTCTGACTCTGCATGAAGGAATCCTACAACAAGGTGGCAGTAATATTGGCATTTGTACCTTTGTGCTGACTTCAGCTGGTCCTGAGACCTCTTTGGTGCAGAGACAAGCAGAGAGGTAAAGCTGCAGGAGCACTGACTGTTGCAGGTACTATGTAGGACCATCTTGCAAGGGCCCTAAAATTGGGGCTTCTAGAAGGTTTGTCTTTGAAGTAACGTGTTTTCCAAGCTGTAGTATAATAGGCACCAACATGACTGTGCACAGAAAAGAAAACAACTGTTCCTGTCTATATACCAACATTTGCACTGGTGGCTAACCTCATAAGTAGGGATCCTGGTTTTCCCTGGTTAAGCACCTCCCCAAAAAAACAAACCCCAAACATTCTCCTGAAAAATCACAAATCTCTTTAAACCTGAAATCCATGATTAAAATTAAAGGCCCCCTGGCTCTGTTTGTGCCTCTCACTCCTGCCCCCTCCTCCCAGCCTTGCTGGTGCCCATCACCTCCCACCCAAGTCCCTGCCCCCCCAGCTGCCAGGGCTACGGACCCAGGTCCACAGCCCCTTGCCTCTGCTCCCCACTGCTGTGGGCTTGGACAGGGCAGCTCCCCACCACTGCATGCACTCCTGGGGGGGCAGAGGGGGACCTGTGCTCCCCAGATCTGTATGTGGGGCAGCTCAAACTCCCACTCCGCTTCCCCACCCAATGGCCTCCATAGCCCTGCAGGTATGACCTGGCTCAGCAGGGGACAGGGGCTGTGTGGGGATCTTCTCACTGCTACAAACTTCTTCCCTCTTCCTCACCTCCCCCCCCCCCCCCTCCCACTGCCTTGGCAGTGCACCCCCTGTGCATGCTGCTGCTTTGAGGGGCACAGCACCGTGCTGCTGCCTTCACTGTAGCCCTGCATGTAGGAGGCCCATCACTAGGGCAGCACGGGGTGAGCAGCGGTGAGGAAATCCCCATCTCCTCTGTGCCAGGTGGTGCCTGCTGGGCTGCGGAGGCCCTGGGGGAGGGAAGCAGGGCAGTAGCCTGTACACAGATCTGGGGGGTGTGGGTTCCCCCCTGCTCCCTGAGAGTGCTCATGGCAACAGGGAGATGGCCCTCCCCTGGACAAACAACCTGCAGCCCCATCCTGCTCCCTGTTGGGGCCCTGCAGTTGCTCACTGCAGCCCTGGGCCCCAAGTACCATGTAGCTGGGCAGCAGCCCCAACCCTGCTCGGCTTCCTTCCTACAGGAGCCTCAATCCTCCTCTTTCTTCCCCCTCCCCCCACTTACCTGCTGGAGCTGCTCTCAGGCTGCTTGGGACCACATGCACGTGCATGCACATGGTGCCTCCTGTCTCTCAGCCTTCCTCCTGCTCCCTCCCAGCTCACTGCAAAAGGGGAAAATCTGTGGATTTCTCTTGTAAAAAGAGAAGTCCTTATTTGCCTCTGGTAAAAGGTAAAATCTGCGGTTTACTCTGTTTTTCTGTGGGAAATGGAAAACCTGGATACCTGCTCGTAAGGTTCAGAGTAAAAAAACTGTAGGGCATACTATATACTGAGACTTCATTTTTGGAAGAAACTTCTTTTAACTTACTGGCTTTTTGCCTGCATTGAGTAGATGTCCTTCGTTCTTACCTTCTTAGAACAACCCAAAGGAGCGTTCAGTATACCAGCTGTTTTATATCCCCACTTCAAATGAATTACCCAAACCTGAGCCATGGTGTATTGGAGATTGGTTTTTGCACATGTCCTGGAGCAGATCTTTTTCCCATACGTCATAAAAGAGGAGGTTTTTGCACTTCAGAGGTATCATTTAGCCAGATCACCTACTCCAGGTACACATCTAAAGACTGTTTTGGGTCAAAGCACAAGAAAGCTCCCTTTGGAAGGAACCCCCACCCTGGCTACCGCTGCCTTAAATCATGCAGGCAACCGTGCTGTTATATAATCCCCTTTCAAAGCTTGATTAATTTATCTTAAAAACAGGGTTATTTTTGTCCCAGATACTCCCACTGAAAGACCTCATTGGGAACTATCAGGCCCAACTTGCAAAATACTACTCCCTCATCCAGAGTTAAATCTGAAGCAGTTTTTTCTACATGTGCACAAGCTAAGAGCAATACAAATGTCACTGTTAAAGTGCAACAGCTGGTGAGCACTCCCACTCACCAGTCAGCAGCTCCCCTTTTGAAATAACTGTGTGTATGGACAAACATGCATTTGAAGCTGTCTTGTGCTCCCAATTAGCTCTTTATCTGAAGATGTTAGGGGATTTGCATATTCCTTAGACTAGAAAAGAATGGTTGCATGCTGTCACCTTGTCTTCACGTGTTGGTTCTTGACGTACTCCTTTCCTTACAGGCTCAAGATTTGGTTTGTGATACTTAACGTATAGGTTGTATATTTTCATGTAAGCAGCCTACCTGCAGAAAATATTTGAAGGAATGGTTATGCAAGTAACACATCAGAGGTCTTGTTTTGAAGATGGTTTATCTTCCACCTAGTGCAAAGAATGCATGTGCACACAATTGTGGCGAAGCAGCTGCCACATAGTAAACCCTGTCACACTTTTATTTTGCAGTAGGGTGTTTGCTTGTACACCCTGGATTCATAACAGCCCCGTAAATACATGTACAGGGTGCTCAAATTCTTTGGGTGAATCGCATATCTTTTATTACAGCAACAAAAAAACTTGGGGGGCAGGGGGGGGGGAGAAATTTTTCTTAGCAAGCTTTCGGGTTTAAAAACCCTTTGAGCCTGAGGAAGCTTCTGCAGTTGGTGTATGCTTTTTCTAGATGGAATGAATAGTAAAACCTGAGGCTGGGCTGGTATGTCTACAAGACAGGCAGTCGGTGTCCTTAGACTAACACGGCTACAACCTACACCCCTGTACAAGGTGCTGTCATTCTGATTGTGTTCAGACTGCATAGTAGTGGGTTATGTGCATCAAAGAGAACAGAAACATCTTTTTACTCTCGCCTAGATAACTGGTCAGTCAGATCTCAGCAGGAGACAGCAACAAGTCTGTAATTACAGTTCTTTGCTCTTTATAGTTGTTCTCCTAGTAATGTGTGTACACACATGCATGCAGATGCACACATGTACACAAACATACATGGACACACACTCGCATCTTTTCTCTCATAATAGGTAATGACTTTGAGTCCCCTGTGACTCCCGGGATCTCTTTCACTGCTGTGCTCCTTAGAAGGTCATCTCCCAACCTGTAAGTGTGTTGGTGATTCCTTCTCCCTAGGTGCAGTACTTTGCACTTATCTTTATTAAACTGCATCCTATATTGTTCTGTCCACCTTTCCAGCCTGTCTAAATCTGCCTGAATCTGTTCCCTGCCCTCCAGCATGTCTACTTTTACCCCATAATTTTGTCATCCACGGACTTGGACAGTGTGCTCTCCATGTCCTTGTCCAAGTCGATGGTGAAGATACTGAACAGCACAGGTCCAAGGACTGAGTTTTGAGGGACCCCACTGCCCATATCTTTCCAGGTCAAGACTGACCCGTTCACCACCACTTTCTGGGTGCATCCCAGTTAGATGATTTCATGGTCAGGTGGGTGGCAAATTGGCTAAGTCACAACCACTAGTTCTTTTTTTTAATGAGAATGGGATGTGATGCCATATTGAAGGCTTTTTAAAAATCCAAGTAAATTACGTCCACCTCAACTCCTGCATATAAGTTTGTGACCTGGTTGTAAAAAGAAACAAGGCTGGTCAGGCAGGATCTACCTGCTTTGAATCCATACTGGTTGCCCTTCAGCATTATTTTTCCTGCTGGACTCCCACAAATATAATCCTTGATAACTTTTTCAAAGGCTTTCCCAAGGATAGAGGTGAGACTAACCTAACCAGGCTATAGTTACCCGCATCTTCCTTCTTCCACTTTTTGAAAATAGTGAACATGTTGGCCCTTTTCCAGTTCTCTGGGACTTGTCCTGAGCACTATGAGCGCTCAAACAGTCCTGCCACTGGTTCTGGTATGACACTGTCCAATCTTTCAGCACCCTTGGATGAAGATTATCTAGGCCTATTGACTTGAACGCATCAGGCCCCTCCAAGTGTCCCTTCACTAGGTCAGTGCTAACCTTTGGTGGGCTGTCACCCCTCCTGTGCTTGTCTGTAGTCCAGTTTGGAGATATGTCATTATCTGTGTTCAGGAATACTGATGCAAAAAACTCATTGAAGAGCTCAGGTTTGTTCCTCCTATTCGTCCCATTGCCCTAGCCTGTTCTGTAGGGGTTCTGTGTTACCAGATTCCTTCTTATTGCTCCCTATATACCTGAAGAAGGGGCTTTTTGTTGTCTTTAAATTTTGTTGCCTTCCATTACTGCCTTGGCCTTTCTGACTGACTCCATGCAAGTGCGAGCCAAGTAGATGTAATTCTCCTTGGTGCCTACCCCCTGCTTCCATAGTTTGTGTGCCTCTTTTTTTCATCCTTAAGCTTTCCGGGATTTCCCTGTTCAGCCAAGAGCATTTCTTGGCCCCTTTGGCCCCCCTTTGTGTGCAGTGGGGTTTGAAGGGACCTCAAGAGGTCATGTAGTCCAACCCCATGCTCACAGCAGGACCATTCCCACCTAGATCATCCCAGGCAAAGCTTTGTCTAGCCACGTTTTGAAAATCCCCATGGATGGAGCTTCCACCACCTCTGGGTAAGCTATTCCAGTGTGTTAGTCTCCTTCTAGTGGGAGAATTCTTCCTGGTAGCTAACCTAACTTTCTTTGGTGCAACTTAACACTGTTGCTTTTTGTTCTGTCATCTGCCACCACTGAGAACAGTCTAGCTCCATCCTCTTTTGAACACCACCTCCCCCCCACCCCTTCAGGTAGTTGAAGACTGCTATTAAGTCTTCTCTGTCTCCTCTTTTCTAGACTAAATAAGCCTAGTTCCCCTAGTCTTTTTCCTTAAGTCATGTCCTCCAGCCCCCTCACCATTTTTGTTGCCCTCCTCTGGACTCTCTCCAATTTGTCCACATTCTTTCTGTAGTAGGGGGCCCAAAACTGAACACAGTACTCCAGATGTGGCCTCACCAGTGCTGAATAGAGGGGAATAATCACTTCTCTTGACCTACTGGCAACACACCTACCAATGCAGCCCGGTATGCTGTTAGCCTTCTTGGCAACTAGGGCATACTGCTGGCTCATTCAGCTTATGGTCCATTGTAACCCTCAGGTCCTTTTCTGCAGAGCTGCTGCCCAGCCCGTGAGCCCCCAGCTTGTACTGTGTGCATGGGATTCTTCTGTCCTAAGTACAGGATTTTGCGCTCATAGATTTCATAGGCATTAGGGCTGGCAGGGACCTTGGAAGGTCATTGAGTCCAGCCCCCTGGCCTAGGGGCAGGAAGTCAGCTAGGGTCAAAGAATCCCGGCAGGATAGGTGTCCAAATGTTTTTTTTAAGAATCCAGAGTAGGTGCTTGCACTGCCTCTGGAGGGAGTCTGTTCCAGGGTTTGGGGGCTCAGACAGTAAAGAAGTTTTTCCTTACGTCCAGCCTAAAATGATCTTGGAGGAGTTCGTGACCATTTGACCTTGTCATCCCTTGGGGTGCTCTGGAGAACAGGCATTCACCCAGATCCTTATGTACACCCCTTATATACTGACAGTTAGCCACTAGTTCACCCCTGAGCCTGCGCTTTTCCAGGCTGAAGAGTCCTGTGACACTCAGTCTGTCATCATAAGGCCTGTTTGGTTGCCCTCTGATCATGCACATGGCTCTCCTCTGGCCTCTCTCAAGTTTTTGCACATCCTTTTTAAATTGTGGAGCCCAGAATTGGATGCAGTACTCCAGCTGCAGCCTCACCAAGGCTGAGTACAGAGGGAGGATGACATCCTCAGATTTGCTTGAGAAGCATCTATGGATGCAAGCCAGGGTTTATTTGCTTTATGAGTTGTGACACTGCATTGGCGGCTCGCGTTCATCTTGTGGTCAGTCATGACCCCCAAGTCCCTTTCGGCTGTAGTGCTAGTGAGCATAGCACTGCCAAGGCTATAAGTGTGGTGTGGCTTTTTTCTCCTGAGGTGGAGTACCTTGCATTTATCCTTATTGAATGTCATCAGGTTTTTATCCCCCCATTTTCTAAGCCTGTCAAAGTCGGCTTGCATCACCAGCCTATCCACAGGTGAGGACACTTTAGCACAAAGTTTGGTGTCATCGGTGAGCTTGGCCAGTCCGCTTCTGACACCAATGTCCACATTGTTAATAAAGATGTTAAAGGAGTATATGTCCAAGGATAGAGTCTTGTGGGACGCCACTGGTCATGGAGCACCATGATGATTCACTTCCATTGATTACTATTCTCTGGGTCTGACCTTGGAGCCAATTTCCCAGCCGTCGGGCTGTGATGTAGCTGAGGCCACAGTTGGCCAGTTTTTCCATGAGGAGATCATGGGATACCAGATTGAAGTCTTTTTTGAAGTCCAGATATATGCGGTCAATCTCTTCTCCCTTGTCCAGGTGATAGGTCATCTGGTCATAGGAGGAAATGAGATTGGTCAGGCAAGACTGCATCAGACCCATGCTGGCTGTCCCTCAGGATGTTGCCATTAGCCAGTTTGTCAAGAATGGTTTCTTTTTGATAAATTTTTTCCAAAATCTTCCCAGGGATTGAGGTCAAGCTGATTTGGCCTGTAGGTCTCTCTGAATTTTGCCTAGCCCTACCCTCCGGCATATTAGGGGGTCAGACCTGATGATTAGTTTAGGTCCCTTCTGACCCTAAGTACTATAATATCTACTACTCCCCCAAGCTTGGTCTTATCTGCAAACTTGCTGAGGGTGTACTCCATCAATGACTTGGAAGATGACAAAGGCATTGAGCAAAACCAGCCCCAGGACCAACCCCTGGGGGATTCCACTTTATACTGGCTGCTGACACTGAGCCATTGATTACTACTCTCTGAGCCTGATGCTCCAGCCTATTTTCTATCCACCTTATAGTCCATCCAGCCCATACTTCCTTAGCTTGCCTGTGAGAATGTATCAGAAGCCTTGCTAAAATCAAGGTATACCATATCCACTGGTCTCCACACAGCCAGTCACCTTGTCATAGAAGGTAATCAGGTTGGTCAGGCATGACTTGCTCTTAGTGAATCCATGCTGACTGTTCCTAATCGCCCTTTTCTCCTCCAAGTGCTTACAAATGGATTCCTTGAGGATCTGCTATATGATTTTTTCCAGGGACTGAGGTGAGGTTGACTGGTCTGTAGTTACCTGGATCCTCATAGATTTCATACATTTCATAGACATTAGGGCTGAAGGGGACCTCGGAAGATCATCAGGTCCAACCTCCGGCCTGAAGGGCAGGAAGTCAGCTGGGGTCATAGGATCCCAGCAAGATGAGCATCCAATTTGCTCTTGAAAGTGTTCAATGTAGGTGCTTGAACCACCTCCAATAGCAGGCTGTTCCAGACATTGGGGGCTCAGACAGTAAAGAAATTCTTCCTTAAGTCCAGCCTGAAACGGTCTTGCAGTAGTTTATAACTATTTGACCTTGTCATCCTTGGGGCGCTCTGGTGAACAAACGTTCCCCCAGATCCTGGTGGTCATCCCTGATAAACTTACAGGTGGCCATCAGATCACCCCTAAGCCTGCACTTTTCCAGGCTAAAGAGCCCCATGGCTCTCAGTCTGTCATCGTAAGGTCTGTTTTCTTGACCCCTGATCATGCGCGTGGCTCTCCTCTGGACTCTGTCAAGCTTCTCCACATCCTTTTTGAATTGTGGAGCCCAAAACTGGATGCGGTACTCCAGCTGCGGCCTTACCAAGGCCGAGTACAAGGGGAGAATGACGTCCTGGGACTTGCTTGAGAAGCATCTATGGATGCAAGCCAGCATTTTGGTCGCTTTACTAGCTGCAGCATCGCATTGCAGGCTCATGTTCATCTTGTGGTCAATGATGACCCCAAGTCTCTTTCTTCCGTAGTGCTAGCCAGCATAGCACTGCCCAGCCTACAAGAAAAACTGCAGGTTTTTCTTCCCAAGGTGGAGAATCTTGCATTTTTCGGTGTTAAACACCATCAGGTTCTCATCCGCCCATTTGCTGAGCCTGTCCAGGTCAGCTTGGATCACCTGCCTGTCTTCTGGTGTGGATGCTTTGCCCCAGAGTTTGGTGTCATCGGCGAACTTGGCCAGTCCGCTTCTGACTCCAATGTCCA
The DNA here is from genome assembly GCF_052110815.1 of Crocodylus siamensis. NCBI lineage: Eukaryota > Metazoa > Chordata > Crocodylia > Crocodylidae > Crocodylus > Crocodylus siamensis. The sequence continues at coordinate 11,830,173 of NC_143408.1, forward strand.
CATCATTAATGAAGATGTTGAACAATATGGGTCCCAGGACAGAGGCTTGGGGGACCCCACTGGCCATAGGGCACCGTGATGATTGACTTCCGTTAATTACTACCCTCTGGGTCTGACCACGGAGCCAATTTCCCAGCCAGCGGATTGTGTTGGACTCAAGGCCACAAGTGGCCAGTTTTGCCAAGAGGTGATCATAGGATACCAGATCGAAGGCTTTTTTGAAGTCAAGATTATGACATCAATCTCTTCTCCCTTGTCCAGGTGATAGGTCACCTGGTCATAAAAGAAAATAAAATTGGTCAAGCAAGACCTACCCGCAACAAACCTGTGCTGGCTATCCCTCAGGGTGTTGTTGGTGTCAGCCAGTCCATTAAGGATGGCCTCTTTAATAAACTTTTCTAAGAACTTTCCTGGGATAGGAGTCAGGCTGATGGGCCTGTAGTTTACTGGATCCACTTTCCTCCCTTTCTTGAAGATAGGCACCACGCTGGCCTTCTTCCAATCTTTGGGCACTTCACTAGAGCGCCAGGAGTTTTCAAAGATCTGTGCCAGAGGCTGGGCTATGATGCTCGCCAGCTCCTTGAGTACCGCGGGATGTAGATTGTCAGGGCCGGCTGACTTGAAGGTATCCAGCTTCTCAAGATGTTCCTTCATGAGGTCAGCATTTATGGAGGGCAGGGGATCTCCCTCACCCAGACCTCCCTGTCCTATAGCGAGCATGGGCGTCCCATGGGACTGATGAAAGACTGTCGCAAAGTACCCATTTAATAGGTTGGTTTTTCCTGGGTGTCAGTTGTCCCGTGTGGTTCAGCAGGGGTCCAGTGTTGCCCTTGCTTTTCCTCCAGCTCCCCACATATAAGAAAGAGGACTTTTTATTGTCCTTGATGCTCTAAGCTAGTTGGAGTTCAGTTGCAGCCTTGGCTTTCCTGGTTTGCTCCCTGCAGGACCCAGACCAGTGCAGAATATTCCTCATTGGAGGTGAATCCTGCCCTCCAACCTTTTGTAGGCCTTTCTTTTTAGCCTCAGGAGGTCTGCTAGATCCCTGGAGAGCCAGGGGGGCTGCTGTGCCCTCTTGCTGCCTTTCCTCCAAGATGGAATAGAATTAGCTTGTGCATTGAGGATTACTCCCTTGAGGAGCAAGTACTCGTCCTGAACTCCCCTCCCCCTGGGGTCATGGTTCCTTAGGGCCTCACTGACGAGCCTCCTGAGCTTTCCAAAGTCGGCTTTCTTGAAGTGAAGGACGTCCGTGTTGCTGACTGACTTGCCAGCTTTACTGTGGATGGTGAAGGTGATCAGCTTGTGGTCGCTGTTGCCCAGCTTCCCATCAATCACTAGGTCCCTGGTTAGGTCATCCCCAGTAGCCAGTACCAGGTCGAGCAGCGCTTTACCTCTCATTGGCCTGTAGACTTCTTGAATCAGGTAGAGGTCATCCACGCATGATAGGAAGCTTTGCTACCGCCCAGATTTTGCTGAGTGATCCTCCCACAAGATGTCCGGGTAATTGAAGTCATGCATGGCAACCATGGTCCTGGAGCATGCAGCCTCAGCCAGTTCCTGGGCAAACTCCTGGCCAAGCTCTTGACTTTGGGTGGGAGGTCTGTAGTAGACTCCCACCATTGTGTCCCCTGTGCTGTGTTCCCCACGGATTTTAACCCAGAGGGTCTCCAGTTGTCCACCCTGGTAGCCAACATCAGCTTGCAGGGATGCGTAACTTTCTTTAGCATAGAGAGCTACACCCCCACCCCTTTTATCTACTCGATCCCTCATGTACAGGGTATAGCCATCTATACCCATGGTCCGGTCATGGGTGGAGTCCCGCCAGGTCTCCGTTACCCCTTTGACGTCATAATTATTTGAGTTAAGCAGGAGGACGAGTTCCCCAAGCTCCTGGCATTTGTGTACAGGCAGGCAAGCGTCCCCTTGGGGGCTCTTGTCTTGCCCACAGATTGTAGCATGGCTGAGGCAGGGGTAGGCTCCCTCCTTTTTTTTTTTTTTTCCTTCTCTTTCTTAAATATGGACCCTATGTTTGCTTTGAGCAATCGTACAGCTCTTTTACATAAAGTGCAACTCTTCCTTCTCTCCTCCCTGCCTGTCCTTCCTGAACAGTTTGTACCCATCCATGACAATGTTCCAGTCATGTGAGCTCCCACCGAGTCTCTGTTATTCCAATCACGTCATAGTACCATGACTGCAAGGACTTCCAATTCTTGTCGCTTGTTTCCCAGGCTTTGTGCATTTGTGTACAGGCACCTGAGGTTAGGTAGTTGATTGCCTTGATTTCTCAGGAAGTATGAGAACACCTCCCCTGTTTCCCCCTCCTGCTTGCTCTTCCTCCAGGGCTTTGGTCTCCATCTCCTGGTGAACCTAGTTTTAAAGCCCTCCTTGCTAGTTTAGGGAGCCTGTTTGCAAAGATGCTCTTCCCTGTCTTTCCCAGGTGGATCCTATCTCTCCCCAGCAATCCTTCTTGGAACAACATCCCATGTTTGAAGAAGTCAAATCCCTGCTGGCAACACCACCTGTGCAGCCCAGTGTCAATCTACAGGATACACTTCTTTTGCCTGGGCCCTTTTCCTTGACTGGAAGGATGAACAAAAACACAACCTGAGCCCCAGCTGCCCTCTCCCTTGCACTCAGAGCCCTGTAGTCAATTTTGATATGCTCAGGGTCTCCCCTGGCAGTATCATTGGTGCCCAAATGGATGAGCAGCATGGGGTAGTAGTCAGAGGGCTGGATGAGCCTCAGTAATCCCTCTGTGACATCTCGGATCTGGGCAAGCAGCAGACCTCCCAAGACAACAGGTAAGGTTGGCAGATGGCTCCCTCCATTCCCCCGCAGAAGGGAGTCCCCAACCACCGCCACCTGTTGCTGCTGCTTCTTGGTAGCATTCATCTGGACCCTTCCCTAGCCTGTCTTCCTCCACCAATGGAACATGCTCCTCCCTTTCTGCTGCTAGAGCTGCATATGTTCTCCAGATAAATGACTGTAAGTGGAGGTAAAGATCTCTGCTTGCTGCCAGAAGTTACAAGGCTCCAGCTTCCACCCTCTTGGGAGTCTATGTCCCTCTTGCCGGTTCCCTGAGAGTCACCACCAGGAGACACGGCTCACACTGCAGGTGCTCCCCAACCTGGCCATTGCTGGAAGGAACCTGCAAGCTACAGTCCCCACAGTGCCAAACCAGGACCTGGGTGGAAGCTTCAGTGGTGAGCAGTCCTGCCTAGACAGAAGCCTCACAGGTGCAAGCAGAGGCAGTGGATCTGGCATTGCGATGTCCTCCATCCATTTCCCTGGGTCTCTTATTTGCCTTTTTCTCTTACTGCTCTTTTGAGCAGACCTTCCCAAGTAAACTCACCTGGAAGGGGCCTGTTTGTTGCTCCTTGCCCTGAAGGTACTTCCCCCCTGCTTCCTCAGGCCAAGCTGAAAGACGTGCCCTTCAAAAAAGGGGCAGGGGGCCCATGAACTGGCCTAGCTTGTGAACTGCATGCAGACTGCTTACCCTTTTTGCTGGCTCCCTAAGTCACTGTGTTTATCTTGGGTGTTGGCTGTTAAAGACGGACTGCCCTACATAAGTCCATGAGATCCTGATACAGAGCAGGATGGCATCTCTTGGAAAGACTTGTTTTTCCAGAATGGAAAACATTCTAAATATAGGGTACAGATATGTACTGTCTATATAGGTTACAGTGTCTCGGATCTTTGACTTTTTTTTGCTGCTTTGAAACATTCTAGCCTATTATTCAGCTCCAGTAAGGTGTACCTTGTAGGAACCTCAGTTTGCTATCCACTTCTGTAGTTAATTATTTGATTTAATGGTGTTTACGTTATTTGATGACCTGTTACATACTAACCCACCAGTCCTAGAATGTTCTGCTTGGGCTCACAATATCATCTTGACTCATGAAACCTTTTGAGCTGCTTTCATAAAATCTTTCTTGCTTCATCTCCCTTTTACAGTTTTCTTAGTAGCTGTTGCATTGGCCAAGAGAATGATTTGAATTCCAAGTACTTATGAATGACCTTCCCTAGAAATATTTCCTAGGGATAAGTTGGTGTTGAAACCTCACTCTTAATTTTATCCCTATGATAGTTTTGGAGTTTCATCTGAATCAGTTAATTTACGTGTCTTCCTCCCAAAGTCTTAATATAAATTGAAAAAAGTTGCACAATTGATATTTTTCATATCTTTTAGAGCTTCTATAGGACTAAATGATTCAGAATTCCTTCCAGTTATTAGTGGGAATAGCTAGATGTTCCAAAGCTCAGATCATCTCATAAAGAGTAGCTAAATGGGTAATGTAGCATGGTACTGCCAGCAGATATTTTGCTACACCTGAATTTTTAAGTCTTTGGCTCTTTTTTAAGAAACTTGCAAAAGATAAATCTGCTAAGCAGTAGTGTGAAGTAACCTGCTAACCTTTATTGAACATCACACCTTGGAGCTAGATGCCAAAGCAAATGTCAGGATTTAGAAAGGAGTACAGAAAACAGTTGTTCAAGCACTAGAGCTTATCTTCCTCATTTCATCAAGAGAAGATGAATTGCTTGCCTGTCACTTACAGTGGGGCGTCATACCCATGCATACTCCAAACAAAAGAGTTTTTCGTATAGTAACTGTGGTTCTTTGAGATGTGAAATCTATATGTGAGAACAACTTGCAACCCATCCTGTCTTTTGGAATCCTCAGACTTCTAATTGTGAAGGAACTGAGGAGCATGTGGCACATGGGGCCAGTCCAGGCACACTTTATACACCATGAGGGGCTGTTCTGGGGTATATGTGGCTTTTGGTACCCACACCAGAGCAGCCCTGCATACTGGATCTGGTGTGCATGGCCTGTATATGGGCCACACATAGCCCAGTCCAGACCAACACCCAGATCCAGTGTGCAGGGCCAGTCTGGTACAGCTGTCATTTTCACTGGAGATCCTAGAATGGCATCATGTTGTGCGCAGCACACTGGCCCCAACTCTGCATGCTGCATATGGCACACCGGGCCAGTCTGGCATGAGCTGCACACAGCATGGGGTCAGTCTAGTGTGGGCTGCACACACCTTTGACATCCCTGTGTTAGAAAATAAACAATAAAAATGTAACACGTGAAACAGGAGCTAAACTCCTAACTATATTTTTTCATGCATGGTTATGAGAGATTTCCAGGCTTTGAATGCTAGTTTCTGCTAGGTTATTCAAAAGATGGTAGTTCTTTGCATTTCCTGTTTAAAATAATTATTGTGGGTGTGTTGCTCATGGTTGGAAATACTTTCTTTTGTTCCTCGTAAAATTTAAAGACGTTAAGGGAAGGATAGAAGAGTCGATAGTGTTGATAGTCAAATAATATTGGAGTTAAACTGCTGTTATAGAAACACCATTCCATTAGAAAAGGGTGAAGGTTAGATTAGCATAAGGAACAAACAGGCACGCTGTGATGCTGCATGCATTTTTCAATCAGTAGGACTGGAAGAATAACTTAATCTATATGGCTCGTCTATTATTTTTAGAGTTTGTTTAAAAACCATTGGAAAAAAGTGTGAGTACTTTTTTTCAAATGAATAATTCTAGTAGTTAGAGAGGAAAAAGACTATTTAGCTCAGAAATCTCAAATGCTAAAACAAGTGCTTTTGACCTGTAAACTGATATTCAGTATAATATATTGTAAGCCTTTTTAATAGAAATATTAAATAGAAATATGTGAGATGATGCTTATATTTGTAATTTTTTTTAAAGCAGATATGTGGAGGTTAGTATGTGAGCATAGGGCATAACTTGACAAAATACAGAACTTGTACAAGAAAGTAAGAGAGTTTGAGGATGTCAGGTTTCATAACATGCCTATTTCTGCATTGCTGATTTTGTCTCCTCATAATGCCTCACGCTTCCTTATTCTCATTGTGTCAGGGAACAAACAACTCAAGGTCCGGCCGGTGAAAATTGATCCCTTGTTCTTAAGCTGTTATTGATCATTAACTTCTTTTCACTGTGTTAATGAAAACATTTGTTTGTTTTTTATCCCCCTGTTCCTCCCCTCCAGTTTAGAGAATTCTACAAACAGTGCCGATCCATCCAGCAACAAATTTGTTTTTGGACAGAATATGAGTGAGAGAGTGTTGGTGAGTACCCGTTGATTATGAAATTTGATATTTCTTTTGGATATTGTTTATGTTGATTCCCATTCACTGAGATATGAAAGCTTGTATGGAAATCTGGTCACCAGTATTGCTTAGAACTGCACTAGAGTTAAATGTCTTTGTGGCAGCACATGGATGACTGTGACCCCAATTACCACTTGAGCTCAGCTCCTCAGAGGTATTTAGGTGCCTGACTTAGTTGTTCCATTTGTTTCAGCACACTGTCTTTCAAACCTTCCCCTTTGCAACTAACCAGTTGTCAGCAAAGTTAACTGGACGCTGCTATAGTTAACATTTCAGGGCACATTCCCACCACCTTTATTGCGAGTTTTTCTTAGTTGTGTGTTCAGCTGACCAGTTGGAGTTAAGGCCAGTCCTGGTTGAGGTAAGTGTAGTATGTCTCCAAGTGATGGCCACGCAAGATGCTTGCTCTTCTAGGACTCGTGTCAAGAATCTGATCACTTTGGCAAGTTAAGGCAAATCAATGAAATAGTATGAAGTTGATCCACTTAAGGTACCCCAAAACCCCTGTGTGGAAGCACGTATTCAGGGGCTTCAGTTTGCCTCACGAATGAAGGCATCTGCACATTCATGTATAGTGTCTTAAGTTGCATAGAATGAATTGATCTCAACTGTGTGAGTCCTTGCTTAGACATGCCCTTTGGAAACCATGACTGGCAAGTAGAACATTCTTTTTCAGCAGGACCTGAGAAGCTGGGGCTACTACATGACATCCTGTTTTCTGGAGTGATTTATGAAAATTACTATGGATTTGTGCATCAGAGGCCCAGTTCCTGGCATGATCATTAGCTAAGGTAGCCAAATCCCTTAGTGATCAGGCAGGTTCTTTGCCACTAATACCAATGTGGGGGGGTTTTAGCTCCACTCTTCTGTACATCACTATTAATACCATTCACTTCAGCTTGCATCTTATTCTGACCAGTAAGGAAGAATTGGTTGCAAATGTGAAGGTGATAGGAAACTTGAGACAAACTAACCATGATATGATAAACCTGTATATTACAGAAATACTGCTCAGGACAAGTGTGTGCATCAAAACCAAAAAAGGTACCAAGTGGTCCAAAAAAAAAAAAAGCCCTGCATAGCTTAATAGCAAAGTTGAGGAGGCTATCAATGACAAAGACATCATACAAAAAAAAAGAGAATGTCTTCAAATGAGGAAAACAGGGAAGCATATGCACTCTGACAGATAAAACGTAAATATAAAAATGTAATAAGGTAAGCCAAAAAAGGATTTGAAGAGCATCTTGCACAAGGCACTAAAGTTAACAATAAATTTTTTTTGCTACGTCAGAAGCAGAAAGCCAGCCTGGTGGGACCATTAGATTACCAGGTATAAAAAAAAAAAAAAAAATGTGCTCAGAGATGATAGTGCCATAGCAGAGAAGCCAACTGAATTCTTTGCATCTGTCTTTACTGACTCTATAAGTGAATTCTGTGTGTGTGTGTGTGTGTGTAAAAAAAAAAAAAAAAAAAAAAAAAAAAAAAAAAAAAATATATATATATATATATACTCTCTGTTTTTAAACCTGCCTTCTGATAATTTAGGTGGTTGCCCCTACTTCATTTTGGGATTTAAGACCATAGAAAAGAAGCACTCATGAGGTCATCTAGTTGTCTCCTGCTTAAGACCAGGATCATCCCCGACTAAATCATACCAGTCAAGTGTCTGTCTAACCTGGTCCTGAAATTTCCCTTGATGGAGATTCTACAACTTCTTCAAACCTGGACCAGTGCTTGACCACTCTGAGTCGAAAAGTTCTTCCTAATCTCTAACCTCCGCTACAGTTTGAGGCTGTTGCTTATAGTTCTGTCCCTTCCTTACTGCCACAGAGGAAAGTCCATCTCCATCTGTTATAATTGTCACCCTCTGCCATAATTCTCATATTAAATCACCTTGGTAAGTTCAGCCTTTCCTTTATGAGCAGGGATCTTGGTTTTCTCTGTTTAGAAAAATCACAAATTCTGTGACTTGTACCTCCCAAAATCCATGCCTTTCAGTGATTTTAAAATGAAATGTTGCACACACATGGTATCAGTTGAACAAAATGTTTTATTGATACATTTACAAGTTTAAAGCAGTTTGGTAGTCTACTAATGCCTTGATCACTATTATAAAATAAATTCTAAAAACTTATACATTTTGACACTGATTTTGGGTTTATCACAGAAAATTGGAGCTCCCTCTGCCCCTTTACTCACCAGTACTCACATGCAGCACATCTCCATGCTGCTACTCCTGCTACTGAAAGGTGGGCAGGGGATGCCTCGCTCTAGCGGTGAGGGGCTCTCAGTGGTGGCAGCAGGCTTCCCTACCTCACTTTGCCCTGCCCTGCTGCACCAGGTCCCACGTGCTGGGCTGCAGAGGCCCCAGGGGGAGGGCAATAGGGTGGGGAACCCTGAGCCTACAATGGGCAGCCTGTATCCATCCCTGATCCATGCACAAATCTGGCAGGCACGTGCCCCCCATGCCTCTTCCTGGGAGTGTGCTTAGTGGTAGGGAGCTAGCCCCTCTACCACCCTCTGGATGAGCTGCCTATTGCTCTGTCCCACTCCCTACCTGGGTCCTGCGGCTGTGCATTTGGGCCCCAAGCCTCACATACCACCCCGGCTGGGCAGCATTCCCAACCCTGCCCAACTCCTTCCCTCCCTCACAATGGGGGCCTCAATCCTCCCCTCTTTCCACTCAGACTTGCGTGCTGTGAACTGTGGGAGTTTCTTTCTATGTTGCCTGGCTGCCATGTGCATGTGATTTGTACACACGTACATGTGGCGCTCCCTGCCTTATCACCCTTTTCTGCTCCCCGCAGCCCCTTGCAGACTGGATTTCTGCTAGCCTGCAAGAGAGAACCCCATTTCCCATGGTTTTCTCCTTTAAAATGAAAAAATCCAGGTTTTACCACGTTTTTCTGTGGTGAACAGAAAACCCAGATTCCCTGCTCATAAGTAATGTTAGCAAAGCCTTCAATCATTTTTGTCACTCTGTTGGACTTTTTCAGATCTGTCTGCATATTTCTTGAAGCATGGGGCTCAAAACTGGACACAGTACTGCAGGGGAGGCCTCACCAGTGCCAAATAAGGTGGAAGAATTGCTTATCTTGATCTGCAAGAGATCCTATTTTGTTAATACAACCCAGTATGTTGCTGGCTCTTTTTTGCAACAAGTGCACACTGTTTATTCATTGTGGCTGGATAGGGGTGAATAACGAAATCTCTCTCCCTGGGACTTGCCTGCCACGCTTCGGAATGATGGAAGAATAGGAAGTTAATTCCTGAAAGAGAGAGAGTGTAGTAAATCACCCCAGAAGCAGGATAAAAGAAGATTGCTTTATTAGTAACTTCCCCACAGGTTGTGGGGCACCCTGGCTGTTCTCACAGCTCGTGGTCTCCCTTTTCTCCACCACTGTGCAGCCCACTCCCACAAGTCAGTCAGCTCCACTCCAGTCCCACTCTCTCTTCTCTTTCCTGCGGTACGAGCAGATCCTTTCTCTGTGGGACCTTCTCTCAACCAGTAAGTTTCTCCTCGCTTCCTCACCTCCTTACTTCACCTGTGTTGCCTATACCCAGTTGGCCAGTCTTTATCCACAAGCTGCTTCGGTGCTGGGTCTGCCGCTCTTGGCATCTCTGCTGGATCTCTCCATGCTGTGCCCCAGGGGACAAAGGAAAGCTGCTTCCTGTGGACTTAAGCAGCTGCTGGCTCCTAATCGGTTAATATTCACCCCAGGTGCAGTCCCCTTCCCAACTGTGTTTATTAAGTAATTAACTTTGCCCTGTCCCTGACCTGACTGCTTGCAACTTGGTAACATCAAAGGAACAGGGCTGTCTTTGCCCAATATTCAGTTTATGGTGCACTGTAACTCCCAGGCCCTTTCCTTCAGTACTGCAGGCTAGCCAGTCATTCCTCAGTCTGTTTTTGTGTATGCAATTTTTCTGTCCCAGAAGCAGGACTATGCACCTCCCCTTATTGAATTTCACTCATTTGATTTCAGACCATTTCTCCAGTCTATCCAGGTTATTCTGGATCCTAGCTGTATCCTTCAGTGTCTAAAACTCCATCCAATTTGGTATCATCTGCAGATTTGCTAAAAGTGCACTCTGTGCCATCCTCCCAATCGTTAATGATTATGTTAAACAATATGGGATGAAGGACAGACCTCTGGGGAGTCTCACTTAATACCTTATCCCAGCTAGACATTGGTTTAGTTTATTGCTGACTAATCAGTGAGCATGATAATCCAACCAGTTATACAATTTACAGTTCTTTCATCTCGTCTGTATTTCCTCAGTCAAAACCCTGGCTAAAGTCTAAATATATTATATTTGCTTCATCTGTCTATCTTACCACAGCAGGAAATCAAGTTGGTTAGGTATGACTTGCTCTTGGTGAATCTATACTGGGTAATCCCAATCACCTTGTACTCCTCTAGCTGCTTCAGAGCAGATTCCTTGAGGACCTGCTCCATAATCTTTCCAGGTATTGAGGTCAGACTGACTGGTTTAATTCGCTGGATCCTCTTCCATCCCTTTCCTAGGATGGGCACTATATTTTCCCTTTTCCCATCGTATGGGACCTCACAACCTCCAAGAGTTCTTGAAGGGGATAGCCAGTGGCTCTGGAATTACCTCAGCCAATTCTTTCAGTACCCTAGGGTATATTCCATCTGGCCCTGCTGACTTGGAAGTATTTTGTTTTTCTGCATTAGGGCTGTCTAACTTTGGCACAGCTGGAGGTCACACATGATGCCAGCATGCATCTTCTGGGGCATACCATGGGGGCAACTGTAGTGGGGGAGGGGTCTCCCTCACCTCGTGCAACATGACCAGCACCAGCATCGTGCTCTCCCATACATATGCGTTGCATGCTTCTGCAGTTTATTCTTGTGTTCTTCCCTCGTAATGTGACCGAGTTCACTTTTTGTAGGATTTCTTTTTTGAGTTTCAATGCCTTGAAGAGATTAATTTAGCCAGGCAGGCCTCCTGTTGCACTTCCCATCCTTCTATAGCTTGCTCATGTGCCCATAATATGGCCTCCTTAAAATACAGCCAGCTCTCCTGGATTACTTGCCTCCCTGGATATCCTGCCTACCAATTCCCTGACTGTTAAAAGCTGCTTCTTTTTTTTAATATATTTTGTTGCTTTTTTTTTTTCCCCCCCAAGTCCAGTGTCTTTATTCTGCTGCTCATCCTCCTTCCTTCCTTCTCTATAAGATCTTAAATTCTTACCATTTTGTGGTTGTCACCCAAGTTACTTTCCACTTCCAAATTCTCAACTGATTCCTTCCTGTTTGTGAATAGCAAGTTAAGAAAATATTTCCCCCCTTCTCCCTAGTTGGCTTCTTCACCTGCACATGACAGTACACTAGTCCTACTACTATCCTACCATGTCTTAATCCAGAGTGCATAATTATTTCAGGATTGTACTAGGACTTCCATTTCTTCCTGGTTATTTTCCATGTTTTTCTCATTGATGTGTAAATGTTTCAGGTAACTACCTGATTGTCTTATTTTTCTCCCTGAAAAAATGCTAAAGTTTCCACTATTGCCTTTTACTAAATTTTTTTTCCAGGTTCCCTGTCTACAGGGCTTTGGTCTCCATCTCCCAGTGAACATAGCTTTTAAAGCCCTTCTTCCTAGGTTAGTGAGCCTAGTGGACCCCCGTCTCTTCTCAGTAGTCCTTCTCCTTGGAGCATTACCCCATAATCCAAGATACCAAACCTCTTAGGCATTCCACCTAGGTAACATGGGGTTGAAGTGGTAAATCAAATGGAGCACTAGCATATAGAGCTTGTGGTGATTGACTGTTATCAAGTGCGCTAGTTTGATGTCCCCCAGCCAGTGAGGGAGAGGTTGCAGGGATTGGTGAGACAGGTGTCCCTTGATGAGCTCCAGGGCTAGTCAGGACCTGTTGGATGTAGACAAGGAATATCAGTGGCATGATAGTCTTGACCTCCCTTTAGGGTATGATGCCTTGTGTTAGGCTGTGATTTTCTTGTGCTGTCAGGGTTGTTTTAGTATGAGGTTAGATTATGGATTTGTATAGGATGGTTTGGATGAGGATGATCCTGCCTCAGGCAGGTGGTTGGACTAGATGACCTGTGGATAGGATGACTATTTTTAAGGAGATCTGGGGCACTGCTTTCCCCCTCCCTCTCTCTCCCCCCCCCCCCCCCCCCCCCCCCCCCCCCCCCCCCCCCCCCCCCCCCCCCAAGCCAGTGGCATTGCTGCAGGCAGAAGCACAGGAGTGCTGGGTGCAGTCTGGTAAAGAGGTGGAGTGGCATGGTTTGTGTCCAGTCTAGTTCTTCCTGGGCAGTGGCTAAATGTGGGGGGACAGGCTGAGCTGGGCACCCCTCTAGCGTGCCCTTCTTACTCCAGTACAGTAGCAGTGGTGCCTGCTTGCCCACCTGCCTGGCTCGCCATGCCACCTCCCTCACCAGACTGCACCCTTGCCCACCTGGAGTGACCAGGAATAACAGTCACAAGCTGGCACAGGGTAGGTTTAGGTTAGATATCAGGAGGCGCTACTTCACGGTCAGGGCGGCTAGGGTCTGGAACCAACTTCCAAGAGAAGTGGTGCAGGCTCCTACCCTGGGGGTGTTTAAGAGGAGGTTAGATGAACATCTTGCTGGGGTCATTTGACCCCAGTACTCTTTCCTGCCATGGCAGGGGGTCGGACTAGATGATCTGCTCAGGTCCCTTCCGACCCTAGAAACTATGAAACCTGCCCCTGCCTCTGAGACTTTTCACCAATAGGCCGAGACCAGCCTACACAATCTGGGATTGTTCATGAACAAACTGGAATGTGTGGTTACTCTACCTAATAGATGTCCTTTCCAGCCCTACTTCTCTATGATTCTATCATCCTGCAATAAAATGGCAGGGTGCTTGTGGTGTGGGCAGCTCTGTACTCTGGGCCAGCACAGAGGGATCTGCCCATCCCTGCCTGTCAAAATCCAGGAGGTTTCTCATATGAAAGATGTTGGCCAGGACCATCTTCCAGTGCACCCAGGGCTCCTTCATTACCAGCACCACCAGCTGGGACTTGCCATTTTTTTTCAGCAGGGACTTGTCAATGAAGTATACACTCAAGAATCTGGAAGAGGAGACTAACCTTCAAGTTCTGAGGAGGTCCTAGTAGAAATTAGACAGCTTTCTAAGGTCTCTCATGGGGAGGTATCTCAGGTAGAAGAGTTTCAGGTTCTATCAGAACCATCAGAGGCAGCAGAGGAAAGTGTACCCCATTATGCACCATGGTGTCTGACTGCAAGTAGCATCTCCTAGGGCCTGATTGTGGATGCAGACCAGGCCTGTTCTTTCCCCTCCCTTCCCCCTCCCTCAGGCAAGGTGTTAAGCCAGGTGACCAGTGCCATCCTGCAGAGGAACAGAACATTGGGGCCACCCTGTTCAAGACATGAAGCCATTTGGACAGTTGGACTTCAAGTTGGTCTCAGTTCTCCAGAATGAAAGGATGACTGGGAGGACAGGTTGACCCCCAGATAAAGCAGCAGGCCTGCACTTTACCAGATGGCTTGGAGCACAGATGGTGTTGGGCCCACTTGCCACCCATTATCTGCTACCAGGTCAGAACTCTTCACCCATTTGGCCAAGGCGGAGGAGGCTGTCCAGTAGATGGCAGTTTACCAATCCATCTGCATGAGGATGACTCATTGCCAGCTTGGCTAACACCAACTCTATGAGCTGCTTGGATAGGAGAGAAAGGAAAGGTTCAGTGGTAATGTAGAGCTTGCCAGACAATTGGTAGCCTTGTCACACTCCCTGCGAGAAGATGAGTTCAGTCAGGTTCCAGTTGAGTTTAACCATACCCTCTGGGGAAGCAATACAGCATTGAAGATTTCACACAGTAGGGACTGAAGCTATCCGTCCAAGCAAGCTTGAGGAGGTCCTGGCCCAAGTGCGGGTTGTTGAAGATGGTGTGCCCTAGAATCCTCTGTCTGCTTTAAGGTGGATGTCTGTCTACACAGACTTTAGCCACATCAAAAAAATACTTCCTCTTCTCTGGGGCATAGAAAAAGTAGGAGCAATGGTCCATCTCTGAAAAGCTAAAACCATGAGCTTACATGCATCACTGGAGTCCCCTGTGGTTCAGTGGTAGAATCCTTGTCTGCCACACTGGAGAGCCAGGTTCAATTCCTGGACACTTATGCAAATACAGTCGTGGAGGCACCAAATGTCTGGCTCAGTCTAGCCTTTGGATTCTGTGTCAGTGGCCTAAAGGGGGCATGGAAAGTCTGGGCAGACTCCACTCCTCCAAAAACTCCTGCCTAGGCATATGCATCAAAGGTCTGGGAGACCTCATGCATACATCATGATCTGGAAGGATCAGTGGTTGCCAAACATGCTTCACTAGTGTAGTAGTGTCTAGAGCTCTTCCTGTTTCTCCTGACTCCCTCTGTGGAGGGCAGATTATCTGGGTCAGTGACAAGGAGCTTCTCCATCTCCTGAAACCTTAAGCTGCTCTAAGGCCACCTTCCTCTGTCAGTTTTTTTGTTTTTTTTTTTCCCCTGGATGTAGTTGCAGCATGAGAGCCCCATACGAACCTTCCCCACATCCCACCATCTTCATGCTGAGGGAAGGGTCCTCTGCTGCTTGGGCAAAGCTTGCAAGAACTTCCAGGAGTATTTTACAAAGGCTACATCCTCCAGCAGGCTGTTGTTGAAGTGCTGGTAGTTTGGGCCTGTATGCTCAGGTTGCAGAGTGACCTGAGCATAGGCAAGATGGCAGTCACTGGAGGAGACTTGCCAAATGCCAGAGGTGTGGAGTTGGATAGGGTTCAGGAAGGGAGGTGTAGATCTCGTCTAGTCTAGGAAGGAATGCCTGATGTTCATCTGCCTTGACAAAGGTGAATGTGGTGGTGGTGGTGGGCATGCCAGCCATCTATCAAAGTGGTCAGTGGTGTCCTCCCTTAAGTTGTCTGTGGTGACCTGGCTCCATTCCCTGCCACTTTTGTCTTGCACCTCAATGTTGCTCTTGAAGTCCCTGCTGAGTACTAGATACTCATGAGGACTCAAGTTGCTGAGGTAGTTGGGAGCTTGCTGATAGAATTGCCTTCTCACTGTTGGTTCCCGGGGCATAGATGTTAGGCAGATTCAGGACAACCTGATGTGTTGACCCAGAAAAGTAGCAGGCAGCTTGGTATCACTTCAACTGTCAGCACGAGCTCTGGCCCCATGCCCAGGGAGAACAAATGTGCAACCCCATAAGATAAGGTACCCAAAGTAGAACCTGTCCCCCTACTCTAGCCTGCATGTGGCTCATCTGGGGTTGTATGAGTCTTCTGTAGGAACAACAGAGTCCTCCGCTGCTTACAGGTAAATGAATACCTGGCATTTGTGGAGACCTGTCCTGCAACCGTAGCTTTTAAGGGTGGCAATGGTAAGGGTCCTTATGGGTAGGTGACGGTGGGAGGATTAGCAGGGGCCTTGCAAGGGGTGGTGTCATTTGTGACCCAACAGCAATGCTGCCCTGCTCCTGCAGGTGTAGAGGATATACTGGAAGCTGTGGCATCACTGGTAGATTTGTCATTCTACCTGTTGGGCCCCTTGCCCTCCCCCACTAGGATCCTCACAGCACCAGGGTCCCCAGTGATCTCTAGTGAGCTGTACCTTGTTTCCAGAGTGCAGCATGCTCTTCAGGAAATACAGCAGCACTTTGCTGAGCACACCTGGGGCTGAGATCAGCAGGCTCTACCACCCCTTGGAGTCCTGGTTGTCTTTCTCCTTGTCCCTGATTCCTGTGGGGGCCTCCTTCTGACTCCTGGATAATGTGGCTGTATTTCTCCCCCAGCACCAGTGGAAGGAGTAATGTACCCCCTGGAGCTGGGGAAGGGGTAGACAGGTTGGGTGGCAGGGCAGGAGACAATGGGTTCTATGTAGGATCCTCCTCAGAGTTCAGATGACTGTTAAAGGACCCTGGTCTTTCCTTCTCTCTTTGCAGAGTTTAGGGCTGTGACACGGATGGTGACACTGGGTCTGGAGATAGTGTGGGCACCTCAGTGGTGCGGTCCACCCTGGAGTCTTCAGGAATGTGGACTTCTTTGGGGCTTGCTGGTGAGAGTCACTTGGCTCCCACCTCCCTTAGGTTGTCCGAGAGAGGGATTCACTGCTAAATCTGCTCCAGAGGTAGCCAAAGTCAGGGCTTGAACTTTGGCACCTGTGGTGATGGATGTCAAATCATGAGTGGTAGAATTGTGGATCTCCTCCATAGGTTCTGTGGCTCCAGGATGCATTTGGTTCTGAGTCTTTCTCCAGGGTGGTCTCCACCTGTTTGATTTTTCCTGGGCTTGGTTTTTAGGTGTAGCTCCAGAGTTGACAGTCTCCTCCATGTCAGAAGAACTGAGCTGCTCCTGTGCTTTCTGCTTGGCCAAGGCAGTTGTTAGCTGTTCTTTAGGGTTTAGCTACCACTTACCGTTTGGTGGGCAGGGATGAATCCATTCCTGGTGGAGGGGTTGTGGCCAAGGACAGTGTTTCTCAATCTTGTTAAACTCAAGGTACCCCTTGGAAAATGCAGCTCTTAATTTTTTACTTGTTTTCTATGGAAAAATAATAGAGTAATAATTTTTCTGATGCAAGGAGCTCAGAAAGATCATCACAGAATTTTTGTTAAATATTATGGATTCCTGTTTAATCTTGTGGTTTATCCTGTGAAATTTTATTTGCACCTAACTTGAAAGGATTTCAAGGCACCCTGGGGTGCTGCAGTACCTGATTGAGGATCAATGGGCTAGATAGTAGACCTGATTGTCTTTGGCCACTCCTGGCATAGGTATCCCAGTGCCTGCTGTAAGAATCATGTGATCTTCTCTGAGGAGCAATGGACTGTATAGGATACCCGGGAAGGAGACCATGAAGGGTTCCTCTACCTCCATCCTAGCACCCATCACCAACTGGATGGTGACCTGGCAGGGGAAGGATTGCATGTGGTGGTGGAGGCTGGGGTCTCAGCACTCCAGTAGGAGGGATGTTATTGGGGATGTGACCTTTCCCAGGCTGAGAAGTGGTTTGGTATGGGCCACACTGAGGTGGTATGGAGCTGAGCACTGCCCTAGTTTAGAGGTCCTTTGAAGTTTGAGGGGGACATCAACCCCCTCTGCTTGAGTAACCTCCAGCAGAGATCACTTTTCCACTGCCTCTTGGGTGGCAGCCTCTGCTGCAAGGAACAGTGCTACTATGCCGTATGTTTGTGGCCATGAGATTTGCAGCAGCCTCATCAACTTGTGCCAGTGTCTACACAGAGTTTGTGGGGTGGGATCAGGTGGCGGCAGATCTCATACTACGTGTTGGGGGAAGGGGCCTTCACTGCGGTGGTCTGGGCAGAAGCAATGGAGGCAGCAGGCTTGGTGGTTGTGGTTTTCCCTACAGTGGGTTCTGCAGTGCTGATCAGGTGTAGGGTGCAGTCTGATGAGACACCTGGTCTCAGAAGTGAAATTGCTTTGGCCTTTGTGGTAGGCCTATTAGGAGTAAGACTTGATATTCCAGTCTGCACAACTGAATGAAGATCAGAGTCTTATCAGTTGTGACCTGAAGCTGGACTTGTTCAACTTCAGCTGTGAAATTGTTTTCTCACAGATGTAGGTTAAGCTGGACAAGCTACCTATTTTCATGCTCAGTCTTTGAATATTCTTTTAGAGGAGCTGAATAAAAGCCCAGTGACTTCAGGACTATTGATGCTTGGGTTTTTTTTAGTATTAAACTACTTGGCAATTAAGTAATTGAATTCCAAGGATGATTCACTTCCTTCAGCTGTGTCCTGTGAAAGGATCTGGAGCAGTCCTGTGTCTTTTTTTTACGAGAGATAATATCTGAAAACCTCTCATAAAAATCTTTTGTAAGTAATTGAATCAAGTTCAAACAGTGATTCTCGGGAACCAGCATTTTGCATATATACTCCTGAGTTTGCTGCAGTACTCAAAGTTAACCAAGTTTTTTTTTTTTGGTAGTTAGTTACTCTATAAAGTTTTCTGAAACTCAGACCCTAATTTGTGTTATACTTTCAAAAACACTTCCCCTCCCCCCCCCATGGAGATTCTACAGTTTCTCTAGGTAGCTTGTTCCAGTGTTTAACTACCATGCTTGATTTTTGAACATGCTATTTTGTTGGTTAAAAGGTACAGATATTACATTTGTTTATTGCAATTACCTACAAACCAGTAAACGTTTTCAAAGTGATCTGTAATGTTTATGCATATTAATATGAAACTACTGCTTTTGTATGAAAGTACAAAGTACCTCTACACTTGCTTTCCCACTATCCTTATGTATTGCACTATATAAACTCCCCCAGAATTGGCTTGTTACTGAATAATGTAGCCAGATAAAGAGGGACAAGAGCAGGAAATGTGTGGGTTGTGGGTGCTTCAGGCCCCCGAGTTGGCTCTTAATTATCCATATTGATTTGCATGTAGACATAGCCTGTTCCATTGTTCTACTTGCTGAGGGTATCCCAGTGGGGAAATGCCCACGATGGGTGGGTGCGGGGGAGGGGGCAGTGGCTGCCATCTGGGCAAGTTCTGATGGGAAGGTGAAAAGGGCTGGGAAGAGGGGCCCTGAGAAGCCCCCTCACTCTGTGGGTTGGATAAATGGTCATGGGTTGTCAACCTTTGGACAACATGGATACTTGCTAGGAACAAATAATGCCAAACCAAATTGATTTCCATCTTTGACAAGACAGCTAGCTGTTTTGATGGATCAAGAAAATGCCGTGCACATAATATACTGTATTTACTTATGTACTATGTGTACCTCTTTATCAAAAAATAGCCATCTGAAATGGGGGTATATATGTTAAATGAGGAAATAGTTTTCTGTACCAGAATGGAGGTGGGAATGGCAGCAGGGGACTGCCCAGCACCAGCTCACCCAGGCTTGCATGGAACGGGCAGACTCCTTTAGTCTGCAGCATTCCCCCTCCCCTTGCCTTAGGGGCAACAACTACAGGTTTAAACCCTCTCACAGGTGATACTGAATTAGTTTTGAGAGGGCTAATGGCAGTGGCTATGAGAGGGTTAAACAAGTAGTTGTTTGTGGGGGAGAGGGGGGAAGAATGACATTCAATGGCGTCTACCCCTGCTCCATGCAGCCTAAACAATCAGCCCCTAGGTGAGCTGCTGCCATCCTGAGTGAACTGGAGCCATGGCAGGTAAAACCCTGGAAAAACCTTTAAGCCCTTTTCCCCCATTCTGCCTTCCCATAACAAGGTGCCTGTCTTATTTGGGGCCTGTGGTATGGAAATAAATATGGTGTTTGAACATTAGTTAGGCTTTTGACAGTCACATGGGACATTCTCATTTCTCTGCTGTAGTCATGGGCTAGGTAGAATCACAGAGGTGTATATATTACTGGCAGAATAACGGTAAGCAGTGAGTAACTATAAATTGATCAATGTCAGAATGGGAGGTTCCATGTAGAGTTCCATAGCAGTCTGTCCTGGGCCAGTTGGGGGGAAAAAAACCCTGATCATACCCTGTTATGTTGTTGCAACCAGCTGGCCAATAGTGTTGTTAAGAAACAGATTTTGGAGTTTTGGTAGATCACTGACTCAACATGAGTAAGCAGTGCGATTAGTCACAAGAAAAGCAAAACTGTGTTTGGGCTGCATCAAACAGGAGTGTTGGATATAAGATGTGAGAAGTAATGATACCACTTTGCTTGGTATTTGTTAAGCCTTAGCTTAATGAATTGGGCTCAGTTCTGTATGCTGCTATTTAAGATGTGCAGAAATGTGAATAGATCCAGAGGTGAGGGACAGCAGTGTTCTAGATCTTGGAACACAAACTCTAATAGAAAATAGGTATGTTCATTTTGACAAATAGAACAAAGGGCGACATGATAGCAGGATTCAAAATATTTGAAAGATTGCCATGAAGATGAGGAAGAGCAACTATTCTTCTTTGCTACACAGGGCAGGATATGAAGCAGTGGGTTCTTAATCTGCAGAAAAGCAGTTTTAATTTAAATTTGGGGGTGGGACTTCCCTACTTTTAGAACAGCAGATTAGTGGAAAAGGCTGCCTTGGGAAAGTGTGGCATCTCCTTCGTAAGTTGCTTGCAAGAAGACTCTGAAAAGGTATTTATTTCATTTAGTATAGGACTAATACATCCTGCATTTCTGCAGGAGGTTGGACTAGATGATCCACGAGGCCTTTTCCAACCCTATAATTCTAACCCAGCCTGCTTCCCTCTCCCAGGTCTGCTTCAGCATCCAGTACTTAGGACAAACTGGAGTTCGGCTCCAGAGAGACATCTGGCACCAGCTCCTCACCCCTCAAAGCTGAGGAGGGAGAAGATGAGTCATGGGACTCCCCTTGGTGAAGGGGTTATGGGCCTAGGTACATAGCATTAATCTGTCCGACAGAGAAGGCAACTCAGTGTTGAAGATACCGCATAGTTCAGGAGCCCTGATTTCAGCCCTGACAGTGCAGGATCAACAGGTGTTGATGTACCCCATGTCACTGTCTTCTGTGCTGATAGCTGGTAGCAAAGTCCCAAATTTTGCTGTTCGGTGCTATTATGCCCTCTCTCACCTCCCCCCGTCACTCGTCACATTATATTATTTTACCATATTGGTGCACAAGTGGAAACATCACCGATGCAATCTCATCTCTACCCACCCACTCTGCTGCAGCAACCACTATCACCACTAGGTCAGTCAGGATAGGGTTACAATTTCTATTAGGGAATTATGTGCACTGAGAGGTTCTAGATATCCTGATACCTTGTTATAGCATTTGTAAACATGGAGAACTACTCAAAGAACCATATAAATGCATCCATGTTTTTGCACATCAAAAGTTTTTTCCTTTTTTCCCCCCCAACAGAGCCCGCCAAAATCAAATGATGGTGGTACAGAGAGTAACAAGGAGAATACTGCTTCAGAATCTGGCTCTGAATCTTCTTCACAGGAAGCAACTCCAGAAAAAGGTAAATAGCAAAATGTACTTTGAGAAGTAATCCATAAAAACAGTACTCCTTTACTGCTAGTATAATAGGTATTACTTGTTAAATGTTTGGAGTTGTTAGTGTACTATTACCATATGAAAATACAAAGATCTTGCTGTTGTTTTTAGTGGTCCTTCTACCCAACATTTAAAAAAAAAAAAAAAAAAGTATACAAGTTCTCTGATCCTGTTGCCTAGTATTAATAGTCCTTGCAGGGTGCTCTGGCACTTGGAAGGAACTCTTATGTCCCAGAGCATAAGGATTATCTGCAGCAGTGTGAAAGTGGCATGACTTTGAAGCTCATAGGGTCAGTCCTGTCAATCAGGAATGGTGACAAGAGACTTTTTTTAGTTGATACTTGTTTTGAGATATAGCATCTCCAGCCTCAGTGCTGGTTACGTGATGGTCTGAACAGGTAGAATTTATGCCAAGGAAATGGGGAATTCCAGATGTTTTAGAACAGTGGTCTCCAACCTTTTTTTAAGTAGAAGATTACCTTTGGCATTTAAAAGCAACCCAAGATCTGCTGTTTGCTGCCACCACCTCTCCCTTCCCCCCTCCTCAGCAGGTAAGTCTGTGGGGAGGGAAGGGGTGAGGGGGTTCAGATCAAGGCACAGGGAGAGGGAGACAATTATTTGGGGTTCTGCCTCCCTAGCAGGTAAGTCCCATCCAATCAGGGCACCACTTGCACTCAACTTACCTCTTGTTCCTGCCTATGCAGTGCTGTCTCTCACAGTGGGGGCCTCAATCTAGCCCCTGCCCCTTTCCTCCCCCACTGATTGACTTGCTGGGCTGGGATGCATGCACACAGGCATTCAGTCCCACACCCCAGCCATGGATCGACTCCAAGAGGCTCTCAGATCTGCTGGTGGACTGAGACCCGCTGGTTGGTGACCAGTGTTTTAGAATATAAAGCTAAACTAATTTGTTAAATTTTAGAAGCTTCCTCTCATCCTGTAAGCTAGAGACCATTTGATGAGAAATGCAGGTCATGTCAGAGTTCTGGGAATTATCCAGTTTTAAAGCTTTGGGCTAACATTGGACAAACTGGTACAGGTTCTGATTGTGATATAAATTAGAATTAAATAGAATTGATATAGGAACTAACAAACTATAGTTATCACTCATTCAACATAATTTGGGCCATGCACACTAGGCAGGCTTACAACAGAGCACTAAGGAGAAGGGCAGGCTTCTCATTGTGCTTTGGAAGCAGCTTTGCAAGGTACTGTGGTATCATAGAAAAATAGGGCTGGAAGGGACCTTAAGAGGTAATCTAGTCCAACCCCTTGATCATGCCAGTTTCCAACATTTATCTTGCAAGAGTTACTGGCAAGAAACTCCCAGTAAATACTGGGCAATGGAGATTGGCCCCATTTTCAAGACACACAGCAGCACCATGACTGCCTTTCAAGTAGAAATCCTTGAGTGGTATGGCCAGCAGCACCAGGTTCTGTCAGTATAAATGGTTTGCAAATACCTCCTTATCCTTGTCCACAGATGAACTGTTACAAGCTGGGATATGTCATAGTCAGGGTCAGAGGGGTTGTATTGCACAGTTATCTTGCACTGCAGATGGTGGACCTGTGACATGCTCTTTTGTGATGCCTGCAAGCTGCTAGAGGAAGAAGAAATATTGTCTCTACTGAAGCTACTGGGCTGCATTCAGAAACAGTGGTTGACAGGCTGAGGGTGCAAACATACAAAACTGAACTGTTCCAAAACATCATTGATTGGGAACCAGTTTATATTTGTGACTGAAGTGCTGTGGCTCTGATGCCAGGGGGTGGGAGTGCTTGCTCCCATGCTTTGGGGGGGGACCTGAAAGGTCATTGATGCATTTGCACTCGGAGGATTCACTAGTTGCATTAAATTTTGAGATGGAATTGATGTTCCAATTTGTATTCTCCCAACAGGCCTCACAATATCTCAATCAATTTTTTTTTTCTCTGCCATCCTGAATAGATGGTCTTCATTGACCACAATGGGAGATGCATATACATGAGTGCAGGTGGTTGAGGGGAAGTGCAGTATGCAAGATTTTTCTATGATTCCCACCATTTCTTGATGAGGCAGAGAAAGTTTTCCAGCACTGCTGTCTTCGATCTGGTATCCCATGATAACCTCTTGGTGAAACTGGCCAATTGTGGCCTTGGGTCCATCACGATCCGCTGGCTGGGAAATTGGCTCCGTGGTCAGACCCAGAGGGTAGCAACTGATGGAAGTCAATCATCATGGTGTCCTGTGACCAGTGGGGTCCCCCAAGGCTCTCCTTGGACCCATATTGTTCAACATCTTCATTAATGATGTGGACATTGGAGTCAGAAGCGGACTGGCCAAGTTTGCCGATGACACCAAACTTTGGGGCAAAGCATCCGCACCAGAAGACAGGAGGGCGAGCCCAGCTGACCTGGACAGGCTCAGCAAATGGGCGGACAAGAATCTGATGGTGTTTAACACCAAAAAATGCAAGGTTCTCCATCTTGGGAGGAAAAACCTGCAGCATCCTTATAGGCTGGGCAGTGCTATGCTGGCTAGCACTATGGAAGAAAGAGACTTTGGGTCATCATTGACTACAAGATGAACATGAGCCTACAATGCGATGCTGCAGCTAGTAAAGTGAGCAAAACACTGGTTTGCATCCATAGGTGCTTCTCACGCAAGTCCCAGGACGTCATTCTCCCCTTGTACTCGGCCTTGGTGAGGCCGCAGCTGGAGTACTGCATCCAGTTTTGGGCTCCACAATTCAAAAAGGATGTGGAGAAGCTTGAGAGAGTCCAGAGAAGAGCCACACATGTGATCAGAGGTCAGGAAAACAGACCTTACAACGACAGGCTGAGAACCATGGGGCTCTTTAGCCTGGAAAAACGCAGGCTCAGGGGTGACCTGATGGCCACCTAATAAGTTTATCAGGGGTGACCACCAGTATCTGGGGAAACTTTTGTTCACCAGAGCACCCCAAGGGATGACAAGGTCGAATAGTTTATAAACTACTGCAAGACTGTGTTTCAGGCTGGACATAAGGAAGAATTTCTTTCCTGTCTGAGCCCCCAAGGTCTGGAACAGCCTGCTATCCAGAGGTGGTTCAAGCACCTACATTGAACACCTTCAAGAGTAAATTGGATGCTTATCTTGCTGGGATCTTATGACCCTAGCTGACTTCCTGCCCTTTGGGCAGGGGGCTGGACTTGATGATCTTCCAAGGTCCCTTCCAGCCCTAATGTCTGTGAAAATCTATGAAAGTTTGCCAGCACTGCTGTCAGCATAAGGATAGAAGATACAACGGTCTCTACACTATTTGGTAATCTTGCCTACCCACTGCCCCCATGACTAAGCCATACACAAGCCATCTTGATCACTGGAAAGCTGTGCTAAATGATTGAATGAGCAATTGTAGGATGATGGCTGAATGTGCTTTTGGTTGGGTAGCAACTCAAAGCTAAGCATTGGGTGTGTGGGGAAGGGAGGATGTGCTGGAGGCAACTGACTGTATTCCCAGGATTTTGGTGGCTTGCTTGCTTTTCCAGATGTTCTGTAAAATGTAGTGTCTGGGTGAAGTTTGGGTAGTTGTAGCTAAGACTTGTCCAGTAGTCCAAACAGTGTAGTAAAACAAGAAACCTAATGTCAAAGTTGTTTGAAGTACAGAGCAGTGAGGTTTAAACTATAAGTAGAGATCCATCAACTAATACTCAGTTTTTAACACTTGACAGTTGGTAAGTTCATTGCATGTGGATGCTGTTTGGAGCTACATAGTTGAGACTTCCTACTGTCTGTTGCAAGGGCAAGATTCCTGAGGGCGGGAGTGGCAAGGCATCAGCCTAACATGAGAGAATATAGGAGTTGAAGAAGGCTCTGTTCCTAAAAGAAGCTGTTTTCCTTTAACCTAGTGAAGTAGGTGAAACCAGTGGTATCTCAGCTAGCATGCTGTTGGTTCTGAAATGAACCCTTTTGCATAAGCTGCGGCATACTTGGCAACTGCACCTGAATTGGGAAGAGGGGGAAATGGTAGGGAGTGGGACCAAGTGATGAGACCAGGCTTTGCATGTGACATCTGTCTGTCAGTTGTGTCCAGCACAGACCAGTACGTTTCCTGCTCATCCTAAGTTATTCCTGCTACATTGATCCCTGTTGATCATGCAGCTGTCTGGTATTGACTTTCATGCTACCTTCCTTACATGACTAGTCAAAGGCTTGTCAACAATTTCTGTGCAATGGACCTGCAGGAATAAGTTCTCAATATGGCTCTGTATGCCTTGTTTTAATTTCTAGCTGCCTTACTGGGCTTCTGCATGTTCCACATCCTTGTAAAAGACTTCCAGGAACTATGCTAGTAATCCCTCTTAATTTGTTAGGTGGTCATAACTAGGGAGGATTTGGCCATGGTCCAGGAAAAGATGGGGACAGTTACTTAAGAACTATGAACAAGTTAGCTGTCTCCGGCAGTGTAAAAGCTTCATTGGAACATTGCAACGCCATTATATTCAAAGTTATTTTGGGACAGCTGGGATCCAGGTCTGCCGGTTTATAAATGCATTCCTACAGTTACCAAAAAAACCAGCATAGTATTCCTCACTCAAAATTGCCACTTAGGCCTTAGGTGGGTGAGGAGAGGAAATTTTCATTTGTGTCTCTAGATACTGGTCTACATTCAGCTGCCTGTGGAGCTGGAAAGGAAAGTTCTGTTTCTCCCTTTGTATTATGCTCTCAAGTCCATAGGGACTCTGTTATAGTAGAGGGATAGCTGTTGTATAAAGTTGTCTCATGTTTGGCATGTCAAGACTAAGATGAAGCTTATATCCGTGCCAATTCATGGGGGGATTTATCTGAAGAGAACGTGTGGGGTTGAGTGGGGGAGAGAGAGGGAGGTGTGGTGTGCAGTCCTTGGTAGTTGATTTCTTCAAGAGGCGGTAAAAAAGCATGGGATGTAAGCAGGTGCATTTGTTCACAAATGGATGCGATGGTGGAATTCAGGTGTAGCAACATAAACATGGGCTGGCCTCAGAAAAAATCATGCTAGCTTACTATCATAGTCTGTGTTCCTTTTGGCTAGGGAACAGCAATGACAAAAGTGGGTGGTGGCTGTTTGCTTCTGTCTGGGGATGAGTGCCTCTAGACACATGGGCCTCAGTGCTTTTCTTGGGATGTGGAGGTAAAAAGACTCTAATGTACAAACAGGTACTAGGTCCTTGCCCTTGGATTTCATGCCACTGGTATAGGTCTTGTCTGGGTTGCCACCATGGTTGGAGAGGAAATGGTTCTCTACTGACGTCTGTAGCCAAGATCTTGTTGAACTCCTTATGATGAAGGGGCAAAGTAGTTGGTATCTTGCTGATGGCACTAAATAGCCATCTGTCTTGTGATAGCAACATAAACATCCTGGTCATGCTAGCTTGCTCAGGGCCTCTTGCACCTTTATTTGTCTCCAAAATGCCTGGAGTTGAGGACCTCCTTGTTGCTTCAGTTGCTGAAGGCATCCTTCAGAACGTCTCAAGGTGGAAGAAAAGAAGTTTGTATGCTGTATCTCCCAAAAGAGGTTCTGATCTCTGGATCATTGATGCAACAGAACAGATTTTTGCCTTGTACGAGATTTAAAATGGAGAGATAGTATTTGGGGGTCTCATAGTTTCTGTGGTCGGAAGGAACCTGAGAAGATCATTTAGTCTGACCCCCTGCCATGGCAGGAAACAGTACTGGGGTCAAATGACCCCAGCAAGATGTACATCTAGCCTCCTCTTAAAGACCCCCAGAGTAGGAGCCAGCACCATTTCTCTTGAAAGCTGGTTCCAGATCCTAGTCACCCTAACAGTGAAGTAGCACTTCCTGGTATCTAGCCTAAATCTACCCTCTGCCAGCTTGTGACTGTTATTTCTAGTCACTCCTAGCAGTGCTTGGGGGAACAGTGACTCCCCCAGTGCCTGCTGATCCCCCCCTGACTAGTTTGTAACAGGCCACTAGATCCCCCCTCAGCCTTCTCTTTCGGAGGCTGAACAGGTTCAGGTCCCATAGCCTGTCCTCGTAGGGCCTGCCCTGCTGTCCCCTGATCATGCGAGTGGCCTCCTCTGGACCCTCTCCATGTTGTCCACATCCCTCCTGAAGTGCAGCCCCCAGAACTGAATGCAGTACTCCAGCTGCGGCCTGACCAGTGCCGCATAGAGTGGGAGTATCACCTCCTTGGTCCTGCTCGAGATGCACCTGTGGATGCACGACAAGGTACGGTTGGCCTTCCTGACTGCATCCCCACACTGCCGGCCCATGTTCATCTTGGAGTCAATGATGGCTCCAAGATCCTTTTCCGCCTCTGTACTTGCAAGAAGGGAGTTCCCCAGCCTGTAGGTATGGTGCCGGTTGTTCTTCCCCAGGTACATCACTTTGTACTTGTCAGTGTTGAACCCCATCCTATTCTCATCCACCCACCCCTGTAACCTGTCTAGGTCCGACTGCAGCCTATTCCTCCCTTCTAGCATGCCCACATCCCCCCACATCTTAGTGTCATCAGCAAATTTGAATAGGGTGCTTTTTACCCCCTCGTCCAAGTCACTGATGAAGCTGTTGAACCGGGTCAGAGTAGCTGAAGTAATGGAGGTCAGTTAGACTTCTTTTGAGGCCAGTTCAGAGGGTACAAAGCAGTGTCGTATCCCTGGGCAAACAAGCTGGCTCAAGCAGGGAGGTACTGTATATAGACAAACCCTGAATCGGAACATTTGAAATTGATATGGATTAGCCTTGACTGTTTTGTTGCTACTCGTGAGCCAGGGCTAAACTGGTTTCAGGGTTTTTGTCTGTCCACATCTTCCATTGTACTGAGACTGATCCACGTTTTCTGCTCCCCAGGAGAGTTTTTTAACTATAATGCCTTGCCATGCTCAGCAGCACATGCCCTCCCTTCCTCTTCTCATTTTAAACATTTTATTTGTCTAAGTCAGAGGTCAGCAACATTTTTGGGCAAAGTACCAAAAACACCTGCAACCTCAACTTGTAAGATGTTGGCCTGCCAGGGGCAGATAAGTGAGCTGTGCGGAGGCTGATTCTTGTTGTGGCAGTGCAGTCCCAGCCCTTTCCCTGCCATCTGTCCCAAGGCATGAGTGCCAAGCAAAATGTGTGCCATGCTCTGGCACCCGTGCCAGGGTGTGCCTACCTCTGGTCTGAGCCCTTAATTACTACCAGAACTGAGCCAAAGTGTATAAAAATATGGATGGATCTTTAAATGCAGGCATGGTTGTAACTGGTTACTATTGTCATATTTGCAGATGTGGGCATAAGTTTTTATTTTGCAAAGGCTTTATTTAGTCCTCTTTGTAGTGACACTTAAGGAAGGGACCAGACTTCTATTTACTGGTATCTTCCCCCTCAACTTCTGATTTATGGTTTTAAAATGGAAGAGAAACTGCTCCTGGAGCGAAAGGTGGAGGATGGAATAATTGCCTAATTTAAATTTACATTTGTTTCTAATGTCCTGCTTTCCTCTGTTTTGTATATCGCAGTTCCCCAAGTCCTGATGAAAGCTTTCATAATCTGGACAGGTAGTTATGCTCCAGAGGAAAAGTCTATTGACTGGTTTTGTGTATCAATAAATGGCAAACTGCATGATCGCGCATACTTCTTGTCTTGCAGTTTTATGTAAATAACACCCAAAATAAACTTTAAAATGTTGTTCAGCTAATAATATTTCAGAATCGCTGGCAGAGTCTGCAGCAGCCTACACCAAAGCAACTGCAAGGAAATGTTTGTTGGAGAAGGTAGAAGTGATCACTGGGGAGGAAGCAGAGAGTAATGTGTTACAGGTAAGAAATTGGTCAGGTACAGGTGCGCTTTTAGTTTTGTGATAATTTGCATGATGATCCAGCTGTATTAATTCAGTTATGGTTAGTTGTTGCTTTTAATTTCCCGTGTGAGTTCTTGCAATTCAACACCAGGCTACTGTCTTTGAAATTTGTTTTCATATGATGTATAACCGAGGCACGTCTCTTGAAATCATTACCGCTATGAATCTTAAACAGGACTTGAATTATTAAATTATGGATAGATTTAGAGTTGACCAATTCAGACTTTTTTTAGAGACTTTTAATTTGTATGTTTTCTTTTAGTCTGCCACTCAAGTGTTTTTCCCCTCTCTGACAAATGCACACTTTACTGTGTCACTATAGCTTTTATAAATGTTAAGGCTAACGGTGACACTACTCTAATCTCCTGAATAACATAGACCATATAACACCACACAGATTATTACAGCCAGCCTGTAACTTTTGTTTGTGTTGTACCATCTTTTGGAAAGAAATCCAGCCTTGATTTAAAAATTCCAAGTAGAGTAAAAGCTGTACTATCCGGCATCTTACAAGCTGCCATGCTGTACTAACCAGCATGCTGACTTGTAAGATGAAGTGAAACCGGAAGTGCCCACTGCAACACTTCCGGTTTCTCCGAGCCCACACGGCCAGGGGCAAAGCAGCCTGTGCTGCCAAGCCACCACGGCCTGAGGGCATAACAAGCTGTGCGGGGCCTGCCTCCCTGTCCTGCAGGACGGATCACGATGCAGAGGGATGACCCAGACGCAGCGGGAGAAGTGGCAGCTGGGGCTGCTCAATTAACTGGCATGATTTGTTACCCAGCATCCGCCATTCCCGGGGGATACCGGATAACAGAGTTTTTACTGTAATAGGTTGGGGTGCACTGATAGAGATTTTTGGGGCCAATACCAATAGCTGATTTTTTAAGGAGGCATGCTGGCCGATACTAATCTGCTTTTTCGATATGCAGCCCAACAGCTTGAAGAGCAGTGGCAAGTCTGTGGTGGAAGGGAAGGGGTGTGGTGGGGGCAAATCAAGGCCCCTGCGATGAGGGAGGGAGTGGGGCTGGGGCAGGCATTGCTTAGGCAGGGTGTGGGACAGAGCTGCAGCTCGTCCATGAGGCACAGGAAGTGGCAGGGTGGCTTCCCCTGCTGCATATACCCAAGGAGGACATGGGGTGGCTGTGTCCCTGGATCTGCATGTGGGGCAGGGCAGGCTGCAGTTCTAGGCTGGGGCTGCCCTAGACTCTTCCTGGTGCGGGGGCTAGGCCAGGCTGTGGTTGGGCCAGTGGCGGCAGCTTGGGGCGGGGGGAGGCAGGGCTGCAGCAACTCCAAAATTTGCCATAGCCCCCCAGTTCTCCTCCCAGCACTTCTACTGCCCACCCGAGCACAGCCTGGCCCAGCCTCTGCCGGAAAGAGCGTAGTACAGTCCCGGCCCAAGCCCGCAATGGCAGCCTGCCCTGCCAGACCCCACACAGATCTGGGGGCACTCCCCCCCACCCTCCATGCGTGCAGCCTGCTGCGCGCAGCAGCAGGAACAGCCCCCCCGACGAGCTGTGGCTCTGTCCTGTGGCCTGCCCCAGCCCCCTGTAGAACTATCTCTTTCCCCATTGTTATTGACTGTTCCTTCAATCTATTATCCACCCTTTCTGTGAAGGCTGACTTCTATATTTGCCTCCAGATAACTTATAAAGACACTAAATAGCAGTATCCCTTTTGGATGGGACCTTACTAGTAAGTCCCTCATGTTATAGCTGTTCCTTGTTTACAGTTATTTTTTGAAGTTATCACTTAGTGCTAAAATTTTAGTCTTGAAACCCATTATGATTGGATTTATGCGAATCGGACATTTGTAGTAGATAGTCACCATGGCCAAGTCTGCTGACAAACTTGTGATGTCATAAATCAGGGCTGTTGGACTTTATTTGAACCTGCTTGCTGGATCTGACCTGTAGGGCTTTTCATGGTCCAGACCACAGGTAGTGGCTTGTTGGTGCAGCTGCTGAAGTCTATTGGTGTGAGTCTGCCACTCCCCCCAGCCCCCAACACACGCAACTTTCTTTTGCTGTTTGTTTGAGTTGCCAGCGGCAACTAAAGAACCTGAATTTGGTGGTAGAGCAAAGCACGTGGGTGGGGAGGCAAACTCCAGCATTTACTGCTTGAGTTCCAAAATCCTGCCAGTGCAGCAGCTCTGGCAACTGTGAAAGCTGTATTTTAATGTTGCACAGACCATCTTCAGCCAGTGAGGTACCATTTGGACATCCCTTCTATAAATGTTATGTTATTTGTGGGGAAAAATTGGGGAGGAGGAGAATAAGACTGGGGGTGGGCGGAAGAAAGGAAATGGAGGCGTACATAAAGGTCCTGGTATGTGTTGGAGAGAACAATAAGCAGTACACAAAACTTTCTATAGTTCTTCAGTATGGAGTTGCATATGCTCCCATTCCCGGAAGTAATGGCTGAATGGTGTAAGAAGTTCCTATGACAGGAGGGAATGAGAGGGTGGGACATCTCTTGGAGAACATAGAGAAATGAAAAAGCTATGAAGTGTGCATTTACTTCCCCCTTAGTTCATAAAGCACAGTATTAAGTGTTAGTAGTGTTACTTTTATTTTTTTGTCTGGTTGCATGCTGTTATAACTGTTCCTTGACTTTTTTTTTTTTTAGTTGGGTTCAGTGTCAAACTAACTAACCTAAAATGGACTGTTATTCCATTTATCTTTTAAAACATTTGGGTATTTTACATTTCCCCCATCCAGTACTCTAGGTAGGACTTGCCACTATTTCAACATCTGTAAGGAATCCATATAAATGGAGTTCATCACTCAATTCTTTTAAACTCTTTGGCTGCTTAAAAAAAAAGGGGGTACTTTTTAAACTCAGTGCATCCCCACACTGAGACCAGTGTATGCCTAGAAGAGGCAGCGCATTAGTTTGACCTGGCTTGCCTGATGTATTGATCAGACACTTTTTAGTGCGGCTTTTCTGGTGCTTTTATCTAATAGCTGATTGAATAAGCTTTTAGCTAAAAGCCCCACTGAAGTGCCTGATCTATACAGATGCTGCAGAGCTGGATTGAAGTAACGCGTTGTTTCTGAACGCGTTGTTTCTTCTGATTAAAGAGCATTTTTGTGGGTTTAGATATCTGCAAGCAGCCTTAGATGCAAGTTGGGTGCTCTTGCATCACAGAATGATTTGAAAATGTTTGACATCTTGTCTCGGGATAAAAAAAAAAAATGTCCTTGTATCATTCAGTTTATTTCCAAATGCAGAACAAAAATTTGAACACATCTGCTTTTTGGTCATCAGTGTTGGAATTTGAATTTTTAATTAATGGTGTATATATAGATCACTGTCTTGCTCTTTTTAATTCTACTGGCTGTGGATTTCTTTTTTTCATTGATGCATTCAGATTCTCTTATCAGTTGTCTCAGTACACCAGGAATAAACTTACTCTGTCAACAAAGATTTGCTGATTCCATCAGGTTTCAAAATATGCTAAAGGTCATAAGAACTGTGTACCTACAAGTCAGTTTTGATACTGTAAATGATAAAATAAGAGCTGAAATTGGTGAGTTGTGCAGAAATTAACAAATTATGCTGAAGCTATTTTACAAACCAGTTAACTTTTTATGTCTGTCTTTACTAAAATAACAAAATTGCATCCTAAAGAAGTGCCTCATGTTAGTTTGCTTCATTGTTTCCCTGCTTCCAGTGTGTGGCACATCCTGATACCAGGCTTTGCAAAGATCATGTGTGTTCAGAAAGCTTCTTGTGTGGAGCTTATCTTTGTATGATCAGTAGCAGGTGGAACATTCATCTTACGAGTTTGCCTCTTACATCTAGCAAACAACCAAAAGGTATTCAGACCAGGGACTGTAGCAACAGCCCTTTTCTGGTTAGAAGTTGCAAACGACAAACCCTTTCTTTTGAATGAAGAAAGAATTAAAAGGAAGGCATTAGAGAGATTTAAATAAGAACTGTACTGTAAATTTTCACGGGGTAGTTGATTTTTGGAATAGCTTATTTAGGGATATAGTAGATTGTTTTCACGTGGTGTCTAATATATTCAGTATCATCAGAAAACATCTGGTGTTGGTCATATAGAAGGTATGGAGTTCATATAGAAATTGGTCAGTGGTGATATATGGCCTATGTTACCATGAGGTCAGACTAGATGACTGCAGTGGTTTCTTCCATAAATCTAATTTTTTTCTTTCCTTTGACACTAAGAATAGTCTGATCTACCTTTTATGAAGAAAGCCCACTCTGGGTGCATCTCAACTGGGTAGTCTCCACCCAGTGTTTTTAAGCAACTTTTAACTTGCCCAAAAATTGTTTTTGGGTTAATTCAGCCAAAAAGCCAATCCAGCTCAAATGCCCAGCCCATCTGGATCCAGAGTAATGTTTGGGAAAGAAACAACAGTATTGGTGCTGATGGATAGTGGCCTGCTGTCAGTTGATGCAGGGCGGATATCCATTCTTTCTGCTGGAGCTCTTTGCACTCTTTGATACAGTAATAATATACCACTGTCCTCCCAGAGGGTGATGATTCGATCAAGAGGAATGTGCTCAAGTTGCAGCTGCAAGCTGAAGTAGTGAGACATCAGATTCAGCTGCAAACGCACATTACAAGTGAAAAATTTAAGCGCCTTTTGCAACTTTCCAAAGGGCTACCTGTTCAAACAAGTAATCCCTATAGAAATGTTCCAGATGTGGCTGAAGCATTCAAAAATAATACTCTTTGAATTAGATACAATTTTGGAATATTTCACTTGTTACATCTGCACGAAGAACTGTAGGAGAGCGGGACCCCTGCCAGAGCCAGGCAAACTGCCCTCCACCCAACTCAGGGAGCCCCTCAACCTATCCACTCAGCTGAAGGAGAGGTAGGGGGGAGATTGTGTTACTATGTATATTTTGTGATTAGCTAAACATTACATTGAATATCTTCAGCAAGGAAGCATTTCTTTATGTTGCAGATTCAATGCAAATTGTTTGTGTTTGATAAGAATTCTCAGTCTTGGGTGGAAAGAGGTAGAGGACTTCTAAGACTCAATGATATGGCATCAACGGATGATGGGACGTTACAGTCTCGGCTGGGTAAGATGAGAGCTATGTCATAACCACAGGATGCTTCCTTGTTAGTTGGTATCATTTATTTTGGGTTACTGTGGGTTTTTTAATTATAGTAGGTCAAGAAGGAATAAAATTGAAGTGCAGGGCAAAGCCTTATAAGGTGTACCTTCTTCCACACTTGATTTAATTGGTAGATTTTTTTTTAAAGCAAAGAGGGGATCATATTACAGACTTTTTGTATCAATTCCCAAGATGCTGTTTATACCACTGCATGCAGAAGTACTTCTGGTTAAATACTAGTTCCTTTTTGCATGCAAGTTGTATGCATAAACTGAACATTTGGTAGCAGTTTATATAACATCATGTACACCTACTTTCTTAATCGCTTAATATTTATCTTTAGGAAAGTGCATCTCTGTGGTTTTGATTGTTATTAGAAACCTCTTCTCACAGGTTCCCTTCTCTCTAAAAGCCAGAAGGTAAAGACCCAGTTTGGTCTAGGGTGTAAACTATCATACTCACTTCTACAATTTAGTAGCATGAATAGCTAAATAAAAAATGAAATATGCTTGATACCAGTTCACAACATGGTAGAAGAAATCAAGACCTGTCTGGTAGGTGTCAGCTTATTGGTTTTCCTACCTGCATATTTTGTGGTAAATCAGTAATGAGGTGTATGTTACAAATATAGCTAGTTAAAGGTGCTAATATGTGTGTGGTGTTGGGCTGTGACTACTGGGGTTGAGGGGGGGAGAGAGAGCTACTTACTTAGCTGCGTTTCTCATCATCGTGTGAAATGCATGTTAATGTCACATTGTTTTAAAAAAGTATTTTTATTGGGCCCAACTCATACAGGTTTGCAGTCAAATAAGGCACTAATCTGCACCAGTCTGAGATGATCTATTAGAATTGACTATGTAGAGCTATGTACAATAGGTAATGAGCCTATATTCGCTAAGGACTGGACTTCCCTATCTCTAATCTGTGATCTATTAATAGAGGCCAGCACAGCCTTTGTCCCATGTGTGTTTTTGAAAACTTTAATAAAGTACAATGCATCTAATTTTTCTAGGAATGCTTTATCTGTGTTCTCCCCTAGGTCCTTTCTTATTGCCAGTTTTGATACCATAAACATTCTGTATGAACAGAAGACTCTTCTGTTTAAGAACTTTCTTTTCAGAACTTTTGTCTTTAATCTGAACTTTCTACTGTGTGCCTAAATATCCATTTTTGTCTTCTGCTAACTTTGGATGTTACTTTTAGTAATGCGGACTCAGGGGAGTCTCAGATTAATCTTGAACACCAAGCTCTGGGCCCAGATGCAGATTGACAAAGCCAGTGAAAAAAGTATCCGAATCACAGCCATGGATACGGAGGACCAGGGTGTCAAAGTTTTTCTTATATCGGTGAGTACTCTTCTTTGTTTATCTTCTACCTTTGTGTCAAAAGAGCGTTTGCTTAAATTGCTATGGAGAACTTTTCCATCAATAAAACAATTAACAATGAAGTTATTGTTTTCATGGGCCTTCATTGGAGGGATATAAGGGGGCAGGATCAGAGGGAAAAATAAAATGTAGCTCTTGGAATTGTGAAATCCAATCACAGGATGCTCTTACTGTAAGAGCAGTGTCAGACCTAAACTGGTTCATCCATCAAAGAAAGTACAGGCCAGGCAAATATGTTTTGGATATATTGATAAAGCTACTAAAAATTCTTAATTTGTATAAATGTATCAAAGTTTCTGTAGCCTTTATCAATACTTGAACTTAATGACCTGAGGCATAGAGCTGTATTGGGCTATATTTTATACTTGTTTTTAGTAGAGTAGCTGCTAGTGTGGGGGACCCCACATTTTGTCATAAGAACTGAAGCAAATAGTGTATGTTTTCCAAGGCATGAAAAAAAAATAGTTAAATGAAGTATTTACAGAGAAATGAGTACTGGTTATTGTGGCCAAGGAAGCTTGAGAAGAGACGGTAGAAATTCAGTTGATAATCTAGAAATTGCTGTTTCCTTTTAAAATCTTGTAACGTATGTAGAGCTTTAAAGTTCCATGATAGTGTTCCTGTTCTCTGCAGCAGGATTGTTTGGAGGGTATTGTATGTGGTAGAAATAATATAATATTAGAATTATTATAAATTAGGCCTGTGCAAAGTGGCTAGTATTTGCTTCAGATTTGGCCGATTCAGGGGACAGCGATTTTGATTTAATGATTTTTTTTTTTTTTGAATCACTGTCCTGAATCAATTTGGCTGAAATATGATTCAGCTGCTGCCAAATCTCTGAATCAGCCAGGCCCAGCCCACCCCAGCTCCTAGCACTTAAAAAAGCAAACAAACAAAAAAAACTTGACTCAGCGGGTGATGCCATGTGGGGGTACAATCCCCATTACCACCTGCTACCCCACGCTCCATGGGGGGGCTCTGCTGCCTCATGCCCCGCCATGGCTGCCCTGCTGCAGCTCCAGCCCTTTAAGAAAAAAAAAAAAATGAAAAAAACCCCCAGACTCGCCATTCTTGCCAGCAGGGGGTGATCCCTGTACCACGGTGGGGCTCTATAGGATGCCCCGAGGCTGCTGCAGGAGTGGAGAGTCCTGGGTTTCTTCTTGAAGGGCCAGTGCTGTATCGAATGGGACAACTGTGGGGTGGAGTGGGGCTCGTGCAGAGCCCCCCACACACAGCGGGGGCAGCAGGGATTGTGCTGCCCGCCCAGCCCCCCGGCAGCACTTGGTGGGCACTGGGGTTTTTCTTTAAAAGTCTGGGAATTTGATGTGGGTGGGCTGGGAGCTGGCAGGGGTCCCCCATGGTCCCGTCCCCCTGCCTCATGTCCCCTGCCCCTAGTACTTACCAGCTCGGAGTCGGCTGCAGCTCCCTGCTGCAGCCACCAGGGGCTTCCCGAATCATCAAATCTCTCTTAAATCTTTCCTGAAGATTTGGAGGGCTTTGAATCGAATTGGACCTTTTAATTGGTCCCCTGATTCGATTCAATTCCGAGATTTGACCACCGAATTGGGCTGAATCTTCTCTGAATCGAATCATCGCCCAAAGCTTTGCACAGCCCTGTCATAAACTTCTAGAGCATTGTAATGTAATCAGCAAAAGAAAACGGCAACTCCAGTAATTTATTAGAATTTTGAATACATCATTAAAACTGAATAGAGGAAAATTTGGTTGAAGTGATTTTATTTAGGCCATGGATAGATACGCATTGAAATGCTCTGAATCCTGTATTTAACCCCACTGATGGTTAAAAATTTCTTTCTAATTTTTAACACATTTCTTTTTCTTGCAATTTAAGACTTGCTACTTGTCCTGTCATTTGTGGACACTGTGTAGACCAATGATTCTCAGCTGGGATACAGCTTCCCTTGCTTCTCTGAGAAAGGCGCGTGGGGCAGGTGGAACTGTCCTCAGAACCTCTGTTTGTAGGAGGAGCATGGGGGCCGACCTGGAAGGGCCGTGGTGGGAACAAGCACTCTTGCCTGCTTTAGGCTTATCTGGCTGCACAAGACAAGCGAGGCAGTTCCTCCTGATCTTGTGGCAGCAACAGCAGCACCCAAGTTGAGAAACACTGAGGTAAACTGAGGCAGTGCAACAGTGGCTCTCAATTAGGGTGCCGTGAAATTAAAAAAGAAAAAAGGTAATGGAGAGATTGCCCAATGGTGCATCTCTGCAACAGAAACACATTGCCTGTTGTCCCACCCATTGATGTTGCAGGACAACGGCTTTTGTGTTGTTCACCCAGTGAAGCAGGTAAGTTGTGCCTGGACATACATGCCTTAGACAAGCTTTCAGGCACAAAATTCCTGCCCTCAGATATCATATCCCCTAGCTGTCTCCTCTTCTCCAAGATAAATAATCCTAGTATGTTCCACCTTTCCTTGTATGTCATGTTCTCTAGACCTGTATTCAAATAAAATAATCAGGTAAGTCATTTGGATAAAAATGTGTATCTTGAGTATATTGACTGCATATCTAGAAAGATTGTGTGGGATTCTCTTTAAAGTTGGAGGCTTCCTGTAATCTTAAATTTATCAGAATAAGATTGTGCTCATTCAGGGTGTGGCAGGGAGACAGGGCAGGGATTTGGAACTTCCCTTTTTTTCCTGCCATCTGTCTCTGTCTCAGTCTTTCAGGAGGAGGAGGATGTCATATAGCTCCTTCTGAAATCAGTTATTCCCCTAGTTAGCCAGAAGAAGTTGATAGAGATCATCACAAAGTGCATCTTTCTCTCAGAAACTGAATACGCCCAACGCCTTGGCACTTACAGTCTGTCAGTAAATCTCTGACGACTTAGTGCCAGTCCTACTGCTTCTGAAATTTAGGAGATGAAATTGCAAAAGAGTGAAGTTTGACGGGGGGGTTTTCTACTATACAAGGGACTGCCTGTTAAAACATTCTAAATTGATTTGTTTGATGTTTTAATAATCTGTAGGCAAGTTCTAAAGATACAGGACAGCTGTATGCTGCTTTACACCATCGGATCTTGGCTCTGCGGAGTAGAGTGGAACAAGAGCAGGAAGCCAAGAGCACAGCACCTGAACCAGAAGTATCACAGTCAAATGAGGAAGATAGTGATGATGATGATGTCATTACTCCTTCAGGATCAGCTGGAAGTGGTAAGCAAGAAAATATACAAATGTTCCTAGTTTTTGTACTGATTTCACTTTGTTTTTAAACCAAGCAAACTGTCTGCCCTTTCCATTAATATGAGGAAAGACAAACTTGCCTGCTCTCCTAACTACCTAGTTACTCTCATGAGTTACTTGGGACTTAAGTAGGAGGTCCATTTCATGCACTGTGCTTATGGTCAGAACTATTTAGTTCCATCATCATAGTAGAAAACTTCACATTTGTCCCATCTTTCTAGAACTGTTGAAAAACAACTCGGCATAGTTTGGCACAAAGATTCCAATGGGATTCTGTCCTGGTTACAGAATTATTAATTCCTGCCTTTTTGATTCTTTCTGTTGAGTTTTAAAGGTGTCATGAGGTATTGTTTCTGTTTTCAACCTCTCAGTTTTGACCTTACTAAAATACTTCCCACTTTCCACAGTTTCCAACTGGCTGAACACCAGACTAGACTGCAGGAAAAATGGTGGCAGCTCAGTGGCCATGTGACTAGTCAGGGTACAGGAGAATGTGGCGAAAAAGGACTGAGAGCAGTCTCTGTTGTGCATGTAGGAGGGAATGTAAAAGAACTGGAGGCTGGTGAGGAGCAAGGGTATGCTGCCAAGAAAAGTTCATCAAAATTTTGAATAGAACAATCCTGGCTTCCCATGGCTACTTTTACTACTGCCAGTTCTGCATCCCACTTTACAGCAGGAAATAGTGAGGGGCAGATAATGATTAGCAATGACTGGATTTTAAATGGCAGCTCTGCTTTGAGACTGGTAAGGCAACAGATAAAGGAAGTCTCTTGTGTTGCAGCTAGGAGGACAGGGCAGGAGACGTACAATTTTGCAGACCTTGATCTGGGAAAGGAGAGATGTAGAAATTCTTTATTCTTACCCGTCATAGTGAAATTTTAAGACTGGAACTCATCTGTACACTTCTGAGGTGGGGCCCTCTAGCATGTAGATAAGAGGCAGACCTGCACCTTGTAACTTTCTTTCTCTAGTTTGACATCTGCAAATGGTGACTACTAGTTCTAGAGATGAAGTAGATACTTCTGTAACCAAGCTTCATTCTTTGTTTCAGGTCCTAATGATGAAGGAGATGGGCAGAATGTTGGCAGCACATAGCTGTGAGCTTGTCTGCTTGCAAGGCTGCTGTGAACATATTCTTGCGGGCACCTTTCTGGATAACCCAAGCCAGCTATTGTTACAGGCAGCGTTGAAACCGCCAGAACTTGGGAACCGTGCATCCTAACCAGTTGGTTTGGTTTTTAGGTCTGGATCAGTAGAGTCCACAAACAAAAGCAGACTTGGAAACTGCCTGAATGTGGTTTGGGATATGAAAGCTCATCATATTGATGAGCAGAAAAATAACATTTCCCCTCTTCCTTGTAATTGAAATGGCACATTACAGCTTGTCACAGCTTTTTCATTGGGACCTTTGGACTGTTTCTTCAGTAGTTCATGTCTTGCAGGCCTCTAAGACGGAACTTTTCAGCACGGTTCCAACTTGAATACTTCTTTCATAACCTCTGCCACCCTCTCTTTTTCAGTTCCTTCCACCTGCAGAGAAGCCGTGCTCTCCTCTGTTTTTGTGCTCAGTGACCGCCCTTTTGGGTTTATTCTCTTGGATAGCAAATGGGGCAGCTTGCATTTATTTTTATTTTATTTTATTTTTTACTTTTAATCCCCATGTAGTTTGTGGACCCTGTTGTCCCTTGTCTGGTGGGTCCATATGCAGAGGTAAAACAAATGTTGTGGCTCAACAGGAAAGCCTTTTATTGAGTTAAGAGACTTTGTAAAGTCCACTGGACATTTTGCTAATAACTCCTTTCTTCTTCCCTTCAAGTTCCAATATTATTTGGGGATTTATATTGTGGTGATACTTTTTATTTTAGTTTTTCAATAAGATGCTCTTGTGTGTTGAGAAAGTGAAACTATTGTTTTGTACTGTTCTTTTCTGTTACTATTTAAGGGAGAGCTAAGCCACTATATATAATAGATGTTGCATACAAATTTTCTTAGTAAATTTATGTTCTTGTAGCTACAATAAAGCTTAGGCAGTATACCAGTCACACCTTCAGAACAGCTGACTAGGAAAAATAGCTGTTTGCCTTTTGAAATAATAAAGTGGGCTCATTTGGTAAGCTGGGTCAACCATTAAAATAGACCGATATACACACACAAAGCATTTCTTGAGTAATGGCTTGATTCAACAAGCTGCTTAAGCACTTGCCTAACTTAAAGCTTATGAGTAAACCTGAATAGTTATATTGGCTTCAACAGGACTAAAGTTAGGTCCATTCTTAAGTGTTTTGCTGAATTGGGGGCCTAAATTAGTAAATCATTTTCTAACCCATCTTTTCCCCACTTTTTCCTTTTAAGTTATGCAGAATGAAGGAAGAAATAAATATATTGCCAGTTTTTATTAGCTTGGGCTGAAAGACCCATCCCACTCAGCCAAATAAAGGCAAGAAAATGGTGCTGTCAGTAATTCTGAAGGGTTCCTATTGTAAACGCAACTAATTTTGTTTTGGCCACTCTTTGACCTTTTGGGCCTCTTCTGTAAAACTCCCAAGAACTTTTTATTAACTGATTTGATACTCTCAAAATTACCCAGAAAAATTGGACTTGCATAGCCAGTGAAGAGTAGTTTTGTAGCCACTTTCCTGTGTGTAGCCCCTTATTTTTCTTTATAAATGAATTCCTTGATGGTGATCTTTGGTTTGCTTACCGCTTTTGTACAAACTTTGTTTCAAGTTTGGAAGAACGAAAATGCATCTAAAAATGAAACATGAGGAAGAAATCTTTTTAATGCTGTCAATGTTGAAAATTAAAACCTGAGTTGTAGCACACAAGCAAGTTGAATACTGTTCAAATTGCACAGGACCCCTTCTTGCTTTTATATAAATGAAAAAAGATACGTATATAGTTTGGAGTCCAGAACCCATTTAGTTTCTCTGTACTTTTTCTGTTGCCCAACTGTTGCTATTGATTAATTGCTTATTTTCCTGACTGCTCATAAAAGTACACCTTGAGTTACTCATTTTGGGAGTGGAAAGGGCTCATGATTAGCTGTGCCACTGCATTTGTGACCCCTCTGGACTGTCTGCCCATGCAGTCTCTGAATTTGTTTTTCTCTGTGGAGGGAGGTTGTGCTTTTTGCTGTGCACAATCCAGTTGAGATGCAGTTTTTCATGCTGCTTAGTAACAGCAATTTGGCAGATTTCTACTCACCCACAAGTGTTTTTTCTGCACCATGAATTTGGGAACCTTTTGGTTGTGCATCAAGTAATCTGCATATTTTGGACCTTTTTACATTGATATTCAGAGGAATTTAAACAACTCTTTTCAAACAAACTTTTGATGTAAAGCTTCTCATTTTCAGTCTAAAGGTTATTAAAAAGTTAATAAAGGGTCTTTGTCAGCAGGGCCTAATTGTGGAAAACCAGGTGTGTTCTAGTTGCAGGCTCCATTCCTTTCAGACGTGTGTGTGTGCGTGCGTGTGTGCGTGTGTGTGTGTGTACAGTCCCACTTCCTGGTGCTTCACCTTCATGTGAAATTGACAAGGCATCAAGATTGAGAAGAATGGAGTAGACATGCTTGTTTCTTGGGGTGTAGTGGTGTTACCCAATTACCCACAGAAGTAATTCTTAATCTGGTAGCTATTTACTGGTCAAATTTGATTCCAGCTGGAAGCCTTGCATATATGTTTATAGTAAAGAAGAAAATATTTCATATTTATCCAAAACATGATGGTCTATAAACAATTAATTGGCCAGAAATTAATTTCGAGCCCTGTCCAGCAAGATGTAGTTAAGCCAGAGCTGAATTTTATTACACTTCCTGCTTTAAGCCTTAGTAAACTAGTGACAAGTAAAACCAGATAATGCCCATGTGTTTTGAAAGATTTCTGTAAGATTGTCATATCAAATGTATTTGGGAGTTACATTAAAACTTTTAACAAAAAAACAGGCTTTGTGTCATGTCTGTGCTTAGCAATGAGTGTTGGGAAGAAGGAAATTTGTTTTCTTGTGGCAGTGGTTTTCTTCTTTCTCCTATATTTTGGTCAGTCTCTGTGTACCATACTGTGATGTCACTTGCTTGAGATGACCTGCATAATTTATTCTAGGTGCTACCCCCTCTTGAAGTCAGGATGCATGTCAGTGGTAGGGGTTAATGATGGCTGTGTTAACCCCTGCTCCCTCATGTCACTCCTTTGATGGCGGCATCCGTACCCAGCCCATAACAACCCCCATTGTCTGAATCCAGCTCTGGGGCACTGAGTGAGTTTGACATTACTGATTTAAGAAAAGAGGTACACAAATATTTTTAGGTTTATTTTCAGTAATATAAAGATGTGAAAACATCTTTGGGGCAGGGGGTGTCAACCAGGGGACGTGTATCCCTAGGGGTACTTGCAAAGGTCACGGGGTATGCAAGGCTCTTATCCGGGGTGGAGCACCGGTCCCACACAATGCACCATGGCACCTCCCTGCCCTCCACCCTAGCTCACTCTCCTGTTTGGGTTCTGGGCTGCCTCCCTTGGCCAATAGCTGAGGGCGAGGGAGGCACCTCTCTGCAGACAGACATGGTGCAGGGGGGGCTTTGCACATGGCGATAGCTGCTGCCACCCACCACCCTGTGCTGCCACCTCCCAGGAGAAGGGCCGGGGGGGGGCGAAGGAAGCATTACCTCTCTGTGGGCTGCACAGGCAC
Organism: Crocodylus siamensis; assembly: GCF_052110815.1. Classification (NCBI taxonomy): domain Eukaryota; kingdom Metazoa; phylum Chordata; order Crocodylia; family Crocodylidae; genus Crocodylus; species Crocodylus siamensis. The sequence goes on from NC_143408.1 coordinate 11,873,461, forward strand.
CACCCAGCTGGCTAGATATGGGTGTGGGGCAGGGGCTTGCACATGGCTCGCTGCAATCACACGCTGTCCCTCAACAGCTAGTGAAGCTGCACATGCAGCTGCCACCACCAGAAGGGGTATGCTAATTTATAAAGGTTGAAAACCCCTGTTTTGGAGGATAGGGAGAAAACCACTGCTTCAATTTGGGCTTTCTTTTATTTCTGTCCTTATCTGGAAGGGTGATTTGATTTGCTGCTGTTCTGTTACTACTTCCTCTCTTTGGCCACGTTCAGATGAGCACAGATGTGTGGTATGTGGTACCCTAGACCCATCTGCGATGCCACATACCGCACATGCAAGCTGCACTGCTACCTTGCTACCTTGTTGGGTTTTGATGGGATCCTGGGGTAAAAAAAAACCCAGGCTAAAAAAAAAGAAGTGGGGGTGGTGCATGTGGCAGCAATATATGCCACCCAAAACCAGAGAATTGCTGGCAGGAGCCACACTTCAGCTGCTGGCCAGGTTCCCAGCTGCAGGAGCACCACTTGCAACTCTCCAAGGGCCCCAAAGACCCCAGGTAAGGTGGCTGGGGCCAGCAGAGTTGCTGGCCTCAGCCTCCCCTTACCCCACCCATGGTAACCTGCTGTGCACCACAGCACATGTGACACAAGCACACGTGAAATGTCTGCACTCATCTGGACATGGCTGTACTGTTCAAATTTAAAATAATTTTTCAGTAGAGTATAGGGCAATGAATTGCAGTGGTATGTTTCTTCTGTCCCTTTTGGTTGTACTATTAACTCCTTTGTGTGACCTTAAGTGAGTAACTTGATCTTTCTGGGACTCCCATCTATACGACCTTGGAAGGATTCTTAGGTTTTTAGGATTAGACTTCATTTAAAAGACACAGAAATTACAACATACATAATTGTAAATGCAAATTTTAAATCCAGGCACCTGCATAATCCCATTACAGAAAAAGAAGAAATGAAAGCTAATTCAGCACTTAGCTGTTATGATAGAACCTATATAGTTAAGTAGGACTGTGTAAGGGCTCTGGAATTTAGTAGCCAGTTAATTACACTAGTCTTAGATTGAGTCAACAAAAGAGAAGCCCTATTGTGGACCCTAAACAGCCCAAGTTTAGTCGAGGAAGAAGAAATTCCTAGTCGGAGATAAATCTATCAGTACAGGCTCATGCAGATGTAAGTTTATAGCACAGCTTCGTAGTGTGCATCCAGTCGAGTGTTCATGTGTGGCTTGTGCTGCAGACCATATGCATTTCACATGCAGGCATTAACCACACTGCAGATTTGCAGCTCAGCGGGTTTTTTTGACACTGGGAAATCCCGGTGGAGTGGTGCATGTGGCTTCAATGTGTGCTGCCTGGATCATCATTGCTGGAGCCCTGGGAGCTTGTGCTGGTTCCAGCCTCTCCTACCCCACCTGGGAAAGCTTTGCCACATGCTAGAAGGGGTGTTCCCTGGGGACAACTAGCAGTGGCACAAATACGTGCCACTGCTGTTTGTCCTTGGGGAACAAATGTTCCCACTCATGGGGATGCACCCTTAGGCAGCAGCCTTCATCCCCTCCCTTTTTGAAGCCACTGCTAATATACATTTGTCCATACCTACTGGGAATGTATTGTTGTCACTGAATGTCCCATTTTAGGGCACAGTCTTTATCTAAACTTTTCTTCCTTGACTAAAGAACATGAACTTAGTTTGCTGCTGCTAGTGTCTGTTACAGAGGCAGGCAATTTATTTCGGGCGGAGGGCCACTTACTGAGTTTCAGCAAGCTGTTGAGGGCTGCATGGGTAGCCCTGTCCCTTGACAGGTGCCCTGTCCCCTGGTTGTCATCTTGGAGCCAGAATTTCCACCTCTGACCTTTGCCACCAGAAGGCCCTCCCCTTGCCCCTGGCAGTGTTCCTTTGGGGAAGAGGTTTGCTATCTTATGGGAAAAACCAAAAACAAATTATATACTAAAAATCAAGCCTACATAATATATTTTAATTTAATTTTTAAAAATGGTCCTGATTTGTGTGCGCTTGTGCTGTATATGTAGAAGTGATAGCTGCAAAATGCAGTCTTACTTGTATATTGTATGGGGTGTGCAGGGAGGGAGGGGTGGTTGTGAGGTTTGTGGGGAGCTGTGGGTGGGTGGGAATGAGGGTTTGTAGGGATGTGTGGATGTATTTGTGGGTATGGGAGTCATGGGATGCAGAACGGTCAGCGGGCGTGGAGGTGAGTGGAGCGTAGGGTCTGTGCTGGTATCCTGTACAGCCAGCACTGGCAGAGCCCAGAGTGGGCTGGCAGGCATGCAGGGCATGGGCTCACAGGGGTATGTGGAGATGGACTGGGCTCCAGCAGGGAGAGAAGGGACCTGGCCAACAGCTTGACAGCTTTGGGCCAGCTGCAGTGTACTTTGGCCTCCTCATCCTTCCTGCCTGGGGAGGCGGAGTAGCCCTTGTGGCGCCCCTGGGTGTGGAGGAGGATGACAAGGTGGGCTCATGTCACCCATGCTAATGGTGGCGCATGAGGGAGCGGCTGCTGCCGCCGTGGTGCTTTCACTGCACCTGGCTGCCTCGCTCGGCTTACCTGCATGGCTGCTGCTGCCAGCCCTGCACCTGCTGTTGTTCCTGGGCGCCTCAGCCTGGGGCAGGGATGGTGCCAAGCGCAAACGACCACGGGTAAGTGGTGCTCGGGCTCAGGTTTATGGCAGGAACGCGGTGGCAGGAGCGGCGTGACCTTCCTTGCCCGGCAGCAGCCGCACATCATCACAACAGCAAGGTGGAGTGGCCCCTGCAGGGCACTTTGTGGCAGCTGCAGCAGAGGAGGTGGGCTGCAGTGCTCTTGCCACACTCGGCTGCTGCGCTCTGCCTCCCTGTGTGGCTGCTGCTGCAGCGGCAGGTGACTGCCACCAGGCGATGAAGCCAGACTTCTGCGCTGCCGCGTCCCTGCTGTGAGCCTGAGCGCCGCTTGCTTGTGGCTTGTGCCCGGTGGTATCCCCTTCAGCGTTTCCCTTGCCTCAAGTCTGGATAAGGCACAGTCCTTTTTGAAGACAGTCTTCAGTACGCAGTATGTTTTACTGAACTTCAGAAAAATCAGCTCTAAACCAGAAAGTGCCTCTCAGCCTCTGGACCACGAAGTTACCATTGCTCCTTATTTCATCGTCCCATTCAGCCTCACTCAGAGGGAAATTTTCTCCCTCTTATTCCTGTCCCGTGATTTTTCTTGCCCCTTGCCTCCCCTGTGTACTTTTCCTCCTTCAGTAATTCCTGAGTTCATCTGACAAATGCTCATAATTAAAATTTATCAACTTGACACTTACAATGTCCTAAATTGGCTCTAGGCAGATTAATGCAAGAAGGGGGAGTTCTCATATATCTCGGGGAGATGTCTGCACTGGTTGACCTTGGTCACATGGGAAGCAGAGATTCTGCAGAATCTCTTTTGGCATGTGGACAGCTTTAATGCATGATAGATCTGTAGGTGGAACATGTCGCCAAGGGTGTACAGGGATTACTCATCCCTAACAGCTGCTCTGCACTTAGCAATGCTGAATAGCCAGTGAAGAAGAAATTTTCCGAATGAGAGTGCAGGGAAAATGCCAGGGGAACCAAGCCTAATCTGATGGAGGCCATGGTGATTGATGTGCCTATTCCCAGGAAAGCCAAAGCTTTGAGTGGTGTGTGGTATTGGGGTTTTTTTGTTTTGTTTTTTGTTTTATGTTTTTAATTTAAAACAAACAATTAAACAAAAAAAACCCTCTCCAAAAAATAGCAGTGTGAAGGGTTTTGACAGGTGTGTGGGGCTCTATTACAATATGCAGCTCTGGTTGTAATTGCAAGCAGGAGGTACAGGCTGGAATCTTGGACCAGTAAATATTCAGTTACTCCATATAAAGTGGAATAGTTTCAACAGGAGTAATTTGAGGGCCCTTTGCCCCTTCTAACCCTAATTTTTCTATGATTCTCTGTGCTCCCACCCCTCCATGCCTGAAAAACACCCAGTACCCCAGTGGTTTAGGCTATTCTCCTGGGGTGTGAGAAGAATTGGTTCAAATCATGTAACCTCCCAGGTGAATGTTTATACACCTTGCTTCTTAAATACAAGTAGAATGAGATCATAATCGCTACCATCTTTGCCTGTGCTTTAAAAACACCCAGTGCCACACTGAGTCAGACCACAGTATCTTGTATTTCCCAATGGAAGGAAGTGAATACCAACAGGAAGAGTACATACGCAGAGCCTTTCAAGAATGGTGTGATTCGCTGCCCCTATTCCCTCACTGCTTCCAGTATCAAGGCCTAGGACATCCTAGTATGTAGTTTACACCTTTTAACCATATCTAGTGCCCACTGATGAATCTATCCTGCATAAATGTCTGGCCGCTTTTTTTAACCTGGCTAAATTATCAGCTGCTACAATAGATCCATAGATGCTAGGGTCAGAAGGGACCTACCTCAAAGTATCATTGAGTCTGACTTGCTGCCAGTGGCAGGAAAAAGTACTGGGGTCATGTGACCCCAGCCAGGTGCTTGTCAAGTCTCCTTTTGAAGACCCCCAAGGCAGGGGAGAGCTCCATCTCCCTTGGAAGCCCATTCCAGATTCTGACAACCCCAACCACGAAGAAGTTCTTTCTGATATCCAACCTAAATCTACTCTCTATCGGCCTGTGGCTGTTGTTTCTGGTTATTCCAAGGGTTGCTCAGGTAAACAGAGCCGCTCCTATTCCCTGCTGCACCCCTCTTTTCCCCCTCCCCCAGTTGAATTTTGTATACTGCCACAAGATCTCCACCCCCCCGCCCCCAGCCTTCTCTTACAGAGGCTGAAAAGGTCCAGGTACCTCAGCCTTTCTTCATAAGGCCTTCCCTGCAGGCCTCTAACCATATGAGTGGCCCTCCTATGGACCCTCTCAAGGTTGTCCACATCTTTCTTGAATTGCGGTGCCCATAATTGGATGTAGTACTTTAGCTGCAGCCTGACCAGTGCCAAATAGAGGGGGAGCATCACCTCCCTGGACCTGTTCATGATGCACCTACTAATGCATGACAAAGTGCAGTTAGCTCTGCTATTTACTGTGTCACATTGACAACTCGTATTCATCTTGGCGTTGACAATGACTCCGAGATCTCTTTCCACTGCTGCGCTGCTGAGAAGGTCATTGCATGTGTCCTTGTTGAACTGCATCCTATTGTTCTCTGCCCACTTCTCTAACCTGTCCAGCTCTGCCTGGATTTGGTTTCTTCCCATCTGTGTGTTTGCTTTGCCCCATAGTTTGGTGTCATCTGCAAATTTCGGCAGAGTGCTTTCCACGCCCTCATCCAGGCTGCTGATGAAAATATTGAACAGCACCAACCCAAGGACTGAGCCTTGAGGGACCCCACTACCCACATCTTTCGAGGTGGATACCAAGCCATCCACCACCACTCTCTGGCTATGATCCTTACACCAGTTTGCCACCCACATGACTGTAATTGTCTATGGGACAGCCATTCAATTTGTTTATAAGAATAGGATGGGATACCGTGTCAAAGGCCTTCTTAAAGTCCAAGTAGATGACATCTACCTCGACTCCTGCCTCTAAGCTTTTAGTGACCTGGTCTTAGAAAGAAACAAAGTTAGTCAGGCAGGATCTACTTGCGATGAACCTGTGCTGGTTGCCCTTCAGCATTATATTACCTGCTGGACTCCTACAAATATGATCTTTGATAATTTTTTCAAGGGTTTTCCCAAGGATAGAGGTAAGATCAACCAACTGGTCTGTAGTTACCTGGATCCTGCTTCCTTCCCTTCTTGAAAATAGGGACCACTGGCCCTTTTCCGGTCCTCTGGGACCTCATCTGAGCACCACAAGTGCTCAAACAGCTGGGCCAGTGGCTCTGCTATGACATTATCTAATTCTTTCAGTACCCTTGGATGGAGTTCATCTGGTCCCGCTGATTTAACCGCATCCAGCCTATCCAAGTGTCTCTTTACTAGGTTGGTGCTGACAGTTAGCAGGTTGGTGTTTCTCCTTGTTCTGTCAGTAATGCATTTGGGAGATTTGTCTGCATCAGAATTCAAGAATACAGAGGCAAAAGAGTCACTGAAGAGCTCTGGTTTGTCCCTCCTATCTGTCACCAACTGCCTTTGTCTTGTAGGGATCCTGTGCTGCTATGCTAGAGATACGCCCCAGAGACTGCCCAGGGTGCATCTTTGTAAAAAGGAAACCCCAGCTCTCTGCACTTAGAGACGCACTCTGAGCAATCCCCAAGGTGCATTTGTTGTCCTGCAGGATCAGGCCCCTGCCCAATGCAGGGCAACAGGCAATGTGCATTTTGTCCAATGAAGTGGAGCAGCTGTGGCAGGATACGTTTGCCACAGTTGATCCACTTCACTAATGACATTTGTTTATACCGGGGCGGGCAATTATTTTGGGCGGAAGGCCACTTACTGAGTTTTGGAAAGCTGTTGGCCACGTGAGTAGGTTCACCCCTTGACAGGTGTCCCCTGGTCACCATCTTGTGACTGGAAGTCCCATCCCCTGACCTTTGCCATAAGTCCCTCCCCTTGCCCCGGAAAGTACTGCTTTCAGAAAGGGGTTTTGCCATCTCGGTATCAGAAAAATACCAAATTATATTTTAAAAAGCAAACATCCACAATGCTCATTCATTTGATTTAAAAAATATATTTTTGTCCTAATTTACATTCGTTTGTGTAGTGTGCACAGAGGTGATTGCACAATAACTTACAATGAAGTCTTACTCTTGTATATTGTTAGGGGGTGGAGAGCATGAGGGGTGGATATAGGTTTGGGGAGCATGTGGGTGGATATAGGTGGGAGCATGTGGGTGTGTTGTATGTGGATATATGGGGTTAGGTGAGTGTGGGGTTTGTGGGGGCATATGTGGGAGGCTGTGTGTGGGGCCATATTTTGCCCACCCCTGACCCAACTCCTGCTATTCCCCAGTGACTTCTGTCACCAACATGAGGCTCCAGTCCTTCAAGAAGCACTTAGATAGTTGAAGCTTGCTGTTTGCATGAGGGAGAAGACTTAGAGCAGAGTGAATGCTGCTCCTCCAACCTGTCAGGCAGGCATGGTGCAATGATCCTATGGCATTCATTGCCGAGGGACATCCTACCTCCCTTGGGGACACTGTGAGCTTGGTGCATCCGTGGCCTTGATGGGTGCCTTGAGTATTGTAATTCCCATTCTCCTCCAGCCTTCTTAAAATACCTTGTTTTTATTTTGCAGTGTTTTGGTTAACAAAAGGCTTTGTGTTGCATAGTGTTGCTACCTTTACATGTCCCCAAACCTTTTTCCTCTCAATGTAGATGTGCCTCTATCATTTAAAAGGAGAGATCTAGCTTACTGGTCCCCAACCATCTGCACAGTGCATTAGTGTCTAAGCTGTTGGCCACCACAACTCCCCCTTGTTAAGGACCCAACAAAAGTTGGTTTGGGGTTTGAAGTATTTGATTTAAAAAAGGCTTGGCTACATGTATAACAAAACACCAGCGACCACCTTTCTTCCTGCTTTGTCACCTCCTGCGCTACATCCCAAAGGCTGTAGCAGTGGTTTTCCTGGGTCCCCTCACAAATATGCTGGAGGACAGCATCACAATTCAGAAGGACCTTGATGGATTGGAAAGCTAGTCTAGAGTCAAATGGATGAAGTTCAATGCTGATTAAATGCAAGGTGCTACACTCTGGAAAGAATAATCAAAACAAGAAACACAAGGTGGGTGATACCTGCCTGGATGACAACACTACACAGAAGGATCTAGGAGTCTTGGTGGATCATGGACACAATATAAATCTGCAGTGTGACATGGCTACACAACACCAAATGTGATTTTGGGCTGCATCACTAGGAACATTTGGTGTAAAATACATCATGTGATAGTCCTTTACTTGGCACCAGTTAGGCCTCCTCAGTTGGATCCAGACCCACGTGGCTTGTGGCGCTGCAAGCATCTTTGCAGCACCACAAATGAGTTGCACATTAATCCGTGCCTGGTGCTGATAATTTGCATTGTTAGGACAGTGAGGCAGTCAAACAAACTTCCCAGGAGTTGTGGAATCTGCATAATTGGAAATGTTCAAGAAGAGGTTGGCTAATCTAGGAGTAAAGAGCCTGACATGCTCTTTAAATAGCAAGAGAGATTGCTGGGTGATAATAAGAACTCTGCCAGCTAAAGCAGGTGATACTGGAGAGGATCATGATCAGTAGTGGGAGAAAAAGCCAGTTGTGGAGCTTTGCTTCAATTATGAAAGATGATGAAAAGAGCCAGGATAAGTTTATGGAGAATATACAGAAAAGAGTCTGCCTGTCCACTAAGAGGGTGTGATGCATGGAGTTATGCTTGCTACCCCCAGGTTGCAAAACAGAATGCAGGGTATTCTGGTTTTCCCCAAGTTTCTGGGCTTTCCTGGTTCCTACAATGGGGTTTGGCTGGAGGTTTCCCCCCCTTCTATTGCTACAGGTGTCTGGGGGGGGGGAGGGAGGGATTCCAACTTCCTCAAAAGCATTGGGTATCGGCTGCAGCCAAGGCTGGAGATTTTGACTGGGATGTGCCAATGCTTCTGCTGGGACTAAACTCAAGATTCCTGGTTAGAGGGTCTTATCCCTCCACTCGGGGTCAGACCTATTGCCAAATCTGGGATTAGGATGGAATTTTTCCCCATGGTAAGGTTGCTTTGGATTATAGGGGGCTTTGCTTTGCTCTAGGGGTAGGGGAGGAGAGGGAAGGGGGAAGGGAAGAAACGGAGGTGAATCTCTTCCTCTTCCTTGAATCACTTAAGAATATTTTAATAACCTTGCAGGAGCAGGACACTGGCTGCCATTGCTTGCTTGCTGCCCCCCCCACCTTTACCCATAGCAGGCTAGGGTGTTCTTTCAAAATTTAGGGGTCTTAAGGCAACATGTCTTGTAGTTGTGTGACAGGGTTGATTGTGTAGCTCAGGAAATTGGTTAGACCAGCATTTGTATAGGATGGTTTAGATAGGGATCATCTTGTCTTGAGCAGGTGGTTGAACTGGATCACTTCCAGAGGTCCCTTTCAACCCTACTTCTCTCTGATTCTGTGGTGGTGGTCTCTTGGCTGTTTGGCCACCATGGTGTCGTACTAGCCCACCAGCCTCACCGCTTCTACCCAGGGACTCATGGAAATCTTCACCCTTGCTCTTGTGGATATTATGTAGGAGTTAGGCAGAGAGAATGAAGCATAGCAGATAGTGCTCAGTGACATCTAGGCAGATCCCTAAGGCCCTCCATCATGCCTTGAGGCACTCAAAGGTAGTAGTTGAACAGTTCCTTCCTGGTGTCCAGGTGTCCCAGGTATGGCTTCACGGGGTGAAGGAACTATGTTGGGTCAGCTGCTCCTTGCACCTCAGTGCTGACAGCCTAATCAGTAAGCTTTCTCCACTCTAATCAGACCTGGGAGGTAGGAGTTTCGGAACAGCCTGGCATCACAGGCCTTGCCTGACTAGACAGCACCAATGTATGTGAACCATCCTAGGTGGTCCAGAGCATGATGGAGAAGACACTCTTGTGGTTGATGTTCTGTAAGGAGTGTTGCACAAGGCACAGGATGGCAACGTGGCTATGATGCAGTTCAGGATCCCCATGCAAGTGCAACTGGTGACAACTGGAAAAACAGATGATTCACAGTATTATTACCTGCTGGATTGCCAGGCATACCTCCTATGGGGGACCTGGCCATGGCAAACTGGTTGACCATGGACTAGAGGCTGCTGGGGCTTGCAGGCTTCCAAATGACAATGCCCATGCACTGTTCCATGGTCAGGGACTCCCTTATCCTTGTGGCTTGCCACTTAAGGGTGGGGGCCAGTTGAGTGTAGATCTCTATGAAGGTGGCCTAAGACTTGCAAAAGTTCAGCACCAGTGCTTGTAATACCAGGACAATGTGCTGTGACCAGTCACTGCTCACCTCTGTTGACCAGCTAGGAGGTGGTCCCACAGTAGCCTGGACTCTGAGGTGTATAGCCTCGTACTCATTCGTCATGTAGATATTGGTGGTAAAGACAGAAAAAGTAATGAACTCTTCTTGTTGTAGCCTCAGCATTTCCACATGCATGGACCAATGTAGCACAGGTGGTAGAGAACCATGATGACGTATGGATAGGGCTGGACTAGGGGCAGGCAAAATACAGCCTGGAGGTTGGATCTGGCCCATCAGCCCATTTTAGGGGCCTCACAGACTAGATAAAAAATTGACAAAATTAATAAAGATGACAGGAGCCAGGGGCATTAGGACCCAGGGGAGCTAGGCAGGACTCAATAGCCCAGAAAGTGAGACCCACTCAGCTCTGGCCTGCCCCCACCCAGAAGCCCTGTGCTTAGCTAGAGTGTGTCACTATGGCAACATAGTAGCTAAAAATAACTGTGCACTCCCAGCATGGTGCAGTAACGGCTGTTACTGTACCATCATTTATTATTTCCTAAAAGAAGTACTAAATGATGGTGCAGTAACAATGGTGCCATAGGGGCATGTGTAGATGAGCCCACAGGGATGTAACAACAGCTTTCCAGTGCCACCAACATGGCATACGTACAGTTGATGAAGGAGAAGTTACCGACTTTAAATGACAGAGAATATGTAAAAGCAGAATATATGTAACCTGATTCAGGACATAACAGTCAACATCCTAGTTCGAGGAAAATATAAAGGACTCTTTAGTGAGTACAAGTAAACAAAATCTTAGGTTTATTAAAAAATACAAGAAATTCATTTTGGTTATATGAATATATTGTATGTGTTCAAAAGTTTCTCCAAAGTGAGACCATGGTGGGCCAGTAGGGGGCGCTCTTGTGTTGAGTCACCCACCTCCCTGTGCCCGACCACCTTCCAGGCCCTAGGGGTGCCTCATGTCTGGCTGTCCACCTTCCTGGAGCACACCCGCTAGCCTGGGGGTAACGTAAGCTGCCACCACCCCGAGAGGGGACTCTCTTGGCCCTGCATCTCTCCCCAAAATCTCTGCTTAGAGACGATTTGATTAGGATGGGCCCAGCAGAGGAGACACACCTTTACCCTATCTCTTTAGGTAACCTCAATTGGCTCCATTCCTGGGGGGGGAACCTGCTCCCTCTGCCTATGTGACTGGTATCAGCTACCTGGGTGAGGGGCATCTACCTGGTGGGCTAGAGTCTGTCCAGCAACTAGTGATCCATTTCAAATTGGTTAGCCGACAGCCAACCGGAGCTGGCCTCCACTGGACCAGGTGAATGTGGTCATAGGGGCTATGTAAGTTAAGACTGCCCAGGAGGAGTGGGCAGCAGCCATGGGGGGGACTCAGAGTTTTACGATCTGAAACTGGCTCTCTCCCCCATAACTCATGATCAATGAACTGCCTGCCTCCAGAGGGAATCTCCAACAGCCTCTGGATGATGCTTGTGAGTAAGCTACTCGAGGTCTGGTTACATACATAGCTGGCAGTAACTCAGATGCGTGAGCAAAAGGCTACCTCAGCCAGACTGTTTTGCTCTATGGGATTTCTATGATATTGCTCTGTCTTGTACCCTATTTTCACCCTACCCCTTGTAATCAATAAAGTTCTCCTTTGTGACTGGTGTAGGAGACTTATTGAGGGGTGGGTCTAAATTATGCCTAAGAGGCCCCTTAGGTCTGCTGACTAAGGGAGACTTTCCTTTTTGGCTCCCAACTTGGGGAAGTGCCCCAAGTGCCTGTACTGGGTCGAGTACCCGTAGGACTATTAGGCCTGTGTTTCCCTGAGGACACGGGGCCGAGACAGTCCTTTCTTGGGGTGGTGGCAGCTTACATTACCCCCAGGCTAGCAAGTGTGCTCCAGGAAGGGGATCAGCTGGACGCGAGGCGCCCCCAGGGAGGCACTCAGAGCCTGGAAGGTGATCAGGCACAGTGAGGTGGGTGGCTCAGTGCATGAGCCCCCTCACTACTGGCCTGCCACAGAGATTTCTTTTACTCTTATACTTGAAGTGGAATACCCATTCTCACACGTTGGCTTCTGTTTAAAAAAAAAAAAAGAAAAAAAAAGAAAGAGGGCTATTACATATAAAAAACACGCATGTAGGATTAATATCAAAAAGTACTTTTTCAGTTATAGAACATGGCATACAGTTTCTGACGGTCAGAATTTGATAGTGTAAAATTGTAGAAAGACAAACTTAGGAAGAGTAGTGATTTGATTAGCCCATAGATAAAATGTACTTACTATGTACAAAAGGTAAAGAGGTTACACCTAACTACGTAGTGCAGTGAAATGCTTGCACAGAGTTACTGGTGCTGATTTTAAAAGCTGTAAAAAGTAAATAGATGTAATTGTAAAAAGTTTAAAATACACTTAAAATCATCAAAATTGATAGAAAAATAAAAAATGGAGTGATCAAGTCAGAAACTAACCACCCTGTATACCTGGTTTAGATTTCAGAAATATTTCTTAGAATTCCATAAGTGACTGCAATAATATTAAACAGAATTTGCTAATGAAATACCTCCTTCTTTATTCCTTTCCTGTAAACTTGAAGCATAAAGATGCAATTCCGGAGGTATTTTGAGAAAACTACAGGTGCACCTATACAATGGGCCATATGGTATCAGTGCAGATGAAAGGAAAATTAATATTATTGGCAATCAGCTTTTTTTTTTTTTGGCTGATGTGGCCGATTAATGTCATAAATAAATGCCACATGCAGCTGCAGCATGCATGCAGCCAGGAGTGCAGCCCGGCAGCTTGGAGAGCAGCACCTGGCCAGTAAGTCTGTGGGGAGAAAAAGGGGCATAGGGGCAGGTCAAGGCACCCACTGTGCGGGAGGGAGTGGGGCAGTGGCAGGGTGGGGCATGGGATGGAGCCACAAGGAATGGGAGCAGGGGAAGGATGGGGGGCATATGCCCTCAGATCTATGTGCAGGGCAAGTGCGGGCTACCCGCTGTGGGCTCGGGGGCTGTGCCAGCCGCCTCCTAGAAGGGGGCTGGGCTGGGGCTGTGCTCAGTGGGTGGGCGGTGGTACTGGGAGTGGGACTATGGTGAATTTTAGGGTGGCTGTAGCCCCCTGCCCAGCCTGAACACAGCCCTGGCCCAGCTGGAAACAGGCCCCAGCAGGCAATCTGCCTTCACCCCATGCAAAAATCGGGGGGGGGGCACATGCTCTCCATACTTTTCCTGGGGTGCACAGTGTGGAAAGCTGCCTCCACCCCTCTCCCTGTGCACCCCTGGGATGAGCTGCCCACAGCTCAGTCCTGTGCTGTGACCTGCCCCATTCCCTCTACTACAGGGGGCCTTGATCTGCATCCCCACTTCCCATACCCCTTCCTCCCCCCACAGACTTACTGGCTGGACACTGCTCTTCAAGCTGCCGGGCTGCATATTGGCAAACAGATCGGTATTGGCCAATGTGGCTGGCTAATAATCAGCCATCAGTATAAACCTAAAAAATCTTTTTTGGTGCACCCCTACAAAAAATAGAACTTTTTACTACTGTTACATGGTGAACCTGTCCATGAGTGACTGGTGCCTCCTGAGTAGATGGGGGGAGGTGGGGTACCAGCAGCCGATCACCTACCAGGGTTGCAGGTATCCCCCAGTAGCTGATCAACTCCCTGGCACCAATCTCAGAGGGGACATTGGCTGGTGCCTCTCTTGGTGCCCCTGCTTGGCAACGGCCACTCTCGGGGCAGGGGCTTATGCCCCTCCCCCCCCCCCCCATCACCAAGAACCTGCCTCAAATTCCTGGTTTTCTTCAATCTGGGCACGAAGCAAGCAGCATTCTGGTGTCTCTCAGTTGAGTCTATGCATAAGTGTCACTAAGCAAATAATTAAAGTGGTTAAAATTTATTGAAAATGACTTTCACCCAACACAAATGTAGAATTCAACTAGTGAATTCAAATCTCACTGATTATATCACTACATATCTAAATGGCAGGTTAAGAATTCAACAACACTTTAAACTACATAGCTCAACTTCTCCAAGTAAAAGCAGCTTTTGTTGATTTTAAAGTCCTCCTTCTGCTGATTGAAATAATAGTGTGTGGAACACTTAAGATGTTTCATTTCTAGGATTATTCAATATTTTAAAGGGTTATGAAGTCAGCAATTATGCTTCCTAAAATATATCCTAGAATCAGAAAATTAGGGTTGGAAGGGACCTCAGGAGGCTATCTAGTCCAACCCCCCTGCTCAAAGCAGGACTCCAACTGGGGACCCCAACTGGATCATCCCAGCCAAGGCTTTTGTTTAGCTGGGTCTTAAAAACCTCCAAGGATTCTACAGCCTCTGTATAGCCTTTTCCAATGCTTTACTACCCTTCTGGTGAGAGAGGTTTTTTCCCAGTATCTAACCTAAGCCCTTGCTGCAACTGAGACCATTGCTCCTTGTTCTGTTTAATCGTATAAACATGCTACTCTAAAAATCACTGTCTACCACTCTGATATACTGCAGACTGAGAAAGGACCAGTAGAAGCAGGTAGCAACATATCGTATCCTATACAGCTGAAAGGATAACTACACAGATAGTGTCTGACTTGTATTCTTGAAAGTGGAGTATCTTTTGGGTCTGAAGAAAAAACAAATGCTACTAAAACAGCATAATTAAAATGTTCCTATTATTAAGGAAAAGAGGAAACTTTTAAGTCCTCATTGCCCCAACTTACTCTAACTTTGAATATGGCATACAATCAATCCCTGCTTTCCCCAGTCCACAATGATGGAGGTATAGAAGAAGCTACTTGCAAGACCCAAGATGTGGGAAGAACTCTCAGATGAACCTGCTTTTCAGATTAAAAATGAAGACTGAAAAATGGTGTTGAAAAATTTGTAATAAAGCTCAGCTTCCTTTTCTCTTGTTCATACAGTTGTACCAAAGAGGGTTTTATCCAAATCTTGCTCTTCCAGCTCATCTTCACTGAGAGAGAAGTCTTTGTTGTTTGATATTTGATTGGCCATGCAGTCTGTCTCTTGCAGCCCTTCATGAATTGGAGAATTAGAACTGCTTTGGCTCCCTGGAAAGGAACTTAACTGTTCCCCTTCTGCCATGTAAGACAGAAGATTGTCTAGGGCAGGTCGGCTTCTGCAAATTTTAGTCAAAAGTTGACTCCTGTGCTTCAGCTGTAAAATTAAGTCGTCCTTTTCCTGGATCTGATTCAACAGCTTCTGAATCGTTTCCTCAGATGAGGACAGTCTCTCCTGAAGAGCGGCAATTTCTCTTAGAAGAAAACAGAAGAACAGGCTCAAACAAAAGGGTTTTTTTTTCAAATCAAGGATGTTAAACATTAAATGGTTAAACAGTAATTATACCATTTAATGTTTACCATTTAATTCCTGGCTCAATGCTGCCCACTGTTGGGCGAGTGGCTGTAGTAGGGACTGACTGCCTGGGAGGTGGTGCATCTCTGGGCCACAGCACTGCATAGCTGCTGCAGCAGGGAGGAAACCAGCAGTCACTTGGGGGAGCAGGGCCAGGCAAAACTGTGTGACAGAACTGGCACGGCTTACACAGGAACAAGTGGGGCTGCCACCGGGTACTGCAGGGGCAGGCTGCACGTAGCCAGGTACTCCCACCATAGCACCCCCAGGGGCTTCCATCTCCGGGGACAGCTGTGCCATGACCAAGTGGAGCCTCCAGGCGGTGGGCACCCAGAGAACTCCTGCACGCTCCGGCCTGGCCCCTGGCAAGGACCCGCAGTTCTCCCAGCCCAGGGCCATACGGCAGATGGACATGTTGCATTGTGTAGGATCATGCCTGAGGCATCCACATGTGGGCTGAGTACCCTCTGCTAAGAGCTGCAGCACTGGGGCAAGCCCTCAGCTGAGTGGGAGGAGCGTGGTGCTGGCCTGGCTGTATCCAACTGGGTGCTATGGGGAGGGAGGGGGCAGGGAGAGAGAAGGACACACTTGGCTCAGTGCAGCCTGTGGTTGCACTTGCTCCTATTCAAGCCCTGCTGGCTCTGCCATGAAACTGCCCAGCTCTACTCTCCAGGTATGCCTCCTTAAAAATCAGCTATCGGTATTGGCCCCAAAAATCTATCGGTGAACCCCTACTAATCACACCATTAGATTAATCATCTACAGCCACGCTCTGTGCTACAACTGTTCTGATCCCACTGACTGGGATGACTGTCTTAAGCATATGGAGCACAGACTCCTACAGGTACAATATCATCCCAAAACTGTAGCCCCTCAAATCAACAAAGCCAGACTGACATCATTTTGACCTGCTTCAATTACCAACCCCAGGACTCTGGTTGTTACCTACAGCCCCCAGCTTGAACATCTAAGATACATCATTAATGACCTCCAACCCCTTCTGGAAAAGGATGACCATTTCAAGGTAGCCTTCAGGGACAAACCTGTCCTGGTTTACAGACAGCCCAGCTTCAAACAGTCTCTCTCAAACAACAGACTAATGAACTCCCATCCTCAACGAGGCACCTGGCCCTGTAATGGACCCCCAGTGCCTGGTGTGTCCCCACACCAATACAGACCATATCATCACTAGATATAATAATGAAGCCTTCTACAGTTCATTCACCTGCAACTCTCCCAATGCCATACACTATCACCTGCTTACAATGCCCATCTGCCCTCTACATTAGGCCGACAGGGCAATCTCTACATGTAAGAGACTGCCCTGCTATCAGCTGCAGAAAGACACAAAAGCCTGTGGCAGAACAATCTCCCTGGATACTCCATTGCTAACCTCAGGATTGCTGTTCTCAGGCAGAAAATTTTTAAAAACTAGTTTGAATGTGAAATTGAAGAACAAAAATTATCCACCAACTAGACTAGATGTAAAATCCTAGAACAGTAGGGTCAGAAGGGACCTCAGGAGGTCATCTCGTCCAACCGCCTGCTCAGAGCAGAACCAGGCCCAACTAGATTATCCAGCCAAAGCTTTGTCTAGCCGGGTCTTGCAAACCTCCACAGATGGAGGGAGCTTCCATCACCGCCCTGGGTAGCCTGCTCCAGTGATTTACTTACCCTCTTCATGAGAGAGTTTCTCCTAGTGTCTAACCTAAACTTCCCTTGTGCAACTTGAGACCCTAGGGTTTAAACAGGGACTACTGATTATCTCATTACCGGGAATAACTCTGGTGACCCCTTTGTTCCTGAGTTCCTTGCCTGTATGCCTCTCAGAGCACTCCCCCTCCTCCTGCTTTCTGCTCTCTTACCTATTGTATTTTAAATCGCTCAATCCACTTTACGCTCTGCTCTTTGCCATCCTTTCACAGTATATGAGGAAGCGAACTTGGGTTGACAAAAGCTTCTGCACTTGTCCTATTCCTCTCCCTATATATAATCTTAGTTAGTCCATAAAACCTTTATAGCTATCTGCCTTTTGCAAATTCTAATACAGTATAGTGATACTTAAGGCTGCCTAACCTTTTCATTTTAAAGCATATGGTTTATTAACACCCCCCCAAAGAAAGCAGTTAAATAATTTCAGATTATTTAGAAAAAGTCAATTTGCCCATGTGAAAATATTCTTACTGCATTTAACTGAGAAGCTCTGTCTCTTCCAAACTTTGGAGCAGGGGCTTGAAATTTGGCAAGAAAGTGCTTTTTGCATGACCCAAATTTGGCCAAGATAACAGCCTCTGAAATCAAAGGTAGCACGTATTCTCCAGAGCAGTCATTTTCAAACAGGCTGCCGTGGCATCCTGGGGTGTTGCAAGATTATTTTAAGAGTGCTGTGGGGTGCAAACACCTACACACGATTCAATGGATAAGCCTACATATTTCAAATTGGAATTCATAGTGTAAAAACATTTTGATCGGTTGTGGCTTTTCTGAGGTGTTTTTAACAGAAAAACTGCTCTATTTTTCATGGTAAATGAGTGAAAGCTTAGAGCTGCCAATTTCCAAAAGATGTGTTGAATCTAACAGGGGCTGCCTTGGGTCTAAAGAGGTTGAGAGGGCGCCAGGATCTTGTGGTGGTGACAGCGTGGTCTGGAGCTAAGGAAAGCCATGATCCGCTGCCTGCAAACCCCCGCCCGGGGCGTGTGGGCAGATCGCAGGTCTTCCCTGCTGTCACTACTACAAGACCTACCATGTCCTGCAAGCTGCTGAGGCCAGTCTCCATGGAAACCAGCTGCAGTGATGCAGGCAGGGGCTGCTGGGAAGTGGAGTCCACCATGGGCCTAATCCAGCCCTCAGGCTGGGCTTTGCCTGCTCTGCGGTCACCTAACTTGAAATAATGACCCACATAGGTCAATATAGTTCATTGGAGATATTTTTATTTTTCAATTTGCTTTTACAAAAATGTAGGGAAAATACATTAAAAAAATATGCTTAAAGAACATTTAGGTTGCAAAGTCAAACACTGGAAAGTTAGAAAATGCCAAAATTAAGGAATACAGGATCACATTTTTTTTCCCTGCAGAAGCAGTGCATGGGGTAGACAAGGGTCAGGTAACAAATTCATTTTTGTTAGGCGGGGTGTAGGTTGTAGCTGGATTGGCCTAAGGACATAGGCAGCTAAGGTTCTTCGGGTGAATCTGGTATCTTTTATTAGACCAACTTAAATAGTTGGAAACACATTTTTTTTTTTAGAAGCAAGCTTTCACGTTTAAAAGCCCTTTGTCAGGCTGAGGAAGTTTCAGTAAGTTGGTGTCTGCTCTTCCTGGATGGAAGGAAAAGTAAAGCAGCCAGAGGCTGGTATGCATGCAACATGGGCAGTCAGTGAAGATGTAAACTGAGGAGTCAGTGGGTGAGAGACGGGCCGGGTCAGGAGGAGAGAAGGGGGATGAATAGTGGAGAGGTCCCTGGGGAGTCAAATGTTAGGCAGGTTATAATGTGTTATAAATCCACTGTCTACATTTAGTCCATAAGTTTTAGTATCCAGGAGGTCGATAAAGTGAAGTTCATAGGCTCGTCCCTGAGAAGTGTTTTGTAAGTTCCCTTTGAGGATCAGGACTGAGAGACTGGGGAGAGAGTGATTGTGCCGTGGCGAGTGCGGCCCCACGCGTAGTTGGGTGTTCTCGTCTCCGATAGATTTGCGGCGTGCATTCGTTCTGGTGCGCGGTTGCTGTTTGGTCTCTCCTATGCACCTTCCCTCTGGGCATTTGGTGCATTGGATGAGATGTATGACATTTCCGGAGGTGCAGCTGTAAGACGCAGGGGTGCTGCTGATGGCTCTGTTGTGGGGTGTATAATTGTGGGGGGGGTGATGTGTTGGCAGGTTTTGCATTTCTTGTCATGCCATCCATGGTCTGGATCCATTCGGTGTTTTCCAGGCCTGAGGAAGCTTGCTTCCAGGAAGAGCACACACCAACTGCTGAAACTTCCTCAGCCTGACGAAGAGTTTTGAGACCCAAAAGCTTACTTAAATCGTTGGAAAAACATTTTTTTTAAAGTTGGTCTAATACAAGATACCAGACTCACCCAGAGAGCCTTGTCTGCCTTTCCATTAGGCATACAGATTTGAGCTGAATAAGAAAGCCTTCGTTCTGACTTTAAAAAAAAAACTTCTCAGCCTCTGATTTTGCAACCTTTGCACTGAAACATGGACAAAACCAGCCGACATCCCAGATCTTGTTCTCAGGTGGACAAACTTTTTAATGCTAATTTCCAAAAATAAATTCTGAGGCATAGACCTGACACAGAAAATGTCAGTTTGGCAGTTACGATGCAGTTGAAAAAGTGGAAAGCGTGAGCAACCTGAACCTAAAGGCAATTTTATATCTACCCTAAAATGGTCCCACTAAGCCTTTTGAGCCAATCAAGTTAAAAAAGAAAAAACAAAAAACAAACGTGAGTGGTAATTTCTATGACAAAACGGTATTTTCTGAGACAGCCACTACATTAGGAAAATGCTGATCCTGAGCCATGTGTCAAGTTTAACTTCTGTCCCTGTACAAATTTTGCTAAGTAAACCAGACAAGCAAAGAACTGATCGCAAAGTTGTTGAAAAGTTAGCAGCCCACTGCTTTTCTTCTGTCCCGGTTAGATACGCCCGACATTTTTAAACTGCAAAGGAGGCAGCTGAGCGCACGCTGTGGTGTTCCGAGTGGGGTTTCAACTGTCCCAGGGCATCAACCGCACCCTGAGCGCTCCCTCGCGAGGGCAGGCGGCCAGAAGAGACGGGCACGCCGCGACCGCGCCCTCTCCGCCCGAGGGACACCGCCTCGCAGGCCCGACCAGTTCAGCAGCGTCTGCGACGCTGTGGCGGGGACCTGCCCCGCAGAGCCCGCCCCGCCGCCAGTACCTGTCCTTAGCCGCCTGCAGGTCCTCCAGCGCGGCGCGCAGCTCGGCGTCCTTGCGGATCAGGCTCTCCGCCTGCCCCCGCACGGTGCCCTCCGCCGCGCCCAGCCGCCGCTCCAGCTCGGCCAGGCGCCCGTGCAGCGCCGCCAGGTGCGCGTTCGCCTCGCGGATCTGCAGGGCGGGCGGCGCCGACATGGAGCCGCGCCCGCGGCGTCCGGCGGCCAGCCCGGCTGCGCGGGGCGGCTTCGCCCGGCCCCGGCCCCGGCCGCTCTTTCCGCAGTGAGGCCGAGCGGGCGAAGCTCCCTCAGCCCCCCTCCCCAACCCGTCGTCCCGCCGCCGACGCCTGTGTCAGGAGGGCGAAGCCGCGACCGGCCCGTGCCCCGCGCGCCCCTCCCGGCTCCGCCCCCGCCGAGAGGCGGCGCAGCGCGAAGCGCGTCCCCGGCCGCTCCGCTGCGGCTGCGAGACCCGCCCCGGCTCCACCCCCCGCCCCGCCCCGCCCCGCCCCGGGACGGGAGCAGGGGCCGCTCGCGAGAGCAGGCGTTGCCCGGGCGCAGGAGGCCGCCGGCAAGATGCCCTTGATCCGGAGCGACTTGGCCAAGTACTGGGAGATCCCGGACGGCACCAACTGCGTCCAGAAGGCCTGGCTCACGGGCCGCGTCGGGGCCGCTGTGGGTGAGCACAGCGCGGCAGCCACCGGGGCCCGCTGCGGCCCGGGGCCTTGTCTCCGCGGCCCGGCCCGGCCCGGGGCCTGCGGCCTCCTGTGTCCTGGCGCGGCGGGAAGCAGCTGGTGCCCCACCGGGTTGGGGCAGGCGGGGTAACCCTGGGTTGCCCCCCTCCCCCCCGAAATCCCGCGGCGGGGATTTTGCATAGCTGGCTCTCGAAGCTGTGATCCGGCTGAAGTGCGAGGCCCAGAACCGTTGGGAGTTGGGTGGGAGGGTATCACAAGGACTGCCGCCTTCCTCTCCAGTCCTGCCTGCCGAGGGCACTCGTTCAGTACTTTCAGGGTAGCAGGAGGCCTCTTACCCTGGTGGTTCTCAACCCTTTTTGTACCAGGACCCATTTGCAAGCATTGGTGGCCTCAGTGTCCCCAGCCCTTTGTGCGTGGGGCAGTGGGGGGTGTCGCTGGGACATGGGGGGCCCCTGGGAGCCCCTCGCAGGCTGGGACGCTGCCAGTCTCTGAGGGAAATCCCACGGGTTCCCCCGTTTTCTCCTTTGAACTAGGATCCATTTTTACAAGCGTGTTGATCCATTTTTAGAGTTTGTTTGTGACCCTTTCATTTATTCTTGTGACCCACGGTGTGGGAGACACTGTCTTACACCATCTTAAACGGGCACTGGGTTAGATAAGTTATTTTTCTTCTGTGCCTCAATTTTTCCATTTTTTAAAGAGGGCAGCACTTGTACCCAGCAGTTATTTGACTTTCAGTTTTCTGTAAAATGTTTTGTTGCCAAGTATTTAATGTTGTGTTCAAGTCCTGTGCGCCTTTCCATCCCCCAGTGCATCGTTCTTCACAATACTTTAATGAAAGAGCTGGTCCCCGCTTACCCCCTCCCCCACCCCCCATCTGTAAGTGGCCTTTGTTCTGATATATGGAGTTGCCTGTGCTTGAAGCAGACAGCAAGTCAAGGGTACAAAAACCTGCACCAGAGAAGGTCCTGCGGGAGCTTTGGCGAGGCTAGCAGATCATGGGGCACCTGCCCCTAAATGAATGGGGAAGAAGCAGTGCTATAGCCATGTGTATTCACCAGGCCTGCCTGCTTTTGTAACCCCTTTGTTCCTACGGGTTTAATGTTTGTTTCTCCTGTTCTCACTTGTATACCAAAAAAAAAAAAAAAAAAAGAATCTTGGTCAATAATGATGCATATACAACCCGCCTTCTGACTGACTTCAGACCAGCACAGCTACTACCTCTCTTAGCCTACCTATATCAGGTCATTTTGGCATGCTGAAATATTTTAAATAATAGACAGTCCATTTACTGATTTGGCTTAATCAAAGTTGATGGGAGTTTGGTATTGATTTTAATCAAACCAGGAATTTGCCCTGTCTCTTGTTCAGTAAACTGGTTGGAATAGCAGCAGTACAGGTTTCTGATGAAAACTGTTAGGTAAGCCAAGGACTACAGTTTTGTGATGATGGGACCTAACATTCAAGATGCCCTTCTTCAAAAGTTGTGTCCTGCTGCTCTTTAATCTTTTTTTTTTTCTTTTACAGGCCTGATTGGTTCAATTTTTCACATTATATTGAAGGAGACGAGCCCTGCCCTTAAAGCTGTGCAAGTAGCAACCGCAAGCACTGTCACAATGGGTAAGGAAGCCTTAATTCTCTCAACACCTGAGTCTTTTGCATGAGGTCTTTATGTGGTTGTAAGAATAGGCCACTAAAATAATGTTGGTAGGAAAGAAACTGATGTGGTGACTTGTTTCAGGAAGGTCTACTGGCTTTTATCCCCAGGCTTGCCATTCACATGTGTTTGATATCAGGTAACTTATTTCACCATTCTGCCCCTGTGTTGTCATCTGGAAAATGGTTATGTATACAGAAATGCCGTATTTTACAAAACCATTTTTGATTTGCTTGTTGACATCTTTTTGAATACAACGAGCTTGCAGTAATATGGATACTGAATTTAACAGATCTGCATGTTCGTTTCACTTGACTAGAAAGTGTCGTTCTTCAGTAACCTGCTGATTCTTTATAGAAACAAATTCTTAGTTTGCTTCCTCTGTTCCCTAGAAGGCTGAAGCTCTAATTCTTGTATCTGTTCCTACAGCACCAGGTCTTTGGAAAACGTATTCCCTATATTGTATCTTTTAGTTCCTTGCTTGCTCTTTATTTTCACTTTTCCTCACAGCTACAGTAGGAGCAGTTTTTGGATTGACCACTTGCTTCAGTGCCCAAATCAGAGAGAAACCAGAGGATCCTTTAAACTATTTCATAGGAGGCTGCACTTCAGGAATGATCTTTGGTGCAAGAGGTAAGTTCTGATGAGCATGGTTTTGGAAATACAGCAGGAAGTATTAATAATTGTCTAATTCTTACTTCTATATGTGTAGGAAAGTTACCTCTTTACCCTGGAAATTTTTATCGATATCATTTTAATATATTAAAAAGCTTATCTGCTCAAGTGCTCTCTGTATACAGGTGCTGTCAATGGTTAGAGCTCATCCTTCATTAAATAGCTGCCTATTGGAGCAAATTCTAAAACTCCCATCATAGTTTCAACTATCACAGACACCCTTGCCTACAAGATTAGGCTCCTTTCGTGTCACCCCAAGAAATGCTCCATTTTGCAATCCATGTCAAGGTCTGAAAAATTAAGCTGGTCTAGACTTATGCCAAAATATGTGTTGCTAGAGTAATGGATAAGAGAGCCTCAGAGATGAACTATGAACTGAATAGAGAAAGCTCAGAGGTGTCTGCATTGGCCTGGCTGTATACACAAATGGAGTTTAAATTAAGGGTTTTTTTCCTTGTGATATCTCGGGATATTTTGTTCAGGGAAGATGTCTCAAAATGTCACTGTCATCTTGCATCAGTAATGTCAAAGTAATTAATTCTGGGATACCCTTAGAAAACCAGGAAAGGTATACTTATCTGAGGGAAAGAAGTCTGCATTTGTTTCTGTGCTAAATGAGTTTGCATCCTGGTTAATGCAGATCACTGGCCTATAATGTTATGGAGCGAAACTGATATGGTATAGTATCAAAAGTCATTGTGGGACTCTGGGTTTGCCGTGTGACAAGAAAGGTATTCTTACTTTGCCAGCTCTGAAAAGTTTTTGCATGTTTGCAGAGTTAAGATATCTCAAAATACAGGGTTGGAGGGTCAGAATAAGCCTTCAAAGATATTATGCAAGGCCTGTTGTTTTACAGGCTGTTTTTAGGTGTGAGCACTTAAAAATATTGATGCTCACAAAAAAAAAAGAATCAAGTTATACCTTTCTTAGGTGGGCAGCATGCCAAGTTTGTGGCATTAAAATGCAATAAACATTACTGTAGTGTGTAAACTGTGTAGTTAGTATTTTGAAAGT
Source organism: Crocodylus siamensis (assembly GCF_052110815.1). NCBI lineage: Eukaryota > Metazoa > Chordata > Crocodylia > Crocodylidae > Crocodylus > Crocodylus siamensis. The sequence goes on from NC_143408.1 coordinate 11,897,656, forward strand.
CATGGGAGACAGACCTGTGAGGGAGAAAGCATCAAGCATTGTACAACTTCATGAAAACAACACTTTTTAAAAAAAGTAACCCTAGCTTTCTCTTTCTAATCAGCCCTGTATTTTGTTTGCAGTCAAAGTAGAATCAGTATCAAAAGAAAAATCTGAGTCTTTGAAATTGACTTACTTTCTAGTGCTAAGTTACAGATTAATTTCTTCTTTTCTCCTCCCAGCTCACAGCTTTACTACTGGTACTGGTGCATGTGTTGGGCTAGGACTTCTGGCTGCTTTTACAAAAATAAGCAAGAAAGAGGGCTGGAAGTTTGCACCACCTCCCCAGGTATAAGCTTTCAAATGTTCTGTGTAATAATGCATTACACATTAAAGATGTTGTTGAATCGTTGGTTGTTTTATTGAATTTAGAATGACCAATATCAAGCTCTGCAGCTACATCAAATGAAAGTTAGAGGACTGGTAATGTACAGTATTCATTTTCTGGAACTAAATAACCGAGTTTATTTTCTTAGAGTAACATCAGTTCACTGGCCATTCCTGTAAGCGGTTCCTACATGTCACTCCCACATCAGCAGTTACTAGTTCTATTATGACCTTGGTAATTCATCTTGCTGAGACCCACTGTGCTGGAATAAATAAAAAGCAACTGTCTCACATGACAAAAAGATACTCAAAGAAGTGGGGAAATAATGAGTCACTGGAATTCTGTAGTCACCATAAAAGGATAAAGGTGTGAAAAGACAGTGAAAATCAACAGTTACCTTAAGGAGTGATGTGCTAGGAGGAAGGTTGTGAAATAATTTGACCATTTTGAGGAAATTTGATAGAATATTCTTGAGGGATAGACTTTATCAGAGTCTGGAGCACTATCTTTTTTTATTTATAAGATTTGTACATTTTGCTATAAGAGCTCTAAGTTATGGACTGAGGAGTCAATTAGGAGATATTTGTGTTATTTATGTGCTTGTTTTTAATATGTGAGCACAGGAAAAATTAAGTAAATGAGAATATAATATGGAAAAAACCACTAGAGGGCAGGATTATTGTTTCAAGGGGAAAGCAAGCACTGATGTTGATGGGAACAGTATGCAGGTAAGCAATTCAGTGAAAGCGCTCTACCTATTTTTAAAAATAGGTAGAGATCTTTCACTGTATTATGTACCTACATACTAAGCTAAATGAGCTAAAACAAGCACAGAAGTTACACAAACATCTCTTAATTTACTCTCCCATAAGGAGTCTGGAATAGAAGTACCCTGCTTTGATTCCTGCCTGCAGTAAAAATGGCCATTTTTGTTCAGGCAGCTGAGGGAGTCATTTGACTTTAATTGTTCTTCCTTCCATAAGCGTCTCTCCTTCTTAATGGTGTTGATGTTCTACTAAGTGAGCTAGATGTTCTTTTGGCTATTTTGCTGTCTTGTAGATACGCCTGGCCTCATGTCTTATTTCACAACTGTACAGAATATTTTTAGCACTTTTAAAAATTATAGATCTACCCAGGAAAAAACAGTCTTCAGCAGCAGCTAGGGTTTCAGCTTTTGGTTAAGCAGGAAAGGGAAAGGTGAGTGAGCTGAAGATTAGGTCCTGTCCTTGCTCTATGCAGCCATAACTCTGGAAAAATCTCTCTTTCCTTCATATTGCCTTCCCAAAAATAAGGTTGTGCCTTATAGGGGGGAGGTGTATGTGAGAAAATACAGTATATGCATATATAAATAGTAAAGCTCAGAAGGAAATGACCAAGATGGTTATATCATAATACAAGGTACTTAGGCAGTAAAATATAGGATCTAGAACAACATAAACCAGTTGCTATATGCATAGCAGAAATATGGTGGATTAACAAGTATAATTAGAAAATGTGGTAGCAGATGACAGAACAAGGAGCAATGGTCTCAAGTTGCAGCAGGAAAATTCAGGTTGGCTATTAGGAAGAATTTTCTCACCTAGGAGGGTAGTACAACACTGGGACAGGTTACCCACAGAGGTAGTAGAAGCTCCATCTTTGGAGGCTTTCAAAACCTGGCTAGATAAAGCTTTTGCTGGGCTGATCTAGTTGGGGATGATCCTACTTTGAGCAGGAAATTGGACTAGATGACCTCCTGAGGTCCCTTCCAACCCTAATTTTCTGTGATTTTATGTGCATTAAAGGATATGCATTGTTTAAGAATATAGATAAAAATGATGCAGTAGTGTTATGTTAATGGTGTGATAGACTGTAATGCAATAAGAAGTGAAAGCATGGGTAACATAAAATGGAGTATTACTACCAGCAGTAATGTTATTATGGAGTCCTTAGCTTTTGTTGTCCACAATATCAAAATTACTAAGAATGGTAGATAGAGTTATTTGTGGAGATGATAATTGACACATTTCTTCATAATGTAGTCACTGAACCAACAAGAGGCGATGCTATTTTAGACATGCTTTTGCCAAGTAATGATCATGTTACAGGTAATAATTTGGTTTATCCTTTCATTTAATTTAAACAAAAACTTAGGTTTCCAAAAGGGAATGCTTTAAGAAATTCTGGGAGCTAGTTACCGTAATCAAGAAGATTGGAGAGTTTAAAGACAGGTTACCCAATAATTAACAAATTTAGGGCGTGTTACATCCAGAGAGAGTGGAGCAAGTTCACCTTGTCTAGACTTACAACCAGCTAGTTTAAAACACGGAATATTTCATGCATCCAATGCATTCTCCTTTTATCTTGTAAATATTACAGAAGTTAGCAGATCATAGAGATGCAACACTCATAGCTGGATACTGATAAGATCAAAAACATAAATGTCTCCTTTTTATGTGCTGTACTTAAAATGCATATCATATGGTGGAATATAAATCTAATAAAATAAATGGCAGATTAACTACTGAGAAGCTTCCACAATGGGTCTCAATAAGAGTACAATGCATTTTGGAAATATAATTCACTGTGATATATATTTATTATAAGTACAAATAACTCTGAAGAATAAAGCAGTAATAAAGGTAAAGGGGGAAAAACAGGATGGAAAATGGAAACAAATGCAGCAGTGGTAGGATAATTCAAGTTATAGTGACTAAAGTGGAAGTAAAACTTAAAAACCTTAACATTTTCAAATGTGGGGGGGGCAGGGGTTTGATGATTTCCATCCTAGAATTGCTAAATTGACCTTGGTATTCATGTCACATGAGCGTACTCAAAGTGGCATGAAAATATATGCTAGGCATTCATGCATCACAGTGAAGGACAGTGATCATGATGGACAAATACCACTACATTATTATGTTGTGGGTGTCAAGCATACAGCATGCGGGCTGAAACCTTTTAAGGTTTCCCACTGGGCTACCAGAGAGCACTGGAATTTGGGCCCTTGGCCAGTGCTGGGCACGGCCACTGCTGGACCCTGAACTGACCATGCCCCACTGTAGTGGGGGGCCTTCTCGGGGCTGATCTACCAATGCCCTGCCCACCTGTTCTGGGCCAACTGCCTGCCTTCTCCTGCCATGCCTTGATAATATTTAATTAGGATGTTAATTAGGCAGGAGGCTGCCCATTTCTTGCCCCGATGCCAGGGGGTGCTATCTGTGGCTCCATTCTTCCCCTACACCACAGCCCAAGCCTCACAGATGGCATCCACAGTTGTTAATGTCACTGGCCCTACTCTGGGCCCCAGAATCCTCCAGTCTGGACCCCACCTGGATCCCTCCACTCAGGTGGCCTACTCTGCCTTCATTCTAGGCTACCTAGCTCCCTGAGCTTTTCTCCCTTACGCATGTGGTCCTCCTGGGACCTTTGGCTACACTGGCCCTGACCTCATCTCCAGGCCAGTAGGAACCCCAGGCCCTCAGCTCTGGGCATCCCTCGCAGTGGGCCCCTGACCCTTCGACCCTTCTGATCCTGGCCGCAGCATTGACCAGTCAAGGGATTTCAAGTCAGGCTTCTGAGTGTAGCCTCACTCTCACTCCTGGGTCTGCCTTCTGGACCCTACAAAGGGGTAACCATTGTTGTGAGGGCTGGGGTTATTCAGGCACCCCAACATGCTTTTCACCAGGGTGGTAAGCCAGACATTTTCTGGGGGCTCCTGTGCCACTGGGAGCCCCACTAGGCCACCCGCTCCTGGCAGGGTGCAGTTTTAGGTCATGCCCAGGACCAGGAGCCTCCAAGCCATCCCCTACAGCTCCTGCCCTTACCTCCAGGATGTTCCAAGCAGCCTTGCGCCCAGGCAATGTTACTGCTTGCCTGCCAGCAGTGAACTGTGCTGTTTATATAGGCGGCCTGCTGGCTGCTTGGCTGAGTCCTTAAAGTGGCAGGCACCAACAGTGCCCTGCCACACTCACCAAACCCTGTATCCCTACCACTACTGCCAGATCCTGCTACCTCTACTAGACTTTGTGTGGCTGCTGTGGTCCCCAGACCCAGCAGTGCTCCTTCCCTTGCCAGATCCTGTGCTGCTGCAACCGCTGCAGCTATAGGAGCCCAGCTCTCAGACCCCAGGTTGGAGCCAGCCTGCAAGAAGCACCATGGGCCTGGGCCCCAGGTGAGTTTGAAACCCCTGTTCTACATCACCAAACTAGGAAGTGTAATCTCTTCCACCTTATTCTGGGAACCTGTGGAACCATTGCCTCCATTATCTAATTTACCTCTTAGTGTTAGGGTGTTGTTGAGCTGTAAGGCTGTGTGAAACAGCACCCTTCTGCTTCGGCTTCTGTTTCAATGGAACAGTGTTGTGTTTTGAGTTTCGTTTAGTTTTGAAAGCACTGTTCTATTTCGTTTGGTTGAAGCTATTTCGCTGATCGATGCTGTTTTGATGTTTTGCCCATGGGCTACAATGGGGAAGCATGAAACTGCCTATAACTTTTTAATTTCTAGCCTGATTCGGATGAAACTTGCAGGGATGGTAGCCCCTTCTGAGTGCTTGAAGCCTGCCAAGTTTCAAGGAGAATAGGTGAAGGGGTTTCTGGGAAACCACCTCAAGATGCTGACAAGCAAAACTGTCACTTGCCAGCAGTGGCAGCCTCCTGTGATCCAGCAGGGAGTTCTGGGAGCTAGCACCCCTGGGAGGGCTGCTGGGCTCTGCCAGACTCCTCCTGGGGGTGCGGGTGGGCCCCTAATCTGCCTGCCAGATCAGAGGAGGCTGCTATTGCTGGCTGGGACTGTTGCTGAGTGCAGCCTGCACCCAGTACCAGGAGAATTGGTGCTGCTGCTGACAGCACCAATTCTTTCATGCCTTTCTGACTTTCATGCCTTCCTGACTTCTCTGAAAGTGCTGTGCAGGATAGGGTAGGATTCTGCATGGCTAACTATGCAGACCGCAACCTAGCTGAAGCAATTCTGCTTCCATAATTTTCTTTGAACCTCAGTGAAGAAAGGCATAATTCTTGGAACTGCTTGTACAGCATGGGTATGGGATGGGTCTCAGCAATATAGTGAGTTTCCTTTTCTCAGAAAAGAGTGAAGTCTGAGTAGTTCTTTGGAGTCAGCCATGCTGGGAGTGTGCATGTTGACAAATACTTGAAAGAGAAAGAAACTACTACAATAATAAGTTTTATGATCCACATGTCCACATGCTGTCTTTCAACCCAGCCTGTCAGGTTCTGTGTAGCCTGTTGCACAATGGAACCCTCAACTGATGAGCTTGGTGAGTCCTGGGCGCTGCCTTCTGGGTGGGTGCTTCTCCCCCCCTCGTGAAGTATGTGACAAATTATTTGGCAGAGAGGAGTTGGAAGTGCACAGAATCCTCTATGGACTCAGCACAGAGCATGAATAATAGGGCTGTGCAAAGCTTTGGTCCCTGATTTGATTCGGCAGAGATTCAACCCGATTCAGTGGCTGAATCTCTGAATCCAAATCTAATGAGGAGACCCTTTAATATGTCTTAATCGAATCAGAACCCTCTGAATCAATTCGGAAAGATTCGGCAATTCGGACATAGACACAGCTTTAAATGTTTTTTCTGCGTACCTCAGGGTATCAGGCGGCTCATGAATGCTGTGATGGTGGAGCAGATGGAGCATCCCACAGGAGTATGGGGGGGGTCCCCAGTGCACTTGGCAGCAGACCTGGGAGGGACCAGAAGCACTTCTGGTCCACTGGGGAGCCCCCTATTACTCCCCAGCTTGGTGACCAGTGCCTCCTGGGTCTGGGGGGGCACCTAGAGTCCCCCTGCGACTGATCACCAAGCTGGCGGGGGGGGGCCCACCACACTCGGGGAAGGGGGGACCTAGAAGTGGACCAGAAGTACTTCCGGTCCACTTCTGGGTCTGCTGCCAAGCATGCGGGGGGCCCCTCTATACTTCTGCAGGATGCTCCATCTGCCCTAGCATCTCAGTGTTCACAAGCCGCGCCTGGTACCTTGAGGTATATAGAAAAAGCATTTAAAGCTATGTCTATGACTGAATCGCTGCTTCTCTGAATCAGCATCGAATCTTCAGATTTGGATTTGGCCCAATTGAATTGGGCGCAATGATCTGAATCACTGTCACTGATTCAGGCTGAATATGAATCGAACATGGCCCATTTCTCACACCCCTAATGAATAAAGGCATGTTGTATGGCTACTGCTAGGGCAAAAGACTTTTCGTTGCACTCCCTTTTGAGGTTCAACAACCTAAACCTGGGCATCTTTTGAATGACCTACAAGATTTTCCAGATTATCCTTATTTAGGTTTCCTATACAGTCTTATCAGTCACTATCTATACATTTACCTTGTGATAATGCCCTATAGAGGCCATACGTCATAATATTAAGTTCCATTCCAAGTGAGGCCTGGATCAGTGATTTAGCAGAGCCTTTGTGTGGTTTGTATAGGCACTAAGTAATAGGTAGATTAACACTCCAGTGAGGCCTACCATATGCATCATCCCATCGTATCAGGGTCTGTGCAGCCTGTTGCACAATGGAACCCTCAACTGATGAGCTCAGTTAGCAGGAAAGACAAAAACAGCCTAGAACAGTGGAAGAACAGAATAGGAATTAATAACAGAAGCTAGATGCTTTCAAGGTGGGAGGGTTGGATAGGATGTACCCTAAGGTACTAAAAGAATTTGCTGTGGTATTTTAGACCCATTATCTATCTTTTTTGAGAATTCACAGAGGTCTAGTGAGGTCCTGTATGATTGAAAGAGGCAAATATAGTGCCCATCTTTAAGAAAGGGAAAAAGGAGGATCTGGGGAACTACACACTAGTCAACCCAATCTCAGTACATGAAAAGGCCATGGAGCAGGTTCTCAAGGAATCAACTGTGAAGCTGATAGAGCAAGGTGATTAAGAACATGCAGCATTGATTCACTAAGAGCAAGTCATATCTGACCAACTTAAATTTCCTTTTGTAATAAGGTAACAGGTTCTGTGAATGGGAGAAAAGTAATAATATGATATACCCTTGCTTTAGCAAGTCTTTTGACAAAGTCTCCCATTGCATTCTCATTAAGCTAAGGAAACACAGCCTAAAGGGATGAAGGTATTATAAGGTGGCTACATTACTGGTTGAGTGCAATGATCCAGCCAGTTCTTTGTATGATAGGATTGAGTGCACACCTATCGCATTTGCAGCTGACACCAAGTTGGGTGGAGATGCAGATACTCCAGAGGGCAGGGCTAAGATCCAGAATGATTTGAATAGACTGGAGAAATGGTCCACAGTACATCAGATGAGATTCAGCAAGGACATGCACAAATACAGACTGAGGAATGAGTAGCTAGACTGCAATAATGAAGAGAGGGATCTGGGGGTTATAGTAGACATAAGCCAAGAGTGCTCTTGTTGGGGGAAAAAAAAAAAAGCAATATTATTCTGGGTTACTGAAAATCAAGGGAAGTGATTCTTCCACACTGTTGAGACCTTACTTGGAGTAGTATGTCCAGTTCAGGGCCCCATACTTCAAGAAGGATATGAACACATTGGAAAGAGTCCAGTAGAGAGCTATAAAATTATTAGAGATCTAGGAAGCATAGCTTACACTGAAAAGCTAAAGGGGCTAGGGTTATTTAGTCTGTAGAAGAGAAAAAAGTCTTCAAGTACCCAAGGGATGATTATAGAGAGGATAGACATGGGCTCTTCTCTGTGACAACAGGGGACAGAACTAGGACAAATAGCCTCAAGCTGTAGCAGGGGAAATTTAGGTTTAGTTTAGGAGGAACTTTCTGGCTATGAGGGTACTCAAGGATGGAACAGGGTACATAGAGAAGTTGTAGAATCTCCATCCCTGAAAATGTTCATGAGCAGGTTTGATAGACCCTTGGCTAGGTTGGTTTAATCAGGGATGAGCCTGTCTTGAACAGGGGACTGTTCTCTAACTTTGTGAGATCCATTCAAGCCCTATTTTCCTATGATCCATCAGTACATATGCCCAGACCTTTGATGCAGATGATGAAACAAAAAAAGAATTCTACTTTAAAACTTGATCAAGTCCTGTCATCTGTCTCCAAAGAAGATAAAATAATTCTTCTTGGCAATTTTAATGCTACAGTGGGAAGGGACTCTGAACACTTGGGAAGAAAGTGTTGAGGGAATGTCAACTCAAATGGAATTGTCCTGGACAAAGGCTCAGAATGTGATACAGTCATGAGGAACTCTGTTTCACCAAAGCACCAAATGGATGACATCCTGAATGCATACCCATTTGAAACACTGGCACCTGATTGATTATGTTATAATGCATACTTGGGACCATCACAACTTATTTGTTACTAGAGCCATGATGAGCACAGATGATTGCTAAGTGGATCATTGTGTGATATTGTATGTCATGTCCATTTGTATCGCACTAGAGTGATGTAAACAAATTAAGAAAGAGCTTCAATATCAAGCGCTTGACAGATCCTTCTAAAAGCAATAAACTCCATGCCTCAGTGAGAAATCTGTTTTCCCTGATAATCTTGACACCATTGATCATTGGGGGTGCCTTTCTTGAGCCACTCCATGAAGCATGCAAAGAATCTCTAGACTTCTTCACCAAGGAACGTCAGAACTGGTTTGATGAGAGAGATTGGGAAATTCAAGCTCTCACTGATAGAAAAAAGAGAGAGAGCCTTTAAAACTTGGCAGAATGACATCAACTCCAAACAGAAATAAGCTATATTAAAGCCAACACCCAGAGGAAGATTTGAGAGCAAAAGTGGGAGGACAAAGCGAAAGAGATGCAAAAGTTTGCCAACAGCTATGACATGCATAGCTTCTTCAGTGTAACCGAAGCTATCTATGGGCCAGGCAAACAAGAAGCCATTCCTCCGTGGTCCAGAGATGGAGTAACACTCTTTAGAGATGGCATCACCATCATTGCATAGTGGCAGGACCACTTTCAAGGACTTCTGAACTCAGATTCTCAAAGATAATACCATCAAAACCATTCTACAACACCCCAGATGCACCAATTTATCAAGAGACCTTGAAGCAGATGAAAACCACATATTGTTATTCTGAAAATCTGGAAACATGGACAGAATTCCAGTCACCTGAAATGCCAAAATGTCATATTAAAGAAAGGAGATAGAGTGGTTGCAGCAATTATTGTGGTATTGCGCTCCTATCTATAGCTGGGAAGATCCTTGCCCTCATTCTCCTCAATAGACTCTCCCTCCTTACTAAGATTCTGCTATAGTCCTAGTCTAGTGTCATGCACCAAGGCTTACGCAGTCTGACAAATGGTTAGTGTGTGCCCCAATAGCCAGAGGGCTGAGGGGTAGCTGAGTCAAAGCCAGAAGGTCAGAGTCCAAATCGAGGCTCAAATGACAGGCCGATCAAGGTCAGGGAGCAAGCTGGGACAGGTACCTGGGAGAGCCGAGTTTCAAATAATCTGAGTCATGAAACAGGTAGAGGATGAAGTGTGAGCAGGGCCAGCGACAGGTGTTCAGATCTATGATCAGAATACAGGAGCAGGGAGACAGAATTTAAAAAAAAAAACTTATAGAAATATCAAAATAATATATATTTCTTTTTTTAACAGAAACTTCCCACTAAATCCAATGATCTATTACATTTAACATTAAGACACTTTTCCCACTTCCACCAAGTGGACCAAAAAGATGTATAATTTCCTCACCCTAAATCTCATTTAACACACTATTATTCAAACATAGGGGTTGAAACAAAGCAAAATAAAACAATAAAAGAAAACAAAAAACAAGAAAACCCAGAAAACGCAAAAAACAAACAAACTGAAGAGCACAAAACCATGTCCATTAATACCGTGCACAAGGAAAAAAACCGCCCTGAGTTGTGTACATTCAACATTTTGCACAACATTCATGGAACTGCCCGCAGGCCCTCTGCCACTCACTTTCCAGTTTTTGCCTCCTGATTCTTGTTCTCTTGCATAGCACAGGTTTAACTTATTCAGCCCTGTTTAGAATGTCTTTAACTGGTAGCTCAGCGTAACTATACACAATCACTTCCCTTGATTTCCAAATCGCATCTTTAAAACAAATGTTCAATTTCTGTCCTTTTCTTGCACGCAATTTTCCGGTTTATGGGAGCTCATCTCGCAGCACCTTCTCTTGTGTTACAGCCCATATCCCCATCAGTAATCTCAGGAAAGCGTCCTACTCTGGTCCATACCATTTTTATAATATGACATTCTGAGAAGGTATTCCTCTAATTCTTCCTCTCGATAGTTGGCCTTTGGGCACTCCATCACACTACTATCTAGTCCCTGGGGCCTCTGTAGCTGCTGGACTGGAAGGATCTGGTGGGCCATCAGCCATTTGAAATCTGTGCTTTTTCAACAAATTGGTCTTAAAAATGTCACTCCTCATGATCTCTCCTTGTACATTCCACTTGACTGAGACCATCCTTTGACCAGACAAACATACAAGGTGCAATAAAAGTTCATATATTTTGCAAAGATAACCAAAAATATATCTGGAAAACACTATCCCTCACACCACTGTGTCCTATATAGCACCTCTCTCACCAAGCGTTCCTGCTGGGACTGCCAAAAGAAGGTAACTTTCTGGATCTTGTACTTTATCCTCCACTGAGGTGGAAAAAACCATCTCTGTGTAGAACAGTAATGAGAGGGATAAAGAATGCCTTGATCTACACTTACATTTGAGGCACCTACAGGAGGCTTCAAATGCCTCTACACAAGTGCTCAAAGCATGGGGAATAAGCAGGAGGAATTCACCCTCCTGCTAGCTAGGGAAAAACCCAGACCTAGTGGGGCTCATAGAAACCTGGTGGGATTCTACCCATGACTGGGCAGTGAACATTCAGGGATACAGACTGTATAGGCGAGACAAAGGGGGGAAATGGGGGGGGGTCTATGTGTCAAAGAGCAGTAAGTGTCCTCAATGACCAGGATGGGGTCGGAGATGGGGCAAACTGAGGCGCTTTGGGTAAGAACGCAAGGGGGTGTGGGGAAAGGGATTTGATAGTGGATGTCTCTTATAGACCGCCTCACCAGGGGGATGAGCTGGACCTGGAATTCTCAGGTCAGCTTATGGAGGCTGTAAAGTCAAGGGATATGGTTGTCATGGGTGACCTAAACTACCCAGACATCTGCTGGGAGGAGCAGTCAGCTAGGTCCGACCACTCCAGTAGGTTCCTAGCTGGGATACAGGACCTTCACCTAACCCAGGAGGTGCATAGTCCCACCAGGGGAAATGCCTTCTTGGACTTGGTCCTTGCTACAGGCGACAACCTGGTAAGGGGTCTGTGGGTATTTGACCACCTGGGTGACAGTGGCCATCGCCTGTTGGAATTTACTATCCAGTGCAGGGTGGTGAAAGCAAGCAGCAAGGCAGAGGTCCTTGACTTCAAGAGGGCTGATTTCTGTAAGCTACAGCTTCAATGAGATGGGAGTCCAAGATGGGTGGTTGTTCCTCAAGGAGATGATCCTCCGAGCTCAAAGGGAGTCCCAATGCACACCAAGGGGAGCAGGAGTGCTAAGAAGCCCCCATGGCTCAGCAAAGGCATCCAGGGATGCCTGAGGGCAAAAAAGATGGTGTACAAACTGGAAGCAAGGGGCTATCACCAAGGAAGATTACACCTCTCTTGTCTGGGACTGCAGGGAGGCTGTTAGGAAGGCCAAGGCTGAGATGAAGCTAGGGTTAGTGACCAGAATTAAGGATAATAAAAAGTCCTTTTTCAAATATATAGGAAGTAAGAAGACATTGGGTAGCATGGGGCCCCTACAGTATAGGTTTTGCAATCTGGTGATTGTGGCAAATGAAAAAGCTGACCTCTTTAATGAATTCTTTGCCTCCATATTCCTGATCAGGGACTGGGACATTTCCCCCACTAGAATTGTGGGCGGACCCAGAGGAGGCACCGCCATGCCTAGGGTCAGGGATGACCTAGTTAGGGAACTTTTGGAGGGGTTGGATGTATTTAAATCGGTAGGTCCAGATGCTCTTCACCTGAGGGTGCTGAGGGAATTGGCGGGGATCGTAGCGGGGCCCCTGGCACGACTCTATGAGCACTCTTGGGGCACTGGTCAGGTACCAGAAGATTGCAAAAGGGCCAATGTGGTCCCCATTTACAAGAAGGGGAAAAAAGAGGACCCCAACAATTACAGGCCAGTCAATCTTACCTCGGTCAGTGGGAAGACCTTTGAGAAACTTATCAAAGAGCACATCTGCAAGGGCCCAGCAGGGGAGATAATGCTCAGAGGCAACCAACATGGGTTCACTGAAGGCAAGTCCTGCCTGACTATAGTTTCATAGTTTCATAGTTTCTAGGGTCAGAAGGGACCTGAGTAGATCATCTAGTCCGACCCCCTGCATGGCAGGAAAGAGGACTGGGGTCAAATGACCCCAGCAAGGTATTTGTCTAACCTCCTCTTGAAAACCCCCAGAGTAGGAGCCAGCACCACTTCTCTTGGAAGTTGGTTCCAGATCCTAGCTGCTCTGACGGTGAAGTAGCACCTCCTGATACCAAGCCTAAATCTACCCTTTGCCAGCTTGTGACCGTTATTCCTGGTCACTCCTGGCGGTGCTTGGGGAAACGGGGACTCCCCCAATGCCTGCTGATCCCCCCTGACTAGTTTATAACAGGGCACTAGATCCCCCCTCAGCCTTCTCTTTTGGAGGCTGAACAGGTTCAGGTCCCGCAGCCTCTCATAGAGCCTGTCCTGCTGTCCCCTGATCATGCAAGTGGCCCTCCTCTGGACCCCCTCCATGCTGTCCACATTCCTCTTGAAGTGCGGTGCCCAGAACTGGACACAGTACTCCAACTGTGGCCTGACCAGTGCCGCATAGAGGGGGAGGATCACCTCTTTGGACCTGCTTGAGGTGCATCTGTGGATGCATGACAAGGTATGGTTGGCCTTCCTGACTGCCTCCCCACACTGCCGGCCCATGTTCATCTTGGAGTCAATGATGGCTCCAAGATCCTTTTCCGCCTCTGTGCCGACAAGAGGGGAGTTCCCCAACCTGTAGGTATGGTGCCCCCAACCTGTAGGTATGGTGCCGGTTGTTCCTTCCGAGTTGCGTCACTTTGCACTTGGCTGTGTTGAATCCCTTCCTATTCTCATCCGCCCACCCTTGTAAACTGTCTAGGTCCGATTGTAGCCTGTTGCTTCCTTCTAGTGTGCCCACGTCCCCCCACATCTTAGTGTCATCAGCAAATTTGAACAGGGTGCTTTTTACCCCCTCATCCAAATCACTGATGAAGATGTTGAACAGTGCGGGCCCGAGGACCGAGCCCTGCGGAACCCCACTGCCCATGTCTTTCCAGGTTGAGAAGGACCCATCCACCACCACCCTCTGGGTGTGGCCCTCCAGCCAGTTGGCGACCCGTTTGACTGTATGGGCGTCGACACCACAGTCCCCTAGTTTCTTAATGAGAATGGGGTGAGAGACAGCGTCGAAAGCCTTCCGGAAGTCCAGGAAGGCTATGTCCACTGCTACCCCTGCATCTAATGATTTGGTGATCTGATCGTAAAAGGCCACCAGGTTGGTCTGACAGGACCTGCCACTGATGAACCCGTGTTGGTTGCCCCTAAGCATGCTGTCCCCTGCAGGCCCCTTGTGGATGTGTGCCAGAATAATTTTCTCAAACAGCTTACCTAGGATCGAGGTAAGACTAACTGGCCTATAGTTTCCCAGGTCCTCCTTCCTCCCCTTTTTGAAGATGGGAACCACGTTGGCCCTCTTCCAGTCCTCCAGCACCACACCAGAGCACCACGAGTGCTCATAAAGCTGTGCTGGGGTCCTGCAATGACCTCAGCCAATTCCTTTAGAACTCTAGGGTGGAGATCGTCTGGACCGGCTGACTTGAATATGTCCAGTCCCTCCAGAAGTTCCCTAACTAGTTCCTTACTAACCCTTGGCCCAGGTATGCCTCCCCTGGGGCCCGAGGGGGGCCCAGCAGGGAGGTGACTGTTCTGGTCCCTACTTAAGAAGACGGAGGCAAAGAAATCGTTAAACGTGTTAGCTTTGTCGTCTCGTGTGACGACCAAATTCCCCAACGCGTCCTGCAGGGGCCCCACATTACCTGGAACCTTCTTGTTACCCCCTATGTATTTGAAGAAGGACTTCTTATTATCCTTAATCCGGGAAGCTAGCCCTAATTCCATCTCTGCCTTGGCCTTCCTGACTGCCTCCCTACATCCCCGAGTGACTGCAGTATAGTTATCCCTGGTGATGTTCCCTTCTTTCCAATGGGTGTACGCCTCCCTTTTAGCAAGGAGACATTCCCTGACTCCAGCTCCTCCAAAAGTTCCCTGACTAACCTGATTTCTTTTTATGATCAGGTCACAAAGTCCCTGGATGAGGGTATCGGGGTGCATGTCATCTCCCTGGACTTTAAGAAGGTCTTTCACATGGTTTCCCACTGCATTCTCTTAAAAAAACTTGGTGACTGCGGCATAGATACCTACACAGTCATATGGGTGGCAAACTGGCTAGGTGGTCACACCCAGAGAGTGTGGATGGGTCATTTTCAACCTGAAGGGAGGTGGACAGTGGAGTCCCGCAGAGCTCGGTCCTGGGGCCTGTACTGTTCAACATCTTTATCTGCAATCTGGATGTGGGTGTGGAATGCATGCTGTCCAAATTCTCTGATGACCCGAAGTTGTGGGGCGAGGTGGGCACTCTGGAGGGGAGGGACAGAATCCAGCTAGATCTAGACAAATTACAGAAGTGGGTGGATGAGATTAGGATGGAATTCAATGTGGACATGTGCAAGGTACTGCATCCAGGGAGAAGGAACCACCAACACACCTATAGGTTAGGAAACACCCTTCTTGTCAACACAGTGGCAAAAAGGGATCTTGGAGTCATTGTTGACTCCAGGATGAGCATAAGCAGCCAATGAGAGGAAGTGGTCAGTAAGGGACAGTGGTCAGTAAGGCTAACTGCACCCTGTCGTGCATCAACAGATGCATCACAAGCAGGTCCACAGAGATGATCCTTCCCTTCATTGGTCAGGCCACAGTTGGAATACTGCATCCAGTTCTGGGTGCCACACTACAAGAAGGATGTGGCTAGCATTTAGAGGGTCTAGAAGAGGGCTATTTGCATGGTCAAGGGGCAGTGGGGAAGGCCCTACGAAGAGAGGCTAAAGGGCCTGAATCTATTCAGCCTCCACAAGAGAAGACTGAGAGGGGATCTGGTGGCTGTTTACAAACTCACCAGGGGGGACCAGCAAGAATTGGGGTAGGCTTTGTTCCCCCAGGTGCCACCTGGGGTTACTAGGAATAATGGCCTAGTAAATTGTTAGAGAGAAGGTTCAGGCTGGACATCAGGAGACATTACAGTTAGGGTTGCCAGGCTCTGGAATGGACTCCCAAGGGAGGTGGTGTTCTCTCCTACCTTGGGGGTCTTCAAGAGAAGGCTGGACACATATTTGGCTGGGATTATATGATCCCGGCACCCTTTCCTGCCCAGGGCAAGGGGGTGGACATGATGATCTGTTTAGGTCCATTCCAACCCTAAGCACTTCGAAATGATGACCCTAGCTGACTTCCTGTCCCTGGGGCATGGGGCTGGACACAGAGATCTTCCAAGGTCCCTTCCAGCCCTAATGTCTATGAAAACTATGACCCCAGAGTGGGGGGCCATGGGGGAGGTCTAGGGGGCAGAGCCTGGGAGCAGATGCCCAGCACCCCAACCTTGGGCTGTTCCCCCACAGGTCTGGGGGCTGTAGTGACCCCAGAGGATGGTGGCCTTGTGCTGCAGCCACCTGGGATGGCACTCCCCATGGAGTGCCATTCCATACCTAGGGTGGCTCCCCCTCTGTCTGCCCCAGTGCAACCATAGCATCCCTGTGAGGCATGTCTGAGCCCTCAGGTGCATGGTGCAGGGGAGAGTGACTGGGCTAGGTCAGATGGTTAGCAGTAAGTCTGGAGTAGGGGCCCAGCCAGGGGTCCAGCACACAGGAGGTCCTGTGGGGCCATGGGTGGGGGCATGGATGTGACCACAGGGTCCAGTGGTTGGTGTCCTTGGCCTTCAGTTTCCGGGCGTGGAGGGTCACCTGCTGCTGGAGCAGCTCAATGCACTCCTCCTCCAGGGCTTCCATCCACGCCCAGTGATCCCACTGCGCCTGGTCCTACACCATCTCCCAGATGATATCCTCCACCCACCAGGCCTGCTCCCACACCTCCTGCCCCTCTACCACCACCACCAGCCACTGGAGCAGGATGGTCCTATCCAGGGTGCATCTCTGGTGCAGCTAGATGGCTTTAGTGCTGGATGGCAGTGACCCAAAACCTGCATCCCCATTGGGAATGATGGGCTGTCACCTGCATACAGACGTTGGCCCTGTAGAAATGAGAGACAGAAGCCTTTTGTGAGAGTTGGTGACATTTCAGGGATAAGATGCTCTGCACCAAGGGCCATGTGTTGCCCAACCTCAGATCAGGGGTCAGCTGTGCATGGGTGCCCAGGGACAATGGTAAGCTCGCTGGGCAGACTTGGGCCCACTCAGCCACCAGCCAAGTCCCCCATCCCTGCTTACTCCTGTGGGGGTGGTGGGCCAGTGGGTGCTGGCTGCAGGCAGCCTTCCTTCCCTGCCCTCTTCCCAGGGTGGGCTAAGCCAGGCTGCTGGCAGCACCTGCTGCTGCAGCTGCAGACCCTGCTCCCCATTCTCCCCTTGCAGACCACCCACTCTACTGTTGTTCTGCCCAGCCCATGGCACCCAGGCTCAGGGTGTGTGGGACTCCAAGGCAGCTGGGGCAAAAGGCTGACTGAGCCCCTGCCATCCTCGCTAGGGGCTACTTCAGGGAGGTGCCCCAGGACTGGCCCCACCCTGTACTGGCAGTGCGCCCCAAGCGTGCTCCTGCTGTGTGTGCCCCAGGTGATGTACCATGAGCTGTTTGTGTAGGCTGAGGGGTGCCTGACTCACTACACTCTGCTACTGAACCTCCTGGTGCTTCTAGTTTGGGACCTCAAGCTATGACAGTATATGGGAGGCAACTCTGGGCTGCCCTGCAATATCTGCCACCACCTGGAGGGCTATCTGTGGCAGAACTACACATACCTACCCCCCACTGCCAAGGAGGACATCATCACTGGCATTGATGCCTTCCTTTGGGTGTGAGAGGCTCATGACTGCCCAGCTGTGGGGACACGGGCTGCTGAATAAAGTTCTGAACTGTGTGCCATGTCTTTGTTTGCTGTGGGGGGAGGGGGAGACAGGGATGGACCTGGAGCCAGGGTAGTGTGGATGGGCCAGGCAGGGAGTGGGGGCAGAGACCGGGGCAGGGGAAGGACCTGGAAATGGGGACAGGGACTAGCAGGGCCCTCCGCCCAGTGTGGGACTTACTACATGTCTATGGCTGGCAAGGCTGGTGGCTCAGTGAAGGCCTCCCCATTGGCAAGGGTGAGTGGCTGTACCCAGTGTCCATGGACCACAGTGTGTGGTGAGCCAGTGCCCAGCCAGGGCCACCCCTTCCCCCTCCCCCACCCAGGAGGAGCTGGCTCTGCTGTTGGCCAGCAATGTCATTGCTGGCCACTCTGAGCGGTGGGGTTTGGGGCTGTGCCAAGGATGAGGCAGCCACTGGCCAGGGCTCCCTGAGTTGCCAGTGGATGCAGTAGGTGGGGAGGAGGGTGAGGTGAAGTGCTGAAGGCCTGAGATTCAGAATGGAGCAGGGGCTTGTGCAGGCTGCCTCTGCTGGTGACACTCGCAGGGGTGCAGCCTGTGTCCCAGGGCACCAAAATCTGGGTCAGGTCCTGCATAAAGGCTATGGTGTTATGGGCATGACCACCAGACTGATGATTGTAGTTGGTCCCAGCCATCCATAAGACCTGAACCTTTATGCGGCACGGCCACATTGACTGAGAGTGCTTTTGCTCCTGCATGCCATCTCACAGGGTCTCATAAATATGGGCATTTGGGTGCCCACCCCACATGAGCTGTCCCAGCATGTCAGCACTGCCCCAGACATGCTGCCTCAGCATGTTGCCTACCTCCTCCTGGGTCCAGTTGGGGGCCCAAGTAGTTGGCACGTACACAGCCCATGCCATATTCCCAGGCCATGGCTAGGGCTGGCATGACAAGAACGGCTGTGCAGGGCCTCAGAGAGATGGCACAGGACATCATGTCTTCATCATTGTCGGGGTGGAGTAGATGTGGCCAAATCAAATCCACCCTGCACTCATTCCCATAAACTGCTCCTCCTCCTAATTTTTCAACTACCCAATTCTCTCTCCCCCACCTTTCTCATTTCTGAAAACAGATGAACCACTCCTCATGTTCCTCCATCTACTGTGCATTTACCTGGAACATTTTCTTCTTCCCACTTTCCTTAAAATACGAATGCATGCCACAGTGGTGGTAGCAGTGAGGTGGTGGCATGGCAGTGGAGGTGTGGTGTGGTGGCAGCCACCGGCAGTACTGGGGTGGTGGTGGTGGCAGCTGCCACCATACCACTTGCCCATGGCTGGGTGCTGGCAAGTAGCATGGGACGGGGGGGCAGTGGTGGTGGTGTGGTGGCTGCTGCATGCGAGCCCCCGCTCTTACCTGGCTGGGTGGGTGTGTATGGCCTGCAGAGAGGCACTGCTGCCTTCCCCCACCCACCCTGTTCCTGGGAGTGGGCACAGACTGAGCTGAGGTGGGGGGTGTGGGGGTACCGCAGTGTGCTGCACGGGGCCGGTGGCACGCGTTGGCTGCCATCACTGCTGCCACACCCCACACTGATTTCCTGCAGCGGGGCATAGGCAAGCAGCGCGGGATGTGGTGGTGCTGTGGCAGCTGCCACATGTGAGCAGTGGTGAGGTGCGGTGGCAGCCTCTGCCACACCTCTTGCCCGTGTCTGGCTGTGGGCAAACAGTGCAGGATGTGGCAGTGGCGGTGTGGTAGTGGCCACCATGTGCGAGCCCCACTCTGCCTCCTGGCTGGGCAGGCATGTGCAGCCTACAGAGGGGCACCGCTGCCCTCACCCCCCAGCCCTGCTCCTGGCAGTGGGCACAGACCAAGTTGAGGTGGGGGTTGGGGAAACCCTGTGATGTGCCATATGGGACAGGGGCACCTGGAGCACCCCTCCCCCTTCCAAGGTAAGAAGCAATGGGAACACACCAGGGAAATGGTGTGCCCCTTTCTGTCCCCACCTGCACGGGCTGAGGGGGTGGGAGGTTTTGGGGAAAGCCCCACATGGAGTGTCTGCCAAGCTGGCAGGCACTCCATGTCTTCCCCCAACACTCCCTGCTCCCTCAGCTTTGAGCCAATTTCGCTGCCAGCCCTGCCCTGCACCCCCCCAGCCGCACTTACTTTACAGGTTCAAGGAAGGCAAGTGAGCCTGAGGCAAACCCCTGGTAAGTGAGATCATCAGGCCCTTCCCTTCCCCCTCTCCTTTCCCCTCCCAGCAGGGCTTGGGGTTTCCCCGCTCTTTTGTAATGAGCTCTTGCAGGCTGGAACTCTGCCATCTGCGGAGTTCTTTGCAAAAGGGGGAAATATGTGGGTTTCTCTGCTAAAAGCGAAAATCCGGGTTTTACCTGATAAAAAAGGGAAATTTGTGGTTTTCTCCATTTTTCCATGGGAAACAGAAAACACGGATCCCTGTTCATAACTTTGAACTGGTTCAAGCTCTTCATGTTTGATTTCATCTCACTGGAGTATAGAATCCCTTAAGTTCTCAATCCAATATTTGAGTTGTTTGTGTTTATCAGTAATGCCATGTCTGTTTAAGTCTTTCAGTAGACCTGTTTTCTTCTTGACTGGACCAATTGCTTATTTGGCTGCATCCAGACAAGTGAGCATGTGCCTGATACAGCATCTCAAAGCAGTCTGAGATGCCACTATAGTATTTACTCTATGCCATTGGGTTCCAGGGATGGATGGGGTACTCACTCAGACTTCCATACCTTTGGGGTTCTGTCCTTGAGTCACAATTCAGCAGTGACCAGTGGGGTGGTAAACAGTAGTGGTGTGCAAAGCAGGCCCTATTTGATTCAGATGCAGCCTGAATCAGGTACAGTGATTTGATTAATTGATTCGGACCACTGCCCCGATTTGATTCAGTCGAATCTCAAGATTCGATGCTGATTTGGAGAATCAGCAATTCAGATATAGACACAGCTTTTATTTTTTCAACGTAACTCGAGGTACCAGCAGAGCTTGTGAATGCTGTTATGCTGGAGCTCATGGAGCATCCCACAGGAATGCAGGGGGGCCCTCCACATGCTCAGAGGGAAACCTGGAAGTGGACTGGAAGTGGACCACTTCCAGGTCTGCTAGGGAGTGCACTAGGGGGGCTCCCCTGCACCCTCCTGGGTCAGTGATTGACTGCAGAGGGACCCTGGGTACCTCCCCCCAGACCCAGGAGGCACCAGTTGCTGAGCTAGGGGGGCCGGAAGTGCTTCTGATCCACTTCTGGGTCTGCTGCTGAGTGTGCTGGGGAGCCCTCCATGCTCCTGTGGGACACACCATGTGACCCAGCATTGCAGCACTCACGAGCCACCTGCTACCTAGAGGTATATAGAATATGGCAGGGCACTGTTGGTCCTGCAACTTTAAAGGCAAAGTCAATCAGCCAGCAGTTCCTTGATTGTTGTGGCCATTTTAGAACCATGGCTGCCTATATAAACAGAGCAGTTTGCTGCTAGCAGCTGGGTAGGAAATGTTGCCTGGCTAAGTTGCTGTATGAGAAAACCTACAGGTAGGAGCAAGAGGCTCTTGGTTCTGGGCATGACTTAAAACTGTACCCTGCTGGGAGTGGGTGGCCTGGTGGGGCTCCCAGTGGTGTAGGAGCCTCCAGGAAAATACCAGGTCAGTAATCACCCTGGTGGAAGGTGGGTCAGGGTGCCTCAATAACCCCTAGCCCCTGCATCACTGTAGGTAGCAGTTGGGGCCAGGCATGGCTATGGCTACCTGAGCCCTCACCAGGGAGGGAAGCCCTGTAGCTCTAGTGATAGTGTAGAAGATGTGGAGCCCTGATAAGGGTAGGCCCCTAGTGAAGGAGTAGAGATGTAGAGCCCCAGTGAGGGGGGAAACCACAGGGCTTGGAGCCCGTGTGTGCATGTATGTGTCTGTGTACAGTTGGTCTGGGAGGGGCCAGGGCAAGCTTAGCCCTGATCAGGTAATTGGCTGGCCACTACTCCAGTGGGGGTCATGAGAGAGGCCCAAAAGATGGTACATCTTTCATCCAAGGTGTGCACTAGATAAAGTCTGTGGCCAAAAGGGTCTGCTCTGAGAGGGAGCAAGGCGGTATAAGTTGTTGATGTGTGAAAGAGACCCTGTGAGGGCGTGGAGCACGAGAGGCCCTAGTGAGAGGAGGGCAGTATGAATGCATGCATGTCTGAGGCCTGACAACAAGGGCTAAGCTAGGTCCAGCTGTAGGCCAGAAGCATTGTTACCTAGATGCCATCTATGAGGCTTGGGTTGCAGTATACCACATCCCCCTCTTTTACCCTGGGAGCTCCCTCTTAAATACCTGAATGTTCATCAGGTGCTACTTTAATACTAAACGTTTCAGGATCGTGGAGCCAGAGGTTGCTAGCACATGGCTTACCAGTGGGGTCCAGCTTTTACTGCTATCCCATTATATTGCCTGTGAAGTACAAGGACTATCTCACCACACATCCACCCTTAGTTTGCGTGGTGTCATCGGGTTTCTCTGTGGGTACTGGTGGATTCTCTGGAATGTGATGAAACTCTTGCTCTTGGTGGTCTGATTCTTCTGAAGTTTGTTCTGCTGCCGTCTCTTGAGGTATGTCAACATGTTCTGCCAGTACTGATGAGTAATCCTTTTTTAAGTGTCTTCTGTTTCTCCTGTAGATACTACCGCTGGGGGTTTTTACCATGTAGGAATGCAGTTAATCCTTTTTGCCATGATGGATGTTGGTGTCCAACCTGAACTTGTTTGCATGCTTACTTTCTCCCCCTCTCATAGGTGACAAGAATGCAGCTGTGTGGTCATAATGCTGTAGCCCCCTTAATCAGGCTGCTGGTGACTCCACCAAGAAACAGGTCACTTCTGACACCATATAGTGTTTATGCTATTGGGTTCCAGGGATGGGATACTCACTCAGACCTCCATACCTTTCAGGTTCTGTCCTCAAATCACCATTCAGCAGAAACTGGTGGGGTGGTAAACAACTATCATAGAAGTAGGGTCGGAAGGGCCCTTGTAGATCTTCAAGTCCGACCCCCTGCCTGGGCGAGAGAAAAGACTGGACTCAAGTGAGTCCATCCAGGTAGTCATCAAGCCTCTTCTTAAAGATCCCCAGGGTAGGAGCCAGCACCACTTCCCTAGGAAGTTGGTTCCAGCTTCTAGCTGCCCTAACTGTGAAGTGGTTCTTACGGATGTCTGATCTAAATCTACTCTCTAATAATTTGTGTCCATTGTTCCTTGTCATGCCAGGGGCTGCTAGGAGGAACAGTGTCTCCCCCAAAACCTTCTGGTTCCCCCTAGTGAGTTTATAGATGGTCACCAGGTCCCCCCTCAGCCTTCTCTTGTGAAGGCTGAACAGGTTTAGGTCCCGCAGTCTTTCAGTGTAGGGTCTGCCTTGTTGTCCCCAGATCATGCATGTGGCCCGCCGCTGGACCCTTTCAATGTTGTCCACACTCCTCCTGAAATGGGGTGCACAGAACTGGACACAGTACTCCAGCTGTGGCCTGACCAGCATCGCATAGAGGGGGAGGATCACCTCCCTGGCTCTACTTGTCGTGCATCCACAGGTGCATCTCAAGGTGCGGTTAGCCCTGCCAACCGTGACCTCGCATTGTCGGCCCATGTTCATCTTGGAGACAACAATGGCTCCAAGATCCCTTTCTGCCTCCGTGCTCTCAAGAAGGGAGTTTCCCATTCTATAAGTGTGCTGCTGATTTCTACTGCCTAAGTGCAGCACCCTGCACTTCTCAGTATTGAAATGCATCCTGTTTTTGCTAGCCCACCCATGTAACCTATCCAGGTCTTGTTACAGTCTTTCCCTCCCTACTAGCGTGCTTACCTCACCCCAAATTCTGGTATCATCAGCGAATTTAAACAGGTTGCATTTCACCCCGTCGTCCAAATCGCTCATGAAGAAATTGAACAGCGCAGGCCCAAGGACCGAGCCCTGGGGGACTCCGCTGCCCACTTCCCCCCAGGTCGAATATGACCCATCCACCACCACCCTCTGAGTACGACCCTTGAGCCAATCTGCAATCCGACTGTGTAGGCATCAATGCCACAGTCGCTTAGTTTTTTAATGAGGATGGCGTGGGAGACAGTGTCAAAGGCCTTGCTGAAGTCTAGAAAGACTACATCCACAGCAACACCTGCATTCATTGCCTTTGACCTGATCATAAAAGGCAATCAGGTTGGTCTGACATGACCTGCCCCTAATGAAACTGTGCTGGTTGCCCTTGAGCATCATCCCTGAAGCTGGCCTATCATAGATGTGCTCCTTGAGGATCTTCTCAAAGAGTTTCCCAAGGATTGAGGTAAGACTGACGGGCCTATAGTTGCCCGGGTCCTCTCTCTTCCCTTTGTTGAAGAAAGCTTTATCCTTCCTAGGAATAGGATTCAGCAACCCACATTCTCACAGCTTGCAAGGAGAACTACAACCACCCACCACCACAAACCACACCCACAGGGCATTGGGGGAGATACTGGGCCGTCTCACTGCTGGCCCCTTAAAGGTATATTCCATATATCACAGCCACAAGAGGCACACTGGGAAAGAAAAATTGTTCCCCACACTACATGTTTGCAGTGTGGACTCTAATTTTGATACAGGGAAATCCCAGTATTAAAAAAAACAACAACATAATTGGGGGGGGGAAAGCAGCACAGGGTGCTCTCCTTAAGTGTGCCCTGAAGCAACTGGAGGCTGAGTCCTCCAGAGAGGTGCTCTAGCACCCAGACAGAGCATCTCCATGGCTGCCCCATGGCCCTGCTGCCCCAGCACACTGCCTCAGCCTGCTAGAGCAAATAGGAACAGGGCAAGGCTGCAGCAGTGGTCTGGACCCAGGCTCTGTTCTAGCCCGAGTCTTCACAGCTCCAATGTGCAGTGCTGGAGTCACAAGTGATGGCAAGAGCTGGCCTGGTCCTGCCTGAGGCTGCATATCAGTGGGCTAGGTGGCAGAGCAGACACCCCAGAAAGTATGACGGCAGTGCTGCCCAAAAGCTGATTGTGTAGCCACAGCCCACTGGCAGCTGGCTCATTGCTACAGTGCCTGTACCACCGCGCAGGTGGCTGCGTGGTCCCCATCTGGGTCTGGCAGGAGCACAGACATGGGGCCACAGAAGCAAGGGGGAGGATGTTGTTACAGGTGGAAGCAGGTCACAGCCAGGCAGGAGCCCCCACTGCCAGACTGCTGCAGTGGGTGGAGGTTTCAGGGGCCACCCTAGGTTAGGGCTGCTATAGCGGTCCAGCTTGCACAAGGGGCTAGTGTCCCCAGATGCCAACTGGTTGGGCCTCAGAAGCTTGGGAAGGCAAGTACCCTTGGTGCTCACCAGGGCAGCTTTTTTATACTGCTGGGGCCAGCACAGGTGTTGTAGCTCCTGATATGGCAAAATACACTGAAGTTCCAGCAGCTCTTCATCAAATCCAAGATGAGTTTCGCCTCCTCCCCCCCACCCCAAATTAAGCTGGGGGAAAAGCAGCCACATTTTGAATTAAGTAAGAGCCTGGGGTAGGCAGTGGTTCAGCTCTGGCTTTCACCCTGAGGGCTGCCCTGGACCCTGGGCTAAAGCCAGAGCTGAGCCATCACCTACCCCAGGTTGAAATAGCTAGTTTAGTGGGGGAGGGGGCATGTAGCTAGCAGGAATGTGGGGAAGACCTACAGGGGTGAACTATAAAGCCTGAACACCCATCTCCTGCCCCTTGCGCCAGTGCATCCTCGTGCACCCTGCCATACTAATGACTCCTTCATCCTTAACTCCAGCCCTGGCTCCATTCCCTCCAGCCCTGATCCTGAACTGCCAGAAGGTCCTACTACTTCTTCCTGCCTGGGGCTGGGCTGGGGCCATGCTGTGGCTGGCTGCCCTGACTAAACAGAGCTGAAGCAGAAGGTAAGGGAGGAGTGAGCATGGAGTGGAAGGAAATAAAGGCACAGGGGGAAGGGGAAGAGTGGTGGGGGCAAGGAGTGTGGGCGGGCACAGGTATGGAGGGGCAGGTGGAAAGGGGCAGGCATGGGGAGCAAGGGGCAGGGTTCTGGCCTTTCACTCCTATCACTTCTTTCCCAACCACAACAATGGGAATGGAGGAGATGAATTTAAGATGACCTTCCACTAATCTGATTCTATACATGGAAAATTATAACATTTATAATTTTCTGTGTAGAGTCTAATTATTGAGGGGTCATCTTGAGTTTAAACTCATCTTGGATTCAGGTAAATAAAGTATATTAATGAGAACTCTCTAATGGTGGCACTGCTACTTTACTTGTAGATCTCATACTGTTTATTTTAGAAAAAAAGACGAAAGAGTTCTCCCTCCCATTCAACGACACAATCCTCTCTGCACTAGGGTCACTAGGGTATGTTTAGAATTTGCTGCAGCTGATACCTCAACCTGAGCCCGAAGCATTGCCTTTCCTACATAAGTAAATCTTCTGAAGTTGCTTCCCAATTGGTGTCTTATGAAGGGTACATGTGGGTCCTATGCATTAAAGTTTTTCATGTTAGTATACTAACACTACTTGAAATAGTCCAGAAAGCTGCTAACTACCCAAGAAAATGAAAAGGCAAAAGCAGTGTTAAATTCCCAGGCCTTTAGATGGCAGTATTGCTACATTTCTGTGTAACAGAACGATTCGGGTGGTGATAGTTGAGCGCTGTTTGTTTCTCCAGCTCTGATATTTTAACAGCAGGATTAGAAAAGATTGTCTATAAGAAAGCAGTGTCTCCCACCTTTTTTTTGTATTTTGCTTAATTCCCCCTAAAGTGTCATGTCCATCTGGCATCAGAGCTACTCAGTTGGATGCATACTTACGTGCGCATGTGTACACGTGCATACATGCACACTGCCTCATGGCAGTAATCTGCATTGTAAAGCCTATAGATCATTTTCTGAGGCACTGGGATACTGTTTAGACTGCAGAAGCTTGAGGTATGGATTTTCTGATAAGAGTAGTGGTTCTTAACCTGCCAGCCTTCTGTGCAAAATGGCTTCCATCTCACTTTTTAGGAGTTGGTTTTTTTGTTTTGTTGTTGCTGTTTCATGCTGCTTATAATCATGACATCTTGTATTGATGGAATACTGTAGTACATTGGGCCAGAACCAGTGGGGAATATTGCTGTTGCACTGGAATTCAGGTAAATGATGACAAAGACAATGGTCTAGATTTTGCTTTAAATAAATGAGAACAGACTTGCCCAAATCACTTTCTAGCTGAACTCTCAACTAATGACTGTTGGGGCTATATTTTCAGCTGTGTGTACAGAGCTATGGGCACCATGAATCATTTTCTTCAGGAAATCTGTGGGTGATATTAGTCTTGCAGACCCTATAGAAAAATTTGAATCCTCTTTATGGGCATCCTTTTAACTGCAAATGTAAAAGCACATGCCCTGGTAGCAACAGTGTTCCATAGGGGTTTTGTAACTTCAGCTGTAACTGCACCTTTCCTCCCTGATGAGGTGTTTGTCAAATCGACAACCCTCCTGCACAGCACCTTGCCAGCACTGCTTACAGAAGCCTTCACTGAGGGCTCCATGCCTGCCATACACTCTGCTGCAGTCTGTTAGGTGGTCAGCTGTGTCTAAGAGTCTGTAATGGTTAGGGATGGCCAGTTCCTGTAAGAATCCCAGCTGTACACAATGTCTCTCTAAGGGCTTGTCGTCACATGAATGCTCTGAGAAAGTTATTCTAAATTAACTAAAGGGATGAATTTAAAGTGGATTAATTAAACTACATTAAGCCCTTGTATGGATGCTTCTATTCAGACTTACAGTGGCCTCAGTTTGATTTAGTTAGCCCCTTGGTGACTTAAAGTGACCTTAAGTGGATTTATCTTAACTCTGAATGGGCATGTCTACACAAGATGCTATGTTGCTGTAGTGATGAGTGTGGCAGGCCAGTAGGGGGTGCTCCTGCATTGAGCCACCCACCTCACTGCACCAGACCAACTTCCAGGCTCTGAGTGCCTCCCTGGGGGCACCTCACGTCTGGCTGACCCCCTTCCTGGAGCACACCCACTAACCTGGGGTAAAAACTGCCACCACCCAGGGCTGGGCTTTATTCTGGCTCTGTGCACCCTGTGAAATGCAGGCCTAGTAGCTCTCGAGGGTACTTGACTTGCTTCAAGCACTTGGGGGTGCTTCCCTCTGTTGGAAGCACAAATAGTGGTCTCCCTTAGTCGGCCAAACCAAGGGGGCCCCAAGGCATAATCTAGACCCACACCCAACGAGTCTCCCATGCTAGGTACAAAGGAGAACTCTATTGGCTACAAGGAGTAGGTTTGGAATAGGGTAGAGCAATATCAGAGAAATCCCATAGAGCAAACTGGCATGGCTGGGAAGCCTTTGATCATGCATCTGAGTTACTGCAAGCTATATATCTAGTTAGATCTCAGGTAGCTTACTCACAAGTATCATCCATAGGCAGATGGAGATTCCCTCTGGAGGCAGGCAGTTCCGAGAGAGAGGGGGAGGGGGAGCTTCAGATGCTCCAGCTCTTCTCTCTCTGACTTCCTCATGGCTGCTGGCCGCTTCTCCTGGGCAGTCCTTAACTTCTGTATAGCCCTTATGACCTCATTTACCTGCTCCAATGGAGGGCAGCACCTGTTGGCTGAGAGCCAACCAATTTGAAATGCATCATTAGTTGCTGGGCAGACTGGCAATTTCTAGCTCCCAGGTAGTCCAAGCCCCTCACCCAGGTATGTGATGCCAGTCACATAGGCAGAGGGAGCAGGTTTTCCCCCCTCCCTCAGGAATGTACCCAGCTCAGGTTACCTAAAGACCCTCTGCAGGGCCCTTCTTAACCAAATTGTCACAGAGCAATTTTTGGGGAGAAACAGAGGTGGCCTTCTGCCACCATGCTATGGCAACATAGCGTCAGCGGACATGAACAGTGATGCACAGTAGGGTCTGATATGACATGTTCCCCCAAGACTGTGCGGTTATGGCGGTTGCTGTGCAGTCTCTTAGTAGTTGCTTTAGCGAGTACTACATGACTATGCAGTAACAACTGCGCAGTCAGGGGCATGTGTAGATGTGCCCAATAGTGTCAGGAATTTAATGCAGTCAATCACCGACAACTCTCTCTGGGCTGTAGCTTGGATCAGTATGACTTTGCAGCCTACACAGCTTTCAACATCTTTTTAATTTATCCAAATATCTTTGTAGCCCTGTGTGCAGCATGGGACCATGCAGTGACCATGTTTCTATGATACTGGTCTATAACACATGTTTGGATATTTCTAAACATCTGATTCTGATTTCAGTTGTCGTTGGCAGCATTTGAACCCATCCCTTTGTCCTGTGCTATGAGGCACTTCCCCAGGGCTCAGGATGCCCCCCTGTGGGTACCATTCACTTGTTTTCCACTGAGTACATACATTTATGCACTTAGTTTTGTTTTTTCTGACAATATCTGATAGCCATGTGGCTGCTTTTTACCTTTGGCATCTTGACACTGGGGCATGTCCAGACAAGCAAGCACATAGATTTCATAGATTTTGTAAACATTAGGGTTGGAAGGGACCTCGAGAGATCATCGAGTCCAGCCCCCTGCCCAAAGGGCAGGAAGTCAGCTGGGGTCATAGGATCCCAGCAAGATAAGCATCCAATTTACTCTTGAAGGTGTTCAATGTAGGTGCTTGAACCACCTCCGCTGGCAGACTGTTCCAGACCTTGGGGGCTCGAACAGTAAAGAAATTCTTCCTTATGTCCAGCCTGTAATGGTCTTGCAGGAGTTTGTGACCATTCGACCTAGTCATCCCTTGGGGCGCTCTGGTGAACAAATGTTCCCCCAGATCCTGGTGGTCACCCCTGATAAACTTATAGGTGGCCATCAGATCACCCCTGAGCCTGCGCTTTTCCAGGCTAAAGAGTCCCATGTCTTTCAGCCTATCATCGTAAGATCTGTTTTCCTGACCTCTGATCATGCGCGTGGCTCTCCTCTGGACTCTCTCAAGCTTCTCCACATCCTTTTTGAATTGTGGAGCCCAAAACTGGACGCAGTACTCCAGCTGCGACCTCACCAAGTCTGAGTGCAAGGAGAGAATGACATCCCGGGATTTGCTCGAGAAGCATCTATGGATGCAAGGCAGTGTTTTGGTCGTTTTATTAGCTGCAGCATCGCATTGCAGGCTCATGTTCATCTTGTGGTCAATGATGACGCCCAAGTCTCTTTCTTCCATAGTGCTATCCAATGTAGCACTGCCGAGCCTATAAGCATGCTGCAGGTTTTTCCTCCCAAGGTGGAGAAC
This sequence comes from Crocodylus siamensis, assembly GCF_052110815.1. NCBI lineage: Eukaryota > Metazoa > Chordata > Crocodylia > Crocodylidae > Crocodylus > Crocodylus siamensis. The sequence continues at coordinate 11,927,378 of NC_143408.1, forward strand.
CTTGCATTTATCGGTGTTAAACACCATCAGGTTTTCGTCTGCCCATTTGGTGAGTTTGTCCAGGTCAGCCTGGATCACCCGCCTATCTTCTGGCGTGAATGATTTGCCCCAAAGTTTGGTGTCATCGGCGAACTTGGCCAGTCCACTCCTGACTCCAATGTCCACATCGTTAATGAAGATGTTGAACAGTATGGGTCCCAGGACAGAGCCTTGAGGGACCCCACTGGTCACAGGGCACCACGATGACTGACTGCCATCAATCACAACCCTCTGGGTCCGACCACGGAGCCAATTTCCCAGCCAGCAGATAGTGGTGGAGCCAAGGCCACAACTGGGCAGTTTGGCCAAAAGGTGATCGTGGGATACCAGATCAAAAGCTTTTTTGAAGTCAAGATATATGACATCAATCTCATCTCCCTTGTCCAGGTGATAGGTCATAGAAGGAAATGAGATTGGTCAAACAAGACCTACCCGCAACAAACCCGTGCTGGCTGTCCCTTAGAATGTTAGCCTGGGCCAGTCCCTCAAGGATGGCCTCCTTAATAAACTTTTCTAAGATCTTCCCCAGGATAGAAGTCAGGCTAATGTCCCATCTCCCTGGGGTCATGGTCCCTAAGGGCCTGACCGACAAGCCTCTTGAGCTTGTCAAAGTCGGCTTTTCTGAAGTCAACATGTAGTTTGCAGCATTGCAGATCCATCTTCAGTACCAAAACCTGCATATGCTACACATGCAGGAATTTGCTGCACTGCTAATTTGCAGCACAGTGGGGGTGGGGGGAGGGGGGTTAACACCAGGAGATCCCCATGTCAAAAAAACCTGCACCAGAAAAAAGCAGGGTGGTGCAAATGGTGGCAGGATGCACTGCCCAAAACTGGAGCCCGGCTGGCCAGAGCCATACTCTGGCTGGTGACCAGGCTCTATGGATCTGGACTGCCACCCTGGAGCCCAAGGAGACCCCCAAGACTCCAGGTAAGGTTGCTGGGCACAGCCCAGTTGCCCTGGGAATACTTCCTATGCCAGAACGTGTGTGCAGGGGCGTTCCCTAGAGACAACTAGCAGCAGCAATAATATGCTGCTAATTGGCCCCAGGAAATGCACATTCCCACTCATGGGGATCAACCGTGGGAGAACAAACCATCAGGGAACTGACAGAGGTGAAACTCCCCTCTGTCTGACTAGTACTGAGTAAAGGCAATAATCCTTCTCCATGCTTGTTGAACTAGGAATTATGCAAGTCTGAGAATTATTGCTACTTAGAATTAATGTACCATCAACTGGACTTATGGCAGGAGTTTTTAACATGAGCCTCCTCTTCCTCCCTAAAGGCTGGCTGTGGATTACAGTATATAAGGGAAATGTGAAGCCTTGAGTCCATATCAGAAGACACTCTACAGCAGTGCCTTAGTAGAGATGCTTTCTGAGGCAGCATGGAAAAGTGGTGAGTGCAGAGATGTACTACCTGGGGATAATATCTTTCAGTAGCATAACTTGGAGTGAGGGGGTGACCGAGACACAAGTACTGGGTTCTGATTCTGAGGGGGCACCAGAATGCAGACCCTAAAAACCTGTGCCACTGCTGTATCCCATGCTGGGGCTGGGGCTGCTGCCACCATAACCTACACAAGGAGGTAAGCACTCCCTCCACATACCCTGAGTTACCACAGGCACCAAAATTAAACTTGTGCCTCTATCATGATGATCAGGGAGCCTAGGAGAAAAGATGTATGAAAAAAGGCTGACAGAGCTAGTCTGGAGAAGAGAAGATTGAGTGGGGATTTGATAACAGGCTTCAAATACCTGAAGGGTGATTAGAGAGAGGATCATGATGGGCTTTCCTCTTGCTGTTGGGCAGTGGTTCTCAACCTTTCTTTTTCGTGAACTACTTGAAAATTTCTGAGGGTCTGGATGGACCACTTAAACTTTTTTTTGTTCTACAAATCAAGGCTCACGATATTCATATTAAATATCAGTCATCTTGCCTTACAAGTACAGATGCTCTCAATTGTTTCACAGCCTTTCTGTGGACCACCGGAATGGACCTTGTGGGCCAGTGGTGGTCCATGGACCACAGTTTGAGAACCTCTGCTGTAGGGTATAGGACTAGGAGAAACAGCCTTAAGATGCATCAGGGGACATCTAGGGTATTGTGTTTAGTTTTGGGCCCCCTGCTACAGAAGGGACGTGGACAAATTGGAGGGAGTCCAGCAGAGGGCAACAAAAATGGTGTGGAGGCTGGGGCACATGACTTCTGAGGGAACTGGGATTATCTAGTCCAAAGAAGAGGAGGCTGATAGGGGATTTAATAGCAGCTGTCAACTCCCTGAAGTGGGGTTTGAAAGAGGACGGAGACAGACCTGTTCTCAGTGGGCACATCCACACATGCAAGCACATGCACTTGCAGCAGCTCAAATAGAAGCAATGCAAATTTGAGCCCAGGCTTTTTGCCTCTGCGCACATTCCTGGACATCTGTTTTTGCTGTGGAGCAAATTATGCAACCTGGGGCAAAATAACCCTACCTGGCTCCTCCTGGATCTGCAGCCAGGGGCAGCTAGAGCACAGGGCCAGCACCTGTGCTGTGCTCAGCAGTATAAAAAACTTCCCTATCAAGTAGCTCAGGGTTACTTGCTCTCAGGAGCTTCTAGAGCCCAGCCAATTGGTACCTGGGGACACTACCCTTTGTGCCAGCTGGACTGCTGAAGTATCCCTGAGAGATCCCTACACCCTTCGCCCACTGCAGCAGTCTGGTAGTGGGGGCTGCTGCCTGGCTGTGACCTGCTGCGCACCTGCCAGACCCGAATGAGACATCTGCCCCTCTGGGCCAGCTGCCAGTGGCCTGTGGCTGCAAAATTGGCCTTGTGCAGCACTACTGCCATGTGTGCCCCCTGCCCTGCCATCTGGGCAGCTATCATCCAGAAGATATTCCAGGTGTGGTGCCCTGACCTGAACTGTCAAAGCATATCCTCCTGGCCCCACTTGGCCAGGAAGTCAGCTACAGCCAGCTGGGTCTGAGGTGCCAGCTCTGAACAGGCATGGTCCTGCCACTGGCCCCGCTAGCAGGAATTCTGGTGTTCCCTATTTGAAAACTGAAAAATTCCTGATTTTTTAAAATCCTAAAGTCACTCTGTAAAATATCCCCCCAAACCTATGTTCCTCCACAATTTAAAACAAAAGACCACTAGAGGGGGGGGGGGGAGAGAGCAATCAGTTTGGCAATGTTTTATTGATATATCTACAGTGTTAAAGCAATTTTGGAAGACTACCAGTGTTTCCATCATCATATGTATTTAGCATTCACTTTATTGTTTTATGAATATATGTTTTGCTATCTCCCACTGGCTCCTGCTCCCCCACTCCCTGAACCACCCAAGGCTGCCCCCCCAACCCAGTCTCTGGCACTTCAAAAAATAATTTTTTTTTTAAGAAGTCTCTTTCACCCCAGGAGCAGGGTCTTTGGGGGTTCTGGGGCCTCCTGACAGAACCCCCTGCTCCCAGGGGGCAGAAGGCAGCAAGGCCTGGGCTGGGGCTGCTGGGGCTGTGCAGGCAGTGACCCAGACAGCAGCTAGAACTGCCAGAGTTTGTTTGTGGGCTTGGGGGAGTGGGTGGGCTGGTGGGAGTCCCCCTTTCTCCAGCCCCCCAACCTCTTACTTACTGGCAGTGGAGCCTGGGTCCAGCTCCCTGCTTCAGTCCCAGGGCAAGGGCTAACCATATAGATGCTATGGCAGCCAGAGTGTCTCTATGGAGGACCCAGCCTTTGGTTGCCTTGGGGCATGGTCTGGGACCGTGCCCTGTCCTGCTTTTTATTTCTGCAGGATTTTTTTGACCCCTGGATATCCAGAGTTCTCATTTTGCCCCCATGCTGCGAACTTGCAGTGCAGGGAACATTTTCTCATTCTTGCATGTGCCTCTTGCAGCGTCTCAAAGGGGTTTGAGATGCTGCAAGAGGCAGGCTTGTCTGGATTTGCCCGGTGGTGGCAGATGATGGAACAGGAGAAACAGTTTCAAGTTGCAGCAAGGGAAGTTCAGGTTAAATTTTAGAAAGAATTTTTTTTCACTAGGAGGGTAGTAAAACACTGGAAGAGGTTACCCAGAGTGACTATGGAATCTCCATCCCTGGAGGTTTTTTAAGACCTGGCTAGACAAAGCTTTGGGTGGGATGATCTAGTTGGGGCTGGTCTTGCCTTGAGCAGGGGATTGGACTAGATGACCTCCTGAGGTCCCTTCCTGCCCTAATTTTATATGATTTACACAGAAGCTTTTTAGCTGTCTAACTGGCACTGGTTTCAGGTGGCACACACTGCTGTCACATGTTCTGTTCCACCTTTTTTTTTTTAGGTGTGAGATTTTTTTTGACAGTGGGATCTCTTCAGCTGGATGCGCCCACCATCAGCTTCTATGATACCACTTAAACGCACAAATGGAAATAGAATCCCTCCCCACTTTGACTGGGAGAAGCTAAAGATAAAATGAATGACCTAGAATGCCCACAGAGAATCAGTAACTGTTCATGCATTTGTGTAAATGCACTCACTGTCATATGTGTGCGCACACACAGAGTACCACATTGCTCACTGCTCATGAAGGCACACAGTACTGTTTCACTCATTGATCGCATTCCCCCTAATATGACAGATGTGGAGAAGCTAACCACATCTCACAATTTTCCTTGTAAGAAAAAAACCCAGAAACTTTTGTAGGTGTAGTGCAGCATCATTGTGTAATGCAGAATCCCTGCACAACATCTGTCTACCATCCCAAGCCCTCGCTGCCCTACGGGAAGCAGTACCAATGAGTACCTCACTCGATGCACAGTTTCTAGAAATGGTAGCCTTAAGACTAATCCTTGTTTCTTCATGGATGGTGCAAACTTGCAACAATGCTGGTTGCACAGAACTTTCATTAGGTTTCATATATTCTCAGGTAACATATGAAGAGCAAGTGAAGGTTTCAGAACAAGAATAAAGCCTCATAGCCCCCATTGCATTCTTCCATCATTGCTGGGTCACTTATTTTCTCTTATTGGGATCTGTGCTTCTGCTTTATTTCCAGGTGCAGTCAGAAGCAGTGTGGAATTTCAGAATTACCATAGGAGAGGCTGTTGCTTATGGTAGTTCTCTAGGAAATACCAGGAGCCTCTTAAGAAAACCTGCATTCATGAGGTTTCAAGCCCTATTCATGAGAGCCAAGAGATGCAGAGAGGCTTTTGGGGTCTTATCCAAACTAAACCTGTGAAATTGTTGCGATTCATAAAGGAAGTCTAGCTTGCCTTTGCCTTTCAGTGGGTGCATCTACACAAGCCACTAAGTCACTATAACAACACACTACAGCAACATAGCATCAGTGGGCATGGACTGTGATGCTGCAGCTATGCTGCCATAGTGATGCGCTCCCTTGCTATAGTGCATTGCTACGGCGACATAGCAGCTAAAAATAACCATACACTACTGGCACAGTTGGTGTTATTTAGTTCTAAAGGAAGCAACTTTATAGAGCTATTAAAAGTGCTCTAAATTACAGTGCTGTAAAAGATGCACAGACCAGTTCTGTACAACAAAGGCTTCAGGGCTATGGACTGCCCTTGGCATAGTATTGTATGTAGTCCAAAAGATAGAAGACCTATACATATGTTTGAAAAAGCCTATGCAAGTTTTAGGGGGTTTAATCCTCACTAAATTAGAAAGTTTTTTCAAAATTAACAAGGTGTGTTTCAATTTGTTTCATCACTGTGTACAAGTGACAGTGTTTAAACAAACAAAGCTCAGTACCTATTCACAGTAAGTTACGACAGGGGGCTCCACATAACAATCTACCTGGCTGATTTCTTTGGTACTCATTTACAGCAGAGGGTGCCAGCAATTGGGTAATCCCTTAACTCCCAGAACACATCCCCCTGAAGCCTCAGCTGCCATCTGCCACTAGTCTTTGGCCGTGGTCTGGCTGGAGAGGAGGAGATGTGCACTGCCTGCCCTGGATGGCCATGGCCAGGGTGCCTCGCTGTGCTATACTGCTCCTGAAGGGGTGCCTTGACTGCCAGGGGCACCATCACCCCATAACCCACCCCTGCTTAATGCAAGCAATATAAAACTGCCTGACCACTTTATGCAGGCAGCCGGGAGTGACTGCATTTCCTGGTAAAAAAGCAAATTGCAGCCATCTGGTTCTGGCACTGCAGGTAGCAGACAGTCTTGGGAAGCACTCACTGCCTGCACAGGCATCCTGTTGACACTGGATTTTAGGAACCCAGCCCTTATAACTTTGTTCCGGGTGGGCACAACCCTCAGACCGACCATAACACCTGTCAGTTGATAATAGGTGAATTTATTGATACAGACTAATAACAAAAAAGCAACAATACATTGGCAGGCTTTGTGGCTTCAGCAGGGCCCTGCAGTTTTCAGCCTGCTGCGCCTTAACACGCACACGGTCATCTATGTCATGAGTTTTGCCTGTCAGAACCTTGAGGAGCAGTTCCCCTCAAACTCCTGCACCAATCTTCTTGAAACTTGGCAGGCTTTGTGGACTTAGCAGGGACCACCATCCCTGCAGTTTTCACCACCATGTGATGTAACACATACACATGACATGAGTTTTGCTTTCAGGAATTTGGGGTGTAGTTCCCCCCAAATGCCTGTACCAATCTTCTTGAAATTTGGTAGGCTTTATGCTCTCTGCAGAGGCTACCACCCTTACAAGTTTCATTCAAATCATACAAACAGCAACACAGTTATAGATATTTCATTGATTTCCCCATTATACCCTATGGCTGGATATCTGAAGCAGCTCCGAAGCTTTTCTGAAGCGATTCGGAAGCTCCACACCACTTTGGAAAGCCTAACAAAGTCAGCGCTTCAATCCAGACATGCTGCTTTGGATGCCTAAGCATCTGAAGCTTTTCCAGATCCAAAGAATGGTCTGAAGCCTCACACAGCCCTACTGGTGGCCCTCTATAAACTCACCAGGGGGACCAGTGGAAAATAGGTGAGGTTCTGTTCCCCCGGGCCCCACCTGGCATAACAAGGAATAACAGCCACAAATTGATTGAGAGTAGGTTCAGGCTTGATACTAGGAGGCATTACTTTACAGTTAGGGCTGCCAGGCTCTGCAATGGGCTCCCAAGGGAGGTGTGCTCTCCCCTACCTTGGGGGGTCTTCTAGAGGAAGTTGGATAGATATCTGTCTGGGGTATTATGATCCCAGCACTCGTTCCTGCCCAGTGGACTTGATGATTTGTTCAGGTCCCTTCTGACCCTAGAAACTATGAAAATATGAGTGTCTCAAAAAATAAATTGATTTCACCTTTAAGTACGTTAAATTGGAGCCAGCTTGTTGTATTCTTCTCTTTTACAAGGGAGTTTTCTCTCGACCGAATTCTTTTGTAAATTAAGGATTCAAGACAAGTTCACTTGTTAGTATATGTCTCCGCTGCTTCTCTCTGTCTGATCCTCGCCTCCTCAATGTTGAACCGACTCCATTAGACCTTCTTTGTTTTCTCTTTTTCTATTCTATCTCTTCCAGATAGACGCTGTCTCTCATCTTCTCCAACGAGCTGACAGCTGACTGTTCCCTGCAGCTGATGACCAATTCCTCTCTGCAGCTGAAGGCCGACTCCTCTCCCCAGCTGACTGCCAGTTGGAGTCCCACCTTGTCTCTCTCCACCATGCCCCCACTCCTCTTGTCATCTCTCCCTCCACTTTTGATGACATTCCAGCTGCATCGAGCAGCTGCTCCGGAAGTGTGGCTTCCTCTTTTCTTCTTCCAGTTCCTGCCGGTTCTTGGATCACTCCACCACCGGCCCTCTATTGTCATGATAATGTGATGTTGAGGTGTTTGGGACCCTGAGCTGGATTCTCCCCCATGTACAGAAGTTGGCTCTGCAGAGCCAAGAGACAGAAACTGTTTGTGAAACCTTGCAACATTTCACAGATGAGATGCTCAGCACCAAGTGCCTTCAACTGCTTTTCCTCAGATTGGGGCTTGGCTGTGCACCAGAGTGCCCAGTGAGAAAGGTAAGTCAACTGGTCAGACGCAGTGGCCCAGGGGCCACTGGATGACCCCCCTGCTTCCCAGATTGGTCCACAGTGTCCAGCACCCTGCTGGGTGATGGCCATAGGTAACTGCTGCTGCTGCTCTGAACACTTTTCCCACCCCCCTGTTTGCCCATTGAAGACAACTGCTCTGCTGCTGCACAACTGTTGGCACTTAGGATCAAGTCATGTGGGCCTGCAGAAAAACTGTCATGGGGGTCTTGCTACACTGCCACCCCAGGGACAGTCACCCCCCAAGATGCCAATGTGCCCAGAGCATATCACTGCTGCATGTTCCCCGGGCCATGCATAATGAGCTCTTTGTGCAGGCTGAAGGTTGCCCAAACCATTATGACTTGCTTCTGCTCATCCTGCTGGTGCCCCAGGCACACCTGCACTTCTGGTTGGAGATTCTTAGCTATGATGGCACAGGGGGCAAGCATGGCCTGCCACACAACCTTTACTGATGGCTCGATGGATACCTGTCACATGACCCTGACACTGAAGACAGCATCACAGCAGGAACTGACGCCTTTCTCAGCGTGTGAGTGCCACAGTCCTGCCCAGCTCTGGGGAAAGGAAAAGAGATGAAAAATAAAGTTGTGAGCCTTATCATGCCTGTGCATGTGCTGTGCTGGTTGGAACAAGGGGCCAAGGTGGTGCTGTTGTGCCATCCCACGCTAATCCTAATTCTAATCCTAATCCAACTCCTGATCTGAATTCTAATACTACTCATATTTTCATTTGTTGCTCTCGTACCCATTGCGGAAAGAATTGACTTGATATTCCTTTGCTTATCATGATTTGCCTGGAGTTGACAGAGAGGAAGCACAGACCTGGTGGGCATGCTGGCATTCACTGTGGGCTGCTATCATACATGGCAGGTGTGGAAGAAATCAAACCTTGCATTGTGTTTTGGTATTAGAATTAGCAGACCCAGTCTGATTTTACTGGAGCTCATACAAGCGATCACAAGGAGGGTTCTAAACAGAACTCCTCCCTTCTGCAAGTTAATATACCTTTTTATACCGAAGACTGTGAAAACAGACACATGATTTAAACAAAGCAACCTTGAAAGACAAGATCATTCGGTTGTTACACATAACAGTTGCTTGCTCAGCAACACATTTTGTTTTGAGAACTGTTATCACCTTCTTGTTGATTTAAGGAAAGGAAGAAACACTTGTTCCCAAAGAACTGTAAAAGTCATAATAAAGCAGAAGGGTTTTTCTAATCTTAGAATATTCTTAAACATACAGCATCAGCATCTTTCTCATTTTTTTTTTCACTCTCTTTTCTTAGTCAGGTTAGAGGCCTGGATAAATGTATTTCTACACAGGCAATCTGTGAGCCTGCTTGAGAGTTAAGCAGACCTGTTTTATGAATATCAGGTAATTTCTGTCAGCATTCATTCATATTATCACTCATTGCCTCACCAGACATGTAAGAAAGTGTGAAAAATGCACCACTGCCTTGACATAGTTTCATAGTTTCTAGGGTCGGAAGGGACCTGAGCAGATCATCTAGTCCAACCCCTGCCATGGCAGGAAAGAGTACTGGGGTCAAATGACCCCAGCAAGATGTTCATCTAACCTCCTCTTAAACACCCCCAGGGTAGGAGCCTGCACCACTTCTTTTGGAAGCTGGTTCCAGACCCTAGCCGCCCTGACTGCGAAGTAGCGCCTCCTGATAGCTAACCTAAACCTACCCTCTGCTAGCTTGTGACCGTTATTCCTGGTCACTCCTAACAGTGACTCACCTAGTGCCTGCTGATCCCTCCTGACTAGTTTATAACAGGCCACAAGATCCCCCCTCAGCCTTCTCTTTTGGAGGCTGAACAGGTTCAGGTCCTGTAGCCTTCCTTATAGGGCCTGCCCTGCTGTCCCCTGATCATACAAGTGGCCCTCCTCTGGACCCTCTCCATGCTGTCGACATCCCTCTTGAAATATGGTGCCCAGAACTGGACGCAATACTCCAGCTGCAGCCTGACCAGAGCTGCAAAGGGGGAGAATCACCTCTTTGGACCTGCTCGAGATGCAGATGGGTGACTGGGGGGTAGCCCTCTGTTGCACCATCACCCAGAAGAGACTGTGTGGGTGACCCTCATTGGCATACCTGTCAGTACATGGCTCATTTATTAGCTACACCGTCCACATATTTTAGGCACCAAAAATTACAAAAACCCATCCTGAGCAAGTTTGCCCATAAGAAACAAAGTTGCCAGGATGGCACCAGAATATCTGTTGTATAAACTTGTTGCACCAAAATGAGGGTTGGAGGGGGTGAACTTTATTTGACCAGGTCACCTGGAGACCTATAAATTGAGGACACAGCTGCGGGGTACAGCTATCACCTTATTGATCCAAGATGTCTGACGCTGAGGAGAGAATAAAGCAGACCCGGGAGAGAAGAGAGTAAACCAGGGCATGTAAGACTAGGACCACTTGAGCCTATACAGAAGCTACAAGCCTGGTTAAGGTGTTGGGGAACCCTGAAGTGTTAACCCAGTTCATCATTGGCAACATTCTGAGTGCAAACTTGCATATATACCTCAATGTGTCCAGGAGACTTGTTGGGTGGGGACACAACAAGACAGTGATTCAGTGCAGGGTGAAGGCCAAGAATATGAGGGCTGCTTTCTAACATGAAGTAGCAAGGGCTCAGAAGCAGACAAACCCTGTGTGTAATGTGCTGCATTATTGGTACTGCCATCCACTAATGGAGGTATTCAAACACCAAGCAATGATACAATCAGAGGTCTCTGGGCCATCCTCTGCTCCTGAGACCTCGCCAACAATGGGTCTCACTTTGCTCCCTGCCACTGCCCACACTCCTGATAGGGACAAGGTCTGCACTCCCCAGGTCTATGTGGGGGACAGGCACAGGCCATTATCCTGCTGCCCTCCCCTGGGGCCTCTGCAGCCTGGTGGGCATGACCCAGCATGGCAGGGAAAAGTGAGGAAGCACGGAAAAGCTGTTCACCACTGTGAGCTCCCTGGTGACCTGCCCCCTGTGTGTGTTGGTGCTTTGAGGGGTGCGCACCATTGTTCTCATTGCAGTCCCATGTACAGGAGGCATGTTGCCAGGGCAGCATGGAGCTTACAGCAGTAGGCAGCTTTTCTGTGAACCTCTGCTCTTCCCTGCCATGCTGGGTCATGCCTACTGAGCTGTGGAGGCCCTGGGGGAGGAAAACTGGGTGGCAGGAAAGAGCAGAACCACATGGAGAAGCTCCTTGCTTCCATGAGATCTGCACTGCTTCCTTTCCCTGGGCTCTCTGCAACCCAAAGGATGTAACTCAGTGCGGCAGGAAAGAGCAGAGTTGTACAGAGAAGCTGTTCATTGCTGCAAGCTCTGTGCTGCCCTGGTGACACGCCTCCTGTGTGCAGGGCTGCAGTGACAGCAGCAGCATGGGGTTGCACCCCTCAAAGCAGCAGCACGCATAAGGGGTGCATTACCAGGGCAGCAGGGAGCTTGCAGCGGCAAGCAGCTTCATAGTTCCATAGCATAGTTGGTAGGGTCAGAAGGGACCTGAGCAGATCATCAAGTCCAGTCCCCTGCTATGGGCAGGAAACAATGCTGGGGTCAAATGACCCTGGCAAGGTGTCTATGTAGCCTCCTTTTGAGAACCCCCAAGGTAGGAGCAAGCACCATTTCCCTTGGAAGTTGGTTCCATATCCTAGCCACCCTGACAGTGAAGTAGCGCCTCCTGATATCTAACCTGAATCTACTCTCAGTCAGCTTATGGCCATTATTCCTTGTTACTCCAAGGAGTGCTTGAGGAACAGGGACTCTCCCATTGCCTGCTGGTCTCCCTTGGCCAGTTTGTAGATGACCACCAGATCCCCCCTCAGCCTTCTCTTGTGGAGGCTGAACAGGTTCAGGTCTCGTAGCCTCTCCTTGTAGGGCCTGCTCTGCTGTCCCCGATCATGCGAGTGGCCTCCTCTGGACCCTCTCCATGTTGTCCACATCCCTCTTGAAGTGCGGCGCCCGGAACTGGATGCAGTACTCCAGCTGCAGCCTGACCAATATCATATAGAAGGGGAGTATCACCTCCTTGGACCTGCTTGAGATGCATCTGTGGATGCATGACAAGGTACGGTTGGCCTTCCTGACTGCCTCCCCACACTGCCGGCCCATATTCATCTTGGCATCAATGATGACACCAAGATCCTTTTCTGCCTCTGTGCTGATGAGAAGGGAGTTCCCCAGCCTGTAGGTATGGTGCTGGTTCTTTCTCCCTAGGTGCATCACCTTGCACTTGTCAGTGTTGAATCCCATCTTATTCTCATCCGCCCACCCCTGTAACCTGTCAAGATCGAATTGCAGCCTGTCCCTCCCTTCTAGCATGCCCACTTCTCCCCACATCTTAGTGTCATCTGTGAATTTGAACAGGATGCTTTTCACCCCCTCGTCCAAGTCACTGTTGAAGATGTTGAACAGTGAGGGCCTGAGGACCGAGCCCTGGGGGACCCCACTGTCCACATCCCTCCAGGTCGAAAATGACCCATCCACTGTTCTCTGGGTGTGGCCCTCCAGCCAATTGGCAACCCATCTGATTGTGTAGGCATCGACACCACAATCTCCTAATTTTTTAATGAGAATGGGGTGTGACACAGTGTCAAAGGCCGTCCTAAAGTCCAAAAAGACTACGTCCACAGCTACACCTGCATCCAAGGATTTGGTGACCTGGTCATAGAAGGCCACCAGGTTGGTCTGACAGGACCTGCCTCTAATGAACCCATATTGGTTGCCCCTAAGCATAATCTCCCCTGCTGGCCTCTTGTGGACATGTGTCAGAATAATTCTCTCAAAAGCTTATCCAGGATCGAGGTAAGACTAACTGGCCTATAGTTTCCCGGGTCCGCCTTCTTCCCTTTTTTGAAGATGGGAACCATATTGGCCATCTTCCAGTTCTCTGACACCACACCAGAGCACCATGAGTGCTCGTAAAGCCGTGCCAGGGGTCCCGCAATGACCTCAGCTAATTCCCTCAGCACTCTGGGGTGGAGATTGTCTGGACCAGCTGATTTAAATACTTCCAGTCCCTCCAGAAGTTCCTTGACTAGATCCTCACTAACCCTTGGCCTAGGTGCGCTTCCCCTGGGGCCTGAGGGGGGCTCAGTGTGAGGGCTGATCTGGTCCCTGCTCAGGAAAACGGAGACAAAGAAGTCATTAAATATGTCAGCTTTGTCATCTGGTGTGACGACCCAATTTCCTAGCGTGTCTTGCAGGGGCCCCACGTTACCCGGTGCCTTCTTTTTGCCCCCTATGTTTTTAAAAAAGGACTTCTTGTTGTCCTTGATCCGGGTAGCTAGTCCCAGTTCCATCTCCGACTTGGTCTTCCTAATTGTCCCCCTGCATCCCCGAGCAACCGCAGTATAGTCCTCCCTGGTGATGGCCCCTCCCTTCCATTGGGTGTACGCCTCCCTTTTAGCTAAGAGACATTTCCAGATGCTTTTGGTGAGCCATTTTCAGATGTAAATTATCAGATGATCGTGGCTGGAGGTCATCTTTTTAGCCTTTAGACAAGGTCTTCCCCCAGACATGATTGTGGATGTAGGTCATCAGGCAACTGTGGACGTATGTTGTCTGTTTAGCCTTTTAGATATTACTGAGGTAGGTCATTGTTTAGACCCTAAAGTTCCTAGGGTCTAACCATGGAAGTAGGTTATTTTGGGCCTTGGGAAAGGGATACCTGAGACACTTGCAAATTATAGTACCTAGTCCTTCTTAGTGACTAGGTTCATGACCTATTGATAAGAATGACAACCCCAGACCAGTATCCTCCCACTGGTGGTGACCAGACACTGGTAGAGAAATGGGTCCAAGAAAAAGGCACATGTCCCTGGAATCTGAGTGCCTTTCAGGGACATGATGCCTTAAAACAGGCTTGTAAGGCATTCAGTGTTTTGGTTACTGCCACAAAACCAACAGTGGTAAAACTGTTCTTCCCCAGAAAAGTGCTGTTTCATAAAAAAAGAAAGCAGCCACGGGAAATTATGCAGGGAGCTAAAGATAGCTATAAAATTGGGAAGAAGGTTATAAGGAGTAACCAGGAGGGGAATCAAGGCAAACCCTGTGCCCAGTCATCTGGGATCCCCATTCAGGTGCCATGGGTTTGGTGGCAGCACAAAAGAGTGGCTGGCCTGCAGGAGGAAAATGGGGGAAGCTGGGTCTGCAGCCATAGAGGCAAGTGCTTATTTGTATCAGATTAACACAAGCATTTTTGGATCTTATCACTTGACACACTGGTCCCCATGAGTCCTCACTTGATCAGGAGTTCACCCTCATCTTTCTGGATGTTGTTAAGTTCTGCATATTCTCTAATAATGTCTCTCTGGGTGCAGCTACACATGCATTTGATGCAGAACAAGTTTACTCATAAGTAAATTACTTGTGAGTAAATGGTGCCAGGCAGGCATCTGCACATGCAGGGAATGGGGAGCAGATTTGCTGTCAATCTGCTCCCACTTCCTGGGGCCCTGAAATGGATCCCTGTCACCACCAGGGGGAGCTCCAGGCTCTGAGCGCAGTTGCCAGCAGCTGGCAGCCCTTTCCAAAAGGCATCCATGCTCACTGCTGCCTGGCCAGCCACTTTCCTGGCCATGAGAAGGGGCGGCACATGGCAGTGCTCTCATCACCACCTCTGCCTCCCCGCACCATGGCTGCTCCTGCCACTCCCCCTGGCAGCAATGGATGGTGTCCCACACTCCTGCTGGACACCGTGCTGGCTCTGCTGGCCCATCATGACAACTGCCACCTGGCCCACAGCCATCTCGCTCCCCCATGTGAAGCGACTGCCTTCCTGTCCACCAACCACTGTTCCAGGACCACTGCCAGGCACCTGCCACCTTGATCTGGTCTGCTTGACTGGACCCCAGCAATGACATTGACAACAGGTTCCAGGAGGCCACCACTAAGGCTACCCTCATCCTCCTGGACCTCCATCTCTGCTGCCTCAGGGCCCACAGGGCCAGCCAGGAATGGTGGTGGCACATCATCCAGCATACCTGGGATGATAAACAGTGGCTGAAGGCATTCTTCATGACCCATCCCACACATCAGGATCTTCTGGAGCAGTTCTGGCCACACCAGGAACAGCAGGACACTGGCATGTGGCTACCCCTCACCATGGACACCCAGATGGCCCTTGCCCTGCTCCAGCTGACCACGCCTTCCTTCCAGCCTATGGCACACCAGCCATCTGTTTGGCCTGGGCAAGGCCACCACTGGGAAGGCTGTCCTGGAGGTTTGTGGTGCCCCCCAGGACATGCTTATGGACACTGTGCTCCATGTGCACTACCCCCTGGAGATGATGGCAGGGTTCTATGCCTTGGGATTCCCCCAGTGCATCAGGGCCCTGGATGGGACCCACATCACCATCACCTGCACGCCGCCATGGTGACCACTTCTATTACAGCCAGAGGGGCTTTCACCCCACTGTGCTGCTGGTTATCATGGACCGTCATGGGGCCTTCACACCCTTGAGTGCTGGCTGGAAGGACAATGCCCATGCTTCTTCAGGAGCTCTGGCCTGCCAAGCCTGGCTGCTTCACACCAGGGGTGCCGGACCTGCAGCTGGATGCTATGGTGGTTCTTCCCTTCCTCATGGGGGACCCCACCTACCAGCTCCAGCCCTGGCTCATGCAGCCCAAAAAAGGCCAGCTGGAGCCCTGCTAGGCTCCCTTCAACCACTGCCTGGGCTATACCCATAACTTGGTGGAGTGCCCTGTCAGCCGCCTCAAGGGCCGCTGGCACACCCTTACTGCCCACCTCAAGTTCACCAAGGACAACCATTCCTGGCTCATCATCATGGCTTGTGTGTTGCTTAACATCTGACAGTCCTGGTGGGAGCTGTTCCTTGAAGCCTGAGTAAAGGAGGCATGGCACATGGAGAAGACCCTTGGCAGTGGGAGCACCACCTGGGGCAGCAGGGGCAGTCCCTCCCGCCCCACACTAAGGCCCCAGGAGAGCCATGAACCTGGCAGTGGAGGCCAAGGAACCAAGTGTGGGAGGCACTGGTGTACCACCTCCTCCAGCACTGCCTGCTTTAAGCTGCCTGCACCGCTGTTCACAGAACCCTTCTATCCACCTGCTCATGCCCAGCACCACGCTTACTGCAGACATGTCTCACAAGAACAAGTTTTTATTCTTCTCATATCAACCAGACCCCCCCTCCCTCCTCTCCCCTCAACAGAGCCCCTCCACCACCCACCCATCAACAATAAAACAACTTCTTCCTCATGAAAACTAAGTACAGTGTCCTTTGTGTGCTGTCTTGGGGTGAGGGGCCATGGGGTGGGAGCACCAAGGGGGCAGAGCCCAGGGACAGGCAGCCAGCACCACAGCCTCTGGCCATTCTTCCAAGGTGATCCCAGAGGGCAGGGGGCTCACCCAGGGGTGACAGTGGCCAGTGGTCCCCCAGCACAGGTGGCTCCCCCTCTGGCACCTGGTGTCCAGGACCAGCAGGATGGCATTCAGTCCTGTCCTCACTGCAGGCACCTCCAGCTCTGCATCCACATGGTGGGGCTAAGCCCAGGTGGCAGGGGCTGCGTGGCACTGGACCTGGGGCAGGGGCTGGGCCAGGGACTCCTGGCTGCTGGAGGTGGCACAGGATCACCTCCCAGGCCCAGAAGGGGGCCTGCTGCTGGGTAGTGGGTTGCTGCCAGGGGGCATGTGGGGCTAGGGTCAGGGGCTGGGCAGTGGGAACAATGAAGATGACTGCCAGGGCCAAAATGGTGTCCAGAACCTGGTAGTTATTGTCCATGGCCTGCATTTCCCAGGCTAGCATGGCATTCTGCTCCCACAGGGTCTCCACCCACTTGTGTTTCAGGGCCAGTAGCTGTGCCTCCCACACCTCCTCATGCCATTCCTACACCTACTCATGGGTGACATCCTCCACCCACCACCTGTCCTGGCAGGCCTCATCTGCCGCCCACCACCTATCCTGGTGGGGCAGGTTATCCGCCCGCAAGGTTCAAGTATTCATCAGCTGATGGGGAAGGGGCAGGGGGTTGGGTTGTGAAGCCATGACCGTGGCCTCTGAGGTCATGACCAGGTAGTCTAGGAGGAGCATCCCATTGAGGGTCTTCCTTTGGTGTAGCTGATGCATCTGCAGGGCCCCAGCTGTGGGTGGAGGAGACCCTGAGGCTGCATCCCAGCTGCTAAGTGTGGCCTCTCTCTTGCATGCAGCTTCAGGCCCTGTAGAGCCATGAGAAAGAAACTGTTTGGGTGAGTTTTAAACATTTTCAGAGATAAGCTGCTCTGTACCAGGGGCCGTGAGCTGCCTGGCCTCAGATCAGGGGTCAGGCATGCACCAGTCCCCAGGGACCATAGTAAGTTGGTTGGGCAGGCCTAGGCCCTGTTGGCTACTGGCCAAGTCCCCTGTCCCCACTTAGTCTCCTGGGGCTGGTGGGCTGCTGGGTGCTGTCCATAGGCAACCTTCCTCCCCCACCCCCTTCCCAGAGTGGGACAGGCCAGGGTCCTGGCAGCACGTGCTGCTGGGGCAGCTCCAGACCCTGCTTCCCCCACCATCCAACAGGCCAGCTGCTCTGCTGAAATGCCATCCAGCCTACAGCAGCTGGCCTCAGGGGGCTTGGAGCGCTTGGATGACTGGGATATGGAGTTGGCTGGGCCCTCATCATTCTCCCAGGGGTCTTTTCTGGGGATACACTCCAGTGAAAGCCCCACCCCATATCAGTGCTGTTCCCCAAGTGTGCCCCTGCTGCAAGTGTCCCAAGCAGTGCACAAGGAGATATTTGTGTGGACCAAGAGGTGCCCAACCCACTAAACCCTGTTGATGGCCATGGTGCCGTGGGCATACCTGTGCACCTGGCAGAGGACCCTGAGCTTTGATGGCATGGAGGGCAATTCCCCACAACCTCTGCCACTACCTAGGGGTCTACCTATGGCTGTGCTACATGTCCCTGCCCCTTGCTGCTGATGAGGACATCACTGCTGGCATCAATATATTCCTCAGCATATGAAAGACCTGTGCCTGCCTAGCTGTGGGGGCACAGGATGGTTGATAAAGTTTGGCACTGTTTCCCACCTCCCTGCATGATGTGGGAGAGAACCTGGGGCCAGGGGAGTGTGGGTAGTCTGGGTGGGGAGGGAGGGGAGGGGCAGGGGCCATGGGCAGGAGCAGGTGTTAGGGCCAGGGCAGGGAGGGCCCTTTCCCCATTGCAGGCCTTACCACATGGCCAGGGCTGGCAAGGCTGGCAGGTCCATGTGGTTACAGCTGTTGGCAATAGCATGTGGCTCCAAGCAGTGTCCTTGGATGGTGGGGTGCAGGTGGCAGCTGTCCAGCTGGTGGGAGCTGGCATTGCTGGTGGCTGGTTGTGTTATGGCTGGCCATGCCTTATGGTGGGGGTTAGGGCTGGGGAGCTGATGTGGCAAGTGCTGGCCTAGGCTCTGAGAGCTGCTGGTGGAGACTTCAGCTGGAGAGCTTGGCCAAATTGGCTGCTAGATGCCTGAAGGTGACATGTTGCCATGGGTACCAAGCCAAGGTGGGGGCTTGGGCAAGCTGCCCATGCTGCTATAGTCCACACAGCTGTGGCCTGGGTCCTGGGGCATAACGATGTCCATCAGTTACTGCATAAATGGCATGGACTTACAGATGATTGTGTATGGCAAACCACTCTGCCTGCAAGGCCTTGACTGCTGTCCCAACTGGTTGTGCCCAGTCCTCGTCAACCAGCCTGAGCACCCCTTATAGATGAGGGCACTGGAGCAACCACCCGTCGAACTAGTGCTGTACCTTTGCCTCAGCACACAGCACCATGTCTCCTCCATAGACCAGTTGGGGCCCCAGGTGGTGGGCACAGGTGTGGGCACAGCTATGGATGAGGAGGTTGCCATTGTGGGTCCTACACCTTCTCTCTGGGCCTCTGCATGGCCGCCTCTGTGCTTCTGGCCCTGAGAAGCTGCCTGCAGCACCCAGCACAGGGACCCAGCACAGGACTGGCAGACATGTGGTAGAGGAAATGCCCCACAGCAGCTGCAAGATAAGGGCAGGCTGCTGAAGCAGGGGCTGGCAGGCCAGGCTGGAGCCTGCAGCAGCCTGAAGGTGCAGTGCCAGGCAGCAGTGCCGGAGTGAAGGCAGGCTAGGGCAGCTGTGGCCAGCTCAGGGGAACACAGGGGCCTGGCCTGGAGTGGCCCCAGGGCTCTAAATGCCCACAGGCTTTTAAAACCTGAGACAGGGGCTGCCATAGAGACAGCCCAGCCCTGGGGCAGGAGAGGCTCCCAGCCCAGAGTCCTGTGGCTAGCCTGAGGCCTGTCCCCTAGTGTCACGTCTACATATGCATTACTATGCATACTTGCTCCTAGGTCACGTCTACATATGCATTACTATGCAGTTACTAATCACAGGTAGCAAATTTCCTTGTGATTAAGCCTTTTTACAGCACAGTAAGCCTGCACAAGTGTAAATGCATGCCTTTACTACACAGTAAACTACAGTTCTGTGCAGTTAAGCATCTTGTGTAGACACGCCTTCTGAGACTGACCAGTACCAGATGTAGTAGAAACCTTTATAAATGTGCTCTAGTTTATTGTACATGGGGGAAATTTCTTCAGTTTAAATGCTGATCAGTTTATGCCCTGAAGCATTAAGGGGTACAATCTTCATTATCCTTATCTTTGCTAATGTTGCTGAAGATGTTGCTCTGATTCATGTGGCTCAAATCCTTCCCTAAAACTCCCTTAATAACAGTGCATGGCGCAAATTCTGGTAAATTATGAACTGCATAAGTGCTTCTGTTTAGCCATTAAAATGTATTACTTCTTTAATTTCACGTGAGATTTTTGGTTTGATGATCAAACTGAAAAATCAAAAACATTTTGTCCAGGTTAGAGATTTGAGACTTTTTGGAGTATTTGGAGTAAATGGAATTAATTTCAGATTGAAGTAAATATTCCACTAGACCTGAAACTAACTTTCGTTCTGGGATATTCTTAATAAAAGCAAAAAGTTAGATTTAAAAACTGAGGAGATGATGATGTTACTGCTATCCCATGTGCCTGATAGTCCTGTGTTTAGCACTTGCACCCAGGCTGTGCAACACTAGGATTCAAAAGTACTCTCTGCCTAATTTAAAGAATAGTTATATTCATTAAATATTCACTGAACCAAAGAGAAAGTGAGTGTGTGGGTGGGTGAAAATTACTCTATGGCCCAGTTATTAAGGTCCTTACCTGGAACACAGCATGTATGGGTTCAAGTATTTATTTCAGTGAATATTTATTTTAAAAAATGGAACAATTTCAGCAGAAAACATCCCAGAATTTCCTGAAGCTCAGTGGTTCACATATTCTCCAGAGAAACAGGAGACTTCTGGGAGGTCGTCAAAGTCTGCTAACAGTATCACTCGGAGCTGTGGCAAAACCTGGCTCCCAGCGGCTGAACCTGTATATGAAATTAATGTGATGCAATAAACACTGGTGAACATCACACTAGACTTCATTGCTCCTGGGTGCTTTGTTTATACGTTTGCCCAGAATCACAGCACATTTTGCTACGGCAGAGCAGCCCTGGCTCTCAGGGAGACCAGGGAGTCAGCCTGCCAGCCTGTGGCTGCTCTGACCCAGGTCAACATGCTGCAGAGGGGCTGGCTGGGGCATGAGGATGCTCCAGTTAAGTGCTAGACAGAAGACAGCCCCCATGCTGAAGCACTCTCAGGCCCTTGCCAGCTTTGTCAGTGTCTACACGTATGTTGCTAAACACTAAAGAATGCCGTCACAGCATGAACAACGCTTGCCCCCAGGGGCTGGGGTGGCATGGTGACTGCCCACAGGCGGTAGCAGTGGTGCTGGTGGGGGGGGGGTGGGACAGCAGTGAGTGGGGACCTCCTCTGTCTCCTCACCGCCCATTGGAGGTTTGGCTTTGTTCCGAGTTCTTTAGGGAAGGTGAAGTCCTTTTTTTCCCATCCGTGTCCTGTGTTTCTGGTGATGAAATGGCTCCCATTACTTGCAGAGAATTTCTCTTTATAAAACTGTCTTTGACATCTGTTCTGTCTCTGTTCTTTGAGTCAGTAGTCTTCCTGGTAGCTTGTTCCTCTGGGGAGAGTCATTCAAAGCTGTGGGCCCTTTATGGCTCTGTTGCAGCTTTTTTGACAGTTTCTCCTTGCGGTGTCAGAGCTCTGTTCCTGAAAGTACTCCAGAGACCAATAAAGAATGAAATACATCAGGCATTCAGAGAACAGAAATGTGATTCATAGGCTGACACATGCATAACCCCCACTCTGTTGTAGTACTTAGTCAGTGGGATGTAATATGTGTTCCATTTGGTATTGCTCAGAGGAAAGCATGAGAACTGAAGGAAAATGAGCCTGAGCCTCATACAACTCCCCAGGTATCAGGGTAATTCGGGCTCATGGGTGCTTCCCTGCACAATGGGATTGGTTACTGCAGTGCAAAAATAAGGAAAATTGATCAGTCACCTTACAGAGAAGTAGGGTTGCCAACCCAAGGCAAATTGTTTACTGATAACTCTCAAACATTTTACTGGCAACCTGTGACACCTGTCTTCGGGCAAAGCCATCCATCTGCTTTCCTGCCATGCCTTGATTGCAAATAATTGAATTGTTAATTAGGCAGGAGACTGCCCTTTGACTGCCCTGTTGACAAGGGCCAAAATTACATGCTCCAACCATCCCTACACATGTCCTATGCCTCGCAGAAGTTGCTAACAGTTGTGCTAAGCTCTGGCCTGAGGCTGGGCTCAACTTGTCACAATATTGAGCCTCTCGCTTTCTGCCCGGCTAAGGGCCACGCTCCCTCTCACGCTCCATTGGCTCTCACCCAGTCTCTTTCATACTGCCCTTCCTGGGCTTGACTCATGCTGCCTTTTCTCTCCCAGGGACCACACTGACCCTGCCCTATCCTGAAGACTCCTCAGGCTTGACTCTCTTCACTCCCCAGCCAGCAAGCGTGCAGCCTTTTGGGCATCTCCTGCTACCCTCATCTGAATGAGTGCTGGGTGGTTCACAAAATACTCTGTTGATTCTGCCCCTGGTCTCATAGCCAGGTAACTCCCCCAGATGCTCTCCATAAAGGGGCTGATGGCTTGTCCCCTGTTTTCCTCCTCTGCCACCCTCCAACTGGCCTCTGGTCCACGTGTGGGCTGAGGGGCCTGAAGGCTTACCTGGACCTAACTCAGGCCCCCATGCTAGCAGGGCCTCAACTCAAGCCCCTGGCCATAGGGCCCCAACTCATGCCCCTCACTCGCAGAGCTTCACAACTGCCACTCCCATGCAGGCCTTTAGGTGCCCCTCTGCACCATCTCATGGAGTCTTCCCCCCTTCAGGCTCAGGCGCGTCTCAAAGCTTAGCTAGTCTCCACTACTCCCCTTTGGAGCCTTGTACCCCACTGGACTCAGGTGTCTCATATGGATGACCCTGGCCCCACTACTCCCTCCAGTGTTATCCATGTAACCCATTGCGGGGTGGGGGCATGCCTTTAGGTGCCCCAACATGAGGTTCTCAGTCCTGGCATTATGCTGGCCCCTGCAGGAACACCACGTCTCCCAATCAGGGAGGCTGCAGTTTTAGGACATGCCAAGGACAAATGAGGCCTCCTCCTTCCCCCTTGCCTCACCCTTACCTCTGAGCTGTTCTCAGGCCAGCGGCTCCTCTGGGCGACATAGCTTCCTCAGTGCCTGGCAGCAAATTGCTGCCTCCAGCCCTGCTGGCCTGGGACTTAAAATGGCCGCTTGTCAGGGCTGGCCCACACCTGCCAGCTGCCTGATCCAGGTCTTAAAGTGGCAGAGCACCTAAGGTACTCTGACACCCACCTTCCCCTTTACAATTGTTGAAGTAGATTTATCCAGGCCTCTAACTTGAATAAGAAAAGAGAGTGAAGAAAAAAAAATAATGGTCCTGCTTCATATTTTAAAATGTTTTAAGATAAGAAAAAAAACCCCTCTTCTGCTTATTATGACTCCATGCACAGTTCTTTTGGAACAAATGTTCTTCCTTTCCTAAAAAACAAAAACAAAAAGGTGATAAAAGTTTTCAAAACAAAACGTGCTGATGAGGAAGCAACTGTTATGTTTTACCCCGACTTGCTTTTCAAGGATGTTTTGTTTAAACAATTTTAGGTATAAAAAGGTGTGTTAACTTATAGAAGGGAGGAGTTCTGTTAGATCTCCTCCCTACGATCGTATGGTATGAGTTCCAGTAAACTCAGACTAAGTCTGTTAATTCTAATACCAAAACACAATGCAAAGTTCGATTTCTTCCACACAATGTTTAGCAGCAAGACTTTTCCCTGCTGCTCCCAAAAACAGGCTCCCCCCAGAGCCTGTGATAGCCCTGAAGTGGTGATCACCTGACTGGTGCTCCACCACACACCTCCCCTCTAAAACTGACTCTGAAGACTGTCTCTAGGCTGACTTCCATACAGGCACTCCTCCAGCCTGTTGCAGCCTACACTCTGTAGCAACTGGTGCTCCGCCACACAACCAGATTATTTCTTACTGATAGCTTGGTTTATATAATGTTAATATAACTATTCCTCCAGGGTCTGGACAAAGGTTGGGTTCAAATTTACGGAGTTAACATCAATAGCAGTCAAATATTTGGTTGTCAGTAAAATGTGTGCAGATTATCTGTAAAAGAAAAAAAATTGGGTTGGCAACCTTGCTTGACTGCGGTAATGGTTTTACACCGTGCTTCTCCCAACAGGGTCCTCCATTCACCCTCAAACTCTGATGTCCCAAGTGTATCTCACACGGTGCTGCCCCCGCTAGACCTTACCCTCACTGGCCCTGTGACCCGTATCTTGGTAAAGGCACCCAAAGAAGGACTGCTGTTGGTCTACCTGTGGCAGTGTTAAAGGCAGAGACATAGCAGCAGCACATGGCTTGCAGGGGAGGGTCCATGGGTTACAAAGCCCTGAGAAAATGCTTCCTCTAGCTCCTGCTTAGACATCAGGTGGTAAGGCTCTACTCTATCCTTCAACACTTGCCTCTGAGAAGGAATCTTCAATTAATTTTGGTTGCTTAGTGTTTATATGGATGGCTGGATTTTTTTTATGGACTTAATGGACAGTCATTTTAAGACTTATTTTTTATTGTCTATCCATAAATGTTTAAATCTGTGGAGAATTACTCATGAAAGAATCAGAGGTAAAGCTACACGAGTTAAACTAGTTTAGTTTGACCTTAGGCCTTGTTTCACAGTACTTTTAGGCTGCAAAAAGTGCTCTTAACACTTGATTGTCCAGACATTAAAACACAAACACTCATTTTAAGCACCCTTTAGTTATCTTAAAGTTATCCCACTCTAGGATAGGTTTATCCGTGATTTGTGTTACCCAAGTTGTCCAGGGCGGGGTTAGGGAGGTCGGAGCCAGCACTGGGATGGCCACAGCAGCCTTATCTGGAGTCTTGGGGCCTTGAAGGGCTGCAGCCATGGTGATTCTGCTGCACTGAGCCTGCCTGGCAGCAGAACATGGCTCCGGGTGGCTCAGCTCTGCTTTTCAGCAGTACACACTGGCCGAGTGTACGTTGCTCCGCTTTTTTCCTGTAACATTTTTTTGAACACTGGAGATCCAGAGGTCAAAAAACCCAAGGAAAAATACCTCGCACAGTGCACACTTGGGCAGTGTGCCCTTGCAATGCAGAGAACACTGGACTATGTGGTATGTGTTTGCAGCACCACATATTGCATGACTGCACTCATCTGGACATGCCCTCTGAGGGACAATGGTGAGGGGGAAAAGAACCCTGACTTGCTCACCACCAGGGAAGAGTCAATAATAACCTCTGCAAGGAGCAAAACTGCCCATTAATGAATTCCTGACAACTTTCAGCGAAGTCTTCAAACAACAGCCTGGAATGGGCAGGAGGACTTTCCAGGGAGTTTTCCATTGTCCCACTACCAAAAAAAGGTCTTAATCACTTCACTTAGCCTCAAAGATTTGTTGGAAGGTCTGAACAAGTCCTTCTTTAGCTCCCCTGGCAACAAACCACTGGACAGGCTCCAACCCCCAATACAGAGGATCCTAAAATTGTCTGTTGGCACCCATTCCCAAAGTCATGGGATAGAGCTTCCCCTATGCCTGTATGTCCCCCCAGGCTGCCTCTCTTAAGAGAACCCCACTTCTGAGTGGCACAGACTAATGGCTTCCCCAGCTTTCCACTGTTCAAAAGCTATGTATTCCTAGAGTACTCTTAACAGGGATGCTCTGCTTATGGTGGAGCACAGCAACTCACCAGCTGGCTAGGTGGGTGGCTTTCCATGACACTGGAGTGGGGGGTGCTTTTCAGGAGGTGAGATACAGTCAGAAAAGTTGGGATAGTCAGCTGGGAATCTGAAAGGACAGTCAGGAGTAATACCAATGGGACAGTTTTGTGTTCAGTCAAAGGAATGGTCAGGTAGGCTGGCTCGAGGTACTTGATATCAGTGACTCCAAACTGTTACACCCAGATGGCTGGTAAACCTCCTACTCAGCAATCCCAGACATGAGAGGGGGACTTTTCCAAGTCATCCTGATGCTCCTGGGCTTGTTTCTCTTCCATTGCTAGCACAGGATCTGGGGGCTCCTTGTGCCCATCCTGCCTGGTGACTGTGATAGTGGGACACTTTCTATTAACTCTCAAGGTGGTCCCGAAGTCCCCAAGAACACCCCTGCTCCCCTGGGATGTGAGGAAAGGAGGAGTGTGCCTTACCCAAGTGCAGCCACTTACTGGAGGAAGTGCTGGGGAATCCCCAACCCTGCAGCCGCACAGCTGCCTGCTTTATCAGTTCGTGCTGGCTCCAGCATGCAGCTGATCACATCATAAAGATGTGCCCCGTCCTAGCTGGGGATGGGGAATTAAGGAGAAAGGAGTGTGGTGACTGGGAAGCTGGCTCCTGTTTGAGTGTGCCCCAGCAGGGGTGAAAGGAGAGAAGTGATGACTGCTTCTCCCAACAGAGACTCAGAGGAGTCTCAACACTTACCTGCATCAAGCAGCCTGGGGATGGTGGCCTGACAGCCAGCAACCAGAGTGCTGAGAGGTCCTCACTGCCTTGCTGGAAGAGAGAAGACATCAAACAGTGAGTCAGTTGTGACAGAAGGGAGATATTCCCCTGGGGCCCCTAGATAAGGGTGCCCCTTTGGACTTTGGTTTTTTTTTCTTTCTAAAAGTAAAAGTGCAACAGAAATAGCTAAAGAACAGAACCCAGCTGGTAGGGCTGTGCAAAATTTTGGCAGCCATTTCATTTCAGAGGTGTTTTGGGCCATGTCAGTGCCTGAAACACCGAATCTGAATCAAAATGAAAGGCTCAGAAACATCTCCAAAATGAAACGAGGCATCTGAAACATTTCAGAATAATTTTGGAAATGTTTTGGAAAATCTCAGAGTTTCGGAGCCGGGCTTGCAAGGAAACATCTGTATGCTGCTGCCCTGCCACACGACTCGGCTCCACAAGGAGCAGAGATCCATGCTGGGGGTCTCTTTGCCTCTGCTGCTTGGCCTGCACTGCCTTGGTGACACGGGGCTGTATGAGGCGGGCAGCAGTGGCAAGGAGATCCCAGTGTGGATCGCTGCTCCCTGTAGAGCCAGGTCATGCAGCAGGGCAGTGCTGGTTCCTGCTGCACAACCTGGCTCCATAGGGAGCAGAGATCTGGGGCTACATGGGGCAGGCAGTGGCAGCAAGGAGACCCCGGTGCAGATCTCTGGTTCCTGTGGAGCCTGGTCACGTGGCAGGGACCAGCACTGTCCTGCCCTGAGACCTGGCTGTGCAGGGAGCAGAGATCCGTGCCAGGGTCTTCTCGCTGCTGCTGCCTACCCTGCACAGCTCCACATCGCCAGGGCAGCATGGGGCCACTAGTTATCAGGTCCTTAAAGATAAGAATTCTATGAGAAAAATGGAGAAACTGCCTCAGCCAGGACAGGTGATCTGCTGCTTTTTATGATCTCCATAAACTGCCTGGATGGGTGATGAGGAGACCCCTGCCTGGACTCAGCCAGCCTGGATCCTCTGTCCCAGCCTGGATGGGTGTTGAGGAGACACCTGGCACGCATCTCTGCTGCCTGTGGAGCCAAGTCATGCAGCAGGGACCAGCAGGCTTGCTCACCGCTTTGCACTGCTTCCCTGCCCTGTGACCCAGTGTGACAGGGATCAGAGATCTGTGCAAGGGTCTCCCTGCTTGCACAGAGGGCAGAGGCCCTTCCCCTCCCGTGGACAAGCCACCCACAGCTCCGTTCTGCTCCGCGTTGGGGCCATGCAGCCCCTCGCCCTGTAACCTTACCCAGCTGGGCAGTAAGGCTGTGCAAAGCTTGCAGCCCGTTCAAAACAGATTCGGGCAAAATGAAACAGGACAGTGATCCGAAAGACCGAAATGAATCACTGTCCTCTAAAACGGCCAAATCCAAAACTGAATTGAAACACAGATGTTTTGTACAGCCCTACCAACTGGGTGTCAATTATTTAAGCCCCAAGGACTAAGCTAAAAGTGGTCTATTGACTGTGCCATAAGACAAACCAGTTGTGAGGATGAGAATACTGCGTGTTTCCAAAGATAGGAGACCTGAGCAAGACCTGTAACATCAGGTTGGCACAAGGATGGGGTGAAAGGGAGGCAGAGCCCTGAGGAACAATGTGTGACTAAGGGTTAATGGCGTTTAAGATCAAGAATCCTCCCTCTTTTTAGTGTATACAACAAGATGTGTCGGGAGAGATGAGGAGTGCGCACCCTTAGCGATTACGTACTATGTCAAACTGTCAGGACCTAATAACTGGTGAACAGAAGATCACTTCTCAAAGTGTAAGCATCTGACTTTGACAATGCCAGTCTTATACAGTGACCAAGCAGGGCCAGTCCACATCCATGACAACTCCTTATAATAGTGGCAAGTCACCCTCCAATGATCCAAAACAACTGGAGTCACAGGCTCACTTATAGTCTGCCTTCAATATTTTGGCCTTGGCACAAGACCTGGTGCCAGTTGCAGTTTTATCCCAAGTAGTCCTATTAAAGGAAATCTGCTTCTATGCAGCCTGGTCATGATGGCTCATCCTCAGAAAGTACTGAAAGTTGTCATTGCCTTGGATGGCAAAGAAATCCTCTTCACACATATAGCCAAGAATGCTAGTACAGACATTGTGGGCACAGACTGTTGATGACTTGCTTCAAGGGTCCTTGTGACTGCTCCACACCCAAAACACTGAAGGTGAAGCATGTCTTCTCACCTAAATAGGTGACCCTGGAGCACTGGAGTGCCTCATGAGTTACAGAGGTTACGGAGATGCCTCCTCAGAGCAGCTGGTGTGGGAAGTGAAACAAAGTAGAAGGCTTGCAGACCAAACACATCTCTAGCCTATTGTTTTGGAAGGTACAAACATACTATAAAGTGCTTCACAGTGAAATGTTTTACACAGTGAAATGCACCTGGGGTCAATGTTGAGGTTGAACATCCTCGTTTGAAATTCTTCGTTGGCTACCAACATCTTTCCAGGCACGTGGAACACCACAAATGTTATGTCCAAACCATTAGTCATTTTGCTCTTCACTTTTCTAGGATCTTTCTAGGAAGATCATAAAAAGCAGCAGCTCACCTGTCCAGGCTGGGGCAGTTTCTCCATTTTTCTCATAGAATTCCTATCTTGAGGACTTCTCGCTCCCACAGAAAAACTCAATTCCAGAGTGCAGCTCCAGTACCTTTGCTGCTGATCCTGTTCGTACTTTGTCCCAGGAATTCCCTCATACTAGATGATGGTGCAGCTGCTGTGTCAAGCTAAGGATCAAATGCAGGGAGGATGTTAGGAACAAGACAAGGTTGTACGAAAGGCGCCTCTTCCTAGCTCGGTCATTCTGGAGCACATGAAATGTATGGAACATATGAATTTTCTCCCAGGGCTCACTGCAAGCATTCCCCTACAAAGCATATTCCATTCCACCCTTGCATACAGTTTGATTGACATCAGTTTCCTAAATACACAGTCATGCTAAAATGTAGCAAGCCTGAGGGACCCCTCAGGCAATCTGTCAACACCCACCCCCTGTGAACCTTTCTTAGGCTGCTTTCCCCTCTGGCTATGTGGTATAGTCTCTTGGCTCCCTTACCCTAACTTGATGTTACAAGTTATTAGTGCAGGAATAATAACTTGATGTTACAAGTTATTAGTGTAGGAAGGTCTTAATTAGCCAGGTTGCTGATTGAGAACCTCTCCTCGTCTTAGGAGGTCCCTGTTCCTCTCTCTCTCCTGCCAAGGCATGGCAACGGCCCCTAAAGATCCTGCAGACCTGTCCAGGGCCCTCCTTACAGTCCCTCTGGGCTCTTGGCCCTTTTTGCACCCTCCTCTGGGCTCTCAGGCCTCACTACATCCTCACAAAGTTCAGGATACTCTGCCTTAGTCTGTAGTCCTCATCAGCAAAATCAAGAAAGCTACAGAGCTTCCCTCAGTGCTCTCAGTGGCCTCCGTCTATTCCTTCACCCACTCCCACGCCGCACAGCTCTTTAAACGGCAGCATAAACAAAACATGCAACATAAATAACTTATCCTTGGTATCAAATTCCCCACAGGCTTCTCACTCCAGACTCCGCAGAGCTCCTTCACTGAGCCTGGTTCCCACCAACCTGAGGGCCACTCAGTGAGTTCAGGCCTGTAAGTCCGTTGGCCCTTCTTTTCCGGACACCTGGCCTACCTCTCTCCCAGGAGAAACTTCCTCTTGGTTCTTGTCGGCAGAGTCTTAAGGCCAGCTGTGGCCTGTTGATTATGACATACATTAAAGCTAACAGCATACTGGGTTGTATTAGTAGTACTGCCAGCAGATAGATGAAAGTGATTATTCCCCTCTATTCAGCGCTGATGAGGCCACATCTGGAGTATTGTGCCCATTTTTACCCCCACCTGCCACTCCAGAAAGTAAGTGGGCAAATTGAAGAGAGTCCAGCGGCGGTCAAAGGAAATGGTTAGGGGGCTGGAGCACATGACTTTTGAGGAGAGGCTGAGGGAATCACTGGAGCAGGTAATGGATTTTAGAGTGCTGTGCTTTCACAGTGTCATCCCTAATAAAGGGATCCACTGAATAAGACCAATTCTGGTTTTCTCTGAATCCATATTGAAGTGGTTCCACATTCTGCCGGGAATGAGGATGGGGAGGAGGCCGTTCCCCAGTGGGCACTGGGGTCTGATCCAAACCATGGAAGTCAGTAGACAGATTCTTTCCTACAAAACAGGTTAATAAAAGCCCTAATTCAGCAGATAAGGTTCTTCAGGTAAATCTGATATCTTTTATTAGACCAACTCAAATAGTTGGAAAAATTCTTCTTAGCAAGCTTTTGGGTTTAAATAGCCTTATCATGCTGAGGAAGCACGTGCAGTTGGCGTGTGCTCTTCCTGGATGGAAAGAAGCCAGCGGCTGGGCTGGGCTGCATGCAAGAAAGGCGGTCAGTGAAGATGTAAATCGAGGAGGTAGTGGGTGAGAGACAGGCTGTGGGGTGGGGGATAAAAAATATCAGATTTACCCAAAGAACCTTGTCTGCCTATGTCCTTAGACCAATATGACTACAACGTACATCCCTAATCCAGAAGATGTCACTGTGTGACCAGGAGAAGTGGCTGTGCAGAGGTAACAGACAAGAAGGGCAATTTATTTGCAAAGTCATAATAAAGAACCAATCAGTGCTGGTCATGCCTGGAAGCTGACCGCATTGCTGTCCAGCCGGCTACTCACTGCATCCCTATTCCTGAAACCTGGATTCTGGTCCCCAACCCTGCAATGCTTGTTGAAGTTCAGTGCTTGGCTAACTTCATCAAACTGAGAATAAATCTCCAAGTCAGGCAGGCAACCTGGGGAGTCAGCCCCAGGTAGGTGGGGCCAAGTACAAAAGATGCTGAAACCTTAAACCAGATTAAGTGTAATCCTGCTTTGGGAAGCTGTTTCTTTCTTTGTTTCTGTTCCCTAGCATTGGACTGTTGTCAAGTGCACAGTACAAAACCTAGACCAATGCCCACAAGAGACCCAGCCCCTTCCAGGGGCCCCACAGCTCCATATAAATGTTTCAGCCCATGGGAGTGCATGCATGAAGAGTATATCTAGTAGCACAGAGTGGAGCCTCAGGTCAGGGCTCCTGATGTCCCCCAGAGGTGGATTAATGTGTACTGGGGCCCTGGGCAAACACAAAATTGGAGACCCCCTGTAGGGGAGGAGGGACCCCCTTCCCCTCCTGGTGCTGGCAGGGGAGATTGGCAGGTGGACCCTGCTGGGCTGGGGGGCACATGCCTGCCTCTTCTTTCTGCTACTTGCCCCCCTTCCCCCACTATAGCCAAACGCGCACACACACGCAGGTGGGCACGCTCGCTACTCACTCACTGTCTGCACTTGGACTTAGAGACAGAACATGCTCTCCCTGCCATGAACAGACATACGCACAGATGGACAGACACACATATGCACAGACACATGCACACACAGACACATGCAGATGGGTACGCACTCTACTCACTCTCTGCACATGGACACACAGACACAAACACACTCTCCCTGCCATGGATACAGACACACACATGTACAGACACATGCACAGACACACAGAAACAGGCATGCATACACTGAGGCACACACACAGAAGCAGACACATACAGATGCACAGACGTGCACACAGACACATGCGCACACAGACTCACAGACACATGCATATGCACACAGATGAGCACACATGCACACCTGCACTCACACGCACACACAGACATGTGCACACACAGAGATGCATGTACACAGAGACGCACGCACATGTGCACACACAAGACGAGAGAGACAGAAACACACGCACCCACCTACATAACTTTCCCTCACAGGACCTCCCCCCCCACTCTCCATCACTCTGAGGCAGCCCCTTTCCCGTCCTCCCCTGCCCCCCCTAAGCTGCCCATGGCCCTGTTTCACTCTCTGTCAGCCCCATTGCACTGACCAGCAAGGAGCTACTGCCCAGCAATGTCCATGCCACTGTGCACATGTGCTGCGAGGGGTGGCTATGGGCATAGGTGATGCATAGTGGGGTACAGTGGGGGCTGTGCTGCCGCCAGCTTCTGTGGGCAGTTGCTGCCGGCAGCTGCAGGTGGTCCTTGCTCACTGCCCACCACTCGCCACCCTGTCCCCTTGCTGCTGACACAGGCAGGGCTGCCAGTGGGCGGTCCCTACTCGCTGCTGTCATGCCCCCACTGCCGACATTGCCACCTGTGGGTGATCACTGTGTTCCCCAGCCTCTGGAGGTATGCAGTTTTCATGGCTATGGGGGGGCTAAGGTAAATTGCGCGGCGGGCTACCCAGTGCCACTGCCAGCCTGCAGAGGCGCAGTGCAGCATGGCGCTCCCAACCCGATCTCCTCCCTGGCATGGTGCTGCACTGTGTGGCACTCCTGGTGGGCCTGGCCCCAGCCTGCCTCACCAGCCCCATTGGGGGAGAGCCTCACTCTGGCTCCAGGGAAGCAAATGCAAAAGCTGGGGTTTTATACTTAGCGCCATTTTTGTCTCCTTGCTGGGAGTCAGAATTGTGCCAAGTTTAAAACCATGGCTTTCACTTCCCTGCTGATCAGGATCCCAGGGCCCCTGGGCTCTTGCCCAGTTGATCCATGCATTAATCTGTCTATGCACACACAGTTAGGTTTATAAATGTGATTCACAAGATAAATCATGAGGTTTCAAAATTGGAACCTATTGCATTAAAACATTGATCTTTTGTGGTCTTTCTGAGTTTTGTCCAACAGAAAAATTGTTGTATTATTTTTCTGTAGTAAAAAAAGAACAAAAGATCTGGCATTATTCGAGGGGTACTTTGAGTCTAATAAGGGGAGCCTCAAGTTTAAAACAGTTGGAGAATCACTGTATTAACTCATGCTCATCAGGTAGAAGGTAGGGCAGGGTAGCACTTCAGAGACTAACTGGTTTAGAGAAGTGGGAACTTTCATAGGCAATAACCTACTTTGTCAGATGCTAAAGAAAGCCTTAAAAGGTCTATAGACATGCTTTGTTTTTTGATGATCCAGTTTTTGATACATTGCATTTTTTTAAAAAAAGGTTCTTAAAAATTCAAAAGGAATAAGAACTCTTGGTAGAGGTGATATCTTTTATTAGACTAACTAGATAGTTGCCAAAAAAAATGTTTTTATTTGCAAGCAGACCAGCACAGCTACAACCTGTATCCTTTAAAAAGGGATGCTTTTCAATGAAAAAATAACAATGTCAATGCTTCGCACAGAAACATGTTTGGGAAAAAAGCCATTTTATCAAAAACAAAACAATTCAAACAAACACGGCTCTAGTTGAAAACTGTTCATTCGGTAAAGTTAGAGCTTCTTGGATAAAAGGAGCCATGGACAAAATATCCAACTGTGAGTGCTTAACATTGACAGCTGTAATCCCATATTTATATTCCTAAATAACTGCCATTGTTGTGAAAGGTCCTGAATACCCATGGCTCCTACTGATAATAGTTTAAGTGTGGACTTAATTATGGTGATGACAGACAGTCCTGGCTTTTGTATATGTATGGTATTATTACTGGAACTTGTGTTGCATGCTTGGGTTTATGGTTCAGTCCAGCTGAATTTCTTTTGGCTGAAATTGCAACTAGGGATTATATTTTAGGAGAGTAGCTGCACAAATAGGACCCTTATGCAGAGACAGTGGAGGTGTTTTCCCTCCTGCACACAATCACTCTATCTTCCATTGAAGCAAATCAAATTAATCTAAGCGGCCACATCTACACATGCACTTAACTGTAGGGTAGACTAATTAGCTGTGGAGTACAGCCACCATCTACATATGAGATGGTATTAGGCCTCAGTAAAACTAATAAATACAGCAGTAAGATATTACTGTTGGGGACAATACTTTCTTATGCCAGGATAATTTACTGTGATTAAATGCATGTGCAGACACTGACCACGAGTATAAATTGCACTCAGGCAGTCAACCAGCTGGGACCAGGCTCCTGCATGACACCTAGCTGCATGGCTCTGCACTTTCAGCACCCTCGCAAGTAGCAAATTTACTTCCAATTAGGTATTGCACAAGAACATGTGTAGACACCAGTCAGGAGCAAATTGGCTCTCAGGTCAGCCTTGCCACTAGGGGACCTTCCTGAGGTTAGCCCCAGGGCTCTGGGCTGGGAAAGTCTCCTGCCCCAGGGCTAGGCTGCCTCTATGGCAGCCCTGGCCTTAGGCCTTTAAAAGCCTACAGCCAGTTTGAATCCTGGGGCACATGCAGGCAGCCTGAGGCCACTCCAGTACCCTGTGTCCCCCTGGGCAGGGCACAGATTAGCTGTGCCAGCCTGTCTGCACCTTGGTGCCACTGCCTGGCACTGCAGTGTTGCTCAGCTGCCAGGCCTGCACCATCCAGGCCTGTAGGGTGCTGCAGGCTCCTGCCAGGTCTATCCACACTCAGGCCCAGCTGCAGGAAGCTCCTGGCCATAGGGTCCTGCTCCAGTTGCCCGTAGCGCACCCCCAGAAGCCTGCCCAGAGACTTCAGATCCTGTGAGTATTGCCTCATCACACGGCTCCCAGTCCTATGCCACGTCCCTGTGCTGGGTGCTGCAGGCAGCTGTCCAGGCCTGGCAGCACAAGGACAGCCACCTGGAGGCCTGAAGAGCCAGCATGGAAGTTCCAACGATACTGTCCTTGCCCATGCCTGTGCCTACCAGCTGGGGCCCCAACTGGCCCAGGGAGGAGACTTGCAAGCCCATGGGGCTGTGTGGCAAGTCAGAGGTGCAGCAAGTTTGCGCAGGGTGGGCATTCAAATGCCTATGTCTGTGAGGGGCTGTCAGGCCGGATGTGCGAGTGTGGGCATAACCCATGGCCCCTGCCTCTGCCCCACCTCCCCACCAGGCCTGGTTGCACTCCCCTGGCCCTGTGTTTCTCCTCCTCAGAGCAAACAGGGAGGCAGGAGACAGTGCAAAACTTTATTGAGCAGCCCATGCCCCACAGCCAGGTGGGCATGGGCCTCTCACATGCTGAGGAACATGTTGATGCCAGCAGCAATGTCCTCCTTGTCTGGGGGGCAGAAATGTGTAGCACAGCCACAAGTAACCCTCTAGGAAGTGGCAGAGGTTGTGGGGCAGCCCAGGATTGCCCCCTGCAAAGCTCAGGGTCCCATGCCAGTTGTGCAAGTGTCCCTGGGGCACCATGGCAATCAGCAACAGCAGGAGATAGTGGGTTGGGCATGCCCTGGTCTGTGCAAACAGCTCCTCACACACTGTCCTAGCGTGTACAGCAGGGGTATGATCAGAGCACAGCACTGGTGGGGGGGAGCTGGCCCTGGTGCACCTCCCTAGAGAAGATCCCTGCAGGGAGGGTGGGGGCACAGCCACCTCCACATCCCAGTCTTCTGGTTGCTGCATGCCCCCTGAGCCCAGGCAACATCACAGGGCAGCAGCACAGGAGAGTGGCTGAACTGCAGGAGGAGGTGAGGCAGCAGGGTTTGGAGCCACAGCAACAGGTGCTGCTAAGATCTTGGCCTGACCTGGCCTGCCCTGGGAATGGAGTAGGGGAGGCAGGCTGCTTGTGGCTTGTACCCAGTGGCCAGCCTGGCCCTGGGGAGTCAGTGGGGATAGAGGGCTCATCTGGTGGCTGCCTGGGCCTATCCCTGCCTGATCATCTTACCATGGCCCCCTCTACTTATCTGAATCCAGAAGAAAGAAGATGCTGTGGTAGGGCTCAGAGGGTTACTGGTTCCTCAATCCCAGAAAGCCTGAAGAGCCCAAAGACAACTAACCAGGAGTGGTAGAGTTGCAGGATTGGGGATCTGTGAGAAACCAGAAACCAATTGTTCTGCAGTCCACCTAAGGATAATTTTAAGGATAAATAGGGATAAACCTGAGACAGGGATCCCCACTGCTGGAGACAATTAAGCTGTTCCTTCCAAGGAAGCAGAAGCTGAGTACAGGAGGCCAGCCATTCACTGTATGATAATATATACAGAACCAAATTCTAGCCAGACAGCTCATTGCCTTGGTCTATCAGTGACCCCACAAAAAACAGAATAGGGCATGCAAAGAAATCATAGCCAACCAAAGGTCAACAGGATTTAGGCCAGCACACCTTCTTCATTCTATTGGTACATCAAGTCATGGGAGGTGAGATAGGGCAGCTGTGTTGAGAGAAACTTTAGTTAAAAGACCTGCTGGGACCTTGACACTAGCACGCACCAAATCCCAATGGTAATGTAAGCAAGTGATCTCATTAAATTCACTCCTTTGCTTACACCCTGGCTTGCATCTACCAAGGCATCTCAAGCAAGACCCACGAAGTCATCCTCCTACTTTACTTGGCCCTCGTGAGGCTGCAACTGGAAAATTGTGTCCAGCTCTGGGCTCCGCACTTTAGAAAGGATGTGGAGGAGCTTGAGAAAGTCCAGAGGAGAGCCACATGCATGATTAGAAGACAAGAGAACAGGCCTTATGAGAGGCTGAGAGGTATAGGACTCTTTGGCTTTGAGAAGTGAAGGCTCAGGGGTGATTTGGTGGCTGCCTGTAAGTATATAAGGGGCACCCATCAGGAACTGGGATAATGTCTGTTCACTAGGGCACCCCAAGGGAAGACAGGGTCTAATGGTCACAAACTTTGGGAAGAACATTTTAGCCTAGACATAAGAGAAAACTTATTTACTGTCCATGTTCCCAGAGTCTGGAATAGACTCCCCCCAGAAGTGGTACAAGCACCTACTCTGGACACTTTAAAGAAACACTTGGATGCCTATCTTGCTGGGATCATTTGACCCCAACTGACTTCCTGCCCTTTGGGCAGGGGGATGGACCTGATTATCTCGCAAGATTCCTTCCAGCCCTAATGTCTATGAAATCTATGAATATAGAAAAAGCTAAGGTAAGGGGAATGGAAGTTAAATATTCAAACATTACGAGATGAGAAGACCTGTAAAAAATATGTGAAACTGTATAAAGGATGGAGGATGCTGAAGTGATACTATAAAAGCATCTGGGAGTGGTGGAAAATTATCAAGGAAAGAACAAGTGAATTTTTGGGGAATATTGGCTGAAGAGAAGCAAAGAAGAGGGTAGGAGAGCTGGAAGAACAGCAGTCAAGGAAGAAGGATTTATTAAAGGAAGCAATAAGAGGACTACAAGTGAAAGAAGAAATAGAAGAAACAAACCAATCAAATGAAGGAAAACAAATTAGAAAATCCTTTTGACCAAAGCACCTTGGGGGAAAAGGGGGATGGATGATGTAGGTATTTTTGGTGAAAGTTGAGAAGGAAGGAACTGAAAGCAGTGAGAATTGAAACAAGGAATTAGAGTAGAAGAGAGGACAAAGGTGTTGCATGCAGCAGAGAAGCTTTGTAAAGAGCTGTTCAGAA
This sequence comes from Crocodylus siamensis, assembly GCF_052110815.1. NCBI lineage: Eukaryota > Metazoa > Chordata > Crocodylia > Crocodylidae > Crocodylus > Crocodylus siamensis. The sequence continues at coordinate 11,964,700 of NC_143408.1, forward strand.
AAGATGAGTGGGTGGAATTAAAAATGAAGGTAATTCTTGAAGGGACAAAGGAAGGAATAAAGGATGGAAAAAAAAATTGAAGAAGTATGAAACAGGTGGAGGAGTGCTTAAAAACTTGGAAGAGAGGGAAAGTGCTGGAAAGAGACAATCTTCTGGCGGAATTCTATGACAAATTTTGCCAATGGCTGGGAAAAATATAATAGAGGCAGGCAGGGGAATAATGGAGGGTGGGGAGATAGGGGAGGATTTTGCAGAAGGTGTGGTAATTCTGATATTCAAATAGGGAAAGGAAGATGAATTAGGCAACTGGCATCCAATAACCCTTTTAAACATAGACTACAAATTGATTGTGAAAGTCTTGGCCAAAAAAATATGTGTGCCTGTTTAGCAGATGTGATATAAGAAGAACAAACAGGTACTGTTCCTGAAACAAGGATATCACAGACCCTATGATTAAAGAGAGATGACATACTGTATGTTCAAGAGAAGAAAAGAAACCAAGTAATAATGAATGTATACCTGGAAAAAGCTTATGATAAAGTTGAACATGATTTCATGTTTGATGTACTGTGGAGGATGGGACTTCTTGCAAAGATGTTCAGATGGTGTAATGGGGGCCAACCCCATTACTAGAAGGGGAAGGGAGCCAGGCACCCCTGGTCTATGTCCCCCTCCTTCAACCCTCTTTCCCTTCTTGCAATTTTCCCTCCCCTATATGCTATGTTGGTGTTGCTTGTTGGTGTCTTTCCCCTCCTTTGCCCTTCCCTTTCTTCCACTTCCTCTTAGTCCTCCACCACTCTCTTTCTCTGCCTGTGCCCTAATGGTGAACACTGGGTTCAACCCATTGGCAAGAGGGACCTGCAACAAAATGGCAGCAAGATGGCTACCAGGTCCAGGTGCAGGCAAAGCTGGAGGACCCAAGCTGAGGAACTGGCAACAACAAAGCCTGATGATTCAGGGAGCGGAAGTAGAGGAGAGAGCCCTGTATAAGCCATGCCTTGGTCCAGAAGGGCAGCTTGGTTATGGGAGCCTCTGAAGATGGAACCCTATGCAAGAGCCATGAGGACTGGAGCCCAGATTTCAGAGAGGACTAAGGAAGTATCTCTGATTAAAGGGAAACTGGAAGCCTGTATATGAAGCTGTGTAGAACTTAAAGCCATGAGTGTAACTAGAGGGTGGTCAGTTGTCACAGATGGCACAGAATAAGGGCCCGTGGGTCCTCAGAGGTGGCCAGAGGGCCCAGCACCCACAGTAGGGTGGAGATAGGGCCAGGCGCCCAGAAAGGAAGGTCCTAGGGAGGCTCAGCAGCCCAACAGGGGTCAGAGGTGAAGCCCTTTAACAGCCAGACCAGAAGCTGAGAAGCCTGAAGTGTGGTTTGGTCAATGGACTAGAGCTGGATGAACCAGGAAGAACAAAAAGGGTGGAGGCTGAGAAGGCCAAAGCCTGACACAGGAACAACTTCAGTCGCTCTCTAGGACCCTCAGGCAGCCTCCCTCCTTTCTAAGCATCATCATCAAAGGCATGGTGGACAAGTAAAGGAGGTGATGTCCCCTATAGCTAGAGCTGTGGGGTGTCATGAGCACCACTGGGACATAAACATGTCACAGATGAGTCAAGTTGTTATATAGTAAAGCAGGAAGTTAAGTACTGGTGACTGGCTACTTGAGTAAACATATAGGGGCAAGATATAGATATAGATGCCCACTGTCCCCCTTTCTTTTAATGCGCATGATGGAGCCATTGGTGAAGAGAATTCATAATGATAAACTGATAAGCGACATGAAGATACTAGGAGGAGGAGAAGTTAGATGTACATTATACATAAATTATGTGAACTTAATGACTCAGGACAACATCAAGCAAAAGGGTACTGAAGCATACTGAGTACCACAGTAAATAATATGAAAAGTATGTTGATGGGTGTGGGGAATTGGGAGAATTTACAGAAATTCAGGCTGTGGGTGATAGAGGGTGTCATCAGGATCTTGGGAATCCCAGTGGACATCAAAGGGAAAGGAACAAAGGCGTGGGAGAAGTTAAAGATAAGAATAAGACAGATCTTGGTATCCTGGAAAGGGAGACATTATCACTCAGGGGTAAAGTGGCTGCAGTGAAATTTACACCAGAGTGGTGTATGCACCAAAATGGTAACAGATAAGGAGGGTACAGAGGCAGATAGGCATTTTTGGAGAGGATGTAAAAGAGAAAGGGTAGCCAGAAAAGAGCTATAACAAAGCCAGGGAATTAGGAGGCTAGGGAATGCCAGATCTGAAAAGGTTTGTGTATACTTACCTTATAAGTATGTTCTATAAAGAGACAATGAAGGGAGTGGGGAAGACAGCTGATTGAATCAGCTATTAGATAAAAGCCCTGCTGATGTGCATGATCTATACAGATGCTGGGGAACTGGGTTGAACTGATGTGGTTCCTCTTCCAGTAAAGTGACATTTCCCCCCCATGTCTGGCAGGAGCCTAGAGGGCCACTCCCTTGACCCTTTCTTATTTCCTGATTTCTTCCACCTAGGCTTCAGCTTCTGGAACAGTCAAGCCCATACTTTGTGGCTATATTCGCCACACACACAGCAGAACAATGGTCATCTATCCCTTTGCCAAGACTTGGGGTGGGGGGCAGGATAGCTCTCTAAAATGGACTAATGTGATTCTTCTTTCACTATTGAATATTTACCTGGAAAATTGCTCACAGTCATAGACACTCTATCCAAAGCACCAGTTAGGCAGCCACCAACAGAAGAAATAACTTTGAAAGATGGTGTTAAAATATATATTAATCATATTCTGACAGGATTGCCAACTTCTGCTGCTGGATGTGAGCAAATCTTCTCTTCTTCAGCAATCCCGTGCAGTCAAGGATGATTGTTTTCCAAGATTATCTTATCTGTGCATCTGAAGATGGTTGATAAGGCCTATCCGGGATCGACAGACTCTACTGCAGCTCGGACATGTTTCCGTGTGGGGTGAGTGGTGCTGGATTTTTTATTTGGTCTGTGACACGTTGTTTCTGCCACTCCCATTTTTCCATCTCCTATTGTTGTCATAAGGTTTCAAAGTACTGAGATCTGTGCAGCAGACTCTTTCTCCATTTGGGGCAGTCCTGGGTGATATTCTCCCATGAGTTGATATTGATGTTACACTTTTAAAATTTGGGCTTGAGGACATCCCTGACGTGCTTTCTCTGCCCTCTTGAGCATACACGTTGTCTGAGCTGGGAGAGTAAAACTTGTCTGGAGCCAGACATCCAGACAACGTGGCTGGCCCAGTGAAGTTGATGCCAGATGATCATTTCCTCAAAACTCATGGTGTTTGCTTTCAGAAGGACACTAATGTTGGTGCATCTCTCTTCCCACTGGATTTGAGGGCTTTTCCACAGGCAGCATTGATGGTACTTCAACAACTTTAGATGTCTCCTGTACGTTGTCCATGACTCAGCTCTGTATAGCAAGGTGGGGATCATGACTGCTTGATAAACCATGACTTTAATTTCAGCTCTGATATCATGATTTTACAACACACATTTCTTCAGGTGTCCAAAGGCTGCACTTGCACATTTGAGGTCATAGTGGATTCTTTGTCAATGTCAGCCTTCTGCAAGACATGGCTTCCAAGGTCTGGGAAATACTCAATGTTCTCCAGAGGGTCACTGTAGATCTGGATTACCAGAGTTGGGGACCATTCATTAGGAACTTGTTGGTGGAGGACCTTAGTCTTTTGAGTGTGAAATGTCAGTCCCATTTTCTTGTATGCCTCAGTAAAGGTGTTGAAGATTGCTTGAAGGTCTTTTTCTGAGTAAGCACATACTACAGCATCATCATTATACTGGAGCTCAATGATTGTGGTTGGAGTGGTCTTGGTTTTGAGTTGGGTGAGGTTAAACAAGTTACCATCCATTTGATAGTTTAACTCCACTCTGGCTGGAAGGTTGGTGGTCAGATGTAACACTGCAGCAAGGAATATTAAGAAGAGTGTTGGAGCAATGATGTAGCCTTGCTTAACTCCCATTTTAACTTCAAAGGGATCTGTAATAGATCCATTACTGAGAACCAGCTCTTCATACCATCATGAAGCAGGCAGAGAATGGTGATACATTTCAGTCGGAATCCATATTTCAGAAGGATCCTTCATAATGCTTTTTGGCTGGCAGAGTCAACATTTTTTGTTAGGTCAAAGAAGGCCATGTAGAGAGGCTTATATTGTTCCCAACATTTCTCCAGTATCTGGTGAGCTGTGAAGATGTCAGTTGTGCCTCTTTATGCCCTAAACCCACACTGAGATTCCAGGAGGAGCTTTTCAGTAAGTGAAAGGAGACAATTCAGAAGGGTTCTCATAATGATCTTTCCTGTGGTGGACATCAAGGTGATCCCTCTGTAGTTTCCATAGTCAGACTTTTCTTGAAGATTGTCACAATCATGGCATCTCTGCAATCAGTTGAGATTTCCTCATCATTCCTGATTCTTAAGATAAGAGTATGAAGCTGTATTGTGAGCTCCTCTGCTCCCTGTTTTAAGATTCCAGTGAGGATTCCATCTGATCCAGAGTCTTGTTCTTCATCTGCTTGATGGTTTTCCTCACTGTGTCAAGGGTTGGAGGGATTCTGAGATCATCTCTGACTAGTTTTTGTGGGACGGAGTTAAGAACACTCTCATCAACAGCAGGCTTTTGATTGGAAAGGTCTTCAAAATGCTCCTTCCAATGGGCATTGATGGGTCCCCTTTCCTTTATGATGTCTCCTCCATCCTTAGATTTCTAAGGGGTTGGTCCCTGAGTGCTAGGACCGTGGATAGGTTTGGTGGCACTGTAGAAGCCATACATATCGTGGATGTCAGCCAGATGTTAAATCTTCTTAGCCTTCTTTCTACTATTTGTTCTTCGTATCATGTCTGCCTTTGGACCTCTGCCTTGGCTTGTCATTTCTTTTGCTTGGAGTTGTCATTTTGCCAAGTACAACAGGGCTTGCACTTGTGATTCATCAACTCTTGGATCCCCTGGTTATTCTCATCAAACTAATTTTGATGTTTTCTGATAGAGAATTCAATTGTCTCTTCACAGGTGCTGATGATGGTGGCCTTGAGGGCACCTCACATGCTGCTGCCATTCTACCATTGTTGCTGATTCAAATTCACCAGTTTTTCATTGAGGTACTGATGGAAGAGGTCAACCTTGTTCCTTGAGTCCTTCAACGTTGGTCTTCTGTTGTCATTGCTTCCGCTGGAGCCATTGTCTGGGAGCCAGTTTGAGTGACATAACTGAGTAGATGAGTGAGTGATCAGTGCAGCAGTCATCAGCTTCTAGCATAGCTTGAGTGATGTGGACATCTTTGCAATCCCAGGCATGGATGATGACATAGTCAGTCAAGTGCCAATGCTTAGATCGTGCATGTTGTTATGATGTCTTGTGCCTGTTTTTTTGGTGAACCAGGGTGTTTGTGATGAAATGTTCTACACATTTGGTCAAGGGGAGGATAGCATTGGAGTTGACCTTTCCTACTCCTTTGCTGATGGTTCCTCTCCTGAGGTTAGAGTCCCTTCCTATTTTGGCATTGAAATTATCAAGAAGAATAAGTCTGTCTCCCTCCATAACATTAGAAAGGACTTGATCAAGGTTGGTGTAGAATTCTTCCTTGGTTTCATTGGTGGCATCAAGAGTGCCACCAATTGGTGGCATACTGGCTCCTTACCAGCTTAAGATGGAGAGTCACGAGGTGGTCATTAATTCCAATGGGGAATTCATTGAGTTGGTTTATGAGTTCATTCTTAATGACAAAACCAACTCTGTGAGGTTAGCATTCTCCTTCCTGTTTACCCTTCCAGAATAAGGTATGGCTACTTCCATGTTATTTGAGCTACCCATCTCCTGGTCACTGGGTCCCACTCAGTATAGCTACAACAATATTGTGTTGCTTGAGTTCTTGGGCCATGATTGCAGTGCAGTGCTCTTGGAATTCACTATTAGGGTTGTTCATGAGGGTCTTTATGTTCCAGGTCCCAAAAATAATGGTGTGTCTTCACTGGTATTTTCGACCACAGTAAAGGTGATCCCACTGGAAGTGGTTATCTGGTCAGGAAGAAATACAGAATACTGTATTAGACAAGCTATGTTTAGGGGATCTATTCTAGCCTCATCACCATGTGTGGTGAGCAGAGTGGATCCTGAAGAGGGTTGCTCATTCAGTTACAACTGCTAAATCAAACTCCTGTCTTGTCCAAGTACTAGATGACCTTCTTGTAACTGCCACCTTTGTAGCAGTTCAGGACTAGGGGCTTCCAAACCTTACAATCCTGCTCTCATCACCCTTAGCTGGTTGCCAAAGGGCTTGAGGAATGTGCTGGCATGGAAGATGCCTGCATGTGATGTCCTTTATTGTGGAGAAGTTGCTGCACATCAGTTTCCAAACAGCTCTTGACAGAACAGGACCTTGGTCCAGTGGCAAGGAGACCAAGACAATTGGGGATCTTGTTCTGCTGCAGCCTTCATCCATCTTCACAATTGTTGAGATTTTAAAATCTTCTTTGTCCTGCCCATGCATTGAGGACTTGTAGATCTATTGGTGAGGGCTGGGCAGGCTTATTATAGTGGCAACCTGTACTTGCCATGTCATATCAGGAGACCTCAACAAATTGGAGGATTTGACCCAAATGAAATCTCATGAGGTTCAATAAGAACAAGTGCAAAACCCTGCAATTAGGATGGAATAATCCCATTCAAATGTACAGTTCTGGGACTAATTGGCTAAGCAACAGCTCTGCAGAAAATGACTTGGGAGTTACAGTGGCCAATAAGCTGAATATGAATGAACAGTGTGCTAACAGCATACTGAGCTGCATTAGTAGGATTATCACCAGCAGACTGAGGGAAGTGATTATTCCTCTATTCAGCACTGGTGAAGCCATATCTATAGTACTATGTCCAGTTTTAAGCCCCACATTGCAGGGCAAACTGGAGAGAATCCAGGGGAGGACAATGAAAATGGTTAGGGATTTGGGGCGCATGAGTTATGGGGAGAGACTGAGGGAACTGGACTTATTTAGTCTAGAGAAGACTAAGAGGGGATTTAATAACAGCTTTCAACTACCTGAAGTGAGGTTTGAAAGAGGACGGAGACTGTTCTCAGTGGTGATGGACGATAGAACAAGGAGCAATGATTTAAAGTTGCAGCAAGGGAGGTTTAAGTTGGATATTCGGAAAAACTCTTTCACTAGGAGGGTGGTGAAGCACTGGAACAGGTTATATAGATAAGTGGTGGAATCTCCATCTTTGGAGGTTTTAAGGCCCAGCTTGACAAAGCCCTGGCTGGAATGATTTAGTTGGAGTTGGTCCTGGTTTGAGCAGGGGGTTGGATTAGATGACCTTCTGAGGTCCCTTCCAACCCCAATTTCTATGATTCTATGACTGTGAGGGAGTTGGGAAGGAAGGATGGAGAGATACTGAGACCCCGAGCAGGCACATGGGGATGTAGGCACCCTTCCAATCAGGGGCCTGTGTGGGGAGGGGCACAAGGGAAGTCTCCTGCAGCCCCTTAACCTCAGATGCAGGGTGTCCCTTAGTCCCACTGGTGTGTGTGTGTGTGTGTGTGTGTGTGTGTGTGTGTGTGTGTGTGAAAGAGAGAGAGAGATCAAGCAGGGGATACAGCTCAGAGTAAGACACACACCCCTCTGCCCCCCAGGAGGAGGAGCTGTATTGGGGCTGGAGGCCCACACACACCCACACAGAGGCAAATGCATCTCCGCACTTTCCTTCCTTCTTCTGCTGCACTGAGCAGCAACATTTTTCTCCCTCCTCCTCTCCACCAGCAATGGAGGCAGAACAGGTATGGGGATAGGAGCAGAGGTATTCTTGGGGACTGGTGGGTGATGGATCCAGGTGACTGCTGGGGCAGTGCAATGCAGCAGCTGAGCTGCAGTATTGGAGGACTGTTGCCACCACTGCTTCTACTGCTTCTCCCTCTGTTCTGCCCCCACTCTGGGGCATCTGTGGGGACCCCTTCACAACTAGCAATGTTACAACACTAATGCTTATAGCTCCAGGCATTCTACTACTTCCCATGCTGCTTCTCCACTGCCACCATATACAAAGTACAAAGTCATGCCACAGCGGGGATTGTGGGGGGGTGGAGGGGAAGGCACCCAGAACCTGCAGCAGACCAATGCCTTCAGCAGAAGCCAAGACAGAGGGAGACGAGGGAAAGGGGGGTGGGTTAAGGGCTGAGAAAGGCACTCAGTGAAGAAGTAAATTAAGAAGCTAGTGGGTGAGAGACAGGGTGAGGGGGCTGTGGGGGAGAAAGAATATAGTGGAGAGGTACCCGGGGAGTCAGATGTTAGGCAGGTTATAATGTATCACAAATCCAATGTCTATATTTAGTTCATTATATTTTTTTTATCCAGGAGGTTGATGAAGTGAAGTTCATAGGCTCATCTGTGAAAAGTGTTTTGTAAATTCCCTTTCGGGACTAAACTGAAAGATTGGAGAGAGAGAGAATGGGTTTCTTGTGAGAACTATGCCCCCACAGATAATTGAGTATTCTTGTCTTTTATAGTTTTTTGGTGTGTGCTCATTCTGGTGTGCTGTTGTTGTTTGGTCTCTTCTACTTATTTTCCATCAAAGCATTTGGTGCATTGGATGAACGATATTACATCTCTGGAAGTGCAGCTATAAGATCCAGGAATGCTGGTGGTTCTGTTGTGGGTGAGGTAATTATGCAGGTGGTGGAGGTATGTTGTCAGGTTTTACATTTCTTGTCATGGCATGGTCTGGATCCATTTGGTATGTTTTGGGCCATAGGAAGTTTGCTTCTGGTGATGAGGTTAGTGAGGTTTGAAGGCTAGGAAGGATGGTTCTGATAAGATCTCTTTAAGAACTGGGTCTTTTTCTAGTATAGGTTGCAACTATTTGAGGATTTTCCATATAGGTTTGAGGGAGAGGTGATATGTCATAACCAGCAGTGTGCAATTTGTGGGTGTTTTCATTCTGTACTACAGGAATTCTTCACATGGTATCCAGGTGGGTCTTTCAACTGTCCAATCTCTCTCTCTGGAGGACTGTCCTTATTGAGTGAAACCTTTTTGAGATTTGTGAGGTGGCAATCATGGGTGTTCTCCTCAGTGCAAATTCAGTGGTATCTGAGGGCGTGGTTGTATATTACAGCTTTCTTGGTGTGCTTAGGGTGATTGCTGGTTCTGTGCAGATATGGATGTTGGTCTGTAGGTTTCTTGTATAGCATGGCCCATATTTTACCATTTTAGATACTAATTATCATGTCTAAAAAGGAGGTGTTGGTGGTGGAGTATTTAAGAGAGAGTTGGATGGAAGGGCGATGATTAGGGGTGTGTGAAGCAGGCCCTATTTGATTTGGATTCAGCCCGAATCAGAGACAGCGATTTGATTTGGGTCACTGTTCCTGATTCGACTTGGCCAAATCTGCATCTGAAGAGTCGATGCAGTTCAGAGAATCAGTGATTTGGACATTAAAAAATAGACGCAGCTTTAAATTTTATTTAATACACACATACCTTGAGGTAGCAGGTATGGCTTGTGAATGCTGTGATACTGGGGCACATGGAGTGTCCCACAAGAGCGTGGGGGGCCCTCCATGTGCTCAGTGGCAAACCTGGAAGTGGACTAATGGGTTTGCTGGGGAATGAGCTTGGCAATCAGCTCCAGGGGGACCTTGGGTGCCCCCCCAACCCAGGAGGCACCCGTCATTGAACTGGGGGGCACAGGGAGGCCCCCCTGGCAGACCCAGAAGTGCTTCTGGTCCACTTCTGGGTCTGCTGCCAAGTGCACAGGGGAGACCTCCGTGCTTCTGTGGGACACTCCATGTGCCCCACCATTGCAGCATTCATGAGCTCCCACTACCTAGAAGTATGTAGAAAAAACATTTAGAGCTGTCTCTATGTCCAAGTCTCCAAATCGATTTGGAGGGTTCCAATTCAATTCGGAGAGGTTAAAAGGGTCCTCTGATTTGATTTGGATTCAGAGATTTAGCCACTGAATCTCCATTGAATCGAATCAGGGACCAAAGCTTTGCATAGTCCTAGTGATGATTGTTGAATTTCTGATGGAACTCCATCAGAGATTGCAGGTTTTTAGTCCAAATGATGAAGAAGTCATTGATATATATCTTAAGTATAGCAAGGTGCAGTCCTTGAGGAATTCTTCCAGGTGGCTCATAAAAAGGTTGGCCTACTGTGGGGACATTTTGGTGCCAAAAGCTGTGCTCATGGTCTGGAGGAAGTGTTGGTTATTAAAAGTGAAGATGTTATGTGTGAGCATGAAGTATATAAAGTCAGTAGTATTCTTTGGGTCTGTACTGGAGTTGTCATCTTGCTCTTGTAGGTATGTAAGTATGAAATTGACTTACCCGCTGGAGCTGGGAGACAGCAGGATGCTGTGCTGGGAGACAAGTGCGGTGAAAATGAAACTGCAGCAAGTGGAGCCACTGCAGGTGAAGAAAGAGGGAAAAACAAAACAAAACAAACAACAACAACAAAACCCACACATACCAAAAAAGAAGAAACAGATGAACCAGAAGGAGCCAGGGACAGCTGCCATATCAGCCTGGGCTGGCTTTATGCATGCCCGCTGGGGGTGATTGGTATGCTGGACACCCGGGGCCACTATAAGAGAGCCGGTAGAAGAGCAGCAGGGGCGGGGGGGACCGGAAGTGAAGTCCCTCACCAGCCTGGAGGAACTGGACCACACCAGTGGTCACAGAGAGGGGACGTAGTAGGGAGCCCAGGAGGGAGATGCCTCAAAAGGTCCATGACCAGTGTGATCCAGGGGAGCCACCCACAGAGCCAGAGTGGGTATCACCTGGCACTGATAAAGATTGGAGTCCACAAGGAACCAGCAACACTGAGGCGGGCACAGCCGACCAACAACAAAGGACCCCGCCCAAGAAAAAGGGATGAAGCACCACAGAATAAGATGATGCAAAAGATGTACGATACTTAGACAGAAGGAAGAGGCCACAGGGGACACTCGGGGAAGGAACAGCACCAATCAACTGCGGCCATCCGACCCTGCAAACTTGAGCATTAGAGAAACTCTTGGACATTACACTTGACAACACAAAGGGTAACATCATGATTGGCAGTTAGCAGGGTATAGGGGAGGCAGAGCCCCACATAAAGAGGAGTAGAGGAAGCGACCAAGGGAAGGCACCGGGGAGTAGAACCGAACATCGTCCTCCCGATTCATCCCAGCTAACCATCAAAGTTGCGGCAGGTGAGGCCCTCTGGGAACCGCCCCAAAGTCTCTGGGTGATAATAACATCTGCCCTGAGAACCCACAGCAAGGCTCGAGAGGCATCCTCACCCATGACGTCCAGGGGAGAGGCACGTATTGACAATATTTTATAGAAGCAGGATGCTGTTTGCTGTGGTTCCCCTGCTTTACCTGTGGCAGGTTAGGGTGTTAGGTCTCTGTTGTATCAGGGATGAGGGTAGCCTTATGCAGAGTTTAGATTATGGTTGTATTGGACGGTTTGGATAGGAATGATCATGCCTCAGGCATGGGATTGGACTAGATGACCTCTGGAGGGTCCTTCCAGTCCTACTTCTCTATAACTTCCCATGGTTGTTGATGGATACCATAGCTGTTAGGATTGTTGCAGTTACAATATCTTTGTTGCAATACTTCTAATTAAATGTGTTAATTTTATAATAATATTGAATGCCTCAGTTCCCTTCATCAGCTTGTACACAGGAATGGAGAAGTTAGTTGTTTTGGGAACCAGAGTAATTGGGATTAGCCTAAGTCCTCTATCAGTGAGTAATGAGCCATCAGACAAGAGAAAGCTAATTTGCTTACACTATGATCAATATCCAGAATGGTAAAATACAAACCACCAACAAGACACCCACCAATCAACATAAATATTTACACAAAATCAGCAATCACGCTAAACACACCAAGAAAGCTGTAATATACAGGCAAGCTCTCCAATACCAAATTTGCACCAAGGAGAACGTTGAGGTCGTAAATCTCAAAAGGGCTTTCACTTAGAGAGGAAATTGTCCAGAGAGATAGATCACACTTTTGAAAGAGCCACCCAGATACTACATGAAGGATTGCTGCAATATGAAAAGAAAATCTGTACAAATCATACACCATTAGTTATGACATACCATCCTTCCCTGGAACCTATACAGACAATCTTCAAACAACTGCAACCCAATTCTTAAAGGGATCTTCCCAGAACCACCCATCCTGGTCTTTAAACGAGCACTGAACCTTATCAATCTTATCACCAGAAGCAAACTTCCTATGGCCCAAAGCACACCAAATGGATCCAGACCATGCTGGAACAAGAAATGTAAAGCCTGCCAACACATCTCCACCACTCCCACAATAACTACACCCCACAACAGAACCATCACCATTCCTGGATCTTACACCTGCGCCTCCTAGAAGTGTAATATTTCATTCAGTGCACTAAATGCCCTGATGGAAAATATGTAGAAGAAACCAAACAATAACTACATACCAGAAGGAATGCACACCAAGAACCTATCAAAGATTCTTCTAGGTTGGCGGACCTCCTCCGGTGGGCTTTAAACTAGGCTCGTCGGGGGAAGGGGAAGTTGAGCGCAGAGGAAACATCGGACTGCCAGACCAAGCAACACCCACAACTACAGCCCAGCCTAGACCAATGAGCAAAACAAATAAACAGGTAAGCGACAGGGGCCAGGGCAACACTGGGACAAGGGGGTCAGTACACACATCCACAGGAGGCCTCAAATGCCTCTACACAAATGCTCGTATTATGGGAAACAAGCAGGAGGAACTCACCCTCCTGCTAGCTGACACCAGCCCGGACATAGTGGGGATCACTGAAACGTGATGGGACTCAATGCATGACTGGGCGGTGAATGTCGAGGGCTATAGGCTGTACAGGAGGGACAGGATAGGAAGGAGAGGTGGGGGTGTGGCACTCTATATCAAGAAGGAATACACATCCTCATCAATTAGCAAGGAGTCAGAGGAAGGGCACTCTGAAGTGCTTTGGGTTAAAGTACAAGGCAGTTGAGGGGAAAGAGACTTAATGGTGGGGGTCTATTACAGACCTCCCAACCAGGGGGAAGAGCTTGACCAGGAATTCTTAAGTCAGCTCACTGAGGTAGTGAAGTCTAAGGATGTGGTAGTCATGGGGGACCTGAACTTCCCAGACATCTGCTGGGAAGAGCAGTCAGCCAGGTCTGACCGCTCACCTAGGTTCCTAGCCAGAATGCAGGACCTCCACCTAACCCAGGAGGTGCACAGCCCCACCAGGGGAAATGCCTTGTTGGACCTGGTGCTGGCCACGGGAGATGACCTGGTGAGGGACTGCGGGTGCTCGACCACCTGGGCGACAGTGATCATCGCCTGCTGGAATTCACCATCCAAGCGCAAGGTGGCAAAGGCCTGCAGTAAGGCAGCAGCCCTAGATTTCAGGAGGGCAAACTTCAATGAGCTAAGGAGGATAGTTGGGGAAGTGCTGAGGTCCCAGAGGGGAGGGGACCCAGGTGTCCAAGGGGAGTGATCGCTCCTTAAGGAGACGATCCTCCAAGCCCAAAGGAAGGTAATCCCAACAAGGATTAAATGGAGCAGGAGGGCATACAAGCCTCCATGGCTCACCAAGAGCATCCGGGAATGTCTCCTTGCTAAAAGGGTGGCGTACACCCAATGGAAAGAAGGGGGCATCACCAGGGACGACTATACTGCAGTCGCTCGGGGATATAGGGGGACAGTCAGGAAGGCCAAGTCTGAGATGGAATTAAGGTTAGCTTCCCAGATTAAGGACAATAAGTCCTTCTTTAAATACATAGGGGGTAAAAAGAAGGTTCCGGGTAATGTGGGGCCCCTGCAGGATGTGTTGGGAAATTTGGTCGTCACACCAGACGACAAAGCTAATTTGTTTAACGATTTCTTTGCCTCCGTCTTCCTAAGTAGAGACCAGAACAGTCACCTCCCTGCTGGGCCCCCCTCGGTCCAAGGGGTAGTGAGGAACTAGTCAGGGAACTTCTGGAGGGACTGGACGTATTCAAGTCAGCTGGTCCGGACGATCTCCACCTTAAAGTTCTAAAGGAATTGGCCGAGGTCATTGCAGGACCCCTGGCACAGCTTTACGAGCACTCGTGGTGCTCTGGTGTGGTGCTGGAGGACTGGAAGAAGGCCAACGTGGTTCCCATCTTCAAAAAGGGGAAGAAGGAGAACATGGGAAATTATAGGCCAGCTAGTCTTACCTCGATTCTAGGCAAGCTGTTTGAGAAAATTATTCTGGCACACATCCACGAGCGGCCAGCTGGGGACTGCATGCTTAGGGGCAACCAACATAGGTTCATCAGTGGCAGGTCCTGTCAGACCAACCTGGTGGCCTTTTACGATCAGATCACTAAATCATTAGATGCAGGAGTAGCAGTGGACATAGTCTTCCTGGACTTCCAGAAGGCTTTCGACACTGTCTCTCACCCAGTTCTCATCAAGAAACTGGGGGACTGCGGTGCCAACACCCACACAGTCAAATGGGTCACCAACTGGCTGGAGGGCCACACCCAGAGGGTGGTGGTGGATGGGTCCTTCTCAACCTGAAAGGATGTGGGCAGTGGGGTTCTGCAGGCCTCGGTCCTCGGGCCCGCACTGTTCAACATCTTCTTCAGTGACTTGGATGAGGGGGTGAAAAGCACCCTGTTCAAATTTGCTGATGACACTAAGATGTGGGGGGATGTGGGCACACTAGAAGGAAGCAACAGACTACAATAGGACCTAGACAGGTTACAAGGGTGGGCGGATGAGCATAGGATGGGATTCAACACAGACAAGTGCAAAGTGATGCACCTGGGGAGGAACAACCGGCACCATACCTGTAGGTTGGGGAACTCTTGTCAGCACAGAGGGGGAAAAGGATCTTGGAGTCATCATTGACTCCAAGATGAACATGGGCCGGCAGTGTGGGGGTGTAGACAGGAAGTCCAACTGTACCTTGTCATGCATCCACAGATGCATCTCGAACAGGTCCAAGGAGGTGATTCTCCCCTTCTATGTGGCACTGGTCAGGCCACAGTTGGAGTACTGCGTCCAGTTCTGGGCGCCGCACTTCAGGAGGGATGTGGACAGCATGGCGAGGGTCCAGAGGAGGCCACTCACATGATCAGGGGACAGCAGGGCAGGCCCTATGAGGAGAGGCTACAGGACCTGAACCTGTTCAGCCTCCAAAAGAGAAGGCTGAGGGGGGATCTAGTGGCCTGTTATAAACTAGTCAGAGGGGACCAGCAGGCATTGGGGGAGTCCCTGTTCCTCCGAGCACTGCCAGGAGTGACCAGGAATAACGGTCACAAGCTGGCGGAGGGTAGATTTAGGCTAGATATCAGGAGGCGCTACTTCACGGTCAGGGCGGCTAGGATCTGGAACCGGCTTCCAGGGGAAGTGGTGTAGGCTCCTACCCTGGGGATTTTTAAGAGGAGGCTAGATGAACACCTTGCTGGGGTCGTTTGAACCCAGTACTCTTTCCTGCCATGGCAGGGGGTCAGACTAGATGATCTACTCAGGTCCCTTCCGACCCTAGAAACTATGAAACTACTATAAAGACAAAAATACCCAATTACCTCTGGGTGCACACTTCTCACAAGACAAGCACTCCCTCCCCAGTTTCTCAGTTCTAATCCTCAATGGGAATTTACAAAACACATTTTATAGATAAGCCTTTGAACTTCACTTCATAAATCTACTAGATATAAAAAAAAAAGTTCCAGACTAAATAGAAACATTGTATTTATGGCACATTATAACCTGCCTGCTATCCACTAAACCTAGATAACCTGCCTACATTTTAGAAGCTACATTCTATCATCAGGTCAACATTCCCCCCAATCCGCAGCCTCACACCTATAGTCTCCCATGGCCTCTGATCCTCACTGCCACATTTGCATTTTCACACACCTGCATTTTGCACATTGATTTTTATTCCACCCAGGAGAACACAAAACAACAGCAGACTCTTCCTGTGCATGAAGAATGGTGTTTGCCTCCCAAAGCTTGCAAAGAACAATTTTTCCAACTATTTAGTTGGTCTATTAAAAGATATCACATTTACCCAAAGAGTCTTGTCTGCCTTTGTCCTTAGATCAACACGACTACACCCCTGAAATTTGCTTACCTCGACACTTCAAGTAGACTCCAAACTGATAGCTTGAAAATGGTATTTAAAGGAGCTTTTGGGAATTCACAGACAGACACACACAGAGTTCAGGAATGGGTGGCAGGGGTTAATTGCTTTCTAAAAGCCGGGGTGTCTCACAGTTTTCTCAGCCTTCAAAAGCAGACAGGTTGTCTAACAAGCAAGAACACACAGTCTGAGAAACTGGGGGCATGTACCACATTGTTCCATGACATGAAATAAGGTGGCACCAGCTCGCAAGACCAAAGGGAAGGGTGTGCATGCGATGAACTTGGAATATACTGATGAAACAGAATGTGGACAGCATGATGATCACAGAAAGATCAATCAGCAAGTCAGAGGTGAGGGTTGCCATCAGGAGTCACCAGGACGGAAGCAGAATACAAAAGCAGAGACTTGAGAGCAACAAAGGGTCCTTCTCCTCCTCCCTGTCCTCATCCTCCCCATCCTGGTCCCGAGAGGGTCTGTGAGAGGGGTCCCCATTCCTGTTCTCTGGGAGGGGCCCCGAGGCCAGCATGGAGAGAGGGCATGCCACCAGCCCATCTCATCCATCCCCATGGGGGGCAGGGGGAAGAAGAGGTCCTCAGCATTTCACCTCTAGGCTGCTGACATCTGACACCTAAGAGAGAGCCTTCAGAGTGAAGCCTGTGTCCTGGCCAGACATTTCTTGATTCTGATGATAGACCTGGAATTAGCAGAATTGTTTGTATTATATAGAATTGGTTGATTGTTTGTTTTGTTTCTTTTCTGTTAACACTTACATTGTATCAATAAATTTGCCTATTATCAAATGGAAAGATGGTAGTTGGTCTGAGGGTGTGGGTGGGTCTCCCTTGGAACAAGGCATCTGGGTCCTAAATCCAGAGCCAACACAAACGACACCTGAAGAGATTCCCTGCTTTTTCTGTTTCCAGCAAGCCACTAAAGAGAAGGATAGTGAAAAGAAATAGCTCTTTACACAGACAGACTCATAGGGCATGGATACACATTGCCCTACAGCAATGTGGCAATGTGCTACATTGCCGTATGGCACACTATGGTGACGTAGAAATCACGTGTCTATCTGTCCCTGAACTCTACCCATGGGGTGGTTCTGGCACCAAGCAAACTCTTCCCATCCTCAGGGCTGCAACCCCATGCAAACAGCCAAGTCCAGGGCATGCAAACAGCTGAGTCCAGGGTTTGAAAGGTGGCAAAGTAGGGAGCCAGGTCATGTCCCCATGAGCTGGGACTTTTTGCCAAGAGCAGGAGCAGTAGTTCCCCCAAAAGTACCTTCCTTGACAGCTCCCACTTCCCAGTCATCCTGGGAAGCATGCCTAGTACCCCTACACTCCAAACCCAAACACAAGACATTCTTTAGTTTACGTCCTCTTTATTTTATCCTGCAGTGGCTGATTTTCTTTATTTCAGTACCCTTCCCTACCCTGCATTTCCTTTCCACCTCCCATTTTGTTACTCAGCCTCATCCCATAACTCTCACTCTAGTGGCAAGTCACAGCTGTGCAGTTGGAGGACGGCAAGAAGAGGTTTTTAGCCTTAAGGTTTTTAGCCTTAAGGTGGGACTGCTCCAAACTGAAGCTGTCATTAACACCATCAACATTTGAGCAGCTCAAAGTACAACATGTAGCAAGGCCCTGAATGAGGCCATGGACAACCAGGGTGGGACACTTATCAAAGGGTCAGATCTTGGAGTCAAAGGAGCCACAGCCTTATCTTCTCTAGAAGCTAGATCTAGGCTGGCTTCTTGGGGTTCTCCAAGACACTGAGTAAAACTTGGGGGGGCCCAAGGAAATGTTCCCCTGGGAAACCTGTGACAACCTCTAAGGCCACTGAGAGACATTCTGTTAAAAGGTGCAAGAGAATCTGATATGCCATCCCAACAATCGCATGTCCTGCCATGCCACATGTGTGTGGCAGAAGCTGCAGTTGTGGGATCAGAGATCAGATTTCAAGTCATACCCTATATTACAGCAAGCTGGGTGCCCAGTGTACCTGTGGCTGAGAGCACCACTAAGCTGATCAGATTCCCACCTCAGAGGCACACCAGAGCCGTTCAAGACTTCAGTGCAATCCCAGGACAGTCATGGCTTGGAGTGCTGGTCAGCTGATCAGTGCTCCCGGTCTCGGGGGTGCAGCAGTGCACTCTCAAGGCTGGAAATGAGAATCAGCTGGCTTGTGCTGACAGCCATGGGAATAGATGGGAGCCCTTCAAAGCTCCATTGCACTCCTGAGGCTGGAAGTACTAATCAGCTGATCATCACTGGCCAAACATTCAACTAAAGGCATGATGGGAACCAACCACAAAGTTATTACACATATTTTGTGTTATAACTTTGTAGCTTATTCCCTGTTTTATTGTACCATTAATTGCACAAACAGTTAGTGAGTTACTGTTTAAGACACAAAGGGCCTGAAAGCACATCTAAAAGGCGTAAGACAGCACTGTGCAGAGGTACCCTATACTACAGGGGTGAGAAAAAAATACATGCTGTGGGCCAGATTCAGCCAGCCAAGAGATTTTATCCAGCCATAGTGGGTCCCTCAGCCTCACCCAACCCAGGTGTGGGGGGCAGCCTAGGACATGGTACTACAGCAGCTGGACTTGCTTCCTGGCAGAAGCCACAGCTTTGTCTCCTTCCAGCTGCCACTGGCAGTCTTCACCACTGCCAGATCTGGCCCTGCTACTCAGGCACCTTCACCTAGATGACCGGAACACACTGTTGGGAACTGTAACAGGGAGCCTGCTCTGGGCTGATTTCCCTGTGACCTGCCCACCTGCTCTGGGCCAGCCACCCATCTTCTCACCTGCCACGCCTTGTTGTTAATTAATAGTTGTTAATTAAGCAGAAGGCTGCCCATTTCTTGCCCTGATGCTAGGGGGCGCTATCTGTGGCTTCATACCTCCCCTACACCACAGCCCATGCTTTGCAGATTGCATCCTCTGTTGTCAACTTCACTGGCCCCACAATCCTACTATTTGAACCCCACCTTGATCCCTCCATTCAAGCAGCCTACTCCACCTTCATTCTAGGCTGCATAGCTCCCTGATCTGCTTCTCCCTTATGGGTGTGGTCCCCCCAGGACCTTTGGCTACATTGGCCCTGACCCCACCTCCAGCCCAGTCGGAACCCCAGGCCCTCAGCTCTGGGCATCCCTCAGTGGGTCCCCTAGCCCTTTGACCCTTCCAGTCCTGGCCCCAGAACTGACTAGTCAGGGGATGTCAAGACAGGTTTCTGAGTCTATGACCCCACTCTCACTGGGGTCCACCTTTCAGACCCTACAAGGGGGTAACCCACCCAGCTGTGGGAGCTGGGGTTAAAGCACCTCAACCTGCCTTTCACCAGGGCAGTAACTGGCCTGACATTTCCTGGGGGCTCCTACACCCCTGAGAGCCCCACTAGGCCACCCACTCCCAGCTGGGTGCAATTTTAGGTCATGCCCAGGACCAGGAGCCTCCTGACTATCCCCTACAGCTCCTCCCTTACCTACAGAGTGTTTCATGAAGTCTCACAGCCAAGTGACACTGCTGCAACTCCAGCCAGCAGCAAAATGCCCTGTTTATATGAGCAGCCAGAGCTCTAAAATGTCTGCCGCAATTAAGCACTTGCTGGCTGCTTGGCCCCGGGTCTTAAAGTGGCAGGCACAAATCGTGCCCTGCCACAGGAACACTGGACAGAGCATGGGGGTGGGGTTTCCATGGAGATTGGCCTGGTGATACCCATAAGGGCAGGCATGCTCTGTTGGGAAGATGGGCTGGGGCTGCAGGCAGGTGGAGAGCAGTGTCTGGGAGTAGCACCAGAGCTGGGATTAAGACTGGAGTGATGACAGCACAGAGCTGGGGATTGGGGCAGAGCCACAATCTACTGCCCACATATCCCTCCCTATGGAACTGGCATCCATCACAGGGGAGTGCAGGGAGCAGATCATGGCTCTGCCCCAGGCCCTGGCCCTGGCCCCATGCTGTCACAGCCCCACGATCCGATCCCATCCCTGGCCACCTGTTTCACTCCCAGATGCCACTCTCTGTCCACCTACAGTCCAGTCCCATCCACCCAGCCAAATGCAGGGCAGAACAACTGAGGGAGTTTCAGTGAGCTGTTGTAGGCTGTGGGGGAGAGCGGGGAGGGGAGAACAGTGCTGACTTGGCCCATGACTGCTTAGCAAAACTGCCAAAGTGGCCCTCCAGCCCAAATAATTGCCCACTCCTGCTACACTAGCTCTGTAACCACAAGCAGTATAAATGTATTAGTGCAGCACTGAACCTTGGCTAATTAGCTCTTTTGAGAATGTAGCTATTCTACTTCCAGGTCTCGAGTAGGGAGCACAGAGCTAACTTGAGCATCACTTTGTGGTGTCACCTGGTGCTGCAGCATTCACCATGGATAGACAAAGTCTATAATGGTGGCTACAACACAAGGTTTCCCTTCCCAGGTTTTCTCTTTTTCCATTACATGGCAAAAGTATGTCCTAGCCCATAGATCTCAGAAGCAATGGGTTTGCCCCTCTTCTAGCCCATCTCCTACATGACACCCTCCCTCCCAATTATCTCTCTACTACATGCTGTTACAAAACATGCTAAACAGCATGCAGAGGTGAAAGGTTCCACCTCTGTGGCTTATCTCCTCTACACAGAATTACAGCAGCTCTGTTGTTTTTGGGATCTAGCACATGTATATAACAGGGGATAAGAATTGGTCCTTGATGATCTTTTTGCATCCTCTATCTGCTGTTCAAGGGAGAAGTTAATAAAAACTCAACCTTAGACACCCCCAGCTACCTCCTCTATGTTCTGATTATACTTACATCAGTTTTCAATTTGTGTGACAAAGTGAGACTTCACAAGACAAACACTACTAAAACTGAGCTAGATCATAGTAAAGGGAATGTTCTAGTTCCTATTTAAGTACAACAATATATTTAGGGTCTTTTAGACTTAAAATAGGATTAAAGTGACACCCAAAGCAGAGAGTGACCTCATTGCCAGATGATTTCTTGGCTTTGCCTATAGCTTTGTCAATATTCTTTCAGCTATAATTGTGGTATGAATATTCTTAGCTCTAAGCAGAGGGGAGCTGTTGGTTACCAACAGCTTTTTCTGCACTCTTCCATCTCTATGATTCTATGATCTCATTTAACTCTTTCTGCTTTAAGTAGTTCTACCCATGGTGAAAATAATTGTCAGCCAACAGTCAGGTTTACTGGGCTTCCAATGTGAAGCTGAACTGGTAATAAAAATTGCAAAATTTCTCTACTTGAGGTATGTTGTGGTCATCACAGAAGTGACCAATATGGACAGAAAGTCTGTTGCATTATATTGTGTATATCTGGTTCCATGTGCATTCATTGCTTACAGCTTCTGGTTACATTATCCTAGGCTTAAGTGAGGCTTACTACATACTAACTACCAGGATTCATATTTTCCCTTTCCTTCAAGATGGTATTGTCTTACATTTTCTAATTTGCTACGACATCCCAGTCTTCCAAACCATAAACTCATTGATTAATGCCATGGAACTACTCTCCAGAAGTTTCCTTTTCAATTTGAAACACTGGAAGTACTATTTGATTGTCTGTTCCCTGCCCCTACCCGCTTTTGTTTTCTCATTAAAGATGCATGCATCTGTGAGGTGCACAGATCGATGTACATATTCATTTACAAACATTTAAATTGGAAGGTTCCCCTTTTGTGAGTGTGCGGTGCTTAAAAATAGCACTTCATATCCTTGAGCTGATAATTTGGCCCAGTCATGAATATGGGCAGGATATGTCAAATGTTTTGTACTTGGATAGATCACAGACTTTTTAAAAACATTAATATTTTTTTCTCTTATATTTTATCCAACCCTTTCAACACCCCACAAAGAAGAACATCAAAGCCAGAGCCCATCCCACTGCCAGTCCTGCTTGAAGTTCTGCAATCAGAAATTTTACTGGAAAATCTTACTGCTCTTTTAACTCAAGCTTAAATATAAACATCCAGCCATAAACACTGTTTCTAAAATGTGCAGAAAATGCCAAAAGAGGAACCTTGCCCTAATTTCTTGATTATTCTTACTTTTACTCATTTTCTAAATGAAGGGCAAGCTTAAGTAAACAACAGCAATTTTTATTTTTACTTGTGAGGAAAAGTCCAGAATTGCTATGAAAACATAACAGGAGTTTAATTTTACTGAAAGTTCATCCACTTTCATTTGCCCTCCTTCTCAAAACTCCTCTTTATGTCAGCTGGGGACAACTATTTGCCTATGATGTCATTCAAAAGGTTCAACCGGTCAATTAGAATATACCTTTAGATCAGAGTTGGAAAGGTTTTCCAGCAACAGGCTGGAATGGCCTGACTTGGGACCAAGGCAGGCCAATGATAGCACCTGGCTGCTGATTCTTTTTACCATCCAGTTGTAATGTAGCATGTATTAAGACCCTGCTTGCAAAGACCATATTCCACAGGCCAGATCCAATGGGGCTCTTGTGAAGGACTATGGGTTTTGCTGTAATCTCTGTGTCAATTGTGTTCATGGTATTAATGTTGTGTGACTCAGTTTCTCTCATGAGCCTGTGTACAAAGAATAAAGGGTCAGTGCTAAGGGGCAGGAGCCAAGATGGATATTTAGCATCAGCTGTCCTAAATTGCTTCTTTGATACATAAATGAAGATGAGATGCCTACAGTCAGGAACCTGGAAGGAAGCTGAATGAGATGAGAATAAAGACAGAGAAGAGAGTGTGAACAAGCAAGTTGTCGGTTCCTTGGAAGGGAATCTGGAGCTAGAGATCAAGAAAGGAACTTTAAAAGCTCAGGGTCGGGAGAGACTGGACGTAGAAGAACTTCAGGAGGTATACAGTCCCACTAGGGGAAACACCTTGCTAGACTTTGTATTGGCTACAAGGGATGATCTGGTGGGGGATCTGCAGATACAAGGTAACCTAGGGGATAGTGACCACCAACAAGTTTCCCTTTAAGGTGCGCGTGTGCGTGGCCATGCACAATTAAATATCTTGCTGCGCACCAACTTTTTAGAGTGGAGCTGGGCGCAGAGTGCGATGGAGGCACCGGAGCTGGTGTGAAACACTTACTGAAGGTAAGCTCCTTACTTCTCAGGCAGTGGCTCCTCCCTGAGGCAAGGCGGGTGTGGGGACAGGGGCTGGCATGAGCTCCACCAGCTCTGAGGAACTGCTTCACACCCCCACATCGCCTCAGGGAGTGAGGAGGCACGTGGCAACAGGGCTGGGGAGTGGAGCAGTTCCCTGGAGCTGGTGGAGCCCATGGAGCAGTTCCCCAGAGCCGGCAGAGCCTGCATCAGCCCCCAGCCCCCATACGTGCCTTGCCTCACTTCAGGGAGAAGCCGCTGCCTGCCCTGTCTGAGGAGTGAGAAGATTATCTTTGGTAAGTGTCCCACGCCGGCCCTGGTGCCTCCCTTTCAGTTCTATCAATTGACTGGGTCTGGCCCACGGCTGGGCCACAGCACTCCACTATGCTGCTCTGGGCAGCAGTTAGCATGGAGAAGGGTGGTGGCCGAACCCTACCCGCTCCCATCTGGACACTTAGCAGTGGACCGTGCCGAAAGGGGGAGACGGGACTGAAGCAGCGTACTCACGGACTGAAACAATGTGCTCATGGACCAAAGTGGTGTGCTCATGGACCGCTACTCCTTAGAGGGAACATTGGCCACCAACCGACTAAATTTACTATCCAGTGAAAGGTGGGAAAGATAACCAGTAGAGCAGAAGTGCTAGACTTCAGAAAGGCCAACTTCAATACGATCAGGAGACTAGTTAGCAAGGCACTGATGATTGGGGTGTTGGTGACATGGGAGTCCAGGAAGGGTGGAAGGGTGGAGAGATCCTTTGGGCACAGGGGACAACTGCACATGAAAGGGGACAAAGGGGCCAAGAAACTCTCTTGGCTGAACAGGTAAATCCAAGAAAGCCCAGGGGCAAAAAAAGAGGCATCCAGGCTGTGGAAGCAGCAGGTAATTACCAAGGAGTATACTTACTTGGCTCACGCTTGCACGGAGTCAGTTAGAAAGGCCAAAGCTCCAATGGAACTTAGGCTGCTGGCAACAAAAATTAAAGAAAACAAAAAGTCCTTCTACAGGTATACAGGAAGCAAAAAGAAGGCGTAGGGTAACACAGGACCCGTACAGGGCAGACTAGGGCAATTGGTGACAGATATGAGGGTCTTCAATGAGTTTTTTGCTTCCGTATTCCTGAACACGGATCAGGACAAACCTCCCCACTGGATTACAGATGATCACAGGAGTGAAACCAGCCCACCAACAGTTAGTGCTGACATAGTGAAGGGACACTTGGAGGGGCTGGATGTGTTTAAGTCATCAGGCCCAGACAATCTTCATCCAAGGGTGCTGAAAGAATTGGCCAGTGTCACAGCACAACCACTGTTGTGGTTGTTTGAGAACTCCTGGTGCTCAGGTCAGGTCCCAGAGGATTGGAAAAGGGCAAATGTGGTCCCCACTTTCAAGAAGGGGAGGAAGGAGGATCTGGGTAGCTATAGGCCAGTTACCCTCACTTCTATCCTTGGGAAAACCTTTGAAAACATTATTAAGGATCACATTTGTGGGAGTCCAATGGGAAAAAATAATACTGAATGGCAACCAGCATGGGGTTGTAGCAGGTAGATCTTGCCTGACTTTGTTTCTTTTTATTGTAGCAGAAAGCCCCCTTTGTTCATTTCCCTTCTGGACTTGGATATAACAGAAGCCCCTTGTTGCCTGCACCCACCCCCCCTTTTGCACATTTCTTCTCCTTCACTACACGGGTGTGGCAAGGCTCAGGGCAAGCCAGAAAGCTAAAGTGGCTTTCTGTAGGAGAAACCTAGAAACTACATCTACATATCAGTTAAGCTCAGTGTCACTAAAGAAAACAAAAGAACTAAAATATCCACGGCAAAGACTGCAAATATATTCTGTGCGAACCTAATTCACTTACTGACCCCAGTAGCCTTTGATCCTCACTACCTCACATTGCACATATTTCTCACAGTGTATTTTCATATTTCACCTGTCTCATCTTTACCATGGCATTTTGTATTTTATATTTTATACTTTTAAACTCTTAAGGAATGTACTACCTGTAGAATGAAGTTACACCCTAGACCATCGTTAAAATTGCATTGAAATTGTAATTGTAAAGTGATAAAATCTGTTGAGTGAATGCGAGTGAATGATGATCAGCAGTAGACAATAGCCTAGCCAAAGGAACTCCATTTTAAGCTAATCAAGCTAAAGAACTGATTTCTGGAACTGAGCACTTACCCTATGGATTATTCCTGTAATCCTGCAGTGAAGCAGGCACCCTCTCATTCAGCACCTGGCCTACCGAGACAGAAAGACAAGCAGGTGACCCCCTTCTGGACATCACTTTGAAGGAAGCTGACCATCGACAGCAGACTCCAGAGCCTCAGATAGGTAGATATACTCTCACAATCATTACAGCAGCTACTATACAATATACTACATAGATTTGAATGAGTGCATGTGTGTGCGTATGCACTATGGTGACCAGTACCACCCATAACTCAAAGTTTGCATTTATGATTTTATTGGTAACTTCACATCCTGCCCAATAAACTAGAATTTATTATGATCCCGTGAGTTGGTCCTTTGTAGACAACTTTATGACACGGTCACAAAATGCTTAGATGCAGGGGACGAGGTATATGTCATCTACCTGGATTTTAAGAAAGCCTTCAATAAGGTATCTCATCCTATTCTCATAAATAAATTGAGCGGCTCTGATGTAGATGATTACACGGTCAGGTGGGTGGCAAATTGACTAATGGGACGCAACTCAGAGAGTGGTAATGGATGGATCGGCATCGACCTGCGAAGATGTGAGCAGTGGGGTTACCCAAGGTTTGGTCTTTAGACCAGTGCTGTTCAATGTCTTCATCAGTGACCTGGATGAGGGTGTGGAGAGCACTCTGTCCAAATTCCCGGATGACACCAAGTTATGGGGTAAACAAATTAGTGGGCAGGGAATGAATCCAGGTGGATCTAGACAGGTTGGAGGTGGGCAGAACAGAATAGGATACAGTTCAAAAAGGACAAATGCAAAGTGTTGCACCTAGGGAGAAGGAATACTTACAAGCTGGGGGATGACCCTCTCAGCAGCACTGTAACAGAAAGGGATCTCAGAGTTATAGTTGACTCCAAGATGAACATGAGTCATCAATGTGATGAAGTGATTGTGATCAGTAACACTAACTGCACTTTATCATGCATTAGTAGGTGCATCACAAACAGGTCCAGGGTGGTGATACTTCCCCTCTATGAGGCACTGGTGAGGCTGCAGCTGGAGTATTACATCCAGTTTTGGGCACCATACTTCAAGAGAGATGTGGATAACCTGGAGAGGGTCCAGAGGAGAGCCACTCATATGGTTAGGGGCCTGCAGGTAAGGCCCTACAAGGAGAGACTTAGGGACATGAATCTCTTCAGTCTCCGCAAGAGAAGGCTGAGAGGTGATCCTGTGTCCGTCTACAAATTCACTGGGTGGGGGAGAGGGGGACAAATGGACAGGCAGCAAGTAGGGCTGTGTGAGGCTTCGGACAGAGCTTCAGATCCAGAGAAGCTTTGGACACTTCGGGGTCCGAAACAGCACATCCGGGTCGAAGCACTGGCCTCATTCAGCTTCCCGAAGTGGTTCGGACCTCCCAAAGTGCTTTGGAGACACCTTGGAGATCCGGCCATAGGGGAAACAATAAAATATCTGTAACTTTGTTGTTTTTTGTATGATATGGATAGAATTTTAAGAGTTGCTAGATTCTGCAGAGTGGATGAAACCTGCCAAGTTTCAAGAAGATTGGTGCAGGGGTTTGGGGAGAATGGTACCCCAAATACTTGAATGCAAAACTCATGTCAAGTCTAAGCGTTACAATGGGAACGTCTCCTTGCTAAAAGGGAGGTGTACACCCAATGGAAAGAAGGGGGCATCACCAGGGATGACTATACTGCAGTCACTCGGGGATGCAGGGGGGTAGTCAGGAAGGCCAAGGCAAAGATGGAATTAGGTCTAGCTTCCCAGGTTAAGGACAATAAGAAGTCCTTCTTTAAACACATAGGGGGTAAAAAGAAGGTTCCGGGTAATGTGGGGCCCTTGCAGGATGCGTTGGGAAATTTGGTCGCCACACCAGATGACAAAGGTAATTTGTTTAACGATTTCTTTGCCTCCGTCTTCCTAAGTAGGGACCGGAACAGCCATCTCCCTGCAGGGGCCCCCTCAGGCCCCAGGGAAGGCACATCTGGGCCAAGGGTTAGTGAGGAACTAGTTAGGAAGCTTCTGGAGGGGTTGGACGTATTCAAGTCAGCCGGTCCGGACGATCTCCACCCTAGAGTACTAAAGGAATTGGTCGAGGTCATTGCAGGACCCCTGGCACAGCTTTATGAGCACTCGTGGTGCTCTGGTGTGGTGCCGGAGGACAGGAAGAGGGCCAACGTGGTTCCCATCTTCAAAAAAGGGAAGAAGGAGGACCTGGGAAACTATTGGCCAGTTAGTCTTACCTCGATCCTAGGCAAGCTGTTTGAGAAAATTATGCTGGCACACATCCACGAGCGGCCAGCTGGGGACTGCATGCTTAGGGACAACCAACACGGGTTCATCAGTGGCAGGTCCTGTCAGACCAACCTGGTGGCCTTTCTTTTACGATCAGATCACCAGATCATTAGATGCAGGGGTAGCAGTGGACATAGTCTTCCTGGACTTCCGGAAGGCTTTCGACACTGTCTCTCACCCCATTCTCATTAAGAAACTGGGGGGCTGTGGTGTCGACACCCACACAGTCAAATGGGTCGCCAACTGGCTGGAGGGCCGCACCCAGAGGGTGGTGGTGGATGGGTCCTTCTCAACCTGGAAGGACGTGGGCAGTGGGGTCCCACAGGGCTCGGTCCTCGGGCCCACACTGTTCAACATCTTCATCAGTGACTTGGACGAGGGGGTAAAAAGCATCCTTTTCAAATTTGCTGATGACACTAAGATGTGGGGGGATGTGGGCACACTAGAAGGAAACAACAGGCTACAATCAGACCTAGACAGGTTACAAGGGTGGGCGGATGAGAATAGGATGGGATTCAACACAGACAAGTGCAAAGTTATGCACCTGGGGAGGAACAACTAGCACCATACCTAGAGGTTGGGGAACTCCCCTCTTGTCAGCACAGAGACGGAAAAGGATCTTGGAGTCATCATTGACTCCAAGATGAACATGGACCGGCAGTGTGGGGAGGCAGTCAGGAAGGCTAATTGCACCTTGTCATGCATCCAGAGGTGCATCACAAGCAGGTCCAAGGAGGTGATCCCCCCCCCCTCTATGCGGCACTGGTCAGGCTGCAGTTGGAGTACTGTGTCCAGTTCTGGGCGCCGCACTTCAGGAGGGATGTCGACAGCATGGAGAGGGTCCAGAGGAGGCCACTCACATGATCAGGGGACAGCAGGGCAGGCCCTATGAGGAGAGGCTACGGGACCAGAACCTGTTCAGCCTCCAAAAGCGAAGGCTGAGGGGGGGATCTAGTAGCCTGTTACAAACTAGTCAGGGGGGATCAGCAGGCATTGGGGGAGTCCCTGTTCCCCCGAGCACTGCCAGGAGTGACCAGGAATAACGGTCACAAGCTGGCAGAGGGTAGATTTAGGCTAGATATCAGAAGGCACTACTTCAAGTGTGTGCATGTATGGGTAAGGCTCCCCAACCCCCCCAGGCATGTGGGGGGGAGGAAGTGGGGGAGAGTATAGGTGGGTGTGGTATATGTGGGGTCTGTGATTTTTCTTTTTGTGGTGGGGTGTGTTTGTGGAGTTTGGGGAGGGTTTGTGGGGATGTTGGGGTGCGCATGGGAGCCCCCACATGGGCCCTCCTGAGCTGATCAGCCCTCGCACTACAACTGCCCAGAGCCCAGGCACACTACAACACCTCTCCAAAACTGCCAAGAGTGCCTGTACTCACTTGGCACCACCCAGCTGTGTTGTGTCCTGTCACCTCTGGGCATGCAGCAGGGCTGGAGCAGCTTCTTTTGGCTGCCACCACTGCTGCCCCCAGCCCTGCAGTAGCCACAGGGACCAGCACATGCAGCCCCAATCCCGTGTGCCCCAGGCTTGCCAATCTGGGCTGAGCAACAGCAGCAGCCGTTGGGCAGAAACTGTCTCTTGGCATGGAGAGAAAGCAACCCTGCCCCCTCGGGACGGCCAAGCAGTTTTGGGTGCAGCTGCCCAGCATACCATATGGCTCCATCGCTGCTGCCTCTGAGCTGCCCTGCACTACAAATGCTGCCGCACAGGACAGCCCAGAGGTGGCGGTGATGGAGCTGCATGGTAGCCCAGTGCCGTACATGCTCTGGCCAGCTGCAACAAAACCTGCGTGGTGGCAGTGGTAAGGGGAAGGGGGTGCTTTCCCCCCATGCCAAGCAACAGTTTGTTTGCCTGCTGCTGCTGCTCAGCTGGAACAGGTGAGCCCAGAGCTGGGACCCAGGCTCAGTAGAGGCAGCATGGGAGAGAAACTGGTGCTCAGCGTGGGGTAAAATGGCTCGTCTCCCTTCCGGCACTTCCTGGTCAAGCTGCCCAGAGCATACACAGAGCTGCCCTGCATCTGCTCTGCATTGCCACTGCTGCTCCATGAGACAGTGGTGATGCAGGACAGCCCCATGTGGCTGCACCAGGAAGCACTGGTGGTGGTGGTGGTGGTGGTGGTGAGGGGGAAGGCCCACTTCTGCCTCGCACTGAGCAGCAGTTTCTGTCCAGCACTGCCACTACTGAGCCCAGAGCCAGCGTGGGGCACATAAGGCCAGGTTTGTGTGCACTAGATCTCACTGCTACCTCAGGGCTGGGGGCAGTGGCAGCAGCCTTGGATGCCTAGAAAGCCAGTCCAGATGCAGAGCTCCCACAGCCCTGCTGTGTGCCTAGGGGGTGGCAGGACATGCCATGCCTGGGCGCTGCCTTGGCCAGGTGGGACCAAGGGACCTGCTGCGGGCCAAAGCCCCTTTGCAGGCTGGATCTGGCCTGCAGGCTATAGTTTGACCAAGTAAATACAGAATGTAAAACGTTTCCAAAAAGGCATGTGTTGGACCCAGCCTTCAGCTGAGTTCATGAGTGAAGGAAGATACCTCTAAAGCTGCACAGAAGGAGGTCTCCAAACTAATGAAAAACATAACCTTTACGTTTCTCAGGAAACAGGCAACCATTGGCCTCTGAGACGGCCTCAACAGTTTTCCTCTTGCATGAAGGAGGGAAGGGAAATAAATAGATCTGTTGGGTTCTAGTTAATACAACTAAACAAACCACTGGAAAGGATTACATGGATTTGGTTTGTTTTCTTTACAGGGAAGAAAAGAAGAGCCCCTAATGACAATCCAACCCTCAACTGAATGTGTAAGACTTTACAAAAATCACTTGGTTTGAATCAAGTGGGGTGAGGGGAGCAGCAGCTGGTACAGCAAGGGTTGCTGCACCCCCACTTCCAACTCCCTTCCCTCAGGATGGGTAGACCAGAACAGCAGCCAAAGCGTGTGCGGTTTGTTTTGTTTGTGTTCAGTTCCTGAATTAAGTAAAACTCTCCCTCTCCTTACCTGCCCTGCTCTCAGCACCCCCTCTCCTTCCCTCCTTGCTCAGCCTTACTCTTTCTTCCATCCCCTCCCATTCAGCCCCTCTCTCACCTGCAGCTGCTGTTGTACAATGAAATACTGCTGGAGAAAATGACAGTGGCAGCAACAGTGGCAGGCAGGTCCCCTTTCATGAGCCTGCTTACAGGCTAGCAGGGAACACACAGGGGAATCAGCTGTTTCAAAATAGAACAAGTGCCTAAAAGAACCAGAATTGATACAAACCTTTGATACCCACAGTTCAAACTCAGCTCCTTTTTTATTTTGACACTTAATCAGTTCCAAGTTTTAATCAGAAAGAGAGAAAACAGAAAGACTTTCAACATGGTATTTGTATGAGGCCACAATCTGGGACAACTAAGAATTCTGTGCCGCACCCATTTCGAGCCCTATGTCTACAATTCAGGGATCAAGTATTTTGGGACTTTAAGTACTTCTCAATTCCATGCAAGTTTTGCCATTATTAGTGATCAGAAGGAGATCCACTGGGGGGAGGGGAAGTTGCAGTAGCACAGATACAAACCCATGCCATGGGAGAAGCTGCCAGGGACTTTTAAATTGCCATGTAAAGAATTCTCACTCCCTTCCTCTCCATGCTGTGGCACAGTCCCTCTCCTCCCCATTACAGCTGCTTTCTCTGGCTGCCTTAGGGGAAGGGGGGCAGCCTCCAGAGTCACTCCTGCTCACTCCACCCAGGCTCCATATGGAGCTGAGCTCAACCAGAGCCAGCAGCAGTAGTGGGCAGGTTTCCCCCCCTGCTTAGTCCCCTTGGTGTTCCCTGCCATCCCAGGAGTGGGGGAAGGGAACCTGCCTACTGCCGTAACTACTGCTGCTGTCTCTAGCCAAACCTGACTCCCTGTGCAGCTAACTGCAGTAGCTCTGGAGCCTCGCCCACATCCTCGGCTCAGCAGTGTAGAATGGGAGGGGAAGGGAGTAGGGAAAAAGAAGATTCTTACCTGCTTGAGAAACTTGTTCTGCTCTTGTGGCATAGTCTGCCTACAACTAGGGAATACTGGGAGCCAGGGTGCAGCTACTCCTGCAGTGCAGGTCACTACTCTTATACCCCTTTCCAAAATCCTGGATCCGCTCATGAGTGTGATTAACAATAGAGAGAAATTCACTTGTTCTTGTTCTTTTATTTTCTCCAAAATGGAGATCATGGAAATACTCCCAAGAATAAATACAAAAGAATCTGATTTGGTCTGTAAACAGGTTTTTCTCTGCCAGCAAGCTTTTCTTGGCTCTACAAAAGGCCGCAAACTCTTAATTAGCCTGTGCAAAGCATACGCATACTGAAATTCCTATTTGGAGATTTCTGGCACTTCAAACAGACGCTGGTTCTGGAACTCATTGTTTATATAACACCATGAACAGAAAGCTTCTTCAGAAATTTGAAGGGGAATATTCTCATTGCCCAACTGGTGTCATACTACCTGCCTTGGATCTTGGGATAGTTAGTTAACTCTGAGTGGTTTGGCATACACTGGTTCCAGAACATGGTAAACAAGAACCAGGAAGAGGCTTCCAAGAAATATCAGGCTGAGAACAGAGACCAGGACATAGCGGCCAATGAAAAAGGTATCCACAATCTGAAAAGAATGGAAAGAATAAGTTACACAACTCAGCATTTGTTTCTATATCGTCCATAACAAAAGTAATGCTGCATCGTGCCAATACCAAGCCAATTCAACCAGAGTCTTCAATTTAAAAAAGTATGGGACAGGCTTATAGCTTCTGTGACAGAAGGCAGGGCACTATGGCACCTTAGGGTGTCTTTACACATGCTCCGGGGTCAGGGTAGGGGAGGAAGCACTTTTAATTAGAGCAGCTCTCAGGAGCCACTCTATTTAAAGCACTCACAGGATCTTGTGTTCAGTGTCCCACACTTCAAAATGGTGGGAGCTGGGCCTGAGCTTTAGTTTAATGGTTGAACAAGCTTTAGTGAAAGCACCCCTTACTGCCATTTTGAAGCTCAGGGATGCTGAGTACATGTGATGCCAAGGCTGTCACAGTGTGCTAATTAGTACACTCCAGCAGACTCAACTAATCTAGTTTGCTCAGACACATTCTAATTAGCACACATCAGAGCATGCATCAGGCATGTGTATCAGTGCCCTTACAGACTAACTCATTAAAGGAAGCATGAACTTTCATGAACTTGCAAGGTGCAGGTGTACTAAACAGAAGTGAGTAAGGTAATTTAAATACAAAAGATAGGGAAAAGGGAAGGAAAAGATGCAGCACTGCTGAGAGGTGAAGGTGGGCAGAAGGGATAAAAGGAGATAAACAAGGCAGTTAACCCATTGAGATGCACGATTTCAGCTGAGACCATACTTAGCACAAAATCCAGTCTGTGGTTGATTTCCTGTTCTGCAGTTTCATGTTCAAGTCAACTACTCTGAGGTCAGTGATGGAATGTTGTAGCTTTTCTCTTTCTGGAATTAATGTTAAATTGGTGCCTATTCATTCTTTCACACAGATTCCCTCATTGTTTTTTTCTGCTTTTTACATTGGCCACTGTAAGCAGGTGGTGGCATTATATGTTGGTACAGGCATAGGTGACTGAACCCTGGATCTAAAAATCTATGTTATTTGGTCCAGTGATGTCTTGACGGTGGGCACAACTGGGACCAGGGGTGCAGAACAAGACCTGGTGCCTGTTACTGAAGAGATGTTGCTAGAGTAGAGCTGAGGGAGCAGGGGCACATGTGGGCTGCTCGCTGTTAGCTCAGGGCTCTCCATCCTGCTGCCCTCCTACTGGGATCCCTACACTGGCTGTGCTGCCATGGCTGCTGCCACAGCTCTGCACCACCACTGCTGCTCCTGCTGTTGGGCGGGCAGGGGGCACCCCATGGCAGTGCAGCTGGTGTGGGGCTCCCGGGGGAGGGCAGCATCTGCCCTTGTCCCAAGCTTAGATCTGGGGGGCACATGCCCACCTCCCCTCCCCTCCCCAGGAATGCACACAGAAGCAGGAAGTTGTCCCCCCACCCACCTGCTGGATTAGTTGTCCATGGCTCTGTCCCATTCCCTGCCCCAGCTCTGGGCCCCATGCATTGCCCTGGCTAGGTACTGTCCTCAGGCCCAGCCCCTGCCCCACTCCCTCCCTCACCATGGGGGCTTCAATCTGCCTCCTCTTCCCCCCATAGACTTACCTGCCTGGGGCTGTATTCCTGGCTCTGTGTGTGTGCGCGCGCATACAGCACCCCCTGCGTCCTGGTCCCTGCAGCCCCTTG
Organism: Crocodylus siamensis; assembly: GCF_052110815.1. NCBI lineage: Eukaryota > Metazoa > Chordata > Crocodylia > Crocodylidae > Crocodylus > Crocodylus siamensis. Next base: position 11,998,699 of record NC_143408.1, read on the forward strand.
CAGGCTGGAATTCTGCCAGCCTGCAAGGGGAAATCTGCCATTTCCCATGGTAAAAGGAAAACTTGAATCCCTGCATGATACTGGGAATCCAGGACAAATGCTGTTCTGGAGTCAAGCAGCCTGGGAACGGGACTCAATGTTCCCATTTCAGGGCCGTCCTGCACAGTTAGGGACAGGTGATCACCCTATCTTCTTCCCAAGAGGGGGCACAGCCCTTGGGCCCCTACATACTCTGCACCTGTGCAGTGGTGATATGACTATTACAAAGTTGCATATGGGCAGCTAAGAGATGAATATACTGGATGGAGTATTCAAGAATCACTTGGTGGAAAATCTTGTTAAAACCTTGGAATTTCTTTAGAGATTTTTTTCCCCCATGCGTTCACATGATGCATCTTTAGGTATATCAATGGGATGAGAAGGTACATGCAGAACTGTCAACACAGCAGTTCCCAGAAAAAAGGAAAATACCTGCAATCCCTGCAGACAGACAGTCTCATCTCTGCCCACAGAAGGGGGGTTGCAATAGAAGGTTTTGAGGACACAAACTAGACTGGCAGAGTTCCTGACTTCAGTGGGAAATCTGCCCAAGTCCAGACTCAGTACCACTATTTTCTATGGAACATTCTCCATTCAAGAAAGTCACAATGCTAAGGCAGTCCCTCCCTCCCACTACCAGCTAAGTAAAAGATATATACATATTATATCTGTTTCAAAGAGAGAAACGGAGGCATAAACAAGGAAAGTGACTTACCTAAGGCACAAAAAAAATCTCTGCTATAGCTGGGCGTACAAAGCAGAAGTCCCGTCTCATTATTCCTAGCTCTAACTACTAAATGATACGTCAACTAAGATAAATTTTTTTTGGTATCTTAAAAAAGGAAAAGCCAGATAGGGAGATGTATGCACCCTACTAACGTGAAATTTAAGCCTCACTGCTGGTACTTCATCTATTCTGGGTCCCATTCCTAGAGGTGTGGTTCTAATGCTACATATTGAGAGTAGATTTGTGTAGAAAGTACTTGAATGATGAACAATTTACTACTTTCTGGTCTCAAGTCTATTTCTAATGGAAGAGTTAGTTCCATGGAGCAGGAAAATACTAATCATACATAATGGGCCTGGTATCACTGCTCATACATGTGAAGTTCCATGACGGACATTGTAGGGGCTGTTGTTGCACGTGTTGCCTCCCCAGCTTCATGACATGGAAGAGAAAGCATAGCTCCATCTTCACTGGTTGACTCCAGTCAATATTTTACTCCACCTGGACAAGATTTCAGTTACTGTATTTGTATAGTACCTACAACTACATGTGACACTAGTAAACTGAGTTCTGTTAGCTCAGGGCTATTCTGAAGCTTACAGGCCTGGATTCTGTGATGGAAGCTATTATATGATTCTTTTCACATGGAGGCTGGAAAAGAATCTTATTATTCAGTGAAGATGCAGACACAAAAGGGAGACAGTGTTAGTGAGACATACCAACCAGAAAAAGGAGTGTTCTGAAATCAACCTCCCAACTCTTGGGATTGCTCCAACACTGCTTACAAAAAATGGGAGTTTTGTGGAACAGCATTAACACAAGCTTGACCTTGGCTCTGCTACCGAACAAGTCTCTGGTGGGCGATATGTTTGCTCATTCAACGTGTTTCACTTTTTAATTAGCCAATTAGCAAGCTTCAGGTACAGAAAGCTCAGATCATGTATTATTGATATTCTATCAAGCAAGACTACTGCAGGGGCCAGCACTGGAGATCCTGTAAATAAGCCTTCTAATTCTCCCTGACACGTAACTTGTCCTATTTCCACTATTGCCCTTGATCTTGCTTCCAAAATTTACCTGAATTGTTCATAGCCAGGAGACAACAAAACCCAACAACCTTATAACGAGAGAGAGAGAGAGAGAGAGAGAGAGCTCTCAAAGGGCACATCTACATGATACACTAACTGCGCAGTAGCACAACACAGCAGAAATAGTACTAATATACTACTGCACAGTATTATTAGGCTACTGCATAGCAGCGTCAGTAAAAAGGCATGTGCCGGCACTACTGTACAGTAACTCTGGTTACTGTGCATTAATGAATGTGTAGATGCACCCAAACCTAATCAAACAAATTGATATAGAGAAAAATAATATTCTTCTATACATTATTAGAACAGGGGGAATGGCACCTAAAACAGAGCACTCTAATATCCCCAACCCAAACACATACATGAGGTATGGGAGACTGACTGAGCTGAAAGAAGGAAGGAAAGAACAAGTAGAAACAAACTTAAACAGTCTGATGAGAGCAGAATTCAAGCAGATCCTCCATCTCAACCAGGGCTAACAGAACAAATAAGGTTATAAAACAAAAAACTAGCCCAGTGGTTTTTTAGTGCTCTTTAAATCATAAGCAGTAGCCTGGAAAAATAGAATAAGAATCTGTTTTTCAAGTCACTTAGACTAAGCCAAAAATGAATAACTGCTTTTTTGGAAAAGCGTGTAACAGCAGCTAAAAATAACTGATGTTTTGCCTTTTGATAACAATTGAGTTGTATGCAGTCAGCTGGAATCTCTGTTACTCTGTTGCCAGCCGCGACCACTTTCAAGGGACTCTTACTTGCAAAAGTGTGGCTAAAATGGGCCACAAAGCCCGTTTCAAAATGTAACATCTGCAAAGGTTCAACTGGCAAAACCTGCGCGGCGGCAGTGAGAGAGAGAAGCTGATTTCCCCGCCACATTGAGCAAAAAATTTTGCCTGGTTGTTGCTGCTGCTGCTGCTGCTCAGCCAGGACAAGCGAGCCTGGAGCTGGGGCTCAGGCTCAGCAGAGGCAGCATGTGAGAGAAACTGCTGCTTGGCATGGGGTAAAAGTAGCCCCTCCCCCTCTTGCTGCCAGCACTTCCTGGTGAAGCCGTCCAGAGCCTGCACAGGATTGCCCTGCCTCTGCTCTGCATTGCCACTGGTGCAAAAATCAATGGGAATTTTATCATGCATTGCAATGCCTCAAGGATTTTACTCCAGAACAGGGAAGGTTCCCATGATAGGAAAACATGCTTAGAGAAAGCAGTAGAAAATTTTAAAATCAGAAATCTAAAAAGAGTCATTACTTCAAGCAAGCACTAACACGAACTATTGCCAACGATAAGAGAAAGATTCAAGAACTGATTTTCTCAAGACAGATTTATGTAACTGGAAGCCAGTTGTATAGAATAGCTTGAATAGTTATGGAAATGAGCTTTGCAAAAAATAAAACTACTATTTGGTTACATTCTTGCTGGTTCGCAAGGTGGGGCATCTGGGGTACAGTATCTGTTTTGTAATAAGCCTAGATTGAATGAGAAGAATCAAGACAAAAGGATTAAAACGGGGAAAAGAAAATGTTTTACCTTCATTTCTGTAGTTGGCTCTGGAAACTCACTGGCACGAGGGAAAAACCAAAGAACCAAAGTAATGATCAGAGCAGAAATAAAGACCAGAACAACCGAGAATCTGAGAAAAGAATCAGACAGGGACAATCTCACTGTTGAGTCTCAGTCCCAGAGCTCTCTTTAAAAACACATTTACAACGAATGATACTGCATTCTGTCTATCAGTAGTACCTCATCAGCATACTCATTCCAGCTCAGTGACAAAACCCTCCCCACAATCCTACACCAAGTATTCAGAGCATCTGAATGAATATGCATTCATCTCGTATGCAAGGAAGTCCTATTCTTCTTTTGTCTTTTCTATTAAAACATAAAGAAAGTATGAACGTCCTAAAATTACTGCCATTCCCTATAGGATATGGAAAACCTGATTTTCAAGAGTGCCTGGGCAACTGGACACTCAGTTCCCACTTATCTCCTTATCTGGCATTGAAAAATCTGTCCTGCCACAAAGCTGAATTGTACATTCTGCTGCTGCATCTTTTTACTGAATACTATCTATGCTTCTTGTCTATAATAGTTACATTTGCTTTCAACAATAATTTTGATAATCTATTAGATTTTCATGGGCCATATCTTGATTTACTAAGCAAATTTAAAACAAACAAACAAACAAGGAAGGGTGGTTATTCTGGTTAGTCAACTGCCTGCCCAAGAACTATACTTGAGTGTTAGAGTAAGAGGCTTCAGAAGTGATTTAATCTTTGGGCAAAACACAAACAGTAGAAGCCAGATCCTAAAGGAACACTTTTAGCAGTGACAAAAGACTATCACCACCAAAAATCCTGTCCTATGTGTAATATAGGTCCATGTGCTATATAGCACTTTATGCAAAAAGAACAACAAACTAAGCAAAGTTGTGTTTATAAACTCAACTAAATCCCAATGAACGTGAGTATTCTGTGGCAGGAAGTTAAAATAGGGCCCATTCAGACTATGAATTTAAGAATCCGTTTCTTGAAATTAGAGGTGCGCCAGTCCATATCGTATGGGTACCAATAAAAGGAAAAAATTGACATTATAGGTACGTGGCTTTTTTTGGCTGATATGGAAGATAATGTCACTGATAAGCAGGGATCCCGGTTTTCCAAGATAAAAAATTGCAAATTCTCTGATTAAAAACCCCAAAAGCCATGATTAAAATTAAAGGTCCCCCCAGCCCTGCTGATGCCCCTCACTTCCCCCCAACAGCTCTGCTGGGGCTTCTTGCCTCCCACCCACAGCTCCTGCTGTCTTGCCCTGCTGGGGGGTAGGGGGCAGCTGCCAGGGCGATGGGGCCAGGGACCCAGGTCCACAGCTCCCTGCCCCCAACAGAAGGCGGCTGCAGCAAGAGCATGGAGCCAGCTCCCCCACTGCTGCCTGCCTGCTGTCGGCTCAGGCAGGGGCAGAGCTGGCTCCCGATGGCTGCGCGCACTCCTGGGGTCAGGGGGGAACCGCGCCCCAAGATCTATGCAGGGGGGACAGGCTGCGGGCCCTAGCTCCCACCCCGCTTCCTTCCTCCGTGGCTGATGTAGCCCCACAGGCACAACTTGGCATGGCTGGGAACAGTGGGGCTGCCCCAGGATCTCCTTGCCCCCTGCTGCCCTGGCAACACGCCTCCTGCGCCTGCTGCTGCTTTGAGTGGCAGAGCCCCATGTTGCTTCCCTTAGTGCAGCCCTGTGTGCAGGAGGCACATCATCGGGGCAGTGCAAAGCAAGCAGCCACTAGGAGATCCCTGTGAGGCTCCTCTGTCCCCAGTCATGCCAGGTTGCAGGGAGGGGAGCAAGGCGGCAATACAACACCAGCAGAGCTATGGGGGGCCTTTAATGGCAATCTGCCGCCCTGCTCCCTTCCCCACGACTCAGGGGGCACAGTTCCTGCCGCTGCATGCTCCCTGGAAGGTGGCAAGGGGGGGCATGTGCTCCCTGGATCTATGCATGGGGCAAGGGCAGGCTGCCGCTGTGGGCAGTGCTGGGCCAGGGCTGCGCTAGGGGCAGGCAGCAGCAGTGCTGGGAGGGGAGCTATGGGGAGGCTAGAGCCACCCCAAAGTTCACCGCAGCCCCCCTCCCAGTGCTGCCGCTGCCCACTCCAAGTGCAGTCCCGGATCAGCCCCCCCACCCCGCTGGGAAGAGCCTGGAACTGCCTGTGGCCCCAGCCTGCAGTGGCAGCCCACTCTCACCTCATGCATAGATCTGGGAGGGGCATGTGCGCCCCCATGCCCTCCCTGGGGGTGCGCAGTGGCAGGAGCTGCCCTGCACTCCAGAGACGAGCCTAACAGGGTGCAGGGCCTGGGGCAAATCAGCCTGTGTGGGACCTGGACACGAAGAAGCCGGTGGCAGTGGGGAAGGGGAAGTTTGCAAGTGGCTGGATATGAAACCGGCGGCGGCAGCATGGAGTCACTGGCATTAGGTGGGCCCTGCAGGAGGGGTCATGGCCGCTCTGCCCAGCTCTGCAGAGCCCCCCAAAGCATGGGGCCTGGGGAGGTCACCCTGATATGCCCCTTGCTAGGGACAGCCCTGCCCCCCTTGCCCACCCTCTGGACGAGCTGCTAATGGCCCTATCCCACACCCCACCCTGCCCCAGCCCCACTTCCTCCCTCATGATGGGAGTCTCGATCTGCCCACCCCCAACAGATTTACCAGCCAGACACTGCTCTCTAAGCTGCCCGGCTACGTATTGACAATTGGATCAGTATTGGCTGATCTGACTCATTAACAGTCTGCCATCCATATCGGTGCACCCCTACTTGAAATCCAAGTCAGCTGTTTTCTCTACATGCTTTTATTTTTAAAGACAGATGTCCTTACCTTTCAAAGCCAGATGCCCTGGATAACAGCACACAAAGCAGCAATACTAACACCCAGAGCAGTGCTACAATAAACACTCCTGGTCCAACTCCAATAATGGTGCCAGCCATTCTGGAAGAGAAAGATGCATCAGCAGACCAACTTGAGCTCAGCACAAAGCCTCCCCTACACCACACAGAATAACCTCCAGAAATCTCCTTTTTCTGAAAACTGTACCTTTAAACAAATAAAAATCAAACACTTTAGCCTTAACAATCCACTTAAAGAAAACACCTTGGAAAAGTAGTGCACAGACATAAAGTTATTTCTGAGACTGCTGATTTTTTATGAGAATGAGACTAACAGTCTCACGGTAGTCACTCTCCAGGTAATGGTATAAAATGCTAGAAATGTAGGAAACAAGATACAATGCTAATAGTTATTTGTTAACTATAGTTAACTAAATTCCTGCTCCAGTCCTAGCTTCGTACAGGATTCATCCTACACGCCTGTTGTAGTGCACAGCAGCACCATGTATAACAACAGTTGCTGCATTCCACCTTAAAAGGGGCAAATGAAATGATCATTGCATGTCATCTGCAAAGGCACATATTAAACACATAGACTCATTTGGGATCCTCTGAGGTAAGAACTGCCACCTAGATGCAAGGTAATTATGACTGGAAAATAAATGAAGGCGTGCACCTTAGCCAAGTACACGGAGAGACTTTAGTTTACTGCATACAGTGCTGGGCATTTTCCAAGTTTGGAAGTGACCTTTCAGACTAGCCTGGCTTTTGTTAACGATTAATGGTTAAATATCCATTCAGCGCTTCCAATACAAGGTGGGAAAATATGCTGTCACCCACCCTAGACAGACGCGGGACGCCTTCACCCGAGGCCGGTCCTCAGGCAGGGCCGTGCTGGGAGCCCGGCGGGCGGACGAAGCGCGGGAGAGCTGCGGCCGCGGGGAGGAGGGACGCGCCGCCCGGCGGGCCCCAGCCTGCTACCGGCGCCGGGTCAGGAGGACTTGTCCCCACGGCTCCCGGCTGCGCCGCCCCACCCGGCCGGCAGGGCGATTGCGACCTGACGCCTCCAGCGTCCCCCACGCCGGGCTCCGCCTGGACGCAGGCGCTCCTGACGGGATGCTCGGGAGAACCAATCGCAGAGCAGCTTCTATGGAAGGTTGTTCCACACGCACCAGTCAGCACCCGCCTTTCATCATCTCCCCCCTGCAGTTTCTTCGGGCGACCAGAACCAGCCCTAGAGGGCTCCCATTGGCTGGGGGGCGGCACCGAGCGCCAAGCGGCGGCCCCCATTGGGCAAAGCTGGCTGTGCCGCGGCGGCGTCCGTCGGTCCGGGGCCCCGTCACCCTTCCCCGCTACGTCCCGCTCGGCAAGCGCCGAGGAGCTGGCGCCTGGCCGCCGGGGCGAAACGCTGCCGCCGCGGGGCTGGTGCAGGGCGGCAGGGGACTCCGCCGCGGACCCTGCGCTCTGCTCAGCCGGCCTGGGCCTCCTCCACGATTCAGTTGCTGAAAACAGTATCCGCGGGAAAATAGGTTAAACTCCTGTACAGAACATTAGCCAAACCCCAAGACGGCCAGTCTGCTGTGGGTGCTGATGTTACATCCTAAATAAGGGATTTATTAAATCCTTGTCAGACCCTTCTAGCGGTCACAGAGGGAGGGCAACCTCTCCTCGGACTCATGAGCAAATCCGTGTGCTGCCCTGGCCTTCAACTTACCTTCATCCTGTTCTTATATAGTTCCAACGACCAAATTACAAACGCATCAAAATCCATTTCTAAATGGGGTTTTACAATATAAAGACAGTTCAACAATGATCTAGAATCCTGACACACATTTTTACATAAATAATCATCAGTAGCTGAACCTGCAGGCTTTATCCCCATAACCTAAATCAGTGGTTCTCAACTGTTTTCATATCGGGACCCATTTGTAAGGATGGAGGGCTTGTCCCAAGCCACAGCCCCCTGGCCCTGCTGGTGCCCAGCCCACAGTCCCCTGCCCTGTTGTAGCCTTGGCACCCAGCCCCGTTCCCCAGTGCTGGCAGGCACCTGCCCTCGGCCCCTAGCTGCTTGCAAAGAAGCCCAGCCCTTGGATTGGCAGATCACCCACGCTGGGAGAAGCCAGAGCCTGTGCTTTTTTGTAGAGGTGCACTAATGCATTGGGCCGATATCGGATCAGCACCAATACAAAGAAAATTTAATATATTGGAAATTGGCCCATATCAGGCCAATAATTGGCTGATAAATGGCCAGTGCGTGCAGCTGCAGCACAGCACAGGCGGTGAGGAGCACAGCCTGGTAACATGGAGAGCTGCCTCCAGCTGGTAGGTCTGGTGTGGTGGAAGGGGAGTGGGGAGAGAAGGGACATGGGGGGTGCAGATTAAGGCTCCTGTGAGGAGTGGGGCTGGGGCAGGGACTGCCCAGCTAAGGCGGGAAGGGTGTGGGACAGAGTGTTTGCTCATCCGGGGGTCGTGGGGAGATGGAGTGGATTCTGCCACTGTGTGCCTCTTGGCCAGGAGCCACGAGTCTGGCAGTCACCCAGTACTTGTCCAGCGGCTCCCGCCTCTGCTCCCATCAGTTGTCCGGGAGGGCATGGGGGGAGCGCATGCCCCCGGGTCTGTGTGGGGCGGGCTGGGGCTGGGGCTGTGCCAAGCTCTTTCTGGCAGGGTGGGGCTGGGAAGGGTCTACAGTGAATTTGTGGCTGCAGACCCCCATATGCCCTTCCCAGTGCAGCCCCGCCCTACCGGGAAGAGCTTAGCGCAGCCCCAGCCCCAGCCCACCCCACACAGATCCAAGAGCACATGCTCCCCCCATGCGCTCCCGGACGAGCATCGGGAGTAGCAGCAGGAGCCACTGGACAAGCAGGTGAGTACTGGATGAGCTGCCAGACCAGCGGCTCCAAGCCAAGATGCAGGAGCTGCCTCCCCTCCCCGCACCCCCTGGATGAGCTGCTGCTCCATCCCATGCCCACCCCACCCTGGCTAAGCAGCCCCTGCCCCAGCCTTCCTCCCTGCAGGGGCCTTGATCTGCCCCGCTATGCCCCTTCCCTCTCCTCTCCTCTTCAACCACACCAGACTTACCAGCTACAGGGAGCTCTCCAAGCTGCTGGGCTGGTATTGGAAATCAGATCGGTATCAGCTGATACGCCTCCTTAAAATTCAGCTATTGGTATCGGCCACAAAAATCTCTATTGGTGCACCCCTACTTTTTTGCTTACTTGATCTGCTCATCTCATTTATCCCCTCATTCGTCAGGGCACCCGAGGGTGCCCCTGGCTGAGACTCACTGCTCTAAGCTACTGAAGATTCCCTGAGGGCCTCAGTAAGTGGCACAAAGCAGTCAGTGGCATGGGGGGCCCTGCTGGCATGGAACCAGAGCTGCTGCTGCCAGGAGAAGGGGGATGAGTGCTGCATGCCTCAGGCTGAGCACTACTGAGCACTAACTGGAGTCAGACGGGCAGCTGGGGGGCAGGAGGCAGGGCCTTGTGATGAGCTACCCCCCTAGCAGGCCTCAGTGTAGCCAGTGCAAGTGGTGTGGCACCTACACAGCAGAGCAGTCGAACACCCATCCCCATGGAGAGCATGGAGGCTGCACAGCTTGGTGCCAGCCACAGCTACCAGGAGGACCAGTCCCAGCTGCAGCCCCCCAGAGACCCTGTGGATGAGCTGCAGTGGTGAGGGGCTGGCAGGCTGGGCTCGGGCCAGGGGTGGGTGGTGCTGCAGCATAGCAGGATTGGCAGAGCCCCGCACCAGCTGCTAGACTGGGGCAGAAAGCAGTGGGACTTGACACCCCACCACCACTCCCACCCAGACAGTCCTCAAGCCCTGGCCCTCCAAGTTCCACTCCCCAAACACTTACCTTCTTCTGGCTTCTGGGGCTGCTTCCATACCCCTGCCTGCATGCCAGCCATGCCTCAAGCAGCCCCTTGCAGGCTGGAACACTGCCAGCATGCAAAGGAAAACCCACGCTTTTGCACGTTTTTCTGCCACTTGCTCGTGACCCTTTGAGATATTGTTGCTACCTAACCCATTTTTGGATTGTGATCCACAGGTTGAGAAACGCTGGTCTAAATTACACCCACTGCTGCCAAAATTAATAACTGACAGGGAGAAAGCATAATTACGTATGAAACAGCCCATATGTAGAGACAAAGAAAATCTGTGTGTTTATTCTTCCCATTCAGTTCCTGGAGATGACTGAAGATCTCTGCTGGACCACAGATGGTACTTGAAGGAATCTTGAATGCTAAGCTTAGTAAGATATCCTCAATTTCCCTTGACTAGATTCTACTCTGTCACATGTGAATGCATAGGAAAGTTTAATCAAAATTAGTGCCGAGCTGGAATGAGAAGGTGATATGAGAGCTGGTGTAATTTTATCTGAAGAATGTTTTGATTAACAGAGACTGAATAAGAATTAGATTTCACAAAAATAGCAAATTGTATTGTTTCTTTGAGAAGCTGGCATTCAGACTAGCTGCTTTTGATGCCAAGCAGGAAGATGCAAACAATTATATTGTGTGATATTAGAGGGTCTATTCTTGTTACTTTTCATTTAATATATTTCCAGAGCAAATTATTAAATCAAGATTTTCTGTGGTATGGACCTGACAAAATGAGACAATAGAACGGGAAATCAAAACATCAAGTCTTCCCTTAGCGTTACTTTCTCATTATGTTTAATGAAACATCCCTTTATGTACATTTTTTTTCTTGGAGATGGACTCACTTTTTAAAACTGGCTTCAACAACATTCAAACAAGAACTGTACACTGTTACTCAGAATATTTACTGGTTTAATCAATCAGAAGATCCTCGAACTGAAAGTATAACTGGATATCTGAAGAGCTACATTGGGTTTCCTATATTCATATCAGAAGTAGTGCTAGACTCACTTCACCTACTGATCCCTAAAGGAGTTTGGCTCTTAAACTGAGGGTGTGCAGACATTCATGTGAAGCACATCAATGAAAACTTCCTGTCAATGTGAGAGCTCAGTTTATCAAGCATAGTGATCATTGGGTTCAATAAATAAAGTCATACACAAAGGAGGAGAAATAAACAATTAGTATGAAGAGCAGTAAACTGACCTCTGCAGTCCCTTTGGCCACATCCAGACAAGTGAGTATGTGCCTGTTGCAGTATCTCAAAGCAGTTTGAGACGCCGCAAGAGGCATACTAGGAATGAAAAAATGTTCCCCACGCTGCATATTTTCTAGGAAATCCCAATATAAAAAAAATGACACTCTAGGAAAAAGCGGTGCAGGGTGCACTTTTGGAGGATGTGGCACCAACCCTAATTTTTTCTTCTCTTGTGTGATGCAGCTGTATCACACTGCAGACTCAGTATTACTGAGTCTGTGATCCACCAAGACTTTCAGATCACTCATTTTGTATCTGTGTTTTTGATTATTCTTTCCAAGGCATAACAACTTGTTTTTTGTCAGCATTTGCATTGGTCATGTTAGCTTCAGCCCCACCTTCCAAAATTTCAAGATATTTCACGTATAACCTGAAATGTTCACAATCTTTTCCAATTTTGTGTCATCTGTAAGCTTGCTTAAGAAACTTCCTGTGCCAGCATCCAGATAATAAATGCATCAAATAGCACTTGGTCCAAAACAAACCACTGTGGGACTCCATTAAAAACCTCCTGCCGCTCTGACATGAATCTGCTAATAAATGGAGTGGATGAGGAAGAGGAGATGGGATTTTCTTCACCCACCCTAGCTCGTGGGATCCCAGTTCAGGGCTTCAAACCACTTAGTCCAGGGGTTGTCAATGGGGTACTTGGGAAGGCCCTAGGTGTACATGCGAACGGATGGGGATGGAGCACCACTACCCACCACGCTGAATAAAGCTGGGGGGGGAGGGCAGTGCCGCCTGCCTGTGGACCACACAGACGCCACCCAGCTGGCCAGAGCATGGGAGGGAAGGTCGCATGCGGAGGCTACTGCCGCCACCCACCACCCTGTGCTGGGTCCAGCTGTGCGTCCAGCTGTGCACCACCCCGTACCCTCTGCTCTGTGTCCAGCTATATGCAAACCCCTCCCCCCTTCAACTCCGTGTCCAGGTGCTGGGCAGTACACTTACTAAAAAAGGTGAAACACCGGTGACTTAGCCCATTCCCTTCTGGCTCCCATGCCAAAAGTTTCTTCGTTCATCCCAGCAGCTATGTTAGCCTGGTGGAGGGGACAGGGCTTTTCCTGGAGTAACATATGCCTGGGAGCCCAGCTATCCCTCCATTCCCTGCTGGCTGTAGTATGGACAGTTTGCTAGCTAAGGCAGAAGCTGCGCTGGCTAGGTCACCTGAAGCTGGGGGGATGAAACTTTCCCCAAGCAGCACTGCCTTGGCTCTGGAGAGTCCGGTTTATGGCTCTGCACTGTTTACCCTTACCCATCTCCTTTTAATCTCCTCACTGGCCCTTTTTCCTTGTTTTTTTTTGCCCTTTTCTTCTTTACTGGTTTGCTCCTCCAACCTCCTTCTGCAAAGGGAACTCCCAGCCTAGCCTAACAAGGTTCCCTCAGCACAGCTGCTGAGTGAATGAAACAGGAAACAAAGTGGGGGTGGGGGGAGGGAGCAAGGGTGTCTGTGCCAGTACATGTCCTCTGGGTCTGTTCCTGGCTCCAGTAACTTCCCAAGTAGTAAAGGGAGGTTAACTAGTCTGTAGTTCCTCACTTAAAAAAAAAAAGCAGTGGGGGGGGGCACTATGTTGGCCTTTTGCCAGTCCTCTGGAAACCTGCCAGTCTCCATGACTTTATGAAGATCATTGTCAAGGGCTCCAAGATCTCCGCCGGTTCCTTCAGCACCCTGGAATAAAGTCAATCAGACCCTGTTGATCTGAATTCAGACCCATCAAAAGCAATCTGACTGTCTCTTGTTCTCCCATGCCTCAGCTTGTCAAAGTTTAGAAACAGGTGTAAACCAAACACTCTTGTGATAAACATCTGCTGAAAAGAATACAGAATGTGTTAAATTATCTCCCCAGATAAAGAAGCTAGCTGCCGTAAGTGGGTGCAACAGGGAGGGCCTTTGGCACTGCACAGGGTTCAAAGCCCATCCTTTAGAGCTTGGGTGTCAAACTCATCTGGATGTCCAGGGACCGTCCACAGGCTGGATAAACAGGCCATATCTTTATTAGTGACTTGAACGATGGGGTCAAAAGCATCCTGTTCAAATTCGCTGATGACACCAAGATTTTGGGTGAGGTGGACACGCTAGTAGGGAAGGACAGATTACAGCAGGACCTGGACAGGTTACAGGAGTGAGCTAACGAAAATGGGATGGGTTTCAATACAGACAAGTGCAGGGTGCTGCACTTGAGCAGTAGGAATCAGCAGCACACTTATAAGCTGGGAAACTCCTTCCTCAAAAGCACGGTGGCAGAAAGAGATCTTGGAGTCATTACTGACTCCAAGATGAACATGGGCTGACAATGCGAGGTCACGGTCAGTAGGGCTAACCGCACCTTGGCATGCATCCACAGATGCATCTCAAGCAGGGCCAAGGAGGTGATCCTCCCCCTCTACGCAACACTGGTCAGGCTGCAGTTGGAGTACTGTGTCCAGTTCTGGGCCCTGCACTTCAGGAGGGATGTGGACAGCATTGAGAAGATCCAGAGGAGGGCCACCCACATAATCCAGGGACAGCAGGCAGACCCTACCAAGAGAGGCTATGAGACCTTACCCTATTCAGCCTTCACAAGAGAAGGCTGAGGGAGGACCTGGTGGCCATCTATAAACTCACTAGGGGGGACCAGCAGGGTTTGGGAGAGACTTTGTTCCCCCCCGAGTGTCCCCTAGGGTAACAAGTAATAACGGTCACAAGTTGTTAGAGAGTAGATTTAGACTAGACATCCAAAGGCACTACTTCACGGTCAGGGCGGCTAGGACCTGGAACCAGCTTCCAAGGGAAGTGGTGATGGCTCCTACCCTGGGGGTCTTTAAGAGGAGGCTTGACATCTATCTGTCTGGGGTCATTTGAGCCGAGTTTTCTCTCCTGCCCAGGTAGGGAGTCGGACTAGAAGATCTACAAGGTCCTTTCCGACCCTACTTCTATGAATTGATGAATCTTTGACACCCCTGCTTTAGAGAGCTACAATAGATGTGCAAACTGCGTTTCAAGAGAGCTTTTCCCCGCCAGGAACCTGTTTGTACAATTCCTCATTTAAGTGACTGTCCTAGTAGCTCCTTTTTGTTGCACAACACTGTTTTCCAGTTTGCAAGCAATTCCTGAACTGTGCACATCTCAGCTTTGTCTTTTACTCCTATCCTGATTTTTGGTTCTCAGTCTTTGCTTCATGATCCTGTGGTTCTTGCCCCTTGCTTCCTGTATGCTCGGTCTAATATTGTTACTTTGCCAATTTTGACTCCTGAACTTCAATAATTTTCTATGGCACAGACAGAAGTGTGGCTCCGCACTGTAACTGAGAATGCTTTGCAGGAAGCATTCAAAGTTACAGTGATTCCCCGGATCAAATAGAAGATACTGTCAGTTCCAGGGGGGAGGGGAATCTAGCTGCTGGTTGGGAGTCTGCAGCCAGGTTCCCCTAGCAACAGCTCCTCCTCTCTCCCAGCCTGTCCCCATTTCAGAATGGGAGGTGGGAAAGGAAGGAGAGGCAGCTCATTCTAGGGCTTCCCCAGCCAGTGCTGGAGGTTGGGGTGAGCAAATTGGAGCCCCCCTGAGTTGGGGTAGGGGGCTCTACTACACCTGCCCCACCCTCCAGCAGGAGCTGAAAAACCCTAGACTGAACTCCCTAGCATAGGCAAGTTTTGAAACATTCTCATCTGACCTCTCATGCAGTGAGGGTTCAGATTTTTGTCTGATCAGCCATTTTGGAAGCTGTCTGTAGTCATGCACTTGTGTTTGGTTATGCACCTGCCTGCCTCTCCTATGGCCGAATGGTGAGCTGTTGGTGGGCCCTGAGCTGTGGGGGGGCTCTGGTGCTTCTCACTGCAGTGCTGGAGCCCCCCAGGACTGCCCAGATGGGGTGCTAGTAGATGGGTGCTGCCTGTGAAGTGTTGCCACCATGGAGGGAAGCACTGGGATCCCCCACAGCTTAGGGCCCACTGGCAGCTCACGCCCCAGCCATGGGAGACATAGGCAGGCTGCAGGAGAAAAAAAAAAAAAGATCAGGCTTCTCATTGCTTCCCCGTCTCTTCCCCCTCCCCGACAGTGAACAAAATCCCCAGTTTTGTTTTGTTTTTAATTTTAAAATGCATTCCCTCCCCTTCCCCAACCATTTCTGACTTTTTCTCTCCCTATTTCCTGTAGATAAGTATAAGTAAGTTAAGACATAGGATAAGCTTCAACATTTTAGTTTGGTAGTTATATTTCTTTTGCTTTTGCTTTTTCTCCTTCTTTATATTGTATAATATGTTTATATTGATTTTTACTATTCTATATTACTGTTTTATTGGTACTGTATGTTTTAGGTCTATATATGTAAGTTAGCGTAAGTCATGTCAAGTTTCCATCTTGTCCCCATGCCCTGTTGCATAACCTATGACTCATACCTGCTCCTCCTATGTAACTTGGTTCCTGAATGAATGGGGATGAATGAGGGTGCTTGAGAGACAATGGCAGTAGGTCTAAAAATAGCTCCTTCTGAATGACTGAACCATCAACACCAATACCTGGACCAAACGACCCAGCCATTGGAACCACCCTCAGCAATCAAGAAACAAAAGATGAGGCAACTCACCATTGTGCCAAAGCTGCACATGCTCAGTAAGAACACCTGGAACCCTCTGGAATAGGAGATCATAGGTAGTCTGCCCCATAAAAAGGGATAGTGAAGACTGACTCCTTGGGACTCCCTCTCCATCTGGACCAGCACCATGCCACACCACCTTTCCACCCAGAGGGCCTGTCAGCGACCCTGCTCTGGACAACCCCTGCTGGACAAAGATCCCTTTCCAGCCTGGATAGGTAGCTATCACTCCACCCTCTCTTCAACCAAGGACTTGGACTCTGTTTCTCTTCCCTACCTGGACTCCAACCCTTCCACTGAGTCTCTTTCTCCTGCTGCCATTGTGAGTACTTGTGTGTTTGTGTGTGTGTGAACCAATAGCTTCATGTGGCTGTGTAATGTGTTGTCTGTTTAATAAACCTGTTATTGTGAAACCCCAAGTTGGGTTTTTGTCTGTTTTCTGACTGTTTCCTCCTTGCCACCACTTATCTGCTCATCAAACTCCCACCTTTCAGCCTCTGTTTCCAGCCCCAGGCTCCCAGGTTTCTGCCTCAGTTTCTTTCCTGGCTGTCTCCTCCTTGCCACTGGGCTTTTTCACTTGCACCAGTGACCTTGAGTAACCCTGGGGCCACTTGATCTTAAGTAACCCCAAGCCTCAGTTCCTCAGCGCAGCCCAGCTTCTCTCTCATCTACCAGTTCTAATCCCAGTTCCAGCAACTTTCACTCCTTACACTTTCTCTCTTACCTTAACCTTTCCTCAGGTATCTCAAGTACCCCAATCACACACATACATACCATACCATCCAAGTTAGGAACTCACCTGTGTGTATGTGTAGGTGGGTGGTATGTGTGTGAACTGGTGAATACACACACACACACACACGTGTATGTGTGTGTGTATGTATAAATATATAGGTCATTGTGTGCATGATGTATGAATTAGTGATCCATGTATGTGTAAGGAGTGTGTGGGTATTGACAACTAATTGTTATCTAATTTTTGGTATGTAGTGTGTATGTGCTTGAATTGGTGATAGATATGCATGTGCCTAGGCTGGTTTGGATGTGTATGTGCCTGAGTTGGTAGTATGTGTGTGTGTGTGCATGCACCTAATTGATTTGTGTGTTTGTATATGTGCAATTGTGTCACACCCAGTTTAAAATGGGGGTTTATATCTTTTGTTGATTTTCGTGGGAGGCTGGGGGTGGAGGTAGTAAAACACATCAACAGTTTTCAGCTGTGTAGATTAGCATTTGCTTTAGTGTGTTGGATCTCTAATCTCATACATATAGGGGTTTTTTTGTAACGATAAATCCAATGAGACTTAATAGTCACTAGAAATGATAAAAACCCCTTCTTAGGAGAAAGGTTAACAAAATAAACCATTAAACATTGTAAAAGTTTTTGATGGAAATAAAGACTGAATTTAAGAATAAATACTCTCACTGATTTTGTATGGTATGGGCTGGTGGGGATGTGTATTGTAAAGATAAACCAGACCACAAAAAAGCTGACCTGTGTGTTCAGAGCTCTGCATATTCTCACAGATTTTGTATGGTATAGGGTGGTGGGGGTGTGTGTTGTAAAGATAAACCAGACCTCAAAAAAGCTGACCAGTGTGTTCAGAGCTCTGCAGGTTTTAAGACTAAAGTTATCTTTTACCAAAAGGCCTGTTGTAAAGTTAATAAGGCTTAATCATCACTAGAAATGATAAAACAAAATAAACCAGTAACTATTGTAAAGGTTTTTGATGGAAATGAAGACTGATTTAAAAATATATATTATTACAGGGCTTGTATGCTATGGCTGTGAATTTTCCAAAAACCAGGGGTATGTTGTAAAAATAAATCAGACCAGAAATAAGCTGACCTCTGTGTCCAGATCTCTAGATATTTTAAGACTAAAGGAATGGAGTTATCTTTTAATGGTGACTCCATTTTAAAACATTTATATTTTACTTTATACATACACTATTTTCCTTACTGTATTATTTAGTTTTTAATACAGAGGACTTACTTATTGTATCATTTCATTTATATTACAAAGAGCTTATCTAGTGGGAAAGCCACATGAAATTTTACCACAGCAAGGTAAAAATTATTTTTAAATGGTGGGTTATTTGTGGCTGTGTTAATATAATCACACTAAGTTATAACAACTATTGGTAACCATTTGTTTTCAAACAGAACCTCTTCTTCTAAAATAGAGAAGCAGAACAAACACTTGCAGTCATGTTTTTATCCAGTAGTAAAAGGCAATTTTTCTGAAATCAGCTTTTGAAACTCTGTGTGTTTCTTGTGGGAGGATAAGTTGTGTGTGTATGAATTAGTCTCCCCAGTGAATATAGAGGGTGGGGTTAAGCACATTTTAAATTTGTAGTGTGTGAGGAAAGTGAATCTCAATGCTGAGATGTAAATTTTATATTTCTTAAGTGATCACATGCACCACTCTCAAAGAAGAGCAGGGGCCAGGGCGGAGACCTCTAAAAACACAACAAAAAACCCACAGAAATGCTCAGCCTGCAGATCATAACATCCAAGGAACAGAAGACCACTAGGACAGACAGAAGGGCATGGCTGCTCAGAGGAAAACCTGCCACCTACCTCTGAGAAAACCATATGTAAAAACACAAGGATTCACATCTCCAAAACAGGTGATCTGGGCCCTGCGAATAAGAAACCCAGGACTGGTTGCTCACACAATTTAGAGAAAGAGGAGAGTCTTTCTCCTTTTTTGAAAGATCATGATTATTGTGAAAAAAAGAGAGGGGTTTGGGATGGTGCTGGCAGAGTGTGCAGTGCACTTTGAAAGATCATGATTACTACTGGAGCAAAAGGGTAAATTTTACTCAGAGAGGAGGTAGTCTGTGTAACTTGGACAGCAGTCGTGGCATATATCATAAGAGGGGGATTCATGGCAAACCCGGGGGTAAGAATGAGTGGCTAACCAGCAAGCGGCTCACGGGGTGAAAAGTAAGGGCCTGGTTAAAGAGGAGCGCGGGGAAGGCTAAACACCAGTTGAAAAAAATAAGAGATCCCCTAGTAATGGCGCTTTAGAAGGCCCCTCAATTGCTTCCCCTGCTCCCAGGCCTGACCCTCCCCTAGGACCCATGGAGCCAGAGAGGGGAGATGGTCACTATGATTCCTTTAGAGCGCCCCTCAAATGTTCCCTGGCCTCCCAGGCTTGACCCACCACCAAGACCTGAAGAGTCAGAGAATTGGGATAATGAATCTGGTGTAGAAGGCACTTTAGAGGACCCCTCAAGCACCCCCCAGTCCCCTGAGTCAGCAGAGGATGTTTTACCCGACCTATATATGGTGCAGGTGAGAAGGCAAGAGTGGTGTGTAGCCAGGTTTGGGGGCATGAGGTACACTGAGGAGTTCCATTTTGTGAATCTGGAGCATGTGCATTACACGTGGCATACGAAACCATAAGCACAGGGGTAGAAGAAATTGTAGCAGAACTCTGCCAGACAGTCATGGGCAATGACTATGCCCAGTTATGTATTCAGGCAGATAGCATGGCAAACTGTTTATACTCTTGATCTATTAATTTAAACCAGCTGACCGCAGAGCTGTTTTTAGATTAGATCAGTAACCTCTTACAAAGCCAGAGAGAAATATTGCTTGATTTTAAATTTCAGCTTGTTGTAGTCATTATGAGAGGTGCGGGTGGTGGGAGCTGTAGCGTTATAAGCTCTATCCCCTATTCCCAGATCACTGCAAAAAAGAGAAAGTATTTAATCGATTTGCATACCTATGATACTAACCTGTGCTTTGTAGGCACTCTGTTGGCTGTTACAAAATGTAGAGGGGCCAGAGATACCAAACTGCTAGATGGTGCCAAAGAACTGCACAGGAAGAAATTAGGCATGTCTATATATCAAAAGGTCATGCTCCACCAAGTACCTTTGTTTGAAGACCCCGAACAGGTTAACATTCATATAGTGATACATAAGGAAAAGAATGGGTGGAGTTTATTTCAAACAGAGGACGCACCCAGCTACCCCAACACCTGTTTTCTTCTGCTGCATGGTGAACATTATTATGATATTTTATATGTGAAAAAGGTGTTTTGCATGAGAAAGTACTGCGATGTTTGTCAGACGTTGTGCAACCAAAGCCATGCTTGCAGGTTCCAATGTTGTCTTTGCCTGAGCCCGAACTGAGCTGAAAACATGGGCAACAACTTGCTACCGTCCACTTGCTTTAGTTCCTGATGATAGAGTGCTGTAGTTTATCCCTGATACAGCACTGTTGTATCACGATTGTTTTAGATGTGTCCCCAGTGGGGTTTGCCCCATAATCTAGAACAAGATCTCTCAAGGTTTCAAAGTTGACTTTTTCACAGTTGGCCACATTCAGGGTAACCCCTTTGATCTTCAAGCAAACCTTTCCCCCAGACAACTTGTGCCCTAATTGTAAGCTGTTCTGTTGTTCCAAAGAAGCTTAGAAAGGCACATGGCCCTGGCCTCTGAAAAGTGGATCGAATGTCTGACTAAAACTCTGTGTGATGAGTGTAAATCTTATGTGAACAAATAGCATGAGTGCAAAGGGAGGCAGTACAAACAATGTTATGGGAAAATCATGGATGTAAACAAGCACTAGTGCTTTATGCACCAGATTAAAGAGCCTGAAGAAGGCGAGGGGTACATTTTTTATTATTTTGAATGTGTGCAGGAGACGGGAATGCATGTGCCCAACTACATTTTTACAATGGAGCTAAAGACAGGGGGAAAAAACTCTCAGAAACCTGCAGGCAAAATCCCCAAAAAGGCTTGCAAAGCTAAGCCCAAAAAGCCACAAAGCACTTGGGAGTTTAACGGCAAAGAGTATCTGTCTGATTTTATTAAGGTCTTTATGGATAAAAAGTTCAAGGACTACACCGTCATAGCTCACAACACCAAAGCCTATGATGGTTACATCATTGTTAGCCAGTTATTGAAGGAAAAAAATGGGTGTGAAACTAATCACCTAGGGCAATGAACTCATGTGCATTGAAGTGACCAGGCGAGGCATCCGTTTCATAGATTCTTTAAACTTTTTGCCAGTGAAACTTAGCAGGCTTCCACAGGTGATGGGGTTTGGAGTATACAAAGGTTATTTCCCACATTTTTTTAATAGGGCAGAAAACCAAAATTATGTGAGGCCTCTCCCAAAAGTGGAGTACTATGGCATTGAAAATATGATGGCCGGTGAGAAAGAACAGTTTTTAGAATTATATCAGAATAACCACGATAAGACCTTTGACATGTAAAAGGAGCTGGCCCATTATTGTCAGCAGGATGTAAACATTTTATAAGAGGCCTGCTGCCTCTAGAGGGATGAGATTATGAAAATGACACAGGGGGTAGACCGAGTGAAAATAGATGGTGAACTCCAAAATGCAAAACATTGCACAGATCTTTTCCAATACATCACGCTGGCCTCCGTCTGCACGGCCATGTACAGGTTTATGTTTTTGGAGCCACAGACCATAGCGCTTCTCCCTCCAGACAACTATCATGGACAAAGAGGTTTTCAACTCCATCTATCCAGTGGCTAATGTACATTTTGGAGAAAGAAAATATTCAAATTTGACAAGACTTACAGGGTGGGGAATCTCAGGTAGGCCCCTATTTTTTAGACAGCTATGCCAACATTGATGGGGAACCTACGACATTTGAATTTAACGGATTTTTTTTCACAGTTGTGTCACTTGCTACAATGAGAAAGACCAGAACCTGTTGACAGGGACCACCTACGGGTTTCTGAATTACCAGGCATTGCACAAGACAGATTATCTCAAGAGAGAGGGGTTTACCATTAAGACCATTTGGGAGCACGAATGGAGGGCTCTGTTAGAAACAGATGGGAAGCTGGCAGATTTTTTAAGCAGAACCCCACTGCCTTCTCCACTGGTGCCTACGGATGCTCTTTTTGGGGGAGAACTAATGCCATTTGTATATATCACCAAACTAAACCCAGTGAACAAATACACTATTATGATTTTACCAGTATTTACCCCTTTACCCCTTCAAAACCAAAATGAAGGAATACCCAATTGGACACCCTGAAATCATTCAATTTCAGTTTGACAATTTCCAACGCCTATCGAGTTTTTTTGGAATAGCCAGGGTGAAGCTGTACCCACTGCAAAACTGTTTTTTCCCCATGCTACCCATCAGGGTGAACAGGAAACTTATGTTCATGCTGTGATGACTCTGCGTGGAAACAAGACAGCAAAAGTCTGACCACACTGATGAAGAGGGCCCTCCTGGGTATATAGTGCATGCCAGAATTGAATAAAGCTATCGCCAAGGGGTATAGAGTAGCTCAAATCTAAGAAGTCTGGCATTTTGCCGAGAGGGCTGGCACCCTTTCTTCACACTACATAAAAATTCATCTCCGACAGAAGCAGGAAGCCTTGGGCTACCCCACCTGGTTTACTAACCAAGAAAAACAAGAGAGACACAAGAGAGATAATTCAAATTTTTGAAATTTCTTTCAAAAAGAAGGCATGACCTTATGCCCAGAGTATATAAAACCCACCCCGCAATGTGCCAAATAGCTAAATTGTTTCTAAATTCTTTGTGGAGTAAATTCGGGCAGAGAACCAACTTGCCCGACACCAGCATCGTGAGAAACCCCAAAGAACTCTTTGGCTACCTCTTTTCTCCTGCCTATGAAATTTCTTCATGTGACTTTATTGATGATGAGGCAGCCTGCGTGTCTTGGAAGCACACCAAAAAGTGTTACATGCTCTTGGGTAACACAAACACCTTTATAGCCTGTTTCACCACCTTAGAGTTGCATGAACTGTTAGCTTGCAAGGCTGGTGTCTGTGCCATGACATAGATTCTGTGATATTTGTGAGCTGTGAGGGAGATTGAAACCCACTGCTAGGTGATTATTTGGGCGAGCTCACCAGCAAAATCCCATCAGATGAACATATCACAGAATTTGTGTCGGCTGGTCCAAAAACCTATGGGTACAAGTTGTCCAGGGGAAAGGTTTGCTTGAAGATCAAAGGGATTACCCTGAATGTGGCCAACTGTGAAAAAGTCAACTCTGAAACCTTGAGAGACCTTGTTCTAGATTATGGGGCAAACCCCGCTGGGACACATCTAAAACAATTGTGATACAACAGCGCTCTATCATCAAGAACCAAAGCAAGTGGACAATAGAAACCAAAATCTTGAGAAAAATGCAGAAAGTTGTTTATGACAAAAGGGTCCTCACAGAAAACTTTAACAGTCTCCCCTATGGATTTTGAACATGGATATGTGCTGGAAGCACCCCTTTTCTGTGATTTTAGCAGGCCCTGGCAACTGTGGTAAAAGTTACTTCATTTAAAACCTTCTGGATCACGCTGATACAATGGTGTCTGTTATGCCTGAGAATATGGTGTGGTGCTATAGCTGTTGGCAGCCTTTGTATAAAGAACTGCTTTGTAAATATCCTTTTATCAAGTTTGTGGCGGGTCTACCCGACAGTCTCAACAATGACTGTTTGTTTCCTCCTAATAAAATAAATCTGGTTGTGGTAGATGAATTGACGGACTCTGCTTGTGACAGTGGTGAAATTGAGAAAGCCTTTACCAACTATGTGCATCATCGGAATCGTAGCATTATGTATATAATTCAAAATGTTTTCTGTCAAGGGAAAAGGAGCTGCAGCATTACCCTTAACACAAAATACATGGCTTTGTTTAAAAACCCCAGGGAGAAGCTACAGATAGTGTCCCTGGTGTGGCAGATGTACCCAGGTAAGACCCATTTCTGTATAGAAGCTTTTGAGGATGCCACTAAAACACCTTATGGGTGTCTGGTGGTAGATTTAAATGGTTCTACCCTGGACGCTTTTAGATTAAGAACCGGCTTTTTCCTCCCAACCAACCTGCTGCTTAGACTTAAAAAAAAACAGTGGGTAGGAATAAAAAGAGATGATGTAGCCTCTTCTTAGCTCTCAAGACAGTGGAAGGGAAACATGTCTAATCGTGTAAAAAGAAATTTGTCTCTCTTTAAACTGCTTCTTCAATCCTCCCCACAGCAGAGAAAAGCTATACTCTGCTCAGCCTCTGACGATTTAGTAGAGGCCACTGCAGAAATTGCTCTGAACGCCTTAAAAGGAAACATCCCTTTGACACCGCATCAAATTCATGTGCTGAAAAAGAGATCATAAAAAACCAAAGAACAAAAGACTGAAGGTTAGTTTCAAAGGCTGGTGCCCTCCCTTCTTCCCCTTGTTTACAGGGTTGCCTTATGTCATTTAAGATTGCCATAAAGGAAAGATTTATGGCCTTGGGTTTGAGATGTGAAAATGGTAAATCCGTGGATGAGGAACACAAGCCATCAGAAAGAAAAACCACCTTCAAAAGTCATTCGGTGCATGCCCCAGCAGGACACCTCCCTTAGCGTATTCCAAGTATGATCGTCTTTGGGAATCTGCTTTCAGGAACTCAGCCAACAAACCAGTTTCAGAGTTACATTTCACCCAGTGTTTTAAGGAATGTTCTCACCAGTAAACCCTCTGGAACATGAGACAAGGCAGAAGCAGCATTCTCATGATACCAAGTCAAAAAGAGAAAAAGTTGACCCAATCCCCCACTCTTCAAACACACATACAAAAGTTGCATAGTAGCCTAGAGTTGCTCTAGCCAGCCTAATAACTTAACTGGATTCCAATTGTTACGGCTTCATATCCTGTTACATCATTCTGGAAACAACACTCCAACCTTCTACACGTTTAGGTTAGGACAGAGGTAAATCTTCAGAGATAAAGTTTAGAGATGACACAAAGATGGGAAGAAAAAGGAAAAAAATATATACGTTACTCACTTAAAATTCCCTGGCTAAAATGGTCACCTTCCAAAGAAGGAAAGAAGGTTTTTTTAATACAGTCAAATGCTAAATAAAGACATTTGGAAACAAAGAATATCTCTTATATATGTTATAGCTGCAGGATGCAAGAATCTATCTTGGAAAGCAGTGAATCAGAATAAGACTTACAGGTGAGCATAAATAATCTTTGACATGAGCTTTAGTTCATGACTATTACAGAATAGACAAATATTAAGTAGAAATAGAGAACTGATCTTCCTCCTGTGCATACCATTGATAAGACTGATATAAGAATGCCATTTCTAGTTCTGGTGTCCTTATTTCAAAGACAAATACTGGAGAGTTAAAAGGAAAGCAACAAAAAATGATCCGGGGCTAGAAAGCTAGACTTACTGTCTTAAAAGCTGAGCCCCAAGAAGCTCAACTTTTTACTTACCAAAATGTAAACTGAAAGGTGATTTGCTCATTATGTGCAAGTACTTATATCAGGATTGTGAGGTCTTCTCAATCTTGTTGATCAAAGCTTAAGACAGTCTAAGGCTGAAAGTTGTATTTAGAAAAATTCATCTTCTAAGCAAAATGTAGTTTCTTACTGAGTGTCCATAGTCACTGGAACAATTTACCCACAGAAGTGATTACCTCATTGCTTATGACCATTAAGGAATAAGGGGGTTTTGTGTGTTTGTTTTTTAAAAGATGTGCTTTAATCAGGCTTCTGGGGCAGGTGAGGGTGGGAGGGTGGACGAGAACCTCTGGCCTGTGTGGACAAGGGGTTGATCTGGATGGCCATGATGGCTCCTTTGCTCTTCGAGCCCGGTACCCTATCAGACTCCCTGTTCAACCCTTTCCTTCATAGGTTTATGGGAAAAGGGAATTACTTTTATTGTCCTCAAGATGCTCATAACATTTTCAGCTGTGGATTAAAACAATGTTGATTGTCAAGTCCCTTTTTTCAGGGCTTCAGGTAGTTATTCTCAGATGTCAGGAACAATTTAGTCTCTATTCACAGTTGGCTATTTGTATATTTGCTCTTCATCTGAAGCACCAGGGAAAGGGACCAAATAGAGTGCACTAGAGGTGTGAGGAATGACTTTCCTAATCAATTTCTTGCTATTGCTGGGGCACTGGGGATACCTCAGTCTCTCCTGTTCTCTGTCTGTGGCACAAAATGTTTAGCTTTCTGAAGACTTAATAGTTCCAGTCTAACTCAAGTTTTTCTGCTTAGATAAAAGGTATCTCTGGGTAAAATTTAATGGTCTGTTAAATACAAAAGGTGAGACAAAATGATCTGATAGTCTCACCTGACTTTAAAATCTAAAAAAAACCCTGATGCCATGGAATTAGGCTGTGGAGTAAGAAGTACTTGGGGAATAGATTTAGAAGTCTTAGCACAGTTGTAAAACTCAGTTTTACAGCTTTAACTCAACAATTCTAACTACATTACCAAATATTACAATTGGAAAAAAATAAGCACTGATGCAAGTATTATATATCTACATATCTATATCTATATCTATCTAAATATATAGATATAGATATTTATATTTAAGTCTATATAGATATATATAAAACTCTCTTTCTCTCTCTCTCTTTCTCTCTCTCTCTCTATATATATTTAACTTCTGATTTAAAGGCTAGTGAATTGCTAAATACTTTTATTAGCTGCAAGTTTGCTGCTTGCTTGAACTAATTTCACGCCCTGTAGATATGGTGCTTTAGCTGAAAATAGCGTTAAATTACTCTTGCAAAGGCAGTTAAGTCTGACAAGAGACACCACTAGATGGCATAGAACTGTCTAAGAGATGGGACCCAGATATAAAGATTCTTTTGATTCTACTGCAGTTAAGACTAGCTTACAGTGTATAGCAAAGTGGGGAAAGGGTGATGGGAGGATAGGGGAAGCATAGCCTTTCTTCTAATGCATCTCCTTATTTTAACATGATATAGTTCTAAAACTTTACAATCTTACCAATCTGTCTGTTTTTATCCTCTGTTCTAGCCTCCTCCCTCAGACTTGACAGCTGGCCACCCGAGGAATGATTCCCAGTACACTAGCAAATAAGCCTATATTAGGAAAGGAGCTGAGGGAGTTCCACTGAGGGCAACATATGCATTCGTGCCCTGATAGGACCTGAACTATGCTGCTGATGTATTGTACCAAACCCCGCAACTCCAGGATCTGGCACAAGGCTTTCCTGCTTTCATTTAGGAGATGCTGGGGATTAGGGTTACAAGTCAGTGGGCTAAGGAGAGGAGGACACAGGTAAGTCAACATTAACATTAAGGTACATAGGCATAAGATTTGAGTAGCAGGAAGTAAATACGGTGATGTTGTCTTAAAATCAGCCATGAACAGGTAACTGGTAGAGAATACTAACACTGTAATGTATACTTGACAACCTTATACTCTCCTACAACCTTGGAGGGCTCCAAACCAGTGTCTGGTCCCCTAACATGCTTAATTACTGTCTGCCTAGGCTCCACTTCTCAGTCCCAGTGCTGCAGCTCAGTCCTAGCTCCACCACTCCCTCCAACTCACTCCTTCTAGCAACACATTTCCCCTACTGCTGCATGATATGTGTTCCAATGCTGCACCTTCCACTTCCCCTTGACCCCTGCTGCCTTCTGGGAGTTGTAGTACACATTGTAATTCATTCCTCCAGTCCCCTGGAGGCTCGTGGGAGTTGCAGTTCATGTAACAACACTACAGGCAGATGACATTCAACATTATAGTACATTAAAGTATATTTAAGGTGTAGAATTAGAAACTTGAGGCCACCCTGTGAAGTAGGAAGTGTCAACCCCCTCCCCATCAAAAACAACCTTCCCCCCCAAAACACAATAGGAATTGAAAACATGCTTCATATTACATTATCAGGTCCCATAATTCCCAAGAATTTGTCCTAGCTGTTTAGACAGAAGCTTGGTAGGCAAGAAGGGTAACATTTGTAAATAGTCTTTTATCTTTGTTGACCTTGTCATAGATGTCAAAGAAGGGAGAGTGATTCCCTATTATTATAGATCAGGTTTTCGGATATGCCACATTGTCATTGTCATTTACACTCATCAAAGTGAGTCTAAGGGCCTAGCTACCCAGCACAATGCAGTGTCCTGCAGACACACCCAAGCTAGCTCTACTCAAGCCTTTCAGACCTAATTAGATGGGGTGGCATGCCTGAATATCATGGTTATACTAGCTAGCTTGTCCAATGCTAATTCAGGTTAGAATTGCATTGCACATGTACACATGCTTTACAATATTACCAGGACAGAGCAGCAATATTTACAGCCACCTGCAAGATGCTCTGAAGAGGTGTTACATACAAGACTTCAAAATTAGACATGACATCCAATCCAACACCAGTTTGGGCCAAAAAAAATCTGTTGGTGCCATTTCAGTACTATGTACCATTCCCTCCCCCTGTCATGATGAACAGCAGCTGAAAGCTCACTTTTAATTTTCCATTAAGATAGATTTCTTGCTTTATTAGTTACCTGCAGTGCAAAACTTCTAGCCACACTGGTGAATTAGGCCATTTATTAATCCAGTAGTGTCCATGACTTCCAATTCACAGATAATCATAGTATCATAGTACTTAGGGTCGGAAGAGACCAAAGAGATCAACAGTTCCAACCCCCCACCCCTGGCAGGAATGAGTGCCGGGATCATATCACCCCAGCCAAATATCTATCCAGCCTCCTCTTGAAGACCCCAAAGATAGGAGAGAGCACCACATCCCTTGGGAGCCCATTCCAGAGCCTGGCAGCCCTAATTGTAAAGTAATGTCTCTGGATGTCCAGCCTGAAGCTTCTCTCTAACAATTTGTGGCTGTTATTCCTAGTAACCCCCATTGGTGTTTGGGGGAACAAGGCCTCCCTCAGTTCCCTCTGGTCCCCCCTGGTGAGTTTGTAAATGGCCACCAGATCCCCTCTCAGCCGTGTCTTGTGGAAGCTGAATAGGTTTAGACCTTTTAGCCTCTCTTTGTGGGGCCTGACCTGCTGCCTCTTTAGCATGTGAGTGAGCCTTCTCTGGACCCTCTCAATGCTAGCCACATCCCTCTTGAAGTGCGGTGCCCAGAACTGGACTCAGTACTCCAACTGTGGCCTGATCAATGCTGCATAGAGGGGAAGGACCATCTCCCTGGACCTGCTTAAGATGCATCTGTAGATGTAGGACAAGGTGCTGTTGACCTTACTGACCGCTTCCTCGCACTGGCGGCTCATTTTCATCCTGGAGTCAGCAATGGCTCCAAGATCCCTTTCTGCCACCATGTTGACAAGAAGGGTGTTTCCCAGCCTGTAGGTATGTTGCTGGTTCCTTCTCCCTCGATGCAGCCCCTTGCACTTGTCTGCGTTGAATTCCATCCTATTCTCATCCACCCACTCTGTAATTTGTCTAGATCTAGCTTGATTCTGTCCTTCCTCTCCAGAGTGCCCACCTTGCCCCACAACTTCATGTCATCAGCAAATTTCGACAGCATGCATTCCACACCCACATCCAGATTGCTGATAAAGATGTTGAACAGCGCAGGCCCCAGAACCGAGCCCTGGGGGACCCCACTGCCCACATCCCTCCAGGTTGAAAATGACCCATCCACCACCACTCTCTGGGTGTGACCATCTAGCCAATTTGCCACCCATCTGACTGTGTAGGCATCTATGCTGCAGTCACCAAGTTTTTTTTAAGAGAATGTGGTGAGAAACCATGTCAAAGGCCTTCTTAAAGTCCAGGAAGACAACATGTACCCCAACACCCTCATCCAGGGACTTTGTAACCTGATCATAAAAAGAAACCAGGTTAGTCAGGCAGGGGCTGCCCTCAATGAACCCATGTTGGTTGCCCGTGAACATTACCTCCCCTGCTGGGCCCTTGCAGATGTACTCCTTGATCATTTTCTCAAAGGTCTTCCCAAGGACCGAGGTAAGACTGACTGGCCTATAATTGCTGGGGTCCTCTTTTCTCATCTTCTTGTAAATGGGGACCAAAGTGGCCCTTTTCCAATCCTCTGGTACCTGGCCAGTGCCCCACTAATGCTCATAAAGCTGTGCCAGAGGCCCGGCTATGACCCCCGCCAATTCCCTCAGCACTCTTGGGTGAAGAGCAACTGGACCTACTGACTTAAACACATCCAGCACCTCCAAAAGTTCCCTTACTATGACCCTAGGCATGGCAGGGCTTCCCCTCCATCTGCAATTCTAGTGAGGGAGATGTCCTGGACCCTGTTCAGGAATATGGAGGCAAAGAATTCATTAAAGAGGTCAGCTTTTTCATTTGCTGCAATCACTAGATTGCCAAGCCTATCCTGTAGGGGTCCCAAGTTACTTAGGGCCTTTTTCTTACTTGCTGTATATTTAAAAAAGGACTTTTTATTGTCCTTAATTCTGGTTGCTAGCCCTAGCTCCATTTCTACCTTGGCCTTCCTAATAGCCTTCCTGCAATCCCGAGCAATGGAGGTGTAATCCTCTTTGGTGATAGCCTCTTGCTTCCACTGTTTTTATGCCTCCTTTTTTGCCATCAGGAATCCCTGGATGCCTTCGCCAAGTCATGGGAGCTTCTTAGCACTCCTGCCCCCCTTGGTGTGCATTGGCACTGACTCCCTTTGAGCTCAGAGGATCATCTCCTTAAGGAACAACTACCCGTCTTGGATTCCCATCTCATTGAAGCTCTGAGACCCCAGTGCCTCTCCTACTAACCTTCTTAGCTTACAGAAGTCAGCCCTCCTGAAGTCAAGGACCTCTGCCTTGCTGCTTGCTTTCACCACCCTGTGTTGGATAGTAAATTCCAGCGGGTGATGCTCACTGTCACCCAGGTGGTTGAGTACCTGCAGACCCCTCACCAGGTTGTCGCCTGTGGCAAGGACCAAGTCCAGAAATGCATTTCCCCTGGTGGAATTATGTACCTCCTGGGTTAGGTGGAGCTCCTGTATCCTGGCTAGGAACCTATGTGAGTGGTTGGACCTGGCTGACTGCTCCTCCCAGCAGATGTCTGGGTAGCTTAAGTAACCCATGACAATCACATCCCTTGACTTTACAGCCTCTGTGAGCTGACCTGAGAATTCCAGGTTCAGCTCATCCCCTTGGTGAGGCGGTCTGTAGTAGATGCCCACTATCAAGTCCCTTTCCTCATGCCCCCCTTGCATTCTTACCTTGGGTGCTTCATTCTGCCCCTCCTCTGACCCCATCCTGATCACTGAGGATGTGTATTGCTCTTTGATGTATAATGCTACACCCCCCACTGTTTTCCCTGCTCCGTCTTGCCTGTACAGCCTGTATGCCTGGATGTCCACTGCCCAGTTGTGGGTAGAATCCCACCAGGTTGCCATGAGCCCCACTAGGTCTGGGTTTTGCTAGCTAGCAGGAGGGCAAGTTTCTCTTGCTTATTCCCTGTGTTTCTATTTGGTATCAGGAAGGAATTTTACTTCAGGTTCTTGTACACGTGACAGGAATTTATTCCAGTGTCTCAACCTGTCCCTTAAATTGACATCAATTTATTCCATTGCTGTGTACATGTGACTGCTCAAAAATCTCCAAAATTGCTCCATGCTCTATTGAAAGTTAAATACTGTAGGGGACATTGCATAACAATCCACACCACTGACCTTTTATTACTGAATTACAGCACGAGGCAACTATAGCCTGCACAATGCTGATATGTGCAGATCAGCAACAGTTGTGGTGTTTCATTAATTGACATATTTTAGTTAGGTGTAAGTTCAGTACTTTCATTAATGTCATTATTGAATACACATATTTTTAAACAATTTTTTCTTCCTCTTTTTTGTAATTAATCATTATTTATTTTAATGTTTTTATTAGTCTTTTATTTTTATCCTTTTTATTCAAGTAAAGTTTATTTACTGTTAAAATCCACTTGCTGTATTCCTTTTTTTCCCCTTAACCACAGCGCTCAGCCGGACAGCTGGTGAAAGTGAGTTTGATGGGTGGGGAGTCTGTGGTGGAGGGTTCTGAGCCTATGCAGCCACTACTACACAGCAGGCCTGGGCTGTGCTCAGCATGGCACTGAGTTTGGGGATGTTTGCTTTTCTGAGTCCAAGCCAATGCAGCCCCTGTATGCTGAGGATGGCCACACAGCAGCCCCAGGCTACATTCTGGACAGCAGGGGTAAAAAATTGTGGGTGCTCAGCAGAACACATTAATCACTGAACCCTGAATCCAGGCTTAGATGTCTACTGCTTGTATCATGTCATGTCCCATTATCACAGCCACAGCTAGTTGTCAGGACCAGCAACAAAATCCCACTCATATTTTTCCACTCTTAGACAGAAGCCCCTTTTTGCATGAGACACTAGGGCTGTGCAAAATTTCACCAACCGTTTCATTTTGATGCTGTTTCAACTCATTTTGAGCTTGAAACAGTGAAATCAAAATGAAACAAAGGGCTTCAAAACAACCTAAAAACGAAATGAAGACAGTTGAAACATTTTGAAAGTTTCAAAAGTTTTGAGCTTCAAAGCTGAAACTGGGCTTGCCTGCAGGGAAACAGAAAGTAAGGAGAGGGAGGGAGAGACAGGGGAGGACTGCTCTGATATTAACTGTGTAGCTGGCCCATGACTGTGATCCTTCTCTGAGGTCCCTTCCAATCCCAGTGCTCTGGGGGAGGGATGGAAAAACAGCATGAAAGGCAGCATCATGTGATCTGGTCTGCTTTCTGCCTTGGGGTCAGTTACTGAGCTGTCTTCCAGCAGTTCAGCAGCATCAGAAAACTAAGGCTACTAGCACTGATTTGAAGGATTTCCTACTTGCTAGCCTAGCCTAGCCTAGCCTAGCAAGAGGGATTCCAGAATACCTTTTTCTTTCTTCTAGAGGCTTTTATTTTATTATTACATTAATTGATTTATTCTTTTCAATTTTATAATTCTATTGGATAGGATATAACTATAGAATTTAATTTATATAGGAATGGAAATACAGTTATATTTTATTTCTATACATTTAAAGCTTGCAGCATACATACATTATAGAATTTATATAGGAAGAAAGATATTTATATTTTTATATACACTTATACTTTGCACCACACACACATTATTAAATTAATATAGAAGTAAAGACATAGTAATTTATTCATATTATATTCTTTTTATACATTTCTACTTTGCACCATTCACACATTATTGAGTTTATACAGGAGGACAGACATATTCATTCTTATTTGTTTCTATACATTTCTACTTTTCACTACTCACACATTCTTTAATTTATATAGGAACACAAATAAACTTATATATTTGTATAAAAGGAAGACATTATGAAACACACCATGAAGCATGGTGGTAAGGCAGGAGGTGGCAAGCCTTCAGGGAGGGGCAGAAGGAGGAGTGGTATAAGTTGCCCCACTCCCAAACTGAGATGCAGCTTCTTTCCTCCAGCTAGCATGGATGAGGCTTCCACAAGCAGCAAGGAGAGGGGAGCAGTGCCGGTGCCACTGCTTGTGCCTGAGACTGCACCCCCTCCAAGAGCACCAGACATAATCTCCGCCACACCATGATAGCAGCAAGCAGCATCACCAGCATGAGAGTCTCCTCCACATCCATTTTATTTCCCATGCTGAACCTCCCAGCGCCAGAGGAAGAGCTGGATCTGGATCTGGATGCCAGTATCCTAGCAAGGGAGATTCTGGGGAAGGAGGGGGAATCATTTGAGTTTGTGCTCCACACCCGTCAAGTTTCCTTTAGAGCCAGGTCTCCTTCTGCAGAAGGCACTTCAGAGGAGGTTGATGTAGAGGTTGTGGAGCAAGCGGCTCAGCTGAGTCCACTCGTCCTGTTGCTATGCTTCTGCATGCTGAGGAGGGGGAAAGTGCAGCATCCACACATGCACCCCCACCCCAGAAGTGAGCAGGTAGTGTGGTCTGAGATCATTTTGAGCTGGCAGATTATCCCATGCATGCTGTCTGCCTGCACTGCTGAGCCAAAACCAGCTGGGGCAAGGGAACAAAGCACACGAGCACCATAGGGATGCTGATGCATCTCTACAGGCACCACCCCCTTGTCCTTACTCTTCCTCAGCCTGACACCAGCAGGATAATGCCCAAAAGAAAGTCCCCATCTCACTTCAAAGCCCCTATCCCCCCAAAGCAGAGTCACTTCACCCTGAAACAGTGGGCAAAAGGTGGACAGAAAGGAGGGTGCATTGCAAGGGTGAACGAGATCACCCAGAGTATTGGAGAGATGCTTCCTGTCAATGGATGAGCATCCAGGGTTCAGGTGCTCGTGGTCCCATCCTACCAAGTGCCCACATACACCACCTTCCGCTGGACGGTGGTGCTCTTCCTGTATGAAGGATGCAGGGAGTACATGAGGGAAGAGCTGCACGAGGTAGGTCCACAGGTGGCCTTACACTTCACCTCAGACAACTGGAGCAGCTGGGGTGGAGATCATACCTCCCTCACCCTCACAGGGCTCTGGTGCTACTAGTCAGGCCATCGGTGGGCTCTCCTTCAAGCCAAGATGAAGGATGAGTCCCACATAGCAACAGAGATCATGGGGACCATGAACTTCTTGGTGCAGGGGTGGCTCTTTGGGCAGGGCAAGCTCACCAGTGGGTTCATGGTCACCAACAACTTTGTTGGAATCCTCTGTGTGGCACACAAGTTCTACCTCATTGTCAGGGATGCCTTGGAGGGGGACAGGTCTGAAGGTGGCAAGCTACTTCCACCAGAGAATCAAGTGAGGCAAGATGCTACAAGACAAACAAGCAGAGCTGAACATCCCACAGCACAAAATTATGCAAGGATGTGGAGACTCAGTAGAACTCCACATAACTGATGCTCGAGAGGCTGGTGGAGCAACAGAAGGCCATCCATGAGATGGCCTTGCTTTGTGAGATTGGGATCAGCAGCCCCCTTAACAGAGCTAAGTGGGATACCATCTCCCAGATCTTGGTGGTCCTCAAGCCCTTCCTCGAGGCCACCAAGAGCCTCAGCACTGGTGATGTCCTCCTTACCCAGGTGATCCCTGTAGTGAGGGAACTCCAGAGCCAAATGGAGGAGTTCCAGGGGATCAGTGTTCCTGGCTGTGGCAAGTCATTGTCACCATATGTCCAGGCACTGGTGAGGCAGCTGAAAGAGGGCATCGGGAAATGGGCTGATTGCTTCTGGTCCAGTATGATCCATGTGCTGGCCACCATGTGTGACCTGAGGGTGAAGGGTACTGTATGCAGTAGCCAAATCCTGGATCAGTGGACAGAGGTGCTGGTGAAGAGAGTCAGGGAGGCAGAATGATGGAGGTGGGGGAACATGGAGGAGGGGTGTCCCGGGAAATAAGCACTAGGAGAAGGGGGACCTCTCCCCATAGTGGGACGGGATACAGAACAGCTCACCTCACCATAAAAAGCCCTGAGACTTCCAGCTTGAGCTGGCGTAAGCCAGTGATGTCATCCCTGGAGGCTGCTGAGCAAGGATAAAAGCTGGTGCTGAGGGAGATGCGGGGGGAGTGCTGCAGGGGATGGACTCTGGAGGCGCTTCCCCCGCCAGGTGGGTGCTACGCCAGTTGATGCTGAAGGATCCCAAGCAGGGGCACCAAGGTAAGCCTCCAGCAGAGGCAAGAGCAAGGGAACACATTGAGGGATGTCAAAGACTGTAAGAAAAGGGGTAGACCAGACACTGCCCTGCATCAAGGGTGAAAACCTTGTTTTTTTCTTTCCTTTTTTCTTTTCTTTTCATCAACCCAGTTACAAAGGGGTCTTCTGATACCCCTTTGATAAGGACTAGCCCTGAGAGGCTTTGAGGCCACGACACGGGCACCCCAAAAGGCCCTGAAGCAAGGGGTGGGGGGGGTGGGGAGGGCAAAGACAATGCTCCAAGAGAGAGGAGCGGTGGCAGATGACGGTCAAAGGCCAGACCTAGGCAGAGATCCATCAGGAAGTCTGGAGTATCTTGACAGGAGAGAGGCAACAATGGAGGGTGAGCTGGGAAACATCAGCAGTCATCATGAAGGCTAGCATATGGATGGGGTGTAGGGGAGGCGGAGGCCCATGGAGACCTGCTGAGGATCGCAGTCCATCCAAGTGAGTACATTGAAAGGAAGCCCACCACTGAAATTACCATCAAAGTTGTGGCAGGATAGTATCAGGGCTTTTCCCAGGGAGACTGTGGGCTCATTCAGGGAGGGCTAACGCCCATGTCACAAGTCAGTCTTGGGTGCATGCGCTAAGGTGGCATGGAAACACCTACTTGAGACCAGGTGGGCACAAGGAGGATCCACTGTCCCATGATAGCAGCCACTCTCCTCCTCCATTACAGGTGCTGTCAATGTGGACAAAGGGCATGGCTTCCATGGTAGGTTCTGGAGGCACCAGACCCCACCATCAGGGAGGTAGCATTCAGGCCTTGGTGGCAGCCTATCTTGATGAGGTCATGGAGCTGCTGCTGTGCAATCCCTTGACCTACTGGGCAAGCCACAGCCAGATGTGCTGGATCTGGCCATGGTTGCCTGGGAGCACCTGTCCTGTCCACTGACCAGTGGTCCGAGCAAAAGGGTGTTCAGCATCGCTGGGGATGTAGCAACACCCCACTGCATCTCGTTGGATCCTGGCTTGGTGGAGCAGCTGGTGTTCCTGAAGGTGAACCTCCTGCTGCTGGGGTTCCCCAAGATCCAGGTGCAGATGAAGTGAGTGCCACCCTCCTCACCCCATCTGCACCTATTTCCTTTGTTCATTTTTAAAAAGCTAGTTAATGCTCTGCTCTCAGAGCTGGACGGGGCACTCACTGCATCACCAGCCAGCAGGAGAACGACATGTCCCTGCTGAGCTTCCATGCCAGGATGAACTTGGAGGTATGGGCTGAGCCTCTGGGGAAGGAGGAGACCCCAGGTCCTGGGAATGACCACTAAAACTGCACTCTGCAGGGAAGGCCTGGTGGGACTGCTGGTGGTGCGGCAGCCCCAAGAAAGGCCAGGA
Organism: Crocodylus siamensis; assembly: GCF_052110815.1. Lineage (NCBI taxonomy): Eukaryota > Metazoa > Chordata > Crocodylia > Crocodylidae > Crocodylus > Crocodylus siamensis. Next base: position 12,035,338 of record NC_143408.1, read on the forward strand.
CTGAGGATCTTCCTGGTGAAATGTGGGTAGGAGGTGCCATAACCTCCAGCTACCACATGAACATACACAGTCCTGGCTGGGGAAAGCCAAGACACATCATGTGTTTGATAGGCCTGAGGCTTGCTGGTTGCAGTGGAGTTGTGAGGCTCTAGGTAAGCTCAGCTTAGCATGCCAGGGATGCCAGCTTTTGGGTTAAAAAACCCTTTGTCAGGCTAAGGAAACACCTGCAGTCGGTGTGTGAGCTGTTCCTGGATAGAAAGAATGGTAAAGAAGCCAGAGGCTGGCATGCAATGCAAGCAAGGAAGTCAGTCAGTGAAAATGGAAATGGAGGCATCAGGGAGTGAGGGACAGCCTGGGGTGAGGGGGCGGGGAAGGGGAATGTAGCAGCACAGCTAAAAGTGGAGATGTACCCAGCGAGTCGGATGTCCAGCAGGTTGTAGTTTGTCAGAATTCCCTTGTCTATACTGAGTCCATAAGTTTCTGTACCTAGGAGGCCGATTAAGTGAAGTTCATAGGCCCAGCTGTGAAAAGTGGTTTACAGTGAGGGCACACCTTAACACACACACTGAAGAAGCAGCTCCTGCAGAAAGGAAAGAAAGGCTCTGTGACAGTTTGGCTGCCTGAGATGCTGCTGATGCTACTGTGTTAGTGCTCACTGATCACTAAGTTATTTTATTACCTATTGTCATTTAAGGTGGTGGACTGGGCTGGGGCTCTAGGGGGAAAAGAGGCCTCATTGGGGCACACTACCATGTTGTATAGAGGCACCAGTGAGGGCATGCCTTAACACGCACAGTCATACACGTCATGAATTTTACTCTGAACAGTTTGAGGTGCAGTTTCCCTGAAACCCATGCACCAATCTCCTTGAAAGCTGGCAGTCTCCATGGCCTCATCAGGGCCTAGCATGCCTGTAGTTTTTACCCCGCTGCACCTTAACACACACAGTCACGTGTCACAGGGTTTGCTTGTCAGCAGCTTGAGGTACAGTTTCCCATAAACCACTGCACCTATCAACTTGAAGTTTGGCAGGCTGTGTGGGCTCAACAGGGGTTAGCATTTCTGCAAGTTTAATCTGAATCGGACATGAAATGACAAAGTTATAGGCATTTTTGTGCTTCCCTATTATAGCCTATGGGCCAAATGTCAAAACAGCGTCGAAACAGTGAGACAGTTTCGATGAAATGAAACGGAACAGTGGTTTCAAAATGAAACAAAACTCGAAATGAAACACTATGCTGTCAAAACAGAAGTTGAAGTGGAATAGTGCCGTTTCGCACAGCCCTAGTGTCTCCCCAGTGGTAAAATTATACTGTCCCTGAGCAGAGCACTTTAACCCCCAAACCCTGATTTCAACCTCAGGTGCCTTCTTTGGGAGAGGTTCCATGCACCCAAATGCTCAATAGGTCCCCTTATCATAGCCACCGCTAGGCATCAGAACCCAACAGCAAAATCCCACTCCCAGTTTTGGTAGGTCTCCCAGGCAGCCTGCCCCTTTTTTACATGAAATGCCCTCAGCCACAAAAAATTGTGTTCACTTTTGGGGGTTTGAGCTGATGCAGCCCCTGTGTGTGGCAAATGGCCACACAGCAGCCTCAGCCTGTGCTCTGGATGTCTGGCTTCAGTGAGTTCAGTGGTGATGGGAGGGTTCGGTGTTGTCTAGGGATGCTGTGTAGTCCCTGCTGCAGCCTATCACTCCCAACCCACAGTCACCCATCCCTGCTGCTGACCCTCAGTCCCTACCCCCACACCCCTTGCCCTGTCAATGCCACTTACTTCCCACCCCCCGGGCCACACTGGTGCCCCTCACTCCAAACCCAGCTCTGGTGGGGAGAGGGGGTATACTGCTCCTGTCATGATTGGCCCACAGTGAGTTTGTTCCAAGCAGGGGCTGGAGGGAAAAGGAAGGGCTAGGGCTCCAGTGCTTCTCCAGGAATTTGTCCATGCTCTCTTCCACCACACAGGCAGCATCTTCTGGCTGTACCTCCCCCACCAGAATGGGCACCAGCTCCCAAAACCCTCCTACCCACTCCCTTCACCCACTTTAGTGGCAGTCATCTCACCCCCCCACCCCCTCCCTTGCCCCAGTCAAAGTAGTTTATATTTCGAAAAACTGTGGGAAGCCACCCACACAGATGTCGCCCTCCCAGGTGCCAAGAGGGCACAGGCTCAGGAGCAGCCTGATGGCCTGTTCCTCCCCCTCCCCCCACCCCAAAGCCTCCAGCTCCCCCACCATCACCGCAGATCATGCCCCTTCCCCCCACCCCGGTCCCACTAGAGGCATTGTACTGATCAGACAGAGTTGCTGGAATCACCCAACCCGAAGTGCCAGCTTCAGACTGCTGTACCACGGCCTGCAGAGCACGCTCTCCATTGGAACCAGCCGGAATATGTGCAGTCAGGCAATTCCTCACAATAGCTCCCTGACCACTGTTTGCTTGCTGCTCTAAGGGGTCACTGTGCCCTGCCTGGCCACATCTGCTTTTGGCCGCTGCCTCCCTCACTTCCAAGAATTCCTCAGCCCAAGAATCTCTGAAAATCTCACCACTGGTCTCACATTTGTGGAGCGTGAGGGCTGCCACTATGGCAGTGGTGATGTTTTATTGCTCAACCTCACGTCTGTAGTTCAGTGACCTCCACCATGCTTTCAGACAGCCAAAGACACATTCAACACTCGTATGGCAGTTGCTTAGATGATAATTGAAATTCTGCCTTTGTGGGTCAGTCACTTGTCTGCCATATGGCTTCATGAGCCAGGGCAAGAGTGGGTAAGCCGCATCTGCTGTGATAAGCAGGGGCATGGAAAGACCCTGGATCACTACATCATTGAGTCCAGGCACATGCTGCCCTTTCTCCAATAGCAGTGAGCGTTTCAAAAGACATGCACATTGTGAGCACACCTGGCCAGCCTGCATCAACGTTAGTAAGTTGTCCCTGGTGATCAACTACAGCTTGGAGGATCACTGAGTGAAATCCCTTCCAATTCATAAAAAATTAGGGATGGCAAATAACCAGCTCTTCTGGGATGGGAACAGGACCAGAATGTGTGTATGGTCCAATGCACCCATCCAGTTAGGGAACCCCATGGCCTTGAATCCTTCAACAACTTCCCTGGGGTTACTTAGGCAGATTAACTTGTTTACTGTGATGTCCTGCAGTAGCTGGCATACCAAACATATCACCGCACTGGCCATAAAGGGATCCACACTGAACTGGTTCCTGATGAAGTGGAGGCTGCTTTGGGTGGCCAGTTTTATGATGTCTATGGCCACCCTCTTTTCTTGTGCAATGGGCTGACATATGACAGTTTCCCATCACTCAGTGTGCAGCAACAGCATAGCGACTATGTGGAAGAATGTCTCCCTACTCATTCTTAATGTCTTCAGCCACTGGTGATCCTCCCAAGATGAGATTACGATGTGTTCCTGCCAGTCAGGGCTGCTTGCCCGTGCCTAGACCTTGTGATCATTGCTCTGTAGGTTTATCCACAGAGCCCTGTCATTCTCAAGATCCATGGCTTCCTCTTGGTTGAACAACTGCACTATCCTAAAGATTTCTAGGTATAACAAGCATTTTGAAGCTGGTAACCTGCATTGGTGCCCCAATTCAAGGGTCAGCATAGTATGCATTGCATTCAGCATCAGAAGCACTTCATTATTGATTTGCTTAGCTCTCTGGTTGGATATCTCCAGGGCCTCCAAAATCATCAACATCTCCTCACTGATTCCATCAGGAGTCAAAGCCATCTCGTTATGCAGAGAACAGAACAACACTTGCATGTGCAAAGGGCCTTGTCTAGATAGGGCTGTTGAATAGAGTCATTAACATTCTAACAGTCATGCTTTTTCGTTTCAATTCCTATCCTCCACAGATCAGGTTACTGTAAATGTCCCTCCTGTGAGGATGTGGAGTGTCCAATGCCTACAGTAACAGTCCCAATTTCCACAAATTAAATCCCACTTCCACATTTTGCAGGTGTCCCAGTCAGCCTACAGTTTTTACATGCGATACCCTCAGCACTAAAACTACCTGGGCACCCTGCAGAATGTTTTAACCACTAAAACCTGAAATTACGCTCAGGTGGCTAATGTGGATTTCATGTACCCATCCCCAACTTATCACAGGCACAGCTAGGTGCCAGAACCCAACTGCCAAATCCAACTTCAAGTTTTTCAATGTCTCCCAGCCAGCACCCCCTTTTTACATGCAATGCCCTCAGCGCTAAAGTTGTGCGAACTCTCAACTGGCAGCTTTAACTGCTGAACTCCAAATTCAGTCTTGGCTGGCTAATGTGGGCATCATGATAGGTCCCATTAGCACATCCAAAGCTATGCCAGGCATCTAGGGCCAGTTCCTGCCAGGGCAGTAGGTGGATGGAACGGTTGATGCACCAGCAGCAATTCCTCTCAATCCAGCTACACTAAGGGCACTAAGTTTCAGGTGTTACTGGTAGTGAGCCATTAGCACCTACCAACCTGTACAATGGGTGTGCCTGGGTGGCAGTTTGGGTCAGACTATGGTTTTCAATGGTGTTGTGTTACAAAAGCTCACTTGGGAAGACTGGCATGAGTGCAGAGTTCCCTCTAAGGTGCGCACGTGTGTGGCTGCGCACAAGTAAAAGTTTGGCCATGTGCAAACTTTTTCGGGTCACGCACCCGCAATGAATGGAGCTGGGCTGCGGCATGGTACACTTAGTAAAGGTAAGCTCCTCCCCTAGGCAGAGGTGGGGGCTGGCGTGGGCTCTGCGGAACTGCTCCGCTCTCCTGCATTGCCTAGGGGAGTGAGGATGCATGTGGAGTCAGGGCCGGGGAACGTAGCATTTCCCAGAGCCGGCAGAGCCTGCAGAGCAGTTCTCCAGAGCCAGAGGAGCCTCACTTGGGGCAGGCAGTGGCTCCTCCCCAAGGTGAGGCAAAGCAGGGATGGAGGCTGAGGCGGGCTCTGCTGGCCCCAGGGAACTGCTCTGCTCCCTGGCCCTGATGCCACGTGCTTCCTCACTCCAAGCAATGCAGGGGAGCGGAGCAGTTGCCCACGCCAGCCTCCAGCAGAACCTCACTTGGGGCAGCCAGGCTCCAGGCCCAGCCTCCAGCCCCCGCTGCCTGTCCCAACCTTTTGTAAGTGTCCCATGCTACACCAAAAGGGGAAGGCAGGACCGAAGCGGCAGACTCACGGACTGAAGCAGCACACTCATAGACCGCTACTCCTTAGAGGGAACATTGCATGAGTGTTGTGACTAAAGCACAGTTAACACTTGTATAAGTATGCATAACTTTTACATGTCAATCAGGACTTGTAGTAGAGATGATATCTTTTATTAGACCAACCAGATTTTTGCAAAAAAAATTTTTTGTATAAAAAAAAATCATGTTGGTCTAATAAAAGATATCTCTACTACAAGTCCTGATTGCTTTTTCCTCTAGACCAATATGGCTACAACCTGGATACCTTTTACAAGTAGAGACATTTTTGCATGAAGAGGTTCCATACTCTCATCTCTGGTCAGAAAGCATCTGGCATAGCAACCCCTCTCTCAATGCCTCACTTTGGTCCCAAACAACATACTCTATGGAGTCACAAAAGAAGAAACAATAGGCATCCATCTTGGAGGAGCAGACAGATACATCTGAAAGCCATGGCCCCAATTGGGGCCATGTTAAAGTTGAGGCATTGATTGCTATCTGGAGGGGAACAAAAGATGATAATGCAGCTGGAAAATCAATTAAATAAGCCAGTCAATGCATCCATTGCTGAGCAAATGAAGTAAGATGGGTACAATTGTGACTAGGAACAGTGCTGCAGTAAGATGAAGTCCCTAAAATGTGCTTTCCATTGGGCCAAGGGCTAGAATTCTTGTCCTGGGACCGCACACAAAGTAGTCCAATTCAGTTATAAGCTTTTGATCATTCTGATGAAAGACACAGGAGATGCTTACCTATGCTCATTTGGGATGACAGGTGTGCCTCAGGTGGCCACAGCATCACCTACCAAAGCCAAGTCTACAGGCTGTCCTGACACTGAAGTGAGCAGTGCAGTAGCATAACAGGGGGCCTTCTCGGGGCAATCTCACTGTAGTCCACCCACCTGTTTTTGGGCTAACCGCCTGCCTTCTCACCTGCCATGCCTTGTGAGTCATTATTTAATAGATGTCAATTAAGCAGGAGGCTGCTTATTCCATGCCCCAATTCCAGGGGGCGCTATCTGTGGCTCTATTCCTCCTCTACACTGCAGCCCAAGCCTCACTGATTCCATCAAGATGTTATTATAATCACCAGCCCTGACACTGGGCGCCAGAATCCTCCTAACTGAACCCCACCTGGATTCCTCTCCTCAGGCCGTCTATTCCACCTTAGTACCAGGCAGCATAGCTCCCGAACTGCTTCCTGGGTGTGGCCCCCAGGCCCTGGGCCCACCTCCAGGTCAGCTGGAACCCCAGGTGTGCAGCTCTTGGGCATTCCTCATGGTGGGCCCCTGGCCCTTCAACCCTTCCAGTCCTGGCCCCAGCATTGACCAGTAGGGTGCAGTTTTAGGTCATGCCCAGGACCAGGAGCCTCCTGACCATCCCCTTACTGCCAGATGATACCAGCAGCCCTCTAGCCAGGCAATGCTGTTACCTGACCTCCAGCAGCAGAACTGCCCTGTTTATATGGGCAGCCCCAGATTAAAAAATGGCTGCCCTCATCAGGCACCTGGCAGCTGCTAGCTCTAGGCCCTTAAAGTGGGAGGCACCAACAGTGCCCTGCCACAAGTAGTTACTGCTGAACTTCACTCAGTCACTTGGAGGCAGGGGGTGAGGGTTTGCAGCAGTCACAGGACATGGAGAACCAAGATCAAGAACTTATCTTGAAGTATGATCTATCATCTCCCTGTGGGTTTTCCTGAGTATTCAAAAGGAGGAGGAAGAGGAGGGGATGCACCAGACTTCATCATTAACCTGAGGCAGGATTTTTTATGCATGCCAGAAAGATCACTCTCTTCTGTGCAGGAGATGCCTGAAGATCTGTGCCCTGGCACTTGTAAGTTATGGAGAAGGGACATTGGAGTGTTTGGGGTGACTAAGGCTTACATGCATGGGAATGAGTGAGGAAAGGTGTTAGTGTTGCAAGTGGCAAATATGTCTGCTCCTTGCAGTCACACAATGTTTCATGTACAATGGGTGGGTGGAGGATGCTCTGGGCTGCCTCTTCAAGTTGCTGGGTTTTTTTCCTTGTTATCAGCTACTGCATCCACTGGAATTCTGGCATGTGTGCCCAAAGCTCAGACACCAGCACACACCAGAGCTGAGCAAATGCATGAGCACTACTGCAGGCAGCGATGGTCAAGGGAAGCAATGATGGAGGATATGGTGGTGGCTTCTCAGTTGTGAGTACAGGCGGCTTATCATTTGGATGACAAAATGCACAAGATGTTTGTATAGGTTGAAGAGAGAGAGGCAGCAAATTATGGCCAGCATAACAAGATTCCTTGACGTGACCAGTAAGTTCTGCTTGAATACTGAGTGGAGCAGGTGTCAGGAGGGAAAGTTTAAGGAGCTCCTTAAACATCTGTGCAACAAGGGGCCCATTGAGACAAACTCATTGACAGGATCTGTGCCTGTGGATGAGGGGCGCCCCTCCTCTAACCACAGAAGGAGAGCCCCAGTACACCTCTTTAGGAATGGATGGGAGGATGATACAGAGAGGGCTTGGGGGGGAAGCGGTCCCAGTGATGGGTAATGGGTTCTCTGCTGTATGTGAATTGCTTAAGGTTACACTGGAAAACCTATGCAAGTTAGACATATTAGGTTGCAAGGTGAGGGGAAGGGGAAGGGAAAATGATTGGTGTTGGGATCTTTACCTGTATTTGTGCATGCTTCTATAGGAAAACCAAGGAAAAATATGAGACACAGGATGCAAGAGGGGTGGGGTGGGTCGGGAAGTGTGGAGGTGGAGGGAAGCAGCAGCAGGAATAATCCAGGGTGATGGGTCTTTAGCAGTGAGTAGTAGCAGTGTGTGAATGCCTCATCCTTCCATAGGAAAACCTAAGTGAAGTTGAGCCACAGGGTGCAAGGTTGAAGGGTAAGGGCAATTAATGGTCATGTAGTTTTAGCTGTTAGAGGCTTTCTTCTCTTCTGGTTCATTTCAGTAACATTTAAATAAAGTCTATGATTAAATTTAAAATAACTTTCTTCCATGGATTTTTCATGAGAGGGGAATGGTTGCGGTGGGGTGGAATGCCTGCACACCCTCTGTCTCCAAGCTGCACTCCCACTGCATGCAGAAAGGTGAGAGGGAAATGGTACACAATTTTTTAACTGAACTGCTTGTGCTCTTAATGGCCTCTCAGATGTCCAGTGGCAATGTTACCCTCAGCAGTGGGGGGCAGGGACGTGTAGTGCTGCAACAGATATCCATCCAGGTATCAGTGAATATTCCATGATAGCCCAGGCTTGCCCTAATGCTGTCATAGCTCTGAGTCCAAACATCAGTGGTGGAAGGGGCAGGGATGGGGCTTATCCCCCCCCAAACATGGGCCAGTAGTAGGGCCACAAGAAAGCCTGGTTGAGGGTTTCCAGCAGCTGCAGCAGGGTGGGGAAAGGTGCTGCTACAGGACTGAGTCATGAGTGGCTCATCTGTGGGGCAGGGCTCCTGCTCCTGCTGCTTGGGGTGGCTGCAGCTCCCAGCTGCAGCCACCGGGGACTGCCTGAATTATCAAAGCTCTCCGAATCTTTGCCAAAGCTTCAAGAGCGTTAAATCAATTCGGACCTTTAAATTGGTCCCCTGATTCGATTCAGATTTGGCCACCAAATCAGGCCGAATCGAATCACCACCCAAAGCTTTGCACAGCCCTACTGTCCATTGGCGTTGGGTGAATACATGACAAACATTGCTGTGGACTGGCATGAGAAGGTACAGGGGATGCTGCAGGGTCAGGTGTGATGACCACAAGTACCAAAATCGTGAGCAGTACACCAATTGTTGCACATATTACCAATTATCTCCCTCATAAGGTCTTGCTCATTATTGCTAAGGCAAAATGTCGTGTTTATTGATTATAACATTTAAAAGAGCGTTCTCTCTCTCTCTCTCTCTCACACACACACACACACACACACACACACACACACACACACACACACACACACACACACACACACACAATCAATCAACCACTCTGCAGATGTTATAGTTACCAAAGTTTGTTGCTCAAAAACTATGCTAGGTGGCCAGCCTAGCTAGTATGAGATCAGGAAGGGAGGATACAGATGTCTGTATTCCAGTGAAGTTCACAGTGTGTTAGCCCACCTCTTGCTGCTAAGTCTCCCTCCTTCATAGGGGTTATCAAGTTTGTGTTGAGTGACTGGTCTGTATTTTCTGATTCTGGGGCTCCTTTGTCTGAAAACTCAGCAGTTTTCCATCCTGACAAGCAGTTAGGCCCATGCATCATTGTCTTTAGGTATTGATCGTCAATCACTCTGTTTACAACATTCTTCCATTATTGCCGGTGTGGGCTATGTCCAGAGTCCCTTGTCTTCAATCTTGTCTTTTCTGTTTACCTTTATTCTTCGCCTGGTACAGACTTACAGCCTTTTCATCATGATTCACCATTTGGTAACTTGTTTATAGACATATAGCTTACTCTGCTTTTACCAATCACTCCACACTCATTCATCCTTACATCCAAGTATTATTAAAAAAATACAAAAAGAAAGAAAACTTGTTTTGCCATATAAAAATACAATAACAAGATATTAAAGTACAATAACAATTTATAACAGAAAACTTAAAATTGCTATAGTCCCCCTTTTGATCCTGAATTAAATTTTAAAGAGTGATCATCTTCATATCCTATTCTGTTGTTCCAAAGCCATTTGTGAATTCTTAACTTGAGTATAAAAAATATATAATTGTAATATGTCTTTTAGTATAACAACAAACACAGAGCAATATAACAAAACTGCATTGCCAATAAGTACAGCTGAGTGGTATCCCTGGTATTACATCTTTCCAAGCAAAGTGTAGCATGGTGTTCCCTGTGAGCAGGACCCAGTATGCATTTGTTCAGTGACAGTTTAAACTTCATATGTTTCCATGGGGTAATTTCTGTGCAGTATCTTAAAATTAATTTAATTCTAAAAAAAAAAAAAAAAATCTTTTTAGGACATTGTCACTGGCACTGCAGTGCACAATATCCTCAAAGAACAGCCAGCTTACATGAATGGTTTGCTCTCTGGACAAAAAACTGCCGAGGGTAACATTACCCCAGGCGTGAATGTGTTTTTCCATATGGGGTAACTACTTATATGAAGTCCATGTTAACACATTAGGGTAACTTGTTGCCCCAGTGCAATTTCTGTATAAATGACAGGCCTAGACCTGTTTGGCCACTTCTGACTAATTTTGACTTTTGACTAATTCTTGTGCTTCCATTTTGGTTAGGCGAATGCCCCAGGTGGCTGCTAGGCGAGCAGTGCCATCGTGGCCAGGGTGCCCATGCTGTCCATGTAGCCATTCTGTGGCTAGCACTCCAGGGGGCTGCTGGAGGGAGGGGCTGGGCGCCTTCTCTGGGGGTGGCTGAGCTTCTGCTTCAGCAACAAGGGCTTCTGTGGTGCCTTTGGTTAGCTCATCTGCTTGCCTGTTCCACTTTGCTTCAGGCCCTTCAGCTTTTTTGCTCCCATGTGCTACACTAACATGTCGTATATGTAGTGGAAGGCCTCCCTCTGCCATTGCCCACAAAGCCTCCCAGTCATCATAGCTCCAAGTATTTTTGCCTCGTCTTTTGAAGTTTTCTTTTTTCCACAAGGGTATCCACTTGCTGCAACCCTCTACTACCATCCATGAATCGCAGTAGATATAAATGGGTTTTGTATAGCCTGACCCTAGTAACAGTTCATAGTTGGCCACGTTGACTACAGTGGCCAGTTCAGCATACTGCGCACTTTGGTTGTTTCCCTCCATTGTAAGGTGCTAACCACCTCGAATTCGTATGGCAGCACTCCTCCAGGTGCGACCTTTGGCTGAGCCATTGGTAAACTAGACTTCTATGTCTTCTGATGTTTCCATGTCGGGTGAGAAGGCAGGGGCTTCCTTGATGGGAGATGGCTCATCAGAGTTGGTTGCGTCTGGGTATATGTTAACCATGCTTTCTGTGACTTTTTCCACTAGTGCTGGATGTCCCTTTGGGGTTACCCACTGTGCCTGACTTAAAATATAATAGATCCATTTCTGCACTGTTGTTTCTTGGGCCCTCACTCCGGGTGGGAGGTGTCGGTCAGACAATGCCGTTCCCAGGATGGGTACCAGAGTGGTTATGACAGTGGGTAACTCCTTTCTCTGGGCTTCTGTGGCTTCTAAAATGGTGGCTGCTGCACACAGCATTTGTTCTAGCAGGGTGTATTGGGCTTCAGCCCCCTTCCAGCCTCGGCTCTAAAGCCCAAAGGGCTTTCCCTCTGGCTTAGGTGTATCTCTTTGCTATAAACTCCAATGGGGTCCCCTGTGGGACACATTTACATGGAGCCAGAGCTCCCCTTCTGGGCATTGTGCTGCTAGGGAGGTGTGGCTGGTTACCACCTTCTTGAGGGCACACGTGGCATGTTGGTGCTCGGGGTCCCATTCCCACTGTTCCTTCTTCTTGCACAATGTCGCAGGGGGACAGAACAATATGGCCCTGAAGGGGAAAAGGGATGCCCTGGGACCCAAAATAAGGCAGGGGAGAGAGAGAAGGGAAGAAAGAAAACAATGAGTTCCTTACCTGCAGCCGATGACGTGGGAATGGCAGAAGCGGCGGCAGGACCCACGCAGCTGATTAGCCGCATCTTTGTAAAACTGCGGCCAACTGTGATCAATAATGATTGGACCCGGCGCAGAACGATAAAGAATGCCCCAAGAGAAGAAGCGGGGAAGGAGAGCTGGAGACCAGCTGGGAGGGGAGCCAAGCCTGGCTCCTTGTCCGGAGGCGAGGGAGAGGCCAGCAGCCATCTGCAAGGCTGGGACATATCCCCCAGCTGCGGGACGGACAGCGCCGAGGGAAAAGTGGCGGATGCCCAGGTTTGCGGTGGCGGAGCTGGGCACAAGGGTCTGGGGACAGAGTCCGGGGCTGAGAGACACCCTGAAGAGAGGGGGACGGAGGAAGACCCAGCAGGTCAGGTGGGAGTGGCATGGGTCAGGAGGTCACCCCAGACCCCATCCCAGGAGGGAACCATTACTCAAACAGCAGGAGGGACTGCAGAGTCCTGGATTCAGCCAGGTGGGACCACTCAGTGAGGGACTGAGTGAAGAGGGGAACCAGAGTGCCAAGGAGCAGTTCTGAGTGATTGTTAAGAAAACACAGCACCCAGCCAGAGGGGTGCTGCAGGGGAAATTAAGCAAGGAGAGGTTTCTCTCTGGACAGGGAGTCCAGACTTTGATTTTGTAAGCCTGAGAGACTTGCAGGCATTGTTTTTCTTTTGGGAGTTTTGGGCGGAGTAGCCTACGGCTGGAGGTCCAGGAGGGGAACCTCAGAAAGATTCCTGACCCACAGAGTCTAGAGTCAAGCCAAACCGACGGAGTTGCCACCAAATATCTCTTGGCACCGCAAGACGAGGGACGGGCCCCAGGAATCGTAAGCAACTCAGCGTGGCTGGGTCTTAGGGCGAGGTGTAGGGGATGGCGTAGCCTCACAGAAGACCAGCACCCCGGAGAGTCCCAACCCCGGATAAGTTGAAGTAGTCGGCCTCTCCACTGAAGGTTCCAGCAAAGTTGTGGCAAGCGAGATGGGGCGGAGACTACCGTTAAGATCACATCCAGAATAGACCATTCCAGGGACGAAGTGGCCAGCAGGCCCATACGCCAGAGGCCAAGCAGCACGAGACCTCATGTTTGAGGCCCGCTGGTTGCACACAAATTATACAAAGGCCGGGCCAACACACTAAATTCAGGGATGTGCAGGCACCAGAAATTAAGTGCTCCCAGCTGGGCTTGCAGCTCTTTTACATTGTTGAGGGCAGAGGTATCTACCAGGCTCTGCAGCTCTTTAGCTAGTATGGTGGGTCCACCTTGTTACCACTGGATCTCCAAGAATTCACACTGGGGCCCAACTTCTTGGATCTTTTTTTCTGGACAGCATGAATCCAAATGCCTGCACCGTCTTCTTTAGGTACTCAAAGGCACAAATGGTTAATTCCCAGTCCTGGCCTCCCACCATGACATCGATGTACGGCCAGACATGCACCTTTGGGTGGCTCAGTTGGACTTCATGCACCACCGCAGCCAGCACTCCATGGGCCAAGGTGGGGCTGTGCCCCCAACCCTGAGGTAGGACTGTGTAGGTGTACTGCTGTCCTAGGTATGTGAAGGCAAACAAAGGCCAGTGATCGCCATGGATGGGAATAGCAAAGAACATGTCTTTTAATGTCCATGGATCCCATCCACTGGGGTCCATAACACCTAATGTTTTCTGTTAACACAGGCATGGATGGGACTGCGGCTGTCAAATGGTTGGTATTGGCATTTAAAGCCCTAAAGTCAATAGTCAATCGCCAATCCCCATTTGATTTACATACCGGCCACACCAGGTTGTTGTATGGAGAATGAGTCTGAATGTGATGGTTCCATCCTCCAGCTGCTGATTGATGATGCCCTGGATGGGTTGTATTGCCTTGGGGGGTGGGCGGTATTGAGGTTGGTGTACCCCCTTCATGGCCGGCTGGGCGAGCGGGGTCATAAAACATTGGGCTACTGCCGTCATCACGTCTTCTTGCTCAATTTCCTGGGCTCTGGCACAGCCAAACTGCTAGGTTTCCTGCTTAACAATAAACTGCTGCCCTTGCAACATATTTAGTCCCAGTAGGTTCGGCCCTCCCCAGAGCATTACAGCAGCTGCTGTTACTACAGAGCCGTTAGGCAAGGTGAATGTGGGCTGGACCAAATGTCCTGGTCGTCTGGTGCCTCCAACTCATACCACTTGGTAGAGGGTTCCCCATGCCCCTTTCCATTCTGCACAGTCCAAAACACGTAGCTGAGCACCAGTGTCTAGTAGCATGTTAATTGACTTTTTCCGTCCATTTAAACAAATCTTTGTAGGCACTTTGATTAAGGGGCTAATATTATTCTGTGTTACTGGTCCCCGATCCTTTACTGTCCCCACGATGGCCCCTTGCACAAGGGGCTGGGTCGGACTCCTGCTTCAGGGGGTCGGGGGTACTGAGGGTTCTGTCTTCTTCCCCTTCCTGCCCTCACAGGGTTTGTTCCATAACACCTACAGGACTGTGGTAGGCAGTCCATCAATTTGCTCTTTACTAAACCCTGCTGCCAGTAACTCCCTCCACATTTGTGCCTGTGGAGCTTTGGGTTTTTCATTTCCCACTTTCCCAGATTTGGGGGGCCTGGCCAGGTCAGTTTCTTGGGGGCCACTGCCATGGCCTTGGCAGTTTTTACTGGTTTGGGAAGCCCTGGCTTCTGCAAGATAAGCAGAAGCTGTACTAGCCTCTGTATCACATTCCTTACTGGGTAAGTCGCTAATTCTTGTTGTAGTGCCAGGAGAGCTGAAGTGCATTTTGGTCGGTGATCTCCAGCAAAACTTCCTCCACATTGCTTCTGTCACCAATTCTTCATCTAAAGTATGCCTCCAGTTTCCCGCCTGAATAATTTCTGTCAAAGCCAGCTGATAAAGACAACGAATAGTTTCCTCTAAGTTAGCCCATGCTTGTCGGGGGGGGGGGGGCGGGAGTTAAACTCTTCTTCCATGTTACTGCAACCCACAGCAGCCGCTTGCATTGCAGCAGAAAACAGAGTAATATTTTGGTCCTGCCCGACCCACTGACCCAACTGGATTTCAGGGCGGAGAACCTATCGTGCTCCCTTGGTGCGACTCACAGATGCGGCTGAGGCTCCTTCACTATACGTTCAAAATAACCAGTCTATTATTGGCTCCCCTGGTTTAGCTTTATGTTGCTCTTGCAGTTCTTTGATTTCTGCGTGAGTAAAGGACTGTGTCTCCGCCTGGGGATTTCCCCTTGTGGCCCTGCACAGGTCATCACCACTGGGAAGGTTTGGGCTAACTCTCCTCCTAAATTCTCTTGGGCTGTTGAGGCATAAGGAGGTGGGATTTCATGGGCTTCTGTTGCAAGCCTCACATACTCATCATTTCCTGGCTTAGTTTCTGCAATTTCACCATACAGACTTTCACTCTCCGGGTCATCCCACAGCTCAGGTTTTGGAATTCCATTATAAAGACACTGCCGAACCTTTTCAAGGGAAGGTTCAATTGATCATGCCACATGCACTTTCTGCTCAAGGGAGGCAATTGCCTGTGTGACTAGTATCTTTCCCTCTCGATGTTCTAGTATTTCTAGTCGATCTTGAGCTGTCCTGGCAGCTGCGCACGCAACAGAACTAGAATCCTTTTCTTCTCTTAATTCACTTTCAAGCTGGGTTGCTCGACTCTCTAGGGATTGAATCATTTGATGGAGCTGAGTGGCTTCCTCTGCCCCTAGTCTTAGGCAGGTTGCCAGCAGCCAAGACAGACATCCCTTCCTCGGTTTGCCTTTCTGCACAGCAGTGAATGCAGCCCACTGACAGGGAACCCACTCCAGGTGGGTTTCAATCTCTCTTTATCCCACCCCAGATTCTTAATACCCGTAAGCTCTTCTATTAAACCCCACTGCCCCCTCTACACCATTCTTCCCCTCAAACTCTCCATCCTCGATCCTGTTCGTGACACCATTTGTCACAGGCCACCTGGGCACTGTGAGTATCAATTTAGTTGCTGACTGACTGAGCACTGCAACTTTATTAGCCATTGGGCTTTTTCGTTCAGGATTGAGGAGGTGATGTTGGGAAGGAAAGCAACAACAAGTTTCACTTATAAAAAAGAATAATTTTTACTTATAGCAACAAAAGATATAGTTTGCACATATGGCAGTTAGTAAAAAAGGTTAAGCTAATAAACAGACAACATAACAATACAAGTTAAAATTGACAGTGATAATAAAGCAGACAAAGAAATTAACCAAGAGCTCCCACTTGGTTAGCAACTTATCAATAGTCTCTCAGTTAGAAGATACACGTCAAGTTGATTCAGCGAAGTCAGGCATCCCTGATTCATGCTGTTGGAGGGAAAACGAGAGGGGAAAGTCCCTCAGTCAGGATCTGGTCCTTGCTCTCACAGGGAGTAAGAGAGATCCGTGAGGCTTGGGACAGCAATGACCCTTCTGTTCCGCCCTTCCCTGAGGGTTACTTAATGTGCGTGTTGTTTTATGTCCTGTTTATGCTAATTTTTTAGTTATATAGCCATTCATAGTGTTACTTTATAGCTGTTATCCTATGGAGTTAAAAGGTGTTAGAAATCTTTATAATAAGTTACTGCCCAAGCTTGCATTTACCTAATAAGCAAATCACACCACATCACTTTGGGGTCTGAGATTAACATGTCCCCACCTAAGTTCAACCCACTATGTTAATTATACCATGTGATTAAGTTTATTAATTTTTACTGACAGTAAGCAAAATTTCATAAATCAGCTACATCTGCGGCTATATTCTTTAGTTCTGCTTTCTAAAGTTCATGCTGTCTGAAGATTAGTATAAAAAGCTATATATATAATTTCTCCAGACAGACAGGAAACTACTCCATAAGCTACTTCAAATATCTTCAAAAAGCAGATTTCTCTTTGTTACATGTTGCTTGTTAACCCTTCTGGTTCTGGCCATCACACTTGGTTGATAGGGTCAAAGGCTTTTGTGAGGTCAAAGAAGGCCATGTAGAGAGGTTTATGTTATTTTTGATACATTTCCTGCAGCTGGCAAGCTGTGAAGATCATATCAGTTGTGCCTCTTTAGGCCCTAAACCTATCCTGAGATTCCAGGATCAGCTCTTCAGCAAGAGGAAGGAGACTGTTGAAGAGGGTTCTTGCAATAATTGGGGATTGGGGGCATGATGGTACAAGAAAGGATATGGGTATTGGGAGCACATTTCAATGAAGAGCTTAAAGAGGAGGATGCATGGCAGAAAACCACTGTGAAGGTCAAGGAAAAACTGGGACCCTGGAGTGTGTGGAAGCTAACACTAGTGGGAAGGGTGAGGCTGCTAAAAACCATGATCTTCCTCATGATTTTATATACAAAATTGGTGTTCCCCCCAACATGGAGCACAGCCTGTGCAATATAGGATGTGTCTACATGATGTCACATGGTGACATTGCTACAGCACTGTAGTTTAGTATTTTCTTTTGGAAGTACTAAATCATAGCACAGTAACTGCCTGTACTGTGCCATGCATGTAGCACATGGTTAGTTTTTGCTGCTACTTCGTCATAGCAGCATGCTAAAACAGGGGAGCGCACTGCCTTGGCAAAGTAGCTGCCAATTATGTGTAGACTGACATGATTGCTACATTGCAATATGGTGTGTAGCACGCTGATACAGCGACATAGGGCCATGTGTAGATATGTTCATAAAGTAATTTTAGGTTACTTTGCAGTAATTTATGTTACTGGACAGTAACTGTGCACATGTACACACCGTGTGTGTATACTTCTGAGGGTCACAACAGGAGTGACTGGCACAGGACATATTATACAGGCAAAAGAAACACAGGGGGATAGACTTCCCAGATGTGTTTTTGTTTATAATGGCAAGTATCTAAGTCTGTAGTGTAATTTGGTGGTGGGAAGGGAATCTAAAGCTGCATGTTTTGTCGGATACTTTGGAAGCAGACTATGGAGTAAATGGGGAATAAGAGACTGCTTGTTGACACAGCTGTGGGTATGACAGCCCCCTAAATGGTACCTGATAATAGAAGCTGTCCAGAACTGATATAATTTAAAACAGATAGAGCCAGATAAATTCAAAGAACAGCTCTGATTTGGAAACTCTCCACAGAGAAAGTAGACACCATCTGAAAGGAGGCATGTGAAAAAGTCTATCTAAAAGAACACCGAAAGCTAAGCTGGATACTGGCATACAGATTACTGGTAGTTTGTGAGTTTCAACATTGCTGGATTACAAAGAGTCAAGGGATATGTGTACCTGGGAAGAAACACATGAGCACTTGGTCTGAGAATGTGCCTTTGCACAATGAGTGTGGTGAAAGATAGAGCTATTATACCAACTAATAATAGGCACCAAGCTGATGACTGAAGTGGTGTAGTGGGAAGAGATGCCAAAAGCAGAACAAAATTGAGCATGCAAAAGTCAGAAGGTGGTAATTGGTTTAAAAAAATCCATTGTGGATGGTAAGATACTTGCTGTTCTTAAAAATGGTAGAGTGGTCTGTCCAACAGTGCTTAAAGCTAGGCCTATGCAAGGTGAAAACGTATCTATGGCAGGACTGGGAAGAGAGAGCAGAGGAAGAAGCAAACAAAGTCAGGGAGAAAGAAAATAGAGTCCCTGGTGTTTGTGGATGGAACCTAAGCAAAGAAAGACGCACAAAAAGTTGTGTGGGAAACTGAACTGTATAAATAAAGGGGATAGGGAAAGGTTCATGTACCCAGATGATGTAAAATGTGGACTACCTAAAAGAAATGAGAGAGTAACTTGGAGAAGAATTTGAGTTTCCAGAAACAAGATACTTACTTAACTACTTAACAGGATACTTACGCATGGGGAGGGCGGGGGAAAGGAAGAAAGAGCTAAATGGAATTTGGATTTTAAACAAAACAAAAAACCCCCCAGTTTATACAATGTATAAGTGGGTGTAAAAGTGCTGCTTAAAAGTGTGTTTACTAGGGCTGGGTGAAAAGGCACCATTTCGTTTTGACTTGTTTTGCTGTTTTGAAGTGACAGTGTTTCATTTTGACATTTCTTTTAGTTTTGAAGCACTGTTCCGTTTCCTTTGGTCGAAACTGTTTCAATGCTGTTTCAATGTTTTGCTGATAGGTTATAATGAGGAATAATGAATCTGCCTATAACTGTCATTTCTTGCCTGATTTGAACGAAAACAGCAGGAAGATTAGCCCCTGATGAGGCCACAAAGCCTGCCAAGTTTCAAGGAGATAGGTACAGGGTTTCTGGGAAACTGCACCTCAGGCTGCTGACAAGCAAAATTCATGACATGTCTGACTTTGTGTGTGTGTTAAAGCACACCCTCACTTGCATGGGGGCCTCTACACAACATGGTAGTGTGTTCCAAGGAGGACTCCTCCTCCTTTACAGCCTCATCTCAGTCCACCATAAGCAGTGCACTGTGTTAGACCCCGACTCCATGTGCTACCCAGCTACTAGGGACACAGCAGTCCAATTGCTCATGGATCCTGGTACTCATTAGCCAGAGCAAACAGGGAGCAAACACTAGCACATATTGCTCGCTTTATTCACAATGGAGACAACTTCGGACAAGGGTCCCTCACAGACGCACAGCCTGTGAACCAGGGGACTTCCATTGAACATTAGTTCTTTTCACATTTACTATACTTTGGTTCATACATATTAACATTTACTCTGCCCTCATCTCTTCTTTGGTCCCACCCATTTTTCCTCCCATCTCAAGCTGCACCTCTGTTTACTATTTGCTTCATTAGCATGGTATTGCCTATGCATTTCATTTATTTACATGCCTCTCTGCTAAGAGCGCGTGTGTAAGGCTTTGACCTTCACTTCTTTTGGTCACTTGCAGTTTCTCACTGGCTCTTTCTGGTTATCTTGCTGACTTCAGCACCATCTCCAAGACTGAACTTCTGCTTTGTCTCCTGATGATAGCAGGTGGGCTGCATCCTATTTTTACCCAACACATCATGCACTCTGCACCCTATCCTTTGTTAGGAATCCACTTACTTAAGCATTAACCAAGTTAGTTGCTTTTAATATATCATCCAGCTTTGTGACTAGTGGCTTTTGCTGAGGTTACTTTTAATATATTATCCAGCCTTGTGACCAGCAGCTTTTGCTGAGACACAGAAAAAAACTTGCATTTAGCTGTGCACTCAGTACTCCCCAAAATTCATATGTTACCCTAACACACTGCAGCACAGTAGCATCAGCAACATCTCAAGCAGCCAAGCTGCCACGGAGCCTTTCTTTCCTTTCCTGCAGGAGCTTCTTCTCCAGCAGCTGCCAGAGAACTCTCCCTGCCAGCCCCAGCACTGGGGCTTAGATGTGCCCAAGTCCCTATGTCCTTCTGGACAGCTGACTAGGGATAGGTGCTACAGGTGTAGGTTGTAGTCATGTTGGTTTAAGGACTTGGCACTGGCAGACAAGGTTCTCTGGGTCAATCTGGTATCTTTTAGTAGACCAAATGAATAGTTAGAGAAATATAACTTAGCAAGGATTTGGGTTGAAAAACCCAAATGGATCTAGGCCATGCCATGACAAGACATGCAAAACCTACCAACAATATCTCCAGTGTGGAGATATCTTCACAATATAATACATATTTCCACCAGTGCCCCAAGGGCCCTGGTGAAAATATGTAGGAGACACCAAGCGACAATTGAGTACCAGAATGAGTGCACACCAAAAATCTATCAAAGATGAGAACAGAACACCACCTGTCTCTAATCACTCAGGCCTGATCCTCAAAGGGAATTTACAAACCACTTTTCAAGGTGGAGCCTCAGGCCTCTCAAAGACATGACAGGTCTGGGCTTCCCCCAGCCAGGGCTGTGTCCCTGTCAGAGTAATGGCTGGATGTTATGGCACTTCCTACCCACCTTTCACCAGGGAGATCCTCAGTCTTGGCATATCCTGGGGCTGCTGCACTGCCAGCGGTCCCACCAGACCTCCCGACCCTGGCAGTGCAGTTTTAGTGGTTATGCCCAGGACCTAGGGTCTCCTTCTTCCCAATAGCCCCAGGCCCTACCTCCAAGTTCATCCTGGCATGGGAGCTCAGCAGGGACATGTTCTTCCCCTGCTGCCTGGTGATGCAGTGAGTGCCACCTTCAGCTTTGAGAGCAGGTCATTAAATGGTTTTTCAAAAAAAGGAAAACAGGAAATAGGTGAGGAGGGTGGCACTCACTCCATCTGCACCTGGAACTTGGGGAACCCCAGCAGTGGGAGGTTCATTTTCAGGAACACCAGCTGCTCCACCAAACCAGGATCAAAGTAGGTGCGGTGGGGTGTCACTACATCACCAGCAATGTGGGATAATCTGTCAGCTCTAAATGATCCTAGACCACACTATCTGTTCATTTGTGGGATGTAGGTGCATGTGCGGATGCTGCCCTTTCCCCCTCCTCAGAAGGAAGAGGCACAGCAACAGGAGGAGACAACTCAGCTGAGCTACTTGCCTCTGCACCCTCTATCTCAACCTCCTCCAAAGTGCCTTCTGGGGAAGGAGACCTAGGTCTAGGGAAAACTTGAAGGGTATGGAGCACAAACTCAGATGATTCCCCCTCCTTCCCCAGAATTTCCCTTGCTAGGGCACTCAGCTCCACCTCTTCCTCTGGCACTGGAAGGCTTAGTATGGTAAGTGAAAGGGGGGAGAAGGAGATTGTGATGCTGGTGCTGCTGCATTTGTGTACTGGAAAATCTGTGTGTTCTTCTGCAATGTAATCTGATCTTTGTAATATATGTATATAATTGTAGATGAATGTATATTTATGTAACGTATGTATGTATTTATGTATTTATGTAATAAATCCAATTTATGTAATACATAAAATATAAAAATAATATATAAAATACATTCTATATTATAATATGCAATATATGCTATGCTTCCCTGCACAGTGAATGAAATGCACACTGTGATAAAAAGCATAGATTTCCTTTCTAGAGGAAAAGAATCAACATAGACTAACAAAAACAAAAGAGGATTTTGGAGGAGGAAAAAACTGAGAGGAATCAGTTAATATAATAATAAAATAAAGGGTATAGAAAGCAAAAGGTATTGATAAATCCCACTTGCTATGTTAGCAAGTAGGAAATAAATGGTAACCTTTGTTGTTTGATGCTGCTGAGCTGCTGGAAGACAGCTCAGTAACTGACCCCAAGGCAGAAAGCAGCTCAGTTCTAACAATGCTGCTTTTTATGCTGTTTCCCATCCCTTCCCCAGAGCCCTGGGATTGGAAGGGACCTCAGGGAAGGGTCACAGTCACTAGTCAGCTACACAGTCAATATCAGAGCAGTCCTTCCCCCTCCCTCTCCTTACTTTCTGTTTCCCTGCAAGCAAGCCCTGCTTCAGCTTTGAAACTTGAAACGTTTGGAGACTTTCATTGACTGGCCTTGTTTTGTTTTGTTTTGAGGATGTTTTGAAGACTTTTGTTTCATTTCGATTTCATTGTTTTGAGCTCAAAACAAGTCAAAACAGTATCAAAACAAAACAGCCGGTGAAATTTTGCACAACCCTAGTGTTTATGGAGTATCTGTGCTAAACTTCATCACTTTCCAAAAATGTAACATGCATCAATTCTGTATGAACAAAGTCTTGGGTACCCATAATAATACACAAAGTACTACAAGCACATTTATTTCAAAGTCAGTGTTTTCAAAATTTTCTTCTCATTTCCGTGTGTTCAGGGAGAGCAGGGTTTGATGGATAAGGGTTGCAGGGGGAAGAAGTTGGAGGGGAAAGGGGGCCACCTGACCCCCCAGATTTATTTTTCCTGCTGTAGCAGTGAGACAGGGACAAATTCAAAGCAAAACTGCCAATAATTAGATTCTATACTGGGAACATTATAACAAATTTATAAAGTTTCTATATATAGAATCTAAGTATTGGGGGTTTGTCTTACAATTTAAGTCTGCCTACTTATGGGAACTTGACCAGATCTCCAATACATGTAAACAAGGTAATTCTCATGTTACAGGGGAAGTTACATAAATTCATGCCATTGGCTAGGTCTTGGGTATCTGTACTTCAGCTGGGGTACTCACCATTTTTAAATCAGGAGTTTCTGCCTCCAAAGAGTCTCTTGTCTCTAGATAGTTTCATGGAAATTCAAGAAACTGGATTACAGCCAGAAATTTCATTACAGCAATCTCATTTCAGTTGTAGAGCATTTGAGTCAACAGTCTTCCATTGTTACCCTTACACTGTTAGAACTCCTGTCCAACATAGAAATCATAGAGAAGTAGGGCTGAAAGGGACATCACGAAGTCATCTAGCCCAACCTCCTGCCTGAGGCAGGAAAGGTCTTGTGTCCAGATGTAAAATGCTAATACAGGAGGCTATTGAGGTAAACTTTCAAAGCAGAACTTTCAGCTTCATAAATAGGGACCAACCTAAGTTGTGGCCAGACAAAGTGTTTTTCACAGCCTGCTTGCAACATGCAGGACCAATCTTACAGGCATTTTGTGGAGGGCCTGCCCCTCACCCCTGATTGGTGGAGGGGCCCTGACAGCCTCGACTCTGATCACTGGTTGATGGAGGGCATTTTCACTCAGTCTACATCATTACCACTTTTTACCCTACCTCTCACCACTGATTGGTGGAAGAATCCTTTAATCAGTCTATGTCACTACTGGGTTTTTTGGTTTTGTTTTTTGGTTGATTTTGCAGGAAATCACAGCTAATGCTGGATTTCCTAGCACTTGTGGCAATCACAGACAATACTGTTTTTCACACTGTTTTTGCAAAATTGGTGAAACCATGATTTAGGTAGGTCCCTATTCCTAAACAATAAAACAGTGAGCTAAAATTTCACACCAAATTCATAAATTGTATAGAGACAGATCTCTGATGGGTGGATGGGTACAATTCATAGAAGATGACATTTATTTCTCTTTGGTTGACGCCATTTGGTCAGTATGCTTCAGTAAACGTAAAAGTGGGGTTCATAATTCCAAAAGGCAAAAATGGGTAATTTATCTTCCTTCTTTTTCCTTCTTAGTTCACTGTGTTCACGTGGAGGATCAAAGCTGCTCCCATGCCTTTCATTCGTGGTACTGTTCATAATTCTTATCTCCCATGACTGTTGCTGGGCATGGAATTCTTGTGCTGATGTCTCTACTGAGTAGACTATGCAAAGCTACCAGAGTTACTTGAATATAAGATAACCTTGTTAGACACTAGGGACCCCTTGGAAAATGCCAACTCTTAGGGTGCCTATACATGTGCTCTGAAGTGTGTGTGGGAGGGGTGGGGGGGTATTTTAATTACGGTAATTCTTGGGAGCTGCTCTAATTAAAATGCCTCAGCATCTTGTATTCAGCATTCCCCACATTTCAAAATGGCCATTTGACAAGCTTTAGTTAAAGTGCTCTCACAGCCATTTTGAACTGTGGGATGGTGAATACATTAGACACTGCAGCATGCTGGAACATTCTAATTAGAATATGCCAGAAGACTTGATTAATTAAGTTTGCTCCAACACATTCCAATCAGAATATGTTTGAATGTGTATAGGCACCTTTAGTTTTCACTCACCTTTTGACTAGAGTAAACTAATAGAGCCGTTTTCCTTTTGTAAAGACCTCAGAAAGGACACAAAAGGGCAGAGAATTTTTAACACTATGGATTCCTATTTGAAATCCTTGGATTTATCTTGTGAATCATGTTTGCATGCCTAACAGTGCCAAAATAGCAAGGCATCCTGTGGCACTCTTGAAAACTCTCAAGGCATCGTAATTTGCTAGAGCGACCTGATTGAAAATCACTGATCTAAGTATTTGAGCACCTTTCAGACATGTATAATTTACCCTCATTAGCCCTCTAAGGCAAGAAAATATTACTAACTCATTTATAAAGTTAGGGAAACTGAGCAACAGAGGGATCTGAGGCCCTATTTCTGAAAAACCTCAGCACCCGTTTCAGGACCTAAATGAAGTGGTTAGATTTTCATAAGTGTTCAGTACCCAGCATCTCCAGCCATTTTATTTATCTGTTGAAATGGGGGCTACATTTTTTGTTTTTAAAACATCTCAGTTGTCTGCTGTGAGTTGCCCAAGGTTAGACAGAATCAAGCAGCTGTCCATGAGGGTAGCCTGAAGCCATTTTCCCTTCCTGACAATTGCTCTTTAGGGGTGAAATTGTTCAGTCATCTACACAGTATTTTTGGGACTTACATGCCCAGAGGAATTCTATTCCTGAATGCATAGATCTACATGTACAGATGACTAAACATGACTACAGAGTAATGCAGACTGGTGAGGCAGAGGCAGAAGCTTCCTATCTTTTGGCCCCAGTACCTGAGTGCCTAAGACACTCACTTAAGAAGACAAAGGCAATGGGGTTTAGGAGAAGCAGTTCTAAGAGAGGGGGAGAACATCTCTTCTGCCTCTACCACTGCTCTCCCTAGCTGATCTGGGACTTGGGGGGAGGGGGGACGTGATTTTTTATCCAGGTGGGATTCCTAGTACAGCTCAGGAGGTGGTTGGCATGTTGTCAGTATCAGCCCTTCTCTTAGGTGGTGGGAAGAGGGCCTCATCCATATTGGAAGGACCAAGCTACACCTTGGCCTTATGCTTCACCTTGCCTCTGGGCAACAGATTACCACCTATATGGGACCAACACTCATTCAGGCTTGGGTTGGCCCACAGAAGAGTCACCCTGGGGCTCTGGGAGTGATGCCAAGCTATAAGAGGGTGCAGGGGCAGGCATTCCCCCCTCACTATCCTCCATTGTCTATGGCCCCCCCACCCTGGGATGCCACCAGTGGCTGTAGCACAATGCCCTCTGAGCTTGAGGCTGGGACTCCACCAGCTGGGGTGCTCTCTAGATGGATGCTGGGGTTGGAGTATCAGTTGTGGTGGCACACCTAGCCTCAATGGGGGCCTGTGGTGCCCCTCTTTTAAGGCACTCTTGGTGGAGGTGGCCCAGTGCTCAGTACTTCCTTTCCAAGTAGAAAATCCTGTTGGGGGACCCCTGGAAGGGCTGTGCAAAGCTTCAGGTGCTGATTTGATTTGGAGGATCAAATTCCAATTCGATGGCCAAATCTCCAAATCCTAATCTAATCAGGAGACCACTTAAAAGGTCCGAATCAATTCAAAGCTCTCCGAATCGATTTGGAAATGATTCGGAGTGCTTTGGTGATTTGAACAATCCCTGCTCACTATTGTCCAGAGAAGGGCCACTCTAGAGAAACTGGACCTTTTCAAGTCAGGGGGGCACAGAAGGGAATTGGTGAGTATTTATTCACCAAGGGGGGCAGATTTAGATTAGATATTAGGAGGAACTTCTTCACAGTTCGAGTGGCCAAGCTCTGGAACGGGCTCCCAAGGGAGGTGGTGCTCTCCCCTACCCTGGGGGTGTTCAAGAGAAGGTTGGATGTGTATCTAGCTGGGGTAATGTAGGCTTCCGACCCTAGCATCTATGAATCTATGAATCTATGAGGTGGCCCAGTGCTCAGTACTTCCTTTCCAAGTAGAAAATCCTGTTGGGGGACCCCTGGAAGGGCTGTGCAAAGCTTCAGGTGCTGATTTGATTTGGAGGATCAAATTCCAATTCGATGGCCAAATCTCCAAATCCTAATCTAATCAGGAGACCACTTAAAAGGTCCGAATCAATTCAAAGCTCTCCGAATCGATTTGGAAATGATTCGGAGTGCTTTGGTGATTTGAACAATCCCTGCTCACTATTGCTAAGTAGGGGGCGGCGGGGCGGGGCTGCAGGAAGGGAGAAGGGACCATGGGGAAACCACTGCCAGGCCCCATTGTCACAGGATCAAGGAGGTGTCCTCTTACTAATATAGGGTTAAGGAGCTGCCAATCACCAGGGGCAGCTCAGGTGCTGGTTGCCGCAGCAACCAGACAGGTCAGGTGACCAGAAAGGGGCAGGGCCGGGCCTTTATAAACTGCCCAGGCTGGAGCCAGAGTAGCAGTTCCCCTCTGGCAGCTGCAGGAGCTGTGGCTGTGCGGGAGAGCTGAGCAGCAGAGTCAGTGGTGGCGGTTTGACTGGCTGCAATGATGTGGGGGGGGGAGAGAGAGAGCTGGACGGACGTATAGGTGAGAGTCAGCATTGCGTGGTGTTTGTATTTTAAGCCTGGTGCTTATGTTATGTTGTAGCCGGCTGGCTGATGCTTTGGTTTACTTATGGTTACACCGGAGGACCGGGTGAGGCTGTAGGGGTGCGAGGAGGCCTCACGGGGGCTCCCCAGTAGCTTGGGGGTTCCTGGTGCCCAGCAGGGGCACAGTGAGTACTGCCACAGTGGCACAGCATGACAAGTGTGGGAGAGGCGCTCGGTGTGTGGGGGTCGTAGCCCCAGCCGTGAGAGGCGTGGCATAGGCCCCAGAGGGGGCAAAGGGTGCGGGAGGCATGGCAAAGGCCCTAGAGGGGCGAGAAGCGCGGGAGGTGCAGCAAAGGCCCTAGAAGGGGGCAAAAGGCTCCAGAGGGCGAGAAGCGGGGGAAAAAACTGCAAGACAGGCCCAGTGGGGTGAGGCCTGGGCACGGCAAGCCCAGAGGCGTTGGTAGTGGGGTGTAGGTTGCAGCAGTGGTCCAGGGGTGCTGGTAACAGGGTGCAAGTTGTTTAACCGGCCCAGAGGCACTGGTAAAGGGGCGACAGGCGTGTGACCAACCCAGGGGCACCGGTAAAGGGGGCCAGTGGCGTGATAGGCCCAGGAGTTTCGGAGATGGGCGCCGGGGCGTGACAAGCCCCAGGGGCGCCAGGTGGGTGACAGGCCCGGGGGTGCCAGAGAGGGGCACCAGGGCAGGACGAGCCCAAGGGCACCGGAGGGCAAGAGCAGAACAGCGTCCAGGAACAGCTGCGAGGCTTGGGGCGTGCTGAAGGGGAGGTAGGAGGCATGCATTGCCCATAAGGCTGGGGGTGTTGGAGCACCCCACTTGACACCACGCTGGTATTACCTCCGTTCCAAGGGTGAAAGTAGGCAGCCTCCCTTACTGAACTTAATAAGAACAAAGACGTGGCGGGCGAGAAGAGGGTGCTGGATCACCTTAATTGAGACAGCAGGGGGCACTAGCGAGCTCACGGCCGTTCGCAGGCCCCACTCCGTGACACCCATCCCCTGCCTGCTCCCCTAGCACCCCTGAGCACTCCTTGACTCCTGCCCTCTCTCTCCCCCCCACCCCCCATGGCTGTCCTGCCTGGCCCCAGCTCTTTTAAAAAAAATCCCCCACTCACTGCCCTGCTCTGCATGGGGGCCTTTGCCATGAGCCCCCTGACCCCCACCCACTCTCCCAGAACTCCACGGTTGCCCCAGCTCCTGGCTCTTCCTTTTTCTATTTAAAAAAAAAAAAAAAAAAAAGCCCTGAACTCACTGGATGCTGCAGCAGCTGTTGGGCAGTGGGAGGCAGCGGGGATTGTCCCCCCAACCTGGCAGCAGTTGGTGAGTGCCAGGCTGATGAAGCTGGGAGAGCAGGTGGGGAATGGGGCTGATTTGGAGATTTGGCTGATTCAGCAACAGCCAAATCTCTAAATCAGATTCAGCTGAATTGATTCAGGACAGTGAATTGAATCGCTGTCCCCCAAATTGGAAGAATCCGAAGTGAATACTAACTGCTTCACACAGGCCTACTGGGTGGTAATTTAGCATCAGAAGGATTGGATGTGGTGGAGGCCTCACTGCTTGAGCAAATGCCTGCACTACTCTTTCAAAGCAGAGTGCCTCTATCTTGGGCATCTCACACAGCACCATGTAGCATCTCCTGATGGTGGGGAGGAGGCCCTGATTTCCTGAGGCTTTGTGCATGGAGGCAGTGGAGGGACCAGGCTTTGAGGCTGCAGGTTTTCTGCTGACCCAGCCCAGCCTGATTGGTGCATGGATCAGGAGCTGCACACCATCGCAGAAAGCCACACATGGAGGCATGGAGTTGCACGGCATTGGGCCAGGTAGGATCCTGCTTGCCTCTGCATACAGCTTGCTGCTAGAGTTCTGGAAATTGGGAATATAAGTATAGCATTCTTTACCTATTAAAGCACAGATTCCTCCTTTGCTGGCTAATATATAATCTAATGTAAGTTGGTTTTGCAATGTCATTTGCCTTATTTCCTTCATTTCTGTATTTATTTTATCCAAACTATCAGCAGTAGTATTAGCAATCTTTTCCAGAGATGCTGCAACTTTCTTTATCTCAGACATAGCTAAGCCTGCATCATAGCTGGGGAACATTACAGAAAATCAAAGATTTTGGGGTATAATTCCACGAACATTGTGAATTCTCCCTTTAGGTAAACGAGATCTCATAGTAAAAGCAGGATACGCGGTGGAGACATAGCACGTTCCTCTCCAACCAGAGGGAAGATTTTTTTTTTTTTTTTTTTTTTTTTTTAATAGGCCTTATCTCCACATACAAAATAGTGACCAGCTAATGCAGTATATCCACCTGTATTACAGTGTGGGGACATCATCCATTGCAAATAATAGCCTGAAAATTGACCTGCAGGGGAGTAGTTAGATAGATATCCAGGAATTATTAGGAAAAACCAAGCACCATTTATTTTAAATTCTACCTCATACTTACTGACTCCTACTGCAACATGAGATCCATTACAGGTCCAACAGAACTTTCTAGGGGTGAAATAAGCTAATCGTACATATTCAGACTGGTTGCATCTTACATTCTGCCAGGTTTCATTCCCATGAAAACTTGAATAGTAAGGGGCTAACATCTGAGTTGCATTCAAGGGTACCGGTATCATGGGTATTCCTCCAGTAGAATAGATAGGGACATGACTACATATCTAACAATGAGAGACATTTAAATCTATTCCAATTTGATTAACTAAAAACAAGAACCCATTTTCATGAAGTGATCTTCTTTGTTGGTGCAGAAGTGTAGTTTGGTTTACAGAGTTTCTTATAACTGATGAGTCAAGTTCATATAAGATGGCCCAAAAAGAAATACTGAGAACTATCCAAATCACGACTAACCAACTCCACCTCGGGAACCAGGAACTAGGTAGAGGCCTTTTTCCTGTCCCGAAGGGCATAGCAGTGTCGTTGGGGCACATCCTCTTCGCTCTGTAGTGGCAAATCCTCTTTGCCAGTAGGTGCTTGGCTCACTACTAGCCTTGAGCTCTCCTGCTGGCAGGCGCTAGGCTCACTACCGGTCTGTGGAGGTTGATTACAAGATTGATATGGAGGAGACTCTAGGTCTAATGGGGCTGATGTTTTCTTATTGTGTGAAGCATGGATCCATGTCTGGAGTCCATGACACTTTATTGCAGTGTTGGAGGTCAGGAGTACCTGGAATGGGCCTTTCCAGTGATGACTTTCGTTGATGGACTTCTACATGGACCCAATCTCCAGGCAGGATATGGCTCACCTGGTTCTTTGGGGAGAGCTGCCTGTACCTGCGAATGAAAAGCCTTAACACACTTCAGTAGTGCTTTTACAATAGTCTAGAATGGTATCATCAAGTGAATGTATGTCGCAAAAGTGGGAAGCAACAGGTGGCGAGGTGGGGAGCCTCATGGGTCTTCCCATTAGAATTTCATGTGGGCTAAGCCAGTCTTTCGGTTGGCAGTAGATCTCATACTCATAAGGGCTATGGGAAGTGCATCTGGCCACTTTAGGTGAGTCTCAGCACAAATTTTGGCCAGTTTATTTTTCAGAATGCCATTTTGGCGTTCTACTTGACCCGAGGCCTGCAGATGGCATGGGCAATGAAAGTTCTGTTGGATCTGCAGGACTTTGCAGACTTCTTTCATTATCTGTCCAGTAAAATGAGTTCCTCTATCAGAGTTTAGGGATAAAGGAATACCAAACCTTGGAATAAAGTCTCTGAGCAACTTTTTGCTTACAGTTATGGTGTCAGCTTTTGCACATGGGTAGGCTTCTAAACATGCATACAATAACAAGAACATATTCATAAGAACAGCATTTCTGCATTTGAATAAAATCTAATTGTAAATTTACAAATGTGGGGGATGTGCTGCCTTCTTTGTTCTTACAGGCTTTAAGGAGGTAGATGCCAAGAGCAAATCATCAACATATTGCATAAGCACAGAATTTTCTCTAAATATTATGTCATCTAGATCCTTTTCAGAACTTGAGAAAAAGGAGAAGGGGATTCAGTATAACCCTGGGGCAATCGTGTCTAGGTATACTGAAGTCCTTGATAGGTAAATGCAAAGAGAAACTGGCTATGAGGGTGTATAGGGGTAGAAAAAAATGCAGAACACAAGTCAACAACAGTAAAATAACAAGCTTTAGGGGGAATACAGGCCAAGATAGTAGCTGGGTTTGGTACAACAGGAGAAGTAGGTAAAACTGCAGAATTTACCGCACGGAGGTCTTGTACAAAGTGATAGGTATTCTTTCCAGGTTTTTTTTACAGGAAGAATAGGTATATTACAAGGGCTCTTAGCTGGGACAATGATACCTTGCATTAAAAGGGCAATTATAACAGGGTGTATCCTTTCTTCAGCTTCTGGATGTAAAGGGTATTGAGCAACTTTGAGTAAAGCCTTAGCTGGGTTTAATCTCATTTTTACAGGCTGGGCAGTATGGATTTGTCCTACTTCATTAGCATGCTGGAACTAGAGAGACGGAGGGACAGCTTTTATGATTTCTTCTTGTAACACAGAAAGATCAGGGAACTCAGGTTCAGGAGGTGAGCTAGCTAAAGCAGCAAGTACTGCTATCTCATTATCACAAGGGACATCTAAATAAACACCATTAGGAGAACAATAGATAGTACAGCTGAGTTTACAAAGCAAATCTCTGCCTAACAAATTAATAGGAGAACAAGGACTAAGGAGAAAGGCATGTTGATGAGAAACAGGACCAAAAGAAACATGTAATGGTTGGGAAACAGGATGAGGAATTATTTGATTTGAAATTCCCACAGCATTTACAACAGCAGAGGAGAAGGGAGTTGTGGAAAATTCTTCAGCTTGAAGAGTAGAGCGGCTTGCACCAGTGTCTACTAAACATTTTGTAGAGATGCCATTTATCACGCAGGAAACAAAGGGATCATCTTGATTAAGTGGCTGTGATGATGTTACTATCCCTCAGGCTGGCCTAACAGGAGGCTCCCTGATTCGGGACAGAGAATTGAGTGAAAGGAGGTGGTGGAGGTTTAAATGTCATCCCTGGCTGGCCAGGCCGGTGAGGACATTGAGCCTTCCAGTGTCCTGGTTGGCCACAATAATGACAACTGACATTATTTTGGGACTGAAATCCTCCTCGTCCCATCCCACGACCATGTCCCCTGCCTCTGAACCGTCCTCGATGGAAACCTCGGCTTCTGCCCCTGTCTAAAGTCTGTAATTGCAATGACATTAGCTTAGTTTCCGTGGATTCCTTCTTCTTTTCCTGGCAGGTTGTACAATGATTTGCAATGGTGACTAGTTCTGCAAGTGGCTTAGTCTGCCAGCCTACAGCAATTGTGCACAACTGTTCCTGGACTTTAGAAAGAAGTCTGTGGCAAAAGCGGAAGCAACTGCTTCTGGGGCAGTTTCAGCTGCATTTTCAATACCAGAATGTCTTTCAAATACTAGTTTCAAGCAGTCCATGTAGTCTGCTGGGGATTCTCCTTTATTTTGTTTACAGTTATGTATTTTGACCTAATCAGTTTTTCTGGGGCAAATTTTAAGCACAGCCTCAAGGAGGCGTCTTTGGGCATCTGCCAAGTGATCTCCAGTTCCGGGGTCTTGAGCAGGCCAAGTAGCCTGTGTGATGAGGCGGTTGCAGACCTCAGAGGGCAGAACGCTTTTCATTAATTGGTTCAAATCTGCCCATATTGGATCATAACAATGGATTACAGTTTCCAATTCATCTTTAAATTTCTGGGGCTCCTCTCTGATGTTGGGAAATTGTTTAACAAGGTTTAGGAGATGTCCTGGGGTCCAGGGGACAGGGACTGTGATTGTAGCTTCCCCATTTGGACCTTGCCCTGGAAGTTGGCGTAAAGGCATAAGCTGAGCCTTTTTAGATTTTTAAAGAAGGGGCTGGACCATACTGGGTACCAGACCTTAAACAAGAGAAGGGAGTTGAGACTTCAGGAGAGAGACGCCATGTCTTCGGTGGGCGTGGGCATGCCCCAGGGCCAGGTGACAGCTGTTGAGTGATAGTTTCCTGGTGAGGTGGGCTAATCCTGCCAGAAGAGTCTGTTTTGTTACTTTGGACTTCTTCAGGTTCAGATTGTGCCTGGAACTGATATGGGGGTGGCACATTAAGAAAATCAGTTATATCTTCTGCAGATTCATTCTCAGTTATTTGTGGATAAAGTTGTTTTGGTGCTGATGGTACTATTGATGGGGGTCCCCCTTTTGGTGCACCTTTCTGTTTAATTCCTTTATCTGAGATTTCAGTTTCTCTTGGGAGTCTTTAAGACTCTGAACTTGAGAGGGTTTTTTTTTTTTTTTCCTCCCTATTTTATTTATTTATATTACTCAAAAAAATGTGTCCCACTGAGTCTGTGGTATATTACTACCTCTTAACTCAAGGTCTCTGTGGGGATGAACAATTTTACTTAAATCAAATGTTCCCTCCAGGGGAAACTGCCGGCTAAAATCATCTCTGGTATACCAATTCCATTTGTCTAGAAACTTACAACTTTTATGGCCATAGTGTGTGTACATGTACAATGTTGGAGTCCCTTTTGGCAGAGCCAGTATGTCTTTTAGACTCTCCGCTCCCCATATCTTTAAACTCAATTCACACAGGTCTTTCATACAGGAATGGCTTATTCAGGGCATCCAGTCAGGTTGTGAGATTTGCTAGTGGCACAGAGATGCTGTGGCTAATGTCCAAAGACAAGACTCCACTGCAATAACAGCACACAATGCAGTTACTCACAGTTAGACACAGCTCATTATGAGGGTGGGGAAAGGGTAAACCTTTCGTGGGTCACGAGGTTCCAGTTGGGCCCCCTTGCATTTAAAACTGCCCTTCCAGACAGCCTTGGGTCGGCTGAACCCAACCTTAGTCTCAGACCTGGTCAGTGGCTCACATTTCTCAATTCATACTCTCAATTCACACAAGGGAATTTCTGCATTGAGGCACGAGGTTCAAGAGCATTTCTTTAGTCTCAGCCTTGGTCAACGCTTATCATGGAAAAACATTCACACTCTCTAAGAGTTTCCACCTTGCACCCTTGCTTTCGAAGAGCACACAGAACAAATCTGGTGTCTTTGGGGCAGCTGCACAAGGTTTCTACTTCTGGCCTCAGAAAGACCTCACAGTTCTTTATGGAACTTAACTCCAATTCATACAGGGAAATACTTTCACTGACAACAGTGACTCTTTAGCCGTGACTCTTTCTACTCGCAGTTAATACTTACACAGTGGGTCTGACAGTTCTGGCAGCAAAAGTTTGGATAGAGTGAGCCTCAAGTAGTGAATCAGGAAGACACAGAGACAGCCTCTCACTGAAAAGCCCCAGTAGAGATTTCAAAAGGTCTCTTACCTTGGTTTGGCACCAGGGCTTCAGTGAAGAGATGTCTGTGTCCCAACTGATCACTCTGGGTGTCTCTATCTGAATCACGGCACCAAATTGTGGAAGAAATCAAATTTTGCATTGTGGCTGAATCAGAACTGACAGAGCCAGCTTTTCTTTATTTAAGGCTATACTGTGATTACGGGGAGAATTCCATACAGCAAGGGGAATCACCCTTGTCTGTTTCAAAGGATTTCTCAGACTCTTTAAGTTTACAAGAGTATTTATACTAAAGAAAGAGAAAAAATACACCTTGGAGAAACAAAACAATAGTAAATTACACAGGAACTTAGAATGTTTACTTAAACAATTATCTATGCATAGGGCTATCCCAAGGAATGCGGATTCCTTATCTCAGAACATTTGAATTAAGCAGTATCAGCACGTCTGGTCTTTGTCTGTTTTTTTTCTAGTCAAGTAAGCCAATTACTTGTACACCACAAATCCCACATACTCCCTCCCCACCACACACGCCCAAGGGAGCTGTTTCTGGGAAGAAGAAAGTGCGGGGTAGTCAGGGACTGTGGGTCTGGAGTAAGGGGCACTGGCAGGGCTGGTGGGGCTGTGGCTTAGAAGTAAGTTGCAACGGCATGGGCGGGGGCAGGACACCAATAAGTCAGGGCTGCTCAGCACCACAAAACAGCAGGGGGGACAGCCACAGTTGGACCTTCATCCTGCTGCATGGGGGTTGCTGCTGCTGGGAGGGAGCGAGTGCGGGGTAGGCAGGGAGTGAGAGGCACTGGCAGGGGCAGTGGCTTTGGAGTTAGAGGCAACATCATATCAGGGTTCCTCAGCACCACAAAGCGGCGGGGGAGGCAACCTCAGCTGGACCCACATCCTTGTAAGTGAGGGGGTCAGCTGCCATCCAGAAAACACCAGGAGAAGGGGAATGGAGCACAGGAATCAACACAGGTGGATAGACACAGGGCTGCTGGTGGAAGGAAAGCTGATGGTAGCAGGAAAGCTGGTGTTATTGCTTGTGAAGGGCCCCCACCGGCATTATGCAGCCCCCTCTCACTTCAGGCAGGCATGGCAACGGGTGGTCGCTGGTACTGGAGGTGGATGAGGCCGCAAGAAGCTCAGGGGTCCTGAGGAATACGAGGGTGGGGGCTGCCCTCACACAGGACCTGGTTGATGTACATGAGGTCAGTGCTTTAGCAGGGCAGCCTTGACATCCTGGAGTAGGCAGCAGGGGTGTATACAGCATTAGCAGTTGCATGCACTTTGCCAGCACAGCAGGATCTGCCTACCCTTGCCTGACATGGTCCAGGAAGTCCCTGATATGGCTAATATTGGCCAGGACCATCATCCAGTGCATCCAAGCCACCTGTTGCTAGCACCATCAGCTGGGGGGGGAGTGTCCTAGCAGGGGTTCAGTGAAGAGAACAGCACCCTAGGTGACTATGTCTGGGGACTTTGAGGTGGAGACAAGCCTCCAGGCTTTGAGGAGGTCTTGGTAGAAATCTGAAAGCTCTCCCAGGTCCTGCTTGGGAAGCCTTCACAGGTAGAACTGCCAATTGTATTGGAACCACTGGAGGTGGCAGAGGAAAGCATGTCCCAAATGGTTCCATGCTGCATTGCTGCCAGCACTGTACAGGAGCCTCTGTAGGGCCTGCAGGAGGAAGGTGTGGATCTGGCTGTGGCATCCTGCAAGGGGAGGCTCAGGACACCTGCAGAGACCCAGTGCCAGCCTAGCCATAAGAACCCCAGTGCCCATTTCTGGAGTCTGGCCAGGAGCTCTGAGAGCGCAGGCAAGGTGTCGAAGTAATGCCAGAGCATGGACAGGAGCAGCTAGTTGATGACTAGTGTCCTCCCACAAAAGGATAGGCACTGCAGCAGGCCTGCCCATACCTTCAGCCACTTAAACACCCTGACCTCTAGTGTCTGCCTACTTAAATGTTCAGTAAGGAGGGATGTCTGAGGGACAGGTGGACCCCCAGGTAGAACAGTGAACCTGCACCCCAGCAGATGCTCTGGAGCATGGGTGGGAGCAAACCCATTTGCCACCTATTGCCCACAGTCAGACCAGAGCTCTTGACTCACTTGACCCAGGCAGAAGAATCCACCAAGTAGATGGACTGGCAGGCTTCCACTTGCACCAGATCACCTGGGTCATGGATGGCAAGGAACACATCATTGGCTTACACTGATAGGGCCAGTTTCTTGACAGGATCAGTTTCATGGCAGGCTCTTGAAGCACCAGTCCCACTATTTGTGTGTGCTGGAGGCACATGAAGGACTTGAGAGTGATGGTGTAGATCTGGCCCGACAGCCTTAGCACAGTCCACACCTGAATGGGAGGGGCTCTGTCAGTGTCTATTTGAGCTTGACTATGCACTTTGTGGACAGTTGAGCTTCTAAAGCACCCAGAGAAACCACCTGAGGTGGGAACCAAAGCTGAATGCCTTCAGTGTCCCTGTGAGGTACCCATGATCTAACCTGTCAAATGTTTTTTCCTGGTCAAGGGGCATGAGTGCTAAAGACAGGCACAGGCTCCAGGAGATCCCAGACCAGGTACAAGTTGTTGAAGGTGGTCCTCCCTAGTACCATGTATATCTGGTCAGGGGGTGGATCACGTCTGCCAGCATGGACTTCAAGGACAGCAAAATGGCCTTCACTACCACCCTGTAGTCCATGCAGAAGAGGAGATGGGACACCAGTTCCTCAAGTTTCAGGGGTCCCCATTTTTGGGCAGGAGGGTCAGCAAAGTCTGTGTGGCGGAATGCCGGGCTAGCGGTTCCGGCACCGCTTAGGGGAGCCGCGGCCTTTGCGGAGCTGTGCGAGCGCGCGGCTTGTGGGGCGGGACTGGAGGTAGCTTTATAGGCACCCTCGAGGTTCGCCGAGTTGGCACAAGTAGACAACTTAGAGTAAGTTGTTAATGTTTCTTAATTTATAGGGTGTCCGTTGGTTCACGAGGTTCCAGAGCCAGCCCTTGCGTTCTAGCTTTGGACTAGCTCCACTGTTGGGTGCGGCTGCCGGCTCTTTAAGTCCCAGAACTGGTCAACGGCTCATTGATATGGGTTGTTAGTAGTAGAAGTTATTACGGAGTAGATATAGAGTAAAACAAAAAGATTTTATTCACTCACCTGGCCTCACCCTCTTACGAATAAGAGGGGAGGCCGGTTGGAACGAAGCTGCAGTAAATACGAGCATAGCGAGCGTAGATATGCTGTCTAAGCTATGATGAGAGGCAGTCGAGTTGTGGAGTCTCCGATGTTTCTTCGGTTACAGTATGCTGGGTCTGTTGGTTCACGGGGTTCCAGAGCCAGCCCTTGCGTTCCAACAGTGGAGCTAGTCCAAAGCTAGGTGCAGCTGCCGGCTCTTTAAGTCCCAGAACTGGTCAACAGCTCATGAATGGGATATATAGTACAAAACTGTAACACAGTGAATCGTTGTCAGTTGTCGGATTTTCGAGGCCTTTGTCTTCGCTGGGGTACGCCCAGACGGAGAGGCTGAGAACCGGTCTATAGGGTGATCGGGCCTATAGAGTTTTCCGGTTGTCGTCTCTGCTGTTTTCTGTTTCTTTGCCTCTTTTTAGATGTTGGTTGGACTGCCTCTGTGACACTAACTATGATATAAGCTGAGCATACAGGGATAGGATAGTCTCTTTTACATAGTAATTGCTAGGCAGACTTTCTACATAAGTTTCATTTCTGCAAAAATAACACTTTTAGATAAGAAATGAAATCTGTAAAATGCGCATGTGTAGCTTAATGCCAACAGAGAAAAATACAAAGCGCTCATTTAGCTTACTAGTTAAGACTTCAAGGTTACATAAATGTGAGAGTGCCGCGCAGCAGTTATACAGAAGGAGGAAAAAAAAAAAAATAGTTACAGTCTGGGCCAAGGACATCCCAAAAGGTACAGTAGAACTCGGTGGTCAGCCTGTTGGTGCCCAGCACTATGTTCGTGGGCATCAGGTGGAGGATATCTGAGAGCTTGGCCAGCATCAAAGGAGCCTTCAGCTGGTCCCAGTCACTTGCACAAGCCTGTGGCAGTTGCTTCCACAGAACCTAGTGGGCTTCAGCCTCAGTCTGATTCAATGAGAAAGGGCAAGGGCTTTCTATGCAGAGCTTTTCTCACAGCTTGCCAGGATCCATGAGCAACAGTCTAGGGGCTAACCAAGGTGGAGCAGACAGGGGAGCTGACCCTCTCTGGGGGAGTAAGGAAGGAAAGCAGGCTCTGTACGGGGGAGAGCCTCAGCCTGGATCCTTGGCCCAGCAGCTTCAGTAACAGCCTGGGGGAAGTGGTGGTACCCTGTGGACACAGGATGCTGGGCAACAGGGACCTATGATCTGACGAGTTAATGGCTGCACTTATGTACTAAGGGGTCCTATACATGTTTACAGAGCCTGTTTCAACATGCTGGAGATCCAGCATATTGGTGCAGACTCAATTAATTGCGCAATTGAGTCTGCTGGAGCATGGAAATTAATGTGCAGCATTCCACTTTTCATAGATTTCATTTCATAGACATTAGGGCTGGAAGGGACCTTGGAAGATCACTGAGTCCCCTACCCCAGGGGCAGGAAGTCAGATAGTCATAGTTTCATAGTGCTTTGGGTTGGAAGGGACCTAAATAGATCACTGGTTCCCCCCTGAGCGTGCGCTTTTTCCAGGCTGAAGAGTCCCATGAGCCTCTCATCATAAGGCCTGTTCTCTTGCCCTCTGATCATGCATGTGGCTCTCTTCTGGCCTTTCTCAAGCTTCTCCACATCCTTTTAAAATTGTGGAGCCCAGAATGGGATGCGGTACTCCAGCAGCGGCCTCACCAAGGCCGAGTACAGCAGGAGAAAGAAATCCTGGGATTTGCTCAAGAAGCATCTATGGATGAAAGCCAGAGTTTTGCTCACTTTACCAGCTGTGACATCACATTGGTGTCTCATATTCAGCTTGTAGTCAATCATGACCCCTGAGTCCCTTTCAATTGTAGTGCTAGGAAGCATAGCACTGCCAAGCCTGTAAGTGTAGGCCAGTCGCATGCACATGCTGATACATGTGATGTGCAGGCACTTTTAATTAGCACAGCATGCTAATTAAAGCACCCAGTGCCACATCCCAAACCACATGTAAAAACACCCTATGTGCTTAGGGAACCATTTTATCCCTATTCTCACACACTTAAATCTTCATAAAGTTTACTTATACATAGCTGGACTTTCCTGTTCTC
Source organism: Crocodylus siamensis (assembly GCF_052110815.1). NCBI lineage: Eukaryota > Metazoa > Chordata > Crocodylia > Crocodylidae > Crocodylus > Crocodylus siamensis. The sequence goes on from NC_143408.1 coordinate 12,074,672, forward strand.
AGGATCTTCCTTTTTTCCCCACAGACTAGCAATTATGCTGTTGTCTTATACTGTTCCAAACACTTCTCTTCTTTGATATGTAAGCAAACTCAATAGCTGTAGATACTATAATACCCAGTGTTAATCTACAAATATTTAAGGTATTCATTGGTATTAATATTAATGTGCTTATTTCAGTATTATATAGAGGTCCCAATCAAGAATAGGTCCCCAGTTCTAGTATTGTTCCTCTCTATACTAGTGCCCTCTGCCAGTATGCAGTGAAGTGGTGCCAGTGGCAGAGGACAGAATAGCACTGGTTCTTAGGGCATGGTGGACCTTAAAGCACAAGCAGATGAGCAGAAGCAGTCCTATATTTTGACAATAAAATACACCTGTCCATTATGCACAGAGAAGCTGTTGCCTCTTTGATGAATACGGCTTAAGCCTAGCAGTTAGTTTATACTTAGAAAACAAATTCCCTCTGCCCCTATTCAAATTCTGGACTTGAATATTGCAGGCCAAGTCCTGCTAAGACATCAGTAACCCTGCCATGTAGCCTGGATTCTTTACTGTCGCTGTGCTGCAGACACGTTCTCTGGGCTATGTTCAGAATGACATTACATGAATATGGCTGCATCTTCATGCTCAAACAAAGAAAATATTAATAGAGAAGCAGATGAGTATGAAAATGAACACAGAGCAAATGGGATATTCAAAGCTTATTTGACAGCAGGGTCCACTCAGAACTGCTACATCTAGGCAGGGTAAACCTGGCAGAGAGAACTGAGTGGGGAGTGCAAAATACTGGTATACAAACACATAGGCAAATGAAATTAAGGAATAAAATGTAATGACTGTTTTCTTGTCCTTAACTGTGAAACACAACATATGAGCACATTGCATTGAGGGCACTTGCAACACTTTTTAGTAACCTGTGCAAAAAATAAGAACACAGATAATCAAAAATGAACCCTTGTAAATTCTAATGCAAAAGGCATATGGTCAGACTGGAGGCTATAAAACCAGAATTCAATCAATATAAACTTTCATAGATATCATTTAAGCAGAGATCAAAAATTACACTTACCTAGCTACTAAAAATTCAAAGTTTATAGTCCATCTGTCTCTCTGCTTCAGGGAGCCTGTATTAAATTTATTGCTAAATAAAACAAATAAGTCTAGCAAAAGTCAGTGCTGAAATCTGCATACTCATAGGAGAATTAACAGAACTTTCTTGTTATGATGGCTGATTCTCAATTTGCATCTTTAAAGAGTTGTGACCACCTCTTGGTTCATTCCTTCCTAGTTAAATCTGAAGCTGGGCCAGTTTTACAATTTGTGAAGTTCTGCGTGGTTTAGTTTTTAAATAGGTACTATGGATGAAGGTGATTTCGCATCATGGACTGAACTGAAACAAAGCCGGGTACGTGAAAAATCAGCAGGGGCTAAAAATTGCCTCTGGAGCTGTTCAGCTAAAATTTAAAGACGGCTTCAAGGGTGACAAACCTTTGGAATTTATCAGCTGTGTTGCCTACATCTTAGTTTTCCTGTGTGTTTGAATTGTTTTGCATCTTAAATACAATTCTTCTGGTGGATATTATGGAAGCATAGATTTCCCATTAGAAATGGATATGATCTATTCTGATTTCACTGGAATTATTTTAGTAACTGATTTTAAGATATTTTATGGGCTTTGTTTGCTTATGGTGCAAATGTTTGTTTTGATTATGGATTGTTTAATTACTCTTCTGAATTCTTGAAATCCTAATAGCTACTTCAAAGTATACATATTTTAAAAGGCCCTGTGTTTCTTTCCATGAGTCCAGAATCACCTTAGTAAAATAAGTTATTTTTTTGTAAGGGTGAACACAGATATAAGCATATTGTTGCCATGCCTTTCTGCAGGGCTGCTGCATTACTATTTTGATGCAGGATTTAGTCAGGTGAGCATGTGAAAGGCCCTACATAGCATCAAATTTCTTTTCTGTTCTCTGCGCTGTTGAAAAAGGACCTGTAAATATGAGAGCAGAAGTACTTTTACCTTTAAAAGAAGGTTTGGAAATGCAGTACCTCAGCTAGGAGACCCTGAAGGAATAGTGAGAGCAAGCAGCAGACTTATTATGGCTTGAAATTAAACATTAAAAGGAAGTAAGTTGGCAGTAGGGATTTTCTAATAAATGATATAACCTTCCATTTATATAGCAATTTCATCCTAGAGGATCCCAAAGTGCTTTCCACTTGATACAAGATACAATTAACCCAAGTTTAGCCATTTTTGTCATGGAGTATGGCAGCTGTTTAACAATGCACAGCAGCTCTAGACTTTGCACAAGGGGGCAGAATTACAGTTCTTTGTGCATTTTTAGCTCTTTTCTGTCCTGGCTTTTGGATGCTCAAGCAAGCATTCTTCATAGTCCTCTAACCAGATTTTGAATGGAATGGAAGCTGACGAGCAAATGGCCGTAGGTTTGAATCTTTCTCTCTCCCCCTCCTTTGTCTTTGAATGTGGGGCTTATGTAGGTAGCTAGAATACATTCGTATTGCACATATATTTTACCCACAGGGTGGCTACTATGAGCATGCAGTACTTTCAGGGCCAGCAGTGGACCTATGTCTTCATATTCCTGGTTTGTTTGTTTGACCTTTTGAATATTTTTTTTTTTTTCTAATGAGTAGATCCTTGGAATCAGCATCCAAGCCTTGTGGTATCATATAAGGATTCTGGGATATTGCAGAGTACTCACAGGTGGCAGCTTTGTCACTTCTTTGTTCAGGTACTGAACAGTGCCTTTCTGGGTGCAGGATGGCCAATGTATACACAAACCTGGGAAGGATCTGGGCACCTACAGCTAGCTGTTGAGGTGGTATATGTGTCATTATAATGAGGTGCACACACCAGCAGCATCCATGCTGTCCACAGGCTGTCACACTGTGGCAGGGAGACATTTGGTGTCTGCCACTAAGGGCCTGAGCAGGCTATGAGGCAGCTTCCAGGTGACTATAGAGCTAATCAGGTGGTCACATGACATCCAGCAGGTCATCTGATTGGAGCTGGGCAGCAGACCCTCAGCATAAGAGAAGGCCCTGTGAGACAAGCCAGTAATTGCTGCAGGGATGCTGCTGAGGCAGCAGCACCAGCCTCAAATCTGTTGGTCCTGGGTAGGGCTGTGTGAGGCTTCGGACAGAGCTTTGGATCCAGAGAAGCTTCGGCCACTTTGGGATCTGAAGCAGCACGTCCAAGTCGAAGCACTGCCTCGTTCGGCTTCCCGGGGCGGTTTGGAGCTGCCTCGGAGATCCAGCCATAGGGTATAATGGGGAAACAATAAAATAGCTATAACTTTGTTGTTGTTTGTCTGATGTGGGTGAAGTTTTCAGGGATGGTATAATCTGCAGAGAGGATGAAGCTTGCCAAATTTCAAGAAGATTGGTTTAGGGGCTTGGGGGTAACAGCACCCCAAGTTGTTGAAAGCAAAACTCATGTCACATCTAGGCGTTACAACTTAGCAGGGCAAAAACTGTAGGGATGGTAGCTCTTACTGAGGTCACAAAGCCTGCCAAGTTTCAAGAAGATAGGTGCAGGGGTTTGGGGGAAACTGCCCCTCAAGCTTGGGAGGATGGTGTGGTGGGGCTGCTGATGGCAGGGCAGTCCTCAGGAAATGCTACACCAGTGTCTCCCTAGTGATTTTGTGAGTATGGGGCACCATAAAGCCTCAGGCCCTGCCACCTTAAAGGTACCTTTTGGAGGGGACAGGCTAAGGGAGCATACTCTGACAGAAAAGCACAAGGCTTAGACAAGATCATGGAGGCCAGGAGGGCCTGAGCTTTAGGGTCTGATAAGAGTGAGGCCTTGTGAGGGGCCTGAGGGAGAGTGAGGTCCAGACACATGTACAGACACCTGAGGCCTGAGTGGGCCATAGGACGGGAGGTCCTGACACATCTACAGAGGCACCTGAGGCCTAAGGGTTGTAAGGCCCTGCAGCCCCAATGAGGGGGTGGAATGGTGACCCCAGTGAGGGGCAGAGTATAAGAGGCTAGGAGCCTGTTGAGAGGCATGGATCCTGGAGTGGGAATTGAGGCCCCAGTAAGGGTGCACGAGGCCAAGGTAAGTTTCTGGAGGCCTGAGGCTGAGTTTAGGTCAAAGGCCGAGTGTGGTTCAGCAGTGGAGCCAGGGGAGTAGTAGTGGATAGTTTGGGCCAATGGCTTAGCGTGGCCCAACAATGGGGCCAGGGGAGTTTTGGATGCCATCTGTGAGGCATGGGGCATGGTCAAGAGGAGGCATGGCAAGACAGGTGGGTGGGCTGATACTGTGACTGGCCCTGGGGATGGCCCCCTGTCACACAGTGCATCCATTCTCCTATTTCATCTCCCCAATTTGGCCTCACTCTCTTACCCGTCACACCTTGATATTTGAGTTAATATATATTGAGGAGGCTGCTTTCAGAGAACTGGAGTTTGGCATTTGTTGCTTTGCTTCACCGTGCTCATTGGGCTATCCATCTGCCTAGTCTTCACATGCTAACCAGAGCAGGGCTCTGTCCCTTTGCTTTACCACACCGGTCCCCTTGTCCTATCACACTCCCACTAGAGCCCAAGCCCAAATAACTCCAGTGCTCATAGGGATCTGAATTAGACTAACCTCTGAGCCCTGTGCAGGGGCTTATATGGTCCATGGGCACACCTACGCATGTATTAATGCATGTTAAATCTAGTACCTCTGGGCACTGATACACATACCTTTTTAGCATCACAAGGAAATCAGGACAGATGTGCATAGCTACACAAAGGTGCACAGGACATGAGCTGTATGAATGCCAAGATGTGTGTAAGTGGCTGTAACAGGCACTTCTAATGCCCTGTTATGAGAAAAATGCAATACTGCCGGGGGTCTTCAGTTACCTCTCCCTGTCCCCTCCCCCATCACCTCTTTGAGGGAGACTCAGGGCAGAGGTAAATGCTATGAGCTGCAAATGCAGGCCAACACTAGAGGCAGATAACTCATGGGAAGAAAGACAGATGAAGAGAGGGAACTGCTTGAGTAGGGGAAGGAGGGAAGAGCCAGAAGTGCAGCTGCTGGAACAAAGAGAGAGAGGGACCTGGAAAGGCAGCAGCTTAGATGGACAGAGCGGGAAAGCCAATGTTGGGAGCCACACAAAGGGAGCCTAGGAGAGCTGGTTAGATTCCCTAGTAGGGGAAAAGTTTGGATTTAAAGCCACAGCTGATTGCTGTCATCTCTCAGGGAGCAATTATTCCAGCCAGGGGGTGGACTCTAAGTTTGTAAAGTGGCAGCTTGCATTCTTTTTTGTTGCTGTTAAATTGTATTGGATCCAATGGTGTGACTGGAAAGAGGTCACATGGATGTTTACCACCCAGTCATGCATTGGATCCCACCAAGTTTCAGTGAGTCCCACTATGTCTGGGTTTGTGTTAGCTAGCAGGAGGGCAAGTTCCTCCTGTTTGTTTCCCATAGTGCGACGATCAGTGTAGAGGCATTTAAGGCCTCCTGAAGGTGTATGCACCTCCCCCCCCAATCCCCGGATTGTCCAGGCCCCTGTCTCTTACCTGGGTATTTCTTGTGCTCGTCGCCTGACTTGGCTGGGCTATTCTTGTGGATGTCTCTTGGTTTGGTTGTCTGTGGCTCTCTTAGTGCTCTTCCTCCCCCTCCCCCTCCCCCAACGTGCCTAGTTTAAAGCCCGCTGGAGGAGATTAGCCAACCTGGAAGAGAACACTTGCTTATCTTTGGGGAGAGGTGAAGCCCATCCCACCCGAGCATGTCTCTCATTCTGAAGTGAGGGTCATGGTCTAGAAAGTCCTTACCCTGGTAATTCTGCATCCTGTCAGGCAGGGCGATCCCCTTGGGCTGGTTGGAAAACTGATGCAAAGTAATTGTTGAAAAGCTTAGCTTTCTCCTGGATGTCGGTTGTCAGCTGCCTCATTTGGTTCAGCAGGCGTCCAATGTTGCCCTTGGTTGGGTTTTTTTCCCCAACTTTCCACATATCTGAAGAAGGACTTTTTATTGTCTTTGATTCCCATAGCCAGTTTGAGTTCCATTTCAGCTTTGGCTTTTCTGGTCCTCTCCCAACAGGTGTGGGCCAGTGTTGCATAATCCTCCTTATTGCTATTTCCTGACTGTTATCCTTTATGAGCTTCTCTTTTCAGATCCAGGAGGTCAGTTAGTTTCCTATTGAGCCAAGGGGGTCTCCTATCCCATTTGCTACCTTTCCTACAGGCCAGAATGGATTTCCCTTGTGCTTTTAGTATTGTGTCCTTAAGGAGTGACCACTTATTGTGGAATCCCCTCCCTGTCGGATTGTGGTCTCTCAAGGCCTCAACAACCAACCTCCTGAGCTTGTGAAAGTCAGCTTTCCTAAAGTCAAGGATTTTTGCATTGCTGACTGATTTGCCAGCTTTGTGATGGATAGAGAAAGTGATCAACTCATGATCACTGTCACCAAGCTTCCCTTTAATCCTCAGGTTGCTCACTAGATCATCCCCTTTGGTCAGAACCAGATCCAGCGGCACCTTACCTCTTGTCAGTCCATAGACTTCTTGAGTTGGATAGAGCTCATCAATGCAAGTGAGGAAGCTTTGCGTCTGAACTGATCTGGCTGAATGCTCTTCCCATGAGATGGCAGGGTGGTTGAAGTCACCCATGATGACCATGAACTAAAAGTGTGCAGCTTCAGCCAGTTCCCTAGAGAATTTGTGGTCAAGCTCTTCATATGCAATTAGTGCTGCCAATGGTGGCTGTGTGGTAGTGCTCTTGCCTACTGTGGAGGAGGTCTGGGTTCAAGTCCCAGCTGAAATGATTTGGGGTGAATGAACTACCAAGAAATGAATCTTCTTGCAGTGGAAAAGGGCCATTGTGTTTCATGGCTGTACAAGCACTAGTGGTGCCAGAGGACTGGAAGAAGCCCAATGTGGGTCCCATCTTCAAAAAAGGGGAGGAAGGAGGACCTGGGGAACTATAGGCCAGTTAGCCTTAGCACAATCCTGAGCAAGCTTTTTGAGAGAATTATTCTGGCACATGTCCACGAGGGGCCAGCAGGTGAGATTATGTTTAGGGGCAACCAACACAGGTTCATTAGAGGCATGTCCTGTCAGACCAACTTGGTGGCCTTCTACAACCAGGTCACCAAAACCTTAGATGCAGGGGTAGCAGTGGACATAGTCTTCCTGGACTTTCAGAAGGCCTTTGACACTGTCTCTCACCCCGTTCTCATTAAGAAACTGGGGGACTGTGGTGCTGACACCTACACAGTCAAATGGGTTGCCAACCGGCTGGAGGGTTGCACCCAGAGAGTGGTAGCAGATGGGTCATTTTCGACCTGGAGGGATGTGGGCAGTGGGGTTCCGCAGGGCTCGGTCCTCAGGCCTGCGCTGTTCAACATCTTCATCAGTGACTTGGACGAGGGGGTAAAAAGTACCCTGTTCAAATTTGCTGATGACACTAAGATGTGGGGGGATGCGGGTACGCTAGAAGGGAGGAATAGGCTGCAATCAGACCTAGACAGGTTACAGGGGTGGGCGGATGAGAATAGGATGAGATTCAACACTGACAAGTGCAAGGTGATGCACCTGGGGGGGAAGAACCAGCACCATACCTACAGGCTGGGGAACTCCCTTCTTATCAGTACAGAGGCAGAAAAGGATCTTGGAGTCATCATTGATGCCAAGATGAATCATAGAATCAGTGAGTCGGAAGGGACCTAGACAGATCATCTAGTCTGACCCCCTGCCATGGGCAGGAAGGAGCACTGGAGGTTGCAGGGGTCATAAGACCCCAGGCAGGTGCCTATCCAGTCTCCTCTTGAACATAGGCAGGCAGTGTGGGGATGCAGTTAGGAAAGCCAACCATACCTTGTCATGCATCCGCAGATGCATCTCAAGCAGATCCAAGGAGGTGATACTCCCCGTCTATGCGGCACTGGTTAGGCCACAGCTGGAGTACTGCATCCAGTTCTGGGCGCCGCACTTCAAGAGGGATGTGGACAACACGGAGAGGATCCAGAGGAGGGCCACTCGCATGATCAGGGGGCAGCAGGGCAGGCTATGGAGTGACTACGGGACCTGAACCTATTCAGCCTCCACAAGAGAAGGCTGAGGGGGGATCTAGTGGCCTGTTACAAACTAGTCAGAGGGGACCAGCAGCATTGGGGAAGTCCCTGTTCCCCTGAGCTCTACTAGGAGTGACCAGGAATAACGGTCACAAGCTGGCAGAGGGTAGATTTAGGCTAGCTATCACGAGGCGCTACTTCATGGTCAGGGTGGCTAGGATCTGGAACCAACTTCCCAGAGAAGTAGTGCTGGCTCCTACCCTGGGGGTCTTTAAGAGGAGGCTAGATGTACACCTTGCTGGGGTTGTTTGACCCCAGTACTCTTTTATGCCATGGCGGGGGGTCGGACTCGATGATCTGCTCAGGTCCCTTTCAACCCTAGAAACTATGAAACTGTAAGTGTTACTAATATTTAATATATGGATTGACACTGGCGCCCTCACTTGGTCCGTATGTCAGACGGTCACGTGTCACGTATGGTACGTGAGTAGTAAGTGTATATAATTTATAAATAAATAAATACACATATATTGGGGGTGTGTGCTCAAAAATTTTTTACTGAGAGGGGTGCATGATCAAAGAAGTTTGGAGACTACTGCTCTACGTAACAGGCGGCTCATGAGTACTGCGATGCTGGGGTGCATGGAGTGTCCCACAGAAGCATGGGAGGCTGCCCAGTGCACTCGACAGCAGACCCAGAAGTGGACTAGAAGCACTTCCTGTCCAATTCCAGGTCTGCCAGGGAGTGCACTGGGCCCCATCCCACACCCCTGGCTTGGTGACTGGTGCCACCTGGGTCTGGGGGGGGCACCCAGGGTCCCCCTGAAGCTGATTTCTGAGCTGGGGAGGTGGAGAGCCCAGCGCCAGTTTGGGGTGCGGAGGCAGGGCTGCAGAGAGTCCAGTGAGGACAAGAGGCTGAGCTATAGCAAGGCCCCAGGAGAGACGATGTTTAAATACCATCTGTGAGGCTTGGGGCATGGTAAAGAGGTGGTTTTGGAGCCACACATCTAGCCCATAAGGCTGAGGGTGTCCTGTGAAGCATCCATCTTGAAGCAGGACCCAAAAGGGGTCTAAGAACCCATAGGGTTCAGTGGGGTCCATCAAGACCGTGTCCAAAATACAAATTTGAGGGCAGCCTAATGATTTTATTAGAATTACGAGCAAGATGTGGCAGGAGAGAGAGAGGGTGCCTGTGGGATAGGATTGGCATGGTCAAGGAGCCCTAGAGGTATCACGACCATCCCTGGGACCCTCTGACATGACACTCTGATGTAGTGGTAATATGCTGCCAAGTCCCCTCTTAGCCTTCTTTTTTTCAGGCTGAAGAGTCCCAGATCCTTCAGCCTTTCCTTGTATGGCTTGCTGCACAAATCTCTGATTATATGGGTGGCTCTTCTCTGGATTCTTAAGCATTATCATGTCCTTGTTAAAGTGTGGTGCTCATAACTGGATGCAGTACTCCAGCTGCAGTCTCACCATTGCTGAGTAGAATGGGAGAATCACTTCTTTGATTTTGCTGGAGATTTATCGATTGATGCATACCAGGGTATTGTTGGCCCTGCTAGCTACAGTGTCGCACTGCCAGCTCATGTTCCTACTGTGATCTATTATTGCCCCCAAATCCCTTCCATTCGTAGTGCTGGTCAGTTTGGCTTTGCTCCACCCATATCTGCAGCCAATCTTCAAGCGTGGCCATGCTTCCCCATAACTTGGTGTCATCCATGAACTTGGCCAGTGAGCTCTTCACTCCCCCATCCAAATCACTGATTTAGAAGGTGCATCATGAACAGGTCTAAGAAGGTGGTACTTCCTCTCTATGTGGCATTGGTAAGACTGCAGCTGGAGTACTGCATCCAGTTCTGAGGACCATGCTTCAAGAGGGATGTGCATAACCTTGAGAAGGTCCAGAGGAGGGCTACTTATGTGGTTAAGGGCCTGCAGGTAAGATCCTATGAGGAGAGATTGAGGGACCTGAATCTCTTGAGCCTTAGCAAAAGAAGGCTGAGAAGGGATCTTGTGGCTGGCTACATATTCACTGCAGGAGGGGAGAGCAGCAAGGAATAGGGGACACTCTGTTTACCAGGGCACCCCTTAGGGTTACTAGGAACAATGGCCATAAACTGATGGAGAGCAGATTTAGATTAGACATTAGGAAAAAATTCTTTATGGTGAGGGTTGCCAAAATCTGGCACGGGCTTCCAAGGGTCATGGTGCTCTTCCCTGCCTTGCAGGTCTTTAAGAGGAGACTAGACAAGCACCTGGCTGGGGTCATCTGACCCCAGCGCTTGTTCCTGCCCAGGCAGGGGGCTGATTCAATGATCTACTAAGGTCCCTACTGACAGTAAAAATCTATGTTGAATAGCACTGAGCCAAGCACCAACCCCTGCGGGACACCACTGAACGCTATCTGCCAAGATGACATGGATCCGTTCATTAGAACTCTCTGGGCCCTACCCCACAGCCAGATTCCCACCTGACTGTCTCACAGTTAAGCCCACAGTCCTCCAATTTTCTCATGAGAACATTGTGTGTGTGTGTGTGTGTGTGTGTAGCAGGGCACTGAGGTGCCTGCTACTTGTGGAAGTAAGTGAGGAGGCCAGCTGTGGGTTGTCAGGGTAACCAGGAGGAGTCAGCTGACTGGAAGGGGCAGAGCCTGGCTCCCATATAACTCCCAGGCTGAAGCCAGGCAGGCAGTTGCCTGCCAGCAGCCATAGGGGTAGGAACTCTGCCGGAGTGAGAAAAAGAAAGAGGCTAGAATACACAGGCGGTTGTTCTGGTGAGAGTTGGAGAAACCCGGTGACAGACTTTGAAGGTGATTATGGCCAGATGGCTTAGGTTTATGTTATAGCCAAAAGGCTTGAATTTGCATTGATGGTTTATGACTGGAGGACTGGGTGAGGCTATAAGGGGATAGAGGAGGCCTCATAGGGGAGCCACGGCCACGTGGAGTCCCCAGAGTAGCCCCAGACAAGGCTGCGGAAGCCATAGTGCCTGTGGGGCATGATTGTGAGACAAGGCTGTGGAAAGCCAGAGCGCCTCTGGGGCGCGTTTCTGAGACAAGGTTGCAGAAGCCATAGTGCCTGTGGGGCGCAGATGAGAGACGAGGGCTGTGGAGAGCCTGGGCACCAGAGAGGGTGCAGAGAGTGAGATGTATCAGATGTTGTTTCGTCTATCTGCAAGGCTTGGGGTGTGGTACAGGGTGGTTCGAGCCACCCATAGCCCATAAGTCTGGGGTCCCCAGGAACACCCATTAGCAGAGCCAGGCTAATGTAGCAGGAAGTAAACCGTGTCCAGGGAGATGAAGAGGCAGCCTCCCTATCTTATACATTTAAGATCAAAGATGTGGCGGGCTAGCATGAAGTGTGCTTTGTAGGTGAACTGGACACGGTGAGGGGAGCTAGGGGAGATCACGACACCCCTAGGACTCCTGTTACAATCCCAGAATCATGCCTTCTGCTATGTACATGTGGTGTGGTAGGAAGTGCAATTGTAGGGATCCCACATCCAATCCCGCCGTACCTTCACTTGGCTTGCAATACAGTGGTGACCTCTGACTGCCTTGTAAATCAGACCTCTAAGTGTTTTGTAAATCAGAAAACAGGGTGGTCTTCACAACCTCATTAAAGTTCTACTAGAGCAATGGAAGGCAAGGAGAAATAAAACTGTCTTGAGCACTCAGTTGTTTCAGCCAGATTTGGTACCAGACAAAAAATATTTAGTTCTTCTGAGACTGTATAATTTAAATGGGGCAGATAAATAGGGGGAGACATAAAACACTGATTTTGATAACAAAACCTGTAAATCTGTAAATAAAATTATCACTGAGCTGTGGCCAAGATGGATGCTGGGACCCCTTCTTTCCATCTCCCTAACTGTGGAGCAGTGGAACTGCATTGGTTTGGCATATGACAAAATGCTTAAACTGTGAAGAACCTATATTTGTACAGTACTGAAAAATTTTAAAAAGTGCAAATTTGGGTGAGATTTGAAGAACATTTCATGTGTGTCTGCTCTTGGGCATCATTTTGGAGGACACTTTATCTTAAATCCATATTGGCTGGCTCAGTGGAGGGGTAATGTTGGTGAATTCAGTGAGAGTGATTTATGGCCTCTTTTGATTTCTGTTTAGAAGGCCAGTTTATAACTAACAGCTCATTCTTCCCGTGTGGAATGTTTATCGCAAATTGTTTATGTAGAGAAACAACTGTCACCAAAACTTAAGTAACTTCATATAACTAATATGAAGAAAACATAATATTCTACAGAGTCCTGTTGTAATTAAGTTGTTATCTATGATTGATATATGCAGGGTTATTTATTTATTTATCAGTATCCATAAGGCAATTCTAGCTATCTCAGATTACCGTGAGCAACATTTCTTAACAGTTTAGCACAGGCAGTAAACGGTATTTCCAGTGATATTGCAAAGATTGACACAATATATGATCTGTAAGCTGGCAAACCCCAGCATCTGCCAATCTGTTGCTAACAAAGCAAGTCCACAGATATATTAACTGTCTGGAATTTGTACTGGTTTGCAAGGTATCCTCTGGCCACATTCTGTGCCTCATTCTCAACCCACAGGAATTATAGCCAGATTTATTCATATAGATTTTCTGAACTGCATCAGGGCTATCAATAACACCCAGATTCCTATCCTGTAAATGGCACACCAGGGGCCTGGAGTCAGTGGTATAACTAGGGTGGGGCAAATAGGACAACTATCTTGGACATCAGCTTGGGGGAGAGGCAAAAGAAAATCCAGCAGCTGCGTGTTTACAATAAGAGGTTGCCACTGCTCCTGTGCCCCAGCTACCCAGTTGTGTCTCTGCACTTCTGCTTGGAGTACATCAATCGGCAAGCAGCTTTCCTGTGTGGCCTGGCTGTGCCAGTCACACACACTGTGTTCCAGAGGGCCTGGGGGAGGGCAGCAGAGCAGGGAGCATGAGCCCCCTTCCACTGGGGGCAGGGGCCTTGTGGACCTGAGTCCCTGGCCCCATAGCCCAGGCAGCTGGGGCCCCCTCCAGCAGGGCTGTGGGGAGGGGCTATGAGTGGGGGACAAGGGGCACAATCAGGGCTGTGGGGGGCACTTAATTTTGACCACAGATTTTGGGGGGTTTATAAGAGAATTTGCCATTTTTTATCAGAATTTATTTTTTTATCACAGAAAACCAGGATCCCTGGTGCTTACAAATATTCAGCATGGATTCACAAAGGGCAAGCCATAGCTGATTGCCTTCTATGATGAGATGACTGCCCCTGTGGTTGTGGGGAGAGCAGTGGATATGATATACCTTGACTTTAGCAAGGCTTTTGATATAGTCTTCTACAACATTCTTGCAAGCAAGCTAATGAAGTACAGGTTGTATGGCTGGATTGTAAGGTGGATAGGAAACTGAATGGATTGTTGAGCTCAGAGGGTAGTAATCAGTGGCTTAATGTCCAGTGGGCAGCCAGTATCAAGCAGAGTGCCCAAGGGGTCAGTCCTGTGGCTGGTGTTTTTAATATCTTCATCAACAGCCTGAAAGATGGGATGGGGTGCACCCTCAACAAGTTTGCAAATGACACCAAGATGGAGGGAGTAGTAGATATGTTTAAAGAATAGGGCTAGGATTCAGAGAGACCTTGACAAAGTGGAGGATTAAACCAAAAGAAATCTCATGAGGTTCAATAAGGAAAAAGGCAAAGTCCTGCAATCCCATGCACTAGTACAGGCTGGGGACCAGCTGGCTAACCAACAGCTCTGCAGAAAAGGCCCTGGGTGGTTACAGTGGAAAAACTGAGTATGAGCCAACAGTGGTTGTGAAGAAAGCTAATGGCCTACTGGGCTGCATCAGGAAGACTTGCTAGCAGATTGAAGGAAGTAAGTGTTCCCTTGCATCTGGCACTGGTGAGGCCATATCTGGAGTGCTGTGTCCAGTTTTGCAACCCCTGCCCCCCACCCCCCAGAAGGCATCTAGACAACTTGGAAAGAGTCCATAAGAGGGTACAACAAAAATGGTTGGGGGCTGGGGCACATGGCTTATGGAGGAGAGGCTGAGGGAACTCAGGTTAGTCTGGCAAAGAGAAGACTAAGCGTGGATTTAATACAGCTTTTAACTTCCTGAAGGATGGTTCCAAAGACACTGGAGCTAGATTGTTCTCAGTGGTGGCTGATAACAAAATGAGGAGTGATAGTCCCAAGTTGCAGAAAGGGATGTTTAGGTTAGCTATTAGGAAGAACTTTACCACTAGGAGAGTAATAAAGTACTGGAACAGGCTACCCAGGGAAGTTATGGAATCTCCATCCTTGGAGATTTGTAAGACCAAGCTAGGCAAAGTCTTGGCTGTGATGATATAATTGGGGATGATCCTGATTTGAGCAGGGGGTTGGACTAGATGACCACCTGAAGTCCCTTCCCACCCTAATTTTCTATGATTCTTTGCAAGGAGATGAAAACATGTTCTGTTGGGTGCAGTAAGCAATGGCAAATAGATCTGTTTTAAGCCACTGGCTGAAGAAATGTCAGAGGGGAGTGCAGCAAGCCATGGTAGGTGTTTGCTGTGGGCCACCAAACAAGGAGGAAGTGCACAAGACTTTCTTTAAATGGATGATAGATGCTTCTGAATTAGAGGACCTGGTTCTCATGGTAGACTTTAATTTTTGGGACATGTGCTGGGAGGAAAATACAGCTGTGCACAAGCAGTCCAGCAAATTCTTACAGCATGTTGTGGATCACTTCTTGATACAAATGGCAGACAGACCAGGTAGGGGGGAAACTCTTCTAGAGCAGTTGCTCACAAACAGGAAGAAATTGGTTGATACTGCAAAGGTTGAAGGTAACTTGGGAGACAGTGGGTACATCTACACATGCAATTTAATGTACAGTAGACTATTTTACTGCACACTGGAACATCACATAAAAAGCCATGACATTACAGTAAAATAGTCTACTGAGCATTAAGCATCACTTAAAATTCATGCAAATGCAGTACCATGCATTACTGCAGCCTAATGCACATTTGCATGGTTTTTTAGTGATGTCTGACAGCAATCTCTTCAAGGAGCTGGAACCCAAGAAGAAGTCCTACAGAAAGTAGGAACTTTGTCATAGTCCTAGGCAAGAATATAAAAGCATTGCATGGGTGTGGAGGAAGTAAATCAGGAAGGCCAAGGCATGATTTGAGAAGCAGGGAATACAAGAGGCAATAAAAAGGAATTCTATAAATATCTCAAGAGGAAGACCAAAGAAACTGATCTGCAAGTGACAGTGCTATTAATACAACCCAGTATGTTTAGAGTCATAAGGTGTGTCTACATATTGCTGTATGGTGATATTGCTATGGTGCCATGCTTTAGTAAAGCAGAGCCCAGTAACTGCCCATACTGCACTGTGTGCAGTGCATGGCTAGAGCTCACTGATGTAGCAGTGTGTTAAACAAGGGAGTGCACAACTACAGTGATGTCGCTGCCAATCATGTGTAAACTGACGTGATTGCACTGCAGTGCACTGCTACAGTGACATAGGGAGATGTGTGGATGCACCCATAGTCAGCTTATGGTCTACTAAAACCCCTAGGTCCTTCTCTGCAGTCTAGCCACTCATTCCCCGGCCTGTATTTGTATATGTATTTTATTCCACACCAAGTGCATCTTGTACTTGTAGAATCTCATCTGGCTGACTGCCGACCATTTTTCATGAAATTCAGGTCATTCTGGATCCTTTCCGTACCTTAGAGTGTCTCTAACTCCACCAAACTTGGTATCATCTGCGCATTTCTCCTGGGGAACCCCATTTGATACCTTCTCGTAACTAGATATTGATCCACTGATGAGCCCAATTGAGCCTGGTTATATATCTACTAGAGCTGTGCAAAGCTTTGGGTGTTGATTTGACTCAGAGGAGATTCGGCCTGATTAGGTGGCTGAATCTCTGAACCCAAATCAAATCGGGAGACCAATTTAAAGGCCCAAATTGATTCAAAGCTCTCCGAATCTTCAGAAAAGATTCAGAGAGCTTTGATTTGAGCAGTCCCCAGAGGCTACAGCAGGGAGCTACAGCTGACTCCGAGCTGGTAAGTACTAGGGGCTAGTGGTATGCTCTCTGTCCATGGTGTCCTCAGGTTTCCCTCTTGGGTGACACTTTGCTGCTCTGAAATCTTTCCTTTTGTACTCTTTCTCCCCCTCTAACTGTTCATCTCTGGGCACTGTTGATTGGTCTCCCTGGGGTTGACATACTGTCCATGTTCTGTCCTGTCAGCATATTCCTTTGTTTCAAAAACCCATTATACGTATACATCCTAATTTGTTCTGTTTACCAGAACCAGAAATCCCAAGGGGTCTGCAGTTTGGCACTCTGACTTAATGCCACCTTATATCATGTTATAGACCAGTGTGGTATATGTCTTCAATTTCCCAACCCGTGTGCCTGCTTGCTGCTTGCCTGCATCCGACACAGTGGGCCTTGAGGGAAACTTTCATGAACAGGCTTTTAGAAATCAATTAAGCCTTGCTGTTGTCCTGGACCATTGTTCTAATGCATATCTATTTTATCTATGAGCCAATTTCCAAAAACAAATCTCTAAATATCATTTTCTAGCCATCAATCAGCTGATGGGGCTCCCAATCAAGGGGACATGCCATGTGCCCCTGAAACTGAGAGGCTGGATCAGTTGACAGGGCTCTCAGCCACCAGGTATACTCTGCAACTGGGAGCCCCAGTCTGGCCACTCATTCAATTAATGGCATGACAGAAACCAGCCACAAATTTATTACACATTTTTGGTGTAATAATTTTGTGGCTTATTCCTTATTTTATCATGCCATTAATTGAATTAACGTGTGGCTGAGTAACAAATTAAGATGTGATTAACTGGTTAATCACATCTTAAGTGTAACATCTGCCAGGGGCCTAAGAAATTATGTAAATCATTGCCCCCAAATCTCCAAAGATGAATTGACAGTGAGGGAGAAACAGAGCTGCTCCAAGTTACTCCTAGAATTATGTTTTTCAAGCTGACATGCTGTGCTGATAGAAATCCCACTGTGTCTCATGAAGAAATCTCCATCTGACTCATTGACTGAGTTATATCTCTTTGATTTACAATAGACCCACTTGGTGCAATATCAAGGAGGCTGTGCCAAAGTTTCCCATTTGCAAAGCCAAGACTCAGTGTGACCTACTCTTGGTCTGGTTGCAGCAATAGTCACGCCTTAATCTGAAAGCATTTTTTCCCCATCGAATATGTAACATACTCTGATAGCTAAACTGACTATATTCACTAACATTCCTTCAATCTGTTTATTGAGGGAACATAGCTGACATAAATGGTTTTACATGTTGTTTCCCTTTTGTCTCACCATGTAAAGGAACCGTGGCAATTCTCATATAATAAAAGCCATGGTACTTTCAGCTGTGTGTCTGTCTGACCGTAATGCTCCTGGCCATCTGTGCATGCGCAACCAGGAGCCTTACTGACAGAGAGGCAAACAGATGGAGGCAGAGGTAGGGGTGGAGGAGGGGTCAGCCTGTGCTCCCCACTCTGGGTTGCAGCGGGAGGGAATGGCCGTGGGGGGCATGGCTTGCTAATGTGGGGGGGAGGGGGCAGGGTGCACGGCTGCAGGATGCCATGCAGGGAGCGGTCAGGAGAGCTTGGACAGCACACACTGACTGCAGCACACAGTTGTGGTGCAGGGCACGCCCTCCTGTCTCCTCCCCAGATGGCACTCTGTGGCCGCAAGCCCCACTCCCCCCACATGGCTGCAAGCCCCACCCCCTGTGAAAGGAGTGCCTGCTGGCATGGGTGTGTGGCCACAGGTTGCCACATGGGGAGCCAGCACCAGGGTGTGGCATGTGGGGGGTGTAGTATATGGCTGCAGGTAGTGGGCAGGGGGTAAGGCCAGAACCCACTGCCTACAGCATATGGCTGTGAGGTGGGGCACCCCTCACCCACCCCCTGCGTGGCAACCTGCGGCTGTGTTCCACACCCCCACATGTCCCAGCGCCCCAGACTGGGACCACTCGCTGGCTGCAGCTGCAGGGTATGCATGGCACGTGGGGGGCGGCAGAGTGCACAGCAGGGCAGAGGACACAGCCACGGGGTGCTGTGCAGGGAGTGGGCATGGAGGGCATAGGCAGTGTGCACTGGTTGTAGCACCTGGCTGCAGGGTGGGTCATACCCCCATGCCTGTTCTGCATGTGGTAACCTGCAGCCATACACCACACCCCACCCCATGGCCCATAGCCAGTGGGCACTGCCTGGTCCCCCCTGCCCACTCCCTGCTTGGCACCCTGCAGCTGCACACCACCCCCTCTTGCAATCTGCCATGTATCATGCAGCTGTGGGGTGGGGCATGCCCCCCTGCCTGATCTCCATATGGTACCTTGTGGGTGCAAGCCCCACCCCCCACACAGGGAGCACCCGCTGGCTGCGGACCACAGGGCAGGGCATGGTGCACAGGCCTGCAGCTGCAGGGTGTCATGTAGGAAGCTGGCATGGGGAGCATGGCACACAAGGGGAGGCATGGTGTGCAGCTACAGAGTGACATGCAGGGAGCAGGCAGTGGGGTGTGGACAGAGCCTGCCGGCTACAGCACGTGGCTGCAAGATGGGGCACATCCAATGTGGCCACCTCCTGTGTGGCACCCTGTGGCTATGTTCCATGCTCCTGTGTTCCCTGCCCCCTGACGCTGGGAGTGCTCGCCGGCTGCAGCTGTGGGGCATGCAGGGTACATGGGGGGGTGGAATACACAGCCTCAGGGAGCTGTGCAGGGACTGGGCACAGAGGGTGTGGGCAGCATCTGCCGACTGCAGTGCATGGCTGCAGGGTGGAGCGCACCCTCCGCACCCACTTCACTTCCCATGCAGCACTTTGCGGCTGCACACCACACCTGTGGCCCGTAGCTGGTGGGTGCTGCCCACTCCCCACTGCCCCTGCCCCATGCAGCACCCTATGGCTGTGCTCTACCCTCCCATGCCCTCTGCCATATAGCATGCAGCTGTGGGGTATGACATGCCCCTTACCTGCTCCCTGCACAGCACCCTTCCTATGCCTTCCGCCACACCCCAAAACCATGCCTCATTCCACATGGGCATGAATGACATGGCTCAGAGCAATCCCAGATGGGTCATTAATGACTACAGGACTCTGGGAGCAGGGCTCAGAGGGTTGGAGGCAGAGGTGGTTTTCTCTATCCTTCCAGTTATGGATCATGGGCACAGGAGGGAGAGAAGAATTGTAGAAGTTAACAAAAGACTGTAGTGCTTGTAAGAGGGCCAATGTAGTTAACAAAAGACTGTAGTGCTGGTGTCATCGTGAAGACTTCCCTTCAAGAAAGGGATGAATTTGTAAGGCTGGAAGGGACCTCAGAAGATTATCGGGTCCAACCCCCTTCACAAAGCAGGAGAGAGAACTGGGAGTCAGGTGACCCCAGCAAGGTGACTGTCTAGTATCCTCTTGAAGATTTCCAGGGCAGGTGATTGCACCACCTCTGGAGGGAGCTTATTCTACAGTCTGGACACTGTGACTGAGAAGAAGTTTTTTGCTAATGTTGAGCCTGAATCAATCATCCAGCAGTTTGTGACTGTTACTCCTGATTTTCCCCGAGGGTGCCCTGGTGAACAGTTGCTCACCAAGCCCTTGACTTACTCCCCTAGTGTAGTGGTAACCTATTACCAGGTCCCCCTCTCAGCCTTCTTTTCCTCAGGCTGAAGAGTCCCAGATCCCTCAGCCTTTCCTCATATGATTTGCCTTTTTAAGATGTTGATCATATGGGTGGCTCTTCTATGGACTTTCTCAAGCTTGTCCACATCCTTGTTAAAGTGCAGTGCCCAGACCTGGACGCAGTACTCCAGCTGCAGTCTCACCAGTGCTGAGTAGAGCAGAAGAAGCATCTCCTTGGCTTTGCTAGAGATGTATCAACTGATGCATGCCACAGTATTATTTGCCCTACTGGCTACAGCATCACATTGCTATCTCAGATTCATACTGTGGTCTATTATTACCCCCAGGTCCCTTTTCATTTGTGGTGCTAGTCAGTTTGGTGCTACAAAGCCTGTAGGTGTGTTGGGGGATGCTTGTCCCAAGGTGGAGCACTTACTTTTCTCAACGTTGAACTTCATCAGATTCTGATCTGTCCAACATGCTAGCCTGTCTAGGTCTGCCTGTAACAGTAGCCTATATTCAAGCATGACCACACTTCCCCATAACTTGGTGTCATTCATGAATTTGGCCAGTGTGCTCTTCACCCCCACATCCAAATCGTTAATAAAGATGTTGAAAAGTACTGGACCGAGCACTGACCCCTGCAGGACACCACTGCCCACTTCTCGCCAGGATGACACTGATCCATTCACTATGACTCTCTGAGTGCTATCCTGCAGCCAGTTTTTCACCCACCTGACTGTCTCAGAGTTAAGCCCATGATCCTGCAATTTTCTCATGAGGACATTGTGGGATACTAAATCAAAGGCCTTTTGCAAGTCTAGGTATACAATGTCAACTTGTTCTCTTGTGTCCAGGTGGTGAGTTACCTGGTCATAGAAGGAGATGAGGTTGGGAAGGCAAGACCTGCCCACAACAAAGCCATGCTGGCTGTCATTCAGGATCTTACCTTATGCAAGCTTATTGCAGATAGACTCCTTGATGAACTTTTCTAGGATTTTCTTTAGGATGGAAGTTAGGCTGATTGGCCTATAGTTACCCGGGTCCTCCCTCCTGCCCTTCTTGTGAATGGGCACAACATTGGCCCTCTTCCAGTCCTCAGGGACTTTTCTAGAGTGCCACAAGTTGTGGAAGAGTTTTGCCAGGGGTTCCGCAATAACTTCATCCAGCTCTTTCAGCACTCTTGGATGAAGATCATCCAGTCCTGCTGACCTGTATACATCTAATTTTATTAATTAGTCATACACCAATTCTACTGCAATAATAGGAAAGTGATTATTCCTACCATGCTCATCCTTTACTCTACCAGGTGTGGTTTTCCCCTTGGTATGGTGAAATACCGAGTTGAAGTAGTCATTCAGAAGTTCAGCTTTCTCTTGGGTGCCAGTAACCAGCTCTCCTGTGGCAGGATGCCACATCTGTTTCTCCCCCAAAACTTTGCTCTGTGACAATTTGGTTAGTATGGGCCTTGCATAGGGTATACACCCTGCTCTATCTCTTTAGGTAACTTGAGTTGGATACATTTCTGAGGGAGGGGGAAGCCTGCTGCTTCTGCCTACGTGACTGAAATCACATACCTGGGTGAGGGGGCTTGGGCTCCCTAGTGTTCTAGAGACTCTGCCAGTCTGCCCAGCAACCAGTGATGCATTTCAAATTGGTTGGCTGGAAGGCAACAGATGCTGACCTCCATTGGACCAGGTAAATGAGGTCATAAGGGCTATATAAGTTAAGAACTGTCCAGGAGGGTGGGGGTAGCCATGATGAAAACTCAGAGAGAAGAGCTGGGCCATTTGAAACTTGCTTTCTCTGGAAACTCATGTTCAGTGAACTGCCTGCCTCCAGAGGGACTCTCCACCTGCCTGTGGATGATACTTGTAAGCTATTTGAGATCTAACTAGATATATAGCTTGCAGTAACTCAGAGGCATGATCAAAGGCTACCCCAGTCACCCTGTTTGCTCTGTGGGATTTCTCTGATACTGCTCTACTCTGTACCTTATTCCAACCCTACTCCTTGTAATGAATAAAGGTCTCCTTTGTACCTAGCATGGGAGACTTATTGGGAGTGGCGCTGGGATCCCCTTGGTTAGACTGACTAAGGGAGACCGCTATTTGTGCTTCAGACTGAGGGAAGCACCCCGCGTTCTTGAAGTGAGTCGAGTACCTTGAGGGCTACTAGGCTTGTGTTTCCCAGGGGGCACAGTGCTAGGATCAGGCCAGCACTACCCCCAGGCTAGTGGGTGTGCTCCAGAAAGGGAGTAGGCTAGAGGTAAGGCACCCCTGAGGGAGGCACTTGAAGCCTGGAAGGTAGCCAGGCACGGTGAAGTGGGTGGCTCAGTGCAGGAGTGTTGCCCTGTGGGGTCAGGTCAACTCTCAGGATCTCAATATTGCACTGTTAGACAGGAGGGTGTGACACAATTGCACATATACAAACACATAAATCAATTAGGTACACACACTCACTCTCTGTCTCTCTGTCTCTCTCTCTCTCTACCAGCTCAGGCACGTACAAACCAGCATAGGCACATGCATACCTATCACCAATTCAAGCACATACACTATACACCCTAAAAGTTAGACACAGATCACTAATTCATATATCATGCACAAAATGCCATATATATATATATAGATAGATAGATAGATAGATAGATATTACACACACACAGAGGTAAGTTCCTAAGTTGGATGGTACAATGTGTATGTGCATGCTTGGGGTACCTGGGAAAAGGTTCAGGTGAGAGAGAGAGAGAGATAAAGTGTAGGGAATGAAAATTGCTAGAACCAGGATTAGAAGTAGCAGACTAGAGAAGCTGGCTGAGGAACTGAGGCTTGGGTTTACTTAAGGTAGACTGGGGCTGGAAACTGAGGCAGACAGGTAAGATATTGGGTTGGGGGCAGATAAGTGGTGGCAAGGAGAAGAGAGCTAGGAAAGAAACTGAGGCAGAAACCTGGTTGCTCAGGGGAAAAGGCAGTGGGGATAAGACAGTGACAAAGAAACAGGGGGTTTGGAGGCAGAGAGGAGCTCAGGACAGGTGCTGGAGGAGGCATGGAGCCAAAAGCAGGAGAGGGAGAAATGAGACAGAAGTTAGAGGGGCGAGGAGCAGAGATTGGAGTAAGGCCAAAAGCAAAACCCAACTTAGGGGTCCAAATAACAGTTTTATTACACAGACAACACGCTACACAGCCCCATGAAGTTATTGGTTCACACACTCATACACACACACACACTCACACTGGCAGCAGGAGAAAAAGACTCAGTTGTTACCAGATTTGCCTGCTACTTTGGGGTGTGCTCATTTATTAGGGCTAGGGTCTTGGTAATTCTATTAATGTGCTGCTTGTGTTACTTGTGTTTCTATATGGAGCTGTATCTCTCCCTTCTGCAAGCCCCCACCCCCAGTGGAGCTATCTTGCAGGACTCGGTTCAGTGGGGCTGAGTTCCTCCAGTCCCCAAATCAGTCATACACACAAACACACACAGATTAACGTGACACGCCTGACCTGGCTGGGTTGATCAGCATGGACAGGCTGATACCCTCATATGCCAAGAATCAGTTCATCAGAGCAACAATAACCACAGTCAGACACAAGCACACAGTTAAACAGAATACCTCTGAATCTGGCCGGGTGTCCAGATGACACCCTCGTGGGCCAGCATTCAGTTCATTAGGGCATGTCTGAGCCAAACTGGGTCAATCAGCCTATACAAGCTGATCCCCTTATGTGTTTTGAATTCAGCACGTCCCAATCTTTTAGTCTCTTGATGAGCAGACCCCACAGTATTTCTGGGCTTCACAGAGATCTTTAGCTTAGGTAAGAGGGGCGTTGCTACAGAGCAAGTGGGGAAAGAGAAGTAAAGAAGGCAAAATATACCCAGTTATTTTTGTGTTTTATGTTTGACTATAAAAGTAATTTATTGCTAAGTAGATGAAATATATATTGACACTAGTAGTGATAGACATGCAAAGGAAAAACAAACACAAACAGTCACCGTATACCCTGGTTTCACTAAGTATTTGGGGAAACTTAGCTCAAGCTTAACTAATACAGTTCAAGTTCAGAAATCTATGCTGAGAGAGAGAGAAGAGAAAAGAGAGAGAGAGAGCTGGGATCTCACCAGTCCAAGGCATTCGGGTTGCAAAGCTGACAGGTCAAAGTTCTCAGCACGATCCTTGAAGGGAGATGATCTTCCTCCTGCAGCCTCTCCAGAAGAAAGCGAGTGGTGTCAGCACACACACTGCTGCTTCTTTTACAGATTTTTATACCCCCAGTTCAGTTTCTTTCAAGCATTCTCAATATTGTAAATCAAATTGTCTTTTCTATTGACAAGGGGTTATCTGGGTGGAACATCTCAGGAACTTGATTGATACTCAGGAAACACCTATTTGGGAGCCAGCTTGACATTAAATACTTGATGGGATGTCTTCAGAAACAATAGATTGGTGTCTTCAGAAACAATAGATTGCAGCATCAGGGTTTTTGGATTTTTAATTGCTGTGAACAAGCCTCAGCTTAGCATGACTTTTCCAGATCTTACTATAGTCTTTTAACAGACTTAAGGCAATTATTGGAATGTTCATAACCTGTTGTGGAGAGGTCGTCTCGGGAAAAGTATGACAACACTTGTGGACAGGGCTCCAACGGGCTGGACGCTGTGATGAACCCTGTACCATTGTTCAAATGTTGCCCATACCCCCTCTGACTCAGTCTATTGCCTCAGCATTCCCTAACTTGGCAACCGAGTTGTAGCCAATTAAGTTTACATAGGCCTCCCATAGTGGGACCGGGGAATGTGCGGCCCGAGATGCCCAATAAACTTATTTTTGCTTAGAGGTGGGGGGGAGGGGGGGAAGGAAAAGTCCTTTATAAATCCAGATTAGAACTGGTCTGATAAATGCTGAGCTGGGTGTGGGGGTTGATTAGCATTTGGAACACCGCTTCGTCATCATGCAGTGCTTCCCTGCTTTGCTGATCCCAGAATTCACTGCAGTCTCTGCTTCAGGTTTTCTGTTCTCCATCTCTCATGTAAATGAATGGTCATCTGTTCTCATCTCAGATGCAAATGAGACCTAGGGCAGTTGTTTCACTTTTGTCACCCTTATCTGGAGGGTTTTAGGTGCGTCTCGCACTGCATCTTAATCAGTTTCTGTTTAGGTGGGGGGGGGCGATTCTTTGTGAGTCAGACAGTCTGTGTCCTGTGTCAGGGTTCCCCAAAAACATGGAGCTGACAGGTAACACAGTGGAAGGGCTGGAGTCCAGGTAGGGAAGAGAAGCAGAGTCCAAATCCTTGGTTGAAGAGGGGGTGGGGGGTGATAGCTACCTATCCAGGCTGGAAAGGGGTCCGTGGCCAGTAGGTGTTGTCCAGAGCGGGGTCGCCAGCAGGGCCTCTGGGTGGATACGTCGTGTGGCATGGTGCTGGTCCAGATGGAAAGGGCATCCCACTGGGTCTGTCTTCACTGCCCCTTTTTATAGGGGCAGACCTTGTGTGACCCTGTGACAGGAGGCATTCCTAGACAACGGTCAGCCCCTGGCGTACTTAGCATGTGTGTTCCACGCAAGGATGTGCAGTTTCAGGTATCTGTAATGGTGGAGTACAATGGTAGAGTTGCTGGTTCTGCAGGGTCTTTTGTCTTTCAAATGCTGGGTTCTTGTCTCTGTTTCTGGGTGAGGTCCATGGTTCCTGTGATGCAAAAAGCGGTTCGTTTCTTTGGAGGCCACCAAAATCACAGACACACACTTATTAGCAGCACAAAAGGTATATTTGCAAATGGGGTCAGAGCAGAGTCAAAGACTCAGAGATTACTCCGAACCCCTGAGGAATTTTTGCAGCCCGTATTTATCCTTTCCCTCCTGGGCACGTGTGCAGAAACAGGAACTCTTACAGCTCATTTCCGTTTCATACAAACATATGTGTGGTTACATCACTACATCCATCGCATGTACATTATAATTAACTACTTAAGTATGCAGGGCGGAGAAGTAAATACGCATCAGCTAATTAAGCATGCTCAGAGAGTACTATAGGTCACCAAGAGTTTAAACCCCCCCCCTTTCAAGGACACAGTCAGTTGAATTCCAGCTTCTGTAATCTGCATGAGAAAAGCTAGGGGGAGGCTGGGGGAGAGTGTGATTTAGTATAAGAAGAACTGTGGCAAGGCTGGCCAAGGAAAAAAAGTCCTTGGCAGTGTTTTTTTTCTTATCAGGTACGAGATACAAACTGTGCATTTCTAACAACACTCCATTTCTAACAATATTATAACAATACTCCATTTCTAACAATATTCCCCCCTCAAGATGCTTTCTGCTCCCCATTCTCATTTAGGCAGATCAAGATAATTATGAGGAATTTTTCTGAGTACATGACTTTTGCTGCAGTCTGCGCTTTGAGGGGGACTGCTGCAACTTGCATCCCTTCAACTGTGGTGGTTACCAATCTTTTTGAAGCAGGTGTCTTCATCATGTGGGGATGATTGTGGAGTGGATGGGTTACATTTCATCCACGTGGAGTTTGGGAGCTTAACAGCAGTAGAATTCCATTGACCTGCATACTTGCTGCAATTAAGGGCATAACAGGTAGTGCATGTTCAGACCCATTTCAATGTCCATGTACACTGGCTATGTCCCAAACTCCTCCCTGTACCATTATTGCTAATACAGTACTCTCCTAATGCCACTTGGGAAAGGTCCCAGCTGCGGTTCTCATCCCATTCTTGACCAGTACTCTTAACATCCGCCTTATCACTTACCAACCATTTTGGGGCCAAAGGAAAAGCCCTCCAAGGCCACTGTTCTCCGGCCTCTCGGAGTCCCCCACAGGCCCAGCAGTTGGTAAGATTGAAGGTACCTGCAATTCTTTCCATCATGTCAACATACAGATTTGTCCCTGGGGGAGCAATTGGGAAGCGGGGATATAGGCTGGCGGCTAGGGCTGCTCAATCCTGCTTCTCTTACTACATAGATAACAACAAGGCATATTAAGATTCCCACCATATTTTCCCTTTCATGAGATCAAATACAGCCTAAACTTTTCCCTTTTTACTTTCTTGTCTAATTTTCTGAACTTTGATTAAGCCGTCTCAGGCGCACTTTGAGATCACCAGTAGGTTCACAGCTCCACTTGCTGGCTTCTTGTTCCGAAGACGACTCAGCTTCCGGAGTGAGTTCGTCTTGGGAGTTGGTGTCCTCTGATGCTCGTGGATGTCGTTTCACATGGGTATGGTGTATCCAACGGTCATGGCCAGCAATCTTTACAGCGGTGTGGGTTGTTAGAAGTAGCTGGAAAGGGCCACTCCATCTCTCAGTCAAAGGTTCCTTTTTCCACCGCTGCACCAAGACCCAGTCTCCTGGGCAGAAGTCATGTACCGGTATGTCTAAAGGCAGACGCTGAAAGGAGGCTGCATACCTGTGAAGAGAAGACCAGACAGACTGCAAAGCAATAACGTACATATGAAGCTCGCTATTACCTAATTCAAAAGTTACATTTTCTCGCATCCCAGGGGGTAAGACTCGAGGGGGCTTGCCAAACATAATTTCATATGGGGTTAATTTAAGGCCCCGTCGGGGAGTGTTTCGAATGCAAGTAAGAGCTAGCGGCAATGCTTGAGGCCACTTAAGGCGTGCTTCAATACAGATTTTGGTGAGTAGAGTCTTTAAGGTCCTATTCATGCGTTCCACTTGTCCTGAACTCTGTGGTCTCCATGGTGTGTGTAGTTTCCAAGTGATCTTGAGAGCTTGTGTGACTTCTTGAACTACCTTTCCCACAAAGCGTTGTCCTTGATCCAACTCGATGGATTCAGGCAGAGAATACTGGGGAATGATCTCCTGCAACAAATACTTCACTACTGTAGCCGCAGTGGCAGTCCTGGTGGGCCATGCCTCAACCCAACCAGAGAGCTGGTCTACCATGACAAGTAAAAACGAGGGTTTACTTTCTGGCATGTGATGCATCTGGTAGCAATACGCTGAGCTTCTACATATAGCCCTGGGGCTACTGCTTGGCGGATCACTAGATCACCCATAGCCAAGCCTCCCATATGGGTTCTTGCATGGAGCTGTTGCAGCACCTCCCGAAGCAATGGCTTGGTATCATGACCTTTCCTCCCGGTACTATCCACCACCCCTGGGAGTTCTTTTTTTGCACAAGCTTTCTGTGCAAATTTATCTTCTTCAGGGGAACACTGTGGGACTAAATCCTGAACGTATGGCCATATGGCATGGGACAAGGCCTGCCTGGATACTTCCTCCGCTTCTCCACCAATAAATGTGGCTTCCTTTGCTGCCGCATCAGCCTTTGCATTTCCAAGCTTATGCTTTTCCTCAGCAGCCTTCCCATGGGCCCGCACATGAATGACTGCTACCTCTTTAGGCTGGTGGAGTGCCTCTAGTAGCTTGATTAATCTGGGGGCCGTTAGCAATTTTATTCCCAGAAGCCGTAATGAAACCCCTTTCTTTCCACAATAGTCCGTGCGCATGGACCATAGAAAAAGCATAGCGAGAATCAGTGTATACATTAACCCGCTGGCCCGTCCCCAGCTGTAATGCTCGGGTGAGCGCAGTGAGTTCCGTGGCCTGTGCCGACCATGAGCTCGGCAATGACTCCCTCCATACTACCTTATCCAAGGTTACCACTGCACATCCTGTTTGTCTTTTTCCATCGATGACGGAGCTGGAGCCGTCTACGAAGTATTCAGCATCTGGGTCTTCAGTTGGGTCCTCAGCAAGATCAGGCTGCACCTGTGTGGTCTGATTCAGGACCTCAAGGCAGTCATGTGTCGGTTTCCCTGGCTCTGGCAGCAAGGTTGCAGGGTTCAAGGCTGTAGTATGTTTGAAAGTAAGTCCTGGATTAGAGAGCAAAAATATTTCATACCGTGATTGTCTGGAGGGGTTGAGAAACTTTCTTCCCTCAGTCCCTAGAATCTGGGGAACTCCATGTGGGGTGTGTATTTCCATATCCGCACCCATGACTATCTTCTGGGCTTCTTCAACAACCACTGCTGTGGCTGCCACAGCCCGAAGACAGGCTGGCCACCCGAGTGCAATTGGATCTAGAACCTTTGAGTAATATCCCACGGGTCTCCAGGTCGGGCCTGATGGCTGTGTCAGCACCCCTGATGCGACCCCTCGATTCTCATGAACATACAGTCGATATGGCTTTTTACTATTTGGGATGGCCAGGGCAGGGGGCTGGGTTAATGCTGCCTTAAGCAGATCAAAGGCATGCTGCATTTCTTTATTCCATTTCCATTTAATGAGACTCTCCTTAGTCAGTGAGTCATACAGTGGTCTAGCCTTCCCACCATAATCCGGTATCCATAGACGACAGAACCCAGTTAGCCCTAGGAATGCCCGCAACTCCTTGGGTGACTTAGGTGGGGTTAGACCTTGGATTGCCGTATGCGATCTGCACTCAGGCTCTGACTCCTTTTGAGAGCTTATATCCCAAAAATGTAACTTGAGGCTGACATATTTGGGCTTTCTCTCTAGAGACTTTATATCCTTTTTCCCCCAGAGTGTTTAGCAGTGACCTGGTGGCTTCCTCGCAGAGTTGCAAATTTGGGCTTGCAACTAGCAGGTCATCCACATACTGGAGGAGAGTCACTGCAGGGTGTGATCCCTTCCACTCCTCCAAGTCCTTCTGAAGGGCAAGTCCGAAAATATGGGGGGCTGCTATGAATCCTTGTGGAAGAACTATCCACATGAGTTGGGTTTTATGGAAAGTATCTGGATCCTCCCATTCAAAAGCAAACAATTTTTGACTCTCTCGGTGAAGGGGAATGGAGAAGAAAGCATCTTTCAAATCTAGCACTGAAAATATTTCAGCTTCCCCTGGTACTTGTGTCAAAATCATGTGTGGGTTCGGGACTACAGGATGGTCTGAAAGGACCTTCTTATTTACTGCTCGCAGGTCTTGGACCAGTCTGTATGAGACCCCATCTGCCTTTGGCACTCCAAGAATGGGGGTATTATATGGTGAGGACCCTTCCACTAGCCATCCGCACCTCTTGTATTTCTCTACTAACGGCTTGAGTCCAGCTCTGGCCGCTCGGCTGAGTGGATACTGCTTTACCCGAACGGGCCCCTCCCCATCCTTGAGTATGATCCTTACCGGGGAGACCGACTTAGCTTGTGCAGGGGTTCCATCAGCCCATACCGAAGGGTCTGCTCCAGTCATGTGATCTTCAGAACTTACTACAGGGCGCCGGTCCTCCAGGAGAGCCATCTGATAGTTCGAGCTCTGCTCGACAGGTAGCTGGACCACCGTCTGGTCGTCTCTGAAAAATATCTCAGCTTGCAATTTTGTGAGTAGGTCCCGCCCAAGTAGTGCAACCAGGCAACTTCGAGAATACACAAAGGAGTGCTCAAGCAAATGGTCCCCCACTTTGGTGAGGAGTGGTTTACAAACAGGGAGTCGGGATTGCGTTCCCTCAATCCCTTCCACAAGTCCATGCTGTTCACTAGTTCCTGCACAGGGGTGGTTTTCTGGAATCATTGAAAATGTAGCCCCAGTATCCACCAAGGCTTCAAAGTTTTTGCCACCAACCCTAATGGTTACCATGGGATCTTCTCGGGCTCCAACCCAAAGGGTAGTGGTCTTAGATCCCCGTCCCCTTCATTCTGTGTCCTCACCCTTTTCCTCTGCCCACATGAGGTGACCTCTTGGTTCACCCTCTCTCTTCTCCTTTAACTTTGGGCATTCCCTCTTCCAGTGTCCTTTCTCCCTGCAGTAAGCACAAACGTCTGCTCCCACTCTTTCTCCTTTCCCTTTCTGCATCCCAGCCTTTCCAGGGTTACCTCCAGTTATAGCAGCTGCCAGCGCTGCCATCTGTCGTTGAGCCTTTTTATCCTCCTTGTGCTCCTGCATATGCTCACGATTCCCATATACCTTATATGCAATTTCCACCAGCTCTGAAATCGGTTTCCCAGCACCTCCCTCAGTTTTCTGTAACTTCTTACGAATATCAGCAGCAGATTGACCAATAAACATAAGATTTACCATGTGTTGATTATCTGGGGCTTCTGGATCTAGGTCTGAAAACCTGCGGAACGCCTCATACAGCCTCCCGAGGAAAGCTGAGGGATCCTCTTCTCTTCCCTGTCTCGCTTCATACAATTTAGCCAGATTAGTAACCTGAGGCACTGCCTTCCCCATTGTTTCCACTATAATCCCCAGATACCGTGCACTCAGCTCTCTTCCTTCTGCAGTATGATTATCCCATCTCGGTTCCTCAACAGGGCAGGTATCACGCAAGGTACGACCAGCAGCTCCCTCTGCTTCTACCCTGGCTGCTGCAATGCGCTCTGCCGTCCCCAACACTAATCTCCTTTCCTCCGGGGTCAGGAGGGTTTGGAGCATCATCTGGACATCAGCCCAAGTGGGTCGATGGGTTTGCCCAATAGATCGAAACAGGTCCCTCATCTTTTCAGGGTCTTCATGAAAAGAGGGGCTCTGATTCTTCCAGTTAAATAAATCTGAAGTACTAAATGGGGTGTAGACAAAAGTTGCATTGCCCCCCTCTCTGATAACCTCTCGCATCGGGCAATTCAGCACCGGCTGTGATTCTACAGTCTTACGCAAATAATAGCCCTTATTCCCTAATTCAGATGGGGCACTTGGCTGAGGCTCACGCTCTGAATCATTAGGTATGTTTTGATACGCTGGTGGTGGTCTCCCTGAGGGAGGGAGCGGTGGTGCAGAGGGACTGGATCCCAAGGAGTTGTCTGATTCATCCTCGCTACCTGACAGGGTGACCGGAGAGTGGGTCCGATACTCAGTCAATTCAGAATTCCCCCCCTCATTAGACTCAGGGAGTACAGGCGGTCCTCCTCGAGTCTTTCCTTTAACAACCATCACCTGAGACTTTACTAAGCATTTCTTAATCCAAGGTGGCTGATTTTGAACCACCCGCAACCAACAATCGATATAAGGAAATTGATTCCAATATCCGTTCTGCATAACTATTTCATGGATAGCTATCACTTCTTTTACTACAAAGGATCCTTTTGGGGTCCAGTGGACCCCAAATGTTGGCCACTCGAGTTGACAAAACTTAATTAAATCACCCTTTTTCATCTTCACTCCATAATCTGCCTGCTTTCCAAATTTACTGAAGTTCCATAATATACATCCTAAAGGCGTATCTGAGTTTTCTACATGGGAGCGACCCGTACCCATATGCCCACAAGAGTGCGCTCAATGCACACCAAATACCAACAGGTCCTTACAACAGGCGATTTATAACGAAAACCTGGCCAAAATTTTTCCCGGTAATCGTACACGTCTTTGTTCCTGGACCCAGACCAAATTGGGCAAGGAAATTCGTATACTCACTCAGATACCCCAGATATCTCGATCAGAATTCTGGAGTGTGTGTCTGGCGTCCTCAGAAATGAAAAATTTGCACAGGAGCCTTTAACTTCCCGAACATCCCGACTCACGTCTCAAACCCCTGGGCAAGCCCAAAAAGGCGGCTCGGTGCACACTCCCCGTGGTGGCAGAGACGGTTTTGTCGCTGAATTCCGGGGTAGTCCAAAGATGCCCCAAATTGGGCGCCAAATTTGATGCAAAAAGCAGTTCGTTTCTTTGGAGGCCACCAAAATCACAGACACACACTTATTAGCAGCACAAAAGGTGTATTTGCAAATAGGGTCAGAGCAGAGTCAAAGACTCAGATTACTCCGAACCCCTGAGGAATTTTTGCAGCCTATATTTATCCTTTCCCTCCTGGGTACGTGTGCAGAAACAGGAACTCTTACAGCTCATTTCCGTTTCATACAAACATATGTGTGGTTACATCACTACATCCGTCGCATGTACATTATAATTAACTACTTAAGTATGCAGGGCGGAGAAGTAAATACGCATCAGCTAATTAAGCATGCTCAGAAAGTTCTTTAGGTCACCAAGAGTTTAAATCCCCCCCCTTTCAAGGACACAGTCAGTTGAATTCCAGCTTCTGTAATCTGCATGAGAAAGGCTAGGGAGAAGCTGGGGGAGAGTCTGCGATTTAGTATAAGAAGAACTGTGGCAAGGCCGGGCGAGGAAAAAAGTCCTTGGCAGTGTTTCTTTCTTATCAGGTGCAAGATGCAAGCTGTGCATTTCTAACAATACTCCATTTCTAACAAAGGGGTGGAGATGAGGAGCCCCAGTTAGGGGGAAACCAGAGGGCTGGGAGCCTAGTAAATGTGTATAGAGTTGCCCAGTAAGGGGTGCAGGGTGGAATTAGCCCAAGATTTGGCACAAGGCCGAACTGTGTAAAGTACAGGATCTTGCGGGAACCAAAGGGACTGCATGGCGAGGCCAGCATGTGAGTAGCGAAGCCTGATGGCCCAGAGGGATCACTCAAGGAGGAGCAAGGTGGTGGAGTATGGCCCAGTAATGAGCAGTATGCCAGAGGCCCCAGTGAGAAGGGGGTAGAGTGGAAGAGGCCTCCTGTGAGAAGGGAGGTGGTATGAATGTGCGCGTGTGTGGAGCCCAACTTTGGACTCAGTTTGCTTCGGTCTTAGGGAGGGAATAACTTGATGCTATCTGCGAGGCTTGGGCTGCAGTGTAGGGGAGGAACAGAACTGCAGATAGTGTTCACTGGCATCGGGGCAAGAATAGGTAGGCTTCTGCCCAATTAACACCATAATTATGTATCATCAAGGTGTGGCTGGTAAGGAGGTGGGTGATTGGCCCAGAAACAGGTGGGTGGGCCAATGACAGACTGACCCTGAGACCCCATGTTACATGGTCCCTATACACAATCAGGCATGGGAGACTGGTGCCATCTGAGTCAGGGGGAGCACATGTCCTCCCTGTGGCCAAACTCGCTGACTGGTGGGGTGGGGGTCCCCCTTGTGACTGATCCCACTCACCTGAAAGCAGCCATGGAGCTCCCAGAAGTGGCTGCAGCCACTTCTGGGATCACTGCATGCGCTTCATCCAGCACTGTGTTCCAGCCAGTGCTTAGAGGGGCACTGGCACTCCCCCCTGCTCCCCTACCCATTGCCTAAGTGGGGAGTGCTGGCTCTCAGGGGGTACACCAGTGCTCTTGGGGGGTGCACGTGCACCCCTGTGCACTCCCTATGCATCACCACTGCAAGCAGGGAGACTACTCCAATACACTATATTTCCAGCACATTGGAACAGACTTGATTTAGAGTCTACTGGAGCATGGGTATTACTGTGTTTCAGCAGCCTCTCATGTATCAGCATCCCCATGCTTCAAAATGGTGGTGGGAGCATTTTATCTAAAGCTTGTTCAATGAGCTTTAGATAAAGTACCCCCACCACCATTTTGAAGTGCAGAGACACTGATAAATGAGACACTCTAGGCTCTTAGAACCACTCCATTGTGAGAGCACATGTATGAATACTAAGTTTCTGAACCTAATTCTTGGTAGTAGAAAGTCTGTCTGGAATTGGAGCAACATGAGTCCCCTACAACTGCTGCTCCTTTGAGGGGCCCATAGCCAGGCAATGTTGCCACAACAGTGCATGGCAGAGATCATGGAGCGGTACAGTTATAAGATGATTTAAAGCATCCCCAAGAGAGTCTCAACTAGACACCTTCCAGAAGGCAAATACTTGCTGCATTCTTATAAGTGCAGACAAGATATAAACTGCTGTACAGTGAACCTGTAGGACGGTAGGGAGCCCTACTACACTGAGCTGCCCAACTCATTGTGCCCAACCAGAACCCCACTTCAGGTGTCTCCCCTGGGGTGCCTATGTCCGGCCGACCTCCTTCCTGGAGCACACCCCCAAGCTTGGGGCAATTGCTGCCACCAGCTGGGCCTGGATCTTTATTAGGTCTCTGTGTCTCCAAGGGTACACGGACCCTGTAGACCCTGAGGGTGCTTAAACCACTGTGGAATTTTTGAAGTGCTTCTATTAGCTTGAAGCATTCAAAAGCAGCCTTCGGTACAGGAGGAAAGTAAAAAGCAGAGTCCACCTTAGCTAGCTGAGCCAAAGGAGCTATAATGGCTGTCTGACCCCTCTCCCCACAGGAATTCACAGCCAGCTCACTGCACGCAGGTAACTGTTAGACCCCGACTCCCTGCAGCACCCAATGACTAGGGACACGATGGTTCAATTACCTGTGGATCCTGTTACTCATTAGCCAGAGCACAGCAGGGAGCAAACACCAGCACACATTGATTGCATCAGCTTTATTCAGAATGGAGATGCCTTTGGACAAGGGCCTCACATCATAAGACATGGGGCCCTGCCCCAAACAATAGGTTCATCCTACATTTATATACTTTGGTTTAGACTCATTAACATTTATTCCATCTCTGTCCCTCCTCCTGTTCCACCCATTTCTCCTCCCATCTCAAGCTTTGCCTCTGTTTGCTGCTTGCTTCATTAGCATGGAATTGCCTATGCATTTTACTCATTTACATGTATTTTTGCTATGAGCGCATGTCTAAGACCTTGACTTCTGTTCTTTGGTCAATGGGTGGACTTTGACCAAAACCTGGAAGCTTCTGGAGGCTTCTTCACCAATTACCATTCATCTTTTTGCATATGTTCATCTTGGATTCTGTTACCAATTACACGTCGTTTTTCACATTCCAGTCTGTTTTTCTGTCTTGGGTTGTACCATCTTCCACATTCCTAAAACATCGCCTCATTCACAGTACACACTCGCACAGGTTCACTTGCTGCTTTTTCCTCAGAAAATGGTTGATGCAGTTAAAATAGTTACTTGGCATAAACAAATGGCTGGCTTAGCTACCATTCTGCCTTGTGGTCAGCAGCTTTGCTAGGTCACAGGTCATGCCTTGTATTCAGCTGCAAATCCAATGCTCCTCAATAATCCAAATTATTGTCACCCTAACAGTAACCTTTTATTGTTCAGGGAGAGAGGGAATGGGATAGCTATAGAGGAAAAAGACTTTAGAGAAAAACACCTTGAGCAAAACAGAAGGGGCTCAAGGATTCTTTGAATATGGAACTAAAATGCATATCCCTAGCTGAACTTCTGGTAAGTTACTGACTTATACATCCAGAGAGCAGGAGAGCTCAGGAGGCACATCCTTCTGTGTGAGTGAGTTCCAAGATGACTGCCTGTCCTCTTCCCAACATGCCTCTCCCAGGACAAAGAAGAGTGAGCTCCCCCCTCCCTCAGGAATTTCTCCCACTCAGGCCCCATTGACCAGGTGATAAGCAGAGTGGGGGGCTAGGCTGAGGCTGTCTTAGGCCAGGACAGAGAAAGAAGGTGGAGGATTTCTTCGCACTACCTGTCAGACGCCATAGATCTATCTAAAATAAGGAGTATGTTTATGTTTTCTCCTTATTGCCTTTAATTTGGCTTTTCCCTTCTCTCTGCTTTCATTATGCTTGTGTAGTATTTTTACTACATTGGGCCATTATAGAATCGTGACTAGTTAAGGAAACCTCCATGTTGATATAATAGGGTGTTCTGATTAAAACAAATGGCGTGGTAGGGCCTGTTATTTATTCATATTCACGTATTCCTTAACAAAGGGTGAAAATTAGCAAATGGAATCATTACATAAGATAAATCAGTGTAAATAGGGTCCTGATTCATGGCTGCACTTAAGAACAAGTGTGAGTAAGATAGTGAGCCCATGAACAAACCCACAAGCTTCAACTCTTTGCTGACTCTGGATTTAGGATCTAATTCTCTGCAGGTAGTGACAACACAATGGGGTCCATAAGGAGTAGTTAATTGTGCAACTCAGGTGTAGATTTTTTTGTTACTATAATTGTTAACTTGACAGCACACCACAGACAAGTACTAGAGTGAATTAGCAACTCTTGTCAAACAGTGACCATAATTGTAAAAGTTAGTTTGGGAATCAAGAGTCATAGAAACAACTTAGTGACAAATTGGGTTAATTTTCTATCTATTTAGTGATGTTGAAGCAGTGACACCTAATGATGTGAGGATTGCTATTTCTCAGCTGCCATGTGCCTCACAGCTATGAAGATGTAATCTGACTTTAGGAAGCTAAGGGTGGTTAATGGACCATTAACAGGCATTATCAAATTAGGATTATAATTTATCTCAATGCAAAAAGTAATATGTTTCAAATTGTCTGCTTTCTTAATCATAGCTTCAAAATTTGGCAGGAAATTAACATGAGAAAAAATGTCTCAGAATTGATTCATGACAGTTATGCATTTCTACTTTAAAACTTTAATAGCTAGTGACAAACCCTCTCTCTCAAGTGCCTACACTGGAGAAGTCCAGGTTCTTTATATTTTTTAAGTTTAAATTCATTGAGATCTTTAGGAAAAGGGGCCTGGCCCTGAGGTCCACATGTCTCCTTAATTCTATCGAGAACTGAGGAATCTCATATGCAGGTCTGGACCTAGGCACAGAGAGAGAGAGATCATATCCTTTATGACTACTTAGGAATTTTATGGCCTCATCACTATAGTATCTGAGCACTTCCCATATATTAAAAAAAAAAGAAATTACCGTAACAATCTCCTCCTTCCTTTGCTGGCTCTAGGAAAAACAGGCTGATTCACATGGGTTTGTATGAGTGGTTGAGTTGTGTGATTATGCCTGTGAGATTCTCTGCATGTGTGAAGGCTTGGCACCATCAGGACAAGAAAGGGTTGTTTTTGTTTATTTGTTTGTTTGTTTTAATTTTGATTGGCTGGGAGGTTAAAACACTGCATGTACTTTTACTATTTAAGGAAGGTATGGTGGTATGTTGGGAGACACAGGGCATACCTGTACTGCACAGTAAATATGGTGCCTTACACTGACGTGAGCATAAATTTAATTCCTGCATCATACAGGGATCAAATTTACATCCAATTGGTTACTGTGCAGTAATGCATGTGTGGATACGGGGGGACTGTTTTGGGCCTAACGTTAGCCCTAAATTAGCCCCCACACAGTGTTAATGTGCTTCAACACCTGCATGTGTACATGTCGGCTTATTCCTGCTTACTGTACAGTAACACACTATGTAGTAAATTTAAGCTGGCATAAATGCACTGGTAGATAGGCCCACAGACTCTTACAGTTCTCTACTTGCTGTCAGAGTATAGCTGTTTGTGGGGGGCAATCAAACTATTGAATTTCTATCTGTAGATTATATTTTAATGGCTGTAATTTGTGTCTATAGCACAGGACAGTTAAGGTGTGCAAAACAGGCCCTATTTGATTTGAATTTGGCCCAAACTGGGGACAATGATTCGATTTGCTGATTTGGATCATTGTCCCCAATTTGATTTGGCCGAATCCAAATCTGAAGAGCCGATGCTTATTCGGAGAATCAACGATTCAGCCATAGACATAGCTTTAAATGTTTTTTCCATATACCTTGAGGTACCAGGCATGGCTTATGAATGCTGTGATGCTTGGGCAGATGGAGCGTCCCACAGGAGTGTGGGAAGCACTCTCCTCCATGTGCTTGGCAGCGAACCTGGAAGTGGACCAGAAGTGGTCCACTTCCGGGTCTGCTGCTGAGCATGCTGTGCATCCCCCTGCATTCGTGTGCGACACTCCATGCGCCTCAGCATCGCAGTGTTCACAAGCTTCCTGGTACCTAGAGGTCTGTAGAAAAAAAACCTTTAAAGCTGTGTCTATGTCTGAATCACCAATTCTCTCTGAATTGACTTGGAGGGCTCTGATTTGGTCTGGAGAGTAAAGGGTTCTCTGGTTTGATTTGGATTCGGCCACCAAATCGGGCTGAATCTCTGTTGAATCGAATCTGGGAACCAAAGCTTCATGCAGCCCTATAAGACATGCATTTTTACATTCTGTAGTCTTCTGCTGTATGCACTTAGATAAACAAAAAAAGTATGCTCTTTTCTCAGCAAAGGGGTGTAAAAGCCAGCATCAGGAAGCTTTTTTTCTGTTCCTTTACTCTTATCCTGTGTCTGCCATGATATCTAACCAGAGGGCTGGAAAGAGGAATCATTGAACAGTTTCTGGTTTGCAGATGCAACTAAATGTCTTATCAGCCCTGGCCAGGCTCCAGCACTGCTCAATTGTCTGAATGTGTCACAAAACAAAGCATGCTAATATGTGAAGCAAGGGAAAGATGGTGATTGCTGGGAGCTGCAGTACAAGAACCTGGAAAAAAATAGTAGATAAAAGGAAGAAAAATGCTTTAATGACCATTAACATCTTTATTTGAGCCAGTCCCATTTAACCCTAGCAGGGAAGGCTAAATGCTTTGATATCAGTGTTCTTTCCTGTGCTGCCTTCAGTCCAATTCATAAGCTAGAGCAAAATGCCACAAGTGAGAGAGGCTTAAGGAGACTGAGCATAACTGGGCAGATCTACACATGCAATTAATGCACCTGAATATACTGCAGTAAATTCACGCATATTAAATTGATCCCAGGTGCTCATCTACAGGGCTGCTTCTGTCCTGCTTTGCCCCTTTGCAGCAGCCAGGGGCAGCACCAGGTTCCCCTAGGTACCAGCCCCAGGCTAGCAGGGGGCATCGGGGGCAGCTCTGGACTGGTAAGGGACTCTGGGGGAAGCCCTGGGCTGGCAGAGGACATGAGGGTCAGACCTGGGCTCTGGCTCCAAGGGCAGCTCCCAGCCCCACAGAGCTCAGGGTTGGTGACAGCCAGTACTCCTGGGAGGAGCGTGTAGAGGTCCAAGTCACCAGCTGGGGAGACAGGTCCCATGGTGCCCATATCATACTTGTTCTCCCTTCCCCCACGGTCTGTGATTTCCTCTAAGAGCTTTAATGGCAGCAGCAGTGGGGTCCAGAGCTTCCCCACAGTGCGTGTCCTGCAGCCAAAGAGGAGGTGCTGGGGCACAGGTCATGAAACCACATAGCAGCCCCAGGGATGGAAGGTGCCCTCATGCCACAGAGGCTGATCCCATCCTCAGTTGGGCTTTCCAGGTCCTTGTTCCCCTGTAGTACCTGGTATAATGGCAGAGCCCACCTTGCCGTGTCACCAAACATGCCTGGCTCTGGGGATCCTGTGGAACAGGGGTCAACATTGTCATGCCTCTGGGCCTGCCACCCCCTATGTTTCTACACCGGTATGGGGCTGTGTCCAATGTATCTGTCGAGCTCTTGGCAAGGTGTAGGCAAGCACCAGTGTGCCCAGCCTTCTCATCCCTGTGCTTTCCTGCCCCTTGTTCTCTGCCTTTGGCTGCATTCAATTTGCTCCTGGTCACTGTCTACATGTGCAGTACAGTGCATTAGTTTAATGGAACATTTTTTAGTACCTGTATCTATCCCTAGTAGCAAACGGCACATTAGACTAATCTGATGCATCATAATGGCTATGTACATGTAGATGGTGACACTTTACTGACCATTAAATTAGTCTGGTGCACAATAACACATTTCATGTAGACATGCCCACTATATAGCCTTCATTATCCTGTAGTTGTGATTCATAGATGTTAGGGTCGGAAGGGACCTCAGTAGGTCAAGTCCGAACCCCTGCATAGGCAGGAAAGAGTGCTGGGTTCAGATGACCCCAGCCAGATGCCTATCTAACCTCCTCTTGAAGACCCCCAGAGTAGGGGAGAGCACCACCTCCCTTGGGAGCCCATTCCAGATTTTGGCCACTCTAACTGTGAAGCAGTTCTTCCTAATGTCCAGTCTAAATCTGCTCTCTGCTAGCTTAGGGCCATTATTTCTTGTGACCCAATGGTAAGGCCTGAATAACCCTTGGGCTAGTTCTCCTCCATTGCTGTTTTATGGGGAGATCTTATACTTATTCATATATCTGTATATGAATTTAACTGTAGTAGGAAACAGGAAGGGGCAGTACTTGTCTCGAGTCTGAACTCAGGCTTTAGTAAAAATCTCTGTGTTTACTCATCTAGATTGTGTTTAACATTTCTTTTTTAAATGGGGCAAAAGGGTCTTATCTCACAATTGCACAATACATTTCCATGGAGGATTCCAGGTGTAGGAATCACTCCTTCCCTGATGGAGCAGAATAAGCTCAACAGGTGCCCTGCCCCTCAAGGCCAAATTAAGAAAACATAGAATAATGAAATAATTAATACTACTTCTGAATTAACTAAAGGAGTCACTATATCATCCTGTAACAGAATGCTCTGTAAAGGATCTGGAATGAACTGTTTTCATGATTATGTAGGAGAGCTGTCTTGAGACACTTTCTGAGAGGGACAATTAAACAAATCTCTCTCTCAATGGAAATGAAATGCATAACTAAAAGCCAAACTGAAGAAACCAGTGTTTATTTCTTGATTTCTGAAGTATGACAGTTCAGCTACTTGAGATAAAAATGCAGACAGATGGTAGACAAGTTTTTGTAATTTTGCCTTCATTAATTCTGCTCACTATGCAAATTTATTCTACTTTTAAACACTTTCTGAAAATACAATATCTTTCTTTCTGATTCTGTCAAACTGACTGTAAAACTACCTTGCTACTTCCAACAGGCACAAGCCAGGTGCTGCAAAGTTATTCCAGTACCCTCTTTATTCCCTCCACCCATGAGACCATCATTGAAAACAAAATACCCTTCAATACTTAACATGGCTTATTTGAGTTAGACTTTTATTGTCCAGTAGAATCCCTGGACAAACGGAATGTAATTAAGGAGCTTCTTGAGCTACTGTTTCAAATACTTCCTTATTTTCAGTATTAGGAACAACAAGGCCATGTTGAGGGTCTTGCTGCGGCCTCTTAAATAGTAATTTTGGGCACCTCCTGGAGCTTTTAACCCCTGGACTACCTGCACATTAGCACTTAAAGGTAGTTTTAAGCACTTGTTATACAGCTCAAAGTTATGCCACTCCAGGGCAGGATTATTTCTGATCTGTGTTTATTCAGCCCCATGTTACATGAAAGTGTAGTCATTATAAGCTACATGTTAGTGTGAATTCCCCACCTGCCCACCCACCCTCCCCAGCACCCCACATCCCTGCTCATTATGCTTTTCCCCACACCACCTTACTTGTAGCTGCTGCATAGTCTGTCCCAGGGGAGCAAGCAGGGAAGGGTTAACCTGCCTGCCCGGGTGTTGTCCGCACTGTTACTTTGTGGGCCAGAAGAGCAGCAGCCCAGCAGCAGTGGTGGCTGGGCAGGTAAGTTTAACTCTTCTCTGCATGCTCCCCTGGGACAGACAGTGCAGACAACCGTAAGTAAGTAATGCCCCAGGGATGGGGGAAGGCAAGTGGTGGGAGGAACCCCAAAAAGTAGGCCAGAGGGAGGTCCAAGGGTGGAGGTTGGAGGGGAAGCAGGGAATTTCAGGGGGGGAGGGGATTCTTACCTTTTAGACCTCCAGGCCCCTGCTGGCCTGACTGTGTGAGTGCTCCAAACTCAAGCTAGCACTAACACCTATCATCATTTGAGCAACCCATGGTGTAAGGCAGGGGCAGGCAATTATTCTGGGTGGAGGGCCACTTAATGAGGTTTGGTTAGCTGTCAAGGGTTACATGGGTAGCTCTGCTTCTTGACAGTTGCACCACCCCTTGGTCATCATCTTGGGACCAGAAGTCCCACCCCTAACCACTGCCACTGGAAATCCCTTCCCTTGTCTCCCTGGAAATACTCCTTTTGTGTGTGTGTGTGTGTGTGGGGGGGAGGATGTTGCAATCTTGCACCAGAAAAAAACAAATCATAGACTAAAAGTCAAACACTTATTATAACATTTTAATTGTATTACAAAAATTTTTTTGTCACAATTTGTGTTTGCATAGTGTATATAGAGGTGATTACATAACTAAACATAAGTTTAGTCAAACAGAATGTTGTATATTATTGTGTAAGGGGGTGTGGTTGGGTATATGTGTGTGTTGTGTATTATGGGGTGTGGGTGTGTGTGGTGGGGGGTGGGGCTGCGTGTGTATGGTGGGTACCTGTGTGGGAGCGGGTTATGGGGTATATGGGTGGTGGTGTGGGGGGAATTTGCGTGGGCATGGCTCTGTGGGGGGCATAGGGAATGTTGGAGGGGTTGTGTGGCATTTCTGGAGTGTGCGTGGCTCTTGAATACACTGGTCTCTGGAACACACTGTCTTCTCCTGCAGTCAATGCAAGCAACACTGTGGTGTGTGTGGCATTTTTGGGGTGGGAGGGGTATGGGGACCCCCAATGGTACAGAAGCAGGTGGGGGTGCTGGTGCCTGGCTGCATGTCGCAGCGTGGAGCACAGGCCCCACCAGGCTGTCTGTCTGTATCATGGGCACTCCCCACACTCACTGCATTCGAGGGAAGCCCCAGGCACGGGAATTGGTTGTCTTCCCTGACAAAGCCAGCTCCTGTGCCTGAAGCTTCCCTTCCGTGCCTGGGGTTTCCCTCCATTGCTTCATGAGTGCAGGGAGTGCACGTGATACAGACCACCTTATGGGAGCTGCATGGCCCGCCGTGAAGCCAGGGACCAGCGCAAAGCATGAGCACCCCCCCACACACTTGTGCCTCTGCTTCCTGACAGGGCTGCATGCCATGGGGGAGTGCGGGAGGGGTCCCCATACCTCCCACCCACTGGGCATGGGCTCCACCCAGCTGCAGCCCCACCCATGCTTCCCCTCCCCACTGCTTTCCTACCTGCTGTCCAGAGGGAGCTGGACACTGGGGAAACCTGCAGCAACAGCCCCACCTGGTGCTAGCAGGGCTGGGTCCTTCCAGCCACAAGGATGGGAACGAAGCATAATAGCGTATGTTGGGGGAAGATGTAGGTGTTGTGCAGGCAGAAGGGCTGGGTGGGGTTCAACTCATTAGAGGGCACTGCAGGCCAGATGAAAGTACCTGGTGGGCTGGATCCAGCCCGCGGGCTGTATTTCTTGCCTGCCCCTGGTGTAAGATGTAACAAAGCCCTTACTCTCTGGAAATAGACCTCTTTGTTAGGAATTGCAGTAAGCATAGAAGAAATTGCATTTTATGGCAAGAGCAGTGTGGCACTGATATTTTCAGTTCCTCTTATGCTCCTTACAGGACTGGAGGTAAGTTTGTTAAGACATAACACTTGTTGAGAAGCCCTTTAGCTGTGCATTTGCTAGGAACTATAACTGCGGGAGTTGTTTTTTTTTTCCTGTCACATTAACCTTCTTTTCAAGTATGATTTAGGGAGATTGCAACTGAGGATTTCCTGGATTCCTAAGTTATGAGGCTTGTCGTTAAAGTGGGCACCAGTAGAAGGCAACAACTTTATCTTCAGCTGAATGAAGTTTTTTTTGTAAGCAAATGTTCTTCTTTGAAGCTTGAAACTAGGTCAAGCTGTTGGAAGGCCATAGCATCTCTCTGCTCAGGATGGCTTTTCTATCTGTGGTATCAACACGGCAGGCATACATGATTATAGTACTCCAGTAAGAGACATGGTTCCAATGCGTTTGCAAACTCAGTGGCTGTTCTGGCATTGTCTTCTCATCCAAAGAATAATCATACTAGCAAATTAAAATATGTATTACAACAACACAAAAGTATCTTCAGGCCTGCACTACACCACATTTTCTGGGGCAAAGGTAAATTTATTTCTGAAGACATTATAAGGCTTGTCTACATCACAGCAGCAACTGAAAGGCCCAAACACATACCATCTGCTTGTGGACACACTAAGCACATACTGCATATCACCTGCTTGCAGACACACTCCAAACCCAGAAGCTTGCTATTGGACTGCTCCATTCATCCACAACCACAATGGTTCACAGCCATTCTTGAGCCCCTGAGGAGGGACAAGCTTGGAGTAGCTTT
This sequence comes from Crocodylus siamensis, assembly GCF_052110815.1. Taxonomy (NCBI): domain Eukaryota; kingdom Metazoa; phylum Chordata; order Crocodylia; family Crocodylidae; genus Crocodylus; species Crocodylus siamensis. The sequence continues at coordinate 12,118,964 of NC_143408.1, forward strand.
ACTTCAGCATACTTCTGGCTTTGGAAGTAAACATGCAGTGGGGCATACTTGGGTCCCTTAGTGGCAGGACTCCAGGTCTCCTGTAGTTTTCTCAACATGAGGCTATTCTAACAAACCTTAACTCCTACCTTTTCCTGCCAACCTCCTTCCTGAGGAAGGAAAGTATGAATATCCATATTTTACCAAAGGGAATCCATGGGACAGAAAGAGAGGGTCCAAGAGTAATCCATTTTAAAAGTTGTGCTTTATACAAATAACCAATACCACAAAAAAGCACAAAGCAGGAACAGTGCTAGAACTGACCTGTGCTGGGTCTTAGGCTGATCCTGTAATTCAAGGAATGCACTTTTTCAGTTGCTTCATAAACATTCCCACATATATAGGTCCCCCCCGCCCTCCCCGCAACTTCATCTGTTCACCTGTTTGAGAGGTGGGCATACCAGATTAGCCCCATTTTCAAAGAGAACACAGTCAACCAAATAGATCTAGTATAACTTTCTAGAAAAAGGCAGTGTGGATTAGAACTAGTGCTGTTATATGTGTGTCTTTGGCTTTGTAAGGAGTGACTTAATGGAACATTTTTTCAGGCCCTAACAAAGTTCTGGCCAGGAGTGACACTTAGGGGGTGCATGAAGGTGGACCCACACCCCCTGCATGTTGTGGTGCACCTGCACCCCCTGCACATGGTGGTGCACGCCTTGCAAAAAAGCGATGCCAACACTGTCAGTGGTGCCTGCGGGCAGTCGCCACTTGCCAGCCTGCCGCTGGCAGCATCTGTGGGCAGTCCATGATCGTCCCTGGCTACTGCTGCTGCCAGCAGTGCCTGCGGGTGGTGACCAACCCATGGTCAGTGCTCCCTTCCTCCCCCGCCGCTGCTGACAGTGCCGGTGGCACCTGCTGGAACTCCCCACTTGGTGCTGCCGGGCTCCCGCCACTGCTGGTATAGCCGTGCCCCCCAAGCTGCTAGGGGCACGTGCTGTACATGGTTCTGGCTGAACCAAATCTTTTGTCTGATTTTGAGAGGATGCAAAACTTGATTTAAAAAAAAAAAGCTTCACCAACAGAAGAAAACTGTCACCCTCTAGAAACATAATATACTTCACATGGTTCAGGCTTGAATGGACCCCGTGCCTTAAAATAGTTGAAGTAACATGCTGCACACATAGCCTGCAGAGCTATTTGATAGATCTCTTTCCCTTGTAACAATTTAGAAGTCTGTACGCTTCATGAAAGGATCACAGTTGTCCAGCATGCTACTTCACAGAAGCAGATATAAGCACGAACATTGCTAAATCCTAGATCATCTAAGGGGAGTGCAGAGGGTGAGATGCATCATCCCATACAACACAACACAGACTTTTTTCCAGGTGAAAAAGAAACTAGAAGCTTTACTAATATGCTAGGGACCTAGGGCTGTGTTATTTATTTTAAGATCAAAGCAAAAACAAATATAACTTTATTGGAATGTGCATTACATTTGCAATATCATACATTATGGATGAAAAAGCCAACAAACCAGCCAAAAGATAGTGTCTTCAGTCCTGAAACCATGAGAATCAAATGTACATCTCTTTCATGAAACAGAAATCAAGCCTTCTTGAGCATCTTGGCTGTGCATCCAATGCTTCACTGGAAGTTATTTCCACACCGAGTTGATGTTTTTAGCTAGAGTTAAAAAGAGTCTGCAGGGCTGTGAAATGGGAGCTACATGACAGGAGGTAGCCATCAGGCAGCAGAATTGAAGAAAGGTTAGCTTGGTTAGTGGGACATTAAGACCATTAAAAAGAAGAGAGGGTTATTAACATCTGTGGAATGGTGAGTTTAGAAGGGATTCAGGTAGGTGATAATGAGCCATGAAGTCAATTGCCTCCCTCAGCACTGCCTGACTAGAAATACTGCTGCCCCTTCCAGGCACTTGGTTTTAAAAATTTGGGTGCAGCAGGAATCAAAGGAGGATGCAAGTGCACCACTGCATGCCCTCCCCCCCTCCAATAAGGAATAACCATTTTCATGTTTTTTGCAGTTTCAGATGCTAGGGGGTTACTTAATGTTGTACCTGTCATGTGGATACCTCCCATGATTTTTGCTTTTTGTTAAAGAGGTATTATAAGAAAGTTAACATTTAAAAGTATAGATACAACCTTGATTTGCCATTTAAAAGTCCACCTTGTGTGTATGCATCTTGATATAATCTTACTGTACTTAATTATCTGATAGTATATTATTTTTTCCTCAGGACCTCTGCCTCATTCAGTGTACAAGATGGACACTGCTCACTGAATAGATAATACTTACTTATATCTTCAACATTCAAGCTGTTGCCCAAGCATTATAGCACACCACTTCCTGTACTAAATGAAACCTTATTAATTTCCTCATGGGCACTTATAAAAACTGAGTGAACATGTCTACACATGCACCTCACTGAGCAGTTGGTACTGTACAGTCATTTAGTATTTGCTTTAGCCTAAGCTTGATGGTTGTGGGGCTTGAGCTGGGAGATAAGAACCTCCCAGCACTGGCCCTGTGGTCATGGAGCTGGTGCTGGAGGCTTTCTGCTGACAGGGGCTGGGAAGCCTGTTCCCTGCCCAGCTCTGTGATCAGAGTTTACTTGCAAGTAAAACTGCTCTCAGATCTAATGCATGTGTAGACACATTCCACTATTACCTAGGATCAGGATGCAGAAGAAGGAATAGGTAATTATGTTACAGAGTTGAAATCATTGGCATCCACAAGGAATCAGAACTTGTGGCAAAGATGATATCTTTTATTAGACCAACTAGATATTTGCAAAAAAAAAATCTTATTTGGAAGCTTTCAGGCACACTCACCCTTCCTCAGGAATAGGAGAATGCAAAGATGGTAAGATTTCTCCTAAGTGGAAATGAAAATTCTTATTTCACAGGACAGCTGAAGGTGCTATAAGGTCTCCTCATTGGATAATTCTTTTTCTTCAAATTAGGTTCAGATAAAAGTTAGAACAGTCTATTTACCTTGATGTTGACTGATGTCAAGCAGGATGTTGAATTGTTTCCTTCTGGTGATGATATTTCATATATTTCACAGGAGAATGATGTGATGGATGCATTCCTGTGCAGGAAATCTCTTGTGGTGAGGCACTTTGAGCTTTGTGAACATGCGGATCAAGCTGGAACAATAAGCAAGTGTCAGACTGTCACCTTGTTCCAAGGTGGTGAATTTTCTTCTGTCTTGTAAAATGATTGTCATCCACAAGTAATTTTGGACTTATAAGACTCCCTTATTAGAGACAGCTTAGCATTAGATGTCACACAAATTATTTTAAGGTAGAGATTGTTGAGGGGGACCGAGCTGAAGCTGTATTAGTACCTCTAGATTTCACCTTTAACCTATCTGTCAACCTTTTCAATGCTCTTGCCAGAGTGCTGGGTATGAATGACCATGGGAATCAGTCCTGCCTGAGTCGTGTTCCAGTAAACTGAATCAGGCACAAGAGGAACTTTCATGAATCAGGATTGTAGCAGATGGCATCCAGGTTGTGGGGGACAGATTTAGCCCAGACACTGAGGAGGTGAAGAACCAGGACTCTACTTCTCATGAGAGACAACCTGCTACAACCAGCTCGAGGGAATGTAGACAACATACGACTACTTCCTTCCTTTTTCATGTCCTTGTGACAAGGTCCTTAGTAGAATTCACAAATTTGTTGGAATCTGACAGGTTGCACTGGGGGTGTGTAAGTGTTATGTTGGCATCTTGGGTGTTATGGTTACTCCATGGCATTTGGTCTCATGGTTCTTCCTTATTTGCCTGCCACACCTTGATGAAAAAATAGGTACATTAAGAAAGAACTCCAAGATTGAGAGGTGGTCTTCTCAGTACGCCTCAGAGATGTGACTGAGTTTTCTTCACAGGCTCCTACCTCCCCTTCACCCTGTCCTGACCACGCCTGAGATATGCTGGGCTTTGGTGTCACTCCGGGTATCATTTCACTCTCTCTTCTTCCAATGGGTCTTGTAGTCACAAGAGTCCCTCTCCCTCTGTCCTTTTCCCATCCTGTTTGCCCAATCCCCAGTGAGATGGCATTCCTCTTCACTCCCCTGGACTAGAGCTGTTCTCTTCACAGCTCTCTGTGCAACTTGAGCATGCATCAGCTGGCAGCAGAGGCTTGCTGGCTGGCCCTGTAAATCCTCAAGGTCCCAGCCTCTGTAAACTCCTTGCAACACTGGCAGCTGCCTGCTGCAGTGACTCTCTACCGTCTCCTGGGCAGGACTGTTCTATTCACACTCCTCCATACTAGTTAAGCAAGCATCAGCTGGCAGCCGACCCTTGCTGACTGGCCCTTTAAATCTGCAGGGTCACAGCCTCTGTAGTCTCCTTGGGATTCTGGCAGCTGCTTGCTGGACATCACTTTTCCTGGGTTCTCCCCACAGACAGAGGGGTTGTGCCTTCCACCCAGTTGCTCCTCACTCTGGCTTCTCCTGTTTTCATATGCACAGAGGAAGCCTTCCACAGCTCAGCATTCTTCCTGGACCTCTTTTCTCTCCCCCAGCAAGTACTTGCATCTCCAGAGTTGCCCTGCTCACAGATCTGGGCTTGCTCTTTGCCACAACTCCTCTCTCTGTGGTTGGCCTCTGCCCCGGGGGGAATCTATCTCCTCTTTCTGTTTCCCTTTTACCTTCCAGCCCCTCCCTCAAGAGCCAATCCGCCTTGGCCCTGCTCCCACATGTGGCCCTGCCAGAGTCTGGATGGTACTTCACAGGGAACACTTGGGCTCCTGGTGCTCAGCATTGTCCTGCTCCCCCCCATTCTGCTCCACCCCCCTCTCCATGGCCTTGCCATGAATAAGTTTTTTTTCCTTTGTTCCTGCTGGTATATCCCTTTTTCTCCCCATAACAGGCACCATATCAGGTCCCCTATTACAGGGTGATTTGGCTATGGCATCAGACTTGTTCTCTGGGCTGTCAACTGTGTGCCTTGGCACTCTCTTACCACCCCAGGCCCTACAGAGACTATGAGAACATCAAAACAGAGAGGCAGCATTTTACAATAAAAGGGCCAGAAGCCTGAGTGAGGTCTCTCCACATAGGGGAGAGTGTCTGGATTCAGCCAGCCAGTAGCTACAGAAAACAATGAAAAAAAGGCCATTATCCAAGCTATTGTTGGGCCAAGGTCCCATGAAGTAGTTACAATGGCAGGTGAGAAGAAACCATAGACAGTTGTAGAGTAGCAATATCAGGAAAACAGATTGCAGGAACAGAAGAGACCAGTGCCCATATGACTCTGGTGAGGCCTGGATTATCAGTTGGCTAGAGGTCAGCATGAGAAGGAATATGACTGGCCACCAGGAAGACAATCACTGACAGGAAGGCCATAGCTGGAGAAAACCAAATCCTGCCCCTGGAGCAGTATGCCAAACAAGAAGTGGGAGACTGGTTTGATGACAAACATTCTTGAATCACAGAGATCTAGGAGCCTACATATTGAAATGGCACTGAAGGCCATGTCCTCATGGCATGCTACGTGCTGGTGACCTCTGGTCCTGAAAACCACGCTAACTCAGATATCCATACAAATGTGTTTTTCCCTCTTTTTATTTTATTTTGTTTATTGCAAGAAAAGAGGTAACAATCTACAGGAACAAGAGTTGTAGTGCAGCTGATTCACTAACCTAGTGAGGAGAGCTTTAAACTAGGTTTGCTGGGGGATGGATGGAGCCAAAGGCCTGAGGTAAGTGGGAAACCTGGAGGAAGCACAAGGAGGAGGCAACAGAGGAGGCCTCATTATTCTTACTGACAAAGTAGGGCAATGGGCTAGTTACCTCAGGTGTCTTGACATAAATGCAGAGCCTGGAGAACAAGCAGGAAAAATTGAAAGTCCTCGCACAGTCATGAAGCTATGAATGACACAATTGGAATAACAGAGACTTGGTGGGAGCTCACATGACTGTCATGGAGGGGTACAAGCTGTTCAGGAAGGTCAGGCAGGAGGAAAAAAGAAGAGGAGTTTATGTAAAAGAACTGTATGATTGCTCAGAGCTCCAGTATGAAACCAGAGATAGGCCCGTTGAAAGTGTCTGGGTTAAGGTTAGAAGGGAGAGCAACAAGGGTGATGTTGTGGTAGGAGTCTGCTATAGGCCAGCAGACCAGGGGGATGACATAGATGAGGCTTTCTTCAGACTAGTAGCAGACATTTCTAGATCACAGGCCCTGGTTGAGATGGGGGACTTTCATCGCTGTGTCATATGTTGGGAGGGCAATACAGCAGTACACAGGCAATCTAGAAAGTTTTGGGGGAGTGCCGGGGCAACTTCTTGGGGCATGTGTTGGAGAGACCAATTAGGAGTTGTGCTTTTCCGGAGTTGTGCTTTTCCTGACCTGCTGCTCACAAACAGGGAAAAATGGTAGGGAATCTAGAAGTGGATGGCAACTTGGGAAGCAGTGGCCATGAGTTTAGGATCCTGAGGAAAGAAAGAAAGGAGAGCATTAGAGTATGGATCCTGGACTTCAGAAAAGCAGACTTGGACTGACTCAGGGAACTGATGGGCAGGATCCTCTGGGAGGCCAAACTAAGAGGGAAAGGAGTCCAGGAATGCTGTTTGTATTTTACAGAAACCTTACTGAGGGTGCAGGAACAAACCATCCTGATGCACAGGAAGAGTAGCAAATATGGCAGGCAACCAGGCTTAGCAGGCAACTCTTCTATAAACTTAAGCACAAAAAGGAAGCTTATAAGAAGTCAAAGTTGGGCAGATAACTAGGGAGAAGTATGAGAGTATTGCTCAGGCATGCAGGAATTTAAATCAGGAAGGCGAAGCGCAACTGGAGATGCTGTTAGCAAGGGACATGGAAGGTAATAAGGGTTTCTACAAGTATGTTAGCAGCATGAAGAAGGTCAGGGAAAATGTGGGTCTCTTACTGAATGGGAGAGGCAACCTAGTGACATGAGGAGAAAAAGGCTGAAGCCTACTCAATGCCTTTTTTACCTTAGTCTTCACAGGCAAGGTCAGCTCCCAGTCTACTGCACTGGGCAGCACAGTTTGGGGAAGAGGTGAGCAGCCAACTGTGAAAGAACAGTCTAGAGACTATTTAGAAAACCTGGACATTTACAAGATTATTGGGACAGATTCAGTGCATCCGGGGGTGCCAAGAGAATTGGGCAATGTGATTGCATGAGGTTGGAGGTATTACATATTTAAAGGCAATATACAGTAATTCTTATAATTTATGATCTCTACTATAAAAATAATAATTATATAGAGTAACATTCAAACAACCTGGCTAAAGGCCCTGATTCACTGTTTGGCGAAATAAAATATATAAATATATAGCTGGAACTGTCTTCACTTTCTTATCTTATAAAAATAAGAACTAAAGAATATGTAGTTCATGGTTTATTTCATATACCTGCAATACTGTTTTGGTTGCTGTGTATTCTTTTTTCCATTCTTGCCCCCAAATTTAAATTTATTTACTAAAGCTCCTGCTTCCCCCACTCATCCACATTGTTTACTCAGACCAGTTCCCTCCCTTTTGGATCTCCAAACAATCTTAATTGTTTTACCTTTTACTCCTTTTCTAAAGGAGTACTGTGTCCAGTTCTTGGTGCCACACTTCAGGAGGGATGAAGCCAGCATTGAGAGGGTCCAGAGGAGGGGCACTCGCATGATCAGGGGGCAACAGGGCAGGCCCTATGAGGAGAGGCTAAGGGACCTGAACCTGTTCAGCCTCCACAAGAGAAGGCTGAGGGGGGATCTAGTGGCCATCTATAAACTTACCAGGGGGGACCAGAGGGGATTGGGTGAGACCCTGTTTCCCTGAGCATCTCCCGGAGTAACAAGGAACAACGGCCACAAGTTGATTGATGTCTAGCTTGAACCTACTTTCAGGAGGCACTGCTTCACAGCCAGGACAGCCAGGATCTGGAACCAGCTTCCAAGGGAAGTGATGCTGGCTCCTACCTTAGGGGTCTTTAAAAGGAGGCTTGATAACTATCACTTGGTGTCATTTGAGCTTAAACTTAGTAGGGGTCATAAGAGCCCTGTATTCATTCCTGCCCAGGGCAGCGGGTTGGACTGGATAATCTGCTCAGGTCCCCTCCGACCCTACTTTTATAAATATGAAAATGTGGAGATTCACCCTAACCCTTAGATGGAACAGAATAATGAATCCTTTTACACCTTCCTGGGAGTTTCCCGACTCCCACCTTAGAGGAGTCATGGTACTGTATTCAAGTTTGTCAGATACTGTTTTCTGGAGGGAGTTGTGCAGAGCTGTATTTAAGGCCTCCCCCAAGTTTTTCCCTTTTACGCTACATTTATACCCTTCCCCCAGCCCCTTACCCGTTGCCTTTAGCCTTAGATTATGTGTTACTTCACATTTTCCTAACTAATTTGGTTCCAAACATTGCTGTTTTATTCCTTGTTTAACCTCTTGTGATATTCTTGCTTCAATTTTTTATTTTCTTCTCCCATTCAAGTTCTTTTGAATATCCTTATGTGACAGGGGGCACGCTTAGGGCCAAGTCTCATGCCGGCCTGCCCACCTGTGTCTATGGGGCAGTCTACCCTGTCTCACCTGCCATGACTTTGCTGCTCCCATAAACGGGTGTTAAGTGTGGGAGACTTCCCATTACATGCCCTGATGCCAGGGGGTTGGCCCATGTGTTGCCCTTCAGGCTGTCCCTGTTGGGGAAATTTGATCAGCTACTGTGTAGCACCCATACACTGAAGGGTGTGCTCATACTGAGGAGCACTGATCTCATCCCTTTTGCTGGGCTCGTTCCTAGCCATGATCAATTAGGCAGAGAAGGAGGGAGTGTCGGCAAGATGATTTATTTTTCTGCAGAGGGGGGTCACCCAGTGTCACAGAGACAGAGAATTCCCCCTGAACTGAGTTTACAGCTTGGTATTTATACACTAAGCATTGCATTGCTACATTGTTGCGTGCGCATTGGGTTTTTTCCCTTGCCATTACAAAATTACAAAACACGGTACAGAGCAAGCTTGGGCTAGTTGAGACTGGTTTCACGGTTACACATTGCTGTCAGCGAGAAGTACACGTCACTTACTGTCAGTAAGAGGTGATCTTTTAATTTTAGGGGGAAGAAAAAGATTATATGCTTTTTCAAGGGTCATCTGCTTTTTATGATTGTATTGCCGTTTTCTCTTACAATTCCCCCCTTTCAGCCTTGAGCTCTAGCTCAGTGGCTGACATCAAAGTTTGCCAATCTTGAGCGTACATGACATACTTGTTCTGCATTGCGCATGCAAACAGCCTTTTTACATAAGCAATAATACAAGGTGCAAACGTACATCCTATAACGAGCATGGCAAGTAAAGAAAGCATGGGGGTTAAAAGAGAGCTTAGCCAGTTACCAATAGTCCATCCAAACAAACTAGCCAGTCCGCTAAGCCAGTTATTGCTGGCTAAGGCTGCTTTGTTAACGTTAGTGGCTACAGCTCTAATTTTATTGACTTGTTGCTCAGGTGAGACAGAAGCATTGGGGATAGCTATGCAACAATGTTCTTTTGACAAGTTGAGGTACTGACATAGTTCTCCTTCATGCAAAAGCAAGGCATCTAAGGCATCTAAGTTTTGCAGGGTCATTTGCGAGGTAGCTTGTAATTGGGTGTTAACTGCACTGAAGCGATCAGCAGTGACATTGGCAAGGATCGTGACTTGTTCGGCTATCTCAGCTATTGCTATTCTGGCTTTTTGAATTGCTAATCCCCATAAAAACAGACCTTCGAATCCCCATTCTAGTTTCTTTCTTACACGCTTTCCATAGGTAAGTTGGCTCCAAGTTGGGGTACGGCGAACTCTTTTCCATAAAGTAAAAGGGGGTGACAGGCCTGGATACATTAGTGGAGGGCAGAAGACAACTGTAGCTAGGGTGCATTGGACGTTGCTTAAGGTTGCGGGCAGTACTGTTTGGAGTGTTCCATCAGTGCATGCTCATAAAAGCCCTGGCAGGGATGGGGAGCTGATTCTGTTGCAAGGGATTGACACTTTATTACAAGGATGTTTGTCTTGTTCTTTACTCCAGTCAAACAGAAAGTCAGGGAATGTAATTTTAAAAGTGGATCTGTCTGTGATGATCAGACCAAACTCTAGACTACTGTTAAGACATGCTTGACCCTGAAGGAAGGCTTGCACAGCTGGAAAGTAAAAGTTCAGGGGCTGAGTATGATTTTTGTTGGTAATGGTTTGTTTGCAGGTCCAGGTAGTTAGGGGTTGGACGACGATTAAGGGGTGAGGTTGGCATAAGCTTGGGTGCGCTTGTCTAATGTATTATTGAACTTAGACGCTCGTTCAATGCACCACGGGGGATTCCAGACCATGCGTGGGTCCCAACGCAGGGAGTGATCTTCTCTTGACCATACTGTTCCTAATGGGGACATTCCCCAAGGTATAGCTGAATGGTATGCTCTTTCGCCATTTGTTAAGCATTTTCTAGCGTCATAGTCAGGATCTATGGACCTATCAAAGCAATGGAGAAAACTGGGGCATGTAGGCCAGGTATAGTTTATTTGAATACTGAAATAATCAACTAGTATGAACCCACTTCGAGAGTGTGAAGCAAGGCTAGGCTCACATCAAATGGGGTGACATAAACCCTTAAGGGACTGTCAGTTATGGAGGTCGGAACGGGCAGACAGGCTGTGAGGCTGGGGTTATCTAGGATTTTTGCCCATGTTTGAATGAGTTGTAGGACAATATTACTTGTACTCTGGTTAATTATAGTTAAGAGGGTGATAAGGAAGAAGTAAGTTGTTACGCTCATTCTTTTAGCTGTGCCTGTGCAACCAACAACAAACAATACAAGATATTATAGACACAATTGTTGCTAGCGTTAAGAATAGGTAAATGAGGACAGCTTGCGGGATCACTATTTGTAGCTTAGGAGGCGTCTAACGGGTCTTTAACATGCAATGCGTCTCCTACAGTCCTTGTAAGTTTTAAGGGTGGAACAGCTTGCTTCTCTGGCGGTACTGGCGATGCTGGCTCTTTTCCAGGTTTCAAGTGGCTATGGTGGATCCAGGATTCTTTCTTGGTGACTTTGACCGCAGTGTGAGTTGTCAGCAGGACTTAATTTAGTTTCGGCACAGATCTTTCCTAAAAGGGTTTTCAGGGATAGTTTTAACCTTTCTACCTGACCCAAGGATTGTGGGTGGTAAGGGGTATGAAACTGTGCTTGAATTCCTAAGGCTTTATACACCTCTTGCAAAATCCTTTCAGTAAAGTGTGAGCCTTGATCTGATTCAGTAACTTCGGGGAGTCTGAATCTTGGTACAATGTCTCTAAGGAGGGCTTTGACTACAGTTGAGGCATCTGCTCACAAAGCAGGGAAAACTTCTGGCCATCCGGTGAGTTGGTCGATTACCACTAAACAATGCTTATAGTGGAAGGCCTTTGGTAAGTCTATATAATCGACCTGGAGTCTTTGAAATGGTAGCTAGGCCCATGGCCTCCCCTCTTTGTGAATACTTTTTCTTGTTTTGTGATTAAATGCTTGGCATGCAGGGCAGGAATTGACCATCCTGGCGGCTTCCACATAGATGCCAGGTGCGAACTAGTCACGGAGAACACTGTGTGCTAGATTTTCTTTACCAGAGTGGTTTAGACGATGGGCTCCTTGGGCAAGCTGCAAAGAACAGCTTTGGGGGCAATGGGATACCCGTCAGGTACTTGCCAGATGCCATCTGTCCCTTCAGTGCCTTCATATTTGGTCTTCCAGTCTTGGACTTCTGTCGGTTGAAGGTGCTGGTATATGGAGGTTGGGCTGGATAATGTAATGAATAAGAGGTGAGAGTTAGAGTTGTCAGAAACGGGTTGAATGGCTGCTGCCTTTGCGGCTGCATCAGCCATACGGTTCCTGGCAGCAATCTCAGTACTGTCCTTGGAGTGCCCTGGACAGTGGACAACTGCGATTTCTTTGGGTAACAGGATAGCGTTCAGAAGATTGTTGACTTCTGTGGCATTAGCGATTGAGTGTCCATTCAAGGTGAGAAATCCTCGTTGCTTCCACAGCTGGCCGGTCACATGACAAATACCAAATGCATATCGAGAGTCAGTATAGATGGTTAATGAACAGTTTGTGGTGAGCTCACATGCTCTCTGCAAGGCAATAAGTTCTGCAGCTTGGGCACTGGTACCTGGTGCAAGAGGCTTGGGTTCCCAAACCCATTGCACTGTGGTTACTGCGTACCCTGCATGTCTTGTGCCTTTAATGACTGATGACGATCCGTCAGTGAAGAGAACAGAGTCTGAGTTATGCAAGGGTTGATCTTTAAGGTCACTCCAGGGTTTTTCCACGTACTCAACCAATTTACAGCAATCATGGTGTGGCTGTCCTTCATCTGCTTTTGGCAGAAGGGTGGCTGGGTTGAGTTGTGCACATCGCTGATGTTTTCAGATGTCAGCAAAAGGACTTCGTATCGGTTGAGTCTCTGGTTTGAGAAATGCTGAGTGTTATGCTGGAGAAGGAGAGCCTCAACTGAATGTGGCACTCTTATGATAAGCGGGTGGCCCAAGATCGCTTGCTGTACCAGTGTTGCGACAGCAGCGATGGAGTCAAGGCATGAAACAGCTCCTTGGGCAACCGGGTCTAGTTGAACTGAGCAGTATGCGACTGGTTGAGGCCGATCTCCCCAGGGCTGCATCAGTACTCCAGAAGCCACTCCTCTGTTTTCATGAACGTATAAGATAAAAGGTTTAGTATAGTCAGGGAGGCCTAGGGCTGGTGCAGTCATGAGGGCATGTTTTATTTGGTGAAATGCTTGTTCTTTATCTTTAGACCAGTGAACAGGATCCTCAGCTTCTTTAGCAGTAGCTTGAACTAAAGGACGGACTATTTCCCCAAAGGCCGGGATCCAAGGTCTGCAAAACCCTGCCATGCCTAAGAGTGCACAGATTTGCCTCTTATTCTGGGGCCGTGGGAGATCTTGGATGGCTTGTAAGCATCTGGGTGATAACTTCCTGGTGCCTGCTTTGAGTATGTAGCCTAGATACTCTACTTCAGGCTGGAAGTATTGTAGCTTTGAGGGAGACACTTTATGTCCTTGTTCTGCAAGGTCAGAGAGTAACCTTGCAGTGTCTCCTCTACAGCTTTCTGTGCTGTTTGAAGCTAGCAAGAGGTCATCTACATAAACAATCAAAGCGGTCTCTGAGGATAGAGTGACTGCAGATAAATCTTTATGCAGGATTTGTGAAAACAGCGTGGGGGATTCCACATACCCTTGGGGTAATCGAGTCCAGGTTAACTGTCTCCTTTTCCAAGTGAAAGCAAACAACTACTATGAATCTGGGTGTATGGGAATACTGAAGAAAGCTGCACACAGGTCGATGACAGTGTAGCTGGGATAGTTATAACAATAGTAGCTGGATTTGGAACTATGGGGTGTCGTGGAATAACATAACTGTTAATTGCCCAAAGGTCTTGTACGAACCAGTACACGGGTTTACCATCAGGACCGGGTTTAGGTTTTTTGACTGGAAGGATGGGGGTGTTACAGGGTGAGAGACACTGCTTCAGTATTCCCTGTTCTAAATAGCTAGTCACCAGTGGTTCTAAGCCTTCTTCTGCCTCTTTAGACAGGGGATACTGGGGTACCGACGGGGGTTGACCTGGCTTTGTTTGGATACTGACTGGGGTAGCAGATTTAAGGAGCTGTACTGCTGTGGGGGTCCATCCCCACAGTGATTCGGGCAAAGTTTGGAGATCTTCAGGGAGAGAAGGGCACCCAGACTCATTAAGTATGGCCTGAAAGGCCAAGAGGTTAGTGCTGGGGACAGTAATTTGGATTCTGTTTGGCCTATGCTGCAAGGTGGCATGGAGCTTGCAGAGCAGATCTCTCACCAATAAGTTAACAGGTGATCCACTTGAGAGTAAGAAGGCATGCTCAGTTGTTAAGGGTCCAATGGTGACTTTCGTAGGAACACTATAAGGGCTAAAGGGCTTTCCTGAGACTCCTACCACCCATTCAATTTTTGCTACTCTTAATTTGGCTGACTTGGGGAGACACCCAGTGAAGAAAGATCTGTGCCAGTATCAATTAAACATTTGTATATCTGACCCTGGACTTCTAGGTTAATATATGGTTCAGAGCATGGACATTCTGATTTGTGTGAAGTTTCATGAAAGTCCCCAAGGTTCATCTCGTGGAAGACCCCACCCCCTCATGTCAATCCTCAAGTTCAGGTGACTCCACCAGGTATTGTTGGTAGTGGTTAACTTCGGGCAGGGCAGGCGTGCGGGGAGTGTTAAATGGTGCAGGGGTCCCTCATGGGCAGACTGGGCAATCTCATTTCCAGTGCCCTCTTTGTTTGCAATAATTGCAGGTATCATCTGATTGAGGCCCCCTTGTTGGTTGATTGAAGGGCTGGGAAGACCAAGTATGGGGTCTGTCTTGTTCCTGCCCTCTCCCTCGGTCTTGGCTGTAGCCTTGCCAGGGGGGTGCTTGGAAGTGTTGAGTGAAGGCAGCTGTTAACATATTCACTTCCTTTTGCTTCAGTTTTAATTTTTCTTGCTTCTGGACCTTAGGGCATTGGTCAAAGACATAGGAAGCCAGGTTGACTAGCTGGGGAAGCGTTTTGGTGGTCCAGTCAGGGTAGTGCTTAGTGATATATATATCATCATTCTTATATCATCAGTTGCTTGACCAAAAAATGCAGAATTTACTATCATTTGATTGGCAAGGCTGCTAGGGTCAAAATCACCACAGTGTCTATTCATAGTGCTTAGGAGCTTTTGACAGTAATCACTCGGGTGTTCATTTGGTCCTTGTTTAATAGCTTGGACTTTGGTCCAGTCTGCTCTTTTTTTGCCTGCTCTTTTTAGCCCTTCTAAAAGGGATAGTCGGGCATGTTGCAAGCGCAATAGATTATTGCTGCCCTCAGTATTTGGATCCCATCCAGGATCTTGGACCAGCCAATTAGTTCTATTCTGCGTGTCTTCTGACACCCACTGATTTCCTTGATTTATAATTTCTGCTTTCTCCTCTTTGCTGAGAAGAGCATCTAAAAGCTGATTCATATCTGTCATGTAGGGTTGTGGGTGCTGATTATGGTTTCTATTCTGCGTCTCACTGACTCTGGGTCGTCTCTAAACTTGGGGGTGTTAGTCTGCCACAGGACAAGGTCTTGAGGATTGAACGGAACGTGTATATGGATATTGGATTCCTTCCTGAGTGGCAATAGGGTACTGACGCAGTAGAGCTAGGTAAGCAGGCAGTTGTTTCTTTGTTTGACTTCGCGTGTGTGTCGACACAGGGGAAGAACTTCCTGTTTCATTGTCGGAGGAACGTTCACTTGAAGCGGTGGATGCGGGGGTCGGGGGTATGACTGGCGCCGGGAGTAGTGGTGGTCCTGCTGGACACCACTCATCTTCCTCTGACTTAGGGGCAGATGGAGCATATGGAGGTGGCAGAGTTTCAGAGGGGCTTTTAGGATCAACCTGGAGCGGAGCCAAGTGTCGGGTTTCTTTTTTAGAGGAGTCCAAGCAACGTTTTTCTAACTCGTGTGCAGGGTTTGCCCAGACATACCAGTAATCCATCTGACAGGGGTGAGGATCTGCCAGAAATCCTCTGAGGTACCTCAGGGTTTCTTGGTCAAAAGAACCAAGACTGGGCCGCTGTCGGCTTGGATCCTCGTAAGTGTATCCGGGCCAGACAGTTGTAGATAGCTGGATTAATTTAAGCTTTTTAACCTGACCAGTTCCTGGGATTTTAGTCCAACCAGAAAGGACAATTCCAAGGGGACTTCCCGGTGGGACAGGGACTGACCCTGTCTGTCCCATCCTGTCTCCCTTGGTGGGGTACCCCTTTGCCTTTAAACCAGAATACCAGAGTCGACTTCACAGACCACAGACCTGACCAATGCCCTAAAACAGGAAAGGGGAGTTATCAAAGAGACCACAGGCTTGGCCGGTGCCCCAAACAGGAAAGGGGACTTATTAAAGAGAAGAGATAAGATTAGAAATCGGTTCCTCTGTGCGCAAATGGAGACAAAAATTGCACCACACACCTTTCCCGGCCCAAAAGGGTCAGACGGACAACGCTCTATGATTGCCTATGTCACCAGATTGAGGAACCGGGAGAAGACAGGCCTAAGACACAGCCAGACAAACAGACAAAAAGAGATGCAGATAACAAGGAGCCTGAGAATTGCCGTACTCAGACTGACACATTATAAAACAAACAATTAATTTAGTGCCTGAGAATCACCGTACTCAGGGCACATAGCCGACACTCCTACCCTTAAAAGATTTGAGATCACCTTACGTCCAACTTAGGGCCGCCTGCTCCCCTGACAAGGACACTGAGGGGAAACTTACCCTCTTTAGCCAGCTGGACATTGTCGTAGAGGCGGTGGCACCAATCCGGAGAGCTAGGGTCCCATCTGGGTCGCCAATTTGTTGGGGAAATTTGATCAGCTACTGTGTAGCACCCATACACCAAAGGGTGCGCTCATGAGGAGCACTGATCTCATCCCTTTTGCTGGGCTCGTTCCTAGCCGCGATCAATTAGGCAGAGAAGGAGGGAGTGTCGGCAAGATGATTTATTTTTCTGCAGAGGGGGGTCACCCAGTGTCACAAAGACAGAGAGTTCCCCCTGAACTGAGTTTACAGCTTGGTATTTATACATTAAGCATTGCATTACTACATTGTTGCGCGCGCATTGGGTTTTTTCCCTTGCCATTACAAAATTACAAAACATGGTACAGAGCAAGCTTGGGCTAGCTGAGACTGGTTTCACGGTTACACATTACTGTCAGCGAGAAGTACACGTCACTTACTGTCAGTAAGAGGCGATCTTTTAATTTTAGGGGGAAGAAAAAGATTATCTGCTTTTTCAAGGGTCATCTGCTTTTCATGATTGTATTGCTGGTTTCTCTTACATCCCACAGACCTACTCAGTGCACCCCTTGGGCTGCCCTTCAGGCTGACCCTCAACCCTACTCAACCCTCTTCCAGGCCCTCACTACCACCCCCTCTCTGGGGCTATGCATCCACCCCTCCTTTGGGACTCCAGGGTTTCCCTCCCCTGTGGAGGCTCAGGTGGCCACAGCCATGCCTGGCACCATTGTACCCACAGCGTTGTGGGGGCTAGGGGTTAAGGTGCTCCAACCCACCTTTCACTGGGGTGGTAACTGCCTTGGCATTTCTTGGGGGCTCCCATGCCACCAGGAGCCCCATCAGGTCACCCATCCCCAGCAGGGTGCAGTTTTAGGTCATACCCAGGACCAGTCGCCTCCAAATCATCCTCATAAGCTCCTGCCCGTACCTCCAAGATGTTTCATACAGCCTTTCACTGGGCAGTGTTTCTGCCTGGCTGCCAGCAGCAAACTCCTGTGTTTATATAGGCAGCCAGTGTTTTAAAATGTCTGCCGCAATCAAGCACCTACTGGCTGCTTGACTCAGCCCTTGAAGTGGCAGGCACTGCAAGTGCACTGCCACATTCTAGTTTTGTCTGTTCTTCCAATCTCCTTGTCCTTGTCCTTTGGAAATGTCTTTCTCCTGGGTATGACAATCTGCCATTCAGTAGTACTGCGGTGTTATTTGCTGTTTGTGTCAGTCTTAGACTGAAATTCCAGAGTACTTTCCATTAAATTAAATTTCTCAAGGATGGTAGGATTTTTTTTCCTCCTTTATAATGTACTGCTTTTCTTGATGTGTAAAGATATATTTTTAAAGGAAAACCCCATCTAACATTTGTTTCTCTGAGAGATACTGTAATTTCACTCAGTTCCTTCCCACCCTACTTTTCTATGATTCTAAATGAGGCAGGGATCTCACATACAACAGCTTCTGTGAATACGTAGTCCTGATTTTTCCCAGAACAGGTCCAGCTTGTGAACTGAATGAGACCAGGGACTTGTGGAAAAAATAGGTTATGGTCAGACAATTAAAGACTGCGCTATAATGTATATGTATGAAGTAGGCTCGAATTAGGGGAGTAGCCTTAAATTTGCATGCCCTAACTCTTGAATGATTGATGTTGGGAACTTCAAAACATATTTAAAAAACAAAGGAATCCAAAAATAACACTTAGTGAATGTAACAGGGTCCAGACTGAAACCCTGTTACTAGAGGGATGTGGGCAGTTGGAGACAATTATCACTTGGTGGGGAGGAGACGTGCAATGCCCACTGAGAGCCAATGAGGCCTGGGCCCAAAGTATAAGAGGGAGAGAAGGCCGGGGAGAAATTGCCTTTGGGCACCACGAGCAGAGGAGATGTCACTAAGGACACTGCTACAAAGGATCCCGAGGGTGAATCCTAGATGCAAGGGTCCATACGAGGATGATGACAGAGTCCTGGGACCACCTGTCCTCCTCTCTACGTACCTGAAGTCCATGCCAGCAATGGTGAGTCATAGAGGAGCAGAGCTGCAATGCAGGAAAAGCTGCGGCTCCGTGCCAGGACACGGTGAAGTTACTCAGGAGAAAAAGGGGAGCAGGGAATGCCTGACCCAGCCCTGAGGAGGCAGGGACTTGGCACCCCGCACCCGAAGAGAAGGGGGTCGGGGATAAGAGACCCCTAGAACGCGGTGGGCCCCCATCCAGCGCAAAACATGGCAAGGGAACTTTGGCCGTGCTGCTAATGAGCCACTAATAAGATAATTAGTGGCGGATATTGGGACTTTACATGGTACTTACCTATTGCATAAGTGGACAGGGATTGGCCTGGATGCCCAGGGGATCCCTGAGATCGGTTTGTCAGACTGTTTCCTCCTCCAAGGGGATTCCTGTAAATAAGAGAAAGAAAGGGCTTAATAAAAGCACCTGTATCATACCCTGATCCAGCGTGGTCCTTCCCGTGGGTACCCGCTCACGTAACACCTCCTTCTCCCACTATTTATGTTGAGATCAAAGTCATGGCAGGAAAGAATCAAGAGGCTTAGGGGGTACTCTGCATGGACACACTGACAGTGAACACAGATGTTACCTGATGTCTCATTTGTGCTGGAAATACATTTTTATGGTGGCAGAAATGGTGAGCAAATAAGATGTCAATACCCCTTTTTGTGCCACATGAAAGGAAAAAGAGTGTAGTGCAACAGAAGGTGGTTAATTAGACCCTGCAGCTTTATTGCAGTGGATGTGTCTTACCTCTGCAGTGCCTTACCGGCTCAGTCAGACCTGTGCCTTAGGTCAGGCTGGGTGGGGAAAAGCTCTTCCCCACTCAGCCAGAACCACTTCTCTGTGATGGCTGAGAAATGGGTCTGGCTGGGTGAGGAAAAAAAACACTTTCCCATCTTAGCCAGACCCATGCCCCAGGTGAGGAAAAATCCTTCCTTGCTCAGCCAGACTCACTTTTTCATAATGGCAGGGAAATTGGTATGATTGGGCATGGAAAAACCCTGCTTTCCCCATTAAGCCAATCCAATGCCCTGGGTCTGGCTGAGCAGGTAAAGTGAAGAGATCATATTGCCCCTTGTCCTGTACCATCAAGCGTGGGATAAGGTGACATCTCTTTCTCCCAGTAAAGAACATCAGCTGTGCTGACCTCTGCATGAGTCATGATCAGGGTTTGGACCTCAAGAGTCACACCATAGATCTCTGCCACTTGAATTAAAGGAGGAACTGGCATCAGTAGCATACTGTTTTCCCCTGCATGGATCAGCACCATGATAGGCTGAGTTGCACACACTTTACTAGTAGGTTCAAAATTGCTCTCTATTCCAAATACTCACCCTGGATCCTGTCTCTCTCCTCTCTCATCCCTCTCCCATCAGTTTCAGATCCTGCTCAGTTTGCTACCAGCATCTTACTCCACTACTGACTCCTCAGCACTGCAGTCACACTGAGCATGCTCAGTGAATCTGCCTGCTTCTAATGTTGCCATCAGAAATCTGTTAACATTAGGTTGATCTCTACCATGGCTCATTGATGTGTCCTGAGGTGATTTAAGACTCCAGTCCTTCAGGCACAGATTCATCTGTAGAAGTTGAAGGTCTTTTCACATGGGCACAGCCAGTGGAAGGTGAGGGCTCATGGAGCTTAGTCCCCCCAAATGGAGGGCAGCAGTAGGGCTGCAAGGAAGCCCAGCTGAGGGCTTCTAATGGCTGCAGCAGGGTTGGGCCAGGTGCTGCCCACCGTGGGACTGAGTCATGGCTCCTGCTGCTACAGGCACCCTGGGAGGCATGGGGGGTGCTTGCCCCCGATCTCCATAGGGCAGGGCAGGCTGTCACTGTGGGTCAAGGATGGGACTGCACTGGGCTCTTCCCAGTCAGGGGGACCATGCTATGCTGGGGGCGTGAGGTGGTGGCGCTTGGAGGGAGGCTACAGGTGTGGAAGGGGTCACTGCAGCCACCCCAAGATTCACCATAGCCCACCCGACTCCCCCCTCCCAGCACCACCTCCACCTGTTCCCAGCATAGGATAGTGCCCCCCTTCGGGGAAGAGTCCAGCACTGGCCCAGCCACAGCTCACAGCAGCTGCCCACCCTGCCCTGTGCAGATCAGGGGCATGCAACCCCCATGCCTCCTGGGACATGGGCAGCAGCAGGAGCTGCCACCCCATCCCTGCACTCCCTGGACGAGCCATGGCTCTGTCCTATGCCCCACCCTGCCCTGGCTGTGCAGGGCCTGGTGGGATGAGTACAGTGGTCCTGGGGGCTCCATCTCCTTTGGCCCAACAATGCGTCTGAGGCTGGCCCTGCTCTGGCCCCCTACTCCGGGCCCCCCTGGGTGATGCAGGGCTGGGACCAGTGTGCAGAGGCAGCCAGGGCTGGGGCTGGGCTGGGGGGAGGTAGGTTTGTTGGCACCAGTGCCGGGCAATGATCCCAGGCCTGGGGGAAGGGGCAGGTGCTGCGGGCCTCAGCCCTGATTCTGGGCCTGGCTCAGTTCTGCTCCTTCCTGGTCCAAGCCCCAATCCCTTTCCCTCCCTCCCCCTCCCCCACAGACTTTCCCACTGGGGGGGTGGGCACATGGGTGCTCAGCCCCCCTCCAAATTTTTTTCTTCTTCCACCTATGCACATGGGAAAGTATGGCATAGGCTGGGATTTCTTTCCTTTTCCTTTCTTTGCTGTCTTTTTTCTGTCTGCTATGAGATCTCAAGTTGCAATAAAGCTAGAAGTAGAGCACTAGTTTGGGGAGTTAAGAGTAGAGTATCCACACACAATGTCCGATCCAGAGAAGCTGGTGCTTGAGGATCACCAACTCAATTCTGGTAATGCTGGCTTCAGCAAGGATGCTAGTGTTTGTGTGGCTATTTTCCCATTTGATGCAGAGGACTTTTCAGAGACATCATTGGTGATACCTGTACAGGGTGTTCTAGGTTTCCCATCCATAAAGGAGAGTGGGGATGAAGACTGCATTGTAGACTTGGATCTTGGTGTCTTTCTGGAGATTGTGATCAATTAAAATATGATGAAGCAATTTCTCAAAAGAAGTATTTGCACACTGGATTCTGTACTAGATTTCCTCATCAATGTTTGCTTTCTAGAGAGGTGGTTACAGAAGTAAGGGAAGTGCTCAACTACCTCCATGGCCTTTCCTTGATCATAATTTGAGAACAGGGTCAGATTCATGGTCTGGAGCAGGATGATAAAGCATTCTAGTTTCATTGTGGTGTGAGAGAGGCCAAAAATCTGATAAACTTCTGCAAAGGGACCCAGAATGGTCAGGAGGATTTCCTCTGTGTGCAGAAAATAATGGTAAAAAATAATGGAGAACAGAATTGGGGCATGGCACTACCCAGATCAGATGACAAATGAATGTCTTTGATCTACTACAAAGAATGGTCACAGTCATCTGGTCACGGGGAAGCGTGAGGACTTTGACGTATTTTTGGGGCATCCAAATTTGGCCAGTACTTTCCACAGGGTTTCACAACTGATGGATTCAAAGGCCTTAGTGAGGTCAATGAAGGACATACACAAGTACTGATGTTGTTCCCAGCACTTGGATCTGGCAGGCAACAATGATCCTGGCAATTGCTTTGAAGCAACTGAGATTTCAGCAGGACTTCCTCAGCTACAGGTAGAAGACAGTTCAGAAGGATGAGGGTGAGGATTTTCCCTGCTATGGAAAGAAGGGTGATCCCTTGATAGTTACTGTACACAGGCTTATCTCCTTTCTTGAAGACAGTCACAATGTTGGTTCTCCTCTTGTCCCTAGGGATGTTCTCAATGTCCCAAATTTGAAGAATAGATTTGTGGAGTATTAGTACTAGCTCCCTGCTGCCAGCCTTGAAGATTTCAGCAGGTGTGCCATCTGGTCCAGTAGCCTTGCTGCTCTTGGTTTCCTTGATGGCATGCCATATTTCTTCTAGGATAGGAGGGTTAGTGAGGAATCCCCTTTCAGAGTGTTGGGGGACAGACTCAGTGATAGCTTCCATCAGAATTGACTCGCGGTTCAGGAGCGCCTTAAACTGCTCTTTCCATCTAGCTTGGATATATTTGTTGTCTTTGAGCACTGAACAATCTTGTGATCACAGTAAAGTAGGACTGTGCCAGGTTGGACTGTAGATGCTTTTGTTGACTGGAAAAATATATGCATGTCATGCTTGTAAGCAAAAATCTGAATCTCCTTGGCTTTATCTTACCACCACTCATTTTTTATTTCCCAGATACTCCTCTGGTCTTCAGCTTTTGAGAAGCTGATTTTCTTCTGCTGAGATGAGGTGCTATCTTGCCAAGAGGAATAAGCCCTTCCACTCTGGTTGAGAAGCTCTTGGATCTCAGTGTCACTCTTAACAAACCACTCCCGGTGTTTACAGGTGGTATAGCCAGTGGACTGATTCAGCACAGACCATATGGATGGCAGTTCCTCAATGTTGTGGGCAGGGCAGTGAGCTTTTTGTGAAGACACTGCTGGAGATTCTTTCAGACCTGTGGTTCTTGAAGAGATACGATGTTAAAAAACCTTCCCATTGCTTCTGGCTATTTTTCAGTGTTTCAGAACAAGTTGGATGTTCATAATGGATGTGACAAATGATTATCTGTCCATCAGTCACTGGTTCCTCATGAGGCTCAGGTGATATGGGCATTCCTTTATGGCCTATAGATGTTTGTATTGACAAGATCACATTCCGTGCATTTGCTCAGGAGAAGGATGTTGTTGGAATTGGCTTTCCTTACTACCTCATTTCTAATGGTGCCACTCCAGAGTTCTAGGTTACACCTGACTCTATTGCTGAAGTCACTGAGAAGACTGATCTTGTCCTCCTTGGGAGTATTAATCAGAACATGGTCAACATTGGAGTAGAATTTCTAGGCCTTTTGCCCAGATATTATCATGACCAATGAGAAGAACAGGTGCATCATAAAGGTTAATGTCATCATCCTGTTCAAGATCCAGTGGCAAGCTTTCATCAAAGCTCATGAACAGAAGCTGATTAAATACCAGCTGCTGGCAGATAGACACCCTGAGGAATTGGGGATACAAGGTGATGGTTGAGGTGCTGATCATAAGAGCAATCAGAGCATGGGACCCCAACAAGAGCATCCTGCGCACTTGCCAAGTATCCTGCCACTACACCAAGTAGATGGCGTGCCTCATCATGTCAGACACCACCAGATGGTTCAGAGACATCTACGTCAAGCATGTTACAGGCAAGTGCCAGTATGTGAACTCCAACAGACCATCGACTGGAAGTGACCCAAAGGGAAAAGCCTGACCACCCGTTCCAACAGATCATGACTGAGAACTCATACCAGGACTCCCTCACCCCTGCCATTAAACCCCACATGCTGTTACTTGTTTCTGTGTGTGTTCTTTAAAACCCACAACTCGGTAATGATGTGGCTTCCTTGCATGGGTACTTTGTATCTTATCTTCTTTGTAGGCTTGCACCCTTAACTACCCTACTCCCTACCACAACCCACCCACAGACTAACTAAGCTACAGTCTTACTATGTAACACAGTTGCATCCTCCCCAGACCCACTCTGTACTATGTAGCCACTAGGGCTGTGCAAAGCTTCGGTCCCTGATTCAATTTGGCAGAGATTTGGCCCAATTTGGTGGCCACATCTCCAAATCCAAATTGAATTAGGAGACCCTTTAATCCCTCTGAATCGAACTGGAACCCTCTGAATCAATTCAGAGAGATTCAGAAAGATTCGGCAATTCAGATATAGACACAACTTTAAATGTTTTTTCTACATACCTCAAGGTACTGGGTGTGGCTCGTGAATGCTGAGATGGTGGGGCAGATGGAGTGTCCCACAGGAGCGTGGAGGGCTCCCCAGAGCGCTTGGCAGCAGACCTAGAAGTGGACCAGAAGCACTTGTGGTTCACTTCCGGGTCCACTGGGGAGCATGCAAGGGGCACCCTCCCTTTCAACTTTATAAATTCCTTTTCAAATCCTAGATGAAAGAGACTAGATGGAGACTTCTATGTTGCTGCAGATTTCTTCCATCTTTACAGCCACTGAAATCCTGATATTTTTTGCCTGATCTGCCATGGAGGACTTGAGGTTGTACCATAGTTTGTTTGAAACATCTCCTCCAGCTTGTTTGCCATAGGTGACCCTGTGACTAGTGTTCTAGCAATGGCTGAGACATCCTTTGGTGGCCACCCAGGTCCTGTCCTGCTCTGACTCTAGGTACCCATTCTTTACTCCTGCCTGCTATGCCTCTATGTTCTTAGTAAAGTTTGGAAGGGGAGGCTGCCCCGGGGCCCTAGAGCAAGCTGCATGCTGGCCTCCTGCCAGAGGATCCCCTCAAACCTTGATGGACTCACTACAGTCCTCACACTTAGCTAGCCTGCCAGGCCTGTATGTGCCCCCAGGAAATCTGTTGTGCTATGGGCTAATCACAGCTTCCAACCTCCCCTACAGCCATGCCCATCCCTCACAGGTATTATGCAAGTGTGCAATCTCAAAGGTAACAGGCCACCTCACAGGCTATATGTCCCTGGCCCCTGTCTCCACCCTATGAGGGCTCTGGGCCCTCTGGCCCTGACAGTGCCTTAAGCCTGGCCCCTAGCAGGGTTCAAAGCAATCATGTGACCGTCAGGGACTAACGGGATCTCCAAACTACCCCTCTGGTTCCAAACCCAAATCCAAACCACCAGTTTAAACCACAATATAAAGCATGAGCACCCTAGCTATAATACAAAATCCTTTTTTCGCTGGCTTGCGTACCAAAAATCACCTTCATCCTGGGTCCTCACTCCCTCTAAGGTCTCAATTTCTTACTCTCCAATTCCTATTTTGTGCTTAGATTTCAGTGAGTGTTGCAGCTAGAGCCCTCTCTGCAGACTTCTTCCCTCTGCAGCTGTCAGAGCCAGACTGTCTGCTCTGGCTAAGGGTCTGGCTTATATTGCACTCAAGCCCTACCCATTTCCAGTCAGATGGCTTCCTAGCCCTGGCATAGCTGCCTCTTTCTCTCACTCTAATAGGCAGCTTGTTATTGCTACCTGGATTCCTATCTTGCTTAAGCTAGCTTTCTTGCTTAAGTAAGCTCTGTCCTATCATACTGTTTGTTGTTGTGCGACTAGCACATCAATAGGCACTCTCAGTTTCTGGCCTCTGGCTGCCTATTACATTGCAGCTAATGTTTATTTAGCTTCCTGAATGCTCTTTACCACTGTTTTAAAGTAAGAGGAGCCATAAGCTCCCTGTTACAGACCTCCAACAAACAAGGAGTACAAAAATCCAGATGACATAGCTCTGAGGATCATTGGGACACACAAGCCTCTCCACTAACGGTCTCAACCCATGGAGAGGCTGCCTTTAACAAACTTCTACTGACGATGTGCAAACTGATATTTTTCAGTAACCCTTTTCCAAATTTCAACTCCTCCATGCTTTTAAAAGGATGGAGACAATTAGATCTTCTCAATTGTTAAAAGCTTTTATAATGTAGGGAAAATGTATTGTTTGACTTAACATTGTTCTTGTAAACAGTGAAATGAATGTATCTGAAACTTTTAAAATGGAGGGGGGAAAAAAAATTTCCCTGAAGCAAATAACATAGAAAATTTCACCCTGAATGGTTGTAGCTTGACAAGATGATAAGCAACTGAAAAAAAGTCTTGAGGAAGGTGTTAGGCATGTTAATTTTCTTGTGCCACTGCCAGTTTCCCCTATAACCTTTTCAAAATATTTGAGTGTAGAATTTTTACATTTGCAATATCACATTTTATATTACTTTATTGTATATGTTGAAACTGATAATTCAAACGGGTCCCTGCTTTTTGCTGATTGCTGAGTTGATGTATAAGCTATGTCTCATCATAGTTATGTCTTGAGCCTTCACTACTTATATGGAAAACTCACCGTGACTTTAATATAAATTATTCATGAGCAAAACAACAGATCCATTGAAAAAAGGGGACTCTTCCTAATTTTATGATTTTGCAAATTTGTGCAGAGGGAAAATATACTTAAAGCTTAAACATCACAACAAGTTCATTGAATATCATGTTGGTAAAGAAGAACCAGCACATGAGATAAAGCATGTGTTATGTAAGTAAAAGGAGGTCGTTGAGGGAAATTGTGTGGGTACATGCTGTATCTTTCTTTTGTCATTTTCCTCTTTGACTGAGTTGTAGTTTTTCTAAATACAAGAGTTATTTTAATTTAATTTAGAAGTATATACACAAAATAGGCAAAGTAGTTCAGCTTTTCAGTGAAAAGAGGGTCCACTGCTTTACTTCTTATGGTTCTGAAATCTCGTTATACTGGCATAATAGAAATCTGAAACAAACATTTACAGTTTATAAGTGCCTTTCTGGGATGAGATGGTAGAATAAAAACAGTTTTTGCAGGCTGTCCAAATTCAGTCATTTGAATGCTTACATAAAATATAGGGGGAAGAACACTATTTAGTGATTGTATCTTATGCAATCACTTACAGGTTTGCAAAAATGATACAATACTCTACCAAATCAAACCCTTCCAGTGAAACACATCGGTGGTAGTTTTTAAACCTATGTTGCAGAAATATAAATTACCACAAAACATGCAAGAAATGTCATGTGCTTTATAGTTATGAAGGCCAAATTTTACTCCAGAATACACACATGCAATCCCCTGGAGTCTGAGAAATTATATACACAAAACTGAAAGTAACATGTCCAATAAGAAATGGATATTTGTCAAACAATTTAGTGAATACCTGAAAAATGCATCTGTAACAGGCAGACAAAGGTCCCTATGACTTCAAGGAGAGAGCAGCAGATGGAGTTTCCTATGTAGGGGAGCTGGCAGTTGGGCAGCTAGGAAGCAGTATAGCTGCTAGAAAGCTATTTGTCAGAAAGCAGGCAGCCCAGTAACAACAGGGTAGGAGCTACCACCAGGGAAGAGACTGTCCTGGAACTAGTGGTTCCACAGTGAGCAGCTAAGGGGCAGACATCTGGGCAGCCCTGAAGTGGAAGCTGCAAGCAGCAGAGCTAAGCTCTAGGGCTCTGTGAAGCTTTAGTAGCTGATTCAATTTGGAGGAGATTCAGCTTGATTCAGGGACCAAACCTCTGAATCCGAATTGAATCGGGAGACCAAGTAAAAGCTGTGAATCAATCTGAAGCATCCAAATCAATTCGGAAAAGCTTCAGAAAAGATTTAGCCAATTCAGAGAGAGACTAAACAGGCAGCTGACAGCTGCCTCCAGCTGGTAATTCTGTTGGGGTTGGGGGAGAGGGGAGGGGAGGGAAGGGTTGTGGGGGAGGGTGGGATTGGAGCTGGGACAAGGTGCCCAGCTGGGGTGGGGGGGCACAGTACTTGGGAAGGGGAGCAGAGGGGTGTGTGGGATGTAGGCGTGGCAGCATTGGGAGCGGGGGCTCTGCCCTACTGCTGCTTGCTCAGCTTGGGCATGGTGGCGGGGGGGGGGGCGGGGGACGGCCCCACATGGAAGGGGGCAAGCAGCAGCAGAGCATAGCCCCTGTGGCTCCCCCTGCCGGGGCAGAGGCACGCACAGCTGGAAGAGCTGTGGAAGAAGCCCCCAGGGCTATACTGCCTGGCCCCAGCCTCCTGGCTCTTTAAAAAAAAAAGCTCTACACTCACTGGATGCAGCAGTGGTGACAGAGCCCTCCCACACACACAGTGTGGGGCAGTGGGGATAGTCCCCTCTGCCTGGCACCCGCATGGCAGCTGCCCCATGGCGCAGGTGCAGCATGGCTTGGTAGGGTGCTGCACACTGCCTGGGAGCTGGGGCGGCTCCAGCTGTCATCCGGAGCTCCCACTTTGATTCCCCTGCTCTCTGATCATTTCCCTAGCTCTTCCTGGGGGGTATGGCCCAGGCTGCTGCTGCCAGCTGAGGAAATAGGTCAGAGCCACTACCATCACCAGCTAGCAGCAGCCTGCTGTCATCCCGCATCATCTGGGGGCCTAGCCCCCAGAAGAGCTGGGGGAAAGACTGGGGAGCTATGAGAAGGCAGGGGCGTAGGAGCTGCGTTACCACCAGGGGATATCACAGTCCTGCTACAGCATCAAATAAATTATTTGATAGGTATTATTCAATGAGCACTACCTTTTAAAATATATATATACTTATTAAAAAGGTACCCATTACAACTTCTGGGCATATGTACTTCACTTTAACATAATAATAAAACTAATATAAACACTATGTAAAGAGAACTTTATCTTGATTTGCTTTGTACCTAATAATTGTTAATTCTGTTACCAAATATTATGATGAAATGTATTACTGTAGATGTAGGCTTCTAATCATGGATAGAAAGGCATCTATGCTAGACATTCTACAAATCAGAAAGTCATAAATCATAGAGAGGGTCATCTAGTCTAAGTCCCTTTCTGAGGCAGGATCATGTGTATCCAAACAATCCCATACATACCCACTGTCTAACCTCTTAGCAAAACTACATAGCTGACCTGACACAAACAATATATAACATCCTAACCTGCCACAGGTAAAGCAGAAGGACCATGCCAGCCAATGTTCTGCTGTTATAAAGGTTAATATGCACTCAAGAGATCCCAGAAACAAGGCCATGCCTCCCCTTCACCTCTCTAGAGGAAGGCAAAAAATTGTCATGGTCCATACCAATCTGACAATGAGGTAAAATTTCTCTCTGCCCCCAGTATAGTGATTGAGGGAAGGAGCAAGATCTTCTAGCCAGGAATCTCTGGGTTTAAGTCTCAGCAGGAGCACTGGCACACTCAGTCTCAATCCCCAGCTTTGGCTGTACCCAATACCCTTGAGGAAGGCTTAAGAAACCCCTGCAAGAGACAAGGATTTCTTGGGGACATCAGGGACCTGACAAAGAATGTCTTACATTTGAAAGCTTGTTTAATGTTGTCACAACTACATAGTTGATCCAATAACAGTTATCACCCTGCAGCAGGGTATAAAAATGACCAATAATAGATTTTATTATTGTAGGCAACTTGTTGCCATAAATGGCAGCAGTATGTTTTAGGAAGAGGTGGTCAACCCGTGTCAGAAAAGTTATGTTGGCAATCTGCCAAGTAGTGTGTGTAGCTGCTGTATTGGAATCCAAGATAGCTGCAGTGAATTCACGTTTTGTCAATTCATCCCTCAGAGAGTTAGAAAAATAATGCCAGTGATGAAACCAACATTGTGAGAAGATGAATTGTGACATTTCCAAAATGGTAGCCATATTGGATTTCAAGATAACTGACTCAGTAGCATATATGTATCAACTCAATGTAATTGAAAAACCTAGTAAACAATACTCCAATACTAAAACCTCACAAATTCTATAACTACAAATTTCATAGAAGGCCTATAGTAGGCAAGGTTTTTTGAGAGAGATCTTTTTTATTAGACCGACTGAGTAGCTGGAAAAAAAAAGTTTTAGGCAAGCTTTTGGGAGCAGACACCCTTCTTCATGCATAGGAAGTCTCTGCTGGTCTGAGACTCCAAGGAATGAGGGAAGCTAAAAGTGTCACAGGATGTCAGTGAAAATGTAAATAGGTAGAAATAACAAAGACAAAAGGTGAAGCAGGAAAGGGAGGGGAAAGCAGGCAGGGGAAAAAAGGCCAAAGGGAGAAAGCAGTGATAGAATACAGGGTAGAAAGAAGTTGTCAGTGAAAAAGGAATTAGTAGGAGATCAGGAAAACAGGAATGAGGGATGCAGAAAGTAAGACAGGATGTCAGTGAAAATATAAATAGGTAGAAATTAGAAAAACCAAAAGGCAAAACAGGGAGGAGATGGAGAAGAAAGCAGGAGGGAAAAAGCCAAAGGGAAATACTAGTGATAACAGTACAAGCTAAAAGAGAGGCTCTCAAAGAAAAAGGAAATGGTTGGAAATCAGGAAGACAAAAGGAAAAAAAGTAGGAGAGAAGAGGTGGGGGGAAAAAGAGGAATGTAGGAGGTCAGGTCAGACAGGACCCTGATGAATCAGATGTCGGACAGGTTGTAATGCATCATAAATCCAATGTCCACATTGAGTTCATGATTTTTTGAATCCAGTAGATTTATGAAGTTAAGTTCATAGGCTTGTCTATGAAAGGTGTTTTGTAAGTTCCTCTTGAGGGTTAGAACTGAGAGATCAGAGAGGGAGTGATTGTCTTGTGAGACGTGTGCCCCCACTTGGTAGTTAGGTATTCTTGTCTTTGATAGATTTTCAGTGTGTTCATTCTGGTGCACAGTTGTTGTTTGGTTTCTCCTACGTATTTTCCAGCAGGGCATTTGGTGCACTGGATGAAATATAGGACATTGCTGGAGGTGCAGGTGTAAAATCTGGGGATGGTTCTGTTGTGGGGTGTGGTTATTGTGGGAGTGGTGGAGATGTGTTTGCAGGTTTTGCATTTCTTGTCCTGGCATGGTCTGGATCCATTGGCTGTGGTTTGGGTCATAGGGATTTTGCTTCTGATAATGAGGTTAGCGAGGTTCGGTGC
The DNA here is from genome assembly GCF_052110815.1 of Crocodylus siamensis. Taxonomy (NCBI): domain Eukaryota; kingdom Metazoa; phylum Chordata; order Crocodylia; family Crocodylidae; genus Crocodylus; species Crocodylus siamensis. The sequence continues at coordinate 12,149,718 of NC_143408.1, forward strand.
TTGTTTAAAGGCTAAAATGGGTGGTTCTGGAAAAATCTCTTTCAGAATGGGGTCTCCTTCTAGTATGGGTTGCAATTGTCTGAAGATTTTCTGCATAGGTTCCAGGGAAGGGTGATATGTCATAACTAATGGTGTGAGATTTGTGGGGGTTGATGGCTCCTTCAAAACTGTGATCTCTCTCTCTCTGGAGGAGTTTCCTTGTTGGCTGAAGGCCCTTTTGAGATTTGTAAGGTGGCAATCATGGGTATTCTCACTGCAAATTCAGTGGTATTGGAGAGTTTGTCTGTAAATTATAGGTTTCTTGGTGTGTTTAGGGTGATTGCTAGTTCTGTGTAGAAATGATTGTTGGTCTGTGGGTTTCTTGTAGATGGTGGTTTGAATTTTACCATCTTGGATATTGATCATGGTGTCCAAAAAGGAAATGCTGGTGTTAGAGTAGCCAAGTGAATACTCTAGAATTGAATAGAAGGCCTACAGTACTGAAAACATTATAACTCAGGCTACTTCTTCAAGTTGTAGTAAATAAGACAATACATTAAAAAAAAATTAGAATGCAGATAAGACAGTTATGAATAATACATAAATCAATGGTAATGAAAACACAGACATGTGTTTGGCCCAAGGCAATAGTAAAACCTAACGGTCTAATCCAATGGTATTCTAACGATAATACAACAGTTTATATAACTGTAATACAATGGATACTTGCAGTTTTTCAGATCTCTTCATCACTTGAATCCCTTTTTCTGAATCCCTGTAATTATTATACAGATTACGACATGCTGTCATAGCACTTGCACCCAGGAATGCATGCCTGTGTGAGCCCGCTGGTCTGCAGAATTCTGTCTTGCACTTGCAACTTGTTATCCAAAGGTATTCTGCTGGTAATGGTTTGATAGGAACATAACCAACATTTTCAGCTTACCAACCACTCTAGTTAGGTGATGGCAATGGTGGATTAGGTTCAAGTGCACTTCACCAAATGAGACTTGGATAATCGGTTCTATATACATGGTGCGCAAGGGGTCGTATGTTGGTGGAAATTTATCCAGAGCTTCTCCTTTATGGAATAATTTCACCCTAACATCCAGATTTGTGTCTGAAAACTCTTCTCTGAACTGCAAGCCAATGGCTTCCTCATCATTTATATAGTTATAATTGCTTGTATGGCTTTAACAGCTGCCACAGATTTACATTTCTTTGGTACTAAAATAGTGGTCTTGTAGTAAGTTTAAAGTTCTTGCTTCATTTGCTTCAGTGTGGTCAGAAGACATTCACATTATTTTCAAGTATATCTTTCAGACCTACACATTTTTCCGTGCAAAACCAGCATCTAGTTCATCAATCACTTGATGCCATGCTCTCACTTCAGGAGAAAGAAAGATATCTTCTTGCACAATCTCTGCATATGACTGGGAATGAGAGACTTGTTGCTTCAATTGTTCCTCTCACCTGCATTCAGGATGGTAACATGCCTCAACCGCTATTAGATCTTTGACACCAATTCAGCAATGCAACACTTCATTCTTCCCTTTCACTTTGTGTATTGCATTGGTTGATTCAAACACAACACTTGACACAGTCTCTTCTTATTAGAACGCTTCTGGCAGAATATTCACATGTTCAAGTGAACTGCTGGAGTAGATGATTGGCTTGATATCCCAGTGTGTTTTTCACTTGATGTTGTTTGTAGGGTTTCCCTTTCATCTTCTACCTTGCATGAGTTTTTTAAGTTTCTCAATATGTCCTTTATGTGCAAAAAAACCAAAAACAAATGAACAACAACAAAAAAACCATAGCAAGAGCAGTGCCACAAATTGGGGCTTTTGGAATGTTGCAGCATAGGATCAACACAATGTGATACTCTGTTAAGAATACTGCCTAGAACTCAGGAACTGGCCTACCTTAAACACGTACTGTGGCAGCACACCTTTGGGTGCTTGCCACTTTACAGGCCAGAGACAGCCAGCCAGCAGGTGCTTGATTAGGACAGCTATTTTATGTGACAGTGTTTATATGGTGAGGCAGCAGTTTGCTGCAAGACCCTGAGGAAGTAACATCTCCTGGCAGAGCTGCTGCTCCAAGAACAGCACGGAGGTAAGGGCAGGAGCTATGGGATGGTTTGGAGGCTCCTGATCTTGGGCATGACCTGAAACTGCACCCTGCTGGAGAAGGGTGGCCTGGTGGGGCTGTTTGTGGTGGAGCAGCCCCCAAGAAATGCCAGGCCAGTGACCTCCCTGGTGTAATCTGGCTAGGAGCGCCTTAACCCTGGCCCCCACCATCTCGTAGGTAAGATTGGAGGGTAATGGAGCAGCGGGGCCAGGTATGCCCATTAGGAGGCACTACACTCTGTGTAGTGTGGAGACAAAGGCTATCAGTAGCAATACTGGCAGGGGTCTTAGAGCTCCGGCAGGCTGATGTCAACATTTTTGGACACGTCAGTAATAGTTTTAAGGCAGTGTAACCTGGGTGGTACCCAACGATGTGTCCCCCTCTCCAGATGAAGGGAATGTTAGCAGGGCAGGTGCGCTGAGGGGTGAAACTGTCTGTGGCACACCATTTCCCTCCTTCTCCTATAGAACAAGCCCAGGACACGTGGTAAGGCTTAACTATGTACAAATTTAATAAGATATGAAAGTTATAGGGTTAACGTATTTACCCATAAAATATAGGAGCTGAAACAGCTTATATACAGGGCAATGCAAACACTATATACAGGTGAGGCATCAAAAAAGGGATCAAAGCAAGAGTCTCATTAGAAGTCATGCAAATTTTATACTCTAATGGAATGCCACTTTACAAAGCGTGAGGCACAGGGTTCACAAGATACGACGTGCAGGGGCCAGGGGGGAAAAAAGAAGCAAAAAAACCCCAATCAACTATATTAAAACAATAGCAATGCCTCAGGAGAAGGAGGGGCCCTAGCTAAGAGGAGGGGAATGGGGAGCCCCAGATACCAACTTAAATACCCCAACTGCTTGTCATGGGAGAAAGATCCTTCTCCCTTGTGGGAATCCCCTTCCCAGGCAACTCGCCACTCCTCTGAGGGCCTGGTGAGGCTGTCTTCATCTTCTAGGGTGAGCCGTCTCTTCCCCCAGCTGCTTTGGGGCTCCTGGCCTCCGCTCAGGGCCCTATGCACCGCTCCATGCACCGTTGGCCCTGTCTTGTACCAGGGTTTGGAGACCCCAGCTGCCTTGTGCAGCATGGGGGTCTCGGTCTGCTCCCAGACCCTCTGCGCACAGGCTGTGAGCCACTTATCTGCCTTGTGCAGGGGACTGGAGACCCCAACCGCCTCCCGACCCTCCCAGCTGTGCACCCAGCTGCCCTTCTATTCCCTCCAGAGGCTTTGCCCTCAGATTGCAAATCGACCAATCAGAGAGGGCGGGGGTTAGTCCACTCTCAGGTCTGGCTCTTCCCCTGGGTAGGGGCAAGGCAAGCCTCTCCCCTGCCATCACCTGATTGGTGGAGACATCCCATCAATCCCTCAGAGCCCTTCCCAGCCAGCAAGCCCGCCACAGTAGGTTTGAAGGAGATCACTATCACTCTCTTCTAAAATGAACACATATGCCAGGTCCTGTCTATGTAATCGTCTTTGTTGCTTCTCTGAAAGATGAAATCCTGGAATAATTTTACTAGCTCCTATTTGGGCTCTTCTCTGAAGGAGTCTTCAACTTTTATAGTTCCAGTATATAATTTTACATGAAGCAGGGGGTAAAATAATGCTCTTTTGGCCACTAGTTCAAATCCAAGCTGGGTGCTTTGTTTAAAAAAAAGAGCCTTTTCCTTTAGCTAAGAGAATCATAAAGGTTTCTCTGTTGTGGTGCTTTAAAAATCCATTTGAAAGGATTAAGCCAAAATCAAATGAGCATTGCCTTGTAAAGAGCCTGTGGCCGCTGCACTGCCTCTCTGACAGTGACTAGAAATAGACGTGGACTCAAGGACTATGCAACATCCCGAACCTCCTCCCCTGGCGCTGATCCCGGGCGCTCCTAGGGAGGCAGGGGTCCCGGCCTCCGGCTCGGGAGCTGACGCGGCGACTCCCTCTGAAAGGAGCAGGAGCAGGAGCAGGAGCAGGCCCGTGCGTCTCTGCAGGCTTCCCGCGCAGTCGCATCCGGCGCCCAGCCGCCCCTTCACGGCTGCACTGGTCGCGCTCCGGATTTAGCAGCGGTCCAAGTGCCGCCGGGCCAGGGGCCAGAGCGCCGCAGGGCGCAGCCGGCTCCGCGGGGCGGCGAGCCCGCTAGAGGGAGACAGCAGGGTTTGGCGGCGCCGGGGGCGGCGCCGGGGGCGGGGCGCGCGGGTCGGGGCGGAGCCGGTGACGCGGGCAGGGCCGGGCAGTGAGTATAGGCTGTGCCGTCAGGCCGGTGTCAGTCTGATGAAGATTGGCACGCAGGTAAGCTGTCATTCAGAGCGAGCCGCGTCGCGCCCGCTCTCGGGGCGGCCGGCGCTGCTCACAGATCTCGCAGCCGGGCAGGCTGCGGCCGCCAGCGGCGCTTAGTGGCGAGGGACCCGGCGCGGGCTGTGCCGCCTGGCTGGGGGCAGGCGATGAGTTAGTGCGAGAGCCGGCCGCGGCGGCGGATGCGGGCTGGGGGCGAGCCGGCGCCGGGCGCGGGACAAAGGCTCAGGGGTGCGGGGGAAGGAGCGGCGGCGGCGGCGGCGGCGGCTGAGCCGGGGCGGCGGGCGAGGAGGCCCGGGGTGGGGGGGATCTAGCGGCTGAAGGTGCGGGCATGGGGCAGAGGCTGATCCAGGAGGCGGCATCGGTCGCCGGGGCACCGACCCAGGAGCGGCTCCCTCCCTTATGGGCCGCGGGAACTTCGGGCAGCCGAGCGGGGTGCTCAGGGCTGAGGGACGTCGGTCGGCCGTCTCGGTGCGTGGCAGCAGCCGGGGCAGGTGGGAGCGGTGCGGAGGCTGCAGCCCGGCTGGCCGGCGGCCGCGGCGAAGTTGCTGGGCTGGAGCCGGGCTGCAGACGGCCTGGAGCGGGACCTGGGCTCGGGGCAGTCCCGCCCGGATCCGCGAGGCTTTGGGCGAGCGGTGGCGTGGGCCGCTCGGGACCGGGCGGCGAGCGGAGGCCGGGAGCAGGCCCGGCCCGGCCGGCCTGGAGCCCCCTGCCATGCCTGCGGGCGGCTCCGTCGGGACCCGCCGCACGCCCCAACCTGGGACGCCTGTCCCGACGGGTCTGCGCCGCCCGCCGCCGCGCGCCCGGGGATGGCCTTGGTCTTTCGTTGCGGAAGAAGGCAGCGGCTGGAGCCGCGAGCACCCAGCCGGCGGAGCGGCCGTGGGGCGCTCCAGCCCGCGCCCGGGCTGCACCCTGGGAGAGCTGGCGCGGGCTCCGAGGGCAGGGCCCGGGACAGACGCCTGGCAGGCAGCGACCCCGAGCCGGGCGGCGGCGAGCCAGGAGCGCGCACTGCTCGGGACCAGCCGCCTGTGGCAGGTGGCCGGGCGCGGAGCGGACAGCCCCACGGCCCCCGCGGCTCTGGGCCCGCGCGGGACCGGCTGGCTGCGGCCGGGCATCCTTCACGTGCTCTGCGGGCGGGGTCTCTCGTTGGAGCGGCTGCATCGGCCCGCCGGAGCCTTCCCCGCAGCCGCCGCGGACGCTCGTTGCGGACCCCCGGGAGCCGGGGCACGGCAGGAGTTCAGGGCCGTGTCGAGGCGGCGACGAGCCCCCGCAGCCGGCGGCGGGACCTGAGGGGGCCGCGAGCTGCCCCGGCCCGGCCCGCGGAGCGGTGGCGATGCGCCGGCAGCGCCGGGGCCCCTCGGGGGCTGCAGGGCCGGGCCTCATCCATCTCTTCCCGGGCCCGCGGTTCACAGAGCGCAGCGGCCCGGGCCTGCTCGGCCCCGCGCAGCCGCTCTGGCCCCGGGCGGGGAGCTCGCCTGCCCGGCGCGGCTCGACGCGGCCGCTTGTTAGGGCTTTCTCCTGGCTGGGCGTTTGTGTGGCTGGTGCTCGGCTGGATTCCGCTGCCGCGGTGTAAGTGTCGCCTGCTGTATTGCCTGGCGCTGGAAACAACTCGGTAAGGCTGGCTCTCGGTGCCAGGGTCTCCCGGATGCAGGCTATAAAACCCCCTTCTCGCTGGTGCAGTCGAGGGGCCGCAGGGGCCCGGTCGGCAGGATTCGGCTCCGCTCCGCTCCCCTCCAAACGCAGAGGCAGAAATGTCCGCTGCCTGCTTTTCAGTCTTCTCCTTGCTTTAGCTGGCGAGAGGGCTCGACTGCAAACTTTTTTGACTGTTCTAACACTGAATCTGCTTGTGGTTTTGACCGCATGTCATAAGTATTTAATCTGTGGTTAGTCTTCTTTAGCTCAAAGCTTCCCAAGCTGTGTTTGATTAAGTTTAGACCACTTGCCTTGAAATTCAGTAGCAATAAATTGTATAAACACATTTAAAGTAAATTAGTGATGAAATACAGATAATTGACATCCAGCTTATGGGAGATGAAGTTCTGCCTTCCCTGAATAAGAACAGTTGCTCTCAGGGCAAAATAGGTAGAATGGTGCCAGATTTTGTACTGACAATGCCTGTTCTGCTGCCTTGTCCTGGTAATAAACTGTGGGTAACTGGAGCTTCTCTGCTTAGGAAAAATGGTGAACAAACTGACTGGTCAGTCTAGCTCTACTCTGATTTCAGGGAAATGCCCAAACCAGAATAGCATAACAAAAATAAGTTTATTTTTCTTTCTTAAAATGCCATCAGTTATGATAATCTATGCAGTAAATCACACAAAAGGAGGACCTAAATGGGACTTAAGCTAATAACAGATTGTTTCCTTTTCAAAAGAACTCTTTAATTTTTTTTTAATTACCCTTTTATAAATTAAGCTTCTTTCCTTATTTTTTAACACATGTTTATTTCATGGTGAGGGTTTGTGTGTGTGCATGGGTGAGGGGGTTGGAGGTGAAATATGCTGAGAAACTATTAAGTCTTATTTTCCACGCTTGATGCATGACGGCTGGAGCCTGCTAGGATTTATATATAAAAAAAAAAAAATGTGTCATGCAGTTGCTGGATGTTCTGGGCAAATAGGGGATGTGACAAGGATAGGAAGGAAAGTGCTGTGGTGAAACAGAATGTAGAATAGGTTGTGGGAAGAAGCAAGAGTAACTTGACAAAGAAAGGAAAAGTAAATGGAAAATCAACTGTACCAACAGGCCCAAACACTGCCTGGCTTGTTCAAACATTTTTTCTCTTCCTGCAGATTGAACTGCAGGTTGTAGTTACAGTTTTAAAGGATTTTTTCCCCCCCTGCAGGTTATGATTTTTTAAAGGAAAAAAGAAATAACAGTTCTTGTCTTCGAGCAAGTTGTCAAAACATGTCGCCCTGTGAAAAGAACATGGGAACGAGTGTAGTTTGTAGCACCCAACATCTAGACTACTTTAAGTATTGTTGCTCTGTTTGTTCGGTTGTTCCATGAGTGTTCAGGCGTAAGAACTGAGCTCGCAGACTTTCTAGAGTTTAAAAATTTAAATGAACATTTTAAAAGTGACATGAAAAATCTGCAAGCAGGGCCATGTGGGGTATCCTTCCCAGGGACTTATAAATAATTCCCAGTGGTGGTGCTAGTCCAGGATTTTCGACTGTTCTGATTCATGAGGATTTTACAATATTTGTTACCAAACCTTTGATTTGATCCAAGTCCCATTCTTTCCTCTTTGGCCCACTGCCAGGAGAGGTAATTAGCTGTGTTAATCTGAAGACAGGGCAGGGTGGCACCTTAGGCTGCTTACAGATGTTAACAACCCCCCCCCCCCCCCACAAAGATGTTTTACTTTAAATTTGACATCCTCATGGGAGGAACGCTCTGCCAAATCTGATCCATCACATAGCTTCTGCCCTTCCATTGATAGACTTCTTGAGACAAGCGGCGTTCATGGACAACAAGAGGTACGGCACTCCTGGATCTGGTACTGGCCAAAGGGGATGCTCTAGTGAGTGACCTGAGAATCAAGTGGAAGCTAGGAGATGATGATCATGGAGTTGATCACCTTCTTCATCCATCGCAAAGCTGGCAAAATCAGCCAGCAACGCAGAAATCCTTGATTTTAGGAAAGCTGACGTTAAGTTCAGGAGGCTGGTTGCCAAGGCCCTGTGAAACCACGATCTGATAGAGAGGGGAGTCCCCAGTGAGCAGTCGCTTCTTAAGGATGCAATGGTTGAAGCACAAGGGAAGTTTGTTCCAGCCTGCAGGAAAGGTGGCAAAAGGGCTGGGCAACTCCTGTGGCTAAATAGGGGACTCATGGACCTCTTATATCTGAAAAGAAAAACCTACAAGGGATGGAAGTCAGGTAACATCACCAAGGAGGAGTATTCAGCACTGGCCCAATCCCTGTAGGAAGCCAACTGGGAAAGCCAAGGCTAAAACCAAACTCAGACTGGCTACAGGAATCAAGGATAACAAAAAGTCCTTCTTCAGTTATGTGGGTAGTCAAAAGAAAGCCAAGGCAACGCTGGACCCTTGGTAAACCAAATGGGCACATGACAATTGACACCCAAGAAAAAGCTAATCTCCTTAACGATTACTTTGCATCAGTCTTCCACCAGCCCAGGGGGATCACCCTGCCAAACAAGATGCAGGACTGCCAGGATATGGGCAAACACACGCTCATCTTTGGTGAAGATCTCATGAGGGAACACCTTGAGAGGCTGGGCATCCACAAATCAGCTGTCCCAGGTGGAATGCACCCAAGAGTAATAAAGGAACTGGCTGACATCTCAAATATCCTCACTATTGGCTGTGTTATGAACTTGTGGCACTCAGGAGAGGTTCCTGAAGATTGGAAGAGGGCCAATGTGGTACCTATCTTTCAGAAAGGGAGAAAGGAAGATCTAGGGAACTACAGGCCAATCAGTTTGACCTTAGTCCATGATAAGATATTGGAAAAAAGCACCAAAGAAACTATTAACAACAGGTTAACTGAATGCAACATTCTGAAAGATAGCTGGCATGGGTAGGTCTTGCCTGATCAACCGCATTTCTTTCTATGATGTGGTGATGAATCACCTGGACAAAGGAGAAGAGGTTGATATCATTTATTTGGACTTCAAAAAAGCCTTTGACTTGGTCTCCCATGAAGTCCTCATGGTAAAACTGGGGAACTGTGGCCTTGACAACCTTAGTCTGATGGTTGGGAAACTGGCTCTGTGGTCAGAACCAGAGTGATAGTCAATGGAACCATGTCAACATGGCGCATGGTGACCAGTGGCGTCCCTCAGGACTCTGTACCTGGACTATTAATTTATTTTTATATATAATTAAAGAGTATCTGGATTCAGGTATCACAAGCAGACTGGCTAAACCCACAGATGAAACCAAATTATGGGGAAGCGTGGTCAGACTAGAGGACAGACTGCGGATTCAGGCTGACCTAGACAGGCACAGGCTTGCAAGTTGGGCAGATCAAAACCTGATGGAGAAATGCAAGGTACTCCACCTCAGGGGAGGGAGGAATCCACATCATACTGCGCTACACTCACTAGCACCACGACTGAAAGAGATTTGGGGGTCATGACTGATCACAAGATGAATCTGAGCCACCAATGTGATGTCGCAGCCGGCAAAGCAAACAGAACCCTGGCTTGCATCCACCCATGCATCTCAAGCAAGACCCAGGAAGTCATCCTCCCACTTTACTCGGCCTTGGTAAGGCCACAGCTGGAATTGTGCATCCAGTTCTGGGCTCTGCACTTTAGAGAGTCCAAAGGAGAGGCACGCACATGATAAGAGAACAGGCCTTATGAGGAGAGGCTGAGAGGCATGGGACTCTTCCTCCTGGAGAAGCAAAGGCTCAGGGGTGACTTGATGGCAGCCGATAAGTTCATAAGGGGTCTGCATCAGGAACCGGGAGACTGTCTGTTGACCAGGGCACCCAAAGGGAAGATAAGATCTAATGGTCACAAACTTCAGGAAGACAGTTTTAGGCTGGACATAAGAAAAAAAACTTAATTATAGTCCAAGTGCCCAGAGCCTGGAATAGACTCCCCCCAGAAGTGATGCAAGCACCTACTCTGCACACTTTTAAGAAACACTGGGATGCTTATCTTGCTGGGATCATTTGACTCCAGCTGACTTCCTGTCCCTTAGGCAGGGAACTGGACCTGATGATCTTGCGAGGTCTCTCTGCTTCTTCCAGTAAAGCGTGTTTTGTTTTGTTTTTTTTTAAACACCGTAATCAGCCTCATAGACTAACTTGTTCTGATCAGAATTTTGCTTTTCGTGATTTCAGTTTTGCAAATTCAGAAACAAGTTCTTTAAGGCAAAGTTTTCCAGCTATTTCATGTTCTGCTGACATGGTGCCCAGTCCAACAAGTCTCTCGTGCAGCATAGAAGAATGAAGGTATGTCTTTATCAATTTTAGCTTTTGAGAAGCTAGCAACAGAAACAGAGAGTCAAGAGAATGTGGAGAGCAATGAAGACATTGGGAAAACTGTCAGTTTATGTTCAGAAATAAACTTTAGTACATCTTGAGATGTAAGATGTTTTGGAAGTCGTTGTGAAATAGCCTGCAGTTCATTGCACAAATCTGCAGCATCAATATCTTTAGAATTTCCATGCTGTAATGCTGACTCTAGCTTCAAGCAATGTTCCATTATCTGTTTTGATATCTTATTTTCCAAACGGTGGACATGGCAGAGGAAACCAAAGACTGAATCATCTTGAAGTAAGCTGCCTTCATCTTGATGTTGTAAACTGCTTCCATCTTGATGTGGGTGAAATCAAAAATATTTTAGGAAGGAACCCTCTTGCTTTGCTTGTTCAGCTTTTCATTTATGATACCGAGCTCCAGACCCCACTTTTTCCCTCCTCCTATCTGCCATGGTACCATTCCCGTGAAACAGATTGATTCTTCTCTACATTGATAATTTATTTGAAACAGTTTAAAACCAAGTACAGTTTCAAAGACAATTCTGACTGTGATGACATTATTCATGTGGAAAATTGATTAAGTTATCATGGAAGAAATATGGCTAGGCACTGCCTAAAGTGCTTTTATGGGCAAACTGCCCCTGCAATCAGGAAGGTATTTGTTAGGATGTACGACTAAGGTGTAAACATGGTAACTGGTTATCTAATGTTGGTCAAGCAGATGTCTTGTTTGTCAAGGAGCTTTGTAAACTAAGTATTATTTCCTGTGTACAGTACTCTACTAACTGACATCTTTTATCTAGTAGGTAGCCAGGTTCCTCCAGCAAATTAATACTTCCTTAGCATGGTCCTCTGTAAAGTAAATTGTCATTGTCCATTGAGTAGTTATGTTTACTTATCTCGCATATCCCATCAGATTTCTGGGTCAACCAACCTTACATGTTCTGTAGACACAGTCATACAACTGTTTCCTTACACAACAATACGGTCGTTTCTATAAATTAACTAATTAAAGAATCTCTCTTGAACTTGCTAGCAATTAATTAGCACTCATTCCGCTTTAACACACATATTCTGAATGCCTCGTGTACATATTATGGTTGGAAACTCGTGAGAGATACGCAAAGGCTTACCCCTAGCTCGACTTACTTAAAAAAATTCCCATGCGTTGTTACAAGAATGTAATGATTCAGCAATCCTACTCCAACCATTTCTAGACATAAAATTGAGAATATTAAACACGACTACTCAGGTGTACCTATGATAATAACTACATATGTACATCAGTTCTACATCATATAAATTAAATGAGATCTACAAAAAATTGAACCAAGAAATTCCTACCTTGAAGGCCATTTCCTGAATTAGAGGCACAATACATATCTGTAGCTAGAGTCGGCATATTTTGATCATCTTACTCTTGACGAAATCTTAAAAACGCAGCTGACAAAAACTAGGGTGCTTTAGATTTAAAAAAGGGTGGTTGGAAGGGAGAAGGAAGGTGTAAAAAATCAGTGCTACAAGCTGTAAGATGATATAGGAGTAGGGGTTCATCTTTTAGGATGACACCACAGTATGGGCTGGTCGTAAGTCCGCTTGAGAGTTGAAAAGGTAGGAGTCACGAGGGGAGCACAAGAGAGCTATGAGGTGCACTTAAAGCCATGTCCAATCCCTTGATGTAGCTGTGTGGAGGTAACCAAGAGTTCTAGCTGTAATGTGGTCAATTCTAATGATTTTTTGTCCGAGTTCTTTTCAGAGGTCTTTTTTCCCTTATCAAACCAAAAGTCTTAGACCAAGGTGGAGCCATAGCCGGCCGGGACTGTTGTTTAGAATGATGTTCCTGTTATTTTGCTGTGCGTATAATTTTGGCGCCCTCCAAATTTTGGCGCCCTAGGCGACTGCGTAGTTCACCTACTGGTTGGACTGGCCCTGCTTGTTCACAAATCCAACAGCCTACTCCATCCGATGCTGTGAATGGACTTGAGAGAGCAGGGGTACTAAATAGGAATGAAATAATTGAAATACAAAAGCTAAGGAAAGGGGGAGGGAGGACTAGGTTGAGGGGGTACTGTAAAGAAAGGTGAAGGTATGTTGAGACATCACCCATTGAGGGATATATGGGTGATAAAAGCTAAAAGGATAAGACTCTATGATCTTTTTTGAGACCATTCTTAACACAATCCAATCCAATTTACAGGGAGGTTAAAACATTCTTCCATGGGATTTTGTATCATTGTGAGCAGGGTGCATTTGTACAGGACTCTGGAAAACATAGACTTGCTCCCCTGGTGCTGTTTCCGAAGTCACAGTTGGGACCTCACTTAATTTTTAATTTGAACAGGTCTTACAGTAGAGTTACCTGCTTTTCACAATTTGTTTTTTGTAACCTGTTGTATTTTTGTGAATTTTTTCTTGTGCCAAGAACTGCAGTACTTTCAAAGCCCTCTTTGTTAAAGCTTAGAGAATTCTGGGTTCATGTTTTAGCATATGGGCCTAAATTCTGATTTTTTTTTTTTCGGTTATATGAGGATAAAACAGAATAACCGGAATTTTGAAAGTTCTTTATTTGGGTGTGTCAAGTAGCTCAGTTACTTGCAGACCTGGAGGACACTGCCTGCTGGCTGACTCGAGTGAGACGGTTTCTAATTTGGAGATCTACACACCCACGCTATTCATCTGACACAACTTGGTGTTAAAGGAGTTGGTTCAGCTCCTGGATGTGTAGTCCCATTAGTCGTCCCACAGTTGTCCCGTGGAGGTCCTATGTTCCTGAGAGCTCCACCACTCCTACAGTCTCTCCCGTTCCGCCGGTATCTGATCAGCCGCTTGGTCCTTCAACATGACTTCCATCCTGAGCAGAAGAAGAATCAACAACAACCCCCCCGCCCCCCAAAAAAACCAAACAAAAAACCCTAGGCACTCCTGGCCCGTGGTTAATGTTCCAGCTCTTTTTAGCTGAGCAAAAACAATATTGACTTTTGTTAGGTCAGTCCTTCTTTCCAGCTCCTACCCACTCTTTGGGGGCTCTTCCCGAGCATCTTATTGAGGTTGTCACGATTCCCTTCATCCCATTAGGTCCATCTGTGACACCATTTTGCCTTGTGCCACTCTTAGATGCTTTACAGTACTGCAATTCTATGGTGCCCCTGTATTAGGGACTTTTACGGTACAAAACTGTGCCGGGCTCCCCCGGGGCAGGAACAACGGGTTGTAAGCAGGGCTGGGCGAGGAGTCCTGGCTGCCGGTTCCCTCTGGGGAGCTCGCTCTCCGCAGGAGTTTCTTACCGGCTCTCCCCGTTGCTCTGAATGGTCCCTGCAGCGTGCGTGGGCCCGATTCCACACTCCCCTCTCTGCCTGGTCCGGGCTCTTCTTTGTACCAACGTTGGCGCTCACCGCCCCCCCCCTCCCCTCCAGCAACACCTGGGTAAGGCGGGTTTCTGCCGGGCTCTGGGTCTGGGGCTGCAGACCCTTTGTTTAGCCCTTGTACTTTTGAGCCCTGTGACTTTTGCTTCCTCACAGGGTGTATACCAGAGAGAATCTGGAGTAGTTGAGCGCTGGTGACTCAGACTTTCTTGAGGGTACTTTTAAAAATGTATGTTTAAGTGAAACAAAACTTGAAAGGTATTGATGGCACCAATAACTGTTGTCATAAAAGCTCAATGTCAGTATAATTTGCTCCAAAACTGTTGTTTTGTGGAGGCTTTTTGTTTGGGTGTCAGTAGAGTTGGCCGCCTCTGGTTTCTGGCTGCATGAAGCTTCTATGAAGAACCGTCCTGCTAAGACCTATGTCACTAAAAACACATCTCTCCGTGTAATAAGAAACCCTAAACCAAGCAGGATATTTTAAAACCCAAGCAGTGAAGATTTAGATTAAGTCTCTTCCAAACAATTCCGTTCTGTTATTATTTTTGGCTGGAATGTGGGGGAAGGCAGCTGTCTCTGACGCGTCTTGTGAGAGTCAGAGTGTAACGTGGGGTGGAACTGTGCTACGTTTTGCTGTTTTTAAATAATTAAATTGACATTTAAAGCAATGTAAGTAGCCCTTAGATTCTTGCTCCTGGTATAAAGTGTATTTTAAATTTGCTCTTTGATCTTTTTTCTATTGGGGGGGTTGTAATGCCAACCTTAGAATTTTTAAAAGGTTTCATCTGTTTATACCTATTTGCACACTCCACTTTAACTTTGTCTGCATTTAACATACTTTGTTCACCATAACTTAGTTTTGAATGTTTTCTTATTTACCTGAACTTAAAAGGGGGGTTTCTTGTGCTGAATAAGAGCAAGAAGGTGAAAGTGTCATTGATGAATGCCTGATGTGACTACATAGTTAAGGTTGTAACTGAATTTCCATTAGTAGCCTGACTTCACTATTCTCCCCAACTCTTACACCTTCTCTTTTTTCAACCAGAATGTCAGCCTCAAAATGAGTAGGGTGTATATGGGACTGAGGTACAAACTATTTAACAAAATTTAAAGTGAATTGGATTGAAGTCTCTCGAATAATAAACTTGAAGCTCATCAGAGTTTAGAAGTTTTATAGCTGCTCTATCATTTCAGAGCAGACAATCAGAAAGAAAACACAGGGAATACTTCTTTTGACTTAAATCCTCTGGCTAAGATTGAATGTTTGGCACTACAGTTTATTTATTAAAGTCTCATTTCAAAAGGTATTAATTGCAGAACTGATAGTGTTGTATCATGAGGTGTCAGTGGACTGCAGGGGCCTTGGTCAGGATCTCTTGTGGTCAGTAATCCTCGACTGGATGCTAGAGTTGCCTTGATGGGACAAAGTGATAAGATTCAACCTCTGAATATCAGGCCTTGTAAAACACCAGAAGACAGAGATTTTGACTTGATGGGGCCTTAAGGGCAGTGAAGTGGAAGCAGCAGGACAAGCAAGGGAAATTCAGTTGCCCCCATGCTTTTACTTGCCTTACCCTTTCTTGAAGCACTTAGAGGGAAGCAATGTTCCTGCACCCTTCTGGCAGAGTGCAGCTGTTAGAGATATGGCCCTGGCCCCATTTCCCATGTTCTGCTGCTTTGGAATTGCTCTCAGCCATGTCTCGTGGAAAGAAGAAATATGTTTCTATGGACAGATCTGCACGTGCTGCTTTACTATGTAGTAGCCTAATCTACTATGCGGTGAAGCATTAGCATCTACTCATGCACAGCATTTACTGTGCAGTAAGTTAGGCTAATGCATGATTTCCTAGTACCAAGAAATACAGGTTAATTAACTACACATTAGCTACAGTGTGGTAGCGCATGTATAGACAGCTGACTGAGAGCAAATCACTCCTGCTCAGCCCGGGGAGGGAGGATGTCCCACTTGTGGGGCAGGTCCCAACCAGCCCAATGCCAAGCTGAGTGAGCCCAGACAGTTCTGCCCTGCCTCTGATCCACCCCACCAGGTGAGCCTGTACAATTGTGCTCTGCCAGGTGAGCCCTGATCTGTGTGGGGGCTGGCAGGGAGCTGCCTTAGAAGTGGAACAGCTCTCCCCCCACAATCCCTAGAGCCCAGGTTTGACCCCCATTCCCCCTGCCAGCCCAGGGCTGGCCCCTGGGGGAGCCTGGAGTTCCACCTGGCTGCTGCATGGGGACAGAGCAGTGCTGGAGCAGCCCTGCATCCAACTGCTCCCATTGGGAGAAAATTTTCTCCCCACAGGTGCATCCAAATGTGCAGTTTGTGGTGCAACAAACCACATGCAGTGCACATTAAATCATGCCTGGCACTGCTAATTTTCAGTGTGGAGGCAAAATTTGCTGCCAGGATTTCCTGGTAGGAAAAAAGTATCCCCAGAAAAAAGCAAGAAAAAGTATGTGAAAGTATTTGCCCCATCTGGGACAAATGCGGGCATGGGGGAGCAGATAGGCCAGAGACAGGAGCGTAGGCAGACCTGGGCTCTCTGCTTCCCTGTCTCCACATGCCACTCCCCAGCTGGTTGGAGTATAGGGTGCCTCAGCACGGGCACTGCCTGCTAGCTAGCTCCACACTGAGGCACTCTGTGCACCAGCCAGGCTCTCCTCCCCCTGCAGCACGTGGAACCCAGCTGTGGGGAGCTGGGCGTGGTCTGCAACAAAGGGCATGTGTAGGGGTGTGCACTGCAGCACAAAAGTAGCGACACAAATTTGTGCCGCTACTAATTTGTGCTGCAAGTGCATACCCTTGGTCATCTGAATGTAGCCCGCAGAAGCAAATTTGCTCCTGACAGGAGCACGTAAGATGCATTCCCTGCCACATTTTAATGCACCTTAAATTACTGTGTAGTAACCGTAATGTTCAGTAATTGCACATGTAGTCATATGCTGTCTGTATTGGGATATGAGACTAAGATGTGATGTGAAATAAATGGTACATGGTTTATTCGTGGTGGTGGGGCTAGGATGGGGTCCACTGTGGAGATAGTCTGACTGAGCCCAGGCAGCTGAGTTTCCACACACCATGCACAGGAGATTCTGCTCCTTCCCTGTTACCAAACCCGCAGAGCTGAGGTCTTCCCTGTTTCTCCAAGCAGTATTTTTTGATCCTTTACTCCTGAAGCCCAAAGTTAATAGGGAGGGATGATTTTCAATGCAGTAAAAAGAAATTGGGAAGACATTACCAAATGAGGAAAAGGGGAACTTCCATAAGTGAGGTAGTGCGGGGGTGCTCAGGAGGTGTGTTACAGACAGGGATGTTTCTATGGTGTTTCCACTGTTGCCTTCTCCTGGCTGTTTGCTGTTTTGGTTAAAAGGGCAGTGTTGGGTAAGACTTCTGCTTGCCAGCAGCTGTCACCTCTACCAAATATTGTATTGTCTAACCTCCTCTGAATGCAGCAGCTGCATCCCTTTGCATTACTTGCACAGGATGTTTAGGCTGGTAGGTTTACTTAAACATGGATTCCACAGGCCCTTCCCTAACTCGGCCTCCCTGGCTACACTGTTCAGGTTTTTGGGGAGGTTCCCTCCACAGAATGCTTAATCTGCCTTCAAGGTGTTGCTCTGGGGTGAATTCCATCTCTGTGTCAGATGGAGAACTTCCATTGTTTCAGTGTTGCAGTCAGTCAGCAGCTTCAGATTTGCTTTAATTTTGATTAAACTATCAAGACCCTTTTTAGAAGCAAATTTTAAATATTTTAGTTCTTTATGCAGGCTGGAAATTTTGCCTTTTTGTTGAACTGCTCTACTTGGCTCTCATTTGGCATGCTGTCAGTAGCAAAAGGCTGAGAAATTACAATTGTTATCAGGTGACCCACTTTTCACTGCTTCATCCACATTAGCTTCTTCAACTTCAATGTTAATTCAACACTAAATGATCTGACAGTAGCCTTCACACCACATTCAGCTTTTCATGTGCAACATACCCAGGTTCGTGTTGGGTGAGTGCTTAAATAGAGATGTGGCTTGACCACAGATGGGCAGGGTCACAAAAATATAACAGTTGGATGGATTTATATCATCAGGAACAGTAGAATAAATATTCAGTAGATCTTAATGTCCTATATTGACTACAGCAGAGTTTCTGCATGTGAAATACATTTAGCCAGAGTACTTGTCAGCCAAATCAGAGATCCTTATGCAGCAGGTAGCTCTTGCTCCATCCTGCAGGTTTGTGAAACCTTCTCAAAGGCTGTATGCCCTGAAAGCAGTAAGCAGGAAAAATCAGGGCTTGATGATGCTGGGGATTCTGCAGTCACTGCACTGGGCTCCATAAACTTGTTTTCCTGGAACTGAAGCATCATGTCCTCTGCTGGAAAGATGATAGGAAACATGTTGATTAGTGGTCTGTTAGAGTTCACAGGCCCCTTCCAACCTCTGTCTGATGAAGGTCAGGCTATGGAAACAGTGCTGACCTCCCTGGTATTCATCGTGACCACCTAAGTAGACAACAGGCTGAGTTGTAATGGTCACAGACAAGGAGCTCAGGATAGTAAGATCCATGTCAACCCTTATTCTACTACAGGGAAGGGGGAAGAGTGGCTAGGATCAAACAAATCACTGCTATCCTCCATAGCTATACCATGACATTAAAATGTTGACACTTTTATTCAAGTAATTATTAATGTGGCTACTATTACATCAGGCCTTAGTTTTTTTAAGCACTGGAGTCTGTAATACAGTGGTTTAGAAAGTTCTCCCTTATTCTGCAGTTGCAGAAATTTGTTAGCCACAGAGCTGAGTGCCATGCATTTCAGATATTGGAAGACCTTATTCAAGGGACAGATTGAATTTATCACAGGTTATGCGTGATCTCAACTATTGTATTTTTATCTATAACAGACCGAAATAATCTTCTTCTGATACTGTTCATGGAAGGGGAAATTATGCACAGTTATAGCATCTCAGGCCTATGAAATTTCAAAAGAAACAAAGCATGAATAAACTGAGAAATATGAGGTCATCTCTGAAGTCTTCACTCTTTGCTGACATACAAGCTGGCTGCAGTTTTCTATTCTTTTACACTGCAGTATGCAGTTGAGTCCACCAGGATGGAAACTGTTTATCCTAAGGTTGGGAGAAGGAGGGTGGCAGAACTGTATGACATGTATCATGAATGTTGTTATTATAGGAAAAATATCGCATGTCCTTTCTGGGTGATTACAAAACTTACCGTATGTCATATTATGAAGCAGGAATACAGACTGTTTATGTGATATCATGTAGAAAGTAAGTTTGAGATGCTTCACACTCTGACATGCATATTACATGTTATCAGATGCTCCCACTCTAAATAAATAATGGTGCCATACTCAAGGAATATTTGGAAGCGATATTCCTAACTGATAAATTTAAGTACATCGATGGAGTACCATGATACAGATGTGTTAATATGTGTAAGAAGACACAATGCTGTGGTGCTTCAATTATCACAGTTTCCAGTGCATGATTTCAGCCTTTATTTATGATGGTAGACATTTTTTGCAGAAAATATTTCAAGGTACTCCATTATGGAATGAGCTATCAGAGTATCCAAAGATGACAGTTTATGAGCACAAACGTAAATATGCTTTAGATAATGTGTTCCTATATTAAGTAACTGTCTGCAAAAGAAAATCTCACAGGTAAGAAAATTACTCTGGGAGCCTACTGTATACTCTGAGAACAGAATAAAGCGTCTTGAATCAGCAAAACCCATATAAATCTTGTTCCAGATGCAGGGCTGATTTTTGGTTGAACAGTGACCATCTAATTCTGGAGTGCAGCTCTAGAGGGTGAGATTGGTGGTAGTGGTATTTGTAAAAGAGTATCATCTGGAAGTTTAGCAGCCCTCAGGGCAAGCAGTCATCCAGGGGTCCTGGCTTTTTCTGTTTAAAAATCCCAAATTCTCTGACCAAAACACCCAAAATCTGCATTTTCCCACAATTAAAATGAACACAATGTGTTACTGATATATTTACAATTTTAAAGTAATTTGGAAGCCTACCAGTGCCTCAATCATTTTCATAAAATAAATTCTAAATACCTATATATTTTGGCATTGGATTTTGATTTTTTTTTAATTTTTTTTTTTTATCGTGGAAAATCATGGCTCCCCTTCCCCCTTCACTCACCAGGATGCTAATCCAGCTGGAGCTGTCCCCCAACACTGCTTTGTGGCACTGAGAAACCCTGATATACTGATGCTCTGCCCGTGCCCGTGCCCGTGCAGTTGTTCCTCAGTCCATCCCACAGCCCTGCCAGTGTCCCTCACCACCAACCACAGTCCCCCCAACTCCCCAGCCCTGCTGGTGCCCCTCACTTCCAACCCACAGCCCCTTACCCCCACCATCCCTGCTGGAGGCACCCCCAGCTGCCAGGGCTACAGGACCATCCTGCACGCTCTTGCTCCATGGGTTCCAGCCACAGACAGGCAGTGGTGCCTGAGCCCTAGCTGCCACGTGCCTAAGGTAGTGGCTGCTTTGGCTGGAGCAGAATGCAGAGCCCAGCACCCCCCTGTAAACATCTCCATGTTATCACCACCCCTTCTGCTGCTGCTGGGTGGGCATAGGGTGCCTCGCCATGGTGGTGTTTCAGATGCAGGGTTCCTGGCATCAGTGGCAGCACTGACCCTCCTTACCCCACTCTGCTTCCCCGCCCCCAGGTCCTGACCATTGGACGGTGGAGGCAGCCAAGCTGTAGCCCAGCGCCTGGCTGTGGGCACACAAATGTAGGGGGACATGGGCTCCACCCCACAAATCACTGTGGGGAGCTGGCCCACTCACCAACCCCCTGTGGCTCCATCTTGCTCTCTGGCCAGGCCCCATAACCGTGGATTCCTGCCCTGGCCCTGTGCACTGCCCCTGCTTGGCAGCACCCCCAGCCCCAGCCTTGTCCCACTCCCTCCCTCTTTGTGGCCACCGCCACTTCAATCTTCCCCCCCCCCCACATTGCTTATGCCCCCCCACATGTCCCCTATGCACGCTCCCCCCCGCTTTACCTGTGGGAGCTGCTCTGCCTAAGGGGCTGTATTACCGACCACATACATGTGTACATATGCATGTGGCACCCCCTGCATCCTGCTCCCCCCAGCCCCAAGCAGTCCCTTGAAAGCTGGAACTCTGCCAGCCTGCAGGGGGAGACCCACAATTTCTCCTTTAAAAAAAAAACCTACATATTTCTGTGGCAAGTGGAAAACCTGGATCCCTGGTCATGACAATTTTTATTATTGAGCACATTCCACAGATTTGACATACTAAGTGGGATTGAGCCTTTCTAGTATTTGGGAGACCTAGGTTACACAGGATATTTCCTTGTGACTCTTCCTTCTCTGTCTGTAGTAAACCATTGCCATGCACAGTATTAAACATGCTGTACTGTTTGAATACCAGCTTTCTGAAAAGACTGAAAACTAAGGCCTTTACCATTTGTTGTCATTAATGCTTTCCTGGTATTTTCACACTAATAGGGAGGTGAATGCCATGTTCATAGATTTATAGGTGTTTGGGCTGGAAGGGACCTTAGCAGATCGTTGAGTCCGACCCCCTGCCCTGGACAGGAAAGAGCGCTGGGGTCAGATGACTCCAGCCAGGTGCATGTCTAGCCTCCTCTTAAAGACCCCCAATGTAGGGGAGAGCACCACCTCCCTTAGAAGCCCATTTCAGATTCTGGCAACCCTTACCGTGAAGTTCTTCTTGATGTCTAACCTAAATCTGCTGTCTGTCAGTTTATGGTCGTTGTTCCTAGTTACTTCAAGGGGTGTCCTGGTAAACAAAGCATCTCCTATTCTTTGCTGCATCATAGCATCTCCTGCAAACAGAGCATCTCTTATTCCTTCCAGATGGATTAATTACTATTATTCCCATACGTTTCCCCTGCATTGTGAAATGGAACTTCACTTTCATACTTCAAGAATGTGTATAGTACTGTGGGCATAGAAGTGTTGCTGCCTTTTACTCCAGACATGACTGCATTCCAGGTTGTGGGTGAGTGAGTTCTATATATAACTCAGACCAGGACCTAGACAGATGTAAATGTAGGATCATACTCTCTTCGCTTTAGGAGAGAAAGGTGGAAAGCATCCTAAGTCAGCAGTTCATACATTTTCTAGGATGGGAAGTGAAGAATAACTTTTATTGTAGCAAATAAGGGAAGTTAAAGAGACGAAAATTCCTGGTGGATTATTCAAATGGCCAGAATGCTGGA
This sequence comes from Crocodylus siamensis, assembly GCF_052110815.1. Classification (NCBI taxonomy): domain Eukaryota; kingdom Metazoa; phylum Chordata; order Crocodylia; family Crocodylidae; genus Crocodylus; species Crocodylus siamensis. The sequence continues at coordinate 12,171,669 of NC_143408.1, forward strand.
GTTTAAACCTATTTTTGGGAAGTGCCGTGATTGTTAATAGCTAGCAGTGGCCAAGACTTTAAAGCAATATTGGTTATTATTAAGTAAGACTTTCTTATTTTCTTTATTTGCAGAATAATTTTCTTTTTAATTACTTTGTATTGGTAAACTGAATACCTTTGTGTACAACCCAGAGTATGTTTTATTTCATTTAGGAATACAAGCTGGCTTGAGGTTGAGGCAAACTCTGTTGAGAACCTCTGAATTGTAATTGTCTTTTCCTGAGTATGCTATAAAATTATCTTTAGGCTTCAAAAACAAATCCTGCCATATCCTTAAACGCTTAATAGGAGATACAAGTCAATTGTGTGCTCACTTATAAGTGGTCCATTTGGTTTAGTTTGTATCAGGAAACTATAGTCCACTGTTACTAGGCAGCAACTCATCCAGAGTACAATGGCAGTATCCCTCGTGTTTATGACTCCCTGGTTTTACTGTGAGATTTTTGATTTTTCAGGTACAACTTTAGGACTGATTTGTGTCTATAAAGTTGCTGTTTGCCCTTTCTTTCCTGTATAGATTTTGAAGGGACATCTTCAACTAGGTATTTGTAAGTCTCCAAAATGTAGATGTTTCTGTTGTCTAATGAAGCACTAAATTCTAAGCGCACTAAATTTATTATGTAATTAAGCAATAAATTCTTTGCTTTCTTTATTTGTTATCTCTGAAATGTCAGGAAATATAAAGCCAAATTGTGGTGATACCCTCATGAGAGAGCATTCTTCAGTTGTTAGTTACAATGTAATGGAAAATACAAGCTGCTACGAGTAATATTTTTAGACAGCACTGCTTTAGCAATTCCTTTTGGAAGTACTAAAGCAGGGTGCAGTATAAGTAGTTATTGCACCATATGCATGGCATGTGGTTGCTGTGTCAGGGCACTGTGTGTGCCTGCCACTTTAAGGCCCTGGAGCTGGCAGCCTCCAGGTGCCTAATGAGGGCGGCCATTTTAGGTTCAGGGCTGCCCATATAAACAAGATAGTTTGACTGCTGGAAGCTGTGCAACAACATTGCCTGACCAGAGGGCTGTTGAGTTTCATCTGGAGGTAAGGGAGGAGTTGTAGGGGATGGTAGGAGGCTCCTGGTCCTGGGTATGACCTAAAACTACACCCTGTCGGGAGTGGGTGGCCTGGTGGGGGCTCCCAGTGGCGTGGGAGCCCCCAGGAAATGCCAGGCCAGGGATCACCCTGGTGAAAGGCGGGTCAGGGCGCCTTAACCCCTAGCCCTCACCTTTGGGTGGGTCGTGTCCCATTGGAGGCAGCTGGGGGTAAGCCCTGAGAAGGAGAATGGGGAGTTGAAGGCCAGGTATGGCCGAGGCCACCTGAGCCCTGCAGGGGTTTGAGACCCTGAGGGGGAGAGTTGGGGCCAGGCATGGCTACAGCCACCTGAGCCCCCAGAGGAGGGAAGCCCTGAGACCCCAAGTAGAGCGGGTGTGATGAACAGCGAGAAACCCCCAGTTGAGAGGGGAGCAGCGCTGTGGAGCCCCAGTTGAGAGGGGGCAGTGACCAGAAGCCCCAGGGAGAGGGTGATGTGGGGCTCAGTGAAGGGAGAATAGAAGCTCAGCCAGAGAGAGCGAGAGCTGAGTCCTGACTGTGATAAGTCCTCCACTGTTGGGAGGCAGAGTGTGGGTCAAAGATAACATCTGTAGTAGCACCATGACCTGCTGTCCAGGTGGGGAGTGAGAGTCCCCTGTGAGACCCTGAGGCATCAGTCATGATGTGAGGTACCCCAGCTCCCCACCTCTGTGAAGGAGGACCCAGAGAGGGGGACCCTGGGAAAAAAGTATGGGTCATACAGTGAGGCCTGCCAGAGCTTCCTCTGACTGGCCCAGGTGGGAGCCAGGACCAGGAGGGTCAGAAGGACAAGGAGGCCCACTGAGAGTGATGCTCAGGAGCCAGGGGCCTGGGGTCCTGATGGACCTGGGAGTAGGCTGGGGCTAGTGTGAGCCGAAGGTCCCAGTGAGGGGACTACACCTGAAGGGGAACCGGTGGCAGGGGGAGATATGGCCCAGTATGACGGCGGCAGAGTCCACCTGAAGGGAGGAATCCAGGTGGGGCCCTACAGTGGGATTCTGGGGGCCCATTGTGTGGGACTGGTGCGTATGACAACATCATGATGTCATCTGTGAGGCCTGGGCTGTGGTGTAGGGGAGGAATGGAGCTGCAGATAGCGCCCCCTAGCAGTGGGGCAGAAAATGGGTAACCTCCTGCTTAAATTGCATCTATTAATTATTATTAAGATCAAAGCGTGGCCAGTGAGAAAGTTTGCGGTTAGCCTGAGAACAGGTGGGCGGGTTGCGCGGAGATCAGCCCTGAAAGGCTCCCCCTGTTACAGTCGCCATAGTAGCGTGCTATACCAGGGGAGTGTGCTGCTACAGTGACGTAGTGGCCAGTCATGTATAGAAATCATTGCTACATTGCTGTAGCATGCCTGCCATATGCTGACTTAGCAGATCGCTATGTCACTATAGGGCAATGTGTAGACATGCCCTTAGGTCAGGGGTGGGCAATTATTTGGCTGGAGGGCTGCTTAATGAGTTTTGGTGAGCTGTGGAGGGCTATGTAGCCCCACCCCTTGACAAGTGCCCCACCCCCTAGTTGCTATCTTGGGACCAGAAGTCCCACCCCAACTTTTTACCTTTCCCACTGGAAGTCCCTCCCATTGCCCCTTTTCTTTTTGGGAAGAGGGTTGGCCATCTTAGAACCAGAAAACCCCCTATCAAATTAGGTACTCAAAATCAAACATCCATAATAATATATTTTAATTTAATTAAAAAATATTTTGTCCTGAGTTGTTTGTGCTGTCTATAGAAGTGATTGCATAATAGCTCAAAACTAAGTCTTATTCTTCTTGTATATTGTGTGGAGTGGTATGGGGGTATGGATGGGTAGGTATGGGGTTTGTGGGGGGTCCTGGGTGGGTTTGGGGGGTTTGTGGGGCTGGGTGGGTATGAGGGGCTGTAGGGTGTGTGGAGTGGGAGGGTGGCTGGATGTGTGTGTATGGGTGCATGTGTATGGTGGGATGTGTGCATGTAGCAGTGAGTGGGGCTCCCCCCAGAGACATGCAGGTATATGTGCTGGTACAGTATTTGTGTGGTGTGTGATTGTGTGTGGGGGAGGGTTTGAGGATATGATTGGGTACACATAGGAGCCCCCTGTAGCAAGTCAACACTCACCCCCCGACCCTGCAACAGCCCAGAGCCTGTGCGCACCAGCAGCTCCTTCCTACCACTGCCAGCAGTGTGCAGCCTCAGTGTGTCCTGTGCCTGCTCCACAGTGCCCAGCCATTAGGGTTGTGTCAAGCAGGCCCTATTAGATGCGGATTCAGCCTGAATCGGGACAGTGATTCGATTTAATTGATTCAGATCATTGTTCCTGATTTGATTCAGCTGAAACTGAAGATTCAATGCTGATTTGGAGAATCAGCGATTTGGACATAGACACAGCTTTAAATGTTTTTTCTACATACCTTGTCTTTTCTACGTTGACTTGAGAACACTGCAGTGCTGGGGCACATGGAGCATCCCACAGGAGTGCGGGGAGGCCCTTCATGTGCCCAGCAGCAAATCCAGAAGTGGACCAGAAGTAGAAATAGGATGGATTTAGAAGCCCTGCCTCATTCCACGTTGGTTCCTATGATCAGAATTCTACTTTGAGTCTGCCTGCATGTTTAGTGCCAGTTAAATGGTGACAGATTGTTATTAAAAGCCAACAGTAATATTAATTTTTGTGTGTGTATTAAAAGCATATTTTTCTTAAACTTTTATAAAACAGTCAAACAAAAACACATTTCTACTGTTGAGTCTCAGGTTTCTGTTCCAAATAGCTGAGGGAATGGACAGACCTAACATTCAAATAATTTCAAACATGCCTGAATCACTTCAGAGGGCAAGCTGAATAGATGTAGACACTAGGGATGTGCGAAGCAGATCTTATTTGATTTGGATTCAGACCAAATCAGGGGCAGTGATTCAGTTTATTTGGATCACTGTCCCTGATTTGATTTGGCCGAATCTGAATGTGAAGATTCAATGCTGATTTGGAGAATCAGCGATTTGGACATAGACACGGTTTTAAAAGTTTTTTTTTTTTTTTTTTATACATACCTTGAGGTAGCAGGCGTGACTCATGATCACTGTGATGCTGGGGTGCATGGAGTGTCCCACAGGAGTGCGGGGGGGAGCGGCCCTCCATGTGCTTGGCGGCAAATCCAGAAGTGGACTGGAAGGGGGACCCCAGGTACCTCCCCCCAGACTCAGGAGGCATGAGTCACCAAGCCAGAGGGGATGGTGGGGGGGCCCTGCGCATTCCCCTGTGGGCCCAGAATTACTTCTGGTCCACTTATGGGTCTGCTGCCAGATGCGGTGGGGAGCCCCTTGTGCTTCTGCGGGACACACAATGGCCCCAGCATTGCAGTGTTCGTGACCCACCTGGTACCCAGAGATATGTAGAAATAGCGTTTAAAGCTGTGTCTGTCTGAATTGCCGAATCTTACCAAATTTCTCCAGATCAATTTGGAGGGTTCCGAGTTGATTTGGAGAGATTAAAGGGTCCTCTGATTTTATTCAGATTCAGAAATTTGGCCACTGAATCAGGCCGAATCTCTGCTGAATCAAATCGGGGATTGAAGCTTCACACAGCCCTACCAGCCGTGGTGCGTCTTGCCACCCTGGGCATGCAACAGGGTGGGGCGGCACCTTCTGGCTGCTCCTGTTGCTGGCCCCAGCCCCGCGGTAGCAGCGAGGACCAGTGCATGCAGCCCTGACACTGTGCCCTGTGCTAGATCTGGGCTCACCCGTCTGTGCTGAACAGCAGCAGCGGAGTTGGCATTGGGCAGAAAGTGTTGCTTGGTAAGGGGGAAAGCAGCCCCTCCCCTTTGCAGCTGCTGGGCAGTTTTTGGTGCAGCTGCCCAAAGCCCACATCATACTGGGCTGCACTACAGCTCCATCACCGCCACATCTGGGCTCTTCTGTGGCTGCTCCACACTGTCACTGCTACCATGCTGGGCAGCCTAAAGGCGACAGTGATTCACACCACAGCATGGGCTCTGGATGGCCACACCAAAATATGCCTAGAGGCAGCGAGGGGGGAAGGGGCTGCTTTTTCCACCCCCCCCCCCCCCCCCCCAACCAGACACAGTACTGCTGCTGCTGCTGCTGCTGCTCAGCCCTGATGGCTGAGCCTTGAGCAGGCATTGGGGCCCAGGCTCAGCAGCGGTGGTGTGGGAGAGAAACTGCTGCTCAGTGTGGGTTAAAAGCAGCCCCTCCTCCACCTGCTGCCTGTGGTTCCTGGTGCAGCCACCCAGAGCACACATGGGGATGGCCTGTGTCTACCGGGTAACATGGGGGCCCTGCAAGACATGCCAGGAAATCTGGTCATCACACCAGATGTTAAATAGGTTAGCTTTGTCAACTTATTTGCCTCCATTTTCCTGAACAGGGACCAGATCAGCCCCCCCCCCCCCCACCGGGTCTCCCTCCGCCTCCAGGGGAGGCGCACCCAGGCCAAGGGTCAGTGAGGAACTTCTGGAAGGACTGGATGTATTCAAATCAGCTGGTCTGGACGATCTCCACCCCAACGTGCTGAGGGAATTAGCTGAGGTCATTGCAGGACCCCTGGCATGGCTTTAGGAGCACTTGTGGTGCTCTGGTGTGGTACCAGAGGACTGGAAGAGGGCCAGTGGACATAGTCTTCCTGGACTTCTGGAAGGCCTTCGACACTGTCTCTCAGGATTAGGCTGCAATCAGACCTAGACAGGTTACAGGGGTGGGCAAATGAGAATAGGATGGGATTCAACACTGACAAGTGCAAGGTGCTACACCTGGGGAGGAAGAACCAGCACTATGCCTACAGGCTGGGGAACTCCCTTCTCATCAGCACAGAGGCAGAAAAGGATCTTGGAGTCACTGATGCCAAGATCAACGTGGGGGGGCAGTCAGGAAGGCCATCCGCACCTTGTCATGCATCCACAGATGCATCTCGAGCAGGTCCAAGGAGGTGATCCTCCCTCCCCGTCTATGCGGCACTGGTCAGGCCGCAGCTGGAGTACTGCATCCAGTTCTGGGTGCCACACTTCAGGAGGGATGTGGACAACATGGAGAGGGTCCAGAGGAGGCCACTCGCATGATTGGGGGCAGCAGGGCAGGCCCTATGAGGAGAGGCTACAGGACCTGAACCTGTTCAGCCTCCACAAGAGAAGGCTGAGGGGGGATCTAGTGGCCTGTTGCAAACTAGCCAGAGGGGACCAGCAGGCATGGGGGGAGTCCCTGTTCCCCCGAGCACTCCCAGGAGTGACTAGAAATAATGGTCACAAGCTGGCAGAGGGTAGATTCTGGCTAGTTATCAGGAGGCGCTGCTTCACAGGGCGGCTAGGATCTGGAACCAGCTTCCAAGAGAAGTGGTGCAGGCTCCTACCCTGGGGGTCTTTAAGAGGAGGCTGGATGTACACCTTGCTGGGGTCGTTTGACCCCGGTACTCTTTCCTGCCTGGCAGGGGGTCGGACCTGATGATCTGCTCAGGTCCCTTCTGACCCTGCTAACTGAAACTATGCTCTGTGCTGCCACTATTGCGCCGCGGGGCAGCCCAGAGGCAGCAGAGACACAGTGGAGGTGCAGGACAGCCCTGAGTGGGCTCGGGGTAAGTGTTGGCAAGGGCAAGGGGGAGGGGCCGCTTTTCCTCTGCACTGAGCAGCAGTTTTTCCTGTACTGCCGCTGCTCAACCCAGACGGGAGAGCCTGGAGCCGGAGCAAGGTGTGCGGGGTTGGGGCTGCATGTGCTGGTCCCCACCTGTACTGTGGGGCTGAGGCTAGCAGCAGCCTGAAGGAGCTGCCACCACGCAGGCTTCCTAGAAAGGCAGCCCCTCCACACAGCCGCTTTGAAACTAGAACCCTGACATGCTGCAAGAAAAATCTCTCCCGTGGAATCCAGTTGGAGGATGATTATTCAAATGGAAATATTTTGCTTGTTTATTTTGCTGCAGGACTTGAAAGGCTGCAAGTGTAGCTGCATGCAGATTGCACATGCTTTAGGATGCTGACCCCTTGCTGATCTATTTGTTCTATTTTATAATCACTTAGGTAATAGATCCTTTTTGACACTTTTGATTGACACAGTTGCTGTTGTGAAGGAGCAGGATCTGTTTAATCCAGGGTGCTCTCCTTTGCGTGGATACCCACAGGAAGGTAAAAGTGCTGCTGCAGATTTTACACCATTTATGTTTCAGCTAAAAAGAAGCAGGCAAGAACTTCTGGTAAAAGTTGGTAACAGCATCCTTAACAGATTCTTGCTGAAAAGCTGAATAGCATTCCCAAGCGTGAGTCTTCATGTTGAGATACTAAAGACCAAAATGTATTGGGTCCATGATAGAGTATGGGTACATGCAGATGTTTCTGGGACCTGATCTATGATCATTTGGCTTACTTTCAGCCAGCTGATCATGGATTGGGTCCCAGTTGTGCACACCTTTGCTGGTGCTGCAAGCTGCATTAGGAACATGATCTAAATAAGCTGGGGTTCGGGGAGAAGTGGTTGGGATCAGGGGGACTGGTGGTTCCGCGGTGGGGACATTGTCTGCTCGGGAGCCAGGGAGTCAGGTAGGCATAAAAATAACTTGGGGTGGGTGTGTGTGTCGGGGGGAGCAGTGTAGGCATAAGAAATGAACAGTGCAGGGTTTGGGATGAGCTTCTGGGCTTTCCCAGTCCCAGGGCTGTGCTCCAAATATATACAGATGTTTGGTAGATTGGGCTAACTTGTGCCTGATCTAACTTTGTGCACCTCCTCAGGTAAACTAAGTTAGTTCAGGCTGGCTGTTTTTTGTCCAATCTAAGCTCCATGAACAGATTGTCACTCGAGCAAATCCCGGGACGTCATTCTCCTCTTGTACTTGGCCTTGGTGAGGCCGCAGCTGGAGTCCTGCGTCCAGTTTTGGGCTCCACAATTCCAAAAGGATGTGGAGAAGCTTGAGAGAGTCCAGAGGAGAGCCACGCGCATGATCGGAGGTCAGGAAAACAGATCTTACGATGACAGGCCGAGAGCCATGGGACTCTTTAGCTTGGAAAAGCGCAGGCTCAGGGGTGATCTGGTGGCCACCTATAAGTTTATCAGGGGTGACCACCAGGATCTGGGGGAACGTTTGTTCACCAGAGCGCCCCAAGGGATGACGAGGTCGAACGGTCACAAACTCCTGCAAGACCGTTTCAGGCTGGACATGAGGAAGAATTTCTTTACTGTCCGAGCCCCCAAGGTCTGGAACAGTCTGCCAGCGGAGGTGGTTCAAGCACCTACATTGAACACCTTTAAGAGTAAATTGGATGCTTATCTTGCTGGGATCCTATGACCCCCAGCTGACTTCCTGCCCTTTGGGCAGGGGGCTGGACTCGATCTCCCGAGGTCTCTTCCAGCCCTAACGTCTATGAAATCTATTAAATTGATCTAACCCTAGCTAGGTCAGTCCAGGTATAATGTCTGCACATATGCTATGGGTGCATCTGCACGTCACCCTACATTGCCTTAGCGATGCACTAAGGCAACATAGCGTTCACGTGAGTCCACACATGACAGACAGCTACTTTGCCATAGCAGCATGCTCCCTTGTTTTAATGCACCGCTACAGTGAAGTAGCAGCTAAAACTAACTGTGCGCCATGTGCACAATGCAGTATGGGCAGTTATTGTGTCATGCTTTAGTAATCAGAATTGCCATAGAGTAGTTGCCATAAGCACAAACAGCATCGCCATGGGGTCATGTGTAGATGTGCCCTATACGTTTGTTACGGGGCATACTGATCTTAAACTATCTTAAGTGGCATTGGTCAGCAGGTCAGGAGAGGAGAGTGAAATCACTTGCTGCACTCATGCATATATTAGAAGTAGAAGAAAAGAATAAATTCCACTGGAACTATAGGCAAGCTGAAACTAAATTTCTCACTGGAACAGATCATATCCATCCATAGAATCTCAAATTGAGGTAAAAGCACTTGGACAGGTCCCTAGTCTTGTCTGTTCAGAGATGCAGGTGAAAAACCTGAGCATTCCCTATGGGCAAAGTTAATGCAAAAGGGGAATCTGCAAGATTGGGAAGGGTTGCTGCTTTGCCTCACCTCCTCCCCATGTTACAGATTTTGTGCTGTCATAAATACAGTTCATAGCAGAAATCAGAGGGGTGGTCTAGCCCATTTCTGAAAAGCTGAGTAGGGGGTTAGATTTTACTGAGTAATAATCCTCTGTAATGCATTTTTTTTCACTGGACCTTAACCCTTCTCTCTATGAAAAGCCAGCTAAACGGCATAAAAGCATTTAATATGACACTGCCTTTACCCTGACTGTTGCAAGCGTAATTCTTGCTTTGTCATTGTTCCCTGAATGGTTACACTAATTCACAATTTTCCTTTGCCTGGAGAGCACAGCACTAAACAGTGTGCACCAAAGGGCCTCATTCATTTTGTGTGGTCTTGATAGCTGAACTATGAAGGGAGTTCTCCCTAGGAGGCAGTTCTGGCTTTAATCCCTTCTCCCAGCAAGTTTTTCTAAGCATAACTCAGGTGCATGTAAAATTGTTTGAGTTTAGGCTATCTAGGTTCAAGCCAACTGCACACATGCAATTCAATTTTAAAGTAATTTTGCAACTACCCTCCACCAAACTGAGGGTCATAATGATCATTAGGCTGATCATAAAGTGTTTTTATAGAGCGTTAGGGAGGACTAAATATGTTATTAGTACACACAGTGCAGATTTCCACCTAATGAGAATTGGAATTGGAATCCTTTAAAGAATAAATGTCCTCTAATTAGAAAAAAATTATTTCATGGCATCATTAGTCAGACTTAAACTTTTTGCTCAAAATAATAGTGAGAAGAAGAGAAAGTAATTGGATCCCTAAGAATAACTGGCAGCTTTGTCCTTAGTTGAAGGAGGAATTGATGAATCTATGACCCAGGTTGGATAAAATTTATAGAACTTTTTGCCACTAACAGCTACACAGCAGTTTTTTTCTTCTAGTAGTTATAAATAACAGCTGATGGATTTTAACACTTAACATGTGGAGTTGGGGCAACAGCAGAAAACGTTGTTTGTCTTAAAACCCACCTTAATGGAGACCTCAATCCCCAGCAGAAAATAGCCTTTTTAATTCTAGCAGTAAATAGCTGCTTTTAGTCAGCGCATGCATGTCTTCTTCCCGACAGCTGTAATAAAACAGCGCCTTTCCTCCAGCGCAGCAGTTAGCCTGCTAGAAAAATGGCACATGGTGGGTGCATCTACATGAGACATTTACTGCACAATTAATTAGCCAACTGCGCAGAAAATGTCTTGGCATCTACATGTGTATCCCAGTAGAGTGCTTGAAACTAATAAACTCCGCAGCAGGGTAGTCCTGTAAAATACAATTACTACCTTGCTGCAGAATTTTTTTATGCGCAGCAGTGCACATGTAAATGCTGCCCCAGCTGGGTGGAGTGCAGGCCTCAGTGCGGCCTAGTTGGTAGGCAGTCCTGTGCCCTAGCCAGCACCCCCACAGCATATGGAGCCTGACTGAATCTGCCCTGGGCTGGAAAGCTGACCTTCTGAGTCCCCTGCCAGCCCAGACTGCTCCAACTGGGCTCCATGTGCTGTATGCAAATAAACTCCAGAGCAATACACTCCAGAGTGTTTTGCTCCTGGGCACATGTTGAAACAGCACATCCAGGAGCAAAACACTCCAGACAGATGAGCTCTGCAGTTTATTCATGTCTTAATTGCATGTGAAGATGTGCCCACTGATCCTCTTTTTACTTCTGTAAATCTGGAGTGACTCCACTGACCCCTGATTTACATCTGAGTAGTAAGATAAAAATTTGGCCAATTACTTCTCTGTGCTGGGGAATTCCTCATGGTGCCATCTTCCCAGAGATGGTAAAAAATTAAAATAAAAGTGATGAATTAAGTTTATTAGTTACATTGTTATCACAAAACATTTCTTCATATATTTTAAAAAGTATTTGTTAAATATTTGCAACTATGGAGAGATATAGCACTTGAGGAGAATTGTCTGACATTTTAGCCTGATTGCTTTTGTAGAAAAAAAGTCTGCTTATGGCCAGAGTTGCTTTAAGTGATGCTCTTTCCAACTTGATGAGACACACAGGGTTGATGTTCAGTGCTAAGTGATTGAGGCTAGTGATTAATTAAAAAAACCCCAAGCATTACCTTCTTGTGTTTGAGCCTTTAAACATCGTATTTTCATGTTCTTAGTCACAAGAGCTATAAATCCACATCAATTTAAGATGAAAGCTGAAAGTCTGCCATAGTTGCCTAACTCTATGAGCTGGGGTGTAAGAGAAACTTCAACTAAGAATTTGAAACACTATGAATATAAAAAAATTTTCCTATTAGGTGGTGGGTTTGTCTCCTAATGGAAGCTGCAGAACAATTACTGCTTAGGATCTGTAGCAGAGGCGGGCAAAGTACAGGGCACAGGCTGGATCCAGCCCGCCAAAGGATTATATCCAGGTGTGGCAGGGACGGGGCAGCACGGCAGCTGGACTCGGCTTTCCAGGAGCATCAGCGACGGTGGCTTCTTCCGGCTGGCGCCGCCGCCAGGTCTGGCCTCACTGCCTGGGCACCCTGGCCCATCCGTTCCACACTCTCACTGCTGGGGGCTCTGGATGGAGCATTCAGGTGGGCAGGCAGAGTCTCTTCTTGTCCATATTTGATGACTTGCCCGCTTCACTCACTCACTCGCACACACTCTCACACACACGTGCCTGGGATTGCAGGGTGGTGATAGTGCAGGGGATTGAATGAATGTCCAGGTGTCCATAACTCCTATGGAATTTAATTAATGTCCAGGTATCACCCACTTTTTTAATCATCTAGTTTCCTTTTATTCTGGAATCCTCATTGGCTAGCTTCTCTGAATAATTATGTACCAATAGTGGACTGACAACTAGCCTCTGCTCACATCTGTTTCAGCCTTATGGTGGTGGGGAACAGCACACACAAACTCTTGACAGTTGATCTCAGTCTGTCGGAAAATGTGGAGGTGGTAGGCATTTTGAGCTGTCATTAAAGAGATCTGTCGCTCTTCTCTCCATGACCTTTCTAATTTTTTTTTTTTTTTGTTCTTGTCTTTTGCAAGGTATCTATATACACATAACTTATCACCTGCTTTGGTGGATTCTGTCTAAAACAGTTGACAAAACTACTTTCCCCTCTGTTTCTGAAAGGGGATTCTAATAAGAGATGATGGGTCAAATTCACTTGGTGAATAGTTGGATATGGCTCTGAAACGGTTGGATCAGATTTGAATATGAGTCTGTAGCAAACGTATCAATTGTCTTATTTTTGTGCATGGATTATGGTTTTGACGTCAATTTATAAGAAGTGTCCTCTGGCTGATATGTCAATAACTAAAAGAAGAGGTGTTCTCCATTACTGGAGGTTTTCAAGAAGAGATTGGATAAACATTGGTCAGGGATGATATAGGAGTAGTTATGGCTGGAGTGAAGTATGAAGAGCACAGTTGGAAGCTCAGAAGCTGTCTTCCTATTCTCTCAAGATTGCTGGGAGAGGAGTAGCTTAAAGTAGATGGATATTGGAGATTTACCATACCCAGTAACAGGAGAATGAAGCAAATCTCCACAGCTGGTGCAGGAAAAAGTTTAAAAGATCTAGGAAAAGATTTCAGTGGGAATATAGAGAGGGGAGTTCCTGTTGTCTTTTTCAAAGGAAGAAGGTGTGATATATGGAGCTATACCCCCCTGTCTCCAGAGCAGAAGGAAGGGTGTTCTAGTATTTCCCATGCGTCTGAGCTTTACTGATTGCTACATGGTGCCAGGAAGGAATTTTTTCCCCCTCCTATTGCTACAGATTTTGGGTCCTGTTTCCACCTCCACACACTTCCACTTTCCTTAGAAGCATTGGGTATTTGCTGCAGACAAGATGGAGGATTTGACTCATTTGGAGTGTCCCAGTGCTTCTGCTGGGGCTAACACCCAGAGGTTCCTGGCTAGAAGGTCTTGCCCCTTCTTTCAGGGTCAGACTGACTTACACTTTTGGGGTCAGGAAGGAATTTTATGTCACTCACAGATTGGTAAGGGCTGTGGGGCTTTCTGCCCTCCTTTGTAGCAAGGAGTATGGCCCTTTTTCCTTTGGTTTATCAAGTGTATTTTAACAAACATTGTAGCAGCAGGACCTGTGGCAGGTAAGGGTACTATGCCTCGTAGTTGCGCAGCAGGGTTAAGTGTGTAGTTTTAGTACTAGGTTAAACAAGAATTTGTATGAGCGCTTAGAAGGAATGATCTTTCTCAGACAGTGGGTTGGTCTAGATGATCTCCAGAGATCCCTTCCAGTCTACTTTACTTTTCTAAGATTCTTGTTATGACTACCAAGTATATTAAAACATTTGTGTAAATGCCAGAATTGTCCAACTAAGAAGAAATCTGTCCTACATTCCAATATGCCCTAAATTAAAGCTTTTCTGGTGAAATATGCATGCATTTGAAATTTTCCGTCGGAGCTTGTTTATGTCTAGAATGAATTAAGCACAGGTGGAGACATTCATTGGACAGCCCAGAGCTGAGAAAAGGGCCTGGTGAAAATTCAGGATTGTGTGCATTTAATTCTTCAGTATTGTGTGTGAGGAATGATATAAAACTTCAGTGGATTAGAAAAATGCCACCAGTAATGATTATATATGTAACTTTCAACTTTTAATAAGGAGTTGCAAAAATTATGAATGTGCTTGTAAGTGAAACCACATTTTTCTGCAAACCTAGGCTCTGTTCTCCCTTTTCACTGCTATAATATACTGCTTTGTGCTGTCAATACAGTGCTAAATCAATTAAAAATTGGTAACTGAGCAATTTCTAGCTTTGTTTTCATCTATGAAATACTGATGTCTGAGAATCCAAGGCTCATTTAAAAAAAATTCCAGCAAATAGTACTTTATTTTGTGTAAAATCCAAACTCTTAAAGAATGTGTCTCAAAACAGGATTTCAGCCATTAAAATCACATCAACTGAAAGTCAGGAAACTGACCTATAATTGCTTCCTGCAGTAGTAGTGATTGCACTAACATAAGAAACATTGCTACACTAGAATTAGTTCTTTAAATATATTTGAGAGCTGAAATCTCCCTGATTTTCTTTTTTTTACTTAATATCAGGGGAAAAAAAAGTCTGTTGCAGAACTTGCATCTGACTTCTTATTAGTAGCACAAGCAATAAAAGCTGTGTTTTGGCAAGAATGAATTGGTAGTACTCCATTCTCTCTCTGGAAACAACTTTCAACTACCTGAGACCTAGCTGTAGGATAAAGACCAGAGGGAAAGGACACATAACATTTCCTGCACTAATAAAGTTTAAACAGCGATAATGGAAATGAGTGTACCTTTGTATAGCAACAGCACTAAGATGGATCCCAAAGGCTTTTCATGCTTTATTATCTGATTGATGAAACTGTAGGATTGAATGTGGAGACCCTATCCATATAAAACCCCTAGATGTCCTCAAGTATTTGCTCAGTAAAAACCTACAAATGCAAGTATCACTTCACCCTTATTTATCTGGGTTGAAATCTGGCAGCTGTTTAAGAATCTGCTCCTGCGATCACTTCATATCTGGTGTAGCTCTTCCTAAAGCCAAATGTTGGGTGGGGATGCAACCTAGAAGTGCAGCACATTTATATGCCATAGTTCAGGATGGGTATTTGAGAGTATCCAGTTTGTAGGTTACCTGTGGGGCAGGCAGCAAAGAATCCTGTCTGCTTAGCCAAGTTACCAGGATGCAATTAACAGCTGTAGCATAAGCAGCATTTTCTCGTAGTCCAGTTCCATATTTTCAGTTTCTGATATGAGCTATGTAAATTGTAACAACAAAGTGATCAAACAACAAGTATCTGGGGGGCAAAGGGGATCTGGGTTTTGTGCCTGGCTCTCAATGCATGTTCCCCAAGGCTAAGTACAGACAGTCAAAAAGCCTGAGGTTGAATTGATCAGTCTTCACAGGTTAATCTAATCTGCATAGATTGAACCAATAAACAAGTGAACAGCTATTTATTTACTTTTGATTCTGGAAGTGCAGCCACATATCTGCAATGGCTCAGGCTAGAAGCAGGGGGGCAGGATGTGGGGGGCGGGCTGTGCTAGAGCATACCTCCCTGCTTGGCTGGAGCAAACAGTTTGAGCAAGGATAGCTGGCCCACCCTGTGAGAGAGGGAGTTTCCGGGGGAGATGCAAAGCATGGTGGGATGCTGGGGCATTGTGAGTTAATTGGAATCTGGAGGGGATCTAGGACAGAAGTTCACTAAACCGATTTGGAAAAAGGTTTATGTGCACTGAACTTCTGTTGTGTTACAGATTTGAATCAATTTCCAATCATTTATTTTGGTTTATGTGTAACTTTTGTCATTAGCCCTTGTGAAGTCTGTGACTCCTTGCAGCAAGCAGATTCTATGAAAATACCTAATTTTAATAATGGGCATGACTTCTGTAGCAGCACTAGGAATTAAGCAGCAAGTCAAACTGTTCAAAATAATCCCTTTTAAATGTTTATGAATTATATTTCATTTCAATAGTTTCATCTATAGGAAGCATGCGTTATCTGATTTAAGAATAGATTATTCCACATCTCCTATTCGTTGGAAGCAAGACTAGTCTTTTTTAGATGTATTACTTCTAGGTTGTAAGAAGGCACTTTATAGCTTTATAAAACCATTAAATGTTTTTAAACACTACTTCAAGCTTATAAGGCTAGTTTAGAATAGCAGTTACAAGTTCCCTTATACCCAAGCAAATTCCCACTGTGATGGTGTATGCAACCTCTTTTAGACATTCCCAAGCAATACATCTGAAAGAGAAAGCAAGCACCTCAGCCTGTGCAGGTGAAAGATACAGTATCCTAATTTATGTAGCATATAAAACTCTGCAAAGATGTCTTGCATCTTTCTAGGGGGAAATTTTATATCTTTACTGTTTCAAGCTGTTAACTTCCTTCATTTGAATATTACTTTCCATTCAGTGACTTTTGCAACAATTGTTAGAGGGTAACATGGGTGTGTCCTTTCTGCCTGCTCAAGGTGTTTGAGGTTTGCTGAGTTGTTTGGTGTTTCCAATTTAAACATTTAGTGCCAGTCTGTGAATTTGCCCCTCTTTCCCCTCCCCCAATCACTTTAAATCTGGTTTTGTGTTTTCCCACAGGATGATAAATGTTTTTCTAGCTAAAGAGTAGAATAGGCTAGATTTCAGGTATGAAAAACAGCTCTATGAGACGATAGTTTGGTGAAAATATCTGTCCTGCAGAGAGTCTAATACGTTGTTTTTGATTATTAGATGTTTTATCTCTCCTGGCATTTGACAGTTCAGTCAAAAGCTACTCTGCCCCCCTGCAGCAGCCGGGGGGAGCTCCAGGCTCCCCCAGGTGCCAGCCCTGGGCTGCCAGGTGGCACAGGAGGAGTCAGGCCTGGGTTTTGTGGGGAGCTATCTGGCTCCCCTGCATGGAAATCGGGGCTGGCCCCGATCTCTGTGTGGCTGGGAGGGATCTGCCCTGGAGCAGGAACAGCTCCCCACACCCCACAGAGATTGGGGCTGGCTCCTGGGTAATCCTGTAACAAATGGTGGCCTATGCTATCTCTTGTGATCCTGATTTGGAAGGACCTCTTTGCCCATGGATCTCCCCTGTTGTATGTCGAAAGGAGGATGGTGTGGTGAACTGACTTAGCAACACCACCCCATTTCCTTTGAGTGGCTTTTCAAAGATTCAGGTTCCTGTAGAGCCATGGTGACCAACCAATCAATCTCGATCAACTGGCTGATCGTGGAGCCTCTGACAGTCTATCTCAGTCTGTCAGAGGCTCCACAGCTGGGAGCAGCAGGATGCGCCTGGCTGGGCTAAGCCAAGCCCCTTGCTGCCTGGGCTGGGCTGGACGAGTGGGGTCAGCCCAGGTGGCTTGTCCAGAAGGCGCAGGGGTGGGGTAAAAGGTGGGACAGGGGGTGCTGGGTGGGTGGTAGATCCTGGGGTGCCAAAAATTGATCTTCACCATAAAACGGTCAGAGACCACTGCTGTAGGGTAAGTATGTGAGTTGAGCAGACCTGGTCTAGGAGAGGTTGGTGGGAGCAGGATTGGATGGCCTTACAAAAGTATTCTGGTGACTGACAGATATCTATATGCATGTAAAGCAGCATTTTCCTTGTACATCAGTATGTGGCACTCAAGAACATAAATGATTTTATAGTCCTGATCACACTTGTTATTGTCTTGCACTGCAGGTGTTCTCTTCCAGCTATTTTGAACCCTGTAGCAGGTATGGTTCAGTAGCATAGATCAGTGGGCACAAACCTTTTGGCAGACTTGCCAAAAATTAACCCCTCACACTGAGTGCCACTCAGATCCCTTTTCTCTACTCAATCTGCTGCTCTGCTTTCTGCTCCCTATTCTGTCTTGCTTCCTGCCCTGGGTTCCCTACCTGATTTGGTTCACTTACTTTCTGCTTCCTGCTCTAGCTCCTTCTGTGCTGCCTGTCCCTTCCCCTATCTGCCACTTATTAAACAAAGATGCTGCCCATGTCACTTTTGACATTTGTACTGCAGGTTGATCATGCCTGCTATACATGTACTGATTTAGGGCATGGGTCTACATGTAAGTGCCCTTAATGTGCCTTAAAAATGGCAATTTAGGCTATTCATGCAGGTGTCAAATTGTGTGCCAATAGCTAAAGCACCTTAATGGACGTGTTGACATGCTAAGGTGCATTAACACTGTGTGTGTCAATTGACTTGGGACTAACTTTAGTCCCAAGTTGGTCTGCATACCGCATTAATGTGCCTTAGCGCATGCACATGCAGATGTATGCCTAAATCACCATAATGCGCATTTGCCTAATGCTCATTAAGTTTAGGTACACATAAAGGCATGTCAAGACACACCCAGATTAACCTAAATGCACAATGAAATGTCACCATCTACATGTGGGTTTCAATTGCTGCACATTATATTAG
Source organism: Crocodylus siamensis (assembly GCF_052110815.1). Lineage (NCBI taxonomy): Eukaryota > Metazoa > Chordata > Crocodylia > Crocodylidae > Crocodylus > Crocodylus siamensis. The sequence continues at coordinate 12,189,675 of NC_143408.1, forward strand.
TCTAATGCTCCATTTGCTAGTACCAATAGATACAGGTACTAGAAAAACGGCACATTAACTAATGCACCAAAGTTCACGTATAGACCCCGACCTGGCCTGGGTTCTGTGGGGCGGGGGGAGCTTTTTCTAGCTCCAGGGCAGCTCCCTCCCAGCTGAGCAGAGATTGAGGCTAGCCAATGCAGAGGAGCCAGGTACCTCCCCCTAGAACCCAGGCCTGACTCCTCCTGTGTCCCCTGTCAGCAGGGGGGCAAGCAGGACAGGAGTAGCCCTTGACTGAACTCTTGTTAAGATCAAATTTGCTCCTGATACACACGTTTCAATGCGTGCCTGGGTGTAGTTTAATGTGCCTTGGTTTTCTGCAGAGAAAATTCAGGCATGTTCATTACATGTGTAGACACATCCACAGACATACATCTGGATATCAAATATCCTAACTTTCTTTAGCTTGAAAGTACCTTTTCAACCCTGTAAGTTCCCACTTATTTAGCATGTGTGGAAAGTTCTTTAATGCATTTGTGCATAAATTGGTTTCCTTATATCTTAATGACAAATCCAAGATACGTAATTACAACAATTCATTTAGCAACATAAAAAATTAAGTGGAGCATTTTGTCAGTGGAGCAGTTGGCTGTTTGTGAGCTGTTTTATGTACTGAGGCATCTCTTCTTTTTGGGATTGAATTTAAACATTTAAAAATAACATTTAAATGCATTTTTAAGTTGCTCACTAGATGAAAATTTTACTTTTGGCGAATATTTAGCATGGAACTTAAATGCAAAAGCTATTTGACTCTAAGCAAACATTCTATAAATTGGAACGCTTTGTCAGCTTGACAGCAAAGAAAAAAACTTAAATGGTATCGGTGGGTTATTTTTCTGTATGAACCTGAACTGTCACTACATAACAGGACAGGTGAAATAGCCAGGAATAGGAGACAGATTGGCAAGCCGTGTTTTAATTGAATTAATCTGTCACAAATTTACTCTAGATCACTTCCCTTTAGTTAACATCATTTGGCATCAAACCTAAGTGATTGTATTAGATCTTTGTTCTTTAGAAAGTCCTAATGCTATAATTTTTCCTTGTATATAACTACCTCAGCTGACTTAATGGATAAGAGCATGAGGAACCTGTGGAGAATGACATGCTGTCAACATTTTTATTGTACTGTTAAGTAAAAAAATATTAAGGAAAGGCTGAAAATTTCTTAATTTTATTCCAGGAGAAGAAAACAGCCTTGCTTTTAGTCCTCTTTCATTTCATGGTAGCCAATAAGGTCAGATGACTATTTATGTTTTTCATAGTTATAGTTTCATAGTTTGTAGGGTCGGAAGGGACCTGAGCAGATCATCTAGTCCAACCCCCTGCCATGGCAGGAAAGAATACTGGGGTCAAATGACCCCAGCAAGATGTTCATGTAACCTCCTCTTAAACACCCCCAGGGTAGGAGCCTGCACCACTTCTCTTGGAAGCTGGTTCCAGACCCTAGCCGCTCTGACAGTGAAGTAGCGCCTCCTGATATCTAACCTAAATCTACCCTCTGCCAGCTTGTGACCGTTATTCCTGGTCACTCCTGGTGGTGCTCGGGGAAACAGTGACTTCCCCAATGCCTGCTGATTCCCCCCTGACTAGTTTATAACAGGCCACAAGATCCCCCCTCAGCCTTCTCTTTTGGAGGCTGAACAGGTTCAGGTCCCGCAGCCTGTCCTCATAGGGCCTGCCCTGCTGTCCCCTGATCATACGAGTGGCCCTCCTCTGGACCCTCTCCATGCTGTCGACATCCCTCTTGAAGTGCGGCGCCCAGAATTGGACGCAGTACTCCAACTGTGGCCTGACCAGTGCCGCATAGAGGGGGAGGATCACCTCCTTGGACCTGCTCGAGATGCATCTGTGGATGCATGCCAAGATGCGGTTGGCCTTCCTGACTGCCTCTCCACACTGCCGGCCCATGTTCATCCTGGAGTCAATGATGACCCCCAGATTCCTTTCCGCCTCCGTGCTGATAAGAGGGGAGTTCCCCAACCTGTAGGTATGGTGCCGGTTGTTCCTCCCGAGGTGCATCACCTTGCACTTGTCTGTGTTGAAACCCATCCTATTCTCGTCCGCCCACCCTTGTAACCTGTTGAGGTCTGATTGCAGCCTGTTGCATCCTTCCAATGTACCCACGTCCCCCCACATCTTAGTGTCATCAGCAAATTTGAACAGGGTGCTTTTTACCCTCTCATCCAAATTGCTGATGAAGATGTTGAACAGTGCGGGCCCGAGGACCGAGCCCTGCGGAACCCCACTGTCCACATCCCTCCAGGTTGAGAAGGACCCATCCACCACCACCCTCTGGGTGCGGCCCTCCGGCCTGTTGGCGACCCATTTGACTGTGTGGGTGTCTACACCACAGCCCCCCAGTTTCTTAATGAGAACAGGTGAGAGACAGTGTCAAAAGTCTTCCGGAAGTCCAGGAAGATTATATCCACTGCTACCCCTGCGTCTAACAATCTGGTGATCTGATCCTAAAAGGCCACCGGGTTGGTCTGACAGGACCTGCCACTGATGAACCCATGTTGGTTGCCCCTAAGCATGCAGTCTCCTGCTGGCCCCTCCTGGATGTGTGCCAGCATAATTTTCTCGAACAGCTTGCCTAGGATCGAGGTGAGACTAACCGGCCTATAGTTTCCCGGGTCCTCCTTCCTGCCTTTTTTTGAAGATGGGGACCATGTTGGCCCTCTTCCAGTCCTCTGGTACCTCACCAGAGCACCACGAGTGCTCATAAAGTTGTGCCAGGGGACTTGCAATGACCCCGGCCAGTTCCTTTAGAACTCTAGGGTGGAGATTATCCGGGCCGGCTGACTTGAATACGTCCAACCCCTCCAGAAGCTCCCTAACTAAATCCTCGCTAACCCGTGGCCCAGGTGTGCCTCCCCTGGGGCCCGAGGGGGGGCCCAGCAGGGAGGTGGCTGTTCTGGTCCCTACTTAGGATGATGGAGGCAAAGAAATCGTTAAACATGTTAGCTTTGCCGTCTGGTGTGACGACCAAGTTACCCATGTCGTCCTGCAAGGGCCCCACATTACCCGGGACCTTCTTTTTACCCCCTATGTATTTAAAAAAAGACTTATTGTCCTTAATCTGGGAAGCTAGTCCCAGTTCCATCTCTGCCTTGGCCTTCCTAACTGCCCCCCTACATCCCTGAGCAACTACAGAATAGCCCTCCCTGGTGATGACCCCTTCTTTCCACTGGGTATAAGCCTCCTTTTTAGCAAGGAGACATTCCCGGATTCTTTTGGTGAGCCACAGAGGCTTGTGTGCTCTCCTGCTCCCTTTGATCCTCGTTGGGATTACCTTCCTTTGGGCTTGGAGGATCGTCTCCTTAAGGAGCGACCACTCTCCTTGGACACCTGGCTCCCCTCCCTTCATAACAAACAGTTTGACTGGAGTGAGCGTGACAAATCCATCAGATCTCTCTTTTCTTTATGGAACGAGCAGAGCAAAAACCAGTGTTGTAAGGACATAATGCATGTTACTGGGGTACATCTGAAATTTCAGTGATTTTTCTTCTTGGGCTTTGAACATTGTGATTCAATTGCCTTTAACTGCTGTTTTGATTCTTACCTTTTAAGAAAGATCAGTGAGTGATTCTTAGGTCTCAGTTAATAAGGTTAATGAGATAATTGTGGGTTTTTTAATCATCTCATTAAAAATTCTATTAGTAGTTATGTTCCAACTCTAGAGTGGGGACTCCTACTACTGCCTATTGACCCCCATTCATTCCAGGCTGTATAGAAGTCAATCCAGTGGAGCTGCTCCTGGCTTACATCAACCTGTTCTGGGTTGGAATCTGGATCAAAGGGCAAAATACATGGCTCCAACCTCCCCTCACAGATGGCCCCCAAACAGTTGACACTCACTTAGCCCTCTCCAGGGCCGGACTCTGTCTGTATGTTGGGCCTCTTGCATGCATCCCACAATTAGGTCTCACTCACGCTGCCCCTTTTTACTGGGTCACATTCATTCTCACCCCACCATGGGCCATATACACTTTGTCCTACTTTGTATGGTCCTTCAGGCCCCTTTGGCCCTACTCCATACAGCCCTTCAGGCTTCCTCTGTCATGCTTGCTCCTGGCCCTTCACAGACCTTCAGGCTGCCCATTTCAGGCCTTATTGCCCTACACTGGGCTGATTCCAGCCCCTGACCTTCTCTGGCCTTGGGTGTCTCAAACTCGGCCTATGGCCCACTCAGGCCTCAGGTGTCTGACATACCTAGGCCTCCCTCTCCTGGCTTGTCGCTAGGCCTTGTGCTCATTCAGGCCTCCCACTCATGCTCTCAGACCCCTTACAAGATACTTCCAATCAGGTGGCTGAGCTTTAGTCTCCATCATTCCAGACTGCTTGCTGACTGACCCCCCTTACTCTTTTACTGGTGGTCTCTCTCCTAAGCCCCACTCTCCAGCCAGTCAGGACCCCAGGCTTCCAGTTCTGGGGCCCCTTGTGATGGGCATACTTGCCTTTCTGCCTCCTGGGCACTGGGCCCAATTTGGGCTAGTTGAGAGCCCTGTGTCAATCTACAAACAGCTGACTCTCTCACTAGATAGGGGTCTACCCCAGGGCCCTTCCATGAATCAATCCTCTCACACTAGGCTTGCCTGGAGCCCAACAAGTCTTGTAGCAAGCAGCCCTTTACTTGGCTGGGCTCATCTGAGCCCCTCCACAGACCTCTTCAGGGTCAGCCCCACTCCCTGGGTTTCCCCCAGGCCTTTCCCCAGTTACCCATATTCTCAGTAGTTCTATTCAGGAGCTTAGCTAGCCCCTCTGTAGATTGACAAACTCTAAGCCCCTTCTGCTTTGGCTGGTCTGTGTCTTCTTTAGGTTCTTGTATTCCCAGCCAATCTAAATAGGCCATCCTGGCCTCTCCCTTGGGCCTCTGTGTACACAGCCCCTTACTTTAGGCTGGACTCCCCACAGCTACCTCCTAAGGGCTCTGGATCCCACGTGGGTCCCTAACCTCCATGATGTTCTGGGTGCAGACTCCTTCAGCCGGGTGATGTTACTCCATTGGCTTCTCAGTTGCAACTGCCATGGGCCTGGCCTTTTATTCAGGCTGCCAAGCTCTCCTTCAGTCAGGCGGCCTCCTGGCTGCTATGTGACCACCTGATTGTCTGTGCTCAAGCCCCTTAAAGTGGCAGGCACCAAAGGTGCCCTGCCACAGTGTAGTAGTGCTTCCACCCCTTTCCTTGAGAGGTTAATTCTATAGCCTAATACATATTGTAGAGTGATCACTGATCCTGATCCTCCACACTCACTAGACAGATGTATTCAGGGGACTTAGAAAAATTTGACTGCAGCATGTCCTTAGGCTTAGCAGAAAGAACACAGGAATACCAGGTAAATATCCTAATTTTTGCTATGGGAGAGGCTGCAGATAAAATTGTATGTACCCTCCCCCTAACTGGGCGCATCTACATGAGATGCTATGTCGCTGTACCAATGTGCTATGTTGACGTAGTGGGCAAAAACTGATGCTGCAGCTGTATTGCCATAGCAACGCACTCCCTTACTATAGTATGTTGCTATGGCAACATAGTGGCTAAAAATAACTATACGCCACCGGCACGGCGCCGTAACAACGGCACCATAAGGGTACACATAGATGCACACACTGAGGAGGAAAAGGAGGACTGTATATAATAATAATAAAAAAGGCTTTTGAATCTTACTTTATAGGGAATATAAAAAGGCCAAATTTAATATGAGATACCAGGAGCAAGGGGAAATGGCTGAATCTTTTATTACTGTAGTTCACACTCTTGCTGAACACTGAAATTAAGGAGTTTTTAAAGATGAACTCATAAAGATACAAATTGTTGTGGGCATCATAGTTGCCAGTTTCTCGGCACAAGTGCATTTGGATCCAGAATACATGCTAGCAAAAGCCATAGCAAGGCTTCCAACAATTTGGTCTCACTTTGAATAAGAGATGAGAATTTGGGAAGGACCAGGTTTTTGTTCTTTTTTTTTTTTTTTTTTTTTGGTCATCATTAGCAAAAATGGAATTCAGTTAGGCCCAGACCAAAAAAAAAAAAAAAGGAAAAGAAAAAAGCATTGGATGCTTTGTTTGAACCCCAAGACATTCCTACCATAAGACAATTGCTGGGTATGTCCGAACAGTTTGTAAAATGTTTGCCATATTTAGCACAGCTAACACAACCATTAAGATATCTTGTTTAATGGATGCAATATTTGGGAGAATGTACAACAAGGGACATTTAATACAATCAAAGAACTGCTGGCATCACCACCTGCTTTAGCACAGTATTCGGTAGTCACAGCAGATGCATCTTCATATGGGTTAGGAGCAGTACTCATTCAAACACAGTGAGAAGGACACCAGAGGCCTGTTGCATTTATATCAAGATGTCTTACAAACTTGTAGCAATGCTATCTATGTGCGTGAAGTTTTGGTAACCACTTGGGCCTATGAATGGCCCAGCTCTTACTTGGTTGGCCTGAATTTGAAAATAGAAACATAAGACACCCCCCCCTGGCAGCACTGCTGAAATCCAAAGCCTTGGATTATACTCCACCCAGAATTCAGAGATTTTGATTGTGACTAATGGAATTTTTCTTTCACTATTGAACATTTACCAGGGAAACTGCTCATAGCTGAAGTCACTCTATCTAGAACATCAGTTAGGCAGAAAAAGAAATAACATTGAAAAAAGATGTTAATATACATGTTGACCGTGTTCTGACAGTGTTGCTAACATCTGCTGCTAGACTTGAGCAAATTAGACGTGATCAGTGACAGGATGACGCTTACTAGAAACTAATTTCTTTCTGTCAAAATGGTTGGGACCACAGGATACAACTTCCAAAAGACCTACAACCATTTTGGCAGGACTGAAATAACCTCTACATAGTTGATTGTCTGCTTCTCAAAGGAAGATGCACTGCAATTGCTTCTGAAGATCCATGAGGGACACCAGGTTATTAACAAATGCAGGGCAAGACCACAACAATCTATATGGTGGCCCAGCCTGAGTAAGCAAATTACAGTTTAGTAAAAGATTATGGGGAATGCAATAAAGAAAAACTGGCTCTGGAGACATTGCTGTCTAAAAAGATGCCATGTAGTCTTTGGAAGCAGGTAGCAATGGATTTATTTCTCTGGAAAGGAGTTGCATATGTTATTGTAGTAGATTATTTCTCCAGATATATTCCCTTGGCTTTACTTACACAGACCTCAATGGACAAGTGACCCAAAAACTTAAGTCTCTATTTGTAAGGCACAGCTTTCCTGAGGTCCTCATATCCAACAATGGACCTCAGTTTACCTCTGAGTTATTCCTGCACTTTGTAGAGAGCTTTGATTTTCGACATGTCACTAGCAGTCCTGACTATCCTCAAAGTAATGGAGAAGCTGAGAGAACAGTACAGACTCTGAAAAAACACCTATGTAAATCCAGAGATCTATACCCGGCACTTCTGATATATTGATCTACACCACTGGCATCAGGACTCTCTCTGGCTGAACTGCTCATGGAACAACAACTTAGGATGTCATTGCCAATGGGACTTATACAGCTTAAGTGTAGATGTCCCAATGTACAGGAATTTAAGAAATGAGATACTGTACTAAAACTTCAGCAGCAAAGATGCTTCAGTGTTCAACACAGCAAAACCACTACCAGAGTTGCTGCCAGAGGACAAAGTTTGACTCAAAAGTTCTCAAATGTTTGGACCTGTCCAAAATTAAGCAAACACCCCTAGATCCTACTTAGTGCAGACTCCAGGGGCATGTCCAGATGAGCACGCATGTGCCTCTTGCAGCGTCTCAAACCTCTTTTGAGATGTTGCAAGAAGCACTTGCAGGAACAAAGCTGGGGGCAAAATTAATTACCTGGATATCCAGGGGTCAAAAAATACCCCAGGGGAAAAAAGCAGGACAGGGCACAGTCCTGAACCATGCTCTGAGGCAACTGGGGGCTTGGTCCTCCACAGAGATGCTTTGGTAGCCAGCCAGAGCATCTCTATGGCTGGCCCTTGCCCTGGTGCTGAAGCATGCTGTCTGCCTGTGCGGCAGTGCAGGCTGCAGTGGCCTGGACCCGGCTTCGTGGCAGGTAAGTAGAGGGTTGGGGCAGCTGGGGGGGGGTGGGGGCCTGCCTGGCCCCAACCCTCCATATTCTCCCAACTCCCTGTTCATTCTCCCTGCTCCCTGGTCACTCTCCTGCTTGGCCCCAGCCCCCCGCACTCACTGGCAGTGGCAGCAGTGGTCGGGGCCATTCGGGGATTTATGGCATAGCTCCCTTGTGCGGGGGATGGTGGGGGGGGCAGCGTTGTCGGGGGAGTATGTGCCCCCCTTTACGCATTGCCTATGGCCCTATACAAAGTTTTGAAGGTTATAGTTTATTGTTCATCATTTATAATGTACTGTAATCTAATCTTTTTCTTTGTAAAGAAAGGGAGATGTGGAGTGCTGACAGAGTCCTAGTCCTGCACACTCTCTAGACAGGCTGTACTAGGAGAGCTGTAATAAAGGTGGGACAGCCCCTGGGGGGAGTCCACACTATGGCTGCATGTATCACTGTTTTCCTCACACCACAGATATTCTATCCCACAGGCTTCCTATTAGGAAGTATTTCCTTGAATTTAATGTAACATTTTTTGTTCTTATTATCATCTGAGGTAGTCTCCTCTGTGCCGTTAATTTTTATCCTCTCCATCATTGGTGTTTGTACCCTTCAAATATTTCCAAACAGGAAGCATTTAAGATACAAAATCCCCTTTGTCTGGTTTTAAAATAAAATATCCCAAACTGCTTGAATGGAGAATCCTGTGAAAATATATATGCTAAAAGCTACAAATTAAGCTTTTCACAAGGGGGTAGTTAAGTGAACAATCTGGTTTAGTAGCGTAGCTGGTAGAACACCTGGAAGGTAGCCAAGGTTATCACAAGGTAGGTCATTTTATTGTTTCCCTGTAACCGTTTATGTTTGGATTTTATTATACAGTGGCAGAATGTTCAGACTGAAATTTCTGGATAAATCTGCTGTTATCTCTGTGTGAATTACAGTAGTTTTTTCACTCTGAATTAATTGTGACCTTAGAGGGTCTTAGTGCCTAATCTCCCATCTTTAATCTCTCTTGCTTGTCAGGTAGCGATCTCTTGTGTGCGATGAGTGTGGAGGCTCAGCTCGAATGGGAGGTCCTGTGCAGTGAGTTCTATTGTTGCAGAAGTGGGGACATGCTGTATCTCTTTGGAGGCAGGGGAGACTATTATTGAAATGGACTGGAGATTTAATACCATACATGTGCTGGCCACTGCAGATGGGGACCTGGTGATTTTAGGATTCTTTTTCAGGGTGTCTGTGGCTACATCTACATGAGATGCTGACTGTGCAGTAGCTTGTTACTACTGCACAGTACCATCATGTGGCATGAAGCATGATATAACGCTTCAGCATGGTACTAATGAGCTACTACACAGTCAGCATCACCAAGAAGCTGTGCAGGGACACTACTGCGCATTAAAGCCGGTTACTGCACAGTCATTTAGTACTTGTGTTTAATACGTACTAAATGACTGCACAGTAAAATCTGTACAGTTCACATTTCATGTAGATGCGACCTGTGTGTCTGTGGTGTAGTGGGAGTATGGAGTTGGTCTATGGTGTGAATTTACAAGTAAAAAGAGATTCCTAGCTTTTCAGAGCTGTCACTCTTCAATTTTCAGAGGTGAAAATAAAATTCACTCCCCAAGAATGATGTAGAGTACTGGGACCTGCAGTTGCCTTGCTTTCTTATTGTCATCTCCTTTTCATTTTTTCTGTGAAAGTCTCAGCAACAGAAGAATTAAGTGTACAAACCAGCCAGGGAAACAGCAGCAAGGACGGTCTAGGAGCTAGGAAAAGTGTGAGGAGAACTCTTACATGGCTGTCTCCTATTTTATCCATATAGAACAACAGTTTTGTTTGTATTGATAATTACTCGTTTAAAGTGTATTTTCTGCTGCATTGTGTTGGAGAGTGATATGGCAGTGGCTGTTCATATAGTGGCTGGAGAGTGCAGTTTTTCATTTTTACACACTCCTCTGCTGTGGCTTCAGACAAAGCCCTCATGCTGTCTGGGTTATTCTTTTGCTGTCCCTGTTAAGCAGAGCATTTTCAGTTTTCTTTCCTTCCAGTAGTTCTTTTAGGACCAAGGAATATATTTTGAGATGTGGGAACCTCACATGCCAGTGGCCTTGCAAATACCTGTGGGCCATTTCCCATTGATTTTTGTTTGCTTCCACCATCCACACAGATTGCATCAATAAAAACTTGTTCTGGAGATATTTCTTTTTGGAATTTTGTACTTTAAACTGCTAGCAACCTTTTAAATTCATTAGTAATTTTTAGAAACTACTAGTATATATATATTTTTTTAAAGGGATGCGCTGGGTTTTAAATATAAGCCCTGTATTTAGGATATAATCCTACATCTTTCACTTATTTAGCAAGACGCATGGAAGACCAGAAGTTTATTCATGTGAGTAAAGTCTATGGAATTAGATTTTGAAAGAACAGTCATAAATGCTAAAGGGATTAAGGAGCACACATTTTACTGAAAAACACTAGGATGAGCCAGAAGTTCTTTTGCAAGTTCCTAGGACTTGTGCTTATAACTCCCTTATGCTTGGTTGAAACTCTCCCTTTTAAATTGATATTTTTTTTTTTTTTATTGTATGAATAAAACCTTTCTAAGGTTGTCATTATGAAAGCAGTTGAGTTCCCACTTCTAATGAACCCCATAGACCAGCAGGAATGCCTCTGGATTTTTAATTCCAAAAGAAAAATTTCTTAAAATGAGTAAATGTTTCTGTAGGATTTGCAGTTTATTGAAGCCTCATGCTAGTTCATGAGAATGTAAGTCTTTAAACAGAAGTGAAGTTGATCCTATTTTCACCATTTAAACTGAAAGAAACAGAGTCTGATTCAAAGTCCGGTGGGCTGAACGAGAAGCTTTTCACTGGGCTTTGGAACAGGCCCCTAAAGCATAAAAAACAAAACAAAAACAACTAAACTCCAGGATACAAAACTCAGTGTAAGGTTTGTGAAATATGGGTTTAAAAGCAAGCATTTTGGTGACTGTAGGGGCAGCAGAGTGTTTTGACCTGGCCATGTGTTCTGCTTTCTGTATACCAGTTAACAGTGCTGGATCTTCATTTTTCTCCATCCCGAATGGCTGGTTGGTTTTTTTTTTTTTTTTTTTTTTTTTTTTTTTTGTGCTTTAAATGCATCTGATATCCCTTCCTTGGCTGTGCCAGATCCCTGCTGTGATGGTATGTTGAGCAGCTTCACATACTGCCTGCTGTGGCTGATAGTGTGTATGCAGACTATCTGTAGAGAGGGGAGGGGTGAGCCCACAGGAGGAGCTGGCTGAGCTCCAGCATCTGGCTGTGACATACAGCACCCTTCATGAAACCAGACAGAATTAAACCCTTTGTTTCCTGTTTGCTGGGCGGGCTTAGAAAAAAGTCAGTGAGGCTGGAGCTCTCAACAAGACAGTCTTTGTATTAATTTAATTAAACAGTTCAGCTGAGGGGTGGTGAGGATGAGAATTCATATTATAAATACCTGCTTTCCTTAGAGTTTCACTTGGCTTTGGCATAGGGACCTGGACATACACCCATACGTTCTGTGATGCCAGTGAATGTGTGGTGTATCTCAAGATCAGAACCAAAATAAAATACCATAATGAGCTTGCACCTTCATCTGGTACTTTGCTGTTGCCAGCCTGCTGCTGCTGGGAATGCTGCTTGGAATTTTCCCCCCACTTACCAGGGATTTTGCTGCAGTTACTTTCGCATCCCAGTGGTGCAGACATGGGAAGGTAGGTACTGAATACTACAGAACAAGTTTCAGTAACACTTACCTCTGTGTGCCTGGTTTAGCAAGGCCTTATTTCTACATCCAAGGAGTGGGGATTGCATTTGCATTAAAAGGTTCGCTTACACCACATTCAAATTTTTCTATCATTGTTTGCTAGGGATAAACTCTGGTACAGAATCAGGGTCAAAGAGTGAAGTGTTTTTAAATAAAAGTTATTTGTGTGCTTGTTTTCCAACTGCAAGGATGTGGGTGAAGTATCACATGAGGTTTAAATCACATTAGCTAACTTCCATCTGTAGAAATTATTAATGGTCTCAAATGCTATTTTGCAATTTCTGCCTTGGGTCTCTCTTTGCTATGTTTGGAAGTATGGCTGCTGCATTAGTAGCATGGAATGGAAGTTTGGCTAATCCTAAATCAAAGGGTCCTTTATGACTTAAAATGATCTCTTGTTGCAAAATTCCCTAGTGTCTTGAGTCTTGAACCTACTATGGGGAGGAGGAGTGCTATGTGGAGGAAGTGTAGGAAGGAGGAGTAAGGAATGCTGTGTGGGAGTGTGGTATGGCTTTTGTCACGGTCCTTGTATAAAAGGTATTTCATTCGGTAGATCATATTATATGATGCCTGGCTGAACTGAAATATTATCTCCAAATGTCAGAAGAAGGCCTTTAGTTAGATAGTGTCTTGCTCTCAGTGTATGTGCTGTTGGGACTAAACTAAGCAAACACAGGATATCAATGAAACCCCACGTGAAAAAATGTGCGGCAAGACGTGATATAATGGATTTCATTAAAAAAAAAAAAAAGTTATCCTGGAGAAAAGAGTTCAGGAATCAGATATGTGGAAAAAGTATGTATATATGAAGGATTCAGAAGAACCAAAAAAATAAAAGCGATTTCAGTCTTAAGATGACACCAGCTTCTCTGCTCCACTTTGGTGAAATCATCAAAGCATACCATTAGTCCTTAGACTGCCTTTGCCTGATTTAGTTCCATAACTACTTGGTTTTGTCTTTGTTGAGGATTTGCCCCATTTACAGCTCTTAAATTTCCATAGAGTGTATATCAACAAAGAATAAGAGGGTAGCTCACTCTGTTCTGTCTCAAGAAGAAACAACTGTGCATTTTCATCACAAGGGAGGCCTATTTGCTTGCTCTCCACCTAAGAAACTTGCTTTGAGGTAACCTACCTAATCCTTAGCAATTGAGATCTCCCAGTTAGCTAGCTGAGTGAAGAGTTTGGAGCCATGCTGCATGAATTGGCTTAAGTGATCAGAAACTAGTTCAAAACTGTAACAGAACAGATGTCCAGTGCACATAAACACGTTTGAAAATGGCTGAAAACAGCTTGAGATAAACCTGGTTGAATGTAGTATCAGACTAAACTGGTTTCGGTCAAACCAGTTTATGCAGTATCTGTCAAAGACCCCTTCCTACTTTAAGTTAAACCAGAGTCCCCCAGCATCCCAGATGCTTTAAAACCCTAGGTGGGGGTCTGCTCTCTGCTCCAGTCCAGCAAGGCTGGCCTGGCCCTCTGTTCCTTGACTGTGTTCCCCTGAGGGGTCAGGTCAGTGCTCAGGATCTCAATATTGCGCTGATAGGAGGGTGTGGTGTACAACTGCACATGCGCACATAAAAATCAAGCACACACTCACTAGGTGCATACACCCTTATTAGGCATACAGACACACTACCAGCTCAGGCACATACATTGTACACCTCAAAAGTTAGACACAGATCACTAATTAGTATATCACGCACACAATGCCATATATATGCGCACACACTCTTACACTAGCAACTCAGATACACACTTGTTCAAAATAACTAGTCTGGGTACACACACCAAATTTAGACAGAATCAGTTACCAGTTACCAACAGCTGCACATTCAATACACATATGTGGATTACTAATTCATATACCATACACAATATCTATCTATATCTATATATGCGTATTCACTAATTTACACACATACCACCCACTACACATACACACAAGTGAGTTCCTAACTTGGGTATTGTGATATGTGTATATATGTATGTGCTTGGTATACTTGGGATACCTGGAAAAAGGTTAAGGTAAGAAAGTAGAAGTGTAGGGCATTTAAAGTTACCAGGACTGGGATTAGAACTGGTAGACTACAGGGGCCTGGGTTGAAGAACTGAGGCTTGGGGGTAACTTTAGGTTAATTGGTCCTAATTGATTAAAAAACAATGCCCAAAGCCTGCAGAACAGAGAAGTATGCTGGCACAGAGTGTGGGACTGGAACCAGAGCTATGGGGGAGCTGAAAAGGTAGATGGGGAGGGGGAAAAATGGGACTAAGGGAAAGTGTGGGTGTTAAAGAAGGGTTCTGGATGTGAGGAGCCAGAGGATGGCTCTGGGGCAGCTAGCGAAGTTGCAGAGAGCGGTAGTAGGTGCTAGAAGCTGGAGAGAACTGCAAAACAGCTAATAGGAGCTGGGAAGCTGCAGGGGGTGGGGAAATACAGAAGGTGTGTGGGGGGGAGCCTGAAAACAGAGGCAGCGGAAAGTCGCAGGGACAGCAGGAAAGCAAGGAGAGGCTGAGAGGTGGCAGAAAAGGGGAGTTGGAATTGGGAGGAGATGGGGAAACTAGCAGAGAGGGTGGGAACTGGAGCTGAGAGAGAAAGAGAGAATGAGCCTGGAATTTAAGATGGGGAAGGGACTGGGATTCAGTAAAAACATGACCCAACTTGGGGTGGCAAATGAGAGGTGTTTTTATTGAACAGGGGAGATGGTGACACAATGCCAAATTGGTTCCCTTGCACCCAGCCACACCCACACCCACACAATGGCAGTAGGGGTTAGGGAGGCTTGATGCAGGGGCTGAAGTCCAGGAAGAGAGAGAGAGAGGGAGAGAGTCCAAGTTGTAAGAGGAAGTATGCAGGTAGTATCTGCTTAGCCCAGGCTGGAAGTTGATCCTCAATGGCCAGTCGGGATCTTCTTCAGCTGGGGGTTGCCGGCAGGGCCTCTGGGGTGGATAGGTGATGTGAAGCTGGTCTGGTCTGGATGGAAGTGGTGTTCCCACTGGGTCTGTCTTCACTGCCCCTCTTTATAGGGGCAGTCCATGTGTGACCGTAGTGACAAGAGGCATGCCCAGGCAAGGGTCAGCCCCCGGCATACTGAGCATGTGTGCTCCATGCAGGGATGTACAGTTTCAGGTGTCTGTAATGGTGAGAGTTGCTGGTTTTGTAGGGTCTTTTGTTTTTCAAATGCTGGTCTTGTCTCTGTTCCTGAGTGAGGTCCATAGTTCCTGGATGAATCAATGCGAGGTGATGGCCCAGTCATTACAGGCCATTCAGTAGAGACCTGCTACCATTGTTTCTCATTCATTCAGAAACCAATTTACATGGGAGGGGTACAGCGAATCATATTGTTGCAACATGGGATGCCCAGGCAGAGGACAGAAGCTGGAGGCTTGACATATGAAATGGAAACTTGACATTACTTTGGTTCACTTACAAACACAAGCCTAAACCATACAATATGCATATGACACAACAAAAATCAATACAAAAATGACAACAATACAATATGTAACAGTAAAAATTAATACAAACCTAATAATTATAAAACAATGGACATCCAAAACCAAAAACTTGCCACCAAAAATAAAAATGCTTAAAGCTTATCCTGATTTTGAGCTCCCTTATACTTATCTATAGGGAATAGAAGGGAGAGAGAAGTCAGAAATGGTTGGGGAAGGGGAGGGAATGCATTTTAAGATAAATAATAAAACAGGAAAAAATGGGGGTTTTGCTACAACTGGAGCTCCAGCAGAGACTGAAGGTACCGGCATCTGCCTGGCTTCCTCCTGCTCCTCACTCACCCACGCTCCCTTCTCAAGCAGGGATTTCCCACTCCCCTCTGCTTTACACAGATACCTCTCAGCATTAGCTAGCATACCACATGCTGGCTATGGTTCATGATGTGGGAGACAGGACAAACACAGACAGAACAGTGTCAGCTTAGGGCTTTTTGGAGCTAATCAATGGGTATCTGGTAGGCCTGTGAGGAGCGACTATTATTTGCTTCAGATGTGGCCGATTCGGGGGACAGTGATTTGATTCAGCTATTCAAATCACTGTCCCGAATAGATTTGACCAAATTGAATTGGCTGAATCTCTGAATCAAACAGGACCCATCTGCTCTTTCAGCCCTGTCAATGGCTGCCTTACCTGACCCTAGCCTCCTGGCTCTTTTTTTTAAAAAGCCGTCATTGACTGGCTGCTGCCAGATTGGTGGTGGTGGGGGGGTGATCTCCACTGCCCCTACTGCCCCATTCAGTGTGGGAGGCTCTTCCATGAGCCCCCTTCCCCCACCCATTCTCCCAGCACCCCTCCATGGCTGGCCTGCCTGGACCCAGCTCCCAGTTCTTTAAAAAAAAACCACAAACCAAAAATAAAGCCCTGCACTCGCTGGCTCCTGCCATGAGCCTCCAGAAGCCCTGATGGCTGTTGCCGCATCTGGTGAGTGCAGGGATTTTGTTTTTGTATTTTTTTTTTTTTTTTTTAGAGCTGGGAGCTGGGGCCAGGTGGTGCAGCCATGGGGGGGGTGCTGGGAGAGGTGCTGGGGGGGTGCCTGGTGAGCCATGGGGGGTGCTGGGAGAATGGGCAGGGGATGGGGGCTTGTGGCGGAGCTCCCCATGCAGTGGGGGGCAGTGGGGATTGCCTCCCCAACCTGGCACTAGCCAGTGAGTGCAGGGCTTTTTTTTTTTAAGAGCCAGGAGCTGCGGCCGGGAGGGGTAGCCATTGACGTGGCTGGGTGAGCGGGTGGGGCTCCGAGGGCACTCGGGGAGCTGAGGGGAGCAGGCAGGGGATGTGGCCTGGTGGGGGTCTCCCTATGGCCCCCTCCATCTTTCTTCTTTCTCCTCCCCTCTCCTCCTTGCCCCCTACTTACCAGCACAGTATCTGGCTCCAGCTCCCTGCAGTGACGAGTGAGGACTGCCTGAATCTTTGAAGCTCTCTTTATTTTTTCCAAATTGATTTGGAGAGCTTTGAATCGATTCAGACCTTTTTTTATTAGTCTCTTGATTTGATTTGGATTCAGACATTTGGCTGCTGAATTGGGCCAAATCTCCTCCAAATCGAACCAGCACCCAAACTTTTCTTGGAGAAAGTTGTTTAAGAAGAGCTTGAACTAATGAGAGAAGCTTTTATTTTGATTGATGGGCTGATAAGTGCTAACAACTCCCTGCTGTGTAACTCAGTGGTCTGTTATGAATCCCCTGCTGGTTCCCTTGGTGGAACAGCTCCCTAACCAGAGTGTCCTGCTGGGTGGGGCCTGGCCATGCCCCAGTCAGCTCAGTACTGTAGAAGGGAAGGGAGGGCTGCTCTAGCACCCCCTAGCTTCTAGCCTAAGCCACTGCAGGCATGTGCTGGCATTTCTTCAGTCCAGAGGGAATGTCTGAACAGTTACAAACCAGTTTAGCCTAGCCAGGTTAAATTAACCTGCAAAGATTTAATCCATTCAGGCTCAGGCTTTTTGAATGTCTGTCCCTAGCCCCAGAGTGATCTGGGCCTTAAGGATCAGTTGCGGGAGGGGTGGGAGCATACTGAATAGATCCATATTCCTTGCTCCAGACAGCCAAAGGCACTTTCTCTGCTTCAGTCCAAAACTGTTATTTAGTTTGTCCAGAAGAATTAATTTATTTGTTCCCTTTTAAAGTACTGTATTTATTCAATTCCAAGACCAGTTTTTTTCTCAGGTGGCATGGGGGGGGAAAAAGTCATTTTATAATTCACACAAGGACATCTTGCTAAGTACACTGTCTATGATTAAATTGCTGCCAAAAGCAACATGTGCTCAGCAGTGGAAACCAACTACGAAGTTGAACAAATGCAGCCAACAGTAAGCATGACTATAAAACACATGGTCTACATTGGGCAAACATGTTATGGGACCATTTTTTATTACAAAACAACTAAAAGAAATTACATCAACACAAAACTTGACAACCTCCCCTACAACAGTGCATTGTTCTTCTTATACCCCTTTTCACTATTAACACATTAGCCTCTTGTGAACCACCCCCAGCCCAGGAAGAAGCAACAACTTTCACTTTGTTCCTTTGTCCTTTTGGAAGAAACACCATTCTTTTTCTGTCCATGTCTTCTTCTCCTTCCCCTTTCCCATCTTGTCTGAATCTTCATCCACATAGTATTTCAACTAATAAATTGCCAAGTGCAAACATCCTGTTCTGTTGAAAGTGAGTCCCTTGGCAAACAGTAGGTTTCTCACCTTCCATATCACTACTGTTACACAAAGTAGTATGGTTCTCAGTCTCTGTGGGTGCATCTACATGTCCGTTAATGCACCGTGGTTACTGTGCATTTAATTTAATACTTGTGCACTAAATACTAAATAAATGTACAGTAACCAGAGTTACTGGGCACGTCTACATGAGATACTACAGTGCAGTAGCAATGCGTTACTATGCTATAGCTTGTTGCTATGGCACCGTAGTGTTAACAGGAATGAACTGTGACAAAAAATACTACAGCGCAATAGTAATGAGCTATGTGCCATAGCTTGTCGCTGCAAACTACAACAATCAGCAAGCGACTGTGCCAACAACTGTGTAGCCGGCTGTTCATGTAGATGTGGTCAGCTGTGCAGTAGCACCAGCAAATGCCTTCTAAGTGATCCTACTGTGCAGTAGCCTAATAAGACTGCACAGTAGCATATTAGCACTGTTTGTGCTGTGATGCACTACTGCACAGTATTACTAGGCTACTGCACTGTTAGCATCTTGTGTAGACGTACCTGTGTCTCCAGTTCTTTGGGGATTAACTCATATACCACCATTTTGTACACAGTTCATATTGATCACCCTCAAAAAGCAGTTCACACCTTCCCATACCCGCTGCACAAAAGGGCAGTCGCAAAATGCATGTGGGACTTCACTAGTGCAGAGAATTCATGATGGCTCCATCATGCACATAAAAAGATGGGGGGACAATGGGGATATCCATTGTCTTTCCCCTATTTGTATGGGGAATGATTTGCTCAAGTAACTCTTTACTAGTCATTCTGCTTTACTGGATAGCACTTTGTCCCATCTGATCATTGTTAGACCCTGACTCCATGTGGTGCCCAACGACTAGGGAGACGATCCAATTGCTCATAGATCCTATTACCCATTAGCTGGAGCAAGCAGGGAGCAAACACCAGCACACAATGCTCACAAAAGCTTTATTCAAAATGGAGATGGCTTCAGACTAGCTCCCTCACAGACGCACAGCCTGTGAAACCAGGGGAGCCACAGTTCTTTCTGGTTTCTTGCTGACTCCTTCATCTCCAAGGTCTTGCTTCTGCTTTATCTCCTGATGATAGCTGGTGGGCTGCATCTTGTTCTTCTTGCACCATATATATCCTACACACTACCCCATTGTTAGGAAACTTCTTGCCTAAGAGTTTGCAATGTTACTTTTAATATATAATTCTGCCTTGTGGTCAGCAGCTTTACTGAGAGACAGAAAAAAAAAAGCCTTTATTCAGCTGGAAATCCAGTGCTCCCCAAGATTTAAATACAGTCCCCCTAACAATCATCTTTGCCAGAAACCCTGTCCTCTGCAATACTGCAAACATGAAATCATGGTTAACCCTATCATAAGCTTTTTCTAGGTCTAGATTCATTAGTATTCTATTTCATAGATTTCATAGACATCAGGGCTGGAAGGGACCTCGGGAGATCATCAGGTCCAGCCCCCTGCCCAAAGGGCAGGAAGTCAGCTGGGGTCATAGGATCCCAGCAAGATAAGCATCCAATTTACTATTAAAGGTGTTCAATGTAGGTGCTTGAACCACCTCCACTGGCAGACTGTTCCAGACCTTGGGGGCTCGGACAGTAAAGAAATTCTTCCTTATGTCCAGCCT
Source organism: Crocodylus siamensis (assembly GCF_052110815.1). Taxonomy (NCBI): domain Eukaryota; kingdom Metazoa; phylum Chordata; order Crocodylia; family Crocodylidae; genus Crocodylus; species Crocodylus siamensis. Next base: position 12,209,434 of record NC_143408.1, read on the forward strand.
GAAACGGTCTTGCAGGAGTTTGTGACCGTTCGACTTCGTCATCCCTTGGGGCGCTCTGGTGAACAAACATTCCCCCAGATCCTGGTGGTCACCCCGATAAACTTATAGGTGGCCATCAGATCACCCCTGAGCCTACACTTTTCCAGGCTAAAGAGTCCCATGGCTCTCAGCCTGTCATCGTAAGATCTGTTTTCCTGACCTCTGATCATATGCGTGGCTCTCCTCTCAAGCTTCTCCACATCCTTTTTGAATTGTGGAGCCCAAAACTGGACGCAGTACTCCAGCTGCGGCCTCACCAAGGCCGAGTACAAAGGGAGAATGACGTCCCGGGATTTGCTCAAGAAGCATCTATGGATGCAAGCCAGCGTTTTGGTCGCTTTACTAGCCGCAGCATCGCATTGCAGGCTCATGTTCATCTTGTGGTCGATGATGACCCGCAAGTCTATTTCTTCTGTAGTGCTATCCAACGTAGCACTGCCGAGGCTATAAGGATGCTCCAGGTTTTTCCTCCCAAGGTGGAGAACCTTGCATTTTTCGGTGTTAAACACCATGAGGTTCTCGTCTGCCCATTTGCTGAGCTTGTCCAGGTCAGCCTGGATCACCCGCCTACCTTCTGGCATGGATGCTTTGCCCCAAAGTTTGGTGTCATTGGTGAACTTGGCCAGTCCACTCCTGACTCCAATGTCCACATCATTAATGAAGATGTTGAACAGTATGGGTCCCAGGACAGAGCCTTGAGGGACCCCACTGGTCACAGGGCACCACGATGAGTGACTGCTATCAATTACAACCCTCTGGGTCCAACCACGGAGCCAGTTTCCCAGCCAGCGGATCGTGGTGGAGCCAAGGCCACAACTGGGCAGTTTGGCCAAGAGGTGATCATGGGATACCAGATCAAAAGCTTTTCTGAAGTCAAGATATATGACATCAATCTCTTCTTCCTTATCCAGGTGATAGGTCACCTGGTCATAGAAGGAAATGAGATTGGTCAAACAAGACCTACCCGCAACAAACCCGTGCTGGCTATCCCTTAGGATGTTAGCCTGGGCCAGTCCCTCAAAGATGGCCTCCTTAATAAACTTTTCTAAGATCTTCCCCAGGAGAGAAGTCAGGCTAATGGGCCTGTAGTTAGCCGGATCCACTCTCCTCCCTTTCTTGAAGATCGGCACCACATTGGCCTTCTTCCAGTCTTCGGGCACTACACCAGAGCACCAGGAATTTTCAAAGATCTGTGCCAGGGGCTGGGCTATGATGCTCGCCAGCTCCTTGAGTACCCTGGGGTGCAGATTGTCAGGGCTGGCTGACTTGAAGGTATCCAGCTTCTCAAGATGTTCCTTCACAAGGTCAGCATTTATGGAGGGTAGGGGATCCCCATCACCCGGATCTCCCTGTCCCATAGCAGGCATGGGCGTCCCGTGTGACTGATGAAAGACTGACGCAAAGTACCTATTTAATAGGTTGGCTTTTTCCTGGGCGTCAGTTGCCAGTTGCCCCATCTGGTTTAGCGGGGGTCCAACATTGCCCTTGCTTTTCCTCCGGCTCCCCACATATCTGAAAAAGCACTTTTTGTTGTCCTTGATGCTTGAAGCTAGTTGGAGTTCAGTTGCAGCCTTGGCTTTCCTGGTTTGCTCCCTGCAGGACCGGACCAGCGCAGAATAATTCTCCTTGGAGGTGAATCCCGTCCTCCATCCTTTGTAGGCTTTCCTTTTTAGCCACAGGAGGTCCGCTAGGTCCCTGGAGAGCCAGGGGGGCTGCTGTGCCTTCTTGCTGCCTTTCCTCCGTGTTGGAATAGATTTAGCTTGTGCATTGAGGATCGCTTCCTTGAGAAGCAACCACTCTTCTTGAACTCCCTTCTCCCTGGGGTCATGGTCCCTAAGGGCCTGACCGACAAGCCTCTTGAGCTTGTCAAAGTTGGCTTTTCATTGTCTCATTGTCTCTTCTATTTCTTTTCCTTTTTTACACATCTGATTTGAGATCTCTCATTAACCATAGAGTCTATGATCTCCCCCTCTCAGGAATGGCACATGTTTGTTTTTCATATATCACATCTGCTAAATAATCATGTATTCTTTTGGCATATACTTTTGACATCAATTTGTAATCTACATCAAAAAGGGTTATTGGCCTCCAGGTGCCTAACATGTCTTTCTTTCCCTTCTTGAATATCAAAATTGCCACACCTGCAAAATCCTCCCCTGTCTCCCCACCATCCAATATTTCTCTGCATGTCTCTATTATATCTGTCCCCAGCCATTGCCAGTTTTTTTCTATTTGAAATCCATCTCTTCTCAGCACCTTCCCTCTCTTGAAAGCTTTTAAGCAGGTCTCCACTTCTCTCATATTTAACTTCTCCAATTTTTGTTTCTTTCCATCTTTTATTCCTTACTTTTTCTCTTCAAGGAACACTTTCATTTTTCTTTCATCCACTCATCTTTTTTTTGTACAACTCTTTAGAACTCTCTGCCCTGTATCCTATACTTTTACACTCTCTTCTACTTGTATTCCTTCAATTCTCACTGCTTTCAGTTCCTTCCTTCTTTTCCTCAATTTCACTTAAAAGTACTTGCAACATCTTTCCCTCTTCTCTACCCAAGGTGCTCTAGTCAGAAAGGCTGCCTGTAGCCTTGCTTTGATGCATTCTAATTAGAATATGTCACAGCAGACTCAATTAATCGAGTCTGCTCCATGTTCTAATTAGAACGTGAATGAGTCACCTTCTCGTTACCTGTATTAAGTCCCCTACATTTCAAAATTACCATGGGAATGCTTTACCTAAAGCTCATTTGACAATGTTTAGTTGAAGTGCCCCTGCAGCCATTTTGAAATGTGGGGGTGCTTAATACATATGACGGTGAGCCGTTTTAATTAGAGTGGCTGCATGGGAGCTGCTGTAATTAAAATGTGTCCATCCCCCCTCACCTCCAGGTATTTCTATAGGCAGCCACATTTTTTCTCTTCTGTTTTCCTTTTGAACCATTCTTCAGTCCATTGCTTTGTCTTTCCAGTTCTTAATTTATTTGTACTCCTCTTACCACCTCTTAAACAATTTCTGCTTCCTTGCCTGCAGTTCTTGTAGCTCTTTCACTCTCTTTGCTTCTCTTCAACCAATATTTCTGAAAAACTCTCTTGTTTTTCTCTTTATCATAGTCCACCACTCCCAGATGCTTTTGTAGTATATCTTAAGAGTCCTCCATCCTTTATACTGTTCCACATATTCATGACAGTTCTTCTCATTTTCTAATAATGGAACATTTAACTTCCACATCTCTTTTCCCTCTATCTTTTATTTTTTTTCTAAATTCACTTCCATTCTCAGCATCTGGTGATTGCTGAAGGTCACGTCTAAGATCTCCTTCTTTCCAATCCCTAGCCCATTTGTCGTTAATACAAAATCAATCCTTGACACCTGTCTCCCACTTGATACCATCCTCATAATCCCTTTTTCACCAGCCCATATATCCTTTAAACCTCCTTTTATTGTATCAATCAGACTTTTGATGAGCTATCTAGTTGTGCCTCACCTCCATCCCCTCTCTTATCCCCTTCCTCAATAATGCAATTAAAATCTCCCATCAGACTTTGTTGCCTACCTCTGTGTACATACACCTCTAATTTCTTAAATAGGATAATCATGCCTTCTCTTTCAGCTGGTACATATGTATTAAAAATCTCATACTTTATTTTCAAACTCCTCCACTATCTGCTGCAGTCTCCCTTCCACACTCTCTTGCACTTGCTTCAGATGTACTTCCTCATTCTTGAGTAAAATTGCAATTCCAGCCTCTTTGTTTATATCCAACCTGCCCACCATGATGGCCCCCATTCCCATCTCTTTACAAAATGCTTGTAATTCCTTTACCATGGGGTTCCACACTCCTGTAAACATATTATGTCCTCTTCTAGTTTCATAGCTTCTAGGGTCGGAAGAAACCTGAGCAGATCATCAAGCCCAAGCCCCTGCCGTGGGCAGGAAAGAATGCTGGGGTCAAATGACCTCAGCTAGGTGATTGTCTAGCCTCCTTTTGAAGACCCCCAGGGTAGGAGCAAGCACCAGTTCCCTTGGAAGTTGGTTCCAGATCCTAGCTGTCCTGACTGTGAAGTAGTGCCTCCTGATGTCTAGCCTGTCTTGGTCAACTTATGACCATTATTCCTTGTTACTCCCGGTAGTTCTCAGGAGAACAGGGACTCTCCCAATGCCTTCTGGTCCCCGTTGGCAAGTTTATAGGTGGCCACCAGATCCCCTCTCAGCCTTTTTTTTGTGGAGGCTGAACAGATTCAGGTCCCGTAGCCTCTCCTCCTAGGGCCTGCCATGCGGCCCCCTGATCATGTGGGTGGCCCTCTTTTGGACCCTCTCAATGCTGTCCACATCCCTCCTGAAGTGCAGTGCCCAGAACTGGACACAGTACTCCAAGTGTGGCCTGACCAATGTCACATAGAGGGGGAGGATCACCACCTTGGACCTGCTTGAGATGCATCTGTAGATGCATGACAAGGTGCGGTTAGCCATCCTGACCACATCCTCACATTGGCGGCCCATGTTTATCTTGGAATCAATAGTGACTGCAAGATCCTTTTCTGCTTCTGTGCTGACAAGAAGGGAGCACCCCAGCCTGTAGGTATGCTGCTGGTTCTTCCCCCCCAGGTGCAGTATCTTGCACTTGTCAGTATTGAAACCCATCCTATTCTCATCCGCCCACCTTTGTAACCTGTGCAGATCTAATTGTAGCCTATCCCTCCCTTCTAGTGTGCCCCCTCTATGTGACATTGGTCAGGCTGCTGGTCCCCCTTGGCAAGTTTATAGATGGCCACCAGATCCCCTCTCAGCCTTCTTTTGTGGAAGAAGGCTGTAGCCTCTCCTGGTTCCTTGCAGATGTGCACCTGGATAATTTTCTCAAAAAGCTTTCCCAGGACCAAGGTAAAACTAACGGGCCTATAGTTTCCTGAGTCCTCCTTCCTTCCCTTTTTGACAATGGGGACAACATTGGCCCTTTTCCAGTCCTCTGGCACCTTGCCAGAGCACCATGAGTGCTCGTAAAGCTGTGCCAGGGGTTCTGCAATGACCTCTGCCAATTTCCTCAGCACTCTGGGGTGGAGATCATCTGGACCTACTGATTTGAACATGTCTAGTCCCTCCAGAAGTTCCCTGACTAGGTCCTCACTGACCCTGGGCCTGGGTGCGCCTCCCCTGGGCCCGTCTGGGATCCCAGTGGGGGGTATGTCCCGGTCCCTGCTCAGAAAAATGGAGGCAAAGAATTTTGTTAAATAGGTCAGCTTTGTCATTTGGTGTGACCACTGAATTTCCAAGCGTGTTCTGCAGAGGCGCCACATTGCCTGGTACCTTCTTTTTACTCCCTATGTGTTTAAAAAAGGACTTGTTATCTTTGATCCGTGTCGCTAGTCCCAGTTCCATTTCCACCTTAGCCTTTCTAGCAGCCCCCCTACAATCTTGAGCAATGAAAGTATAATCCTCCCTGGTGATGACCCCTCCCTTCAATTGGGTGTTTGCCTCCTTTTTAGCTTTGAGACCTTCCTGGATGCCTTTGGTGAGCCATGGGGGCTTTTGAGCTCTCTTGCCCCCTTTGATCCTCATTGGGACTGTCACCCTTTGGGCTTGTAGGATTGTCTCCTTCATCCCACTCAATATTGGCATTATTTTATCCCACCTCTTCTTCAATAACACACTTCTGATATTTATAGATGCAATACACAAAGTCATGCTTGTCCATTTAAATTTCACATCTTTACCCCATTACGAGTCTTCTATGCTGCTGCTTGATACTGTCAGCTCTAATCAGCCCCCTCTTTGCATCCCCATAGTCTCTGCCAGTTGTTTTATTGCTTTGATATTCAAGAAACATACCCCTTTCCTCCCTCCCATACCTTTCTGCTTCCCCCCTCCCCTTTCTCCTCTTCATTAGTCCCAGACCACATTAGCTCCAATGAGTTTTTCATCAGTCTATCTCCCTCCCCCTCTCTCTCTCTCTCTTTGTCTACCTTCTTCTTTCTAAGCTTTGTAGTGTGTGATTTCTTTTTCCCCCCCAATTTGGCTCTCTTTTTCTTTCTCTTGCTTTTTCCTCACTCTTCCTCTTTCTTGTATAGTTCTCTTCTCTTTCCCCTCTCTCTCCTCTGTCTCAGTCACTTTTTTCACTTATCTTTCCTTCTCTTCTCTACTCTGTTGCTAGCTGCACCAGTTTAACTACTGAAATTTCACTCTCTTCCTCTCCAGCTTTCCCTGTTTGTGACATCTCCACTATCATGCATTGTGACACAACATCTTCTTTTCCACTTCCCCTTTCCTGTGTCTGCTGCTCCTCTGTAGATGTAGCTTTATTTGAGAAGGACCATGGGCATCGGCTATGTAAGCGTCCCTCTTCCCTGCAAACAACATGCTTCAATATTTCTTGGCACTTTGCCACCCTGTGCCCTTTCCCTTCATACCTGTAGCATACTGTATACCAGCAGTATGTAGCCAAGTGTCCTTCCTGCCCAGTCTTGTAACAGGGTTTAGAACAGGGTCTGAAATACATTGTAAGCCCTCAGTGTAGCCTTACTTGGATTACTGGCGGTAAGTGCATTATCCCACCAGGATTCTTCTCATCTGCCCTCATTAGCGCCCAAGTGTTTCATGATCCTGCAATGCTGTATTTATCATGTGTCTTTTCAACATACATAACTTTTTGTCTATAATACTCCAACCATTTCTCTGTCTCCTCCATTTAAACATGTCCATGTATATTTGAATAATTATTGTCTTTCTCTTGTATTTTGTCTCACGATAAAACTTATCTCCTTGAGTTCTTTCACCCGATGTTACATACATTTGCCAAAAATCCTCATAATCTTCTTGGCTCCAGTATGAAGTTTCCCAAACCTTCCGGTTAGGGAAGGCAACCAGGCAATTTAAATGTTCTGCTTTAACATCCAAAACTTCAAACAATATTTTTTCTATAATTTCATATCTGTTCATCATCTGACTTCTCTGTTCTCTTTCCCCGATTACTCCTGCTCTTATTTTTAGGCATAGATTACCTGCCACTCCATCTCTAGCTTTCTCACATCTTCTTTCTCTTTGTAGGTCTGGCTTATTCCTCCCACTAGTCTTCCTCTTCCCTTCAGTCACTTTTTCGTTCCTCATTTCTCTCTTCTGGCCTCTTTTCCTTTTCTTTTCCTGTTTTTCCTGCCAACTGGACTTTTCCCTCCTAACTTTCTTCAATAAAGTCTCCTCAAAAAGCTCTGATCCCACCACACCTTTCTTTTCCTACCTTCTTTCATTCCGCCTTCTCCACCTTTGTCCATCCTTTATCAGACTCTGGATCTTTGCCCCTGCTCTTCAATTTACCTCTCATCTCTTGGTCCACTTCCTTTTTTGTAACTGCCACTCTCCTCTCCAAAACTGCCACCAATGCTGTCCCGGGCTCCAAGAACTCCTCCTCCATCCTGACACTCCATCACTATCCCCCCAGAGGTCCTGGCATCAATCAAAGTAGTAAAGCCAGGCCTCTACCCAGCCACTACACTTGATCTTAGCTAAGCGATGGTTGGAAGGTATGCCAGTGACAGGAACCTACAACAAGGACAGGTTAGACAGCCCATCTAAATGAGGCATATGGTAGTGCCCATTAAGCACAGTCCTGCTCAGTGTCCTCTCTTTCTTAAGTCATGATGAGCCACGACATTAAATACCCAGAATGCTGCTGTTGGCCTCTCTCTGCCTGGTGCATGTGATTAGTGTGGCTCCACCCTTCATAAGGTAAAGCCAAAGCTGTGCCTCATCTGCACATTAATTTTTGGAGCATCTCAGGACTTATTACAAGAACACCTGGTTCCAGTCATGATTGCGGCTAATTAGCACATGAATCCTTTGTGGGAGGGAAGGAGTATCTGACATATACACACATACTGAGCAGTGCTGAGCTGCAGGGTCAACAGTGGTGCCATGCTAATTATATGTGTGAGGCTGAAAGAGGGGCTGACAGAGAGATTCTGTGTATACAATGTCATGGCTCATCATGACCTGAAATGCTGTTGACTATGGTGGGGCCCAGGCCAATGAACTGTGTGGTGGTCCTTTTGGTTAGGATTAATACTATGCACAGTTTATACTAGATATAAGTAGGTGCCAAAGTGCTGCTCAAATCTATGTTTATGAAACACATATGCTAAAACTTGCAGCAGCTTTAAAAAAAAAAAAAAAAAAAAAAGGTAACATACATTAATTCTGGATGAACTAAGTCTATGGCTATTATATGGAAATTGCTGTAGCCTTGTTTAATTCATTTTGTTCAACTTTGCTCCTCACTTCCATCTGCTCAGGGAGAGCAGGGTCTGATAGAGAAGGGGGAAGAAGCTCCTGGAGAGAAAAAGTTTTGGGGAAGCAGAGAAGAAAGGGCTACGTGATCCCTCCGACTTCTATTTTCCCTGCTGTAGCAGTGCGAAGGGGAAAAATTCAAGGCAATCCTCCAATAATTTGATTGTAAATCTGGAAAGTTGTAACAGTTTTTTAAATTTTCCATATATACAATCTAATTATTTGGGGGTGGTGGTGGTGGTCATATAATCAGGAGAGTATTCTGTTTGAGTAAATATGATATATTTCTCTATGATTGCAAATCCCTAAGGATTTTATTTCAGAGCTTGCAAAGTTGTTCTGATCTACCCTTCATTCCAAGGCAGGGATATGAACAGGGATGTTTTCAAAGCCAAACAGTATATGTATGTGAAAACAGAGGGGGAGGGAGGGGCACAAGCTTGAATTTATGAGGGCACTTAAATTTTTTCTGAAGCAGTAAAGCTACAGAAAATTAAGGTTTCTTTTTGTCCTTTGCTGATATACTGTGGGAGAGAAGGAAGCTTTTCATATTTGTGGATAAAAATATTAAGTTCAGATGCACAAGAGGTAAGACTCTGTCAGCATGCATCAGTCAGCCAGGGCTGCAAAGCATGCTGGGATTCTGACAGACTCTTAATTTAACTTAAACCAGGAAGGGGTCTGGGACAGAAGTTTCATAAACTGGTTCGACCCAAATCAGTTAAGTTTGATACTACATTGAACCAGGTTTATCTCTAAACCAGTTTCAGACATTTTGAAACTGGTTTAGGTGCACTGAGCTTCTGTTCTGTTACAGGTTTAAACCTGTTACTGATCACTTAAACCAGTTTATGTGTAACTTCTTTTCCTAGGCCACTAGAGCTACTCCTGCCTTCCTGGACTGCATCTGAGGTTCCCAGGGTTCCTGGGAAATCCAGGTGATGCTCTATTAATTTGAGAAGAAAGTGGTTAAAATATATTGATGTCTGAGGCATCTGTTGGGCTAAGCTGAACAACTAAGACCTGGATAACTCCATCCCCTTGGCTTAGCAGGTTTGAGGCCAAATCTTCATGAAACATTTAAAACCCCTTATCACCCTTTTTTTTTTTTTTTACACTGCTTTATTTACTTCAGGACTGTGACTGCTGCCACAATGTACTTGTACGATGAGCTGAGGTATTTAGTCAGACACTTCTACTACAAGAACTGGGGGTTGAAAGCAGCTGTTTTTATCAGCTGTTTTTCTGTACTGCTGACCCTCCTCTCAACCTTAGTGGATAGAACTTGATACCAATGAATCCAACTTGTGTAGTATTACAAACTAAAGTGTTATAGATGAAGTGAAGTACTCCTCCAGAGATAGCTGGAATCAGTGTAACTTATGGAGTGTTCAGTTTCTTATATGGCTAACTTTTGTTTAATGCTATGTTTTTTTTTTAAGATAAAAGAGGCCTGGAATGCATACTAAAAGATTTATGAGAGTTATACGTCTTAAATAATCCTACCTGTAGGAGCCCCTTCACTCTACTCTTTTTTTCATGTTACAGAAAACATTTGAAGATGGCAAGATGAGAACAGAAAAGTCTCCAAAGTAATGCTGAAATCATTTGAAAATAATTCATGACAAACTTCCCAAACTAGGATTATAGTATGAGGAGGAGTCTGTATTTTTGCTAAGAAAAAGATTACTTTATAAATCAGGAAACATTCCTGTTAGTCTCCTCATCCGTGCTTGCCCATTGACCCAACAAGAGATACCAATTTGATTTCTTGATAATTGTTTAGAAAGCAATAGTTTTTTGCATTGCGATTCCTTGCTACCACTAATAATTTTGTAATAATCCTGCACCTTTTCTTATGTCATAGTAAAATGAAATATGAAGCTATTTCAGGTATTGAAATAAATATTATCTTTTATAAGCAATTTGGGCTGAGAAAATGAACCCGTTATTTAAATATCTCTATTGATTTGCACGAAATTAAATATGTTTCTGAGGGAGACATTGGACTCAGGGAGGAGTACGCTGGTAGCTGTGGAACTAGCAAATGAAGAAATACTGTCCTGGCATCAAAAGATGGAATTGAATAAATAAAATCTAGTTAAAACCAAATGTATCCTAATTAGGAGTGCTTTTTAGTGTTGCCATGGCTACATTGCAATTAAGGAAATGTATTCTAGAGTGCGTCACAAATTCTTACAGTCACAAATTCAGATTGGTGTGGCCAGGGTCACTGGGTTATGGACCTGAAAATGGCTGATACCGGGTGTGTCTACACAAGATGTTTACCTTGCAGTAGACTTATTAGCTGCACAATAAATGTCTCACATCTACATGTGCACCGTTATTAGGTTGGAGTAAACTAATTTGCTCTGCAGCAGGTTTTTACTGGTAAATGCAAGTACTACCTTGCTGCGGAGTAAAAATGGTATAGACGCTGCCCCAGCTGGCTGGGCCACAAGGGTGCTTCAGTGCAGGGGCTGCCTGCTGGTTAGCCCCACACTGAAACACCCTCATGCCCCAGCCAGCTCCTCCACAGTATGCTGAGCTGGGAGGGAGCAGCCCCATGCTGGCAGGCTAACCCCTTGTGGCCCCTGCCGGCCAGAGGCTTTTCCAACATGGCTCTATGTTCTGCAGTGCTGGGCGCATGTATAAATGTATGCCTGTGAGCAATAAACTCCTGTGAAATAAGCACTGAATTTTATTGTATTGCATTAATATGCATGTGTAGATGTGCCTAGTAACTCTTAATTCCAGGGGAGAGGGCTACTAAGATTCTCTGTGACTGGTGATTATATCTACCTTATTGAACATGCTCATTTTTTACCTGAAAATGGGAGTTGGCTCAGTCTTAATTAAATGTATAGATGATATTTAAACTGGTTCAATTCCAGCTGAAATATAGAAAATAGTACAGAGAAACCTAGAGTGGTTAAAATATGGGGTTGAAGTAAAGTCAAATGAAATTCATTGTGTTCCAGTGTAGCTAATAGCTGTGAAATAATTCAGAAGGCACCGAGCTGTTTTGGAGGAAGTGTGAAGGGCAACTTTGACCTACATTTGCATGTTGATGTGGCAGAAAAAGAGTCAATGAACTAGAGCTTTCTCTTCCATTGAAAGCATGGATTGCGAAGAAGGGACAGAAACCTGGTTGTTGTGAATTGATAAGTTTCTGGAAAGTAGGCTGCTTATATTCTCTGGGCAAGTCAGTGACCTGCAGCACCATTTCATTTTGACTTCTGTTTTGCCATTTTGGCGGGACAGTGTTTAGTTTCAGGTTTCGTATAGTTTCGAAAGCACTGTTCCGTTTAATTTCGTCAAAGCTATTTTGACGTTTCACTCATAGGCTATGATGGGGAAACACAAAAGTGCCTATAACTTTGTCATTTTTTGGCAGATCTGGATGGAACCAGCAGGGGTGGCAACCCCTTCTGAGGGCATGAAGTCTGCCAAGGAGATAGGTGCAGGGATTTCTAGGAAATTGCACCTCAAAGTCTTGAAAACAAAACTCATGTTACTTGTAAGTGTGAAGGCACAGGGGGATGATATCAGCAGGCATGGTAGCCTCTGCTGAGGCCATGGAGCCTGCTAGGTTTCAAGGAGATAGGTGCAGGGCTTTCTGGGAAACTGCACCTCAAGCTGCTGACAAGCAAAACTCATTACATGTTTGACTTTGTATGTGTTTAAGGCGTACCCTCACTGGCGCCTCTACACGACACAGTAGTGTGCCCCAGTGAGGCCGCCTCCTCCCCTATAGCCTCAGCTTGGTCCACCACTTTAAATAACAGCAGGAAAATAATAACTCAGTGAGGAGCAGCACAGTAGTACCAGCAGCATCTCAGGCAGCCAAACTGTGACAGAGCCTTTCTTTCTTCTCCTGCAGGAGCTTCTTTTCCAGCATGTGTGTTAAGGGATGCCTTCACTGTGTGCTTCCCCCCCCCTCTTCCCCCTCACTCTCCTTGCTTTCTGTTTCCCTGCAGGCAAGCCCAGCTTCAGCTTTGAAACTTGAAATGTTTAGTTTTGAAATGTTCTGACTGCCCTTGTTTTGTTTCGAGGCTGTTTCGATGCCCTTCGTTTCATTTTGATTTAGCTTTTTCAAGCTCAAAACGAGTTGAAACAGCATCGAAACAAAACAGCCAGCAATATTTCGCACAGCCCTACTGCTGAAACCATTTTCAGTTGCTGGCATCTTTCTTAATTAGCTGCTTTTGTAAAACACTTTAGAAATACAGAGTGCTGTATATATAATGAGTGCTGTTGTTATTTATTTAAATATATAGAATAGACTGAAAAATACATAGCTAAAACAGTAATGGAAATGCCTTGGTTTTCGAAGCTATTAAGTTTATTGTACATTATATTTCTCTATTAAAAATGGGAAATTATTTGAGATGTGAATTTAAATATAGAGCTGGGTGTGGTTGTCTGAAATTAGCATAAAAGTTTTGTGAAACAATAGCCCATACAGGTCTTAGCTGGCTGTCTTAAAATAGCTATTTTATAGCATAGCAATGCAATAGCTGTATGACTGCCAGGTTGGATCCTGTGAAATTAACTTTAACTGTATACTGTCTTCATAAATCTTTCCATGTGAGCTAGGCCTTGCCCTCCTCTTGGCTATATCTTATATTAATTTTGCAGTAACTCTCTGTCTTAGCCATTTACAAGTCATTTTTGTTGAGCTGCAGGCCAGAATTAAAGCGAACCAAATCATTAATGGGAGCTGTGCTGGTTGGTATTGGATATGTTATGACACAGAAGATGAAATACGGTTGTGCTCTTGGTTCCAATCTAGCTGGGAAGGATTAGAAAACAATTAATAAAACATTTAGTGCCTTGAGTTTAAGTAACTTATAATAATAAGTGGCAGACATTTATTGTGCCCCACTGAAGAGAAATTTCCTCCAAGAATAATCAGTTTTTTAGCCAATTCATTTCAGTATTTTTTAAACATTTAAATATAAATCATTGACTTGTACCAAATCTCCAAAGCGAATCCTTTGCCTTTTTCTGAAACTGATAAAATTTTCAGACAACAGAGATTATTAGTGCTTGGATGACTGGGGATAGAGGGTCCATGTGGAAAAAAGAAACTAATTCCAATTAGTGCTGGTGCCATAAACTGTGAAGGAATGTAATATTCAAATAACCTTAAAACAAGTCTCATAATTAACCATCTCTATAAATATATGCCTTACAGTTGAAGTGGGATATCTTTAGATGGGGATTTTGCTATTGTGACAAACTGCTGCCCCCAAAACTGGTACAAGAAGCAAGGGGGAATTCTGATTTATACAGAAAATCATAGGGGTTATGGTCACAAGGCAATGAGCCAAAGGGAAGGAACAGGTAGGTAAAAGGTAAAAATGTAAAGAAACATGAACACTGGTAACATATACCCAGTAGGGCTGTGCGAAATTTCACCAAGTGTTTTGGTTTGGTTTGAAGCTGTTTTGACATGTTTTGAGCTCAAAACAGCGAAATCAAAATGAAACAAAAAGCATCAAAACAACTTTGAAATGAAATGACAGCACTCAAAATGTTTTGAAACTTTCGAAATGTTTCGAGTTTTGAAGCAGCCCGGTGGTGGGAGGCAGGGGAGAGCTAGGGCTGCACTGTGAGCACCTCTGCAGCCCCATGTGGCTCAGCCCGGTGGCGGGAGGAGGACCGAGCTGATGCCGTGCTCTGCCTCCTGCCACCCAACTGAGTTCCACAGGGCTGTGAGCCACTGCAAGCTGAGCCCAGTGGTGGGAGGCATAGTGCAGCACTGGGGCTGCCCTCTGCTTACTGCCACTGGGCTCTGTTCCATGGGGCTGCGAGCTGCTGGGAGCTGAGGCCAGTGGCAGGAGGTGTAGTGCAGCGCTGGGGCTGCATTCCGCTTGCTGCCATCGGGCTCAGTTCCACGGGGTGCGAGCTGCTGGGAGCCGAGCCCAGTGGAACTCAGCCTGGTGGCAGCAAGTGGAGTGCAGCGCCAGGGCTGTGCTACACGTCCTGCCACTGGGCTCAGCTCCATGAAGCCACACTGGATGCAGTGGCAGCAGCCTTCTGTCATCCAGCAGGCAGATCGGTGCTCCTTCCAGGGGTTCAGGCCCCTGATTTGCCTGCTGGATCACAGGAGGCTACTCCTGCTCCCTGGCTCCTGCTTGTCAACACCCTGAGGTGCAGTTTTCCAGAACACTCTGCACCTATGTCCTTGAAACATGGCAGGCTTCACGGCCTCAGAAGAGGCTACTATCCATGCAAGGTTCATCTGAATTGGGCCAGAAATGAGAAAGTTATAGGCAGTTTTGTGCTTCCCCATTATAGTCTACGTGCAAAACGTTGAAACAGCATCGAAACCGTGAAACGGTTTCGATTAAATGAAAAGGAAAGATGCTTTCGAAATGAAACGAAACTCGAAATGAAACACTGTTCCATCAAAATGGAAGCCAAAGCAGAATGGTGCTGTTTTGCATAGCCCTAATACCCAGCACTTTAATTTCCCCCCCCCCCCCGCCCAACCAAACCTTTAGTCCCTAGAGCACTCAAGATAGCAGCCTGAGGCTACCCCCAAGTCTTAGTTCACCTCCTCCAGTCCACAGTTTTGGCTGACTGAGCTAGTGAGATCTCCAGCTCCGCTGTGCATTCCCCTGTGTAGGGCTAACCAGGTTCTGTATGCACACTCTTCTCTTTTCTCCTTACTCCAGCCTCAAGCTTCCTCTTCCTTTTTCCCTTGCACCTCAGCCCCTGTGGGGTTCTGGAAGTTGCAGTCCAAATTAACAGATATCACAGCTCTGCAGACGGCCCCCTGGTTCCACCTGCTGTTACACACATTACATTCATTTTACATTATGCTTCTGTTGCCTTGTCAGGTTTACTTGTTCCTTAAATTTACATTGAATAGAAGAATATCTATGGAATGTCTGCTCTCATTGGGAAGCCATGATTCAAATAATTGGGTTGTGGGCTGTGACAAGTGCTATGTAGTAGTATTATGTGCACATCCTGTCCTTGCCTTCATTTTATTTGGATTTTCATGCTTCAGAAAATACATAGCAGTTTGAATATAACCTAAGGCAGTATTGCTGCCGGCGTGCTCTGATATAATGCTTACTGAAACCAGATGGGGTGTTTCCTGCCTTTAGCTCAAAGAACTGGGCCATGGACATGCAGATAGCAAAAGTTATTGCCAGTGAAATGAGTTGAGAACTCCATTCTTTTGTCCCAATGTTCATATCACAGGGTTAGAAAGACTCAGTCGGTGGAGGTGCTCTGGAGAACACGTGCCTGATTCATGGGTATGATTGCTATTGGCCTGATTCTCTACCATCTTGCACTGTATAGAGTTGATGACTCCAGCACAGAGTCATTGAAGAATGTTCCATGGTGCAGTGATCATGTTTTAGCTCACTTTGCATTGATACAAATGACAACATAAAGGACAGGACATAAAGCCCACAATGATGCCGGAAAAAGTGGAAAGAAAGGAATGTTCTTTGCAAAATGTGTTGTTCCCCTCATGCCAGGTCCCGGCTACCCACCTTGCATGCTTAGGAAGCTTTCTTCTTTGCTTGCCCATCTAGAATTCTTCAGCCTCTGGAGTCCGCTCTCCCCAGTATTCCTTTACTTAATCAATTTTCATAGCCCCTACTTTCTGAGAGAGGTTGCTGTGATGTAGGGGCAACCATGTATCCAACCGTTCTGGGTGCGCTACATCTTAAGAGCTGTATGTCTTCATTCACTCAAATTTGTAAACCTGAACTGAAAACCAAATACAAAATCTAGTTGTTGGGTGATACTTGGACCAATGTCTGGATTAAGGTTATCCATATGTTGTGTTCATGTCTGTTCAAGGGTTAGTATAGATAATAGACTTCCTTAAATATTTTCAACTATTGTCCAATGCAATGGATTGTGGAGGGAGGCAATGTGTGATTGTATCTGCCATATCTTTCCAAGAGGCATGGGATAGATCACACAGTGACTCTTCAGTGGTGTAAATTCACTGTTGGTCATAGTAAGCCATGTAATAGGTTACCTTCAAGACTTTTGTTTATAACAAAGATCTATATAACATTAAATGTCACTAGCTGGAGATTAGAGCCCAGAATTTACCTGCTGCTGTGAAGGGCGAAAGTTTGATAGTTACATCTGCAACTTCCTTTTCATTACTGTCAAACTCCTGCCGGTATTATTCATGGGTTCAGAAGAAGAGCTCTAGCTAAGTTTTCAGGAAAAGATTAATTTAGTAATACAGCAAACTAAAAAAGAGGGGTGTACTTGGGAGAGACTATAATACGACAGGCAGCCATATCTCCACTGCTCTCACACAGTTCTATACGACTAACACAGTTACATTAACCAACTCTTTTAGGACGCATCCACACATGAAAGCACATGCGCTTGCAGCAACTCAAATAGAAGTGGTGCAAATTTGAGCTGGGGCTTTTTGCCTTAGCTCACGTGCTTGGACATGCACTTTGTTATGGAGCAAATTGTGCCACTTGGTGCAAAATAACCCTGCCTGGCTCCTTCCAGATCTGGCCCCGGGGAGCCAGACCCCGGGGCCAGCACCTGTGCTGTTCCCAGCACTATAAAAAGTTGCCCTGTCAAGTAGTTCAGGGCTACTCACTCTCAGGAGCTTCTGGGGCCCAGCCAATTGGTACCTAGGGACACTACCCTTTGTGCCAGCCAGACTGCTGAAGCAGCTCTTGAGAGTTCCCTGCACACCCTACCCACTGCAGGAGTCTGGCAGTGGGTTCTGCTTCCTGGCCGTGACCTGCTGTGCACCTCCCAGACCTGAATGGGGACTGCACAGCCAGTAGAGGCATCTGCCCCTCTGGGCCAGCTGCCAGTGGACTGTGGCTGCAGGGTTGCCTGTGTGCCCCCTGCCGGGCCATCTGGGTACCTATTGCCTGAAAGATGTTCTGGGTGTGGTGGCCTGCTTTGAACTGTCAAAGCCTGTCCTCCTGGTCCCAACTGGCCAGGAAGTTAGCCACAGCCAGCTGGGTCCAAGCAGGAATTCTGGTGTTCCCTATTGGAAAACTGAAAAATCCCTGATTTAAAGAAAAAAAATCCCAAAGTCACCCTGTAAAATACCCCCAAATCCATGTTCCTCCACGAGTAAAGCAAAAGACCACTCTAAAGAGAGAGAGAGAGTGTGAGACAGAGATCAGTTGGACAGTGTGTTATTGATATTTCTACAGTGTTAAAGCATGTCTCTTATCATAATAATAAAGTGAACTCTAAATATATGTTTCATGAATTCATGAATATATATTTTGCTGCCCTCCCACAGGGCCTATGGCCCCCACACAGGGGTTACGGCCCCCTAACAGGGGATTCAGTCCCTGCACAAGGGCTGTGGCCCCCCCAACAGGGACTGTGGCCCCCACACAAGGGGTACAGCCCCCCAACAAGGGCCAAATGGCCCCCATAGGGGCTACCACTCCCCCTGCAAGGCCCACATGCCCCATCTGGCCCTGTCCCCCATCAGCTGATGAAGCCCCCAATGGCTGCGCCACCCAGCCTCACCCCCCAACTTGCACCACCAGGTCCCCATGGCTATCCCCACAACCACAAGCATTGTGACTAAAAAAAAAGAACAACAGAAAAAAAAGCACAGGAAAAAAAAGCCTCTACTTACCCTAGAAGCAGGGATTGGGGGGCTCTGGGGGCCTCCTGCCAGAGCCCCCCTGGGGAGCACAGGGCAGCAGGGGACAGGAGAGCCCAGGCTGGGGCTTCTGGGGCTGTCCCTCTGCCCTACACTGTGCAGGCAGGGCCCCAGTCAGCCAGACAGCAGTTAGAGCTGCCAGTAAGTGCTGGGGTTTGTTTTTTTGGCTTTTTTTTAAATATGGGAATGCTGGGGGAACAGGGATCAGTGGGGTTGGGGAGTTGTGGGGGCTGGGGCTGAGCAGGGCAGGGTTTGGGGGGTCTGGGAGGCTGGCTGGGGGAGGGGCAGGGCAGGGAAGTGATCGGGGGGCTAGTGGGGGGAGGGGACGGCCACCGAAGTGATGGGGGGGACTGGGGGGCTAGTGGGAGGAGGGGCCAGCCAGGGAAGTGATCAGGAAGGTTGGGGGGGCTGGCAGGGGGAGGGGCAGGGCAGGGAAGTGATCGGGGCATCAGGGGGACAGGTGTGGGGTGGGGCTGGACAAAGCAAGAATCGGGGGGGGCTGAGGGAGTGGGTGGGGGTCCCCTCCATGGTCCCTTCCCCCTTTCTCCAGCTCCCCCTGACCCCTTACTCACTGGCATTAGAGCCCTGGTGCTGAACACATGGCCTGGCAGGCCGTGTGTTTCAGCACCAAGGCGCGGGGCCAACCATGGAGACACTCTGGCAGCCAGAGTATCTCTGTGGAGCCTCAGGGGATGGTCAGAGACCATGCCCTGCCCCGCTTTTGTTAGCTTCGGTTTTTTTAGACCCCTGGATATCTAGGGGTCTAATTTTCTCAGCGTGGGGAAAATTTTTTCATTCCTGCATGTATCTCTCGCCTCGTCTGAAAGGGGTTTGAGCATAAATGTGCCTCTTGCAGCATCTCAAACCCCTTTGAGATGCTGCAAGAGGCACGTGCGGGAACAAAAAAAATGTTCCCCAAGCTGCAGGTTTGCAGTGCAGAGGCAAAATTAGACCCCTTCCAGGGGTCAAAAAAAAAAAGCACCGTGAAATAGCAGGGCAAGGCACAGTTCTGGACCGTACCCTGAAGGAACTGGAGGCTCGGTCCTCCACGGAGATGCTCTGGTAGCCAGCCAGATCATCTCTATGGCTGGCCCTTGTCCTGGTGCTGAAGCACGCTGCCTGCCCATGCAGGGCAAGCAGTGGTGCAGGCTGCAGGGACATGGACCTGGCTTCATGCCAGGTAAGTAAAGGATGGGGGGAGCTGGAGGAGGGGGGAGGGGACCGTGGGGGGGGCCACCTGTTCTCAGTCCCTCATTGCTCCCTGCCGGGTCCCAGCTCCTGAATTGCTCCCTCCACTCCCCAAATACTCCCCTGCCCAGCCCCTGCTCCCTGATCACTGCCCTGCACAGCCCCTGCTCTCCAGTCACTCCTCTGCCCAGCTCACACTCCCTGATCTCTCCCCTGCCCAGCCCTTGCTCCCTGATTGCTCCCCTGCCTGGCCTCATCCCCTGCACAGCCCGTACTCACTGGCAGTAGCAGCAGCAGTAGGGCCCACTCGAGGCCTCATGGCAGAGCCTCCCCACAGGGCCCAGGGCAGGGAGGGATCAGCGAGGGATAAGTCCCAACTGCCTGGCACCCATGCTATCGCTGCCACATCACACATATATGTATGTATATGTATATGTCTTGTGGTCTTTTGTTTTACTTGTGGAAGAACATGGATTTTGGGGTATTTTAAAGTGTGACTTCAGGATTTTTTTATCAGGGATTTTGCAGTTTTTTAAATAGGGAACACCAGAATTCCTGCTAGTGAGGCAAGTGGCAGGACCCAGGCAGAGAAGCTTGCTCAGAGCTGGCACCCAGGACCCAGATGGAGGTGGAGGACATGCTTTGACAGTTCAAAGCAGGCCTCTACACTGAGAACATCTTCCAGGTGATAGGTGCCAAGATAGCCAGGAGGTGGCATACATGGCAGTAGTCCCACACAAAGGACAACTGTGCAGCCACAGGTCACTGGCAGCTGGGCCAGAAGTGCAGGTGCCTCTAATGGCCATGCAGTCCCCATCTGGGTTGGCAGGCATGCAGCCTTAAGGCCACATGCTGTCACAGGTGGCAGTAGGTCACAGCCAGGGATCAGCCCCTGCTGCCAGACTGCTGCAGTGTGTAGAGGGTGCAGAGAACTCTCAGGACTACTTCAGCAGTCCAGCTGGCACAAGGGGTAGTGTCTCCAGGTACTAATTGGCTGGGCCCCAGAAATTCCTGAGACTGAGTAGCCCTGAACTACTTGACAGGGCAGCTTTTTATACTGCTGGGTCTAGCACAGGTGCTGGCCCCAGCCTCTAGCTCCCCCTGGCTGCAGATCTGGGAGGAGTCAGGCAGGGTTATTTTGCCCCAAGTGGCACAATTTGCTCCACACCAAAGTGCATGTCCCGGCACATGCACTGAAGCAAAAGCCCCAGCTGAAATTTGCACCGCTTCTATTTGAGCTGCGGCAACCTCACATGCCTGCATGTGTGGATGTGCCCTTAATGGGCTGGTTTCCTTATAATGCTCACCCCTAAAATCTTTTGTAATTAATTTATTTTTCATATTTGACTATGCACAAGATTTTACTCAAATCTGAAATACCGTATTTACCTAAATCCGAGAAAACCCTGAGACGGGCATATTTACCCATATCTAAGAAAACCCTGAGGTGGAGGAGGCAGTAAAGGGACAGGCAGCAGAGGGTACAGTGTAGGACAGGAAGTAGGAGGAAAGGTGGTAGGGGGAAGGCAGTGTAGAGGAGCAGGCAGCTTGCTCCCTTCCTCCATCCATGCCGCTTCTGTCCTCCTGCAGCATTGGGCCCCCATCCCTCACTTCCTCTATCACCCCCCAAGCCTCTACCCCCCTGTCTGCTCCCCCCCTCCCTCATTACCACTGCTCTGTGCTAGCAGATTCTGTCTCCACTGCAGCCTGGGATACTGAGCACAGCCCCAGTCCAGCTCTATAGCAGCAGTATGGAGCTGGCACCAATGCTATGGGGCCAGGCTGGGGCCATGCTCTAGACTGCAGTGGGTATGGGGCCTGGTAGTGCAAGAGCAAAGGTAAGTGGGTATGGGATGGAGACAGGAGGAGCAGAAGTGGTGCTGGGGGTGGATAGGAGGTGGTGGGGGCCCAAGGCTCCAGGAGAGAAGTGTGAAGACATGCAGAGCCCTCCTGCCCCCCACTAAATTTGAAGAATTTGAACATGAGCTCCCCTTCATGTTAAATGGGGAAAAAAAACCCTCATTCTGGAAATGAATAAATATGGTACTTTATATTGGGATAAAATTAGACGCATTGCTTTGTATGCCCTTCCACAATGCTCCCTTGACAGGTATGGCTGTCAAGAGCAGCAAAATTTCTGCATCAGGTAAATGCTCCTGGCATGTTCTCCATTATCCACACTTACCTTACTCAAATGAAGTCTTCCTTGTGCCCTTCCTCTGTTATCTGCGCCTAATTCAAGTGGTTGTGTTTACTGCGTTGTGAAGCCAAGGGAAGGAAAATACTTGAGCAGTAGGCCTGTACGAAGTGGCTAGCATTTGCTTTGGATTCAGTCGATTTGGGGGACAGTGATTTAATTCAGTGATTCAAATTGCAGTCCCGAACTGATTTGGCTGAATCTGAGTTGGAGATTTGGCTGCTGACGAATCTCCAAATCAGCTAGGCCCATCCCCTGCCCACTCTCCCAGCCTAGTAATGGCTGCCCTGCCTGCCCCAGCTCCTGGCACTTGGAGAAAAAAAAAGCCCCAACTCAGCAGGTGCTGCTGGGTGGGGGGGTGATCCCTGCTGCCCCACACTGCATGGGGGGCTCTGCATGAGCCCCCCCCATGGCTGCCCCACCCACACCAGCTCTGGCCCTGTAAGAAATAAAACCCCCAAGAAACCCCCCCAGACTCACCGTTCCTGCCTGGTGGGGGTAATCCCCGCTGCCCTTCACTGCCCCATGCCGTGTGGGGCACTCTGCATGAGCCCCCCAAAGCCCTGAGGCTGCTGCAGGAGTGGTTTCATAGTTCCATAGTTTCTAGGGTCGGAAGGGACCTGAGCAGATCATCTAGTCCGACCCCCTGACATGGCAGGAAAGAGTACTGGGGTTAAATGACCACAGCAAGATGTTCATCCAGCCTCCTCTTAAACACCCCCAGGGTAGGAGCCTGCACCGCTTCTCTTGGAAGTTGGTTCCAGACCCTAGCCACCCTGACCGTGAAGTCGCGCCTCCTGATATCTAACCTAAACCTACCCTCTGCCAGCTTGTGACCGTTATTCCTGGTCACTCCTGGCGGTGCTCGGGGCAACAGTGACTCCCCCAGTGCCTGCTGATCCCCCCTGACTAGTTTGTAACAGGCCACTAGATCCCCCCTCAGCCTTCTCTTGTGGAGGCTGAACAGGTTCAGGTCCCATAGCCTCTCTTGATAGGGCCTGCCCTGCTGTCCCCTGATCATGCGAGTGGCCCTCCTCTGGACCCTCTCCACGCTGTCCACATCCCTCTTGAAGTGTGGTGCCCAGAACTGGACGTAGTACTCCAGCTGCGGCCTGACCAGTGCCGCATAGAGGGGGAGGATCACCTCTTTGGACCTGCTTGAGATGCATCTGTGGATGCATGCCAAGGTGCGGTTGGCCTTCCTGACTGCCTCCCCACACTGCCGGCCCATGTTCATCTTGGAGTCAATGATGACCCCCAGATTCCTTTCCGCCTCCGTGCTGACAAGAGGGGAGTTCCCCAACCTGTAGGTATGGTGCCGGTTATTCCTCCCGAGGTGCATCACCTTGCGCTTGTCTGTGTTGAAACCCGTCCTATTCTCGTCCGCCCACCCTTGTAACCTGTCTAGGTTTGATTGTAGCCTGTTGCATCCTTCCAGTGTGCCCACATCTCCCCACATCTTAGTGTCATCAGCAAATTTGAACAGGGTGCTTTTTACTCCCTCATCCAAGTCACTGATGAAGATGTTGAACAGTGCAGGCCCGAGGACAGAGCCCTGCGGAGCCCTACTGCCCATGTCCTTCCAGGTTGAGAAGGACCCATCCACTACCACCCTCTGGGTGCGGCCCTCCAGCCAGTTGGCGACCCATTTGACTGTGTGGGTGTCTACACCACAGCCCCCCAATTTCTTAATGAGAATGGGGTGAGAGACAGTGTCAAAAGCCTTGTGGAAGTCCAGGAAGATTATATCCACTGGTACCCCTGCATCTAATGATCTGGTGATCTGATCGTAAAAGGCCACCAGGTTGGTCTGATGGGACCTGCCACTGATGAACCCATGTTGGTTGCCCATAAGCATGCATGGTGAGTCCAGGGCTTTTCTCAGGGTTTTTTCCCCTAAAAGTGCTGGAGCTGGGGTGGGTGGGGCAGTGGTGGTGGGGGGCTGGGGGGCTCGTGGCAGAGCACCCCATGCAGCGTGGGGCAGTGGGGGACAGCAGGGATCACCTCCCCTGCCCGGCAGCAGCTGGTGAGCAGGACTTTTTTTAAAGTACTGGGAGCTGGGATGGGCAGGGCAGCCATGGGGGTGCTGAGGGAGCAGGCAGGGGATGGGGCCTGGCAGGGGTCCCTCCATGGTCCCCTCCCCCATCCTCGAGGCCCCCCCCCACACCCCCTACTTACCAGCTCTGAGTCCTGCTGCAGCTCCAGAGACTGTTTGAATCACTGAAGCTCTCCAAATCTTTTCCGAAGATTCAGAGAGCTTCGAATCAATTTGGACCTTTTAATTGGTCCCCTGTTTTGATTCGGATTCAGAGATTTGGCCACCAAATCGAGCCGAATCTCCTCCGTGTCAAATTGCCACCCAAAGCTTCACGCAGCCCTATTGAGCGGCTATTAAAGAGGACCTCCTGTAAATAGAGCTCATTAACATTTTCCTCAGTTGGGATGGTCGTGGCATTACTTGGATGCCACTCTCTCCAGAATCTGTTTTTATTTATTTTACCTGTTTCCAGCTGCCTTGGTTGCCAAGTGAGCCCTGAAAATGTGGTATTTAGCATGTTCTGTTTGTTGAACTTGAACAGTGACTCTGAGGTGTGAGCTTTCCTATTTATCTCACTGGAGGCTCACTCATACCAGTGGCAATACTTTAAATGTCTTCACTGTTAATTATTTTGCTCCTTATCACAGCGAGGAGGATTTCATATGGTAATGACATGCACAGTTTTATGTGAACAGCAGCTCATTTTGATAAGTGGGCTTGGGAGATATTTGTTTTCCTTCCCTCAGTCAAGGAATGTGGAAGAAACTCCCCAAGAATGAGCAGAATTCAAGGAGCTTGTGGCTATATTTTGAGCAGCTGTATTTTCTACTGTGCATGGTATCTCATGTGGGTGGAGTTTATTTTGCAGGAAGAGCTTGAAAAATGCTACCGGCTTATTTACTATATCTGATGTTTAGTTGCAGCAGTTTAATAACTTCTAATTGATGTAACAGACAGCTTTTGTATAGATTCAGATCTGTAGTGTATAGGATGATCACTCCATATAAAAGAACCTTGTGTTGCTGAATACAGAGAACAGGATTTTCTCTAACTAGGGAAGAAATGAAGGATATGTCAGTAAAGTAGGATGGGAGTTCATCGCAAGTGCAGCAAATCCTGCATTTCAGTTTTCATTAATGTGTTTTAGGGGTAGTCTGTCATAGTGGGCATGTCTACTCGAGACGCCCACTGTGCAGTTGTTACTGCATAGTCATTTAGTACGTGCATAATCAGGTACTAAATGACTGTGCAGTAACTGGCATTACTGCACAGTGGCATCCTGGCACAGTTGCCTGGAGACATTACTGCACAGTAGTAGTAGCAAGCTAATGCATAGTGTCGTGGGTAGACATGCCCAGTGTGATGTATTCTGAATATGAATGTTCAGTTCCTAAAAATGTGACATGGTTAGAAGTAACTGAGTTTTGCTCCTTGTTTGTCTGCCAAATACTCTTCCAGATGAGCAGAAGCCTTTTTTTCTTTGCCTCGGTTATTGGACTGAGATCTTGGAAAATGGCAGCCTGGCCTCTTTAATTTCTATTTCTGTATTATTTGTGCAGTAAGCAAAATTTGGTCTTTATCCCTCTGGTATGCATTTTACATCAGGGAAATTAGTACCTGATTAGAGTGGCAGCAACCAAAATGCTGTGCAATGGATTCTTAACTGTATGCGTAGGAAGATTTCTAATGCCTTGGCCTGATAATTTGCTTGGAGTAGGTAAATGTTTCTGAGCACTGTCTACATTCATGCTTACACCGTTATGTGCTGAGGGTCAGCTGTCCTGGTAGTGTGGTGGTGATTGTGGTAAAAGGCTAATTTTTCTGTTATAGATGACGCAGTAGATTAAGAGTAAAGTGATTTCTCTCTAAGGATTTAGGATGGGCTTTTCCACACAATGGTATGGAGTGCTTCTTTCAAGTATGAGGTCTTCTTTTATGTCTGAGTTTAGAAGTCTTGTCACAAGATTTTGTATAAAAGTAAGTTGTTGAATTCTTTCCCCTATAGGGCTTCTAGTACACTTCCTGCTCTGGCACTATTTGTATTGTTTTGTTTTGCTTGTTTTTGATTTTTCAATTGCTGTTGTCTGGCTATGTAATATGTCTCTGGTGATTAGAGTCACGGTTTTCCACTGAACTGATCATGCTGCATAATTATATCTTATCCCTCCATCCTGGCTTCTAGGTTAGTAAGTTTAGCAGAAATTCTCCCAGTGTTACTTGCCTAATGAGATAGCAGTAGAGAGTGTCTTGTTGATCTGCATGAACATTCACTGGATGGAAAAATCCCATGGCTAAAAGGTAGTGGGCACAGCAAGGCACTTGGTACTATAGGACCAAGGCTAGTAAAGGAGCCTTAATGCTCATTTTAACTTGTGCTTTGTATATCCAAACTCTGCACCCTTTGAGAATTTTTATAATGTTTTTGCTTTCATTAAAAAAGCCAAGAAAATGCCTGGCAGTTGGCCAAGCACATTCAGCATTCTGTGACTTCTGTTACAAGTGCAAGGGATTTATCATACAGGGGGAAATCCTAGATAAATATCTTTGTGACAAAATCTTAGCACGACAATCCATGTTCAGCCCCCCGCTGTGTTAATGCATGGCCAGAGTGGCATTCACTGGAGAAATGTTTTGTGACTAGTGCAATGCTAAATCAGTATTTTTTAGAGGTTTGACTTGGTTCTCCCCAGTCTAGGTGGCTAAGTGTGGAATGAAGCTACCAGACTTTAGGCACCACAAGTTTGCACATCTTGTTCTAGGAGGTTTTTTTACGTAAGCTTTGCTTCACTTTCCCTATAGTTATGTTGTACTATTCAGATGTGTAAATAGGCAAGAATAACACAATAAATGACATTTTCTGACTGGGTGGGCATCCATCCATCCCCTTGCATTTACACATTTACTTACTGTAATTCTTTAATAGCTTTCAAAGAAAATAAAAAAGAAGCTTCAGGGTAAGTCTGTACTGCCTCCGTTCTATGTCCATGTGTTCTGCTGTGAAGCATGCCCTGCCACTCACTCCTACTTCTCATGTACTCCAGTACCCTTCTAATGTAGCTGCATTGCTTCATTCCAGGGAGCTGGTGTGTATGGAGCAGATTACTTAGGTGTAGGATACCCTTCCCAGTGAAACTCCTGGAGTGGGGCACTAAGACAGTGTGGGTATGCTCTAAGGACAGAATCCTATTACCCTTTATGTACCTAGTCACATAACTGCTGTTTTTGGCACTTAAGCATCGTTGGCGATCCTATTTTGTGTGCAGTGTGCCCCCACTGTTACTGAGTATCTGCAGTAGGCTAGGTTCTGGTTTATCAGTTACACGGTCCCATATGTGCATACCTGAGCAAGCATAAGTCCCAAAAATGTAGCTAAGCAAAAACCCATGACTATTAGGTGTTAAGCAGTAGTCCCTTCCATGCTGCAGTCTAGTGATTAAGGCTCTCACCCTGGGAACAGGAGACTCAGGTTTTAGACATCCTTCGCCCAGAGAGGGTTTGACCTTAATCCATCCAAATTGTGTGTGCTATCTAGCAAGCCACGGGACTCATCTAGTCCTCTCTCCACTCCTCCTTGTGAAGCTGGATAATGCCTAACCTGTGGTGTTAGAGCACTGTGCTGGAAAGCAGGAGAGAGACTGGTTCAAATCCCAAATGGGTGATTGAAGGCTAGAACTTGGGTTTGTCACTTTCTAAGTTAGCCTCTAGCAATTAGGGCACTATCACTAAAATGTAGGGTGCCCCTCTTTCTCTCATGACCTGGCTTTTCACTTGGGTCCTAGTTCAAGAGTGGGGGTTGCCAGAGCCCAATCCTGGGGATTGTGGAGGGTGAGAGCTGTGATCCAAACTCCAATTCTGCCCTGTGTCTCATCTTGATGCTCAGCTGAGAACTGGAATGGGGTATGGAGCAGCCCTAGGTTCTGGTTTGAGATGGAGGCTCCCTCCAGCCTGATCTCATAAATCACACCGTAAATGTAGCATCTGCAAGGACTCCAGGTTCTCCATATTTTCTATCTTTGCACAAGTATGAACTCATAAAAAAAAAGAGCTCCACAGGCCTACAGATTGTTGAAAGTTCGTCATGTAGCAGTGGAGAGTGTGTGGTAGAATTGACCCCTTTGCCCTACAAAGCTCTTAACTGTCCTATTGCTGCGTGGACTTACTAGATGTATAGGAATAGGGCATTTAAACATGTCATCTTTCTCCTGCTTTTGTTGACTACAGCAAACCTAAGTAGGGAACATGGTCAGCACTCCATTTTCAAAAGAATTTCCTACTCTAATAGCCACAAGTTATTGCTTTCCACTAAAGCTCACACACTTTTTCTCATTTGACAGCCCTAGCCAAGTCAAGCTCCAGCAATTCTCAGTTAACAAAAACCTTCAATCCTCCTTCTAAATTAACTTTCAAGGCTTTCTTATGATGGGAATAGTCTCTGTCTTCACTGAACAAAACTTGTTCAGACTTCTAAATGAGGAGCTCCTGTGGTTAGCACCCAGGCTTGAAGAATTTCAGAAACTTACAAGCACATGAAATCAGAGATTTATAATGGAACTCACCCTGCAGGCTTGCTTTAGCAGCCAATACTCTGGTAATTGTCCATTGGTTCCTTAGTCTATACCAAGAGTACTCAACTGTCTGTCCCTTGGAATCATGTCATCCACCCCACAGAACTCCTCATGGGCTGAAAATTTGTTGTTGGTGGTGGTGGTCTTAATTGCTGCTCCCTTTCTGCCAAACTTACGGACCTGTGGGGAGCGCTGTCAGATGGATAATTTGGCCCTGCATGCCAGATTGCACACTTTAGTTTGTATGCCTGGGTCCCAACCCAGATGACATGGGGCCAGACCTCAGTAGTGCTAAGATGGGATTCAGGTACACAGGGCCAGATCTGGGTGCATAGGTGCTGGTGGCTGCTTGCAGACATAAAAAGAAAATCAAGACGGTGCTTTACTTTAAACTCAGCACATTCTTGTGCTAAGTCCCATGTATGCTCAGAAGAGGCAGCACGTTATTTCAGCCCAGCTCTGCAGCATCTGTAAAGATCTCATACCTGAGTGGGGCTTTTTTGGCACTTTAATAGCTGATTGAAAAGTGCTGCTGAAGCACCCAATCTTTACAGACACTGCAGAGCTGGACGAAAGTAATGCACTACTTTTTCGGGCATTTTTTTTAACCTGTACAAGCAGCAAGATCTAACATGTAAAACCAAAACGGGCGTAGCTTATGGGTGCAAACGCATACTAATTTTTTTCAGTGGGTGCTTGAGCCCCAGAGCACCCACAGAGCTAATGCCTATGTCTGGGTTGCCCAAGGCAGGATCTGGGCATAGAGGGCCAAATCTGGGTGGTGCAATGTGGGATCTGGGTGCATGGAATCCAGCCATGATTTGAGGTCTGTCCATTATGAGCTGGTATCTGGATGTGCAGAGCCTGATTCAGGTGGCATGAACTAGGATCCAGGCACGTGGGGCCCAATCCAGGTGTTTTGAGCTGGGATCAAGGTGTATGAAGCCAGATCCAGGTGGTGCAAAATGGAATCGGGGTGTGTAGGGCCTGATCTGTGCAACGTGAGGCAGGATCTGGGTGTATAGGGCCCAATCCATGCAGCGTGAAGCGGGATCTGGATGTATGGGGCCCAATCTGAGCAGCATGAAGCAGGATCTGGGCATGCAGGGCCTGATTCAGGCAGTGTGAAGTGGGATCTGGGTAGGGTGCATGGGGCATGCAGCGTGAAGGGGGATCTGGGTGCACAGGCCCCCAATCCAGGCATCACGAAACATGATCTGGGTGCACATGGCCCAACCTGGGCAGTATGAAGCAGGATCTGAGTGCATGGGGCCAGACCTAAGCAGAATGAAGTGGGACCTGGGTGCACAGGGCCTTTGCCAGGCAGTGTGAGGTAGGATCTGTGTGTGCAGGGCCTGATTCAGACAGCATGGGGCAGGATCTGGGTGTACAGAAACTGATGTGGACAGCATGGGGCAGGACCTGGGTACACAGGACCTGATTTGGGCAGTGTGAGATGGGATCTGGGTACACATGGCTTGATCTGAGCTCTAACTGGACAGGATCCAGCCCTGCACCACTCATCTACCCTGTAGGCCCAGAAGGTTGAGTACTACTGGTCTGTGCAAAACAGTGTTATTGTGCTTTAGCTAGTGCTATTTTTATGGCTTTCCTGAACAAGGCTGATGCTTTGATAGATGAGAGGCAAAGATTCTGGATTAGTATATGAAGAGTACAGTGCACTGTATATATAATATAAACTAGGGGAGAAATTATGGTGTTTGTAGATGGGAACACAAATGAGATTTGGACTAAATGGACAAACGTAAAGAGGGAAGAAATCCTTCATATGCATAGTTACAGCCATTCCTGAGCAGACTAAACTGATCAGGATACAGCATAAATCCCAGGTCTTTACTTGTGCCACTTGCCTTTGAAATAGGTCAAATTTAGCCCATAGTGATTTTTCTTGGATCTGATTGCTTTGGAAAGAATTCCTTGCTAAGAGCAACTGAAAACAAATGCTCCCTACAGGCCCATCAAGATTTGGTAGGGGTAGATATTCCTACCCCTTTGTCTTGGCTGGTGGTGTTTGTTGAAGAGTTGGCTCTAGGATTGCTTGTCAGATTCTGTCATCAGCCTCCCATTTCATGCATCTGCTTAACCTACTTACAGAACCTGGAGAGAGAAATGCTACCTTGGCCGCAATAAAGATACAGTATGAGTGGTAGTGCTGGTGCAAACTTCCATTCCTATTTCTCCAGCAAATGTTCCCAAATGATGACCATATGGAACAAGTTCTAAGGGAAGATAGTTTCTCACACTATTGAAAAGCTTGCATACAGGATATGTGACTGATAAATCTCACTGGCTGAGTCTTACTTGTTTCGTGCTGCTTTCTGCAGTGCCTTCATTTTTTGCCTGTATCAGGAGCTGGAGAAATACCTTAATGTGGTAGCAATTTTTTGTTTTGAGCATCAATCTAATTTTCAAAAGTAAGGGTTTGCAACATCTAGAAAAAGTCAGAATCTTCGTGGAAGCTTTGTTTCAAAACTAAATCCCCTAATGAAGAATGTTTCAATCCCTGCTCTCCTATATGCTATTCTGTGCTCTTATGGTCTCTATTATTCCTAGGAGTGAAGCTGTCTCAGAATTTCATAGATCAAAATTTGGTCTTTAATTTAGGTTTGGCTGGTCTATTAGTTGCTTCAAGTACTGGAACAAAACTGGAACATGGGTATGATGTATTCCCAATAGTCTGAGAGAAGGCAAGTGTGGGCATATGTTGACACATGTGCTATTAATTAGAAATAGACTTACTGCACAGTAAAAATACTGCTCAATAAGCTTATCTGGGAGCATATCTACACTTGCTCCCACAGTGCTCACTCAGCTCCCCTGCAGCAGCCAGGGAGAGCTCCAAGATCCCCCCCCTGGGTGCTAGCCTGTGGGCTGGCAAGGAGAATGGGGCCAGGAGGGCAGTGGCAGCTGTCTCTTGCCCCCATACACATTGGTGCGGGGTTGCGGAGGCATCCTGATGTGCACTGGGCTGGGAGACAGCTGCTGCTACAGAGCTTTCCCACTCCATGTACATGGGGACAAGCCCTGTGCCCTGTGGGGAGTCCCTGTCCAGCTGGGGGCTTGCTGCTAGCTGCACCCCCATTAGCTCCACAATCCCAGTGCTGCTCAGCTCCCTGCTCTTGTGGGGAGCTAGGAGTCCCGCAGTGCTGGGATGGGGTGAGGGAAGAGAGGGACCCAGCCCCCACAGTGAGCTGAGCAGCTCCAGGACCAGGGCCCCCCTCCTGGTATGGCTGACTGGGAGCAAATTTGCTCCCAGTCAGCATCTACATGAGCATTACTGATTCTATGATTTTATGATTGTATGATACCGAGCAGTATCTACTACACAGTTAGTTTAGTACTTGTACTTACCAGTACTAGCTAACTGTGCAGTAGACTAATTTACTGTACAGTATTTTATTAGCGTGGTTACTTGGTGATGGTTTACTGCGTAGTACATTATTCTACTTCTCAGTAAAGTGGCTCATGTAGACCCACCCTGTTAGTGGTAGTGCTGTCTTTGAGAACTTTTTTGTGAGACTGTCTTGGCCTTGATCAATGGAGAGATGCTGTAACAGGTTGCCTGCTGCCTCACAGCCTCTTCAGCCAGGCTTTTGCTCACAAGTTTCTCTCAGCCAACACCAGTAATAAATAGTCTTTTTAAACTGGCTGACCTTTGGTCCCTGGAGCATCTCTTAGCAGGCCCCAGTAATATAGTCTCCTAACAAATAAAGCAAATAAAAAACAGTTGTTGTCCTGGACATTGGGAGGGGTCCCCTATGGCTCCAGCCTTCCCACAGAAGGCTAGCCCTCTGTGTAGCCCAGCAGTCTCCCACTCTGGTGCTTTTCCCCTGCACCCCTCTCTGGTCCTGCTTCCTGGATTTTTTTTAGTCCTAGTGAGCCACTCCATCATTTACCTGCACGCAGCTTCAGTCCATCGGACAAGCTGGCTGTCTTCTCTTAAGGGAACATGCCACCTTGTTATAGATGCCCATAACAAAAACATTTCCCTAGCTGCCTCAGGAGTATTGCTGTTAAACAGCTAGTTCCCAATTTTAGCAAAAGAGCTTTTATAGTTTATTACCATATGTTGCTATAGGCTACTAACAATTTAATGAGCATATAGGGAAAAGAATCCATCCTTTGTCCATATTATGCTAGACAAAACATTAGAATTCATCATTTCTAAATATAAAGGAAGAGAATTATTTGAACTGTGCTAGCCCCTCCCAAAAACTAGATCTAACCTGCATGCATAAAATTAGCATTGAGTAGGAGTTCTGCTTATGTTTGAACAGAATGGCTTTCCCTCTTACAAAGTGTATTTAAATTTAAATCCTCCTAACCTAGATAGTAGTGAGTGGAAATGCTTTGAACTGATTGTGCCTGTGGCTGCTATGGTATCCTCCAGAGTTCACCTGTTTTAATAGCATTTTGTAGATAAAGTTTGTAATCTGAAACGAGCTGTCATGTAGTGACAGAAGCTGAGGATCATAGCCTGAGGCACAGCAATGTTTGGTGAGCAAGGGTGTCATCTGAGATGTGACACCAGCAAATAATGTTTTCTCTGCCACTGCCATGAACTCTTAGTAAATCAAATGTCTCTAAAAGACCTCACTACAAAGTGGGTCATGGGTGTAAATTGCACTGCAATCTTGCATAAAAGATGCTTCATAATTTTGCTTCTGTTTTTGTAGTATCATAGAGAAGCAGGGCTGGAAGGGACCTCCAGAGTTCACCGAGTCTAAACCCCATCTGAGACAGGATCAGCCCTAGCCAAACCATCTTATATAAACCTTAATCTAAACTCTGCATTAGACTAATGTCATTCAACACGGACATAATACCAAAACCAGACACAGGTAAAGCAGGGGAATCATGGCAGCCAACATCCTGCTTCTATGAAATATTGTCCATATGGGCTCAAGAGATCTGGGGTAAAGGGCAACCCCCCTGCTACTGAGGAAGGCAAAAACCCATGTACCCCATACCCATCTGAACAAGGGGTACAATTCCTTCCTGACCCTAAATCTGATGATCAGCCTGACCCTGAGCGGAGGGGCAAGACCCTCTAGTCAAGAACCTCTAGCTTTAGTCCCAGCAGGAGCACTGACCCACCCTAATCAGAGTGCCCAGCTTTGGCTTCAGCCATACCCAATGCCTTTGAGGAGGCTGGAAAACACTGACACATAGTAGAAAGGGCTGCGGGAGGGGGCAGTATGCACAAACAGTGGCGGACAGACTGGGGGGGCAGGAGGATGCCATGCCCCCCAGGCGCTGGCCGGGGGTCGGGGGGATGGGAGAGCACCGGTTGGGCCCTTCAGAGTTCTTATTGTGCAGGTGGCAGCCACATTCGTTGTTTAGCCCGCCCGCTCGCCCGCCCTGCGCGTTGGGTGTTCACTTACCTGTTCCGGTTGGAAATTCCATGGGCCATGACTGGGCTCTTCAGGGGCCGCTCGCAAGTGACCTCGCAGAGAGTGACGCACAAGGCCTCAAGTTAGCAGATAGAAGATGGAGTGACACTCAGTCCTTACTGGCTAAGAAGCCATCGGAGCAGGCATCGTCAAGCAAAGAGCCATAGCAATGTGTATACCCCTAGGTGATGTGTGGCAAGCACACTTCAGTTCAGAATAAAGAATGACAGCCTATAGTCACATGTGCTACATTATTCATGATCATACGAAGCATACCCAAAGCATACAGTAAAATCTGTGCAGAGCTGCAGGTAATAAATTGAAAAGCCATTTAGGACTCAGGATTCACTGACTGAGTATCACTGGTTTGGGGGTAATACTGAAAAAGTAACTGATTTTGAACTCCCAGTTTGAGTCTCTGACAAAAAAGGCCATGGACATTTTTGGCTGTATAAAGTGGGACATAGAGTGAGTTAGAAGAGGAGATGATTGTACTTCTGTACAGAACACTGGTGAAACAGATAATGGAATACCACGTTCATCCCAGTCTGCACAGGATGATGAAATATTGGAGAGGGTGCAGAAAAGAGCCACAAACATTATTTAAGGGTTGTAAAAATATCTTGGTGGGAGAGTCCAGTTTGTAAAATGTGTTGAATGAATGAGAGGGGACCTTGATTACAGCATAAAAGGCTCCTGGCACATGTAACATGTAGAGACAGCCCGGGGTCCTAGGGCCACCCCCAGCCTGATCCCTGGCAGCTAGGTGCTAGGGGCAGCTCCACGGCCCAAATCAGGGCCTGGGGCTGCCTGTGCCAAATCCTGACACTCAGCTAAGGCTTGAGATCAGGAATGAGCAGCTCTGGGTTTAGGACAGAGCTGCCTGCTTCCTGAACTGAAGGATCAGGCTGGGACCAGCTCCACAAAGGTGCAGCTGTGATCTGAGTTGTGATCAGTTTATGCCCCATCCCAAACACTGCATGTCCTGCTATGGCAGAAAAAATAAGCTGTGTCCTACTGAGTGTGGACATTTGTTTCCTCAGGAAGAAGAAGCAGCAGTGCACAGTGTGCCGCTGCTACTTGTCCCTGGGGAACACCCATGCCAGATGCCTTTTGGTGTGCGGCACGTTACCCGAGGTGGAGTAGGAGAGGCTGGGGCTAGCACCTATACTGGCCTCAGCAGCCCTCCCTGGGGTCCTGGGGGCTTCCCAGGGCTGCGGCCGTGGCAATCCTGATGCTTGGAGCTAGAGCCTGGTCAGCAGCCAGAGTGTGGCTCCACTTGGCCAGGCTTTGGTTTTGAGTGGTGTGCACTGCCCCCATATGTACCTCCCTCCATTTTTTTCATGCAGGTTTTTTTGAACCTGGGATCTCCCAGGGCTAGCCCTGCTCCTCCACTCCCCAGCCACGCTTGTCTGGATATGACCACAATGCTTTTTTGGGGGCATAACATTGTTCAGATCCCATTTTCACTATTATTTTAACATCTTGCAGTGGCTGTAAGAAAATCCCAAGGAGGAAAAGATAATGGGTAATAAAGGGCTCTTTAATTTAGTGGAGAAAGGCAAAACAAACTATATTTAATTATTATTAGAAATTAGGTACACATTTTCCCCAGTGAGGGTAATTAACCATTGGAACAAACAGCTCAAGGAAGTGATTGATTCTCTAGCTCTTGGTGTCTTAAAATCAAGACTGGATACCTTTCTGGAAGATTTGTATTAGCCAAGCAGATCTTATTTTGCTCACAACTGTAGTAACTGGCTGAAATGTAATGGTCTGTGCTATAGAAGAGGTCAGTCTAGATGTTCTAATACTTTCTTCTGGCTTTAGATGCTATGAATCTATAATCAACCCCCTGTGAAGGTCTCAGCCAGTGGTTGGTTTGCACCCTGAAGGAGCAGGTTTTATATCCTTTCCAGTAATCTTTCACTTTGTAGCCTTAACTATTATAGCTCTGGATATTCTTATTCCTATCCAGATACTTGTCCAGTCCTCTCTGAATCATGTTAGCTTTTGGCCTAATGACAGCCATTTCAATTAATTTAATCTTTTAATTGCAGATTGTATGAAAATGTATTTACTTTGATCAGATTTGGATTTGCTACCATTCACAAGAGGAGCCCTTGTTCTGGCTTTCTTGAAACTAAGGAGAACTGAAATCTGGAAAGCTGCCATGGGGAGCTCTATTCCGTCCTTTCTGTAGCATTCAGAGAGCTTCTATTATAAAAGGATCAGCTTTAGTAAGACGCTCCTCTGACTCTGGTCTGGGAAGGTATTAATAGTCTTGTTAACTGCCCCTGAGTAGGGTTCTGCAGAGGCAGTTCTTGAAGGAGAACAGCAGGTTATCTACCTGTAACTAGAATTTGCTGAATTTTATTGCCTCTGCAGCTGCTCAGTCTCAGGGCATTTGTTGCAACAGTCCTTTCTGTGCTTTCACAAACACTGGATCTGGGATTGGGGTATTTGCATAACTGGGGTATTTGCTTTACACATAGCTCCATGTAGGAGATGCTTAGTCACTCTCTCAGAGGTGTGAAACTTTAGGTACAATATCTAAATAAGAATACCCACATCTCTAAGACCTGCAAAGCTAAGGCACAAGAGGTATGTGGCTAAATGTCTTTGTAGCTACCCAGTCTGGATCCATTGCTTGCACTACTTTGTCAGGTGTGTTTTTCTGGCCCCGTGAGCCAAATGAATGGTGTGGGACCAGTCTACAGGCGAGATGGATGGCATAGGGCTGGCCCCACAGGTGGATCCAGTACATGTCCCAGACACTGTATGTAGCACACATTTTCAACTGGCCTGGCCCAGTGTGAGTGCTGTGTGCAGTGCATTTCCTAGAGTGGCCTCACTTTCCCCATACAGTGCACAGAGCCAATCCAGTGTGCATCGCTTGCAACGTGTGGGTCGACTCCGAGATGCATGGGCATCACTGTGGGCCAGATGATAGGGCTCCGCAGGCTGGATCTTTGACACTCTTGCTTTAGGAATTTATGATGCTATTAAGTGAAGCAGTTAAAACTCAGCATTTGTATAGTCAGGCTGGTAAGGACTTATTAATCTTCAAATATTTTGGTTTGAAAATGTTAAGCATTCTGACTTTTAGGGCAGAATCCTGTTTCTCCAAGTAGTTGCATAAGTGTCACTTAAGTACCACTTACTGGGCACATCTACACGACACATTTACTGCACAGTTGACTAATTACCTGCACAATAAACATCTTGACAGCTGCATGTGTGCCCCTGTTAGGTTGGAGTAAACTAATTTACTCCACAGCAGGATAGCACTTGTAAATACAAGTACTATCCTGCTTAGGAGTAAAAAAACTCTGCAACTGCACAACTTTAGATGCTGGAGGGGCTGGCTGGGGCACAAGGATGCTTCAGTGCAGGGATTGTCTGCCAGCTAGCCCCATGCTGAAGCCACCCAGCCCCTCCACAGCACATTGAGCTGGGCAAGCAGCCCTGGGCTCCACATGCTTGTCTAACCAGGCTCCACATGCTACACATGAATAAATTGCGGAGCTTATTGCTCTGAAATTAATTGCTCCTGGGCACACATTCTAAGGGCACACCCAGGAGCAATTAATTCTTTAGCAATAAACTCTGCAGTTTGTTTATATGTCATACTTGCGCATGTAGACACACCCACTGACTACCTGATTTACCAAATCCAAGATTACTTTGAATTTAAGATGACCCCCACAGTAATCAGATTCTGTACATGGAAAACACCTACCCCTTCCACTCCTGCCCTTTGACCCCCCCATGCCTGTGCCTGCCACCTTGCCGCCTATCCATCCCTACCGCTTGCCCCACATCTGCTTCTCCACCCCTTGCCCCCCTGTGCCTGTGCTTAACCTGGTGCTGTTCCCCCCCCCACTTTCACCCTGCCCCCATTCCCCTGCTTCCTGTACCCCCACCCCTTGCCCTCCACATGTCTGGGCCTGCCCCCAGTGCCTGCCCCCATCATATGTCTGTGCCTTCCACTGTCTCACCTAGTTCTCCTAGAGCTCATCACCCCACCGCTGCTTACCTCGGAGCAGCTCTGGCTTTGGCTCTGGGGGAGATAGCAGTAGTCCCAGCCCAGGCCCCTGCTAGCTGGTCAGGAAAAAAAACACTGGCAGTTGACTGTTCCAGATATGGCTGGAGCTGGAGCCTCAAGTAAGCTGGAGGGGAGGGGTGGGAAAGCTCTGGAATCTCCCCTGTGCTTCCCCCAGTCCCACTACAGATCTTCCCTGTGCTCTGCATACCTCCATGGGGTCTCCACTGCATGCCCCACCCCACCATGCTTTCCTGGCCACTTACCCTCTCAACCACTGCACAAACCACTCTTGCCCAGGACAGGTGACAGCTCAGTTCTGGCTTTGGCTCCAAGCCCAATCTGAAGCTGGAGCTGAGCCACCATCTGTCCTGGACTGGTACTCAAATCTAGGGCAGGGGTTTTCCTCCCCATGTTGTTGGGGATGGGGGACTCAGACTTGGATGAAAATAAAAAAGAATTGCATTTATACCTACTGTATTTATTTTCCAGAATTGAAACACTTATACAGCCAAGTGCATTATCCAGCTCCGTCTTAGCCAGGTGCCCTGAACCTACAGCCACTGAATATGTTCCACAGAAGTCTTACTCATCTCTGGAAGCACAGAATGGCTGCTTACATCCCAGAGTGATTTTGTTCAATTCCAAGTGTCTAGCTCAGGGGTGGGAAATTATTTTGGCTGGAGGGCTGCTTAATGAGTTTTGGTAAGTGGTGGAGGGCCGCAAGGGTAGCCCCGCCCCTTGACAGGTGCCTCTCTCCCTAGTCATCATCTTAGGACTGGAAGTCCCATCCCTAACCATTGCCACTGGAAGTCCCTCCCTTTGTCCCCAGAAGTACTCCTTTTGGGTTAGGGGTTGCAATCTTGGAACTGGGGAAAAAATCATATACTGAAAGTCAAACATCTACTATAATGTATTTTAATTTTATTTTAAAAAATATTTTGGTTCTGATTTGTGTGCATTTGTGTAGTGCATATAGAAGTGATTGCATAATAGCTCAAAAATAAAGTCTTACTCTTGTATATTGTATGTGGGGGCTGTGAGTTGTGGTTGGGCTGTGGGTATGTGTGATTGGTGGGGTGTGTGGGGTTTGTGAGGCAGTATAGCTGTGTTGGGGTTGTAGGGTTTGTTGGGGAGTGTGTATATGTGGGGAGACTTCCAGGGGTTATGTGGGATTTATGGGGTTTTGGTTGTAGCTGTCTTGGTCTAAGGACATAGGCAGGCAAGTTCTCTGAGTAGATGTGCTATCATTTATTAAACCAGCTGAGCAGTTGGAAAAATATTCTTAGCAAGCTTTCAGGTGCAGTCACCCTTCTGTAGGCATAGGGAGTCTCTGCTGGTTTGAGACTCCAAGGAATGAGAGAAACTAAAAGTGTGGCAAGATGTCAGTGAGAATGTAAATAGGTAGGAACTAGAAAGATAAAAGCTAAAGCAGGGAAGAGAGGAGGAAGAAAGTGGAGGTAAAAAAGGCCAAAGGGAGACATTACAGTGATAGAATATAAGGTAGAAAGGAGGCTGTCTGTGAAAAAAGAAATAGTTGGTGATCAGGAAAACAGGAATGAGAGAAACTAGAAGTGTGACAGGATGTCAGTGAAAATATAAATAGGTAGAAATTAGAAAAAGAGAAGGTAAGGCAGGGAAGGGAGGGGGAAGAAAACAGGAAGAAAAAAAGACTAAAGGGAAACACTACAGTGGTAATAATACAAGGTAAAAAGAGGCTCTCAGTGAAGAAGGAAATAGTTAGAAATTAGGAAGACAAAAGGCAGAAAAGTAGGGGATGGGAGGGAGAAAAGGTGGGAGAAAAGAAGAATGTAAGAAGCCAGGTCAGGCAGGTACCTGGTGAATCAGATGTCAGGCAGGTTGTAATACGTCATAAATCCAATGTCTATATTGAGTTCATGATTTTTTGTATCCAGTAGATTTATGAAGTGAAGTTTGTAGATCTGTCTATGAAAGGTGTTTTGTAAATTCCCTTTGAGGTTTGGAACTGAGAGATCAGAGAGGGAGTGATTGGCCTGTGAGAAGTGTGCCCCCACAGGTAACTGGGTATTTTTGTCTTTGTGTGCATTCATTCTGGTGCACAGTTGTTTTTTGGTTTCTCCTACATATTTTCCATCAGGGCATTTGGTGCACTGGATGAGATATGTAACATTTTTGGAGGTGCAGGTGTAAGATCCTGGAATGGTGATGGTTCTGTTGTGAGGTATAGTTATTGTGGGGGTGTGGGGATGTGTTGGCAGGTTTTGTATTTCTTGTCCTGGCATGGTCTGGATCCATTGGAAGTGGTTTGGGTCATAGGGAGTTTGCATCTGGTGATGAGGTTAGCGAGGTTCAGCGCTTGTTTAAAGGCTGGGTTGGGTGGTTCTGGGAAGATCTCTTTAAGAATGGGGTCGTCTTCTAGTATGGATTTCAACTGATTGAGGATTTTCCGTATAGTTTCCAGGGAAAGATGGTATGTCATAACTAATAGTGTGCAATTTGAGGGGATTTTCTTTTTGTACTTGCAGTTCTTCATGTGGTGTCCAGGTGGTGCTTTCAAAAGTGGGATCTATCTCTCTGGGGGAGTTTCCTTGTTGAGTGAAAGCCCTTTTGAGATTTGTGAGATGATGATCACAGGTGTTCTCCTCAGTGCAAATTCGGTAGTATCAGCAGGCTTGGCTGTATATTACAGCTTTCTTGGTGTGTTTAGAGTTATTGCTGGTTCTATGTAGATATGTATGTTGGTCTGTGGGCTTCTCGTATGTGGTAGTTTATATTTTACTATTCTGGATATTGCTTATAGTGTCTGAAAAGGAAATGTTGGTGCTGGAGTATTCAAGAGATAGTCTGATGGAGGGGGAAGATTATTGAATTTGTGATGGAAACCAATCAGAGATTGCAGGTTTTCGATCCAAATGATGAAGATGTTATCTATATATCTTAAGCATAGCATGGTTTGATGGTGCTGTTTTTGAGGAATTCTTCTTCCAGGTAGCCCATAAAAAGGTTGGCATATTGTGGGGCCATTTTGGTGCCCACAGCTGTGTCCATGGTCTGGAGGAAGTGTTGGTTATTGAAAGTGAAATTGTTGTGTGTGAGGATGTGAATCATGATATTTTGATATTTGCCTTGAACTAAAAAAGGACAAAAGATTAAATAGCAAAATGTTAAGTGGGATTATGAATCTATTAAAAGGGCTGAAAAATTGGAAATACTGAAACTTGAAATATTTGTTTAAACACTTTGATCAAAGGCATTTTTGCATTTCGGAACTGAAATACTTCATTTCAGTGCTCCTTTTGAATCTGCCCCCTGAGCAATTGAGAGAGAGATCTGTGTCTTCTCTAGAACTGTTTTTTAAATATGGGAGTCACATTGGAAACCTCCCAGTCTCTGATACAGAGGCTGTTTTTAGTGATAGGATGCATGCTACAGTTAGAAGTTTGGCAGTTTCTGATCTGAGCTTCTTTAGCATCTGAAGGTGAATGCCATCAGGTCCTGATGCTTTGCTACTATTTATCAATTTCCCTTATGACCTCATCTACTGAAACTTCAGTTTGGGTCAGTTCCATTGACTTACCTCTAAAGCAGAGTAGATCTGGTGAGGGGATCTCCCTGACATATTCTACAGTGAAAACAGATGCAAAAATGCATTTAGTTTCTTGGCAAGGGCCCCTTTTACACCCCTATCATCCAAAGACCCAAATGACTCCCTGTAAGGTTTTTAGCTTCTAATGTACTTTAAAAAAAATGTTATTGTTACCCGTTGTGTCTCTAAGAAGTTTCTCCTCAAATTCTTTCTTAGCTTGTCTTGTTATGGTTTTACATTTGATTTACCAGAGTTCATTCTCTTTTTTATTTTCCTCATTAGGATTTGTCTTCCACAGTTTGAAAGAAGCCTTTTTTTCTACTTATTGCCTTTGCAACTCTGCCATTAAACCATGTTGGATTTCTTTTGGTCCACTTTCCTTTTTGGTTTGTGGTATGCATTTGCTCTGTGCCTTAAGCAGTGTTCTTAACCAGTTCCCATGATGCATTCATGTTTTCTTTGTGTGTTCTTCTGGCCTGTTCTTCTGGCCTGTATCTTGTTGCTGCAGTCATGCATATTGACAATGACAGTTTTACTTAATGTTTCTCACCTACTACATTCCCTGATGGGTCATCTGAGCTTGAATAGAAATATGGCCTGCTTTCTGATTAACATGATGTAAGCAATCTGCATGTATAGAAAAGACCTGCTGGTATTACTTTATTTTATCAGAGTTTCAAAGTCAGTATAAAGTGGACATGATTTCTTCCAATGGGCCATTAATTTTGTTTTATCATTGGCCTGATGGCCATTACCCTTTTTTTGCAATGCATTTCCCCATTAGGTTTGTACAATTAGCAAAATATGAGCTGTTTAATCCATACTAGCAGCAATGGGAGCAAAAGATTTAGCTCAATAGTGTATGTGTGTGTGAAGAGGTGAGCCTCATGCTTGGATGTCTTCTATGCAGAAGGTAAGAAAGCATGGTCTGTTCTTCATTACTGCTGCCTCCAAGTCCGTGGATGGACTTCCATTTTCACTGGGCCTAGAAGGTCAGTATTAACACTTGTGTCCAGGTATGCGCTGAACTTGGCTGCTTCTGTGTATTTTTCCCCTCAGGTGTCCTGTGGCTCAGCCTTAGGACTAAATGGCCAAATGGCAAGTAGAGCTGAGATTCTTAAGGGACAAGTGAGTCCTCCTTCCTATCTTTCCTTTGCCTTAAGTATCACCGTGTCTCAGCATTCCTTGTGTTCCAGGAGCAGCCTGGCTGTCGTTGAGCAGGAGGGAAGTTGTTGTAACACGTTAAAGCTCATGGACCTTTCCCAGTGATTTGCACCTCTGTGATGCAGTAAGGGAAATCACTTTAGTTCCTGAGATGCCTACAGAAAGAAAGAAAGAAATGTCACAGTATCTGAGCCTAAGGTGGAAGTTGAATGTACTCAGGACCTAGGACAATATGAAGAAGGCATCTTAAAAGGCAGCTGTTGAGAGCCCATTTGCTGG
Organism: Crocodylus siamensis; assembly: GCF_052110815.1. Taxonomy (NCBI): domain Eukaryota; kingdom Metazoa; phylum Chordata; order Crocodylia; family Crocodylidae; genus Crocodylus; species Crocodylus siamensis. The sequence continues at coordinate 12,251,852 of NC_143408.1, forward strand.
ACTCTTCACTGTACTTTCCAGCCAGAATGGGGAATGGAGGCTGTATGGGTAGCACTGGTGCATGGACATATGCTGTCTGTCAGTAAACAGTAGGAATCCGTTCTTATCCTTCTGGACTTCCCCATGCACTCCAGTCAGTCAGTCCCAGAATAAACCTGTGTAAGTTATCAAGGACTTCAGAAATGTTCTAAGAAGCTTTGGACCCTCTTTCAAGGGTTGCACCCAGATGACAGTGATGGGAAGCGGCCTCAATGGCCAGAAGCAGGATTTTGTAGAGGGGTCTGGGGGCCACAACTGGCACTAGAGGGGGGCTGCACCCCCTGCTCCCAGCTTTCTTCTCTACTGGGATGGGAAAACTATGCCACAGGAGCAATAACCGTACTTTTATTGAGCCCCTGAATTAGGAAAGAATCCCACCTCCTCTTCTTGGCACTCCCTCCTCTCCCCTCTATGCACAGTGGCATGTCCTTTCCCCTCCCATTTTCACTCTTCTCCATCTGCTTCAGCTGTTGCCACTGTCCCTGGCAGACCCTGGGAACAGGAGGAGTTCCAGAACTGTTTCTTCCCTGTTTCTTCCCCTGTCCAGCAGGGCTGCATGGGGAGCCAGGCTTAGCCAGGGACAGTAATAGAGCCTGTCCTTTGGCTGGTAAGCAACACCTGGGGGAACCCATTTGCTGCCACTGTCCCCAGGTGAGCCACAGCTGGGACAGCTGAAGCAGTAGGTGGGGGAGGGGGAACAGGAGGGGAGGGGACATGCTGCTGAGCATGGAGGGAAAGGGAAGAGGAAAATTGTTATCTGCATTGGACATTTAAAAAAAAATGTGCCTGGCCACTGCTCCCGTGGCATAATCTGAAAGGGGAGAGTGCGGGGTGTGCAACTGCACCACTGCACCCCTTCTTCTCCCATTGGCCTTCTGCCTTTTGCAGTCTCACCAGCTCCTTTCCATGTTACACATAGCTACTGAGAGAAACGGTGACGTTTCACAGGCTTGATTGTCAGCAATGTAATGAAGTTACTGTTTCCCACCTAATGTTAATATTGTCATCCTGTTATTTGAAATCAGTTCAACACATTGGTGAGAGAGAGCTGGCCTACATGATGGTAGAAGTCATGCTTCCAAGCATAGGAAAGTTAGTTTTGCTGCCTTCCTGCTGTCTCTACCAGTTCAGACCATGTGGCTACAAATCCCTGGAAAAGTTCACAGTATTTTTATGTTATTTCCTGTATTTCTACATTCTTTGAGTTTGGATTCTTCCATAGCAGATAGTGAATCTTATAGATGCTGTCTCCATCTGGTTAGAAAAATGTGACCCATCCTTGCTGCTATTGACTTACCTTTATTCATATGTGTCTTCAGCCCCTCCCAGATGGATAGCTGCATGTCCTTTTATTTGGATTTGAAAATACAGGCTGTGAGAAGTGCAACTGGTGGTCATTTCCTGGATTAATAAAAGCATCTTCTATTCTCTGCTTCACCGAATACCTATAGATTGTTTTATGGTCATAGAGTGAAATATTGGCCCTTTTCCAATCAATTAGAATTTTTCCACTGAGTTCAATGTGTCTGAATTTCATCCTCTTTCGTTCTTTGTAAAGTACTAGCTAATGTGGGCAAAAGTTTTTTAAAAGATCTCCGTCTTATAGGATATTGACAGCCTTTAACAGCACCTGACCTTGGCAATAGTGGAATTAGCTATTGCTGGACTGAAGTATGTATCAGATATGACTGTTGAAGCATAGGCCCTGCACCGCAGAGCTTCCCTTCTTGGGGGGTAACTACACTGGGACACAGGTCAGCTACAGTTAAGGCAAAAAGCACCTCTCTGAATTGTCTTCCCAACTAATAACATAAACACATTTATTTACCCCCAGCACAGGAAACAAACTAATACACATGCCTTTTCTCTGTGGATGGAGACCTCAAATGACAGGGTTTTTTCTCTGTTTAATTTCTTAACTTTGAACATGCATGGTACATTTATGGCTCTGCAGAAAAAACTAAATAGACTAGAATAGTCTAGCAAGCTGATTATGCCATCTATAACTACTTTGGAAACCCTGGGGCTCCAATGGTATTTTAATATGCTGCACTCTACAAAATTCTGTTTTATAATTGAGTAGTTAATTCTCTCTCTTTTATGTTGCATAACATGTAATGTTCAGAGACGAGGTCGATGTTGTTTTGTGCTTTGATATACGTAAGTTGGAACTGGTCTTATCTGCAGCCTTCTTGAGTGCTTTTATACCTGTTTATGACTGAACTCTCTTCTGTTCAGATGTTCTGTTCAGCAGTGTCCTGCTCCCAGTTGTGTCAGGTAGTCTAAGGTATTTCATATGTTAAATATTTCTTACTGACAGCTGTGAAAAACAGTAACTGTAGCTGCAACTGGAACAGTAAGTAAATGTGGGAGGGACTATAGTTGCTATGTTCTTTCCAAATGGCAGAGCTTGTCTACACCTCTTCATTGGCCCGACTAGGTGATGTGGCCTAAGGTTACTTATGAACTCTGGGCACTAACTGACTTTAATCTTGGAAGCGCTGCCACAGGCTAGTTCTGCTTATATTTCTAAGTCCCATAACACTGCTTCGATTTGAGAAGCACTGTGTGGATTGGTTCTGGTGGGTGGTACAATATACTCAGCACCATAGATTTATTTCTGGAAAGTAAAGTGGTAGCATGGGGCAAAAGATGGCAGTGGTATATCGTATGCACTGGCCTACATGAAAGGCACCCTTCAAGGTGCTAACTCATATAGAAGCAAACACAGGCAGGAAAAATCTGCACATGGATTTTAAAGCTGAGTCTGGAGACTAAACTGCCTCCTTGTAGCAGGGAATGATTCCATGATAAGAAAATGCTCAGCATCACTATCTTATTCTGAAAGCTTTCAAGACCAGTCCAGTTTTTCAGAGTTAGAAAGAGACATATTTTGGAATAGATTACTTTTTATTTCATCTTAATATTTGTTTGAACTTCCCTATGCACAAGTGCTTCTTTTCAGTTACATGCATGCATATAATTTTTACGGTTGTAAGTAATATAAACCACCCCATCTTGAAGAGGAGGCTCAAAAAAGGTTTTCCAAAGGGACAAAAATGACCACATTTGGTGGATTTTACTTTTTAAAACGAATTGATTTAAATTTTTTAAAATACAAGGAAAAGATAATCTGTGCTCACTGTAATTATAAACAATTTAAATAAAAATCTTTTCCTTGTAACTTAAGGTGACAGTGCAAATTGAGCTTATAATTTCATAGACATTAGGGCTGGAAGGGACCTTGGAAGATAATGCAGACTTGGTAAAGCAAATAAAGTATTAGGAATCAATAGGGAGAATAGAGTGACACCTACCAAGCAACGCAAATATTAGTCTTACATACAAAAAAAGAAGCCAAATTCAGCTATGTTTTAAGAGATAAAACTTAGAAATAGGATGGGTTTAGAAGCCCTGCCTCATTTCACATTGGTTCCTATGATCAGGATTCTGCTCTGGGTCTGCCTGCAAATTTAGTTAAATGGTGACAGACTGTTATTAAAAACCAACAGTAATATTAATTTTTGTGTGTATATTAAAAGCATATTTTTCTTAAACCTTTATAAAACAGTCAAACAAAAACACATTTTTATTGTTGAATCTCAGGTTTCTTCCCCAAATAGCTGAGGGAATGGACAGACATAACATTTGAATATTTTGAAAAACCCCGGAATCACTTCAAAGGGCAAGCTGAATAGATGTATACACCCTTTGAAGTATTCCAAAGATGGTAGAAGTGCTCCAGAGAGATGCTTAAAGGAAATAAGAACTATTTAGAAGTTCTTCAAAATGAAGCACTTCAGCTTTCATATATACACTAGGGGTGCACCAATAGATATTTTCAGGACTGATAGGGATAGCCGATATTTAAGGAGGCATATTGGCCAATACCAATTTAATTTCCAATACAGCTGCCTCCAGCTGGTAAGTCTGTGGTGGTGGAAGGGGAGAGGGGAGGGAAAAGGCATGAGGGGGAGGGCAGATCAATGCCCCCTGCAGTGAGGAAGGGGGCAGGGGCAGAGGCAGGTGCTGCCCAAGCAGGGTGGGAGGAGGGGGTGGAGCCATGGCTCATGGTGGGGGGAAGAGGTGGCTCTTGCCGGTGCTTGCACCCTGGGAGTGTCCCCTGGAACGGGGTGGGGTGGGGCGGGCTGCAGCCGGGGCTCTTCTCAGTGAGCGAGTGGCGAGGCTTGGAGTGGATGCCAGTAGGGCTGGGAAGATGCTGCATCCACCCCAAATTTTGCTGCTGCTTCACTCCCAGTGACATGCAGCTCCAGGCATTTATTGGCCAAATTATCAGCCCCATTTGGCCAATATCTGATACAGCCAGTTTTCTTTATATTGGTACCGATCCAATATTGGACTGATGTATCAGTGCACCTCTAATATACACGCTATAGTTTCATAGTTTCTAGGGTTGGAAGGGACCTGAGCAGATTTTATAGACATCAGGGCTAGAAGGGACCTCGAGAGATCATCGAGTCCAGCCCCTGCCCAAAGGGCAGGAAGTCAGCTGGGGTCATAGGATCCCAGCAAGATAAGCATCCAATTTACTCTTGAAGGTGTTCAATGTAGGTGCTTGAACCACCTCCGCTGGCAGACTGTTCCAGACCTTGGGGGCTCGGACAGTAAAGAAATTCTTCCTTATGTCCAGCCTGAAACGGTCTTGCAGGAGTTTGTGACCGTTCGACTTCGTCATCCCTTGGGGCGCTCTGGTGAACAAACGTTCCCCCAGATCCTGGTGGTCACCCCTGATAAACTTATAGGTGGCCATCAGATCACCCCTGAGCCTGCGCTTTTCCAGGCTAAAGAGTCCCACGTCTCTCAGCCTGTTGTCATAAGATCTGTTTTCCTGACCTCTGATCATGCGCGTGGCTCTCCTCTGGACTCTCTCAAGCTTCTCCACATCCTTTTTGAATTGCGGAGCCCAAAACTGGACGCAGTACTCCAGCTGCGGCCTCACCATGGCCGAGTACAAGGGGAGAATGACGTCCCGGGATTTGCTCGAGAAGCATTTATGGATGCAAGCCAGTGTTTTGGTCGCTTTATTAACCGCATCATCGCATTGCAGGCTCATGTTCATCTTGTGGTCAATCTAGTCCGACCCCCTGCCATGGCAGGAAAGAGTACTGGGGTCAAATGACCCCAGCAAGATGTTCATCTAACCTCCTCTTAAACACCCCCAGGGTAGGAGCCTGCACCACTTCTCTTGGAAGCTGGTTCCAGACCCTAGCCGCCATGACAGTGAAGTAGCGCCTCCTGATATCTAACCTAAACCTACCCTCTGCCAGCTTGTGACCGTTATTCCTGGTCACTCCTGGCGGTGCTCGGGGGAACAGTGACTCCCCCAATGCCTGCTGATCCCCCCCTGACTAGTTTATAACAGGCCACAAGATCCCCCCTCAGCCTTTTCTTTTGGAGGCTGAACAGGTTCAGGTCCTGTAGCTTCTCCTCGTAGGGCCTGCCCTGTTGTTCCCTGATCATACGAGTGGCCCTCCTCTGGACCCTCTCCATGCTGTCCACATCCCTCTTGATGAGAGATCCTCTGTGTGCTCCAGCATCCTCTAGTGTTTAGCTCTTCACCCTCCCTAGAAGCATGGAGGGGGAGGGAGGGGAAGCAGAGCACTGTGTCAGTGAGCACTCTTCTGTCTGTTCAGCTTCTGCTCATCCAGAAGAACCTCCTGCTGGAACTGGAAGGTGCCATATCTTTTTCACAGAACTGGGAGACCAGAAGTACCATGTTTATCCTCTGCCAGAACCAGGCAACCTAGTACCCCTCATCCTCCTATCTCTTCCCCCTGGACTTGGATTCATGCTATTCAAACTCTAGTCCATGTATCATTATTGTCAGCAGTCCCTACATACAAGAAGAACAGTCTTCCAGTAAATAGGGGACTCATCAGTGATTCCAGAGGTGGCTGAAGAGGCCACTCTGAGATCCACATGCTTGACTGTAGAAATGGCAAATGGTTTCAGGAGAAAGGACTAGAAACTAGTAATGTAAGATCACACCTCTTTCCCTTTGTAGGCCTCATCTATCCACCTCCATAGTGAGGCAAGTTTGCTTCAAGTGATCTATACCTTGTCAGACATCATGGTGTCATTGGGGGTGATTCAGTGTCTGAGTCTCCCAAGCATTGATGTTAATATTGCATTTCTTCAGATGGGCCTTCAAGGTGTCCTTGAATCTCTGAAGTGAGGACCATTGATGAGTTGGGAGTATAGAACCTGTTTCAGGGGCCAGCTGTTGGACAGGACATGTCAGAAGGATGTCTAACAGAACTGGCACATTATAAACATAGCTTTAATGCAGGTAGAGTTTGTATGAGCCAGAATATTGGCATAGATTCTTCTGTTCTTTCCTTTAGAATAATAGAAAATTAGGGTTGGAGGGGACCTCAGGAGGGTGTCTAATCCAACACCTGGCTGAACCATCCCCACCTAGATCATTTGAGCCAGGGCTTAAAAACCTCCAAGGATGGAGATTCTACCACCTCTCTAGGTAACCTATTCCAGTGCTTCACCACCCTCCTAGTGAGAGAGTTTTTCCTAATATCTAACCTAAACCTCCCTTGCTGCAACTTGAGATCATTCGCCCTTGTTCTGTCATCTGTTAACACTGAAAACAGTCCAGCTCCATCATCTTTGGAACCACCCTTCACGTAGTAAAGGATGCTATCAAATACCCCCTCAGTCTTCTCTTGTGCAGACTAAATAAATCCAGTTCCCTCAGCCTCTTCTCATAACTTGTGTGCCCCAGCCCTCTAACCATTTTCATTGCCCTGCACTGGACTATTTTCAACTTGTCCACATCCTTTCTATAGTGGGGGGCCCAGAACTGGATGCAGTATTTCAGATAAGGAGCTGATATGGAGGATTTTCTGAAGGCATTGCTGATGGTAATGTTTCTAAGTTTTCAGGTGTTTCTAATGTGTTGACCAGGTTTTACATCCATACAGGAGGATAAGAATGACAGTAGCCTGATAGACAGTTAATGTTGGTTTATATCCTGATGACATGGTCATTAAAGACACAATTTCAGAGACAACCACAGGCAGGACTGGCAGACTTTATCTGGTGTTATATATCAGTCTATACTGATTTTTTGGGGAAAAGTGGCTACCCAGGTAGGAGAAATGCTCAACATTCTCCAAAAATTATCCTCTAATTAAAATATACAGAGAAGCAGCTGTTTGGCTTGTACCATAGGTTGGGAAAGTATAGTGTTATTTGTAAAGGTGACAGTGAGTCCAAGCATTTTATATGTTTCACAAAAGCGATCAAGAGTAACCTGGAGTTCCTCAGTTAACTGGGCATACACAATGTAATCATCAGTATATTAAAGATTAGTAATGGTGGTGTTGGTTATCTTGGATTTGGAATGTAACTTGTTGACTGTAAATAGATTCCCATCCATGCAGTTGTCAACGCTTATTCTGGATGGAAGCCTATCATAAAAGTGACATGGAATAGTTGCAAGCTAGATTTCTGCAATAACACACTCCTTACTTGGCTTTAGTTTTAATAATGAAGGAACCTGTTTCTGAGCCATTGATTAGGATGGTTGGGCTCTCTTCCAACTCTAATTTTCTGTGATTCTGTGATTAGTCACCCATGGTCCGAAGAAGAAACCAAGATATGAGGTGTATGTGTAGAGTCTGACTATAGGGGAGCCAGGAACACAGAACATCCATATGGAGAATTGAGTCAGTGATCCAGAGCATTGGGCAGAGCATAGGCTCAGTAGGCCATCTGGGTTGGGTCTGGGGAATCAAATGAGAGTTAGGGAGCCAAAGAGTAAGGCCAATCTTAGGGTCAGTGGGCAAACTGGGTTGGGTAGCCAGATAATCTGCCAGAAAGCTAATAGAGGCACAAGCCAAGGCTAAATGTTGGATACAAGTCTAAACGTTGCTCAGTTGCTGCTTCTTCTGGTTCAGGGGGTTTTATAGAAAGGGGTAAATGGTCAGCTGACCCTGGCTGGTCAGTCCAGTTGCAGGGAGTAGGCAAGTGTCTAGGCCTAGGTAGCAGGTTTTGACCACTTATGTCCATTCCAGTGCTCAGCTAGAAGGTTGCAGACTGGGATAAGTGGTTGTACCAGGCAGGCCAAGGGCCCAGGTACAAGGCTATGGCTTTATACAACCCTAACAATAACTGGCTGGAGCAAAGGACAGTACTCTTGGCTAGAGAATATGCATGATTTGAAATTGACATTGCTGCATTTAGTGGGACCAGATGTGCAGGAGAGGGGCGTCTCACAGGGCATGGTAGCTATACATATTTTTGGAAAGGAAAATCTGAAAAAGATGGACACATTCATGACACTGGTTTGGCTATTAAGACCCAAGATGGTTACTTGATGCTGTGTCAGGTAACAAACGTCTCATGATCTTTTGTATCCAACTGACCAACAGACAACTTACAACAGTTATCAGTGTACTCTTCAACTCTTGATGCAGATGGTTAAATAAAATAAAATTTTATCTTAACCTCAACCAAGTCCTGTCATCTGTCTCCAAAAATGTAATATTTTGGTGATTTTAATACTAAAATGGTTACGGACTTTGAGCTATGGAATAGAGCACTTGGAAAGGAAAGGGAGGGGAAAGTCAACTCAAATGGAATTCTCCTGAGCAAGTATTTGGAACATGTTCTCATCATCACAGACTCTTTATTCTGCCAAAGCTACACATGGAAGACATAATGGATACACCTGTGCTTAGTCACTGGTACCTGTAAACAAGAGGTTCAGTCTTTATTGCTTTAAAAATCCTGCTGAAAGCAATCACCTCCACCAGTGGTTCAGTGAGAAACTTTGACCTCCCTTATGATCTTGACACATTTATCATTGGGAGAGCCTCAGGAAAGGCAGCTATGAGACATGCAAAGAATGCCAAGGCTTTGCCATAAACCTCCCCCATCAAGACCGTTTTGATGAAAATGATAGGGAAATTCAAGTTCTCACTGACAGAAAAAGAAGACCCATCAAAGCTAGACAGAATAACATCAGTTCCAAACAGAAGTAAGACAATTATTGCCACATTAAAGCTGAGTTAATTTGGAATTTTGGAGAAGTCTCCCAGGCATGGGGGACTGACAGTCCTCTCCACCTTCCCTGTCTCTTCCCCTCTACCCACTCACTTCCCACAAATTCCTGCGATGGAGGGAGCAGAGCTGCAGGTTGCTGAAGCCGTGTTGTGCCTCCTCGCTGAAGAGCACAGCACAGCATGTAGCTGGGGCAATTTTGAAGTGCTTCAGTTAACGGCATGGCAGGGGTCTGTACCTCTGTCTGTGGCTGAAATGCTCCACTTCTGAAGCACTTAAAATGTTACAGCTATCTCCACCCTGACATGCTATGTATGTGTGTTCAATATTTTTCACTGTTGTTTTAAATTAAAGAGATTTTTTTTTTCCATCTTCCATGTACATGAAAATAGTTTCGGCATTTTTAAGTGGTCTGAATTTGAGAAAAAATCAGACTCTGGAACAGAGGTGTAGAGAGCTTCTTCATATCTGGAGCAGAGGGGAGGTGTGAGGGTGGCATGGAAGTGGAATTATGCTGACCACTGAAGAGCAGGGGTGGAGGGTGGGCAGTGCAATCTTAGTTGTTCCTGGCACTGTTCTCTGCAGTTAGGCAGTTGTTGCAGCAGTTACGTTGATGCCCTGTGGGGTCAGGCAATGATCAGGATCTCAATATTGCGCTGTTAGATAGGAGGGTATGGTGCACAATTGCACATACACACACAAAAATCAGTTAGGCGCGCGCACACACTCTAGATGCACACACACACACATACACTACCAACTCAGGCACATACACATCCAAACCAGCCTAGGCACGTGCATACTTATCACCAATTCAAGCACATACACTACATCCCCCCCAAAAATTAGACAACAGTCAGTTGTCAATACCCACACACTCCATACACATACACAGATCACTAATTCGTACATCATGCACATGATGACATGCACATTCACCATTTCACACACATACCACGCACCTACACATACACACAGATGAGTTCCTAACTTGGATGGTACAGTATGTATGTGTCTGTTTGGGGTACTTGGGATACCTGGAGGGAAGGATAAGGTGAGAGAGAAAGTATAAGGAGTGAAAGTTGCTGGGACTTGGATGAGAACCGGTAGACCTAGAGAGAGAAGCTGGCTGAGGAACTGAGGCTTGGGGTTACTTAAGGTCAAGTGGCCCCAGGGTTACGCAAGGTCTCTGGTGCAAGGGGAAAAAGTCCAGTGGCAAGAAGGAGACAGCCAGGAAAGAGAGAGAGGTAAAAACCTGGGAACTTGGGGCTGGAAACTGAGGCAGACGGCTGGGAGCTCAGGCCTGGAAACTGAGGCAGACAGCTGGGAGTTCAGGGGCAGATAAGTGGTGGCAAGGAGGAAACAGTCAGGAAAAAGACAAAAACCTAACTAGGGGTTTCAAAGTAACAGGTTTATTAAACAGGCAACACACTACACAGCCCATGAAGTTATTGGTTTCTCCCCCCCCCGCAATACACACACACAAGCACTCACAATGGCAGCAGGAGAAAGAGACTCAGTGGAAGGGTTGGAGTCCAGGTAGGGAAGAGAAACAGTTGAAGCGAGGGTGGGGGTGATGGCTACCTATCCAAGTTGGAAAGGGGGCTTTGTCCAGGTGTTGTCCAGAGGGTTGTTGCTGGCAGGGCCTCTGGGTGGATAGGTGGTGTGGTGTGGTGCTGGTCCAGATGGAGAGGGCATCCCAAGGAGTCAGTCTTCACTACCTCTTTTTATGGGGCAGATTGCCTATGAACTCCTATGGGAGGGCCTGTCCAGGCAAGGTCAGTTCTGTTCCAGAGGGTTCAAGGCTACTGAGCATGTGTAGCCTTGGCACAATGGTGGGTTACCTCATCTTTTGTTTCTTGAAAGCTGAGGGTGGTTCAATGGCTGGGTTGTTGGTCAAGGTATTGGTTTTGATGGTTCGGTCATTCAGAAGGAGCTATTTTTAGACCTACTGCAATTGTCTTTCAAGCACCCTCATTCATCCCCATTTATTCAGGAACCAAGTTACATAGGAGGGTTAAGTATGAGTCATAGGTACACAACAGGGCATGGAGACAAGATGGAGACTTGACAAAATGGAAACTTGACATGACTTATGTTTACTTACATATGTAGGCCTAAATCATATAGTATCAGTAAAACAGTAATATAGAATAGTAAAAATCAGTATAAATGTAATATATAATATAAAGAAGGAGAAAAAACAAAAGGAATACAACTTGCTACCAAAATAAAATGCTGAAGCTTATCCTATGTCTTAGCTCACTTATACTTATCTATGGGGAATAGAGAGGGGAGAAAAAGAAATGGTTGGGGAAGGGGAGGGAATGCATTTTTAAATATAACCACTCCCTGCAAAACTGAGGTTTTTGCTACAACAGGTACAATGGTGCAGCAGTCCAGCAGCATGGGTTCTACAGGAGCCACTCCTGGTGCCCCATTCACTCCTGGGGGGGCGTATATAGATGCCCCCTATAAATTGGCACCCAGGGCCATCCTTTACAAGGGAAACAGGCAAACTTTTCTCTGAAAAGTTGGGAAACAGCTGCATTAAGGATATCTTTCTAATTTTACCTCTGCCTCTTTGTGCTTATGGATTATGATAACATCTCATTTTCTGATCACATTACACCTTTTCCCTTAGAGCGCTTTATTCACTGAACAGTTCAATATTTATTTTTATTTTTACTATTCAGGGTGTACCCCAGCCTTATTATTTTGCTGCTATGCAAACCCAACACCAAACACAGAATTGATTTCCTCATTGGCTGTTTTGTGGCACTCATCTGTAGTAACACAGCCTCACAAACATCAATGAATATACAAGAACAGCTTTAGTTTGTAATCAATGAACACAAATCACCTCTGGAGAGCTATTAGTTGTAATTATACTGCTGTTTTTCTCATCATCAAATCCTCTGCTAAGAGTAATAGACAATAGGATATTTTCATGTGTACTAACAGGCACATCTACACAAGGTGCTTTACTACACAGTAGACTAATCTACTGCAGAGTAAAGCATCAGTGGGCATGCCTACACATGCCCCCCACAGCATAGTTATTACTGCACTGTCATTTAGTACTTGCTTTAAGAAGTACTAAATGACGGCACAGTAACAGCTGTTACTGTGCAGTCCTGGTGGCACACAGTTATTTTTAACAGCTGCGTCGCTATAGTGATGTGCTATATAATGAGGTAGCTCATCGAGCATTGTGCCTGTGATGTTACATCACCATAGGTCATCTCTACAGCGATGTAGTGTCTCATGTAGACAGTGGGTGCATCTACACATGCATTTGATCCAGGATCAGTTTACTCAAGTAAACATTTCCAGGCAGGTGTCTACACGTGTAGGGAAGCGAGAGCTGTTTGCTGCTAATGGCAGCAAACTGCTCCCTCTTCCTGGGGCCCTGCAATAGGCCTCTGCCACCACTGGGGGGAGCTCTGGGTTCCCCCAGGTGCTAGCCCAGGGGCTGGCAGGGAGCACTGGGCCATGACACAGCTGTGTCCTGGCCAAGACTGGGACATTACACCCTGCCCCCAGGGGTTGCCTGCTGCTGGGCTAGGTACAATGTCCCCCTGCCCAGGCAGCAGGGATCTACTGACCCCAGCTTCCTGATTAGGGGCAGGGGACTTGGAAAGACCTGTAAGGAAGGGAAAGGTCTCACCCCTCTGCCACATCTACTGATGTATTGGGGTAGGGGGCTGGGACCTACCGCACTCCTGCAGTTCTTTCCAGTCTCCATGCCTCAATCACCCAATCGGAGCATGGGACTGGAACCTGCCCATGACCGGGGCAGTTCCCAGCCCCTGGTCCAGGATTGTGGGGGAGAGGCCAGGGAGCTTGTTTCATGCTCAACTCTGAGTGCAGAGCTGGGTGTGGAATAGTTTTCTGGAATTCTGTCTTTGCTTGAGAGAGTCCAGAGAAGATCCACCCATATGATCAGAGACGTGCAAGTTAAGCCAGACAAGGAAAGGCTGAGGGACTTGGGCCTCTTCAGCCTAAAAAAGAAAAGGCTGAGAGGAGACTTGGTAGCAGCTTACCACTACATCAGGGGAATACATCAAGAGCTTGACAAACAACTGCTCAACAGGGCACCCTTGGGAAAAACTAGGAATAATGACCACAAACTCCTAGAAGACCTTTTCAGGCTTAATACTAGGAAAAGCTTCTTCACAGTCGTGGTGTCCAGACTGTGGCATAAACTCCTTCCAGAGGTGGTGCACTCACCTACCCTGGAAATCTTCAAGAGGAGACTGGATGGTCACCGCACTGGGGCTACCTGACCCTAGTTGTCTTCCCTGCCTAGTGCAAGGGGTTGGACCCAATGATCTTGCGAGGTCCCTTCCAGCCCCCCACAGTCTATGAATCTATGAAAAAAGCTGGTGAGCTTCTACCCCACCCAGCTCTGTGCTTATGTAGCTGACCAGGAAACAAGGTCACCAGTCCTTGCCCAGCTCCCTGTTCATGGAGCTGAGCAGGGAACAGGCTCCCCAGCCCCTGTCAGCAGGGAGCTCCCAGAACCAACTCCATGACAAGATAAAAATCTTTCAGGTCCTGCTTCCTGATTATGATCTTGGAGCAGGGAACTTGGAGCTCCCTCCTGCCAGGGAGGGAGTCCTTGCCTGGGCTCCAGTGGCAGAGCCTGCCTCGGCAGCAGGCAGTTCCTGGGGACAGGGAGCAATCTCCCACCCCCTGGTGGTGGCTGGACCAGGAGCAGATTTCCTTCTGGTCAGGCGTTTACATGAGCACTACTGCATCATTACTAATGAAAAGTAAATTTGCTGCTTGCTTTTGCAGGTAGCAAATTTACTCATGATTACCAAGGTTTACTGTGCAGTAAGCATATGCACATGTAGATGCACATGCTTACTGTGCAGTAAACTAAACTACACTGCGGTAAAGTGTCTACACACGCATGGCATTTACTGCATAGGAAATTAATGTATTGCACAGTTAGCTAAGCTAGTACCTGTAAATACAGGTACTAAATTAACTGCATAGTAGTTACTGAGCAGTAGTGCTCCTGCAGATGTTGACCAGATGCAAATTTGCTCCCAGTCAGCCACACCAGCAGGGGGCAACAGGTAAAGGAGGAGTTCTCTGTCCCTGGTCCTGGTGCTGCTCAGCTCCTGGCTCCCCCCAGGAGCTGGAAGCTGATCAACAGTGGGATGGGGTTGCTCTCTTGCCCCTCCCTTCCACACCCACTATCCTGGTGCTTCACAGCACTTGGCTCCCCTGGGAAATGAGCAGCACTGGGAGAGTGCCCCCCTCCCCATCCCAGCGCTGTCTAGTTCCCACCTCTCCCCAGGAGTTGGTAGCTGAACACTGCTGGGACAGAGTCATTCTCTGCCCCCCCCCCCTGCCCTGGTGCTGTATAGCTCCCAGCTCCTCACAGGCTCCCAACAGGATTCAATGCCCAGCCAGGGGCTTGCCAGGAGCTGCCCCAGAAGTGGGACAGCTCCTGTTGAGCCTTCTTCTGGGTGGAAAATCCCCACTGGGCACAGGGGTGTCTGGCAGCTATGTGTCCTGATGTGCACAGCGCCAGGAGACCTCTGCCAGCTGCAGCAGCAGCTGTCTTCCAGCCCTCTGCACATCAGGACCCCTCCCAATGTGCTCAGGGCCAGGAGACAGTTGTTCCTGTGAGCATTGGATCTGGCCCCCATGCCCTCTGCCATCCTCCCAGATCAGACCATGGGGGAGCCTGGAGCTCCCTCTGGCAGCTGCAGGGGGGAAGAGCAAGGATCATCCCTGTACCATGCTGCACCCGTTGGGAGCAGATTTGGCCCCAACAGGGAGCAAGTGTAGCTGCACTCCCAGGGAAGGCTTACTGCATAGTGTTTTACTGTGTGGTAAGCCTATATCACATCAATAGCATGTGTAGATGTACCCACTGAGAAGCAGGCCCATCACTGGCTCCAATTACACTGAGAAAAGGGTCATTAATTGAAAACCTTCTGAAAATACAATTCACTCCAAGATCATTGTGATTTCTTTCCCACTGTATTTTGTCTTTGTCTGAGCCCAGGTTTGAGAGTTGGGAAGGGATTTGGAGCAAACTTCACAAATAATATTTTGTATCCACTGAACAAGTTTAAATTCTCAAATCTCTCTCCTGTAATCCAAGCCATTGCCTATTGTTTTTTCAGGGCAAGACAATTTAGAAATCCATGTTTTCCCTTGCTTGAGGGCAGACTATGTTCCTTATTTGGGAGGGACAAACATCATCAAGAGCCAGAAGGACACAAATGGCTCTGTGCTTTCCACTGCATTGCCTCTGTTCCTTTGTTCAGTCTTTTTAGAAGCAAAATACAAAGTAGTTTGTACTCATGGTTAAAATACATGTTCACACCCGAGATGAAATGAATTTGTGTTGCTTATGGTAACTGTTGTTGTGGTAATGTGCAAGTCTCCAGCTGAGAGGCAGGGCCCCAATGGATTGGGCACAGTACAAACAGATAATGGAGAGATGATCTTCACTTACCCCAAGATCTTAGTCTAAGGTAGTGTTTCTCAACTGGGGTGCTATAGAACCTTGGGGTTCTGTGATATCTTTTTAAAGGTGCCATGGTGACTGCCACCTTTCTGAGGAAGTACTCTTTTCCTCCTGACCAGTGTCCTGTGCCTGCCCCAAAAGCCTATGGATAAGCAGCTCCTCTTATGATTCCTACTGCTCCTCTGACAAAAAAAAGAGCATAATCCTCTGGATGTGCTCAGACATCTTACTATTATTGGGAAAACTTATGTAAATGCCAAATAATTACAGAATTATATAAACCTGTAGATATAGAAAACCAGTGTTAAAGCACCCTGTTTCTGTAAAAAAACAAAACAAAAAACCAAAACCAAACCAAACCCCCCTGTCATTCTTAAGTGATTTAGCATATATTAAACAGGCTGAAAAAAGGCCTATTGGTGTATTTCTTCTTTCACTGTCCCTCCTAAATATATAGGGCAGCCACTAGGGCTGTGCTAAGCTTTGATCCCTGATTTGATTCAGTGGAGATTTGGCCAGAGTCAGTGGCCAAATCTCCAAATCCAAATTGAATCAGAGAACTGTTTAATCTCTCTGAATCGAATTGAAACGCTGCAAATCGATTTGGAGAGATTCAGAAAGATTCAGTGATTTGGACATAGACACACCTTTAGATGTTTTTTCTACATACCTCTAGGTAGCAGGTGGCTTGTGAATGCTGTGATGCATGGAGTGTCCAACAGAAGCACAGGGGACTCCCCAGTGTGCTCAGCAGCAGACCTGGAAGTGGACCAGAAGCACTTCTGGTCCACTTCTGGGTCCACTGGGGAGCACAGTGGGCCTCCCCCCCCCGCTTCCCTCTGGCTTGGTGACTGGTGCCTTCTGGGTCTGGGGGGGCACCTGGGGTCCCCTTGTGGCCAATTGATGAGCTGGGGGTGTGGGGCACAGGGAGCCCTACTTCTGGTCCACTTCTGGATTTGTCACCAATCACATGGAGGGTCCCCCCACACTCCTGTAGGATGCTCCTTGTGCCCTAGCATTGCAGCATTCACAAGCTGTGCTGGTACCTCAAGGTATGTAGAAAAAACAATTAAAGTTGTGTCTGTGGCCAAATCGCTGATTCTCCAAATCAGCATCCATTCGGATTTGGCCAAATTGAATCAGGGACAGTGATCCAAATCCAAATCAAATAGGGCCCACTTTGCACACCCCTAGTGGCCACTGACACATCGCCAGAATACAGGACAGCCCCTTGGTGAAGGGCAGTCCAGTAGTGGGCGCTCCTGCATTGAGCCACCCACCTCACTGCACCCGACCACCTTCCAGGCTCCAAGTGCCTCCCTGGGGGCGCCTCAGGTCTGGTCGACCCCCTTCCTGGAGTACACCCACTAGCCTGGGTGTTCCACTGCCACCACCCAGGGCTGGGTTTGATTTTGGCTCTGCGCACCCTGGGAAACACAGGCTTAGTAGCCCTCAAGGGTACATGATTCACTTCAAGAACTTAGGATGCTTCCCTCAGTCAGAAGCACAAGTAGTGGTCTCCCTTAGTCAGCCGAACCAAGGGGACCACAAGGCATAATCTAGACCCACTCCCAGTAAGTCTCCCATACTAGGTGCAAAGGAGAACTTCATTGGTTACAAGGGGTAGGGTTGGAATAGGGTGTAGAGTAGAGCAATATCACAGAAATCCCATAGAGCAAACTGGCATGGCTGGGTAGCCTTTGATCACGCATCTGAGTTACTGCAAGCTACGTATCTAGTTAGCTCTCAGGTAGCTTACTCACAAGTATCATCCAGAGGCAGGTGGAGATTCCCTCTGGAAGCAGGTAGTTCCTTGATCATGAGTTTTGAGAGAGAGAGGGCAGGTTTCAGATGGTCCAGCTCTTCTCTCTCTCTCTTTGAGTCTTCCTCATGGCTGCTTCCCCCTCCTCCCTTACAGTCCTTAACTTATATAGCCCTTGTGACCTCATTTACCTGGTCCAATGGAGGGCAGCACCTGTTGGCTGATAGCCGACCAATTTGAACTGCATCACTAGTTGATGGGAAGACTGGCAGTTTGTAGCTCCCCAAGGAGCAAGCCCCTCACCCAGGTATGTGATGCCAGTCACATAAGCAGAGGGAGCAGGTTTCCCCTTCCCTCAGGAGTGTATCCAGCTCAGTTTACCTAAAGAGATAGGGTAAGGGTGTGTATCCTCTGCTGGTCCCATCCTAACCAAATTGTCACAGAACAGAGTTTTTGGGGAGAAACAGAGGTGGCCTTCTGCCACACCCTTGACCAGTCAGCAATGAGTGGTGGGGGCACTACTTCCTCAGCCAATTACCAGTGGGGGGTAGGGCCACCACCTCCCTCTCTTCTTCCCTTCCTGGCTGGCTCCAAACCCCTCTCCTCCTGGCTGTGTACCACCATATTGCTAAGCACAGCCAATAGAACCAGAAGGACAAATGACTGACATGTATTTCCAAAAATGAACTGAAAAACCGGACTTTTTGCTGTCCATTCCTCATTCAGGAACACATAGAGGACAAACAGTTTTAAAAAAGGACTGTTTGGTATAAAACAGGACCAATGGGCTTCCTATAAATGTAGGTAAGAAATCATTGGGTGAGAAAGAAAGTATTGCCAGGGAGTAGAAAGGCCACAACAGGTAGAAATAAATGGTCAATTTTGAACATAGCTTGACTCTAAGGGGGCTGTTAAAAGCCTCTAGCATTAGTTTGTGTTAATATAGTATTTTCTTGCAGAAAATGGACACATTTCCCCCCAGACCAGCTGCTAGAAAGTTTAGTGTGCATTCTACATGAGACCTATGGTAGGAGCAATTTCTACTGATTACTGGTAAAAGTAAAGTCTGTACACAATTGACAGGGCACAGAATAACAGCAGTTTGGCTCCTTAGCTGCTGTTATTCAGTTATTTACTACAAAGGTATATCTTTGTTTCTTCATTTTGGCTTTCAAAAACAATGGCTGCTTACAGACATGAAAAACAAAACAATACTTTAATTTCAGTTTGGTGCACCCCCACGCTAAGCCCGCGTCATGCCCAGAAGAGGCATCACATAACTTTGACCCAGCTCATCCACTGTTTATATAGATTTCTCACTTCATCATGGCTTTTTGGTGCTTTTGTCTAATAGCTGATTAATAGCCAGGTGAAAAGGGAGTGGGGAGGAAAAACAGCAGGCTTCTCCCTGTCCCTCTCCCATTCTAGAGCCCTGCTGTCATCCCAGGAGTAAGTGAGCATGGCTCAGGGGGTCAGAGCATCAGCTGCCCAGCACCTCCTGGACAGAGCTGCAGCCCAGTGCCTCATCCCCTCCTTCATGGCAGGAGCCAGTGCCTACTGCCTTTTGGACCTGCACCACTTTTCCCCTCCTAGGCCTGTGGGCCAGTGGGGGGCAGTGGGGGAATGCTCACTCGGTGCCCAGTGCAAGGGAAAAGCTGGCAAGAGAGGCTTTACACTCCCGTTCCAACTGGAAGCTGGGTTGATTTCCCAGCCAAGAAGGGGGTGAGGCGGGTAAATCCACCCCGCTCCTGGCTGTTGGGGATGGAAAAGTCCCTGCTGGCAGCTGGGGGTGGGGCCAGCCCTGCTCTGTTGGAGCAGAGAGAACAGCACAGGGCTGCAGAGCATGCTGGGATGCTGGGGGACTCTGATTTAACTTAAAACAGGAAAGGGTCAGAGACATAAGTTCCATAAACAGTTTGACCCAAATCAGTTAGGAATAATACTACATTCAACCAGTCTTCTTAAACTAGTTTCAGTCATTTTGAAACTGGTTTATGTGCACTGAACTTATATTCTGTTACAGGTTTAAACCAGTTTCTGATTACTTAAGCCGGTTTATGTGCAACTTCTGTCCCTAGCCAAGGTGTCTAATTTATTCTGGGGTATGTTGAATGTGAGGAAAGGTATTTTTTATCATAAACTGGCAAAGGAATGAACAAGAGCAGTAGCAAAATTTGCAAATGATGCTATTTTTTATATTTATTCAAGATTGGAGAAGACTGAAGAACTCTTGAGGTGCCTGATCAAGAACCTGATTCAGAAAACCATTTAGGCATCTGGTTGACTTTGTGCCTATAATTCTGTTAAAAACAATGTGACTACCTAGTTGCTTATTACACCTTTATATGTGAATTACTGCAAAATGGTTTGAGTTAGCTGCATGGATAGCAAGAAAGCAGCTGAAAATCCTTATTATCCAAATAATATAAAGTAATGCAGGAGTAGAATGGAAGCAATTATTCCAGTAATAGAAGAAATAATTTGAAATAGTCACATACATTCTGACTTCTAGATTAACCGTTACCAAACATAGTTGAGCATCATTGCGGGCAATTCAGTGAAGGCTTCTGCTACTTGTGAAAATATTATAAGATAAAAGAAAAAAGAAGAGGGCATTTAGAATGTCACTTGGAATTATAGAAAAGTAGGGCTGGAAGGACCTCATGAGGTCATCTAGTCCAAGCCTCTGCTCAAGGTCAAATCATCCCTATCTAAACTAGCCCAGCAAATAGCCAATGATGGAGACTCCACAACAGTGCTTAATCACTCTCATATCCAACCTAAATTTCCCTTCTTGCAATTCAAGCCCACTACTTTTTGTCTGGCCATATATACATACAGAATATAGTCAAACACCATGTTCTTTTATAACAATGCTTTTCTGGAAGACTGTTATTAAATACCTCCTCAGTCTTCTCTTTTCCTGACTAAATACTCTAAGTTCTTCTAACCTTTCCTTTAATGTCATATTTTCTAGACCTCTTTTCATATTTCTTGTTCTCTGCTGGGCTTCTTCTAATTTGTCCGTATTTTTCTTGACGTGCAGTACTCAAGACTCATCACATCATAGTACCCCAGGTGAGACCTCATCAGTGCCTCTTGCCAGCAACTTAATTTTACTGAAAGTACTAAATGGCATTTTGGGCCGGAGTTGTGGGTGGAGAATCTCTACCCACTGCAGAGGTCCTTGGGTAGAAGTCAAGCTTTGATTTTCCTGCCACCACCTATGGCCCTTTTCAGATGGTACTGGTTCATTGTTTCTTCCAGCACTTTGTTGGATCAAAGTGTGGTAAATAAGAGGATCAATTAAAAATAATACAGTGCTCTCCAGGACCTGGTAAATTCACTTACGGCTCATCCATTTATGGACAAAGAAATGAGTTTACCAGCCTTCCTTCACTTCCAGGCATCTGTGTCTGAGACCTGATTTATTTTTTTGGTTAGAGTAGTATCTATAGCTTGGCACTGGAGTTAGTTGTTTTGTGTTATGAGACATTATAATAGTGATTTGGTTACTTTGACTGAAAATCTCACTATTTGTGGGTAGAACTTTGAATTTATGTAACCCATAATTTTACACAAATCTGTGGAGGAAGGACATGGTAATGTGTATTCTTACTGTGTATTCTTACTGAGAGGGCTTCAGAGCAGTTATTTAAGAATCTGCAGAGACCATTGTGACATTTAGATGTTATTATATGTAAAGAGCTGCCCTAGTCCTGTTGCGTTCTGGCATTTGAAACTTTGTACCTGTGTCTTCTGTCCCTGATGTAGGTGCAAACTGAGAGTCCTGACATTCAGCCAGTGGCGTTACACTGGAAAAAAACTAGCAGAATTGGTCAGGCCCTCTGTTTCCAAAGAAAAGTCTTGGGATAATGACGGAATCTGCCCAAAGGGCATGCAAGTCAGGTCTGGAACGTGGCTGCATGCTAGTAAGGGCATATTATGTTTTTTACATTAATTTTCAGAGCTGATTAAGAAGGAATCCTTTCTGGATTCACTCTGCACAGAGCTCTGCTGCTACTCTCTGGAAACAGCTGTACTCTGGAGTTGTTGGCTGCTACTATTCTAGTAGGAGTTGCAGTTGATGAAGTTGGCTGCGGGTTCCATCCTTTTAGTGAAAAGCCAGTAATGTTTCCCTTTAAAGGTGAACAGGTCAGAAAAAGTCAGTCCTGGGGAAATTCACAGATCCATAAGTTTGTGCTTTTGAAAGAGAAAAGGATAAAGACCTTTGTTTATTACAACTTTGACTTATTCTTCTTGTCCTGAGGACATTCTTCACACATTTCTGAAGTTCCTTGACATTTTCACAATGTGATTTAGCAGTGATGCTAAGGAACCGTCATCTCTCATATGCAGAAAAGGCAACAAAGAGAAGACTCGACTCTACTTAGCCTTTAAGAGATTTCCCTAGTTACAGAGGGTGGAACAGAACTTCCAAGAAGAATTTGGGACAACAGGAAGGAAGAAAACCTATAAGAAAACAAATCTCTCACTTTATTACTATGCTTTCATGTTAAAGGAAAACAAACCATATGTTGGAGATCTTTGGTAAAGGTTTGTGTGTACAGGCTCAGAGGCTTCTTTTCTGTATCAAGAATGTATTTCATGAGGATACCTAGCTTGGGTGTTGTTTCTTTTCCTTCAGACACTTGGGGATAGCTTTATGTTCCTTGCCCAGTCATCTGTGTCCAGATGTGGTTGTCTATATAGCATTTTGGTCATAAAATGTTACTTACGTTTAGTTAAAATGTTTTGCTTCTTGGCATCTCACAATAAAACAAGGGTCTCCAGGCTAAGCCCATTTCTAGTACAGAGGTGAAGTATGGCTGCAGTATGAGTTGATTAATAGGCAAAGAGACAGTATATCCAGGCCAGTTACCACCCCAGTGAAAGGTGAGGAGAGATGCCTCATAACTCTAGCCCTCACATCTTAGTGCCTAAGCCAGCAAGGAGGTTGGCAGGACCAAGGGGGTCCAGAGTGGGGCAAGGTGCCCATAGCGAATGAGGAGCAAGGAGCCCAGAGTTTGGGAAAGGACATGGAGCCTAGCAAGGGAAAGAGACCCTAGTGAGAGGCAAGTAGCCCAGAGTGTAAGGGGCATGGAGCCTAGCGAGGGGCATAAGCAAAGAGGCAAGTAGCTCAGAGGCTAGGATCCCCAACTCTGTGTGTGGGGCAAGGAGCCCAGTATGAGTGAAGGGCACAGAGTCCAATAAGTGTGGCCAAAGTTAGGGGTTGGGAGTATGATAACATCTTGGATGCCATTTGTGAGGCATGGGCCACAGTGTAGGGAAGGTATGGAGCTGTGGATTTGACCCCCCTGCCCCCTCCTCCGGCATCAGGGCATAAAATGGGCAGTCTCCCATATTTACCACCAGTTTATTATAATAGCAAAGTCGTAGAAGGGGAGACTGGGTAGACTGCCCCATGGCCAGATGCGCAGGCACACTTGAGCCTTAGCCCCAGGCTTGCTCCTTGTCACAGCAATCTCCAGTCTAGAATAGTAGATGTCAATCTTTAATTACATAATCACAGGAGAGAGAACAACTTGTTCCCTCCAGTGGAAGCATGGAGTGTAATTGGGTGGGAAACTTCTCTTGCTAATTTTGTGCATCAGTTGCCTCTGGGTCCTGGTCTGTGGTTTTCAGCACATCTTGTTCATGTTTTGAGCCTAGGAACTAAAGACCAAGCTGAGCATGTCCAAGCCCCCAAATACTTCCCTAAGTTTTGGATTTTTTTCGCTGACTTTTGCTTTTATTGTAATAATAACTTCTCATATAAAATTGTTTTTAATATCAGCAGGTACTGTCTGAGGTCAGATCCTGAGGCTTCTCTGCCCTCCAAAACCTTCTGGAGTCTCTGCACTGTAAGTAACTTTGATTGACACTTTCTTTCTTTCATTGAGGTTATGGGTTAAATCAGACCAGGAACTTGATATTTTGTTCCACCACATTGTGTAAAGAAACAGCCAACAATGAACTCAACAGAATTTAAAATTAAGTGAAAGTCTAAGTAGATTATATCAGAATGTGACAAAGGAACACTATAATATGACATTTCACTTAATTAGTCTTTATTGATTGTGCATTAAGAAAGATTTCGTATGTTATGTGTTCAATTAGCTCTGTGACATTGTGTGATTGGCATGGATTTGAAGAGTGTGAAGCTGACATTTGTAGCAGGAAGTTTTCCTCTTTCTGTGTAAATGAAAAGCCAAATCTACCACTTAGACAAACAGAGGCTCTGGCTATCCCTGTTCCTGTGTGTATGCAAAGAACGTAGGCTCCATACTACATATGCAGCATTTTGCTCTCCAGTGCACTATGCATATACAACCTTTTTCATCTTCTTCCTGATCACAGCAACATTTACATATGTTACTGGACTTGCTGTAGTGTTAACTACATGGCCTGAGTTACAAAATAAAGTCTTATAAAGCCTTCATGTCCATGAGTTGTTCCATAGACTGAGCAAGTTATCTTGCCAGGGACTGGTCAAGCTTAATCTTGTTCATTAGGAATTAAGAGAGGTGGAAAAAAATAAAGCAGCAAATTTTCAGTAGCCCTCTTCAGCCCAGCCTTAAGGCTGAGCACTCAGTTCTTTTAATTGGCCGAGTTGTTTTTCTGGATATGTTCAATTGGTCTTGACATGAATTTACATAAAGACTTGCATTGACTTCTCTGCATGCATTGTCCAGACCATCTCCCCATGGTATACTCAGTCCTCATTTTTTGGCCTTTGCTTTGTTTTGTAAGGTATCCATAAGAAATCCCCTATGACTATTAAATAATCCATGGAAATATAAGTGATTAACTGATGTCAGTGAATATCATTACCTCTGTGTAGAAATAGATTAACTGTAACAAATATTTGCATGAATCATTAAAATGGTTAACCTGATATCATATAACATCATAAAGACAGCTGAGCAAGATGTGCAGAGCCTCATTACCTGGAGGCTCACTGGTTTTTGTCCTTTCTGAGTTAGTGATTGAAGACAGTAACTTGCAGGGAAGCTCAGTTAGGTGGCTATGTTTGTCTGGCTCTTTGTTCTTGATGGCATAGCACTCCTTCTTGAGTAATTAATCCAATAAAACAACCCTTAAACTTCTGTACTTGTGCCTGAAATTTCTGTATTAATAATACTATAAGGCTTATAGACTTAATGGAGGAGGTCATGATTGTATAAAGGGCTCAGAGGTGAGATATTACAATGCCAGTTGTTGATTGTTCTGGAGCAACAGCCGATGAAAGGGTTACTGAGGGCCTTGTTACAACTTACACTGTGAGCTGCACAAATATTGATGGGTGTTAGTGCTAGCTCAAGTTTGGAGCAGTTACACTTTCAGACCTGCAAGGGCCTGGAGAACTGAAAGGTAAGAATCCCTCCCTTCCCATTTCAGGCTTTCCCCCAACCCACCTTTGGGCTCCTTCCTGGCCTTTGGGGGTTCCTCCCCTCCCCTGCCCCTGGGGCATTACTTTATTGTGGCTGCCTACATTGTCTGTTCCAGGGGAGCGGGTAGGGAAGGGTTATCCTGTCTGTCCAGCTGGCACTGCTGCCAGGCTGCTGTGGTGGTGGCAGCCAGGCAGGCAGATTAACCCTTTCCTGCCTGATCCCTGGGAGAGATGGTAGCCACGTAAGTGGATGGGTGGGGACTGTGAGCAGGGATCTGGGATGCTGGGAAGGGTGGGGGAACAGTGAACCTGATCTAGGCCAGCAGGGGTGGGTAGGTGGGGTGTTTACACCTGGAGCATCTCATGTATCAGTGTCCCTGTGCTTCAAAATGGTAGTGGGGGTGCTTTATCTACAGCTTGTCAAACAAGCTTGAAGGTGCCCCTGCTGCTATTTTGAAGCATGGCAATACTGAGACATGAGTTGCATAGGCTGGTTGGAGCACAGTAATTACTACGCAACAGCAGACTCAATTAATCTAATTACAGCATGTTGGAGCAGCCTCCACACTCATGTACAGGCACCCATATAGTCCAGAGTCCTTTTCCTCCTGCACAGTGAGTTACCTCCTAGTTAGCTCATATTTGCTGAACCCTTAAAATGTTTGTGCAGTATCTACACGGGTATTTCATTCCCATTCAGGAGATGGTTTAACTCCTCATTTCTGCTCCTGTTTTTTTTCACATAGGAAGCTGGGGGTGCTCCCTGTGTTAGATGGTATGACAGCTAACCGATCACTAACCTCTAGGTCTTCATTAAATTCCCATAGGTTCCTTTGTGGTACAAGTTTTTAACTGACCTTGGTGGCTAGTTATTACAAAGCTCAGTACAGTATTATATCCTGACTTTTTGTAGAAGCAAAGCTAAATTTCTTGGAGGCCAAGAACTAGCTCCTATTTAATCTATGGAACTTAGATGGACTTGTGCACCCAAGTGTGACCCTATTCTACTCTCTCTGAGTCCCTAAAAAAACAGTTAATGCAAAAGGTGGATCCTTCTCTTGCTTACTACTTTTCTTTATTATGATTTAGGTTACAAAAGTAGGCATAGTAAAAATTTTTCAGAGACTTGAGCAGCATGGAATAGGATCACGATTAGGGTACATGAAATGTTTGGGGAGGGTAGTGGGAGGTTAGATTGCATTAAAAATAACCATCCAATCTAATTTAGTTTGCCCAGGTGTGGAACCTACACTTAGATCCCTAATTAGGTAAAAGTTTAAGTGCAAACTGTACAGACGTTCAGGACAGTTAGATCAGTCTAAAAGTGGCTGATCTGATCTAAGCTAAGGGTACCTCCAAGGTAGTCTAACTTAGATTGGGTCCAGCAAGACCAATCAAATTGAACTTCTGTACAGTTCCCATTGCAGCCCTGGGGTTGGAAAACCTCAGCCACAGGCCCCAGCCCCAGGGCTGCACTTTTCCTGTAGCCCCCTCCCCACCTGGTGCTAGGCTGTTTTTAGCCCCTTGGCCCCTTGCCGTACCACTACATGCACAATACCTACAATAGACCAGCCAGCCCCCCTGACCCTGCCAAACCCCCATCCTGCAAGGTGTCCCTGGTGCCAGTTTTACTGGTGTTCACTGGTGCGGGGAGCCAAGGAAGTAAGTCTGGAGGGGTAAGTTCACCTGGGGGAGTTGTTTGCCCATGTGTTGAGGCCACTGGTCCCAAGGGGGTGGCAGAGAGAGCCCCCCACCCCAGACCTTGCTAACCCCCCTGATCCTACCAAACCCAGCTGAACCCTGTTGAGTCTGAAATCGTCTTCCAGGTGTTTGTGGCCATTACTCCTGGTTTTCCCCAAGGGTACCCTGGTATACAGTTGTTCACCAAGCTTTTGATGTATTCCCCTAATGTAACAGTAAGCTGCTACCAAGTCCCCTCTCAGCCTTCTCTTTTTCAGGCTGACGAGTCCCAGGTCCCTCAGCCTTTCCTCATATGGCTTGCCATGAAAGTCTCTGATCATATGGGTGGCTCTTCTCTGGACTCTCTCAAGTTTGCCACATCCTTGCTAAAGTGCGGCACCCAGAACTGGACTCAGTACTCCAGCTGTGGTCTCACTAGTGCTGAGTAGAGCAGAAGAATCACTTCCTTGGCTCTGCTGGAGATGCATCGATTGATGCATGCCAGAGTATTATTTGCCCTACTGGCTACAGCATCGCACTGCTGGCTCATATTCATATCATGGTCTGTAATTACCCCCAGGTCCCTTTTATTTGTGGTGCTGGTCAGTTTGGTGCTGCCAAGCCTGTAGGTGTGCAGGGGGTTGTTCATCCCCAGATGGAACACTTTAGATTTCTCATGTTGAATTTCATCTGGTTTTGATCCACCCAACTTGTTAGCTTACCTAGGTCTGCCTGTATCTGTAGTCTATCTTCCAGCGTGACCATGGTCACCCATAACTTGGTGTCATCTGTGAACTTGGTCCCCCACATCCAAATAATTGATAAAGATGTTGAAAAGTACTGTACCAAGCACTGACCCCTGTGGGACACTGTTGGCCACTTCTTGCCAGGACAACACAGATCCATTCATTAGGACTCTCTGGGTCCTACCCCACAGCCAGTTTCCCACCCACCTGTCTCAGAGTTAAGCCCACAATCCTCCAATTTTCTCATGAGGACATTGTGGGGTACCAGATCAAATGCTTTTTGCACGTTAAGATATACAATGTCAACCTCCTCTCTTGTTCAGATGGCAAGTTACCTGGTCATAAAAGGAGATGAGGTTGGGAAGGCAAGACCTGCTTGTGATGAAGCCATCCTGGCTGTTGTTCAGAATCCTACCTTCTGCAAGCTTGTCGCAGATAGACTCCTTGATGTATTTTTCCAGAATTTTCCCTGGGATAGAAGTTAGGCTAATTGGCCTATAGTTACCCAGGTCCTCCCTCCTCCCCTTCTTGTGGATGGACATGACATTGGCCCTCTTCCAGTCCTCAGGGACCTCTCCAGAGCACCATGAGTTGTGGAAGAATTTCACCAGAGGTTCCACGATGACTTCGGCCAGCTCCTTCAGCACTCTTGGATGAAGTTCATCCAGTCCTGCTGACTTATGTCTAATTTTTTTAAATTGATAAGACACCAATTACGGTGTAACAGAAGGGAGGTAGTCATTCCTACTCTGCTCATTCTGTTCTCCATCTGGCATGACTCTCCCCTTGGCCTGGTAGAAATATTGAGGCAAAGTAGTCATTCAGGAGTTCAGTTTTCTCCTGAATGCTAGTAACCAGCTGTCCTGAGTTGTTAAGCAATGGCCCCACGCTCCCATTTGTTTTCCTCCTGTTCCCTATGTACCTAAAGAAGGACTTCTTGTTGTCCTTGATTCCCATTGCTAATTTAAGTTCAGTTGCCACTTTAGCCTTTCTGATCTGTTCCCTACAAGTGCAGGCCACTGTTGTGTAGTCCTCCTTGGGGCCTGCCCCGAGCTTCCGCTGTTTATAAACCTCTTTCTTCCTTCTTAAGAGGACCATGATTTCTCTGTTTACCCAAGAGGGCTTTGAAGGGTATGTTCGTACATACCCTTAGTAACCTAAGTCAACATAAAAAAAAAAAGCCAGATTGGTGGAATAGAATTTGACCTCAAATCTCTGACCCAATATGTCACCAGTAGGGGTTTCTGTCTGTTCATTCCTTTTTGTCAACGAGTACCTCCTCATAATTTTAACCTAAACAAGGCTATGTTAATCCTTGTATTTAGCATTGTCTACCCACTTGGCTGAGTGAGAGAATATAATGATGTGGCTATGCAGCTAAAGTCAGGAGTTATAGTTTCTTCTCTGAACACTTACACTTATGGTTTTAAACAGTGAAGTTGCACTTGTTCCTAATGAACAACTGGATGAAAAAATAAGCAGGCTGTCTTTTTTTTTTTCTTCTGGTTATACTATTTTTATACCATCTTTTTTCTTCTGGATAGTACCAGAAGTCATACAAAGACCAGGCACTAACTGTTCCTGATAGTCTGAGAAAGAAATTACACTGGTTATCTGGGAGCCTGTGAAGGATTAAATTAGTCATAGTGGCCAGCAATTTTTGGGAGTACTTTTTGGCATCAGTGTTATTACACCAACACACCTGCTTGGTTATTTCTTGTTGTTTACTTTGGAGGGGAAGGGGCACAGGCCATGCGTTGGAGGTGTGGGAGGGGGCACAAGCAATGGGGTGGGGAGTTATGTACCCCCCAAGATTTCTGCACCCACAGCAGGGCTGGACCAGCTCCAGGAAGGAGACGCCTCCATGGCCTAGTGCCACGCCACCATGCCTGCGGTGGTGCGGAGTTGTGCCCCTGCTGTTGCTGGGTGGGCAGGGACATCTCACCTTGGCAGCCATGGTGGTGGAGCGCTCCCTCCCACATGGGGTCCTGTCTGCTGGGTTGCAGAGGTGACTCTTACTTGGAGTTGTTCTAGTCCTGCTACAGCCCTGCAGCCCACTGTGGAAGCTTGGATCTTGCGGGGCACATAACCCCCCGCCCCTCTGCGCCCACACACCCCTTCCCCACACACCCAAACCCTTGCTCACACACTTGGGGCAGATGGCAGCATGTTGGGAGTGAGGGGCACCGGTAGGGCTGGGTGGGGCTGAGTGCCAGGAGTGAGGAGCACTGGCAGGGCCAGGGGCCTGTGCATCAGGACTGAGGGGCAACAGCATGAGTAGGGACCAGGCACCAAAATATCAGGACTGCTCAACACCACAAAGCGGGGTGGAGGGGTTGGGGAGGGGAGGGGAGGGGAGGAAGGGGAGCCGCAGCTGGACTCACATCCTGGTGAAAAAAGGGGAGCTGGGGAAGCTCTGATTTTCCATGATAAAAAGCCTATAATTAAATGCCAAAATATATAGATATTTAGAATTTATTTTATTACAATGATTGAGGCATTGGTAGGCTTCCAAATTGCTTTAAAATTGTAAATATATCAATGAAACATTGTGTTCAACTGATACCTCTCTCTATCTATATCTATATCTATATATATTAGTGGCATTTCATTTTAATTCTGGAAAAAGGTGGATTTGGGTTTTTTTAAGTCAGAGAATTTATGATTTTTTTAGACAGAGAAAACCAGGATCCCTGTTTATGAGTCAAATCTTTTTTTGTAATAGAGAATATTATAATCTCAAACTATGTTAAAGTGCCAAAAAGGTCACTTATATGACTGGTTAAGTGCTAGTGATGATTATGTGTTTTATTGTTTGTTTTATGTTTTATATTGAAAGTGGTTTTTTTAGATGGGTTTTGTTCTGGCAGGGAAAGAGTTAATGGCTGGATTGCAGAGGTCTTGAATGTGGTCTGGTTAATGGCACTCTTGATGGCAGTCTTGATCTCTTTCATGAAAACTCTGGCCTCTAGAAGCTGGGTGAGCTGGAGGGAGGGGGTGGGCAAGGGTGGACTTTTCTTAAACAACATGTTCCAAAGAAGGAACAGAGGGACATTACCAGTTACCTGTTGATTAGCTCCAAAAAGCCCTAAGCCGCACTGTCCTGTCTGCCTTTGCCCTGTGTTCCACAGCACAGACCATAGCCAGCATGTGGTATACTACCTCACACTGAGAGACGTCTGTGTTAGGCAGAGGGGAGGGAGGATCCCTGCTTCAGCAGGAGTAGTGGTGGTGGGAGTGGGGAGTAGGAAGAAGCCAGGCAGATGCCTTGTACCTGCAGTCTCTGCTGAAGCTGCAGCCAGGGAGCAGAGGGGAGGGGCTAGCCCAGGTCTCTGGAGCAGAGAGCCCTGACCAGCCCAGAGAACATGCCAGGATGCTGGGGGAACCTGCATTTAACTTAAACCAGGAAAGGTTCTGGGACAGACATTGTATAAATCAGTTTGACCCAAATCAATTGTTTGGGGTTTATCTCAAACTGGTTTCAGCCATTTTCAAACCAGTTTATGTGCACTGAACAAGTTCTGTTACAGGTTTAAACCCCTTTCTGATCACTTAAACTAGTTGATGTGTAATGTCCTCTCCCTAGCCTGGCTGCCTGCATGTGCCTGTGTGAGTGCTTGCTAGTTTGTAACTTGGTGGAGTCATAATGGCCTGTTGGTGTGAAGCTAGTGGGGATGGAGGAAGTCTGCCACATGGTGACTGCCCCTGAAAAGGCTGGAACAGTGGGGCAGAGGCAGCCTTCTGAGGAGTTTGCTGTAGAGATGATGATGATGATTCTTGCCTGCTACTATTAAAAAGCTGTGGCTTGTGAAGTAAGCCCTGGCCAGAGGCCAGAGTGAAAAGTGTTAGCAGATTGTGTTTTAAACATTTATTTTGTGTTGTCTTCCCCAGTTCTGTTGTAGTTTTTTCCCCTAATTATTAACATTGGGATTTTTTATCCTTAAATTTATCTGTCCTGTGTTTGACTATCTCATCTCATGGTGAGTTTGTACCCTCATGGCTTTGGATGACGTGGGGTGCCATCCTAGTGCCATTTATACACATGAAGCATCATAGAATTTAGGCTTAAGGGTTTTTAGCATGTAAATGTGGAGGGGTGAAGAGGTCCAGTGATTAGGGTGCATGCTGATTGTAGTTCAGGGGCAGAATAGTAGGGCTGTGTGAAACGTCACTGTTCTGTTTCAACTTGAGTTTCAAGGTTTGGATGGGACAGTGTTTTGTTTTGAATTTCATTTTGTGTTTCACTTCATCAAAACAGTAAGGCTGTTTCAATGCTGTTTCAACATTTCGCCCATTGGCTATAACGGGGAAGCTCAAAACAGCCTCTCTCATCTGGCAGGCAAATCGGGGCCCAACCCCAGGAGGGCTGCTGGGCCTGTGTCAGTCCTTTTGGGGCTGAGGGTCCCTGATCTGCATGCCAGATGAGGGAGGGAAGCT
Organism: Crocodylus siamensis; assembly: GCF_052110815.1. NCBI lineage: Eukaryota > Metazoa > Chordata > Crocodylia > Crocodylidae > Crocodylus > Crocodylus siamensis. The sequence continues at coordinate 12,283,447 of NC_143408.1, forward strand.
GGTGCTGTCACATGGGACTGGGGGAGGGATCTGAGCCCAATTGTTCAGTTCCCCTCCCCAGTGCCAGATCGGACCGGGGAAAGGAAGTCAGCCCTGGGTGGGCTGAGTTCCCATCCTCAGCACAACGATTGTGCTGGGGAAATGAACTCAGCCCAGCTCGGCTGAGTTCATTACCCCAGTGCATGGTTGTGCTGGGGTTGGGAATTCAGCCCAGCTGGGCTGAGTTACCTTCCGCAGCCTGATTGTAGGGCTGGTGAGGGAAACTGAGCAATCCAGCTCAGTTCCCTTCTCCAGCTGGGGCTCAGTTCCCTTTCCCTGTGCCGTGATCAGCTTCCCCTATGGGAGGCAGGGAGAACCAGGGCTGTGCTTCCCGCCTGGTTGAGCCTGGCGCCGCTGGGAGTGCAGCCCTGGTTCTTCCCTGTCTCCCACCACCTGGCTGCTGGCTGCTTTGAAACTGGAAACATTTCAAAACTTTCAAAACATTCTGACTAGCCTTGTTTTGTTTTGAGGCTGTTACGAAGCCCTTCGCTGTGTTTTGATTTTGCTGTTTTGAGCTTGAAATGAATCAAAACAGTGTCAAAACGAAAAGGCTGGTGATATTTCACACAGCCCTATAGAAAAGTGATGTCAGAGCCATTGGGATATCTTATTGTAGCTCCAGAATCATGAATATATGCTTCCCTCCCTCCCCACACACACACACGCTGTGCCTCCCCCCACACACACTCTGTCCCACCCTTTCTGTGCATGCATGCATACACACACGCGCGCACACACACACACTCTCCCTCCCTCCCTCCCTCCACACACACACACTCTGTCCCTCCCTACACGCACTCTGTCCCTCTCCACCACACACACACTGCCCCCACATACACACACACACTCTGTTCCTCCCTACACACACACATGCTGTCCCTCCCTGCATGCGCACACACACACACACTGTCCCCCCCAAACACACACACACATACTCTGTTCCTCCCCACACACTCTTTCCCTCCCTACACACATGCACTCTGTCCCTCCCTCCCTCTACACACACACTGTCCCTTGCTACACACACACACACTGTCCCTCCCTACATACACACTGTCCTTCCCTCCATGCGTGTGCACACACACACACACACACACGCTGTCCTTCCCTTCTTACACAAACACACACACACACACACACACAGAGTTCCTCCCTCCACACATGCACATTGTCTGTCTCCTTCTCTCTCACACACACACTCTGTCCCCCCACATACTCTGTCCCTCCCTCCCTACACATACACACTCTATCCCTCCTTACACACACACACACACACTCACTCCCCCACACTCTGTCCTTCCCTCCATGTGCTCACACATACACTCTCTCTCCCTTCCTCCCTGTGCGCACACACACTGTCCCTCCCTACACACACACACACGCACACTGTGTCCCTCCCTACGCACACTGTGTCCCTCCCTACATTCACACTCTGTCCCCCCCACACACACTCTGTCCCTTCCTCCCTGTGTGTGCACACACTGCCCATCCCTCCTTCCCTCCCTCCACACACAAATACTCTGTCCCTCCCTCCCTGCATGCACACACATACACACAACTCTTGTCCCTCCCTGCACGCACACATGCACACACAAATACTCTGTCCCTCCCTACATGCACTGTGTCCCTCCCTACACACACACACACACTCCCTCCCTTCCTACACACACATGCGCACACTCCCCATCTGCTGCTGGTCCCAGGGTACCAGCGTGGGCCCATGCTTCCATAGTCTTGTGATGCAGCTAAGAGTTAGATGCTGTTCAAGCAGTGCTGGGGCAGGAAAGCAGGGAAATACCTGGGGGTGGGGCAGGACTGGGCTGCTGGGTCCTGCTGCTAGCTCCCCCTGGGTCCTACTGCCCTGGCTCCTGTCATCTTTGATAGGCAGCCAGGAGCAGATAAATATCAATTTTCTAATTTTTTTTAGGGGCCCTGCAGGCTGGATCTGGCCCATGGGCCATATTTTGCCTGCCCCTGTACTAAGGTGAGCCACCGATTATTAAATACATGTGAATGATATGTTAATTAGAGTGTGGGTTATTGCTTATTGTAATAATTTCTCTGGAGAGAGCTGAAGCACAAAGTTGGGGCTGGGTGACTTTGGGAGTTAAGATGCATACTAAATTACCCCTGTCCTGGTGAAATGAGGTGGACGGATAAGAATGAGTCAGTGTAGGTAGTGAGGCTTGGAATCTTGGATGACAGAGATGAGTCAGGTTGCAGAAAAGGAGAGGTAGGAGTTATAGGGGGGCAGCAGCTGGTGAACTGTCAGGTTGTAGGTCAGAGCAGGGGTCTTCCTGAACCCAGTTTATGAGCTTCAATTTCAGCTGCCCTGCTGATGCAAATGGTTTTTTCTACTTGCCCAGGAAGCTCTACGGCTCTATTAGTCAGTGGAATGAAGCTTTGCTTACTTTTGCTTTCCTTGATTCTTTTTGCTTTTTCATAATGTTATTGTTAAATAATTTGAACTAGCTTCAGGGGCCATTTGGGGGATTATTTTTGGAAACCTAGGAGCCTTTTCAGGAGACGTTGAGGCTGATCTGAGCTAAAACTCTACTCAGATCTCTGTCCCACAGATTCTATGAAGAACAGAGCATAAACCAAAAGCAACCCAATCCAGCAAAAATATCAAGATTTCAAAATTTTAATTATACGTCAACATTTCAGAATTTTATTACATGAACTATTATATTTAATTTAGATAACGTTAAAATTATTCAGTCTGACAATCATTTCAAACCAAAAGCAGCAATGATAAAAATTGACACACAATACCTTATTGCATAGAAAATCTTAAATGACTTGATGCTGAAAATTTTAACAAAATATTAACTTTTCTATGAACTGTTAAGTTTCATGTAACTAGCATTTTTTGATTAAAAACTGTCCAATTGGAAATATTTTGACCACCTCTACTAGTGCATTCTGTGCTACTCATGTATTCTGTGCTATTAGTGCACTGCTGCAGTTGAGGATGAAGGTCACAGGTGTAAGGAAAAGCCTTCGGTCCAATACAGTGGTGGGTAAAATACAGCTTGCAGGTTGGGTCCAGCTCTATACAGCCCACAGCACCCCACAATGAATTGCACCCCGCCCAGCCCTTCAGCCCATGTGTACAACCCCCCAGTATCCCTTATTGGGCCTCACTCCCACCCTCATGGGCAGAAGGACTGTGCCCAGCCAGCAGCTTCCTGGTGGGGTTCCTGCAGTAGCTGGAACCTGCTCGCTTGGGGCAGTAGGTAGGGAAGCGGTGGGCTGGTAGGGGGTGGAGTTGCACCTGGGTGGAAGTGGAAGCACAGTACAGAGTTTGATCCCAGAGCGGCAGTGGGAGTGCTAAGCTCAGCTGGGCAGCATGTGGGTGTGTGTGTGTGGGGGTCGTTAGGGGACCTCCCACACACTTCCCGCATGGCGTGCAGCCCCTGCTGCTGGCAGAAGCAACAGGCGAGGTGGTCAGGGTGCTTGTGCCTGGTGCAGGCATGGCTCCAGCCAGTGCTGCGCTGGGGGAGAGAGCGGAGGCTGCCCTATCATAGGGGCTCCGTGCTGCGTACCTGCAGCTCAATGCTTGCAGTGGGAAGCCCTGCACTGGACTCCGTGGGGAAGTGGCAGGTGGGGCTCCCTCCACTCTGAGTTGAGTGCAGGGACCTGCGCAGCAGGGAGTGGGGCAGGCAGCACTCTCCAGTGCAGGGTTTCCCTTGCTGTGAGTGCTCGAGCTGCAGGCATGCAGAGCAGAGCCTTGATGATAGGGTAGGCTCTGCTCCCTCGCCCAGCACAGCATTGGCTGAAGCTGCGCCCCACTGGGCACAAGTGCCCTGACCTCCCTGCCTACTGCTGATATCAGGCAGTGAAATCTGCATGCCATGGAGAGCGTGGGGCGGTCTCTATGCCCCCCACCCTCTCTCACACCCACACCCTTCTCCGACAACCCCCATCAACATATACATACACCCCAACATACCGTATGCCACACCGTGACACCCCCTTACAGCTCCCCACACACTCCTACAACCCAGCATACACACACACGCATGCAGAGTGTAAAAGAGTGAAACTTTATTTTTTAGTTATTATGCAATCCTTTCTATGTATAGTACACAATCACAAGTCCTGACAAATATTTATTGTAATAAAGTTAAAATATATTAGATGTTTGACTCCTAGTGTATGATTTGGGTTTTTTTCTGCTTCTAAGCTGGCAACCTCCTGCCTCCCAAAAGGAGTATTTGGGGGGGGTGGAAGCAAGGGGAGAGACTTCTGGTGACAAAGGTCAGGGTTTAAAGGGCAGGCTTCTAGTCTCAGTGTGGCAACCAGGGGGCAAGGCAACTGTTAAGGGGCAGGGCTACCTATGCGGTCCCCTGGCAGCTCTCCAAAACTTGTTAAGCAGCCCCCAGCTTGAAATAATTGCTCGCCCCTTCCAATACACAGAACAAAAATAAAATTACAGTAGGCTAACTATCCAGCTGATTGACGTTGCACCTTGGAGGCCACTGTTCAGTTTGCAAACAAGTGCACTGATTTATGAAAGACCGTCTAAAACAAACATGTTAAAAACACAAGTGGTGTTCAGAGGCTTAATGTTTGGCCTCCATGTACATGGTTAACCAGCCTGTCTGAAACATAGCTAAGACTATCTTTCAGTTTAAAACAGAAACAACAATGGCATAAGAGGGAATCTAGTGTTCTTCTTAATAACTAACAACATCTAGATAGTTTACAATAGTTAACAATGGTCACAGTCTATGGTTTTATTTTTCTTTGTTAAAACATGTTGTGACTGTATAATGCATTTCTTTTTTCCTCCAAAGATTTTTAGGTGGCTTGATGATGATTATGATGATAATAACAACAACACATTTAGGTAATAGTAAGATGAAGCGTTCAAGCACTCAGAAATCAGGAAATTCTAAAGAGATAAGGTTACAGGGCCCATTACCTAAGCCATCTGCACACATATATTGTTTTCTATTTCTCTATTAACTGTAAAGCTCCCTATATTGTCCTTTGTTTCTAATACCACAGATACACATATTCTGTAATTTTAGCATTTCTGGATATCCTCAACTTCAGAGATTTTTGCTCTTCAGATATTTGACCTTACAACTTTACTATAGTTTGATCAGACATATTAATATATTGTCTTTTGAGAAATTGTTATTGAATCATTATAATAAAGTCAAAAGAGACAGCAGACTACAAGGTTGCATTGTACTCTAAACAACAAGTTCAGAGAGGTAATGCTCTTCTTAAAAAAAAAAAAAAAAAAAAAAGAATATCATGGACTACTTCCCTGGCTTCTCATTTGCATGAGCCCTTTTTTTTTTAATGTCCTTCCATAATATGTTCAGAAAACCAAACATTAAAGGACTAATATATTTCACTTTTTCCTTAATTATAACATGAAAATTTAAATCGTGGGAAATTTTTAGGCAAAGCAGATTGTTCTATTAGTTTTATTATTTTTTGTAGCACTATGTAGTTTTTTGTAGCATTATGTCTTTTCATATTTTAGTGCTGTTAAATGATCTTATTATTACTACATGTTTCAAATGTAGTACCCCTCAAACGTCCGTGTCAAGTATCTCAGTCACTTGCAGACCTGTAGGACGCCGCCGGCCGCTCGACTAGGGTGTTATTGGTTCCAATTGATGATCTACACACCCATGTTTCTCCTGCCATGACTTGATGTTAACGGAGTTGGTTCATTACGTGTTCGTATAGTCCAATTAGTAGTCTCACCATCATCCCACGGGGTCCTGTGTTCCTGAGGGCTCCACCACCCCTACACCCTTGCCCATTCCACTAGGTTCTGACCAGGCAGTTGGTCCTGCTACGTGTCCTCAGTTCCAATCAAACAACCAACAAAAGACCAAAAAGAAAACAAGAAAGCAGAGAAGGCTCTTCTGGCCTGTGTCACTGTTCCTGCTGTTTGCAGCCAAGATCTAAACCAAAATTGACCTTTGTGTGGTCAGTCCCTCTTTGGTGGCTTGCTCTCTCTCTCAGAGCCTCTTGTGGAGGTCACCATGATTTCTTTTAGCACCTTGAGTCCATCTTATTGGCTTGTGCCACTTTTACATGTATTACGGCATTGCAAAAGTCTATAGTACTATTAGGGTTATTACGGTACCATTCTCACTGCTGGGCTCCGCCAGCTTCCGGCATGTAAACAAACAGTTATGCACCCCTCAAGGCCAGTAGACTTGGCTCTAAGTCCCCGCTGGGGGTTTTACTCTCTGCAAGAGTCTCCTACCAGCACTCCACGTCGCTTTCAGAATTCCCTGCAGCGTGTGTCAGCTCGCTCCTCCTCCTCCTCCTCTTTCCGGTTCTGCGCTCCTCCAGCTTTCCTGTCCTGGGCTCTTCTTTATACTGGCGTGGGAGTTCTCTGCCCTTCCCCTCCCAAAACACCAGGGTAAGGGAGATTTCTGCCAGGCTCCTTGGGCCTGCGGACCTGGGGCCGCTGAGCCTTTGTTTAGCCTGTATGCTTTGGAGCCCAGTGGCTCCTCTCTCTCTTTCACAGTCCCATTCAGGGTCAAAGCCACATTGTGTAAGACACTGTACAAAAACCTATGAAGACATGGGCTCTGAGATGCTAGTAGGCAGGTAACAGCAGTAGTTTGGAAAGAAGTTCTTTAAGCAAGAGACAGAGGGCACATCTACATAAGACATGAAATGTGCAGTAGACTAATTCTACTGTGTATTACTGGATCACAGTAGAATACATTCTATTGCGTTAATGTCCAGTAGAATTAGTCTACTGCACATTAGTGCCACTTAAAAGGTGTGCGCTGTTGCTACTGCACAGTAGTGCCAGTTACTGCATATTTAGTTATTATATGCTATTTCAGGTACTAAATTTAATGAACAGTAACCACAGCACATTAATGCATGTGTAGATGTGCCCACAGCTACCTAGTTTTGTTTGGGTTAAGGACTCCTATTTAATGGTACTGTGGTTTCCCCTTCAGTAATCATAAAGGCTGCTTGTAGAAGTGACCTCCCCCCTCTCCCCCCCAAAATGTGTTTTACCAAAAGAAGTAGAGTGTTAGTTTGACCCAGCTCTGCAGCATCTGTATAGATCAGGTGCTTCAGCTATAGATGAAAGTGCCAAAAAAGCCCCACTAAAGCACCTGATCTATAGACTGCCAGATTAACCCTTTAGCTGGCCCCCAGCTGAAGATGGGATTGTTATACTTTTTTTACTCAATAATTATAATATGTAAAATAAGCACAGCTGAGCTCCTTCCTCCCCTAGGGCCCTAGGCATGTGCCAAGTTTGCCTATGTTAATCTGTCCCTGTATACAGATGCTGCAGAGCTGGGCTGAACTAACGAGTTGCCTCTTCTGGGTATGTGCTAGGCTCAGCCCAGGAATGTGCCAGGTTTTGAGTAAATTTCCCCCCCCCCATTTGCAAGCAACTAAAGGTAACATTGGTAGGTGCCACAATGTGTCAGTGCAGTACCATTGACCCTCACTGACCGACCGATCTGTCTTGAACTTGTGACTTTTGGATGAATGATATGAAACAAAACGAATCTCTCTGGTCTGATTTAATTGGCTTGATCTAGTGGGGTATGCTGTTGTCCTAGTCATAAGGCTTATTATTCAGCTGGAACTCTCCCTCCTAAATGTAGGATTTTTGTAGAGATGTAACAAAATAGCTGTTCTGTCTCTCCCATCTTCTGTAATAGTAGGTTGCAATTTACATTATGCAAATAGGCATTATGCAATCAAGCCACTTTAACTGAAAACTGGCAGGGAGAGCCTGCTGATGATGAGACACAAAGGTCTGAGGCCCTAAATTGTGAATTTCTGAAAGCTTTGAGAGATCTTTCCATTAAGCCCAAATAATAATAATAAAAAGACTGCTTCACTCAACCCTGAAGAAGTAAAATGGAGCCAGCATGAAGATGAATGAATTTAGTGAGTTGCTAAAGCTACTTTCTTAATTAATAGCTTTGTTTAATCATACCCCCTGTCCAGAGGAGTATTGTCTTACGGATAATTTTGTTTGCCTAACGAGATTTTACTAATTAAATCTCCTTTCCATTGGTGTGACTCTCCCTGCAGGATAGGGAAATGTTTGTGAATCCTTCTCTGCTGTTGGCCAAATAAACCTTTCCACTCCACTACAGAAGAAAATACAGGAATTTGAGTATCCAAACACTGGGTTTGAAATTAATTAGCTTTTGCAACCTTGAAAAGGATACTTTGTTGTATGCATGTTAGCATGGCCCTCTAATAACATCCCCTGCCTTACAGAACACTTAAAAGCAAGGCAGCCTCTGAGTTCATTCCTGCTGCTTCTACATGTTTGCTTCTAAATAAGGCAGTGGCAGCTGTTTCTGCAAATGTTTTGTATGCAGGAGAATGGTGGGTGCTTTCTGTGGCTCCAAGGAAACCCAGGACTCACTCTAACAGCTTGTATATAATACAGCTGCAAGGCATAGGCCCAGTCTGTTGGCAGATGATTAGCAACCAATATTAGAGTATAAGCCCTGAAATGGTGCTGAAAAAATGATCAGCACTGTGCATGGATGGCATTTGAGGCACTGGAACCAAAAGTGCTCACAGAATTTGATGTAGATTTTGTCATTTTTAACCTCTGGATATTTGTTGGTAAATAAACATTTCCTTAATTCAAGCAGCTCTTGCTTCTTCCTCATCCACTCCTTTTATAAGGATTTAAGGCTTCCTACACAGCCATATTTAGGCTACTTAGAAACCTATTTCTACATGAATCTCAACCCCCCTGACCAGTTGCTGCCAAGTGTCATCAAACGGCTACGGGCAATATGTTTTCATTGGTAAAGTTCCCCACTGCCTAGAGCCTTTCTTTACAGTATTGAGCAATACAGCACCTTGCTCCTGGTAGACAGCCCCTCACTTACCTCACCTATAAAGTCTGATCCAGAAGGTGTTCGCAGAATGAACCAGATGAAGTCCAGAACAAAACAGCTGGAGGAGGTAGGGGTGGTATCACTTCTCCTTACACCAAAAGTTCAATGTCAGAGTACTCTCCTGGGATATGGAAAAACTGGTTAAATTCCTTCTTTATGTGAGGGGCATGAGCCCACATTTCCCTCCTTCCACACATGTGCCCTAGCCAATAGGATACAAAAGGTAGGCTTTATCAATCCCTCCATTTGAAGCTTGCCCACGTCACGTTAAATATTCACTGGCAAGTAAGCCTCCATATCCTTGTGGTTAGGGCACTTATTGGAGACAGAGAGACCTGGGTTCCAGTCTCTACTGCAGTTTTTTTAAAGGGAGCCAAAACACTATCACCTCTTTTCCTGACCCAATATTTTCTGAGAAAGGGCTGGTTGAATGCACCCACCTCTAAGATAGTATTCAGGCTGGAATCCCAGGTCAAAGAAGACACCTCCCTGCAGATCAGAATGAGATGCTTAATTTTCTTTGAGGTGTGGGACTTAAGTCCTCAACATTTCCTACTGGCTAGTTTAAGCAGGACTGTGTAAAAAATTAAACTGGCTTCTAGTCCTAGTAACTTGGGCAAATCACTTAGGGCATGGACGGACTCACATAACACTTAAACATTTCATAGATTTCATAGATTTCATAGACATTAGGGCTGGAAGGGACCTCGGGAGATCATCGAGTCCAGCCCCTTGCCCAAAGGGCAGGAAGTCAGTTGGGGTCGTAGGATCCCAGCAAGATAAGCATCCAATTTACTCTTGAAGGAGTTCAATGTAGGTGCTTGAACCACCTCCACTGGCAGACTGTTCCAGACCTTGGGGGCTCGGACAGTAAAGAAATTCTTCCTTATGTCCAGCCTGAAACGGTCTTGCAGGAGTTTGTGACCGTTCGACCTCGTGATCCCTTGGGGCGCTCTGGTGAACAGACGTTCTCCCAGATCCTGGTGGTCACCCCTGATAAACTTATAGGTGGCCATCAGATCACCCCTGAGCCTGCGCTTTTCCAGGCTAAAGAGTCCCATGGCTCTCAGCCTATCATCGTAAGATCTGTTTTCCTGACCTGGTTTAATGTGGTTTACACCTGAAGTGGAAAGATGTGCATGTCTATTAAACTGGTTTAAAGCTGCTTGGATCAGTACCTGGGAAATCAGTACTATTTGAACCAGTTGACTGTGAACTGATCTAGTGTTATGTGTGAACACTCAGTGTTCCATGACATGGGTTTGGTCAGTCTTCCAGGCATCCCATGCTACATTGTTTCTTATACCTCATCCCCCAACTGTTGCAACTCACCAGTCTGGTATTCAGATCTCTTCTGACCACTCCCCACCCCTGGTACTGCCAGTGCCCTTCATTCTCGACCCACAGCCTCCTGGCCCTGCCAGTTCCCTTTACCCCTGACTCATAGCACCCCCCCCGGCTAGTACCCTTCACTCCTGACCCACTGTCCCCTACCCCCAGGCCCTAGCCCCCCAGTGTTTGAGGAGGGGGGTGGGTGTTGGTGGAAGGGGGAGGTGTGGGCACAGGCAACGTGTTGCGGGGGCAGGGGGCACAGATAAGGTGACCGGCAGGAGCATGCCCCCCCACACCAGATCCCAAATCTCTGTTCCTGTACCGGGCTGCAACTAGGCTGGACCAGCTGGGCAAGAGCCATCTTTGCAGCCCAGTGGGTGGGTGTGCTGTGCTGCCCTGACTGCCAAGGTGAGGTCCCACAGTGGTGGCAGCACAGAGTTGTGCATCCTGCTGCTGCCAGGTGAAAAGCTGGCACCTCACCTTGGTGGCCATAGTGGCATGGTGTTCCCTCCTGTGCCATGTCCCACCCACTGGGCTGTGGAGGCAACTCCTGCCCGGAGTTGGGCTTCAAGACATAAGCATGCCACAACCCCCCACAGAGAGGGTCAAGGTAAATAAGTATATACAAGGCCTGGTGAAGGAGAGTAGCTCAAGTTTTTCCAAAGTCCCCAAGGCATACACAGCCCATGAAATCTGGGGCAAACCTAGCCCACAGAATCCCTAGCTGCTTTTTTTCTGACCACCTCTGAGTCCTGGGGCAAAACTGCTCATTCCCCATGTTGACCACGCTGTTGGACTTGAGCCATAGGAAATTTCATAGTTTAGACCAGTTGACCCATAGGAAATGTCATAGTTGAGCTCCCTGCTGCAGTTACCAGAGGCTGCCCAAATCATCAAAGCTCTCTGAATCTTTTCTGAAGATTTGGATTCGGAGATTCAGCCACTGAATCAGGCTGACTCTCCTCTGAACCGAATCACCACCTGAAGCTTTGCCCAGCCCTATTGGTAAATAACTTCATTATCCCTATTTTACAGATGCTGCCAGTTTCTTGTCTCCTTGTTGGGTGTCTAAATTGCCTATGAGATTTGTTGGGTGACTTGTTACTTGTTGGGTGACTTAGTTGCCTACAAGATTTTATTCCAGTGTCTTCAAATCTCTGTAGATCCATATTGCATCTACATTTGTAACAGCCTATCATCTGACACTTAAGACTTGGTTACAAAGATGAGGAGGAGCAGAACCCACCCATATTTTGTATTAACAATCTTTCAGGGACTTGGGCAGGGTAAAATAAAATCACACTTATGTGCCCAAGTCCTCCTTTCCTTCTCTTTTCTCACCTTTTATTCCAGACATATAATCAGTTAAATGCATGCAGTCCTGGATCAGTGCTTCTCAACCTTTTCAGACTCAAGGCACCTTTCATAATTTTTTGAATATAATGCAGGGATGGGAAAAATACAGCCCATGGGCCAGATCCAGCCTACCAAGGGAATGTGTCTGGCCTGCAGTGTCTCCCTCAGTCTCACCCAGCCCAGGCACAAAGGGCAGGCCAGGCCACGGCATGAATAGCTTATCCCGCCACCCCTGGGCACACAGTGAGACTGGGGCAGCATGGCAGCCAGACTCACTTTCCAGCAGGCCTGACAGCAGTGGTGGCTCTCTCTGTCTGCCACTGCCACTGGACCTGACTCAACCTGCACCCACTGGCAGGGGTAGGACCTACTCAGGCAGGTTGTGGGGCTGGATGGATGGGATGGGGCTGTTGGTGAGTGGGGAACAGTTTCCAGGAATGGGATGGGAGAGCAAGGCTGGGGTCTTGAGGTAGTGACAGCCTAGGGCTGGGGCACAGTCTTGATCTGGTCCCTACATCTCCCTGTGACAGGCGGCGGGCAGGGGTATGCCAGGTATTCCATGGGCAGGGGCATGCCGGGAGTGGATCACGGCTGTGCCCCAGGCTCCAGCCCCATGCTGTCAAGATCCTGGACTCAGCCCCACCCTCCCAATCAACTCCCAGAAGCAGCTCCCTGCCCCCCCAGACCCCATCTCATCCACCTGTCTGCGTGGGTCCTGGACAATCTCCATGAAGACCTCAGGATCTTGGGGAGGTGACAGCACGGGGCTGGAAGCAGAGCGATAGACCACGCACGCCCTGTATGCCCCTGGCTGTGGAACCAGTGCTCATCACAAGGACATGCAGGGAGAGGATTGTGGCTCTGCCCTGGACCCTAGCCCTGCACTGTCATGGCCCTGTGGTCCCAGCCCTGCCTACCCACCCTGCTCCCAGATGCCACTCTGCACCTGTCCAGGGCCCCATCCCTGCTACCTGGCTGGAGCAGAGCCACTTAGGGAATTTTGGTGAGCTGTAGCGGGAGGTTTGGGGGAAGAGAGGGGTGCTGACCTAGTGCAGCTGGTGAGTGTTGGGGGGTGGGGAAGGGGGGAGAGGAGTGCTGACCCGGCCCACAACATCTCACCAAAATTCCCTAAGTGGCCCTCCGACCAAAATAATTGCCCACCGTGATATAACAGCACCCCAGTTAAGAACCAGTGGCTTAGAGTGTGCTTGCTGTGTTTGTCACCTTGTTCCCCTTTTGTCATAGAATGTAGGGATAAAATCAAAGTATTTTTTTAAATTAAGAAAAGAGTTGCCTAAAATAAATTATGTTAAAAGCTATATATATAAATGGTAAGGCTAGAGTGATGTTGTAACTGTGATGGTCCAGGCATTTTGTGAGAGGCAAGGATTTTTTGGAGTTCTGTCTTGTATTGGACCAACTCTACAGTTGGGGTAAATTTAGACAAGCTTATATATACATTGTGAACTTTGCATTCAAAAGCTTGCCCAACTTTATCCCAGCTATACAGTTGGTCCAGTACATCACCCCCGCAAAAATCTTGCCTCCTACATATAAATAAGAACAGTACCCTTGATATCCTTTGTAAAATTATTAAATCATTTGAGATGTCCCTATTATAGAATTATCCTGAATAGTTTAAAAATCAGTACAAAGAATAGCTCTCATTGTTACTTTAGATGAGATTTCTTTTAGCCATGTAGCATCTTTCCTCTTAAAATAATTAGCTCTCTTTAAAGAATCCTGCTGTTATCCTATGTTTATTATGGTAGATTAAATCATTTATGTGAGAAATACTGATTCATGAAAACAATTTGGGCTAAAATACACATTATCACAAGAACTTTAGCTTGGATTTACTTGTATCAAAATTGTACTATTTGCATTGATTCCCATTTGCTTCCTCAGAGATGCTTTAAAAATGGTGTAAAGTTGTCCCATTTATAGGGCATTGAGGCAATGGAGGCAGGGCTCCCAGTGTTTCTTTATTCTTGGCACCAGAAGGAGGTACGTGGCCAGCACCATACTCCACCTGTTAGAAGTGGTGTTGCAGGTGCTTATATGGTGGTCCTGGCAAACAAATCAGTTTATCCCTGATTTGTACCATTTCCTAATCTACTTCTCCTTGTATACCTTTTATGTCTACATCAACAAGCAAAAGCAACCTCATAGACGCAGTGGGATTCTGATATAAGGATTTCTTAGAGCAATGCTCTTACAAAAGTAATACTTTCCTGCAAGGTGAGAAACAAACAAGAAGTGTTTACTCATTCAGGTGAATAATTTGGGCACCATCACTTTTATTACAATGTTACCTTACCTTTCTCAGACCTGAGATCACAGCATCAGTGCAGTATTAAGAGCAAAATTAAGTAATACGATGGTAAAAGTGCCAGAGTACATGAGATCCTGCCATGTATTAACTACTCACAGCATTACAGCTGAACCTGGCTCAGGATATTTTCCAAATCTGGTCTGGCACCCACCACCTGAAACAGAAGTTGTAGGACAGTTTCATCACTTAGAGCACTCACCCCACATATAGGAAACTGGGGGTTCTGTTTATTCCCTTTGTGAATGTTTCAGCCACCAGACCAAAGGATGTTCTGGCCTAGGGCTCTCCCAATATCCCGTACTGATTATGTTCAAGTATAAATGAAATAATTAAATACCCACTGGGTTAGAAAGAGAAAGAAAAATAGTGACTTTTCAGCCTCGTGGCCATGGCACTCGCATAGAAAAGAGGATACCTATTTTCAGTGTGTGCACCTTCTAACTTTATCTTACTGTAATTTTTTCTTAATGGAATATCCTATTGGGAAATAAATCTGTTTCAGTGTCCAGAGTTTTGATGTTCTCTTACTTATCAGAGATTACTGCTAGAGTAGGGGTATCAAACGCATTTGGGTGGATCTTCACTGCAGGGTTTCTTGCAGGTCAGATAACTTATGAGTGGCCATGACAGCAGTATTAAAATCCTTTGGGCTGCTGGAGCCACTGTATTGACATGAGCCTGTAATCTAGAGGGTTAATACAACCTCTACTCATCCTTTTTCCTGTGCTGCTGATTTTAATTACCAATGGCTACTAGAATTTAGCAAGCAGTAAGAGGAGGAATGAGCGATATCAGCCTTAACTCTTTGGGTTCTGAAGCTGCGCTAACTCAGTGGCTCTGGCAGCTGTAATAACAACCTCCATGGGCCAAAAACAGCCCAGGGGTGGGTCATCCAGTCCACAAAAAGCCCCAGGAGCCAGATGACCCACAAGATGTTTGACATCTCTGAGAGCACAGTGATAATATGTTCTTGCACTGTTTGGTTACTGTGCATCAGCTAGCTTTAACTACTGGAACATGGCCATCCTTTTTTGGAGTTTAATGAGTACTCAGGAATATATATATATAAACTTTAATCCTTATTTTTTCACAATGTATATGCAAAAAGATCAGAGCTTTGAAACTGACACTTATTTAGCACCTGGTTAATCTTTATTAAACTACTCGGCACTAGCTGCATTTATAGTGACCCAATTATGGGGCAGTCATTACCTTTCACTATCCTTTGACTAAGTCTTTTTCCTGGGAGATGTCCCAGTAAAATAACTATCCTTAAGCCCATGCTTCAGTGACAAATTTACTATGATAATGCTATATATTTATAATTAGCACTTCCCTGCCAAAGCATTTTCCAGTATGGGAGTCTGATTCTGAGCTGATGTAAATCAGTGTAATTCAATGAATTGAAGTCAATAGACCAATTTGCCCTGGTGTAGGATGAACTGGCATGCATCAACTGCTGCCTTTGAGGAGGATGGCAGCAGCCACAGGTTCCTGCACAACACAGGCCAAGAGAAGGGCATTTGGTACAATGACACCAATAGGGCAGAAGAAGAATCATGGGCTCTATAGTATCCGTTCATGGCCTGGTCTTGAAACTCCACCTGACAAACTTAGTATTTCAGTCTGGGAGGCAGACTTTAGCAAACTCTATTAAGAACTTAACCTGTTCTGGTGAGAGTGATTATGTCACATCTAAAGATGTGGTTTTACACGTGAGTCTTGGCAGGGCTGAGTAGCTTTCTGCCTTTCTCACACCAGCACTTTATTGGGATCGAGATTCTAGGCATTCTCAGAATGTGCCTAACACACCAATGGGATTAGGCTCATCAGTTGCTGCTTTTTAAAAAAAAGATGGTCAGACGAGACCTACATTCAGTTCCCTCCTGTTCTGGAAGAGATTCTGTCCTACATTTCCCACCACCTAGAACAGTCACCTAACCACCAGATTGTTCTGTTCTGAATAGGGCAAGCACTTGACTTGGTACCTAATGTTTAGTGCATTCTGCTGGGAAGAGAAGATCTTGGCCCCAGTTTTTATTTCACCTAAGACTAAGACAACCAGCTTGGTTTGAATTTTAATGTCTTGTCTCCCACTAAACCGCAGACCTTACAGAAAGTCAAGACCATTGTCCCGAATTAAGGACCTGTAAATTATTCAAATTAACACTGTGTCTTGGAATAATCCTAGCTAATTTGACTGAATTAGCATTTAAACCTAGTATGTAAACAGCTAGGCCAGCCAGTCCTATACCAGCTTAATTACCAGGGATCCTGGTTTTCTATGTTTAAAACCCCCAAATTCTCTGATTAACTCCCCCAAAATTTGTGTTTTCCATGATTAAAATGAAAGGCCACTGTGTATATAGGTATCAGATTAACATAATTTTGTATTGATATATTTACAATTTTAATGTAATTTGGAAGCCTATCAGTGCCTCAGTCATTATAGTAGAATACAGTTTAAAGACCTATATTTTGGTGTTTGGTTTTTGTTTTTTTTTTAAAGAAAATCAGAGCTCTCCCTGCCCCCTTTGCTCACCAGGATGCAGATCCATCTTCAGCTGTTCCCACAGCTGCCTTGTGGTGCTGAGCAGCACTTAGATGCCGGTGCCCTGCCCCTCACTTCCAACCCATAGATCCCCCTGGCCCTGCCTGCTCCCATTTACTCCCTGCTGACAGCAGCTCCACCCCCTTGCACCAGGCCACAGATCTAACTATAACTGTCCCGCCTGCTGCTTTGTGGCTCTGAGCATTGCTGGTCCCTGCTGTTTTGCTCTCCACACTTGTGCCCATGCTCCAGCAGTCCCCATGCCCTTCCAGGGAAACCCTGGACTGGGGTTCAGGGACTGGGTTGGGTCTGCCTCTGGCTGAGCAAGCCCCTTCCCTTCAAGGCCAGCCTCCCCCTGCATAGGCTGCTTTAGTAGGTCAGGGGGGCTCCAGGCCTAGCTTTGGAGACCACTTCTACCCAGAGTACTCCCTGCTCCACACCATATCTCTCTCTCTGTTACTTACATGCACGCATGCATGCATGCACACACACACACCAGGAGCACCCCCAGGGCAGGCAAGGCTGAGAAGGCCCCATGCAGGTCAGCTGTGCCTCCCCTCCCCTCCCTTCCCTGTGCCCTGCCGTGCAGTGCACCCCCAGCCACTGCCTCGAGTGCTAGTCCCAGCAGAGATGCTAACAGCCACCACAGATGCATGCCAGTGGGCTGTGGTATAGCAGTGTGGTGAGCAGTGGGGCAGTGGCCACCAGCACAGCAGATAGGGAACACTCATCCCTGGTTCCCTGGCTCCAGCCATGGGCACCTCCCCAGCTGTGCAGCACCTCCAGCCCTCAACCCTGCTCCAAGGGTGCCTGGCCTGGCAGGCAGGGGCACAGTGTGTGGTCCCTCCCTCCCACACTGAACTGCTGCCATTGCCACCCCAGCTGGGCAGCGCCCCCAGCCTCAACCCCAGCCTAACTGGGATGAGCCATGGTAGGACAAGGCAGCCTGTACCCACCCTGGCTTTGGTCCATGGTGCAGGACAGGGTGATTGCCACCCACCCACCCTGCAGGCCTGCCTCACAGCATGACCCTCACCCAACCCACAGGGTCTACTGGAGTCCCTTTGGAGGAAGCTCGCAGCTGTCCTCCACCCTCAGGGCCCAGGCCCCAAAAACCCTACTTATCCCAAAGGCCACAGGAGGGAAAGTGAGTCTGAGCCATCCCCGGCTGACTCAGATTCTCAGGCCTTGCTCCTTCCAGACAGGACTTAGGGTTTCCTGCTCTTTTACAAGTAGCTCTTGCAGGCTGGAACTCTTCCAGCCTGCAGAAAGCTGTTCAAAAGGGGGAAACCCGTGTTTTCCTGCTCAAAGAGGAAAATCTGTATTTTTGTCCTTTAAAGGGGGAGAATCCACATTTTTCCATGGGAAACGGAAAACCCGGATCCCTACATAAGGGTTGTAGCAAACTAGTCTATTTTTATCTGAAGTGTGATTCTATTCCTCCCTGCTTAAGACCCTGAGGAACTGTTAATTCAAAATATGTGTAAGTCCTCTTCCTCACTGCTGCTTTTTTGGGATTCATTTGTAAGGAGCAGGCTACACTGGTATGAAGGTGGGTGCCTTTTTTCCTTCCAAGATATAAGCCTTTGAAAAGAATCTAAATTTCCACATGCTCAGTTAAAGTTTGTTAGTTGGTTAAGTAATTTAGAATCATAGAAAATTAGTGTGGGAAGGTACCTCAGGAGGTCATCCAGTCCAACCCCCTGCTCAAAGCAGGACCATCCCCAACTATGTTATCCCGGCCAAAGCTTTGTCTAGCCGGATCTTAAAAACCTCCAAGGATGGAGATTCCACAGCCTTTCTAGGTAACCTGTTCCAGTGCTTTACTAGTGATGAAGTTCTTCATAATATCCAACCGAAACTTCCCTTGCTGCAACTTGAGACCATTGCTCCTTGTTCTGTTATCTCCATCGAGAACAGTTTAGCTCACGGGCAGGCAATTATTTCAGGTGGAGAGCTGCTTACTGACTTTTGGCAAGCCATTGAGGGCCACATGACAGGCAGCCCAGGGCAGATTAATATTAATTTTCTAAATTTTTTAGGGACCCCATCGGCTGAATAGAATGGCTTGGCGGGCTGCATTTTGCCCACCCCTGGTCTAGTTCCATCCTCCTTGGAACCACCCTTCAGGTAGTTGAAGACTGCTATTAAATCCTCCCTCAGTCTTCTCTTTTCCAGACTCAGTAAGCCTACTTCCCTCAACTTCTCCTTGTAAGTCAAGTGCCCCAGCCACCGAATCATTTTTGTTGCCCTCTGCTGGGCTGTCTTCAATTTATCAACATCCTTTCTGTAGTGGGGGCCCAAAACTGAAAACAGTACTCCAGATATGGCCTCACCAGTGCTGAACAGAGGGGAATAATCACTTCCATGTACCTGCTGGCAACACTCCTACCAATGCAACCCAGTATGTCATTAGCCTTGGCAACAATGGCACATGGCTGGCTCATATTCAGCTTATTGTCCACTGTAACCCCCAGGTCTTTTTCTGCAGAGCTACTACCCAGACAGTCAGCCCCCAGCCTGTACTGGTACATGGGATTGTTCCATCTAATACATGGAATTATGTATTATAATACTATGCATGTATGTGCCAACTTTAGCACACTTATGTCATTGCCGTGGATGTACTGAATTTGCTGCATCCTAGGATACAGGAACTGAGTAGGACTTTTACTGCTGCTCCCAAGTTTTTAGGGAAACCAGCAGTACTAGCACTAGAACTGAGAGTGTAATTACAACTCATCAGAGCAGCCTCATTGCACGTGTCTGGGCACCCACAGTGTCTCTTTGCAACTGACCACATTGCAAGGATAAAGAAACACCCTGACTGAGATGCAGAGGAAAGAAGAGATTTGCCTTAGGGGTCGCATCCAGACAAGCGCGCACGTGCAGGGACATACGTTTGCTGTGGTACAAATAGCTGTAGCTGCTTTGTGCCTCAGGGCATGCCCCTGTACGTGTGCTCCAGTGCACACCAAATTGTCCTGGGTGTGGTAGAGGAAGCTGGGACCAGCACCTGTACTAGCCCCAGTAGCCTTACTTGGGGTCCTGTAAGCCTCCTGGACCAGTAGCAGTGCCAGTCAGCCTCACGAAGCCTGGCCAGCAGCTAGGCTAGAGCACAGCTAGGCTCCATTTTTGGTGGGGTATGCATCTACCATGTGCGCCACTTTTTTTTGTGGCAGCTTTTTTTGACACCACAGTGCAAATTATCACCGCAGTGAACAGGTGCACATGTGCCGTGTGCGGCACCTCAAACAGCTTTGAGGCACTGCAAACTTCATGTGTGCACTTATCTGGATGTGCCCAGTGAGGGGACTAGATCTGGACAAAGAGCTAGGGGACACAAGTATAGACTGGGGACAGGGAGCAGGTTGGGGTACTGAAAATGGCTGGACAAGGACACTGGGCCTGAAAACCGTGGAGAAACTAAACTGGGGGTGTGGATCGCCTTGTTTCAGCCAGGAGACTAGGGCTGGAAGCCAGGGGAGACTAGGATTGCTAAGGCAAGAAACATTTAGAAGAAGCTGGGATAAGGAGCGAGGAAAAGGGAAGGTTTGAACAGAGATCAGAAGTAGAGTGTTGAAGAATGAGGAGGTGATATAGAGGCAGGATTGGCACAGAATGAGTATAGGCAGAAGAATCAGGCTCAGGAGAGAACAGGGACAGAAAGGCCTGTATCTACTAGAGCACATTCTCCCCCAGAACCTTGAATGGGGCCAAAATGCTAAATTTCTCCATTCCTTTGCTGTCACAAAATAGCTGTGAAACCAATTGACAGGGTCAAGTCCTGTTTGTCTGTAGAGGCTGTTCCACAGCTAGTCTATCTAGAAAGCATCTTTGCTCCTGTGCATTGAATGAGGCAATAATCCTGGGTAAAAAAATAGTATGTGGTCAGGTTTTGAAGACTGTATTATAATACAAATGCATGGGGGACCAAATTAAGGTTGCACAGGACTCTTTAATTCTGGCATTTCCTTACTTTCTAGTGCTTGACTGAAACCTTAGTGCACTTTTAACATACTTTTGTCATACATTTGGAATGCTGCTAAGCTAGCATTGTTGGTGCCACACAATTCTGCCTTTGCACTGAACAGTGGCATAATAAAAAGTTTTGCCCAAGACAGGCATCCACAAGTTTAGTCCTGACAGCCACTGTTTAAATATTGAACCTTTTCTGCTTGTGGGCTACACTGTTGTGTGAGCAGCCAACAAAACCATCTAACCTGCCTGCAGTATCTCCCACCAAGCTGCTTTGCTTCCCTGTATCTTATGTAAGGCATGTAAATCAAGTAAGGCTCACATTATTTTTGGTGGTATAACACATTTCGAGTATGCATTTCAAGGCACTTTGCAAAGGTAATTTTATGAGAGTATCCCCATGGGCAGCCAACAAAACCAAGCACATGGAATGTTTTTCTGACAGAGGTGGTTTCAAACCAGCTTTGTTTCAGTCTTCCTATGTAACAATGGATGAGTCACGAGATCACCATTACCACATCTGTGAAACACAAAAGGTTACTACTTACCTTACTGTTGGTAGCTTCACTAGAGAGGCATAGTAGAAATTTTAAGTTGCCAAGGGGAAAGGGTGCATCTAAAATTTTAGCCTAGCTGGTTTTGAGCTCACTTCACATTCTTCAAGGCTAATAGGACACCTCAGCTGGACAGAGTGAAGGAAGATTCCTTTTGTTGGGTCCTGTGTTGTTAGGAACCCTTTAGAAATACATGTGGGATGCTCCTCATCAATTCAGTAAATTCATTCAGATATTGTGAGTTTGGCTTAGTAAAGTCTAGGCACATTTGGACCATTGTCAAAACTCCTACCACTCACATCACACCTTTTTTACAAGTGCAAAGAGCTCTTTTTAAACATATAACTCTTACAAATCTGGATATACTTTCACTCATCAGCAAAAGAATGTGTATTTTCTAGGGGCTGTTTTTCAGTAAAACTACAGGCATTACCCCCAAAATCCCACAAACATGAGACCTATTCAGAAGGGGAAAAGTTATTTTTAATAATGGTTAGTGTGGAGCTTCTTACTTTTCACTTGTGTATGAAAATGACTACACTGTTTTTGCAGTTTTTCTAAAATAGCAACAACAACAAACATATTCTGGAGAGTTTCAATCTGAAAGGTAAAAGTTTTTCTGGATTATAAGTAACAGAGGGTTGGAATAGAAAAGTCTGGGTAAACTTGATATACAGGGATTGCAAGTGGTTCTTCAGTTAGTCTCTGATGTCAGGTGAGGACCTGTCCACACTGATCCACACTTTTATGGCTACCAGACAGGAAAACTCTTAGCATTTCCAGGCTGGAGGCCACAGTAGAACACAGTAGCCAGGACAAGGCTGATACGACAGCAAGCAGCTGAACTGATTGTTGTCAACTGAAACTATCCAAAAGTCATTACATTTGAACTTTGCAGGGTCCACTGTCCCTCATTTATTTCAGAGGAAAGTTTAAAGTCCTGGTCCTAACCTCCAAGGTGGCAGTTGACTAGAATCTGGCACTCTTTAAGACTATATTTTTACCACAGTCTACTAAGATATCTTTCTGCCTAAGTGATGATAGGGTTGGGTAGACTCAGTTGTGTCTTGAGCCTTAGCAAGAGAGGGCTCTCAGTGGTGAGACTACAAGAGAAGATCAACCCAAGCCTTAATGCAACCCAAGTGATTAGATCAAGGTATCACTTTTTCTTAAAGCCTCTCCCAGAATTGTTGTTATGAAATTGGATCCCGTGTGCATTGTTTGATGCTATATTGACAAATAGATCATCACAAAAGACAGAGTAAACCAGAAAGTGGGTGCATCTACATATTCATTAATTCACTTTTGCTAATGCACATTAAATTTAGTACCTCCATTGTGAGGTACTAGGAAAAGGTGCATTAACCTGTTTTAATATGCATTAGCAAAAGTGCATGTTTTTTTTGGTGATACTGTAATGCACATTAAAATAGGCTAATGTGTATTAAAGTGCATGTGTAGATGCACCCAGTTTCTTTTAAAATGCTTGTGGTAGTGTAAAAGTAGTGTAGCTGTGATGGTTCAGAAATTATGCAAGAGGCAAGGATTTTTTATGGTGATATTGGTTATTGGACCAATTGTATGGCTGGGATAAAGTTAGACAAGCTTTTGAATACAAGGCATTCGCTACAGTTTTGCTATGTTTGGCTTGTTCTAGTCAGATCTAATGAAGAATGTCATGCATTCAAAAGCTCATCTAACTCTATCCCAAACATACAGTTGGTCCAATGAAAGGTATCACTCTAAGAAATTCTTGCCTCTTTTAAAATGCTGGCTTTTGAGGGTTTTCTCATTTAAATTTCCAGGCTCGTTAAAGAGAAGAGATGACAGTTCTGGCTGGAGCTTGATATGGAAGGAGCTGGGCAGGCTATCTCTATGCTGATTTTCCACTCCAGTTTTGCCGCACACCAGCTGATTCAGTCCTAGGCCTGCAATACATCCAGGCTTGCAGTCATATCTACTAGGTGTCCTACATCTCATATTGATGCTCATGCATTAGGCATATCTGTCACAAGAGCCTGCAGTTCAAAGAAAATGTCACATATATAAGAGAGAGCTGCCTTGTCGCACATAATACCTGTAGGAATACATTTTGAACTTTAGCCCCAAAGCCTGTGTGTTTGCTTCCCAGCATTTTTGCTTGCTGCTAGATGTAATTTTGAACCCTCCATATCCTTTGTATTGCCTTGTATTCCAACTTTGGGGGGCAGCTACAGTCACTCATCAGGCAGAGTCAAGACTGAAACTCTTACATCTAATGTGACAATCCCACAGTTTGTCCTCAGCACCATTCAGCGTTAGCAATTCAGGAGATGTTCTGGCTGTGCTGTTTGTCTTTTCTCTAAACTTTACCTCACTGTCTTTTGCTAGAGTTAGGCAAACTGATATAGAACACTACAGTGGTGTCTCAAACTGTTGTGTAACCTACGGTGTATCTATATTGGTAACTGGTGTAGGAAGGGGCTTCTGTGCTATTGTTTACTGGACCAGTTGTACAGTTGGGAAAGCTGTTGGAGAAGGTGAGTTTAGAAAGGGTAGTTGATGCCCAAAAGTTTGACCAACACCTCTCCCAACTATACACTAATAAACAAGACAGCTAATAAACAATATCACAAAAAAACCTTGCCTCAAGAATAGTAGATAACAATATGACTAAGATCTAAAATATGTGGGAATGCAACAAGCATTGCAGGAGTGTAGTGACAGAGGCTGCTGAGAGACGTGGCTCTGGGACACCTTAAAGTGCTGCCTTTAAAAGCAAGCCAGGGTTTTCACTGCTACTGTTCTTTTCTGCAGCTGCCGGGAGTTGGAGTGTGGATCCAAGCTGGCTATGCACATGGAAGAGCTGCACTCTGAAAAGCATAAAACTTACATATACATATAGTATGAATATTGTAATCTAGACACTTCATTATTAATTATGCAGCAGCACACATACAATTCAGGAAAGGAGAGAACAGAGGCAGACGGGGTCCTCTTTCTGCTCCCAGCCCCCAGTCTGTACCAGAGGGGACTAGTCTGTACCAGGCTTTAATGCCACAGCTGTTCCTCCAGAGCCATACAGTGGACCTTAGCCTGCAGTCCTGGGATCACACGAGAAGCTGGCAGTCAATCCAAGCTGAAACACATGGCTTTTGTGTACATGTGTCCCCTACCCTTTCACAGCAGAGTATGCAGCTCAGAGCAGCCATTGCAGGGTGGAAGGGGGTAGCCCCAGGTGCCCTGGGAGGAGCGAACAGTGTATTTGTCCCCTTCCACCCTCCAACAACGGTCACAGGATGTGTGGGCACAAAGCCACATGTTTCAGCCTGGTTGGCTACCAACTGCTCTTGCGGTCCCTGGCTTGTGGGAGGGGCTGCAGGGCCAGGTGGCTCTGGACTCCACTGTATGTCCCTGGAGGAGTGGCTCTGGCAGCACAGCCTCCTCTGGTACAGGCTGGGGCTGGAAGCAAGGAGGGGTCCCCATACTATTGCTGTCCTGTTCCCTATACATCTCATTGCCTGCTCCTCTTCCAGCTTCCCTTTTACCAGCTTGCTTCTCTCCTGTTCCTCTCCCTCCAGGCCAGCCTGACATTGCATTGGGCAGTCAGGCTCACTCAGTGCACTTCCTGCATGCTGCAGGAATCAAAATGCCCCATTGTGCCCCCTTTGGATCTGCCCGTGTCTCTATTTCCTCACTCTTTACCCATTTTTGCTTACTGCTCCACTGCTATCCCTATTATTCTCACACCAAGCTGAAATCATTCTCTTTGGCAACTCTGTGCCCTCCATCTTTCATGTCTAAGCTGGTAAATCTTGTGGCTTGTATTTCTAATTGCACTGAAATCTCTTCCAAGCTCCCCAGGCTTTAATATTGGCACTCTGTCACCTGGATACCTATTACCTCCTCTCTGCCCTCCCTGACTGCCTGGCTTGTACCTTTTTAGTCTCTCAGCATAGTGCAGCTGAAATAACATTTCCTGCCAGTGGAACCATGTCTTCCCCAGCCCTAATGTATCTTCTCATTGGCTGCTTTCTGCATCTGCGTCAAACTCCTTGCTCTCACTTTAAAAGAGCCTTATGGATCTTTTCTTGAATTCCTAGCCTTCCTTCTCCATGCCTCCTATCTTCCACCCTCGCTCTTTGGTACACTTTTTACTTTTTTGCATGTTTTGTATATCCTATGCCCGCAAGAACTTTTCTCCCTGTATACCAGGTCTCGTTGTTTCTTCTTCCACATCATCCCTTTGTTGCTGTGCATCATTGCTCTATCTTCATGTGCCACTTGTTCCTTTCCTGCATGCTCAGTATCAGTTAAAACACACAGAAATGTTTCTAAGCTTTATAGGCAAGCTGCACATTCTCTTTATTCATTCTAACAACTGCTACCATCTGAAGTGAACAAAGTTTAGGTAGCAAAATCCAGGACACAGTCCTGGGTGCTCTGTTGATCTCCAGAAACAAATAGTCTATACCACTTCTACTTCAGGTAGCTTAGCCGTTGTAATACATTTCTCTCAGAGGGCATATGGAGAGTGAAGGTATTTAGCTCTGCTCTCACCTAAATCAGAAGCAATATAGAAACATCTGGGCAAGGTGCTGCAAGGCTATTAATTCTGCCTATTAGCAGGTGTAAAATGATACTTCTTCATACTACAAGAACATTTTCTGAGTGGCCCAGCTGATTTTGGAAACAATTTTCCAAATTTGGAACAAGTCCTATTTCAAAGACTCTTTGAAGATTCTGGGACTCACCCCTGACATTTGGGCCTGTCATAGACCACAGGATAGTTGATTGCTTTAACACTTATTCTTTCTGGGGCTTGCAGAGGCCAGGGCATCCTGTAGTCTGAATTTTTATACATGCAGGAGGATCCTGTGTTTCATAGTGACTCTTTCTGAAAAGCAGGAATCTTTCTCTTACTGTGAGAAGTTTTTGTCAGGGTCTGTCATTTTCCTTTTTAAAATTATGAACCATTTTGATATGTACATACCACGTTCTGTTTTCAAACTAAGGGGCATGGCGCAACTCAAACTCTTCCAGGTAAAGGGTGACATAGTGGCTATGCCAGCAGTATGATTTACCGTTTGGTGAGGTAAGTGCTCTTCCCAGGAGACAACCAGATGCATTTGCCATGAAGTAAACATACTGCCTAGGTTTGACTGTTTGGGGTCGTCTTATCCAGTATGCATTTGCCATTAATGCTGCAGATTTTTTCAATTAATGCAGGCAACTTTGATTGACTTAAACTGCTCCCTCAGAAGTTGGTGAAATCTGGAGCTATATCAATTTGATAAAAAAAAATTGGCTTCCTGTTTAAAGAGCCTGACTGAATTGTGGTTGATTTTTTTCTTCTTCCTTTCAGTCAAGCTTGTGGTGCCCACTCTCTCATGTGAACAATTTGCTGTATGCCTGGTGACAATGAGCCATCAGGGGAATTCCCCAAAGATACCTCAATTATCCACGCCTTCCAGCCTTGTTTCCCACAGCATGGGGGTCAGAAATGCATTGCTCTGGGCCAGCACAGGAAGTGAGCGTCTCATCTCTCTGATTGGTTGTCTTGTTTATTTTTCTGTTTCATGAGCCCTGAACCGGTACTGAAGCTGTGCCCCTGTCCTCACCCCCCACTGTCCCAAGCAGCATTCTGGGCTTCCAGCCAGATGTTTCTTGCTAACTCGGATTCAATAAGGCCAGGGCCCTCCAAGTGTAAGGTTTCTGGCCACCTGTTGAGAAACTTAAAAAAAACACAGCTCAAGCTATTTCTTGGAGCAGGGACACAGCTAAACTAATTTTCTTAGGCAGGCAAAATATTTAGCTAGATTATGTTTTAGGGAAGAAAAGAAGTCTCACTGGAATGTGGAAATAAAGCTCTGTGATACGTTTAATAAAGCCAGATATTCATTGCAGGTATTCAACTCAGTTTTATCTAAATGGGTAAGACAACTGTGAGCGTTTTCACGTTCATCCTCCAGTGTCAGGGAGGGGAGCTTTTTGGCACTCACTGCACATCAGAGTAATACAGATGTTTGGGATTTCATTCTAAACATTACAATTAGTACTTACTTGAATAATCTACCAGCACAAGCCTCATGTTCAGAGGCATCCCAGAATCTATAAAAAGTTACAGTTCATCTCTGGCCTTCTAGTAAGAGATCCCAAGGGTCCTAGGAATGTGCTGGTACTGCCATGTGTACTGTATGGCTTTCATTGCTTTTAAAAAAAGAGAGATCTTAGGACAATCAGGTGTAATGACTCCATATCATGCTTCCTGCATTTATAGCTTCAACTGAACTAGTGGGGCACACTTGAATGCTTGAAGAGTATATACCATTATCTTCTGTAGAAAATAAGGCCTGACTTCTAAATGCTAATCAGTTTGCCCAGTGCCTAGAATGAAAATCTCAGAAAGTAAGAGGAAGGCTGATCTTTTTAAAACAATAATTTATTTTTTGACAAGCAAGCCAAATGTGCATGTTAAAGAACTGGTATAGGTATATCCTAAATCTCTAATGCCCTCATTTGTATACAGGGCCCTATTTATTTCTTGGATTGTTTATAAAAACCCTCAGACACAGCATAAGTGACATTCTGTTTCTTCCTGGTCATCTAAGAGGCCATATCTCAGTTGTCTATGTGATAGCTTTAGCACTTCCACACAGGTAGGAATTCAGTTCCTGGACATGTAGACCAGCAGAAATGACTACATATGCACACTGGCTGGGCTTGTGCAGTACTAGCTGGCACACATATGTGTACCCCTTATGGACATGAACTAGCCTTAGATGCCTGAAAATTTAGTTGACCAAAACCCTGACTAGAATATGTAGAGAGAGGAACAGAGGGGTGAGAGGAGAGGGGGAGACACCTTTCTATCCTTTCCTGGTCATCTAAGGGTTCTATTACAGGTTACCTTTAAACTGTCCTAAAGGCATTTAAAATGTGGGTATTCATGCATTAAAGGGTGTTATCCCATCCTAAGTACCCTCTAAATGTTTCAAAGGTATGTTCCTCCAGTTGAGGATTATCTTTGATCTGTTTTCCCAGGTCATTTGAGGATATTGCAGTATTGCCAAGAATCATGAGCACTCTTAAAAAAAAAATCAGGAGCTTGGCGTGTAAATCATGAGATGCTGTTTTTGAAACGTGTGTGTGTGCATGTGTGTGTGGGGGGGTCTTTGTGAAGGTGTGGGGGGCTGTGGGTGTGTGTGTGGGATTTGAAGCCCAGGGAGGGGGTCCCTGCACAACTCGGCAGGATGCAGGATACTATGGGTCAGGAGGGCTGTGGGGGTCTGTGGCTTGGGCGTGAGGAGCAGACACACAGAAATACATGGAGACACAGAGATACAAACACACAGAGAGCACCCAGCTGGTAAGTGGAGAGGAAGGGGGTGGGGGTGAGGTGCACATCGAGGCTCTCAGTGTGGGAGGGTGTGGGGCAGGAACAGAGGCTGGGATGAATGGGGCCCCAGGGCCCCAGGGAGATCAGAGGCTCAAATGTCATTCCTCCATGATCCCAGGACTCACCATTCCCAACCATTCCCACTCTTTTGCTTTGTAGGCAAACTTTCAACCCTCCTATACTTTACTGCCCAGAGGGGTCGTACTGGCCCAAAGCCAACTCTCCCTCCTACCCCCAAGACACTCTGACCACTCTGTACTGAGGTGCAGTAGCTCACAAGTTTGCTGCTGCTTGCTCTGGCACCCATATGTAAGCTGCAAGCTGCAAACAGTAGCTAGGGGCCATGAAACGTCCAAATCAGACCCCACTGTAGTTTGCACCTTCGGTTTGATGTTTGCTTTGTTTTATTGGCTGGAAGAAATAAAGTTTGCATTGTTTTGTTATGAAATGGGCTTTTCGTGCATTTCCTGTCAGTCACCCCGTGACTCCATTCCCTTGTTTCTAGCAGGCCATGGAGCCTTCCTCCTTCCTTGCTCTGGTGAATGCCTTCCAGCAACTGGAAGGCATTCACACCTCCTCACAAATTGTGTGTACAAGGGAGAATGTGGGGAGACAAGTTTGGGAGGAATTCACAAGACCGCTGAAAACAGCATTGTTAGGGTGGGGGTGAGAGTTGCTAAGGGGCAGGTGGAAACAGGGAGAATGATAATACTCCCCTTCCCTGCCTCATCTATTCAGACTGGGAACCTGAAGGCAAGGGGCTTAGCCAAGCTGAAGCCCCACCTTGCTGAGACAGCCATCAGGTTCCCTCCATCTCTCCCTTCCTGATCAAGAAAGACCCTGTGCTGCCTGGCTGGGCATGGAATTCTGTCTGCAGGCAGCTGGCTGGCCCTTGGTGCAAGGGAAGGGTTAAAAAGCCAATTAACCACTAATGAGCACAGGCTTTAGCTCTGGGTAGCCTTCTGCCTCCCTACTGCTGCTGACCACTGCATCAAGGCTCATCACTCAGCTTCCCCTCCCTCCTTCATGATATGCATTTGACCAGGGCGATTATTTATTTGGAATGTCTCTCTCAGCATCACCCATGTCCACCCCTTTCTCCACCCTGGCCCTCCCCCACCACCCCCTCCATGGAGTGGCCACTAGGTCTCAGTTCTCCACTGGTGTGGCATGTGTGCAGCAAGCCTGCTGGGTCTCAGCCAGTTCTGCCCTGGTGTGAGTTGTGACTCAACCCCCAGTGAGGCTAGCTCAGGGAAGCCAAAGGCAAGCACCTCAGCTGGGCTTAAGCTGGGGGCAGGGGGATCATGCCCAAGAAGCACCTATTCCCTTACCTTCCCTGCTGGCAGCACACAGCTAGTCACTGGCTGAGCATGCCTGCCCAGGTGACCAGCCTCCATGCTGGCCTGAGGGGCCAGCCAGCTGCTAGGTCTGGAGCATAGTGAATGAAACTGGTACAAACCTCCTGAGCCAGGGCAACAGCTCAGAGATGCTAGGGAGTTTACAGTTGGCTGGAAAGCATTATTTAATGAATTACCTTTAACCCTGACAGCTACCCTGCCTTTAACCCAGTCAGCTAACCCTGACTGTGGGAAAACCCAGACCATGGGCATCCAGGGGAGCTTGGGGAACCTTAGTGCTCAAGTTGAGGGGTTGAAGAGACATTTTCCTAGCCAGGGAGTAACTCCTTCCCCTATTGACAGTGCACTGGGGCTGGGAGGTGAAGTGACGCCAACATGAACCCCATGAGCCCAAGCTCCTGACTCCATCCCAAGGGAGTGTGTAACACGGTGCATAAAGCAGAGTTTGCCTGGGTGGTGCAGGCACATGTGTTCTACCCTCCCCCTAGGTGGCCCATGGTGCTCTACCTTGCCCACTCCCACCTGTGGGTGAAAGGCAGCTGGAAGCTGGAGCTGGATCCTCACACGCTAGGGCAGGAACCACCCAGCTGCAGCAGCTTCCTCCCTGCCTGTAGTGGTGCAGTAGGGGCAGGAAGAAAAGGAGCTACTGAAGCTGGGGGGAGCCAAGCAGTACCTGGATGGATGCAGCTGGGGCCAATGGATGTGGGCAGAAGCATGGCATGGGCTGCCTTGGGTGGCAGCAGGCAGGGCTTGGCCCCATGCAGAGCACCAGGGGATAGCTGGAGGATGGATCCAGTCAGCTGGTGGGCACCTACCTGCAGGCTAGATCCAATCAGCTGGTGGGCCAGATCCAGTCTGTGGGCTGTATTTTGCCTACCCCTGGACTATGAAGTCATGCAGACTAAATCTGTGCAGTAGTGGCTATAACCCTTGTGGATTTATAGTGACCTTAGGCACCTGAAAACAAAGTCATCTGGAACATATAATGTCCAGACCTAGCCTGTGGGATAAGGAAGGGATGGACATTCCTTTTTCTTTTGCTCCTCTACCCCAACTCCACCCTCCCCCTCCCATAGCTCAGAGGCTAAAGCAGTTATTTGGGAAGTGGAGAGCCTGGATTGGGATGCTGGAAGTCTTGTCCTTTGAACCTGGGTCTCTTTCTCTTTCTAGTACAGCTGTCTCACCACCCTACCAGAGGTCAGGAATTACTTGCTCCCCTCTCCAGTGTTCTTTTTGAAGCCATTAACAGAGTCCTTGGAAGAAAAAGGATGGAGGGCAATGGAAGAGGGATGTTTATGACTCCTGGGGAATAATGGTCCTATCTAGAATCTATGCTTCTTTCCAGTGACTAGGTTACTGGCTCAGCTTCAGAAGGAGTACTGGAAAAAGCTCTGGCTAATTCCTGACCTGTGATGTGGGCTAAGTACAGACAGTCAAAAAGCCCTAGGCGGAATTGATTCAGTCTTTGCAAGTTAGTCTAGGCTGCACAGATTAAATTGAAACAAAAGTGAACAGACATTTACCTTTGATTCAGGAAAAGCAGCCACATGCCTGTAGTGGCTGAAGCCAGAAGCCAGGGGGCACTAAGAGCACAGCTCTCTGGCTGTGTGTTTACTTCCTCTTCCTGCTGCTGCTGAGGTCTCTGGGATTTGGTGTTCAAATTTACACCAGCAGGATTCTGCAGGGTTGTTCATCACTTCCTCTTCTTGTTTCCATGTGCCTCTGGAATTTGTAGTCCACAGTCACAGCCAGCAGTAGGTTTGAATGGGGGAGGGGATGTTTGACCCCAGTCAGAGTTTGCAGGGAAGTTCCCTTTCCCTGGTAGACTGGGCTGCATCCCCAGCCAGGCTTACCCCTGCCTGCCCCCCCTTGTCATCCACCCCTCACTGCTCCAGCTAGGGAGCAGAGGTGCAGGGCCAGCTCTGATTTTTGGAGCAGACAGGCCAGCCCAGGGCTGCAAAGCATGCTGGGGGACTGTGATTTAACTTGAACCAGGAAGGAAGCTGGGACAGAGGTTTCATAAACCAGTTTGACCCAAATCAGTTAAATCTGATGCTGCATTGAGCCAGGTTTATCTTAAAGCAGTTTCAGCCATTTTGAAACTGATTTATATGCACCAGGCATCCATTCTGTTACAGGTTTAAACTAGTTTCTGATCACTTAAATTGGTTTATGTGTAACTTCCATCCTTAGCCCTGGTGGTTAAAGTGCTATGTTGGCAAGTTAGAAGGACCCATATTCAGCCATTCTCTGGGTGCCTGAGAACCTTGGTCCTCCACCTTTTCAGGTGGGTGCCCTCACTACTTAGCTTTTGGGGTGAAGGATGGGAATGTGCACTGTCTCTTTCATTTTGTTACCAGTGTGTGTATGCCCAGATTATGCACAGGGTATTCATAAAGTCCTTGTGCACTTTTAAACTTTAATAATTTAGGTTGTGCACAAGGACTTTATGAAGACCCTGTATAGAGGACTAGGATTCCTTTTTGTGTGTAAGTACCAGAAATGCCATGTAGGCAACCAAAAATGTCTACTTACACAGCCAGGGAGCAAACAGAATGCCATTCCCTGTGAGTGTCATCAGTATCTATGGGTTTAGCCTCATAACAATTTTGTAAAATTTATACATGGAAAATAGAGGTCTGAGGAGATTGAATGACTTGGTCCTGGTCAGAGGCATAACCTGACACCTGAGTGCCCTGGGCAACAATGCTGTACTAGGGACTGTCACTGTCTGTACTGCATAGTGGCAGCTAGTCTGACACTGCGGCCACTTCTATTTGTTTGCCCCCTACCTCTGGACTCAGCACCCTGAACGTTGCCATGGCTGCCATCCCTTTGTTATGGTACTGATCCAGGTCATATGTGGAAGAAACATCATCCATAATTTTTGAGTCTCAGGAATGCCTAAGTATAGGTTAGTTTCTATTAGAAACATTTTTTCCATCTTGTAAACATAGCTGAGTTTTCAAAAATTCTCCCACTCTAATATGGAGTAAATCTAAGACCTTTTCGAGGTTTTTCATTTAAAAGTAATGAGACAGAACACAATGTTAAATTAATCAATAGCCTGATATCTAGGATGCTAATAACTTATTGGGCTATATTAACAGGAATGTCATATGCAAATCACAGGAACTGATTCATTTTAGCATTGATTTTTAGCACTGATTATTTAGTCCCTCACAAGGACTGCTGTGTCTACTAATGGATACCACACTGTAAGAAAAACCTAGATCAGTCAGAAAGAGACTAGAGGAGAACAACAAAAATAGTTAGAAGTCTTGAAAACATGAAAAATAAGAAAAGTTTGAAATAAGTGAGATTATTTAGTCTGGAGAAGAGAAGGCTGAGAGAGGATTTCAGTCTTAAAATCTGAAAAATGTGGTTATAAAGAATGCAGTGATAGACCATACATCCCTAGGGGACAAAACAAGAAATAATGGGCTTAAATTTCAACAAGGGAAATTTAAAATTAGCTATTAGGAAGAACTTTCTCACTGTGAAGGTGGTTAAGCACTGAATGGATAACTGGAAGCTTTTAAGTGCAGGTTATACTTTGGGTGTGATGGTTTAGGCAGGGATGATCCTGTCTTGAGCAGGAGATTGAACTAGATGACATGTGGGTTCCCTCCTAGAGTTATCCTCCTGTGATTCCTTCTTACTGATCAGTCCCTTTCCCCTTCGCTAGTAAATCCTTGGTTAATTCTCAATGGCCTGTTTGTGGTGCTCGTTCATCCATGCCTCTGTTTAGCTTTTACCTACCATTTCTTGTTCTTGCTTGGGATACACACTCCCAATAACATTTGAACTTTTGCCTTAATAATTTCCTGCCACATCTGCATCTAAGTCTTTTAGTTCTCATATCTAGTCAACCTCATTAACTATTCTTGTCAATTCTGGTATTTCAACCAAAGTGAATCAACTTGAGTTGATCAAATGATCATTTGATCTCAGATTATTTTTTTATAAGCAAGTCTTCCGTAAGTTCCTCACTACTTGCCAAGATTGGATTGAAGGTAACTTTGTCTCTCTGATACAGTGACCATTTGATAAAGAAATCTGTTGGCAATGTTGTCCAAACGTATCTTCACCCTAACATTATCTGAAGTTATTTTGACCCATTTTGAATCTGAGAAATGGAAGTATGCACTAATTACACACTTTCCACTATAAACAAATTCTCCCAAGACTTTTAGAGATCTCTGTTTATTTGCAAATGTGAATCTGGGAATCTATAATAATAATAATAGGCTTATTCTGTCTGTCCAGAGCAGAGCAGACAAGTCCAGAGCTAGAATGAAGCATTAGGACCTTCTGCCATGGAGTGGGTAGGCTCTGCTCAAGGAAACAAAAAAAGTGGTGAGGGGCCTGATTCTTCTCCCCCCTCAGCCTGCCCACCTCTCCTGCAGCCAGGGGCTGAGCTGCCAGTGCGCCCTGAGCTGCGGGGAACCCTAGTGCTTCCCTCCATGGTGGCAGTGCCCCCAGGACTGCTGTGCGGGGTGCCACCAGGTGGGTGCTTCCTGGAGGGTGCGGCCATGGAGGGAAGCTCTGGGGTCCCCTACAACTCAGGGGCTGTGAGACCCACCAGCAGCTCACTCCCTAGCCATGGGAGACACAGACAGGCTCAAGGAGGAATAGAAAAGAAAAGACCAGGCCCCTCACTGCTTTTTTTTTTTAAGTCAGCAGCGCTTGCCTGTGCAAGGTGCTGCTGGATCACACAGCTCCTGAGCTGTGGGGGCCCTGTGCTTCCCTTGGTGTTAGCGGTGCTTTCAATGTTGCCTGGGCAGGGTACTAGCTGCTTGGGTGCAGGCAGCACCTGCTGGATCCAAAGGTGTGTGGGGTGCAGGAAGCCCAGGTGTGCTCAGGGAAGCTCAGGCTTGGCAGGCTTTCAGTACCCCGTGCATTGTCCCCACTGCCTTCCCACCTGGGAAGCCTCAGAAAGGCAGCAGGAAGGCAGCTGGGTGCGCTGGCAGCCGGAGAAGGCAGCAGGGATAGTGCACAGGGCACTGGAAGCCTGCCAAGCCTGAATGTACCTGAGCATGCCAGGGCTTCCAGCACCCTGTGTAACATCCCTGCCGCCTTCTCCAGACAGGGCCCTTGTACACATGAGGTATATCGTTGTAATTTGTTACATAGTAAATTAAAATATGTGGAATGTGTTTTACTTTGCTATGTAAAAAAAAGTAAATTGAAATACGCCATGGAACGTATACACTGTTACGATATTTAATAGTAACATGCTGCTGAACAGGTACACTGTTATGCAATTAAATAATTAAAAAAAAAATTAAACCACTAAAAAGGGCAATTTCCTCACATGCACAAGGGCTCTTAGTTACGTGTACAAGGGCCCTCTTATTCTATGACTATGAACAAGTCACAAGGTCAGACTTTTGACAAAATATGTATTTATATTCCTAAGCCTTTGTTTACACATAGACAGCTTTATGTAGCTTTTTCAAGGGTGAGAAGTTTTGATTCTGTTATGGTATTTGGTTAAAGGATAACTAAAAATCCTATATGTAAAAAAATAATGTCGCAATCAAAAAATAATCACAGATGTTTTGCAGGTTTCAGCTAGTCTCTAATAAATACCCAATTCAGTTTCTTTAAGGAATTTTTTTTTTTATTATTTCCTAATGTGATTTTAACACAAAGAGATTGTTTGGTCTATAACATCACATCTTATTCTCTTACAATCTACAGCTTTACTGATTTACAGTGCTACCTCACCATCTTTATTCCTACTTCCATCCTTTCTAACCAGTTTATACCCTTTAATGGTCATGGGTCCTATCCCATCATGCTTTATTTCCAGTGGGATAGGACCCATAGGACATACCTTTAGTGTCTGGTTTTGGGATTCCAGTTTCTCTAATTTATTATATATACTTTTTGAATTGGTATACAAACATTTCAGTTGTTTCCATCTAACCCAGAGATGGGTAAAATACAGCCTGGGGGCCACATCTGGCCCATCAAGGGATTTTATTTGGCCCATGGAGGATCCCTCAGCCCTGCCTGGCCTAGATGTAGCAGGTAGCCTGGGCCATGGCAGGTGTGGCTGGTCCTGTCACGCCTGGGCATGCAGAAGGGCTGGGATGGTGTGGTGGCTGGACTTACTTCCTGTCATCCCCCACAGCAGTGGCTCCTTCCAGCTGCTGCTGCCAGTCTATGCTGCCGTCACTGGACCCAGCCCAGCTGCCTGGGCATTCCAGCCCATCCACCCCAGTACCCACCGCTGGGGGCACCAGATAGAGCAGGCAGGCAGGGTTTCCACAGAGACCAACCTGAGACTCATGAGGCCATGGTGTGCTCAGTTGTGCAGGTGGGATGGGGGTGTGGATGGGTGGGGAGTGGCATCTGGGAGTGAGATAGGTGGGTGGAGCTGTGGCTGGGACTGGGATGAGGATCATGGGACAGTGACAGCATGGGGTTGAGGCCGATGACAGAGCTATGATCTCCTGCCTGCATATCCCTGCAATGAGCACTGGTTCTGCAGGTAGAGGTGTGCAGGGAGCAGATCACGGCTCTGACCCAGGTTCCGTCCCCACCTACCCATCTCGCTCCCAGATACTGCTCCTTACCTGCCTGCAGCCCCATCTTATCCACCCAGTTGAGCATACCCTACCTGCATGGGTCCTGGGCCAGTCTCCATGGAGACCCTGGGATCACTGGGCAGTGACAGCACAGGGCTGGGACCTGCAGCATAGCCATGATCCACTCCCTGCGTGCCCCAACCCCATGTTGTCACTGTCCCATGATCCTGATCCCAGTCCTTGCCTTGGCCTTGGCTCAACCCGACCATCCTGTTCCTGGATGTCACTCCCTACCTGCCAACAGCCTCATCCCATCCACTTGGCCAAGCGCAGGGTAGAGCCATTTAGGGAGTTTTGGTGAACTGTTACAGGCTGGGTCAGTACCCTTCCCACCTCCCCGTAACAGCTCACCAAAACTCTCTAAGTGGCCCTCCAGCCTAAATAATTACCCACCCCTGAACTCTCACCCAAATTCTCAGTTGGATTATGTATGATCAAATTACTCCTGCTTACACCTATGTTCCTTCTATTACCATCCCCCTCTTTGATGCCCTTTCTTCTTGAGCCCACTTTTCATTTACCAGATT
Organism: Crocodylus siamensis; assembly: GCF_052110815.1. Classification (NCBI taxonomy): domain Eukaryota; kingdom Metazoa; phylum Chordata; order Crocodylia; family Crocodylidae; genus Crocodylus; species Crocodylus siamensis. The sequence goes on from NC_143408.1 coordinate 12,320,345, forward strand.
ATCCTCCTGTTGTACTTTTATTCCAAGTGTGGAGATTTTGTGGATTTCTCAGTTTTTTCCCTGAGTTTCTAGTTTAAAGTTTCTCTTGTTAGTTGGGCCAACCTCAACCTCAGAAGGCTATTTCCCCATTAATTTTACTAGAGGAAAGCCCTCTGTTATTGGTCAGACATACCAAAACCTTCCCGATGACACCGGTCTCTGAACCATCCGTTAATCATCATTATCTTGTCTATCTTCTTCCTTCTTTTGGGGGAGGAAAAATCCCATTGAGGATCACTTAAGCTTCTAGATCTAAGTGTCTAGCCCAGCCTATCATAGTTACTTTTTATCCTGGTCAGTGATTATCTAGTTGTATCATTTGTTTCTATATGAACAACACGGAATGGAATTTTTTTCCCAGCTCCTGTAAGAATCCTCTTCAAACTCAGGTCAATATCCCATATCTTTGCACCTGGTAGATGGCATACCTTCTGCTTCCTAGGTTGTCACATGTGACAGGTCTGACTGTTCTTCTTAGAAGTGAAATCTGTTACATAAACCTGTCTATTCCTAGTGATTAGATCCATCTCTGATCTTTTCTTTGTTTCTTCTGTCTGCCATTCTAGTTTTTAGATCTTCTTTATTTTTTTCTATTTTTCCTTGGTCAAAGTCACTTGTAGGCTCTATTCCCTCTTCTTTTCTTTTGGCTTGACAGCTCTTTTCTGTGCCATCTCATCATCTGCTCTTGCCTGTCTCCTTTTTATTTATTAGCACACTAAACTAGCTCCTCAGTTCCTTTAACCTGGTTGTGTCCTTTTCCTAATTCACATAATCACAAAATCAATCAAGATATGCACAATAAATTATCTTTTTTTAGGTGTCAGAGGCTTCTTGTAAGCACAGCCTTACCACTCCTTCCTTCTGTCAGTTGTTCAAAGTCTTCTCTGAACTCTGTAACTGACTTCAACTTTATTTCAGACTTTTGATTTTGAATAGAGACTTTATTCATATTTCTTTGCCTCAGTTCCCCATCAGTAAAAGGATAATGATAGCAGCTTCCTTGGGTACACACTGGGCACATCTACATGTGCGCTTTAATGCACATTAGCCTTTTTTAATGTGTATTAAAGCATCACTAAAAATGTGCTATTTAATTAATGCACATTAAGACAGGCTAATGTGCATTTTCCTAGTACCTCACAATGCAGGTACTAGATTTAATGTTCATTAACTAAATAAAGTATGTTAATGCATGTGTAGATGCACCCACTATTTTGGGAATAAGTATTGTAACCTGGGTATACCCAAGTAATGTGCTCCCCTTGCCACATAGAAGGGATGGGTGGCAGGCAGGAGTCCTGGGAGAAGGATCTGTAATGTGCAGGCCAGATCCTTCTACTTCCTATAGAGTCAGGCCAGGACAAGATATACTTAACTATATACAGATTTATTAATATATACAAAAATTAAAGGGAACTGCTATTAATAAACAAATATATACAAATATACAATTATCATATCATACTGTGGTCCTACAGATAAAGGCTGAAAGATTACACCCTTCAGGTAGCCCCAAGCAATGGGTTGATAATCAGTTAATCTAAAATGGATAAACAATAAGTAAATACAGGTAGACACAAATAAATTCAGCTAAACAACATTCAAGCACAAATATGCACAGGTGAGTATAGGTAACCTTAACAGTGTTAGGTTAACCTTGGGAAGGGACGGCCTCCACCTCTCTCCGTTGGGGAGGAGGCTCTTCTCAGCTAGATTGGCTTACCTGCTCCACCAGGCTTTAAAATAAGCCCGCCGGGGGATGGGGGGACTACTGCCACTGCTGGCCCACTGAGTAGCCCTTGCAAAGCCAGGAGGCCAAGGCACATAAGGGACCCCACCCGAGCCCCAGCCCTGGAACAAAATGTAGGCCAGGCAAGGGCCCCTAAGGGGACACTTGAGTATCTATACACAAATGCCAGGAGCCTGGGGAATAAACAGAAGGAACTTGTTCTCCTGCTAAATGAAAATAACTATGATGTCACTGGGATAACAGAGACCTGGTGGGACTCCACCTATGACTGGACCACAGGTATAGACGGCTATACCCTGTACAGGAGGGATCGAATGGACAGAAGGGGCGGGGCCGTAGCTCTCTATGTCAAAGAAAGATACGTGTCCCTGTAAGCCGACATTGGCACCCATGGTGGATGACTTAAGACCCTCTGGGTTAAAATCCATGGGGAACACAGCACAGGGGATACTATGGTGGGGGTCTACTACAGACCTCCTACCCAGAGTCAAGATCTTGACCCGGAGTTCACCAGGGAATTGGCTGAGGCCACACGGTCCCAGTGTATGGTTGTCATGGGAGACTTTAACTACCCAGACATCTCGTAGGAGGAGCGCTCGGCCAAATCCAAGCGGTCACAAAGCTTTCTGTCATGTGTGGATGACCTCTATCTGATGCAGGAAGTCTACAGGCTGACAAGAGGTAAAGCACTGCTTGAGCTCGTACTGGCAACCGGGGATGACCTAATCAGCAACGTAACTATCGAAGGGAAGCTGGGTCGAACTGATCACCTTCACCATCTGCCGTAAAGCTGGCAATTCAGTAATACAGAAGTCCTCGACTTCAGGAAAGTTGACTTTGACAAGCTAAGGAGGCTTGTCAGAGAGGCCCTAAAAGGCCACAACTCAATGGAAAGGGGAGTTCAGGACGAGTGGTTGCTCCTCAAGGGAGCAATCCTGGATTTGCAAGCAAAGTCCATCCCATCTCAGAGGAAAGGCAGCAAAAGGGCACAGCAGCCCCCTTGGCTCTCCAGGGAACTGGCAGACCTACTGCATCTTAAAAGGAAGACTTACGAAGGATGGAGGACTGGAACCGCCACCAAGGAGGAATACTCTGCTTTAGTCTGGACTTGCAGAGAGCAAATCAGGAAAGCCAAGGTTGTGATGGAACTCCAGCTAGCTACAAATATCAAGGAAAATAAAAAGTCCTTTTTTAGATATGTGGGGAGCTGGAGGAAAAGCAAGGGCAACGTTGGACCCCTGCTAAATCGGATGGGGCAACTGACAACTGACACCCAGGAAAAAGCGAACTTGTTAAGTGGGTACTTTGCATCAGTTTTTCACCAGTTCCATGGGACAGCCCTGCCTACTATGGGTCAGGGAGGCCCAGGTGAGGGAGGTTCCTTGCCCTCCATCGAGGCTGACCTCGTGAAGGAGCACCTTGACAGGCTGGATACCTTCAAGTCAGCTGGCCCTGATGGGTTACAGCCAAGGGTACTCAGGGAGCTGATGAGCATCATAGCTCAGCCCCTGGCACGGATCTTTGAGAGCTCTTGGTGCTCTGGTGAAGTGCCCAATGAAGAGGGCCAATGTCATGCCTATCTTCAAGAAAGGGAGGAAAGTAGATCTGGCAAACTACAGGCCCATCAGCCTGACATCTATCCTGGGGAAGGTCTTGGAAAAGATTATCATGGAGGCCATCCTTAGCAGACTAGCTGAAGGCAATATCCTGAGGGATATCCAGCATGGTTTGGTTGCGGGTAGGTCTTGCCTGACCAATCTCATTTCCTTTTATGACCAGGTGTCTTATCACTTGGACAAGGGGGAAGAGATCGATGTTGTATACCTCGACTTTAAAAAAGCCTTCAATCTGGTATCCCATGATCACCTCTTGGCTAAACTGTCTAACCGTGGCTTTGATGTCACCATGCCACTGGCTGGGGAACTGGCTCTGTGGTAGGACCCAAAGGGTGGTGGTCAATAGAAGCCAATCGTCTTGGTGCGCTGTGACCAGTGGGGTCCCACATGGCTCTGTCCTAGGGCCTATACTGTTTAACGTCTTCATCAATGATGTGGCATTGGTGTCAGAAGTGGACTGGCCAAGTTCGCTGATGACACCAAACTTCGAGGTAAAGCATCCACATCTGAGGACAGGAGGGAGATCCAGGCGGATCTGGACAGACTCATGATATAGGCAGACGAGAACCCGATGGTGTTCAACACTGAAAAATGCAAGGTTCTCCACCTTGGGAGGAAAAACCTGCACCATGCTTATAGGTTCGGTACTGCTATGCTGGTTAGCACTACAGATGAAAGGGACTTGGGGGTCATAGTTGACCACAAGATGAACGTGAGCCTTCAGCGTGATGCTGTGGGTAGTAAAGTGAGCAGAATGCTGGCTTGCATCCATAGACGCTTCTCAAGCAGATCCCGGGACGTCATTCTCCCCTAGTACTCGGCCTTGGTGGGGCCGCAGCTGGAGTACTGCGTCCAGTTTTGGGCTCCACAATTCAAAAGGGATGTGGAGAAGCTTGAGAGAGTGCAGAAGAGAGCCACGTGCATGATCAGAGGTCAGGAAAACAGACCTTACGATGAGAGGCTGAGAGCAATGGGGCTATTCAGCCTGGAAAAGTGCAGGCTCAGGGGTGATCTGGTGGCCACCTATAAGTTTATCTGGGGTGCTCATCAGGATCTGGGGGAACGTCTGTTCACCAGAGCCCCCCAAGGGATGACAAGATCGAACGGTCGCAAACTCCACTGTGACCGATTCAGGCTGGACATAAGAAAGAACTTCTTCGCTGTCCAAGCCCCCAAGGTTTGGAATAAACTGCCGCCAGAGGCGGTTCAAGCACTCACTTTGAATGCCTTCAAGACACATTTGGATGCTTATCTTGCTGGGATCCTATGATCCCTGCTGACTTCCTGCCCCTAGGGCAGGGGGCTGGACTCGATGATCCTCCGGGGTCCCTTTCAGCCCAAATGTCTATGTCTATATCTATGTCTAACTCACGACTCCAGGGCCTGGATGGGTGGTCCTTGGCCTCTTGGTCAAGTTGCCCTCACATGCGTGGCCTCCCAGGCCATTGGCTCCCCTTGGGCTGCTGCCCACAGGTGGCCTGATGCAGCGGTGCGTGCACCGAGGGCACTGCTTTCTGTGGGGATTGGGGGCCCAGGCCGCCTTGTGGTGCTGGGGCTCAATCCACTCCTGGACCCTCTGTGCAGCATCGCCTGCACCGAGCTGCTGGCGTCATGCCAGTGGCTGCAGACCCAAGCTGCCTCAAGTGGCTCCCAGAGTTTAGCCCCCTGCAGTGCTGCCTACACTGAGTTCCCTGGCCACTTGCAAGGGATTGCAGACAGAAGCTGCCTCAAGCATCCCCCAGGGTCTCAATCTTCACGCACCGCTGCGTGCACTGAGGTCCCAGCCACATGCCAGGGGTTGCAGACCTGAGCTGCCTCATGCAGCTCCCAGGGTCTCAAGCTTCATGCACCAAGGTCCCAGCCGCATGCCAGGGGTTGCAGACCCAATCTGCCTTGTGCAGCTCCCAGGGTCTGGAGCTCTGTGCACCAAGCCGTGTACCGACACTGCATGGGGATGCAGCCGCTCGCTGCTCCTGCTCGCGAAGAGATGCTGGTTCCACCCGCTGGCCAGCTCACACTAGCTCTTCTTTGTCCATCCTCTTCTCCATCCCTTAACGCGTCTGCCACATGCTGGGCACGCAGCTCCTTTTATTCACTCTGGAGGCTCCGCCCTGAGTGTTGCTGGACTTGCAAAGAGCAGGCTACAGCCAGGTCCAGTGTTACCCAGTGTTACCTGGGCTCCCAGTGTTACCTGATTGGTGGATGTGCTCCACCAATCAGAGTGAAGATTTTCCAAGCCTGGGTGTGCCGGGCTGTAGTGGTAAGTGTGCCACGCTATGTTAGACGTTCAGACATGCTCAAGTATTATGCTTTTGGAGGATCATCCAGGTAAGGAGGCAGCTGTCAAGAAAAGGTTTGTAAGTGTCTTCTTTCAAGCCAGTTCCTCAACTACCCCCCAAAAATTAGGTTGCTCATAACTACCAGGCATGACAATTAAAAAAAACTTTCAGAGAGATATTCTAATTGTCACTGAGCAAGTCTGTTTCTGTCCCATGCCCAGCAAACATAAACGTTGTGCATGGAGTCACTCACTAAGGCTGTTTTTAAATATATATTTACCACTGCAATGTTCTATCTCTAAGCAACCTCACACACAGAGAAGATGTCTCAGGAGCTTAACATAACTCCTGCTGTCCACTCAGTGAAAGCCAGGGCTATTTGTTCTGGGAGCTGAGGATAAGCTAGTTTTTGTGCTCCCATTGCCCTGTAAGTCAGTAGAACCCAAGAGTGGTAGAGCTGGATAGGGATAGCAGATGTCCTAACTGTACAGTAGGAGGAGTTGTAGGTATAATATGATTTCAGGTGGTGACACTTACATTGTTTAGTGCTGAGCAAAAGTACCTGTCTGGTGAGAGAAAAAAATTCTTTCTCTCTCATCGTAGTTACTAGTGTAGAAGCTTATGAACAATTCAATATAAGTGAGTAAGGGACTATAAAAAAAGAAAGGAATTGTGGCTATCAGCTGAATGCCACCCAGATTAAACATACTCTAGCCATGTCTCCGCTATGATTTCTATGGATAAGTAGAGGGATGACTGTATTAAAAATGCTTATGAATGCCTATATAATTCTGTATTTAGGGTAGGGTTCATCTAATGTGCAGTAAGTAAAATCTGGGGCCACTTATTCAATTGCAAGTATAAAAGAAAGTACTGAAAGGTTACCATATTCGCCTAACAGCATCTATCCAGTGCACTGAACGAGACAGGTGTTTGGTGGAAAAAAGTAATATGTGAACATATAATGACTTATCATGTGTAGCATGCAAAACATTAATTTTGGCATTTCCTAAATCTTGATTGCTTGACTTTGCAATCCTTAACGATATACACTGAATGCAGATTTTGTCAGTAAATGGAAATGCATCTGTTTGTCTGTCTATTCAGGTAATGTTCCTATTGTTTGCCCTAATTATATTAATAAAATATACAGGTTTTAATTTCCACAACAAATGACCCCCCCACCCACCATTATCTTTTGTGGAAGGTAGTAGGCCTCACAGATGAGGTATAGTATTTGCCACAGAGAGGTTATTTTTAAATGTTCAGCAGTCTGACTTGCCTCTTGCACTCATGCAAATCAGAAATAACTCAGTTTAAACCAATTGAATCCCTATCTAGCTGGGGGCTCACTGCTAGCTGGCCCACCAGTGGATTGGGGCAGGGTGCTGGGACCTACCCCTCCCTGCAGCTCTTTCCAAGCCTCCTTCCCTTAGAAGGGGGCGGGACCAGGAGCTCCCTGCTGCCAGGACAGGCAGCTCCTGGGGGCATGGAGAAATCTTCCAGCCCCACACCAGCAGTCAGCTGTCTCCTGGCCCCATGCTCCCAGCCAGCTCCTGGGCTAGCACTCCGGGGGAGCCTAGAGCTCCCCGTGTCTGCTGCAGGGGACCATTGCCAGGCCAGAGAGTCGGAGTAGACTGCTGTAGGAGCAGGAAATCTGCTCCCACCTCCCTGCATGTGCAGAAGCCTGCCCATAATGGGTTTACTCTAGAATAATTTACTCCAGAGTAGGGCTGGGCAATTATTTTTGGTGGAGGGCTGCATATTGAGTTTTGGCAAGCCATCATGGGCCGCATAACAGTCAGCCCAGGGCAGATAAATATGAATTTTTGAAATTTTTTAGGGGCCCCACAGGCCAGATAGAATGGCTTGGCGGGCCACATTTTGCCCACCCCTGCTCTAGAGTAAACCCACCCTACAGCACTTTGCATGTGTAGACATGCTCAGCATCAGATTCAGTTGACAAGACTACTAACTATCCAGTGTCTTTGCAGTTGTAGTCCTTTTGCCAAATTCTAAGGGAAGGAGGCTTGGAAGAGATAACCAGCATCCTAAAAAGTTGAGAGCTGGCTGGAATAGCTCCAGTTTTCCATTAGAAAATCTCATGTTATTTTCTAGAACAAATATCTCCTGTTTGTGATATCATGAAACAGTTTGACACTTTGAATAAGAAAAGGAGACAAACATTCAGTCTAATTAGAGGAATATCTTGTTTTTACTATCCTAGAAAAATTATTGCAGGCTAGAAAATAAAATAAGAAGTTTCCGTCAGTATTAACTAGCAGCTATCTCTAAAGATTTTAAATTAAAATAAATGTTAGCTATTATATTATGACCTGCCAGTAGTAACAGTGACACATAAAATGGTATGTTATGCTATCATGCCATGATTTAACATAGTGGGCACATCTACACGTGCCCCTGACTGCAGAGTTGGTACTGCGCAGTCCCAGTGGTACAAGGGTTGTTTTAGACCCTACTGCACAGTAGCATGTTGCACTAGTGGTGGTGTCATGGTTAGTGCCTACCAACGCTATGTCATGAAAGTGATGAGCTACATCACCATAGCTGATTGCTATGGCGATTTAGTGTCTCATGTAGATGCACCCATAATATCATATTATACCCTACTGGGGTGGAGTGGTGCAGTCTGATTCCTGCTCAATCCAGACTTTAACACCAACATCCTGGAAGCGGCAGCAGCATTTCTGTTCAGGCAGCACTGATAGAGTCAGTTGGTTTCATGACTCATTATCATCTCCCTGATTCCCCCTAAGCTCTCTCCATTTAACAGGTGTTATAACAACTCTCCTTTTTAATGGTCTTGAAGTTTCCCTATACAAATGATCCTTTCTTCTGCTTTGTTGATGTGTTAGCCATTCCCGAAATGTCTCTCCCCTATTTCACAGACCTGCAAGTTGCTTTTAGCTCTAGCCAAAAACCTTAACTCAACTTATTAACTTAACTGTATAAATGTGGAAATAATACAATTAAAATGAAGAACTAAATAAAAATGTACATTTTAACTGAAATTTTTATTTTTTTTAAAAGCAAAATAAGTGTTTTGGAATTAAGTTTAAACTAAATACTAGGTTTTGGTTTTACCCTGTATTTAGCTTAGGCTGCATCTGCTTCTTCTCAGACCTGAGGGAGGGCATTTCATGCCCAAAAGCTTATCTATCATCTCTTCCAACTATATAGTTAGTCCAAGAAAAGATATCACCAAACAAACCTTGCTTCTAATAGGGAATAGGCAGCTCACCACCATCAAGGCGCTTGCATATGCAGATATAGCAGCATTAAAAATGGACCCACCTGAAGGAATAGGAAGGGCTGACCTGCAGAGGGCCAAGGTGCAAAGAGACAGAATTTGTCCCAGTAGAGACACTGTTTGCCCTGAGGGTGATTGAAGCTATTTTGGAGGTAGCCCTCTTGGAAGCAGGAGGAGTGATGTAATCCCAGCAGGGTTTGAATGAGAGATGTTATCAAAAGCCCGGGAAGAGTCCTGGCCTGGGATTGGTTGATAGGCTTGGTTAAAAGAGGGGAGCAGTTTTCCTGGGGGGGGGGAGGGGGGATGGGAGACAGGCTCCAGCAGAAAGGATCTCCCCGTGGCCATCCCTCTGAGAGCCCCACGTGAGAGCCCTGCAGAAGTAGCAGCAAGAGGCTGCACCAAGAGTGCTGCACTGTGTCCCTTCTCCCTCCCTTCCCCTCCAAGCCCTGCCGGGGCAGGCGCAAGAGAGGAGCTCCCTGTGAGGAGACTCTGAGCCTGGGAAGACCCTCCTGCAAGCCCCTTGCCTGGATGAGCACAGCAGGGGAGGGGGACACAGGGCCAGGGGGAAACTGCTTGAGATTGCTATGGTTTTGCCTCTGTGAGTGAGAAGGCACTGGGGAGGGGTAGACGCAGAGGGCTGGAGGGAGCCCTGGACAGCCACCAGCCACCAGAAGCCCTGGGCAGGCAGGGCCCAGGGTGGGGCTGCATTTATTGGGTGCTGTGAGGCTGTGCTGGGCAGAGGAAACTGTTACAACCTGCAACCCGAACACTGCTCCCTGCTGAGCCAAGGAAGGGGTTATATATTGGTTATATATTACCTTGTAAATAATTAAATCCTGTAAATAGTTTTATAACGGTCTGCAAGGTTGTTTGATTGTAAGGGGAGGCTCTCCGTTCCGGGACCCTGCAGCAGCTACCCAGGGAGCTGGGCAGGAACTGGTTACTGGGTACCCCAGGATCCCACTATTCAGGTGAGGGCACAGGTAGCGTCACGCCCAGAGTTACACATGCATACAGTTCTTCCTTCTCCAAGGTATGCAACACTCAGGTAACTTCAGCAGTACCTGACCATATTGGGGTGCAGTAAGATTACCAGTGGACAATTACTATATGACAGGGATTTATGTCTTAGTCCCCCTGGGACAGTTCTGTGATTGGGGCAGGAATCAAAGCACAAGATCTTAGCAGTAATCCTCTACATCACTCTCTTAATGTAGGGAGGCTGCACATAGGAATCACAAGAGAAAGGCAAGGAAAATTGTATGTTTGGAGGTGGATATAAGCATGGCGATAGTGAGAAGAGACAAGTAGGATACTGTTATATTTGTGGGGATAATGTGAAGAGGGGAGAGGAGACACATGTTGGGTTTGAGTAGGGGAGGGAGGAGACACTGTGTGTATCTGGGAGAGGATGTAGCAGTGTTGTGCTTGAGAGTTAGGTGCAATTTGTTTGAAAGGTGTGAGTGAGTGATGTAAGGAAGGACAAATGCATGAGTAAAGGCTGGGTGAAAGAGCAAATGTGCTTTGGAGACCACGTAAGGGAGAAAGAGGAGAGGTGTGTGTTTAGATGGTAGTTGTGCTAGGTAGAGGAAGGAGGGGGCAGTGTGTGTGTATGTTGGGGAGAGAGTGTGCATATGGGTGAGTTAAATGGAGGCTGGATGGGCTCATTTTTGGAGAAATTTTTTTGTGTCCAGGAGGAGAATGGTTGCTGAAGGTAGAGATCATTGGGTTTAATAAACATGAATGAGAGGAATTAAACAACAAGCTATAATTGTGTAACGACAGGCAACCTCGGCAGACTTTTTGTCTCTTTCTTACTAGCTATCTACTACCTACCTGAGGGACCATCTCCTAGTTCCCAACCTTTCTAAATTTGGGAGCTTCTCTAAATTATAACCTTTATCACTATAGTGTGGATTTGGGGTGAGTTGGTGGGGAGGAGAAAGAGAACTAAGTATGAGTGTCTTTGGGGGAGAAAATAAGTGTTGAGAAGGGAGAATTTTGTGTGGTGGATGTTTTCTGTGGATGTTAAGGGAGTGTGTTTTCATAGGAACCATAGGAAAGTAGGGCTATAAGGGGACCTGGTTGTCTAATCCAGCCAGGGTCGCCCTTAGTGGGGCGCGAATAGGGGCAACTGCCCCAGGCCCCATGCTTTTGGGGGTCTCCTGCAGAGCCTGCCTAGGTTCATAGGTCCTCTGCGCAACCACCACTGGCTTCGCGTCCGGCTGCTCGCCAACCCCTCCTCCCCCCCCACTCCATCTCCAGCTTCTTCGCATCTGGTCCCCGCACAGGCTGATTTGCCCTGAGCCCTGGGCCCTGCACGCTGGTAGGATTGTCTCTGAATCCAGCCCCTTGCTCAAGGCAGGATCTTTTCTTCTAGGGCAAGGAAAGAGAAAGTATGCATGTGTATGTCTGTTTGCTGAGACTTCCAATGTCGTAAGACTGTTAAAAACAATACTAACGATGAAAGTGTTCCTTTTTGGTTTTGGTTTTATAAAAAGCCTTAGTAAGGTCTAGGGAAACTGCCCCTTTCTAACTGTTTGTGGAACTAAAATTTTCAAACGCATGCTGCTAATGATTTCATTTTAAATTTATTATTTCTTTTGAATGCTTTTCAGTTTGCTCTGAAGCAAGCAGGCCTTCCCTGTTTTTCTGCCTGGTTAGCAGTTGTGGCAATGTTAGTTAGCTCAGATTCATAGGAAATCACCTGCTGCAATTTCCAACAAGAAGTGGAAAATGTGCGTTAGTCAGAGGCTTTTAGAGAACTATTTAGATTGGCTCTGGGCCAGGTCTGAACTAGAGCCATTTTATTTCATGGCTGTGGTCTTGGCCACATGTTACGTGTAAGTGTCATTTGTTTTTTGCATTGGGTCTGGTTCTTTTTTTTCTTCCTTTTAATTTTTTGGCTAAGCTATGACAGTGAAGTCTACAGAAAGCGGTAAATTCCTGCTATTGGTAGGAGATGCAGTGCAAGCCAGGGGCATTTTCTTTACCTTCTGGATGCAAGCAATAGAGAAAATCTATTTACAAACTTCGTTTTTAGTAGTGCCTATTTTGGAAGCATCATGGCTCCCAATTTTCATTTCCATTTTCATCCAAGTTTTCATTGTATTATCTTTGTCTCATCCTTAGATCCCTCAGCGTTATTGCCCTGTAGCAACATCTGCTGTGAAACATGGAAGTGGAACAACTGCACATTTTGCTCCAGCTGTTCCCTGCTGAAGCTGGCTATTGAAGCAGTACTGTATGAAACAGTCCTGCCGTGACCCTCCATCATACCCTTCCCTTCCTTTCCTTTTCCCCTTAGGTACTGATAGAACTCTTATTTCATAGGGTAATACCCCTACGAGACAGCATTATGCAGTACATCCCCCAGAGAACCTATGAACCATTATCCATTCTGTATGCTCTTTTATTGGGATATAAAACATAGACATAAATCTAAACCCATAGAAATGTACAACCTTCTAGCTTTAATCCTAGAGATCTTGATATGAGCAACACTTATTACGCATTTATTATATTTGTACATTAAAATATACAGACTTCAAAATGCTACTTTTGGAAAGCTGTCAAGCCAATAACTAAATGTTACTCCAATCCTCTGGTTTAGTTAAATAGGATGACTGTCTAATTCATGGTGTACTATCCTTACGAAGACTGAAGCACCTGGACTATATAAAACCAGAAAGCACTTCTAGTTATATCCCTATGTACAGGTTAAGTAGGATGAACTAAGAGCTTCCATAACATGAAAACTTATGTGAAGTTCTGGATTTTTGGGAGCTGGGTCATAACCCCCACCTCTATGCATGAAATATCAATCTAATCATTCAAATAAAGACTTTTTTTCAAACAAATTCTGTTAATTTTTCCCAGATATTGCCTTTTATGGTTGGGAATCATTTTCAGCAACAAAAGAAACTTTAAGCAAACTTTATAGTATCCTTTTTCTTCCATCAAAACTGAAACATACCCTGGTATCAGAAAGAATATGTTTTCTTAAGATGAAACCTTTTGAAGCATTTCTTTCCTCTTTTATTTTAAAGGTATAATTAAGAGACTACAATAAAAGATACTTTTTTTCTTGTTGAGAAAAATAAAATTTTGTCTAATAAATCCCTTCTAAATTCTTAGAACTAAAAGAATTTCCAGGGTGTTTTAAGTTGCAGTTCTGCTTTGCGTCACAGACCAGGACCATGAAACGAACCATATTTAACTATCTTGAATTCAGTGGGAGTTATGTGGTTGAGGAAAAATAGTTATTGGTGCAAATGGGATCATCAAGGATGAAATGTTGGGGTGCTTTATAAACTGTTTATTAGTATTCAGCAGTAATATGCTTTCTCCATGTTCCAAACTGTAAAAAGATGTCTGTACTGTATGGAGTATAGAAGGACGCAGCAGAGCTTTTCAGATGAAAAATCATTATTTCTTAGACTCTTCTTGTGTGTTTGTGAAAGGGAGAAATGGGATGAATGAGAAAGAGTTGATTAATAATAATATTGCAGTGCACATTTTAAATGAATATGGCAAAGTGCAAGGCTTGCTCTTCTTCGATAATCTCTTGCAGTCAGGGAAGATTGTCTTCCATGATTGTCTTCTTTATGGGTCTGAAGATGGCTGACGAGGACAATCTGGGATTGACAGACTTTGCACCAACTTGGGCAAATGTTGCCTTTGGAGGAGCAGAGGCGGGGTGTGTGGCTCCAGCTTCTTAATGCGGTCCATGACACTGTTTCTGATGCTTCCACTTTTCCATCTCCTGTTGTCGCTGTAAGGTTTCAGAATACTGAGATTCTTGCAGCAGACTCTCCCTCCATTTGGGGCAGTCCTGGGCAATAGTCTCCCATAAGTTGATGTTGATGTTGCATTTTTTCAAGTTCGCATTGAGGACTTCCTTGAACTGCTTTCTTTTCTTGAGTACATGCCTTGTCTGAGCTGGGAGAATAAGATTTGCTTTGGGAGTCTGAAATCAGATATCTGGAGGATGTGACTGGCCCAATGAACTTGATATCAGATGATCCTCACTACAATGCTCATGGTGTTTACATGACACTAATGTTGGTGCATCTGTTTTCTCACTGGATTCAGAGGATCTTCTTCAGACATTGATGATACTTCTCCAGTAACTTGAAGTGTCTCCTGTACATTGTCTATGTATTAGTTCCATACAATAAGGAGGGGATCACTGTTGCTTGGAAAACCATAAGCTTGGTTTTGGATCTGATGCCATGAACTTTTTTCTTGGGCATCCAAAGACTACACTTGCACATTTGAGGCACAGATAGATTTCTTCATCAATGTCATCCTTCTGCAGCAGACAGTTTCCAAGGTACAGGAAATATTCAATGTTCTCCAGACTTTCACTGTGAATCTGAATGTTCAGACCTGGAGATTGCTCAAGGCTTGTTATAGCAGTAGTTTTAAGGAGATGTAAGCATCCACAGCCTATTGGACATGCACAGTAGGCTGCAATATGTACGCCTGCATACCTAAGCATGTCACATAAAAAACCCAGATAGAATGTCCTCCCATGTTGTAGCCCAATAGCTTGGTTATGGCATTTATCCAGGAAACAAGTGACGCAGTTTCCAGGTCCTACTCATTTACAGGGAGTTCAAAAATACGTCTCTCAGACTTCCAAACACAGCACACTAACCACCAGGTCATAGAGCAGCCATTACTTAGTCTCCTCTCCAGCACATGTTTTGAAGCTGAGCCACTGCATCTTGCATTTAAAGTTCATTGGATAAAATGGTTTAAGAGCAGTGCAGACCTTTCTGCTGCACTGAGAGAAAGGTGCAAACTAGAACTCAAGGTCTTCCTCTGTACAGCTGTCACAGAAATGAACACTTAGTTTCTCTTTCTCTCTCTGGCTGTGTCTACTTGTGTGTCCAGGCTCGAACCACGACACGATCATTAGGCAAACGTGCTGGGACAGTGCTGCTCTGTAATGCCAGCTACTGCGCAGTCATTTAGTACTTAGTTATGTAAGTACTACATGACTGTGCAGTAACAACTGTGCAGTGGGCAGCTTGTGTAGACATGCCCTCTCTCTCTCTGATCTCATGGGCCTGGGGGGCTGTAACCACCTTAGCTGCGGCCTTCTGTCTCCTCCTATCTTGGGTAGTCTCCTCCTATCTTATTCTATCTTGGCCCTTCTCTTCCAGATCAGTTTTTAACTTGCTTTATTCCTCCTGGATGCCCTTATTTCCCTCTCCTGACTGGCCAGAAAGCAGTGGCTTATATTCACACAGGGTGCTGGCAGGCATTATTTTCACTGCATGAAAGGAACAATGGAATTTTGCCATGAAACAGAAACGTTCCACACCGTGGCATGCCAGACATTCGGGGGCCTGCTTTCCTGAATGGAAAAGGAAGTGGTGCAGGAGCAGGCTTTATCTGGGGAAACATGGTGAGCTGATGTCTCAGGGTGCCCTGTGGCATCTTCTGTCTCCAGGAGTTCCCAAGGACTGCTGAGCACGGAGCACAGTGCTCACTGACCCCCTTCCGCCATACTTGTCATGCTCTGTATAACTGGCCAAACATTAAAATTGTTGTGGGCTTTTTCTGTGCCACAAAGAAGTTGCTGTTTCAGCCAGCAGCATCTTTTGGCAGATTCCCCATTTCTGTGATAGATTTGCTGCTTTTATCTTTAAAGTCTAGCATGTTATTGATTTGTAGCACAAACACATATATAGCCTATGACAAATGTAATGTTTTCGAAGGCCCTCAGGGTACATGCGTACAGAGCTGCATACCTGTCCACCTAGAGTGCAGTCTACTGCACATGCTCAATAGCCACGTGGATGCTTGCATATCCCCACTGAACATAGAATAAACTTGCAAACTATCCATAAGTGTCAAAAATTGTCATGATGCATCTGGACAACTGCCATTTGGGCATTTGAAGTGAGATAGGATTCTGCCCCAAGCGTCTCTGCTTTCCATTGGAAGTCTCTGTGGGTCAGCCCAGTGCTCAAATCTGAACATCAAGTAAATATTCAAGTTCATTTCACTTTTTCTTCCTGTGCATGTTGAGCACTTGCCACCCTGCTGTCTGTTTTTGCTTGCCAAGGTTCAGTTCTAATTATGTTGATTTTCTTCAGTCCACCCCCTCCTGGAAGCTTATTAGGGTGAATATTTTTATTTATTATCATTTCGCCCAACTCCTGCCAGCATTTCCAATTACTCTCGCCGCTTCCTTGTAATTGTCTTTCTGTAATGGCTCTGAAACAATTGCGCTAAATGAGGTGTCTCCAGCAAGATGAGAGTTTCACTTCATTAAAGGCTAATGTATTCTCAGCTCCAGCTCTGTGGGACTGGCTTGAAAAAGAGACATTTAAACAGCTTTTTTTATTTTATAGGGAACAACTTTCACCGGCAGAAGATTCTTTTGTGTATATGTGTGTGTTTGTGTGTGTGCGCACATGAGCATATACCCTGGTTATAATTTAAGAAATGTTTATGAAAAAACACCTGCATTTTGTTGATCAATCCTAGGGTCTTGTCTTCTATTCTAGATGGTTTCTTTGAAGATATATTTGTCCCCAATAGGGAGAAAACAGTTTGTGTTTCTGGAACTGGTAATTTTATATGCTTATTCATTTCTTCTGGTAGCTGGTTGGGAGGAAGGTATGGCATATACAGTGATTTACTAAGTCGTTGTTCAGTGCCTTTCAGTATTTGAATTTTAAAAACAAAACAGGCCTATTAATAAAACAGCTTGTTTTTGTCTCTTACACATTTCCTTTATGGAACAGAACTTTTCAAAGGGCTGAATGATGTAACATCCAGTTGCACCCATTCAGTAGAGTTGAGCAAAATGCAGTGGACATTTTTTTTCTGGCACTTTGTCCAAGCACCGAAATTCATGAGTTTCTGCCATCCTCTAGCCAGATCATGGGACTGGATTTCAAGTGGAAAAGTTTAAAAAATACAACAAATTTGGGGGGCTTTTTATTTGGCTGTCTGTTTTTGAATATACTCAGGTTTATACGCAAGTTTATGCTTTAATTAAATACAAGTTGCTGTGTTCAACAAATGGGTAGCTAATGGTCTGTGATATATAGGAGGTCAGACTTGATGATCTGACTTTGGAGGGGGGTTAACCATGTAACATCAACTCTATGAAACCTGTTTTGGGGCTGTTCTTCACCACTAGAAAAGCTAGAAACTTAGGGGCTGGATCTGTTTCACCTATTAGGTGCCTAGGTGAACCTAGCTAGCCACCTAGCATGATCCTATTCCTCATTGTTCAAGTTCCTTAAAAGAAAGCACATACTTTTGTAATGGGCAAGGATTTCTTTGGGTGCTCTTTTCTTATTAGACCTGCTACATGTTTTACATGGGGTAAAGCTAGACAAACTTTTGAATGCAAGGTGACCTAAGGTGACATGATGAAAGGTCAGGTGACCTGAGGAAGATTGTCTTGCATTTGAAAGCTTGCCTGACTTTATCCCAAGTATGCAGGTGGTCTAATAAAAATATAACCCACAACAATCCTTGCCTCTCACGTTATTTCTGAACCATCCCAGCTACAACATCACTCCAACACTGCTTTTGTAACTCACAAAAAGTGGTGAGCAGGGGGAGGATTTATTCCCTTTTTTGTAATTCTTTCCTTATCACTTGATTCCGGGAGTTGGGGATCTAGCAAACACTGCACATTCTAGCAAACACTGCACATCCTGGTAAATATAAGTCTCACATATCATGAAACTTGTAAAGAGAAATTCCCTAAATACTTTTGCAACTTGTCCTTGTCTTCCACATTGTAACTGGTTGTTTTCTACTCGTTAACAAGTGTGTTCTCACTATCCATCCTGAATCACCTGAAGACATGTCTTTATAGCTCATTGGGGTGCTTTATGCTGATATAGGAAAGGTGATTGTCATTCTTAACTATTATCTAAGTACATGTCTGCACATAGAAGTTCCATCAGTTAGACTTAAATCAGTTTTTAACGCGATTTATTTAGATATGTGCCAGACAGTCATATTTCAGTTTAAGAGTGACTTAGCTTGGTTTAGCTTAAGATGGTATAGAATTGGTTTAAGGTAAATCAATAAAAACTATTCCTGAACCAAAGTAAAAGTGCGCACAAGCAAATGTGCACTGGTTTAACTTAAGTAAAAATATACTTTTAGTTAAACCAGTTCAAACCTGGAAGTAGGCTCAACATGAGATCTAACTTAGCTTTCAATTTTCATTAATTTTCCAGCTACCTACATAGTAAACCCCTTCTCCCAAGAAATGCTGCTACAGCTTCCGTGCATCACATCCCCATAAATCCTTCATAATGGCCCTGCCCCTTCTCCTGTAGCATTTAGTTGTTGAACCATCTATAACTTACTTTCTGCTCCTTGTTGTGCTGGTCCTCTTCCCTTTGCAGTTGGACTGATGTCCCTTGATATTGGCTAACGATACATCTGTTGGTTACTGGGCACGGATTCTGCTAACAATAAAGAATTTGTTAACAATTCTACAGTAGGGGGTCACTTACATCAACTGCTGCCTCAATAATTAGTGAAACATCTGTATATATCAACAAAAATGACTTCATTTACACTGATACCAATTGGGAATAAGATTAATGAAGGTAGTAGAGTTCAACTGGTGTGAGTTAGAGCAGAATCAAGCCCAAGAAGCAGTGTCATTGACAGTGTAATTTGCTTCAATAGAGCCTAGACCTTGGGAACTGCATCTCAGTTTGATTTGGTTACTGTAGATGGAAGTCTGTTTCCCTTTGTGCACCAAAGTGGCAGTTTTCCAGCTATGTACCTGGCCACTTCTGAGCCCTGCTTCTACATGATGGGTGCATAAATGTGCACACATAAACTGAGCACGCACAGTATCACTGACCAGGTACATACACAAGTGACATAGCTTAGGTCCCAGAAAAATGATGGATGAGAAGGGCACTTCTGTATTTTAGCCTTAATATGTAAGTGGTTTAGTTACTTGCCCAAGAAGCCAAGTTCTACAGTCCCTTTGTCCAGAAAAGTGCTGTATTTATGCTTCTCTGCCTTCTCAGCATGGTATCTAATTGCCACATCACAGGTCAGATATTAACTAGATACCCTTTCTAGCACTTGTTTTGAAACCCAGCCACTGCACCTTACATTAAAAAGCCTTTGGATAAAATGGATGAACAGCAATGTAGTGCAGAAGTTTCTGCCTCAGCAGGGGCAAAGGTGTAGGCTAAAACAAATGGTCTACTATTTTTTGGAACCATCTCACACATCCTCGAATACTACCACAATTGTGTAGCCTCTGGCTACGTATCCTCTAATTCTACCTCAGCTGATCTAGACAGCCCTTCCCTGGTCTCCTCTGCAGCAGCTAGAGGCTTCTTTTGTTAATACTTTTCTTGACAGAATGGCCAGCTCTAATATCCAGCCTCAGTCTGCAAAGGGATGTTTGAATCTCTCAAGAGCTTTGGCTTGCGATTCCTCACCCCTGACTCTGCTGGGGTAGAGAAATGCAACTGGAAAGCTGGTGGGCTACAGAAACACCAAGTATGTCTCCTGGGTCAACACAGTGCTCATCATCAATGTGATGCTGCAGCTAGTAAAGCGAGCAAAACACTGGCTTGCATCCATAGATGCTTCTCAAGCAAATCCCAGGACGTCATTCTCTTCTTGTACTTGGCTTTGGTGAGGCTGCAGCTGGAGTACTGTATCCAGTTTTGGGCTCCACAATTCAAAAGGATATGGAGAAGCTTGAGAGAGTGCAGAGGAGAGCCACGTGCGTGATCAGAGGTCAGGCAAACAGACCTTATGATGACAGGCTGAGAGCTATGGGACTCTTCAGCCTGGAAAAGCACAGGTTCAGGGGTGATCTGCTGGCTGCCTAGAAGTTTATAAGGGGTGCTTGCCAGGATCTGGAGGAACGTCTATTCACCAGAGCGCCCCAAGGGATGACAAGGTCAAACAGTCACAAACTCCTCCAGGGCCGTTTCAATCTGGACATAAGGAAGAACTTTTTTACTGTCCGAGCCCACCAAGGTTTGGAATAGACTGCTGCTGGAGGTGGTTCAAGCGCCTACTTTGAATGCCTTCAAGAGACATTTGGATGTTTATCTTCCTGGGATCCTATGACCCCTGCTGACTTCCTGCCCCTGGGGCAGGGGGCTGGACTCGAAGATCTTCCGATGTCCCTTCCAGCCCAAATGTCTTTTAAATCTATGAAATCATTTTCCAGGTCACCTGAGCCTTGTGAACAAAGTGGCAGAGCTGGTTGTTATAGTTAGAGGCACCTTTGTCATAGCAATGCCTTTGGGCAGGGCCTAAGAGTCATGGTGTCCAACATCCCTCTCTTCTTCAGCAATGACAAGCTGTTTTGGTAAGCTAACTCATTTTGGTAAGTGGCTCATTTTAGTAAGGTAACAAACCACATTCATAGATTTTCATTCAGCTATAAAGTTCCTAAGTTCAGAAATGTCCTGTCCTTCAGAAGGCAGACTTTAAGTTCTTGAAGGATGGGGTCAAGTCCTTAAGAATTTCCCTGTGATATATGATAAGCGAACATGAGTATGTGATCTGTTTCTTCATGGAAGAGACCATGTGCTTTCACTGTGGTATTTCTATTCACCTGGCTGTTCAGTATTTGGTGTGGAAGCAGGCTTTAGCAACAGCAGCCCAATTGACCCCAGGAAAGAATTAGCCCACTCTGAGCCTAAGTGAGGAGCTGAGTAAAAAAACTGAGCCTCCCCCGATGTGCTCTTACCACTTCTGCAGTGACTGATGTTGAGGGTGGGGAGGCATAGTCTTATCCACCTTGCCCCTCCTATTCAGAAGAAATCCTAAGTTTTGCTGCTGAGACTGAAATCTGAGAGGGGGGAGAGCCTGACTTGGCCAACCACTGCCCTCCCAGAACCACTGCTCTTCATGTGGCCAATGCCAGGAAGCAGGGCTCCCCCATCCCTCTCCTTTGCAACTGGGAGAGGTCCCTTCTACTGTGACTATATCCAACCCCATCCCACCATCTCAGCCCAGATACCAGACAGAAGCAGAGCTTGTCTTGGTTGGTCTTGCAGCCTGTAAGGCAGTGGAAGAAACCAGTGTGTACCTTCCCACCCCAGTTATTTGAACGTGAAAACAATAAGATGAAAATGAAGTCTTCTGTGTCAAGTGTCAAGGTTTTGAACTGGAAGTGACTCCAAGAGTTAGAAGAGGAGAATCTGATTCAGGAATGTACATCCTCTAAGAGGTCTGGGGTTGATAGACTTAAGAAACTGAGGAGAACATGCCCCCAAAGGTTGACAGCCAGATCTGACCACTCGCATAGGTTCCTCACTGTATTACAGGACCTTCACCTTAGCCAGGAAGTGCACAGCCCCACTAGGGGTAATGCCTTGCTGGACCTGGTCCTGGCCATGGGGGATTACCTGGTGAGTGGATTGCAGGTCCTTGACCACCTGGGCAATAGCGATCATCACCTGCTGGGTTTCACTATCCAATGCAGGGTGTCAAGGGCTTACACCAAAGCTAATGCCCTTGACTTCAGAAGGGCCAACTTCAATGAGCTTAGGAGACTAGTGGGGGAGGCACTGAGGGCCCAGAAGGTAGAAGAGATGGGAGTCCACAAGGGATGGTCATACCTCAAGTGGGCGATCCTCCAGGCCCAAAAGATAACAGTCCCTGAGAGAAGCAAGGGGGGGGTAAGAGTGCTCAGAAACCCCCTTGGCTCAGCAAGGGCATTTAGCAATGCCTGGGGACTAAAAGAGGGGCATACAACCAGTGGAAGGGAGGAGATATCACCAAGGAGAAGTACTCTTCCTTGGCCTGTGAGCGTAGGAAGGCCAAGGCAGAGATGGAGCTCAGGCTAGCGTCCAGGATTAAGGACAACAAAAAGTCCCTCAGTCTCTCCTTGTAGGGCTGTCCTGCTGCCCTCTCACCAAGCAGGTGGCTCTCCTCTGAACCCTCTCTAGTCTGGCCACATCCCTTCTGAAGTGCGGCGCCCAGTACTGGATGCCAAGTGCGGCCTGACCAAAGTCGCATAAAAGGGGAGTATCACCTCTCTGGACCGTCTTGAGATGCATCTTTGGATGCATGACAAGGTATGGCTGGCCTTGCTGGCTGCGGTCTGGCATGGGCAGCTCATGTTCATCTTGGAGTCAATAATGACTCCAAGTTCCCGTTCTGCCTATGTGCTTTCAAGAGGGGAACTCCCCAGCCTGTATGTATGCTGTGGATTCCTTCTCCCAAGGTGCAGCACCCTGTATTTGTCTACGTTGAACCCCATCCTATTCTTGTCTGCCCACTTTTGTAGTCTGTCTAAATCTATTTGCAGATGTTCTCTCCCTTCAAGTGCGTCCACCTCGCCCCACATCTTAATGTCATCAGCAAACTTGGACAGCGTGCTTTCCACCCCCTTGTCCAAGTTGCTGATGAAGATGTTAAACAGTGTGGGACTGAGGATCGAGCCCTGGGGTACCCCACTGTTCACATCTCACCAGGTTGAGTACAACCTGTCCACCACTACTCTCTGGGTGTGCCCCGTCAGCCAATTTCTTACCCACCCAACTGTGTAGGCATCAATGCTTAATTTATTGATGAGGATGGGGTGAGAGACAGTGTCAAAAGCCTTCTTAAAGTCTAGAAAGACTACGTCCACAGCGACACCATCATCCAAGGATTTAGTCACCTGGTCATAAAAGGCAACCAGGTTGGTCAGGCAGGACCTGCCTTTGATAAACTCAGGCTGATTGCCCCTGAGCATGATCTTTCCTGCTGGCCCCCCACAGATGTGCTCCTTGATGATTCTCTCCAAGATCTTCCCAAGCACCGAGGTGAGGCTTACAGGCCTATAGTTACCTGGGTCCTCCCTCCTCCCTTTCTTGAAAATTGGGACCACATTAGCCAGTTTCCAACCCCCTGGCACCTGGCCAGATGACCACGAATGCTCATACAGCCGGGCCAAGGGCTCTGCAATGACCCCTGCCAGCTCCCTCAACACCCTTGGGTGGAGGGCATCTGGACCTGCAGATTTAAAAATGTCCAGCTCTTCCAGAAGATCCCTAACTACATCTGTGCTGACTGAAGGCCTGACAGAGCTATCCCCGAGATTGTCCCTACTTCTGGTAGGTGAGGGTGTCCCGGTCCCTGTTCAAGAAAACAGAGGCAAAGAACCTGTTAAAAATATCAGCTTTCTTGTCTGGCATAGCTACAAGATTACTGTTTGCATCTTGCAGGGGCCCTACATTGCCTGGTGCCCTCTTCTTGCTCCCAGTGTACTTGGAAAAGGACATTCTGTACAGGTGAAAATGGCTGTCTAGTCAAAAGATGTGTCTATATGAAGGGTGTTTGGGGTGAAGAGGTTGCAGGAAGAGGTTTCAGTCTCTGGTTATATTGTAAATTTGACTGATGAATGCTTTCATGGCCAGCTTCTGATAGGATTATCTTTCACTTTTTTAACATTTTTATTTAAAAAACAAATCAAAAAGTAAAAAAAAAACCTTTCTTTCCAATCAACTAACATTTTATTTTATTTATATCCTTGTTTTTTTTTATTATGAATTCTTGTGCTGCTTCTTGCAACCAGGACTCCTGGTAGACGTGATATCTTTTATTAGACCAACTAGATTTTTGCAAAAAAAATTGTTTAATTAGAAGCTTTCAGGCACAAACACCCTTCTTCAGGTATAGAAGAAAAGATTGTAAAAGTTCTTCAGGGTAGAAATGAAAGTTTATATTTCATAGGAGAGTTGAAGGTGTAGTAAAATCTCCTGTTTGGAACAGTTCATTTTATATGCAGATTAGGCTCAGAGAAAAGTTGGAATAGTTGGTTTACCTCAAAGTTGTTTGGTGGTAAGCAGGATGTAGTCATATTTCCTTTTGGTTATGGTGTTCTGCTGCTTCTTATTTTTTTAATGTTGACTTTATTTTTTAATGTAAACATTTGCTTAATTTTAGTCTAATTGTTATCACTACTTTTTATAATGCCTTCCCTCTCTTTGTTACAGTTAGTTATCCAGTTGGGGAATTGGAACAAAACATGTGACTCAAGTGATCAATCACATAGCAGTATTAATGAATGATGACTAGCAAATACATGCACTGAACCCCATTTAGGAAAATCCCATAGGATGAAATTTGCTTACCTGAAACAATTAGGAGAAGGAATCAAAGTATAGGTGAACAACTCATGCACAAAAAGGAGTGAAGTCATCAGAAAAAAATGTTTGCCTAGCTCTACTACTAATGACTGTGAAGAAAATACCCTCCAGAAAACTAAGTGAATGAAACACTTTCCCTGTTAGAATTATTCTACAGTTCAGCCTAATTAAAGGTTATTGAATTGTTGTTCTGAGGCAGCAGCCTCTGTTGCGTAGCCTTCCTCCCTCTTCATATGGACTTACTGAATGTCTTTGCCCCAAATAATAATTACAGAGGTAGTTAGTTGTGTTAGTCGGAAGTTAGGCAGAAGACAGGGTAAAGTAACATCATTCAGAGAAGCATGACCTTTTATAGATTACAGTCTGCTTCACCACAAAGCAGGCTGTAGCCTATGAAAGCTCATGCTTCTCTGAACAAAATAATAATTATGATTTAAAAAAAGACTTTTGTGTTATTAAATGCATTTTTCCCTGTTAGGATAATCACAAAACTGTTTTAGCTGAAATTTAAAAGGTCATTATTTTTGTTTGAGTTGAACTACTCAAGCATGTGCTTACATCCTATTAGACTTAACACAAGGCCTAAAGTTAAGCACGTGCTTAATTATTTATTTTGCTGAATGGGGATGGACATAGACATTTGCTTAACTGCTTTGTTGAGTGTGGGAACCTAACATTCCAATTCTGCAAGCTTTACTCATGTTTAGCAGTGCTTACTTTTTCAAGTAATCCTACTGAATTCAGTGGAACTGCTTACACAGGTAATTGTAACTCAACATGAGGAAGAATTGCATAACTGGGCCCTTAGACATTGACAATGGCATTCAGCACCTAAGCACCTTATTAGGAAAGTCATTAAAATAAAAATGAAGTCTTCCAAGCAAAATGTCTACAGAGAGTGGAACAGTAATCATGTATTTGTTTATCTATTTATTTATTTATTTATCTATCTATATCTGGTTGGGCAGTTATTTCAGGCGGAGGACTGCTTACTGAGTTTTGGGAAACCATAGAGAGCCTCATGACAGGCAGCCAGGGACAGATAAATATTAATTTTCTAATTTTTTTAGGGGCCCCATGGGCTGGATAGAATGTCCTGGCATGCCGTATTTGGCCCACGGGCCACATTTTGCCCACCCTTAATCTATATGTTCCCTTCCCCCAAAAAGCTCAGGGCTCAAAACGAAGTAACTTATAAAACCAAACTTATAAGCTCAGTAACTTATAAAATCAAAATAAAATATTAAAATATGATTCACCTGTCATTCCAGCCCCTGGCAAATGTTAATTTAAACCATGATGGGATTCTGTTCTGGATCCCAAAAACTTCATGTCCTGCCAGGCCAGATCTCAGACGTCTGGCACAGAGGATACATTATTATGGGGATTTGGGATAAAATCCCATCAAGTATCTGCTAGTGTTGGGGGAATCTTGTACCAACTGGGCTGCATGCATGCCTCCTAAAGGTCTGGGTGTGCAGGGAACCTAAGATTGGGAAACAGCGGCAATGTTCTCAGTTTCCTTCCCCCAGGGTATTAAAAAGCACCTGCGTGACCCATCTGCATGCACTTGGCACTCAGGAAGCCTGAAATTATCGAGCTGCTCATCCATTTTGGCTCCCCTTGTGCCCACATGTTTAAAAGGTATCTTGGGCTCCCTGTGCAACAGTGTACAGCTGGGCTGCACACCCTCCACAGTCCCAGCATGCAGCAGGATTGAGACAGGAGAACCATTTCCCAATCCCCAGCACCTTGTACCTGAACTTTTAAAAGGTTCAGGCACAAGGTACAGTCTAGCTTCCCCCATACAGTTTGAACATACCATTGCCCAGGGAGCCTGATATCAGACAGCAGCCTTCCCATGTTCGAAGGGATCAGGGGCAGCCCAGCACTGGGGAGTGGCTCCCCAGTCTGGGCTTTTGCCAAACCCTTTAAACACATGCCTTATGTGCCAATTAAAGTGTGCTACAAGCTAGCCACAGCAATGTTCCACATTAAATGTGGACCGTCATTGTGGCTAGTTTCCCATTTATTTATTTGATAAATTACTTGTATGTGTGGCATGTTACAATTCATTTTGTGATTAAAACATTAGTTGTGCAGTTAGAATAGCATGTGCTAGCCCTACAAGTCTCTCTGCCTATCTTTTCTTTGCAGCAACTTATACATCCAGGCCCTTGCACATCCCTAAACAATGCATTTATACAGAGACACACCACAGGCGTGTTTCCCTTTCCCCTCTATACCTTGTGTCCATCCCAACAATATTTCTTCCTCATTTTGGGTGCACTTTTCCCTTTTTATTTTATCTCCTTGCTTTACCCTTTTTTCCCTTAAGCCTTTGGTTTTCCCACCCCTGGACCTTGTCCTTCCACCAGGCTTGAGGCAGTCCCTCAAGGTCTGTCTTTAGGCTTCCTTTATTTTGTACTCTGCCCCCTATGCTATCTAGGATTGCATTGAATACTGATCATCAGCCTCCCCTTTGCTTCTCCCATAGGCTTGTCATTCTCTCTCCTGTTCTCCTGTTTCCCTGCCACAAGTTCTTTTCTTCACACAAATCCTTCTAATTTCCCCCAATAAGTTGTTCTTCCTCCCATGTCCTCTGGTTTCCCCAGATGATTCTTTCTGTTAGCCTCAACTGGTCCAAGCTCTGACCCTCACCATCTTCTGTGCCCCTGCAATGTGTTCTCAGTTTCTTCTGTCTTCCAGGCCCTACTCCTCCCTGGTTCTCTGTTCTATTGGCTGTCTGCCTCCTGTAATGGCCAACAGGAAAGTTAACAGTGGTAAGCATGCAATGGATACCCCTCATTGATCTGAAATGTCTGACGCTGAGGAGAGAAGAGAGCAGACCAGGGAGAGAAGAGAGACAACCAGGGCATGTAAGACTAGGACAACTTGTTTCTATGTAGAAACGATGAGGCTGGTGTGGGTGCTGGGGGACCCTGAGGTGTTAACCAGTTTGGCATCAGGAACAGCATGAGAGAGTACTTGCACATCTACCTGGATGCTTCCAGGAGATTTGCCCAGTGGGGGCACAACAAGACAGTGGTCCAGTGCAGCATAAAGACCAAGAATATGACAGCTGCTTTCTGACACCAGGTAGCAAGAACTCAGCGGAAGGGCACCCCCATGCATAACGTGCCACATTATCGGTACCTCCAACTACTAATGGAGGTACTTGAATGCCAAACAATGAGATGACTAGACGTATCCAGGCCATCCTCTGGTCCTGAGAGTTTGCTGACCATGGCTCTGACTGTGAATCCTGCTGCCTCAAGTGACAGCGGCAGTTCACTAGTACTGGCCCTTGATGAGTCCGCTGAAGAGAAGAGGTGCAGGGCAATGCACAGCAGGGGGGCTTTGTTGGTGAATTGTTTGCAGCCGTTCAGGGCCTGCAGTCCAACAACTTGGACAGATAGTCAGGCCCTTCTCAGTGTTGTTTCCTGGCTGCTTATCTGCTCATCTGTTTCGATGAGCACAAAATTAATTCCGCACGTTCCTTGAGTTTCAGCTCCACTTGTTACATCACCACTGCTGCCACTGAAAAAATGTAGATCACATAGGAAGCCTGTTAATGATGCCTGGACAGATAGAATCATCAGTGCCATCAGTACCTGCGTGGTGTGGTTGTAGGAGGTAGCAAGACAGGCATATCGTGTTTGTGGCCAAGTGTTGTCTGGGCAACACAGTAGGGAGGCATTCATGAGAAAGGGAAAGAGAAGGGCAGTCCAGCTCAGAAACATAGAAAAACAGTGTTGCTTATGTGCAGTGATACTTGCTGATTATTGATGATTATTAATCATCGCCTGTTTGTTGATTTAAGCATAAATAATGCCTATGGTCATTGCTTGCTTGTGTAAAAGTTATTGTAATAAAACTCGTTGCACATTGCCTGAAGTTTAAAAAGTAAAAGAGTACTGCTTATTGGTAACAGTTATCTTGTAAATGCTGTGACGTTTGGCTATATATGTAAATGATGCTTAATTAAACAGTAACGGTAAATTATATAAAAAAAAAAAAGACAAAAAATCTTTTCTCTAATCTTTTCTTTCAATGTGGGCTATTAGGAGATTACTAAAGCAAGAACTGTTTGCACCATTACCAAGGGTTGTTCAGTTTGTAAAACTGGAAAACCCAGTAAATCCCAAAGTGGCACCAGAATGGCACAGGGGGGCAGGGTACTACGAGTTGGGAGTGAGGGGCACTGGTGGGGCAAGGGGTGCCCGGATCTCAAGTGAAGGGCAGCAGGAGGGCTTGGGAGACTGTGGCTTGGGAGTGAGGGACAACACAATGGACTGGATCAGGGCACCTCTTTTTTTTTAAACTGGAAATACGGAGGGTGCCCCTTTAGGCACCCAAGAGGTTCTTAATTCCTGAATTGAACCGGGGCACATTAGGGGGCGATGATGCCGTTTTCATTAAGGGCTACCTGCTGCCATGGATCTAACTGTGGGGTGAGCTTGTGCATGCAGGCTATGAGCTAAAATCCTATCATCAGGAGGATGCCATTTGCTCTGAAAGAAAATGAAAACAAGGAAAATGTGTCCAAAAGTTTGCAAATGAAGAATTTTTTTTGAAAATATCCATTTGGTCTAATAAAAGATATCACCTCTACCACAAGTTCTGATTCCTTTTGCCTGTAGACCAATATGGCTACAACCTGGATCCCTCACCCTGATAGGCAGCCAAGTGATTCTTCATTTCTGGATGAACCCAGAGGCAGATATATGGGGTGATGGTGCCATTGTCACCCTGGCCAGGGCATGGCTAGCGGAGGTGTCCATGCAGGAGAATAGAAGATTGATTCAGGTCGGGCTGGGTGGACCACAATATCTGGCATGCAACACCTGGCATCCGAAGAAACACATTACACCCAAGTACCAAACAATTTGCACATTATACCCAAGTATCCGCCTTCTCACAGCACTGGTGGAGAATTCTGGTGGACAAAGGGGCTCACTACACAAAAGTTGCAGTGGCATCTGGTGGACAAAGGGGCTCATTACACATCATTGAGTACATTTCTGTTTTCACATGACGGATCCATAGACGCATCATTTTAATTCCTGGTGATGCGAAGTAAAATACATTGGGATGTGTTTTACTTTGAATCACCAAAAAGACATTTAAATTTCCAGAAAAACCCGTATGTAAAAACTGTAACGGTTAAATTGCAAAAAAAGGGCAATTTTTGTTACGTGTACAAGCGCCCATAGAAGCCAACTTTAAACTGATTTAAGGCCACATACAGAATTTGCACTTATTTTAAGAATCCAAATACCCCAGGGTAACCTGCTACAATACAAAAAGAACCCCCCGCCTCTCCTTCCACATCCGCACACCCTTGGGGGTCAGGTCATCAACCACCTAGGGGACGATAAGTTCAACAATTCAAAGCCAGATGGGTGGGAAACTGACTGCAGGGTTGGACCCAGAGAGTACTAATAGATGGATCTTTGTCAACTTGGTGGAAGGTAGCCAGTGAGGTCCCCCAGGTTTTGGTACTTGCAGACTTTTCATTTGCCCTTCAGTAAGACAGAGCAAATGGCACCTGCCTTCTCACAGCACTGGCTGCAAACCATTAGTCTACTGCACTTCTGGCATCTTGTGTAGACAGGCCCACTCTAACCTTATCTGATTCCTGAAATTCTCCCTACACACTAAAGATAATAATGATTCTCCTCCCTTTTGATAGGATTTGATCTGCCAGTAATCAAGCTTCTTTTCTCCTACTAATTTTTTGTCTGCTACCGCTGGAAATTTCTCCCTTCTCCAATTTCACAACTTTACCTCTGTTCTTAAAAATTGGTATGTGAGGTCTTCTTCAGACCTGAAGAATAAAACTTTGTATTCCAAAGCATGTCTGATTTTATCCCAAATAGACAGTTGATCCAGTAACAGATATCAGCCCCCCCCAAAATCCTTGTTTCTCACACTAATTTTAATAAATTGCTACAAATTCACATTTCTAGATCACAGGATAGTAGGGCTGGAAGGGACCTCAGAAGGTCATCTAGGCTAGTGCCTTTCTCAAGGCAAGTGCATCCCCAACTAAAACAGCCTACCCAAGCGTCTGTCTAACTTGCTCTTGAAAACTGCCAATGATGGAGATTTCACAATTTCTGTAGGTAGCATGTTCCAATGTGTGACCATTCTCATAGTCAGAAAGTTCCTTTTAATTTCCAGCCTAAATTCCCCTGCTGAAGCTTGAGGCCATTGCTCCTAGTCCTGTCCCCTAAGGCCACAGAGAAAAGCCCATCTCTAGCCTCTGTGTAACTGCCATTCATGTATTTGAAGACTGTTCTTAAATCCCCCTTCAGTCTTCTCTTCTCCACAGATAAAAGTATGGGAACATGGATTTTGCTGCTAACCTGGATTTTACTTATTTCTTTAACCAGGAAGTGGAGGCTGAGATGCATTTCAGAACTGCCCCTATGTCAGCAAGATCATTTTTCCCAGACTGAAAGCAATGGATGCCTGGTGTAGCTAAAATTTTTTGGACACCCATCTATATGGTAAGAGTGTATGCACTGGTATGAACTATATTTAGTACTTGTATAAACAAATACTAAATGACTGCACAGTAACCAGAGTTACTGCACAGTAGTACCAAAGAATGGCTTTTTCGTGATGCTGACTACTCAGTAGCCCGAGACTACCGTGCAGTAGCATCTCATCACACATTCTGCCGTGCAATGCTGCTGCGCAGTAGTCACGGGCTACTGCACATCCAGAGTTTCATGTAGATGTGGCTAGTGTTGCTTTTTATCCTGTGTCATTTATTAGTTCCCCTCCTTATGATTTCCATTTAGTGAAACATTTAGTCTCATTAACTTAAAGCACCTCCGCATAAAAGTGTTAAACCAGATTCAAAGAAAAAATCATATTCTCATACGATTATGTCTTTCACCTTAGCATATGTCAATCAGTTATTATTCTACACACAGCATTTCAGCATATATATTACAGAGTATCTCTGAACACTTTATAATGTGACAATGCAACAAAGGAAGGGAATGAACAGAACTTCACAAGTGGCCACTGAAATACATAATTGGAGACCTAGCGTAAACCCATCCACACACACAATTATACACATTGCTGCCATCCTGAAGCTAACATAAATACCATATATGTGGCATATTCCTCTTCTCAATAAATGTGTGAGAGAGAGAGAGAGCAGAGGTCTCAAGCCCTGAGATAGACTTTCTCTCCCTGTACCTGAGGCTTTCCCCTCACATAGCTTCAGTTAGCTCCTTCAGTAAAGAGGGGGAGGGGAGGGGAGGCCCCCCCATGGGAAGCAGGCTTTTCTGGTTCCCAATTCAGCTTTCAGGCTTCAGTAGCCCCAGGAGGAAGAAGAGACCCAGCCCAGGTGGCCTGACCTTTAAATAACTTTTCTGACCTCGTCACTTCGTCCCAACTGGAAGCAGGGATTATTTGAACACTGCTAATGCGGACCAGTCATTTCAAAGGCGCTCAGCAACTCCTGGTGAAGTGGCCAGAGTCACCAAACTGGTTCCTCAGGTTTGTTGGAGGGAAGCTTAAGACAAAGGCTCTGGACACAATAAGGGGGGATGGGAGGTGTTTCTCTCCAGTTGTAGAGGAAGCAAAATATACAGCACAAACAAGGTCATACAGCAAAATAAAACCAGAACACACTTCACCACACACAATCTCAAATGTGAGTGGGTGTTACGCATGCAAAAAAGAAATTGTTGACAATCCTGTTCCTCTCTGCCAAGGCAGGATCATTACATGTGGGCCATTTTCTATATTTTTTCCCTTTTTGGTTTTAAAAGTCAAAAACAATCTGGCCTCTACCTCCTCTATAAGGGATGGAGGTAATCTATTCTACTCATGTTCCTCTTCTCAAGGACACAATACAAATTCTGTTTGATATTTTATATTCTCATTTTTTTCTAGTTGCTAGGTTTTTAAAAAAATGAGTTTTCTTCTTTTAATGTTGTTCTAGCACTCATTGGTCAACTTGCCGAATATAGCACTACTGCAATCATGTTAGTTATTTCAAGTTATATTGTAATCATGCACAATTAATAATACATTATATATATTATTTTATAAATTAGAATCTTAATTATGGTTTGTTAAAATATAAATTAACTTTTCCTGTCTTTTTGTAAGATATATATAGATTTTTAAATTATTATTGAAAAAGGGACCTAAGTTCCTAAGTTGTACTCTAGGGTGGGGGCTCAAAATGCTAAACAGCAACAATAATC
The DNA here is from genome assembly GCF_052110815.1 of Crocodylus siamensis. Lineage (NCBI taxonomy): Eukaryota > Metazoa > Chordata > Crocodylia > Crocodylidae > Crocodylus > Crocodylus siamensis. The sequence goes on from NC_143408.1 coordinate 12,352,665, forward strand.
TCTATTTCAAGTGATCAATTATTTTCTGCACATGGGAGAATTTAGGGGACAAGAGAGAACTATTTCCAGGTGTCAGGGAACAGGATGCAAGATACCAGACTGAGATCCTACAGGAATACATTCTGAAATAAACCATCTGCTCAGTTCTCTTCTCAGTGTTTGCCTCATCACTTTGAATGTGCTGAAATGATCAATTTGCTTTCATCATCTCCAGGATTTCACTGGTCAGAGCAATGATGCATAAACATATAGGGATGTCACATAATATCTTGCACTTACTTGCTGCTTTTCATCTGTGGAGCTTGAAAACATTTCAAAAGTTGGTAGATATCATCATCTCCGTTCTACATATTAGGAACCCGAGGTCCAGAGAAGCTAAGCAACTTGTCCACTGCCATGGAGGGACTCTGACAGGGTTAGAAACTGAACCCAGATCTCCTCTGAGTACCACTGCTTCCCATATGTCCCTGCTGACCTAATGAACTTCAAATGTGATGACCAGTGACTGAACACAGAGTGTATAAAGAGGAGGAAAAACAGCACCGGAGGGTGAAGCCACCTGGTTACATCTGCATAAATACCTTTTTATTTAAGTAGAAGATCATTATGAACAACATTACTGCGTTAACATTAGCTACCCCTGTGCAAACCTATGGGTGGCTGTTAAAGGCTGGCAAAGCTTTGTAACTGTTCAAATGGGGTGACATTTAACCATGTGCAGAGGGTCTACATCAGATCTTAGGCATCAGTGGCTGTATGTACATGAGATGCTGACTGTGCTGTTGTTACTGTACAGACATTTAGTTCTTGCATATACTAGCACTAAATGACTGCATAGTAACTAGAGTTACTGTGCAGTAGTGTCCCTGAGCGGCTTTTTGGTGATGCTAACTGAAAGGCCTGTGCAAAGCAGCTAGTGTTCACTTTGGATTCGGCCAATTCAGGGGACAGTGATTCAATTCAGTGATTCGACTCACTGTCCTGAATCAATTCAGCTGAATCTGATTCAGAGATTCGGCTGCTGAATCAGCCAGGCCTATCCCCCTCAGCCTGGCAATGGCTGCGCCGCTGGCCCCAGCTCCTGGCTTTTTGGAAAAAGAAAAGCCTTGACCCACTGGGTGCTACTGGGTGGGTGGAGGGGAAAAGGGGCAATCCCTGCTGCCCCACGCAATGTGGGGGGCTCTGCACAAGCGAGGGGGGGGTCAGGGAGCTTGTGCAGAGCCCCCAGGCAGCAGGGGGCTGTGGGGATCACCCCGCCGCCCAGCAGGTCCTGGTGAGCACCAGAGATTTTCTTTAAAGGGCTAGGAACTGGGCCGGGGGGGGTGGGCAGCCATGGGCAGGCTGGGGGAGGGGGCTGGGGGGAGCGGGGGAACCTGGGGGGCTGGCAGGGGTACCCCCATGGTCCCCTCCCCCCTCCTCCAGCCCTCCGTCCCCTGCCCCCTACTTACCAGCTCAAAGTCAGCTGTAGCTCCCTGTTGTACTCACCAGGGACTGCCCGAATCATCAAAACTCTCCAAATCTTTTCTGAAGATTTGGAGAGATTTGAATCGATTTGGACCTTTTAATTGGTCCTGTGACTTGATTTGGATTTGGAGATCCGGCCACTGAATCAAGCCCAATCTCCTCTGAATCGAATCACCACCCAAAGCTTTGCACAGCGCTACTGACTGCATAGTAGCTCATTACTAATACACGGTAGCTTGTTACTACTCCACAGTAGCACTGCATCACAGTTTGTGCCACACAATGCTACTGCACAGTAGTAACGAGCTACTGTGGCACTTAAACATTATTCTTTGCTTTGATTGGAGCTTAAATGGCACACAGTTCTCTGTTCTATTCAAAGGATAGGAGATGTATAATCTTGATGAGCTTAAATGGAAGGTCCAGTTGAGGATGATACCCTGCCCTCCATCAATGGTGACCTTGTGAGAGACTGGATACCTTCAAGTCAGCCGGCCCTGACAATCTACACCCCAGGGTACTCAAGGAGCTGGTGAGCATCATAGCTGAGCCCCTGGCATGGATCTTCAAAAACTCCCGGTGCTCTGGTGAAGTGCCCAAAAATTGGAAGAAGGCCAATGTGGTGCCTATCTTCAAGAAAGGGAGGAAAGTGGATCTGGCAAACTACAGGCCCATTAGCCTGACCTCTGTCTCGGGGAAGGTCTTAGAAAAGATTATGAAGGAGGCCATTCTTAACAGACTAGCCGATGGCAACATCCTGAGGGATAGCCAGCATGGGTTTGTTGCAGGTAGGACTTGCTTGACCAATCTCATTTCCTTTTACAACTAGGTGACGCGGACAAGGGAGACCTAGAAAAGGGAGAAGAGATTGATGTCATATATCTGGACTTCAAAAAGCCTTTGATCTGGTATTCCATGATCACCTCTTGGCAAAACTGGCCAACTGTGGCCTTGGGTCCACCATGATCCTCTGGCTGGGAAATTGGGTCTGTGGTCCAACCCAGAGGGTGGTAATAGACGGAAGTTAATCGTCATGGTGCCCTGTGACCAGGTCCCCCAAGGCTCTGTCCTTGGACCCATATTGTTCAACATCTTCATTAATGGTGCGGACTTTGGGGTCAGAAGCAGACTGGCCAACTTCGCCGATGATACTGAGCTCTGGGGCAAAGCATCCACTCCCGAAGACAGGAGGGTTATCCAAGCTGACCTGGACAAGCTCAGGAAATGGCCGGACGAGAACCTGATGATGTTTAACACTGACAAATGCAAGGTTCTCCATCTTGGGAGGAAAAACCTGCAGCATCCTTATAGGCTTGGCAGTGCTATGCTGGCTAGCACTACAGAAGAAAGAGACTTGGGGGTCATCATTGACCACAAGATGAACTTGAGCCTTCAATGTGATGCTGTAGCTAGTAAAGTGAGCAAAACACTGGCTTGCATCCATAGATGCTTCTCGAGCAAATCCCAGGACGTCATTCTCCCCTTGTACTCGGCCTTGGTGAGGCCGCAGCTGGAGTACTGCATCCAGTTTTGGGCTCCAGAATTCAAAAAGGATGTGGAGAAGCTTGAGAGAGTCCAGTGAAGAGCCACATGCATGATCAGAGGTCAGGAAAACAGATCTTATGATGACAGAGTGAGAGCTGTGGGGCTCTTTAACCTGGAAAAGCACAGGCTCGGGGTGATCTGGTGGCCACCTATAAGTTTATCAGAGGTGAACACCAGTATCTGGGGGAACATTTGTTCACTAGATCACCCCAAGGGATGATGAGGTTGAACGGTTATAAACTACTGCAAGACTGTTTCAGGTTGGATATAAGGAAGAATTTCTTTACTGTCTGAGCCCCCAAGGTCTGGAATAGCATGCCATCAGAGGTGGTTCAGGCACCTACATTGAACACCTTCAAGAAAAATTTGAACACTTATCTTGCTGGGATCCTATGACCCCAGCTGACTTCCTGCCCCTTGGGCAGGGAGCTGGACTCAATGATCTTCATAGGTCCCTTCCAGCCCTAATGTTTATGAAATCTGTGAAAACTATGAAATGGAACACAGTTCTCTGTCCTGTGCATAGGAGAGGAGATGTATAATCATGATGGTAATAAGCAGTTACTCTGGAAACCTGGTATGTTTACTCCCACAGGGTTGGGGTGTAAGTCACAAGGCCTAGAGAGTTCCCTGTAAATGGACACAATATATCTATTGTAACTGATAGGGCTGTGAGAAGTTTTAGTCCGTGATTTGATTCGGCAGAGATTTGGCCCAATTTGGTGACCAAATCTCCGAATCTGAATTGAATCAGAGGACTGTTTAATCTCTCTGAATCAAATTGGAACCCTCTGAATTGATTTGGAGAGATTCAGAAAGATTCAGTGATTTTGACATAGACACAGCTTTAAATGTTTTTTCTGCATACCTCTAGGTAGCAGGCAGCTCATGAGTGCTGCAATGCTGGGGTGCATGGAGTGTCCCAGAGAAGCACGGGGGGCTCCCCAGCACCCTCGGCAGCAGACCTGGAAGTGGACTAGAAGCACTTCCAGTCCACTTCTGGGTCCTCCAGGGATTGTGCAGGGGGACCCCCTGCACCCTCCCTGCTCAGTGACTGGTGTCTCCTGGGTCTGTGGGGAGCACCTGGGGTCCCCCCACAGCCAATCACTGTGCGCTTCCCAGCAGACCCAGAAGTGGACTGGAAGTACTTTGGGTCCACTTCTAGGTTCACCGCTGAGCACATGGAGGACCCCCCCCCCCCCCGCACTCCTGTGGGATGTTCCATGCGCCCCAGCGTCACAGTGTTCACAAGCCATGCTGGTACCTTGAGGCATATAGAAAAAACATTTAAAGCTGTGTCTATATCCAAATTGCTGATTCTCTGAATCAGCATCAAATCTTCAGATTCAGCCAAATAGAATCGGCGCAGTGATCCAAATCAACTAATCAAATAGCTGTCCCTGATTCAGGCCAAATCTGAATCCAAATTGAATAGGGGCCTCTTCACACACCCCTAGTAACTGAATACCTAGTATGACTAAATACATGTTCCTATCAATAGTTAGCCATTTGAGTGCAGGGAATGCAAACTGAATTCCCCTTACTGCTCAAAGCAGCTGGGCTAAAGGAGCTGCAGTCCTGAAAAAGGAGTGGCACCTCACCTGCCCAGGGAAATCAGCCACTTTGAAGTTCTGCCAAGGACAACATAAGAACCTTGCAAGCTGATGATCATCCTAGTTGAAACCTAATATGTTTTGGGGGCCATATCAGATGGCTCCAACTCCCTTGGTGAAAGGAGGCCACTACACAATCCCACTTTCTACTGCTAAGTGCCAAGAGCCCAGTTTCCATACCCAAACCTCACAACTCAGGTGTATGCCATCAGTCTGAAAGATCTTTAAAGTAATTAGCTGCCACAGGTACACTCCTCTCCTGCTTATCAGATACAGCTGTCAGACAAGTTTATGTATTCTGCTTCTAGATTTGACTGGGTTAATAGGATCATTAATGGAATTTGTAAGGCCCAGTGATTCTGGGTTTCTTCAAGGATTCGTTAGTTGTAGAGAGTGCTGAGATTGTTTCCTTTTGAGGAAAGCGGACTAATGCAGCAGAATGGAGAACAGAATCTCCCATAGCTGAGAGGTGGGATTAACAAGGCAGAAAAAGGAATAGGGGAGTTTAGGTGACGTTTCCCTGTCTCCTGTTCCCTGTTAGTCTGCCTGGACAACACTTAGCCTTATCACTTCCTGCTTTGCCTATTCATTTATGGATTATGTTCCTGTTCCAGGGTTGTTCCAGCCAAACCAGAATGAACACTTGTCTTCCAGTCAGGTACTCCTGTCTTCCAGTGTTTGATTTTTAATACAGATTTAATTTCTGATTGGTAAAAATAATACAAGAGAAAGATGAATCTGAAATTTTTCCTTTTCTATCTTTCCGTCCCATCCCCTTATTATCCTAACTACACAATGGAGCTTGCTCTCTATTGTTTCTCTAATACAGGGCTGTCCAACTTGTAAGTGGCCAGAGGCTGCGTGCCCATCAGGCCACGCTTGCAGGGGCCACACCAGTGGGGGCCATGGGTCCCAGATGCTGCATGTCCCATCCCCTGCAGTACATTGCGAACCCAGGTGCCCCTTCCATGCTGCACTGTATACTCCCCCACTGCTGCTCTCCATGTGCCTCCACCACTACACTGCATGCAGGGCACCTCCTACTGCACCGTAATCTCCCCATCCTCTGGGGCAGGGGCAGGAAGGGGAAGTTGACAGAGGGTGACTCGAGTCCCTGTGGCCGGGCAAGAACTTAGGGGCTTCAGTTTAACCTCTCATGGGCTGCATGCAGCCTGTGGGCTACTAGTTGGACAGCCCTAGTCTAATAGATACAGTAAAATCCCTGATAACTGGGACAAGTGGGGAATGCGGGTGCCGGTAATATAAAAATGATGGTTACCTGAGAGCACAGGGTTTCCACCCAGACACGGAGCGGAAGTGGGGAAGGGGTGGCAGTGGCTGCACGCAGAGCAGAGGCTGGGGGGATGGCAGCAGCTAGACATGGAGAGGCAGCAGCACAATGTGGTGGGTAGCGGCAGCTGCATGTGAGCTTTCCCCAGCTGCCCCCCTGAATCCTGCCAGCCGGCAATTCCAGTTACTAGAGTGTGCCGGTTAATAAAATCCCAGATAACAGGGATTTTACTGTAATAGTATAGTGGTTTCAGGGAAGAACTATGATAAAAGGAGGGGAGGGGAGGGGAGGTATTGAGGAGTAGGTACACATATGCTCTTGTCTGCATGTACATATACAAATGCATACATATGTGCACACACACGTGTGCAAAGGCTGTAAATTTACAAGAAAAACTTCAGGTCAGGAAGGAAGAGAATGGAGGAGGACCAGAGCAGTACTCCAAAGAAAGTAGTACTGTAGCATAAACTTGGGGGAAGGTGTCTGGGGCACTAGCCCCAGGCACCAATTCAGAGTGGACAGTAGAATGGCACCTCCCGGGGAGCCTGTGCTGCTGTCACAGCCCATGTTAGGGGAGCTTGTGCTGAAGCAGCAGCCTCCTGTGCACTCTGTCTGCCCCCTCCCCCAATCCTCGCCCCTTGGGCACCAAAATTTAAAGTTACACCTCTGGAGTAATACACAAGAGAGAGTTAGTACTTGTGCTTGTTCGTGCTTCTGTTTACAGTTCTGTCAAGACAGATTGAGAGGACACTGAAAGGCTGTTTGTCTTTCCTTTTTTTGTTGCCTGGCTAAAATAAGCCTCCTGTGTACTGGCTGGCTATGTTAGAGAAGCAGAAAGGAAGAGATATTTGTATCCTGGAAAGTTTAGTTGCCATGTTCTGCACTTTCAATGCCTCTTTCAGCATTTGAGTTCATGGTTTGAAGTCAGAAGAAAAACTGTTCTGGTTTTGCTGTTAGAACTGTTAGCCAACTCTGTCATCTACTACTGTACAGCTCTATTAACTTTCAACAATAGGATTACAACAGGCCCACAGGTCATTTTGTGTCTTGAAAACTGCCTCTCATTTTCTACTGTCCTTTTAGTGCCCTTTCCCATACAGTCTATGCTTTTAGCTTTTCTACAGTTGTCTCCACAACAAATTCAGGACTTCTTTTGGATTCCTGTTGAGTGTAAATTGAGACTGTTCACTTTATCCTCAAACAGGACTTTTGTACTTCATTCTGAAATCAGACTCTTGTTGCCATAAACACCTCTGCCCTTTTTTCTCATCCCATGGAGTATCTAGGCAGGGTGTACAAATGGAACTATTACTGTTTGTATTTTCATAGTTTCATAGTTGCTAGGGTCAGAAGGGACCTGAGCAGATCATCTAGTCTGACCCCCTGCCATGGCAGGAAAGAGTACTGGGGTCAAATGACCCCAGCAAGGTGTTCATCTAACCTCCTCTTAAAACCCCCCAGGGTAGGAGCCTTCACCACTTCTCTTGGAAGTTGGTTCCAGACCCTAGCCGCCCTGACTGTGAAGTAGCGCCTCCTGATATCTAGCCTAAATATACACTCTGCCAGCTTGTGACCGTTATTCCTGGTCACTCGTGGCAGTGCTCGGGGGACCAGGGACTCCCCCAATGCCTGCTGATCCCCCCGACTAGTTTATAACAGGCCACAAGATCCCCCCCTCAGCCTTCTCTTGTGAAGGTTGAACAGGTTCAGGTCCCATAGCCTCTCCTCATAGGGCCTGTCCTGCTGTCCCCTGATCATACAAGTGGCCCTCCTCTGGACCCTCTCCATGCTGTCCACATCCCTCTTGAAGTGCGGCACCCAGAACTGGATGCAGTACTCCAACTGCGGCCTGACCAGTGCCGCATAGAGGGGTAGGATCACCTCTTTGGACCTGCTTAAGATGCATCTGTGGATGCATGCCAAGGTGCGGTTGGCCTTCCTGACTGCATCCCCACACTGCTGGCCCATGTTGATCTTGGAGTCAATGATGACTCCAAGATCCTTTTCTGCCTCTGTGCTGACAAGAGTTATATGAACCACAACAGTTCTGAGAAACATCCCCATCTATCCATCATCCATTTATTCTACAAACTACAACTAAAGTTGTTGATGACTTTGTCATAGAGGTCCATGTTTTCCCACCTCCATAAAAAAATATGGCATGTGTGGCAGGCCAGTAGGGGGTGCTCCTGCGTTGAGCCACCCACCTCACTGTGCCCGACCACCTTCTAGGCTCCGAGTGCCTCCCTGGGGGCACCTCACATGCAGCCAACCCACTTCCTGGAGAACCCCCACAAGCCTCGGGGTAACACCACCCTGAGTCTGGACTTATCCTGGACTTGCACCCTTTGGGAAACACAGGCCTAGTAGTTTTTGAGGGTATTTACTTACTGCAAGAACTTGGGATGCTTCCCTCAGTCTGAAGCACAAATAGTGGTTTCCCTTAGTCAGCCAAACCAAGGGGACCTCAAGGCATGGTCTAAACCCCCTCCCAATAAATCTGTCTTGCTAGGTACAAAGGAGAACTTTATTGGTTACAAGGAGTAGGTTTGGAATAGGGTACAGGGTAGAGTAATATCAGAGAAATACCTTAGAGCAAACAGTGGCATAGTAGCCTTTTATTAAGCATGTGTGTTACTGCAAGCTATATATCTAGTTAGATCTCAAGTAGCTTACTCAAAAGTATTATCCAGAAGCAGGTGGAGATTCCCTCTGGAGGCAAGCAGTTTACTGAACATGAGTTTCAAGAGAGAGAGCAAGTTTCATATGGTCCAGTTTCTCTGAGAGTTCTCATCCTGGCTGCTGCCCTGCCTCCTGGACAGTCCTTAACTTATATAGACCTCATGAGCTCATTTACCTGATCCAATGAAGGCCAGCAACTGTTGGCTGCCAGCCAACCAATTTGAAATTCATCACTGGTTGCTGGGTAGATTGGCAGGGTCTCTAGTCCCCTTCTAGTCATGATGATATTGCTTAGAACAATAGGGAGTTTAAGCCTCCACACAGGTGTGTGAAGCCAGTCACGTAGGCAGAGAGAGTAGGTTTCCCCCTCCCTCTGGAATGTATCCAGCTCAGGTTACAGCTCAGGGTTATCTGAAGCTGATGGGGCCAGAGGTATCTGCCCTCTGCAGTGTCCATGGTAACCAAATTGTCAGATAGCAGAGTTTGGGGAGAGGCAGAGATGGTATTCTGCCACAGCTTGTACTCAATCTGGGTCCACGTGTCTAAATCACATACATATAAAGTTCAAACAGTTTGGCATGTAGCTGCCTACCTCTATGTCAAGATACTTCATGCTAGTGCTGTGTGTGTTTCACTGGATGTCCATTTAATAATAGACTCTCTTTGCAATCCTTTCCTCACCTAAAAATCTTTTAACGATATAGGCAAAACCTGGGCAAGGAACCCATGCCCCAAAAACTCACTGCACAAAGACTGACTGGAAAAGGAACTCCATTATTGTATCTTCTTCGGCAATCCCTCACAGTCAGGGATGATTGTGTTCCATGGTTGTCTTTTCTGTGTGTATGAAGATGACTGATGAGGCCTATCTGGGATTGACAGGTTCTACTGCATCTCAGACATGTTTACATGTGGGGTGGGTGGCACTGGATTCTTGATTTGGTCCATGACATACTGTTTCTGCCACCCCCAGTTTTCCATCTCCTGTTGTTTTTGTGAAGTTTCAAAGTACTGAGGTCCCTGCAGGAGACTCTTCCTCCATATGGGGCAGTCCTGGACAGTATTATCCCATGAGTTGATATCAATGTTGCATTTTTTAAAGTTGGCCTTGAGGATGTCCCTGAAGCACTTTCTCTGCCTTCCTCTGAGCTGGGAGAATAAAATTTGCTTCAGGTGTTTGGAGCTGGACATCTGGATGACATGGCCAGCCCAACAAAGTTTTTGTCAGATGATCATCACCTCAGTACTCATGATATTTGCTTGCAGGAGGGTGCTGACATTGGTGCATCCATCTTCTCACTAGATTCAGAGGATATTTTGCAGGCTGGGTTGATGGCACTTATCCAACAACTTTAGATGTCTTATGTACATTGTCCATGTCTCAGCTCCATACAGCAAAGTGGGGATAATGAGTGCTTGATGAACAAGAACTTGGTTTCAGATCTGATATTGCAATCTTCAGACACCTGTTTCTTCAGGTATCCAGAGGCTGCACTTGCACATATGAGGTGATGTTGGATTTTTTTGTTGATGTCAGCCTTCTGTGAGAGATGGTTTCTGTGGCGGAGTACTTTTGGTGCCTGCCACTTCCAGGTTTTGGACCTGGCAGGAGGGCAGCCGGCAGGTGTGTGCTAGCCTCGATGAGGCTAGCACATGAACCTAGGAGGGCCTTGGGATTGGAGGAGAGGGCAGAGCAGCCTCCATTTTAACCCAGGTCCTAAGGAGCAACAGTTTGTTGCCTGCATCTGGAGAGACAACACTGGGTCAGCAGCTGCTCAGGAACAGCTTGGAGATAAAGACAGAAGCTATGGGAAGGTTTGGAGGCTCCTGCTCCTGGATATGACTGTAAACTATGCCTTGCTGGGGATGGGTGGCCTGGTGGGACTGTATATGGCAGGACAGTCCCCCAGAAATCCCAGGCCAGGTGCTGCCTGAGTGAAGGCAAGTAGGGGTGCCTGAAAACCTCAGCCCCCACCTGTGGGTGGCTTATTAACACTGGTGGGGAGTAGGGGCAGGTAAGCCCAGTGAGGAGTTACCTGAGTCCATAGGGTAAAAGACCCCAGTGGTAAGGGCGAGGCATGGTAGCAGGCACTTGAACCCACAGGGTGGAAGACCTCAGTGGTAGGGGCCAGGCACAGCATTAGGCACCTGAGCCCCATAGGGTGGAATAGCCCAGAGTTAGGGGGGCCAGGCATGATGGTAGCCACTTGAGCCCCTTAGGGTGAAAAACCCCAGTGGCCCCAGTGAGGGGACAGGGAGAAAGGTTGGCCCCAGGGAGGGCGCAGAGAGAGATTGTGGGGCCCCAGGGAGGGGACAAAAGGCCTGCATAGAGCAGGGTGCATGGTTGCGGCCTGAAGTGCTATGTGAGAGGGGCCAGTGGCTGAGTTCAGCCTGGATTATAGCATAAGGCCATGGGGCACATAGGGTAAGGCCAGGGAAGGCAGCCTGAAGTGCTGCGTGCACGCTTGGTTGGAGAGTGAGTAGTGAATCCCCAAGTGCTGTGTAAGTAGGGCCCAAAAGAGACCCGAAGCACTGTCTAGAGTAAGGCAAGTTGAGAGTGGTCCAGGAAGTGCACAGTACACAAGAGGCCTGGTGAGAGCAGGCAGAGTACAAGAGGCCCTGTGAGAAAAGGTGGTATCTGAGAGGCCCAAAGAGGCAGTGTGTGTGCGGTGGATGCTAGAGGCCACACAAAAGGTGGAATTTGAGATGGCCCCCCCTGCCACAGCTTCCAAGGTAAAACAAATACTCAGTGTTCTCCAAAGTCTCACCATGGATCTGGATTACCAGAGCTAGGGAACTTGTTGGTGGATGACCTTAATCTTCTGAATATTAAGCATCTGTCCCATTTTTGTTTGTATGCCTCTAAAGATGTCAGTGATTGACTGAAGGTCTGCTTCTGAGTGAGCACACACTAAAGCATCATCAGCATTTTGCTTGGAGTCAACTGACCTGGGACAATAAGAAGTCCTTTTTTAAATACATAAGGGGTAAAAAGAAGGTACCGGGTAAAGTGGGGCCTCTGCAGGACATGCTCGGAAATCTGGTCGTCGCACCAGACAGAAAAGCTAATCTATTTAACACTTTCTTTGCCTCCATTTTTCTGAGCAGGGACTGGGTCATCCCCGCCACTGGGACCCCTGTAGCCCCCAGGGGAGGTGCACCCAGGCCTAGGGTCAGAGAGGACCTAGTCAGGGAACTTCTGGAGGGACTGGACGTATTTAAATCATCAGGTCCTGATGACCTCCACCCCAGAGTGCTGAGGGAAGTAGCAGAGGTCATTGCGAGACACCGGCATGGCTTTACGAGCATTCATGGTGCTCTGGCATTGTGCCAAAGGACTGGAAAAGGGCCAACGTGGTTACCATTTTTAAAAAAGGGAGGGAGGAGAACCCTGGAAACTATAGGCCAGTTAGTCTTACCTGAGTCCTGGGTAAGCTTTTTGAGGGAATTATCCTGGTGTATGTCTGCAAGGGGCCAGCAGGGGACATTATGTTTGGGGGCAACCAACACGGGTTCATTAGAGGCAGGTCCTGTCAGACCAACCTGGTGTTGACCAGGTCACAAAATCCTTGGGTGCAGGTGTCACGATGGACTTAGGCTTTCTGGACTTTAGGAAGGCCTTTGACACTGGAGACACTGGAGGCCATCAACACTAGGAGACTGTGGCATCAGTACCTACACAGTCAGATGGGTCACTAACTGGCTGGAGGGCCGCACCCAGAGAGTGGTGGTGGACAGGTCTTATTCGACCTGGAGGGATGTGGGCAGTGGGGCTCCGCAGGGCTCGGTCCTCGGGCCCGCACTGTTCAACATCTTCATCAGTGACTTGGACGAGGGGTTAAAAAGCACCCTGTTCAAATTCGCAGATGACACTAAGATGTGGGGAGAAGTAAGCATGCTAGAAGGGAGGAATAGGCTGCAATCGGACCTGGGCAGGTTACAGGCATGGGTGGATGAGAACAGGATGGGTTTCAACACTGACAAGTGCAAGGTGATACACCTGTGGAGGAAGAACCAGCAGCATACCTACAGGCTGGGGAACTCCCTTCTCGTCAGTGCAGAGGCAGAAAAGGATCTTGGTGTCATTATTGATGCCAAAATGAACATGGGCCAACAGTGTGGGGACGTGGTCAGGAAGGCCAGTGGTACCTTGTCATGCATCTACAGGTGCATCTCAAGCAGGTCCAAGGAGATGATCCTCCCCCTCTATGCAACACTCATTAGGCCCCAGTTGGAGTACTGCATCCAGTTCTGAGTGCCACACTTCAAGAGGAATGTGGACAACATGGAGAGGGTCCAGAGGAGGGCCACTCGCATGATCTGGGGCAGCATGGCAGACCCTATGAGGAGAAGCTAAGGGACCTGAACCTGTTCAGCCTCCACAGGAGAAGGCTGAGGAGGATCTAGTGGCTGTTTACAAACTAGTCAAGGGGGACCAACAAGCATTGGGAGAGTCCCTCTTCCCCTGAGCACTACCAGGAGTGATAAGAAATAATGGTCAGAAGCTGGCAGAGGGTAGATTCAGACTAGACATCAGGAGATGCTACTTCACTGTCAGGGCAGCTAAGATCTGGAACCAACTTCCAAGAGAAGTGATGCTGGCTCTTACCCGGGGGTCTTCAAGAGGAGGCTGGATGAACACCTTGCTGGGGTCGTTTGACCCCAGTACTCTTTCCTGCCATGGCAGGGGGTCAGACTTGATGATCTGCTTAGGTCTCTTCTGACCCTAACAACTCTGAAACTATGAAACTATGAGTTTAAACAGCTTGCCATCCATTCAGTAGTTTCATTCTACTCCAGCTGGAACCTTGTTGGTAGACAGATGCAGCATCATTACAAGGATATTAAGAAGAGTGTTGGAGTGATGATGCAGCCTTGCTTAACTCCCATTTTAACCTCTAAGGGATCTGTGATAGATCCATTACTGAAAACCACCATGCACATACCCTCATGGAGCAGGCAGAGAATGGTGACAAATTTTGGTACTTCAGAAGGATCCTCCACAACATTCTCAGCTGACAAAGTTGAAAGCTTTCATGAGGTCAAAGAAGGCCATGTACAAAAGCTTATATTCTTGGCATTTCTTCTGCAGCTGATGAGCTGTGAAGATCATGTCAGTTGTGCCTCTTGATGCCCTAAACTCACCCTGAGATTCCCAGAGGAGCTCTTCAGCAAGTAGGAGACAGCTCAGGAGGGTTCTCACAATGATTTTTTCCTGTGGTGGACAACGAAGTTATCCTTCTGTAGTTTCCACAGTTGGACTTGTGTCCTTTCTTGAAGATTGTCATCTGGGATTTCCTCATCATTCCAGATCCTTAAGATGAGGGCTGGGATGTGAGCTCCTTTCTTACTTGCTCGAAGATTTCCACAGAGATGCCATCCACTGCCCCAGCTCCTAGAACTTGTTAAAAAAAACCCCCAGTGCTCACTGGGTGCTTCTAGGCAGGGGGTTATCCCTGCTGCCCCCCACTGCTCCATGCTGTGTGGGGAGCTCTGCATGAGTCCCCTGCCCCACCCCTCACTCCCCTAGCCCCACCACAGGTGCTCCACCTGGGCCAGCTCCGGCCCCTTAGGAAAAAAAAATACAAAAACTCCCAGGACTCACCACTCCTGCCAGTGTGGGGGGGGCAATCAATGCTACCTCCCATTGCCCCACATCATGTCGGGGGGCTCTGCACCCTGAGGCTGCTGCAGGAGCAGTGGGTCTCAGGGCTTTTGTCCTTTTTTTTTTCTTAAAGAGCCGGAGCTGGCCCAGGCAGGGCACCCATGGCAGGGCTGGAGGTGTGTGGGGGGACATCGGAGGGCTCATGCAGAACCCCCCATGCAGCGTGGGGCAGTGGGGTGCAGCAGGGATCACCCCCACCTCCCGGCAGCATCCGGTGAACACTGGGGATTTTTTAAAAGTACTGAGCTAGGGTGGGCAGGGCAGTCATGGGGAGGGCTGGGGGGGGCTGGCAGGGGTCCTCCCATGGTCCCTTCCCCCCTCCCTCGGCCCCCCTCCCCTGCCCCTACTACTTACCAGTTCGGAGTCAGCTGGAGCTCCTTGCTGCAGCCACCTGTTATTGCCCAAATCATGAAAGCTCTCTGAATCTTTTCCAAAGCTTTGGAGAGCTTTGAATCGATTTGGACCTTAAATTGCTCCCCTGATTCGATTGGGATTCAGAGATTCAGTCACCGAATTGGGCCAGATCTCCTCCGAATCATGTCACCACCCAAAGCTTCGCACAGCCCTAACACGCATATCTTGTGCTTCCTACTAGCTACCTTTTTACCTTTTTGAATTATCCCTTGGAAGCACCTTCTACGTCATATTTTCTTTGTAGAATGCTCAGGTGGTTCCATAGTTTCTTCTTAGCACATAACCTAATCAGCCTAAGTTGTTCTCTGAAGCAAGGATGCTAATACTCCCACTATCTTTCATTGTGGGAAGTATTCTGTAACTTCTGGAGTTATATAGAACCGGATACACACATTTTGTACAAAGAGAACTCTTGGAGACATGTTGTGTCTGCCTTTCGTAGCTCCCAGTAGAACAGCACAGCTCTATCAAGTCTTATTTACTTCATCTAATGATCTGGAAAAGGGATGACCAGAAAGGGGAGAAATGTCATAGATGATACAAAATTATTGATTATGTTAGACCAGTCTAAACAGGAGTATAAGGAATTACTGAGGACCTAATCAAGATAGATGAAGGACAACACCATTGCAGATTAAACTTATTGTTGCTAAATGCAAAGTAACACAAATTGGAGGGAAATTTTTTAACTACTTATGTTTCTTGTCAGGTTCTAAATTAACCTAATTAACTTAGCAAAGGAACCACAATGCCATTGTAAAAAACTCATTTGAGAATTCTGTGCAATGTGCAGCTGTGCATAAACAAAATGTTAAATTATCAAAGAAATGAGGTGGAGAATAATAGAGAAAATATTATAATGCCATTATCTATGTCAGTGCTGAGGTCTCAACTAAAATATGCTTTATAGTATTGATCAATCTATCTTAAAAGGGGCACTGTAGACCTCTAAGCAATGAAAATGATTAGAGGGTCAGAAAATGATTAGAGGGCATCTCTGAAGAGAGGCTGAAAAGATTGCAAGTATTTATCCTAGGGTGCAGACAGAAGTGCAGCTGCCTACTGTAACTGAGAATGCTTTGCAGGAAGTGTTCTGAGTTACAACAGCACCGTGAAACAAACAGAAGTTCACTGCTGGTTAGCAATCTTCCCTCCGGGGGGAGGGAATCTAGCTGCAGACAGCTTGCCTTAACAATGGCCCCCCCCTCCCTGCAAGGCCGTTTTCAGAATGGGAACGGGGAAAGGGAGCAGAGAGAGCTTGTTCTAGGGGTTCTCAAGGTTCCCCAGCCAGTGCTGGAGGGTGGGGTGGGTGAATTGGAGCCCTCCCGCTTTGAGGGGACTTCAATACACTTGCTCCACCCTCCAGCAGGGGCTGAAAAATCCCCCAGACTGAACTCCCTCCACTCCCTTTCCCCACTCCCGTTCTGAAAATGACAGGCTGGCAAGCAGGCAGACAGAAGTTACAGAAGATGCTCTGTTTTGAAATGTCATCATCTGACCCTTCATGCAATAAGGGTTCAGATTTTCACCCAATCGGGCATTTTTGAAGCTGTCTGCAGCTGTGCACTTGTGTTTGGTCATAGCTATAGGCCACTTTCTGTGGCCAGATAGAGTGAAAATTGCCACTTTTGTCTGCACCCTTACAAAGGAAATTTAATTATACAAAGCAATGAATGGATTGATGTGTTGTGTTCTCTCTGTTGTTGTATAGAAGTGAAAGGTGACACATTGAGAAGTGGTAAAAGGATCTTTTTCTTTACAAAATGATTCAGTACACTGATAGGCAAATTTCTTTGAGTAGATGTGATATCTTTTATTAGACCAACTGGATAGCTGGAAAAGAGTTTTCATCAAGCTTTAGCGTGCAGTCACCCTTCTTCAGGAATAGGGAGTCTTTGGTCTTTTTTCCAACTACTCAGTCTAATAAAATATATCACATCTGCTCAAAGAACTTTGCCTGCTTATGTCCTTATACCAACACAGCTACAACCAAAAACCCATTACTCATTACATTGTGGAACTGACTGAGTTATGCTGCAAGAAAGCCAAGAATTTGGCATAATTTAAAATGGGGTTGGACATTAATAAAAATAACAATAGTGTTTAGAGTAACCATAGTAAATATTGTGAAAAAGCCAAGAGTTTGGATACTGAAATAAAGTTTTCTTTAAGGCTTTGATCATATTCTGATTCCTAGGGGTAAGTAGGTAATTTCGGCAAACAGATTATTTTATAAATTCCTGCTGCAGGGATTTTTGCTTTGAAATGTCTGGTACTGATAACATTGTCTGGTACAGATAACAATCAGAGACAGGATGCTATATACCTGAGGTAGCAATCTTACTCTTTTCTGGATGGCTAGGCATCCAGATCTGGTTGTCTGCATAGCATATTTGGTCAGCTACCTGTTACATTTTCCCCCTGTTTGTTTATAGGGCATTTTTTGGCATTTATGTGCCCAAGGGAATTCTGTTCCCAAAAGTATGGATGGCTACATATAAATACATAGTTGTACTCCCAATCTGTTGCTACTGATCTGTACATTTAAGTAATCATTCATACATGTCCAGGATTAGAATTTTCCTGAAAATATAAATAATCTGTATTTGATCAAAAATGCCCGCCTAGGACAGAATAGAGTGCTGTCCCGGTCTTACACACTATGACAATTCCTAGAATCCTGTGCAAGGCAACATAGTTTCTCCTTGAATGCAGATCAAAGGGCCATTAGGAAGGATTGAGGATAGGGATAAATATTTATTTCAAATTCTCTACAAAGGAGATAGTAAGATCTTTTTACATGCCAGCGTGACTATGGCTGGATCAGTGAAGCCCCTGGTAGTACTTCATTTTCTCATCTTCATTTTTGTCCTGCATCTAGGCAGCTTTCACTTCAGGGAAGGAAGACCATTCATAGCATCTGGTAAAATAGGCCGTTGCTTACCAAAGCATATGAATTTCTGAACGAGTAAGTGCACTTACACACGTGCAGTGAGTCTGCTTGCTCGTCTATTACCGCTAAGAAAATGGCAGGTGGTGTGCCTTGAACTATTTACGCTCAATGTGTTTTAGTTCAAGGCACACCACCATTTTCTCAGTCTGAGTGCACTCTGTCTCACTAATATATTTGCATCTGATGCAGCACCGGGCACTTTTAATTAGTGCCAAAAGCACCTGCTGCTGTTTCGGAAGCATGTGTAAAAATGCCCTAAAGTGCCATTCTTTCCTGCCTTCTGCCTGACTAACACAGTTAACCACCTCTTTATAGTTAGGGACAGAGGTGTGAAGAGTGTTTCTTCTAGCTTCAAAACAGAATTTTTGTACTTTAATATTTTCAGGGATTTTAAGCCACACGTTGATTATCTAGTAAAGCCTAGTGTGATAATGATTATTACACATTATGATTATCTAGTAAGGCCTGAATATCATAAAAGTAATAGAACATGTTCTAGTGAATCTGGCCTCAAGCCCACTTGTTTCTGGATTAATAGTCATTCTTTCCCTGGTATTCTTTTTGCAGCATGCAGGGGGGAAACTTACAAACCACCTTAAGACCATGATTAAGCTTTTAAGGTCAATGAATGACCTTGGCTTCCACAAGTTATGTGCTGTAGTGTCTGACTTCTAGAAGTGTGCACTACTCCAGTGTTTTTTTTTCTGCCTTTTTTGATCCCTGGATATCGAGCAGCATACGCTGCTAAAAAGCGGAGCTAGGCTGCTCTGAGCTGTGCTATGGGTGCTTGGCCAGTTTCTGCCTGGCAGGATTGCCATGGCTGCAGCTCCAGGAGGCCCCCAGAACCCCAGGTAAAGCTGCTGGGGCCAGCACAGTGCTATGCACCAAAGTGTGCGTGGCATGGGCATTTCGTGGGGACAAGAAGTGGTGGCACAAGGTGCGCCACTGCTACTTGTTCCTGGGGAACCAAACGTCTATGCACGTCTGGATGCACCCTTTAGTGATACTATGAGTTTTTCCCCTGAGGGGAGAAGTTTAGTGCAGGGCTAGTCCAGCCTTGCTGTGCCTCCCTACAGCAGCCAGAGGGAGCTCCAGGCTCTCCCATGGGCCAGTACTGAGCTGATAGGGGGCATCTATGTGAAGCTTTGGTCTCCAAGGGAAGGATGGAGGAAGCTGTCCCACCTCCAGAGCAGCTGCCTCCCAGGCCCATGTTCCAATCTGTGGACCAGGGCATGAAGCTGGGAAAACTTCCTCTTCCCCAGCTGCTGCTTCCCAGCCCCATGCTCCAAGCCCCATTCAGCAGATTGAGGCATGGGGCTAGGTAGCAACAGCTGGGGGAGAAGACATTATCCCTATATGCCGATTAGGTCATGGGGCTGGGAAGCAGTTGCCCAAGGGAAGGGACAGTTTTCCCGCTCCCTGCTGTCTGGGTTGACCAGAAGCAATTTGCTCCTAGTCAGCAGCCTACACGTACGCGACTATGCAGTAGTTACTACGTGCAGCTACACAAGATGCTATATTGCTGTAGTGACAAGCTGTGTCACCATAGCTCATTGCTACGGTGACGTATTTTTGGCAGGCATGATCCGTGATGCTGATGCTACTGTACACTAGCATCAGAAACGACCCGTGTTGCATCGGGACTGCGCAGTAATGTTGGTTGCTGCACACTTATTTAGTACTTGCTTAAGCAAGTAATAAATGACTGCTCAGTAACAACTGCACAGTCTGGCGCATGTAGACCTACCCACGGTGCAGTTAATCTACTACCTATATTTAC
The DNA here is from genome assembly GCF_052110815.1 of Crocodylus siamensis. Lineage (NCBI taxonomy): Eukaryota > Metazoa > Chordata > Crocodylia > Crocodylidae > Crocodylus > Crocodylus siamensis. The sequence continues at coordinate 12,372,072 of NC_143408.1, forward strand.
AGGTAATAGGTAACTGTACAGTAGATTAGTCTACTGCACAGGAAAGCATCTCACATAGACACACACATAGAATTATAAGATATCTGATTTTACTGAAGTTTTTGATCTGGCAGACAAATGCATAACAAGATCCAGTAATGATAGCTAAAGATGGATGATTTCAAGCTGGAGAGAAGATGCAAATTTTTACCAGTGAAAATAATTAGCTCAAACAGATTCCCAAGGGACTTGGTAGACTCTACATTACAAAGTCTTTAAATCAAGACTAAATAGCTTATAGAGATGTTACTGTTTAATGGCAGGGTTCTGAACCTGCTGCATGAAAACCTGGGTGTTTTGCAGGAGGTCTTAATATCGAGTGCATTTTGAATGTTAAAGTTTTTTTTCAGATCTATTTGGCCATTCATTTACTAAAATAACTAGTAATGTCCCTTATGGGCTGCCAGAAGCCAAGAGTTAACAATAAATGTATTTGTAACAGTTCACCAGGGCAGATATTTTATTCATCATGAACAAAATAGAGAACCACTGACAGTGCTTCCAACCAGTATTTATGGGTTGATTTTCAAAATATTTTCAGACTTGAAACTGGCACATTTAGTAGAATTAAAAATATTTATGGACGTGGTTTTGTAGCCCAGTGGGCATGTCTACATGTGCCCCTGACTGCTCAGTTGGTACTGTGCAGTCCTGGTGGTGTATGGGTCATTGTCAACTTTACAGCACAGTAACAGTTGGGTACTGCACAATACTGGTGGCATGACAATTAGTGCCCGCCAGTGCTACATCACCGTAGTGATGATCTACATTGCCATAGCTCATTACTTTGGCTATGTAGCATCTCATGTGCCCAGAGCTACTAAGCATTTATCTATCGATAAAGTCACAAAAATAAGGGCAAACTTTTATTATCACAGTTGTCCAATGATCAGTTTCTTTGAAATTCTTACTACTCTGGTTTTCAGGTAAAAAATGTTGGTTGTAAAATGCTATACGTTAGGGCTGTGTTAAGCTTTGGTACTCAATTCAATTTGGAGGAGATTTGGCAACCAAATCTCTGAATTCAAATTGAATCAGGAGATTAATTAAAAGATCCAAATCAAATTGGCAGGCTCCAAATCGATTTGGAAAAGGTTCGGCGCCACTTCAGAGATTTGGCCATAGATTAAACAGGCAGCAGTCCTCACTACACTGGATGCAGCTGCTTTCAGCTGGTAATGCTGGTGTGGTGGGTGGAGGGGGAGGGAAAGGGCATGGGGCAGGGAGGGATTGGGGCTGGGGCTGGGGCTGGGGCTGAGAAAAGCTGCCCAGCTGGGGTGGGGGGGTGTGGGACTCAGGGAGAGGGGTAGGGGGTGCAGGATGCGGGCATGGCAGTGCTCATGAGCAGCGGCTATGCCCTGCTGCCATTTGTCCAGCTGAGGCAGGAGGGAGAGTGGCGTGTTCAGGCACGGCTCGCTTTGGGCAGAAGGGGCCAAGTGACAGCACGGCATAGCCAGCCACTTGGCCAGCCGGGGGGGGGAGGGGGCTGGATGTGGATGCGGCATCTGTGGGAGCAGGGCCTATGCCCTGCTGCCATTTGCCCAGCTGGGGCAGGAAAGGTGGGGCAGGATGTGGGTGCAGCAGTGCTGGGAGTGGGGGCTATGCCCTGCTGCTGCTTGCCTTGTTCAGCCCAGAGCAAGCTATGCCTGCATTGCACCACCACCCACCTCCACCCCAGCTGGGCAAGTGGCAGCAGGGCATAACCCCCGCTCCCAACACATCAGCTGGGGAGGGGCTCTGCCCTGCCACTGCTTGCTTGCCCAGCAGGAGCAGGGGGTGGACGCATGATGCAGGCACAGCAGCACTGTGAGTGGGGCCTGTGCCCTGCTGCTGCTTGCCTAGCTGGGGTGGGTGGGTGGGGTACAACGCAGGCGTGGTGTGCTCCAGGCAGAAGGGGGCAAGGGGCAGCTGGGAATAGCCCCCACTCCCACTGCTGCTGCAGCCACATCCTGCTTGCCCTGGCTGGACAAGCGGCAGTAGGGCATAGCCTCCGCGCCCAGTGCTGCTGCACCCGCATCAGTGCTGCTGCACCCGCATCAGTGCTGGGAGTGGGGGTCTGCCCTGCCACCACTTGCCCAGCCGGGGCAGGTGGAGGGGACAGAATGCAGGTGCTGGGAGTCTCGGGCAAAAGGGGGCAAGGGGCAGCAGGGCATAGCTCCTACTCCTGGCGCGGCTGTACCTGCATCCTGTCCACCCCCCTGCCCCAGCTGAGCAATCAGTGGCAGCCCCCACATCTCATGCCCCCCCTCTCAGGCTGTTTAAGTGGCAGGCTATGCTTTGCTGCCGCTTGTCCCCTTCTGCCTGGAGTGAGCTATTCCTGCATCACACCCCTTCTCCCCCACCTTAGCTGGGCAGCTTGTCCCAGCCCCAGCCCCAATCCCTCCCTCCCCCATACCCCTTCTCTCCCCCCTCCACCCACCACAACAGACTTATCAGCTGGAGGCAGTGAGGACTGCTGCCTGTTTAGTCTATGGCCAAATCTCTGAAGTGGTGCCAAATCTTCTGATCCAATTCAGCCGAATCAAACTGGGATAGTGATTTGAATCTCCGAATTGAATCACTATCCCTTTTAATTGGCTATATCCAAATCCAAAGCATATACTTGCCACTTTGCATAGGCCTACTACACATGTGGCAAAAATTGTCTCATTTCAATATGCATTGTTGGGAGTTCTGAAATAAATTGGCAGTCTTTTCACATTTACTAAGTACGGGGTAGTCATTTGGGGCTCTTTCCACTGATGAGTTATTTACTTTCTTTAATGAATATATGTTGCTGGATCCAGTGGGGACTTGGGATTTTTACTATGGTTTAGTTAGGGTTTGGTGTGACATTTTTCTAAATTGTTTAATTTTTTTTAATTAATCCAGATCCTAACTTCAACACAAACTTAACTTTAAGCATACAATTAGTTTATCTGAAATTAAAATTAAGTATGTTTTTAAGTGATTGTAAATGTTATTACCCATACTGTAATGCCTAGAGGTCCTGTTATGCAGACAGAGGGGAATAAATGGTGTCATGAAAGTGATCCTAATTTAAATATAGTGATGGAAAAGAGAGGATAAGTCACTTGCTCACAGAAGTGCAGGGGATTGGTATGTAGATCTCAGACAGTCTATTTGCTAAAAAAGGGCAGTGACTGAAAGTACCATATTTACTCAAATACAAAATTAGCTCCCCCACTCCTTTTTCAGCATGGGAAAAAATGTTCCTTTTCTTACATTTACATATGAAGCAATGTCACTAAATACATTGACTATTATTAAACATGCTGCCAAAAGCTGCATGTTTTCAGCAATGGAAGCCAATTATGAAGTTAATTAAATGCAGTCAATACTGAGCATGACTAAAACTCACAGCCCACAAGGGACTAATATACTGTTGGCCCCTATGACAAGAATAGGTTAGTGAAACCCGTCTTAATAAGCTATATAGTACTGCCCATTGTGCCCAGTCCCCCTGACTCTTTTCAGTCATGGTGAGCCACTACACTGAATATATTTCAACTTTCTCTTGACTCACACCTGAGTTGTACATTTCTTTACTATTGTCAACGAGTCTTGTTTTTAAACCCACCTTAAATGTCTGGAAAACATTACCAAATGTGGCCCCAAACAGCTTACCAGAATGCTTCTGTTACCCCCTCTCTCAGCTTGTCACAGATGATTAATGTGGCCCTGCCTTGCATGAAGTGGAGCCAGACCAGGTTGCCCTGTGCCAATCTTCATTTAAATTTTTGGAGGATCCCAGGACTGGTGACAAAAACACTTGGTTCCAGTTTTTAGTGGGGAGCTAATTAGCACATGGATCCTTTGTAGAGTAGTCTGTGGAGTACGCACACATAGTAATCTGAACTATGGTGTCACTATGGTTTAAAAGGTTGTTTTCTCTGGTGAGGCCAAGCCCAATGAACTACATGGTAGATCCTAAGTCTTTTGGCTTTAAACTAATGTAATGAATAGTTTGTATTCTCTATAAGTAGGTACAAGAATAATACTTAAAAGTGTGTTTATGGAGTATCTATGCTAAAACGTGCAGCAGTTTCAAAAGAGGTAGAGTACATTAGTTCTGGATAAACTAAGTTAATGGGTATCTGTAATAACTTCCCTGTATGCAAGTTACTACAGGTATGTTTATTTCAAGGTTAGTATTTTCAAGTTTATCCCACCCTTCCATGTGCTTGGGAGAGTAGGGTCCAGCTGTAAAAAGGGATGGAATGAGGTACAGGGCTAAGAAGTTGGAGGAGCAGACGGTGAGGAGGCTATGTGATCCCCAGATTTATTTTCTTTTCTGTCACAGTGAACAGATTCAAGACAAATATCCAATTATTAGATTCTCTACCTGGAAAATTATAAAAGATTTATAAAATTCCCATATATAGATTCTAATTATTAAGGGGTTGTCTTATATTTGAGTAAATACGGTATTTGCTGTTTTATGCTGAATGCAGTAAATAGTTTGGACTGGAAAAAGGGGGAAAATTCTGAGAAAGGTAAAACATTTCTTTCCAATATTTCCGAGATTGAATGTTTTACTTTTTCTTTTTGAAACAATATTTTAACACTTAATTTGTATAAATGTAATGAAAAATACATTTTAATGTAGTTTCAAGTCAAATGAAACATTTTAGTTGATCTAAAATTAAATATTTTTTCAGCTTTCCATTTCACCAAGAAGTGAAACTTAATCTGAACAAATCTTTCTCCTAGTTTTTGCCTTAGTGAACAAACTAATTTTTTTCAATTCACACAGCTCAATTCCTAAACCTCAGTCCAATAATTTAACCACAGGTTATTTCAATGTAGCTTTCTCTGGCTGTCTTTAAACTTGGCTTCACTTTAATACACAGAAATTTTTAAGAGTTACAATTTGAGCATTTTCTAAATATGTTTCCTGTCAATTTTCTCCATCCCAAACTTGCTTTCTTGGAGCTGTAGAGCAGAACAGTACAGAGGAATCCTTGGTTTCATTCCCTGAAGACAAAAGCTCCTTGATTTAGTTAGTTAAATAGTCTGCGCCCTAACTGTGAAAATTCTCTTTCACCCTGAAATTGATGGCCCTGCCTCCTACCCCACAATTGCAGGCAATTGAAAATGTAATCGTGGGTATATTTGCAAATTGCACCTGCAGTTGCTGGATTTTGTGGCTGTCAGTTGGACTCATCCTTTGATAAGGTGGCACTATCTATTGTCTTTTCCTTTAGAGTTATTCTGTGAACTTAATTCATGCTGAGTGTTTTACTCTGTCATTTCTTCCAAATGAACATGTAAATCCCAGCTCTAGTGAGTTATTGAAATTCTTTTAATCCTTTAAAACAGCCTTCACAATGCAACAAAATTGTTTTTGGTGTCATTAAGGGAAGAAACACTCCTGTAGCCCCCCAAAGCTATGTAAAGGATGGTTTCCTTCTAGATATTTTGTCAGGTTTAACCAGTTATTCATTTTTGAATGGTTGATAATAATCCTTAGAATAAACTGTGTACAAATCATACTATTATTTTTATTTTGATTATTCATGCCACTAAACAGATTCTTTTTTGGATTAAGGTCCAAAGCCTTTTAGCCTTGAACTGAGAAAAATATGAGCCTATCTAACACTTATCTGGCTACATTTCCTGGAAGGGATTGTTTGTGCATCTAGTTGAATATTTTGAATCAAAAGATAATTAAGCTGCATAGCTGTGCATTGTCTATTGTTGCTGTGAAAGAATTGCCATTCCAGAGAAGGTAATTTTGGATTTTTGCAAGACTGTAGTACATTTTGCAATACGCTTCACTTACAATTTTAATTTTACTATTATTAAATCTTTCCAGATATCCCATTAACATATGGCGTTGAGCTTAAATTCCTGACCTGGGAAATGTTCACATCAGGAGCAGTTCTGTTAAAGATTGTTCTTCTTTACAAAGGAACATTTGTTTACAAAGGAACATTCATAGTGATTGAATGTTAAAATGATTTTCTCTAACTCTTAGGGATGGGTCTTCACAAGTAAATGCTGTGTACCATGATCCACTTGGAATGGATTTGGCAGAAAAGGGACAAAACAAATGAAAAACCAACCAAAAAGCCCCCTCATGGCCCTTGGTTTTGCTAAAAAGAAACAGACGAGAAATATAGAGGGTCACTGTAAATGTTGGGCTTGGAGAAGGAAAAAATGCCAGGCTTCTTTTTTTTTGTTTTACACTTTATGCCTTTTTATTCCATACATCAAGGCATTATTTCTCTCTCCCTCTCGCGCGCTCTCTCTCTCTCTCTATATATATATAGAGAGAGAAATATATAGATATAAACAAGATAGATATATGTATGGAGAGAGAACGAGAGAGAGCTTTATTTTGCATTGTCTCCTTGAGCTAATTCTAGCCAGGGGTTCCCAGCATACAGCCTCAAGTGTCATTATGAAGCTGTTGAAGTGATGAGAGGTAATTTGCATAGTTTTGCAATGATAGTTAAATTCTGGAAGCCAGTTTACCTGAAAGTTGGATTCTAGGTGTTTTGTTTTTTTAAAATCCTATGTCAGATTCAGAATAAGTTGGTAAACTTGCATCACTGTTAAAAGAAAGTGACAGAACACAGTGTTTCTCAGGGCACAAATATTCAAACACAGATCACCACTTGTCTTTTTTATCATTATATTTTAAATTATTATTTATTTTTCTTATTTATTTTTCCTGCTTCTTTAGACTTTTTATCATTGTGAACTAGATGCAGGCCCAAACACAGATTTACATAAGTAGATACAGACATATAAACATAAGCAAAAACTTGCACAAATATAGACGTAGAGTAGACATAGGTACAGGGCTAAGTTATGTATCACCTTATATGCCTGAGTACATGTATATAGCTGCATAACTGTAGTTTTTGGCACTTAAACCCAGTTTAAGGTTCTGCTGTCTCCTGCAGTAAAATAGAATCATCCTGTATTCTACCATTTTTCCTACTAGAAGTAAAACGGAGGAGGAGAGGCACATGCCACCTGGTTTATACTCTCTTGGCCCTACATAGAACTGCATATGTAGATGCTGACATGGCTGACCGGGGTACAAGGGTGCTTCAGTCTGCCTGCCAGCTAGCCCTGCTCTGAAGCATCCTCATGCCCCAGCTGGCCCTTCTGCAGCACATTGAGCTGGGTTGGCTGTCTGGCAGGCTGACCCTCTGGGCCCCCTGCCAGCTGGGGCAGCTCCAACCCAGCTCAACTTGTTGCAGTCCCAGATGCACATGTAAACACAACACCTAGGAGCAGTAAATTCTGGGGCAGTATGCACTGGAGTTTATTGCTGCACACTAATAGCATATATAGACGTACCCTGAGTAATGCCTACCGCATGGCCTAATTAATAGAGCACTTTACTGCCAAGCAGGAGAGGCAGATTCAAACCCTCTCTTGCTGAGGGGTGGGTCTAGAACCAGGGTTTGCTATTTCCTGAACAAATACCCTAACCATATGGCTGTTGTTTCAAAAGGAAGGAGAGTTTTTCTTCACTGTCTAACACCTCATAGTTGCAGCTTTTGCCTGTCTAAAATTTCAGGACTTGTCCAGCTTTACATAGATACCTAGGCAATTCAGTTTCCCAACATTGCACTCTGTCTGGAACATAGCCCAAGTGAGCATGCTCAGTAGGGTAGTGCAGGCAAAACAGGCAAAGCAGCAGTGTTTGTGCCCTGGGCAGCAGTGCTGGCAGCAGTAACTGGGCAGCCAGCAATCATGCACCCCTCTAAGTCTGTACCTAGTGGTGGTGCCCTGCTTGTCTACCCCTGGTTAAGCTACTGTTTGATTCCCCCCTACCAAATCCAGACCATGTTGCTCCCTGCAGGCGAGATCTGGACCACAGACCTCTCCACAGGCTGGATCAAACCCCCCGCCAGCAGCAGGGTGAGCAGCACCAAGGAACTGAGTGGGTTAACACAGTTGTTGTTCATCCCAACACCATTTAAATGTATTCCCAATAGGATACCCCAGAATTTGGTGGCATACTGCACTCATGCTCACTCTTGCTCCTGAATTCCTGATATCTTTGAAGGCCCTCAAACTAAAGGACATGGCTCTATGGGCCAGGTCCAGCTCATGGGCTGTATGTTTGACTTTTCTGTTCTACTGAATAATTGCCATTTATCCATGTCCAGTGAAATACAATTGGATCACCCTGTCTGAGACCTACATACACACATCCTCACACATATAGAAATTCACAAGGTTATGTAAGGTGATTTGCATGCACAAGTCATGTTAACACAATAAATTTACAGTTTTCTGAAGTGGTGTTTCCAAATCTGGGCTGCTCATGATGGGCTGCTTCCATGGCCCTCACCCCCTTGTGCTGTGCTGTGCATGCACAGGAAGCTCTCTCAACGCAGTTCCTGCCTGAGCTCTGCATTTATAGTGAGATTTCTTTGCTCATCCACAGTCCACAGAAACTCTGACTGGAGCTTTTGCTTTGCAGGGCTCTGGAGATGAGGGAGTCAGTGTTGCCATTACTCTCCCTCTCCTTCCCTTGCCCCTGCTCCTATCCCTTCCTCTTCCTTGCCCCCATCCTCCCACTGAATTCATGAGCAGAAGAAAAGAGAGGGTGAGTTGCAGCAGTCCTCACCCACTAGGTTTTGGAGGTGTGTGAAAGTAGGGGCTCTCCTCAGATAGAGTTACCATACCTCTGGGTTTTGCCACATATGCCCTCTTTTTGAGTCCTCCCATCTCTGTGTGGGCGGGTTTTTTAAAAATATGATCAAATGTCTAGGATTTTGATCAGTTCAGCTTCAAAGTTTTTCCCAGTTTGTCCTAGTAAGGAGCTGCTTGGGTCTGGGGAGAGCAGGGGGAGGGCAATTGGAGGTAAGGCGCACATACACAACCCCCAGGCAGGGTGATGGGAACAGCCTCAGCAGCTGGATGTAGGTAAGTCTGTGGGGGGTGGAGGTTGGAGGGCCAGGGCTTGGGGACTATCCAGGGGGGTGGGAGGTGCTCGTGTGTGTGTGTGTGTAGCAGAGGTGGGTGGAGGGGATGGGTGTGTGAGGGAGGCAGGTGCCTGCTGGTGCTGGGGGAAGCTATCTGGGTGCTGGAGCTACACCAGGGCAAGGGAGGTGGGGAGGACATGCCTGCCCCTCCAGTGGGAGAAGTGGGCCCTTCAGGAGCAGCAGGGAGCTGTGTGACTCGCCTGGTAGCACCAGGGCTGGTTCCTTGGCTTATGAGGTGGGGCATCCAGGAGACACTGCAGGGCTAGAGGGGGCACGGGGCTGCAGGTTGGGAGTGAGGTGCACTGACAGGGCCAGGGGTCTATGGGTTAGGAGTGAAGGTCAGCAGCGGGGTTGGGAGGGGGCTGTGGCCTGGGAGTTGGGGCAATGGAGTGGGCAGGGTCAGGGCACCAGCAATATCACTGCCCCACACAATCATATACCACCTGCTCCCCTCCCCTCCCCTCCCCCCACTACATGACTAGTGTCCTCTGTTTTGGAACTGGAAATATGGTAACCCTACTCAAAGCCTGAGCTGATAAGCCAATGATGCTCATGGCACAAACAGAGCTCTGGCAGACGCTGTACTGACATGCTGGTGAGTATGGACAATTCACTGCACACATGCTACACAACTAGATGAGGGTGTGACCACCCTGCTGCACACCCCGCCCCTTTCTACTCCCCCCAGTCCACTCCTGCCAGCTTCCTAAACCCAAAGCGATATTATCAGCATCTGTGCAGTGATTTGGGTGGACTAATTAGCACTGCTGATTGACAGGGTATGCTAGTCCACCTCCATACTAATTAGCCTACCAGCATCAGCACACAGATGTGGTTATGCCGTCTTCCCATTTAGGAAGCAGGCTTTCTGGAGCAGCCCAGCATTCTTGAGGACACCATTCTGAAGCATGGTAATACATGCACAGAGACACATGCGTGAGTGCATGCATCCACACACAAAATATAACTTTTTTTTCCTTTCCCATTATCTCTAACTCATATAGTCCAGGAAGTTTAATTTGTTCTCAGTAGTAATCACCATTAAATAGAAATTGTCTTTTTCTGTGCAAACACGTCATTAGTGAAGCTGGTTTCTGCGGGGTCCAGATTTCATTTTTATTAAAATGAAACACTTTTAGGCTCCTTACTGTGTACAAGGATGAACAGTGTAATTTTAACCCATTGGGTTGGCCACAGATAATTGCACTGGCATTTGATTGGACGATTAGGGAAATATCCTCTTATCATGCAGTATAATTTGCATTTTTCCCTACTTCTATGGAACAAAATCATGCTTTCATACACAGGCAATTTTCATGAGCATTATAAATCCTAATGAATATGTTTTCATGTTCGTTGTATTGGCTTGTTTTTATTATTGAAGGTCTGAAAAACAGGTCCAATTAAAAACCTACAGATGAAATGATTGCACAGTTTAGGCTGATAAAAAACATTATATTGCCACTTTTCTCTTTTCTTTTAATGGGGATCACAATGAGTAAAAAGGGGTCTCTTAAAGAATGTCCATTGTTACCTGGAACATAGAAAGCATTTTGAGTCTTTTGCTTCTTAATGGTAATCTGTAACTTTCAGATATAGTGACATTTCTGTTGTCTTTAGAACTGAGTGACTTGAAGGCAATGGAAGTGACTCCAAAATTGGTAATGTGACACTAAGCCTACTGCCTTGATGTCAGTTACTGAAATCTTCTCCAGGTCAGTGATGACTGAGAGTCATTAGTCTCATGCAGCTGTTACCTGCCCTGCATGCAGTAAAATCAGGAACTCCAGCCAGTTTCCAGCTTATACCTAACCATATCACTAAAGCAAGTTTGTGTCCTGGCCAACTGCTGCCTAGAAGAAATCAACTTCTTTCTCTCTAAACTACTTAAGTCTTGCTTTGAGGCCTTCCATCCATCATCTTGCTTTGGCACTATTCTGATCATATATCCGTTTTTATTTCCTTTTGTGTCCTCATGACATTTCTTTGTTCTTTCACAAAGGCTGAAAGAATCCTGTTGTGTGAGGAATGACTTTGCTGATCTTTTTTGTGCCATAATAGAGTGAAAAGGCCATACACACTGAAGAACTGCCATGCTGAATTATTCCAGCTGTCGATATAGTCTAGTATCTTCTTCCTATTATGGCCAGATGTTTTGGAGGAAGAAATGCTGGAATGGATATCTGTCCAATATTTGTGGATTGAGCTATCTCAAGCTTGGATCACACCAGGTGCATCTACAAGTGCAATTAATGTGAAGCAATAAATGGTGGTGAATATCATGCCAGAGTTTACTGCTCCCAGTATATAGTTTACACATGTGCCCAGGACTGTAGCACAGTGAACTGGGTTCGAGAAGTCCTGGCTGGCAGGGAGTCTGGGAGTTCAGCCTGTCAGCTTGGGGCTACTCTGACTTGGCTCAGCGTGCTGCGGAGGGGCTGGCTGGGGCACAAACGTACTCCAGAGTGGGGCTAGTTGGCAGGTAGCCCCTGCACTAAAGCACCCTGGTGCCCCAGCCAGCCCTATCAAAAGTCAACCTGTGTGTTGTGGAGGAGTGAATAACTCCGGCATAGGATAGTACTTGTATTTACAAGTAATGATCTATGGTGGAGTAAATTAACTTCTTGTGGCCTAATAGAGCCTCACATGTAGACACAGAGACTTTGCTGCGGAGCTAATTAGGCAGGTCCACAGTAAACATCTCATGTAGACATACCCAGTGTATTTTAATTTGTTGCTCTTATACTCTTAAGACATTTCTTCCAAGAGAAAAAACAGTAGGTTTTTTATTCTGGAGTCACAAGCGTGTAGAGGAAAACATGGGAGCTGGAAGTGGGAAAATACTCAACATTTCTGTAGGCAGTGAAACCAAGAAACAAAACCAGCTTGCTCCTTCCCATCGTAGTTCTGAGTAGCTATACTTAACTTTTCCTTTTCATATAAATGTCAACTTCCTCTGAGGATGTGAACTTTCCCTTTGGTTGGCCATTCTTTTGACATTTCCTTATATTTTGTCACTGAAATTCCCTGATTTTCCCTGGAGAAGTCCAGCCTTGCCATTACTGCTGGTCTCACTGCCGGATATTCCTGTCTGTGTCTCAGTGGGTAAACTGTTCAGCTCAAAGAAAAAGTTGAGCTGTCTGACTGAATTTGCACCTGCATTCACCTGGTAGTACCTGTACTGGTGGTCCTCCTCTTGTATTAGAGCACAGTGTACAACATTTCCTACAAAAAAATGTGTTCAGTTTTGTCAAGATCTTGCTTGCCTCATTCTACTTCAGTCAGCAGTCACACCTTACTCAACCTGTTCTACTATTGCAGCCAGATTTAGATTCCAATGCCAGTCTTCTCAAACCATAATGCATGAAAACTTCACACATCACTACTGCTCACTACATATTATTAAGGACCCGTTTTAAATTCAGTGTACACTGAATATTTTTTTCATAAAATATCCTTCAATCCAAAATGTCTCCCAGGGCTATATCAAGCATGCTTCAGAGCCTGTGGTGCTTGAAATGAATGTATAGATTTGGAATCACTTCGCTGTCCTTGCAGGGTGAAAATAAGACTGCTATAGGGTTGATGGGCTGCAAGAGAACAAAATATATTTGTTTCTTCAAACTGGAATTTGCTCTGCCACTGACAGACACTTAAAAGCTTAAGGGTTTGGATTTACTGGACAATTCATTCATATCCAAAGAGAAAATTTTAGATGAAAGTATATTTAAATGGGATGAGATTCTGTTGAAGTTTGTTTTTGACCATTTCACGGTTTTCTGCATACCTCTAATCAAGCTTTCCACTATAATTTGTGAGGGACAGGCCAGCATTATCCAAAGTATCCTCTGGGATTGTTACCTTGGGACTCATATTTCAAAGCTCCTGAGCACCTGAGGCTCGCTTCAACTTCCTCTTGAATTGTGGATATTGAGCACACCTGGAAATGTTTCTTAAGCTGGGCTTCCAAAAAGTTGAGAAAGGCCTATTAGTAATGACTCTTTAAAAAGTTGAGTTCAGTTTCTCTGTGACATTATGTTGATTCCTGTCCTGTTTGAATATATCATACTGGCAGCGGGTGTGGTCTGAGAGTTTTATTAAAGGAAATCTGTTTAAATCCATTAATGAGGCAGAGCTGCAATTCCTGAATATAATTGGATTTGCCCAATTTATATTGAAGGAATTAATATTGAGACATTAAAGCAGAATTCTATTTCACTGCCAAGATGTGTGTTATTTATGTAGTTTTAAGGTGTCTAATATTCTTGTATAATGTCCTGAGTTGTGCTTAGATGCCTATTTGCTTTTTATAGTTACATTTTTTCCTGTGGCCACATCCAGACAAGTAGATTATTCAGTCTGAACCCCTGCCCTGGGCAGGAAAGACTGCTGGGGCCAGGAGACCCCAGCTAGGTGCTTGTCTAGTCTCCTCTTAAAGACCTCCAAGGTAGGGGAGAGCACCACCTCCCCTGGAAGCCTATACCATGTGATATATGGCACCATGTCCACGGGTCCACCCGTAAGGGCGCGAATCAAGCACCTGTGGGTCGTTGTGGGGTCCTGTCCCCCGCCTTACGTACTCTGGAGTGACTCCCGCTCCCAGTCTGCTCCCGCCAATTCCGCCTGCCACGACTTTGATAGTATTGGTTCAGTGATTTTCCTTGGCGGGTGCACGTCCAAAAACAGGTCTCCTGTCCAGTCCGGTCTGGGGTCTTTGAGGGCACCTGCCTCCCCTACACCCTCGCCCGAGCCTCCGCACGGTGAGTCCCAATGGTGCTCCCCTTTACCTCGGCGAGGGTTGGGGTCTCTTTTCTCCCAAAAAGAAAGTCCTTTTAGCGACCCCCGGGTCGCTTGGTAAGTCCTGGCAGGATCCCCTATGTATATCCGGGGCCCGCCGTTCCTGCCAGGGGTCCGTCTCCCAACAGTCCTCCCTGGGTCAGCCTGCCGCCGCCGCCTCTGGCCACGAGCCGCTCCGGCCGGGGCTGTATCTGGGGCCCGCCGTTCCTGCCAGGGGTCCGTCTCCCAACAGTCCTCCCTGGGTCAGCCTGCCACCGCCGCCTCTGGCCACGGGCCGCTCCGGCCGGGGCTGTGGTCGGGGGAGCTTCCCCACTCCCAGCCCCCACCACCTGATCAGTGGCCCTGAGGGCCCTCTGTCCCTCGTAGCTTGCCCCACGGGGCCCTACCCGGCTCCAGAAGGTCCTTGCCGGGTTTCCTCCTGCCGTCCGCCGTGCTGCTGCTCCCCCGCTGGGAAGCTCCTCCTCCTCTGACTCCTTCCGGCCCCCGGCTGCTCCGCACCGGCGCCGCTTTTGAGTCCGCCGGCTCCTCACGGCACCTGGGAGAGTTAATTAAAGCGCGTGCCGCCAGTCTCCGCGTGCAGATTCCCTCCCGGGCTTTCGCGCCGGCTCCGGCGGTGCCACGCCTCTCATGTCCCGCGTTCCCGCGCTGCCGGCTCCGGCCGGGCGTGCTCCGCCCAGCCCGGTGAGTCCCGGGGCTGCCTGGGGTCGGGGCTCTTCCACACACCACAGACATGTCTGTGGCTCCACATACTACACATTCAGATATTCTCTGCACTGGAAGGGTGTGCTGCTCTGCATTTTTTTTGGCCCCTAGATAACCAGGGGTGAAAAAAAAAACACAGGAAAAAAAAGCGACACACTCAAAAGCCAGGCTCAGGGTGGCAGAAATGCCACAGCTGCAGCCCTGGGAGGCCTCCCAGGACCTCAGGTAAGGCTGCTGGGGCCAGCACATTGGTGGCCCCAGCCTTTCCTACCCCACTTGGGGCAACTTGCCATATGCCAAAATGTACGTTGCATGGGCATTCCCCAGGAACACGTAGTGGTGACTCAAGATGCACTGCCTCTGCTTGTCCCTGGAGAACCAAACGTCCATACTCATGTGGACCCAACCTCTGACTAATTTGTCCCACCATGCATGCTCAGATATAATTCAACATTACTCCATCATGGAAGTACCAAAATGCTGTGTGGTCCCTGCAAAATTGTAGCTAGCTAAAGACCAAAGCTAGAAAGAGTTTGGTATTGAGGTGTCCACTTTTTTGCCTAGTGGTTAAAGCACCTGCTCAGGATAAGAAAGGCCCACAGACACATCTCCTAAGGGTATTGGAACCCTGCTTCTCCACATCTCTGTGAAGTCTGACTTTGTGACTCAATGAAATAAATGCTGCTCTTACATAGGTGTAAAGGGCATAAGGCCCATGTAGTTTACAGTGTTGTTTGTATGCATTGTATTATGAAGTAATTGGGAAAATTGTATAAACTGTAATTTCACATGGTGCTCCACCTGCTAAAATGCCCTTTTGATGGGGCTGGAATAGATGTCCAGATTGTACTGTTCGGAAATTTGTTGAGTGATAGTCCTCATACAGGAAAGGTCTCTTGATATACATAACCGTTAAACCCTAACAGGAAGAAACATGTACCTGTGTTTGTAGTGGGGGGGAATAAATACCAAGTCTCTGATTTTCTTTTCAGAAAAAGAAAGTGTGCAGTACTCAACCTTCTTCAGCCATCTGTCACTAGCCCAATTCACCTTATGGGATACTAACTGACTTTTATCAAAAGTCTCTTGAAATCACACACTTCTTCTGGTACTTCTCATTACACATTCAATTTACAGAAAAGAGTGGCATGGTCATACTAATGATTGATAATCCATTTAATAGATTTCATAGCTTTCCTAGATGTTTAGGGTCAAAAGGGACCCAAGTAGATCATTGAGTCTGACCCCCTGCCCTGGACAGGAAAAACTGCTGGGGCTAGGTGACCCCAGCTAGGTGCTCCTCTTAAAGACCTCCAAGGTAGGGGAGAGCACCACCTCCCTTGGAAGCCCGTTCCAGATTCTGGTAACCCTTACCATAAAGAAGTTCTTCCTGATGTCTAATCTAAATCTGCTTTCTGTCAGTTTGTGGCTGTTGTTTCTAGGAACTCCAAGGGGTGCCTTGGTAAACAGAGTATCTCTATTCTGTGCTGTCCCCCCTTACAAATTTGTAGACAGCCACTAGATTCCCTCTCAGCCTTCTCTTGTGGAGGCTGAAGGGATCCAGGTCCCTTGATCTCTCCTCGTACGACCTTACCTGCAGGTCCCTAACCATCCAAGTAGCCCACCTCTGGACCCTCTTTAAGTATCCACATCCCTCTTGAAGTATCACCTCCCTAGCCCTGATCATGCATGATAGGGTGCAGTTAGCTATACTGATCACTTTGTCACATTGACATGTTCATCTTGGAGTCAACTATGACTCTGAGATCCCTTTCTGCTGCTGTGCTGCTTAGGAAGTCATCTCCCAGTCTGTAAGTGTGTTGGAGATTCCTTCTCCCCAGGTGCAGTACTTCGCACTTATCTTTGTTAAACTGCATCCTATTCTGCTGTGCCCACTTTTCAAACCTGTCCAAATCTGCTTGAATCCATTCCCCGCCCACTAGTGTTTACTTTGCCCCATAATTTGGGGTCATCTGTGAATTTGGACAGAGTGCTCTCCACGCCCCCATCCAGGTCACTGATGAAGACATTCAACAGCACTGGTACAAGGACTGAACCCTGCGGGACCCGCACTGCCCACATCTTTCCAGATGGATACTGACCTGTCCACCACCACTCACTAGGTGCATCCTTTAAGCCAGTTAGCCACACCTGACCGCGTAATCATGTACATCACAGCCACTTAGTTCATTTATGAGAATGGGGTGAGACACCATGTCAAAGGCCTTTTTAAAATTCAAGAAAATGACATCAGCCTCAATTCCTGCATCTAAGCATTTTGTGACCTGTTTGTAAAAAGAAACAAGAGTAGTCAGGCAGGATCTACCTGCTATGAACCTGTGCAGGTTGTCCTTTATCATTGTTTTTCCTGCTGGACTCCCTCAAATATTATCCTTAATATTTTTTTCAAAAGTTTTTCCAAGAATAGAGGTGAGACTAATTTCCTGGATCCTCCTTCCTCTCCTTCTTGAAAATAGGGACCACATCGGTCCTTTTCCAGTCTCTGGGGCCTGTCCTGAATGCTACGAGTGCTCAAACAGTCGTGCTAGTGGTTCTGCTATGACATTGACCAATTCCTTCAGCACACTTGGATGAAGTTCATTTGGGCCTGCTGACTTGAACACATCCAGCCCCCTAAGTGTCCCTTCACTAGGTCTGCGCTAACTATTGGTGGGTTGGTGTCCCTCCAGTGCCTGCCTATAGTCCATCTGGGAGCTTTGTCTTGATCCATGTTCAGGAATACAGAAGCAAAAAAACTTATTGAAGAACTCAGCTTTGTCCTCTTATCTGCCATCAATTGGCCTAGTCTGTCCTGTAGAGGTCCTTTGTTCTCATGCACCTTCTTTTTGCTCCCTATATACCTAAAGAAGGACTTTTTGTTCTCTTTAATTTTTGTTGCCAGCCTGAGTTCCATTTCTGCTTTGGCCTTTCTAATTGACTCTCTGCAAGTGTGAGCCAAGTAGGTATACTCCTCCTTGGTGGCTACCCCCTCCTTCCACATTCTGTATGCCTCTTTTTTCACTCCTAGGATTTCCTGGATTTCCCTGTTTAGCCCAGAGGGTTTCTTGGCCCTTTTGCCCCCTTTTATGTGCAATAGGATTGTCCCCTTCTGTGCCGAAAGGATTGTTCCCTTGAGGAATGACCACCTTTCCTGGACTCCCATCTCACCAATGCTCTTGTCCTTCAGTGCCTCACTTACTAACCTCCTGAGCTCACTTAAGTTTCCCTTTCTGAAGTCTAGCACTTCTGTCCTAATGGTTATCTTTTCCCACCTTTTGCCAGATAGTGAATTTGTGAATTGTTTGGTTAGTGAATTTGTTTGCAGATCAAACTGTGTACAGGAAGCTTTGTTATTCACAGGTTCAGCAAAGGCGTAATTGTTTTCTGGAATAGGTAGACTTAATAAATAAACTGAGAGGGATACAATTGGGAGACAACTTTATCATGCTACTACCTGGAGGCCTTGCTTCTAATCTACTGACTACAACCAGTTCTGTACAATCAACCATATAAGTTGCTTAAGTGACCAGTATCCTTACATCTCCTTTTTTTCCTCATAAAATAACAAACACTTCACATCTATTTACATTCACAGTATTCTAGCCTCAAAAGGTCTCAATTAGTCCCTGGGTAGGCTTTTTCATTCTTGTGTAACTTCTCAGTTTGCTGAAGTTCATCCTCTGCTACTGAATCTTGATTCCCCAGCTTGTTTAGATACAGGTACCCTCCTGGACATTCTGTTCTGTGTTCTTTTACTTTTCTTTTTGATGGAAGAAGAAGCTATTTCTCTTATAAATCTGTCCATAGTCTCCAATGGCTTCATATGAATTAATCTCTTAAGACTACTGCCTTTTGTGCCTATGTTTTGTTATCATAGACCCATACATTGTCACGTGGCTGCAAAGGTGGCAAGTCACATACCCCTCTATCATATTCCTCTTCTGTTTTTCTTTCCTGTTGCCTCTGGAGATTTATACCATCACAGCTGTGCTGATATAGCCTAGTGGTTTAGCTCTAGGCCTTCTGTTGAACAGCATTTTTGTAGCTAACAACATTTATTGCAAAGGTAATGTCCTGTAGTTCAATAGAGCCAGGAAAGTGTATGTGTTTCAGTCCTCAGCGTTTAAGAGTCTTTATGATATTAACATCATCTTACTGTGGATACCCTTGGATACAGGTATCATGTTTGAAATTATAGTCTTCAGCAAATTTTTAAATTCATACGCATCACATTGTGGTTCTTTATGAGTCATGACCACTTCGTATATAACATGCCTGGTAAATATGGATTTGATATGTTTGATGTTATATTATCTAGCATTTCAAGTTCTGGATAATGAAAAAGAAAGTCTAAGACCAATACATAGTTATAGCCTGTATACACAAATATATCTCTATCGACTTTTCACCTTGGTTTTAGAGTTTCAGGTATTATAATCGTAAGTTGCTTAATTTGATTAGTGTCTGTGTTTTTGGTGCTTATAGTATAGGCTGTTTTAATTAAGCCAAGGATGGCATGACAAGTGTTTAACCCCAGTATTGAAACACCAGTGCCAGCTACAGTTACAAACCTTTTTTTTAAATTTGGTATTAACTTTCAACTCCAGTTTATAAATATCCTTTTGTTGGAATTGGTTGTTTGCCATATGATTTAAGGTTTACCTGTCTCACCTCTATCTGAGTAGTGTTTTTATAGAAACATTTTAGTGGTCATCTCAGAAATTGTGGTTATGTGTGTACCAGTGTTGTTGCCTCCAAGGTCCTCCTAGGTTCTACTGCAACACAGTTTGAATTAGCCTGCAAGAACTATTCAGTGGGTGCATCTACACATGCAGTTAGCACATAGGAATAAACTCTAGCACAGTTTGCACTGGAGTTTATTGTTCCCCAGCAAAGTGTTTACACATGCACCTGGGACCACAGCACATTGAGCTGAGGTGGAAAAGCCCAGGCTGACAGGGAGCCTGAGGGGTCAGCCTGTCAGCTTGGAGCTGCTCTGCACTGCCTTAACATGCTATGGAGGGATTTGCAGAGGCATGAGGGCGCTATAGTGCAGAGCTAGGTGGCAGGCAGCTCCCACATGACACAGCCAGCCCTCGTCACCATTTACAGATGTGTTTCAGTGCACATAACTACTCTGCTGTAGGATAGTACTTGTCCCAGACAGTACTACCCTACAGCAGAGTTAATTAATTAATTGCACCCCAATATGGACACATGTGTAGACAGTGACACTTTACTGTGAAGCTAATTAGTCATCTCCTCAGTAAAGCACATATGTAGATGCACCTAGTGAATATGAACTTAGGACAACCTTTATTCATAGTATCAACCAGGTGTTCAGACCAGCTTAGAACAGGGGATAGTGCAATGTTAAACACAAATCCAAAATCCATTTCTGTTGTACTCTTATTATATACTTACATCAAGGCTGTATCGTCTGTATTTGATCTGTTATGTTTGGTGCCATACACCTTACAAATTGCTGAGTAATAAACGTCTTAAATTACAGCATTCATTCATATCTGTTGTACCAAATTTGATTGTATCATCCCACATACTTTCCTTATCTATTACACAAGTTTGTATTGATTCTATCTCAGGGTGTTCTTGAATAGGTTTCAATTTTTAGGCCCCTGGCAGACATTAAAACAATGGCATGATTTGGATCAGAGACATGTATGGCAGGAGGTGCAGTGTTTGAGATGGAGCATAATTCCAATTGTGTCACTTCTGAACTGTTCCCAGTCCGATTTTGCAGGTCAGGCATGGGGCGGCTCTTGTCATGGACTTAGGGCTGCCTCTAGCCCCCAGTAGGTTGCAAACGCAGGCCATTCTGAGCTGCATCCAACAACTAGCTGATTGTTAGACACAGCTGCTCACAGTCCCTGTTATGTTTTGAGTCCCAGGGCTGTCAGGGCCAGGTTTGGCAATCAGCTGATTATTTTTCCAGCCTTGCTGCTTCCCAGTTGCATGCATAGCTTTTAGAAGTTCCAGGGCACTGGGAGCCTCTCCCCCCATCCCAGGGTCCTTACACTCCAGGATGTCTAAAAACTGCAGCACTTTAAAATGCTGGGTTGTGGGGAGCCATGCTGCAGGGCAAGGCAGGAAGACTGCTGGGGTGGGGGTTGCCATCTTTTCAGTGGCTAGAGCCCCTAGGCTCCTCCCACCAGAGAACCTTTCAACCCCCTCTCCCATCAGCTGATTTTTGGCATCAAGACCAGGGTTGTTCTGGTCCCAGTGCCAAACCCCAGTGGTACAACTATGATGGGGCAAATGGGTCTATTTCCCCAGGGGCTGACTTCCCAAGTCAGCACCTGGGGCAGTAGTCCCATTTGCCCCATCATAGTTACAGCTATGAGGTGGTGAAAAAAGGGGCTACTGCCAGGAGCTGTGTAACCAGTTATGATTGCAGCAGCAACCGGAAGTTGCCACTGTCCCTATGTGTGAGTACTCATCTATGTCTCTATTCTCCTGCCAACTCTTGACCCCATGCCACTGCTGACACTCAGCTGATTGTCAGCATCAGCATGAGGATACTATATGTTCAATTGTGGTGCCATATAAATGAGCTACAAAGATGTTCCACATATTTTGTTGAATATCTTTGTGTCTGATCTACCACTTCATGGCTCCATAAATTGGCTGGATGTGTAGCAGTGTTACTATCACATTTATCAGACTATAACTGTAATGTGTGCCAGGAGTCTTACTGCTTTTCATCAGCCTTATGGCCTTTATATACCCCTCCTTTTTATTGTCTTTCATTACTTCAAGCATGCTTTGTTTGAAAACTATTCTATGGTTTTATTTTTTCTCAGGTCTCCTTAACCATACTATATGGATGTTGACTACAATGTAAATTCTCCTTAAAACTAAACAATGTCCTAGCAACTAGGTGTAGTCTTATATATTAAAGACACTTCGCCAAGGTGTGAACACCTCATTTTGCAACCTTTTACCTGTTCCTTTTGCTGTTGGATGAGGTTAATTATTGGGAACAATTCCTCTACTTTATGATTTGCTAAGAGGTTATTATAACATGCATTTCTGTTATGAGGGCAAACAGTCACAACATTAGGCTGGACAAATTTACTGCCATGGCCACGTTTTCCTGCAGTGTTGATGCTGACTGTAGGCCAGGGTCCTAATCTGGATTACATCAGTTACATTGGGTATGTCTTCATGTTCATTAATGCACTTTTGCTACTACACAGTAGATTAATTCTACTGCACATTAGCACTGTTTTTGCTGTGACGCTTTAATGCACAGTAGAATAGGCTATTGTGCATTAAAACACATATGTAGATGTGCTTATTAAAGAAGAACACTTTCCAGCTTTCTGGAAAAGTTTTTCTCCTTATGGTAAAGTTGTGATATTCAAAAGTACATCCAGTGTCTCTGAGCTATACCACCTCTTTGACTAGATATGTTTGTTCTAGTCAGGCCTCATCTGTTTCAGCACTCCTTTTTTCTGGTACCTCTGCATAACATTCACAAAGCTAGTAACAGTGACCTTTTTCACAACATGCTTGATTAACTTCAAGGCTACCTTCAGTGACCAGCTTAATGCTTAATTCTTATGTATTGCTGAACATAAATTTTGCCTATTAACGATTGTCCTTACACTGTTTGCATAAAATACTTTTTGGGTTCTCCCTTCCATTGGGGAATTCCAGACATTACTACAGTTGTGGCCTCAACCTTTTGGCTGCCTGGTGTACTTTCCAGTTTAGCCGATCGTAGATGTTTACTCTGAAGAGATCCTACCCTGATAAGGAATGGAAAAGTACTGAAAGGAGTGTATATGTGTCGGGTCAGGATGGGGGGAAGATGTCAGGGGGGAGATGTGATGTGGGTAAAGGCCGAGCAAGAACAACACAGCGGCCTTCAGGATAAGCTTATCAGGAGACAGCTTGAGAAAACTCGCTCGTCCAGCCAGACACTGAGATGAGTTGCTGTCAGACTGCCAAGAGCCTGGTGCGGGGGGGGGCAGGTTGACCTGTATGTGATTTATCAGTATATAAAGCAGCCTGTTTTTTACTCTCATTGAGCATCAGCTGCCTCTTGCTGTTCTCCCATGGCAATGCAAAATAAAGTGCTTCTGTTAGCCAAACAGTGATCCTGTCTGAATTTCTACATCAACCCCTTTTCTTCATAATTAATCAATGGTGACCACCATTCCATTTCTAAATCTCTTACTCTGTTATTTAGGTGATTAATTAATTGATTCCCATAAATCACACATACAATAGCTAAAGCTACATCATTGTCTTTTATACCATGTATAACAGTAGTAACAGGAGCACTGACCATTTTTAAGTTATTGTCAATTACATGTATTTTTTCAATAGTAGTGAGCACTTATGATTTGAAAAGGTAAAGTAGTTACTTGAGTACATGAGAGGTAGTAACAAAACTTGTAACATTTAAAAAAAATAACAAATTTCCATCCCAGTAGGGAGACAAAAAGGTATAAAAGTTACTGGATGCATTTCTGATGCATGATTCCTAGGGCAAACAAATCCTCTTCCCTGGCAACTGTGTTGTTGCATCCTTCTCTGTGTGGTGTCCTGTCATTCATTCCCTTCTTTAGTGTGAACTAAGTGGATAAACTGTTTCTTTCCTGTTGCTTGCAGACTATAGCAACTTTTGGGCAATGCTGCTTTAGCCAAATCTAACTATGGTTCCTCTAAAAGTCTTATTCTAACTCTTTGGTCTCTGATTCCCAATTGTTATTTGGTTTCCTATTAAACACTGTGCAAGGTTTTTGAAATGGCATATTTGATATAATATGTTTAAGGTTTTTAAAAAGGAATAGCCTCTCCCTCCTTTGTAGTGAAACTGATACTTGTCAAAGTCTCATTTGTTTTAGGCATTATTCTTCAAAATGCACTATCAATGACTGCTGAAAAACTTTCATTTTAAAGTGTGATGAGGTCTAATCCAGAATTTGAACAATCACACTTCCTGCCTGCAGGATGCACAATTTTGGGATCTGGGACTAGATCACAATCATGCCTTTCTTGCCAGGGAAGGAGGAACCTGGAATCATTGTCCTATGCTCTCCCTGCACCAGCAAGTTGAAACTTGGGTGTCCACAACCAGCTGATTATCAGCTGGGACTGGGGACCAAACTAGCGACACACATAGTTTTTAAAGGTCTGGGATGCAGTGAGCCCAAAATCAGGGAGATGTTCCCTAACACTGTGTTTACCATGCCACCCATCTGCCTCCAGGGGTTCAGAAGAGGTCTGGGGTCCAGGGACTAGTTCTGCTTCCAGCCCAATTGAGTTGAGGACAGACCCTAAGGTTGCACCATGTTGGATATTGACAGTCACCTAGGTGTTGTGGTTTGTCTTTGGGAAGCCCCAATCAGCCATACATTTAATTTAAGAGATGATACAAACAAGCCACAGTTGTTGCACAATATATATGGAATTACTTTGTGGATCACTTAAATTGATTTGACTGTGTGGCTGGATTACTATTTAAGGCATGATTAACCACATCTTAAATGTAATATGTTGCCAGGGGCCATTGTCTAAAACTGGCTTGCTCTCTTGCAGCCAGTGCAAAACTGTTCAATAAAGTCACTGCCCCTGTCCCTGTAATATTGAGAAAAATGGCTACTTTCTCCTCCTCAGATTTTTCTGTAACTCCATTTGCTCTACTCTGGCTCAGTCTGGGTTCCCTCCCAGGCACAGAACACATGGAACTCTGTCCCCTTCTTAGCCAAACAGCAGGACTGATGCTGCTGCATGCCCTGGCAGGGGCACTTCCATGTGCTGCACTTTGTGATCCATGGGGGAATAGAGCCTAAGCAGCATATGATAGTAAGGGGTGGTGGGAAGGTGGAAAGGGAAGGCAGAGACCTCCCTGATAGTAAGGGAAGGTGTGGATAGGGGGAAGGGATAGAGACTATGAGGCATGGGGGGAAGGAACAGAGACTGTGGGAAGTTGAAGATAGGAAGGACAGGTGGCAGGGGGCAGGAAGGCTGCAGGGGGAAGAAGTAGGGGGAGCAGAGGCCAAGAGGACTGTCACTCCAGCCACCTGACTGCCACATCTACTGCTTTCCCTGTTGTAGCAGTGGTATGGGGGATGAATTTAATATATCCTTCTAATAATTAGGTTCTGTGCCAGAAAAAAGTATAACAAATTTATATTTTTTCCATATACAGAATCTAATTATTGGGTGGGAGGTTGTTTTAAATTCAGGGTTGTCTTAGATTTGGGTAAATACTGTATTATGCTATTGCTTGAAGCTCTTGCTCCTAACTCATTGCCCACAACTGGTTTTGTAAAAGATTTTTAAGGGGCCAGTATCCTTACTGACCAGAATCCCCCTCTCACTTTCACAGGTAAAACTCTGTTGGTTCAGATCATGCCACATTACTAAATATTGCCCTGTGGAGTTAGGCCAACCCTCAGGATCTCAATATTGTGCTGTTAGACAGGAGGGCATGGTGTACAATTGCACATGCACACACTCAAAAAATCAATTAGGTGCATACACACACACTAGGCACATACACACACGAGGTGTGCACACACACACACTACCAGTTCAGGCACATACACATCCAAGATTACCAGCCTAGGCAAGTGCACACCTATCGCCAATTCAAGCACCTACGCACACTATACAGACCACAAGGAATTAGAATCAATTACCAATACCTGCACACCCAATACACATACACAGATCACTAATTCATATATCATGCACACAGTGATGTACATGTATATCAGTTCACATACATACCAGTCACCTACACACACGTGAGTTCCTCACTTGGGTCTTGTGGTGTGTATGTATGCATTTGGTGTACTTGGGATACCTGGGGGAAGGTTAAGGTAAGAGAGAAGGACTGAAAGTGTAGGGGGTGAAAGTCACCAGGACTGGGATTAGAACCAGTAGACTAGAAAGAGAGCTGGGCTGAGAAGCTGAGGCTTGGGGCTACTTTAGATTACTGTTGGTGGAGACTGAGATTAAAATTGCCAGTGCTGGGATTAGAACTGGCAGACTGGAGGGAACATGGGGTAACTTAAAGTTAATTGGTGTTAACTGAAAGCAGAAAACCCCCAGAGCAAAGGAGCAATGCTGGGGAGAAGGCTGGAGCTGGAGCAAGGAGGCTACAGAGGAGCTGAGAGGTACATGGGGAGAGGAAAACTCGGAGTGGGGATGGGGGGGCTGGAGAACACAGAGAGTGAAAGAGAAGGCAGAGAGAGATAGGGTTGGGAAGCTGTGGCAAGAGGCAAAAAGTGGCAGGAGCCAGGCTGAGAGCCTGCAGAAATCAACAGGGCTGAGAGCCTGCAGAAAAGGGACAGAGAGGAGGCAAAAAGTGGTGGGAACAGGGCTGAGAGCCTGCAGAAAGGAACGGGGCTGAGAGCCTGCAGAAAAGGGACAGAGAGGAGGCAAAAAGTGGTGGGAACAGGGCTGAGAGCCTGCAGAAAGGAACGGGGCTGAGAGCCTGCAGAAAAGGGACAGAGAGGAAGCAAAGCATGGTGGGAGTGAGGTTGAGATCCTGCAGAAAAGGAACAGAGAGAAGGCAAAAACTGGCAGGAACAGGGCTGAGAGCCGAGAGGGAGAAAGAGACAGAGAGCAGAATTTAAGATAGGGAAGGGACCTGGTCTCAGTAAAACACAACCCAACTTGGGGTTACAAATGATAGTGGTTTTATTGAACAGGGGAGATGGTGACACAATATTTTATTGGTTCCTTTGCGCACACACATGCGCACATGCGTGCGCGCGCACACACACACACACACAGACAAGGGCAGCAGGGGTTAAAGAGACTTGATTCATGCAGGGGCTGAAGTCCGGGAGGAGAGAGATAGAATCCAAATTGGAGGAGGAAATATGCAGGTGATATCTACCTATCTCAGGCTGAAAGTGAATCCTCAGTGGCCAGTCAGGGTCTCCAGCACGGTGTTGTCCAGAGGGGGACACTGGCAGGGCCTCTGGGGTGGATAGGCATTGTGATGCGGAGCTGGTCTGGTCCAGATGGAAATGGTGTTCCCAGGGAATCAGTCTTCACTACCCCTTTTTGTGGGGCAGACTACCTCTGATCTCCCATGGGGAGGGCCTGTCCAGGCAAGGTCAGTCTTGTTCCAGAGGGTTCCAGGTGTCCTTACTGAGCATGTGCAGCCTTGGCACAATGGTGGGTTGCCTCATCTTTTGTTTCATGAATGCTGAGGATGGTTCCAAGGACTGGGTCCTTGGTCCAGGTATTGGTGTTGATGGTTCGGTTATTCAGGGGGAGCTGTTTTTAGACCTACTGCCATTTTCTCTCAAGCACCCTCATTCATCCCCATTCATTCAGGAACTGAGTTACAGAGGAGGGGTAGGTGTGAGTCATGGGTTACACAACCGGGCCTGGGGATACGATGGAGGCATGACATTACAAGACGGAAACTTGACATGACTTACACCAACTTACATATATAGGCCTAAAGCAGTAATCACACAATATAAAAGCAGTAAAAAAAAAAAAAGGAATCACTACAAACGTAATAATCATCACTTATAAAACAGTGGATATCTATAACAAGGTAGCAGGGCGCTTATTTGCAGAGGGGAGAGAAATAAAACTTACTACCTAAAATAAAATGTTAACTTAAGTTTATCTATAAGGAATAGAGAGGGAGAGGCAAAGTCAGAAATGGTTGGGGAAGGGGAGAGAATGCATTTTAAACAAAAAAAGAAAAACTGGGGGTTTTGCTACATAAATTGCAACCCAGAATAGTGCCACCATTTACAACAGCATGACTGAAAAACATACGTCTGTGTCTGTAATGCATCTGGCACTAAAAGATCATTAGGAAAAATGCTCAGCAACCATAGAAGAAGCCAGAGCTGAAGGATCCATCCTTGCCAGGTTTCTTCTCAATCTTATAGCCATACAATAAGGGTTCTTTGAGCTAGCTTTCTTGCTGGCCCTATGACTCTTTACCACTTGGTTGCTGTAACAGGGAGCCAGAGACTCCCTGATACTTTAAGGGTGGAACAACTGCAGAGTCTCAGGTCAAGGGGCTGCCCACCAAGGGCTGCAAAAGACAAGTCATAGAAGACTAATAGGCTGTGTGCACCTACTGCAGAGCAAGTGGCCCCACAATAGGAAAATAGGGCAGAGCTTGCCTAGGCAATAGAGTGCCTATTGAAGTGCTAGTGGCACAACGGTAGTTGAATAGGTCAGAGCCCAATTTAGAAAGGGGCAGAGAAAGGCATAGGCACAGCAGTTAGGTCAGCCAGTAACCTAATGGAAAACATGTACAGCTGACCTAGGAAGACATGTGACCCAAAGGGCAAGGCTTAGGGAGTACATAAGACCAAACAGAGGTTGGGAGTCAGTCTGGCCTTGCGGGTTTTCAGGGAAGGAGCTCTTTAATTGGAGGACTATGGTAGAGGGACTGACTGGGATTAGCCT